>NW_026607487.1:10000000-14800000 GCF_021117445.2 Syzygium oleosum
ATCTCGCAAGCAATGGACCGTGGCTTGTTCCAGCATCGAAGCAGAATACAAATGTCTTGCTGATACAACGGCGGAGTTAATGTGGCTTGAATATCTTCTTCGGGATCTTCACGTGCAACCACCCGAGCCGCCCACTCTTTTTTTGCGATAACTTATCCGCCATCTACTTATTTGCAAATCCTGTGTTTCATGCTCGAACCAAACATGTGGAAATTGATTACCATTTCATTTGGGAACGCATTACTCGGAAACAATTGGTAGTCCGCTACATTTCTACCGAAGAACAAACTGCCGATATCTTCACTAAAGGCTTGCCTACCTGCCAGTTTCTTCAATTGCGGTCCAAGCTAATGGTTCACCCTCACCATTAGCTTGTGGGGGATGTTAAGGGAAGAAAATACTCATCAAATATTTAGGGAATATTTATTGTTCTGATACCTTTTGTATCTTATCTGTTAAGGGAAGAAAATATTTAGGGAATATTTGTTATTCTGTTACCTTGCGTATCTTATCTCTTAGAGTCCTTTATATATATTGTATTTGCAACACAATCATGTACAGAAAAAAGAGGAATACAATTTTCTTCTCTAAAGCCTAATTCTTCACTGAGCCTCATAGCTTCCTTTACATATATTAAAATTAATTCTTTTCAAGTATCAAATGAAATATGTGCTATCTGAGTCACTCCACTTGTTTACCACGGGCCCGGCAGAAACGAGAAGAGCTGTCGCATTTCGTTATTAATTCGCTATTATGTTAGGTCAAATCCTTGGCGCTACTCATGCTTAAAGAAAAAGAAGGGATGTAAAAGAGAACAGGACATGCATTTTCTGTTCCGAACGTTTGAGACTTTACTTTATGTCTCGATGAGAAAAGTCGAAAGACGTCCAAACGGTCCAACAAAATTGACTCGAATTCCAATTCTACAGGAGCTTAAATTATTCTTCTGGGTTTTCCGAAAGAGCCTCCTTGCGAAATACATGCTGTTGTCCCATACAACGAGAGGGTCGCACTTACAAAACAGGTGTTGCTGCCAAACGTACAAGTCACAGTGCAACGACGCTATTCAAGCTCGGAACACTTGGACCTTAACCGACGTTGACCCGGCATTTCTGAACACAGAAAGAGCTGCTAGCTAGCGGCGACTGAATTCACAACTGAACTTTTGGAGCTTCTTTTGATGTCGTCAACGAAGAAAGAATTTTGTCCTTGTCCGACCCAATTGCAGCACTGTGGGCGATTGCAGATTCTGATGCGTGGCTCTCGCTTTAGCTAACTTTTGTGTAATATACGAATGCTTTAACGAACTCGTGGGAGTAATAAAATTCCTTTGATAAGCGCATCGACCGCGTCTCATGCGACCCTTCCTCCTTCCGAAGGAGCAGATTTTAGGGAGAAACAGAGAATTTGGGGACATGAAATTTTGGGTAAGTGGAAGATCTAGGGAAATCCCACTTAATCTCTTGCTCTCGCGCATTAGTTTAATCGACCTAGGACGCTTGTCCGGAGGAAAATTTTCGAAGGATGCAGCTGCTTCCTCGTTTGGGTCAATGTCATATCATTCGTGATGACTAAGCCCCAACTCGAGCTTCGGCTCTAAAGCTTTGTTGTCTTGTCACGAAGTTGGAGTCACATTGCGACGGGGGAAACAACAGTTTGTATGCTCGATCTACAGGTGCTAGGGAATCGAACTTTTCTAGTGTTGTCTCGAGCCCCCACAATTATGGATAGAATTTTGCCGTACGCATTTGAGTTAGGATTTTACGCGCAGGTCGACATTATGCATTTGCCACCGTGACTTTGTTTATCTGTTGTGTTGAAGCACTTGCGACAGTAACTATCTCGATATGTGCTAGTAATTATATTTCAGATGTGTTAGTACTTGGTATTGGTAGATTTGATTATCAAGTCAATAAGTTTTAAAACGAATGAAGTAAAAGTGACTATATTGTAGGTGCATTAAAGGAAAGCAAGTGAAACTGCGAGTTTTTACGACCATGAGCACAAGACAAGATCTAAAAACTCAGATTTTTCCCTACATGAGTTTTCACAGATTTTACCTGTTTTCAATATCCGCAAACTTCACCGAGGAAATGAAGGTTTAATTATTATTTTTCATTTATTTTAGATTTGTAACATATGTACAAGGAAAAATGGCACAAATAGTCAATAAACTTTGGCTTAATATGAAACTGTTCAATGTTATCATTGAAGTTGAATTAATGAAAGGATAACATTGAACATTTTTCGTGTAGTTTGGGGACTAAGTTGAACATGTATCAAAAGTCTAAGGACAATATTGAACAATTTAAAAGTTTACATTGAGTTAAAGTTCAAGGATCACATTTAACAAATTTAAAGTCTATATTACACACATCAGACACATTTGGCAAATTGGGCCAAAGTTTAAGGACCATTTATGTCATTATCCCTACGTAAAATTAATTACTCTTGGATGTCCAATGATTAATTATCATGGCAAAAGTGAGACATATGTAAGGAGCTAAACCTCCTGTTTAAAACTTCTTTAAGTGGCTCATCATCCCCATATTCGCATCTAATGATGTTCTTGGAGCTTGGTGCTCGTACTCTCAGTTTATTCGTTATCTTAAGATGATGACTGGATGAAGATGGCGAGCAAATTCCATTCTCTCTCTTTTGGTCGACCGACCAAGCACTCGGGTGGGAAAAGCCTCCATCTTCCGCCGTGGAAAGTGTCCTTAAAGGCTGAGCAGTCAAGGTCTGAATCTTTCGAGGAAAGGGCAGCGCAGCAAATGAAACTCACTCATTGTGCAGAAAGGGACGGGCTCCGAATAGAGAGATGCTAGCACGACGTCCTCCGCTACTTTTTAGGGGTCGACCGAGAACTCCCAACCGCACATTTCAATTCAAGAATTTGGAGATCCTGACCAACTTTTTTTGGGTGTAGTTCATGCTCTTTATTGATAGGCTGGCACGGAGGTCCTGTTCTGACAAGGGATAGCACTCCTGAGCCGCCAGAAGGTTTTTATAAATTGGGCTTGTATTTTATTGATAACAAAACTCATGAATAGTTGCTGTCTATATATAATATCTTTCTCTCGTAATTAAGAGTAGTAACAGAGAGGTGTAATGTGCTAATTATAGTGGAATCATCTGTTAGATGTAATCCTAGTTTAATGGTGAACCGGGATAAAATTTCGCATCTCGATTTCTCTTTCTCGTCTTTGTGTTTGTGCGCTTAATCCTAACACTTTTGAGCAAAGGCAAAAAATAACCTTCTCTTGCGACGAATGCAAATGTCAGTTTCCCAAAACATATGAAAGATCAAACTCTACACAAAGAGCAGCTTTAACAAAATCTATGGCTTAGGTTCCCTTCCTTGTGCTTCACATAAGTTCGTCTTCGTAACCTCTTTTGCTTTTTCGCTTTGACGAACGGGAGTACAAGCCTATGTGCCACGTTCCATCTTGTGTCTTTTTCTTATGTTTAGACCTTACGTAATGGGCACAAATTGCCATAAAATCTCAAGTTAATTTGAACATGATAAGATACGCTCACTGCATTAAAGGAAGAATAAGTTCCTCGGAAAATAGAACTTGTTTGACTTCTTTTTGTGGATAAAAGGATGGGGATAGGAACCAGAGCAAGTACCTCCCATGGGGATTACCATAAGGCTCCCACGGCTATAATGTTCAATTTGAGTCGCGAATGGCACCACTAATATTGCGAAGATTCAAGGTTGAGAAGCTCATGATCACATTCCGAGCGAGAGAAAAATAGACGCTCGAAAAAAATACTCTTTAAAATTGTGCATTTCTCAATTCACAAATAATTAATGTTCCAGCAAGTAAGGCATATCCCAACAGGTATGGGAATCATGTATATGCCCTTTTTTTATACCATGTTAGATATTGCATCTTTCCTGACAAGTGCATTTAAACAGGATCGAGATTCTATCGATCATGTATCATTTCTCCATAAGGCGATGCAATCTCGCAGTCAAACACCTACCTTGGTCAATGACTTGATCATGTATCATTTCTCCATAAGGCGATGCAATCTCGCAGTCAAACACCTACCTTGGTCAATGACTTGCTCGCGACGTGATGTACTAACTCTACAAGAAAATCGATCTCTGACGACCCAAATGAGAGTAATCATCAATTCCTAAATCTTTAAAACTCATAACAGTAGCTTCAACCGCGGAGTAAACCATCTCTCCATTCGTTTTCGAATCTCCATTATTAGCAAGCATATGCACTTTAAACTGGACGACCGTACGACAATCACATGAAGGACATAGGGTTATATCTCCAGATTTTGATTGATATCTCCAGATTCTTCTTCCTTAATTGGTAAATCACAATGTCTTTAAAGATGTGCACTCGCAGCCTATTCAGATACTCCAAAGGGCAAAGGCGCCTCCAACCTTGATCAGAATATAGAACGAGGGTTAAAAAAAACATAAAAATTTCGAGCGCATAAGCTTTTCATATGCCGTAAATAAATAAATATAAAGAGTGGGTTGGTGTGCAACTTTACATGGTGTAATTCCCCACTACGATAAATTCCTTATCTAGGAACCCGCCATTAATCAATTTCCTCCTTTCTTGCCTAATTTTAAACGTTAAATTTCCCTAGATCATCGGAAAAATAAGAAAATCATCGTAAATAACGACGAACCGCACCCCCCCCGAAAAAGTTGTTCGTGCGTGATGATGGGTATCCAATTTTTTGATCACATTGATTACGAATTAGAACTAATGGGCGAGGTTGACAATCCATAAAGTCGAGCTGCGTCGGCAATGCACGCACGCCACCATCGATTCCCCCACTCACACGTCGTCCTCATCCTCGTCCTCGTCCTCGTCTTCCTCTCTCCCGTACTACTACAAAATCCCCCCCCCTTCACTTCGCTCGTCTACGCTCTCGAGCCAACCTCGTCGTCCTCCATCGCTCCCTCGAACGCGCACGAGAACCGCAGCACAGACAGCTCCTCTTTCACCATGATGCGCGGGATTTCTTCGGGTGTATCGGAGCAAGCGCGAGCCCTGTGGCGCGCGTGCCTAGCGTCCGCGCTCCGGACCGCGCTCGCCTGCGCCGTCGTGGCGTGCGCCACCCTGTACGGGCCGCCCCCGCTGCGGCGCGCCGCATCACTCCCCGCCTTCTCCTACGTGACTGTCATCCTGGTGGTGACCGACGCCTCCCTGGGGGACGCGCTGCGCGGGTGCTGGCTGGCGCTGTGCGCGACCGCCCAGAGCGTCGGGCCCGCGATACTGAGCCTGCGGCTGATAGGCCCCGCGAGGCTGTCGGGCGGGACGGCCGCGCTCGCGGTGGCCCTGGCGTCGTTCGTGGTGGCGCTGCCGGGGGCGGCCACGCACGGGACGGCGAAGCGGATAGCGCTGGGGCAGATAGTGCTGCTGTACGTGATCGGGTACATCGAGAAGGAGCGGATCGAGGCGGTCACGCACCCCCTCCACGTGGCCGCTAGCACGGCGGTCGGGGCCCTCGCTTGCCCACTGGCCCTGTCGCTCCCCTTCCCTAGGACGGCCGGTCATGAGGTACCCCAAATCAATGCATGCAAGATATGACCAACTTTAGCTCACAATCCCTACGAGATGAGAGCGATTCTTACCTACACTGTCCCTATCGAATCAGAGTCAGTCATATCTATGAAAGAAGGGGAGGATTCTCGTGGGGTCTTTATGAGAATATAATTAAATCATGTTTACTAGGTCACATAACATATGACTATTGATAAATTCGATTGTATCCATTATATTTGTCCCTGGTCTCGCTCATTATTGCATGTCACCTCGGTCAACCGTAGTTAAGGAAAGAGTATGCTCCATTCGTCTAGGGAATAGTAGTGGTACTTGGTTCTTCTATTTCTACCGCAAATGTTCTAAAACCCTACGTACTCTTCACATGAAGTTCACTTAGATTTGGGTTGCATAGAGACATAACGTTCTGCGTACACACATTACGACAACCACGTCAAGTTCACTCAACTGATCCTGATCCTGGTCCTGGACTTTATACCCATTGCAGTAGGTTTCTCTACTACATGGATTTTCTGGAAGCGTGGAGTTTTTTTTCTTTTTTCCAGTAAGCTTTAACATTAGCGTGCCCCTCGTAAAATATTTGACGATGGAGAATTCTGCATGCAGATAAAAGAGAACTGCCGGGCCTATGTGGAGAATGCCTCGAAGAGGTTGAAGCTCTTTGCCAGGGCGTTCCTCGCCGAGGACGACGCGTCCGCCCTCGCCTTCATCTCTCGAGCCAAATGCTTGTCTCATGCTGGAAACAAACTTCTGCAGAATATCAAACGCTATCAGGTGATAATTTGAAAATATTTTTGGCACTTTTAATCAGAACTGGTTAGATCCCATAACCTCTTCATTATTGCGTATTTGAAGATTTTGAATTTTGTCTTGAAATACCAAGAGAAAACTGACGCAAAAGTAACAAACCGAGTACTCGCTCTATCATTCTACGCTAACGTGCGATATGGAAACTCACTGCTCATGCTCAATCTCCTTCACCAATATTGGAAGCTGAACGACACCGTTCTGACATTGAACAACAGGAAGGTGCGCTCTGGGAGAGAGTTCCGTTCACGTCCTTGAGATCATACCACACGAGTCCAGGAGAAAGGTTACAGGAGAGTTTAGAGACGCAATTGCGTGGGATGGAGACGGCATTAACAAGCATTACTTCGTTCCCAGTTACATTGCCTGACGATGACGGACCGCTCAAAAACTGCAAACTCGCTCTAGACGAACACATTACTCTGATTATGAGGCAATCTAAGGGCTGGCTTTTCCCTGGCGATTCTACTTCAACCGTCCCCGAATCCATTTCCGAAAACATAACCGGCTTCTTCGAGTCTCTTCACAGAGTACCGACCTTGCCCGATCACTTGCCCTCCATCTTCTTCCTCTTCTGCATGCAACTCCTCCGCAGCAAGACCACACCATCGACATCACCACAAGACAATCCTCTTAAAAAAGACGAACAGTCAACAACAGGTGAAGAAAGTGGGCTTCCTTTCTGTTTCAGAAGAGTCTGGAACGAATGGGGCTTCAAAATGAGCCCCAAAAGGCTCGTCCCTGCGTTCAAGTGCTCTCTCTCGCTGGGCCTCGCGGTGCTATTCGGACTTATATACAGCAAGGAGGACGGGTATTGGGCCGGGCTTCCGATAGCCGTGAGCTATTCCTCAGCCAGAGAGGCTACTTTCAAGCTGGCCAACGTCAAGGCACAGGGCACGGTACTAGGAACCGTTTATGGAGTCTTGGGTTGCTTTCTTTTTCAGAGGTTTTTGCCCGTAAGACTTCTTTCTCTCGTCCCTTGGCTCGTCTTCTGTAGCTTTCTTAGGAAGAGCAAAATGTACGGCCCAGCAGGCGGCGTCTCGGCTGTGATCGGAGCCGTCTTGATACTGGGTAGGAGAAACTTCGGCCCGCCGAGCGAATTCGCTATCGCAAGAATCGTCGAGACCTTCATTGGGTTATCTTGTTTGATAGCGGTGGAACTTCTGATGCAGCCCACGAGAGCTGCTTCTCTGGCTAAGCGTCAGCTCACTGATTGTTTCGGGGCATTACGTGAGTGCATTGTCGCGGTCACAACATTGGGTGTACTCGACAACGCCAAGATGTCCAGGCTTGAAGAGACCCAAAAGAGGGTCAAGATGAGAGTGCTTGAGCTGGGTAAGTGCATCGAAGAAGCCGAGGTAGAGCCAAACTTCTGGTTCCTGCCCTTTCACAGTGCTTGCTATGGTAGGCTTTTGGGGTCTTTGTTTAAGATGGTGGACCTCTTGCATTTCTGTGGCCATGCACGGAAGTTCCTCGAACAAGAATCGTCAGCACTCGAGGCTGCGGCCGCTGCTTCAAAAGAGGCCCTGGACAAGCTTCGCAGCGACCTCGCACTGTTCAGAGATCTCGCGACCTCTTCGCTGAAATGCTTCGAGGAGATCAACTCAATCAAGTCACTCTCGCTTCTCGAGAAGCAGCTTCAAGAGGCCAGTGGTTCTTGTGATCTCGAGTCGGGGAAAGCAACGAAACCTAACCGACCGATGCCTTGTCTTGATGAAGGCGACGTTGAGAAGATGGTGGGCTCTTATCTTCAGCATTCCCGAGAGGTGCTCCATGGAATCAGCAGCGATGGCGGCGATGGCGTCGGAGCCGAGAACGCTATCAAAAGCGAAATGGTTCTCAGCTTGGGCGCTCTGATACACTGCATGAGTAGCTTGCTAAGAGAAGTGAGAGAAATCGAGAAGGCCATGAAAGAACTGGTGCAGTGGGAAAACCCGACCAGCCAAATTGCGAACTCGCGCGACTTGTTGCGTGAGATTCAGGCCTTGCGCAGCTGAGACACGAGAAGAAGAGAAACATCATCTCTTTCTGTGTAAATGTTTGTTTTTGAAAAATTAAAAAGAAAAGAAAACAATTGTGGCTGCTGGGATTCGAGCCCAGGTCTCCACGGCCACAACGTGGAATTCTTACCACTAAACTACAGCCACAGAGTTGTTCCACTGCTTCTTGCAAATCATATTTATTAGTAAGATCAGTTTCTTCATTTTTCCCAAGGGCCGAGCGAGGTATGCAAAATGCGTTGAATTTCGCAATTTATATAATTTTCTTTTTTTTAGCAAATATCGAATAAACATAATCTCTGAAATTTTAATCAGTTCGACATAATTTTTAAATTTTAACCTAATGTATAATATGAAAAATGAGCATGTTCGATATTCAAGGATAATATTGAATATTCTCAGTGCAAACACTAAATTAAATATTCTCAGTACAAACACTAAATTGAATATGATGAATAAATTAAAAATTTAAAAATTACATTATTTATTGAGATAAAGTTTATCAATCATATTACACGTTACGCTAAATTTCGGGAACTAGTCGGTGTCATCTTCCCCGACAAACAATTAAAACAAGAAAATGTGGTCCCCGAGAAAACGGGGGAAAGAGGTCCGACCGTCCGTCCCCTCGCATCGTAGTCAAAACGGGCAAGTGGGGCCCCAGCACGAGCGATGGCGGAGCGGAGACCAATCCCATGCAATTGCTGCGACAGCATCTTCTTCATATTATTATTCCCCCTTCTTTTTTTTAAAAAAGAGAAAAAAAATTAAAAACATTTTCAATTTTCAACCAGTGAAGAAGAAGAAGACGGAGGAGGACGAGGAGGAGAAGGAGGAGGCGGTGGAGGAGAACCTTCTCCTCACTTCCCCACTCTCATTCAGGAGTTGATTCCAAATTCCAATGCATATGCCCTCCCCATCCTCCTCCTCCAAGCCCCTTCCTCCTTGACGGACGGTAAAATCCTCCGTCTCGAAGGAACCTCGCGAATCGCCGAGCAGAGCCGTAAGCGAATCGCGCGTCGAATCCGGGAGATCAGCCGGAGGTAATGATCGAGCGCCTCACAGAATATTTCAAAACTTGGAGCCAACGATTCCGTGATGGGAATGTCGTAGCTGTTCCGTTTGGTGAGATCGGTTGCTTCGGTTGTTGGTTGCGATGCAGCTGTCGCGGACGCTGCTGCTTCGCCGTTTCGCTTGATCGCGAAGCCTCCCGTCATTTTTAATCATTGATTTCCGTCCCCCTCTCCTCCTCCTCCTTCTTCTTTGTTTTTTTAGTGGTTGGTCTGGTGGTGGAAGTTTCGATTCCCGCGATCATTCTCTTGTGCTAAAGCCTAGCTGTATATATGATGAGTGACCGATGTCTGAGGTTCGTGGATCGAATTGAGGATTGAGGTGTGTTTTGCCTCGCGAGTCTCTCCTTTTGTTCCTCGGTGTTCGATCTGTAAGGTGCGTTTGCTTTGATCTTTACCGGTCCTTCTTCCGCTCGTGAGCTCGTTTGACTTGGGACGATCAGCATTTTGACTGGGAGTCGCACACATCACATCTGGCCGCGTGATTTGAGTCTGAGTAGGGCGAAAGCTTCGAAACTCTTTCGTCGCGGACGGATGGGTTCATGCATGTGTTGTCCTTGGGAAAAACTGAATGTTCAAGAGATTGCGATTGGTATTCGATGTAGCACGATCTAACCCTGTGACGCGATTTTTAGCTGGAAAGTATTTATCACCGGCGCTTATGAGTAGGCTTTCTCTGTTGTGAATCTTTGTAGATTCCTAAAGCGTCGTCGAGGATCTAACTACGGACACGATGGCTAACAATGTGTCGAACGGGGAGCACCAGGCGGCGACAAAACCGCCTCCGAGCCCTTCGCCTTTGCGCAACTCCAAATTCTTTCAGGTAGGAGGCTTTGTTTCCTTTTGCTTTCTCGTGATATGGTCATCTGGGGTTTATACTAGCTAATTCTTTAGATATCGATGAAACATCAGCACAACATGCTTTTGAGGAACTGCAAAAATAGTAGTAACTAGGGAGTTAGTTCTTGTATCATATTAGCATACATGGGCTCCCTTCCCTTCATGCTTCTTTTGTTGTCGATTTTTGTTTGATGACGGGATGGACCACGTCGCTGGAGGCATTATGTCGTCGGAAGGTTATGTAATTCATCCTGTTGAATCTGTGAGTGATAGATCTGACTTAGTCGATTCAACTGTCTGATTTGTCTTCTTGGATATCTCATTCTTGTTCCTGCTCTACGATCCTTGTTTCTCGTTCCCATCCCCACTCGTGCCTATGGTTTTCTGCTTTACTTTTTATTTTCTTTCATCTAAGGATGCAAATGTCCTCCCCTGTTTTGTGTAGAGCCAAGATTAGTCCCTCTACCGTTGTCTTGATTTTTTTTCCTTGACATGGAATTGTCCTTCCTTGTTTTGTATGGAACCAATTCATATCTAGCATCATTTCTCAGTGGCTGTATTTCATCAATCGTGAAGACCATGGTCGCTATAAGTTCACCGCTTCTCTACTCTTCTTGTCCTCAAAAATTTTCTACTGTTGATGATGGCAGTCCAACATGAGAATCCTCGTCACTGGAGGAGCTGGGTTCATAGGCTCTCACTTGGTGGACAGGCTAATGGAGAATGAGAAGAATGAGGTGGGTTTCCTCCCTAGTTTTTTGTCATTTCCTATCCATAGAGTTTACTTAGGACTAGCACCAGGCACCGGCACGTTTAACTTTCTCGCCTTAACATTCATGTTTCCTTAACCTGGTTAGTTTTGTATGTCAGGTAATTGTGGCAGATAATTACTTCACTGGGTCAAAGGACAATCTTAGCAAATGGATTGGACATCCAAGATTCGAACTTATTCGACACGGTACTTTTGATTTGTAGATTTCATGATCTTCAACCCTCTGTGTGTGTGTGTGTGTGTGTGTTTTTGATGGTCTTGTGAATCAAACTATTGTTTTTCTCTCTACAGATGTCACAGAGCCATTGTTGGTCGAAGTCGACCAAATATATCATCTTGCATGCCCAGCTTCTCCAATCTTTTATAAGTACAATCCTGTCAAGGTGATTTCTTTTGGGATGTACTCTTTATTCAATATGGCAACATAACAAGTATAAGGGCCTTTACTTTGAATGCATTAGTTCATCAGGCTGTGCACCAAATCTCTCATTTTTCCCTTCAAAATCAAGCAATTCATCAGTCAGTCTATTGCAGGTCTTGCATATTCATTAGAATATTTATTTACTGCAGCACGTTATTGTCTCTCCCACTCTCTTTATGTTAAAGAACCTTTGTTCTTCAATTACTGGTCGCCAAGAGAAGATCTACTATCCTTTGTGACTATCATCTTATTTGGTGCACATCTTGCATTGTATCCCCTGAGTTTTCTTGCTCTGGCTAAATTGTTTGGCAATATCGTTATTTGTTGCATCTTTTCAGCAGAATGCATGTTCATGAGTTGATAAATGTTTGAACAATAAACCCTTACACACATATATTGTTATTATCTTTTGATTGGAAGCATTCTCTTGATATATAAAATATAGTACTTCATTCAATTTTCATTCATCACTTGTTCAAGATATGGAATATTTAATGATACTACATTTAATACATGGGCTTTTTTCCGCATATTAGTTGGCATAATATAGTTATGCAATTTGAGCTATTTCTAAGGTTTAAGGGTATAAATTGGCAGACAATCAAGACTAATGTGATTGGCACACTGAACATGCTAGGACTTGCCAAACGAGTGGGAGCAAGGTTAGTTTATTCAGCCTTGTAACTATAAACTTAAGTGTAATTACTAAAATTTGATTGTGCATAAACAGGATTTTACTCACTTCAACATCAGAGGTGTATGGTGATCCCCTTGTACATCCCCAGCCTGAGAGTTACTGGGGCAATGTCAACCCAATTGGTGAGTTACCTAAATTTGCAGTTTGGAACTACTGAAATTCTGTTCATCCGACCTTGATTAACCATATATCATTATGGGCTGTGTGTGCCAACTCACTCCTTTATATGGGGAGAAAAACAAGAAAGGCTGCATGCTTTGTTTGTCTAGGCATTCCTTAGTTGATTTCAAGAATGCCCGCCATTTCTCTTGCACGTTCTATAAGATTTTATAGGTGTCAGCATATACTGCTTCAAATACACACAAAGTCAATAAGTGTTGCTATCTGCCTCCTTTTAATCAATGTACAGTACTGTATTATTTACCACCCTTTGTAATGTCCACGCGCTTGTACAAAGGAAGGAAATGATTGCACAAAGTATATGAGACACATTGACTGTTCGCGCTAAGTATAATGCTTGGCTGCTGTTTATTTGTGTCATGCACTGGAGACAAATGAAAGAGTGAGAACTATCTATAGTAAAGCTCTAAGGCTATGCCCTGACAAATCTGATAAAATTTAACCTCAATGAGGACGTCATTTTCTGTTGCAGGAGTTAGGAGCTGTTATGACGAGGGAAAACGTGTTGCTGAAACTTTGATGTTTGACTATCACAGACAGCATGGCATTGGTAAATGCTCACTTATCTATAGAAAGTATTTTAATATAATTTTTGAAAGTTGATTCATTTTTACCTTCAAATCAGAGATCCGTGTTGCTAGAATCTTTAACACATACGGACCACGAATGAATATCGACGATGGACGTGTTGTTAGCAATTTCATTGCTCAAGCACTTCGGTAAGTCCTCAGCACTTCAGTTCTACTTGCTGCCTAGAAACTGAATATTGACCTTAGAGATGAATTTACCACGAAACATGAATATTGCAAGTTGACCATGTCATCATGCCAATGTAGTGTACTTTGGCGGTTTTTGGCCCATCTATATGTACTTACATATGTTCAGGCCACTTCAGTGTACATGTAAATTTCATTTAATATCTTTACATGCAGTGGTGAACCATTGACAGTTCAGATGCCTGGAACACAGACCCGCAGTTTCTGTTATGTCTCCGATTTGGTAAGTTATATGTAAACCTACATATTGATCGTTTTATTGAAACGTTAGGTATTCCTCCTTTGAATTCCACACTGACTATATGTTTGAATGCTGAAGGTTGATGGGCTCATTAGGCTCATGGAAGGAGAAAATACTGGACCTATCAATATTGGAAACCCAGGTTAATAACAGAAATTTTACTGTTCAATACCAATCAAATGGGCTCCCATGAACCTGCATTGGCATCTTCATCAATCAAACAGGAAATTACTGACCTCGATGCTTATTTATTCTCTTTCAGGGGAATTTACTGTGCTCGAACTTGCCAAAACAGTGAAAGAGGTGACCTCTTGATACTGGATAACTTCTTTTAAAATTTTATGTTCTTTTAGGAAGATATTATTGTGGAGGGATGCAAAATATTTTAGGAAAATTGCAAATAGTGCACCTGTAGCTCGTGAGTTGGAACAAAACTGAATGTTACAATGCCTACTTGGTCAATGGGGACATTGAGTGCTTATTCTTGTAGTCTTGAGTGTACCGACGTTAAGATGCTACTCGCTTGATAGTGATGAAAATGCTTTGCGCTTATAGTTTCGGGGCGTGTTCTTGAGCTGTTGCAGTTACTGCCAGTCATTTGCTTGTTCTTATGATCCATTGCAGCTCATTAACCCTGAGGTGGAGATAAAGATGGTGGAGAACACACCCGACGATCCACGGCAGAGAAAACCAGACATCACAAAGGCCAAGGAACTGCTGGGGTGGGAACCGAAGGTTAAGTTGCGAGACGGCCTTCCTCTAATGGAGAATGACTTCCGGACCAGGCTTGGCATCGCCAAAAAGATTTGATTCGTTGCTGAATTAATCGATGAGCAGGAGTTGTTCCTGCCTGAGTTTTTGCATGGAGTTGGTGGCGTGATTCCAATTTACTATACTTCTTTTCTGTGCTTTCCTGAAGCTGTATTCCTGTTATAGACAATGAGTGGATATTGTCTCCTGTTTCTCTCTTGGAATTTTATACTTTTTCTGTGTCTTTGATTACCCGAACCGAGAAAGTGCAATATAATTTTGTCCTTTTTTTCTGGATGACAAGTGCAACATTATGATATTCAGCATTAGACGCCATAGAACTGTTGTTCAAAAACACCGCTACTACATCTGTGCCTTAGGCACCTTTGCTCTGACGCCTGTGCTAATTGTACATGATTTCTAAAGTTATGCTAACACCCCTAGATTATTTCATAGGTTGGCTTAAAGTAGATCAGTTGCAATCAACCTCGGAAAAGGTTATGGTAATTTTCGTGCCTCTTTACTACCCCAGAGAGACGAGGAATGCCTGGGACCAGCGTACAAGAATGGCGACCGGCCACAATGCCTCCATTCACTTGGTAGAGCATTTGGAAATGATGATTCGAGAACATGAAGTCTTAGAATAAAGACTAAATCTTTAAGCCAATAAATCCCGTCGTTCTGTAGGATTTAAAGCGCACCTCCATTGGTAGCGTAAGCCAAGTATAATCCATTCATAAGCAACATGTGCTTAGAATTGGAAATCGTGGACCAGCTTCGGACAGATGAATGGCCTACGGGCCATAAGATAAGTTGCTAATGCGGATGCCATACTGAACGGACAAAAGCAATAGCGTACCATATGGCCTAGGCCTATACAAAAACAGTTGTGGTCACAATTCATAATTCCTATTCTCCCATCATTTTCACCCCTTCATCCCCCACTCTTGTGGGGTGATCCTAATAGTCCAGGAAAAATCACCCGAAGAGCTCGCCCCTGGAATCATCTTCCATGACAACCTCCACTCACAATAACACTTCTATATCATAGGTATCGATTAACATTTTGCTACAATCGCTTTTTAAATCATTCTTCCGCTCATTCGGTGAGTAAACCGTCTGATTTTCCTCTCTGCAGCAAGAATTGTTTTTACCAAGTTAACTTAAAGATCTTTCGATACTAAGTACTTGTTCTTTCTCCCCAGTTTTCCTATCACTAAAATTAGCAACTAGAAGGGCAATTGGTGTTCCTTATTGGCGAATTAAAGAATCTAATTTCCTGTTTCAAAGTCCTAGAACCCTTATAAGAAATTCAAAGCAGTCTGGACTCAACCAAATCTTCCACGTTTATGAGACAAAAGAACTCCCAGAAGAGGGGCACATTCAATGAAAATTGATGCTTAATTGCCTCATGTCAAAAGTATATGAAACCCACAGAATCCAAAAGAAGCAAAAACACAGAGAATCCCAAACATCTTTCTCCTGTTATTTCGTCAATTCGAACAAAGGAAGCAAATATCTCCTCCCATGATGCGCAGGTGCAAAGTGGGCGATGCGATTACCATCCAAGAATTCACCTACAAAGCATAAGCAGCATCCACATTATTCTCTCAAAGGAACAAGGATGTGGGCATTTGGTCAACACCATAAATGCAAATTAACAAACAATAATTATAAGAAAACAATAGGAAGAAGAGTAATGCAGTTGCAATGTCAATCTTCTATTTCCATGTCCTGCACAAACTTAATATTATCATGCGAGACAATCAAAACAGTCATGGCACAACTATACCACCATGACACACATTTTTCATGACAAAACCAGCAGTGATTCAGGTCATGACCAGCAATAGAACCATGTAACTAGCGGCCCCAATCGCAAATAGCTCCCTGGTCAAGATATAAAGCCGAAAACATAATTGATGCCATCTCTATCTAGAGGCATTTCACAGCTTAAGCATCCACTATGGCCAACCAATCAGCAACATTGATACGAACAATAGATGAGCAACAAAAATTACTCCCTTAATCAAAGATTATGGAAATATACAAGTTGACCTCGTGCATGCATCACAATCTAGGTATGGCATCAAATGCGGTGGTGTCATCCCCAATCCTTATAAGGTCATAAGAAGTCTTAGATTATATTCTAAATACCTACTGACCCATTTCGGACATCTATGATTCTTAGTAGGTTTCCTAAGATAAATGAAGTCCCCATAAAGAAGTCAGCCCGTAAGAGATTATATATCGTAACTTCGCATGAATCATCAATGTTCCCATTTGTTCAGAAATACAATATATTTTATATATTCAGGTCATGTAAACTCGATATTCATATATTTTATCAAGTTAAGTATAAATGTTCTCGCGATAATGCAATGTCTCCATTTAGGTATGTAATTTAGAAATGCGGTCGTCATATCATACTGAAAGTGAGCAGGTTAATGTCATCCCCTACCAAAATAGACTAACAAAATTGTAAAAAATTGTTTGCACTGCCAACAAATTTGATAATCAGCTACCGGCAAGGGTCATGATGACAAGGAAGGTGCGACGGTAGAAAATGCATACGGATGCAACCCAACCCTCACCCAGTTCAGGGATTTAGTGAGACCTGCTAATATTGCAAAAGAGAATGGCACAACATGAGATGCCAAGGTCAATGCCAAACACCTCAAACACGGTCATTGCTAGCAATAGGAACGCGAATGAGACCCTTTTATTGTACATTTTCAAGTTATACTGGTCAAACTACGGCTTTTTGGCTCGTCTCAAGATCAATCAGCAAGTTCCGTAATGAGAATCTCACGTCTTAATGCCGAAAGCAATTTACTTTAAACCTGACAACAGCAGACAAACAATCGTGTTGACGTTAGGCTTAACCTTCTCCTTCTTTTTCCCCCATTCTTGACCCAAACGATATGATAACACTGCTTGATAATGGCAAATGCACGAACATTAACACGCCAACCATTTCCATACATTTCATATCCTGTAGATCACAAGAACTTCTTCCTTGCATCTCCATCTATTCAAGAAGCAAACGCCAACCCCAAAAATCAAGGTACGACACGACTCATATCGTGTGACCCCAAAGACGCGATAAACTAAGCATGCTTTAGCTAAGATTCCATCCCAATGGGACTCGAAAGAATGATATAAAAAAAGAAGAAAAAAACCCCAAAAATCCAGTAATCGCGATTAGGGTTATGGAGATCGACTGTTACCTCTTGTGCTTCTGGACAAAAGGCGAGTTCTTGGCGTCTTCCTCTGCGAAACGACAAGCAACGAGGGAGAAGCAAGGAAGCGAGTTAGCATCGCGGAATTGATGACGGCGGACGTGAAGCGGGAAACGCGAGAATCGGAGGAGATCGGAAGGAGGAAAGAGAGTGAGGGTACCGGAGAGGCCGAGGGAGAACTTGGTGATGATAGCTCCGGTGACGGCGAAGCCGACGAGGAACGGCCACGTCCTGCTGAATTCCCTCCTGAAGAACACCGGCCATGGATCGAACTTCCTCATCTCTCTCTTTCTCTCTCTCTCTCTCTCTATGTGTCTGCAGCTCTCTACCCTTCGCTTCTCTGTGATGGAGTCTGTGCTCGATGAAGGTGAATACCCCCTACGCTGTGGCCCCCCTGCAGCCGTTGGATTCCCTTTGCTGTCAGCCGTTGGATCCGGGAGGACGGGTTCGGTTGAGATGGGCCGCCTATATGGGCTTCACTAAAAGGCCGAGCCCGTTCTGTTGATCCGAATGGCCCGCCCTCGGCCTGCGGGCGGCGGTCAACAAATCAACATTGACTTTTTTCACTTTTATCTGTGTGTCTTTCGTTTTTCCCCTTAGAAGAGACTTCTAGCTAGAGATTTGAATAAGAATTTCTCCTCTGAGAATAGCAAATTCTTGAGGGAATTCGACGGGAACCTGGAACCGTAGCTTGAATCGGTCCGGACCTTGTATCTAGCGCTTCATATCGCGTTCTGAACCGTGGCCGTGGGGCTCTTCAAACGTTCGATC
Organism: Syzygium oleosum; assembly: GCF_021117445.2. NCBI lineage: Eukaryota > Viridiplantae > Streptophyta > Magnoliopsida > Myrtales > Myrtaceae > Syzygium > Syzygium oleosum. The sequence goes on from NW_026607487.1 coordinate 10,018,114, forward strand.
GGTTCTCGCCAGATGTGTGTGAAGTCTTCCGGTGCATAATCGCACACTAAGCAATAACCCGGTAAGGTGCTTTTAAGAAAGAAATGATCCGATGCGATGACTGGAAGCTTTCGGCTACAAACGTTGACGTTTTATCGGTTATTGATAAGTTTTTGCCCTGAAGTGATTTTGGATTTTTCTTCTGATTGAAGCCACGAGCCGATGGTAGCTCCCACAAGGACTTTGGCGGATAGAAATCTCGCGGCTCTCGTAAGAACATTATGAAGATAGAAACAAGAAAGAGAGTGAGGATCTTTTGTCCTAAGCAACCATGATTGCGAAATGTACTGTACTACATGTTACCCTCATTTGCCATTTCGAAACACCCTTTGTCCTCGCTGAAAGAGGCTGCTCATGATGTGTGTGTTTAGTGTTGATGTTAGACTTTCGTTCTGATCTATGGCCGTACTTGCTTTTGGCTTTGATTGTCATGATATGTTCTAACACCAACCTCATCAGCTGTGTCGATACAGCATCCGATCGCCGGTCGATCGCCGGTGACTCTTGGCTCTCCCTGGTGAAGCGGCCTTTAGTTTTTTCTTTCTCGCTCTGTAATAGGAGTAATTCACAGAGCGATATAGTCTAAGTGGTCTTGTTCTTCATGTTTACACTATGTTCCCCAAAAAACAACCTACTCGTAAATGACAGCCTATAATAAAGATTGGGTTTTGCTCAAATAGCATCTCTGTGTTGTCGCTCAAATTTATTTCAATCGTATTAACGCACTGGCAAGATTGCTTGCAGCTATCTTGTGAATTTTGCTCTTCTGAATAAGATCTCACCAAACATGCTTTGAGAAAAAGAAAGATAACAAGGAAAAATAATAGCTCGGATAAATATGCCTTTCGCCACAATTTGGAAAAGTGTCACGTGAATCATTCGTGCTCGTCAATCGAAAAACATTTAGTCGGTCAATGAGCTCCAAATCTCATTTGAGACTAAGTTTGCCGCTCCATATCTTCGTTATGGATGGTCTTTTGAAATCAATTTATGATTTTTCTCTAATTTCTCCAAGAAAATATTGTTGCAAAAATCCTTCAACCTCTGGCCAAAGATCAGTCTGCGCTTTGCGGAAACAATTTTTTTGGGCCCATGGACTGACCGAACAGCGCTTGCCCGGAAAAGGACAAGTTCTGTCAGCCGGCCACGTGTCGGCAACTGTACAGAGCTCTGCCGCCCCCGGATTGCTGACGTGGACTTGACGACATCCTCGCGACGAAAATCCTTAAGCGCGCCCGATTCACGTGAGCTCGTCGCATATGCACCGGTGGATTAAACGGGACCCTCGCGTGGGACCCACCAGATCTAACGGTTCGCGTGAACCGGATTCAATGGAACCGGAAGCAAAGAACACTTTCTCAACTCCCACCACCGCCACCAACACCAACATCAATCCGACAACGAAAGACCCTGTTCTCTCACCTCCCTCCCACAACTTTTCTATCCCATCCTTTGCGTCTCGGAATCTCTCTCTCTCTCTCGCTCTCTCGATTTCTGTGGAAAGCCGGAGGAAACTCGCCGGAGGCTCCGAACTTCATGCGAGCGTCGCTCGCCGGCGGGAGCGGGCTCCGACCGGTGATCGCCGGCCCGCGGTGATGGGGGTCCCGAGCGACGACGCGGTGCTGATCCAGAAGCCGAAGAAGCCCGGGGAGCCCCACGTCGTCACCGTGAATTGCCCCGACAAGACCGGCCTCGGATGCGATATCTGCAGGACCATTCTCGACTTTGGCCTTTACATCACCAGAGGAGGTAAGACGAACTCGCGATACGTGACTCTCGCTCTCTGTGGTGTTTCTTCACTTTCGGTTCTGAGAATTGCTTGCGGAATTGCTTGGTTTGAGTCTGCTGAGATTCTTTTTGCTGCGTTCGAGGTCGCCGCGGCTCGTGTCCGCTGTTGTCTTTACATTTTATGCAGGGATTTAACAGACAGCTTCCTCGTAATCTGATTAAGGTGTAGTTTGTGATTTGCAATTCTTTTGTCCTTGTTCTGTCATTCTCAGTTCAGTTTGATTGACTTGAAATGTCGTAATTAAGATATAACAAGGAGCTCCAACTCAGGGTAGTTACACATTTTTAGTCACTGAAGTAGTTGTACTGCTACAGACTGATCTCTTTCGAAAGAAAAGTAAAGCAAATCATGCTTTTTAGCTCGTATATGGTTACCAATCTGGTGGCTGAGTAATGGGCTTTCTTTTCATAGCATCCGATGCATTTTTTACTATCCTGAACAAAGTAAATTTCCTCAATGGATTTATTAAAGGGGAGAGCTACTTCTGCTTGCAGATGTTTCGACTGATGGAATATGGTGCTACATTGTATTGTGGGTGCTTCCACATACCAGCTCACTCATTGTGAAATGGTCGAACTTGAAAGACCGTCTTATGTCCGTATGCCCGTCGCGTTCATTGCAATTTTACTTTAACCAGCAGCCAGCACATTCTCCGTCATCTCCTGTTTATCTATTGAAGTTTCTCTCTCACGGCCGCAAGGGATTGTTACATGGTAATCTTGGGTATTATGTAATATAAGAATGCTGTTTGATTTGTCTTTTGAAACTGTGTTCAAACGAATTTGAGTTTGTTTCAGATGTTACTCAAGTTCTCTGTGAGCTCGAGCTTGCAATTCAAAAGGTGAAAGTGACCACAACACCAGATGGGAGAGTCCTGGACCTCTTCTTCATTACTGATAACATGTAAGAACATCTGTCTGAATTATATTTATTTGATGTGAAAGTTATGCAGATTTTCCATGCATTTAGATATACAGCTTGTTAATACAGGTTGGTTGTTACTTGCAGAGGCTTTCTTGTTATTATATTTCAATGCAGCCATATGTTTTTCCCTTTCGATCTATGTCCATAGTGTTTATATGAGGACAGTAAAAGATTATCTAGCAATGGTACGACATCAGTTGATGTAGTAGTTTTTATTTTTCAGGGACCTTCTACACACGAAGGAACGGCAAGATCAGACATATGAACAGTTGCATGCAGTTTTAGGTGAATCGTGTATCAGCTGTGAACTCCAGTTGGCAGGCCCCGAGTATGGGGGCCGTCAGGCTATTCCAACACTCTCTCCTGCAGTAGCTGAAGAACTTTTTAGATGCGAACTACTTAAGAATGAGATTCGTTCACAAGCTCTAAGTCCAGACTTGACAAAATTGAAGAAGACCAATATCACTGTAGACAATTCTCTGAGCCCAGCTCATACGCTGCTCCAGATCCACTCTGTCGATCACAAGGGACTGCTCTATGACATTATGAGAACCTTGAAAGACTGCAATATTCAGGTACATTTTGATAATTTCTCTATATTGTTGCCCTTAATGTTGCAATTATATATGTCACGTCTTTGTGATGCAGCCTGGACTTCTGCTTGTCAGCCTAACTTGGTTGTAAACTAGCAATTCTAGAAAGAAATATGCTTGCCCTAGCTTATCAAGTCATCTTTTCCGAAAGGAAAAAAGAGAGACAGGAAAAACGCTTCATCATTGAGTATTTGGGCTGGTTATTTTTGGTCTAAATTTTGTAGAGATCTCATTAACGGATGGCCCGGGGGCACTTGTTAAGTATACTTACAGGAAAATGTTTTGATTTTCAATATATTGATTGCACATAACACGAGAGAGACCATGCATTGGAAATTTTAAAGTTTCCTTAGGGGCACTTATTGACAAATCCATGTTATATTCCTATTGCTTTGGTGCAAGAGAAGTAAGCCTATCTAGATCAATAATTCCTTTGGTGCTTCGTGTCTGCCCATAGATTTTCCAGAATCCTTATCAAGTGAGCGATAGATTCATGCTTAAAGATGTCAAGTTGCACAAAGTTCCGATAAGAATGTCTAAGCACACCCGCCTGTATGTTCTTCTATGTCGTGTTACCCCTGGGTTAAGGCCTCTGATGCCTAAGAATTGCAGCTTCATGGATTATATTGGTCAACTGATTTATAATTCCATCCTAGATGTCATCACTTAATCTCTTTTGTATTAGTTAATGACTTATTGCTGTTATAAATACTCCCCTGATACAGATAGCCTATGGTCGATTCTCGCCAAATGTCAACGGGCATCGGGATCTAGACCTTTTTATTCAGCAAAAGGATGGGAAAAAGATTGTCGATCCTGAAAAGCAGAGTGCACTTATTTCTAGGTTGAAATTGGAGATGCTCCATCCACTACGAGTTATCATTTCCAGCCGTGGGCCGGACACCGATTTATTAGTAGCTAATCCTGTTGAGTTATCTGGCAAGGGGAGACCACGAGTTTTCTATGATGTTACCCTGGCACTAAAAATGTTGGGCATCTGTATTTTCTCGGTAAGCATGACAGCCCAAAAAGCAATATCTGAATGACTCATGAGCATATGAGTACTTCTATGATAGTTTTTGCCGTAAATTATATTTGTCCGCCTTCCATCAAGGCGGACAATTATATAAATAACTGGTGAATAAACACAAGCAAGCCTATCTGGAATATTCTTAAGTACAAGGTTTGTTCTTGTGATGCCTGATTTCCAGCTTACAATAATTTTATTCGTGCCTCTTGTATTGTAAAACCACTTTTCTAGATTGCTCAGATTGTAGAGTTGATAGTTCTCCTTGGCAGGCTGAAATTGGAAGGCATTTTGCATCAGATCGAGAATGGGAAGTATACAGATTTCTCTTGGAAGCGAGTTGTGAATTCCAGTTCACAAATGCAGTGGCTAAAAATCAGATTGTGGATAAAGTTAGAAGAACCTTGATGGGGTGGTGATAATATCATTGACCTCTGTGCATCTGGACCATAAGTCTTTCCGTTGGGGCAGTCGCCCCCATTTGCCTTCTAGCATAGAGTATGTATAACTTGTTTATACAGTGCATTATTTGTGGCACAGGCTTGTATTATAGCTTCCTCCTTCTCTGTATGCCAATTCTTGTACGTCAAGCGTCACTACATCGTAGAGAGGATGCCATTAGTAAATAAGTTTGCTAGTTTTCTCGACTAATGATGAAGTAGTTTGATTGCCTTTTTGTGGGCTTCTGGTGTCTAGTCATTGGATAGCGTCTGAGGCTAGCCATACTGTACTTGTCCAGTAAAGCAATGAACTGCACAAGCTAAATTGCAATTCCCGGAACCAACAAGCTGGATAGGGAAAAAAGAAAAAAATCACAGGCAGAGGTGAAGGCAGAGAAAATGAGGTTAACCCTGACCGCATTCCTCAGGACCAGTACGGTGGACAGAAAAACAATTCGCAGTTGGGTCTGCTGTAGCCGATAGATTAACCCTATCTTACTTAACTTCTTGTTGGCCCGAAAAATTGATCATACTCTTTGGATACATAGCTTCTTTTATACCGCTTTTTTAGTACATATTCTTTGATTAAGCGGATCAATGAGAATTGTTTGTCATATTTGGTTTCAAAGTGCACTGGCTGCAGTCTCATCTCTTTACATGGAATCAGATGACTGGTAGAGATGCTATATATAATAAAGAAACGATTGTATCCGCTGTCAAGTGCTAACTACAGGCGCGTGCCAGAAAAGAAGCTGCATCTTCGTCACTGTTTCAGTTCGTTCCCTATTTTCCATTTCTGTAGGTTTTGTTGCACCGACTGAATTGAGATATGCAAGTTTCTCAATGTTTCATGGGCTACAACGAGGAATTGGTATCATTTTATTGCCGATTCACTCGGAAAGCTGTAGAGAAAGGGGCATCAGCTGCTCAATGTGAAGTTGTTTCTTCAGGCATTCGTTCCTTTGCGTGTCGGATTCCGATCTGTCATTGCTTTTTAGCAAGGTTTGGCTCCTTCGCGCGTCTTCTGTGAGTAGCAACGAACAATCGGTGACAAAGGATAAGGATGCCTTTTGTTCTCTTGAATTGAGACGTATAACCGAATAGTTCCTATTAACACCTTCCATTTTATCGTATGTGAAATTCGCGTCTTCCCTTATCGCACTCGAAAGTTCCACGATCAAGCCGGTCAAACTGTCCATCTGTCACTTCGTTATTCTGTTCATCAATCTAGGCAATGTAGCAAGACATTCCAGAATGAAAAAAAATTACACTAAAGATGGGCCTATCATATTAGCCAAGTATGCGGACGAGACTCCCTGTGGACCGACGATTGCAGGATAAGAAGAATCAATCGGAGGGGGCGTCGTACGATATTCGAAGAATCACATATTATAAACAAATTTATTTAGCACATGATATGAAGTAAATTTTTAACTTAGGGACTGTTTGATTATATGTCACGTCCACCGGTAAAGATCTCTTTGATGGTTATGCCAGAGAGGGAGACAGAGACCCGTGGTTAAACAAATTGGAATTATTTGGGCGTCCTTTTGGTCTCTTTCAATTCAATCCAAATCAAGAACGAGGAACACGTGGAATGTGTCAGCGACAAGCATCTCACCCCCACCCCCGCCACGCCATCGCGGCCATTCCAATTTCTCTCTCCCCGTCCTCCCTCCACCGCCTTCGTTGCTTCCCCGGTACGCCATCTCCTTCCTCCGCTCGCCCCCCTCTTCCTCCTCCGTTCCGTTACAGTTCGGGCGTCGCCTCTCGCCTCTCGCCGGCGGAGCTGAAGATCGACACGCTGCGCAGCGATAGCCGGCTGCGGGGACGGGGAGGAGCTGGAGCTTCGGCCTCTCGGTTTCTTTCTTCTTCTTCTTCTTCTTCCTTTGAGTGGAGCGAGAGCGAGCGAGCGAGCGTGCGTGCCCCTAGGGTTACGGATTCGGAGGCCTTGTGGTGTTGCGACTTTCCATTGCTATGAAATTGGAGGTGTCGCCGTCGGGAGGAAAATGCCGAAAGCTGCTTGTTCGACGCCCCGGAGCTCCGCTTACCTCAGCGCTCTGTCTCTGGAGATCGAGAGAAAGCTTCAGCGGGTTCGTTCTCCCTTTTGATTTGGCCTCTTCGAGTCAGTCCGATCACTTGACTTTGTGTGCCGGGATTCGGCATCCGAGATTCGCCTGAATAGTCGGGTTTTTGTGTTCGTTGGATTAGCTTTCCTTTCCCGTAGCACCGACGCTGCACGATCGCGATTTGGCTGAAGTCTGAGGACTTGCTTAATGTGGCGATATATTAGTTGATCCGACATCTAAGCTGTGGTTTAAGTACTTTGTTGTGCTTAGCGTTGCTAATTCCGAGTTTAGATTGTTGTTTCCGTCTTTTTTAGTTATTGCCTTGGAGATTCATGTGCTCGCGTTCCTCTCTCCAGGCTCTAGCTTCCGCATCACAGAGGCGCAACTTGTTGCAAGAGCTGTTTGCCGATGTAGCATTGGAGGTTGACGATAGAGCGAAAGGTGAGCTGCACTCGAAAGAGAATTTGAGTCTGGTTCCTTCATGTTCTACTTAAACATCCGAGGAAAAGGCCAAAATTAGGACCTATAACTATCATTGCCGCTGTTCGGTGATAATCATAGGTTATGGTGTCTTCTTGCTTAGGTTAAGGTGTCTTCTACATTCGTTTAATTTGCCAAAACCTGTCTGAAGATTTTGTTAATGCCCAACCTGACATTCTCGGGGATGCATAGTACAATTCGATCCTAATATGACATGTAAGGATCACAATAAATTATGATATTGTAAAAAATGCGGTGCGACCAGTGACAAGTTTGACTCGGGTGAAAGTCAGTGATTATGAATTCATGCGGCATGAATTTGTTAGAGCTTTGTTTCTGGGAGCAGTCTGTTAGCACTTAGAACGCACAATGCATGTAATGGACCATTGGTGGGTTATCTACTCATAACTAAGCATTATGTGAATTCTTCTTGATCCTCATACGGATCAATGCGTGTTTCGGCAGCTCAAGTTCTCACATTCCTGTTTCAGGCTTACGAATATCCTAGCTTCTCATTTTCCTTAATTGATATTGAAAACAGATATAATTCTCAGCAGGGAAGAAGATTCGATATTGCCTGCTGATGATAGCGTTCATGGTCAATTATGCTACTTTGACATCCTTGCCGATTACTACGTTTGCTCGCCGGAGAGTGGAAAACCTATTCTTGATATGATTGTGCAGCTCTGGAGTCAGTCATTTGCATCTCATATTTTCTCCCTTTTGTTCCACAAATGGGTATGAGATCTTGTCCTCTGCTCTTTTAGAATCTCACTGAAGTCTTATGATCTTGTGGTCATGATGTTTTTGATCAGATAGGACAGCAAGTTGAATAGAATAAATTTTGACGAAAGAATGATGCTTGTGTTTTTCCTGCTCATCTTCCCTTCGATGAAACTTAAATTCATCAATCCTAAATATTAGTACTACTACTTGCTCTCAGCTTTCAATGCATAAGTAATCATCCTGTCTTGTTTGCTTTAAAGCATATTTCTCACAGACCAGTTCTCTCTGATGAGAGTTTTGATGAAGCATTTTGCATGCTTTAAGTTGCTTCCTTCCTTTTATTGTGCTATTATATATCTTTTTCGATGCCATGCTCAGTGGGAAAAGGGTTTGTGAGATTTTGGTGGGACCATTGCAAACTGTTCTAAAAGCTTAAGCTATTAGATGAAGGCGTGGTTTATTACTTAAATATTCTAACACTCTTCCTCACGCGTAGGCTAGACTTTGGCCTAGCCTTAAGCGTGGAATTATGTAATTAGGGAGGCAAATAGGGGCCTGGAAAGATTCGAACTCAGGACCTCCTGCTCTAATATCATGTGAGATTTTGGTGGTACCACTGCCAACTATTCTAAAAGCTTAAGCTATTAGATGAAGGCGTAGTTTATTACTTAAATATTCTAACAGGGTTTAATATTTGCATGCATTGTTATTGGCAAAAACTTTTCAACGGCGGTGCTGCATTAGTCGGCTTTTCTTTATTGTTAAACCTTGAATATAATGAGATTGCATGGGAATAGGGGATGTACATCTTGGAGGTGGTAGAGGACTTGAAGAAAAATAGGTGGTGTTTGAGAGCATTCTTTTACATCAATTCTCTTCATTGACAAGAGGATCTTAAGAAAAATATGCCACCCTTTCAATTTTACGCAGTTTCATGCTTATTTATTTTCAGCTTTTCCGCTACTCACTCAGATGCTCAGATGTTTTTCTGGTTCCTGATAAAAGCAAGGCTAAAGATGATGCCATATTGAGAATAACCTAGGCTAAGTAGTTCACAGGAACGCATTCTCTATATTTTTTTAAATTAGTTCTTGAAGCAATGTCCATGAGTTTTTCTGAGAGTGTCCTCAAGTATATGACATGTATTGAATTTATTGAATTATCTAATGCCTAATCTTGTTAAAGATCTTTTTGAAGTGTAATTTTACCTTAATTTATGTAGCTTTTTGAAGTTCAAGTCGAGAATCCGGAGGTGCTACTGCGTTACTCATCAGCTCTTGTTCAAGGTGCTACAAATGTTTTCTGGTATGAAAAACAGCAATTACTTGCCAGTTGGTATTGAGTGGTTATTGGGTTTAGCCTTTTACATAGAAGGGGTGCCACTGTAATTGTAAATCATAGATTGAACTGTCAATTCAGAATGACAGAAAACAAAGTGGCAATTGTTCTTGATTTTCTTGCAAGTTTTAGTTTGCGTAGTTTATAACCTTAGTTGTTTGTTTTTACATGGATAGCAAAAAAAAAAATCATTAAAACCATTTTTTAGCTTTGAATTGCTACATCCTTTTGATGAGTTCTTTCAATGTTTTTAATGGGCTATCTTTCAAGATTTGCCATTTGTCTGTGAATCGGTGCCTAGTAGGAGATTTGTATTTGGATACTGAAGCACAGTGTATATCTGTACCCATGAGAGAGAAAGAGAGTTGCAACGGCATGATAGCAAGTCTAAGTTTACTTAATTTCAGCTACTGGCAATATCTGTAAACTTTTGGTGGTGGGTGGTAGGAGACCTACTAATTAGATTAAGAAACACAAGGCTTTGTCTTGCTGATGGTATTGGCCTTACCACAGGATTGACATCCAGACGAATACCAGGCGGTTTCAGACCCTCTTTTGTGTAAGAATCAATATCCTTAGTAATGTGTCTCATTCAACCAGTGTAATCCATTTAAGTTCAGTTTAAAGCTGGTGTTTATATTGGCAACGATTTGATGGTCGTCTTTTATGGTTGGATGTGCAGTATCTACTTGAAGAAATTGTATTGGAACCAACACGGCTCAATAAAATTCCTGCGCAGGTGAGGAACCACTGCATGAATACTTTGTATGTTATTTGACAATACTTCACAGTGACATTAAAGTAGTGTTCTCACGATAGGTTTCGTTTACTCCACCAAGGCTTGATTTTAATAAGGAAGCCTCTTTGTGTTATTTCAGGCCCAGCGAGATCTGTATCTGTTACTTTCAAGATTCATGTTCTTCTACAACTCAGGTAGGCTTGCTTTTTAGTGAATCTGATTCTTATAATTATGATGCAGTAGCTTATAAACTGTTCGTTTGTGTAGTTATTCTCCATATGTTGTCCATGCAGCTGATAAACTCGAAAGCTTCTTGAAGAATTGCCCTCCTTTCTCAAATGCTTTCCTGGTTGGTGGTCCGGCAGATATATTTGTCATTGAACTTTCAGACCAGGTATAATTTTGCATTGTAACCTAAGACGAAAATTGTCTAGCCTGTATTGCTTTTCCATAGGATTAAAATGTTTCTATTTTGATCAGCTCCAGAAATTGAAGGTGGAGCCTGTGCTTATCCATTATCTATCGCAACTCAAGTATCTTCAGGGTAATGCTGCTTTCACTACTAATCCTATGTATTGTTACTTTTGGTTGGTTTACCGATGTCGTATAGTTTAGTTTATGCAGGCATGGAACTGCGAATGGCTACTAGTACAAGGTTGAAAGCTTGTTTGTATAGCTTCACCTCTCCTGGAGGTCCAATGTATCCCACAAGAGCTGTTCGCCATGCCGCTTGGGATGCGCTAGATCTGCTTTTTCCAGTAAGCATTTTAGTTTATCCAATAAGAAGCTCCATTTATAGAATTAGTTTTGTTTCGATCAAAAAAAAAAAAGAACTAGTTTTTCCAAAACATGTATTTTTTATATAGTTGGATTCCTCTGGGACTACTAAAAGCAAATGCTCAAAACTTAAGCTAATATTCGTCTTACCGGAAACCTGTATTAGGCAATTTCAAATACCCAGAGTAGCAATAAGTTTTTTTCTCAAAATCTGCTTTCTCAGTCTTCGCTTTTAAAAAATTTTAGTACACGGCCAATCTTCAGATGGCGTAGTCACTTTAAGTTGTTCTTGTAATTTAAGAGTAACAATTTGACAAGATATTTGATTGCATAAATAACTGTATGCAGACGGGGAAGACAGAACTTCAGGTTCTCCCTCTGAGTTTTGTTATAGATGTGTTATAACATTTGCCACGATATCATTTCACAGGTGGGGCAGTACCCTCGACATCTCATAAGTCTATTTTTCCGGTTGCTATATCCATGGTACTGGCCGTCTTCGTGTTGGCACTTTGTAGTCTCGTGCATTAAGGTGCTTCTGTATGCTCTCATGGGGTTTGTATTTTCTAGCTGGGAAAGGATGAAGAGGCCAAAGATGGCTTAAATTGTGCATTAGGTTTATTTTGAAAAGGTTGAAGAGATCATCTTCTCCATATCATAGTGTTGTGCATTTGCTGACCTTTTCCTTCTGTAACCTCTCCAGCTGAATGAGTCGGTGTGAGTGTCCATTATCATGAGTGTCAATTTGCTCCATTCATGTAATCGCCCAATCATTTACCCCAAGCCATGTCTTCTGAACATACTCTTAACACAAATGGTGCTTCCATTTCCAATGTCTCTCGGCTTCCTGCTCGACATAGGTGGGAGGCCAAAGAGCACAGGAGCTCTTCCTGCTGATGCTCAGAAGGCAAGAGGGCCTGATGGCATAGTTGCTTCATAAAATGTGTATTTTAACTGGTAGATGTATATGTTTCGTTTCTGGAGGAATGAGCAAGGTGCTGGAGCTGCTGCTTTTTCCCCCTTTTTTATTCGGTTGTAATTTGAAGAAACGCTGAGATAGAATCGTTTGAATATGGAGCATGTCATGCACCAAAAAGGTTCCGTTTATCTGTTGTGCCCCGAGCCAGCCGGAGAAAAAGAGAGGACGGGCTAATTAAGAGATGAGGACAGCTGATCATGGGCTGCCCGCCTATTGAGCCCGCCTTAGCAGCCCAAGGGTATTCTATGAGCCTGATGTTTTGTGTAAAAAAGATGCTAAAACGCTTTTAAATATGGGCGATTGGCGTACCCGCTACGATGTTAGAATCGTTAAACTCCCTTCCATTGGACAATTTACAACAGTTATTTTTATGTGTCAACTAATCTCAGCTACCGTGTAGTGTACAAAATCTGTCGTCTCCAATCCGCGAGTACCAAGAAAGACCGCTATGCATCTCACTGTTTACCTCCATAATTCCTGGTAATGTTAGTCTGCATACGGGCGGTAGCGTCAATGCTGCAGACTAGCAATGGTTCAAATAGGAGTGAAGGGGCAGCCGCTTATACAACTAACAGCAGTAACCAGTCTTCGTACCGGCAACAGAGTTGAAGCTGCCGCCTCCCGTGTGGCAGCAGAGTCAACGGTACATCCAGTCAGGAACATTCCTCATGTGCGTTCGTGCTTTCAGACGTAGCCTTCAACTCCCACCTACTCTCCCGTTCTCTCCAGTCAACTTAAGGATGTCAACGTCGGCACCGAGGTCCATGTTTTCACCTCTGCATCCTTACCCTCACTCATTTAATTGAAGAGAGGTCTCATCCAATAAAAAAAAATTAATCGTAGTGGATTTTTGACGAGGTTGGTGTAACGATACAATGGGAGTTTCAAGGAGAGTCGTGTGGGAGGGGACTTCAGTTTGATGGAACAATGGGATGACAAACCCGCGAGCAGAGAAATTGGAGATAAGGCTATAAAAAACCAGCCAATAAAAGTCGAAATCTTATGAAACACTATGGACACACGATGCCTTGCGCGTGACAAACACGTAATCAAAGCATGCCCCAACTCGCCAGCATCACAACCTTACCCAGTTTACCCATTCTGACACTACGCATGATATGCAACTTCCACGCCCTGCCGCCTTCGGTTCGTGCCCAAGCAATGCACGAGAATCAAGTAACACAATATCAACAGTAGATACTACCAAACGAAAGCTAGATACCCTGGAAATTCCCAGATAATTTCTATTGAGTTTGTTCTCTCTTTTTCCCCTTTTTTTCACCTACCCAAACAGCAACGCTAATCAAACCTCGACCTAGTGAGGGAAAGGCATATTTACATCGTCATACAAGGGGAAGATGAGAGGACGAGAAAAAACAATGTGCGCATAGAACCGTTGGACATAGATCCAGCTTAGGCATTATTCCTGCAGCAAGTTGTCGTCAAGAGAACTGCAAGAAGACTTACACGGAAGCTTTAAAACATCCAGCTTCGCAGCAAGGTCTGTTGGACGAGAAAAAGATGCTAGAAACATACCAGCACATTCCCGAATGATGTCAAAACACCATCGGCGTTTACCAGTCTCAAGGTGCGTAGGAACCACGGGAAATTCCCTTGTACCTCAAGATCAATGGGTCAACACTGGAAAACGACTCGTCCACCAGAAAATCCGAAGCCCCTGGTCAAAGTTCAGGCTATAGATGACCAGGACCCTTCCACGCAGCCATGTTAGAAACTTATCTGCTCATTTCGGATCATACGGCAATTAAGTTCGTCCAGTACTGGAGAACTATCAGGTGACCATTCAACACCAGGTCAACGGAGAGAACACATGAACAATCTCCTGCCTCATGAAGGGAAAAACCTTTTAGCTCCATGCCTTTAATGCCAACACGAGAAGACCAACTCACTCTATTTCACCAACTAGATTTGGCAATACTTGGAAGAAGACAGAGAGCAAGCTACCATAAGTTACAAGTCACTATCCTCAGAGAGAAGTGCAAGCCAGATAACCATGACATAACTTCGACATAGGACACAAGGTAAAACCATTAAAGATCCTCAAATGGAGACACTATGCACCTCAGCAAAATGAAACCTTTAGCAACTTCTGAAAATCAGTCATCAATCAACTTTCACAAACTACAAAAACAAATATTACAATATACAGCCGTATCCTCGAGTCACTAAGCTGCCTGGTGCTAATGGATGATAGTTAAGACAACTAATAATTGACAATTCCAACTTGAAACAAGCACCCACAGATTCAGTATAATAACAGTCAACCAAATCCAAGAGCCCAATCTTTAATACAGAAAAGATTACCGCAACAAATTTCTCCCAGAAAGGCATATAAAAAAATAAGGAGGACAACATTTCTGATCCTAAAATTCTAGACACCTAGAGCGGGGTAAAAAACAAAGTCACAGTGAAACCTACCTTTAATGTCCAGCTCTTAATGTGATGCAGTAGCTAAGAAAGACGGCAGCTGCGGTTGATTTTCATGCAAGCTTACTAACTCCACATCTCACAGCAAGCTCCTTTCCATATGCTTGGGCAAGAGCGACATACGAATGTTGCATAGGGAGAACGGCATTGGTCACACTAAAGAAGCTGAAGGAACCAAAAGGAATAATTGCAGATTACATACTGAAGCTGTCCATTAACCCTCATAACTTATGTCTCCAAGTCACAGAATAAAATCCCAAACTCCATAAACCAAGGTTCAAGAATTCACTTTATCCTCCTCTAGACACACTTAATAGGCAAAGTGGTCGCATCATCACAGACATATCACTGAGAACAGAAAAGACACCGGATAAGTAGAACGGCGCTCAATTTGTCTCCATCGCTTCCGAATGGTACTTCTCTAAATCGGCGTCAAGATCTTCAGCTGATACTTTCTCGCCACGACCTCTTCCCCGTCCACGACCCCTTGCAGCAGGTCTACGGCCACCACCGCTGGCGCCACCACGTGGTCGTCCAATAGCACCTCCCCTAGCTTGTCCACTGATTACATACATTATGAAGAACAATGTATCAGCAACATGATTGATGAGCAACAGTAGACAAATTTCTGACTTGTTACAACTTATAGGCACGGGCAAGTTCAATAAGCATTCACAAGTGCATAGGTTGCAAACAAGAACCAAATGCGCTGTAATGTTACAGAGGACTTCCAACAACATGCCGCCAGTATAACATGCAATCCATACTTTACATTATTCATGCAAAAGTGATGATATCAAGGAAATTGAATCAGTATCACCAAGAATCATCAGTCACACAAACACATCAGAAGACCTGAAATTAGGAAGTACTTTGTGGCAAGCCAAATTCCTAGCATCCCACACTGACCCAAGAGAGAGAAACTACCTTAAATATCGATATTAACCATCACCAAGAACATGGAAAAAAATATTCAAATGAGAATAGAATAAAAAAAATTCTAAAAGGTCAAAGTATTACAAGAATTTGTTTCTAGATGTACAACCAAAAAATTCGCTAATATTGGAAAAAATACATAAAATAAAAATTGAATCCAAAGAAGTTCAATAATGGAGAGGAGAAGAAGGGGGAGGAGTAAGAAGAAGAAGAATATAGTTTTAGAACCATTCAAACCTTGTGATTAACCTTTTTTCCCCGATTCCATGACTAATCATCAATCTTCAAAAAGCATGAAAAGAACGAAAAATTTAAAGTGCAAGGAAAAGAAAACTAGTCCATTCCTCAAATAAAAATAATTAAGAACAGCAGATATTCATTCAATCAAATAGAAAATCCGCTCTTCATCATCTCTCAAAGGTCAAGAAGAACAAGTCTATGCTCTCTACAAATTTTCTGAATCTCAGAAACATCTGGGTTTGCTAGCTCAGATTTATTATCAATTGCCTTCTAGAAAAGGAACTTTCAAGGGGCACAATAAGACTCGTCAATTCAGTCCAGCTAATGAATATTGAGAAAATGATTTTCTATTTTTCCAAGGTGCGTTCAGTTACAGTCAAATAAATTGTTTTTCCAATCTCTGAAAGATAAAGCAAAACTTATATAAAAACAACATTCAGATGGCTATGGGTGAGATTGATTATCTTTGTTTTCCGTATTACTGAAGAGAAGCTTCACACTGAATGAATAATGAACGTTCATCTAAGACTTTCTCTTGTAAGAACATTTCATCCGGAAATAAATGCATCCACTATTGGTTTTGACTAGCGGACACTTATTGAAATTATATAATTAACGTACAAGTAAAAGACAGTGCAATAAAAAGAAGCTAGAACTGATGTTTTTTAAAGTATACCTTGGCACTTTTTAATTTTTTAATTCTTGGGTAGTTTTGCTTTGAGTTTGAAAAGTAACCGAGTATTTTCTTGCTACCAACGTGTTAAAAATTTCAGCCTTGGAATCGATAAGAACGATAGTCAAGCTTTTTTGAAAATTTAATCAGAGACCAAAAGAAAATCCCTTCTTAAAAGGATAGTATAGATGTATACAATTAGCATTCTAGCATACTGAAGTAATCAAATCTCACTTTCGTGTAAGAAACATTTAAATGGATCAAACAAAAGTTAAATCAATTTTGCCGGTTTATGGAAAAAAATTATAAATGAACAAATCCAAATGGCAAATATATCAAGTGTAGAAGCAACCGAAAAACCTACTGATGGGCACAAAAGACATAAGTTTTATGTTTACACATTCGTGATACATCTAAGTCCAAGGATTTGAGTATATTTGAGAATTTTGCTATCTCTTTATATCTCATGCAAGCTTCATAGGATGATATGAAGTATGACAACCTGAGAATTGTTCTACCTGCCCTTGGCTTAGAAAACACGGAAAAATTATCTGTTCAAAGGGCAAGTCAAAATATTATAGCACATACCCTCTTGGAAATCCATTCAGGTTTCCAAAAGAACCATTTGAAACGACAGGAGTAGCAGCAGGAGTTGCGATGTTTGTTCCTACAATCTCTATTTTCATTGGCTTCCCATCAAGCTGAACATTGTTGTATCTCTTAACAGCTGCCAAGGCATCCGTACGGCGTGAAAAGACCACTTCTGCCGTACCCTGAAGGAGTTAAAGGCTTGCTGAGAATAAACTGGGAGAAATAATTTTTTATCACAGCAACAGTCAGGCAATAGCTTTATAACAATACCTTGGATCTTCCACTCCTATCGTAATGTATCGTATGACGTTTCAGGTCACCGACCTCAGAAAATAGTTCCTGCACGAGAAAATCCCAACAGAAAAGGAAAATAATTAACATTTACCGCAAAATTCCCATTGCTCACCGAAGAGCACATAAATGACTTAACTGCACTTTAAGCTGTATGATATAATAAGGAAAATGACAGAGAAGAGAAACAGATTGTCTCACACAGACTAAAATGCAAATTTCATAACTGCTAGGCACTAGAAGCTAGACACGGACATGGACACATAACACCTCAAACTTTTAAAAATGTTCCGTAGGAGAAAAGCATGCGAGCAAGAAAGGAAAATAAGAATTAGATTGCTAATTTGGGTTGAATTTTTTTTGAGCTCTCAGGTAAACACCAAAAGTTAAACTGACCAGCTGAAATGAATGTAATAATAACACAACAGCAAGCCACAACAAGAACATTCTTCCCATGAGACAGCGAACAAAATACATGGACCGACACATAATATCAACTACACAGATTAAATCATACTTTTTTAGCAATGGAGCATACTAACCTTGGTTTAAATCAATAAACAACGGCAATATACTTCAATTAACTAGAGCCAGACGATAAACTACACGTCGCTCGTACCAAAATCCAAGCACGAAGCGTCAAAATTAGGGCGAAAAGACTCTGACACTCCACCGTAACAGTAGATCCACACAATTTCAACCAGCAAACGTCACAATTTCCCAGATTTGCGACAACCTCGACCGAGAACAGCCATAAACGACGAGATAACAAAACGGTTTCGGCTCAGAGTAGCAGGAAAACAGAAAATCGAACTCCGTTACCTTGACATCTTCGTTCGAGACGCCATAATCCAGGTTCGATATATAGAGCTTCGTCCCGGTCTCTATGGCGGAGGCTCGACCGGCTTGCCCCTGGAACGCTAGGCCCTGATCGGCGAACATATCGTGCTGCCACGTCGTCTCCGGCGCCTGGACCCCCAGATTTTTTTTCCCCGGGGAGAGAAAACAACCAAAACACGCCCTCAGAATCTCAAACGACGCATCGAAAGATCCAAGCTTCGACAGGGAACCGAATCGAGCGAATCGATTCGCCGTCGCACAGAAATCGCGAGCTCTAAAAACAACAGTAGTAGTTGGGAGCGGGATCGGGGGGGGACCCGTGAGCTGACCTTCGCGGCGGCGTAAGGGTTGGGGCGGGCGGCGGCGCGGTTCGGGGGCGGCGGGTGGGGCCGGGCCCGGAGCCGGAGCCGGCGCCGGCGCCGCGGCCGCGGCCCCTGGGGTTGCCGGATCCGGACTTCTTGTTGCTCTTGATGATGTCGTCAAGAGACATGTCGAGGGCGCTGGACATGGTTTCTCGGATTCGGATTGGAGATGGAAACCCTAGGTTGACGGACAGAGAGAGAGAGAGAGAGGAGGAGGAAGTGGCTGAGCTTTACTCGGAGGAGGAGGGCAGGAAAACGATTTTTATAGGACGACCGAAGTCAACTGAAAAGATTTTAGTAAAATGAGATGTCGACGATGTGCCAGAAAGGTGTCGTGGTGTAGTTGGTTATCACGTCAGTCTAACACACTGAAGGTCTCCGGTTCGAGTCCGGGCGACGCCACTTCCATTTCCTTTTGTTTTTTTTTCTTTTCGCTTCTCAAGAAATCAACTCAGCCGTTGTTCTTTCGCCATAGCTTCTTTACTACGGAGAATATGCTTGCCTTGATCTTGTGGGACGCACTTGTTGAATTCTCATTAAAGGAAGGTTACTGAAAATTCTTGTGCTAAGTAAGATGCTTAATGTTTGCTTAAAGAAGTTAAAGCATTCAATTCATAGATCCCGCTTGTTTCTTCGACCCAATAAAAGATCGGCGTATACTTAGTGAAAGAGTTTTCATTGCGATATTGCAGAATATATGGAATTCTTCGAAACTAAAATCATCAGCGCCCTTAATGTATGATCAAGGCAAAGCCTCGATGCTTATTCTTTCAGCCCTTATTGTATGATTTGTTCTGCATTGGCCCTCATGGAGTCATCTTGAGATCATACACTCATACGCTTGATATAAACCTGGAGTTTCACATCACATATGGAACTGCAGAATGTTTGGTCAAACGTGTATGTAGTTATCGTGCCGATATCTCTCTCTCTTTCTCTCTAACATTTGCGGCCTATTGCATGGTCCATATGTAGCTTTAAACTCATAGCAAGTGAGCTTATTATGAGCCATAGTAGTAGACTTGCCAAAATAGATCATAAATCCATTTCTTAACTTATATATATGATGGGTTAAGTTATTATGTGGGTTACTTATATTCAATAAATGAGTCATAAATGGGATTACAACTTATTTAAATCCAATCTACCTCCATGATTCTCTCTTTATTTTCTTTCGCCCTCATACGATCTCATGTTCTTACCTCAGTTTAGGGTATTAATTTATCTCGACCATTCAGCACCATCTCATAGATTTGCATGTTTTTTACCCAAGGAACAACTCCAAAACCCACCCGTTTGACGGTCCAGTTTGTAGCCTAATAGACAAACACATGCATTATTTGGCATAGCCATTTTCCCAGTGTGTTTTTTTTTTTTTTTGCAATGATGATTCCCGAATTATGGTTTTTCCGCTGGGGTTTTGGCGCTGTTCCTTCTAATTGCAGAGGACAACCATGGGGCTATTGTCAATACGACCTCATTGGCCAAAGGCCCGTCTCATCATTTCAGCAGATCCAGTAATTATCATACAATCATTTTGGAGGCACTTGGCACGTTCCACCCTTAAATAAGATCCAACCATTCCGAGTGCTGTCTGCAAGGAAGGAAATTGGCTTCGAAATGAGAATGCTCAATCTTTGAGCAGCGAGCTGATCCCCTGTTGGCTCATGCTCTGAACTTGGATTTTACGAGCAATTGATGTGAAAGCACATAGAAATGAAGAACAGTCCCTTGTGTGCGACAAGTGGACCTTGCCAAGAACAACTTGTATCTCATAGAAACGAAATTATTACATTCAGATCTAAAGTTTGCTATGCGGACCAGTCTGGCCGTCGAGTCTGTGATCGAGACCGAGCAAACATGCTCAATGGATGGCTCTGAACATTTTGTACTGATCCGAAGAATTGGAAGCGTCGCCGAAACAAAGACAAAAAACGACTGGAATTAAGACGAACAGGTACAAGATTGTGAAAAGAGAATTGTGGTCCTACGAAACGTAGATAGTCCTGAAGTTCAAATACTCGTATGATGGTGTGCTTGAGCTTACGTGCTCCTCAAGTACGCACTGCCAAAGGGTCCATGGTTGCCCAACCTATTTAGAGCCGACAAAGGGTCAACGGCCGGGATTT
The DNA here is from genome assembly GCF_021117445.2 of Syzygium oleosum. NCBI lineage: Eukaryota > Viridiplantae > Streptophyta > Magnoliopsida > Myrtales > Myrtaceae > Syzygium > Syzygium oleosum. The sequence continues at coordinate 10,038,544 of NW_026607487.1, forward strand.
ATCCGGTCGTCACCACCTCCTTCATCGCCAGCCCGACTGCCGGAGGACTCCATTGCAGTTGCAGATGCACAGCTTCTATCACCAAACCCTGATGCCACGAAAAAGTAAAGAGAGAGAGCGAGAGAGAGAGAGAGACCGGGGGGAGAAAGGAGAAGGGATTTAACGATAGTGGAGAGAGTATCTTCTAGGCATATACTCGGAGCATTATCTTTGCTTGATCCATTCTCTTTTGCATGTGCTTGTTATTATATTATTTATTAGCCAGATGTGGCTGTCTCCGATTTTGCGACTTTATCTTCTACCCAAACTATAGGGTTTATATAGGTCTTTTATTCGTGTTGTCTTCCTCGATCGATTGGTTAAAGCTTCTGGTTGGTTTATCTTACGTGACGTCAGGATCAGTTTTCACTCCACATCTATTTCGCGTGTGAAGCTCCCTGCTCATCAATTCGACAGGCCGTTCTCAGTCCGATTTGAATGTAAAATGGGGTGGTAAAGTTTCTCATAGGGCTTGTCTATGGATTTATGTGAATTTTGTTATGTTGTCTCATTTCACATAAAATTTAAACTTTTGGATCAAACGTAATCATGTATCTGCACTGATCGGTGACCTCTCTTAATCAAATGGAGTTTAATGTTCGTCAGATTATCAGAAACATCAGCTGCTGTTGGTGAGTGGTGATGAGACTTTGAGAGTTAAGGGTTCGAAGTTGTCACAAGAAGATCTTGAGCAACAACTACAGGATTTGCAGACCGTACGTCGCACGCGTTAGCATGTTTGGAAGTCGATTATGAACGAAGAGACACGTCTTCTTTCAGCACCATTCTCTTCTCAATGATCCTCACAGATTGCACGTCTTCTACTCAAGGATCGTAACCACCACATGCATATTTATTGTACTCAAAATCAGAAATAGTTTCCATGCCCCTCGTGCATTTTACTTTGTTGTCAAAGAAGAAAACCTTCGAAACAAACATGAGGTACATTGAGCATCGTATGCCAAAACAATATAGAAAAAAAGTTGGATATCAAACTCTCTTCCTCTCCTCTTTAAATTAGGACATGTTTGATAATCTCAATAAGTGCTGCAAATTAAAAATTGTTCAATTAATTGTTTTGATTTTGTTTGATAACCTTATTAGTGTTGCCTTAAAAGATTCAATTGAGTAAAAAATTCACTTGATCTATTAAGTAAGGAAGTGGCTGTGTAATTTCGCTCAATAGAAAAGCAATGCTTGTCATTCGTTGATTTCATGAGTTAGTCATTCTTTCGCTGTCAACTCAATCTTGCCATTATACAGTTAAATCCCACTAGTGATGATTTCAGTTTCATGTTGGTGCTGTAAAACTAACTCGTCTAGTGATTTGTTGTCCAATCTAGTATACCTCCAAGGAAAATAAAGTTAATTATGTTAGGAATTTGATGCGTTCATTGGTGTGGAAATTAAATAATGGAATCTGCACAGTAGAAAATGTGTGTTGTCATGATCATGAGCAAGTGGGTACACAATGCTCCGGCTATAAACAAAGACAAAGTTGCAGACCAGTTAAGGACAGCTCGATTTCCTCTATTGCTTGAGAAAGTATTTTTAACTTCGGGTGCTTTTCCAATAAGCGCACGCGACAAATTTGCCCCCAAAGATATAATAAACACATGAAAATCATCAACAAATTCTCTCGAGGACGAAAAGTTACCCAATCTTTAGGATAGACACCAAGGCTACATTTGGTGAACTGGATATAACTCTGGATATGATAATTTTTATTCTATCCAGTGTTTGAGAGAAAACTGGATTTGGATATGTTCGAATATAATCCGAATAAAAAAATACCACCTAGGGAGTGGGATAAAGCCGGATAAGATATCTAATACGAAAAATCGAGAAAAAAAAACAGAAAACAGGAGAAAAATCCCATGGACTCGCTTCGTTGTTCACCGTCCGACATGATCCCCGCCAGGTTAGGATGAGCCTGGTTCCAGAGTAGAACCTGGAACCTGGAACCGGTCAGGAAACTGGAGAACCAGACTGATGGGAATCTGTCCAGTTCTAGGTTCCAAAGTATGCATGGTAGATTCCAAGTTCCAAAACGTGGGGAATGGGTTTCAATAGGCAGGTTCCAAGTTCTAGTCTAAAACTTGGAACAATTTTGTGTGTTTTTTTTTGTCTATGTCTTTGTGTAATCCTGTAGGATTCTATGGTGTTTGATAATGAGTTTATAATATGGAATTACTAGTCTGAGCTTCCATTTTATGATTAACATTTTTACTTTGTTAATGTTTCATATTCTTCGTATGTCTAAATATAAGTTATGATCAGTGGATTGTAGCAGCAAGTAGTGGTCATTAAAGATAATAATTTACTGTAATCGTTCAATTAATAATACAGGTGGAACCTAAGTAGACCCTGGAACCGACATTGAAACCTGTGATAGGATAGGTTTCAAGTTCCAAAGTATGCAGGGTAGGTTCAAAGTTCTAAAAAATGAGGAACCTATTCCAAAGGATAAGTTCCAGGTGGAACTTGTACGGAACTTGAAACCGCTCACCTCTACTGCCAGGTTTACACCTCTCAGTCGACTTCTAGCTTGATTTCTTCCAACAAGTTTTTGTTTACTTTTTTCCTAGCAGAAGGCCACATCCTCTTTATGAAAATTTTCAGCGCTCTCTCTGCGAAAATTTTCAGCACCCGTCGTCATCGAGAGTTTCGATGAACATTGCTCTTGTTTTCAATCATGCTTTGCTTTTGCTTCAATCTAGATAAAAGGATGATGGTAATGGGTTAAATCGATGGCTCGCCAAGGGGAGTTCGTCTCTACAACCCATTTAATTTGGTGATAATGGTCATCGAAATCGAAATTCGGTTTTGCTTGCCAGGACTTTTTGGGTCTACATCTCGTCAACAAGTTCTTGAGTTTTATATTTTTCCTTTGATTTTCAATTTTAGGTGTGTAATATGTTTTTTTTTTTTGTAACCGAGGATCCGCCACCATTTCCCGGGGACGAGCCCGCACAGGTAATCGGGGCGCCTATACCTCGGGGGAGACTAGCCCAGCAACCCACCGCCAGGGCCCCCCACTTAAATTACGAAACCGAGCGGGGATTCGAACCCAGAACCTTTCTGAGGGAAGGAAAGCGCCCACCAACTCGGCCATGCGCAGATGGGTAATATGTTTAACTCTGTTTCAGAGAAGAATTTCAGAGAGGAAACAAACTCAGGTATTGATTTCAGAGTATTGTTCCACAAAGCAACCTGCGAAGAAGGAAGATTGAGCAATCAAAACGCGAACATAGAGAAATGTAGCTGTGCACACCTGTGGAATTGTTAGTCTCTTGCCATTTCTGGAGGATGAAGATGATGATGGTCTGTGGTGTCTCATCTTCCTTCACCACCGATCACGAGAGAGAGATGAGTCGACTGAGGCCGTGCATGTATTTCAAATTCTCATTTGGATAAATATTTATCTAAATCTAGGTTATATCTAGACATTATGATGACTCTCACCATTCTCAACAAAAGACCGCCAAAGAGAAAGGACCGGAATACAATAGTTTAAGGAGAAAATAGAATGTAATATGATAATTCAGTAACTTCAACGGCAATCAGTGAGCGGATAAGCCGGCTAAGATGGGGGATTGAAGGACCTCAGGGAGTTCATTTTTTCGATCATACACACCCGACACGATGTTAAAACTGTGTTCTTAGCTGATAAGAATAGGCCCATTACTGCATAGGCCCATGGTAGTTTGTGCTTCTGATCAGTCGGTGGATGCAATCCTCTGTTTACCCAAAAAGTCGATTTCTAAAGCGATATGAAGATTAGTCATCAGTAAGTGGCTCGGTAAGAATTCGACAAATTTTATAAATCAACTTTTGTGTACCGATTTCAAGGAAGAGAGGGCCCTGATTCCCATCTACCACTTTGCACGGAGTGTGAATCCGTGTTGCAGTTCTGCATGACTCCATGTTCGTGGAATTACTACCATCCTAAACATCTTCCTCGCCCGTACCACCGGCAAATTTCTCCTTCTACGATGTGTGTTTCACCGCCACCACAATTGACAAGGACTTGAGGATGAGCCCTTGCCAACTTCTACGACGACTCTCTTCGTGCTTCATCGCGGCTGCAATTGACGAGGACTTGAGGATGAGTATGAGCCCTTGTCAGCGCCGATGAGAATTCTCTCTCCGATCTCAAAATTGTAGCAGATTGCATGTCATAGACCTCGAATCACGCCGATGGCTGTCGACCTCGGAGCATCCCCGAACCGAGACCCGTTGGCGAAGGAATGCAGCCAAAGGGGGGAACATAAAGAGGACAGCCGGGCGTACAGCAAAAGAAAAGACAGATGAAGGGGGGGAAGGGGGGTGGCTGGAGAAAATCAGCAACGGTGGTACCGCGAATTTTTTTTCCTTTCATGGACATAAGGCGCGTATCTAACAGCTCAATAAGAGGAAAACGGAAATAGGACCAATGGTCGCTTTTATCCTCAGTGCCATGTCCATTTCCTTAAGCAGTATATGAACGTGAATAGAAAAAAAAATCTCGCCTTCGGCAACTCCGAAGAAGCGCTCTTATGCAGTTGCATCGCTAACGTTCAGTTCTGAATTGCCATTGTCATCACATCGAGCACACACTTCAGCTGTTAATCATCTTCGGATCAAACAAAGAGGCCAATAAGGAAAAGTTCAAACATATCATGTGTTCATGTAACAAATGAATATAGCGACTCTGATTCGAAACATGAATCATTGAATTCGAAGAAAGAAAAGAAAACTGTCTGCGCCAACTGGAAACTGCTTTGTACACAATCTACGTTCTCTATGCCCCTACAAAACGAGATCCAGCACCAACGACGGCGCGACCTTTCCTAAACGCAAGGTCAAGTTGTCCTCGGTCAGCGACGAGTTCAAATCCAAGCACATGACCCTCTTGCTGTTCGATTTCTTCAACACCGGCACAGGCTTTGTTGCGGCCGCGACCGCCGCCAAGCTCTCGGCCATGGCGGCCCTGTGCCTCCTCATGTGGCCGCCGAGGGCTTGGCCGATCGGGAACTCGAGGCCGCATATCAAGCACGCGTGCGTCTTCGGCTTGGCCGGCGAGGAGCCCCCCACGCGGCCGAGGTGGAAGAGGTCGCCGGAGATCACCTTCGGCTTCTTGTGACTGGCCCTGTGCCCTCCCAGCGCCTGGAAGGACGAGAACTCCCGGTTGCACGTCTTGCACGCGAACATCCGCTCCCCGGGCCGCGACCCGCGGTTAGCCGGCCAAGGCGGCGAGCCGGCGCTGTCGCCGACTCGGGAGAGGAGCATCAAGCAGTTGGCCATGGCCAGGGCTTCGACCTCGGCGTCCTCTCTGTCTCTCTTCACCATGTCTGCTGTAGTTAAGAGAATGTGAAATCGAGGTGTCTCGCTTTTCTTTCTGGTTTCTTCTTTTGCTGCTGAGTTGGGGATGACTGGGTTAAGTATGAGAGTGTGCTGTGGAGTGCGCGGGTCTTATATATAGAAGGAGCGGGTGACCTATGTGCTTACGCTAACTGAAGTGGCGAAAAGCCCTCGAGTTTTCTTGGGGAGTAAAGCAGGGAGGTCGCGTGAACATGAAGGGGCAAAACATGGGAACGTCCGCCGCCGCCAAAGGGAGAGAGAGGGTACAGCGCGTGAGGGCGCGCGTCAGGGTGAAGTCGGAAACTGGAAAATCGTCACAGGTGAGCGAAGGCTGTAGTTGCTTTGACTTTTCTAGACGCTTTCGCTTGCGATGTTGGAGTTGGCGACGAAGTATTTTAATACTCTTCTTCGACGTACTTGATCTAAAACTAACCGTGAAAATATCACGAGGGAGGGTGGCAAATACGGGATCCGGAAAGATTTAAATTTCAAAATTAGGACTTTCGGCTCTAATATCATTACTATGTAACACTTTTTAAATCGACCATTATCCGTACTGAAAACTTAAACTGTTTAGACGAATGCGTGATATGTGCGGACGTACTTCACTTTCTCAATGGAACTCGTCGATCGATTTCAGTGATATACATTAAGGGAATATAAGATTAGGCCAGCGATTTGTCAAACCCGATGCTACGGGATGAAAACTAACCAATACATTTCGGAAGGAGGTGGAGAAAGTGGGAGGAGGGTTCACCCGAATTTGACGAGGCATCTGAGGCCAAGACCTAAGACACACGGTCATCATGTCAAACTTGTAATAACCGGCTAGCATTCCTTGCTCGGTCCGAGAAAGCTCGTGAAGTGGCTAAAAATCCCAAAAGGCGGGTCCATACGATACGAGGGTGGGGTACTGGGAAGGAGTACGCACGCGCTATTGAAAGAACATGGGCAATGCGCCACCACGGGAACGATCCCCGCAGATCAGGACGACGTTTAGTGAGGGCAGGGAGTCATTGGGGACGTGACGCGACAACGGCGTGGCGAAGCGATGCGATAGAGAAAATGAGGAGCGTGAGTTGTGACGTCATTTGCTTATTATAAGTAGACACACTTGAAATTAATGGTCTATTTCTAGGAAAAATGAAAGCACGGCTCACCAGCTTCCTGATTCACGAGATCCTTTTGACCTGGTTAATCTCCATAGATCTACATAATTTGCACATCCAATAGGACAGGGATAATAGTACGAATTATACCTAAATTTTGGTTTAATGCAATATGGTTCCTGATTCACCAACGATAGACGACGGCGATCTGAAGTGACTAGAGATGATCGGCGACCTACGACGACCGGCAGTGACTAGCGACGACCAGCAATCGGTGGTGACCGGCGATGATCGAGGGGGACGGCGATGTCCGGCGATCGGCAACAGGCGGTGGACGGCTGCATCTGGCAACCAGCGACGACCGGCGGATGGCGGCGACGACCAATGACCAGCGACGACCGACGGCAATCGGCAGTGACTGACAACCTCCAACTGGCCGGTGAACGGGTGTTAAACATGGGTCATGTAAATAACCCCTCATGACCCATTTTAACAGACTTTATTTCAGCATTCACATTTCAAGAACCATACAGAAATGCGAACTAGGTTGTGCCTAGCACGGTGCCAGGTCTAGATGCGACCTTCTAAATTATTCTCAATAGGTGAGTTATAATTTGAATTAGAGACCCACTGCATCTAAAACAAGCATAATCATGATAAAAAAGAAGAAAGCGCTTAATCACTTGACCATAAATTTTGAAATTCTACAAAAAAAATCTAGTGTATCAACGATTTTTATGGGTACCACTGATGTTGTATGATTCAACCGATTAAATTTCCCCACTTATCGAAAGTGATGATTGCCTTTTTATTTTGAATTTTGAAATTCGAATATCTTGAGTCATCGCCGTGTCAAATATTTTTTTGCTCCCATTTACCCAACACTTTCCACAAGAGACTGAGCTTAGGAAACTTAACCAAGGAATGTTGTGCTTCTTCCTCACTCGGGTTCCTTTCTTCTAGTCTTCTTGTTTGAAACGCGGACACAAAGTTCTTATTGTCTTGGTCATGGAGGTGGGTGGGGGGGCGAAACTTCTTTCAAACTGCCAAGCCGCCCTTTGAGCGTTTGGTTTCCCACTGCCACTATCACTTCATACCTCGTCAAAACCATATTGTACGACCGTTCGATCACTTGGATTTAGTCTGTCTAAAGTATCAGAAGATATGGATGTAAGAATTTTCTAATGTGGGTTTCATTAATTGAAATTAACTTAATTAGTTTAGTCTAATAGAGGTGAGATATGTGGGTTCTTAATAAGTCTAATATGGGGCTGGCTAGTGTAGGCCGAGTACGATCCGACCCGTAATGAGAGGGCCCGTGGTCGAAAACTCTATAAATAGCACTCAAGTCCCTCCCTTAACCGGATAATGCACAATCTGACTCACATACGGATCTAGAGAGGAATTTCTTCTCGTGAGTGGCAATCTCATTAGGCCAGTGTCCGACGAAGGGTATAGGGGAGATGCACTTGAGTTCGTGTTCGGAAACCATAGCAAATTCCGTGTCAAGTTCGATGGATTCCAAACCAGGTACGCGAATCGATGATTTCTCCATTTACGTGTTTCGGTTTATGATTATGGTGATCCTGGGGGTGTCATTTTCGTGACCAACATATGGTATGAGAGCCTGCCATAAATTAGAACTGAAACATGCGGATTAGGACCGTTTTCGTTATGTCCGAGAGATTTTTACCCATTTTCGGAATTTTTTGTCAGATGAATGTAAAATTTTATTACATATTCGGAATCTACTCATCGAGACGAGAAGATTGACGGGCAGCACGTCACCGGACGAGGCCGCACGCGCCCTCACGCGTCGTGGGCACGGCGGCGCGTGATTGCCACGTGCAGTCGTGCCGAACCGGCGCGTTTTTCGCTAGTAACTGCTTGATGACGTCAGCATGACGTTAGCGGACGAGACCCGAATCCTCACCCGACCGTTGACCCGATCGGTCAATCGGTCAGACTCGTTCGTTGACCATTGACCGATCGGACCGGCGGTTCAGACCGGTTTGACCGACTGAACATGCGCGTACGCGCCGCGTTGTCCGGCGACGCGTGTGGGCGCGTCCGGCGTCCGTTTGGGACGTTCTTAGTATCGACGCGCTCATATCGAGATTCTCTACATTGTGGTGTATTTATTTTACATGGTTGAAGCTTTTAAAGATGTGAAAATACGTATAGAACCCTATATACGCGTATTTTTAGGGTAATTTTGCGTATTTTCTTGTATTTCTCTATGGTTTCGGAAATGCATATGGTAACTCCCATGTATATCACCACATAAGGACTGTGTAGAGTGTAATTTATTGTCTATCAATGAATGGAACAATATAATTAGCATGACATGTAATTTCAGAGATATATGCCCCTATCTTTACATCTAGCATTACATGTATATAGTGAATGTGATATATAAAGCTCATATCCCTGGTATGAGAGATTTTCAAAGATTCAGTTGGGTAGTGACCGCCAAAGTGGCACACTTGACTGGGTTTGAGAAATATCAGTCTCATATTGTGGTGGGATGTCTCCTGTTCTAATGCGTGGTCATACTCCCAAAGGAGGTGATTCTGTATTGGTTCATGGAGGGATACATGTATGGCATGTGCTTGAGGAATGACTGATTTTAGTAGTTCATACACCCAAAGGTGGTGATTTCACGAAAAATTAGAATATGTTCTCATGGCCGCTGTCATGTAGAGAGTGTACAACTGCATGTCATATTTTCTGCCCAAAGGTGATTATGTGATGATGTATGTAACTCTATGCATAAGTACTCACATGATGCTGATTGTATTATTTGTTTATTTTCCAGTTACCTTTTCTGTAAACGACAATTCCATTTCCATTAAGGTCCTTACTGGGTTGAATTTTAAGAAATGGAAAGAGGATTTTCTATTTGGAATGGAGCTGGCAGATGTTCGCATTGCTCTTACAAACAATAAGCCGGCAGATATCACGGCCATTAGTACTGAAGATGAGAAAGCGCACTATGTTGCTTGGGAAAAGAGCAATCGGATTTGCTTATTGACAATGAAGAAATCCATTCAAGAACACTTGAAAAGTGGTTTGCCAGCTGACTGTACTGCTAAGGAAATGATGGCAGCCTTAGAGGCTAGAAACCGCATTTCATCTAATGCTGAGGTTGGTACACTTCTTCAAATGCTCTTCAATATGAAATATGATGGTACTACTGGGGTTAGAGATTATGTCCTTAGGATGGTAGACCTAAAGACGAAGCTTCAAGCTCTTAATGTTTCCATTCATGATGCTTGCATTGTGCATCAAGCCCTGAACACCCTTCCACCTGATTTTGGGATTATAAAGACACTTTTTATGTACCTTCTTTTAGACGGAACTTAGTTTCCGTATCGTGTTTGGACATGTATGGCTACTCTTTTGAAATCAAGAACAATGTTATTTCTTTGTTTCTTAATTCAAATAAGGTTGAGTGCTGTAATATGTCAAGCGGATTGTACAGATTGTGTTTGTCTCCCAATGACATATACGTCGCTTATACGGCTGAAAAGGTTGTTTCCAAGAGACCACTACCTAAGGAACAGTCTTATGCATTGTGGCATAAATGGCTTGGTCATATATCTAAGGATAGAGTAGAAAGGTTGATAAAGACTAACATCATGCCTGCTCTTAAAGATGACCTAGAGACACGCGTAGACTGTTGTAGAGGTAAAATGACCAAGATAAGGAAGAAAACTACAGTCCGAAGTTCTGACCTGTTAGAGGTCATTCACACTGACATAAGTGGACCCTATACGGTAATCTTGTGTAGAAATTTTTATTTCATCACATTTATTGATGAATATTCTCGATATGGCTATCTGTACTTGATTAAAGAAAAGTCTAAGTCTCTTGACAAGTTCAAGATTTTTCGGACTGAAGTCGAGAAATAGTTGGGAAAGGTCATAAAGGTTGTTAGATCTGACCGAGGTGGAGAGTATTATGGCAAGCATGGCGAAGCCGGACAGCTTAAGGGGCCATTTGCTAAATACTTAAAGGATTCTGGGATAGTGGCTTAGTTTACTCTGCCCGGGAGTCCTGAGCAAAATGGTGTAGCCGAAAGGCACAATCGCACCCTTATGGAAATGGTGAGGAGTATGATTAGTAGGACAAATTTATCTAATTATCTGTGGGGTGAAACTTTGAAAACAGCTTTGTACATTCTGAATCGTGTACCTACTAAAACTGTTCCATTGACTCCTTTTGAGTTATGGACTGGACGTAAGCCTAGCTTAAACCATCTTAAGGTTTGGGGATGTCCTGCAGAAGTAAAGTTATATAATCCAACATTAAGTAAGTTGGACTCCAAAACCACTCGGTGTTACTTTGTATCTTACCCGGATCATTCGAAGGGATAACGGTTCTATAATCCCAATGGAGGCACAAGAATTGTGGAATCATAGACAGCGAAATTTCTGGAGTTTGATGTGGCTGAAGAAAGTAGTTGCTCACAGACTATTGAGGATAATAGTACGGTGGGTAATGTTGTATCTTTTTCTCCTCCCATATAGATAATTATGGAGACTCCCACACCACAGATTGAACTTGTTGAGGCTCAGGATCCTGTTGTTGAGACAGATCCTAATGAAGTTTCTCAAGGCTCTCATGTGCAGGATGAGGCTGTTGCTACTCCAGTAAGGAGATCCATTAGGGAGAGACGATCAGCTATACCACCGGACTATTTAGTCTATATAGGAGAGCAAGACTACGATATCAGTTCTGTGGCTGATCCAGTGACTTATGCGGAAGCTGTTTCTTGTCCTCAGTCGGAACTGTGGTTGGATGCAATGAGAGATGAAATGCAGTCTATGAAGCATAATGGTGTTTGGGAACTTATTGAATTACCTGAAGGTCACAGACCCATTGGCTGCAAATGGGTGTATAAGACTAAAAGGGACTCCAAAGGAAAGATCGAGAAGTTTAAAGCCAGACTGGTAGCCAAGGGTTTCACTCATAGAGAAGGAGTATACTATGAAGCAACTTTTTCTCCGGTCTCTTCTAAAGATTCTTTCAGAGTGATCATGGCATTGGTAGCTCATTTCGATATGGAGTTACACCAGATGGATGTTAAAACTGCCTTTCTCAATGGAGACCTTAATGAAGAAGTATATATGATGCAACCCGAAGGCTTTGCGGCAGATGATTCAGGTACGCTTGTATGTAGATTGAAAAAATCTATTTATGGTATCAAGCAAGCTTCTAGACAATAGTACTTGAAGTTTTATAGTGTTGTCGCTTCATTTGGTTTTGTCGAGAACAAAGTAGATCAATGTATATACTACAAGGTCAGTGGGAGGAAATTCATTTTCCTTATACTCTATGTGGATGATATCCTGCTTGCGAGCAGTAACCTTGGTTTACTGCATGAGATAAAGCGGATGTTGTCAAAGAACTTTGATATGAAGGACCTTGGTGAGGCGTCTTTTGTCCTTGGCATTGAGATTCATAGGAATCGTTCTCGTCGACTATTGGGTTTATCTCAGAGGGCATATGTTGATCGTATCTTAGAAAGATTCAACATGCAGCAATGTAAGCCAGGAATTGCTCCTGTCATTAAGGGTGATAAGTTGAGTCTGTCACAATGTCCTCATTTAGATTTTGAGAAAGTCCAAATGAAGAATGTACCTTATGCTAGTGCACTTAGGAGTATTACGTATGCTCAAGTATGTACTAGACCAGATATTGCTTTTGCAATAGGACTTTTAGGCAGATATCAGTCAATCCAGGACATGATCATTGGGTTGCTGCCAAGAAGGTTTTGAGGTACTTAAAGAAGACAAAAGACTATATGTTGATTTATAGACATATTCAGGACCTATAACTGGTCGGGTATTCGGATTCAGACTTTGCTGGCTGTCAGGATGAAAAGAAGTCGACAACGGGTTACATCTTTAAGTTAGCAGGAGGTGCAATATCATGGATAAGTGAGAAACAGAAATCAATGACATCCTCTACCATGCAAGTGGAGTTTGTGGCATGCTTTTCGACCGCTACTCAGGCAATTTGGCTCCGGAACCTCATTAAGGAGTTGACCGTATTTGATTTTGTGGATAGGCCCATACAGTTGTATTGTGACAATAACTCTGCAATGTTGTTTGTTAACAACAACAGAGATCTCAAGGGGTCTAAGCATATAGAGATCAAGTACTTGACTATAAAGAAAAAAGTTCAGAATGATGACATTGCAGTAGAGCACATTTCGACAGATGATATGATTGCAGATCCACTAACTAAAGGCCTTCGCCCTTATGTATTTGATCGACATGTCATTAACATGGGCTTAGGAGTATCATGAGATACTGTTAATTAGTGAGAGCTGTTTAGTTTTATGTTGCTCTTATGAAGTTTGTATCTGATTTTGTTACATTTTGTAATATTTGAATATGTATCAATTCTTTTGCATTCAATGAAATATTTGTGAATGTAGATTTATCAAGTTGAGTACACATATTTGATTAAAATCTCGAGGCATTGTGTAAACCTTGAGTACAGGCTATGGGGTATTCTTGATATTAGCCTTAACGATATGTCTTGTTACACATAAGGTACAGTTAACTATAAAGGTAAGACATATGCAGATTCGTTGGAACCATGAAGGATATTCTATGGTGACACATTAGGTTTTGTGACACTTGAGGAGAAAGAATTTAGACTGACAAAATGGACAACACATGAAGTATCACTCATTATGAGGTATTGTTCATTTACCACATTACCATATTGAATCCATATCAGTAAAGTTGAAAGCACTTATGACCATGGAAGGCTCTGCGTGAGTACATGCAGTTACCGCCATGATTCGGTGTTCGAGACCTTATGTGATCGGATTGACTATTAAAGAATAATTACTAGACCAAAGTAAGGGTGCGCACACAGTTCTGTTTCAATTAATATCGCCCAAGTGGGAGAATGTAAGAATTTTCTAATGTGGGCTTCATTAATTGAAATTAACTGAATTAGTTTGGTCTAATAAATGTGAGATATGTGGGTTCTTAATAAGTCTAATATGGGGCTGGCTAATGTGGGCCGAGTATGGCCCGGCCCGTAATGAGAGGGCCCATGGTCGAAGACTCTATAAATAGCGCTCAAGTCCCTCCCCTAACCGGATAATGCACAATCTGACTCACATACGGACCTAGAAAGGAATTTCTTCTCGTGAGTGGCAATCTCATTAGGCCAGTGTCCAACGAAGGGTATAGGGGAGATGCACTTGAGTTCGTGTTCGGAAGCCGTCGCAAATTCTGTGTCAAGTTCGATGGATTCCAAACCAGGTACGTGAATCGATAATTTCTCTATTTACGTGTTTCGGTTTATGATTATGGTGATCTTGGGCATGCCATTTTCGTGGCCAACAATGGATCCCACATCCCACGTAGAGTATCAGCTCGTGGCTCGTGGCAATGCATTCCCAGTCGCACTCTTTGAGGAGCGGAAAAATAGAACAATAATATGGAAAGTTCGTGCACGCGAATGCTTGTGGACAGCTCAATCAGATGGAATCCCTCAAATCTGTACATGGACCATAATGCATTGTAAGTCACTTTTTGATTTTGTTTCCGCTAAGTTCTGGTCGCACATGTGCAGTACATTGGGACGGTCACCTGTAATGTTTTCGTCTTCTATTGAGTCCCTACTTAAGAGGAAAGTAAATGCTCTTGTGTTTTTTTCTCAGGAGACTGTTCTTCTACGCGTAACTTCAAGAAGGTGATGGAATGACCTTTGCATGCACTTGCCGCGAGCGCCTCCTAACACCGAACCTTCAACTTGCTTCTCTCTCTCTCTCTCTTTGACAGCGACTTGAACTTTTTGTAATTCTCATATGGCCTTCCTCGCGTAAAAGCATGTAACTTTTTCATAAGGATCTCGTTTTTTGGTGTTCTTTTGAACGTGGAATGGTAAGTAATGTCTATTATTCAACGGGAGCGACTTCTAGTTCTAGCTTTCGGAGAAAGTGCAGAGGAAATGTGAGGTTTTCTTGCTCTAAACTTAACGCACCTCTCTTTGTGCCCATGCATGTTTTATCAACTTTAGCCTTATTATGTTCGACAAATTTTAATAATATTTTAACAATTATTTGAATTTTCAATCCCGACAATTGCAACCTCAACAACGCCCAGAGGGTTGCGCGACCCTCGCGGCCTCGCCTGCGACCTGCGAGGGCTGTCGGGCCCTCCTTGGCCACAGTAAAAACAAATTAAAGAAGGAAAAGAGAAAAAAAAGGAAAAATAAAAAATTATTAAAAAATTCAAAATATTATTAAAATTTGTAGACGTCAGCACCGGCCGTACTATGTGGCACGGCTGGCATTCACGTCCGTGAATTTTGGCCAATTTGGACTTAATTGGCAAATTTTCAAAAGGTTTATGACTCAATTGGGAAAATTGAAAAGTTTATGACTAAATTGGCAAATTTGCAATAGGTTTAAGATTTTTTGGATAATTTTCCCTATAAATTCTTTGCTGCACGCACACATGGGAACAAATTAGGCTCGACCAATGAGCCGTCTTAGGCTCGCCCATTGATCACCTCAATCAATTTATAAGTACCATTAAGAATCGATACTTCTTCTGTGTCTACGTCGGAGTGCCCATTTGATGAAAGCATTTGCCGCTTTTAGCAGCACGTCTGATTCATTAAAACGAGATCACCGTAAAAAAGGGGCGCAAGGGGTGGCATGCCGTTCATCAAGATGAAAGTAATGAAAGTGAGTCTATATCACGGCCGATGCTATAATGAACCCAAGTCTTGTATGTATTGCTTTTCGCCCACTACCTATGGCAGCTTCATACCACGTCGTGCTAGGAAAATTATCAAAACAATTTTAAACCTATTGTAAGGATGTCAATTCAACACTCAATTTTTCAATTTTGCTAATTTAGTCCTAAGTCTTTTGACGATTTGCCAACGTAATCTTTTCGGCCAATTTTGGCCGGTAATCGCTAACGGAAACGTCCGTCGTCCTACGTTGCACAGCCGACACTGACATAGACGAACTTGCAAATTATTTTTTAAATTTCATGAATTTTTTCTCTCTCTTTTCCCTTTTTTTTCCTTTATCTCTTTTTTCCTAATTCCCTCCGTAGGTTGCTAGGGCCTCGGTGAGGGCCGGCGAGGGCATTGCGGCCCTTGCCGAATCTAGCAAAGGTGGCCTTCTCTAGGCAACCCTCGTCTGCGCTCACCTCTGGCTAGTGACCAGTGGAGGGAATTAAAAAAAAAAAGAAAAAGGAAAAATCATTAAAAGGTTTAGGATTATATTGGCAAATCGTAAAAAGGTTTAGGACTAAATTGGTCAAATTGAAAAGTTTATGACTAAATTGGCATCCGTACAATAGATTTAAGACTTTTTTTTGGTGATTATCGCGGTTGTGCTTTCACATTCTTCCAGTTTTGATGAATGCCCAAGTCCAAGATCTCATGGAACAAATTTTAATTATCTGAAGCAAGTCAACCCACGAGTGGCAGATATTTCAGCATGCATGTTACACATAATACAGGGTTGATACATTTTAATTATCGTCGGACGTACTGCGTTGTGTGAAAACTTTATGTATTACATAATAGACTACCTTTGGAAATAATGCGCGCTCTGTAGTTTGCATCCAAACCGTGTTTGACAAGTTCTAGATGGAAAAGAACGGGTTTTCCTCTGGATGTATACTTGGACCAGTCCAAACGTTGAGCCTTGCTTTTCTTATGTAGCTTCAGGAAAGGGCAATAACTCGCAGCAGTTTCGCAGAAAGAGAAGCCTAAAGAATTAGGATAACGAGGTTTCCTTCAGCTCAATGTTTGTGTAAGATACACGTGAAAATGGTCGGAGGCTGGTACAAGCTTGCCTTTGTGGAACCAAGTTGACAAATGTAAAGACTTGGATGCTCAACTGGCAGCCCAAGTATTAAAAATATAGAACAGAACAAAGGTTTGTAAGCTCAAAACAAGGGGAAGAAAATATGATGTCAAAGATTGTGCATTTGTTCCAAACTTCCAATCTTAAGCTCCCTGGAAATCTTAATACAAGGTAGATTTCAAGTTATCACATGTTTCCAATGGGATTAATGCATGACAAAGGTCTCGCAGTGGCTAAACTCATTCTAACATATCAAATCAATTGACATCGCAACAAGGCGGGAAAGATAGGGCCGGACTTACATATTACGTGGTGGAGGCAATTTCAACCGTTTTAAAAACTTAAACTGTTAGATAATAATGCGATTAATATTTTAATATTCCAATACCCATTTTCAAGCGTTGGTTGGTCTCTGAACTGAAACTAACCATGGAAATCTTTAAGGGATTACTGTACTGAAATTATCTAAAACTTATCACGAAAGTGCAATTAAGTGTTAAAACTTTTTAGAAAGTGTAATTAAGTCCTAAAACTCTCAAAAAGTGCAAACAAATCCTAAAACTCGTCAAATTGGTTAAATCAAATCATTCCGTTGATCCCAGAAAGTGATCATCCTCTCACTCATCTCGTTCAAACAAATTATTTTGTTCATGTAACAAAGGAGAATATCCATGCCAAAATACAGTGACTCTGATTCGAAATATTAATCAATGAATTTAAAGAAAGAAAAGAAAACTGTCTGCACCAACTAGAAACTGCTTTGTACACAATCTACGTTCTCTAAGCCCCTACAAAACGAGATCTAGCACCAAGGGCGTGTTGGCGTGAGCTATATTTCCTACAAAATAGAGATTTTTTTATTTTTCCTTTATTACAGTTTTTTCCTGATTTATTTCCTGATTTATTGGGATGCAAGGGTTATCCCCTGTATTGTATATAGAGAGATTGTAATGCTATACAGTATAATTCAATATAGAGAAAACTATTCTTCTACATGGTAGAAAACTATTCTTCTACAGGGCGGCACAACCTTTCCTAAACGCAAGGTCAAGTTGTCCTCCGTCAGCGACGAGTTCAAATCCAAGCACATGACCCTCTTGCTGTTCGATTTATTCAACACCGGCACAGGCTTTGTTGCGGCGGCCGCCGCCAAGCTCTTGGCCATGGTGGCCCTTTGCCTCCTCATGTGGCCACCGAGGACTTGGCCCATCGGGAACTCGAGGCTGCATATCGAGCACTCGTGGGTCTTCGGCAAACAAAGAGGCCAACAAGGAAAAGTTCAAACATATCGTGTGTTCATGTAACAAATGAATATAGTGACTCTGATTCGAAACATGAATCCATGAATTCGAAGAAAGAAAAGAAAACTGTCTGCGCCGACTAGAAAGTAACTGCTTTGTACACGATCTACATTCTCTAAGCCCCTACAAAACGAGATCTAGCACCGACGGCGGCGCGACAAACGCAAGGTCAAGTCGTCCTCCGTCAGCGACGAGTTCAAATCCAAGCACATGACCCTCTTGCTGTTCGATTTCTTCAACACCGGCACAGGCTTTGTTGCAGCCGCCGCCGCCGAGCTCTCGGCCATTGCAGTTGCAGATGCACAGCTTCTATCACCAAACCCTGATGCCGCGAAAAAGTAAAGAGAGAGAGAGAGAGAGAGAGAGAGAGAGAGCGTGGGGGAAGAAAGGAGAAGGGATTTAACGATAGTGGAGAGAGCATCTTCCAAGCATATACTCGGAGCATTATCTTTGCTTGATCCATTCTCTTTTGCATGTGCTTGTTATTATATTATTTGTTAGCCAGATGTGGCTGTCCCCGATTTTGCGACTTTATGTTCTACCCAAACTATAGGGCTTACATAGGTCTTTCATTCGTGTTGTCTTCCTCAATCGATTGGTTAAAACTACTGGTTGGTTTATCTTACGCGATGTCAGAATCAGATGCATATTTATTGTACTCAAAATCAGAAATAGTTTCCTTGCCACTCGTGCATTTGACTTAGCATGCTTGGAAGTCGATTATGAACGAAGAGACACGTCTTCTTTTAGCACCAATATCTACTCAATGATCCTCACAGATTGCGCATTTTCTACTCAAGGATCGTAACCACCACATGCATATTTATTGTACTCAAAATCAGAAATAGTTTCCTTGCCACTCGTGCATTTGACTTTGTTGTCAAAGAAGAAAACCTTCGAAACAAACATGACGTACATTGAGCATCGTATGCCAAAAGAATATAGAAAAAAAGTTGGATATCAAACTCTCTTCCTCGTCTCTTTAAATTAGGACATTTTCGATAACCTCGATAAGTGCTGAAAATTGAAAATTCTTCACTTAATAATTTTGATTTTGTTTGATAACCTTATTATTAGTGTTGCCTTAAAAGATTCAGTTGAGTAAAAAATTCCCTTGATCTAGTAAATAAGGAATTGGATAGAAATTTAGCCAAAAGAAAGGAAATGGATAGAAAAGCAATACCAATTACTCGTTGATTTCACGAGTTAGTCATTTTTTGCTGTCAATTCAATCTTGCCAATATACATTTAAATCCCATTAGTGATGATTTTAGTTTCATGTTGGTCCGAAATTTGGAATATTCTACCATATGTTAGGGCTAATACCACGAAAAACCCCAAACAGGTACATCTGTGACAAATTTACCCTAAACTAATTTTTTGACCGCCAAAAATCCCAAACCGGTACACTTGTGATAAATTTACCCTCCGTTAAATTGGATTATACCACGAAAAATCACAAATTAATAAACCTGTTACAAACGGAGGGGTAAAACCCTAAACTGGTAGACCTGTCGACTACCATGTGTCATTCAACTCATCAACTTGACGGTAAAGTTTAATGGAAACTAACGGAGGGTAAATTTATCACAAGTGTATCGGTTTGGGGTTTTTGATGGTTAAAAAATTAGTTTGAGCTAAATTTATCATAGGTATACTAGTTTGAAGTTTTTCGTGGCATTAACCCAATATATTATCAATGATACTATTAAATCCTAACTTTTATATTGATTTGTTGTCCGATTTAGTATACCTTCAAGGAAAATAATGTTAATTTTGATAGGAATTTGATGCGTTCATTGGTTTGGAAATTAAGGGCGCGTTTGGCAACCGGCCAAACAGTAGCTATTTCTAATCTTTTGTTCTCAGAATCAGTTTTAGAACAAAAATCCGTTTGGTAAATTTTTTATTCCCGGACACAAATTTGCAAAAATTTGTTCCCAAAATCAGTTTTGGAACAAAATCGAAGAAGAAAAAAAAGTTGCTTCTTGATTGTGGGAACAAGAATAAAAAATGGAAAAGAATTTTTTTTTTCTTCTTCTTTTTCCTGGCCTGTGATCGGTCTCCGATCGCCGACCACCAGCGATTGGCCACAGGCCTGGCGAGGGTAGCCCTCGCCGGCCCTGGCCTGTGGTCAGTCGTCGACGTCAGCGACCTGGCCATGGCCAAGGAAAGGGAAGAAGAAGAAAAATAAAAGAAAAATAAAAAGAAAGAAATATTAAAAAATTCAAAATATTATTAAAATATTATTAATAAAAAAGAAATTTTGTGCAGTTACCAAACACATTTATGTTCTTTTTCTATTCCAATAATAGAAATTTTGGGCAGTTACCAAATACCTTCAAATGTTAGAAATTATTTCTGAACATAGAATAAAAAGGAATAATTTTTGAACAGAAATTATTTTCGGGAACAGAATGGTTGCCAAACGCATCCTAAGTAACGGAGTGTGTACAGTGAAAAATGTGTTGTCAGGATCATGAGCAAGTGGGTGTACAGTGCTCCAGTGATAAACAAAAATAGAGTTGTAGACCAATTAAGGACAGCTCGATTTCCTCTATTGCTCGAGAAAGTATATTTAGGCTCCGTTCATTTCACGGAAAATAACTTTCGGAAAAATGTTTTCCTAGTTTTTGGATGTTAGTTTCACGGAAAATAACTTCCGACGGAAAAAATTTTTCCCCCCCTTGGGCAAAACACCTTCACTTTTAAGGAAAATGATTTCCTCTTTTTGATAAGGGGAAAACATTTTCCCCCTCTCCTTCTTTCACCATTCATTTTTTTTCTTTTTCTTTTTCTTTTTTTTCCTTCTTCTTCTTTCGCAGCCGGTCGCCAGCCACGATGGCGGCCGGTGACTGTGACATCACCAATTTCGAGCCTAGGAAGCCGAGGACTAGTGATGAATGGATAAGCAAGTAGTCCGAGCCGATGGTCGGTAATAGAACGGACAATATAATCGGAACGAGTGTACTGAGGGTTGGTTATGGTTCGATCGAAAGATTGTCCATGAATTGGCCTAGGGATCGACAGTGGAATGACTCCCTGACTACGCAAAATGATTAGAGTAATATGACTGTTGAGTGACCCTTCGACCATAAGGGTCGTTAGTGGAATGGTTTGGGATAGCTGTGGATTAGTCCGGTGTCGGAATGTATCGATTGCGGGTGATACCGCACGGCCATGCATCGGTCACGGATGACCATGAGTTAATTCCGGGGTACTGAATTTCACGAGGCTACATGACAACCGAGGGTCGACCATGGGTCGTTGACACTCGAACGTGGATCGGTCGCAAATCGGCCACGAATCATTGCGCCAAGTCGGGTAGGCCACGGACGAGCTATGTGCCAGGCCATGAGCCCAATGGCTTGGCCGCGGACTAGGCCATGTGCCAGCCACACCGGCTAGGCCGTGTGCTCGGACGTGACCGGCCATCGTGCCTGTCAGCTAGGCCACAGATCGGCTACGTGCCCGGTCGTGTGCCGGCCATTGTGCCTGACTCTTGTGCCATGTGTTGTGCCTATAAGATCCGATTCCGATCTAGTCTCGTGCTCAAGAAATATGGCCATGAGCCGTGCATTGTGCCATTTATGAGCCATTACGCGTGTTTGCCCGTGAACCGATCCCTCGCTCGTGTGACCAAGCGTGGTGCTCGGCACGCCGCTCGTGTGGCTGGCATGGTGCTCGGCACATTGCACGTGTAGCCGGCGTGGTGCTCGGCACGTCGCCCGTGCGGCCCGGCGCAGCGCCCGTACGGCCCGACACAGCGCCCATGTGGCCAGGCCAAGTACCTAGCCCTGTGCTCTTGTGGCCCAGTCGCGTGCCCGTGTGGCCCGGTAGTGCGCCAGGCCCCGCGCCCAGTCAGACCCGGCCACGCGCCCAGCAACCCGGTTAGCTTGGGCTTATTACTTTTTACTTGGACCTTGGTTTGGTTGTGTTAGGTGATACTTGCGGACATTCTCGCACCGAACCTCGGGTTGAACGGGTATATTATGCGTGGACAACCCTTGGAAATTTGGAGAATAGTATGATGCGGGGTTATCATTGTCGAGTCGTTTAGTCGGTTTTGTGTAAATCGATTGGCCCGAGAAGTTTATATGTGGAACTAGCATGCTCAGGAGATTTCACGGTTCAGAAATTACAAAGGAAAAGAAGACAAATTTGTTGACTTGGTCAAAGGCTTCATTTAAGGCCATTTAATGCCATTTAAGGCCTTCATAATTGGACCCCCTTAGGTGTCCCCTCCATTATTGCTGACCAAGCTTAGCTGGTGCATGGCATTAAAGGCCATTTGATAACTCAATGGCCACCAATTATGGGGCACAAGCAAGGGACAATCGGCCAAGCTAAGGAGGAAACCGAGAAAACCATTCGGCCAAAGGAAAAAGGAAGGAGAGAGAGAGAGAGAGAGAGAGAGAGAGAGAGAGAGAGAGGCCAAGGGATAAGATCACATTGAAAGCCCTTAATTGCCATGCATCATTGCTTTTGGCTCTTGTGTATTAATGCACATTAAAGCTTGGCTTCTTTTCCAAGCTTGCTTGTCTTTAAAAAGGGAGAAGCCCCCTCACGTGAGAAGCCCCCACAAGAACCGGCCATCATCTTCTCTTCTCCTCTTGCCTTCCTTTTTCACGCCCAAACACACACAAGCCAACCTTGTTCTTCCTCTTTGCTTGTTCGGCCAACTAGAAAGTCACACCCGAGGCCTCGTTTTTCCCGAACTCAAGCTTTTTTCGTGCTCAAGCCAAGCCACCAGCCACTTTCTTACTTTAGTATCTCGTGTTCTAGTGATTTGTTGAGTAAGTGAATTCCCTAATATCGGGAAAGGAAGTTGCGATACGTTGTAACATGGGTTGTTTGGTCCGTTTCTTGGTTTCTTGGTCGATTATAGCGTGTTCTTGTTTGCTAAGTGATGCTCACGTATGACAAGCATGTTTGATGTTTATTTTATTGTTTCGTAGCGTGAACTTTGCCATCGATTTGCCATCAATGCCAGTACGGTAAGAGCCGACTTATGTGAACGGAGCTTATTTCGTCCTTGCTTGATATTAGAGTTTTCACTTATTGAGTCTCCCCGACTCACTCCCATTGTTTTTCCTCTTTTCAGGTCCGTAACATGGCGTCTCCCCCAACCCAGTTCGGAAACCTTGTGGAAATGCGAGCCGAACTTCTCATAGTAATTGACACCCGGGAAGGTCGTGCTTACCGTCGTATCACAACATATGTGATGGTCGACAAAGGCCATGAGGAGTTAGTCCCTCACCCGTACGAGGCATGGTACCGCCTAGCACATGGAGAGTGGGTTGGACCCCTTCGCGGGTTCAACGAGCCATTCGGCGGACCAGGCGGGCCAACTCAGGGGCAAGCTAATGGTGAGGTGTGAGATGGCCGGACGGACGAGGAGCGGGAGGAGCGAGAAAATCGAGAAGCCGTAGTGAAGCTAAGAACCCAAGCCAAAATTTTGTTGTTCGATAGTTGGCTTTTGTGGAATGGCCCTTGAAATGGGCATGTAAAATAGAAGTTTGGCTTGTAAGGGCCCGTAAAGAAGGGCTTGACGAAATAAGCACGTATTATGTAAATATAACGTGCGTTATTTGCTTATTTCACTCATGTTGTCTCGTTTATTTTTAATTGCTTCTGCATGCACATTTGATTGATTAAAATGAACGGGACGTACTAATACATTTCCGCGAGTCACGGTTCCGTTCGGGTCATGTTCGGTCATTAAGCATCGATCGTGATTCCGGGTCGGGACGTGACAGTGTGGGGTATCTTGTTTTGGTATCAAAGCAGGTTTTCCCTCTAGTAGGTGCGAGTTCGTGGCAACTTACGATTGGACGATCCGACAAGGGCGGGGAGTGGCGGCCAGGGGCCATACGACCCGAACATTAGCGGCCTCTTAGGAGGTGGCGCAAGGGGTCATGAATGCTGAACATTGTGCGGCCTCTACGGAGGTGGCGCCGAGGCAATAATGCTGAACATTGTGCGACCTCTACGGAGGTGGCGTCGGGGTAATAATACCTTATCATTGAGCCGGCTTCTAGCGAGGTGGCTTGGGGCAAAAGCCTAATCATTATGCGGCCTCACGGGTAGAAGTGGCGCCGGGGTATATACCACCTAATAATTGAGCGGCTTCTGAAAGGAAGTGGCACCGGGGTGAAGGGCTCCCGGCAGGTTTCTAGGACGGCTAAAGAACGAGAATAACTGAACTGTGCACCAAATTGTGGAAAACAGTTCTAAACGCCAAGCGGAAATAAAGATCTGGAGTGATAAGGTGCGCTAAAGTTGGGGTAGTTAGCCAGGAAACACCTTACGCATGTGATTGTGTGCTTGTGTACCTGATTGGTTGGTAAGTAGGCATTTGGTTGCTAAGCTTTTGATCACTGACATATTCTTGCGTTGTAGAAAGCCGTAGTAGAATACCAACGGCAGTATGAGTGCTCAGGACCCGGCCACGACCTTGAAAGGAAAGTCAAAGCAAAATCCCCGAATAGAGAGAATTCTGCAGGCTCTTGCGACCGTAGGAGATTTGCTGGGACAACAAGTTCAGCAACGGTTGCCTAATGCTGAGAATGCAGCGGCAAATGGAAATGGGAATGGTGACCGAACGATGCATGGATTGGTCGAGCAATTCCTGAAGCTGTGACCCCCAAAATTTGCTAGAACAGGAGATCCCGAAGAGGCGGAATCCTGGATAGACGAGATACATAAAGCATTTGAACTTCTGAGATGTTCTGAAGAAGAAAAGGTGATCTTGGCGACATATCAATTGCAGGTTAACACCAATCATTGGTGGAAGGCGACGAAAGAAATCGTGTTCCCAAGAAATATGGCTGTCAACTGGAATGCCTTCGTCGAGGCATTCAACGAAAAGTATTTCTCCGAGTGTGCCCGTGACCAAAAAGTGAAGGAATTCTTACAATTCCAGCAGAACAACTTGACGGTGAACCAGTTTGAGGCAAAGTTCGCGCAATTATCAAGGTACGCCCCTAGACTTATTGAAAATCCAATCGACAGGGCAAAGCGATTCCGTGATGGTCTCAAGCCTGACATCCGGAGTCAGCTAGTACCATTGAACCTGAAAGATTATAATGAGTTATATGAACGAGCTCAACTGATCGAAAAGGATTCGCTGGAAAGGGCAATGTCAGCAAGGCCCTATTATTTTGCTCCTCAGGCAACTCAACGCTCTGGCAAGAGATCTTTCGTGAAAGGAAAGCGTCCCTTCGCCCCCAACAAAAAGCAAAGTTTCCCGAAGGTGACTATTGTTTCTAGTGACACCCGTTCGTGTGTCCGGCCAAAATTGAAATGAAACCGTTAGAAAATGCACTTAGTGTTTCTACTCCTATGAAAGATGAAGTGCATACTACCCTAGGATGCCAAGGGTGTAAGATTATTATAGGTGGAATGGAGGATATTATAAATCTAGCGGTACTAGCCATGTATGATTTTGATGTTATCGTAGGCATGGGTGGCTCAAGAAGCCCATATAGGCTTGTTATAGCAAGGTGATTCGAGTTTCATCCACCGATCGTCCCTGCTATACATTTGTGGGAAAATGGAGGAGGACCTTTTGCTCCTTTGATTTACGCTTTAGAAGCAACCCAACTATTGAGAAAGGTTGTCAAGGATTTCGGCAACAATAGAAAATACATCAAAGGAAGAAGAACCAAAAGCTGGAAGATATCTCGGTTGTACAAGAATTTCCAGGATGTTTTTCCAAAGGAATTACCAGGTCTATCTCGGAGCGGAAGTAGAATTTGCTATTGCTAGTAGTTAATGAGCCCATTTCCAGAGCTATACATTCATTCGAATTATCTAGACAATTCTGTGTACGGCCAAAATTGAAATGAAACCGTTAGAAAATGCACTTAGTGTTTCTACTCCTATGAAAGATGAAGTGCATACTACCCTAGGATGCCCAGGGTGTAAGATTTATTATAGGTGGAATGGCGGATATTATAAATCTATTAATTAAAAAAAAGCCATGTATGATTTTGATGTTATTGTAGGCATGGGTGGCTCGTGTCACAAGCCAATGAGCCCATATAGCCCTTGTTATAGCAAGGTGATTCGAGTTCATCCACCTCGATCGTCCTCGCTATATATTTGTGGGAAATGGAGGAGGACCTTCTACTTCTTTGATTTTGCGCTTTAGAAGCAACCCAACTATTGCGTAAAGGTTGTCAAGGATTTCGGCAACAATAGAAAATACATCAAAGGAAGAAGAACCAAAACTAGAAGATAGTTGGTGCGCGGTTGTACAAGAATTTTTATAATTATTTTTCCAAAGGAATTAAAAATTCGAAAAAAAGCCACGTAATTTCCAGTGTACAAGTCGGACCATTTTTTAATATAAATGCCGGTGCTTTTTGGCCGGAGTCACTAAAGTGATCGGTTTTCCTCCGAACTTGGAGCCAAAGTGATTCGAAAAAAGTTATGGCACCAAAGTGATCGCGATGGCTTATGGCACTTGTGGTGTACTTTTGCCGAATTAAAAGTGCAACTGCAAGAGTTACTTGATAAGGGCTTCATCCGTCCAACTGCACTCCCTGGGGTGCACCAATTTTGTTCGTGAAGAAGAAAGACGGATCACTACGACTTTGTATCGACTATCGGGAGTTAAATAGGGTTTCTATAAAAAAATAAGTACCCACTGTCGAGAATCGATGATTTATTTGATTAACTCGAAGGAGCATTCGTGTTTTCCAAGATCGATTTAAGGTCGGGATATCATTAGCTGAGGATTAAGAAAGAAGATATTCCAAAGACGGCATTCCGAACCCGATATGGCCATTATGAATTCACCGTTATGCCATTCGGCTTGACGAATGCTCCAGCTGCTTTTATGGACCTGATGAACGGAGTGTTCAAGCCATACTTGGATCGTTTCGTCATAATCTTCATTGACGACATCCTGGTATACTCGAAGGATTCGGCGGAACATGAACAACATTTGAGATTTGTGCTTCAGACGCTCAGGGAACACGCACTTTATGTAAAATTAAGCAAATGCGAGTTCTGGCTATCTCGTGTGGTGTTTTTAGGCCACGTAATCTTGGGAGATGGCATATCAGTGGATCCATCCAAAATAGAAGCGGTACTTAACTGGCCAAGACCAACGACCGTGACAAAAGTTCGAAATTTCTTGGGTTTGGCAGGATACTACAGAAGGTTTGTGGAACGATTCTCTAGCATCGCTATCCCTTTAACGCGATTGCTAAAGAAAGAAACGAAGTTCGAATGGACTGACAAGTGGGAGCGGAGTTTCCAAGAATTGAAACAAAGACTGACGATTGCTCCTATTCTAACTATACCTAAAGAACCAAGAGGATTTGAAATATACAGCGACGCCTCTCACAAAGGGCTAGGCCGTGTATTGATGCAAGATGGCAAAGTGGTGGCTTATGCCTCGAGACAATTGAGGCCATACTAATTGAATTATCCAACCCATGATTTGGAGCTCGCTGCGATTGTGTTTGCCTTGAAAATTTGGCGGCACTACTTATATTTGGAGAAATTTGTCATCTATATGGATCATCAAAGTTTGAAATATTTATTTTCCTAGAAGAAGCTGAATATGAGGCAACGACGTTGGATGGAACTTCTCAAGGACTACGACTGTGAAATATTGTACCATTCTGGCAAAGGAAACAAAGTTGCCAATGCTCTTAGTCAAAAATCTGTGATCGCATATCTAATGGTCAAGGAATGGACCCTACTTGAGGAAGCTCGGGACTTTGGACTTCAAACTTGAAGTTAGGACATCATCAGAACTTACTGGCAGCTCTTAGAATCGAGCCGGACATCATATGGAAAGCCAAGGCATTACAACAAACAGACCCGGAGATTCAGAAAGTCCAGAAGGAGTTATCAGAAAAGAAGAACTCCAAGTTTCATATGACTAATGATGGAATTTTTAAAGTTTAATGGACGCATATGCATGCCAAAGGATGAACAACTCAAAGAAGAAATCTTGACGGAAGCCCACAAGAGCAATTATAGTATTCATCTAGGCAGTACCAAAATGTACCAGAATTTGCAACAACATTTCTGGTGGAATGGCATGAAGACGGACATAGCTAAACATGTGGCTAAATGCTTGACGTGTCAACAAATTAAGGCTCAACATTGCAAGCCTGGAGGATTATTGCAACCGTTGGAAATTCCTGAATGGAAGAGGGAACACATCACGATGGATTTCGTAATGGGATTGCCAAGAAGTCAGAGAGAAAATGATTCCATTTGGGTAATTGTCGATCGCTTGACAAAATCAGCCCATTTTCTTCTAGTAAGAAAGGACCTCCCATTGGAAGGATATGCCGAGTTATATGTTCGCCATATTATGCGACTACACGAAGTCCCGGTAACGATCACATCCGATCGAAATTCGAAATTTACTACAACTTTCTGGCGGAGTCTCCAAACCGCTATGGGAACGAAGTTGCAATACAGTACAGCTTATCATCCGCAGACGGATGGTCAAATAGAAAGAACGATCTAGACTCTTGAGGATATGTTGCGAGCATTCGTCATCGATTCAAAGGGAGTTGGAATGAACATTTACATCTCATAGAATTTGCATACAACAACAGTTACCAGCAAAGTATCGGAATGGCACCATTCGAGGCATTATACGGTCGAGTTTGCGGAACTCCAAACTGTTGGGACGAGGTCGGGGAAAAGAATGTCACGGGTCCAGAGCTAGTGCAACTCACCAACGAGGTTGTACAAGTGATTAGAGATAAGTTGAGAACCACCCAAAGCCGACAAAAGAGTTATGCTGACAGACGTAGGAAGCCTCTAGAATTCCAAGTAGGTGACCACGTGTTTCTCAAAGTGTCACCCATGAGGGGTGTGTCGCGTTTTGGGAAGAAAGGTAAGCTAAGCCCTAGGTACGTAGGACCTTTTGAAATTCTAGAACGAATAGGGAATTTGGCTTATCGGTTGGCGTTGCCACCGAAACTTGCTCAGGTGTATGATGTGTTTCATGTATCCATGTTGAGAAAGTATGAGCCCGATCCGGCACATGTGTTGAATTTCGACGAGGTCGAATTGGACAGCAGAGTGTCCTATGTTGCGGAATCACCCTTGAAATAGGCATGTAAAATAGAAGTGTGGCTTGTAAGGCCTGTAAAGAAGGGCTTGACGAAATAAGCACGTATCATGTGAATATAACGTGCGTTGTTTACTTATTTCACTCCTGTTGTCTCGTTTATTTTTAATTGCTTCCGCTTGCGCATTTGATTGATTAAAATGAACGGGACGTACTAATACATTTCCGTGAATCACGGTTCCGTTCGGGTCATGTTCTGTCATTAAGCATCGATCGTGATTCCGGGTCAGGACGTGACAGTGACTGGCTAGGTCGAGCCTCGCCACGCCACAGGCCGGTGAGGCTCGATCCGACGAGCTCGAGCCTCGCTGGCCTGTGGCGAGGCTCGAGCTCGTCGGAATTGCGAGGCTCGACCTAGCCAGTCGCTGGCCGCTACTGTGGCCGGCGACCGGCAGAGTAAGAAGAAGAAGGAAAAAATAAGAAAAAGAAAATTAAAAATATTTTTAAAAAGTAAAAATAAAAAATTATTAAAAGTAGTGCAAGGAAGAAAAATTTTTCTATACCGAACAACGGAAAATATTTTCCAAAACTTTTTAGATTTCAGCCGAACACCGGAAAATTGTGTCATTTTCCAGGAAAATGATTTCCTGGAAAACATTTTTCAGCAGCGTAACATTTTTCATGAAACAAACGGAGTCTTAACTTCGGGTGCTTTTCCAATAAGCACACGTGACAAAAAGTCCACCCAATCTTTAGGATAAACACTAAGGTTGCGTTTAGTCAACCGGAGACATAACTTTGGAGAACATTGAATTTGGATATGTCCAGATATAAAAATCCTACCTAGGCGGTGGGATAAAACCAGACATATAATACGAATAAACTAAGGAAAAAATAACAGAAAAAAGGAGAAAAATCCCATGGACTCGCTTCGCTGTTCACCGCTTGACGTCGTCCCCGCCAGGTTTGCGCTAGGGGTGATCGGTTCCTGGTCCGGTTCGGTTCCAAGGTGGAACCGGGAACCGGACCGAGAGAACCGGTTTCCAATTTTGGGAACCGCGGACCGGACCGGTTGGTTCTAGGACCGGGAACCGGTCACTTAGAGTTTAGTTTTTTTTTTTTTGTTTAAACACTTAAGGTTTGGTTCACATTTTACTAATTTTTGTCAATGAAGTTCACTTAGGGTTTAATTCACATTTTACTAATTTTTATCAATGAATTTATGATAATGAAGTCCACTTATATTTTAGTTCACATTTTATTAATTTTTTTAAAGAAAAAAATAACAAAAATATATATTAAATAGTCGGTCCGGTCTGGTCGGTCCGGTTCCCCCTTGGAACCGGGAACCGGACCGCCCGAAAACCGGTTCCGCTTTTAGGAACCGGGAACCGGACCGATAGTCCCGAGAACCGGACCAAACCCGTCGGTCTGGTCCCGGTTTGGGCGGTCCAAGTTGCTCACCCCTAGTTTGTGCCTCTCGGTCGATCTCTCTTCTCTTCTCGCCGCTACCACCCTTGACTCCGATTGCCATCACCTTAGACCACTCCTTCTAGCTCCGTCACGCATAGCCATCCAAAGCCTTGATTTCCTGCAACAAGTTTTAGTTTTCTTTTTTCCTAGCAGGAGGCCACATTCTCTCTGTGAAAATTTCAGCGCTCGTCATCGAGAGTTTTGACGAACACTGCTCTTGTTTTCAATCATGCTCTGTTTTTGCTTCAATCTAGATAAAAGGATGGCGGTCATGGGTTAAATTGATGGGCTCACCAAGAACAGTTCATCACCACAATCCATTTAACTTGGTGACGATGGGTCATCGAAATCGAAATCTGGTTCTCTTTGCTAGGACTTTTTGGGTCTCTGTCTCGTCCCTGTTTAGTGCTTTGTTTGGCATTGTCAGCAAGTTCTTGAGGTAACAAAGTTGTGAGTTATATATTTTCCTTTGATTTTCAATTTTGGGTGATAATTTGTTTAACTCTGTTTCGGAGAGAATTTCAGAGAAGAAACAAAGGATTTGGGTTCAGCTGTACAAGAGTCAAATATTGATTTCAAAGTATTATTCCACAAAGTAACATGCGAAGAAGGAAGACTGAGCAATCAAAACGAGAAAACAGACAAATGCAGTAGCGAACACTTCTGGAATTATCTACCTCCTGCCGTTGATGGAGGATGAAGATGATGATGGTCTGTGGTGTCTCATCTTCCTTTACCATTGACCGTGAGAGAGAGTGCGCGAGAGATGAGTTGATTGAGACTGTCCATGTATTTCAAACTTTAATTTGGATAATATTTATCCGAATCCATACATTATCAAACGATGTATAAGATATTTCAGATCCTGTCATATATTTATCCTATTCGATAAATATGTACAGATGACAAAGCGTAGCCAAGGTGCATTTATTTCACCGAAAACTTCATGATATAAGAATATATTTTCCATGAAATCATTGTCAAGAAAAATGGTTGGTTTTCATTTGCTTGATGGTTTAGGGAAATTAATCTCCTTCTTACCAAAAAAAGAAGTCGTTTATTCTCGATCTAAGCCTTTAATTTTCAGTTCATGGAAAATGTTTTCCCTAGATCGATTAGTCTTATGTCATTCAAATACCGGAAAGTCATAAAACAATTTTTCGAAAATGATTTTCCTTTGAACAAACGGACCCTATAAGGAATATAGATTCTTCCAAAATTTGGGTCATGATTGGAGAAATTATAATGTGAAATGGTAATATAAAAGCGCAACACACCAGTAGTCTTCAGAACTTTTGCTCATACATTTGCCCACTGTCATCCTTGATTTTTTTTTTATTCAATTTTCTCTCTCAACTATTAAAAAGTGAGTTAATGTATTCATTATTGTTAAAGATGATATGGAAAAAATATTCTTTTTTGTTTATGACTTACTACTATTTTTGTTCATTTCCGTGCCCGTGTCTTATTTATTTGTTTGATTTAGCTCCTGAATTGTTTTTTCAATTCTATACTCTTGCGCCATGTCAAATTTAGATTTAATCCCAACCCAAAGTCTTTATTAATTATGTCTCAATATCAAGACCCAAACATAACACGTTAATTAAATGGATTACACCACAAGAAACATTTAAGATATGAATTTTTTATACATAAAATGCTTACTTGTGTTTACGCGTTATAAATATTTCCAAATGTAGCCTAACCCAAAAAAAAAAAATATTTCCAAATGTATCAAAACACGTCGTATTAACACAAGGAACATTTTAAATCGTTTAACTAAACGAAGTCAGGCGGGTTATAAGTAAAAGAAAAGGGTCAACTCACACCAGACATGTTTATCATTCACCACGATCAAGCTTATACAAACACATTAACACCGGTAGTGTGTAAGTATCGTCAGAGGGTTGCTTCGAAGGTTATTGGTCCTCCATAAGGGTCATCGAGGTTTCTCTTGACTAAATAGTTGATGACTCTCACCGTATTCAAACGAAGACTGCTAGCTAGAGAGAAAGGACCGGAATACAATAGTTTAAGGAGAAAATAAAATGTAACATGATAATTCAGTAACTTCAACGGCAATCAGTGTGCGGATAAGCCGGCTAAGATGGGGATTGAAGGACCTCAGGAAGTTGTTTTTTTCTCGATCATATATACCCGACACGATGCTAAAACTGTGTTCTTAGCTGATAAGAATAGGCCCATTACTGGCCCTTGGTAGTATATATGCTTCTAATTAGTCGTTGGATGAAATCCTTTATTTACCCAAAAAGTTGACTCGCAAAGCGATATGAAGATTGGTCATCAGTACGTGGCTCGGTAAGAATTCGACAAACTTTATGAATCAACTTTTGTGTACGTATTTTAAGGAAGAGAGGGCCCTTATTCCCATCTACCATTTAGCATAGAGTTTGAATGCGTGTTACAGTTCTGCATGACTCCATGTTTGTGGAATTACTACCAACCTAAAACAACTTCCTTGCCCGTACCACCGGCAACTTCCTCCTCCTACTATGTGTGTTTCTCCGTCACCACAATTGACAAGGACTTGAGGATGAGCCCTTGCCAACCCCAATTCTCTCTCTTTCTCTCTCTATTATATGTGCGCTTCATCGCAGCTGCTATCGACGAGGACTTCAGGATGAGGATGAGCCCTTGTTAAGGCCAATTGACAATTCTCTCTCTGATCTCAAATTGTAGCAGATTACATGTCATAGACACGCCGGGTGGCTGGAGAAAATCAGCAACGGTGGTACCGCGAATTTTTTTTAACGTGAATAGAAAAAAAAATCTCGCCTTCGTTGCAAATATTCGTCACCGGCACAACTCCGAAGAAGCGCTCGTACACAGTCGCATCGCTGACGTTCAGTTCCGGATTGCCGTTGTCATCACATCGAGCACACACTTTCAAATGTTAATCATCTTCGGATCAAACAAAGAGGCCAACAAGGAAAAGTTCAAATGAATATAGTGACTCTGATTCGAAACATGAATCTATGAATTCGAAGAAAGAAAAGAAAACTGTCCGCGCTGACTAGAAAGTAACTGCTTTGTACACAATCTACGTTCTCTAAGCCCCTACAAAACGAGATCTAGCACCAACGGCGGCACGACCTTTCCTAAACGCAAGGTCAAGTCGTCCTCCGTCAGCGACGAGTTCAAATCCAAGCACATGACCCTCTTGCTGTTCGATTTCTTCAACACCGGCACAGGCTTTGTTGCGGCTGCCGCCGCCAAGCTCTCGGCCATGGCGGCACTGTGCCTCCTCATGTGACCGCCAAGGGCTTGGCCGATCGGGAACTCAAGGCCGCATATCGAGCACTCATGTGTCTTCAGCTTGGCCGGCGAGGAGTCCCCTACGCAGCCGAGGTGGAAGAGGTCGCCGGAGATCACCTTCGGCTTCTTGTGGCTGGCCCTGTGCCCTCCCAGCGCCTGGAAGGACGAGAACTCCCGGTTGCACGTCTTGCACGCGAACATCCGCTCCCCGGGCCGCAACCCGCGGTTCGTCGGCCACGGTGGCGAGCCGGCGCTCTGGCCGACTCGGGAGAGGAGCATCAAGCAGTTGGCCATGGCCAGGGCTTCGACCTCCGCATCCTCTCTGTCTCTCTTCACCATGTCTGCTGTAGCTAGAGAATGTGAAATCGAGGTGTCTCGCTTTTCTTTCTGGTTTCTTCTTTTGCTGCTGAGTTGGGATGACTGGCTATGAGAGTGTGCGGTAGAGGAGGTCTTATATATAGAAGGAGCGGGTGACCTATGCGCTTACGCTAACTGAAGTGGCGTAAACATGAAGGGGCAAACATGGGAATGTCGGCCGCCGCCAAAGGGAGAGCGAGGGTATAGCGCGTGAGGGCGCGCGTGAGGGTGACGGTGTGAAACTGAAAAATCGTCAAAAGTGAGCGAAGGCTGTAGTCGCTTTGACTTTTCTAGAAGCTTTGGCTTGCGCTGTTGGAGTTTGCCACGCAGTATTTTAATACTCTTCTTCCACGTACGTCGGAAACCAGTTTTCCTGAATTGGCTGATATTTTGTGGTTTTTTTTAATTAATTAAATTTAATGGAGGGAGGGAGGGAGGCAAATATGGAGTCCGGAAGGATTTGAATTTCAAAATTAGGACTTTCGGCTCTAATACCATTACTATGTAAAACTTTGTGAATCCATGGCCATCCGTTTTGAAAATTTAAACTGTTTAGACAAACGCATGATATGTGGTGACGTACTCCACTTTTTCAATGGAACTCACCGATCGATTTCAATGATATACATTATGGGAATACAAGATCAGGCCAGCGATTTGTCAAACCCGATGCAACAAGGATGAAAACTAACCAATACATTCGGAAGGAGGTGGAGAAAGTGGGAGGAGGGTTCATCCGAATTTGACGAGGCATCCGAGGCCAAGACCTAAGACACACGGTCATCATGTCAAACTTGTAATAACCGGCTAGCATTCCTTGCTCGGTCCGAGAAAGCTCGTGAAGTGGCTAAAAATCCCAAAAGGCGGGTCCATACGGTACGAGGGTGGGGTACTGGGAAGCAGCACGCACGCGCTATTGAAAGAACATGGGCAATGCGCCACCATGGGAACGATCCCCGCAGATCAGGACGACGTTTAGTGAGGGCAGGCAGTCATTGGGGACGTGACGCGACAGCGGCATGGCGGAGCGATGCGATAGAGGAAATGTGGAGCGTGAGTTGTGACGTCATTTGCTTATTATAAGTAGACACACTTGAAATTAATGGTCTATTTCTAGGAAAAATGAAAGCACGGCTCACTAGCTTCCCGATTCACGAGATCCTTTTGACTCCGGTTAATCCCCATAGATCTACATAATTTGCACGTCGAATAGGATAGGGATAATAATATGAATTATACCTAAATTTTGGTTTAATATGCAATATGGTTTATGATTCACCAATGATAGACGACGGCGATCGGCAGTGGCTAGAGATGACCGGCAACCTACAACGACCAGCAGTGACTAGCGACGACCAACAATCGGTGGTGATCGGCGATGACCAAGGGGGACGGCGGTGTCCGGCGATTGGCAACAGGTGGTGGACAGCTACGTCTGGCAACCAGCGACAACCGATGGACGGCAGCGACCGATGGACGGCGGCGACCAGCGACGACGGATGCAATCGGCGGTGACCGACAACCTCCAACTAGCCAGTGAACGGGTGTTAAATATGGGTTATGTAAATAGCCCATCATGACCCATTTTAACAATTTCAGCATTCACATTTCAAGAACCGTACAAAAATGCGAACCAGGTTGTGCCTAGCACGGTGCCTGGCCTAGATGCGACCTTCTAAATTATTCTCAATAGGCGAGTTGTAATTTGAATTAGAGCTCCATTGCATCTAAAACAAGCATAATCACGATAAAAAAAGAAAGTGCTTAATCACTTGACCATAAATTTTGGAATTCTACAAAAAAAATCTAGTGTATCAACGATTTTTATGGGTGCCACTGATGTGGTATGATTCAACCGATTAAATTTCCCCACTTATCGAAAGTGATGATTGCCCTTTTATTTTGAATTTTGAAATTCGAATATCATGAGTTATCGCCGTGTAAAATATTTTTTTGCTCCCAGTTACCCAACACTTTCCACAAGCGACTGAGCTTAGGAAACTTAACCAAGGGATGTTGTGCTGCTTCCTCACTCGGGTTCCTTTCTTCTAGTCTTCTTGTTTGAAACGCGGACACAAAGTTTTTATTGTCTTGGTCATGGAGGGGGGCGCGGGGGGCGAAACTTCTTTCCAACTGCCAAACCGCCTTGTGAGCGTTTGGTTTCCCACTGCCACTATCACTTCATACCTCGTCAAAACCATATTGTACGACCGTTCGATCACTTGGATTTAGTCTGCTAAAGTATCAGATGATATGGATCCCACATCCCACGTAGAATATCAGCTCGTGGCTCGTGGCAATGCATTCCTAGTCACACTCTTTGAGGAGCGGAAAAAGAGAACAATAATATGGAAAGTTCGTGCACGCGAATGCCTCTGGACAGATCAATCAGATGGAATCCCTCAAATCTGTACATGGACCATAATGCATTGTAAGTCACTTTTTGATTTTGTTTCTGCTAAGTTCTGGTCGCACATGTGCAGTACATTGGGTCGGTCACCTGTAATGTTTTCGTCTTTTATTGAGTCCCTACTTAAGAGGAAAGGAAACGCTCTTGTGTTTTTTTCTCAGGAGACTGTTCTTCTGCGCGTAACTTCAAGAAGGATGATGGTATGACCTTTGCATGCACTTGCTGCGAGCGCCTCCTAACACCGAACCTTCAACTTGCTCCTCTCTCTCTCTCTGACAGCGACTTGAACTTTTTTTGTTTGGTTCTCATATGGCCTTCCTCGCGTAAAAGCATGTAACTTTTTCATATGGATCTCGTTTTTTGGTGTTCTTTTGAACGTAGAATGGTAGAGTAATGTCTATTATTCAACGGGAGTGACTTCTAGTTCTAGCTTTCGGAGAAAGTGCAGATGACATGTGAGGTTTTCTTGCTCTAAACTTAACGCACCTCTCTTTGTGCCCATGCATGTTTTATCCAGTTTAGCCTTATTATGTTTGACAAATTTTAATAATATTTAACAATTATTTGAATTTTTAAATAATTTTTCTTTTTCTTTTCTTTTTTCATTTTTACATTTTTTTCTCTTTTCCTTCTTTAATTTTTTTTTTACTGTGGCTAAGGAGGGCCCAGCAAGCCTCGCCGGCCACTGGGCGATGCCGACAAAGGTTGTAGGGCCCTCGACTAGCCTCGCCCGTGGCCGCAAGGGTCATGCGACCCTCTGGGCGGTACTAAGGTCGCGAAGGCCATCATGACAATTGCAACCTCAACACCGCCCAGAGGGTTGTGCGACCCTCGCTGCCGCGAGCGAAGGTGGCCTCGCCTGCGACTTGTGAGGCCATGGCGAGTGTCGGCGGCCCTCGCTAGCGGCCGGTGAGGGCTGTCGGGCCCTCCCTGGCCACAGTAAAAACAAATTAAAGAAGGTAAAGAGAAAAAAAAAAAAAGGAACAAAATTATTAAAAAATTCAAAATATTATTAAAATTTATAGACGTCAGGACCCGCCGTACTATGTGGCACGGCTGGCATCCACGTCAGTGAATTTCGGCCAATTTGGACTTAATTGGTAAATTTTCAAAAGTTTTATGACTCAATTGGTAAAATTGAAAAGTTCATGACTAAATTGGCGAATTTACAATAGGTTTAAGACTTTTTGGACAATTTTCCCTATAAATTCTCTGCTGCAGGCACGCATGGGAACAAATTAGGCTCGACCAATGAGCTGTCTTGGGCTCGCCCATTGATCACCTCAATCAATTTATAAGTACCATTAAGAATCGATACTTCTTATGTGTCTATGTCGGAGTGCCCATTTGATGAAAGCATTTGCCGCTTTTAGCAACACGTCTGATCCATTAAAACGAGATCACCGTAAAAAAGGGGCGCAAGGGGTGGCATGACGTTCATCAACATGAAAGTAATGAAAGTGAGTCTATATCACAGCCGATGCTTTGTGCCCACTACCTATGGCAGCTTCATACCACGTTGTGCTAGGAAAATTATTAAAACAATCATAAACCTATTGTAAGGATGCCAATTCAACCCTCAATTTTCAATTTGGCTAATTCAGTCCCAAGTCTTTTGACGATTTGCCAACATAATCTTTTTGGCCAATTTTGGCCGGCAATCGCTAACGTAAACGTCCGTCGTCCTACGTGGCACAGCCGGCACTGACATAGACGAACTTGCAAATTATTTTTTAAATTTTATGAATTTTTTCTCTCTTTTTTTCCCTTTTTTTTTCCTTTTATCTCTTTTTTCCTAATTCCCTCTGTAGGTTGCTAGGGCCTCAGTGAGGGTCGGCGAGGACATTGCGGCCCTCGCAGAATCTCGTGAAGGTGGCCCTCTCCAGGCGACCCTCGTCAGCGCTCACCTGTGGCCAGTGACTAGTGGAGGGAATTAAGAAAAAAAAGAAAAAGGAAAAATCATTAAAAGGTTTAGGATTATATTGGCAAATCGTAAAAAGGTTTAGGACTAAATTGGTCAAATAGAAAAGTTTATGACTAAATTGGCATCCGTACAATAGATTTAAGACTTTTTTTTGGTGATTATCGCGGTTGTGCTTTCACATTCTTCCAGTTTTGATGAATGCCCAAGTCCAAGATCTCATGGAACAAATTTTAATTATCTGAAGCAAGTCAACCCACGAGCGGCAGATATTTCAGCATGCATGTTACACATAATACAGGGTTGATACATTTTAATTATCGTCGGACGTACTGCGTTGCGTGAAAACTTTATCTATTACATAATAGACTACCTTTGGAAATAATGCGCGCTCTGTAGTTTGCATCCAAACCGTGTTTGACAAGTTCTAGATGGAAAAGAACGGGTTTTCCTCTGGATGTATACTTGGACCAGTCGAAACGTTGAGCCTTACTTTTCTTATGTAGCTTCAGGAAAGGGCATTAACTCGCAGCAGTTTCGCAGAAAGAGAAGCCTAAAGGATTAGGAGAACGAGTTTTCCTTAAGCTTAATGTTCGTGTAAGATACACGTGAAAATGGTCGTGGGCTGGTGCAAGCTTGCCTTTGTGGAACCAAGTTGACAAATGTAAAGACTTGGATGCTCAACTGGCAGCCCAAGTATTAAAAATATAGAACAGAAGAAAGGTTTGAAAGCTCAAAACAAGGGGAAGAAAATATGATGTCAAAGATTGTGCATTTGTTCCAAACTTCCAATCTTAAGCTCCCTGGAAATCTTAATACAAGGTAGATTTCAAGTTATCACATGTTTCCAATGGGATTAATGCATGACAGAGGTCTTGCAGTGGCTAAACTCGTTCTAATAGATCATATCAATTGACATCGCAACAAGCCGGGAAAGATAGGACCGGATTTACATATTACGTGGTGGAGGCAATTTCAACCGTTTCAAAAACTTAAACTATTAGATAACAACGCGATTAATATTTTAATATTTCAATACCCATTTTCAAATGTTGGTTGGTCTTTGAACCGGAACTAACATGGAATTATCTAAAACTTTTCACGAAAGTACAATTAAGTGTTAAAACTTTTTAAAAAGTGTAATTAAGTCCTAAAACTCTCAAAAAATGCAAACAAATCCTAAAACTCGTCAAATTGGTTCAATCAAGTCGTTACGTTGATTGCAGAAAGTGATCATCCTCTCACTCATCTCGTTCAAACATATTATTTTGTTCATGTAACAAAGGAGAATATCCATGCCAAAATACAGTGACTATGATTCGAAATATAAATCAATGAATTCGAAGAAAGATAAGAAAACTGTCCGCACCCACTAGAAACTGCTTTGTACACAATCTACGTTCTCTAAGCCCCTACAAAACGAGATCTAGCACCAAGGGCGGCGCAACCTTTCCTAAACGCAAGGTCAAGTCGTCCTCCGTCAGCGACGAGTTCAAATCCAAGCACATGACCCTCTTGCTGTTCGATTTCTTCAACACCGGCACAGGCTTTGTAGCCGCCTCAGCGATGGCGGCCCTGTGCCTCCTCATGTGACCGCCGAGGGCTTGGCCGATTGGGAACTCGAGGCCGCATATCGAGCACTCGTGCGTCTTCGGCTTGGCCGGCGACGACTCCCCCGAGCGGCCGAGGTGGAAGAGGTCGCCGGAGATCACCTTCGGCTTCTTGTGGCTGGCCCTGTGCCCTCCCAGCGCCTGGAAGGACGAGAACTCCCGGTTGCACGTCTTGCACGCGAACATCCGCTCCCCGGAACGCGACTTGCGGTTCATCGGCCAGGACGATGGGTCGGTGCTCTCGCCGACACGGGAGAGGAGCATCAAGCAGTTGGCCATGGCGAGGGCCTCGACCTCCGTGTCCTCTCTGTCTCTCTTCACCATGTCTGCTGCAGTTAGAGAAATGTGAAATCGAACTTGTCTGCTGTTCTTTCTGGTTCCTTCTTTCTGGTTTGTATATGACAGCATGGGGTGCGGTGTTGGTCTTATATATAGAGAAGGGGGATGACCTGTTCGCTTTACGCTGCAAGTGAAGCGTCGAAAAGGCCCTCGGGGTTTTCTTGGGGAGTAAGCAGGGGAGGTCGCGTGACCACGAAGGGGCAAACGTGGCAATGCCAGCCGCCGCCAAAGGGAGGAGCGAGTATAGCGTGTGGCCGCGTGCTCGGACAGTGTGTGAAACTGGGAAGTCGTCACGAGTGAACGGGGGAGGCGGTAGTTGCTTTGACTTTTCTGGAAGGTTTCGCTCGCGCTGTGGGAAGTTAACCACGCAGTCAGAAAGGCGTGTGGTGTACAAGAAGTTCCGGACATTTTATCTCTTTTTTTATGCCCATAGAATTTTGCTAGTGCAATTCCAACCGTTGGGAAAATACATGAAGTCGGAACGTCCTCACCTAGGAGTGCGCAAGATGGACTGTCCAAATCGGGATCGGACCGGACCGGATCGACTGATTTGGTACGGTTCTCGGAAATATCGATCCGATTCCCGATTCCTAAAAGTGAAACCGGTTTTCGAGCGGTCTGATTCCCGGTTCTAGAGTAGGAACCGGACCGATAAATATATATTTTTCTAATTTTTTCATATATATATAATATATAATATATATGAAAAATATTTAACATTGATCCCATTGGAACCGATTGTTCAATTTTTCCATATATTATATATATTTTCCAATTTTTTTCCATGGCCCTATGGGATCAAATCAGAACTACAAAGGAAAGAATGGAACAATCGGTTCCCAGTTCACAAATAATATTTAATATTGGTTCCATTGGAATCGGATCGGACCATCGGTCCAGTCCGGTCCACGGTCCCACCGGTCCTAGAAACTGGAAACTGGTCCTCCCGGTTCGGTTCCCGGTTCTTGGGTTGGACCGGACCGGACTAGGAACCGCTCACCCCTAGGAATGGGCATTCGACCTCAATTCCATGTAAAATTTTATGGATCTCGCTATCATTGATCCTTAAAACCTAAACTATTTAATGAAAATATGACTTAATTACTATATAGATTTTGTTAGCACAATAGTCTTTAAGTTATCGTGAGCGTAACGGCATATTGTGAGCCATAAATTCTTGAAGGAGGGGAGCCCAACAACAATTTATAATTATTTATCTTTTTATTATTTTTTTGTGGTTCAGAACAGACTCTTATTGTCACAATAAATTAAAGGCCGTCACCCACGCATTTCTCTTGCTAATGCCGACATACTCTGCTTTCTTAATGCGACCCGCGAATCAATTCCCGCGGAACACGCTAAGGAACGCGGAATCGGGCCAATATCTCTCGCCCCGTCACGACGGGAGATGAAACTGACCGATATATTTCGGAAGGATGCGGAGGAGAAAGTAGGAGGAGGGTTCGCCAGAATTGAATGGATGATGCCATCCGAGGCCAAGACCTAAGAACACGATTGCATTTTTCTTACTCGGTCCAAAAAGCTCGCGAAGTAGAGCTAAAATTTAGCACATGGCGGGGTACAGACGAGCGTGAGGGGGTACTGGGAAGGTGTGAGTTGAGTGCTCACGCGCTGCGGAAACAACGTGGGGGCGATGCGGCAGCAACGAGGCGAATCGATGAAATAAAATAAACGTAACGTGGAGCGTAAGTTGTGACGTACGTCCCCGGCACAGCACTTGTTTAAAATGGACAAAACTCGCTATTGAATGGGTCCGTTGCTGTAGAAAATATTGATTATTGAATGCACGGCGCTCGCCTCCCCCCATTCACACGTATCTGAGAACATTTGACTCCGACCAATCTCCACGGGACGCACATAACTGAGTATCCAATTGGTTTTTTTGACGCGAGGCGATGAGCGTGTGGCCAGGATTGGCCACCCGTATCGCGCTCGGCGTGGATCGCCCGGCCCTTCTATAATTTGAAGTTTAACTTTTTGATAAAAAAAAAAGGTCATAAAAAACCTCCAAACTATGCCTACTGCGACACAAATATCTTAAATACCTTTTGACAAAAAAAATCTCAAATTATGCTCACTGTGACACGTTTACCCTAAACTTTTTCTTGCGGAATAAAAAACCCTAAACCTTTTCTTGCGGAATAAAAAACCCCAAACTTCTACCTGTATGGTACATTACCCTTTATCAAACTTTCGTTTGATGATTTTTCAGCAAAAAAAAAGTTTTATCTGCGGATGTTATGTCAACACTGTTTGCTTTTACGACATCCATGTAGACAGATTTTTAACGATTTTATTTACAGAATTTTGACGGAGGGTAAATATGTCATACGGGTACAAATTTTGAATATTGGTGTCACATAGAAAAATTTATGGTAAATGTGTCACAGTGGATATAATTTAGGATTTTTTGTAACTTTTGTAATTAATTTTTCCAAAGAATTGAATTTATATATTGAAATACTCGATAACAATTACAAGAAATAGAAATCGTAGTAATATTTAAGATAGATAAGACAATACATTATACATTCAGAACGATAAAGAATGCGTTGCACAACTGAAAACTTGCAAAAAAAACTTCTAAAGATTTTAGCAACCCTCTAATCTTGTTATGTCGACATCGTTAGTCCATCACTTCGGCTATAAGCAGTGGAGTACAACATCGGCACACGTATCTCATCGCATGCCTTCTTTCACATCTTGTACGTGGAATTCCACTTTGTCCTTGCATCTAGAGGGAGCTTGACTTCCTCGTCTCATGTGGAGGACCTCAAGCGCGACAACGATATTGTGTCTATTACTAGTGCGGTATGATTTAGCCGAATATATTCTCCCGCTTCGCCGAAGCGATGGACGATTGCCCCTTTTATTTTGAAGTTTGAAATTCGAGAAATGCGAGTATCCGGGTCATTCCCGTATAGAATACTTTGTTTCTTTTAAATCACCCAACACTTTCCAGAAGCGACTGACCTCGGGAAACTTAACCGAGGAAGGTCGGGCTGCTTCCTCACTTGTGTTTCTGTCCTGTCTTAATGTTTGAAACGCGGATATAACTTCTTCTTATCGTCTGGCGATGGAGTCGGGGGAGCGAAACTTCTTTCCAACTGCAAAACCGCCATTGAGCTTTTGGTTTCCCACTGCCACTCTCGCTTTATACCTCATCAAAAACAATATTGTCTGATCGTTAGATCACATGGATTAAGACTACTTAAACTGTCGATGATCATGGGTCCCGCATACGATATCAGCTGCATTCCCAGCCAGTTTTTAAGGAGCAGATAACAAGAAAAATGAAGGGAAACTTCGTGCACGCGGATACTCGAGTTTTCCAACTCAATCAGATGGAAATCCCTCAAATCTGTACATTGACATTTCGTACATTGCAAGTTCACTTTTTCTTGTTTTGCTTTCGTAGGTTCTGACCGAACATGTGCAGTATA
Source organism: Syzygium oleosum (assembly GCF_021117445.2). Classification (NCBI taxonomy): domain Eukaryota; kingdom Viridiplantae; phylum Streptophyta; class Magnoliopsida; order Myrtales; family Myrtaceae; genus Syzygium; species Syzygium oleosum. The sequence continues at coordinate 10,082,104 of NW_026607487.1, forward strand.
CATTGTCACCGTCAACTATTCTGAGTTCCTACCTAAGAGGAAAGGAAACACTCTCCGTTTTTTCTCAGGAGACTGTTCTTCTGCGCGTAACTTCAAGAAAATGGTTGAGTCGACCTTTGTCTGCACTTGCTGGGACCGCAGCCTTACACCAAACCTCTAACTTGTCTACAAAGCTCTTGTTGATGGCCTTCCTCGTGTAAAAGCATCATTACCTTTTCATATGGATCTCGTTCTTTGGTATTCTTTTGAACGTGAAATGGTGATTTGTAGTCGGGACCTTCAAGTGAGCGAAGGCTGTAGTTGCTTTGACTTTTCTAGAAGCTTTGGCTTGCGCTGTTGGAGTTGGACACGCTGTCAAGAAGGCAGTGTGTACAAGAATATCCGCACATTTTAGCTCTTTTTTATTCCCATAGAATTTTGCAAGGGCAATTCCCGACTGTTCAGAGAAGATTTGAAGTTGACACCTTCGACTCCGATACCATGTAAAATTTGATGGGATCACAACCATCCGTTCTAAAAACTTAACCTATTAAATGAATGCACGATTTAATTATTAGATATGCTAATCCCGCAAAAAATACCAAGGAATGTGAACATAAGCCAATATTTCTCACCTCGTCGCGATGAGAGATGAATTAACCAATATATTTTGGAAGGAAGTGGAGGAGAAAGTAGGTGGATGGTTCACCAGAACTGAATTGATGATGCATCCGGGGCCAAGACGTAAGAACACGGTTAATATATCAAACTTGTAATGACCCGCTTGCATTTCTTACTCGGTCCAAAAAGCTCACGAAGTAGTAGCTAAAATTACCAAAAGGCGGGTCCATATGATGAAATAAAGGTAACATGGAGCGTAAGTTGTGACATCACCGCACTCGTTGAAATAGACAAACTCGCTATTAAACGGTCCATCGCTGTTGTTTGATGATTATTGAATGCACGGCGCTCACCTCCCCGGCTTCCTAGTTCACACTAATCTTCCGAGAACATTTAGACTCGGACTACTCTCCACGGACGTCCACAATTGTGTGTTGATAGGTTTTTGGACACAAGGCGACGTGCGTGTGGCTAGGATTGGCCGCTCGTGTCGGGCTCGGCGTGGTTGGTCCAGCCCTTCTTTGATATGAAGTTTAATTCTTGCAAAAAAGTTGCAAACATGTACCTATGTGACATATTTACCCTTTGTCAATGTTCCATTAGATGATTTTTCGATCAAAATGACAACGTTTTTATTTCACTTAAATCACACGGGCGCTATGGTGACACTATTTGCTTTCCGGCATCTATATATGCAAATTTTTAACAATGTTCATTGACAGAACTTTGACCCCAATGTGTCACACACGTACAAATTTGAGATTTTTGGTGTCATGAAAAAAAGTTTAGAGTAAACGTGTCACGGTGGATATAATTTAGGGTTTTTGGTGGCTTTTGTCATTTCTTTTCCAAAGAAAAGAATTGAAAAGAGCTGAATTTAGGAATCGAAATACTCGATAAAAATTACAAGAAATGGAAAATATGGTGATATATAAGATAAATAAGACAATACGTTATACATTCAGAACAATAAAGCATGCGTTGCATTACTGGAAACCTACAAGAAGTCCCCAAAGATTTTAGCAACCCTCTAATCTTGTTATGTTAACAGCGGTACTCCATCACTTCGGTTATTAGTAGTGGAGTACAACATCGGCACCTATATTGCATCGCATGCCTTCTTCCACATCTTATCTGTGGAATTCCACTTCATCCTTGCATATGGAGGGAATTTCTTAACGTGGCTTCCTCGTGTCATGTAGAGGACTTCTGGTGCGACAACGATATTGTGTCCATTACTAATGTAGTGTGATTCAATCAATTATATTCCCCGCTTCGCCGAAGCGATGGATGATTGTCCTTTTATTTTTAAGTTTGAAATTCGAGAAATGCGAATATATGGGTCTATCGCCGTGTAGAATACTTTGTTTCTTTTTACTCACCCAACACTTTCCACATGGCGACTGAGGCTCAGAAAACTTAACCGAGGAATGTTTGTGCAGCTTCCTCACTTCGTGTTCCTTTCCTGTCTTGTTGTTTGAAACGCGGATATAACTTCTTGTCGTCTGGCGATGGAGTCAGCAAACCCACTCCGAGGAGCGGATGACAAGAAAAATGAATGGAAACTTCGTGCGCAAGAATACTCGTGTTTTACAACTCAATCAGATGGAAATCCCTCAAGTCTGTACATCGACCTTTAGTACATTGCAAGTCACTTTTTCTTGTTTTGCTATTGTAGGTTCTGATCTGACACGTGCAATACACCGTCACCGTCACCTATCCTGAGTCCCTTGCTTAAGAGGAAAGGAAACACTCTGGGTTTTTTCCCAGGAGACTGTTCTTCTGCGCGTCACTTCGAGAAAGTGGTTGACCGACCTTTGTCAGCACTTGCTGGGACCGCCGTCTGGCACCAAACCTCTTACTTGCTCCTCTCTCTCTCAGTCTCTGTGACAGCGACTTGAACTGTTCTTTTCTTTGGCTCTCGTTTATGGCCTTCCTCGTGTAAAAGCATCATACCTTTTCATATGGATCCCGTCCATTGGTGTTCTTTTGAACGTGAAATGGTGAACTGTTGCCTATTATTCAACGGGAGCGACTTCTAGTTCTAGCTTTCGGAGGAAGTGCAGATGAAATGCGAGGTTTCTTGCTCTCTGAAACTTAACGCCACCTCTCTTAGTGCCCATGCATGTTTTATCCAGTTTGGCCTTATTAACCTCAACGTGACATGGTTGTCTACTTCAAACATTTCAGAAGGAAAAGTTATTTTCCTTGCTCTCTAGGTTCACTCAACTTATAAATACAGCTTTAATATCTTATTCTGATCCCAACAACGTCCGAGCACGTAATTTTGATTCAAATGTATGAGGGTTAAAGCGAAGTTAATGACTAATCAACGAAAGCGTAACTGACTTACTTTCTAATTTCGATCCAACAACATCCAAGCATGTAATTTTGATTAAGATGTATGGGGGAGAAAGTGAAGTTAACACCCGATCAGTGGAAAAGCGATCACAAATAGACCTAATTATGGACTTGGCGGCACAGCGCGGCCCGACAATTTTGTTCCTATAAATTCTTTGCTGCAAGCGGGCATAGGAACAAATTAGGCTCGACCAATGAGCCGTCTAAGGCTCGCCCATTGATCACCTCAATTTATAAGTCCCGTAAAGAATTGATACTGCTTCCGTGTCTGTGTCTGTGTCGAAGTGCCCATTCGAAGAAAGTATTTGCTGCTTTAGCAACGCATCTAATCCATTAAAACGGGATCACCGTAAAAAAAGGGGCGCAAGTCATCCACATGCAAGTAATGAAAGTGAGTCTCTATCACGAGTGATGCTATAATGAACCCAAGTCTTACAAAAAAAAAAAGTGATAAAAATATAGTACATATGCTAATTTAATATTAAATTTTTTAATTTGGCTAATTTGGTCATAAACTTTTTGACAGTTTGCTAATGTAATCCTTCTGGCCAATTTGGCCGACAAAAGCTGACATAAACAATTTTCGTAATTTGTTTATAAATTTTTTGAATTTCTCTTCTTCTTTTTTCATTTTCTTTGCTTCCATTTTTTTCTTTTTTTCCTATTTCCCTCCGCTGGTTGCCAGGGCCTCGGCGAGGGCTAGCGAAGGTGGCCCTTGCTTGGTGACCCTCGTCGATGCTCGCCTGTGGCTAGTGACCGGTGGAGGGAATCATGGAAAAAAGAAAAAGGAAAAAGGAAAGAAAAGAAATGGAAAAAAAGAAAAAATTGAAAAAATCTTCCACATCAGTGATTCCACCCAAAATTGGTCGGAATAACTATATTGGCAAATCATCAAAATATTTATGACTAAATTGGCCAAATTGAAAGTTCAAAACTGAATTGGCATCCATACAATAGGTCTATGACTTTTTTGGTGATTATCGCTGATGTGCTTTCACATTCTTCCGGTCTTATTGAATGCCCGAGTCCAAGATCTTATGGAACAAATCTTGATGGAGCAAGTCAACTTACGAGTGGCAGATATTTCAACATGCATGTTACACGAAATACATGGTTCATACATTTGAAACGTTCTCTATTATATAATAGACTACCTTTGGAAATAATGCGCCCTCTGCAGTTTGCATTCAAAGTCCAAACTGTGTTCGACAAGTTCTAGATGGAAAAGAACGGGTTTTCATCTGGATTTATACTTGGACCAGTCGAAACGTTGAGCCTTACTTTTCTTACGTAGCTTCAGGAAATTAAGGGCAATAACTCACAGCAGTTTCGCAGAAATAGAAGCCTAACGGATTAGGATAACGAGGTTTCCTGAAGCTCAATGTTTGTCCAAGCTACACGTGAAAATGGTCGTAGGCTGGTACAGGCTTGCCTTTGTGGAACCAAATTGACAAATGTAAAGACTTGGATGCTCTCGATCGGCAGCCCAAAATATGAAAAAGAATAGAACAGAAGAAAGGTTTGAAAGCTGAAAACAACGGGAGGAAACTATGCTGTCAACGATTTTGCATTTGTCCCAAACTTCCAATCTTAAGCCCCCCGAAAATCTTAATACAAGGTAGATTTCAATTTATCACATGTTTCCAATGGGATTAATGCATGATAAAGGTCTCGCAGTGGCCAAACTTATTCTAATTGATCGAATCAATTAACACTGCAACAAACTAGGAAAGATAGGGATGGCTTACGTACTAAGTGGTGGGGCCAGTTTCAACCGTTTCTAAAAATTTAAATTGCCGAATGAAAACGCGATTTAATATTTTAATATTCTAATACCCCTTTTCGCATGCAGGTTAGACTCTAATCCAAGACTAACCATAAAAATATTTAATAAGAGAGACGAATAAGGAGTCCTAGAATGACTTAAAATCAGGACCTTCGCAGGACCGCTATCAATAGTTTCAAATATGTCGACGTACTCCACTTTCTCGATGCGACTCGTCAATTAACTTCTTTACACATCAAGGAATACAAAAATTAGGTGGATATTTCTCAACCATCATGGCAATCAGATGGAACTAACCAACATATTTGGAAGGAGGTGGAGAAAGTGGAAGGAGGAGGAGGGTTCACCAGAAGGTACCTAAGAACGCGGTTACATCAAACTTGTAAATTGCGACATCGACGCACCTATTAAGTTGGATACACCTGAAGGCTGAAGTTAGTGGTCTATTTGCTAGAAAATTTTTGAATGTACGACTCACGTGCTTCCCGTTTCACACGTATCCGAGATCATATTAATGACTAGGGCTGGTCGCCCGTGCTGAGCCACGTGTCAGGCCCGGCATGATCGGCCCGGGCCCTTTTTTGGACATAAAATTAATATTCTGAAGAAAAATTTAATAAAAAATTAGAAAATTTTATAAATTGCGATGTGTAAAATTATAAAAAAATGAGGAATTTCGCCTTTAATGGCCAGTTTCGCTTCTTTGAAGAACAAATCGCCTCCTTATTTACTAATTCGAGCGACATCATTGGAATGATGGGGTTGCAAGGTGGAGGAGAATCGCTGAACGCAAGGCATGGGTTTGCATTTTTGAAGACCTACAAGAAGTTTGTGAAAACTTTAGCAACTCTCCAATCTTGTGGTGTGAACGGCGAGAAATCGGCACTTATGCTATGAGTAGTGGAGTATGGCATCAGCACACCTATCTCATCACATGGCTTCTTCAACATATTGTACGTGGAATTCCACCTTGTTCTTGCGTCTAGAGGAAGTTCTCAATTTGCCTTCCTTGTGTCATGTTGAGGACCTCTAACTCTTGATTTCCAAGTACGATGGATTTAACGTATCGTACCCACCCATGTATGATAATAGAATCAACAACTAGCGGAGACCGTCTTACACGCACAAATTAGAGCAGTAGCACACGCACCATACATAGAAACAAATCCTATTGCAAACGGCATATAGCCATTAGACCAGGGAGGTGATAATGTAGCATTATCTAAGGTGATAGCTCAAGATTTTTTTGGAGGTGCTAAACTAATTGACAGTTGTCATTATTTCGGCAACCACATTTCAGGACCCATACGGAAAATATCAACTAGGCCGTGCTTGGCACGGTGCTAAGCCTAGGCGCGACCTTCTAAATTATTCTCAATAGGAGAGCTGTAAATTGAATTAGAGATCCACCGGATCTAAACCTAGATAATCGCGATAATAAAGAACCAAGCTCTTAATAACATGAACCAATTCTTTCGGAGACAACTTGTTACTTTATATATAATCTTGCGTAACGCCGATATCACAGGCGACACTGATGCGGTATGATTCGATCAATGAAACTTCCCTACTTCGCTGACGTAATGATCACCCTTTACGTGTATGTCGTCCGAGTCATCGCCGTGTAAAACACTTTGTTTCTCTCACCTACCTACCCAGCACTTTCCCCAAGCGAGCGACTGAGCTCCGGAGAACTCAATCGAGGAATGTTTGTGGTACTTCCTCGCTTCGTGGTCCTATCTTCTTCGTCTTGTTGTCTGAAACGCGGATACAACTGCTCCTCCATTGTCTGGTCATATGGAGTAGGGGGAGCGAAGCTTCTTCCCAACTGCCAAACCGCCTTCGAGCTTTTGGTTTCCCCACTGCCACACTCACTTTATAGATACCGTACATAGACCCGTTGCCAGTCACTTTCGTACGATGTTTCCTTCTTACACTGAGTCTGAGTCCCGACCTAATGGGAAAGGAAACGCTCGTGTTTTTTCTCAGAAGACTGTTCTTCTGCGCGTAACTTCAAGAAGATGGTTGACGAATTATCGTCTATCATTTCGACGAGAACGACTTCGAGTTCTTAGCTTTCGGGGAAGGTCCAATATGAAATGTGACGTTTTTGCTCTCTGAAATTTAACGAATCTCTCTCTCTCGCGCGCCCCCATGGGCTTTTTTATTCACTTCGGCGTTATTATCCTCAACGTAACATGGTTGTCTACCTCTATCGTTTCAGCTAATTATTAAACCTTTAGTTATCTGATTTCGATTCCAACAACATCGAAGCACCTGGTTTTGATTCAAATGTATGGTTGGGCAAATGAAATTAAGGACCGGTTAGTAGATGAGCGTGACTAACCCACGAGAGCGTAACCAACCCACGATCTATCTTGTACGTTGAAACGGCCAAACCTAGATTCGATATCACGCATAAAGGTACTTCACAAGTAGACCTGATCATGAGTCTGGCGGTTCGATCCCTCAATAAATTTTTGGTCGCGGGCAAACTTGGGCAGTAAATCAGGCCCGACCTATGAGTCCAACTCGTCCTAACCCGGCCCATTGGTCGCAAAAGAGAGAGAAGCCCTGTTTTGAAGGGGCGAGGGGGTTGATAAGGGATGAAATTATGATTAACATGAGGATTACATCGGCAACAAAAAGGTGGGGACGAAAAATAAAAGCAAGTGTAGAAAGAACCATCCGGAGTGCCCCTTTGGCAAAGAGCATCTGCTGCTCTTTTGGCAGCGCGTCTGATCCATTGATACGAGACCACCGTAGAATCACTCAAAATACATTGGGTCTCTTAAGACATGAGACTAATCCCACGGTACGATCCACCGTTACGATTTAGATAACGGGATCCATCCCCAAGAACGTCGCCTTTCGCTGAGACTCGCACCCGTGTTTTCTACGGTGTTACTTTTCTTCGCTAGGCCCCTGGTGTTCATACCAAGAAAGTAGCTTCGGCTGTGACCCGAACGCAAGTCTCGTGCGTGTGTTTTACTTTTTTCACCCACCACGGATGGCAGCTTCCCACCACGGTCGTGCTTCTACATTCTTCCGGCATTGCTAAATGCCCGAGTCCAAGATCTTATTGAGCAGATCTTACTTATCTGGAGCAAGTCAGATACTTCTACATGCATGTTGAACATAACACGCGGTTCGTAGACTATATTTTAGTCATTGCCGTACATGCTGCGTAGACACGTTTTCTATTGTATAATGCGCGCTCTGCACTCTTCCATCCAAACTGTGTTGGACAAGTTCTAGATGGAAAAGGACGGGTTTTTCCTCTGGACTCGTATGCTTGGACCAGTCAGAAACCTTATCCTAACTTTTCTTATGTAGCTTCAGAAAAGGGGCAACAACTCCCAGCAGTTTCGCAGAAAGACAAGCCTCAAGGATTAGGATGACGAGGTTTCTTGAAGCTCAATGTTTGTGTAAGATAATACGCGAAGAAGGTCAGACTTGAAAGCTCAAAACAACGGGAAGCAAATATGACGTCGACGAGACGAAACGAAACTTCCAATCTTAAGCTCCCTGAAAATCTTAATACAAGTAAGTTGCAATCGGAATAATTTAAATAACGGCCGAATTAATTTTAATAGCGAAAAAAGTTATTGGCTAGACTCGTTCCGACTGATTAAATAAATAAGTTGTCGTTCCAAAAAGCTGCGAAAGATGGGGCCTGTTTGATTAGCTTTTTAAGCATTAAAAACCGTGTCGGGTATTAGAATTAATGAAGTTAATCCATGTACATCTTATTTTTAAGTTTCTTCATTTTTTAAGAGTTAGAAGGGTCCCTTTCGAGGCAATGGAAGAGCGATGGACTTCGAGTTAATCCGAAACCTCACATTGCCCATTTCTATTAATGTCAACTTTTATCCACATCACGATTGTCGGCATAAAGAATAAAGTCCACCGAACCAACACGCGATTTCATTTAAAATGTATGTTAAAAAAGTCAAATTAAAAAGGATAAATGAACGATAATCGTGTCTAAATACGTATGTATGTACGTATGCTGGAGAGATTGAATTGGAATTGAAAAAAGATTCAGGCGACTTGCACTCGATGGGAGGCCCGGGGGTTCGAAAGCGCAAAAAGGCACATGTGTTGGGCCGGGCCGTGGTGCACCTACTCGTGACAATTGACGAAGCGAATTTCTTCGGTGATGGGCCTGGGCCAGGTCCAAATAGAAAATCTAAGGTCACGTGGATTTCTTCAATAAATTTAGGAAAAAGAAAAATTGTTTCGGCGAGAAAGTCACGAGCATTCATTTTTTTGCTGGTGTCGTCATCTCGGATATCTAGACTCTTAGCCCTATTTGTTTTATAATTCGAAAAAGGTAAAAGGGTATTTTTTTCCCCTTTTATGGCAAAAACTAAATTATTGCGTAAATTCAAATCAAAAGTCAAAATACGTCCACAAAATTCAGAGGGAGCGAACGTAGTCCAAACAAGCGATGAATATCAATTATCATACATGTAACACCCCACCTCACATGTAGGCTGGAATTTGGCCCGAGCTTGAAGAATGGAAATATGTAACTGGGTAGCCAAATAAGAGTTTGAAAAGATTTGAACTTGAGACCCCTTACTCTAATATCATGTAACAGTATATTTGCTTGTATTGCTCATTGTACATTTGTAAAATGTATTGCTTGAGAGAAAAAGAAAGGGAAGAATCTACCATACCCCTAATATTATTCTAACTAACGAACAAGAAGCAAATCTTGATTAATGATAGGGATACGCCAAATATTAAAAAAAGATAAAGTAAATCTTCAACAAGTGTTCCCTAATACTCCCCCTCAAGGTGATGCATGGAGGTCATAAATGTCCAACTTGCTAACGAGAAATGTAAACCAATCTTGACCCAACGTCTTGCTAAGAATGTCTACCAGTTGAAGTCTAATGGGCACGTGCTTGATTCTAATGGCCCTGCACTGTACATGTTCTTGAACAAAGTGACAATCAATTTTGACGTTCTTTGTTTGTTTGTGAAGTGTATAAGGCAACTCGGTTATCCCAATAACAACCCATCGCATTATTGTCTAGCAATACCCTTAGGGAGGCAAGTAAAATGCACAAATAAATCAGTTCACTGGTGCAATTGCCATAGTGCAATGTTCAACTTGAGCAGAGCAAAAATTAACTGATCACCAAGTGATTGGGCCACTCGCCCATTCAGAGTCACATAAAGCAATCAAGCGAAATGAAGTTAGTACCTCATACTCTAATACCACGTGACACAACATAATTTGCTTGTATTACTCATCGTACAATACAAATATTTATGCAAGATGAAGAATTAATTTCTATTTTTTTTAATATTTGGTGTATATCTCATCGTTAGTTAGGATTTACTTTTTGTTCGTTAGTTAGCATAACATTTTGTAAATATCTTATAATTAGTTAGAGATATTTGATAGATTCTTCCTTTTTTCTTCTCTAATGATCAATACCTTGTATAAGAATTTTTTACTATACGATGAGTAATACAAGCAAATTACGCTCTCACATGGCATTAGGGCATGAGGTTACTAGTTCAAATATTTGCCGGCCCATATTTGCCTCCTCAACTACATAATCCTATGTGGAAGTGGTTCAACAAAATCTCAACACAGTGGTCGTGAGTTTGAATATTTCTAGGCCCCTATTTGCTTCTTGTTTTTCATGTTTCCATGCTTAAGGTTTAAGTCAAAGTCCAGCCTAAGCGTGAGTTAAAATATTTAAAATCACGCTTTCATTTTTTTTTTTTTTTTGTAACCGAGGATCCGCCACCATTTCCCGGGAACGAGCCCGCACAGGTAATCGGGGCGCCTATACCTCAGGGGAGACTAGCCCAGCAACCCACCGCCAGGGCCCCCCACTTAAATTACGGAACCGAGCGGGGATTCGAACCCAGAACCTCTCTGAGGGAAGGAAAGCGCCCACCAACTCGGCCATGCGCAGGTAGGTAAATCACGCTTTTATTTAATGGCTTAAATTTCTAAAAAAGTCAACACTAAAAAAAAATTATTATACATCGATAAGGGTTCATGCTCCGTATCAATAGGTCTTTTCAACTATGGTACGTACCACTCCTCGGAGGATTATTACAATTACAACCGTTCCTCGATCCTCATAAGACTAACTCCGAGCGAGATGAGTGCAATACAATGTTCTTGAAGAGATACATGATGTCTTGATACTCAAAATTACCATGGAAACTCAGAACCCTTGGGACGATGAACCTTCCCCATCTCCAAGCTCTCTTCCTCGATTCAGGCACTATACATGGAAATTAGCAGAGCATTCTCCCCTATTCTCTTTGTTTTCTTCAACCTCGCACGTGAGTGCTCAAAACAAAACCCATGAGAAGTCAAAGAGGGGGGGTGATAAACCCTAGACCCACCCATGTTGCAAAGTCAAATCATCAATCCTATCGTCAAAGTTTTAATAGTATTCGATTAGAGAGCTAGTGCAACGAAACTAAACGCCAAAAAATTTTAAGATACCGAAAGAGCAAAGGTTGAGGATAACCAAAAGCTTACAAGGTGAAAAAGGGCACGTATAAGACATAAGACAGCCTTCAGCAGAGCCGTGGCACAATCACCACCAACTTTTGCGCCTCGGCACACGAGCCTTGCTGTGCTCGCCGTGCCTTGCAAATTGCAATGCACAACTTCCAGCCATAGTCAACCTTCGCCTCGGTTTCTGGGGTTACATTCCCTTCTCTTCGCCTTTCCCTGCGCGTTTTTAGTGGATCCACCACAAGCGTCCTTGATCTCTCTCTATCTGCGTCCAGTTTCAGTTTAGGCGAACTATTTAATTACACATACATATCTTCTGACGAGATTTACTCCCACCAATGACATATAGCGACAACTACCACAATTTTATTGGCTTTCGCTTTCCTCTAATTCTACCTTTCTTGTTTTGGACCTTGTAAATCCCGCTCTTTCTCAATAGTTTGTATCTCTCGCTATGCGTTTCGCCTCCACTTTCACTCAACCCCTTTTCGGTTATTTGCATTTGGCGAGATCCTATCCATAGGAAGTTTTAAAGGGCGTGAATGTTAGAAAATACACGAGAATGTCCGAACTGTGAGTGGACAATGAAATAAAAGATGACCGATATCGACGAAGACATAAGCCCAGTGCAGAATGTTGACATTACCTAAAGCACTTTTCTTATCGAGCTTAAGAAAATGTCGAACACTTTTGGATCGCACATGGAGCAGAGCAGCAAGTGAGGAACATTAGATCGGCGTCATTATAAAGGGGACGGCAATCATTTATTGGGCCCGTTAATCATATAAAAGACAAGTCGAAAAGTTAATGTGACCGCACTAACGCATCCAGACAGACACATAGGACGTTTCTCAGTCCAAGAATGGCAATGCAATAAAGCTAATGGCTGGCACGACGTAAAACCCTAGTACGAAATATGAACCTAGCATCGAAACGATTAGAGAGGCCACAGCAGAGGGCAGAAGGGTCTCTCGTTACATAACCCAATCAAATGCGAAAAGGAACCAATTTGCTCGAAAACAAACAGCGAAGCCACGCACGCTACGCGCGCATCGTGACTGCACAGTGTTAGCCTCGGATCATTCTTGCCGTGTTCTCTTGCGTAATGTCTGACTCAAGAATAAGCCAAACTTAAGAGAATATGCTGCTGCTGCCGCAGCAATAATAAAAGCATTTCCAGATTCTTGATCCCGCCGACGCCCAGCTCCTCTTCATATGCCATTAGTACCTATAATTTGCTTATCTATCATGATGCAAATCAGATCACATAAGCTAGCGTTTCTTGCTATAGAAAGATTGAAGCAGCAGATGAAAAACCAGTGGAAACGCCGAATTTTCGACCCCTTCGAACGCGTTGCAGCACCGTGAACGAGCCTACTACATAGTTCCAAAAAAGTTACACCGACCCTAAAAATTACATTAAAGCTGTGAATTCAAGTTGAATTGCTCCAACGAAAATGAAGAAAGAAAGAACAAGTAATATATGAACACACGAGAGGTCCTCGGTCCCTCACCGATCAGCATTGTAAGAAGATGATCTCTTCAATACCGGGACGACCACCTCGTCCTTCTTCTTGGTCTCGATCAAGCTGCCGCTGAAGTACTCCTTATCTTCCAAACTTAACCCCGCCAAGTTCGGGATTTTCCCCGATGCCCCCGCCCGTTTGCCGCTTCCGGCGCCGCTGCTGCCGTTGTTATCCCCTGCTCCGCGGCGCAGCCTCGTCTTGGAGTGCCCAATCAGCGACAGCCCTTGATCTTTAATGTACGTCGCCCCGCAGTCCTTGAACGAGAGCGAGCCGCACGATATCAGCTGCATCAGCACCGAGGACGCCCTGATCTTGCCACCCTGGAGGTTCCCAGCCGCCCGATCCGATCCGCCGTCCGCCTCTTTGCCTCCGTGGTTCAAGCCGCCTATTATCAGACGTCCGTCGGCCTTCATCAGGGTCTCCAGCGTCTCGGGGCTGGAATCCGACGGCGGCGGCGAGATCTCGTCCCTGCTCAGCTCCGTCGTCTGATTTCGACCGGGATTCTGACTTTGACCCTGGTCCGCTCCGTCGTCTCCGCGAAGCTCGCGAATCTCGCTCTCCCTCTCTTTGACGTGTCGTCTTCGCCTTCTCTTGTCGTCCGTCTGGGTCGACGCGTCCGCCGCCGCTGTCGGCGTCGACTCGCCGTTGGACTCGGCCTTGTAGACTTTGTACTCGTGGAGGTCGATCGAGCTCCACGACTGGTTCCTCCGACGGGCGATGACCGGGAAGTCCGACTCGTCGATCGACTTCGGCGTGTTGATCGGCTTCGGGGACCGGAACGACACCGACTCGAGAGGCCTCGCGGTCGAGGAAGACGACGGAGTAGGAGACTCGAGGAGCTCCGATCCCTTGAGCACGTACTCGTTGCCATGCGATGGGTAGATGAAATCGTTCTCGGCCAGATCGTGCCACACGAAGCCGTTCTTGTAGCTCCTGCAATTGCATTTCAGGGAATTTCAGGTTGTAATGAGCCCACAAGGATCGATCAAACAGGGCTTGTGGAGAAAGATCAGTCGAGGTCGTACTGCATATTTTTCTCGAGAAAACTAACCGTTTGGAAGACCAGGAGTACATGGCAGCCATGCCTTTGCCACGGAGGAGGTTCAAGCGGTTAATTACATCTGAGAAACGAAGCAGAGAAACAGGCATTGTGAGCGTATCCTTATCACGCTCATTTCTGAACTGAACGGAACCAGAGGGAAAAATCCCGTTTGATTACCCACAAAATAACTTCAGATGATGAACAAACCGAAGAGAAAATTTCATTTGAAGATGTGCGAGAAAGCGTCTATGTTTTGTGCGTTTCCCTCGTGAATGTCGATAGTTTAAAAACAGGGGTTGTAACATTTGCCATTGCCCAGTGAATGCAGACAAACAGATTGAAGAGCATGCCACCACTGCTCAAAGCAAAAGGAAACAAGAAAGAAACCAGGTAAATTACCAGAGAGAAAGAGTCCTTCAGGGGAAGAGAGAGGGACTTCCATGAAGTGGGGTTGCTCGAGCTGGCCATTCCTGGAGAGGTAGTACACGACGGGGACTCTTCTCTCGGTGCCGGCCTTGCTGGGCTTGGAGGGCTCGGCCCAGACCTTGGTTCTCTCGGGGATGGTTTCTCCGTCTTTCCATCTCTTGGGGATCTGAAGCTCTGATGGCGGTGGTGTTGTCGCCGTCGTTCTTGTTGCCCTGGAAGCGACAGCCATTGCTTGTCTCTGCATGTTGAGAAAAGAAGGAAACAAAGAGAACAGAGTAAGGTCGCTATGAAAGGAGCCGAGACATAGACTCGAGGACCGTGCATGTGCAGTGCAAATTCACTCTGTTCCAAGAAAGTGAGCCAGAAACTTCAGAGAAAGTCGTGTACCCACCCAGGGAGAACAGTGAGAAGAGGAAGGGCAGGGGAAAAGAGAGGCAGAGTGGGTTTTGGTTTTATAGTAAGAGAGAGAGAGAGAGAGAGGGAGGGAGAGAGAGATGTGAACGAGGTAGGAGGGGGGAGAACAGGGGAATTCAAAATGGGGATGCGGCAAACAACAGCTACCGAACAAAAACTGGTTGTTTTGGTCTTCAGCACTTGCTGTTGTGAGTCCTAAGATCCTAAAACCTAGTATTACTCCCTTCATCTTTATTTTTTAGGCTCTTGTAAACAAATATTCGAGGCACTTAGTGAAGATATTTCGCAAATTAGGTGTTTTTGGTTTTACGAAACGTCAGATTACATACGTTACTCAGAAGCCGCCGCATTAAAATATATGGTATTTTCAAATTTAATTATTAGACACGTCTGACACTTTTTGACAGACGGTTCCAACGATTTTCAGTAGTTGTTTACATGCATTCTTCCAGGTGAGAATAAACAGCAAAACCGATGAAAGCTTCCGATTGTTATAAAAGTGTCATCAATTAGTGGCGATGTGAAATTGAACGTTTCCATGAAATTGATCTCAATTAGGATATAGGGTTGCCGCGCGGATGCAAGGCATCGACCATCACTGTCAGTTTCATAGTAATGGGAGTCGCCCCATTAGACTCGGTCTTAGTTTTGACTCTTCAGCTTCTGGCTTGGGGGGCGGATGTAGAAGTTCAAGACGGGAGAAGATTCTAGAGGTCCCAAAATTCCTGCGCTTGCATCCTCCACGTTGGCGGAATGGGCCGTAGGATCGTGTTTCAAAGTCAAAAGGCTCGATATTTTTTTTTACGAAAATCATATACCCATTTCGAAAAGGAATATCGTCGCTTCCACGTTGGGTTAGCAAGCTAATGAGCTGGTGCGGCATCTTGGGCACACATCTGTTTTTTACCCCTAAATTCAAACGCTTTCAAGAAGAGTTGACCGCTGTCTGTCTAATGTCAACAATCAACACCTAACTTCTGTTCTGACCCCCCCCCCCCCCCTACCCTATACATCTGCCCGCGATGATTGCGTCCTTTCTTCCCTCAGCTCGAAATCTCCCCCCCTTTTTCCTGCTGCCTCGGCCCTTTTAAACTAAGAAAAACTAATAAAAAGGGGAGATTTTCGAACTGAGGGGTAAATTTAAAAGGAGGTGGAGGTGGACCCCTACAGTCAATGTGGAAAGCCTGCTTATAAAAATAAAAAAAAACAAAAAGCAAAACATCGTTGACCACATCACCTCCTCCCCCACATCCATCAATCAGATATGCCCAATTCCTGTTTTTGCCATCGAGATCTTGAGACTGACCCACGGCAGCTCGGACCAAAAGCAAGACAAGGGGGAGAGAGAGAGAGAGATGGAGATTGCCCCAGTGCAAGGTTATACGTCCGATCAGCGACGGGGAGGGCCTGCGCGTGCGTTTCTTTTCTTCTCGTTCCACCACACGGTGTGGTACGAAACGAAATCTTTTGCTTGGGAGAGATCTTGCATGTCCCCATGTCGTCCAGCGGCAGAAGTGGCCAACAGCCTTCGGGTACGTCGAAGTGTGCGCATAGCGAAGCACGAAAAGGGTGGGTAAAAAAATAAAAGAAAAGTGAGGGCGTGGGACGGAGGGAAAGCTTAAGGGGTGAAAGGTCTCGGGGGGGTGTCCGAAAGAGGCAAAGAGGAGGCCCATCGAGCGACATGGGCCTTCAATTTCTTGCGGTGCCAGTGATTGAAATCTGAAAAGTTCCAAAAAAGAAAGAGAGCAACAGATTTTCCTATTTCTTATGTTGTTGGTGATGCTTTCGAGGAGTCGGTAGTCCAAATTATCGGCGATCTGGTCGTGGCCCCCCGTTCACATGGCGTCTGTACGCGCGATTTGGAATGGGGGGAGGTAAGTCCAAAGCACGTGGTTTTGCCCCGCTCGTCACACACCTCCACGCGGTGAAAGAAGATGAAATCTGATTCAGAAACACACAGCACCGTATCACGGGCGAAATCTCCGTGAGCCTCTCTGGAATGTCGTAAATTTACGGGCGTTTTGTTGTCGGGTTACGATAAAATATCGCAGGCCTTTTGTAGCATGGCGTGAGGGTAAAAACAATAGACCATTCGAATACTAATCATGTTTTGTATTAAGTTACGACGCGCGAGCCGTTATGGAAAAGTTGCGAAATATGGAAAATGGCTATTTGTTCATCAAGTTTTCGATTCAACGACTCATATGAATATTTATGTATATATATAATTAAAGTGAATCTAATGATTATCACAAGTGGAGTATTGGGAGTACCTAATCCTCGTCCTATATAGCAGACCAGACGGGGAAAGACCTCTTCGCAGTTAGCAATGACCAAAGAAGTTGATAATCTTGTGAAAACGAAACGGTGCTTTATTTTTTATTTGGGACGTGAATTCCATGGCGGAACTTTCGCAGGCCCCGTGTGTGTGTGGAGTGGACTTCTGCTCTCGATTCGAGGACCCCCAAAGTTTTTAAGTTTGACCCCAAAGGAAGGGAAGAACGCTAAAGCGACTGCATTACTATGGGAGCGGTTCAATGAAGTAAATGCCGGGAACTGATTTCGCCAACCACTTTCATATGACGATGGCTTTGCTTTACACGAGCTTCATCATCAATGGACTTCGGTCCAAAAGGAGAAGGGATCATTTCTGTTCCTCGCAACAGTGGGCCGAACCACCACCAGCAGCAGCGCCACATCAACCGGGCTAACACTATGGACCGGTGCAAAAAGGATCAAACATCACTGGTGTACGATCCTGTCCCTCTTTCGAACGTTCTGTTTTCCTCTAATTGCACCGGTCCAAACAACATTTTGTTGACGACCTTGCGTCTCTTTCGGACGTTCTTTGTTTCCCTCCTTATGTTTTTTTTTTTTTTGATAACCGAGGTGTCCGCGCGGCCGGCGAGCTAGGGCCAAACCAGCGGTGATGCCCGACTAGTCCTCGAGGGGGGTTAGCGCAGCATCCCACCGCCACGACCCCCCACTTAAATCACCGATGAGCGAGTTTGAACCCAGGACCTCTCGTGAAAGGAACTAAGTGCAAACCAACGCGGCCACCGATGGGTGGGTTTCCCTCCTTATGTTTTTGGTTTTGCTGAATCGAAAGATAGAGCTTTTTGGAAGTACTTCGTCCCGTACTCTAGTACTTTCCCTTGAACATCTCCACTTTTCCAGTTTGAGTTTCGACTTCACTTTCGTTGCTCTCTAAAAGAAGTCATGCTAAGTAGGGGTGTCAAAAAAGCCCGGGCCGTCCCGGCCCGGCCCACCCGAAATTTTAGGATATTTTGGGGTCAAGTCTTGGTCTTCTATGGGTAAGGGTTTTAGGTGTGGGTATTTGTTAGGGTCGGGCCGGACCGGGCTGG
This sequence comes from Syzygium oleosum, assembly GCF_021117445.2. Classification (NCBI taxonomy): domain Eukaryota; kingdom Viridiplantae; phylum Streptophyta; class Magnoliopsida; order Myrtales; family Myrtaceae; genus Syzygium; species Syzygium oleosum. The sequence goes on from NW_026607487.1 coordinate 10,100,129, forward strand.
GCTTTTTTTACCCTAGCACCAAATATAACCCAGAACAGCCCTTCCCCCTCTCTTTCTCCCCTTCGCTCTCTTCTCTCTCTACATGAGAGCTCGAATTCAAGTTCGTGGCAATGGCGGCCGTGAAGTTCGCGAACATGGCCGTCGTGGCCTTCGTCCTCGCCCTCATAGCGCTCGCCGTGACCGCCCAAGTCGAGGCCCTGCCGCTGAGCCTCACCTCCCTAGCGAGCTCCGTCTCCCCGTCGATCCTTTCCGCCGGAGTAGAGGCGCACACGATCTGCTCGGAGTGCGGCCTAGTGTTGGAGGCGCACTCCATCGACGAGACCTCCGAGTGGTGGACCTTCGCCAGCGAGTCCAACGACAACGACCCCGTCCGCGTCGGTGGGCCCTACAACCCCCTCCTCACCGACGGCGGCCTCTCCACCGTCATCTCCAAGCCCAACGGCTCCTCCGGCAAGTTCCTTAGCTCCTCCCTCGGCAAGTGGCAGGGCCGCGGCGCCAACCCCGACCGCAACCTTATCCAGGCCTTCAAGTCCATTGCCATCATGTCCGATAGGTAAACGCCCCCATCTCTCTCATGCGTCAAATTCTCAACGTTGCGTTCGTGGTATCGTCGTGGGTATGCGGGCGACTGGCTCTTGTTGCTGTATCTTCCAATTTGTTGTGTGAATTGTGAGAAATTTTAGGAAGAGCAATGGCTCTGAGTAATGATGATGTTGATTCTTTAAGCTTGTATGAGCTTTAGCTTCTGTTGCTAAGGGCAGGATGGAGCTCGGAAATGGAAAAGATTGGTCCTTGTTTAAAAAAAAACCATAAACCCAACCCGAACCGACCCGACTCGGATTGACCCGACTCAACCCGACCCTATTTTTTGGAGTATATGCTGAATAGGGTCTTGGGTTGAGGCGGGTCGGGTCAAGCGTGACCCTGTATATTTCGGGTTGGGTCGGGTATAATGAAAGCCCGGCCCGACCCGACCCGACCCATTGACACCCCTGATGCTAAGACATACACCAATTGCTCGGCTGCTTGCGAAAAAGAAAAGCTTTTTCACTTCTTCACCTCTTTAGTATGTCTTTAATTCTGTAATTTTTGATACCCGTATTGAAATTTGTGGCGATGTTACTTGAGAAAAATAAATGAAGGTTTAGTGTTGGTAGCATATGGCTTGGGAGTCCAAGCCCGTAGCCCAACACTGGAGCAATATAAATATTATTTTTATCAAGTTATTAGATTTAATAAGTAAAGACAAAATTAGTTTTAATGTTTTTTGAATCACATTTTGTAATCCTTGAATTTCTATAGTGAATTTTACTTCTCTCTGTGATTTTTCTCGCAAGGGTTTTCCACGTAAATCTATGCATTCTTTTATTCTTCTCAATTCCAATTTCATTGTAGTTTCCGCATTGGTTATAACATCACCTCGAGGCAAGGTAAATGTCACCCCAACACAAGTTCCTGTTGGGAGAATTACCAAAAAAGTCTTAAACCTATTACAATCGTGCCAATTCAGTTCATCCGGTCAATTTTGGCTAGAAATCGCTTACATAAATGCTAATCATCCTATGTGGCGCGGTCGGCCCTGACATGGACATTTGTAAATAATATTTTAATTATTTCTTTCGAATTATTTATTTATTCTTTTTTTTTCCTTCCCTTCTTCCTCTAGCTGGTCACCAGACCTCAGCAATCGGCCAAAGGCGAGGGCCGGCAAACTCAACCTTACCTAGCCACTGGCAAGGCACACCCTCGCCATGGCTGGCCAGGCTGGGTGAGGCGCCTAGCCATGGTGAGGCTCACCCTTGTCTCTAGCCGGTTGCCAGGGAAGAAGGGAAGAAAAAAAAAAGAAAAAGAAAAAAATTCGAAAAAATATTATTTAAAAATATCTACATCAGCACCGGCCGCGCCATGTAAGAGGACTGGCGTCCATGTTAACGATTTCCGGCCAAAAATGGCCAGACCGACTGAATTGGCACAAATACAAAAGATTTAAGACTCAACTGGCCAAAAACAAATTTAAGACTCAACTGGCCAAAAACAAATTTAAGACTAAGTTGATATAATTATAATAGATTTAAGATTTTTTTTTATAATTTTATCGTTCTTGCTAGCCGGCTTGCAGCAGAATTCTCTTTGCTTTTTCTGTGGCTTTGAATTGTTGCCTTGTTGTGGGGTGAAGGAACACGACTTCAAGTTGGACTTTAGGATTTGAGCCAAAAAAACCAAAAAGAATTTGGAATTTAGGAGATTCTTTCTTCTTCAGAAAGAACAGCATATGGTATCATCAGAATTGGAAAAGGAATTGACAATTGGCAATCATCACGATAACGAGGCAGACAAGGAAATGCCCGTTCAGGTCCCACCATCGCGCACCCAGGGCCATGCATTTGATAATGCTCGGATGGGAATCTAGACAGCAGTACGCCAACAGGGGAATTCCTCCTCCATCTGGCTTAAGCTGATTCGAGGTTTTACTTCTCCCACAGTCACAAGAAAGGAAAAGACAAAAAAAGAAAAAAGGAGAGAGAACAATTTCGCTAGGAAAATTATCTAAAAAATCTTAAAGTTTTTGATATTTCTTTTTTATGATTTGCAAAGTAGTCCTTCCGGCCAAATATCTAATTAATAAATTTAAGACTAAATTGGTAAATTATCAAAAGGTTTAGAACTGAATTAATACAATTGAAAGGTTGAGAGCTAAATTGGCAAATCATCAAAAGATTTATGACTAAATTGGCACAATTAAATAGTTTAGAACCGAATTGACATCCACACAATAAGTTTGAGAATTTTTGAATAATTTTCCTCAATTTCGCTAGAGAACGATTACAAGAGTAGTCCGTTTTAAGAGAACTAGTCCGTGGGAAGAGCGCACACTACTCTACAAAAGAAGGATCCTCATATCATTCCCAATCTAAAAACTCGTTTTATGCAGCTGGTCCATCACAGAAGCTGCCGAGCTGAAACTACTCGCGGAGGACATGAAACTCTCCAAACGGAAGAAATGCTTTCGCTCGGACAATTATCTAATAAAAGCGGATTTAAACCCTCCTTGTCATTTCGATTCGGACAGTTCCTGGCGGCACCAAGCAACCAAACATTGAAAAATCACAGGTCAAAGGTTGATTAATGAGTTGTTAGCCACCATCAATGGACGCCCGACAACGGCAAGGCTGCAAAGCTGGTGTAAACAATGAGCTGAATGGGTGAGCTTCTCTAATCTAAGCACGGGATGGACCGGCATATCTCCTTTCCATTCCAATAGGCGCTCGGGACAACTAGGGTGTTAGTGTGATTCCTAATAAAGTAGGAAAAAGAGCGCGCGATGAAGATTTATGTGCTTTACAGTACCGCTCCCAATTCAAACAAAGCATCTTCCTAAACTGAAAGCCAATTGTATTGGAGTACTTTGCACGATTATTCCGCAATCGTACCGAGAGGACCGATTCTGTCCTAATTGGGGCATCATACGACCTGCGCTTCATTTTTTTAATAGCGATGACCTACTGCGCAAGGGGAACGGATGGGGCCACAAAGCAAAGCAATGCGTAACCATACCAGAAAATGGGGCCTGTGCTCTCCACGCCATTGGATAAATGTAGCAAGCACCTCCCGCTCCACTTCCGAAAGGGGGACACATCAAAATCGGTGCTTCTAGTCCTCCCATTGAGGTCCTAAGGATATAAAGTAACCAGTAAATTAATCTTCCTCAAAAAGAAATCACATAAGATCTTATCGTATCAAATAATATAATTGCATCTAGAGCCATTTAGTCTAACTCTACTGCATAAAGATTGAGATGAACGAGTGATGCATGGCTGCTGCAAGTGGGCGAAAGTTTTGGGGTCCATGAAACAAATTTGAGCACGGATCTTAGAACCGCGCGCATCCGTAGCATATTGATCAGCATCTAGGAAGAGACAAGGCGAAGGAAAGAGCACAAATCCACCATGCGCCAAACTGATCTGCCCTAGGAAAAAAAACACTATACCCCTGAGAAGGATCACGCATATGAACCTCAACCCACTAGATAAACAGCTCCAAGCATCACATCCATGCAAGACGACCACCAGATTATGTTTGGTTATGCAGGTGTTCATGTAGATGCCTCGTGTTTTGAGCGGTGCGCACTGACCGACCCTGCACTACATCTTTATTTAATCTTCAGTGAAAAAAGCTCTTTGCCCTTCCTGACTGGGTATATATTATACAATTACTTAGCATATCCTCATATATATTATTGAGAGAGAGAGAGAGAGAGAGAGAGAGAGAGAGAGAGAGAGAGAGAGAGAGAGAGTGGAGTGGAATGGCCATAGATTAGTGGCATCCACGTCATAGTGGTACATCTTTATCTCTAATCTTCCAGATTAGACAGTATTGTCCACTATAAGAGCTCTTGAATCCAGAACCCACCGAGCCATTCGTTTTCTACACAAATGCTCCTTATGGTATATAGGTCATATTCATGCTGGATATCATTAACACCAAGGCCACGAATAAATTGATCTTAGCTTTAACAGGAGCATATGATATCACATCTCACTTTGTGCAGATATATATTATCATATTATTCCTAGTGGCACAGTAACTAAGCACCACTAGTGCTGCGGTAACTAAGTCGTGCCTTAGCCATATAGAGGAATCACATCACTGAAGAAATTGACATGGTTTCAAGGCCAATTTAGCAAGTAGGCGAGGGAGAATCCCTATCGACATCTTGCCTATTCAGTCTGAGAAGTGGCTTGTTACGTTAATAGCCATTGTAACAGAGAACATGGTCAAATCAAATAGATTTGAAATGGCCTATATGACTTACTTAAATCCACAAAGACAACTCAAATTAGGAAAGAGCCCTCTTAACCTGCCTGTGCATGTAGGAAATTAGTCTAGAAGCTCTTGAACCTAAAGTTTGTAGAACAAATTCTCAGTGCATCTTGTCATTTTTTATAGAGTCAAAAGTCACTTTACGTACAATCTAAAGGTTCCTTCCCTATCCCTGGTTTTCAAATCTTTATTTTTTTTTTGGCTTTCCTTTTCTTTCATTTACCTTCTACTATAGCCTTTAAGAACGCAAGGGACAAACCATCAATTTTTCCACACTGATAAGAAGGGATGAACATCTTTTGAGAGGTGACTTCCATTTCTGAACTTCACTGTGGTCCAGTTGGCTGTGAGCCCATGTTGTGTCCTGAAATCAATTATTGCACTTTTTTGCCAAGATGATGGATAAAATAATACATTACTTCTTACACTGTATTTCATGTGAATGGATCCACTGAAGCACTTTACACTTTGAAATAACACTGTTTAGTTAACCTCCTTTTTAAAGTAAATATCAACAACTATATCAGGTAGGATCAAACGATCATCCTAACAAATACAAGTAGTAACTTGAGGGCTATATAATTTCAGAAACAGAAAAGAGGAAGAACAACGGTTCGCTCAACTTTATTCGTGATATTCTAAATTATGCCTTTGTGATTTACATTATCGCAAAGAGAACCGTGTTGAAAGTTACATCTACAGATCAATCTCTCACTTTGGTTATTTCAACGTAATGGCTGATGTCATATGCCTAAGGTGCCTATCAAGAGACGAGCAAGTGTCCACCATATGTGTGGTGGTAAAGAAAAGCAATCTTTTCATAATGATAAGGAGTTATCAAATGGTCATTCAACAATAGGCACTGGCTTATATATAAATTGCAAGAGTACACATAGGTCTTCAAGTTCTAGTAAGTAGGCGGTTTTGAGTTTCCTTTTCAGGAGAAAGCAAAGAGTCACAGAGGAATTGAAAATGGTGCAAGAAGTCCGAAAGGGTCCATGGACAGAACAAGAAGATTTCCAGTTGGTCTGCTTTATTGGACTGTTTGGGGATCGCCGATGGGATTTTGTAGCAAAACTTTCAGGTTTGAAGGTGGCGGGAGACAGTAATAGGTATGTTCATTTTAAAGCTTGGGGGTTTTTTAGAAGGAGCAACTTCTAACCGGCCCAGCGTTATTCTAGGATTGAATAGAACAGGAAAAAGCTGCAGACTACGCTGGGTTAATTACCTGCATCCTGGCCTAAAACGAGGGAAGATGACACCTCAAGAAGAGAGACTAGTGCTTGAACTTCATTCCAAATGGGGAAATAGGTTTGTTAACTTTGTTAATCATATCATTTTTATCAAAATCTTAATATGCAACATTTGAGTAGATAAGTGATTTTGCTATTTAATAGTCTTTCCATATAATCTGCCTTTATTGGCCTAATTCACAAGGAATTATTACGTGCAGATGGTCAAGAATTGCTCGCAAGCTACCGGGGCGAACGGACAATGAGATAAAGAACTATTGGAGGACTCATATGAGGAAAAAAGCTCAAGAAAAGAAGCATGCCCCATCCCCATCATCATCTTCTTCAAATATCTCATCTTCCTCATCGAACAACCCCTCAGTGGATTCATTAACGACACAAGAGACTGGAAAAGAAAGCTTCTACGACACAGGAGGTCCTGGTGATATGTTAACTTCAACTGAAAAGAATATTGAAGAACAGGGGAAAAGTGAAAATGTCTATTCAATCGATGACATATGGAAAGAAATTGCTTTGTCAGACGGTTATGGAATAATACCTGTTTATGATGGCTACAGTGAAGAAAGCTGCAATTTCTCTTGTCCTCTCATGGCTTCACCAACAATGGAATACAGCTCCGACTCACTGTGGCAGATGAACGAAGAAGAACCCAAGATGTTTCTCCCCATAGATCAGTTTATTCCCAATTATGAGCATGAAGGAGCTTACGTAACTGGTTAACCAAATATTCATTCTTTATCATTTGTTGATATATGTACTGCATCCCCAAGGAGGCTGCAACACGTATAGCAAGGGTTCTCTTATAGCTCTAGGGCCATTAGTGACCCAGAAACCACTGCAGCCACTCTATGCCCCTTGTAATGTGTGCTTTTACTTCTCAACAGAACAGGAAAAGAAAACGAGGTATCTAGTGACAAGACTAGTTTGTGTGTGGAATCAGTGTAAACAATGTGTCTATGAATATTAGTCTCGCAGTTTATTTCTCTGTATGATCATTCCTTAATATACATTGACAAAAGTGTCTTATATGAATCACTTAAGAAGGATCTCTCCCAAAACCCAACCACAAAGGAAACAAGAAAGGAAAGATCATAGAAGGAAGAAATAATGCAAACATAAAGACAAAAGGGAAGTTACAATGGCTGAGCTCGAGCTAAAGATATTCGGTGGCCAAGCTTTAGCCACCACTTTGGCTTCAGAAGTCATGTCTTCAATAGTCAACAGAGTTCAGGCAAAGCCCAGTAGCCTGCTCTTCTTAATGTTCTGGCAGCTTATGTATAACGGTCCGAACAATCGGAAATGAGCCAGCGATTAGCTCATGCTACTCTGAATTGAAATTTTAATCTATAGAAACTACACGGCCAAGATGAAAAACGCTCTTCAATCAAGGTGATCCCTTCATACTTTCTCAAAGCAAGAAAACTGGGAAAAAAATTCATTCACCATTCATATACAGTATATCAATCAGCCATTTTTTCAAATGCTTGAGGTTGCAAGATCTTCACGTTTACTCGTAAATTAGCATCTAAGTAAAAGCCATTGGAGGAAAAAAATATGGCCATGGTTGTTGGGCGGGAAAAGTATCAGAAAAGTCATAAACCTTTTGCATTGGTGCCAATTGAGTCATAAACCTTTTGTTTTTGTGCCAATTTAGTCCTTCCGGCTAATTTTGGCCGGATTTTACTGACGTGGACGCCGGCTGGCCTACGTGGCATGACCGACGCTGACGTAGACAATTTTTAATAATATTTTAACATATTTTATTATTTTTTGATTTTTTTTTCTTTCTTTTTTTCCTCTTCTTCTCCCTTACTCTAGTCGGTTGCCGATCGCCAGAGGCCGGCCTCGTCAGCCATGGGCGAGGCTCGACCTCACCAGATCTGATGAGGTTGGGCCTCGCCCAACTACTGGCGAGGGTGGACTTGCGCTAGGCTGGCGAGCCTTGCTAGATCCGGCGTGGCTGGGCCTCGCCCTGCTGCTGGCGAGGGCGGCCTCGCTCAACCCTTGCCTGCACAGTGCGAGGCCGCCCTCGCCAGCGGCTGGGCGAGGCCCTTCCACGCTGGATCTGGCAAGGTCGATCCTCGTCCGGCCATGGCGAGGCTCGCCTTTGCTGTTACTGGCGAGGGCGAGCCTCACCAGTGGCCGGTCGCTGGACCGGCGACCGGCTGGAGTAAGGAGGGAGAAGAGGAAAAAAAAAAGAAAAAGAAAGAAAAAAGGAAAAAAATAATAAAATATTATTAATAATTATTCACGTCAGCACTGGCCTTGCCACGTAGGTCGGCCGGCTGGCATTCACATCAGTAAAATCCGATTAAAATTAGCTGGAACGATTGAATTGACACAAAGACAAAATATTTATGACTCATTTGGCGCAAAAAAAAAGGTTTAAGATTCAATTGGTATCAATGCAAAAGATTTAAGATTTTTTTGATACTTTTTCCGTTGTTGAGCACCGGAAAGTAAAGGATGTAGGTCACTTAAAAGTTGAAAAAATCGACCGTGTATAGGTTAAAACATTTTCAACAAAGCGTATTGTAGAGCAAGTGGAACAAACAGGTGGCACGCACTTACCAAACTGGAAGACCTCTGCTTTTCAAAAGATGTCGTGCCTTTAAAGAAAATCTTTAGTGACACAGAAGTAAAATAAGCAAGTGGATAGCCACCCAAATTAGTTTCTTATTAATGTGTTGCATTCAGTTCAGAAGGACTGAACGAATATCCTACCAGATACATCCCATTGAAGGAACTTCTTTTAAACTCACATTAGCACTTTCAATACGTTTAAGTTTGAGGTATGGTTTTCCACATGGCCATTGCTAACCTACCATGCAGGCCAAGCCACAAAATTGTAGTTCCAACCATTCAGAAGAAACCCGGTTACTTCTCAGTCGACACACGTTAAAATCTTGAATTCAGATTCCGACAGAAGTTGGGCGGTGTTTTCTTAGCCACCAGAGCGATGATGGTACAAAGCTCCATAAAAATGCACGATGACAGTTCTTTGAAGACGCAATTATGAACCACGACATTGTGAACACCTCCAGAGAAGGAAGTTGTCGATGACATCAAGTCATATATACAAATAACTCGTATCAATGATGATTAATCTGGTTTGACAATTCATGATGTTGTTTCAGTCCAACTTATGACTTGTGAGAATTCTGAACAGAATGGGAGTTCCGGAACTGAGAAACTGACGAAGCTGCCCGATAATAGGTTCTCCTCATCCTTTAAGGAAACTTTCATCTGTCTCCACAATAGTGCAAACATCCGGGTCTCTAATCTCAGCTCAGTTAATTCTTGGGACTCGACATCATTAAAACATGATCGACGACGAATGAGCAATTTAAGTCTTCTTACATGTGAGAGAACAGTTAACCCAAGTGAATGAGTCATACAGGAGAGTCAGACACTTGAGAGGCCTGAGAAATTTACTTTAAGGAGAGTTTGTCATCCGTTGTTGTCCTAATCTCCCATAATAGAATCACTGGTACAGGGAAGCACGAACTAAAATGCACACTATGCTGAGGTCAACTTAAGCGCGATCTATTAAGTGATGTCGTCTCTCTATCTTTATCAAACGGAGTTATTGGAGGATCCCTCGACTACCACCAGACCAGTCTCCCTAAGCCTGTAATTGCACTGTTAATGACAATCTGAAACTTCAAAGCAACACATATATTCATCAGAGTCGCCCATATATTGACTCGGAACGAAAGTAACCATCTTTACACCATGTCCACGCGTCAACCTCGTCAAATTAGACGCTAAAAGCATCGGATTGAAGTCACGCGACACAAAAAGAATGATGACTCGGGGGATCACGGAGGATGCGAACGAAGACCATAGTTAAAGAATCGTTAATATTCTTACCGTTCTCGGCTTACGGCTTTGGTGGATATAGAATATATATAGAGATCTCAGAGAACTTCAAGGAGAAATAAATAAATTGTCTTTCTCGTTTCGATGGCGAGGCCCAACATGCGAGGAGGGCCCAAAGCCCAGGCCCGCGGCGGGATCACGAAGGGCGTGCACGGAGCAAAAAGGGAGTGCCCAAAGCCAAAAAAAAAAAATGGATGGAGGATAGCGCGCGAAGGCAGAGCGCAGAAGAAACGATGGAGGCGGAGCGCCACGGTCGCCAGATGCCTCGACTGTCAAAGCCCTACCTCTTCGCTTACAACTCTCTTCAAGCCTTCGGATGGTAATCTATCTATCTATCTATCTATCTGCTGCTGAATCTCTCGCTCTCTCGCAATCTATCTGCACCATGGCTCGATGAGACATTGTAGCGCCCCGCCGCCCCCCCTCTTCCAATGCAAATTGCAGGTCGGTTTCTCTCTTCCGAATTCTGAGCGGCCTCGCCGTCGCCAAGTCCGTCAATGGCGCCTACGCTTCCGCCGGAGAGCTTGTCTGTGAGATGCTGGTTCTCCTCCTCTTCCTTCTTTTCGGCATTAGAGTTAGTAGTAGTAGTAGTGGAATCGCGTTTTGAAGTGTTTCGTGCTTCTCTTCCTTCTAGGTCTGCTTCAAGCTGCTGCGTGCATCGAAGTCCTCCACGGAGCATTAGGTAAATTCGCGTTTTGCCTGCGTAACTCCTACACCATTGCCAGCAACGAACCTCTTCATGTTTATATAGAAAATTCGCAAAAAATTTTCGCGCGTTTTAGCTGTGTCTTTCTTTTTTTTGGGTGGTGGTGGCGGGGGGTGTTATGCTCATCATTTTCTTGGCTGTTGATAAATTCCATAAGTAAAGCATGTGATATCTCCGGCCGAAATCACTGGAAATGTGAACATTTTGCTTGGAAGCAAAGCTGAAGTGGGTTGTTTTGTGAGTTATTAGAAGTTTGAGAGGCAATCTGAAAATGGGTCTTTAGCTAGGTAGGTCATTTGTAAAATTCGTCTTCTACGTTAGTATCTTTTCTGCCTTCTGCCACTGCTCGTACATATCGGTCCGTGCATCTTACTGAAGAACTAAAATTGAAGGAATTGTTCCGAGTGGGGTGTTGTTTCCTCTGATGCAATGGGCTGGAAGAGCGCATTTTCTGTTGGCAATTGTTCGTCGAATCAGTGAGGTCAGCTGCATACTTCTGTCGCTCAATTACATCCTCCGAGACTGGCAGACCTGGATTGATGAAACATCGCTGGTTTTCGTCTAATTAGTTGTTGATGGGGAAAACTGCATGCTTTAACTGACGCTGCTGTTCTGTTCCTCTTGTCATCTGCAGATCCAAGAATCACCATCAGTTTTCATAACCTTCATTGCCTGGTGTCTAAGTGATGTAAGCTCTCAGACATCTTTGTTTTGCTACATATAGAATCTGATAGACTCCATGTATATTTTGCCTAACATGGGAAATTGAGAACTTAAATTGTATTAATCTCATAGTATTAGATTGTCAAAAGTTTGAAAACTTCAACGGGTTTTACCATGCTGTTACTAAAGAAGAAGTATCAGATCTTCATCACCATGCCATGTCCAAAAGGTGGAAAATGGATGAGTATGGTGAGATTGAGTGGATCGAATACAAATCAAACCGATATTATCCCGCTTAACCCTTATTACCCATTCTACATACTATGTACGCTAAAACAAACATCTGCAACTTCCAATGAGTTCTTGCAAACTCTCCGTGTCTGATAACGTTGCCCGACCAATGGAATGAATTATTGGGTTGATCTGAGGTTGAGAGTGCTATTGAGCTCATGTATAATGATGGTAGCACATCTTCTTCGAATTCGAGCACGTACTTTCATTACTTAGAGACACGGAAAGAGGTATTTAGACATAATTAAACCCTGTGTCAGTTATTGTCATTATCATGTCCATTCAATTTGGCTTACAGACAGGGGATGAGGTTTCTTCACTTTTTTTATTATCTCCTCCTGCTTGCTCTACTTCATTTTTTTGTCCAATTCCCTGTAAGTATATTCCAAAATCACATGCAATTTATCTTTCCTACTGCAAGATACTAATGGATTTGACATTTTCTCATAAGTCATTATTTATTACTTTCCTATGTACCATCCATTTTGCACTCTCGCAGTTTCACCTATATAGTTCGGACCTTGGAGAGTAAATGGCAATCATAATTATGCATGCAGGTGATCAGGTACCTGCATTATGCTTTGAATTGCTTGAAATGTTGTCCACCTTGGGTTACCTATCTCAGGTTCTCTTTTTCTCTGCATTCAAAGAAATATCCACGTTGATATATGGACATATATCCATACATTCTCACGTTACTTATTTTGCTCTGGTACTCATGCTGGTGATTCTAACTGCTTGCGCATTTCGCTAGGTACACCACATTTATTGTGCTCTATCCATTAGGAGTAGCTCCTGGTGAAAGTGAGTGTAAATTTCTGCATAAAGATCTTATAATTACTCATCTGAAACAAGTGCAATAGAGTAACACTGAAATCCATAGTCCACAAAAGCAAAAGTCAGATTGGCTGATGCATTCGTATCTTTCATTGTTCTTCTGTTGCGATGCAGTGTGGCTCATGTTCCAGGCACTTCCTTTCATTAAGAAGACTGACCTCTATGCGGATTTCTTTTCCAGCATTCCCTTCAATTATTATGATTTCGTCCGGGTATGTTTGGTACATTTTTATTATGTCTGTGATTCTACCTTCCCATTTCATTTGATTTTGAGTCTCTACATTCATGAGGAAGAAGTGCAATATGTTGCATTGTGAGTGTCTAGTTGCTTCACATCTTTTTGCGGGGATAGTGGGACATATGCTTTTGTCGATGTGGAATCATGTCTCCGGGATATGTTAAACCTAGGATAGACCAGGTCTTATGTTTTTCCACCGAGAAAGAGACAAAAGTTGACGGTTCTACTGGAGCCTTCGCTAAACCTGTCATTGTCCGGGATACCCATCCTATTCATATGGGAGTCGATGGCCAAAAAGAATTAATATGGGGGTTCTGGAATGTTCTATTTTACCTTGAGTGTCCACTCAAAGATTCATTAAAAATATCTTTGAAGTTTCGCGGAACAAGAACATTCTCTAGCATCTTTAGATAAATCACTTTTGACCTTTTCCTGGTCGGTATTACTTGATTTTGCTACTTTAGTCATTCTGGGACTAGTGTTTGTTTTTCCTTTTTTATTGTCTATTTTTGCACCTTTCATTGTGTGACATTCATTAAATTACAATAAAAGCATATATTAATCAAATGCCATGCGGTTATTATCTCACGAAGCTAATGAACATTCCATCTGAATGTTATGGCAGGTTCTACTTCTGGTCTATCCGTTCCTATGGTTCAAACTTTATCTGCATTTGTTTAAGCAAAGGCGGTCAAAACTGGGGAAGCGCCATGAGAAGAAAAAGAACTGAATCTAATTCCTCCTTCTGATACCCGCTTGTTGTAAATCTTTACTTTCGGCTACGCTAGCTAAGCCATTTGTTGTCCTCAATAATCCCACTCATCTCTTGCCATTTATCACTGCGGCCTATTTGATCATCCTTCCTAACAGTGGGGGTTTATTATTATGGGTGCACAATTTTTCTTTAGTTTCTTCTTCAGGGAAACTCAAGTGCCTGTATTTCTCCTGAATCAGGGATGAAGCAGACACACTGATATAACTATAACACATGATTTATCTGAAGGTTTGTGTTGTAGTAATTAATATATTGCCTGCATTCTTGAAGAATGAACTTACTTATAAGAGTGTCATTTGCCATTTTAACTCTTAGATGGAGGATTAGAATGGAAAAATGCAGTGGATATATAATGGTTGTTATAAGCCAGCACACCTAACCTTTGACAGTGTAGTCTTTCGACAGGTCTCTCCTTTGGGCCTGAAATTTATCCAGCCTCAATTGCATTTTGAAGAGCATATATTATATAGCATTGACTTTTGGTTGAAAGTTGAGGCCAAAGCAAAACACTAGGGAATCTATGTACCTGATCCATTTGATGTTTATATTGTGACATTCTTGTTCTCATCTGTCTTTTTTTTTTTAGTTTAATGAACGGCGTCACAAAAGAGCAGCGGCTTGGTCCTGTTATTTTAAATTTCGTGCAATTTTTGTTATAATATCCATGGAGTTGTTAAAGAGTCCATCAATTCATGAAAATAGGTGCTTGTTTAATCCTGTGACTTCTCAACTGAACAGGAAGTGGACTAGCTGCACCAAAAATTAAAAAAGACTTCACATGAAAGGTACAATTGACGATAGAAAGATACACACAACACCCAGGACACCAACTAATGGAACCCAATGACCTGCAGACCATTTTTCACTGCTTGAACTGAAAGTTAATTACTTTAAAAATCTGCTGATGGGAGCTGCTCATGTGTGGTTTGGTTGATGAAGAAGGTGTCATAGACAACTGCGGCAATGCCGGCGCCGACAAAGGGGCCGAGCCAGTACACCCAGTGGCTGTCCCAAGACCAGCTCACGACAGCTGGCCCGAATGAGACTGCCGGGTTCATTGATGCTCCATCGAAGGCTCCACCTGCTAAGATGTTGGCACCCACAATGAACCCAATTGCAACTGGCGCAACAATCCCTATATTCCCCTTCTTTGGGTCAACGGCAGTTGCATAGACTGTGTAGACGAGGCCGAATGTCATCACTATTTCAAAGACCAGTGCATTCCACACACTGACATCGGATGATAGCGAAAATGCTGATGTTTCCTGCATCATAATTGAGACATGTAAGTTTTAGTTTCTTCTTAGTATGTCGATTCTCTGTTTCTGCGAAATGTTTTCTTCTATTCGCTTATGTCTTACCATTCCCCCGGTCGAGAACTTAAGAAGCAAGCAGGCCACTACCGAGCCAAGCAACTGAGCAGCCCAATACAAGACACTCCGAGATAGTGTTATGTGCCCGCCAACAAAGGCTCCGAATGTGACTGCGGGGTTGACGTGTCCACCAGAAATGTTTGCGCCCACTGAAACAGCGACAAAAAGTGCGAAAGCATGAGCAAGGGCTGCTGCCACGAGGCCTGCTGGAGTCGTCGAGCCATCATCCGTGAGCTTATCTATCAAGACACCAAAAACATTTCACTTCGCAAGCTTGCCCCTTATTGTATATACTATGCTTCACACACCATTATAGATCATATATGAACCCCTTACGAGCTAGTCACAACTTATCGAACCAAAAGAAATGTCGAAAGTATAAAACTAACGAAGCTTACCGAGGTTATTCTGTTTCGGGAAGCTCTTAGGACTTGCTTTTATAAGATGTTACGACATGCTAAGCAAATGAAATTTGCGAATTGAAGTTGAAACACTAAGTTAAAGTCAGTTTCTTACTGAATGCCATGCCGGAGCCTTCTCCAGCGAAAACAAAGATGAGCATTGAAATGAACTCAGCCAGACCAGCCTTGAGAGCATCAACTTGGCCAACCTCGGCCGGAGATCCAATGGCGATCCTAGAAATCGGCATTGTTTATGCAGTGCGTGCGTGTGAATTTTTTTCCTTTTGGAGTTCTGTACTCAGGACCTTGGAAAAATGTGGCTGTTTTCTTGCTAATTGGATGGTGTTTGGAGTACTAACTACTATATATAGGGACACCAAATTAAGGTTATGTGCAACCGGAATGGCCGGTTCCTCTTCGGCAATCCATGAAGCTCATAATGTTTTTTAACTATGAAACAGCAAACATCCCCTTGGGCAATCCACTTGTCGCTGTGGACGAAGGGCGCTTTTGTGGGCCTCCGACCGCTCCCTACACGACGCATGGCGGGCCGATGCGGCTCCGACGGGCCAATCCGAGGGCTCGGAATTTCCTCATCACCGACCGAAGGGTGTGCAGGGTGGGTCCTCCAATGATAATCTAAAGCTTCCTCGCCTGACCGACCATGGAATTGTTTTATCGCCAAGATGGGAACAGAGGGGTGGTTAGCTTCTCTGTTGGCCTCATCTCATCATTATGCACTGAGCAAACGTAATTAAGGCGTGATTATAAAAATTTTGCATTTTGCTTAGTGGAGATCACGCACAGTGATGAGATCCAGCACGGGCAAATATTGCGAGGATCTCAAATTTTCAACTACCCGTGACATTAGAGTGGTTGTTAGACCGCCCAGCATGGGATTCTCATTCTTACTATTTAGACATGTGAAATGAAGATTTCCTAATCTCTGTGCCAAGAGAATTTGACTAGCTACTCGGCTAGGGTTTTTCTCTGCGTATTAGGGTCATGTGATGTGTTGCATAGGACACATAAAGCTCACATTAATACTTACAAGAGCAAAGTAACACCCCCCCAAAAAAGAAAAAGATTACATGAAATGAATTGTCCAAGGACATACCTGTCCCGATTCTTTTGCTTCCTTGCTAATCAAATATATTATTTTGTAAATCACATGAGAAAGCTTTGATAAAGAATCATTTCAGTCCATAAGTTATTTATATTGTTAATTTACCGTGCAATATTACTAGACAAGCTGTTTTTTCCTAAAAGTTTAAGCCGCTAGAAAACGGATCAACAATATATTTGTAACATATGACTTAACACTCCCTCTCGATTATGATGGCAATCCTTATACGCGCAAGACAAGTCGTGAATAGAACCGCTTGACGGAATAGGAAAATAGGTAGAAGAAAATTTAGAGGGAGTGCTAGAATTCTAACTCTTGACATGTTCTCTGATACTATGTTAGAAAAATCAATTCATAAAAACTTAAGTTACTAAATTCAGGTAAATTGTGTACTTATAGCAAATGACTTAACAGATATGATCTAACTAGCATATTTCCTATCCCCACCCCCATTCAATCCAGCGTTATTGCGTCGAATGCTCAGGATGTTGTTTATGTTCATGGAAATAACCTTCCATTTCTCATCCCTTAGAAGTTATGATCTAGTGAGGTAATCGCTGAGGATGTCCCATTGTACAAGTTAGTGTAAGGACTGGTCTCCGTGCACTATTTGTGAATGAAGTGAAATGGAGTCACCTTCTGTTTCCTTTTTGGCATCTTTTGTCCCTGCCTTAGATCTAAACAGGTCCCTAAAAGACTCTATCTCGGTTCTCATCAGGATTTCGAGATGTAAAACTTCTAGAGGATATTCTCTCTCTTTGGATAAGACAAAGATACAGGGAGACATGAAGGCATTGATATGGCGTAGGCCCTCCCCTTGAAGGGTTTGCTATTACTACTGAAATTAATGTCTTTGTCATGCAATGATTGGTGAGAGAGAGAGAGAGAGAAAGGGGCTTCCCAACTAAGGTGATGCAAATTCTTCAGGACGAAAATAGCAATTCAATAGACTGACTATTATTGATTTTGATCATGCTGATGGCAAGTCAAAACCAAATCACACCACCCCAGTCAATTTCATTAAGCTTGAAAAGTGGCATGTGTTTTAACTTAACCTGATAAAGCGAATTTCATTTTGAACATGCTTAATTTTCCAGAAGGGCCGGTGATGACGAATCTAACTAGGTGATAACATACGTACTCCCCCTGTGGTTTGGAAATTATCTAGAACGACACTGTTTCGGGCCAAAGCTCTTTCAAAGTTTATTAATGGGAAAGTGAAAAATTGTCGAGATAATGACGTAATTTTTAAATGCATTAGGTGAGGGGGCAGAGCTGGACTTAGTGTTCTTAAGTTTGGATTAGATAAGCTTACGCGGACTCTCATGACCGACCATATAACCAAAGCATTTGTCTCCCTTTTCAAGCAAATTTAAGAACATGACTTTTCCGCGTTTGACAATGTTTTCTTGGATTTTGTGTTACTTACTCCTTGTCTGAGTATAGTTGATCAAGCACCATTTCTTTATTTAATTAGGATAGCCCCATAAATCAATTCTCTCTCTCTCTCTCTCTCTCTCTCTCTCTCTCTCTCTCTCTCTCTCTCTCTCTGATTATGTAATTTGTCCTTGTCTTTTCATATTAAATTTTTGGACGGCTGAATTCCCTCTCTGGCAAAATATTTCTTATTGAAGGATGCACACCATATTCTCTTCCTAATTCAAGGTATTATCTTGGGTGGACCGTCATGGAGAATGCGACTGCAATGAATTGCACATTCAACAAATCCACTCGATTGATGTAAGTTGAATCGTTGAATCATATGAATAGATATTTACCTCGCGCTTTAAACCCACAGAGGAGAGAGTCTTGTGTTTGCTCTTGGAAAATGTCGGTTTGCCTCTTGGTTTAAACTACTGCGTTTGAACTTCTTAGCACTTTAGATATGCTCTCTCTCTCTCTCTTTCTAAAACATTCAGCAGGTAAGTCGGAATTTTCCTAAAAATGTGAAACTTTTGGGCAAAATCAGGATCTTTGTGCTTTTATGTTCCTTGGACTCGAAAGAAAAGCTCGATTGGTGAGTTTGAGCACTCAAAGAATGAGTTTAGGCGACTCTTGTAACGGTCCGGTCCGACGAGGATTGGGAATGGTTGTTGGGGCCAGAAGGCCTGTACAAGGAGCGACTCTTGACAGGCTTTTAGGATGGCAAAGGGGTAAGAATGAACTAAACTGTGCACTGAATAGGGGAAGAGCGATTTTGAGATATAGAATCTGAAAAACTAGAATTAACTCACACATGTGCCTTTTGACGCAATGGTAATGCTTAGTTTTGGAACTCTAAAGTTAAGCATGCTCAGGTGAGAATACTATTAGGATAGATGACCTCCTAAAAAGGTGCCCATCTGTCAAAGGAAAAAATCGTGATCCTCGATATAAGATGGGTCAAAGCGGATAATACCTCGAATGAGTTAAATCGAGGGCGTCACAACTCCCGAGCAGCATGACTGATTTAGCTCCTCGTTCAGAAGAATCAGAAGACAGCACAACCCTCGAAAGTGAAACCCATCACCATACGGAAATGGCCCGAGAGATGAAGCCCGGTTTAGGTTGAACTAAGCCCATCTATTCTCTATGACAGACAACTTTTGTTTATTCCTTTTGCTAACCTCAAGACAAGGCCGAGCCTATTAAGTCTATGGTACGTCTTCACAAAAGATTTCCTTAGGTTGGAAAAAGGAACGCCATTAGAGCCCCGTGAGTTTATTCTTCTCCGATCTTGGCTGAGCGAAGGGGTGGAAAAAGAAAAAGATAGAGCAGTACCGAAGTAGAATGCTTGATTTGAGCCGTAACTAATTTCAGACCACTCGAAATATAGGTTTGAGATTAACAAGCACGTCCCTGAATTCCCATCGATGTGCTAGGAGGTATATAATAAATGAATTAATATATGCTTGAAGTATCAACTTGCCAATCTCGAGTTGATACATTGCAAGAGCAAAATAACTTTAGCCGCGGTCATCATTGCTACGAAACAAAGAACAATCGAATCGAGCATGAGAAGACTGGGGTCCTTTTTGTTAATATTGGTATCTGACGCCTATCTCCTCTCTCTCTTTCTCTCTATCCCCCTCCCCACGCACGCATGTATTTGCAGGCTTCAGTATCTTTTTCTCCGTCTGCGAATACCAAAGTGGGCCAATCACGGGTATAGCCATTAAAATTCTACCATCGATAGACTCCTACTTCAACTCTAGATAACAAATGCGACAATCCAAAGTGGGTCAGTCATGACTTGAGCTTCATATCTCGTCAGATCTCGTAGTACAAACTTAAGCTGTGAGAAACTTCAGTTAGCCACTTGCAAGTACCATCTTAAGCTATGACTGTGAGTACTCTGTTCAACTATGCACCTGCCGGCATCATTATGACGATGATGATTCAGTTGAAAGAGATACGACTTGAATTTTGCTGACTGGAAAGAAAAAGGGCCCTCCGAGTGTCCTCTCGAAAGACCCCCTTTCCCTTTTCAATGAATAAAACAATGTCCAAGTTAGGTGGTAACTTCATACAAACTGTCTAGCGTGTGCTTTCTTGGGAAGAACCCTTTATCTTTTGCAAGGAAAGAGACAACGACATGCTCTAATCCCTCGTTTCTCTTTCTCTTTGCCGTCACGCACCTAACCCTAATAAAACCGAGTCGCCCTCCCCGACTTTACTTGTGAAAGAGCCAATTGCCTGTAGCAACAGGAACTCCTGTTCAAACTTTGGACCAAGCTTCTTTTCGATCTGCCGCTAATAATTAAGGGCCTCAGCGAACTTCAACGACCTTTTATGACCGGTCAAAGCAACATTCATTTCGAAAAGTGAGGTCGCTTCGAGCATGACATTATGCATCGACCAGAGATTACTTGACTCCAGTCTTGTTTATGGTGATGGGTTAAATTCAAAGAGAGGGATCTTATGATTAATCCCAGCTATTATATTAGTGATTTTACTACACGTCTAGGAGGAGACATGACTTGACCTTTGCCGACATTTTTCGGCTGCATTACACCTGCAGATCTTACCTTGACTGGGGTTTGAAAGTGGGGTGGATGACTCGTTGGACTTCATTGTCCATGTGTAACGTGTTGAACCCCTGGAAACCGTGTGTTGCCCACTACATCATTAGCCATTCACGGCCGGCCAAACTCGTCTCCAAGACCTTATTAAACGTGACAAAGTATACAAGCGACTTTAGGATAGCGAGTCTAACGTGAGATCCACCTGAATTCAAGAATATGCAATATCATGTAATTCGATATTTTTTGGTAGACATGTGAGTTCGAAATCACTCGCCATTGTCTAAGAGAATAGACTTCATGCCTCCTCTTGATGAATTGAGCTGTGTGAGAGCATGGTGTATGAATGTTTCGGATTGCACACGCAAATATCCAACTCCTCATATTGGTTATATGAATGCGAAATCCCGATTAGCGGTTTATCATCAATATTTTGAATCAAGTCAATCAAAATGGAAGTATGAAACCATTGTTGTACGAATACCATAACCCTATCTAGTGCCTAGACATAGCCAAAGGCCGAGTGATTGAACTGCCAAATTCCGAGATTCAGCACATCATTCGAAGCGATTCAGTCGTTTGAGTAACCCTCAAAACACCAACTATAATCCCACATGCTATCGGCTATGGCTAAGTTAGAAGACTCAACTTCTAGGGCCTGTTTTTAAGGATAGGTTGCGCCATAAGGAGCAGAAAAATAAGGGAGAAGTAGGGGATTGGAGAAGCATTGGAGTATGTCCAAAGTAAAGAACGGTTCGAACTGAAATAAGAAAGCCAAAGAAACAGAGTCCCAGGATCCCTCTCAAGGAGGCCAAGTTTGGTCTGGCGTATAGGTCAAGACACACATCAAAATCCATACGCACAATTCAAATGTCTCAACTGCTAAAATTCATTTTGGAAGATGCCCGTAAGAGCATCATGCATCGCGTTCACAAAACATTTCGAACCCTAAAGTTGTCAAACCATCGAGCAGTTTCTGTTTCATTTGGAAGCAAATAGTTCCTCCCGAAGAAAATGTTTTTTGTGCCTTTAATTGTCAAGGCGATACGACATTTCTGGGGAAAATAATTGAAAAGATCCTAAACCTATTGAACTCGTGTCAATTCAGTCATAAACTTTTCAATTGTGCCAATTAAGTCCTAAACCTTTTGACAATTTGCCAATTTTGGGCAGAAATTACTAATATGGACGCCGGACGTCCTATATGGCATGATCGACATTGATGTGGTCAATTTTTACAGTTTTCTTTCCTTTTCTTTCTTCCAGTCGGGCCTCGGCAACGGCCGGTGAACAGCAATAGGTGAGGGCCGACCTCGCCAGATCTGGCAAGCCCGGCAAGCTCGAGCCTCACCAGCCTCGCCTGTGGCCAGTCGCCAAGGCTCAACGACCGGCCTAGGAAGATGGAAAAAGAAAAAGAATGAGAAGACAAAATAAAAATATTTATTAAAAAATTTTAACTTATTTATTGTAAAAATTGTTCACGTCAGAGCCGGCCGTACCACATAGGATAGTCGGCGTCCACGTCAACAATATTCGGTCAAAATTGGCCAAAAGGACTAAAATGGCTTATAACACAATCGTCATAATTGAAAAACTCAGGACTGAATTGACACGTTTAGGACTTCTTTAATAATTTCCCCGACGTTTCTGCATTAACAACATCTTGCTATCTCGACACATATGACACTCTCCATTATTTTCTTTTTTCTGGTCGAATGACACTGTCCATTCATGCATTGCCCTTTTGTAACCTTTTTCTCTCCGAAAATGGTTGTACAGGTCCCCCCCTACCTTTCAGAAGTTTTTTGGTTCCGCGAATTTATTAGACGGGCTCGAATCCTTCCCATTTAGTTGACTGAATACCGGGTCCACATTTCAGTTTGAAATTAAGGTTGTTGCGTCGCTAGACAGACGGAAGTACACCAGAGTTTGGATAATATTGAATCCTCTCAGCTCCAGGAGAGGTAGTTTGAGTTAACCAATTAAAATAACTTTAATCCTCGAACGAACCTTTGCCTTGAATTCCGAAATTGAATTGCATAAGTGATTTGCCGGGATATTGTCTCACGTCGCTTAATAATAGATTGCTTTTTCTATTCACATCATCTTCCTCCACCTATCAGTTTAAGCTTTTGGGCTGGACTTTTTAATACGGTATCAGAGTCGGTGCTGTCCATTTCACGAATGCGGGACCCCACCCCTAATCCAATTTTCAATTGTCGCTCATAATCCGACTAGCACGTGAGATGAGGTATTGATGTTATTATCTTATATCTTATATTAATGCGATCTCATTTCATCTATCAGATTAAAATTCGGAATCCTGATGCATGCATTCGGTCTGATTAACGAACTTAACGAGACAATTAAACGAGCTGGGTATCTAAAATAGACTTTCCTCGTAGTAAGGTAAAAATGAAAATAATCCCGGTACTAGGGGGAGTCAATGTTCGTTGGGGTTGTTGTAGCTGGGCCTGAGAAGGACATGAGACCCGAAGCACGTGCAGTCTTTTTGCCCATCCTGCACATGCGCGCGCGAGCGGGCACATTTGCCCATGTGCCTCCGCCGCACCGCCTCCCTCTCCCCTCCCGACAAGTGTTGCGCGCGGCCGAAAAGGCGGGCGGGCGGGCGACACGTGCGTGGAGATTTGGCCCCCGAGGCATCGCTAGATTTCGTCCGTCCACGTGTTCCCCCGCCGTCCACGACGGCTTCTCCCCTCTCCCCCGCATGCATGTGACTCCGTACCTAATCGGCCCCCTCCCCCCACCCATGTGCGGTGGCCTCCGCAACGAGACAAAACTCCCCTTCGCCCTTCGGCAACCCCCCCGGCGACCTCAAACTGATGCGACGTGGGACGTGCTGAATTGCGTTGTTAACGTTTTCCCCACTCTTTCTGCTGATGTCGTGTTTGTTTTCGTAACCAGCCCTTTGGCTGAACTTCTGATTCAAAATGGATCGCCCAGGTCTAGAAGCCGCCTTGTCCACCATCCGAACCTATTTAAGCACTGTTCCATAGTGTGTTCTGTTCGGGAATATTGATGTTGGTGAAGGGCTCGAAGCGCTCTAGCAGCCGCCAGCTCGAGAGGACAAGAAAGAAAGAATGAAGGAAGGAAAGAAGGGAAGGGAAGCGTTCGTGTTTATTTAGTGAGTTCTTTGCTAAGTTTGTCGTCAAAGACGTGACAATCCAACAATCGTGTCTCTTGTTTGTGTCGAACGCTGGTTCTCTCGATGGTTGCTCCGTTCTTTCGGTTTTGAAATTCTACAAGATTCCGTTGATGAGGGGATATCACGTTGGCGTGATATATTATATTCAAGACTATTCCTATCCTATCCAAGTGATTTAACTCAGGAGATCATACTATAAAACATACTACATTTGATTGTGCGAATTAGGTGAAAGCTTTTGGCAAGCATTCATATTTCAAATTTGGTAAGTAAATATTTTGCTCATATGCCATGTGACTCCAATAGGTTGTGGGTACTTTGAGCTTCAAGTCGAACATCTACTATGCATGTACGAGAACAATCGTAATCATATTAATTTAAATCTATGATGATTGTTTGCACCAAAAATTGACTGGGTGGTCAATATGAATAGGCACGCGACTATAATACTAGTTGTTAGTAAACACATGAGCTATTGTCAACAATTGTAAGCAATGTTATCGATATTGATGTACATTGATGATCATTAATCAGATATGGTTGGCGATTGTTGACAAGGATAACGGTTAAAATGATCGATAGGATTCCAATTGAAACACTAGGAAAAGGCCAGATACCTAGAGGGCATCGAGATGCATTTATGAAATTTCGAATATGAAATCGCTTGTGGATGAAGCAACAAAGTCCAAGAATTTGTGGAGAAAGAATGGACGAGGCAACAAACATGGGCACGAAGGATCAAAACAACCACTTAAAGACGGGATCATGGCATCGTGAGAGCATGAAAGCAAGATTCTCGGAGATGTAAAGGGATGGTTGTAACTATAGGAGAAGTGCTCATAGACGGTTATGGCATAAACATTATAAATACCAGTGTTTGTCTAATGAAGATAGCCCACACACAAACAAACAAACAAAGGTGTTATCTTTCAATTCCTGTGCAGAAGTTATTGTTTTCGTACTCGCGTCGTTAATTAAATTCCGGCGTGTTTCTTAGTTGTAGTTTCCACATTTGCGTCGTCGATTAAATTCTGGCGTGTAACTTTGCTGTATATCCTGGGTGCCTTGTCGTCGATTAAATTCTAGAGTTACATCTTCGCGTTCTCAAGCTTTGTCGTCAATTAAATTTCGGCATAGTTTGTGTACGTTTAGTTCCATTAAAAGTGAAGTTATTGATTCTCTTGTCTACCTGTAATATGTCATGTTTGGAATCGTCACATAACCTGTCTCCTCTAATAAAAATCGAAGAATGATTTTCGGTGAAAGATATATTATCAAGGAGTCAAACAATGACATAAAACAATATAATCATGAGTTTTCAACGGGGGATAAGTATATCGAAAGCCCTAAAATTTATGGTGAAAGTGCAATCGAGTCATGAAACTTTCAAAAAATACAATTAAGTCTCATAACTTATCAAATTGGAACAATTAAGTTCTCCATTAACTTTATACAACTTTGTTAATGGTAATTGCCAACGTGATTGCCATGTCATCCATTTTAGCAAGGTCTATGGAACTCATTTATCTCATCCCTTATCGTAAGTTTATGCGTCCCCTACTATATTCTAGCATATGCGACTAATCCCAGAACAGCAACTCATGCCAATCTGCACACGCTTACATGGGGCCAAAATAAGGAGATAAAACACACAAAAACAGGACTCGAAGAACCCTCACCCAAGAGCTGGTGACAAGCCAATTGGCAGCCTCCCATTATCCTCTTCAGATACGTTGTGCGGGTTCGATCTCTTCGAGGCACCGAAGCATTTTGTTTTCCTGGTCTTTTTCACGAGTTCACATGATTAGGCGGACAGGTAAAGTCGTTACAAGTTAGGAAAGGCTCAGGAGGTAATAGGGGTAACTGGTCTCCCCTTTTGTGGACCGTTCTTCAAAGGGCAATCGGCTCTCGCATTTGCCACAATGCCCCTACTTTGCGGCTGCCTTTTTAGCCACCATCTGCCCCTACCAACGTAGCATAGCGACGTGATAGAATACTGGACGAAATTCGAGCTAAGTCTTCCCCAATTTTCACGTCCTCATCTTTGTTTTTGCCTTCGGGCTTCGTGCCTAACCTACGCACATGGTCCTACGGTGAGAATTAAGTGGATTGTGTGGCCAATCGCATGTGCGGCTTTAGCGCGCACATTAGACATCGATGTCTCCGTTTTCTTGCGAATAATAGGATGAACGAGTCTCGATCAAGACGCCTATTGCACACGCATGGAAGAAATTGAGGGAACACTGCACATGTCGTGCGCCTCTTGATCTTGGATGTTGCTGGGACTTTGCGAAGCGCGCATGGATCGAGAAGGATTGATGTGTGCGACGACGCCCGATTACATTTTATTCTAGATTGTTGCTTCTCGAGGCTTGTATCGCATGAACATCACTTTTAGACAAGTTTTGTTTTCTGATTTCTATAACTAAACTGAAAATGGATGCATATATGAAATATTAAGGCTGCTTGTAGAGAGACTTGATTACATTGGCAGTGTAGGGTATGATTTCATCTTTGATCTCGTGTCATGCCAATCGCAAGAAATATCGGCTGTCCCTTAATTGTCGGGCCATGACTTTATAGAGCTTATCGCGCAATTTCCAAAAGATCAACTTTTGGAATCGTAGAATTAGATTTTACAAGCCACACAACCAATCATATAGGCTCTTGGTTCGGGACAAGAGGTGCATATATCACAATAATGGGTATCCGGCGCATATCTAGCATGACGTTACCCGATCACAATCTTGTGAAAGCGGAAGAAAGCGAAAACAAAGTGTGTAGCTTTGTCTATGTGACCACAGTATAAAGCAGAAAGTAGGAGAACATGCACTTACCAACTTATTTAATACCTAAATCATTAGATTATGCAGAAAGAAGTCGAACATGCCATTATTATTACACTCGTACACACTTATAAGCTGTTAGATACATTGAACTCTTGAGAGCGCAAGAGAACTTATTTTTTTTCCTCAGTAGGCAGCTTTTGTCGTTTATGAGGCACCATTTAAAAAATCTAGCGGCTTTGTCCGCTCCCTACTCAGAAGAGGACCAGCAATACAATATAATATACTCTTAGCACCAGGTTGTAGGGTAGATGCATGCTTCTTCAACCCTAATGGTTGGATTAAAGAATAATTAATTGCATAATTTCCAATGCACATAACATCATTATTAGGAGATCAAATGACAGAGCTCGAGGTTGCACTGTATTTCTACGACACTTGGAGTTATCTTTACTGGGTGGTTGAGATAACAACATTGGCATGCAGAGTTCCGAAGCCGCTCGTGGTGGCTGGAATTCTTGATAAATGTTCACGGTCTGTGTCAGGATTCATGTTCATTGTCTGTGTCAGGAGGAGGTTTGGAGCTCTTAATTTATAATTAAGAAGTAAATTATTTTGAAGGAGAAAGATAAAGCGCCGATCCAAGAGAGCCAGAAGAAGACTCTTCTCGTGACTTGTGGATTGGAGCCACGTTTTAAATGGCTAAAAGCATGGCAGAAACTCATAAACAAAAAAAATTAAATTCTGAAGTGTTTGCCACTGCCAAGATACATCTGTATCTTCGTTTTTTCCTTTTTCCTATGTATTTTTGCCCTGAACAGATAAATAGATTGACATAGTAGTGACTTGGTGTAGCCAAGAAGATAAAGTATTTTCAAATTATCAAAAGTTTCCGCCTCGCGAAATAAGCTTTCGATTCCTTTTACAGCGGTGGTCAACTTCAAAAGTGGAAATTTCTCGAGGTAAAAAAGGCTAGAAAGAAAGGGAAGATGTACGGGAAGAAGTTATGGACTATAATAGCAATATATATTATAGAATGATGTCTAATAAGTCAAACATTTATATGGTTGAGATCGGTTTTCTTGGGCAGTTCACAGGCAATCTAGTACCGCCCTAAATGAATCGACAAGTATAAACAGATGGGT
This sequence comes from Syzygium oleosum, assembly GCF_021117445.2. Classification (NCBI taxonomy): domain Eukaryota; kingdom Viridiplantae; phylum Streptophyta; class Magnoliopsida; order Myrtales; family Myrtaceae; genus Syzygium; species Syzygium oleosum. The sequence goes on from NW_026607487.1 coordinate 10,127,593, forward strand.
CCAGACCTCGTTAAAATTGTCCAAAGCGCAGTTCACAGGCAATCTAGTACCCTAAATGAATCGACAAGTATAAACAGATGGGTCCAGACTTCTCGTTAAAAATTGTCCAACCTCCAAGCACTTTTCCATCTTTAAAAATCATCTTGATGCTTCATTTCAATTGGTCCAAAACCAAACCCTAACGAGGGATCAAACTTACGAATGCTTTACTTTTTCTTTTGACCCAATGTCTTGCCTAAACATGTAGATTTTCCTATTGGATCATTACAAGTAGGGGTGATTGGTTTCAGGGTGGGTAGGTTCCAGACCTGGAACTTGGAACCTACAATGTTATAATCGGTTTCCAATTTTTGGAACTTGGAACCTATTTTGGAATCTGCCCTATTTTTTTAATTCGGTTCCAGGGTCTACCCGAGAACCTGTTTTTCTTTTGTTCCTCTTTATGGTTTCATTTTTTCTAGCAATATAATATGAGTAGCAATGAAACGATTCAAAATAAAAGATGAATAATAAAAATCACTATCCGCCAAAAGCAACCATCCCTAAAATGAGCAATATGAATTACTGTCCACCAAAAGCAACAATTTAAAATATAGTAATAGAGTGATCTAGGGTTTTTTTTAACACCAGCTAAAAACTGGTTCTAAAACCGGTTCGGTTAGTCCGGTCAGTCCAGTTCCCGGGTGGGTCTTCACTTGGAATCGGAAACCGGACCGCTTTCCAAAATATGGAACCAATTCCCGAACCAGTTCAAACAAGAACTGGTTCCTCGGCCTGTTTTTTGGGTGGTCCGGTCCAATTCCCGGGTAATCCCGGTCCAGTTGCACACCCCTAATTACAAGCCAGTAAAACAAATTTCGTGTCATCTACATTCAACAATATATACAGACGTGGAATTCAAACCAATCCACAAACAAAACCGATCCTGGAAGTTCATGCAAAAAAGTCGCCGAACGGAAATAAAATTTGAAAAAATTGGGTATCGGTGGAAACTTATTGTAACAAAAACCGCGTAGAGAGAGAACAGCTAAGCCCTCTCTTAGGATAGGCTCTTTTGAGGGAACCAGCCGTTACATTCTCTAATGGCATTTCCACACAAGAACAAGAAAGAAAGGAAGAGATAGAAAATATATACAAGGAAAATCTAACTGGATTTGGTTATTGACCTGACCCATTATACAGAAGCTGTATTTACACGATTGCATTATATTTATGGGCATGAATTGTCTTTTTTATGGCAATAAGAGACAAGGGTCCTTAAAGAGTGGGATGGTTTCCAATGAAATTCCATGTTTCACAGAGAGAGTGGAAAACGGAATATGGGAATTGTCTTTTCCCTCCCTTTTTTTCTAATAGGAAGGTTTTGTCATTCCTTATTTAATTTAATTTTTAGGTTTGGATGTGGACTTGGTTCTCTGCACCTTTATGGTAAAGCCAACTCTCTCGCTTGTCTTATGTGCCCCACATCTTCTTATAAATGAGTCACTGGTCACCTTTGTTTAACTCCCCCAATTCCCTTGAATTTTCTTCGTGCACCTTTCTGCTCTGTGAGTCTGTGGTCAGCATAGGAGAAGGAAAAAGGTAGCAGTGGAAGAAGACATGGATGAGTTGGGTTCCTTGTGGAGTTGTCAAGAGGTTTGTGCTTTCCTCCCCAGCCCTTGCTTTTAGGCATTCAAAGTCTTGTCTTTGATTCAGATGTGCACTTCATTGCCATGTCAAACTGCTTTTTTTGTTCCCTGGATGCGCAAAAGCAGTTGATTTAATACTGGGATAATCTGAATTCTTGACCTGTAATTCAGAATGACAATTTTTTTGTCTTTAATTGCTTTCAAAGGTCACTTTGAGACAGTTCATGGGGATTATTTGCATTCTTTGTTCTCGGGTTTTCCATGAACACCAAATGCTTGCAACTTGCATACGTTTCTCTGCGTAGTGAACTTCGATTTGGATATGATTCGGTTCCTGAAGATCTGACAGCGGCTCTTTTTGGTTGGGTGAATCGAACGAGTATTCAGAAGTTATGAACTAGTGTCATGTTGGTTTTGATGTAAACTAGAGATATTTTCAGGCCTAGCCTAATAGAGCCCACCCCACATCTTTTCCCCCAATCAATGCTTTTTCCTTTTCTCTATTTGTTGTTATTTTCCTGCAAATGAATGAAGCCTCGATAGATAGGATCTAGATATAATTTGGCGGGCCCATTTCAAGATATTAATGGATCTACCAACGAATACTTTTGAACAGTTTTTCTGGTGAAAAATCCAAAAAATTTCAATCCGGTCGGTCTAACTACCTTTGTTTAAAAGGATTGATTCCCCACAATTATGGATGTATAGCTTCAGAGTCTTTCATTTAAAGTCCCTCTGGACGCATCTTTCTCTTCTTCTATTCCCCGGATCAGCTGGTTTTTCTGCTTCTTTCTTCTGTACTTTCGATTTCATGCTAAAAGAATTCATTTTTGAACCAACAGGACATGGAGGAGTTGAAGCAGAAGATCCTGTGCACTAGCCTGGAGCTCGAGGCAGTGAAAATGGAAGCGAGCGAAGAAATGAAAAAGTACAAGGACAATGTGAAGCACCTGCTCAAGCTCCTGAAGACTGCTTACCAAGAAAGAGATGAAGCCAGAGACCAGCTTCAGAAGCTGATTAACAAGCTCACCTCTCAAAGCATCAATGACATATCATCCTCGTTCTCTCAACAAAAACACCCTGATGGCTTCCTCGTGCCGGTGAAAGCGAACTCGGGCATAACTGAATCTAGCAGCCTCTCCGATACCTACAACAATCACCACTCGCATGGCTCATCCCCTGTGAGTTCGTTCCTGGATGCGGTTTCTTCGCCCGACTTGTCGAGCATTAACGCGGTAGATTCTGGTAACATGGGCTTCATCAATCAGCCTTATGTTCAGGAATATAGCGGTGCTATGACTAGCGGTTCGATCTCCTTGGTGAATGCTAAATTCGATCCAGCATCTGTCATTATCGATGACCTTGTCAAGGGAAAAGCCCTGCCTCAGAAGGGCAGGCTCTTGCAGGCCGTGATGGAGGCTGGTCCTCTACTCCAGACTCTCCTCGTGGCGGGGCCACTGCCTCGGTGGCGGAACCCCCCTCCTCTCCAACCATTCAAAATCCCGCCAGTTACAATGAAAAGTTATGACCTGGCAAATGCTTGTCTCAAACCTGGTGCGAGTCCTAGCAACTACCTGGTGAAAACTGTGAACCAATCCCCACATCCTGATGTCTCTCGCCTGTCATCACATATGTGCTCGGCCTCGGTGCTGAAGTTCGCCGGCGGGGCTGGCCTGTATCATCAGGGTCATGGGTGGCTATTGCCTTCGGTCGGCAGTGTCGGGAATCAGATTCCAGCGGGAAAGAGGCAGAGGTTCCAATGACAGGAGGCTTTTCCTTCTTTTGTTAGGCATATACTGGTATGAGGTGTAAATGCATAGCTTTGTTTTTTTGTCCCGGTGTGAATGGCATGTAGTTTCCTACTAGTTAGTGTGTGCATATGGAGGTGTCCTTTGTATATCAAGCTCTCAGGCATCTGATCTGGCTGACAGATTTCTGAATTTAGACCAGAAAGCTGCACCGATTTCGTGGTCTTTTGCTTTACATTGCCTGAACGAATATTTTTTGAGATAGAACAGATGATGATGATTGGATGTTGAGATTTGCCATTTTTTCTTGGAACTTCCTTGTCTCATGAGTTTGTTAAGCACAAGTCCCTCTCTGAAGATCTTGCACGGTGAAATGTCAATGCTGGAAAGAATCTGAATTTCTCACAATCAGAATCGAAGCGGCGATTGTGCCGTTCATGTCTAAATGATGACAGGCGATATGGCCAATACGAAAATCTGATGATTGTCAAGGTTCACCTCAGAACTGATAAAAGTGTATAATTTATAAATTGAACCTTGATATCATCTACACCAAAGACAAACAAATGCAGACATAGATGCATACGCCGATTTTCAGAATCACTACTCGAACTGCATTTGTTGTTACCTCGGGGTAATCGACCCATACTCTTTTAGCCAAAAATGAAAATCTTAATTGCTTCACAGAATGTTCCACCGCATAGAGAGGACTTGGGACATATAATTTCCGACCAAATGAAGGCGAGCTAGTACGATGACCATTCGGAAGCCATCTGAGCATAATATTGCAGCAACTGATACAAACTTCACCACAAGATGCCTTCAAGTCCCGGTTCAATCTCACCCGCGGGACTCGATGGCAGCCACACTCCTCATCGGAATCCGATGGTGATCTCCTTGGTCGTGTTCACATGCGCCGTCTTCCTCCTCTTCAGCTACTACTCGATCTTGAAACAGTTTCTCTGCGCCTTTCGTCTCCCCACCTTCTCAAGAAACCGGGCCCCAAGGCGGCAGCTCCTGAACGATGCCAACCCGGACGACCCATCCCTCCAGTTCCACAGCCACGGCTTGGACTCCTTCACCATGCACAACCTGCCAATCACGCGGTTCTGCAAGAAGGAAGCGGAGATGAGGAAGCGGAGCGTCCGCGCCGAGTGCGCGGTTTGCTTGGGAGAGTTCGAGGAAGGGGACTGGTTGAAGCACTTGCCGGACTGCGCTCACTCGTTCCACGTTGCTTGCATCGACACCTGGTTTCAGCTCCACTCTAGCTGTCCGCTGTGCAGGGCTCAAGTGGCGTGCCATTCGCACGTCCAAAGTGAGAGCGTCGTGTCTGTGCGGAATCTGATAAGGACGCTCGACAGAGAAGACTTCGTCAATGAGAGGGCAAGCCAAAGCCATTACCAGAGCCTGAGGTCTCAGATCCTACAGAACTCGGCAATGGCGAGGGGCGCACTGGTGAACCCAACTCCTGAAAATGTATAGAACGTGATCAGAGAGGCAAACCTTCAAGCTGTAGAAGAAACAGACAGCGGTGGGATTTGATCAGAGAGATGAAGGATGGGACAACTTTTGAGATTGATCAGAAAGTGTAACATCCAAAATGTGAGACGACTTCATGTGATGTACATTGCACAGTTGACACAACAGCAAAGAATTTGTCTTTCGGATTTTCTCTTTTCCTCTCCATCAATCAAATTATCATGCTAGTTACACGGTCGCATCAAGAATGCACTAGGAAAAAATAGGTTGAGAAGAGAAGTGGGTGGGTGGGGGGGGGGGGTTGCGGGGGGCCGGGAAGAGCAGTAATCGAAAGCAAAAATTTTGCCCGATGACGCGGGAACGGGACACGTCATTACTCGACGATCGATTTGGTCGAGGAAATGAAGCGGAGCCACCGTCCGCCACCGATGCGATAGCCCATGGACCCATCGGCTTCTGTTTCTCCAATGGCTAATGACACAGCAAAGAACATGTTAAGCCCTCTGTCCTCATAGTCTTCACAAAACGATCTCACCGGCAATCAAAGCATGAATTACCAAGGAAGGGAAAGGAAAAAAATTTACGCAGTGTTACTTCCACGCGGATTATAGTTTCCTTCTACAAGGCCTCTAAGACTGCGATTGACAATCATTCTGTTTCAGAAATCAATTTCTGGCTAGAAATTGATTTTTCTATTTCTGTTTCTAGAGGAGTTTCTGAGAAAAAAACACGTTTAATAACAACACAAAATTTCTGTTCCAGAAATAGAAATTTATTTGATAACGGCACAAAATTTCTTTCTCTCAAGTGGCCAGTGAGTGGACGGCGGGCGGTGGACAGCAGCGGGAGGTGACGGCTGGAGGAGGGCTACCAGCGGCAGGAGACGGTGGCCGGTAGTTGGCGAGCGGCGGCCCATGGTGGCTGGCGGTGGGAGGTGGACGGCGGCTAGAGGAGGGCGGCCGGAGGTAGGAGCGGTGGCCAGTTGGACGGTGGCCAATGGCCCACGGTAGCCGACGGTGGGAGGTGGGCGGTGGCCGAAGGCGGGCGGTGGCGGGAAGAGGGAGACCGGCGGTGGGAGACGGTGGCCGGCAGTGGGAGGCGGGCGGCGGGTGTAACATCCTAAATTTTGACCCGTTACCGGGACAGATGAAGTGTATGTTAATGCTCGTTTGATTTTAGTAAGTCGCGCTCTAAACACAATTTTGGACTTCGGGTATCGACGGGCGATTTTGGGCAAAATCAGTATGGAATTAGGTGCGGAATTACGTGAATGGGGAGTGGAAATTTTATGGCGGGCCTTAGGAATTAAATTGGGTAATATTTATTGGAAATTTGGATTAATAGGGGCTGCGAATTACTGTTGAGATGCTGCGAATCACTGTTCACAAGCTGTGAATTACTGTTCACGGGGCTGTGATGACTGGTTCGGGACGCGAGTTGGGTTTTTGGAACCAGTATTTTATGGCGAGAAAGTTCCGTGAAGGATCGGAATTAATCCGACGCCGTTTGGTGGGAGAAAAATGAGAATTTACGGTTTTGCCTCTCCAAACTTTTGGACTGATTTTCGAAGGCTTAAAGGATGATTTTTAAGGATCCGACACCGTATTATGCTGGCCATGCATATATAGGACCGGTATGGACAAAAATTGGAATTTCGGTTCGGGATCGAAAAATTACGAAAATGCCCCTAGGGCTAATTTGGCTAATTCCGAATTTTGGTCAAAATTTTGGGGTTAACCAAGGTTGATTAGGGCTTAACCAGGTCTGGTCAGCTTGGGTTAAGGACAAATGACAAAAGGGCCCCTAAATTATTGGATTTGATCAAATTTGGGCCCTTGGATTAGGGGCAAAATTGTCCTAAGGCACTAGATTGAGACACTTGGACTCCACTAAGACCAAATTTGACCCATTTGACCAGATTGTCTTCTCTCTCTCTCATTTCCTTGTTCTGCAGAGAGCTCCCCCAAATTCTTCTCCCTTTTTGTTTCCGTTTCTGGTTCTGCCGTGGGCATTTCTGCTCATCCTGGTACTGTTCACGCCGGAATAGTACCAGCCGGAGCTGCTGGCCACCATCAGCCGTCGCCACAACACCCTTGGACCTTCCTCTCACCTGATCAGCCACCCTCAGCCCCGTTTCCAGCCCCAATCAGTAAATTCCAGCAGCGAATCGTCGTTCCCGTCGTCGCCGTGACCGCCGGCTTGCATCCGGGACGCCGCCGTCGATCCTTACCGCGCGTCGGTGATCGACCGCCCGTTCTCGTCGTCCCGAGTCATTAATAGGCGAGTATAAACCCCTAAACCCTTAATTAGTTTATTTGTGCATTTTAGAGGGTAATTAGGGGGTTGATTAGGCTTAATCATGGTCTAATCATGTCTAATGTTGTGTGGGGTGATTAGGGGACCTAATTAGTGCCTAATGAAGTGAGTTAGAGGTGGATTATGGCCTAATTGGTGTTCTGTCCTGGTACTGTTCACCAGTACCGAATTTGCATTAAAATGGTTTAAGTTGTACATTAAATGGGTTCATGGATTAAGGCCTTGAATTAAGCATTTTAGAGGCTAATTAGGCTTGGACAATGCTTAATTAGGTGTACTTGGCTATTGGGTGAATAGAGTGTGAGATTAGAGTCTAATGAGGTTGTTTAATTGTGGTTTAATGGGCTAAGTATGTTACGCTACTGGTGCTTGTTCATACGATCCGAAATTGTGTAATTTGCCTAAGTGTTTCACTAATTGGGTTCAATTGCTAAGGACTTTGAATTGGACATTTTGGAGACTAATTAGGCTTAATTGAGGCTTAATTAGGTGTATTTGGTGGTTGGATGATTAGGGTATATGATTGGGCCCTAATGAGATTGTTTAAGTGTGGTTTAGTGCCTAATGGATATTCTATTCTGGTATTGTTCACCAGAACCGAATTGCACTATATGGCTTAAATTGGGACTTAGTTGGTTCATTGACTATTGGCTTGAGTTTGGCCATTTTTAGGGGTTGATTAGGACTTGTATAAATTCCTATTGAATGACCCCGAAATAGTGAGAATGACTATCGAGATTGATTTGCCCAAGGCGGGCCTTTAGCGCATTGAGTTACTTTGGAAAGAATGCGTGGAAATGAGTGTTGAACTTATTGAACTAGAGGAATGATAAATTGATGGTGCCGAGGGTGTGTTAAATTCATTGGCTTGGTAAATAAGTGTGTTCGGCATGTTGGCTTGGGTATTGGCATGAATTTCTGAGTATATGATTTGTATGCCATGTTGTGATTGATTGGGAATTGAGTGCAACAACGTGCATACCTGAGATTTATTTAATCGGGCCTACGGGTCGTTATAATCAATTGTGGCCTTCGGGTCGGGCCTACGGGTCGTTATAATCAATTGTGGCCTTCGGGTCGGGCCTACGGGTCGTTATAATCAATTGTGGCCTTCGGATCGGGCCTACGGGTCGTTATAATCAATTGTGGCCTTCGGGTCGGGCCTACGGGTCGTTATAATCAATTGTGGCCTTCGGGTCGGGCCTACGGGTCGATTTATCACTTGTGGCCTTCGGGTCGGGCCTACGGGTCGTTATAATCAATTGTGGCCTTCGGGTCGGGCCTACGGGTCGATTTATCAATTGTGGCCTTCGGGTCGGGCCTACGGGTCGTTATAATCAACTTGTGGCCTTCGGGTCGGGCCTACGGGTCGTTATAATCAATTGTGGCCTTCGGGTCGGGCCTACGGGTCGATTTATCAATTGTGGCCTTCGGGTCGGGCCTACGGGTCGTTTTATCAACTGTGGCCTTCGGGTCGGGCCTACGGGTCGTTATCTCCAACTGTGGGCCTTCGGGTCGGTATAACTGCACGTGATTTGCGTTAATGTCAAATGCCTAACTTGCAGAGCTATGAGACAATGTATTGGGCTGTGAGCCCGGGTGAAATTATGTTGATGTGCTGGTTCATTGGTTGATGCGTTTTATTTACCCTTCTGGAGGTGCACATTAGCCTAGTTTAGGATTAGTGGTTTGTACTTGCTGAGTTTTCTCACGGTTGTGGTAAAATCGACATTTCAGATCCCCGGCCATGAGTAGACTGAGCCCGAGACAGAGTTTGAGGCTATGAGTTCAGAGGAGGAGTCAGAGCAGTCCGAGAGTTCTTCCGAGACGTCTGGATCTGACCCCAACTGGATACCTAGGGCAGACCTCAGTTTTAGGAGCGAGGACCGATACCTTTTGACTGTAGCCCTCTAGTGTTTAGCCGATCTCCCTAAGCCACCGATCTCTTTTTGTACTCGTGGCCCTTTTGTTGTATCTCTGGTTTCAATGAATGTATATATCGTTTTAATCATTTGTATATTGTTGTTCGTTGCTATTCATGGTTGCTTTTAAATTGTCTAGGTGTATATATATATATATATATATATATTATATATACGTCGTTTCCGCATGTAGTGTGTTTTCTCTTATTTGGGTTTTCGGGTCAGTGACGTAACCTGGGAGCGTCGCATCTTATTTCGACCTATACGCGGATGTTCATCCTTCGTGGGGTACGGGGCGTGACATCCCGGTTCGAATTGGTATCAGAGCAAGGACATCTCGGTCCAATCTGGTCGAACCCTGGAGTGATAAGGAGTAGTGACATGGGTAGCCATAGGGTGACCTAGTGTGCTAAGTGTACCTCCAGACTGCTTGTGTTGAGTGTTTTGGTGATTAATTGAACCAGTGTTATTCAGGTGCGGCAGGACTCAAGGTAAGTGTGTAAGCCCTTGGGTGAAATCTTGGCACCGTTGTATTAAGCCGCATGCTGAGTGTTTGATTGCTTTTGTGTTGATACCTGCCTAGGACTTAGACCGGATAGTTGGTTTAGGTCTCTAATTCCTGAACGGAATTACAACAGGTAGTTGAGCACTCAGACTTGAAAGAATGAGTAGAAGAAGGGGCAAGAAACTCAAGGACAGTCCAATGCAGTGGGCCAAGGGGCCCGAGAACCCAGATAGGTTGAGCTTGAGAGGTAGGTATATTTAGGGCCAACCAAGTTTTAAGAACCAAGCAGTAATGGACCCGTGAGTGGTCAGGGTCGTGAGGACATTTGAGGAAGTCAGCAACCTTCTAGGTAGGCAGGCTCAAGAGCGAGCTGCCTCTAAAGTTCAGGCTGTTGAAGCCGCTGCAGTTGTTGCTATTAGTGATGATGAAAATCCTGACTGAGGTCAAGGAAATGTGATCAGACAGAAGTATCAATGGTTGAGCAGTTTCTGAGATTTAAGCCCTTAAGTCTGATGGAAAAAGGTGACCATGAAGTTGCGTCACTCTCGGTAGAGGAATTGGAAAAGAATTTTGAGGTATTGGGGTGAGTGGATGAGGAAAATGGGATTTTAGCAGTATACCAGCTGCAGGGAAATTTAAGTGATTGGTAGAAAGCCACCAGAGGAAGAGTATTTCCTGCTGGTACCGCTCAGAGTTGGGTTGTATTTGTTGAGGCCTTTGAAGGCAAGTGCTACCATGAGAGGCATGAGAGCAGAAGTTGGTTGAGATTATGAGGTTTCATCAAAGACAGCTGATAGTGAACCTGTATAAAGCTAAGATTGCTAGGTTATCCAGGTTCGTCCGAAAAATAACGAAGGACCCATTGGATAAGGTCCGGAGGTTCCGTGATAGATTGAAGCCGGATCACCGAAGTCGGATAGTATTACTGAGTCTGAAGGAGTATAATGAGATTTGTGAGCGGGCCCAGGCAATTGAACAGGAAGTGATAGAAAGGGCTACCGCTTTCGTAATTGGTGATAGAGAAGAAACGAAAGACCTAGTGGTTCTGCCTATGTGTGATGCTAAGGTAAGGGTGGGCATGGATTGACCAGTCAAACCAAAATGGTGCGCTGGATTGCAGTGGCTGGGTGATTCAGTTTAGTTCGGCTGGACACCCTAGATCTGAGTTAGTGGGGAGTTGAGGAGGAACCTCGATCCCATAAGTTTTGCCAGTAAAAGCAACCAAGTGGTTGGATGAGGGTTGTTAAGGTTACCTAGCAAGTATGATAGATTGGACGACAGAGGAAGTGTGGCTAAAGGACATGGCGAGGGTGTGCAATTTCCCGATGTTTTTCTCTCAGGAATTGCCGGGATTGCCACCAGGAAGAGGAGCAGAGTTTGTTATCGAGTTTATCTCGAAGTCGCCCTATGCGATGTCATTGTCAGGATTGAAAGAATTGAGAGTTCAGATGCGAGAACTACTGGACAAGAGTTTCATTTATCCTAGTGTGTCTCCATGGGGAGCGCCAGTCCTGTTTGTAAGAAAAGAGGGACGAGACATTGAGGTTGTATAATGGTTACCGGCAGTTGAATCAGGGGATGATTAAGAATAAGTAACCACTGCCGAGGATTGAGGACTTGTTTGACCAATTGTAAAGAGCCTCAATGTTCTCTCAGACTGGTCTACGGACCGGATATCATCAGTTAAGGGTCAGGAAAGAGAATATTCCTAAGACCGCTTTTAGGACGCGGTATGAGCAATATGAATCCGCCGTGATGCCCTTTGGTCTAACTGATGCCCCTGCTGCCTTTGTGGATCTAAAGAAACGGGTGTTTAAGGAGTTCTAGACCAATTTGTCTTAGTGTTCATTGGCGATATATGGGCGTAGTCGAAAAGCTCAGAAGAGCGGGAGGTACATTTGAGTAAGGTACTATGGACCTTAAGAGAACACGCACTCTGTGCCAAGTCTAATAAGTGTGAGTTTGGCTTAACAGAGTAGCGTTCATTGGATATGTAATGTCGGGAAATGAAATTTCTGTGGATCCGTCAAATATTGAGGTAATGACTAAGTGGTTAAGACCGGTATCAGTGACGGAGAATTCGAGGTTTCTTGGGCTTGGCTGGTTACTATCGACGTTCGGTAGAAAGATTCTCGTTGATAGCCACGCTGTTGACGCAGTTGTTTAAGAAAGAAATCAAGTTTAAGTGAGGTGAAAAATGTGGAAGGAGTTGTCAGGAGTTGAAGCATAGGCTGACAACTGCCCCGATCTTGACTATTCCGTTTGGATCAGGAGGATTGAGGTCTATAGTAAAGCGTCATTAAGAGGACTAAAATGTGTATCGATTTAGCTCGGAAAGGTAGTCGCGTATGCGTCGCGCCAGTTGAGACCGCATGAGATGAATTAGCCGATGCTCGATTTAGAGTTGATAGCGCCGATGGATAGCACTTCTTAAGGACTTCGACTGCAACATCCTGTATCATCCGGAGAAAGCGAATCAAGTAGTGGATGCGCTAGGCTGAAGGTCGAAGTATGGCGCTTACGATGGTTAAGGAGTAGATCTTATTGGAAAGGTTAAGAAACTCAGGGTTTGAGTTCGAGGTGAGTCTGATGTCTAATCTAATGACTGCATTGAGAATTGAATCGAAGATCCAAGCAAGGATTAAGGCGTTGCAGTCTTCAGACCCTCAAATTTGGAAGAGTCTAGAAATGGATGGCATTAAGAGGAAACCGGACTTCCAAGTGTCCGAGGATGAAATTCTGAAAGTTCGAGGACGTTTGTGCGTGCCCGATGATTTAGAGCTTCAGGAAGAGATGTTGGCGGAAGCTCATAGGAGTAGTCATAGTATTCATCTGGGCAGCGCGGAAATGTACTAGAAAATTCGGCAGCGTCATTGATGGAATGGAATCGAGGTGGTTGTGGCCAAGTATATGGTCAAGTGTTTGACGTGCCAACAAGTGAAGGCACCGCCCTGTAAGCTTGGAGGATCGTTGTGACCGTTAGAGGTCCCTGAAGGGAAATGGGAACACGTCACCGTGGATTTTGTCATGGGACTACCAGGGAACCAGAGGGGACACGATTTTATTTGGGTGATAGTGAATCGAGTGTCTAAATTAACGCACTACCTGGCAGTACGAAAGGACTTCGAGTTGGAAAGATGTGCGGAATTGTATATGTAATAGATTATCTGATTGCGTAGAGTACCGGTAACAATCACACTGGATCGTGACCCGAGATTTACAGCTAATTTTTGAAAAAGTCTGCAAGAGGCCTTAGGCATCAAGTTGCAGTTCAGTACGGCCTACCATCCGCAGACTGACGGACAATCAGAAAGAACGATTCAGACCCTCGAGGATATGTTAAGGGCTTGTGTACTGGATTTCCAGGGTAAATGGGAAGAACAGCTGCATTTGGTGGAGTTTACGTATAATAATAGCTATCAGCAGAGTATCCAGATGGCCCCATTTGAAGCCTTATATGGCAGAGCATGTAGGACATCCGTATGCTGGGACGAAGTAAAGTGAACGGAGTATTACTGCCCAGAGTTAATCCAGCAGACAGTAGAAGCTGTCGAAATTATCCGAGAAAGGCTAAAGACAGCACAAAGTCGACGGAAAAGCTATGCCGATCGGAGACAATGACCTTTGGAATTCCAAGTTGGAGACCATGTATTCTTCAAGGTGTCGTCTATGAAAGGGTTATCACGATTCGGCAAGAAGGGAAAGCTAAGTCCGAGATTTGTCGGACCGTTCGAAATTCTGGAAAAGGTTGGCAATATGGCGTATAGGCTTGCCCTGCCACCTAACTTGTCCCAGGTATGCAATGTCTTCCACGTGTCGATGTTGAGAAAGTATGAGCCAGATCCGACACACGTTCTAAGATATGAAGAAATAGACGTGGACGACAGGGTATCGTACGTGGAGAGACGAGTCAGAATTGAAGATCGGAAAGATCGAGTACTGCGGAATAAGACAATCCCGATGGTCAAGGTAGTCTGGGAGCACCACGGGGCAGAAGGCGCTACTTGGGAAAGCGAAGAGGCCATGAGACGTCAACACCCCCAGTTGTTTGAGGAGCAAGTTTAGAGTACAAATTTCGAGGACGAAATTTTTGTAAGGGGGGAAGAGTTATAACATCCTGAATTTTGACCCGTTACCGGGACCAATGAAGTGTATGTTAATGCTCGTTTGATTTTAGTAAGTCGCGCTCTAAACACAATTTTGGACTTCGGGTATCGACGGGCGATTTTGGGCAAAATCAGTATGGAATTAGGTGCGGAATTACGTGAATGGGGAGTGGAAATTTTATGGCGGGCCTTAGGAATTAAATTGGGTAATATTTATTGGAAATTTGGATTAATAGGGGCTGCGAATTACTGTTCAGATGCTGCGAATCACTGTGAATTACTGTTCACGGGGCTATGATGACTGGTTCGGGACGCGAGTTGGGTTTTTGGAACCAGTATTTTATGGCGAGAAAGTTCCGTGAAGGATCGGAATTAATCCGACGCCGTTTGGTGGGAGAAAAATGAGAATTTACGGTTTTGCCTCTCCAAACTTTTGGACTGATTTTCGAAGGCTTAAAGGGTGATTTTTAAGGATCCGACACCGTATTATGCTGGCCATGCATATATAGGACCGGTATGGATAAAAATTGGAATTTCGGTTCGGGATCGAAAAATTACGAAAATGCCCCTAGGGCTAATTTGGCTAATTCCGAATTTTGGTCAAAATTTTGGGGTTAACCAAGGTTGATTAGGGCTTAACTAGGTCTGGTCAGCTTGGGTTAAGGACAAATGACAAAAGGGCCCCTAAATTATTGGATTTGATCAAATTTGAGCCCTTGGATTAGGGGCAAAATTGTCCTAAGGCACTAGATTGAGACACTTGGACTCCACTAAGACCAAATTTGACCCATTTGACCAGATTGTCTTCTCTCTCTCTCATTTCCTTGTTCTGCAGAGAGCTCCCCCAAATTCTTCTCCCTTTTTGTTTCCGTTTCGGTTCCCGTAGTGGGCATTTCGCTCATCACTGTTCATTCCGAACACGATACCGGTGAGCCGCTCGGCCACCATCGCCCGTCGCCACAACACCCTTGGACCTTCCTCTCACCTGATCAGCCACCCTCAGCCCCGTTTCCAGCCCCAATTAGTAAATTCCAGCAGCGAATCGTCGTTCCCGTCGTCGCCGTGACCGCCGGCTTACATCCGGGACGCCGCCGTCGATCCTTACCGTGCGTCGGTGATCGACCGCCCGTTATCGTCGTCCCGAGTCATTAATAGGCGAGTATAAACCCCTAAACCCTTAATTAGTTTATTTGTGCATTTTAGAGGGTAATTAGGGGGTTGATTAGGCTTAATCATGGTCTAATCATGGTCTAATCATGTGTGGGGTGATTAGGGGACCTAATTAGTGCCTAATGAAGTGAGTTAGAGGTGGATTATGGCCTAATTGGTGTTCTGTCCTGGTACTGTTCACCAGTACCGAATTTGCATTAAAATGGCTTAAGTTGTACATTAAATGGGTTCATGGATTAAAGCCTTGAATTAAGCATTTTATAGGCTAATTAGGCTTGGACAATGCTTAATTAGGTGTACTTGGCTATTGGGTGAATAGAGTGTGAGATTAGAGTCTAATGAGGTTGTTTAATTGTGGTTTAATGGGCTAAGTATGTTCTGCCCTGGTACTGTTCATACAGTACCGAAATTGTGTAATTTGCCTAAGTGTTTCACTAATTGGGTTCAATTGCTAAGGACTTTGAATTGGACATTTTGGGGACTAATTAGGCTTAATTGAGGCTTAATTAGGTGTATTTGGTGGTTGGATGATTAGGGTATATGATTGGGCCCTAATGAGATTGTTTAAGTGTGGTTTAGTGCCTAATGGATATTCTATTCTGGTACTGTTTACCAGAACCGAATTGCACTATATGGCTTAAATTGGGACTTAGTTGGTTCATTGACTATTGGTTTGAGTTTGGCCATTTTTAGGGGTTGATTAGGACTTGTATAAATTCCTATTGAATGACCCCGAAATAGTGAGAATGACTATCGAGATTGATTTGCCCAAGGCGGGCCTTTAGCGCATTGAGTTACTTTGGAAAGAATGCGTGGAAATGAGTGTTGAACTTATTGAACTAGAGGAGTGATAAATTGATGGTGCCGAGGGTGTGTTAAATTCATTGGCTTGGTAAATAAGTGTGTTCGGCATGTTGGCTTGGGTATTGGCATGAATTTCTGAGTATATGATTTGTATGCCATGTTGTGATTGATTGGGAATTGAGTGCAACAATGTGCATACCTGAGATTTATTTAATCGGGCCTACGGGTCGTTATAATCAATTGTGGCCTTCGGGTCGGGCCTACGGGTCATTATAATCAATTGTGGCCTTCGGGTCGGGCCTACGGGTCGATTTATCAATTGTGGCCTTCGGGTCGGGCCTACGGGTCGTTATAATCAATTGTGGCCTTCGGGTCGGGCCTACGGGTCATTATAATCAATTGTGGCCTTCGGGTCGGGCCTACGGGTCGATTTTCATCTGTTGGCCTTCGGGTCGGACCTACGGGTCGTTATAATCAATTGTGGCCTTCGGGTCGGGCCTACGGGTCGATTTATCAATTGTGGCCTTCGGGTCGGGCCTACGGGTCGATTTATCAACTGTTGGCCTTCGGGTCGGGCCTACGGGTCGATTTATCAATTGTGGCCTTCGGGTCGGGCCTACGGGTCGATTTATCAACTGTTGGCCTTCGGGTCGGGCCTACGGGTCATTTTATCAACTGTGGCCTTCGGGTCGGGCCTACGGGTCGTTATCTCCAACTGTGGGCCTTCGGGTCGGTATAACTGCACGTGATTTGCGTTAATGTCAAATGCCTAACCTGCAGGGCTATGAGACAATGTATTGGGCTGTGAGCCCGGGTGAAATTATGTTGATGTGCTGGTTCATTGGTTGATGCGTTTTATTTACCCTTTTGGAGGTGCACATTAGCCTAGTTTAGGATTAGTGGTTTGTACTTGCTGAGTTTTCTCACGGTTGTGGTAAAACCGACATTTCAGATCCCCGGCCATGAGTAGACTGAGCCCGAGACAGAGTTTGAGGCTATGAGTTCAGAGGAGGAGTCAGAGCAGTCCGAGAGTTCTTCCGAGACGTCTGGATCTGACCCCAACTGGATACCTAGGGTAGACCTCAGTTTTAGGAGCGAGGGCCGATACCTTTTTACTGTAGCCCTCTAGTGTTTAGCCAATCTCCCTAAGCCACCGATCTCTTTTTGTACTCGTGGCCCTTTTGTTGTATCTCTGGTTTCAATGAATGTATATATCGTTTTAATCATTTGTATATTGTTGTTCGTTGCTATTTATGGTTGCTTTTAAATTGTCTGGGTGTATATATATATATATATATATATATATATATATACGTCGTTTCCGCATGTAGCGTGTTTTCTCTGATTTGGGTTTTCGGGTCAGTGACGTAACCTGGGAGCGTCGCATCTTATTTCGACCTATACGCGGATGTTCATCCTTGGTGGGGTACGGGGCGTGACAACGGGTGGTGGAGGGCGGCCGACGGCGGGAGACGGTGGCCGGTGGACGGCGGGTGGCGGCCCATGGTGGCCGGCGTTGGGATACGGGTGACGGGAGACGATGGCCGGCGGTGGGAGGCAAGCAGCGGGGGGATTCGGGCAGCGGTGGGAGGAGAGCGGCCGGCGGTGGGAGATGGTGGCCGGTGGACGGCGGTGGGAGGTGGGCAGCGGCCATCGACGGATGGCGGCGGGCGGCGATCGCCGACAAGTCGGTGGCGGATGGACGACCGACTTGTAGCGAGGGCGAACGATGAGAAGAATTTGAACTTCTCATTTCTGTTCCAAAAATAGAGAAGCAAAAAATTTTAATTTTTGATTTCTGTTCCAAATCTATTTCTGGAATAAATTTTGGTTCCAGAAATAGAAATTAAAATTGCGTTACCAAACGGATTTCTGTTCCAAACCTATTTCTGGAATAGAAATAAAGAAATAGAATAGTTATCATTCGCAGCTTAATTAGCAGTTTTCATGTGATGATCCTCGCTTGCATGCAAAATTAACTAAGTGTAAATGTAGGTGATATTCATTCTTATAACCCATCAATCAAAAAAACTGGTCGGGAAAAAAAAAAGAAAATTTCCATATTAGCTTCATAAATTTATGTGTATTTTCACTATCAACAGTGTCAAGAAAACTTGCATCGCAAAATAAGGGCTCGGCCCTATAATGCTTTGAAGAAAGCCTCGTGTGTTTTTCAAACCCAACTTCTCACGTACTCAATTAATGTACACGTGAAATTGACAATGACGATGAACATTGCCGTAAATCCACGTTAGCGATGTACACATGGTATTGACATGCGGGACCTTCAAATGGCAACATTGGACGGAACTAAAAAGGGGGCCAAGATTTGGGTTCGGATTGGGAGTTTGCGATTGTTTTCTAGACAGAAAAAAGTTCCGACTAGAATATGGACCTAACATAAATTTGGTGCTTTTTAACAAAATTAGGCCTTATAAGTAAGAATTCCTTCTTAACTAGATTGATCATTCATAACTTTTTTATTCGAAATGATTGTGCCTATAATTGTTTAGTAATTTAGGTGACGAAGATTGAATTTAAGGAAACAATAGATTTTTTCAGTGACCACTCCCTGTTTGTTTGCCTGTGTCCCATTTGGGCTCCCTAGAGTTCTTCGGAGCCAGTTACCCATAGCAATTGGGTCCAAAACGCCCTAGTTGGGCTTTCTTGACTAAAAAAAAATGCAAGGCTGTCCATTTTCTTTTGATCTGAATATTGTTTTTTTGGTCAAATTTTGATTTGAAGTTAAATTGGATTAAGTTATTTATGTCGCGAATGTTCAGAGTAGCACCAAATGAATGATTTTCGTCATTCGGGGGAGTGCAAAAGGTATAACGCCCTGATTAGTGTGCACTTCACTATTCAGCAAAACGGGAACAACGACAAGCGTAAAACCACTGGAGAGAGTGAGAGGGGATGGGAGTGTTTCTTATGATGTTCTTGATGTATAGAACAACGAAAAAAAGGTAGATATTTATAGGAGAAATAGGTTGACAGAAAGCTAGTAATATCAGGTAACTGTCAGGAGAAGTAATGCGAAACTGGTTCGCAGATCAAATATCACAATGGCTAGTTTGACTAATTTCGCACGCGGGCGAGGCCAAATCCAACTTTACCCTTAGTTCGATCTTCTTTTGGGCGAACTCAACATCTTTTTTTTTTTTTTTCATGTTGTTAACAAGTTAGTAAAGTGGTCCTATAAATAAAAAGAACAGGAGAGAGCTTCTCAAGTAACGTGGGACAAAATAAATATAAGAGTAAGTAAATTTAATGAAATACTTCTAAATCATTTTATGTCGCTGACGGTACGTGATTTCAGATGCTTCATGAAATTGCTCTTTTATGGCCCGGACATGCGAGCTATCAATAACTAGGAGAATTTCTTAGAGGAGTTTTCGTTTTCTTTTGAATTTACGAGAAAGTACGAGTATGTCGTTATTGTGGGGACTATGGAAACAATGATCCTCGATATTTACGAACTAAGAAGGATTACACTTCGATGTCCTCCGCCTCGAACAATTAAGAAGGCAAAAGGGGTTGGGACGAAGCCATCCGATTGAGTGGACAATTCTTTAGAGGAATCTGACCGGTAGATTTGTCACGCTTACACAAACAAACTGTAGCCATAAGCATTAACGAGGCTTAACCTGAATCGAAATCCAAATTCAAACTGTAGGCAAAATCTAATATGTAACGATCCGGTATGACGAGAGCAGGGAGTGGTTGCTTGTGCCAAAGGGCACGAATAATGAGTGGCTCTCAGCAAGCTTTTAAGATGGCGAAGAGGGCAGAAAATGAACCAAATTATATACTGAATAGAGGGAGAGTGTGCATGAAATATAAATATATATATGAAAAGTAGAATTAACTCTCGGGAGCGTCTTTTTACGTAATAGCAAACTTTGTTTTTGAATTCCAAAGTTAAGCCTGCTCAGGTTAGAGCACTACTAGTAAGAGTGTGCAAAGGAATTGGAAACCGTCCGAAACCGGCGATTCTCGGTTCCAATTTTCTAGAACCGGTGAGTACCGGTCCAGTTTCCGGTTCTAGGTATGGAATAGCCCACCCGCCCACCCGAACTAAACCGGTAATATATATAATTTTTAAGAAAAATTTCCAACAAAAAAAAAAGAAATTTTTTTAAGAAAAATGAAAACCTTAAAATCCCTAATTTGAAGCTCAACGCCTATCAAATAAGTGCTCGTCTCGTCTCATTCTCATCTTGTCTGAGTCGTCTCTCTATCTCTCACTCATGGTCTCAATTCTCAAGCTCAACGCCTATCGACTCATGACCTCGACTCTCAACTTTCATCAACTCATGGCTGTGTCTTCAGCCGTTTATCACCTTCCTCTCTCGCTCTCGGTCACCTCCATTTGCATGAAGCTTGGTAGGATCGGTTCCATGGACTCACCCAGGAACCGGATCGGACCAGCGATCTAGTTTCTGAGTGGATCCATAAAACCAATAAGCGGTTCTCGATTTCAATTTTTCATAACCGGTCCTTAGTGGGCAGTTCCCGATTCCATGATAGGAACTGCTTACCCGGACCATTCTCTCCCCTAACTGCTAGGATGGGTGACCTATTAGGAAAGTACCTATCTGTAAGTCAAAGCAGATAATATCTCGAGTGAGTTAATTCAGGGATGTTACATAATATAATCTAAAATGATATGTTATGAATGATCTTTTAATATTTATGTCTAATGTGTTGTGATTTTGTGACGTCTTGATTGTCAATGATTGTTCTTCCTTGATTCTTCTGAATTCTTTAGATGAGCCATTCCATTATGCACTTTGATTCTTCTCTGAAAACTTTTTAACTTTCTTGACTTGTGCCTCACTCTAAGGGTGATTTGTAACTACTCCGCATTCCTTAGTCATTATTTCTTGATCCATGGTTGCTCCTTGACTTAATCCTCAACTCATGTGCATATTTCCAGTCAATCAATCCTCGCCACCGTCTCATATACTTTAACTAAGCTCTGCCCTTCGGGAACTCATCAGTCAAGTACTCCATCGACGGGCCTCGTGAGCCTCGTGAGCCAATTGTATTGCGACGGCCTCAATGATTTATAAGCTTGTCAGACATTCCACCAATTGGGTAAGTGTATTGTCATGGCCTGATTTTAGCCATTAACTTTTTTTTATGTTTGGGTCCGAATTTCGTACCGGGGTCAAGAGGAATAAGAAGGGTTTTGGATACTGTCTTCAATACATTTGGCAATTTATTTTTATTTTTCTTTTGAAACTTAGGATGAGTGCCATTTGTAAATGAGATTAGCTTAGCTGTTGGTTCTCTGTTTATTGGAGCCGATTAATACGTCTTGGGAGCGGATCTAGTGGAAGGTCTATCCATCTGATAGCTCAGAAACAAAAGACTCTTTCAAAAGATTCTCTAAATTATTATGACCCAAAAAAAAAAATTTCCTCTATGTTGCTATGATGTGATGTGTGTTCATGAGATTTTTTATTGGTCGAATATTTATAAATTTCAATATGGCCTCTCTTTCTTGCAAGATACCATTAATCATTACTTTTGAAAAGCTTAGGGAGAATGTACTAACCATATATGATAATAATTTTATATGTGTTAATTTCTTATTAGCTATATATATTATTCAAAATTTTATGCAAAATAAGTTTTCCTACTATAGTTTGTTAATTTACATGATGAAGATTGAATTTAAGGCTCCGATTGTTTCACGGAAAATTAAGGACCCAGAAAATATTTTCCTAAAAACTATCGCTTGTATCGCTTACAAAAGTGAATGAACAAAAAATGTCTTTATTGTCCACGGAAATATTTAGACATAAATTGTTGTTGGACTAATTATTTTAAGTGATACAAATAATTATTTTTAGGGAAATATTTTTCAAATTATTTGTTTTTCCGTGAAACAAATGGAGCATAAGAAAACAATAGACTTTCGTGGGCAACATCTTTGCAATACATCGAATTGGCAAATTTCAATTAGTAAATTTAACACTTGCATAAGAGAAAAATGCAACTTGAAAATTATTTAGCAACTTTAATATCTGATACTCGTACGTTCTTCTTTTTAATGAAACTTGCCAGACACTTGCTAAATAATTGTGACATCAAATCATCTCTTGTCAACTCTTTCTCACATGGCCCGTTCCATCAGAGCTAAATTTTCCTTTTTTTGGGTCAGAATCAGAGCTAAATTGAATAATGCTAACAACCGCAATCACAACTATAGAAATCGATATGAGGAATTCAAGTTGGAAAAAAGGAAAAAATTCGACGGAACGGAAATTTGAGAATGACCCACAAGTCAACTAAGAACCATTGACGGAATTTTCATATTATTTTGTTAAACTTTGTTTTTGTACTCTTAGAATTTACTAATTAAACTTCGTTCTTTTGACTTGGATCCGTAATTGAAAGGTACGGTGTCAATTTTTGGATGACATTGGACATTGCGATCGGAAGGCTTGATCGGAATAACTCGGGACCCACTAATTAGAGGTGTGATTTCGGAGAATCTAGCCCTTCCTCGAGAGCCAATATGGAAAGAAATTTTAAAGAGAGTTTGCTAAACCTACCAAAGTCAAACCATAGATTCATGTTTAAGGATGATTATGACACCGGATCCGACCATGAAATATAAATGATATAGAGTTCCTATCCAATAAAAGCCATGCGGCTAAGTCAACAGCGTACAAAATTTGGCTTTAAGGCTGCGTTTGGTAACTGGCCAAATAGTAATTGACTCTATTCTTTTGTTCCCATAATCAGTTTTGGAACAGAAATCCGTTTGATATATTTTTTGTTCCCGAGCACAAATTTGCACAAATTTGTTTCCAGAATCAGTTTTGGAACAGAATCAATAAGCAAAAAGAAGTTGCTTCTTGATTCTGGAAACAAGAATAAAAAATGGAAAAGAAATTTTTTTTTTCTTCTTCTTCCTGGCCTGTGGCCGGTCACCGGCCACAGGCTAGGGTCGCCGAGAGCGAGGGCTAGAACCTTGCCGCCTGGGCGAGGGTGGCTCGCGGCTTGGGCGAATGCTGCTCTCGTCACCCTCTGAGCCACAAGGGCCGCGGCGATAGAGCCGGCCCTGGCTTGTGGCCGTTCACGGGCGCCGGCGACATGGCCATGGCCAAGGAAGGGGAAGAAGAAGAAAAAAAAAGAAAAGAAAAAAGAAAGAAATATTAGAAAATTTAAAATATTATTAATAAAAAGAAATTTTGTGCGGTTAACAAACACATTTATGTTTTTTTCTATTCCAATAATAGAAATTTTGGGCAGTTACCAAACGCATTCAAATGCTTAGAAATTGCTCTCGGGCATGAAATAAAAAAAATTATTTCTGAATAGAAATTATTTTTGAGAACAGAATGATTACTAAACACACCCTAAGTTAACTTTAAGGACACCTGGGCACTTGTCTTGATTCCAATTGGGCCGAAAAGAATCGGACTTGGCAGCTTCGCCAATTTCGTTTCTTCCCTTTGCCAAGGTCTTTTCTCTCCCCCCCTTCTTTGGCTCTGGACGTCGGGAAATGGTTGTGCATTTTGTTATCTTTATTATCATTTCAAGTTACTATAAACTTGCCAAAAAAAAAGTTACTATAAAATAAGGGGAAAATTGTTGGATGTTTGTTTAAAAATGACACAAACAGTCCATGAACTTTGGCCTAATATACAATGTGATCCGTGAACTTTTAATTTATTCAATATAGTCCCTGAACTTCAGCCTAATATTCAATGTGATCCCTGAATTTTTAATTTGTTCATTGTCATTTATGAACTTTTGGCACGTGTTCAATTTAGTCCCTATATTATGTGAAAATATTCAATATAGTGCTTCCATTCATTCGAGTTCAGGGACTACATTGAACATTTTCATATAATTCAATGACTATATTGACATGTATCAAAAGTCCAGGGACCATATTAAACAAATTAACAGTTTACGGATCACATTGAACATTAGGTTAAAGTTCATGAACTACATTGAATACATTAAAAATTCAAGGACAATATTGCATATTGGGTCAAAGTTCAATGACTGTTTGTGTCATTATCCCTAAAATAAGAGACTACATATATTCACGTTAATATGGTATCGAGACTTAAAGCATATGCAGCATTGTTGTTTTCTTTATGACACTTCTAGACTATGATACTATCCGGAGAACGGTAAAATTCGGTTATAGTTCATTGTAATTAACAGATATAGACTCTCATGTGATCTTTTGATAGAACTCTTATGTTATAGTTCAGTTGGCTTGCTTTATTCATGGAGAGAGAAATTTCAATCAAATTTTGACCTTCTTGTAAGAATTCCGAGCGCCTGATCATATAGAAAACACGTATATAGAATAGTGCTGTATCACGAGCGAAATGATCATTTGTCAATCACCAATTCTTGCGTTCGTATTTACTCCTATCGTGTCAAATTTAAGTCTAACCAAAGGCAATATATAATATATATGTGTGTACAGATACATGTACTATATATATGTATGTATGTATATGTACCGTGTCATAACTTTAAAATCCGAACATGACACGTTTATTAAGCGAGTTACATGATGCAAAGTTTGAGCTTCTACATATAAACGTGTAAAAACAAATTTAGACGTTTAAAATATCTGAACAGGTTATGTTGATACGGCCAATAGATAAAAATGCATCATTAAACGTGTTTAAGTGTGTCACGAACGAGTTAAAAGGATCAATCTATATCTTACACGGTATTAAGATATAAACTGATTGTCCCGTTTATGGAATAAAATCGTCATGTGAACGCATTTACTTTATTAAGATTTCAATAGATTTATAGACAAACAAAATCTGATATGGGATTAGCGCCGGCCATGTCACACAGGACGGCTGGAGTCTGCGTCAGCGACTTCCGATCAAAAAGGCCGGATGGATTATGTTTGGCAAATCATCAAAAAAGGTTGAGCACTAAAATGGCCAATTTGAAAAGTTTATAACTAAATTTGCCGTCACACAATGTGTTTAGGACTTGCCAGACAATTATCTCAAGTTATAATTACCCACACGCTCGAGTGTTTCCCAATTCTTCCCACAATGTTTAGCATCGCGTAATTGATCCATGAAATGAGTCACCGAGTGTTACCTCCTGACTTGAAACACTCACATTTCCCCGAAAAGACACGCTTCAATCGTAGGCTTTGCGCACTATATAAAGGCTCAGGCTCAAGCTCAGGCTGCTCAGGGGTCGGAGCTTACCATAGTCCTCTTTTAACCATATTTCCTACAAATATTTCGCTTGGGAACGGCATGACGACATTGTTCGAGGCAACGCCCCCGTTCTATCTCATCGTCCCCATCTTCGTCGCCACCTTCCTCTTCTTGATCGCCCTCAAGCGGAGGAGGCCCAACCTCCCTCCGAGCCCCAAGGCATTGCCGGTCCTTGGCCACCTCCACCTCCTCGGCCCCCTCATCCACCATTCCTTCCGCAACTTCGCGGCCCGCCACGGCCCGCTGATCAGCCTCTGCCTCGGGTCGGTGCCGTGCATCGTGGCCTCAACCCCCGACCTCGCGCAGGAGCTCCTCAAGACGCATGAGCTGACGTTCTCGGCGCGCAAGCACAACGCGGCCATCGACCACCTGACCTACAAGTCGGCCTTCGCGTTCGCGCCCTACGGGCCGTACTGGAAGTTCATCAAGAAGCTGAGCCAGACCGAGCTCCTGGGGGCTCGCACCCTCAACCAGTTCCTCCCCATCCGCACCAGCGAGCTCCGACACTTCATCAGAGTCTTGCACGATAAATCTTTAAGCGGCAAGAGTGTCAACGTCACGCAAGAGTTGGTGAAGTTGTCGAACAACATCATCTCTCAGATGATGCTGAGCATTCGGAGCTCGGGCGTGGACAGCCAGGCCGACGAGGCGAGGACCCTCATAAAGGAGGTCACTCAGATCTTCGGCGAATTTAATGTGTCCGACTTCATCTGGTTTTGCAAGAACGTCGATTTTCAGGGCTATAAGAAGCGGTTCGAGGACATTCACAGGAGGTACGATGGTTGCACTATCTGAGTTGAATTGATCATATTGACAAATACTTGTACATGCTTACACACGCATATTTTGTTCACGCATCTTGTGATTGATGAACAGATACGATGCGCTGTTGGAGAAGATCATTGGAGATAGAGAGGAGCTGAGAAGGAAGAAGAGAGAGCAAAGAGCGGGGGAGGGAGGAGGGAAAGAAGAAGTGAAGGATTTTCTGGACATGATGCTTGACATCTACGAGGATGAGAACTCGGAGATGAAGTTGACCAGAAACCACATTAAGGCACTGGTTTTGGTAAGGGCAAACCCATTCTTTAATTAGCTCGTAATTAACTCTCTTGGATTCGAAAAGCCAAAAGTTGATTGAACTTTGTCTTTTTCATGAAACGGTTTTATGTTGCATGCTTAGATGGTGTCATTTGATCGATCAATTATCATTGTCTTTTAGGTTTTTTTATAATATTTAGTTAGATGAATGACATTACATCAACATGTCACGTGATATAGATCCTCTCCTTAACTTAGTTGCATATTCATAATTGGTTTTGTCTTGCCAAATGGACTAGAATCTCTAATTGCTCAACGAGGAAAAGTTTAGACTATCTTTACATAAAACTTTTTCGAGCATTGAGAGGGAAGGAAGACGTCCTAGGGTTGAAAGACTATTCCGTCTAGATGGTTTAGGGTTTTGGTTATCAAATAAGCAACAGCATCAAAGAGAAAGTCATCCTAGAAATCTAAACTTACGATGGCTGACGTAAGTAGTTTCACAGAATGAGTTTTACTAGTGAAAGCAGACGACATGCGGTGTTTGCCGAGTCCTCAGGACGTCCTTAAACATGCCGATAAGCAGCGAAGCTTCTTTTGCGTTTTGAGCCAACTTTGCATGTATTGCGGGGGCATTCTGCGAAGCACGGAATGCATGTAGCATGATCAGAACCGGATGGCCATCTTGATTCATGCGTAACTGAGCTTAAACTGTACAGTTTATCTATATGAAGAAATTATTTTAAACTGACAAAAGTAAAATTGAGATGTTTAACATTAAACAAAATTCATCCTAGGATATATTCACTGCCGGTACGGACACATCGGCCAGCGCAATCGAATGGGCACTGGCCGAGCTCATGAACAATCCGGTGGTGCTCGAGAAGGCAAGGGAGGAGATAAGTTCCGTCGTGGGCGGTCACAGGTTAGTGGACGAATCCGACATGAAATCGCTGCAGTACGTCCAAGCCATCATAAAGGAGACGCTCCGTCTCCACCCTCCGATCCCGATGATCGCGCGAAAGTCGGTCCAGGAATGCGACATCAGAGGGTACACAATCCCCAAAGACACCTTGCTGTTTGTGAACATTTGGGCCATAGCTAGAGACCCAAAGGTGTGGGCCAATCCCCTGGAGTTCAGCCCGGAGAGGTTCCTCGAGCCCGCCAACCCAACGGGGGCCATCGACGTGAAGGGCCAGCATTTTGAGCTGCTGCCTTTCGGGTCCGGCAGGAGGGGCTGCCCGGGGATCTCGCTCGCGATGCAGGAGATGCCGACAATGCTGGCGGCGATGCTCCAGTGCTTCGATTGGAAGCCGTGCGATCGGGACGGAGAGGAAGTCAAAGCGGTCAGCATGGACGAACGGCCCGGATTGACCTGTCCTAGGGCCAATGATCTGTTTTGTTTGCCTGTGTCGCGTTTGGGCTCGATCGAGTTCTTAAGCGGCTAGTGACCCACAGGTTCGGCAGTTGGGTCCAAAATGCCATAATTGGGCTTTCTTGAATCAAATAAATATAAGGTTGTTCCATTTTCTTTTGATTTGAAGTTAAACCGGATTTAGTTTCACATTTTGTCTAAAATCCTTGGATTTTCATGTTGTAAATTAATCCCAGTTACCATCGAATGAATGATTTCCGCCCTTTTGGAGATTGCAGAAGGCAGAACGCGAATGTCCTTTAGGATTCAACAGACCTCCCGATCGGTGTGCACGTTAATATTCAGGCAAAAAATAAAAAGGGCGAGAAATGTAAGACCATCAGAGAGAGTAAGGGATGAGAAATTTTAAGGAAATCAAATCGGAGAATTTCAGAAACTTTAATCCTCTTAATCGTACTTTAAATCTGCGGTCGTTGACCTAGGATTATCTCGGAGCGCCCTCATATTGGCTGTGCTCCATGTATGCTCAAAACTACGTGAGAGGAGAATCCTTGCCCTCGTGTAATATCCCATCCCATCTTTCTTCTCTTATAGAATTAAAAGCCATGCTCAAATAGTTGGTCCTTTTTTCTTAAACCATTTGAGGTGAGTGGAACGTGACATGTAGTCCCAGGTGAACAGGTCGATCTGCTCATATCTGGGAGGAGTAGAGCAGGTTAAAAATGATGGATACACTTACATTTATAAGTTTTCTACAACTCGTTTGAAATTCAATCCAGACTTTGCTAATTTGACCTTAGTGTATGTTTATAGGATATAAATCAATAGAGAGTCCGCGCCTTTCAACTAGTGGTATATAAGATATGAGAATCGCCAAGAATTAGAGAAAGCTTCGAGCGATCTGATCTGTTTGTGGCATCAACAAGTGACTGCATGGAACAGACCGGTTTGCTTGTCTGTATAGCAAAGAAAACAATAATAATAATTTATTAAGCGTTCCTTTTTTTTTTCCTTTTGCGGTAAATGAGTAATTGAGTAATTATTGGAGTACTAAATAATGCAAATCATAGTACGGAGGACTCTCTCCCGTCGTTACTTCAGGACTAGACAACTCACGTGATCAATATGCCAATTTTGATCCCTAACCTTATCCCCCAGTCCAAGACTCCACAAATATCATAATCTTTCACTAAGGAAAAATAGGAAAAAGAAGAAGAAGAGAATATAGATGAGCATTACCGGTAATAATTAATGTCGAGAAGGGTATGAAAAATTTGTGTTTCACTAACACCATGAATCTGTATAGATGACTCAAAAGTCAGATTCGATTAACTAACATATTATGTGAATAATATGGAAATGGTCATGGGAAGTTAGAGACCGAATTAATTCCTCTTTACTCATCAACTGGCATACGAAAAGTCCTGTTTACATCGCTCAAACATGAAGTTTCATTACGCAATTTTGATATTTTAGGTTGAACTATGTAAGGCGAGATGATCTACTTGTATTACAACTTGTCACAATATTCTTTTTGAATCCCATTTTATCATATATTCTATCATATGTTCAAGAAGGTCCATCCATGGTGGGCAAGCATAGTGGGTGGGCTATCACAGATACTATGCTTGTCTTCATGGCTCTGGTTGTTATGTGAGAGTTTTTTTTTTTATTTCAAAAGGTTCCAATCATAATGAAGTTAAATTCACATCGTCCTCAACATCAACAGGAAATAGTAAAGCACATGATGGGCGTTTCTCATTGTCCCCCAAAAGCGGAGGAACCCAACAAAAAGCCTTTCGAATCATATTTCGTTTGTCTTGTCATGAAACCCTCGGAAGTTTTTCTTTCTTTGGTTCCGTCGCATTCTCCTTTCTCTTTTGATTTCTACTTTAGTTGGCTGGTTTGGACGTCGCAGCTCTGTGATTTCTTCCTTTTTGACAAAAACAAAACGAAGAATATGGATGGATGCAATTCTAGGGTGCAACGATTGCCGTTCTTCAATTAGGATCTGTTTGCTTCTTTTAGTTCAATTTCAAATCTGATTTCGCAAATTCGTTTCATCAATCCGCGCAGCGAGCAATAACCCCAGAAGACTTGTTTGAGCTTGAAGTTTGTATGATTTGGTTCTAAGCATGGCTGGTTTGTTGTTCTAAAGGCAATTTTGTAGTGGATTCTCTAATCAATAACACCAGTCAACTATGTCTTTCAAGTCATTTCCAACACCATCAAACGTAAGGAAATAACTAGGTTGACTCATATGACGTGTATAATTAGTTAGATAAATTGAATTTTCTCGTTAAGATCCTTGTAACGATAGTACGGATATATCATCATCCGCGTAACCACCGCAAAATTTTTAACGATGATACAAACATATCTATTATGCCCAATCGTAACTTCGCATAGAAAGCAAAATATCCCTCAAAATTTTGTAAAGAAGAAATAAATTAGTTAAGTAAAACTTTGAGATGAAATAATCTTTTTTTAGCAAATTGAAGATGTCCAAATTGGGGTCATTCAGCCCCGGAATATCAGCCCCACGCCAAATCACCATCCAAAGTGCGCCGACCGAAAAATAAGAAAGAAACCCTAATTTTTCTGATCCGGCCACTAGTATTAACCATAAGATCAATTGAAGGGTGGATATCTCATCCTCCCTTTTCTGGTTCTTTCCCTCTTTCCTCCAAGCCGCCCACGTCATAGTCAAAGAAATAAAAGGTAAGCCAAGTGAGAAACAAAACAGAACAAAACAAAAAGGCAGAAAATAAACTTGAAACTCGTCGATAGAGAGAGAGAGAGAGAGAGAGAGAGAGAGAGAGAGAGAGAGAGAGAGAGAGAGAGAGAGAGAGAGATTGAAATTGATTGAAATTGCAACCTTTTTGTTCTATACCGACCAACTCAACTCAAGGGTTTCGTGTCTCATTTGTATCATGAACTTGGTTAAAGATGAGATGATCCAAGTTTCAAAAAGCAGGAAATGAAAGATGAAACAGAAAGATGGCAAAAAAGATAATAATAATAATGAAAGAAAGGAAAGAAGAAACGGAAAGACATGGATGCAGCCCCCACCATCCCCTCCATTATTTGGAATTGACTCGTACCCTACGTGGAAAAATTAGCATATGGTCCAAGAAGATTATGTGTTAACATTGAATCAAGCAAGCGTGGATCGGCTCAAGATATTTTTCTCAATTTAAAAACCAATTCCTATTGACTTTTTACATTCTTCTAAGGTCGCAAAACATTTCCTTCGAGGAAAAAAAAATCTTAAGTTGGACTTACAATTTCATACACACAACATTGGGTCAAT
The DNA here is from genome assembly GCF_021117445.2 of Syzygium oleosum. Lineage (NCBI taxonomy): Eukaryota > Viridiplantae > Streptophyta > Magnoliopsida > Myrtales > Myrtaceae > Syzygium > Syzygium oleosum. The sequence goes on from NW_026607487.1 coordinate 10,158,233, forward strand.
CAAGTTGTTCGACTTGCTTTTGTCAGGGCTTCAAGTTAATTCTGGATTGCTCAACTCCAGCACCAACTTATGTTGACTAAGTGCGCTCTTCCTGAACAATAATCACTTAAGGCAAACTCAAACAAATTAATCTGGGTTTTCTTTATCAATTGCTATTTCAACTGGAGAAGCTTGATATCCCTTAATCTAGGGTCTTATTTTGTATACTGTCCTTAGTAAATCCAAATTATATTGATGGCACGAGTGCGTAAGAATTTAAGGATATGCACGTTACATTCCATGCATGGTTACAATATATATTTCACACGCGCATTCTTTGTGGAAATCAAGAGCTATTACACTTGGAGTGAATATGAGAAAACTCCTTCATTAATCTCCACGAAGAGCTCAATGTAATTGTGATATAAGTTCGTCAATTACGAATAGAAACAATAGGGTCAAGTTACTATGAATTTCTATCTTTGTTTCTCTTTCTCTCAAATGGAGGAACCCCACTCATATCAGTGAATGGCACGCCCAGCAGATCGCAGACAAGGAAAAAGTGTTCGTGCGTACACATACACATGTGACAACCTCAGTCATGATCGGTGACCACCTCCATCGACTACATCATGATCATACATGGCTCATGTACGCTCTACGCACTTACAAGGGAGAGTCAGATCCGCATGGAGGAGCTTCAGGCGTTGGCTCATCAACAAAATGATGGAGAGCCTCAGGCTTTGCCATCATATTAAATTTCAGAACTAGTCGAATCCATCTTTTCATCTTATATTTAACTGATTAAGCCAGGATTTAATGATTTTTAGCTGGAATTATTTCATTAAATCACTCACGGAATTGTGGCTTAGTGGGGTTTATCGTGACCAAATTAAGAATGATGCAGTGTCCAGACAATTGCCTGGTGGGGTTGGGACCGAGCCAAGGGTTTTGATCACATGATCATCTTGCAAAAGGCGACCGATCGGAATTATGTCCGTAAAATAAGTTCCGACAGGTATTCTTTAGCCACGGACAGAACTGAGCACGAGAATACATGTTCGGAATCGCCAGCCGAGCAGGGACTTTAAAATTCAGAGAAGAAAAACGAAATGAAAAAATGGAATGCTGCAAAAAAGGACATCGTTGTTTGTTTCGAGAGAAAAATTAAGATATCGGATCGCGCCAATACCAAGCAGACCTCTAAGGTCTTTTTTACTATCTTTAATTCAAACATGTACATAGATCAAGATTCTGACCATGTGGACACACAACGTTTCTTTTCAAATATAATTTACAAAGCACGGCCATACATGTTTGAGATTTATGGAAAAATTACACACACGGGGGCTCTTCTAGGAACTCTAACCTGGGAATTCATTTAGACAGAAAGGGAAATATCATCAGAGACTAATCAGTGGATTTGATTAGGTCAGGAGGACCATGAAGGTGAAGAAGAGGTTGTCGAAGATGGCCAGAGCTGAGCATTCTTCACCCGAGAGACGCTGGTCAGAACACCTAAAGGCGTCACGTCTCCTTTCACCGTCACTTTCTTCGTCTCCATGTCGATGCTGAACGACGTCACTCCTGCACAGAAACCAGACAACGCCACCACATGCACTCGTTAAAAATTTGTGCACTTCGCTGATCAAATGAGATGGACTATATACTCATGCCCGGGGTTCACAGTTCGACAGGTGTTCGGAAAACCCACCTTCCATTTTCGACAAGTGTTTCCTCACTTTGCTCTCACATCCCTTGCAGTGCAGCGACACACTCAAAACCACAACCTGCAAATCGAGAATACCTCCAAAATAAGCAACGCTTTCTTTACAGCTAACACGATAGTATTCACATTTTAAAAGTCTGTAAAGCAAGTTGGAGACTACATAATTCACTGAATAGTTCTTTCTATGAGCAATTGTCCAAGAGAGTTTGAATTAAGTCCTTCCACCACAACAAGATTACACAAGAACAGAAGGGAGACTATAAGACGAACGAAAAATCGCATGCGAACCTGGTCGCGAGAGCGAGCCGAATTAGAGGCTTTGAGAGATGGAGAATCGTTGGACCCGACCTGGCACTTCGTCTCGTTATTGACTTGTGGAACGGGTACCAATGCGGACGAGACCCGAGCCGACTCTGAAACGCAGTCGACGAAGGGCCTGTCGCTCAGCAAATATCTGGCTGAACCATGAGGGGTGCCACTCGCGAGGTCGTAAACGTCAGCTGAGCTTTTCCTGCGGATGTGCTGGTTGTGATCGCTACTGGTGATCAGCTTCGTGGACGACGAGCCAGTGCTCTTCCTGGGCTTTTCGGAATAAGGCCTCGGAGTGAAGGGCAGTTGGTGGGAGGAACAAGGCACGTGCCCGGTGATCAGGTGGTGTTTCCGGCGATCTCGAAGCTGGTGGTGGTGGTGGGGGTGGTGGGGGTGGTGTCGGTTGTGGCGGTCGATGGGCCTAGTGGTTCCGTGTCGGACCATAGAACGTTGGTCCAAGCTCGTGCATATCGCAGTGGACGCGGGCGATGCACAGAACAGATCCATTCTCTTCATTTTTTTCTCTTTTGGAGAAGAAGATGATGAAATATGGTTTCAGATAAGCAAGTGAGATAAGGAGTACTAAAAAGAGACAAAGAGCTTCTTAGCGAGGGCAACCACTCTTGCTTTTAAAGGTGGTGGATGCGTGAGAGAGAGAGAGAGAGAGAGAGAGAGAGAGAGAGAGAGAGAGAGAGAGAGAGAGAGTTTCAACCTTTTCTCATTTTTCAGAGAGAGAGAGAGAGAGAGAGAGAGAGAGAGAGAGAGAGAGTTTCAACCTTTTCTCATTTTTCAAATTGTAGCCTCTCTCTCTCACTCTCACTCGAGTCTCACTCGAAGTACTAGAGTAAATTTATGACGTATTGGTTAAAAGGATTCTCAATGTAAATATGTTCTTTGTAAATGAAAGAAACTTTTATCTAGAAAATGAAACGAATTCAATTATTACTTTTAATTGTGTAAGTATCAATAACTTAATCCTGTTTGTGGATGAATTTTTACACCATCAATGTAACATGTAAAATTCTGAAGCAAAAGAAAGAAAGAGATAGAGAGAGGGAGAGAATAGACCAACCTGGGTGTGGAAAAAAGATCACCTTGCAAGATTATAGGATGAATCTCGACCTTCAAAGTTGTGGCAAGCTTTTCTCGCAAAAAAAGAATGTTGTTCTTTTTTTAATTTTAAATAAAAGGGGTTTGACGAGTTGGGTTGGGCCAACATCTTTTTGGGTGTGGAATGATTACTAGCACTAGCAGGGGCAGCATCGAGCACAAGTTAGTTCACAAGGACAAGGAAGGAGGAGGACCTGTTTCTAGCACCTGGACCTATCTTATTATTGGCGCATCATTGTTTTACCAAACGCCGAGACGATTGCAGTGAAGGGTTGTTTCGTAGGCGCAGCGACCCCATGGCCTAGCTCTTGATTCTCAGCAGATCATTAGAGTGAATAACTGCTGATTCGTACAGTCTGCACGAGATCAATAGTGCACGACCCATGTGAATCTGTACAGTGAACCGAAACGTTTCTTGTTTGACTGTCTTGTGGATGAAAGAAACCTAGAAATGTGTTTGAAGGAGGATAATATGGCTGAGCAGTGGACCGCCCTGTGATTTGGAGATGAGACAAGGCAACGGGCAAGAAGATCAGAGGTACAACTCACGAACTTGGTCGCATTCATTACATCCTTGGAGATAATTTAATTGATCAGGACCTTGAATTGGGACAAAACCCGTGTAGAAATGACCGAGTGGTGGACTGAGAAAGCGAGCACATGCAAGCGGTTTGTTTTAATTGGTGCGAGAACTGCAAGAGCAATGATCCAAGGTGGTGGAACAAGGGCATGTGCTTCTGCAGCTGACGACTCCATTTTCAGATCTGTTTCCTGTCCTTAGCAAGCTGCTAATTTTAGCAGATCTTCAAGGTTTTCATGTCAAAGTTTGAGATATTTCAGATTCACAAATCGATGTTTATGTCGTGTGATTCTCTACAATTAAGCTTCTCATGCACTGATGTGGAGAAAACGATTTATAATCTCATGAAGATATTTACATACTGATCATTTAGTTATTTGTAGAAACAAATAGGAAAAATGATACAAATGGTCATTGAACTTTGACATAATGTGCATTGTAATCCATAAACTTTTAATTTGTTCAATGTGGTCCCTAAACTTTTGGTACATGTCCAAACTAGTTCTTGGACTATATGAAAATGTTCAATATTGTCCCTGCACTTAAATTTATGAAAGATAACATTGAATATTTCATATGATCTAAGGACTAGTTTGAACATTTACCAAAAGTTTAGGGATTACATAGAATAAATTAAAAGTTCAAGGTTGTCGCGACCTCCCCTCGGCCAATATAGGTGTCAACAAGGGACCACACTACATATTGGGCTAAAGTTCAGGAACCATATTTAACAAATTAAAAGTTCAGGGACTATATTGCACATTGGGTTAGAGTTCAGAGATCATTTGTGTCATTCAACCAAACAAATAATAAGAAATCTCTTCCACCATATATTTAATAAATTTGGAGTTGCATAGAGAGTAAAATGAACTTGAAATTCTGCGGACGGATTGAAAATGCCACATATTCTTGCTCGCCATTAGACGGGTGAGTGGTTTTGCACTGGCTGGTATGAGACTAATATTATAACAAAACCTGATCGATCAATAGACTTGGTCGGATACCGGGCTCAAATATTTCTCAAAAAGGAAGCAACTTCCACAATTACGTCCATTCAGACATAAGGCCGAATGAGCCGCTTGAGTGAGCTGTCATACTCACGACAAGTTATTATTGCAATACTCAAAGAAGCTACACGAATGTGATCTTAGCAATTCATCGTAGGCTTTCAATATATCGAAAAGCGCTTCGTAAATACCTCTACTTTCGAGAAATGACTTTAGGATAAGGGTCGAGATATAAGTTCCATCTAAAATATGGTACACGTGATTTATATCTGTAGGGGCTAAAATCTATTTTGTCAATTGATGATTAGTGTGTGTTGACTATTCGTTCATGTGTTTGCGAGACCATTTTCCCTGGTCCCACGAGATATCAAAGACTACTACAGCTCAATCGATTGCTCACCCATTACTTGTGACTCATTGCGCCTAACTTTTTGACAGCAATCAAAGCGTGATAAAAAGCCAACTAATCTCAACTGCCCTCAATAGTCACTAGTAAGTAATCTTCTTTTCACCTGCTGCTTGCTCGACTTGAAAAAGGTTGCCTTGAATGATCACTCTCGCTCATTGACCATAGTTGTCTCACTCAGCAATCAACATAACTCCATTGCTATCAGTAAACAAGGTATCTTTTTGCCTAAATTACCCCCGGAACACCATTAATCACATCTGTGATTCTCATCAAAGGCCAAGTCCTAAAAACAAGGTCAATTTCTTCTCTTTGCGTTGGACACTGAATTTGAGGCGAGAAAAATACGAGAAGGATGCCGGTTCAGTCCAGAAATCCTTGACGTGGCGGTGCACCACACAGGATGGGTCGGCGATGACTAGACCGCAACATTAGTAATTTCAGTCGAAAATTGACCGGAATAACGACATTGGATTTTTGCTCAAAAATTTAGGACTAAATTGGCAAAATTGATATATTTATGACTAAATTGACATCCGTTAGGACTGATTGGATAATTTTCCCTAAATAAGAATAAGACATGAGGCACATACAAATATGACCGATTCGACATTAAGGGTCCCTTTAATAAGTATCCTCTTTTTTTTCCTCATATCGAATAAAATTCAAATTATTCGGGCAATTACATAACGACACGAAATCGATTATCCTCCTTACATTTAGTCAAAAATATTAAAATCTGCGGAAATAGCCAGTAGCCCATATTTTTTTCGGCAAAAGTACACTACAAGTGCCATAACTTGTGTACGGCGATCACTTTGGTGCCATAACTTTTTTTTCGGATCACTTTGGTGCCAAGTCGGAGCAAAAGAGATCACTTTAGTGCCAATTTGGCCGGAAATTCAACGTGGCATTTTTTATTAATTTTTGACGCCGACGTGGCTCGCCGGAGGCTGAGTCAGTGTGTACAGTCAGCATTTTTTTTAAATAATTTTTTTCAGCATGTACAGTCAGCATTTTTAATTTTAAATATTTTTTTTCCTTTTTTTTTTCTTCTTTCCTTTTTCTTTTCTTTTCTTTTTTTTCTTTTCTCCCCTCGCCGGTGGTCGGCCAGCCATCGGCGAAGCCCGGGAAGGGTGGGCAAGGGCGGCCTTGCCCATGGCCGGCGAGGGGCGGCCGACCTCGCCTGGTGATGTGGCGAGGCCGCCCGAGGGCGCCTCGCCCAGGCGAGGGTCGCCCACGCCCGACTCAGGGCGAGGGCGACCCTCGCCCGCCCAGCGAGGGCGACCCTCGCCCGCCCGGCGAGGGCTTCGCCCTCGCCGTATCCGGCGAGGGCGACCCTCGCCGGCGTCGGGCGAGGGAAGCCCTCGCCCGGGCGGGCGAGGGTCGCCCTCGTCGGCGTCGGGCGAGGGAAGCCCTCGCCTGGGCGGGCGAGGGTCGCCCTCGCCTGAGTCGGGCGTGGGCGACCCTCCCCGACACCGGCGAGGGTAGCCCTCGCTAGATCCGGCAAGGGCGACCCTCGCCCGCCTGTGCGAGGGCTTCCTTTGCCCGACGCCGGCGAGGGCGCCTCGACGCGAGGGGCCTCGCCTGGGCAAGCGAGGGCGGCCTCGCCGGGCCGGCGAGGGCCGGCCTCGCCTGTCGCCGGCGAGGGTCGGCCGCCCCTCGCCGGCCATGGGCAAGGCCGCCCTCGCCCAGCCCTTCCCGGGCTTCGCCGGTGGCCGGCCGACTACCGGCAACCGGCCGGCGAGGGGAGAAAAGAAAAAAAAGAAAAGAAAAGAAAAAGGAAAGAAGAAAAAAAAAAGGAAAAAAAATATTGAAAATTAAAAATGCCGATTGTACACGCTAAAAAAATGTATTTAAAAAAAATGCTGACTGTACACGCTGACTCAGCCTCCGGCGAGCCACGTCGGCGTAAAAAATTAATAAAAAATGCCATGTCAGATTTCCGGCCAAATTGGCACTAAAGTGATCTCTTTTGCTCCGATTTGGCACCAAAGTGATCCGAAAAAAAGTTATGGCACCAAAGTGATCGCCGTACACAAGTTATGGCACTTGTGGTGTACTTTTGCCTATTTTTTTCTAATCAATCACCTCGGAAGACTACCTCAAATCCTCTTATCAATCTTTCTCTAACTGCCAACTCTTTAGCAACTTTTATCCAGTCTTTAAATTAAAATAACATTAAAGAAAGCTGTGGGTCTGATTGCAATAATTAGTTTTATGATCACGCGTTTAAAGATGTGGGGCTTTCATTAGCCAAATAATTCTCAACCTTGCTCTTTTGTTCTAAAGGCGTTTATCTCCCCTTTGTTTAAGTTATTGATTCTTTGATTAGGTGGAACTAATTCTCTTTATTTAGGTGGAACAATGCTCTCTTTCTCTTTCTCTCTCTCTCTCTCTCTCCCTCTCTGATGTGTAACCTTAAAGTTGATTGACATATGTCAACTTCTCATCCAACATTCTTCATCTTAATTTCGTCCGTCTTCTTGTTTATGTAGGAAAATACCCTTCTTTTTTTTCGTGCATTGTTTGCATCAGTAAATAGGCGATTCGACATGTTAAAGAAGCGAGTCAATAAAGACGAAAGTCTTCAAAATTCAAATGGAAAACTGGTACTACTGTATTGATGCATCACACCATGTTGATCAAGTTATGTAGTACTTCCGTTCCTTGCTTTCATAAAGCTGTTCAGACAAAAGGGGGTTCTTAAGCTTATCCTTTATAGAACTTTAAATTGTACTTTGTCACTTTATCTTTATGCTCTATTAATATTTCGCACCTTGTATCTCCATTCTCCGGAAGCAATGATGCAGGAATGATGTAGGCAAAAGTCGAACATTGGTTTGATATAATCTTTCTCGTGAAGCCCGTTGGCCGTTTGTTGTACATCTTTGCTCCCATATTTCCAATCATCAAGTAAAATCCCTTCATCTATTTTATTTTAATGCATTGACAGTGTGCAAAATCCTTATTCATTTGTGTTGGGTTGGACTTTGCTATTGTTCTCCAACTTGAAAGATCCGAGAGCCCACTGATGACTCGTGATCTTGTTGGATGAGCCTGAGCCCACTATGCACTTCTAATTCAAAGGGCTTTTCTTTCTGATGCTGCTCTAGCCCAAAGATCGATCTACTAACTTGGGATCGAATAAAAAAAGAGAGTTGGCAGTGATCAAATTCAACCATTTTATTATCATTTGAATTTAGATATGTATCCAGTAGTCTCAATCAGTGTGGTGTAGAAGAGTTGCATAATAATATAGAAATCGTATATATGGCGAAACTTTTTTTTTTGTAAGTCTAAAGGCAAATGGGAGACATGTCACGGAGCTACTTCAAATGAACTTATGACGTTATGAATAGTAAGATTGATTTACACTATCGAGATACCAGATGGCGCTGCAAACTTCTATTAGGTTTCCAATATTACCCATTTATTAAATGCCCGTTTGCTACTTTGACACATCGCTTTGACATATCAATCGTGTGAACCGGTCTTAATGTGTATAGCTCTAGCATCACTCTAGTATTATTATCGTCTTGTGTTGGACTAGGGACACGGTTTGGAGGATCGCGGAATAATCTTTCATGGAATTTTAGACCTCCTTTTCTTTCTTTTTTGCCAACGGCAGAAATTTCTTCCTTCTTTTGATAGGTTGTTGAATTGTCTTCTAATTATACCATAATAAATATGTGAGGGAAAATTAGGAAAGTCTAGACTCTATCGGTGCCAAACGCGGCGATTACTTTCAAATGATCAGCGGATGCTTCCGAGCCACAAGAAATTTCTCGGAGCGAAAGTGACGTGGGATGAAGACGCACGTTTGGCTTTGCCTGTACGAAATGTCATTCTCCTTCTCCTCACAACGTTGAAAGGTCCAACATGCGAACAAAAACTTGAAGAGCTGAAGCCTCTTCTCCAGTTTTCATACCTCAAGTCAAACCCACTGAATTTGCATGCATTAGACGGAACCTCGGATGTCTATGGTTGACTGCATCATTGCATCTGCCCCGTGAGTATGCGTGGTCTTTTTTAAGTGAAGTCTTAATTGCGTTGGCATGCAGCCCACCAAAAGTCGCACTAAACAACACAGTACGATACCATGCGTTAGAGCTTCCAGATGGGGCAATAAAGCGTGTTCATCCGCGTAATCCTAGTCCGAATCAGCGTGCCCTTCTATCGATTTTTTGGCCTCTATGTCTTGTTGATCTTTGAGCTTCGAGTTGATTTTGTGCGTGTGGAAGAGGGGGAGAGAGTCTCACGAGAGTCCACGGTCGCTTAAGTTCAACCTATGCAGATTCTGTTTTCTATCTGCCATTTTAGGTTAGGTTGGGATGGGACTTGGGATATAATAAGAAACTCTTTAATCCTAACTTGGGCCTCCAGGAATTTCCCAGCTACTGAGCACCAGACTTGTTTGGAGCATCATTATTCTTATAAAAATGACTAAAACATTACTCTATACACAATTGATAATATCATAATACTAAGTTCTGTGCAGTTGCCTAAAGGAAATGTATCCCACGTTTCCGATAATATTTTCGGAGAATCATCATATTTTAAAGGGATGTCCCTCTTTGCACAGTGAGTATCTGTGGTCTGACGCCTGAACTGAAGTCTAAATTGCATGCAGTCCACAAAAAGCAGCGACGCGGTGCGATTCATGTGGCCCGCCATTCGTGGAGAACTGAGCTTCCACATGGGTTAGGACTTGTTGATCCGCGTCATCCTAATCCGGATCAGTGTCCCCTTTTATCGATTTTTGGAGTTTTATGTGTACTTGATCTCTGAGCTTGGAGTTGTTTTGTGTTTGAAAGAGAGGGTCTCACAGAGTCTACGGTCTATAGGTTCGACCTATGTAGATTCTTTTTTCTATCTACCGTTTTAGGATAGGTTTGGATCTGAATAGGTCCTTAAAAAACTCCATCTCCATTCTCATCCGAATTTTGGGATCACCAAGATGTAAACGTCCAGATGATATTCCCTTTCCCCGGGGAAGAAAAATATGCAGGGGGATTTGGGGGTACGAGACGTGCGGATACCGGCACGTTAAAATAATGAACACTTCTGTAGTGTCCGCCTCATAAGATGATGACATGATGTGTCGTTGATCTCTAAGTTTCGAGTTGTTTTGTGTTTGAGAGAGCGAGAAAGTCTCGGACTCCACGGTCTCTAGGTTCAACCTACTTCCCAGGAATAATAAGAACTTCTTAATCCCGACTTAGGCCTACAAAAGTTCCCACCCACTAAGCACCAGACTTATTAGGAGTATTATTTTTCTATACATAACGTGAGATTTCGTGAGACCCATTAGCTTAAGTATTTTGACGCTTCTCCTCGCGTATAGACTCGATTTTGACCTAAGCCTTAACCGTGGAGATACGTAATAGGATGGGCAATTATTGTCTTGGAAAGATTTGAATTCTGAACCTCCTGCTCTGATATCACGTGGGGAAATCTAACTCAAAAGCTTAAGGAAATGTATCGCATCTTTCAAATGACATTTCGAAAGCATCATGATAAAAGTGGATCGAATCATGTTTAAACCGAATTAATCTATCATATTCGAGAAGAGATACATATAATCCTATTTCAAAGAAATATCTTTCTCTCCTTTCCCCCTCAAGACGGCATCGACAACCTTTTCCTTCGAAAAACGAGTAATTGCGCAAAATCCTTCTGAGTGCTGGCAGCACAAGTGCCACTCGAACTTTGAAAAGTTACAAACTATGTCCTTCAGCATTAGTATCATTGCACTATAGCTCCCGAACTTTTGGAAGTTACAAATTCCCGTCAAGTCTTACTTGAAAAATGGACTTATTCATTTTTTTTAATCAAAATAATCTCCATTACATGGTTAACGAAGCTACATAAATAAATAAAAAAGAAGAAGAGAGGATGCACTGGTTGATGAAGCTAAGAAAACCTAGTAGTGATTATTTGGGTCAAGAAAAATTAGTTGAATCATTTTCGGGTAACACCGGACGCTTATGCAGACCGAAAAACTAGCAACTACAAAAATCAAAAGTTTAGGACCGCATGACATGTAACTTTTTCAAAGTCCCGGAGCAATTACGCAACGTTGCCAAAGTTCTAGGGGTTTTGAGCAATTTATCCTAACAAAAAAGGAACTTCAGATTTGGTCTAATGGGGGGAGAAGCAAAGCTAGAAATAGATAAGTCCAGACTCCAAAGTAAGCGTGCGATAAGTCAACAACAACACGGTGGCCGGTGGATTTGCCTCCGGTCGCTGGCGTATCAAAACGTAAAATGTCCAACAGAGCCAACAAAAATTAGAATGTTTACTTAATTCTCGATGCTAAGGGCATTAAAATTCTATCTTCTAATATAAAAATAATCTAACATTTCATCCTCTATTAGCAAAAGAAGAAGAAATAATTTATTTCATCCTCCAAGGTTGGACGGTACTCCCCATAGTCCTATACTAGTGCTCAAGGAACTTTCCAAAAACCCAAGAGAATATGCCATGTGAACTCCATCGAATTCCCTGCTCCATTACACAAGAAGAACAAGACTCTACTTAGCATTGTAACAATGCCAACCTTGGATATCTTGGGAAACTACGAAGCCATCCTTGTAGTCAATTTAGCATCGTACTATGTTTTTTCTAAACTTCTTCTCATTATTTTGTGGAGAACATTGTCTAAAAATTCCTAAGCCTATTGTGCTTTTGCCAATTCGGTCCTAAATCTTTCTATTGTGTCAATTGAGTGCTAAACATTTTCACGTTTTGTCAATCCGACCAATTTTGGCCGGAAATCACTAATGTGGATGCAGACCATCCTACGTGGCGCCGCCAGTGCTAAAGTGGACAATTATTAATAATATTTTTTCGAACTTTTTAATTTTTTTTCTTTTCTTTCTCTTTCTTTTTTTTTTCTTCCCTTCTTCCTCTGACCGGCCAAGTTGACTTTGCTAGACTCTAGCAAAGCTCACCCTCGCCGGCCATTGGCGCCATTGGTGAGGGCAAGCCACACCAGCCCTCGCCTTTGGCCGTTCATCACCCCCCGACCGGCTAGAGGAAGAAGGGAAGAAAAGAAAAAAAGAAAGAAAAAGAAAAAAAATATTAAAATAATTTTCATGCCAGTACCGGCTGCGCCAAGAAGGATGGCCGGCGTCGACGTCAGCGATTTCCAGCTAAAATTGGCCGGATAGACTCAATCGGCATAATTAAAAGATTTATGACTAAATTGATATAAGTGCAATATATTTATGACTTTTTGGATAATTTTTCTGCAACTGTATAATGTTTTAAAATTGTACAAAAATGCAACTCTAACTCATAGGACTCGCGACTTGCAAGGTACAATTGGTTACGACAAACGTCCGATGAACTGGCAAAAAGTAATCATTAAGACATGGGTCGCGTGCAAGTATTTCTCCTTTTATCAAATAATAGTATTCTTTGACAACTCCGTATTTCAACCCCACCAGAAATACCAGCCTTTGATTAGTAGTTCTAAAATTGCAAGCAATCATGGGAAAAAGTCCAATAGTTTTGCTAATTCCTTGTTACTTTTCAACAGTTCAGATTTGAATTGCCAGTCGTAAGTTAACTTTGTATTGATTGACATTGAAAGAAAACCCAAGTGCATGGGGCTCTCTGGTTTTTACCTAAAAGAGTCATCGAACTATAACTTTTGTCGAAGTCGAAGCATCATTTCTTCCACGTCAATATCAAGTGGCGGGCGACCTAACTAGGAGATAGAGAAGCCTTTGCGTAAACAAATTTCATGTGGTGAAGCATAAAATTCGTAAACCTCATTATAGATAAATTGACTTTTCACCAACTTGTACGCCAAAAGCTAAACATGATTAGCTCATGATAAAGAGGCCAGATTTAGGCCATTGCTGTCTAATACGACATCGTTGTCGTCATCTTAAGTGATCTTTCGACCCATAAATTGGACGGCGATGATAGGTTGGAACTTAAACGGCTTCTTCGCTAATTAAAAACCCACTAAGAATGGTAGCTCGGGGATAAAGAAGTTGCTCGACTTCTGTGGGGCGGCAAGTTCAAGCCATGTCATGAGCGAACCAACGGCTAACTTGTATCTTTAGAATTTGTGATCATTTTTGGGAGAGACTTCTTGATTTGTGGCACGCTAGTGGCTCACTAATGCACCACAAGTTTAAATCATGGAAAATTACCAAAAAAGTCATACATCTATTGCACTTAAATCTTTCAATTCGGTCAATTTAGTTCTAAACATATTTAATAATTTTTCGATTTAGTCCTAAACCTGGACCGGTAAAAGGAAACGGTATGATGATTTGGGATAATAATTAGGCCATTGCAGGGTCCGAGAATCTGCATGCCACCCTCTCCTACGAGCTAGTTTTTCATTTGTATCACTATGTCTAATTCGACCGATGACCAGGTCATTTTGAAAGGCTCCAACAGCTTGAAGCCAAAAGGAGGTTCAATTCCACGGACAAATTACCAATTAAAGACTAATTACTTAATTAATCAGCTGAAAGAATTAGCTCACCAAGTCTTTGGCGCACTTTCGGTTTGTCTACGGAGGAGCATCGGCGAACATGAAGACAACCCTTTACGCGTTAAATTAGTATTTTCAACATAGAGGCATAGATTATGTCCGAAACAGTGCAGACTATGTCCTTATGCATCGTGGAAAGGGTCAAAATGTCCTAACAAAAACCGTTTAGCGTCCATTGTCGTATTTATCTAACAGCTTAAATTTTTTTAACAGGGTAATCATGCTTTCAATCTATTTATGGTCTATTGTTGAGAGTTTCCTCAAAATAGTTAGATGTAACCCGATAAAACTCTACCAATACGATGTCATTGGTTTACCTACAATGGATGTTACGTGCACAAAATACGCATACCTCGGATGGTTGAATAAACGCTGGTGTTTATTTCTTGTAATTTATGAATGATGTGAGTATATACACTCGGCGACATTCAGCGACACAAATTTAGTAACGTGACATTCGGTATAGTATTAGGGGAAAGTTAGAAATGCATCCAAAAACCTGACCCTGTATTCTAAAACTCGTGGACCCGACGAACTTTTGCAATCAGTGTATCTCCTGGATTTCGATTTGGGACGCAGCATCGACGAACTCGAAACCTAACAGGCGATTCTTAATATTATGCGCACACAAGAACAAGAAGATAAAAAGCATTATCATATCCCCAGGGCCGCGCCGGAACTGAGTGGAACGAGTCGCAAAAGCTTCCAATGACATTGACTCGTCCTTAATGCATGGAAATCATAATCTATCCATATTGAAAATGACGACAAAGCTGGCAACCTTGTATTCGCAAAGGAAAAGGTTCGAGAATCATTGGTGCATTAACGTCATTCGACAGTCGGACATAAAGAAAATGATAAATATGTAGTCTTGACCTAGAGATACAGAAGCAAATTGCAGGGATCTCGGTACATTCCTAGGGCAGTCAACAACTGAGACAGCATGGTGTGCTTTACTTGGTAAAAGATAAATGTACAATTGTTTATGGCAAATGGAATTTATCAAAGGCCCTCATGGGTATTTTCTTAGCTTAGAAGCGACAAGGAAATGAGATGGAAGCAGATGACAACATTTATATATATATATATATATATTTTTTTATATATAATCTTTAGAAGAGCTGATGTTGAGATGGTCAATCTATCTCGTGGAGGGAAAATTGTCCAAAAAAATTCTAAACATATTGCACTTTTGCCAATTCAACTGTGCCAACTGGATCCTAAACATTTTCACATTTCGCCAATTGAGTCAATTCGGCCAATTTTGGCTGGAAATCGCTGACGTGGACGACAACCATCTTATGTGGCGCCGCCGTGGACAATTTTAAATAATATTTTAATATTTTTTCTTATTTTTCTTATTTTTTCTTTATCTTTTCTTTATGTTTTTCTTTTCCCTTCTTCCTCTAGCCGGTCGCCGAGCCTCGGCGATGGCCAACAATTGACCAGAGGCGAGGGCCGGCGACGTCGGCCTCGCCAGCCTCACCTAGCTATGGCCAGGCTAACCTCGCCTAGTGACTACAAGGTCGAGCTTCACCAGGGAAGGGCGAGGCTCGCCCTCACTAGTGGCCGGCGGGGGCGAGATTTGCCACATAGTACAGTTGGCATCTACGTCAGCGATTTCCAGCCAAAATTGAAGTATTGATGGTAAATCTTGAACTACTTAGCTTTATTTGCTTACCTTTAAAAGTGAAGTATTGACGGTCTTCAAGGAATTTACTCGAATGATACATACACGGTATGGTGCTCTGATACCATATAGCGCGTTAATACGAAGATGAAAGATACAAAGAGAATGAAAGATGAACCAAGGTTTTATGTAGTTCCTTGGAAGCCTACATCCACGGTAGAATACTAGAAATCCACATATTTCTTAGCTTCTCGGGGGATTCATCCTTCTTAAATAGAGAAGAGCATATCATAGTTGCTAAATATAGCCTAAGATTTTTATGGTAAATACAGCTATTACACATTGGATCGTGATCATCAATCCTATCATAACTTGGCAACTTTATCTCGCCAACAGGGCCAATTATGACGCGCCATGCTTTTTCAATGTTGCCTGGAAAATTGTTCATTTTGTGCAGGCAACTTAAATTCTCGTCTTTCCCACAAAAAGTGGGCAATTTCTCCTCGGGTACTTCCTGGATGCGCACAAGAATTCATTGACCATGTCCGTCTGAACTTGTGGGACTGCAGGTAGGAGGTTGACTCCGCCCTGAGAAACCTTCGTCGCTCTGACTTCGTAATTTTCACAAACCTGGTGTTTTGTCAGACCACAAGTTATTAACACCGCGTTCCTTGTCAACCTCCTACCTGCAGTCCCACAAGTTCAGACGGACATGGTCAACCTTTTCGGAGCAGGAGAGAGAGAGAGAGAGAGAGAGAGAGAGAGAGAGAGAGAGAGAGCGCTCCAGCACGCAGAACTCTCACGTGGCTACGTCATCTCCTTCCCATTATAAAAACCTCCTCCTCATCACCCTTCAACCATCCCGCAGTCCACGCCCCACAAGCCCTTCTCTCTCTCTCTCTCTCTCTCTCTCTCTCTCTCTCTCTCTCTCTCTCTCTCTCTCTCTCTCTCTGCATTTGAGAGAAGATTCAGATTTCCAGAGAAGGTGGACTTCACTGACCTGCCGAAATAATATTTGTTGCCCAGAAACGAGAATCGGACCCCTGAGCTTGACGCAATCAATCGCCTTACGACAACAAGGACGAGAACAGAAACCACCATGAGGACTCCCTTCTTCAAGCCCTCGCCTTCGCCTTCCCGCTCCCCTCTCAGATTCACCCCGGCTTCGTCCCCCATGCGGCACACCTTCTCCGAGTCCCTCGTCGACGAGAACATCGACAACGCCGAGTCCCTCATCGCCAAGTGGGACCCTTCCCACCAGACCTCCTCCTCCTCCTCCTCCTCCCTCTACCGCGACAGCCGCCAGGAGTCCAAGCGGTTCCTCAAGTCCGTCAAGGACTTGCAGGCCGCCATGCACTTCTTCATCAAGGAGGACCCCGCCTCCGACAAGCTCGTCCGCGCCCAGTCCCTCATGCAGACCGCCATGAAGCGGCTCGAGAAGGAGTTCTACCTCATCCTCTCCACCAACCGCCAGTATCTGGACCCCGAGTCGGTCTCGAACCGGTCCTCGAGTGTCTCCGAGGGCTACGACGATGAATTGGAAGATGACCTGAATTTCGGCGGTGATGACTCGGAGTCGTCGGGGACACCGGAGAGGATGTCGCTGCCTTCGTCAACCGTGATGGCGGATCTGAAGGCCATCGCCGATTGCATGATCTCTTCGGGCTACGGCAAGGAGTGCGTCAAGGTGTACAAGATCGTCCGCAAGTCGGTCGTGGACGAGGCTCTGTACCGGCTCGGGCTAGACCGGACGCTGACGCACTCGCAGATCCAGAAGATGGACTGGGAGGTTCTGGAGACGAAGATCAAGTGCTGGCTGCCATCGGTAAAATTCGCGGTGACCACGGTGTTCCACGGGGAGCGACTCCTGTGCGACCACGTTTTCGCTTCTTCGCTCCCCATCAGAGAGTCCTGCTTCGGCGAGATCACGCACGAGAACGCGATCGCCCTGTTTGGTTTCGCGGAATGCGTGGGGACGTGCAAAACATCCCCCGAGAAGATGTTCCGCGCGCTCGACATGTACGAGGCAATCGCTAACATCTGGCCCGTCATCGAGTCCACCTTCTCCTACGACTCCTCCTCCGCCGTCCGATCCCAGGCCGTGAACGCCCTAGTGAAGCTCGGCGACGCCGCGCGCGTGATGCTCGCCGACTTCGAGGCCGCCATCCAGAAGGATGCCTCCAAGGCCGCCATCCCCGGCGGCGGGGTCCACCCCCTCACCCGCTACGTCATGAACTACCTCACCTTCCTCGCCGACTACAGCGAGATCCTCACCGACATAGTCGCCGACTGGCCCGTCGAGGCCGCCGTCCCCGACCTCGGCTCCGACGCGTCGCCGCTCTCGGCTCGGCTCACGTGGCTCGTGCTCTTGGTGCTGTGCAAGCTCGACGCGAAGGCCAAGCGGTACAAGGACGTGGCTCTGTCGTACCTGTTCCTGGCCAACAACCTCCAGTACGTCGTCTTCAAGGTCCGGCAGTCGGGGCTCAGGTACCTGCTCGGGGAGGACTGGGTGGCGAAGCAAGAGGCGAAGGTCAGGCAGTACGCCGCCAACTACGAGAAGATGGCGTGGAGCAAGGTGCTGGCCTCGCTGCCGGAGGCTCAACCGGCGGTGGCGGAGATGTCGACGAGCCAGGTGAAGGACACGTTCCGGAGGTTCAACGCGGCGTTCGAGGAGGCGTACAAGAAGCAGGTCGGGTGGCTCGTGGCGGACCCGAAGCTGAGGGACGAGGTGAAGGGGTCGCTCGCGAAGAAGCTGCTGCCGAGATATCGCGAGCTTCACGACACGCGCGGGGCGCCCCTGAGGAGGGACACGTTCAGGGAGGGGATTGTCAGATTTGCCCCCGAGGATCTGGGGAATTACCTCTCCGACCTGTTTCACGGGTCCGAGGGTTCGGGGAGCTATTCGTCC
Organism: Syzygium oleosum; assembly: GCF_021117445.2. Classification (NCBI taxonomy): domain Eukaryota; kingdom Viridiplantae; phylum Streptophyta; class Magnoliopsida; order Myrtales; family Myrtaceae; genus Syzygium; species Syzygium oleosum. The sequence goes on from NW_026607487.1 coordinate 10,176,412, forward strand.
TCGCACTCCTCGCCCTCGTCGAACAAAGGGCGGAGTCATTGATCCATTTGGTTCTAACATGTACACAAACGAACGCTTGAGATGTATAGAGATGGAATAGTAGTTTGTGAAGTTGAAAGATTGTCATTCTTTGATTTATCAATTACTCGATTTTCCTATTTTTCCCATTTTCGTTTGTTTCAATAAGCCGGTTTCATTAACAAAAAGATCAAAAAAGTGAGAGAGCAAGCCGTACTAGCAGCTCAATCCCCAATTTTACAACACGAAGATCTATGTGTATCAATCTATGCACACTTCCTTACTAATATCACAACTGTTGGTACGGAAGATACTCGAGGCAAAAGATTTGCCTTTCGAAAGAGGACATAACCAACTTGAGCATTCTAATCTCCGGGTGTATGATCAATCTGATGAAGCCTCAAAGCGGCAGTTGGGGAAACCTGGATTTTTCACTTGAGCATTCTATACTTTGTTGCAAACCTGTTATGCAGTGCGAACCGAGATAAGAAACATGCCGAAGGACACAAGGGCTCTCACAGCACGGGCCGGAGGTTTCGTGGCCCAACCGACCGAAGAGATAGCCTAGATGATCGGCAAGACTTGGAAGTGTCTTGAGCTATAGGGTTTTTTGTGAGGATTCTAAAATACTCTTAAGGATGGTATGGGAAATGTATATTTGTATTCAAGATATTTCTTGTGTTTAATAGGGTAGATAGTAGTCTTATATTTAATAGGGTATAGACAGTAGTTGGGGAGAGTAGATCTCCACGGCTTGATCAAGGGGCGATCAACATTTAATTGGAATGCCTCATAAATAAAAAGGTGTGCTTTTCACCTCATTTGTACCATCCAACACTTGATTAATATAAGTCATTCTCTCCTAGAGCTTCTTTCTCTAAACACTTTCTCTCTCTACGATATGGCTGAGTTAGTGAGCGAGTGATCGATCCTTGGGAAAAAAGGATTAGCTTAGGCGACCCAACAAATCAAATGAAGCCTAAGTTGTTGCACGGTCTCGATTTCAAGTATCAGCCCGTGACATTGTCTCGAAGCTCATTCCAAGCACTTACAACAGAAAACGCCTCAATGGGTGTTAAAGTCCAGTGCACTCTGTCAGGAGCAGAGGAATAGGCTACTGAAAATCACAAGGGCTAGCTTGGATCTCACTGATTGCGAAGAGGGCCTAATGGATGCGATTATCATGCCAAAGAAAGGAACCTTTAGCATCCCCGATTATATGCTTTATAAGTTTCGATAGAATCTCTAAGCACCAAGATTTTCCTCCAAATGAAGGACGAGTCAACTGACATTGGCAGGGTCTAAAATGATTTTGCCATGCTGTCTGTAAATTTTCAACCAAGCAACCCCTATAGACCCAGCTCGAGCAAAAATTAGCCAATTACAAAGCATAATACAAGTTTTATTCCACCAAATGATCCTTTGAAGACCCAATCCTCCTTTCTTTAGGAAGACAGATAGTGGCAAAAGACAGTTTCCTAGGAGTCCAGGTTTTGAACTTTCCAATAATTCTGTCAATCAAAGGCCTACATGCCTTGTCAGTCAATTTTCTAGTCGCTTAAGGGACTTCCGAGGATCTCTCAGGGAGTTGGCCAGCCTTAGAATGTGAGACATCCAACATTTCAAGAGATAACTCATCAGAAACACCAGAGAAATAGATCTCAGGCTTGGCAGGATTCAGTTTGAGACCAGAGAGAGATACCTGAACTTGTCAAATACAAATTATAAAGAAAGCATCGACTGCTTATCACCATTAAGAAAGATCAGCAAAACATCCGCAAAACATAAGCGAATCAAATGAGCCTTCCTGCATAAAGGATCAGCCAGTGTACAATCTTTTTGTCCTGATTTCGTTGAACTGTTCTAGATATTAGGCCAATTGTTCGAAGAAGGCCCCCGCCAATCTAATCTAACTCATGCTGGAAATTTGTTGAAGGATCCATTAGAGGTGCCGAACTCGAAGATCTCTTTCCAATCAGCATGTAAATATTCTACTTTGAAAGTCATATCAATTCCACGAGCTCGGTGTTAGATTGCGTGATGTCCGTAAAGAGTCTGTCATCTTAGTGGCGATTGATTCGATTCGCGCAGAGTATGATCAAGGCAAGCATGTCAGGGCATATATCATACAGTCCTTTTCGGTTTCAGGAATTATGAGGCTGAAGAAACTGGAGAATCTATCGTGTATCTGGGCCAACGAGCTTGTAGTTCTCATTTATGTGGGCCTTCTGCATTTTGCGTGATGGATGGGCTCTCAAAGAAAACCAGGCCCAACATGTTCACGTTACATTTGTTAATCTTAACACTTACCCATATTCTTCCTTGTCATTGAAACCTATTCTCAATTTTTAGCATCATGATTTCAAAATTCTCAACTAGATCACTTCCATTAAATTTCTACATTAGTTCAATCAAGTTTTTACATCGACCATTTGTTGGGATAGTAACGATGGTTATGTGACCTGCCATAGTAAACTTGCATCTGTCTCTCTATCTCTCTCTTAGTTGCCAAAGAAGGTTTGCAATTGATACATGAATCTCTGATATTTGTGAAGGACATTTCGAATCAAACAATGTAATAGTTATCTTCCTTTTATCTTATAATAGTTTTGATAGTGTACAATCGTTTCTCTATTAAAAGAACTAAAAGTTGTTATTCAAGGTTATGATGTCTAGTTTGGATATTCAAAACCAGATGATTCCACTGTATTGTTTCCCAAAGAAAAAAGGTTGCTTTCTATATTGGTATATTTCTGAAAGAGTTAGTTATCAAAAAAATGCTGGTACAAATAAAAAAAAACATTAACCATTTGACTTTCTAGTAAGTTGTTGATAACTTACCGACACGTTTAGCAAATTACCAGTTCTTTTCGATAGTTTTTAGAGTACTAACTTGTCTTACCTGCTATTGACTTTTATTTACTTTTCTTATTAACAGCTTAAAATTACCGACTGTTATATGAATTTACCATTCTTAACCTAAATGATTTACCAACAAGTTCTCCATTAAAGGTGCATTTGTTTCGTGGAAAATAAATGATTCGAAAATTTTTTTCCAAAAAAGATCGTTCATATCATTTGAAATATTAGCTAATGAAAAGTATTTTCACTATTGGTAACAATTTATGTCTAAATGTTTTTGTAAATGATGAATTTTTTTTTTCGTTCATTTATTTTTGTAAGTGATATAAGCAATCATTTTTAGAAAAATGTTTTACAAAATATTCATTTTCTGCGAAACAAACACGCCCCAAATTACCATCTAACCTTTTGGTTATCAACTTTCATGTAAGTTACTTCAACGTTTATATAATACTTTTTGTTTACCAACTTTCTTATCGTTTGCCAACTTTAATTTATCATTTCTTATAAGAAATAGTAAGTTTGAAGTATTAGTAAGTTATGCAAATAAAAGTTGGTAAGTTAGTAAAAAAGTTGATAATTTGCAAACTACAGGGAAAAAATCTAGCCCATAAGTCATTTTTCTTTTGATAGCGCAAAAAAATAGTACTTTTTTGGACATGGAACAATAAAATTCAGTCGATCCAGTGACATCATTTGAGATTGCATTCTTAGAACGTTAATGCTGTTGGGCGACTTTTGATTGATTCTTTTGGAGGAAAGTGGAACAACAAGGGAAGGATGGAGAAGAGGGAAAGCTTACCAAAAAAGAGAAAACAGAGAGAAGATAAATAAATACATATGTAATTAATTTGACATGACAATGAGGTGGCCATATCAATTCCTCATTTAATAACCATGACATAAGAAAATTAAACTAAGGTGACCACACTATTCCATTCATTTTAATTAACCGTTTTGGTGGTTGAATCCCATCTTAGAGTGCACATGAAAGTTTCCATAGTTATTTCCATGCATTCACGCGATGATTTCAATGGACAAAGCATCAGTAGCTCGTGTCCTAGCATGCATATGTCCCATTCGATGGTTGCCGTCCATTCATCGACTCTAACTATAATTTCTGCAAATGCATCGATTCTGCTTGAAACAGTCGGTGTTCATAATCCAATGCGTTAAAGTTGCTTTTACCACTTTACCAGTGAAGGGTCAGTTCGTTTTGAATGTCATTGGGTATGTATAAGTATAATGGAGAAGTCATTTCAGTCGGATGAACCAACCAGAATTGTACGAAAATTAAGTTGGAATTTAAACTAAAGTACAAAAACCCTAGTTGATCTAACACAAGGCGTCAAATAATTTTCCCACCCATGAACGGAGTAATAGTATCCTGTTCGTTCGAGAAATTCGTTCAGAAAAAAGTGTGCGAGAATATTTTCTACCTCGAAGTTAAGTTTGCTATAAAACCTCAAAATCATTTAATTTTGTATGCTTGTTTCTTATCCTGTCTTGAAGTAGACTTGATGTAATTTCTGGAATTTCGGTTGATCTATTATGATGTAGAAAACCTAAGAGCTACTTACAGAGCTCGATCTACCCCATCGAGCAACTTTTCCGGCTACTTACAAAGAGAGATCGTTTAGTAGTGAACCATGTAAGTTCCCTACAAAATTTGCAGCTCTTATTTATGCTTTGAAGGCTCGCCCAGCTCACTGATTATTGTCTTTGGAAGCCAAGCGTGTACATTAAGCTGTAGCTCGATTGTTGCTTGACGAGGAAAAAAGAGACTCAAACTACACTAAAGGAACGGAAGGCCAAGAAAATAGATGTCGATAGAAAACTATTACACGGACTTATGTTTTGGATAATACGGTAGATAGAGCCAATCGCACGGTGTAAGAACATATATCTTTCTTGTAGGTCTCGAGTCTCGCTATCTTTTATCGCGTGATTAATCTGGTTAGAAGCCTAATTGTAATACAGCTCCGCTTATATCTTGGCAAAGCATTCTCCGATCAAAGCCGATCTCTCGACTTTGCATGGCCATCGTTTGGTTGTGTGGTTGGCGTGCACTTTACTGGTGTTAGTTGACACAACCTCTTTCATGTGTCATGAATGGTCCTCACGCATTCTTTTTCTTGATACGGAGATGACGATACGTCTACGAATAAGGGATTAAATGAGAGTTTCTTTTGCTTTGCCGGCCAACGGAGGAGACATAATGATATATAAAGCTGGGCAAAGTTGACTCCATGATCGTGAATTTTCAAGTTAGTCGACAAAGTGGACAGGAGATCGTCACGCGATATCCACCCAGATCCGTCTTATTTATGCCGTCCTACCTAACTCGATGTTTCTCGGGCGATCCTCCCTCATTGAATGCACTCACACTTTTAATAAAGAAACAACTGGACTTGAGAAGCGTAGAGACCACTCGGAGAAGAAGCTCGGATTTCACGATTCTTATCAAGAACAGCGTATGATCTGATAGGATGCCATTAGAGACATAATTCTGCGTACATTCGAAGAACTTGCAGCAATCACAGCGAAGACGGAAAGATGTGCCTATACGTAGGGTTTGGCCAAGTGGGTCAATCCCCGAAGGTTTCCATGCATGCATGAGCAATAATGAAGCACGAGAGAACCGGGATATGCAGCAGCACACACTTATTAAGAAGCATCTGAGAACGAAGTCACCTGAGTTTTACTAATTATATAGGTTATGAATCTCGGCACACTTTCTTTTCATGAAATATATCTAGTCGAATGCCCGGTCGATACACTGAAGGCGTTTCAGAGTGGGAGAAACCGACACCTGTTCGGCACCTAATTTGTTAGCCAGCGCCCCTCGGACATTTATTTAGCAATAACTTCACCAGCTGATTATACCAGTACATGGAATTATTACATACTACATATGTGTAGGCACAATCAACTAGTTCATGAACGAGCAAATGGCAAAGCCGTGGGATTGATTACGTTTCCACGAGTTTATGTTTCTGCATTAATGGAATGATGTGATTGGGGCTCAGCTTGTTCAGTTCCATTCGAGACGTTGATTGAGGTCCCGCTTATGATTCTGTGGCCAGGAGCAGCCTACCATTTTCCTGTGGAAGGGAAAGAGCTTTAGTAATTCGTGCGTACACCCCCCGGTGAAATTAACCGCTGGTCATCTGTATTTGACAACATTAAATAGTGAAGCTTCTACTTTAGTCTTATTTAACATCTTGTCGCATCGTTTTTAACTTTTTCTTATTTTGTCGCAGGATCAAGCATGTTTCGTTGGTCGGACTGAGATGAATTCTTTACTTGATCAATATATTAAGTGATGCCATAAATAGCAAAATGATACTTAAATAAGTGAATCATATCTAACATCTAATAAAAGGCTAATTTGTTATTATATTGATATAAATTCGCTTTAACATAGTTAGAATTTTAGTTTTTGATAGTGTTGAGCCATTTGGGACACAAACATGACTTATAACATAATCTGAAATTCATTGACTCAAGTCGAAGCTATTTAATCCTGGATTCGTGTCATTTGGTGTCGTGACCAGTTTAAATTCGTAATCTCGCACACCTTACAAAAGTACATATATATAAAATATTAATCCATGCTTCGTTAAGAACTTTTTATTAAGTTTGGCTGTTGGCCCGTCCCTAATTGGTTGAGTTGGATTAGAAATTTAAGTCTAGATGCATATTCACCTGGATCAAAAAACCATAATTTTGACTTCTGCCCACCTCTCTCTCTCTCATCCTCCACCCCATGCCACTGTGCCATCTCCTTCCCGCTACTGCCATCGCCTCCAATCCGTCTCGAAAAGGCTAACCGACGAAGGTGATAGCTAACGGGAGGAATAGAGCAAAGAAAAAAAAGTGAGGTTTTAACCTTGAGATGGAGTTATTTTTTTTTGCTTTGAAAAATTATACCATATGATGGGACTTACATATACACAATGAAAATCACTAATGAATGGACACCACCTAGTGGGCGGCAACTAATTCAGGCCCGTATAAAGACAAAGATACGTATTTTCAGATAAACTCACAAAATATTGAAATGGAAAGGGAGAAGGAAAACAGAATAATACGAAAGGGAGAGAGACCCACAAAGGAAGTTGGGTATAAAGACGGGAAGTTTCTACCTCTCAAACTATTAATGTACAGGAGGAACATTTATATACGTTGACCAGACAAGTCAAGCCGTGGACTTGGCCAGTCAGCCGTCTGTCATAATCTGAATCATTCTTCAATTTGACAGAGAGTCGATGTCAATCAATTTTGCCAACAAAATCTGCTTTTTGTCAACGGAAACCCCATTGAACCAGGAAAAGGACAAATGAAAGAACTGAAACCCCAGACTGATCACAGTACACGCGACGCCCAATCCTGATTCAAGCGAATCGCACTTGCATTTGACCAAAAAAAAAAGAATCCCACTTGCATAATCAGATCAATATCAGTTCTGTTCGAAAGCTAGGGAACACCCAAGTTTCGTGCATAACATACGGTCTCGTCAAATCTTTGAGCGGCTTAGAATATAAGGACCAATTGATACAACGACGTGATAAGCTATTCAAATACAGTAAGTTGTATGTTCAGAAATTTATAATAATATGCCACTTCATTAGGCAAGTCGGTTTCAGAAACCAACCTTGGCGTCAGGTAGCATCATTTGATGCTCGTAGGAGCTCCTCGATCACTTCAGTGCGTTGATATGAGTATTTTGATCGTGCATATTATCAAACTAAGTTCCCACTTGAATTGACCTAATGAATCAAGTAGCAGGAAGATTTAGTTTGTAGAATCTTGCTTGTCTCTTCAGTGCTAAATTCAATCCCAGTGAAACCCAGTCTCGCATTCAACCGTGCATTTGCAGCAATCAGACCAAGTTGCGTGTTTCTTTTAAGGATATTGTTGTTATTTAGCCTTTCCCCTTAGAAATCAACTGCAAATTTTAATTGACCTAAATGGGGATATTACTTTAAATTCTCAATGCAAAATCTACTGTAATTTACTTTCGCAATAAGGTACAATCAGTCAGCATCGTGATCAAAGGAAAAGTTGGAGTATGCCCACATACAGAGCCTAATTTCCAGAGCATCTGGTACTCTGGGTAACATGCAAATCGCAGTCGCAGCTGCTTTTGCCCAACTTTATGTCCTCTAAAATAATGCACGAGGAGCTAACTTTGCAATTGCAACACCTACCTTCATCTTCCGATTAATGAGGATACCACCTTTGGATAAGCTGCTAACTGTGAACCATAATGGCTTTGCTATTTAAATTATATTTGATTTTGAACTGTGCATTGTGTGGAAGCTGACCCACACTGTTTTCCTCCCAAAAAAAAAAAGAACTATTATAAGGAAATCATCGGTGAACTCCAATTATGCTTTCTTAGTGAAGGCTCCAATTAATGCACATTGGTGTTCTATTTTCTTCAAGTGGAGAAGAGGGTGCGTTAGGGTTTCGCTCTCTCTCTCTCTATATATGGGGAAGCTTTCTTGCCTATCAGGTCCAAGAATTGGTCTGCGCGAGATTGCTCTTGAAGCACCCGAGAAAGCTGTGACCTTTGATGAGGTTAATGTGAAGCACATTGGCCCGTTGATCACCTTCCTCTCACAGAAACTTTGATTTCTTGTCATTCTGACAAAAGTCACACAATGTTTTCCACTCTCGTCTTCCTCATTAAGTGCTTCCTTTAAATTCTCACCTGACAAAGTTGTACGTCTTCTCTCTCCTTTGGCCTTTTGCATCTCTCTCTCTCTCTCTCCCCGTGTGCGAGTGAAGATGGAGCTTCTCTTGATCCTCTACCTGGTCCCTATTTTCTTCTCCTTGTACATCTTATGGAGAAAGATTGATGAGAGGAGCGACAGAGAGTGCTACATACTAGACTACCAATGCTACAAGCCAACCGACGACCGGATGCTCGACACCGAGTTCTGCGGTGAGATCATCAAGAGGACCAAGAACCTTGGCCTCCTCGAGTACCAATTCCTCTTGAAAGCCATTGTGAGCTCGGGCATTGGCGAACAGACCTATGGCCCGAGGATCATGTTCTCAGGCCGCGAAGACAACCCGACGCTGGACGACGGCATCTCCGAGATGGAAGAGTTCTTCTGTGATAGCATCGGCAAGCTCTTGGAGAGGTCAGGCCTATCTCCCTCCCAAATTGATGTGCTTGTGGTCAATGTGTCGATGCTCTCTGCAGTCCCTTCTTTGTCTGCTAGGATTGTGAATCACTACAAAATGAGGGAGGACATTAAAGTGTTTAATCTAACTGGAATGGGGTGTAGCGCCAGCCTAATATCGGTGGATATCGTTAGGAACGTTTTTAAGTCCCACAAGAATAGGTATGCCCTAGTTGTGACATCGGAATCCTTGAGCCCTAACTGGTACTCCGGCAACGACCGGTCAATGATCCTTGCCAATTGCTTGTTCCGGTCCGGCGGGTGCGCAATCCTGTTATCAAACAACAGGGCCTTGGCTGATCGGGCCATGTTCAAGCTCAAGTGCTTGGTGAGGACCCACCATGGGGCGAGGGACGAGTCGTACGACTGTTGCATCCAGAGGGAGGACGCGCAAGGCTGCCTAGGGTTCCACCTCGGGAAGACCCTCCCAAAGGCAGCGACCCGGGCATGCATCGACAATCTCAAGGAGATCTCCCCCAAGATACTGCCGATCAGAGAGCTAGTCCGCTTCGCGACGGTCTCTATGTACCGAAAAATGATGAACCGGAACTCGACCAAAGGATCGGGGCCAAGGCCGGTGTTGAACTTCAAGACGGGGGTGGACCACTTTTGCATACACACAGGTGGGAAGGCCGTGATCGATGGCATCGGGGTAAACCTCGAACTGAGCGAGTATGATCTCGAGCCGGCAAGGATGACGCTCCATAGGTTCGGGAACACGTCGGCGAGTAGCTTGTGGTATGTCCTTGGATACATGGAAGCAAAGAAGAGGCTCAAAAAGGGTGACAAGGTGTTCATGATAAGTTTTGGTGCTGGATTTAAGTGCAACAGTTGCCTATGGGAAGTGGTGAGAGATTTAGGGGATGGTAATGTGTGGAGTGATTGCATCAATAGTTACCCACCACAGTCCATTGTCAATCCTTTCTTGGAGAAGTATGGTTGGATCAAGGACGAAGACCCAAGCACCTTCAAGATTCCTGAGTGATATCGAAGTCCTATGGTCCTCCTGAAACTTTCTACATGTTCTTTTCTCAATGTCGCTTTGCTCTAATTCTATTCCTTGTACAATGCTATATTCTTCTTGGACATTTTTATTTTTCCTTATGGACTATCAAATTGGAAGGAGTTGTTTGTAATATCAATACTAGCACTATTCATTTTGGTGCAAGAGAATTTGAGCAAAAAAAAAGAAAAAAACGCAATGGTCATTCAGTGAATAAGTTACCATGGCATACACGCCAGATTAAGACATGTATTGAATGGGCGATACTAGAAACAAGTATAAGTTTCTTTCGGCTTGTGTGTGCAATAATGCAGGTTCTTTTTGTGTTTCAAGAAAAAGAAGTCCCTCCACGTGAATTCTGCATGATTATTCCCTAAGGACCTTTTGTTACCGCCAATTTTGAACCGATCGGCAAGCGGGCTTCAACGAGCCTGCTGGGCCTAAAAGTCCTTGATCGAGTCCCGTCCGGTCTCGCCCTATTTTACGATAACACTTCATTCTTCCTCGCGAAATTATCGGGTTTGGGGTGGCCCGAGCAGGCGGACTTTCCAGTGCTCAAGAAAGAAATTATTTGCATAGATTCGTCCAATTGATAGGATGATTAATGGAGGTGGGCCTAGTAAGAGTAATGGGCTTACTGTGGCTGTTGAAGCCTTTCTTCATTGGAAAAAAATGGGGGCCCACCATGAGTTGATGGGCCGATTCTGCTCGGTCGCCGTCAATGGAAAAAGGCTGGGACGAACATGCATTTTGGCTGTGGCTGGAGTGAGCACTCACTTCTTAATTGCGTCAATCGTGTTGATCCATAGTAATTGCCTCTTTGATTAAACACGCAATAAACAGAAAATGAATCAATCTTGTTATAATTCAACTACCCTCAATCTGTTGATGTAGGGTGATGTAGGGGTAGCCAAACAAAAACAATCTGTTGAGGGGGTTGGGTGGCGGGGGGTTACATATGTACCATACTAGAGACGGGGACCGGAATTTAATTGGCGGATGATTCCGCTCCTGTTGAAAAAAATATGAAGAAAAGTCGGCTTCCCTTCATAATGGCGATAGAGATTCATGGCCATGACTAGAGATGGCAAATGAGTGAGTCGGGTCGAGTTTGGGTGAGTTATAAATGGGTTTGGCCCAAATCCATCTACTCATTTAATTCACATTGACTCGTTTATTTACTAAACAATTTAACTTACCCATACCCAATCCAATTCAGATCTAACCCAAACCCATCCATATAACCCATGAGAAAAACAAATAAAAAGGTCCAACAATTCTTCGAAATTAAATAAACAAAAAAAAAATCTGCTAAATAAAATGAAAACCCTAGCCATAGAAGAAGTTCAAGCTTGAGAAGGCTAAGGTTTCGGACCTCGATGGCGGCCCCTAACGTGATTCTCCGATGACGACGACGACGACGAAGACGACGCTCGCGGAGTCTTCATAGAGACATCAAAATCCGTTGACTCCGTCTGTTTCCCGAAACTGCGGAATGCCTCGCACGGACAAGCAATTAGCGATGGTGGTGGTCGATTATGCGACAGCCATTCCTCACGGTGGCGTTCTCAGCGATGCTGTTGACACTGTACTTACTGCCGTCATGAGCCTAAATCTCTTCGTTGAGACCGTCAAGGAGTTGCCCCGCCAGAACACTCTATACACGCTTAGGGCTTACCCTCGCATCCACCTCACCTTTACTTGCCTCTTCAGGTAGATAGGTTTCTAGTTCTTGATTGTCTTTCTTATTTTTCACTTTTTGTAAATTTGGCCTGTTACTACCGTCATAGTTTGATCTCCATTGTTGAACTGCTTGAACCGGGCGGGTTTAGAGATTGTGAGGGTGACAGTGGTTTTTGAAAGCAAGGGTCACAAATGGATTGAAAATGAGTTTGCAAAGGACCCAATAAAACCCATCTTATTTTGGCTTTTCTTTTTTAAATACATTTATGACCTATATCTTAATTTAGGCTCCGTTCATTTGGCGGAAAATGTTTTTCAGGAAAATATTTTCCGGATTTTCCAGTGTTCGGGGGGCGGAAAATAACTTCCCACGAAAAACATTTTCCCTCCCATGGGCAATTTTGCCTTCACTTTGGGGGAGGAAATTTCCTCAGCGAAAATGATTTGACCGAAAATATTTTCGAAACTTTTTCAGATTTTAGCCGAATACCAGAAAATTGTGTTCCAGGAAAACATTTTTCAGGAAAATGACTTCCGGGAAAATATTTTCCAAAAGGAGAATATTTTCCGCCAAACGAACGGAGCCTTAGAGTGACTCATTTATGACCCATTTTCATATATGTAGGTTAAAATATGGGTTCCGTGACCTATTTTGACAGCCCTAGCCGTTACTAGACATGACCAAATAAGAATATTGAATAGATTCATGATATCACGATAACCTAAAATGCTTAGACATTACGTAACTGAACCGATTAACTTACATTCAGCAGCCTTACAATAGTCGAAAGATTCTAGTGACCACCAGTACGACAAACATACATATTCAGTTGGTTCTCTATTATTGTGTCCATTAGGGAGATATATCTTTAAAGATCATTAGCTCGAGAAATAAATAAATATAGTTCGTGTAAATTTCGAGGAAGAAGCGTATGACCTAATACCAGATACAATCATCACCCTGGCTAATCACTTTCGTCTCCAATAGTCGAAAGATTCTAGTGACCACAGCACGACAAACCTGCATTATCACTTGCTTTAAAGATCATTAGCTCGGAAATAAATATAGTTCATGTAAATTGCGAGGAAGAAACGTATGGCCTTATCCCAGATATAATCATTACCATGTCTAACCACTTTTGTCTCGAAAACTACATCCTCCTAACGATCCATAACAATAATGCAGATAATCTACGCAATACTGCACCTTCTGGTCAAGAGAATAAGGTTTTAGCCCGTGATCGCGACCCATGGCAAGTCCGTGGAGGGAACTGAATTGGCGGAGTTGCTTATGGTTGACCATGGACCTAATGATCTCTACTGGTTTTTAGGTTTTGTAATCACTTGGACTTCATGTGCCACCATGGACAGTGAATTTTCAGCATGAAAGAGTTCCTCAAGTTGATGATTTAGCTAAGGAATTTTGACTCCGATGCTGAACTCAGGCGGGACGAAAGTGCAAGAGAAATAACTTCTGGAATCGCATAGCAAATTAGTTAACGTAATCACGCTCAAATGCTCGATGATGGTTAATAAACACGACTCCGATACCAAATAATGAAGGGTGAAAATTGTTCAGATATCAATTGACGTATTACGATTAACTCGTTTTTCAAAAAGAGAACAAACGCTCCCTCGCTTTCATTGCAACTGATTTCCATTGACCATCATGAGAACATCGATGGAGCAACATTATCCCCCGCAAAGAATCACGTTTCAATCTTGGTGATCTAGCTAGGTCATTCAAAGTTCTTTGTTGAAATGGCTGGTGAAGTCAACGGAAGAGAGTTGAATGTTACCTGTTAATTTCCGACTCGATTTAATCATGAATTGCATACAATGAGTACAATTAGATACTAAGTAACTTTCGATATATCCTCAAAGGACACTAAAACTTTACAATTTTTGCTAAATGCCGCGAACAATGCATCTTAGTTATATTGATTAGTTACTCAAAAATTAAGATGCGAGATTAGTCGCTAATTACGTGATCTGGGGGATTGAGTTCTTCCGGAGAGATATGCACTGACTTGGGTTGCAGGATATTTAGAAAGCATTTCACATTTTTTGTCAAATTTTTGTAGCCTTGACTATTGATAACCATTATGGTCATTATCTAATTACTATCTAGATAAGCATTGGACAATATTTTTAAAGCAAGAATTGAGGCTAACAATTGTCTTTTTGTGAAGACAAGGAACTGTTTATTAGCTTCGTCCGTCTCGGGGTAGGTTGGGACCCTTTCATGCGCACCACGGGGGGAGATTTGTTTTAAAGAATAACCTAAGCTTAATCCTTCTTAGATTTTTAGTTATGCTGAAGCGACAAAATTAAAGCAAGTAGTCATTCTTATCCATTCTTCCACTAAGTTATTGGGACACATCGAGGAAGTTACCAACAAAGTTCTAAACCTATTTGTATTTGTATTAATTCAATCATAAATTTTTCAATTTGACCAATTTAATTCTAAACCTTTTGACGATTTGCTAATACAGTTCATCTGGCCAATTTTGGCCGAAAATCGCTGACGTGGACGCCGATCGTCCTATGTAGCATGGCCGGCTCTAATATGGACATTTTTTTCTGAATTTTTTAATCATTTTTAAATTTTTTCTTTATTTTTACCTTTTTTTCGCCCAGGCAAGTCCACATGACAAGGTCACATGTGATGGCTAACCTTGCCTATGCAAGGGCGAGCATTGGTGAGGGCCCCCTCGTCAGATTTGGCAAGGCCGACCCTCTCCCAAGCCAGGGCGACCTTGCCGGGCCTCGCGTGGATGAGGGGGAGGGTAGGCTTCGCCAGATCTGGTGAAGGGGGCCTTCGCCAGTGGTTGCCCTCACCTAAGCGAGGCCGACCCTTACTAGCCATCGCCTATGATCAGTAGTCGACGATCAACTATCGGCAAAAAGAAAATGGAAAAAAAGAAAGAAAGAAAGGAAAAACAACGAAAAAAAGAAGAAGGAAAAGAAAATTTCAGAAAATCTATAAAAAATTTCCAAAAATTGTCTACGTCAGTGTCGACAATTTTTGGGGACCGGAATTTAATTGGTGGGGGGGGTTAAAAAAGATGGGGAAAGGCATTTAATTGGTGGATGATTCCCCTCCCGTTGAAAAAAATATGAAGAAAAGTCGGCTTCCCTTCATATTGGCGATGAAGATTCATGGCCATGACTAGAGATGGCAAATGAGTGAGTCGGGTCGAGTCTGGATGGGTCATAAATGGGTCTGGCCCAAATCTATTCACCCATTTAACTCACATTGACTCGTTTATTTACTAAGCAATTTAATTGACCCATACCCAATCCAAGTCAGATCTAACCCAAACCCATCCATATAACCCATGAGAAAAACAAATAAAAAGTTCCAACAATTCTTCAAAATTAAATAAACAAAAAAATTTGCAAAATAAAATGAAAACCCTAGCCATAGAAGAAGTTCAAGCTTGAGAAGGCTAATGTTTCGGACCTCAACGGTGGCGGACCCTAAAGAAGGCCACCCCTAACGTGATCAAAAGCAGGCTTCTCTCTCTCTCTCTCTCCTACGACGACGACGACAACGACGAAGACGACGCTTGAGGAGTCTTCATAGAGACATCAAAATCCGCTGACTCTATCTATTCCCCGGAGCTGCAGAATGCCTCACACGGATAAGTAATTAGCGATGGTGGTGGCCAATTATGCAACAGCCATTCCTCACGGTGGCGTTCTCGGCGATGCTGTTGACGTTGTACTTGCTGCCGTCAGGAGCCTAAACCTCTTCGTTGAGACCGTCGAGGAGTTGCTCCGCTAGACCACTCTATACACGCTTAGAGCTTACCCTTGCATCCACCTCGCCTTCACTTGCCTCTTCAGGTAGATAGGTTCCTAGTTCTTGATTGTCTTCCTTATTTTTCACTTTTTGTAAATTTGGCCAGTTACTGCTGTCATAGTTTGATCTTCATTGTTGAACTGCTTGAACCGGGCGGGTGTAGAGATTGTGAGGGTGACAGTGGTTTTTGAAAGCAAGGGTCATAAATGGATTGAAAATGAGTTTGTAAAAGACCCAATAGAACCCATCTTATTTTAGTTTTCTTTTTTAAACACATTTATGACTCATATCTTCATTTAGAGTGACTCATTTATGACCTATTTTCATAAATGTAGGTTAAAATATGGGTTAATTCAAAAAAAAAAAAAGCACAAACTTTAGGTCAAGGGACAATTCTGGCCGGAACTTTTTTTTGTCCCGTAAAAAAGAACCAACTTTAGATCGAGTGACATTTTTGGCCCGAACTTTTTTTTGTCCAGTAAAAAAGCACCAACTTTAGGTCAAGTGACAATTCTGGCCTTAACTTTTTTTTGTCCAGTAAAAAAGCACCAACTTTAGGTCAAGTGACAATTCTGGCCTTAACTTTTTTTTGTCTACTAAAAAAGCACAAACTTTCACTTAAATCCTAAATCTGGCCCCCATTGACTTAGAACCATTGATTATCTAACTTAACTATTCCACCTTAGCAATAAATCCACGTGATTTGCTGACTGGATTTAAAGCAATATTTATTGTCTTATTCTCTGAGTCACAATTTGAAGAATAACGGTGAAATTGTTCGTCTTCTTCACTTCACCGGCAAGTCAAAAATATTTCCAGATTGAATCTCTCTGGCCAAACGTAATCTGAAGCTGACCACCGCCTGTCGACAGACGCCATAGATGAGATTCGCCAAGCTCACCACCATAACCTTTTTTCTCAAACAATGGTGACTTAGACAAAAAGTCAATATGGGGCTAGATTTGGGATCAGGATGAAAGTTGATGATTTTTTATGAAACAAAAAAAAAATTGAGGCCAGAATTGTCACTTGACCTAAAGTTTGTGCTTTTTTACGGGACAATAAAAGTTCGGGCCAGCATTGTCCCTCAACCTAAAGTTAGTGCTTTTTTATGGGACAAAAAAAAGTTCGGGCCAAAATTGTCTCTTGACCTAAAATTTGTGCTTTTTTTTTTTAATTAGGCCGTTAAAATATGGATCTGTGACCTATTTTGACAGCCCTAGCTGTGACTAGACATGATAAGAATACCAAATAGATTCATGATATCACGATAACCTAACACGCTTAGACATTATGTAACTGAACCGATTAACTTACATTCACCCTCCTTACAATAGTCGAAAGATTCTAGTGACCACCAGTACGACAAACATACATATTCAGTTGGTTCTCTATTATTGTGTCCAATAGGGAGATATATCTTTAAAGATCATTAGCTCGAGAAATAAATATATATAGTTCGTGTAAATTTCGAGGAAGAAGCGTATGACCTAATACCAGATACAATCATCACCCTGGCTAATCACTTTCGTCTCCAATAGTCGAAAGATTCTAGTGACCACAGCACGACAAACCTGCATTATCACTTGCTTTAAAGATCATTAGCTCGGAAATAAATATAGTTCATGTAAATTGCGAGGAAGAAACGTATGGCCTTATCCCCTTACCAAAAAAAAAAAAACGTATGGCCTTATCCCAGATATAATCATTACCATGGCTAATCACTTTCGTCTCGAAAACTACATCCTCCTAACGATCCATAACAATAATGAAGATACTCTACGCAATACTGCACCTTCCGGTCAAGAGAATAAGGTTTTAGCCCGTGATCGCGACCCATGGCAAGTCCGTGGAGGGAACTGAATTGGCGGAGTTGCTTATGGTTGACCATGGACCTAATGATCTCTACTGGTTTTTAGGTTTTGTAATCACTTGGACTTCATGTGCCACCATGGACAGTGAATTTTCAGCATGAAAAGAGTTCCTCAAGTTGATGATTTAGCTAAGGAATTTCGACTCCGATGCCGAACTCAGGCGGGATGAAAGTGCAAGAGAAATAACTTCAGAAATCACATGGCAAATTAGTTTAGGCAATCATGCTCTAAGCACGACTCCGATAAGGAGTAATGAAGGGCGAAAATTGTTGGGGTATCGATTAACGTATTAGAATTGACTCGTTTCTTAAAAAGAGAACAAACGTTCGCTCGCCTACATTCAGCCGATTTCCATTGACCATCATGAGAACATCGATGGAGTTTTATCTCACTTGGGAAGATAAAACAACATTATCCCCCGCAAAGAATCATATTTCAAGCTTGGTGATCTAGATAGGTCATTCAAAGTTGTTTGTTGAAATGGCTGGTGAAGTCAAGGGAAGAGAGTTGAATGATGAATTGAATATAATAAGTACAAATAGATACTAAGCAACTGCAATAACATATTTCGATAGCTTGTATTATCATGAAAGGACACTCAAAGTTTACTCTACTCTTTTCACTAAACCCCGCGAACAATGCATCTTGGATATATTGATTAGTCACTCAAAAATTAAGATGCGAGATTAATCACTAATTACATGATCTGGGATTGAGTTCTTCCGGAGAGATATGCACTGACTTGGGTTGCAGGATTAGGAAGCAATTCACATTTTTTTCGTCGAAGTTTTGTAGCCTTGACTATTGATAACCATTGTGGTCATCATCTAATTAATATCTAGATAAGCATTGGAGAGTAGATTAAACTAAGAATTGAGGCTAGCAATTGTCTTTTTGTGAAGACAAGGAACAGTGCATCAAGTTCGTCCATTTCGGGGTAGGCTGGGGCCCTTTCATGTGCACCACGGGGGAAGATTTGTTGTAAAGAATAACCTAAGCTTAATCCTTTTTAGATCCTTAGTTATGCTGAAGCGACAAAATTAAAGCAAGTAGCCATTCTTATCCATTCTTTCACTAAGTCATTGGAACACATCAAGGAAATTACCGAGAAAGTTCCAAACTTATTGCACTTGTATCAATTTGGTCATAAACATTTCGATTTGATAAATTTACTTCTAAACATTTTGACGATTTGCTAATATATTTCATCTGCCAATTTTGGCCGAAATTGCTGACATGGATGCTAGTCATTTTATATAGCACGACCATTGCTAACATAGACAAATTTTTCTAAATTTTTAACAATTTTCTGAATTTTTTAATTTTTTTGTTTTTCCCTTTTTGTTTCGCCCAGGCAAGGCCACATGCGATGGCTAACCTTGCCTGTGCAAGGGCGAGCACTGGTGAGGGCTCCCCTTGTCAAATTTGACAAGGTCGAGCTAGAGCGACCTTGCCGGGCCTCGCATGGATGAGGGGGAGGGTAGGCCTCGCTAGATTTGGTGAGGGGGGCCCTCACTGGTAGTTGCCCTACCCTAAGTGAGACCGACCATTGCTAGCCATCACTTGTGACCGTTAGTCGGCGATCAAGCATTGGCAAAAGGAAAAGGAGAAAAAGAAAGAAAGGAAAAACAACGGAAAAAAAAAAGAAAGAAAAGAAAATTTCAAAAAAATTTCCAAAAATTGTCCACGTCAACGCCGATCGTGCAACTTAGGAAGGCCGATGTCCACGTTCGCAATTTTCCAACTAAAATTGGCTAGATGGACTATATTGGCAAATCATCAAAAGGTTTAGACTAAATTGGTCAAATTAAAAGGTCTAACTAAATTGGGACAAATGCAATAGATTTAGATAATTTACCAAGGATAAATCTGTGCTTGCTTATATTGATTTTCTCACTAATCTTGGTTTTACGTATGGCTATACTAGAGTATAGATTACTTCTACGATTAGTATATTTCGCAGAAAATGAATGTATTGGGTAATATTTTTTCTAAAAATAATCACTTATATTGCTTGAAATAATATCAACGAAAAATATTTATCGACAATAATTTATATCTAAACATATTTTGTGGACAACGGAAATATTTTTGATTTATTCATTTCTGTAAGTAATATAAGATATCGTTTCTAGAAAAATCTTTTTTAAATTATTCACTATTTACGAAACAAACAAACTGTTAAAGTTATCTCTTTCTTCTTGGAGAGTATCGATCGTAGCTCGAATTTGTGAATGACAGGCCATGCCCCTTGTTAACTAAGACTTCCACTTAAGGAATTTTCGTTGTCCTCTTAAATTCGTGCGCTATGGATGATGAATTCTATTGATTCGTGCCGGAAATACAAAGCTTTTCCACGCCGGTGAATTTCAACAAACATAGTTAAGTATAAAAAAATTAATAAAAAAGACAAATAAAAGTTAGTAAAACATAAGACAAATCGATCATTTATGAACTATAAAAAAAATTAAATTCTATAAAACTGACAGTGAGTACTAATAAAGTTACTGGAAAATCAAGTGGTCGGTAAGTTTTCCTAGTGCTTTTTTATATTTACCAATTTTTTAGAAATAAAAGTTAGTAAAACATAAGACAAATCGATCATTTATGAACTATAAAAAAAATTAAATTCTATAAAACTGACAGTGAGTACTAATAAAGTTACTGGAAAATCAAGTGGTCGGTAAGTTTTCCTAGTGCTTTTTTTTATATTTACCAATTTTTTTAGAATTTTACCAGCTGTCAAAGCATTTACCGACATTGAATTTCTTTATAAAAAAATGGAATGGTAGAGTCGTCCAGCGTGGATAGTATGTCAGTCAGAAAAAGCTGCAATCAAGTTATGTCAACTCAAAATTTCCGGTTATGATCGTGACCGAAACGTTTGCACTATCGTGTGCTTCTCTTTTCTCTATTCTGTACAGATAGTCAGATGGACTCTTGGTACTTTTTAATCCTTCGTTCGGCAGAAGCTATTAATATATTTTAGCTTGAACGAATGGTCAAATTTTGACTCCCATACTCAAGAAGTAAATTGACACTCAGACGAAGTTATTGTGAGAGGGACATTAGAGGCCTTACAATATGGAGAGCAGCATGTGGTCGATGGAGATTCCCGCCTCCATAAAACATCGTAAAATCCCTTTTTTTGCCCTCTTAAAATCACGAAAAAACTGATTCAGCAGAAAAGAAACGAGCAAGTCTACATTCATCAAACGCGCGGTGCAAAAAAGAAGAAGAAAATCTCGTGTCGGGTTACCCCTTGCTTAACCCACGTTTTAGTGGAGCATTATAAGAGCTCGGACTTTTATCTACCTAGGTTAGCATCTTCGTCTTGCTTCCGACACAACATGTTTTCGTCAAGTTAAATTGCCTGCATGTGACCCAACGAAGTACAGAACGAAGTGAACTTTAATAAGGCAAAGTGCTGGCATCTTCGGTGGACTTTGCAAAAGGAGATTCGAACCCTTCGTTCATGCAAAGGCGATGGAGAATCCCAAAGACTGCAACTGGGCAGAGAAAGCGATCCTGCCAAAGTTGGATCTGCCAGTTCTGTAGACCCAGCTTTAGTTTCCTCCTATAAACAAGGTTTCCTTCAACACGAAGCACCCTTCTTTTCTCATGAAGTATAATCAAAACTTTCTTCATGGTATCATCACTCGACGAAATCTAGGCTAATCTAATCCATGCCTGACTGTCTGCTTGCCTTAGCCTCGTAATCTTCTCCCACTCGCATTTGTTCTCGAGGGTATCATTGATCTCCAATCACACGTTCGAGTGAACCAAAAGTTTGTTCAAATCAAGAGGGACAGACCTAATGTGTCTGCATGTTCCTAGCTATTTTAAACTGCAGCTAGCACCCAAATGATAATTAAAAACAGACCACTAAAGGACTAATTTCAATTGATTAAGTAAGTACTATGAGAGACTAGAGATAAAGATTCTTTTTATATAAATGGCCAATCTGTAGATAATGCATGGCCAAACTCTGTGTCAAGCACAAGAAGAATGACTTTGTCGAGGTCCCAATAAAGTTAATCCAGATCTTAAACTGCAATCGATTCGTCCGACGCATTAGCAAACATAATTGAAATTATTCCAACAATATTGTCGTCGATCAAGCATTAGTTTAGACGATGCATGCAGTTTTTTTGTCCGAGGATTGTGAATAATTCCGGATGAAGACATAAATATGGTGTGCCGAGCACCATGGAAATTGGCACATGAATATAAATATCTCATCCAAATCATCTGCACAAGTCAATGGTCTCGGTCGGCTAGCTCTCCATAACTTTATTCTCCATCAATTATACCAGTGAGGTCCCCCAACGACCTTAGCTTTGGTACGTCAATTTGATTCCAAGGCCACATGTATTTTAGGGGGATTTTAATCAGTGAATAAAGCTAGTTTGCTTAAATTTTATAAGAGGGTTTTTGTCAATATGATGTATCATAAAACTTGTCAAGCCATAATTGATTTAATGGAAATGTAATAAGGTGTTCACTTATCATATTTCCCTCGTTTGCAAAATCTTGAAATTTTATATTTGCGTCCAAAGTCTGATGAGAAATTAATCTTCTTTTTTTTATACCGTTGTCACAAAAGGTAAGGAAAAAGCCACAAGAAACCCTGATATATATCCGCCGTAACACATTTATTCTGAACTTTTTTTTTTGGTAATATCAAAAATCCCAAACTATAACCACTATGACCCATTTACCCTAAGCCTTTTCCTTCGACATAAAAAACCCCAAAATTTATATCAATCTAACCCATTTATCTTCCGTAAATGTTCCGTCAGATGATTTCTCAGTCAAAGTAACATCGTTTTTATTTCACTTAAGTTACATTGACGTGATCATGTCAACACCGCTTGCTTTTCCGCCGCCGCGTAGGCAGATCTTCAGCGGTGCCCACTGACGTATCTTAGCAGTGGATAAATGTATCTCACGGGTGCAGATTTTGGATTTTTAGTGGTTTTTTTGCACTTGCTATAATATGCCATTATCGATTCTCTCGAGCGGCCATAATTATCGCGAGCAAAACATATTTCCGATTAAAAAAAGAAAGGGTTTTTTTCAGACCCGCGATCAGAGGCAATCCCCGTCAGCTTTTTTTGGTCGGTTTATTTTGTTGGATCTCCTTGCAGAGAGTGGAGTCCCTCCCTCCTCCTCCCCCTCATCAGTCGCGGATTAACACCACCGCATTACTCGCGCGTGCGGAACCAGCGCTTGTCGGCCGGTCTGGCTCTCGCCGTAGCCATCATCGCATCGCCGGGATCGGGCGGACCCCACACCCCCACGAGCGCGTGGACAGCACGCGCCGGCCAGAGGCCGGTCAAATGGTCAGCGAACCGGGGGGAAAGATTCGAGTGGGCCCGACCGGGCTTTTGTCCGGACGTGGAGACCCCAACGCGGGCGCCCTCGCGTCTGTCCAAAAAGCGGCTCGCGGTCCACTTGCGTGGACGCCGGGGCCGTGTCAACTTGCGAAATATGTCCTTTCTATTTATATCTATTATCTTCTATATTTTCGGTATTCTTTTTCTCTCTAACATTTTATAAAAAGGAGAGGGTTCGAAATGCGAAGCTCGATATACTTAGACCTTTTAAAAATAAGCCGGCAATTTTACGGGTCGATAGAAATGCTTTATCAGGGTAGAAAAGTAAATCCGTCGAGATCCATTGATGCCATCATTGGACCCATTGGGGGATCGGCACTACTTTTACCGCAAAAATGAAACATCAAGTGAATATCCTAATCGATACATTTTCTCTTCTCTACCTTTATTTGGCCTCGCGATCGATTCCTTTTTGAGCATGTAAGATCGAACCATGCTTTTTGATTATCCAATCTGAGTGGACGATCGAGGGCGATAGGCGTTGCTTTGCGTTGGTGAATTTTGGGGTGGTTGAACTCATGGCTTGGTTTTTGGCCCTTGTGCATACGTGGTGTCATAGCTGTGACCCACTAAAAGTCGACGCGGTGCTTTTTTTGGGCCGTCCTCCGGATTCATCTGCGTCCACTAATGGTGCCCATCATATTTCTTCTGGCCTTTTTCTCTCTCCTTCTTGCGCTTTAAATCGTGGGTTGAAAAGCAAGCAATAATTGCGATTACGACACTTTCTTGAGTGCCCTCTCCCCTCCCCCTCTCCCCTCCCCTCTCCACCATCCCTCCTATTGGATCTTTGATTGTGGGACGTACCGTGAATTTCAACTCTTTCGATTCGGGCGTTCACACCATCTCTAGATGCATCGAGAATGCCTCGTTTTGGTTAACAGCAAAAAAAGTAAAAGGAAGCCCTAGGATAAGACAGGGCGAAAGTTAACCCTAAATAGTTCTTGGGCACCATCCTATGAATGGAGTGACCATATTTCAACGTGTTTTTTTGTTAAGTGGGTAGGAATTGTCGTGACATCACTCGAGACTTCAAAACAATGTAGATGTTGATCCATGGCATTGGGGACAAAGAAAAAGTGCCCCCTCTTTCGAACTATGTAAATTTGGTAATTACTATTGAATTGACGATATATGTGATTGGAGTAAGTTATGCGATTGGTTTTCGCTCGATGCGGACCGTACGAAGATCGTCTTTTCACCGTCACGTCATGGATCTAACAAAGATTCTACAAGCCTTGAGTACTTATGTATATACACACCCGATGAAAAGTGACTGCAAGCATTAACTAACCCCTATCGAAATCTCTGTAGTAAAAAACCTCACACCTTCGTACGTGAGAGTATAAAAATCCGATGAATGCGTAAAAATCGAGCATATCGATAAGAAAGAAAAGGTGGATTTGATTTTTCGTTTCGTTATGTGTTACATCAACGCACGTTAAGAATGACATTTGTGCATTTGCTGAGACAATTTAAGGTCTTACAAAATTCCGCAACCGTCCCGTTCATGCTTCGCTCTTGCGTCAAGCCAAAGCAAACCAGGGCCGTCAGTTAACCTACGCGCGCGCGCCGGTTACGAAGGGCGCGTGGTTCTGTTATTTCCGTTAAGTTTTCATGAACCACACCCACCTCAGCAAATTGTCTTTCTTTTCATCGTTTCCCTGTTCCTAAAATTTCCCTACCCTTTACGCCATAGATTTCTGTAGCAATCGTCGTCGTCGTCATCATCATCATCACCTGCGCGTTCAACAAAAAGTGTCTCGTCCTTCTATTGGTTCCGCCCGCGGGTGCGATTCATGTAAACCCCAAACGATCCACAACAAAAGCCGTTGCGAACATGTGTAACGCGAACGTTGTCTATTCCCTGTTCCCCCTGTTTTAAATAGATAGAAAGGACACGCTTGAAAAGGTTTTCTGGGGCTGTTCTTTCCTCTCCCGAGAAATTCCTCTGCAGGCAGGGAGGGGGGGTGCGTGTGTGTGCTGATGATCCCCTGAGCCACGTGGGTTTCTCTCGGCATCAGCTGCAAGGGGAAACAAGAAACGGAGAGCTCACTCGTGTCTGACTCAGGTAAAGAAGGGAACGCCTTTTCTTTTTCATGGTTCTTTTTCTGTATTCGTGTTCTTGATCAAGAATGAAGAAAGTTGCGGGTATTTTTAGCTCTCCCGGTTTCTGGGTTCTTCTTTGTCTCGCTTCTCCTTTTTGTTTTAATGAGCATTAAGATATGCGCGAATGGTTCTTTTCATGCGAGATTGGTCTGTGTTCGATGGAGAAAAATGAATCTATAAGAGCTTTGATTAGGATGTTGTGGCGGTCAAGCTAATCTGGAGGCGTTTTGTGAATGAACAGGAAGTTGATCAGGATGCGAGATATGCCAGAACCAGATGTTGTGAGATGAAGGAATGAGAAAAAAGAGAAGGTTTCCGTCTCATCACAGGGTTCCTTAGAAGTTCTCGTTACCCATTCTGAGCTGGGACTGCCGGATGCGGATTACCCTGCTTTGCGGGTTGAAAGCGTGATTGTCGTCGTGTTTGATGAAAGGAGAGGGAAATCCATATTGCTGAGCAGAACCGACCGAGGACAGGGATTTTGTACAATTAAATAGGCATGGAGTCACCAGCTGGGCAGCCAAGCCAGCCGAGGAAGAAGATGACCAAGCAATTGACGGGGAAGCGAGACGATACGCCCCTGCATTCCGCGGCGAGAGCGGGTAATCTGGCTGTGATAATGGAAATCATTTCTAAAGCCGGTGAGGCAGAGACAGAGTTGAAGGAATTGCTGGAGAAGCAAAATCAAGCTGGCGAAACTGCCCTTTACGTTGCTGCCGAATATGGCTATGTTGATGTTGTGAGGGAGATGATCAAGCACTATGATCTATCCGATGCAGGGATCAAGGCAAGAAATGGCTTTGATGCGCTACACATTGCTGCCAAACAAGGGGATTTGGGTATGTTTCTGCTGTGTAAATGATCTTTTAGCTATCTGCGGTATTTGGTTTGTCATTGTAAGGCATATTGGAATTGATTGATTTTTACCCTCTCACAGAAATACTAAAGATACTCTTGGAGGTGCATCCGGAATTGGCAATGACGGTGGACGCGTCGAATACGACGGCACTTCACACGGCTGCGACGCAAGGCCATATCGATGTGGTGAATGTGTTGTTGGAGGCCGGAAGTGGGTTGGCAACAATAGCGAGAAGTAACGGGAAAACAGCGTTGCATTCAGCCGCGAGAAATGGGCATTTGGAGGTGATAAAGTCACTTCTTGATAAAGAGCCTAGTATTGTGACTCGTGTAGATAAAAAGGGCCAGACGGCATTGCACATGGCTGTTAAGGGTCAGAACGTCGAAGTAGTGGAAGAGTTGATAAGAGCAGATCCATCCTCAATCAACATGGTAGATACTAAGGGCAACACCTCATTGCACATAGCGACCCGGAAGGGCAGAGATCAGGTAAATTTTTTACCGCTTCTGCTATGTTATGCTGATCCAAACATCACGACTGGTTGTGACAAAGTATCTTTCAACTTTAAAGTAAGAAGGCATGGTGAGCTAAAGTAGTATGGATTATCTGATCTCTAACAACACGACTACAATTTTTTTGAGCGCCTGCACTTATGATCCGGTTTGCTCTTGAAGTCTTGATACAGAAAATAATGAAACTTACAAATAGTAAGAACATACATGGATTTTGGAAGATGTCATCCAGTCATTTCAGAAATACATGTCGGGCTAGACCAGATTACGCGGTTCATCTATTATTTGGAATGACTTGAAAATACACTGTGAAGCCTTCTCTTGATCCAAAGAGCCAACTTTGGCGCTCCTTTTGTTAATGACAATGGAAATGCTATCTGCCAACACTGGTGACAAGTTAGCCAGTTACTTCTTTTTTTCATTGAGGGACTAAAGGCCCCCTATTGCTATATTTTACTAAAAGCACTTTAATTTCATTTATTCATGATTGATGATACTTATGTGGGTTGGTTTGGGGTAGAACTGCTCATTGACTTCTGCAAAAACCACCTGATAAAATCTTCTAAATTATTGGCTGATTTAATAACCAAACAGGTCGATTGTCTCGGGAGTAAATCAAAGCTGGATAAGGAAAATGAACCCGTCTTTTTCTCTTAGTTTGGCAGATGTTTTATTTATCACACTGGATTGCTTTTGGACAAGTATCTGTAATTATTATCAAAAGACGAAAAAGGCGAGCCTGCCTTTCATGGTGATAAAATAAAAGAACATAGCACCATTCAACTCGTGGAATGAAGTTGTTGGACTAGCGTTTTGACCAATTCTTCAATTGTTAAATTATCGCTGGCACATTTATGTGTATCTCCATCTTTAACTGCCAGATAGTATACTTTCCATGTCTGTACAGATAGAAAGACAACCATCCTAATAGCCTAAATCTTATAACACTCTGCAGATAGTTCGGTTGCTGCTTGGTTGCAGTGAAACTGATACAAGAGCCGTTAACCGGTCTGGCGAGACCGCTCTTGATACAGCAGAAAAAATGGGTCACTCCAATGTTGCGGCTATTCTCCAGGAGCACGGCGTGCAGAGTGCCAAGGCCATCCAGCCACAGGCAACCAGTGCTGCTCGCGAGCTCAAACAAACCGTGAGTGACATAAAACACGAAGTCCACTACCAGCTCGAGCACACCCGCCAAACCAGAAAACGTGTCCAGGGCATCGCCAAGCGCCTCAACAAAATGCATGCTGAAGGCCTCAATAATGCCATCAACTCCACCACCGTGGTGGCTGTCCTCATCGCCACTGTCGCTTTTGCAGCCATCTTCACTGTCCCAGGCCAATACGTGGATGACCCTACTGATATTCCCCCGGGTCTATCTCTTGGGGAAGCGAATATTGCTCCGCAAGTTCCATTCGTAATTTTCTTTATTTTTGACTCGGTTGCTCTCTTCATATCCCTGGCTGTGGTGGTGGTCCAAACGTCGGTCGTGGTCATCGAGAGCAAGGCCAAGAAGCAGATGATGGCGATCATTAACAAGTTGATGTGGCTGGCCTGCGTGCTGGTCTCGGTGGCATTCTTGGCACTCTCATTTGTGGTGGTTGGTCAGAAAGAAAGGTGGCTGGCAATAGGGGTGACCATCATAGGGACAACCATTATGGCCACTACTCTCGGCACGATGATTTATTGGGTCATTATGCATCGTATCGAGGCCTCCAACATGAGGAACATAAGGAAGTCTTCGTTGGGAAGTAGGTCAAGGTCTTGGTCGGTTTCAGTGATGTCGGATTCGGAGATCCTCAACAACGAATACAAGAAGATGTACGCGATATAAATAAATTAATCAGGCAGAAAAAAAGCCCGAGATCTTCTCTGCTCGGGAGGATAGAATGTCTCTTTCCTTCGGAAATATCACACTGTACATGTGATGGAGGCTGTGAGAGTTTTTGCTCCCGATTCGCTCCAAAAAGTTTTGGCTGTCAACATAAATATTTACTAAATGCAAGTGTTCAGCTTAGTGGGATCCCGGAGGCATCCTCTTTTCTTGAGATGTAAAGTTGTCTATTTCAGTGTACATACTTGCTGTGGCATAACTCTCTGGGTTCAGCATCAGTGGCTTTTAATGGATCTTGCATTTAGAAGAGAACTGCTTCTACGCAATGACTGCTTATTTATTATTACTCATGCCCATAAATGTGCCAAAATAATCCTGGCATGATTTGATCATTCATACAGTTGATCATAGAAATGGACCCCTTTTATTGAACAGCCTTTTCCTGAAAAAAATTCAATTGAAGATGTTTGCTTTTGTTCCCTTGATGGACATGACAATGTAATTCGAGCTATTTATTTTTCACTTGGCGCAGAGTTGCATCTTCTTACATATTCTTTCTGAAAAAAGAAGCATGACATTGAAGAAAAAACAATAGACAGATCGGGAGAGAAGGCCAATGCTAGAAGTAAACTATGCTAGAAGTAAACTGAGGAGTATATTTTCTAGCATTATGAAATGAGTATTTATCCCAAATCTTGCATACAGGTTGCATTTTGGCGTGTCCCTTTGAAGTTGATCTCAAAAGATTGGGACTTGTACAGCTTGACCGTACTGAAAAATCCAAAAGCTTGAAACAGAATAATTGTGTGTTTCATCTGGTACACACGTCTCGAACAATGTTGTCGTCTCACTTTGTTTCCTAATCATTCACAGCTGTGCTATGCATGAGACACAGTCTCAAACGAAGCCCAGGTTCAGGAGCAATGCGTAGGCAAACGAGGCAATCATTGTTTAAGATTTGGGAGTGTCGAAACAGAAAAAGTTGAGGAGGAAATGTACCAGGTGACCGTACTGGTAAAAGAGAGCCATAAATTTTCTTTGTAATCAACTAAACTAAAGCATCTGCCAGGGTGACTTCGGATGGGCCGATTTTTTGTTTTCTTTTAGCTGTCTATTACTCTATAAAAGCCTGCTTCAGAACAAAAATGATTTGATGGACTAGAACAAGAGCAGCTTAAATGGAGATTGGAGTGCTGTTCTTCCTGTTTTTCTTCGCTCTGAAAGTTTTGTCTCAAGGTATTTTAGTTTTCATTCATGGTTGACTTTCAACATATCTGTGTTCTTAGAGGGCTAATCTCGCCTTAATGTTGGAATGAATGCATTTAGGAAAGAGAAATTTTTTTCCCAAAACTCACCGTAATAACAAATAAAACTACACTGGACCCTGCTACGTTCGCTGCACTACTCCAACCAACTCTGTTTACCATATCAGAGATAGAAATGAATTTATAGTATAAACTTTATACCACTTCTTGAAATCATGAGGGATTTTCAGTAAATCCTTTTGAACTTCTCTTGATATTTAAGTACAATACTCAGATACATTAGCCCCGTTACGGATAGATTGCGGGTCAGAAACAAGCTACGATACTGGAGATGGAATTCTTTGGGACACAGATTCAGATTTCGTTAAAACTGGTCAAAACGTGCGGCTCTCTAATGGGAATCTCAGCGCAGAACGGCAAATAAGTACGCTCAGGTACTTCCCGGAACAAAACAAGAACTGTTACTCTTTACCGGCGGTTGCGCAGAAGAGGTACTTCATCAGGGCAGTGTTCTGTTATGGGAACTATGATGGCCTTTCAAGGCCTCCAAGTTTTGGTCTCGAGTTCGATGGCAACAAGTGGACCACTGTGTCGAACTCAACTGCAGAACCCCAACACTACGAATTAGTATACACGAGTGGGGGTGATTTCATAAGCGTCTGTTTGGCTCGGACGCTGGATAAGCAGTACCCATATATCTCAGCATTGGAACTGTGGCCCTTATCTGATGATATGTATGCTACTATGGGCCAAGATAGGGCCTGGACTCTGAGCTACCGCTACAATTATGGCGCAACTGAATCGATCATGGGGTAAGAAACCAATAATCATCTCATTTAGATCTGCTATTGGCAGTCGTGTAGAGAAGAATATAGAGACAAACTATGTATCAGTATATGTCATGGTGAGTGCAAATTTATTTACTAGTTGTCTAGTCTCCTCAATCAGGTATCCTCAGGATAAGTACAACCGGAAGTGGCAACCAATGATCCTGCAGGGCACGAAGGCCGTACATGCCAGCTTCGCTTCCATCAACAGACTGACTACAGAGTATCCTCCCGATTTGGCAATTTTTGATGCAATCGAAGCCCCGGATCCTGCATCCTCAATGACATTCTCTTTCGAAACGAATGGAAGCGCCACCTTCAAATACATAGTTTTGTACTTCCTAGAGACACGTTTTCTGAATGAAAATGAGACTCGAGCGTTTGATTTGTACATTTTAGGGGGGACCTACATCACGACAATTTCCCCACGGTACCAGATTTTCACAGGCTTTGAAGTTGATACCGAGTCAATTGGGTTGTCTGACGAAGATATCCGCATTCAACTGTTACCAACTATCAATACAACTCTACCACCTATAATCAGTGCCATCGAAATTTATGCGTCGACCCGTCCTCTGGTCACCACAAGAACATCCCAGGATGACTGTAAAGCATGCTCTTTTACTGCCTTAAGACACTTCTTATTTGTATTCTATGTGCTCATACGATGTGATGGTCTAATCGTTGCAGTGGAAGGGTTACAAGCATTTGTAAAGACCTTTGAGCAACTGCAAGGATGGAGCGGCGACCCATGTCTTCCAAGTGACACTACATGGCCATGGATATCTCGCCAAGGCCACTACCCTCCAAGGGTTACTTCCATGTACAAACTCATCAACAAAGTTCGATTCCTTCCATTATATAACCAGATCAATGATTTATGGCTCTCTGATGGCTTAAATTATGTATGACTTTGCATCTATGAGCTTCCGAACGTCCATTGAACCTCTAACCATTGCATTATGACAATGCAGAAATCTTACAGGTTATGGTCTCTCTGGTCATCTTCCTTACTTCGGCCAAATGCAAGCACTTGAGATTATGTCAGGCATCTGCTTGAATTGATTACTAAAATTTTGCGTCTTCTTTTTCCTCGGGATGTTATTCAATATGCTTATGATGACCTGCTTCTGTTTCCTTGTTTCAGAGACTTTGGAAATAATAGCCTCAACGGACCAATTCCCGAATTCCTTGGCAAATTGCCACATCTCAAGTTACTGTGAGTGTTCAAGTCTTTGGCGAAGAATAATTTTCGACTACATGAATTTAGATTTAACTACTCTTATGTGGCCTAGAAAAACATGTCTTTGTTGTCTCTTCTTTAGAATTCTCAGCAATAATGATTTCTCCGGCTACATTCCGAAGAGTATTACTAGCAACAAGCAATTGAAATTTGAGTAAGTAGTCTAATTGAACCTGCACGACACTTCCTTGCGCGAAATGCTATCTGTAAGGACTCATTCACCTCTCGTGCAGCGTCCATGGTAACTGCCATGTAATTAAGAGAGAGAGCTCCGCGTCAACATTTGGATTGCCTATCGGGTTACTCTCCTTCATACTGGTGGTGGTTGCTTTTGTTTATTTCTTGGGACCAAAGAAACCAATGCCCAGCGAAGAAGTTACTGCAACAGAAGGGGGTGGATGGGATGATGGGCATGTTCAGTCAATGCCTCAAGAAGAGAGAGTTTCGGAGGACGCAAACCCCGAGTCACCAATTCAAAAATCGCAGAGATGAGAGGGTCGGATTATTCCTTTTCTTTTCATTTTGGTTCATTTGCTTGAGAATGCTTGTGATATACTAATCAGCATTGAAGGAACCCAAAAGAGTCAAAAGAAAGGTCTCCTTCTTGGCTAAATTTCCAGAACCAGAAACATAGGTGCCTACTCCTGTTTCCTATTTCTCTGGCTTGGGAAGACACTAGAACTACAAGGGAAGACTCTGGCTATCAGTTTCCAGAATCATTTTGATTTACAAGTAGATTAACCCAACCCATTAAGTTATGTTAGTCGCTCATCGTTTTAACGATGGCATTCATGATCTCAACAACCTAAATTGTATCAAATACCAGAGATGATCTCAAATCCAGATTCTTCTATGAATAGTGCCCTTCGTGCGTGCAGAAAAGAGGAGGTTAGACCAATTCAGGGCTACCCTAGGACAAGGTGGTACATGCGCTCATCTACCATATTTTGCATACCTTTGATAACTGTTAAGTCACGTGGGCTTTCTCCCTTCTCTCTTTCTTTTTATTTTATTTATTATTTTATGATTGTTTATTGGTGTTTAGGGCTTGGCCCATCTAATGTAAACTATTATCTATTTTAAATAGAAGAAGTGTGTTAAACCTAGTGACACACTGTATTCTCTCTCTCTAACGCCGCTCTCTTCTCTCCTTCTTCTTCGCCAATTTCATGGTATCAGAGCAAGGGTTTGTTTCATCCATTGTTTTGATCGGCCCTCCCCTTCTTCTCCTTCTTCTTTTCTTTTTTTCTTTTCTTCCATAATGGACATACAACATCATGGCTTCTGAGCCACAGATTTGTGTAGTCTGAGCCACAGATTTGTGCAGCCTGCCCAGTGGTGTAGGCTGGTCTCCTTGTTCCGGTCCAGAGGTGCTGGTTTCTTTGCATAGAGACCTAGCAAGTGTCTCCCTTTTCTTTTGCAACAACAATGGCAGGAGATGATCGACAGAAGGAGGTGAAGACGGGTGATGGTTCTACGAACTCCAGCAGTACCGAGGGTGTTGTCTCTTTCCCAACGAGACTGTCCGATGAAAAATTGGAAGGAGCCCTAAATTTTCAGATTTGGCGAAAGACTATTCTTGTCTGTTTAAAAGGTATGGGTAAGGCTAAATACTTGACTGATTTGCCTCCTGAGTCTACCGACTCTAATTATTTGAGTTGGGAGATTGAAGAGAACCGTATCTTCGGACTTCTTTTAAATTCCATGGATCGCAAAGTTAAGGTTATGATTGCTAATTGTCCGACGGTTCGAGATGTGTGGAATCGTTTGGCACTACTATATTCAAACACCAACAACAAATCTCGTGTGTGTGATGTGTTGAAGAGATTATTTCAACTCAATCAGGAGGAGCGGCCTATTCAAGAGTTTTATACTGAGTTTCAGGCCCTGTTTGATGAACTTGATTTGTTGTGGCCGATTCCAACTAGTCCTGATGAGATGATTGCACAGAGGGAGCAGCTTGGTGTTATGTGTTTCTTGTCAGGTCTTCATCCCGGACTTGAGCCAATAAAAAATCAGATCCTCTCCGAGACGGTTCCCATATCTATTTCTGAGGTCTATAATCGGCTAAGTAGTGTTACCATTGGGGCTCATATTCCGTCTGTGCAACCAGAATCTAGTGACAAATCCGCCCTGTTCTCTTTTTCTAGGAGTGGTGGATCACGTGGTGGTCGTGGAGGTCGTGGTGGACGTGGTGGCCGTGGAGGCCGTGGTGGTAGTAAGGACCAACGTGTTTGTCATCATTGTGGTATGCCCGGTCATCTAATGAGCAACTGTTATAAGTTGTATGGTTATCTGAGTAGTAACAAGGTGGCTAATGTCTCGGCACTTGCATCTTCTGAGATCCAGGAGTCCTCTCCTGTTTCCGGGAGGAGAATGATTGAGATGACTGATGAGGAGTTTGCACGGTATACTCAGTTTCAGGTGGATGGGCAGGCTTCTACTGCTACATATGCACAGACAGGTAATCATACAGCATGTGTTTCCATGTCTCGTGGCAAATGGGTTGTTGATTCAGGTGCTTCAGATCACCTGACAGGAACAGTAGGTAATCTCACAACCTATTCCTCGTCATCACATGTTAGTGCTATTACTGTGGCGGATGGCTCTTTAGCAATTGTAAAAGGGAGTGGGACTTCTAGTCTTACATCAGATTTAAAGATTGTCTTCTGTGCTTTATGTTCCGAAGTCACCTTTTAATCTACTATCGGTTAGTCAGATCACAAAACAATTGAATTGTTCAGTCTCATTTTTCCCTGATGGTTGTGTTTTTCAGGATCTTTTGACGAGGAAGGCCATTGGTAGAGGAAGGGTCGAAGGAGGAGTCTATGATATTGAAGCCACACCACCGTCAGTAGCCTACTCCACCACATCCCCTAGTCCATATGAGATTCACTGTCGTCTTGGCCATCTAGCTCCTACCACCCTCCAAAAGTTATATCCTCAGTTTAAAAACGTTTCCTTTGAATGTGAGTCATATCAGTTTGCTAAGCACCATCGTGTGTCTTATTTTCCTAGAGTCAATAAAAGAGTCTCAGCTCCGTTTGAGTTAGTCCATTCAGACGTATGGGGTCCTTGTCCTGTCGTGTCAAAGCTTGGCTTCAAATATTATGTAACTTTTGTTGATGACCATTCACGGATGACATGGGTCTATTTAATGAAAAATCGTTCTGAGGTGTTCCAAATTTTTTGTGAATTTTATGCTGAAGTTCGAACTCAATTCTCCACTTCGTTAAGTGTTTGTGATGATAATGGTCGGGAATATTTATCACATCAATTCATGTCATTTCTTTCCCGTAATGGTGT
Organism: Syzygium oleosum; assembly: GCF_021117445.2. Taxonomy (NCBI): domain Eukaryota; kingdom Viridiplantae; phylum Streptophyta; class Magnoliopsida; order Myrtales; family Myrtaceae; genus Syzygium; species Syzygium oleosum. The sequence continues at coordinate 10,211,208 of NW_026607487.1, forward strand.
TGTCCATCAAACTTCTTGCCCTGATACACCTCAACAAAACGGTGTAGCAGAACGCAAGAATAGGCATCTGTTAGAGGTTGCTCGTGCTCTCTTGTTCCAGCACAATGTCCCTAAGTCATTCTGGGCCGATGCAGTTTTGACCGCTTGTTATCTTATCAATCGTCTTCCTTCTGTTATTCTCAATGGAGAAATCCCTTTTCGTGTGTTGTTCCCTACTAAATCTCTGTTTCCTCTCTTTCCAAAGATGTTCGGGTGTGTGTGTTTCGTTCGTGATACGCGACCTCAGGTCTCTAAACTCGACCCTAAGTCTCTTCGTTGTATTTTTCTGGGCTATGCTCGGCATCAGAAAGGATACCGTTGTTTTTCTCCTGATCTAGGTCGCTACGTTGTCTCTGCAGATGTTACCTTCCATGAGTCTCAATCTTATGGCACCAAGGATGATTCTCCATCTACTTTCTTGGAGGATGTTCTGGTCAATCGTTCTCGATCGAGTCCTTCTTCTGAGACATCATCCACACCCACAGCTCAATCTAGTCCTACTTCTGAGATATCATCCACCCCCACAGCTCAATCCACTGACGTGTGGTATGGTCGTATGTATCATCAGCGGCCGACTCCTGTGATTTCTTCTACCCCATCCAATGTGCCTTCTGATGACTCATTGGATCCTCCTCCGGATGCATCTTCGCCAACGCCACCTCCGCTGGATACCTCTCCATTGATACCGGATCTCCCCTCAGATGATGAGCCTATTGCTCTCCGTAAAGGTATTCGTGCTTGCCGTGATAGACCTGTTTATACTGACTCTTATAAGGGTTTATCAGTTCAGACACAGGCGTTGATTGCCACTTTGGATTCCATCTCTGTTCCACGATCAGTTTCTGATGCCTTGGCTCATTCTGGTTGGCGTGCTGCTATGGTGGATGAGATGCAGGCCTTGGTTCAGAATGAGACCTGGGAGCTTGTTCCTCTTCCCACGGGTAAGCAAGCTATTGGTTGTAAATGGGTTTATACTGTCAAGGTTAATCCGGATGGCTCGCTTGCTCGCTTGAAGGCTCGTCTTGTTGCTAAGGGATATGCTCAACAGTATGGTGTTGATTATTTTGAGACTTTTTCCCCGGTGGCTAAAATGGCCTCCGTTCGGTTATTTATTTCTCTGGCAGCCTCCCATGATTGGATCCTCCATCAACTTGATGTCAAGAATGCTTTCTTGAATGGACATCTTGACGAGGAGGTGTATATGGAGCAACCTCCCGGGTTTGTTGCTCAGGGGGAGTCTCATAAGGTTTGTCGGCTTCGTCACTCTTTATATGGTCTCAAGCAGTCACCTCGTGCATGGTTTGGCAGATTTACTACAGCTGTTGTACGGGATTTTGACATGAAGCAGAGTATTAAGGATAGTTCTGTTTTCTATCATACTTCTCCTGCAGGTTGTATTTATATGGTTGTATATGTGGATGACATTGTGATCACTGACAGTGACTTAGCAGGCATTTCTAGGCTCAAGGAGTTTCTAAACAGTCAGTTTCAAACCAAAGATCTCGGTCCTCTAGAATACTTCCTTGGTATTGAAGTTTCTAAATGTAAGAATGGTGTTTTTCTGTCTCAGAGAAAATATGTGTTAGATTTATTGCAAGATACAGGGCTGTCTGGGGCAAAATATTGCGAGTCCCCTATGATTCCTGGTGATAAACTCATGCCGCAAGAAGGTGCCCCGATTCCAGAGCCTGAGAGGTATCGTAGATTAGTGGGAAAACTCAATTATCTCACTATGACCAGACCTGATGTTGCCTTTCCGGTTAGTGTTGTTAGTCAGTTTATGGCTGACCCTCGTGTTCCTCATTGGGAGGCTGCTCTGCGGATTGTAAAGTATCTAAAAAAGGATCCCGGGAAGGGTGTTATCTATCAAAATCACGGACATTCCCGCATCGAAGCATTTTGTGATGCGGATTGGGCTGGATCTCCCGCTGATAGGCGATCTACATCCGGTTTTACTATATTTATGGGTGGTAATCTTGTCTCGTGGAAGAGTAAGAAGCAAGATGTGGTTTCTCGGCCTAGTTGCGAAGCAGAGTATCGCTCAATGGCAAGTACAACTACTGAGATTATGTGGCCGCAACAGCTTTTGACGGAGATAGGTTATTCCGTTGATTATCCTTCTAAATTATGGTGTGATAATCAGTCTGCCCTACATATTAGGGATAATCCAGTTTTTCATGAGAGGATTAAACACATTGAAGTTGATTGTCATTTTGTCAGAAATGCTTTGCTCAGGAATGTCATCGAATTTGGATATGTTCGGACCAGTGATCAACTTGCTGACATCCTTACAAAATCGAGTACTGGAAAGAGGATAGAGTTCATTTGTAACAAGCTGGACATGATGAACATCTATGCTCCAGCTTGAGGGGGAGTGTTAAGTCACATGGGCTTTCCCCCTTCTCTCTTTCTTTTTATTTTATTTATTATTTTATGGTTATTTATTGGTGTTTAGGGCTTGGCCCATCTAATGTAAACGATTATCTATTTTAAATAGAAGAAGTGTGTCAAACCTAGTGACACACTGTATTCTCTCTCTCTAACGCCGCTCTCTTCTCTCCTTCTTCTTCGCCAATTTCAATAACAATGCTAGAGATACATAGACCGGTTTACATGCGCTGGATAGTTACTTGAATATGCTTCGTGTTTTTAATATCGATACTGCACTCGGACAGAGTATTATGGCTGCTACTTAATGCTATGGTATTGGTATAGGTGGTTTTGTCAACAAAAAATTATCAGTTATAGCCATTTGGCCAGCAGCCTTGGATATGCTTCTTCGAAGTTGTGTCAACTTATATTCGATCACTAATGCCATGCCATTCAAATTGTTGAAATATCTCACGTCGCTTGACGATAAAGTTTATGTGCTCTTTATATATATGTGGTTTCCCTTCATCTATCAGTTGCGAAAGAAAAATGAGAGTTGGAAAGGGATTTCTAGAGATTGGAAAAGATAAAAATAGACAGTTAGTTCAAATCTTTCCAAATTAAATGTAATTAAAGGATGAACTTTATTACGCTAATTTTACAAGTTTAAAGAATTGATTGCACTTTTTAAAAGTTTTAAAAACTCAACTACACTTTCACGATAAATTTTAAGACTTCTGGTATACATCCCTAAAATTAAAGTTTATACCATATATATCCTAAATATTTTAGAATCACTATATTTTTAGTCTTCCAAAAAATAGCACGAAGTCTTGTGTCATAGTTCCTTCAGGCCCTTTATTTGTTTCTCTAGTACAATTAATCTTCACGTTTCATTTTCAAGCCAAATCCAAGTCTATGAAGAGAGATAGTGTCGGGGCATTTACGTCTTAATTTTGGTCTTTCCCGTGAATTGTGTGAAAGTAGGATACTCCAGATTCTAGAGTCCAAGAATTTTATAAAACGTTCTTGATGGGAAAAAAAATGCGAATGAAAGATCCCACTTAATTGAATTGGGTCCATGAATCTAAGAAATAGGGAGAGTTCTTGAGTGCGGTAAAATTCTTCAATAAAGAAATGCAGCATTGGCTATGGCATCAAAAGAATGATTACATCTGAAGCATCTTCATAGTTGAATGCTACTACCTACTAGTGATACAAAAGAAGAGAAATTTAACATCCTAGTTCTTGTGGGTCAGGCAAGTCTTTTAGGTTGAAAACGTTGACATGACGAGTAATTTGGCTGCCATGCGACGCTGATTCCTATTTCCTCTTAAATTTCTTGGTTGTGCCACCTTAAACGTGTGAACTGTGAATTAAAGTATGTTCTCCTTCCAAAATTGTCCTGACTTAGGAAGACCCGGAGAAGACTTGCGATATTAAATTGGGCCTCGCACTCGAGTCTTGTGGCGTAAATGACCTAAACTAATCAGAATAAAATGGATTGGTACCGGCCGAATTGCGTGGAATATGTCGATGATGAAAGAGACGAACGCAAGCTGCCTTACATCGATGTCGTGCGTGCCGTGGTAGGGGTTGGAATGAATAGCCTATAAAATGAAAATGCAAGTTGTGAGACTTGATCTCATTGAACAGAACACAGAGAGGGAAGTGAAAATGGCAGTCCAGATGTTCTTGTTGATGCTTCTCTTCATTGAAGTATCTCTTTCTCAAGGTAATACTGCACTCATCACCAGGTTTTTTTCCTTTTCAAAGCTTGAATTCAATCCTGCATCTGATGATTTCTCATTCCATGTCTATCTTTGCATATGTTAAAAACAAACAAAAGCAGCATCACTGTTGAGAATTGATTGTGGGTCTCAAACTGGGTATGAGGCCAAAGATGGCAGCTACTGGAGCACCGACGATGAATTTGTCAAGGTCGGCAACGACATGCCGATCTCAGCCGGTAGTTTCTCCAAGTGGACCCAACTCAACACTCTTCGAGTCTTCACAAAAGAGAAAAAAGTTTGCTACAAATTGCCTGCGCAACCGTCGGTCCGATACATGAGCAGAGCGACATTTTATTACGGCAACTACGACGGCCTTTCGAAACCACCAACTTTTGACTTGGAGTTTGACGAGAATAATAGGAAAACTGTTGTCACCTCAAATACAGATCCGCAAATTTATGAATTGATTTACACATCGGGTGCGGACGACATTAAGGTGTGCTTGATTCGAACATCGGATGCTCAGTTCCCATTCATCAATGCGCTGGAATTGTGGCCATTAGATGATAATATGTACGATGGTATGACCCGAGACATGGCTTGGCTCAGCAATTACCGCTACGACTATGGTGCAGTGGCGGACACTGTCGATGATTGGATTTTAGGGTAAGAAACTAAACCTAGCAATCTTCCTTACATTAATGATTCTCTTTGATTGCCTTTTTCAAATTTGGTGTTCAGTTAAGAAACTAATTGATACGGATGACGAAACATGAAAGCCCCGTATGTTGTTATGAAATATGTTGATTGTTGAACCTTGTGGATATGAGATCAGAAGAACCCATCTTTTGCTTGGCGAAGAACCCATCCTTTCAAAATAAGACAATCATATAACCTAGCTGGGGACAGCAAAGATAAACGTTGCATACGAGGTTTGTCTCTTCACGGTTTTAGAGCTTAATATAGTAAATGGTTACGAGGGGAATTTCAAGATCAGCAGCGTCACTAACGGAGAGAACAAGACCCATGTTTCTGTTTCATTTTAGGCTATCTGGTGGAGCGTATGATCCATGCAAGTTTCTGCATACTTCATACGCCGAACATACCAGTAAAACCGCGAAAACCTTGGAATTTTTCCTTACGTTTCACTCTGTCTCTCTTATGTGATGTAGCAATGTAACTTCTCCGTGGACCGTCGTGCAGGTACCCTACTGATTCGGCCAACAGAATATGGGTGCCAACAACTCCATCCGACCTGAATCAGACGAAAGCCTCCGCAACTTACTTCTACGACAACGGCGATAACAACGTGCCCAACGTTGTCATGTCCCAAATGGTCGAGGCGCCAAATTTAACGTACCCAATCAGCTTAAGCTTCAGCATCAACGACGGGATCAATCTAGTTCACTACGTGACCGCGTATTTCACCGAGACCCATTCACTAAACGAGAACGAAAGCAGGTCGTTCGAATTCAACGCGAACAACAAGTTCGTCTCGACCATGAACCCGAGGTACGAGTACTGCACGTCGGTGTGGGCATTCGTGCAGTCGAACGGTACTCTAAATGTTCAGCTGCGCGCAAGCGGGAATTCGACGCTGCCTCCTTTGATCAGCGCCATTGAAGTGTACACGGGCCAAGCCGTACATTATCCTAAGACAAGTAAGTGGAAGGAAGTCGGCGGCGGCGGCGGCGGCGTGCTCTTTCTCATTTTGATTGGCTGTGGGTACTATTTGTGCTCTAAATCGAGGAACGACGGTAGACCAAACGGCGGTGGACCAAACAACGGTGTTATAGAAGAAGCCCCACCTCGGCGCCGTTTTTGGTGGAGAAGAACTCGCTACGTTGAGGAGGAGGTTGTTGAAGCTCACGCGTAGCCACAGTATATGATGCAATACCGTAATCACATTAGTGAGAGATGCTTTTTAGTTTTTTGGGGACTGACTGTGGTCACCATTGATGCATCTGTACACGATTTGGAAGAAGAAAAGAAGGAAAACCAAAAACCAAGAAAGTGAATTCAAACTTGATCAAGAAAGCCAATGCTTGGAAGCTTTGACTAGCGATATGTTTTCTAACAAGAGAAAGGGAAAATAACACAAACAGTCATTGAACTTTAGCCCAACGTGTAATGTGATTCATAAACTTTTAATTTGTTTAATGTATTTTCTGAACTTTTTGTATATGTTCAATTTAGTCTTTGAATTATATAAAAATATTCAAAGTAGTCCCCGAACTTGAATTAATGGAATGACTAAATTAAACATGTACTAAAAGTTCGGGGACTAAATTGAACATGTACCAAAACTTAAGAGATCACGTTGAACAAATTAAAAGTTTAGGGACCTTATTAAACATTAGGCTAAAGTTTATGAATTTCATTGAACAAATTAAAAGTTCAGAGACCACATTGCACATTGGGTTAAAGTTCATGGACTATTGGTGTCATTATCCCTAACAGAAATGTTATAATCCAAGAGGGATTATGTAGCAGATGATGCTCAAGTTAGGATGTCAAATGAAAACCCAAAAGTCAGAATATCAAAATTGAATCAAATTCGTCTTTTTATTTTCTTGTTTAATGAGTGAGTTATCATTTGACTGCGCAAAACCACAATGTGGGAGAAATTATCCTCACTACGAGCCCTGCAAGATACAAGTGCGAAATGAAAAGAATAGAGGCCATTCCGAACAGTTTATATACAAATAGCATACATACATCAGCTTCCACTCCTACCAATGACAAACAATAATCAACAACTGGACATACAATCAAGCAATATCACCGGCAACGCTTTAGAGAAATCATATCATTAATGAAGGAGGACGTCGCACCAAATTGAACATATACCAAATGTCTAGGGATCATATTGAACAAACTAAAAGTTTAGGGACCACAACGAACAAATTAAAAATTCAATGACAACATTGCATATTTGGCCAAAATTCAGGGTCCAAATGTGTCATTATCCCTAAAACAAAAGGAAAATTAACACCATGTACGTCCTAAAAATTGGAGCAGCACTATGTTTTAAGTCTTCCAAAGTTGCAATAGTATCATGGCAGGAGTGTGTTATAATTCCTTCAGGCCCTTTATTTGTGTCTATAGTACTTCTTCACGTATCAGTTTAGGCCAAATCCAACACTATGTAGAGGGGTTGTTCGGGCATTTAAATATCACATGTTCAAAATCATTATATCACATGTTTAAAGGGAAATTATCCAATTAGTCCTAAATCTATTATACAAATGTCAATTCAGTCCTAAACTTTTCAATTTTGTCAATTGAGTCTTAAATATTTGCGCGATATTTTAATGTAATCCTTCTAGCCAACTTTTGTCTGAAATTGCTAACGTGGTGGAATGCCACGTAAGACGGATGGCAATGACTGAATCGTCGCAATTTATGGCGAAAATTGATTAGAAGGACTACATTGGAATATTGCGCTAATATTTAGGACTAAATTTATCTAGGTCTATATTAATATTTGTATAATAGGTTTATGACTGATTGGATAATTATCCATTTGGTTAAAAGGGGAAAAGAACATCACAAGTGTCATGACTTTCGTACAGCGCTCACTTGAGTAATATAACTTTATTTTTTATCATATGAGTGCCATAACTTATGTACAATACTTACTTGAGGGTGTAAAAAAAAAAACTCGATCATTTGAATGTTATAACTTTTAAAAAACGTTCTTTACAAGTGCTACGCCATGTCATCGAATTTTTGGCAATTGGGGTGAGCGTTTTTAAAAAGTTATGATGGTTAAGTGATCGATTGAAAGTATGACACTTAAATGAACGTTTTTTAAAAGTCATGACACTGAAGTCGTCGAAAAAACAGTCATGACACATAAGCGAGCACCGTACAAAAGTTGTGACTCTTGTGGTGTTCTTGTCCTTGTTAAAAGCGATCAATAGGAGTGCCGTAAAAGTCTTCAATAAATGAATACAGCACCGGCAATGACATCAAAAGAACGAGATAATCTGAAGCATCTGTCTTGTAGGATGAAAACGTCGACAAGAGAAGCAATTTGGCTGCCGTACGAGTAGATGCCTATTTCCTCTTAATTTCTCGGTTGTGCCAGCTTGAACGTGTGAACTGTGAATTAAGGTATATGCTCCTTCCAATATTGTCCTGACTTAAAAAAGAACTTGAAGAAGACTTTGGATATATTAGCCCTGCCACTTGATTCTAATCGCGTAGGTTATCTTAATTAACTAGAATAAAATGGATTGGGATTGGCAGAATTGTGCAGAATACATAGATGATGAAGGAGATGAATGCAAGCCGCCTTACATCGCGTAAATTATCCAAAAGGATTACATTAGCGAATCATTAAAAGGTTTAAGATTAAATTGACAGTCGTATAATAGGTTTAGGACTAAATTGAAATAATTGAAAGGTTTATGACTAAATTGGTCGCCGCACAATAGGTTTAAGACTTTATGGTAGAATATGCAAAATTTCCTATAATTTTTAAGTTTCCTGCAAATGTACCTTTTCAGTACTTTAAATTTCACGTACCATTTATCTTTCTTGCAACTTTTGATTTATAGTGCCTGCATTTTCATTTCATTTTCTTTTCAGGCATGTACTATGATGTTCAAAATCAATAAAAAGAATTTCCTAAAATTCAACAATTTCATCCTTATTTTAAGATTTTCGCTTTTCGGTGAAACACCACTCTCCCAATTCCATGCAACCGAACATGCTCCATATCTTCACAAAGCATAAAAAGAGTTGCTCTGCCCTTGACATAGTCATTGGATCTCTTGATATGAACGACAATACAGTTGGTTAGAGCGTCCTTCTACCATGGCAAGTGCCGTGGTCTCTCGAAAAAGCCAAATTTCGACTTGGAATTTGAGGGCAAGAAAAGGGGCCACCGTTGAGACTTCCAATACAGAACCGCAATTCTACGTACTGCTCTATCATGCCAATATCATCAGCATTTACATGGCTCAAACAAAGAAAAAAGAGTTCCCCTTCCTCCATCAATGCCTTAGAATTGTGATCGGTAGGTTCCGATAGCGGTGGCATGATTCAAGGATTGTTACTTGGCTCATAAGCTACCGCTACAGTTACTGAGCAAGTGCAGACGATTTATCCTGGGGCAAGAAATCGTTGTCTTAAACACATGCGTATGTGCACATCTCCTATATAGTTGGCACGTATATATTGCGTGATCCTCCAGGAGGAAATAGAAATTTTCCCTGCCGAATATGGATTAACGTTATATTCCATTGCTAGGACGTGGTTTAGTTAATAAAAAGTTGTACCATAAACTGTTTTTCAAAGGGAAATTCCTTTTTTCTTGTTATGAAGTTGGATTTCATCGAGATTGGCACACTCGAGGGCTCGCTCTGCACTGAATGGCCGAATAAAATAAGACAATAAGGAATCGAAAGGGAGTTCTTAAGCTTGGAAGAGACAAACTTAAACAGCTACAATTTATTGTAATCACCAAAGATTGCGAGGCCCAGTTACAATTATTATTTATTGAAGGTTGCTTCCTCTTATTTAAGCTAGGATAGGCCATACAGATTTGCAGAGACTTCTTTCTCAATGGGGTTACTGTTCTTGTTGTGGACGGTTGTTCTGATCATCCTCGGAAAAGCTCTTTCTCAATCTGGTAACAGCCCGTGATCCATCATTGTTCTTATCCCGCACAGCGTCGTATATGCTTCATTTACAGAATGGTCACAAGCGATTTTACGATTTTTCGAGCATATAATCGCGGAATGGAACTTTCAAAATAGAGAATGCATAACAGGAGAGGTCTTTGCTTTTCTGTTTGAGTCATTTGGTAATCTGTGAAAGATGTCTTGAGCATTTTCTAGATACCTGATGCAAGGGAAATGCATATCCCATTCGGCTTCTGTAGCATCTTCTCGAATGTTGCCTTTTGTCTCTGATTTTGTGACCGACCGTGGCGACAGATGTATACATAGATTGCGGATCACAAATTAGCTACGATGATTGGGATGATGATGAGGGATACACCGAAACAGGTGAGAACAAAGCCGTCCAACTTGACAGCTCCCCCAATTCGACCCAACTCAAAACGCTTCGAATCTTCCCAAAGCATAAGAGGAATTGCTACGCACTGCCCGCAGAGGCTTCTTCTCTTTCAGAATTTACATATTTGATCAGAGCGTCCTTTTACTACGGAAATTATGATGGCCACTCGCACCCACCTACTTTCGAGTTGGAGGTGGAGGGGATGAAATGGGCTACCATCGTGACCTCCAACACCAAACCGCAGTTCTACGAACTGCTCTACTATTCCAAAAAGGAGAACATCAGCGTTTGCTTGGTCCAGACAAAGCACAAGCAGTTCCCCTTCATCAATGCCTTGGAGTTGCGGTCGCTGACGAATCTGTTGTCCTTTCCCCACGATTTTGTAGACGAGGAAAACACTACTTGGCTCACAAGTTACCGCTACAGTTATGGCGCAGATGAAAATAAATGGATTCTTGGGTGAGATGCCATTATCTTCATCATGAATCCGACAAATCTATAAGTAATTGCTACATAATTCTTAGTCATTTTTATGGGTATTCTTCTTTTCCAATAGGTATCCTGACGATAAGGATGACAGAATATGGGAACCAAATACTCCAGCCGGATTGAAAGCGGTGACCCTCCCTTCCTTTACTTCCTGCGGGGATGAGAGACTGCCCTACTCCGTTCTTCGCCAAGCAGTTGAAGCGCCGAACCCAACAGACACGATCGACTTGCCCTTCGCATTTAACGGGATCCACGATCTCCAACACTATGTGAGGGCCTATTTCTCCAGTAATATCGACGAATCCGAGACAAGGACATTCAGTTTTTACATCAATGATGACTACATATCCACCATTACTATAGGGTACTACAACTGTAATAGCACACAGGCGTATGTACGCTCGAATGGCACTTTGAATGTCCAGTTGCGACCGAATGGTAACTCGGCATTGTCGCCATTCATCAGTGGCATCGAGATTTACACGGCCTTACCGGCTTTACCGGCCGAAGCAACAGAGGAGGAGAAGAAGAAGAAGAAGAAGAATCTGGGCTTGCTCATTGGGCTTCCTGTTGGACTGATCTTGGGCCTCATTCTACTACCGGGCTTGATTATCCTTTTACTTATACTACGCAGGCCCAAGACAAGGCCCACACAAGGACAGGCCGCGACCACTGGTCCACATGAAGAAGCAAATCCTCAGCAAAGTGTAAGTTCACAGGCTCCTGTCGTGCCCTCACAAAATGGAGAAATCCTAGTGAGCAGTAACGGTAATGGTGATCACACATTGGTGAACCATGGGGGTTGACATGAAGGAGGTCGAAGAGTTACTTGAGCTTCATCACACTTTGATGAGAGCCTGAAACTGTCCCAAGTCTTCATGAATTGATAGCAATATCTCCTCTTTATACTTCAGGACTATTTTTTTCAATTCGAGCGAGAGATAAAGGGATGTACTTGACTTTATGACCTTAGAGTTCCATATGTTTATTTCTTTCAAGTTATGTGACTGTTTACTGTAACTTCTTCGATCGGGTTCCGGTATTTGTTTTACGTAGCATCATATGATGCTCATGAATCATATTCCAAGTCTCAAAAACAAACCAGGAACCATTCTTAATGGGCCACGTTTGGGTCAGCCCTTCAGCAGTCTAGGTCTCAACTCTATGCAGAGAAATATAAGTTTGTAAATTAAGAGGAAAATCTACAATGAGGGGGAAAGAAGAAGAAGAAATGTATGTATCTAGTTGGTTTCAATCAATACCAAATTACAAGATGTAGTTATCTAGCTAGCTTGCCGTATGATTCTTCAACTTACACCATGTGATTGCATCCAACCTTGGCGCACCGGCTAAATGTCTAAACAATCTACTTTATAAACAAAAAAAAAGTTCGCAAGTACCTGAAATATTATCCGTTTTACAATTAAGTATCAAATTTTCCAATCAAACATGTCAACAAGTCAACTGAAGGTCAATTTAAGGACAAAAGTTCAGGTATTTCCAGTGTCCTTAAAAAGGGGGGCCGATTTAGACGATCGAAAGACAAAAGGGAATCCTTAGAAGTTGGAAGAGACAAAGCTCTAAAGATCCAACATTTTGACCACAAAAAGGAAAGTTTCCTAATTCATGTAGGTTTTCTATTTTGAACAAGATTCCTAATTGAATATTTTCCTAATTGGAAAAGATTTATTAATTAGAGAAAGTTTCCTAAAAAGAGGTTTCTGTTTTGGATCAAACTCTTGCCCATATATAAGAAGGGAATGCTATTTGTGAAGGGCATCAAAGAGGAACTTCTACTTGTGAATTACACTCTAAGAGTTTTTTAGTGTTGAAGTCAATTAAACTCTTGTGGTAAGAATTTGTGTATAATTCCTTCGTAAGATTAAAAGATTATTTTATGGGAAATTGTAAGCTGAACATTGTATGAGTTATTGGGTGTATTGGGGGTTGGGAAACACTTATAGTATTTGAGTAATTCGTGTGGTTATAATCTCCATTGTATTGCTTAATCTATAATGGATTTTTTGTTGCTGCTTTCCTCGTGGATGCAAGTCACTACGATCGAACCATGTAAATCTGGTGTTTGATTTATTTTCTTGTTCTGTCAATTTTATAGTTCGATCGCTTGCTACCGCAACACTAATAATTAAGGTTGTCCTCGCCGATCACAGGGAGAGATTTCTCAATGAAGGCACATTTGCTGTTCTTGTGGATGGTCCTAATTATCATTGGGAAAGCTTTGTCCAAATTTGGTAATGATGATATAATTCTGTGTTGTTCCAGGGTGCTATGCATTCATATCTGGTTCATCAGCATATGCTTGTCCTTAAAGTTTCTAGACTGTTATTTTAGAGCTCCTTTAAGTGTTGGAATTGTAATGCCCTAGATAAACTTACTGAATTATTATCCGCTTTAGCCCATCTCATACCGAGCCTCACGATTTTGTTCTTTGGTATACAAGTGGGCACTTGCCCGGGAGGTCACCCATCCTAGTAGTGCTTCAACCTGAGTACGCTTAACTTTGAAGTTCCAGAGCTAAGAATTGTCATTACGTCAAAATGAGCCTCCATGAGTTAATTCCAGTTTTTACCTTAACTTTTGACGTAATGGCAAGTTTACTTTGGAACTTTAAAGTGAGCGTGTTGAGGCTAGAGCACTACCGGGATATGTGACTTCCTGGAAAAGTGCCTACTTATACACAAAAGGATAGAATTGTGAGTCGGTATGGGACGAGCCAAAACAGACAATACCCTGAATGAGTTAATCGAGGGATATCACAATATGATATTAGAACCAGACCCCTCCAGTAGGTGCCAAGTTCGGGGACGAACCACACGGAAGCTAGTAGGCTTGTAACGATCCGGTCCAACAAGGGCGGGGAATGTTTGTCGGGGCTAGAGGGCTTGGAAAAGAAACATCTCCTGGCAAATTTCTAATATGGCGAATGGGGCATAAATGAACTGAATTGCACATTGAACAAGATGAGAGCATGCCCATAATATATATGTGAAAATGGAATTAATTCACGGATGCACCTTTTGACGTAACGGGATGAGTGACCTCCTGAAAAAGTGCTTGCCTATACGTAAAAAATAAAATCGTGGGGCTCGGTATGGGACGAGACAAAGTGGACAATCCCTCAAGTGAGTTAATCTAAGAATGTCACAATATGGTATTAGAGCAAAACCCCTTCCAATAGGTGTGTGGTTTGAGGATAGATCACATAGAAGCCAGTGGGCTTGTAACGCCCCGGTCCGATAAGAGCAGGGAGCTAAGTAGCACCAACACGCGACACGACACGACATGACACGTGACACGTTATTTCTCAAAAAATTGAGAATTCCGACACGTTAGGACACGTTGTATATTAAATAAATATTTTTATATATAAATAATAAATTATTATTTTTAAATTTGATTCAAATAAGTAAATAAATAATAATAAAAATCCTAGAATGAATTTACCCTAAAAAAATTATACACATAAGTTTTTAAAAAATAATTATGTATAAATAAATATATTAGTTAAGAAACTAAAAATAAATAATCAAAATTGAAAAAAAAGGAAAGTACAAATGCTGCCTTCTAGGCTTCTCCTTCACGTCTCCACCCCATTCTCTCTCTCTCTCTCCCTCCTCCAAAGCCTTCGCTTTTAACACTCTTTCTCTGCACGCTCCTCAAAGCCCGCAAAGGAGAAGACATGCCTTCGGACACGAGCGAGCGTAGGCCGGCCCGACCTCAGGTCTCCGCCGCCACCGCGGGGGGAGGACCGGAGGAGCCAGCCTGCACCATCCGCCTCCGCCGCCGCAAGCGGAGGCGCTGCCCTGCCCGTGCTGTAACTCCACCAACACCAAGTTCTGCTGCTACAACAACTACAACCTCTCCTAGCCCCGCCACTTCTGTAAGTCCCGCCGCCACTACTGGACCCAGGTCGGCACCCTCCGCAACGTCAACGTCGGCGGCGGCTCCCGCAAGTCGGCGGCGGCGGCGTCGGCCTCCGCCTCGTCGAAGAGGCCCCGCTCGTTGGCCCCGCCTCCGTCCTCGTCTCCTTCCTGCAACTCCTCTAACTCCTCCGTGACCCACGACCCTCGGCGCCGAACACGCGTGTCGCTGGCGTGTCTGGTGCGTTGACCGCGTGTCCGAGCTTGTCGAAGCGTGTCCGACACCGACTTGGACACCTCTCAAGCATGTCGGTGCTATTTAGGTAGGGAGTGGTCGTTGAGGCTATAGGGCTCAAATAAGGAGCATCTCTCAGAAGGCATTTAGAATGGCGAAAAGAGTAGGAATGAACCGAGTTGCACACTGAACAAACTGAAAACATGCCTAGATTATATATATATGGAATTAACTCGTTGAGGCACCTTGTGACGTAAGGCAAACTTTGCTTTGGAACTCCAAAGTTAAGCATATTTATGCTAGAGTATTATCGGGATAGGTGATCTCTTGGGAAAGTATCTGTTCATACGCCAAAGGACAAAACCATGAGATTTGGTATGGGACGGATAAAAGTTGACAGTATCTCAAGTGAGTTAATTCAAGGATGTCACCGATAAGTTCTGATAGCAGCGGCATATATGATTTTGTCGATTCAAGGATTGTTACTTAGCTCACAAGCTACTGCTATAGTTACTCAACAAGTGCATACGATTGGACCCTGGGTAAGAAATTGTTGTCTTAAATGCATGCATATGCAAACATCTCCTATATAGTTGGCATGAATATATTGCGCGATCCTCTAGGAGGAAATAGTAATTTTCCCTGCTAAATGTGAAATAACATTAAATGCCATTGCCAGGACCTGGTTTAATTAATAAAAAAATGCACAATGAAATGTTTTTTAAAGAAAATTCCTTTTTTCTTGTTCTAAAGTTGGATTTCATCGAGATTGGCACCCTCGAGGGCTCGCTCTTCACTGAATGGCCGACTTATATAATACAGTAAGGAATCGAAAGGGAGTTCTTAAGCTTGGAAGAGACAAACTTAAACAGCTACAATTTATTGTAATCACCAAAGATTGCAAGGCCCAGTTACAATTATTATTTATTGAAGGTTGCTCTTATTTAAGTTAGGATAGGCAATACAGATTTACAGACTTCTTTCTCAATGGGGTCACTGTTCTTGTTGTGGACGGCTGTTCTGATCATCCTTGGAAAAGCTCTTTCTCAATCCGGTAACAGCCCGTGATCCATCATTGTTCTCATCCCGCGTGGAGTTTATATATGCTTCATTTGCAGAATTATCATGAGCGATTTTACAATTTTTCGAACATATACTCGCGGAATGGAACTTTCAAAATAGAGAATGCATAACAGGAGAGGTCTTTGCTTTTCTGTTCGAGTCATTTGGTCATCTGTGAAAGATGTCTTGAGCATTTAATAGATATCTGATGCAAGAGAAATGCATTTCCCATTCGGCTTCTGTAGCATCTTCTCAACTGTTGCCTTTTGTCTCTGATTTCGTGGCGACAGATGTATACATAGATTGCGGATCACAAACTAGCTACCACGATGAATCTGATCATTATTGGGATGCCGATAATGGATACACCGAAACAGGCGACAACAAAGACATCCAACTTCACAGCTTTCCCAATTCGACTCAACTCGACACACTTCGAGTCTTCCCAAAGCATAAGAGGAACTGTTATACACTGCCCGCAGAGGCTTCATCTACTTCTCTTGGAGAAGTTACATATTTGATTAGAGCGTCCTTTTACTACGGAAATTATGATGGCCACTCGCACCCACCTACTTTCGAGTTGGAGGTCGAGGGGATGAAATGGGCTACCATCATGACCTCCAACACCGAACCGCAGTTCTACGAACTGCTCTACTATTCCAAAAAGGAGAACATCAGTGTTTGCTTGGTCCAAACAAAGCACAAGCAGTTCCCCTTCATCAATGTCTTGGAGTTGCAGTCGCTGTCGTATCTGTTTTCCAGCCCCTACAGTTTTGTAGACGAGGAAAACACCACTTGGCTCACAAGTTACCGCTACCGTTATGGCGCAAATGCAAGTGATTGGATTCTTGGGTGAGATGCTGTTATCTTCATCATGAATCCGACACATCTATAAGTGATTGCTACAGAATTCTTAGTCACTTTTATGGGTATTCTTCTTTTCCAATAGGTATCCTGACGATGAGGATGACAGAATATGGGAACCAAATACTCCGGCCGGTTTGAAACCAGTGAGCATCCCTTCGTTTGCTTACTGCGAGGATGATAGACTGCCCGACTCTGTTCTTAGCCGAGCAATCGAAGCGCTGAACCCAACAGACACCATCGACTTGCCCTTCACGTTTAACGGGAGCCACGATTTCCAACACTATGTGAAGGCCTATTTCTCCCACAATATCGACCAATTCGAGACGAGGACATTCGATTTTTACATCAATGATGACTACATATCCACCATTAACACAATGTACGAGTCCTGTACGCTCGCACATGCGCGTGCACACTCGAAAGGCACTTTGAATGTCCAGTTGCGACCAAACGGTAATTCCACATCGTCGCCATTCATCAGTGGCATCGAGATTTACACGGCCTTACCGGGCAAAGCAACGAAGGAGAAGAAGAAGAAGAATCTGGGCTTGCTCATTGGGCTTCCTGTTGGGCTGGTCTTGGGCCTGATTCTACTACCTGGCTTGATTCTCCTTTTACTTATATTACGCAGGCCCAAGACAAGGCCCACACAAGGACAGGCCCCGACCACTGGTCAACAACAAGAAGCAAATCCTCAGCGAAGTGTAAGTTCACAGACTCCTCCTGTTATGCCCTCACAAAATGCAGAAATCCCAGTGAGCAGTAACGGTAATGGTGATCAAACATTGGTAAACCATGGAGTTGACATGAAGGAGGTTGAAGAGTTACTTGAGCTTCATCACACTTCGATGAGAGCCTAAAACTGTCCCGAGTGTTCATGAATTGATGGCGATATCTTCTCTTTATACTTTGGGACTATTTTTTTCAATGCGAGCAAGAGATAAAGGATGTACTTGACTTTATGACCTAAGAGTTCCAAATGTTTATTTCTTCCAAGTTATGTAACTGTTTACTATAACTTCTTTGATCAGATTCCGGTATTTGTTTTACGTAGCAAATGATGCTCCTGAATCATATTCCGAGTCTCAAAAACTAACCAGGCATCATTCTTAATGGTCCAGGTTTGGGTCAGCCCTTCAACAGTCTAGGTCCCAACTCTATGCAGAGAAATATAAGTTCGTAAATTAAGAGGAAAAGCTACAATGAGGGGGAAAAAAGAAGAAGAAATGTATGTATCTAGTTGGATTCTATCAATACCAAATCACAGGATGTAGTTATCTAGCTAGCTTGGCGTATGATTCTTCGACTTACACCGTGTGATTGCATCCAACCTTGGCGCACTGGCTAAAGGTCTAACTAATCTACTTTACAAAAAAAATAGTTCGCAAGTACCTGAAATATTATCCCTTTTACAATCGAGTATCAAATTTTCTTTTCATTCAATCAAATATATCAACAAGTCAAATGTGGGTCAATTTAAGGACAAAAGTTCAGATATTTGCGGTGTCCTTACCTTAAAAGGAAGGAAAAAAAAAAAAGAGAGGGAGTGGGGGAGCCGATTTAGCCGATTGAAAAACAAAAGGGAATCCTTAGAAGTTTAGAAGTTGGAAGAGACAAAGCTCGAAAGACCCAATGTTTTCTCCTAATAATTAAGGTTGTCCGCACATATCAGTGAGAGAGATTTCTCAATGAAGACACATTTGTTGTTCTTGTGGATGATCCTGATTAACTTTGGGAAAGCTCTGTCCCAATTTGCTAATGATGAATATAATTCGGAGTTGCTCCATGGCACTATGCATTTCATATTTGGTTCATCAGCATCTACTTGTCCTTCAAGTTTCTGGACTGTCACTTTAGAAGCTCTTTGAAGTGTTAAAATCAGGTGTTGGGCTCACGTCCTCCAAACACGCAGGCGCACTTGTATAGAACTATCATGAGGGATCCTTGTAACATGTAATTTCGATTGCGTGGAAAAAATAGAATTCATATTTTATTTTAGCCTTTGACGATCCTTCCAAGATGCCTTAGTTTAGCATCTTGAGATGCCTGATGACATAATTGAAATGTACCAACATTTGTCTGTGCTTTTAATGACCAACAGGTGTGAGAATAGGATTGTGGATCACAAGCTCGCTACTACGATGCTGCTACCTTCTCCTGGTGGCGGGCAGCTGAAGTATACAAATACACTTCGCATCTTCACCAAACAAAAACCTGCTGCACGTTGCCTGCACAGCCTCATCATCGCTGTATTCATATTTCAGAACAATATATCAGATGAGAGCATCGTTTTTCTATGGAAATTTAGGAGCGAGAAGTGGACTACCATCGTGACCTTGAACACAAGACCCCAGTTCTACGAACTGTTTTACTATGCCAAAAAGAATAATGCTAGCATTTGGTTGGTTCAAACGAAGGAAGAGTTCCCTCTCATAAATCAATGTCTCTGGCTGATAAGTTCGATGTACGATTTCGTCAACACCAGAAAATTTACTTGGCTCACAAGTTACCACTGCAATCACAGAGCAATGGCAGATGATTGGATTCTTCGGGTGAGATTTGATCAATCCGTGAGTCATTGTTTGTTAAGAAAGAAGGAATGCGATTTTTCTGACTGATGAATTTGCTTTAATATGTCTGAAAAGTGAGTATGTTTAACTAAATGAGTTTGTTCTTCATCGAATTTCAGCAGAACTTCAACGGCCCTTAATGCATTTAACACCGGTTCAAGTTTTACTTATGGAGGTTGCAGCAGCATACCCAATTCTGCTGTCAGCCAAGAAGTCGAAGTGCCAGAGCCTGACGGTCACGATGAACTTACCCTTCACATTCAACAGCACTGATCTCCAACACTGTGTGATGGTCCAGTTAATCGAGATCGATGAATCCGTGAGGAGGACATTCGATTTCTACTGGACAACGGCGAGTACTGTGCGTGGGCGCAAGCAAATAAGGTACATTCGGATGGTACATTGGCCGTTCAAGTGCACCCAAAAGGTAATTCTAAGTTGCCACCATTTATCGGTGCCGTCGAAATCTACACGTCCTTGAGCAAAATGTGAAAAATTCTGCATGATCAACCTAGTCAGTATCAGCCTCCTTTTTCTTTTCTATCAATGAGTGGCCAAACCTTTGCACTGCATCTTAGTCTTCCATCTTCGCACCATTAT
Source organism: Syzygium oleosum (assembly GCF_021117445.2). Lineage (NCBI taxonomy): Eukaryota > Viridiplantae > Streptophyta > Magnoliopsida > Myrtales > Myrtaceae > Syzygium > Syzygium oleosum. Next base: position 10,231,084 of record NW_026607487.1, read on the forward strand.
CCTTGTGATTACTTGTTGCAACACATGAGTAAATTTGACTTCATGTTAATGGTACCTTCATTTTGCTTTAGCCCCGGTATGCGTTCATATTGGATAAAACATATTGACAGAACATGTCAATGTTTCTGGTAAAGAGAGACAGTAAGGATAGGCATCATTTGTTGTCTTCGCATTAGTGACTGATGGTCGCTGACAGGTAATTTATCTCATACAGAGGATTTTATGCATTTGAAAACCTGTCGATTCATGTAGCATCACTCAAAATAAAAAAGAAGTCAAACAGCTGGCCTCTAGTGTAATGTCCTTTCCCTACACCCCCAGATTACTTAACTTAGCAAGGAAGCTCTCCCACAATTTCTCATTCCGTTAACGTCCAACTGATTGCAGAGCAATTCGTTAATATGGACTGTTTAATCCCGGGAAATTCCTTTTTTCTTGTTATGAAATTGGATTTTGTCCAGATTGCCGAAGGCTTGCTCTTCACTGAATGGCCGAAAAGAAGAAGACAATGAGGACCAGAAAGGGAGTTCTTAGGCGAAGAGACAAACATAAACAGGTAAAATTTAACGCCGTTATCAAAGATTGCAAAAATCAGTTACAATTATTATCAATTTATATATGAAGGCTGCTTCCTTTTCTTTTAAGTTAGGATTGACCATATAGATTTACAGAGACTTGTTTCTCCATGGGGTCACTGTTCTTGTTGTGGACGGTTGTTCTGATCATGCTTGGAAAAGCTCTTTCTCAATTCGGTAACAGCCTGTGATCCATCATCACTGTTCTTATCCCATATGGCGTTATTTATGCTTCAATTTCAGAATGATCATGAGCGATTTTATGATTTTTCGAACGCTTACCCGCGGAATGGACCCTTCAAATCAGAGAATGCATATCAGGAAAGACCTTAGATTTTCTGTTTTGAGTATTTTGATAATCTGTGAATGATGCCTTGAGCAATTTGGAGATACCTGATGTAATAGAAATGCATTTCCCATTCGGCTTCTGTAGCATCTTCTCAAATGTTTCCTTTTGTCTATGATTTTGTGACCAACAGGTGTGAGCATAGATTGCGGATCGCAAACTAGCTACCATGACGCTAGTCGTTATTGGCAAGTTGATAAGGGATACACCAAAACAGGCGACAACAAAGTCGTCCAACTTCACAGCTCCCCCAATTCGAGGCAACTCGACACGCTTCGAGTCTTCACAAAGCATAACAGGAACTGCTACACACTGCCCGCAGAGGCTTCTTCTACTTCTCTTGCAGAAGTTACATATTTGATCAGAGCTTCCTTTTACTACGGGAATTACGATGGCCGCTCGGACCCACCTACTTTCGACTTGGAGTTAGAGGGGAGGAAATGGGCTACCGTCATGACCTCCAACACTGAACCGCAGTTCCATGAACTGCTCTACTATGCCAAAAAGGATAACATCAGCGTTTGCTTGGTCCAAACAAAGCACAAGCAGTTCCCCTTCATCAATGTCTTGGAGTTGTGGTCGCTGTCGTATCTGTTATTCAACCCCTACGATTTTGTAGACGAGGAAAACACTACTTGGCACACAAGTTACCGCTACCGTTATGGCGCAGATGGAGATGATTGGATTCTTGGGTGAGATGTCGTCGTCTTCATCTTGAATCCGACACATCTATTAGTGATTGCTACATATTCTTAGTCATTTTCACGGGTATTCTTCTGTTCCAATAGGTATCCTGATGATATGGAAGATAAAATATGGGAACCAAATACTCCTGCTGGCCTGAAAGCGGTAAGCATCCCTCCTTACTACTCTATTTGCGAAGAGGAAGTGCCAGACTCTGTTCTTCACCAAGCAGTCGAAGCGCCAAATCCGATGGACGTGATCGACTTGCCCTTCACGTTTAACGGGAGCCACGATCTCCAACACTACGTGAGGGCCTATTTCTCCAGCAATATCAACGAGTCCGAGACGAGGACATTCGGTTTCTACGTGAATGGTGAACATATATCCACCATTGCCATAAACAACGAGTTCTGTACAGTCGCACAGGCGCGCGTACACTCGAATGGCACTTTGAATGTCCAGTTGCGACCGTATGGTAACTCCACATCGTCGCCATTCATCAGTGGCATCGTGATTTACACGGCCTCGTCTGGCAAAGCAACGAAGGAGAAGAAGAAGAAGAATCTGGGCTTGCTCATTGGGCTTCCAGTTGGGCTGGCCTTAGGCTTGACTCTACCGGGCTTGATTCTCCTTTTGTTACTACGCAGGCCCAATACCAGGCCCACACAAGAACAGGCCACGACCACTGGTCAACAACAAGAAGCAAATCCTCACCAAAGTGTTAGTGCACAGACTCCTGTCATGCCCTCACAAAACGGTGACATCCCAGTGAGCAGTAACGATAATGGTGATCAAACATTGATGATCCATGGAGTTGACACGGGGGAGCTTGAAGAGCTACATGAGCTTCATATCGCTTCGATGAGAGCTGGAACTCCAATGAGAGCTTGAACTTGTCCAAAGTCTTTAGGAATTCATAGCAGCATCTCCTCTTTATATCTTGATACTCCTTTTCTTTTATACAAGTGAGAGAGAGAGGATATTCTTAACTTGATGACCTTAGAGTTCCAAATATTTATTTCTTCCAAGTTATGGAACCGTTCACTGCAGCTTCTTCGAACATGTTCCGATATTGTTTTATGTAGCAAACGATGCTCACAAATCTTTTTCCAAGTCTAAAAGACTAGCCAGGCATCATTATTTATTTACAAGCAGCGACACTGACCAAGCATTAATGGACTAAGGGTTAGACAAGAAGGAGATGGAGAAGCTGCTCGAGCTATATTATTGATACCTAAATTTTGGCTACCATACTTAGTCATTTATCGAATAGGAAAATTAGGAGTTGGTATACCCAAACTGGTGCACCCGAGGTAAGGTCGCGACATACATTAGGGGAAACAGGAGCATGAAACTACTGTCCAAGTTTGTAGAAGATGGTGTGTAATGTATCTTACGTGAGTCAAAAAAAAAAAAAAAACTGTCTAAGATTGATGATTGGACGAAATTAGATCTCGACCTAGACACAGATCGAGGTTCATTTCTTTCCATCCTCATTAGATTTGTAACGAGGTCGAAAGAGACGAGAACAAAAAAGCTGCCAAAGATTTGCCAATCAGAATGTGAAGAATCTGCATTATCAACCTAGTTAGTATCAACTTCACTTTTCTTTTCTTTTCTGTCAATGTGTGGCCACACCTTACGGAAACCCTCCATTTTTTTGGGTCCTTATTCTTTTGATTATTTGTTGCAACTCATGAGTAAATGCGACGGTAAGTTAACGGTGCCTCCATTTTGCATTAGCCACAGTATGCGTTTGTGTTGGTTAAAACCTGTCAATGTTGTGGTAAAGAGAAAAATAGTAAGGATAAGTATCATTTGTTATCTCCGCATTAGTGACCAACGACACACGATACCTAATTTATCTCATGCATAGGATTTTATATATTAATCTGTGACACCTTGAATTAACTCACTCAAGTTATTATCTACTTTGACCCGTCTCATACGAGTTTTTTCCTATAGCGTATAAGTAAGCACGTTCTCAAAAGGTCACCTAAGCACGCTTAACATTGAAGTTCTAATACTAAGTATTGCCGTTACGTCAAAAGGTGTATCTTGTGAGTTTATTCCAATTTTACATGCATATATCAAAAACACTTTGCCCATGCTCCTTTCGCCATAGCCTACCAAAAGCCGCTCCTTATCTGGACCATCTGGCCCTGACGAACACTCCATGCCGTTATCAGACAGAGTTGTAACAGGCCTACCAAATTCCAAGTGGTTCATCCATACAAACCACACACCAATTGGAGGGGTCCCGCTTTAATACTATATTGTGACACCCTTGCATTAACTCACTCGAGATTTGATCCGCTTTGAAATGTCCCATACCGAGACTCGCGATTTTATCCTTTGGCGTATATGTGAATACTTTCTCAGAAGGTCACCATCCCGGTAGTACTCTCCATTATTGAGCATGCTTAACATTAGAGTTCCAATATTAAGCTTTGTGGTTACGTCAAAAGACACATCTTGTGAGTTAATTTTAGTTTCACATGTATATCTTCGAGCTGTTCAGTATGCAATTCGATTCATTCATGCTTCCTTCGCCATTCTTAAAGCCTGCTTAGAGCCGCTTCTTATTTGGGCCCATTAGCCCGGATGCCGAGTAGTTACATAATCTTTTTTGTGAAAAGTTTTCACTGAAAACTGTGTATTTACGTGGCATTACTCAAGAAAAAAAAAAGTCAAACAGGTTGCTTTTAGCGTAATGTCCATTCCCGGCACCCCCGGAATACTTTTTTTTTTTTTGTCGGACAGAATACTTAATTAGCGAGGAAGCTCTCCCACAATTTCTCATTGTTTCTCCAACTTGCAAGTTCCGTTAACGTTCAACTGATTGCGAAGCAATTCATTAAATTGCAGTTGTTTCCTGTGAAATCATGGAGCAACAGACGAACAGAAAACTGCAAAACGTCTTTGCTTGACGGTCGATCTCATCTAGGCGTGTGAGACTGAGACCCATCTGCGGAAGACACCATGCACGAGAGCAATTTCCGAACAGCTACACGCTTAATATTATATGAAAGCGTATCACCTCAATTTTTGGACTTCAACTGATTAAGAAGACGAGGAAGATGTCGATGGATACATGTACACTGTTGTTCCTGCTTCTCTTTGCTGTAATAACACTATCTCGAGGTATAATTCATCGATTTGCTAGTAAAACTTTTCCTGGCGACAACAAGAGTTCATTGTGCAACTTTTTGCTGCCCTTTGATATTTTTTCGATAACTCGCGAAATTCTCCGGTAATCTGTCGGTCTGCAAATTAGGATAATGTCTGTCTAGTCGTTCCTAGTCATTTGGCAGGTTCATTCTGTTTTCCGGTGGTTCTATACTATATCAGGTACACCAAACCTCCTGAGAATTGATTGCGGAGCCGATTTAAGCTATACGGATGAGCACGGAAGCTACTGGCACGCGGATGAAAATTACATCCAAACTGGCACTAATGAACAGGTCTCGAACAACAGCCTCACCACAATAGAGGAGCTTAACAATGTCCGTGCCTTCACGCAACAGAACAAGAACTGCTACACATTACCGACCCCGATGCGGACAAAGTATTTCATTAGAGCCGCTTTCTACTATGGCAACTACGACCACCTCTCAAGACCGCTGACTTTCAACTTGGAGTTCGATGGGAACAAATGGGCGACCGTGGCGGTCACTTTGGCCAGCCCGCTCCAATATAACGAGTTGATTTACACTGCCAAAAGAGACAATGTCAGCGTGTGAGAGTGCTCGACAAGCAATTTCCGTTCATTTCCACATTGGAGATATGGCCTTTGGATGACGGCATGTACGATGGAATGACTGAAGATGTAGCTTGGTTCAGCAGCTATCGGTACAATTATGGCGCGGGCTCAGATCAAGATTTGGAAAATTGGATCATTGGGTAAGAAACGTCAAAATCATCCTTTATGGTCAGTTTGATTCTTGCTTTCTAAGGTTTAACGTTTTATCATCGATTTTTTAAAGATTCCCCGTCGACGAGTACAATAGAGTATGGAAACCATTCAATCCCCCCGGCACGAATTGTTAGAAATTAAACCAAAGTACTTGTTTCCTTTTTGAGTCTGTTCGTATTTCCATATTTTGATAGATATTATGAGATATTGTTTCTAGTTATATTTTAGGAAAGTTTCCTAAGTCAATTAGATTTCCTAATTAGAATAGGTTTCCTAGAAAGAGGTTTCCTATTTCGAATCAAACTATGGTCTATATATAGTCTATTTCTCTTGTAATTGAGACATGCAATAGAAAGACGCGAATTGCGATTGTTTCACCTTCAAAAATTCCTTTCATCAAATCAATATTGTTGCCGCGCCTCTGACGCTCAACAAATTGGTATCAGAGCTTACGGTTCGTGATCATGGCCTCAACGAACAATCAGCTTCCTCTTCAATACCCTCGTATTACCAAAGAAAATTATGGTAACTGGGCTGTTAGAATGAAAGCTCTACTCGGCACCTACGGTGTGTGGGAACTTGTTAACACTGGCTATGATGAGCCAGAGGATGAAGCCACGTTGAACCAGAACCAGAGGAATACCTTGGAGAAGGTTCGAACGAAAGATCAATATGCCCTGTCGATCATCTATCAAGCGTTAGATGATTCCATGTTCGAAAAAGTTTCGAACGCTACTACCGCTAAAGAGGCATGGGAGATTCTTCAAAACACACACCAAGGAGTTCAAAAAGTTCAGAAGATTTGCCTTCAAACCTTGAGAGGCGAATTCGAGGTAATTCGTATGAAAGAATCTGAATCGATTGCTGATTATTTCACGAGAATTTTGGCAATTGTTAATCAGATGAAAAGAAATGGAGAAGAAGTTTCCGATGTTCGTGTTGTTGAGAAAATACTTCGGTCCTTAGACAAGAAGTATGATTATATTGCGGTTGCAATCGAAGAATCCAAAGACTTGGATGCCATGACGGTTGATGAACTTATGGGTTCATTACAAGCCCATGAAGAAAGGTTTAGAAAGAAAAAGATTGAACCGGTGGAGGAAGTTCTCCAAACGCAGTTGACCATATGAGATGAAAAGGAGCAAAGAAGAGATCCCGTACAAAATCGCGGGACAAATCAAGATCGTGATCGAGGTCGTGGCCAAGGTCACTTTCGAGAAAGAGGTCGCGGACAAAGCAGAGGAGATCCTGCTCGAAGTGATGGAGGATACCAGTACCAAAGAGGTGTTCGTGGAAGAGGAAAGAACTCGACAAGCCAATGGTATGATAAATCTAAAATCCGATGTTATCATTGCAATAAACTTGGCCATTATGCTTCTAATTGCTGGAACAAAGAAAGTAGCAGAGCAGACGAAAAGGCGAACTTGGTGAATGATGCTGATCAAGTTGTCTTATTGGCATTCGAAAAATATGAAGAAGGTCAAAGCGATACGTGGTATTTGGATACCGGTGCAAGTAATCACATGTGTGGGAGAAAGGAGATGTTTGCCGAGTTAGATGAGACAATTAAAGGGAATGTCTCATTCGGTGATAACTCTAAAATTCTTGTTGAAGGGAAATGTACAATTTTGATTCGCTTAAAAAAATGGTGCACGTCAGTTTATTACTAATGTTTATTATGTTCCAAAAATGTCAAGCAATATCTTGAGTTTGGGACAACTTCTGGAGAAAGGTTATACTGTTCATATGAGAGATCTTAATCTTATGTTGAGAGATCGGAATAATAAATTGATTGCAAATGTGAAGATGTCGAAGAACAGGATGTTTATTCTTAATATAAAGAGTGAGATGTCTCGATGTCTAAAGACGTGCGTAGATGATCATTCATGGTTGTGGCATTTGAGATTTGGCCATCTCAATTTTGGCGGACTCAATTTGCTTTCTCGCAAGAAGATGGTTTATGGCTTACCACATATTGATCATCCCGATCAATTATGTGAAGGGTGTGTTATCGACAAGCATTCCAGAACTAGCTTTCTGAAGGAGGCGACTTATCGAGCGAAGAAGCCGCTTGAGTTGATTCATTCTGATTTGTGTGGCCCGATCAATCCTCACTCATATGGTAATCATCGATATTTTGTTACTTTTATTGATGATTTTACTCGGAAAACTTGGGTGTATTTTTTGAAAGAAAAGACAGAAGTGTTTGATATTTTCAAACAATTCAAGAACCTGGCTGAAAAGGAAAGCGGCTATTTTATCAAGGCTTTGAGGACTGATCGTGGTGGAGAATTCACCTCAGCCATATTCAACAAATTCTATGAAAATCATTGTATTCGGCGTTTCTTGACGGCCCCATATTCTCCTAAAAAAAATGGTGTGGCTGAACGGAAAAATAGAACCATTCTTGATATGGTTCGAAGCATGTTGAAGAGCAAAAATTTGTCCAAGGAACTTTGGGCAGAAGCTGTTTCGTGTGCCGTCTATCTTCAAAATAGATGTCCAACATATGGACTTGAAGGCGTAACTCCACAAGAGGCATGGACCGGGAGAACACCAAGTGTTTCGCACTTGAGAATTTTTTGGAGCATTGCATATGCTCATGCCCCGGATAAAAAAAGATCGAAACTTGAAGACAAGAGCAAAAAGCTTATCTTTATCGGGTATGACTCATCATCCAAAGCCTATCGATTATTTGACCCTAACACTTTGAAAGTGTATGTAAGTAGAGATGTCAAATTCGATAAAGATGGAATGTGGGAAGAAAATCTAAAAGAAGACGCGAATGTTCGTGAAAATTCCGATCAAACGGAGTTGAAAGATCAACCTTCACCTTCTTCTCCAACATCTTATTCAAGTTCATCAACACCATCCTCTTCAAATAGTGTCGATGAACCGCTAGTGCCAAGATCAAGAAGATTGTTTGAAATTTACGAAGCTATCAAAGAGCTTCATCTTATATGTCTTCTTGCAGATTATGAACCACTTGCTTATGATGATGCGGCCAAAGAAGAAAAGTGGAGGAAAGCCATGAACGAAGAAATTGAAGCCATCAAGAAAAATCAAACATGGGAGCTTGCTAATCTTCCGAAGGACAAGAAATCAATTGGTGTTAAATGGGTGTACAAGGCCAAGAAGAACGAGAAAGGTGAAGTAACAAGGTACAAAGCTAGATTAGTCGCGAAGGGGTACAAGCAAAAAGCCGGAATCGACTATGATGAAGTTTTTGCCCTTGTCATCCGCATGGAAACGATTAGATTGATTATTTCCATTGCTGCTCAAATAATTGGCGAATTTATCAAATGGATGTCAAATCAGCATTCTTGAATGGCATCCTTGAAGAAGAAATTTATGTCGAACAACCCAAGGGGTTTGTTGTGAAAGGTTATGAAGACAAAGTGCTAAGGTTGAAGAAAGCTCTATATGGGCTTAAACAAGCACAGAGAGCATGGAATTCCAGAATTGATGCATATTTCAAGGCGAATGGATTCTCTCAATGTCCATACGAGCATGCACTCTATTTGAAGCAAGAAAAAGGTGATATTCTACTCGCCTGTTTATATGTTGATGATCTTGTTTTTACAGGAAATAATTCGGCGATGATTGATGCTTTTAAGGCATCGATGGTGAAAGAATTTGAGATTACCGATAATGGTCTCATGAATTATTTCCTTGGTATCGAAGTGAAGCAAAGTGCCGACGGGATTTTTATTTCCCAAAAAGGATATGCAGAAAATATCCTTGAAAAATTCAACATGAAGAACTGTATGCCGGTCAATACACCAATGGAGTGTGGAACCAAGCTTTCGAAGTTTGATGATGGTGCCGATGTTGATTCGACATATTATAAAAGCTTGATTGGAAGTTTGAGATACTTGACATGCACGAGACCGGATATTATGTATAGTGTTGGAATTGTTAGTCGATACATGGAGAAGCCGAAATCATCTCATCTTAAAGCTGCAAAGAGAATACTTCGGTACATCAAAGGTACTATTTCTCATGGTTTACACTATTATTGCTCTGAATCTTTCAAACTTAGAGCTTATTCGGATAGTGATTATGGCGGAGATATCGACGATCGAAAAAGCACCACGGGATTTGTATTTTTCTTGTGCGACACTGCTTTCACATGGTCATCAAAGAAGCAATCAAGTGTTACTCTGTCGACATGTGAAGCTGAATATGTAGCTGCATCTTCATGCGTTTGTCATGCAATATGGTTGAGAAGACTACTCAAAGATATTCTTATGGAGCAGAAGAAAGCAACGGAGATTTTTGTTGATAATGTTTCTGCTATTGCTTTGGCGAAAAATCCAGTTTTTCATGAACGAAGTAAACATATCGATGTTCGATATCACTTCATCCGAGAACAGGTTAAAGAGAATGAAGTTGAAGTATTGCATGTGAAGACCGGAGATCAAGTATCAGATATTTTTACTAAACCTCTCAAGATCGATGCTTTTCGAAAGTTCAAGAGTTTGCTTGGAATGATCGATGGAAGAGAATTTGGTTTAGGGGGGAGTGTTAGAAATTAAACCAAAGTATTTGTTTCCTTTTTGAGTCTGTTCGTATTTCCATATTTTGATAGATATTGTGAGATATTGTGAGATATTGTTTCTAGTTATATTTTAGGAAAGTTTCCTAAGTCAATTAGATTTCCTAATTAGAATAGGTTTCCTAGAAATAGGTTTCCTATTTCGAATCAAACTATGGTCTATATATAGTCTATTTTTCTTGTAATTGAGACATGCAATAGAAAGACGCGAATTGCGATTGTTTCACCTTCAAAAATTCCTTTCATCAAATCAATATTGTTGCCGCGCCTCTGACGCTCAACACGAATGCTGTGAAGAGCGATGTCTTTGGTTTTGACTCCACTAGTGTCAACCTCCCTCCTAACATTGCAATAATCCTGGCGATCGAAGCAAACAATCCCCTGGACGCGATCGAGTTGTCATTCCCATTGAACAAGGCCTCTAACCGCAACTACGTAGCTGCATACTTCACCGAAATAAGTGATTCGGTTAATGATTCGAGATTCATCGACTTCTACCATGATGACACGCACATGGGAACGTTACCTCCAGAGTACGGGAATTGAATAGGGGTATGGGCCATTATTCAATCAACTGACAACCTGAACATTCAACTACGCCAGAATGCTAGTTCTGCATTGCCTCCCGTTATAAGCGCCATCGAAGTGTACACGGCCAGCGACCCTCTGGTTACCAGTACTTCTCAAGATGACTGTAAGTAAATGCTCGCTCATACATGTAACGCAGATGGGCGTTTGTAATGGTTTTGTTCTGCTTTATTGGCTGTTGTTTATTCTTTTGATATTCCCCCCTTGGCGGACTAGTGAAGGGTCTTCAGGTCTTAATCGATGGCTTCAAGCAGCTGAACGGATGGAGTGGAGATCCGTGTCTTCCAAATGATACCGTATGGCAATGGTTGGGTTGCGACGGTGGTGACCCCCCAAGAGTCAGCAAAATGTAAATGCATCAAATAAGGTAATTCAGGACAGTGTAACCAGATGCGACACTATCTCATAATTTACTCACCGGAAATGGGCAATGTCACAGAGATCTCTCTGGGTATGGCTTAGATGGTCCTCTTCCAGATTTTAGCCATATGCAAGCCCTTGAGACTATGTAAAGTAGCTACTTCTCCAATCAGCTCGGAAAATTCTCTATCTTTAGCTTTGATCTTTTCTAATATGCTTCTCTCATTGCATCAGAAATCTCAGAAACAACAGTCTCGACGGTCAAATTCCGAGTTTCCTAGGGACACTTCCCAATTTGAAGCAACTGTAAGTCATTATATGCAGATTGAAGTCGTCTTCCTTTTGTCTCCAATATGCTTTTTCTAACATCTCTCTTCCCGCAGCAAGCTCCAAAACAATAACTTCTCCGGCAAAATCCCAAAGAGCATCACTAAAAACGAGAAATTAACTTACAAGTAAGAAGGCCATTTTGTGAGTTCTAACTTAGGCCTGTATCCTTTTATGGCTATACTGGTGTTAGAGACACATGTTGGCTCTTTCATTGTATCCTTTTATGGCTATACTGGTGCTAGGTTTTTCTTCTTTCGTTTTCATCAAAATTGAAGTTTTCATTCGTTCTCTCTATAGATACAAAATTTCGCTAATTATTTTTGCATGAACGTTGTCTCTGCTCATCAAAATCGAAACTTGGCACACCTGCTGGCTCCTACTGCTTGATCTAGCTATATCTTTCTCGGGATCCTACCTGTTAAAATATATCTCGAGTTTGAGTTTGTAGACGATTTTGATCTAAAAGTGTACGTGGATATCCAAATCATATTTTCGTGAATATGGTTTTCTTAATCGGAAAGCCTATTGGATTTGGATGTTGCCAAATTGGAGTCAGCCAAGCTGTGAAAGAAACCGAAGTCGTTTCCAATTGTGTCAGAGTGAAGAAATAAAGGACTCTGAAATTCACTTTCCTAATGCACGTCGGAGTCTCCGTTCTCAAACTGGAAATATCGGACTTTGAATCTGACTCAGACCATGACTCGGTCAACTCTTGGGCACATATATTATATTTCTATCGTGGGCACCTTGAAAAGAAGAAGTTGAAGAGTGCAGAGTGTGGTCTTCGTGCCGTTCATGTCCAGAGAAGAACTGAAGCACCGAATCGAGTGCTTGACGTGAGTCTTCGTGGAATTACATCTTGGTGTTTTCTTCGTGCGTGAGTGATTTAGCAGATTAAATCTTGTGGTAAGATTTATGAGTAATTCTTTCACAAGATTGAGAGATTATTTCGTGAAAAATTGAGGCTAAACACTGCGTGAGTTATTGGGTGTAATTGGGGCTTGGGAAACACTTAGAGTGTTTGAGTGACTCGAGTGTTGTTGTAATCTCCGTTGTATCGCTTGATCTATAGTGGAATTCCGTGCTGCTCTCCCCGTAGACGTAGGTCACTACGACCGAACCACGTAAATATAGTGTCCGATTTGTTTTCTTATTCTGTCAAATTTATTATTCGATCGCTTAGCTTCCGCAACAATTGGTATCAGAGCTAGGCTTGCTTAAGTTGAAGCGAATCGATGGTGATAGAAGAAGGAAAAGTGAAAATCGACAGATTTGATGGGAAAAATTTTGGTTTCTGGAAGATGCAAATTGAAGATAATCTATATCAGATGAAACTGCACTTGCCCTTGTCTGGGAAGAAGCCAGAGACGATGAAGCAAACTGATTGGGAATTGCTAGATAGACGAGCTTTGGGTGTTATTCGGCTGACGTTGGCACGTAACGTCGCGTTTAACATCGTGAAAGAGACAACCACTGCGGGTTTGATGAAAGCCCTGTCGGACATGTACGAGAAGCCCTCTGCGATCAACAAGGTCTATTTGATGCGACGTCTATTTAATTTGAAGATGAGCGAATGTGCGTCAGTTGCTGATCATATTAATGAATTCAATGTGATCGTTAGTCAATTGAGTTCAGTTGAGATTGACTTTGAAGATGAGGTACGTGCTTTGATTCTATTATCCTCATTGCCTGATGGTTGGAATATTACTGTTACTGCTGTTAGTAATTCCTCTGGGTCGACAAGTTTGACGTTTGATGGTGTTCAAGATTTAATTCTAAGTGAGGACATCCGTAGAAGAGAATTTGGCGAACATGTATCTGCTGCTTTAGTAGGTGAAAGAAGAGGAAGAACTAGTACTCGTGTTAGCAAGAGTAGCATGAACTCGAATAGACGTAGTCAATCTAGGACTGGTGATGTCGTCTGTTGGAGCTGTGGCAAGAGGGGGCATATTAGAAGGGATTGCCTTAAACTGAAGAACGATAAGGGTAAGGGAATTAGAGTTGAGTCTGCGGATGATGTTGTAGCTATAGCAGACAGTAATTCGGATGGTGCTGATTTTGTCTTGTCTGTCACTGATGATTCATCATTTGATGGATGGATTATGGATTCTGATTGTTCTTTTCACGCTACACCAAATAAGAACTGGTTTACTACTTATCAGTGCACAGATAGTAGTAAAGTACAATTGGGGAACAACGCGAAGTGCGATATTATAGGTGTTGGTGATGTTAAAATCAGAATGCATGATGGTACCGTGTGGACATTGACTGGAGTAAGGCATGTTCCAGAGTTGAAGAAAAATCTGATTTCCTTGAATGCCCTAGATTCAGTTGGGTGTCGGTATTCTTCAGAATGTGGAGTTCTTAAAGTTATTCGAGATGCCTTGGTAATAATGAAAGGAATCAAGCATACTGGCCTGTATGAGCTTCAAGGTGAAACAGTGACGGAATTCGCTGTGGAGACTTCGGATGCATCTGTTCGAGAGTCTGAATTGTGGCATATGCGTTTAGGGCACATTAGCGAGAAAAGCATGAAGGTTCTAAGTGAAAGGAATTTTCTATGTGGTTATGTTGCTAACGAACTGAATGTATGCAAGTAGTCATGGCCACGGGTCGGTTTCAGCCAGGAACCAGCTCGGAACCGGCCCGGTCAAACCCGGGCCCGGTCCGTTGACAGGGCCCGTGGTTTGGAACCGGAACCGGCCCGTGGCCTACGGGCCCGGTTCCAAAAAAAAATTTAAAAATTTAAATAAATAAATTAAAAAAAAACCTGCATCAGGGCCTGCACGTCTGCAGGCTCTGCTGCGGCCCGTTGCCAGGGCAGCCTTTGCAGGCTACCTTGACAACGGGCAAAAATAAAATAAAAAATAAAAAAAAGATAACCGGAAGTCCCTCTCTCTCTCTCTCTCTCTCTCTCTCTCTCTCTCTCTCTCTCTCTCTCTCTCTCCAAACCACAACGAAGCATCGAAACTCAGGAGCGCGCGAGCGCGAGAGAATCGAAATTGGGCCATCATCGGAGAATCCACGGCAGCTCCGCCGGCGATGTGACGATCCGGCGAGCGGGAAAGAAAGCACGCGAGGGAGGAGCAGCAGAAGAAGAAGAAGAAGAAGAAGATCCGACGTGCCGTCCCACCGCCGGATTCGATGCACCCGTACAATCAGCTCCCGAGCAGCGGACACTCCAGGTCCGGAACCGGCAGGAACCGAAACCGAAACCGGCCTAGAACCGGAACCGGCCTGGAATTGGCCGGTTCCGGTTCATACATGGCCACGAACCGGAATCGCCAGTTCCGAACCGTGGCCATGACTATATGCAAGTGATGTGATTTAGATCAACGGCGGAAAGTGCAGTTCAGTATGGTTGTTAAGGAAACCACGGATATTGCAGAATTAATTCACTTAGATGTTCGTAGGTTGTCGCGATTTCTTTCGAGGAAGAGTGCCAGATTAATGCTAACAGTTGTTGATGACTATTCGAGGAAGACTTGGATGTTTGTGCTAAGGCACAAGTTTGATGCTGTTGTCAGAATCAAAGAGCTTTGATCGAAAAGGAGACTGGTAATAAGATCAAGCATGTGCGAACTGATAGTAGTATGGAGTTTTGCTCGAAACTGTTAAACAAATTCTGCATGAAGGAAGGCATAGTGAAACACCGCACTAGTGCCAATGAACCACAACATGTTGCAGAGTTGATGAGCAGAACATTACTAGAGACGGCCCATAAAATGCTCTCTAGTGCTGGTATGACTAGGAGATTCCTGGCGGATGCGCTTAGTACGGCGAGCTACCTGAAAAATAGTTCCCCATCGACCGCGATTGAATGTCAGACTCCCGAAGAAGTGTGGTCAGGTAATGTTGCTGATTATTCTGTTCTTAGAATATTTGGTTGCCCGTGTTATGTTCGAGTTAGTGATGGTAAACTCGATGGAAGGGCAATGAAGTGCATGTTCCTAGGTTATGCACAAGGTGAGCGGGGCTATAAGTTGTGGTGCCCGGAATTAAATTCACCTGTTATCAGCAAAGAAGTTATATTTGACGAGTCTCCAGTACTTCTGGCTAGGAGTGTTAATAGCAGTGTTTATACGGATCTGGACGGTGTTCAGTTTGAGGTGGAGTTGCAACCAGAAACTCTTGAGGTAGCGGGTGCTAACGAAGTAATCAACACAAATGGTATTTATAGCGAGGTGGAGCCTATTGAGCCAACAGTTGCTGTAACTGCTGATATTGACAAGATGCGTATTCGATCTCTTGACAGATATGGATGCAATGATGGTTTTACTTTATCTGCGATTGAGGAGGTTGTATCGGAAAATCCTTGTGGAGCAGTTAAAAGTGCATGTGGAGTTGGTGTTCTGATGTGGTCCACGGCTATGGCGAAGTTCAAGCGAGGCTTGGACTTGAAAGAAATTTGTGGCGATTGAGCCCATTGGGGCTGTGAGAGAGTAGAAGCGAAATTTGGATTCTATCAAAGCGATTATGACTTGTCTCAAACGTCGAGACAAGGTAGAGATTGTTAAAATATGTCTCGAATTTGAGCCTGTGGATAATTTTGATCTAAAAGTGCACGTGGATATCCAAATCATATTTTCGTGAATATGGTTTTCTTAATCGGAAAGCCTATTGGATTGCCGAATTGGAGTCAGCCAAGCTGTGAAAGAAACCGAAGTCTTTTCCAATTGTGTCAGAGTGAAGAAATAAAAGACTCTGAAATTCACTTTCCTAATGCACGTCGGAGTCTCTGTTCTCAAACTAGAAATATTGGACTTTGAATCTGACTCAGACCATGACTCGGTCAACTCTTGGGCACATATATTATATTTCTATCGTGGGCACCTTGAAAAGAAGAAGTTGAAGAGTGCAGAGTGTGGTCTTTGTGCCGTTCATGTCCAGAGAAGAACTGAAGCACCGAATCGAGTGCTTGACGTGAGTCTTCGTGGAATTACATCCTGGCGTTTTCTTCGTGCGTGAGTGATTTAGCAGATTAAATCTTGTGATAAGATTTATAAGTAATTCTTTCGCGAGATTGAGAGATTATTTCGTGAGGAATTGAGACTAAACACTACGTGAGTTATTAGGTGTAATTGGGATTTAGAAAACACAGTGTTTGAGTGACTTGAGTGTGGTTGTAATCTCCGTTGTATCGCTTGATCTATAGTGGAATTCCGTGCTGCTCTCCTCGTGGACGTAGGTCACTACGACTGAACCACGTAAATCTGGTGTCTGATTTATTTTCTTAATCTGCCAAATTTATTGTTCGATCGCTTAACTTCCGCAACACTATTCATTCTTCTTATCCATCAGTATATTCCAAAATATTCTCTACGAAGTGATTTGTACTTAGCTCTCGTGATACAACCTAGAGAAATGAATGCCCATGTCTTCCATCGTCCGGATTTCTCCTCGGTTACTCGGATGAGACACCTGGATTTCTCCTCAGGCACTCGAGTGAGATATCCGGATTTCTCCTCGGATACTCGGATGAGACACCTAGGTGTCTCATCCGAGTATCCGAGGAGAATTTCAGATATCTCACCCGAGTGCCTGAGGAGAAATCCAGGTGTCTCATCCGAGTATCCGAGGAGAAATCCGGATATCTCACCCGAGTGCCTGAGGAGAAATCTAGGTATCTCATTCGAGTATCCGAGGAGAAATCCGGATATCTCACCCGAGTGCCCGAGGAGAAATCCGGATATCTCATTCGAGTATCCGAGGAGAAATCCGGATATCTCATTCGAGTATCCGAGGAGAAATCCGGATATCTCACTCGAGTGCCTGAGGAGAAATCCAGGTATCTCATTCGAGTATCCGAGGAGAATTCCGGATATCTCATTATATTTTTCACCCGAGTGCCTGAGGAGAAATCAAGGTATCTCATTCGAGTATCTGAGGAGAAATCCGGATTTCTCATATTTCTCATCCGAGTATCCGAGGAGAAATCCGGATATCTCTCATCCGAGTGCCTGAGGAGAAATCCAGATGTCTCATTCGAGTAACCGAAGAGAAATCCAGGTATCTCACAATGTCCCTTTTCAGAACTCCTGAAAGCGAAATCCACGTAACTGGAGTCCTATCAGAAGTCTTCGATCCTATCAAGTTTGTGAGGTAAAATCCAAATACTTGACGGTTTCATTAGGATTATCACGTACCTTTCAATCTACTTAACCACTCTTACAAGGTAAGTAACTTCAGGTACGTTTTTATTATTTGCATGCATCATTTCTTATTGCATTTCAAAATGGGACTCATACTCCCACCAAAAATAACATTCATTACATTTGCATGGCAAAATTTAGGCATTAGTTTAGTCTTTGAATGCAACCTCTTCAAGCTCACTTTCAAAGAGGGGCAGCTGTTGACACATAAATTTTGACGATCCATTTAGGTACATATTGCATAGGAAAATTAGGAGTCGATCCCGACACCTAGCAAAAATATTCGTTAAATTGCATATAGATATTAGGAGCATTCCATTAATAGGCCCATATAGTTTGGATATTTACTGGACCGGCGGTGGATGGACTCGAGTGAACGACTCTGAACTTAATGAAATTGGACTAAGCCCGCGTTCAAAAAAAAATTTTCTTGGCCAAGCCCATGAACATTATAAGAGCAGAAATTTTCATTGGAAAATGTCGAGTTGAAAAATATTAGTTTGGATATTATCGAGATTTAAATTGAACAAATTGATTTGATAATATCATATATTGCAATATCTTCTTTGAATCGAAGTAGGAAATAATTGCAAGCAAAAAAACCCTACACTTTACCTATAAATATTCATTAAGGGTTCACAAAAAGGAGGCTATACCACTTACATACTCGGCCACATCGTGAGACGCAAGATCAAGGAGCGAGAGAGAGAGAGATATGGTTTCTGTTCTTTCTGCCTAAGGCTCAACTCACGAGGGTCAAGGTGGAGAGCAAAAGCTCTCCACGTTCTGCACTCACAGAGAAGCCAAAGGAGAAAACGCAAAAGGGGAGATAGTTTCTGGTCATCTTCCATATGCAGTAAACCCCAAAGAGTGCTTTCGGGGGAGGTCGGACGGTCAAAGGTCAAAGAAAAATTGGTTCTTTCTCTCTTTCTCCTCCCTGGGCAAGCTGCGTCCTTTGCCCAAATTCCAGACGTTTTCTGCAGCTTTCCTCGATGCCCCCAGCCATCGTTCGACGCAGCAGGCATCTTGGACGCCTCAGAACAGTGAGCCCAGCGACGTTTATCAGATCGCGTTGCCGTTTTTCCTGCCTCGACGACGACGTGGTTATTCCCTGCTGTTGATCCGGCGACGCTCCCCAGTCGACAGTCCTTCTGCTGCACCACGACGATAACGCCCTCACCTGCAACGCCGAGTCCTTGCATTGCCGCTGTTCTGCACCGATGCTACTCCACGGCGACCTATTGCTGCTCTTGGGCCCGCTTTGTCTCGCTGCATGTTGGCCACTTGATCACGTGACGACATTGCATTTTTTCGGTTGTCCGCTATCATCGTTTCTGTTTCGTAGGTTGGCTGAGCTCTAAGACGCATCTTGAACCAAGCATCCCAAACCGTGAGTCCTGCCTATTGCCTCTACGAGCAGCGTCACAAGTTGTAGTCCGAGAAGTCCACGCCGTAGGTTGTCCCTTTACGACCGAGCACTACCGTCGTGCATCGCTATCCACGTCCGAGAATCGCTACCGCTGCCGGTCCACTAGCCACCGTCCCGATCCGCAAGCCTGAGTTCGATCCGAGTTCAAATTTGGAATTATCCGCCAACTAGGTAAGATTATCCGAATATTTCTTTTAAATATTTAATTTCCTAGTTTTCGGGTGTTTGAATATTTCGTGAATATTTTGGTGGATAGCTAGATATCTTAGGGTAATTTTGTGATATCCGCAATATTCGAAAACACCTAAAATTAGGAATCATTCCTAATTTGGCAACGTATCTGGACGACTATCCGACCTTATCCCTAAGGTACGATACGCGGCGATACGGAAAATCGTTATCTTGTCCATAATCACTTGGATACGATAATAGATTTAATTTGCTTTCCAAATTTAAACAATCAACTTTCTGTCGATATCTATAACCCTATAGATATGACCGTTAGTTTGATTTCTTTGCCTTATCTGAATTTGAAGAATCTTGCGGATTGTGTGGATTGTTTGAATGTGATTGGTATCTTTGTTTGATTGTTTTCCTTTTAAATAAAGAAAACCAAAAAAATTTGTTAGTTATATTTAAATTAGAAATTCTGCATGCTTAGGGAATCTTAAATATATCCAAAAGAATAAGATAATTATTTGATTTAAATTGGGATTTAGGGTGGCATATTTCCTAGTTTAAATTAGAAATTGTTTTAATCTTAGTGGATTATTTAGGATATTTAATAATTTAGAATTTTAATAAAAATCCCAAAAAAAGAATCACTTTAGGATAGATCAAATCATTTTCTCTAGGATAGATTGCATGTTAATTTGAGTACATTTTAATTCCGAATTTCATTTGAAAATACCAAAAATAAATCATTTGTCCGTCATTAGAATTAGGTCACGTCGTCGCATGACATATAGTTTGCATGTTAGGCTGCATTAATCGCATGTTAATTTTTGCACGTCATTACATATAAGTTAGTTTTCATTTAAATAAGTGAAAATCCTAAAAAATATTGAGTGAACTACTTGTTAATTAGAAATCATATTAGGATTGTCTGTGTGATTTTCTACTAACAATGCAGATGCTTGCGTGGCTTTAAGGTATGTTATCCTGCTATTTATTTACTGCTTTCTTGGGTGTTAAATTGGTGGTTTGCGCACTCGCATGAACATCTCACATGTTAGAGATTAGGTAATAAAATGGATCCAGACTGTCTGCATAAATATTTTTGAAAAGAAAAGGTACCGAAAGGGCGTTAGACTAGATCTAGCGTAATCAAGTCCCCGAGCTTAGAATCTCTGGTTCGTAGGAATAAAACATATCTCCCTATGTTTTATTTAGGTTTCTAATCGACCTACCATAAATAGATTAGTGGCGACTCCAAGCATGAAAACTTTTGCATGTTAAAAACTTAAACCCTAAGTTGCGAATTGGTAGGGCTTGGGAGGGCCCGAGTTAGGTTTACTCCTAATAATCCATTAGCCTGAGAAATTTTAGGTCACGACAGCTTGGCGACTCCACTGGGGATCGAACCCAGAATCTCTGGGCTGTCGCGACCTAAAATTTCTCAGGCTAATGGATTATTAGGAGTAAACCTAACTCGGGCCCTCCCAAGCCCTACCAATTCGCAACTTAGGGTTTAAGTTTTTAACATGCAAAAGTTTTCATGCTTGGAGTCACCACTAATCTATTTATGGTAGGTCGATTAGAAACCTAAATAAAACATAGGGAGATATGTTTTATTCCTACGAACCAGAGATTCTAAGCTCGGGGACTTGATTACGCTAGATCTAGTCTAACGCCCTTTCGGTACCTTTTCTTTTCAAAAATATTTATGCAGACAGTTTGGATCCATTTTATTACCTAATCTCTAACATGTGAGATGTTCATGCGAGTGCGCAAATCACCAATTTAACACCCAAGAAAGCAGTAAATAAATAGCAGGATAACATACCTTAAAGCCACGCAAGCATCTGCATTGTTAGTAGAAAATCACACAGACAATCCTAATATGATTTCTAATTAACAAAGCAAGGCACTCAAGATGTTCATTAGGGTTTGTGCTTTATTAAAATGCAAACTAACCTATATGCAATGACGTGCAAAAAATGACATGCGATTAATGCAACTAGCATGCGAACTATATGTCATGCGACGACATGACTTAATTCTAATGACGGACGAATGATTTATTTTTGGTATTTTTCCAATGAAATTCGGAATTAAAAAATGCCTAAATTAACATGCAATCTATTCTAAAAATAATAATAATTTAATCCATCCTAAAGTGACTTCTTTTTGGTATTTTTATAAAAATTCGAAATCAAGAATTACCCTAGAATGAACCATCGAGATCAGGATAATATCTAAATTAAACTAGGAAATAAATTACTCTAATTCCTAATTTAAATTAAAAAGTTATCCTATCGACTTATTCAAAGAAAGTTATCCTAAACCTATCCTAAACATGCATCATTCTTTTTGGGATTTTCGAATCAAATCAAAACAAAGATTCAAACCAAAGCCAAAGATAGCGTCCAATCACCCAAGATATCATCCATATCCATTCAAATTTGGAAAATAAATTGACAAATCACATCTCGGGCATGAGGATCGGATTGGCCAATTTTCAATGCAATCACGAATCGTATCTCGGGTGGGAGATCGGATTGACGATTTTCCGTGCAATCGCGAATCGTATCTCGGGCAGGAGATCGGATTGACGACCATAGCACGTTATGAAATTAGGAAATAATTCCTAATTTAAATCTGCTTGAGGATTTCATTGATATGAATAATATTTGAAGATTCAAACAATAATGCAATTTCACAAATTAGGCAACAAAATATACAAAAATCGAATTAATGAAGATTCTTACCTAATTCGCAATGTTTGCTTTCCAAGTTTGGACCGGCGGACGGTGGCTCGCGGTGCTAGACGATGGATCACGAGTGGCTCGTCTCGATGGTGGTTCACAGCCAAAAATGGCCTGCAATGTGGACGCTCACGGTGAAGGATGCTCACGGAGACCTCGGCGGAGTTAAGCGCGGAGCTGCTACTTCATGGCTTCGTCATCAAAGGGAATCACAATAACCGACAAGGAAATTTATCGGACTTCCCGGCAAGACCAAAGAAACCTGCAGATAACTCAAATTGGATCCAACGAATTCTGTTGACTTCGTTGGACCCACTAAGCAAGGAAGCAAGACCAAGTGGACGACACAGAGGCATGATGGTGGCAGCAAAGATTCACTAGACCCGATACTAAATTGGCGAGCGCACTGGAAATTCAACGGCAGGGAATCTACTGGACTTGACTGGGACTCGGGTGCTGGAACTGGCTGGAGCGTGCTGTGACCAGCGCAAGTCAAGGCCGAGAAACTTTGACGTTCGTAGGATTCAGCGAACGTCCTGGATGAGCAGCTCTCGGTGGCAGGTGCAGCGTTGGTTCAGGTTGGCGATGAGCACTAGTTCTGCTGGGCTGCTGTGCTGAACGTCGGAGAGGATGGGCTCGCCGAGAATCTGCAGAAAATTGTTTGGAGTTACTGGAAACCGCTCGCGCTTACTGGCTGGTATCTCTGGGCGTTCGCTGACTGTTGGAGCAGCGTCTGAGGCGTGAAGGGCTGAGGCAGGGACAACTTCGGATGTTGGAAGCGTGGTGGTGCAGAGTGGCCAGCAGCAAAGGGGCTCACAGCAACAGTGATGAGCAGTTCGGCAAGGGTATCACTGAGTTGGACTTCACTTGGACGTAGTATATTGACTCCGTCAACAAAAGCCAACTTGGCTGAACCTGCAAAATCAGAGAAGATCGAGCCAAACATAGAAGTTCAAATCTCGGTTGGGTTCACGGCAAGGACAGCATCAAGTGAGGGCGAAGCAGCTCGTGGACAGCGGCTCCTCGTCGTTGTCGGAGGTGGGCACAGCAGCAGCAACTTCTTCACGGACTGCTGCCGACTTACTTAAGTGACGCAGCGATGAGCGGAGGAACAGCCACGATGAGGCACGAAAGCAGCAAGAAATAGAGTCTGGTCGTGGAGCTCTCGGTCGTGATCGTGTAGACACACGCCCAAGGAAGACGACGACTCTTCTCTCTCTATGAACTTTCTTGTTTTCTCTCTATGTTTCTTGTGTGTGATCAGAACCCAAAAGAAAGCCTCCCTTTTGTCTGTAGTTGGTCTGCTTTTATAAGCAGGATAGCCGAATCTCTTCGAGGAAAGAACAAAGTTTTCTTTCCTTTGACGGGCATCCAGAATATCTTATATCTTATTCCTGTCCTTTATTGACTGATTCCTGCTCTGTCAACTTTCCTTTTGAAGCTTTGATTTTTTTCGGGTGAGATTTCCCAGATTCCAAATCTTGCAAAGATGCTAGCCATCTGGCCATGAACGTGCAATATCTCCTTTGAACGCTTGCCTTCACCGAAAATATTTGGATATTCTTTCTCGTCCTTGCTTAGCCGAATATTGCCCATACCCACTAAAATTGATCTTGTCATCTTCTTCATATTTACTTCTTCAAATAGTTACGTACTTATAGGCCTTAAGATTATCGCCTATTATCCTTCATGTGACCAAATCTTGGTAATATAACACCAATAGGCTGGGCCAGATTTTCAATCCACGCAGGCTTAGTCCAATTTCAATAAGTCCGGAGCCGTTCATTTAAATCCATCCAACACCGGTCCAATTAATATGCAAAATGTAATTAAGCTATATGATAAATGCTCCTAAAAACTATATGCTATGCCATCTAATTATATTTTTTTTGTTTAGGGATTAAAAAATTAATCTCTAATTTTCTATGCAATTGTTCTTAAATGACTAGTTAAAATTTAGGTGTCAATACATATGTTAAAGGTTAAAGAAAGAATACAAGAGCTGTCATTATTTGCCTAGCAGAATGCAGGGAAAAAAAACATCCGGAACACGTTATGAACCCTAGTTAATATCACCATCTTTTCTTTTATGTCAATAGAATGTCTCGGCTTTTGAGCGACCCGCGAATAAAAATTTCGCCATCAAGTCAATGGTATTTGTCCTGTGTCCGACGCGGTATCAGCAAGCGTTCATATCAGTCAAAACATATATATTCATGACATGGCAAATGGGAAAAAGAACAAATACATAAATAGGTGGTCTTGTTGTAATGTACGTCCTTATGCAGCACCGCGAGAGTACTTAAATCTTAAAAGAAGGTACCGACAATTTCGCATTGCTTCCATAAATTGTTATTAGTTAATACCGTTGCCATCGAACGGATTGTGAAGGCAATCATCATGATGCTGTTGTTTTTTTTATGAATGATAGGATTGGGATAGCGTTGGCGAAGATCGAAAGAGACAAACATTAAACTGCAAAAAAGTTTTACTCGTTAATCGTTTTCAGCTAACCGTGTGAGACCCATGTGTGAAAGACACACCATATCATATGCACACGCGCAATTTCTGAAACAACTACAAACTGGATGTTCTATAAAAAGCATATCAGGTCAGTAAAAACATATATATTCATGACATGGCAAATGGGAAAAAGAACAAGTACATAAATAGGTGGTCTTGTTGTAATGTCCTTATGCAGCACCGCGAGAGTACTTAAATCTTAAAAGAAGGTACCTACAATTTCGCATTGCTTCCATAAATTGTTATTAGTTAATACCGTTGCCATCGAACTGATTGCGAAGGCAATCATCACGATGCTATTGTTTTTTTGTGAATGATAGGATTGGGATAGTGTTGGCGAAGATCGAAAGAGACAAACATTAAACAGCAAAAGATTTTTACTCGTTAGTCGTTTTCAGCTAAGCGTGTGAGACCCATGTGTGAAAGGCACACCATATCATATGCACACGCGCAATTTCTGAAACAACTACAAACTGGATGTTCTATAAAAAGCACATCAGGTCAAAACGGTATTAAGATCTATCTTCCACTGATTAAGAAGACAACACAAGATGTCAGTGGGTACGCGTATGTTGGTGTTTCTGCTTCTTTTTGTTGCCAAAGCTCAATCTCAAGGTAATCACGTCACTAATACAAAGTCGAAAAATGCTTTCTAGTCCTTGTCTAATTAGTTGACAAGTTCATCTATATTTTCTTCGCTTTTCCATTGCAGGTAAAACTACCCTATTGAGAATCGATTGCGGAACAGATTCGAGCTACAGAGACAGTACTGATGGAAGCTATTGGCAATCTGATGAGAATTACATCAAAACGGGCACTAACAGAAAGGTCTCAACCAGCAGAATAGAACAATTCAACAGTCTCCGCGCCTTTACACAACAAAACAAGAACTGTTACACATTACCGACCCCAACTCAAGCGAAGTACTTCATCAGAGGCTCTTTCTACTACGGCAACTACGATGGCCAGTCGAAGCCGCCAACCTTCGACCTGGAGTTCGATGGAAACAAATGGGCTAGTGTCGTTACTTCGGCCACACGGCTCCAATTTCACGAGCTGATCTACATGCCCAAAGGAGAAAACATCAGCGTGTGTTTAGCTAGAACGCAGGACAAGCAATTTCCTTTCATTTCGATATTGGAGATCTGGCCTTTGGACGACAATATGTACGAGGGTATGAGCGGGGACGTTGCGTGGCTCAGAAGCTACGGCTATAACTATGGCGGCGGTTCAAATGATTTGGAAAATTGGATCCTTGGGTATAAAATTCGAACTCCATTGCAATAAATAAAGAAAAGTTTGGTTTAGTTCTGATGGCTAATCCCATGTTCTTATGTTGATGTAAGGTTTCCAATGGATGACTACAACAGAGTATGGCAACCATATGATCCCCCAGGCATAAATGTAGTCACAGCCCTCTCAATAAGCCAAAACAACGTCAATGATCCACCTGAAGAAGCAATCATCACAGCAATTGAAGCAGCAGATCCAGCAGACGTGATCAACTTACCATTCACGCTCGCCACAACCACTAACCTCAACTACATAGCGGCTTACTTCACCGAGCCACATGAATTTTTGGATAACGACACAAGATTGATCGATATCTATGTGGAAGATGATTTCATGCTCACAGTCGAGCCTGAGATTGGGATCTGTACTTGCGCATTGATCAGGATTCAGTCAGATGGTACGCTAAATGTTCAACTGCGCCAAAATGGTAGTTCTACATTACCTCCCGTGATCAGCGCAATTGAAGTGTACACAGCTGGCAACCCGCTTGTCCCCGGCACAACTTCGAAAGATGATTGTAAGTTCAGCTCTAGCAGTTCATATGCTTGAGCACATATCGCCGGTGCTCTTATACGTGACGCAGTTCTAATTTACCTTTTTGGAGCAGTGGATGGACTTCAGGTCTTCATCAACGCCTTTGAGCAGCTAAGCGGTTGGAGCGGAGATCCCTGTCTTCCAAACAACACCGTATGGCAATGGTTGGGTTGCAATGGTAATGACCCGCCAAGAGTAAGCAAAATGTAAGTTCCTCAAGATTCGATGAAAATGGTGAAAGTAGAAGCAAAAAATTTATTCTCAATACTGACAAGTCTGGCAATGTTGCAGAGATCTCTCAGGATACGGTCTAAATGGTCCTCTGCCAGAATTCAGCCAAATGCAAGCTCTCGAGACCATGTAAATCAGCCTTGGCTTCATTTAGCCCTGAAGAATTCTTCTCTTTGCTTTCTTGTTACTAATTTCCATGTGCTCGCTTCTTCAGAAATCTCGGAAACAACAGCCTCAACGGACAAATCCCAAGTTTCCTCGGGTCACTTCCCAATTTAAAGCAACTGTAAGTCACAGTCAGCATAAATTGCAGACCCATGTCTTATCTCGTTTGCTTTTCCTTACATCGCTTCTGTACAGTGATCTCCAAAACAATAACTTCTCTGGAAAAATCCCAAAGACCATAACTCAGAACAAAAAGATCACCTACAAGTAAGGAGCAAATTTTGTGACTTCATAGTCTCTGAATCATTTTCTAGTAATATTGATGTTATGGCATAGTTCACTTCTTCATACAACTGCTTGTGCAGTGTTAAAGGGAACCCCCATGTGCACTGTCCAAAGAAGAAAAACCTGGCTCTGATCATTGGTCTCTGTGTGAGCTTACCTGTCGGCCTAATCTTAGTGATTACCCTAGTTTTTTTCGTGACACGAAGACATCCGCCACCACCCACCCAAGGACAACTCACACTGGCTGAGTTGAGTAGGGTCCAGAAAATGAATATTCAGGGGAATCATCCAGGACAAAGCGCTTCTTTAAGTACACAAACACCTACCACACCATCTCAGAACAATCAGCACATTGAGCCAATTTCGAACCTAGGAAATGTTGCTTCACCTCCATTCTCCTCAAGCATGAGTCAAGCAAACCAAGGAAATGGTCATTTGACGCCACTGTCGACCAATACCGTAGGAAATAGCGATCAGTTTCAGGGATTTGACAGGGATGAGCTTGATGAACTACTTGATCTTCATATTAGAACAAGATAATGATGACTTTGCTGAAGCTTTTGTAACCATCAGAATTATCTGCTGTCTCAGAGCTCAGGAGTTGGACATCTCCCGGATCTTCCCACTCCAAATAATGTCATGCATACTTTATGGTTAATGCTTTTCTATAGTATGGATGTATTCAATTGAAGGTATTTGGAAACAACGGATATTGTACCGTGCTGTAAAAGTAATAAAAGTTATAACGGGCAACCTGAATGCCAATAAGGGAGATAATAATCTCGACGAGAAGCTCTCCAGAATTTAGATTCATATATCCAAGGTGAGGCCATTTCTACAAATTTAGGTTACTGTCCACAAGAGTAAGGATCGATTATTGCTCTCATAGTGCACATATCAACCGGCAATGATAAATTTCAAATGCAGGAAAACTGAGGAATGCCGATGCATCTCCAGCTGCAATAGCACCTAATTATTTATAAGTACTTATCGGAAGAAATAGCAAGTACAAAAAAAAAAAACAGAGAAGAAGACCTCCTGGCATACAGCTTTGCTATTTGCTCAACAGAGATTAACATAACTATAAACTTAAATACATTCTTTGGTTGGAACAATGACAAAAAATGGAACAAGTACTATAACTGAAACTGGTAAAGAAAAGTGGATTTAAATTCAGTCGCTTCAGACGCCACGGTTGTCATCGTCTTGAACTTGTTCATTGATCAACTCGCTGATTTCGTTGCTCATTTGTTGCTCCATGTTGACTCTGAACTCATTCATTGCTACTTGCCCTAATTTCCCTCCCATCTGGCTATTGTTTGCCATTCCCTGCGGTCCACCATTACCCATGTTCGCTCCTCCTGTTTGCCCTAAGTTGGGACAAGAGAGACCAACATGGGCTGATGATGATCACTATGCACTAATAAAAAGGTTCTATTTACATATGTAAAATGTGCTAATTATCACCATCATGCGCAAACTGTGAATTATTCGATATATAGTGTCCTTAAAAATAAAGGTTTATAGGTTTTGATTCTTTAAGTGCCATGTACTTGAAGGATAGTGAGAATATTAATTGGCAGTGTACAGTACGTACTAATTAGACATGTGACTCAACTATTGAGAACCCATTAAAGGTTCAAGCATAATGAATGAGTGTCAATAAAATTAATGTGTCTGGTTTTAATTATAGAGTTTCAACTTGTGATTATACCTGCAGTCATTGCAGTGTTGGCTGCTCTTTTGCGATTCTGGTGCAGGACAATCGCAACCCCAACAATAATCCAGAAGACGAAGAAAGCAGGAATAGTGCCACCAAGAATCGCAGGGAGCTTGCTACTCTTCTTGCCCAAGGATGTCGATTGCGTGTCCAACGATCCACCGCCAGTACTTGTCGTATCCGTTTTGCAAGATTTGCCCGAGATGCACAGCTCCGGATTACCCGATACACTAATAATTAAGTTAGTAACAGAATCAGTGATCGGTTTTTAATCTAACAAAAACTCAGAAGTTTCCACCAAAAACGTTCATGATTGCTTGCTCTGATGTAGCAATTACCTGATAAAAATGACAAACATATAGATGGAACACATAGAGTTGACTTACGTTAATTTAATTTTGTTGTTTTTGGACAGCGAGGAAGGGATCTGTCCAGTCAACTTATTATCGGCCAAGTTCCTAGAAAGAAATGCATTAATCTTCAGTTACTATTATCTCAAACAAATCGAATAAGCTATGTGAAAAATTGCATAGTTTTTATTGAGTCTCACAATTCTTTGAGATTCGGTAATGTGCTGAAAAAATCTGGAATGGATCCACTCAAGCTATTATTGTGCACATCTCTGGAAAAACCATCACCAAAATAGCACAGGCTGTTAGTAATATTATATGGAAACGGATAACGACAACATGTTATATTAGTACTCTCTGCTCGACTCACATCATCACGAGTGCGTCCATGGAACTGAAATCTGGAAGCTGTCTCGATAGATCATATCCGCTCAGATACCTGAGAATCCAGGAATGTTTACTGAATTATTGCTCTACCTTGTTTATATATCTTAGAAATCCTTTATAGCACAAAGTTAGGAAAAAAACGCTCCATAAGTAAATACAATTAAAAGAAACTTTAAGAAAAATTACAATGCCGTCACACGAGGTGTGGCATCGCTACTGCAGTTGAGCCAATCCCAGGTGTATGGAGAAGGGAGACAAGGATCACCAGACCAGTCTTGTAAGTTGGTAAATTCAGTTTGAAGAGAGGATAATCCATCCACTGACGAAGCCACGAGAAAAACATGAGATTAGATATTTAAGGCAAAAGGTACAATGTGAACTAACTCATCCTAAGGGCGATTTGGTTATTAGCAACAGCAGCGTTCTAATGCTGAACTAAGGGGTCAAGAGTCTATGTGCATATAGAAAAAGGAAATGAGTTCTTTGTGTTAATGAAATTGATTGTGGCCCAAACTTATGACATTCAATGAACTGAAATTTCTAGAGTATAATAACTCAGAATCCATAATCAGTTGAAGAATACCAACCGTCATTGCTGTTTGTTCCATCAGTGAGAACATCGACGTCGAACACTTCCATGGCGTTTATGAGTGGTGGAAGAGTTGAATCTGAGGTTGCCACCAAGGAAAATGAAGTGTTGGAAGACGCACTGACGTTAGTGAGCCACGTCTCAGTGATGGTTCCATAAGGCGGGACAATAACTTCCGGGTTTGGGAGAGGCTTGTCGTTGGCATAAAGCTCAAATGATCTCTTTTGAGTCGTGTCGAGCTGAGTGACTTCGGAGAAGTACAAGTTCATGTAGATGGGGACTGCTTTCGCCGGAAAATCAATGCTTAATTGAATGGAGTCGGATGCTTTAGAGGTGGTGACTGCATTCTGCATCACTGCTTGCGGAGGATTATCATCAATGCTTGTGTCTATGAACAATGCATCGCTTGTGACCACAGTCAATCCGGTCCCTATGGCCGCGGGTTGCCAGATCCGGTCATAAGCATCAGCTGAGTACCTGCGAGCCCATGGATACATATCATCATTGCCAGTTAGAATGGATAAAAGATATAATTTGCACAAATTGTTCGATGTGATCGCATACATGCAAGAGGGGAAAAGTGCCAAAAAAGTCTTAAACCTTTTGCATTTGTGCCAATTCAGTCATAAATCTTTTTTTGGTGCCAATTCAGTCCTAAACCTTTTGCATTTATGCCAATTCAGTCCTAAACCTTTTTATGGTGCCAATTCAGTCCTAAACTTTTTATATTGGTGCCAATTCAGTCCTAAACCTTTTGTTTTTATGCCAATTCAGTCCTTCCGGCCAATTTTGGCCAGATTTTGCTGACGTGGACACCGGCCAACCAGCGGCCGGTCACCGGCGCTGACGTTGACAACTTTAATAATATTTTAATATTTTTTTGAATTTTAATTAATTTTTTTCTTTTTTTCTTTTTTTTCCCCCTCTCCTCCCTCCTTCCTCCAGCCAATCGCCGGACCGGCGACCGGCCAGAGGCCAAAGGCCAGCATCGGTGAGGCTCGCCTTCGTCGGCCACTGGCAAGGTCGACCTCGCCATGGCTAGGCGAGGCCTGACCTCGCCGGATCTGGCGAGGTCGTGCCTCACCTAGCTGCTGACGAGGCTCGACCTCGCCAGATCCGGCGAGGTCGGGCCTCGCCCAGCATGAGGCTGCCCTCGCCAGTGGCCTCGCCCTGTGCGAGGTCGCCCTCGCCAGTGGCCGGCAAGGGTGAGCCTCACCGGTACTGGCCTCTGGCCGGTCGCCAGTTCGGCAACCGACTGGAGAAAGGAGGGAGGGGAGGGGGAAAAAAAAATAAAAGAAAAAAATTAATTAAAATTTAAAAAAATATTAAAATATTATTAAAGTTGTCCACGTCAGCGCCGGTGACCGGCCACCGGCCGGCCGGCGTCCACGTTAGCAAAATCCTACCAAAATTGGCCGGGAGGACTGAATTGGCACAAAAACAAAAGGCTTAAGACTGAATTGGCACCAATGCAAAAAGTTTAAGACTGAATTGGCACTATAAAAAGGTTTAGGACCGAATTGGTACAAATGCAAAAGGTTTAGGACTGAATTGGCACCAAAAAAAGGTTTAGGACTTTTTTTAGAACTTTTCCCCATGCAAGAGATTGCATGAAATGCAATAACGAAAATCAGTTCGTCATACTAATGGTCATAACCCTCCCTGAAACGAGATCGAGTCAAAAGTGATGTATGACCAAGGGAGCTGCAAAATTTTCCTACTCGATTCATTTGTACATGATGGAAAAATCGATCATCAACGACATAAACGAATTTGAGAAGAATTTGAATATTTAACATGCAATCCATTTGATCTCGATAGCTATAATTTCTTTTTCGGGTCATATAGAAAATTTGGATGCAAAGCGAAGCGTAGATTATGTACCTAACATCTGCGGTTGTTCCGTAAGCAACCCTAGCTTTTAAGTACAAAGCGTTGTTGGAATCGAAGTGCCTGTACATGTTGGAGCCCAAGCTACGCACTTCGAGAGCCGACATGAAGGGGTACTGGTTAGGCTGCGTTTGTGCAACACAGACGCTCATGTAGTCTCCCTTGACGACGTAGATGGTCTCGTAGTAAACGACTTTGTCTTTCGAAGTCCCGACCGTGGCCCAGTAATTCCCGTCGTAGTGCAAATCGAAGGTCGGGGGAGCTGATTTCCCGTCGTAGTTTCCGTAGTAGAAGCTCGCGCGGGCATATATCTGGCCTCCCTTATCGACCTTGAGAGAGTAGCAATTCTTCTTCCGAGTGGTGAACACTCGCAACGTGCTCATCACATGGTCGACCGAGTTGCTAGATTGGACGACCTCGGATTGCCCGTTTTGTACGAGGTAGTTGTCCCCCATCCAGACGATGAGGTTGCCGTCCGTGTAGGTATCGGACGACCCGCAATCGATGCTCCACAGCACTGCCACAAACAAAGAAAATAAATGGTTACAACAATGGCTCCTATGGGTAGTGAAATGATGAAATCGTTAACAGCGAATTGAAGAGTAGAAAGATCAATTGTAGCTAAGCACAGTGATGGTGATCAAGTGCAAGTTATGGAAAAGAGAGGGAAAGTGCTCAAACCATCAGCAGATGCAGAAATGGCAGAGAGAGCAACTAGAAAGAGAAAGAGATGGCTTGCCATTGCCATGGTGGTGTGGCCTAGCACTAAGGAGATGGAGGACAAAGAGACATGACTTGGGTATCTCATATATAAGGATGAAGTTTGACTTTCTTGTGTGCTTTGTATTTTTAGATTTTCTAGTCATCACCTTCCTTGCCATTTCCAGTGCATGAATTGGTAAGGGGGCACAATCACTTTTTTAATAGTCTGACCAGAAAACTTAAGATCATTATTTGTTTAAATGAAACTCCGAAAACTGCGAATCGGTTTAGTCATTAAGAAATAAACTACATGGGTGGATTTTGCATCATCCGGATCATTATTAGGTCATGTGCTTGAATTTTGGTTCGCATCTTATCCGGTTCATTAAATTTTCACAAACCCCAAACTAATTTTTTAAGGTGGGATTCTTCTGGTCACAAGAAAATAAATAGAACTCAACAAAGTGGTGATTTTATATTCAACTTTCTCTCGATGACTTGCTTAATGTATGAAGTGAGATTGAATCCCGATCCCCTTATTTCCCAAATTGAACTTCACTCTAAACCGACTTCAGTTTTAACTAAACACTAATTTTTCACATTATACACAGACAGATAGATTAAAAAAAACTTGACTTTATCTGCTTCCCTATTGTGAAGATAAAAATGTTGTGTGCAACAATTAAAATCGTATCCATAAAATGGCTTATTCTAAAGTTAAAGTCGAAAAGAAGCAGTTCAACGCTGATTATATATCTAATCGTGCACAATACATCCACTCATTTACATCTTTATATGAGATTATGCTTGTACTTATTGATCGGTTGACCAATTGTTGCAATAGTTCACTTCATCATCACCTCTTTCAAAAATGTATGACTTTTGAATAAGGGTCCGCTTTGGTCTTGCATCACCCACAAGTTATTCACTATTTTTGCCACTAGAGATTAGACAGTTGACTTTGACTTTGGGCCCTCTATCGTCAAGCCCCGATTTTGCGGCTGGGATTAGCAAGTTTACTCAATAGAAAAGCGATTGGAGAGTCAGAATTTGAGGCCAACGACTAATGAGTGTGCGAGAGTTGAGGTTGATCTAGATGAGCACAATTAGTCAGTCAACGACCAATTGAAAACTCGAAATACAGATGAGAATTTTTTGAAGTAGACGGCTTCATATTTAATTTTTTTTTTTTTGTCCCTTTATCAATCGTTAACAAATGCCATTCAGATAGCATTAGTGAAATTTGAACGAGTGACCTCTACTTCTTGAGCTTAAAATCCCCCAACCAACTATACGATCCTGGAGGGTTATTTAACTTGTCTTGGTATCATTGTGGATAATCTACTATTCCCATTAGGATCGGGTCAGTAGAGGAATTGTGATCATTGCATAGTGAAAAACTCGGGAAAATTGTACTAAACTTATTGTACAACCGCCGATTGAGTCTTAAACTTTCAAGTTTAGTCAATACAGTCCTAAACATTTTCATGATTTTCCAATGTAGTATATCCAACCAATTTAGGATAAAAATCACTAACATGGTGGTCCAGTCGACGCCAATCGTCCTATGTGACATGGATGATGATCTGATGTGTTTGACTCCATTCAAAACGACGTTTTGAGAAATTCTCTAAAATTTTTATTTAATTTTTGGCCTTTTCCTCACTTTATATCTTTCACAATGGTTAGTGACCCACGCTAGCCACAAGTGAGTGACAATCCCAGATTAGCCACTGGCAAGCGACGATCCCATGGGCCTCGCCAAAAATCGCTGACGTAGACATCGACCATCATAATTGGCGTGGCCAGCGCTGATGTGGATAATTTTTGCATTTTTAAAATTTTTTTCTTTTTTCCTTTCTTTATTTTTATTTTACTTTCCCTTCGGCCTATGGCCGATACTCAGACATTGCCAACGATCGACAAGGACATCCCGGCCCCCACTGGCCACAGGCAAGGGCTACCCTCACCAGATCTAGTGAGGGCTCGACCCTCGCAAGTTGGGACAACCCTTGCCTGTGGTTGGTCACCGCCGGCCATGGCCGAGTACTGGCCACAGGCCAAAGGGAAAGAAAAGGAAAAAAAAGAAAAATATTTTTTTAAATGCAAAATTTGTCCATGTCAGCACCAGCCACACCGCGTAGGATGGCCGACGATCGAATAGCATCCACGTCAACGATTTCCCGCCAAAATTGGCCAGAATGACTAAATTGACAAGTCGTCAAAATATTTAAGACTAAATTGGCAAATCATAAAAAGTTTAGAACTAAATTTCCATTATTGAAAGGTTTAAAACTGAATTGGCCACTGTACAATAGGTTTATGACTTTTTGGACAACTTTCCCCTGAACGAAGGTCTACAATGTTGCAATTGTAGTTAATGCCAATATGATGAATGGAATGATGAGTTACAGTAATTGCTAGTTTGAGCAATCAAGCTCGGCACTACGTCTCCATTCAAGGAATCATTCTGTTCTTTCGCTTAGTTCCAATTTTTTCTTTAAAGTATCTATGAATTAGATTAATTTATTCCCACCAACAATAGTTAAAGAGTAAGCCGCAAGTCATGTCAATTTGTGCAATATTTGCGCAATTGTGCATGAAATCTGTGCATGGTAGTATAAGTATTGTCGCGATCTAAATTTCTCAGGCTAATGGATTATTAAGACTAAGCCTAACTCAGGTCCTCCCAAGCCCTACCAATTCGCAACTTAGGGTTTAAGTTTTTAACATGCAAAAGTTTTTATGCTTGAAGTCGCCACTAATCTATTTGTGGTAGGTCGATTAGAAACCTAAATAAACTACGAACCAGAGATTCTAAGCTCGGGGTCTTGATTACGTTAAATCTAGTCTAACGCCCTTTCGGTACCTTTTCTTTTCAAAAAATGTTTATGCAGGCAGTCTGGATCCATCTTATTACCTAATCACTAACATGTGAGGTGTTCATGCGGGTGCGCAAACCACCAATTTAACACCCAAGAAAACAGTAAATAGATTGCAAGGTTAGGAGAATGACGTACCTTAAAGCAACGCAAGCATCTGCATTGTTAGTAGAAAAAATCACACGGACAATCCTAATATGATTTCTAATTAATAAAGCAAGGCACTCAAGGTGTTCTTTAGGGTTTGCGCTTTATTAAAATGCAAACTAACATATATGCAATGACGTGCAAAAAATGACATGCGATTAATGCAACCTAGCATGCGAACTATATGTCATGCGACGACGTGACCTAATTCTAATGACGGACAAATGATTTATTTTTGGTATTTTTTCAATGAAATTCGGAATAAAAAATAACCTAAATAATCTATTAGGATTAGAATAATACCTAATTTAAACTAGGAAATAAATTATCTCAAGTCCTAATTTAAATTAAATAATTATCCTATCTTCTAGATACATTTAGGGTTCCCCAAACATGCAAAACTTCTAATTTAAATCCTCACTAACATATTTTTGGATTTTCTTTATTTAAAAAAAAAACAATCAAACAGAGATAACAACCGCATTCAAACAATCCACGCAATCCACAAGATTCTTCTTATCAAATTTGAATTAGGAAAAGAAATCAAATTAACAGTCATATCTATAGGGTTATAGATATCGACGGAAAATTGATTATTCGAATTTGGAAAGCGAATAAAATCTATTATCGTATCCAAGTGATTATGGATAAGATAACGATTTTCTGTATTGTCGCGTATCGTACCTTAAGGATAAGGTCGGATAGTCGTCCAAATACATTGCCAAATTAGGAAAAATTCCTAATTTTGGGTATTTTCGAATATTGCGGATATCGCAAATATTATCCTAAGGTATCTAATCAATCACGCAATATTCACGGAATATTCAAAATATTTAAACTAAGAATTTAAATATTTTGAAAATATACCGGATAGAGATTTTTACCTGATTTGCGGATTACTTTCCAAATTTGAACTCGACTCCGAATCGCGATTGCAGAACGCGTGGTGGCCAACGGTGGTGGACCGGCGAAGGTGTTAGATTCGCGAATCGCGGCGGGACTTGACGAATGGTAGCCTGCGGTGTGACTCGACCAGGGAGGATTCAGACGGTGAGAGGGTTAGGCACCAGGAAAACAGCTTTTCGGTCACGGGAAAACCTGCAAAATCGGACCAAAGTTTGGCCGTGAAAGTTAGCAAATTGTTGTTAATTCGTCGAGCTTGCTGTGTCGTTAGTCGTGGACTCGACGTTGCTGGTCGTCACTGAATGGGGGTTGTTGAGTAGCGGCCGCGTGACTCGAGAGAGTGAGGTGGTGGCGTGACAAGAGAAGGTGTGGAAGTCAGGCGCCAAGAGAGACGATCAGCCACCGCGGAGGGATTGACTTCTCTGGATGTACTCTTCGTATTGTGGAGTCTTTGTCGTCAACGTGTCCCTGTTGCTCCAATGGTTGGTTCTTGTCCTGTTGTGCAGAAGTGGCAGCCTCTTCGTGGGTGATGGATATTGAAGTGGTTAGTGGATGATGATGGTGAAGGCGAAGACGTGAGTCAACGAGAAGAAAATTTATGATATCTCCTCTTTCTTTCAATTGTGGCCGTGTATGTAAGTTGTGTGGCCCTCCTCCTCTCCGAAATTCTATTCTCCGAAAATTATGAGTCCCCCTTCATTGAAGAGTATAATCACATATTTCTATTGCAACCTAGGTTAATTGACCGGGCTTCCTCATCCTAATGGGCTTAGACTTAGGCTTTATCATTTAATTTAATTTTAATTCCAAATGGGCTAAATTAATTTGGGCTAATTTAAGCTCAAATTAAGATAACCAAAGCCTTTGAAACTTGTGAATTTCGGCCCCCAATCCCTTGAGTGAGCCGAGTTTCACTCGACGCTCGAGCTCGGTTTATGCGATGGATTTTCAGCTTACTCGCCACCGCCGGTCCGATGTGGAATGCAATTAAACTATATGATCCTAAACTATATGCTATGCGATTTTCATATTTTTGTTTAGGGGTTAAAATTTAATCCCCAATTTTCTATGTAATTTGATGTAGCTAGCAAGGATCACCTAGAGGGGGGTGAATAGGTGATCTTAAACAATTTTGTCAATTTATGAGGAAATTAAAGAACACGAGTTAAGTCTAAATAAAATTCAGATTCAAAACAGTATATATAGACAATCTTTCTTGATGTGCGAGAATGTAAATAAAGAGATAAGGGATAGAAAATGCGTACACAAGTTTATAGTGGTTCGGAACATAGCAAGCCTACGTCCACTCTCCCACGCTTACTGACCTACGATTTGGATTTCACTATGTAATCAAGAGGAATTACAACTTCTGAGTGTTAACACTCTTGTGTATGATAGGACTCTCTATCTCACACAATCACTCTTACAAAGTATCCCTCAAGATCTTAATGTTTGGCTCAGAACGACAAGAGAAATGATTGGAGTATTCTCAGACTTTGGACTTGTTGATTCTTGATTCTGTACTTTTTTCTGCTGCTCGTTGATCTCCTTAAATACTCCTCTACTAGCCGTTGGACAGCTTTCAGAGGATCATCTTCCAATCTTCACCTTGGACAGATTTGTATAATAAGGATTGAGTAGCCGTTGGATGACAGATTCTGAATTCCGCTGATTCTGGTCGCCCATACAATCAGAATCTTGGTTTCCATAAGTAGAGCTTTGTCCATTGTAA
This sequence comes from Syzygium oleosum, assembly GCF_021117445.2. Lineage (NCBI taxonomy): Eukaryota > Viridiplantae > Streptophyta > Magnoliopsida > Myrtales > Myrtaceae > Syzygium > Syzygium oleosum. The sequence goes on from NW_026607487.1 coordinate 10,269,282, forward strand.
TGCATTCTTATCGTAATGTTTGATTGACAATCAATTTGATTGAGATTGAGACAATCAGAACATTCCTTCTGTAAAATCCATGCTAGATCACTAGCTGTTGTGTTTCGTTCTGAATTCTGCGTCTGAAGAAATTCTGCGTCGAATAATTTGCGTCTGCGTGCGCATCGCATAATACCACGCACGAATCTCGGAATCTAGATTATGTGGGTCTTCAAAAACATACTTGACAGCTTGTAAAGTCGAGATAACTTCCTACGAGTTTCAGAATATAAATACACTGGAATAAATTAGTTCAGAATAAGTATCAGACTTATAATTATGTGGAAGGTTTTGTCAACTTCAAAATTAATAGGAGTTTTCCTCAACAATCTCCCCATTTTTTATGGTGAGAAAACTTTCCTGCAGATTGAATTATTTTGAAATTGATTTGAAAGTAAATAAACATATTAAGCTCATGAAGCACAGATTGAAAGAGCAAACTGTGCTTAATGAGCTTAATATGTTTATTTACTTTCAAATCAATTTCAAAATAATTCAATCTGCAGGAAAGTTTTGTCACCATCAAAAAGGGGGAGATTGTTGAGAGAAACTCCTATTAATTTTGAAGTTGACAAAACCTTCCACATAATTATAAGTCTGATACTTATTCTGAACTAATTTATTCCAGGTATTTATATTCTGGAAACTCAGAAGGAAGTTATTCAGACTTTACAAGCTGTCAAGTATGTTTTTGAAGACCCACATAATCTAGGTTCTGAGATTCAGAAGCAGAAGTTATTCAGATGCAGACGCAGACGCAGAAATTATTCAGACGCAGAATTCAGAAAGAAACATAACAGCTAGTGATCTGGCATGGATTTCACAGAAGGAATGTTCTGATTGTCTCAATCTCAATCAAATTGATTGACAATCAAACATTACGACAAGAATGCATTACAATGGACAAAACTCTACTTATGGAAACCAAGATTCTGATTGTATGGACGACCAGAATCAGCGGAATTCAGAATCTGTCATCCAACGGTTACTCAATCCTTATTATACAAATCTGTCCAAGGTGAAGATTAGAAGATGATCCTCTGAAAGCTGTCCAACGGCTAGTAGAGGAGTATTTAAGGAGATCAACGAGCAGCAGAAGAAAGTACAGAATCAAGAATCAACAAGTCTAAAGTCTGAGCATACTCCAATCATTTCTCTTGTCGTTCTGAGCTAAACATTAAGATCTTGAGGAACATTTTGTAAGAGTGATTGTGTGAGATAGAGAGTCCTATCATACACAAGAGTGTTAACACTCAGAAGTTGTAATTCCTCTTGATTACATAGTGAAATCCAGCCGGTAGGCTGTAAGCGTGGGAGAGTGGACGTAGGCTTGCTATAAGCCGAACCACTATAAATTTGTGTACAGATTTTCTATCCCTTATCTCTTTATTTACATTCTGCACATCAAGAGCATTGTCTATATATACTGTTTTGAATCTGAATTTTATTCAGACTTAACTGTGTTCTTTAATTTTCGCATAAATTGACAAAATTATTTAAGATCACCTATTCACCCCCCTCTAGGTGATCCTTACTAGCTACATCAATTGGTATCAGAGCAAGTAACAACTTATAACAGGCATTATGCTCAATGCTTCTGAACAAACCTCCTGTTCCAGGCACACCAGATGCTATTCCCACCTTCATTTCAAAAGTATCAAAAAATCGAGCGTCATTATCGAAAATAACAAATTTTGAGGCACTTGTGGACTTAGGACTTATAGGGACAGATTTCTTTGCAGAAGGAGTGGAATATTCTCCAACTTTCTCCTTGCCCTTCCTGGAAGAAGGCTCTTTTGATGTAGAACTGGCTGGAACTTGTTCAGATTTAGTGCAGTAAACAGAATAGTTTTGCACAAGATGCTCTTCAGAGCGAAAACCGTTGTCTTTCAGACAAGCGAGAAGGATCGACGCTGAAGCATTGTTCCTTTTCAACCTTTGGTAAACTTCCCACACACGTTTGATGCTTCGAAAGCGAAAATCAGTTTTACCGGACGATTTCGGTGGCGACGATCGCTGAGGAGGTGTCGCTTCAGAAGGGCCTTCATGATGGTCAGATTCTGAGTCTGAAACCTCCAAATATTCCGCCAGTGCTGTAGACTTGGAGTCTTGGTCGAGAATACGTGAAGATCTTCGACGAGCCACCATCTTGAACGGCATTTTGATTACTTTTGGAGAGGAAAGTTTCGATCTTTGGAGGAAGAAGAGGAGAGTCTTTGAATATCGAAAAGGTTTTGAGAGTAAAAGATCGTACTGATAGGGTTTTGATAAGAAGAGGACGGGTTTATAAAGGAGGTGGATAGGTTTTGGAAGGAAAAGTTACTTTTAGAAAATAAAAAGATATCCCAAACAAGTAGGAAGAAAATATACTCTTTGAAGCTTAATCAAATATGATGACATCATAACAATATATTAAGCACAATTTATCAGATAAATTAGAATACATACATGATTTGCTTCCAAAAGTAACGATTATAAAAATATCCTGCCAAAAATATACCCGCCAAAATTTGAATAAGGAACGTACCTTTCTTTGTGAGTCTGAAAAATGTTCAGACTGAGAATATTTGAGTCTGAAAAATTCCTGTCTATCAAACACTTAAAGAAAATGGATAAGTGATGCACAGTTTGTTTCTTATGAATTCAAATGAAGATTTATCAAGAGGTTTTGTAAATATATCAGCTAATTGATTCTTAGAATCAATGAATTGAATATTCACATCACCATTTTGAACATGATCTCGAATAAAGTGATGCTTGATTTCAATATGCTTACCTCGAGAATGAAGAATGGGGTTCTTTGTCAAATTGATTGCACTTGTGTTGTCACATTTGATTGCAACACTTGATTCTTCAATAGCAAAGTCTTGTAATTGCTACTTCATCCACAGAATCTGTGCACAGCAACTTCCCAATGCCACATATTCTGCTTCTGCTGTAGAAAGTGCAACTGTATTTTGCTTCTTTGAGTACCAGGATACCAACATATTCCCAAGCAGTTGACATGTACCTGAAGTACTTTTCCTGTCCACTTTACATCCAGCTAAATCAGCATCAGAATATCCAATAAGAGTAAAATCTGAATCTTTGGAATACCAAAGGCCTAACATTGGATATGTTCCAATGTATTTGATTATTCTCTTTACTGCAGAAAAATGAGATTCCCTTGGGTCTGATTGAAATCTTGCACACATACAGACACTAAATAGAATGTCAGGTCTAAATGCAATTAGATACAATAATGAACCTATCATGCTTCTATATACCTTCTGATCAACCTTTTTACCATTTTCATCTTTGTCCAGTTTGGATGAGTGAGACATGGGGATGTCTGTCTTCTTGCAATTCTGTAATCCAAACTTCTTGATAATCTCCTTTGCATACTTCTCTTGGCAAATGAATGTACCATCTTTGGTTTGTTTCACTTGAAGGCCAAGAAAGAATGTTAATTCTCCCATCATACTCATCTTGAACTCATTCTACATATTCTTTGAGAATTCCTTGCAAAGAAATTCGTTAGAGGATCCAAAGATTATATAATCAACATAAATTTGAACAAGTAGAAAATCCTTACCCTTTCTCTTAACAAATAAAGTTGTATCAACCTTACCTTTGGTGAAATCATTTTGCAGAAGGAAGTTACTTAACCTTTCGTACCAAGCTCTGGGTGCTTGTTTCAGACCGTAAAGAGCCTTTTTGAGTCTGTAGACATAATCAGTCTTCCTTGGTTCTTCGAAACCAGGTGATTGTTCCACATATACTTCTTCTTTGATATATCCATTCAGAAAGGCACTTTTCACGTCCATCTGAAACAATTTAAAGTTATGGAAACAAGCATAAGCTAATAGTAGCCGAATGGCTTCTAACCTTGCAACTGGTGCATATGTTTCATCATAATCTATGCCTTCTTCTTGAGAATAGCCTTTTGCAACCAGTCTTGCTTTGTTTCTTGTAACTTTCCCTTTGTCATCCAGTTTGTTTCTGAATACCCATTTTGTTCCAATTACTGGATGATTTTTGGGTCTTGGCACAAGCTCCCATACTTTATTGATTCTGAACTGCTGAAGTTCCTCCTGCATAGCATCGATCCAGCTTTCATCTGATAAAGCTTCACCAACTTCTTTTGGTTCTATTTCAGAAATCAATGCCAAGTTGCTGATGTTCTCCTTGTGTTTGGATCTAGTCTTGATACCATCTTCTATTTCTCCAATGATGAAGTTCTTCGGATGACTGGATTTATGTTTCCAGTTTTTGTCAAATCTTTCTTTGTGAATATCTGCAGACTCTGAAGTTTTTGGTTGAGTCTGTATTGTATCTTCTTTTCCTTCTTTTCCTTCTGATACTAATTGTTGATGATCTTCTGATAACTCTTGAATGTTGGGAGATGATTCAGATTCATCTCTGTGAGTCTGAATGTTTTCTTAAAACCTTACATTCATTGATTCTTCCATAGTCTGAGACTTTTTGTTGAAGACTCTGTATGCTTTACTTGTAGTAGAATATCCAAGGAAAAATCCTTCATCTGCTTTCTCATCAAACTTACCAGGGCGATCATTTGGATTTTTGAGAATAAAGCATTTACAACCAAACATACGAAAATATGAGATATTGGGCTTTCTACCTTTGTAAAGCTCATAGGGGGTTTTCTCCAGAATGGGTCTAAGAAAAGCTCTGTTAATGATATAACATGCTGTAAAAACTGCATCTGCCCAGAAATGAAAAGGAATCTTGCTTTCAATCAACAAAGTTCTTGCCATTTCTTGCAAAGAACGATTTTTCCTTTCCACAACACCATTTTGTTCTGGTGTATAAAGAGTAGAAAAATTGTGTTGAAAGCCATTTTCCTCACAAAAATCTGAAAAACTTTGATTTTCAAATTCTCCCCCATGATCAGTTTTAATGCAGGAAATGGTGTAGCCCTTTTTATTCTGAACCCTTTTTGCAAATTTTGAAAAGTATGAAAATGCCTCATTTTTATGAGCAAGAAAGAACACACAAGTAAATCTTGTGAAGTCATCAATAATAACTAAACAATATTTCTTACCACCAATGCTTTGAGTTCTGGTTGGTCCAAATAGATCCATATGAAGAAGCTGCAAAGCACAATTAGTGGAAACATGATGTATAGACTTAAAAGAGCTCCTTACTTGCTTTCCTAGTATGCAGGCATTGCATAATTCTGTTTTTTTATATTTCAAATCTGGTAAACCTCGAACCAATTTCTTGTTTGAGATCTTTGAGATTTGTTTCATACTGATATGTCTCAATCTTCTATGCCATAGATCTTCATCCTCTTTGATTGAGATCAAGCAATGAGTGGCGTTTGGATTGACATCTAGAAGATAGATATTGCCATGTCTTCTTCCTGTAAATGTTTGAGAAGAATCTTTGCTTGTCCGTGAGCATGTATCTTCTTGAAAGTTGATTCTGAAACCTGTATCACATAGTTGGCTTATGCTTATCAAGTTGTAGTTGAGTCCTTTCACTAAAGAGACATCCTTGATTGTAAGTCCTCCAATTTCAACTGTTCCTTTGCCAACGATTTTTCCATTGGTATTTCCTCCAAAGGAAACTTTTCCACCATTCAGACTGTGTAGATCAATGAATATGCTTGGATCTCCTGTCATATGTCTAGAGCATCCACTGTCTAGGTACCACTTCCTTTTTCTCTTTGTGGTAACCTGCAAAAATCACAACATCTCAAGTTTTCTTTGGTACCCAAATTTGTTTGGGTCCTTGAGCATTATTATAGGCTGTCTTAACAAAATCTCTTCGAACAGGTCTCCAGATCTTAGGACATTCATTCTCAAAATGTTGTGGATCTCCACATTTTGAGCACTTAAGAGCACTTCGGCCAACAGGTTTAACAAAATTTCTTTTGAAATGATTTTTATAAGCTTGTCGAGGAGGTCTTTGTCTTAATCTCTCCTTGACCTTTGGAAAATCAATCAAGCTATCACTTTCCTTCACAAATCCGAGACCAGATTTGTTATAGTAAGGGATTTGGATAGAAAGGATATACTTCAAGGTTTCTGAACCTTTTGAAAACTTGGAAGTAATTTCTGAAACTTCCTTTTTCAAAACAGCATTTTCTTTGGAAAGAAGATCTCGACTTTCCTTGATTTGATGAAATTCTTTTTAAAGGAAATCGATTTTTTCTTTTTGAGAAACATCCTGTTGCCTCAGTGATGAATTTTCCTTTTTCAAAGAAGAGATTCTTTTAAAAGCAATCTTAAATTCAAAGCATAATTCATCAATATAATTTAATACTTCAATAGGCATATCAGAATGCTTTACCTCAATTTCAACTTTAGGATCAGAATCTGAATCTGAATCTGAGTCTGAGTCTGACTTAGCCATTAGACAGAAATTAAAGATATCTTCATCACTGTCTTCGCACTCTGTATCACTCCAGGTTTTTGCTTTTAAGGCCTTCTTTGCTTTCTCAAACTTGGTCTTCTTTTTCAGAAGTGGACAATTTGGCTTGATATGTCCACGTTTCTTACAGTGAAAGCATATAACATCCTTTGATCTCTCTGTTTCATCGAAAAACTTCTTCTTCTCAAAAGGCTTCTTACCTTTGAAGTTTCTTCCTTTGATCTTCATTTTCTTATACTTCTTTATAAAGAGAGCTAGTTCTTCATCGTCAACATCTTCATCTTCAAAATCTGCATCAGAATCAATGTTAGTCTTCAAAGCAATTGACTTATTACCTCTGGATTCATTCTCCTCATTCTATTTCTCAGTCTCATATGACTGAAGAGTTCCAATTAACTCATTCACTGATAGAGGCTTGATCCTTTGTGTTCTCGAAGAGATGTTTTGATGTTATCCCACTGATTTGTCAGTCCTCTCAGAAGTTTGTTGACTTTCATTGCATCTGGAACTGGTTGTCCTTGATAAGCAAGACCATTTACTATATCAGTAAACCTGTCATACAAATCAGCAATTGATTCTCCAGGCTTCATTTTGAAGGATTCATATTGACCAAGCAAAAGATTGATTTGAGTTTCCTTGGCTTGATCCGTTCCTTCATAAGTAACAAGGAGAGTATCCCGGATTTCCTTAGCTGATTCACAAGCAGCAATTTTTTTATATTCAATAGGTGATAAAGCACAATAGAGAGAATAAATTGCTTTGGAATCTAAGGTTTCTCTTTTGGATATCTCAGTTTGAGATAATGGAGGATCTGCTGCTTTGCTTGCATCTGCCTTTTCTTTTGAATCAGAAGATTTTGGATTGACTCCTCTGATGATGACATCCCATTGCATGTGATCAATTGACTTTATGAATGCCTTCATCTTATTCTTCCAGACACTATATTCCTTGCCATCGAAATATGGTGGTCTGTTGTTGCTCTGTCCTTCAATGAGCCCTGGAGCACCATAGCTAGCCATGTAGATCGTTAGCTCAGAAGTAAGACACTTCAATAAATGAGCAACCTGCTTTGATACCAATTGATGTAGCTAGCAAGGATCACCTAGAGGGGGGTAAATAGGTGATCTTAAACAATTTTGTCAATTTATGCGGAAATTAAAGAACACAGTTAAGTCTGAATAAAATTCAGATTCAAAACAGTATATATAGACAATGCTCTTGATGTGCAAAATGTAAATAAAGAGATAAGGGATAGAAAATCTGCACACAAGTTTATAGTGGTTCGGCTTATAGCAAGCCTACGTCCACTCTCCCACGCTTACAGCCTACCGGCTGGATTTCACTATGTAATCAAGAGGAATTACAACTTCTGAGTGTTAACACTCTTGTGTATGATAGGACTCTCTATCTCACACAATCACTCTTACAAAGTGTCCCTCAAGATCTTAATGTTTGGCTCAGAACGACAAGAGAAATGATTGGAGTATGCTCAGACTTTGGACTTGTTGATTCTTGATTCTGTACTTTCTTCTGCTGCTCGTTGATCTCCTTAAATACTCCTCTACTAGCCGTTGGATAGCTTTCAGAGGATCATCTTCCAATCTTCACTTTGGACAGATTTGTATAATAAGGATTGAGTAGCCGTTGGATGACAGATTCTGAATTCCACTGATTCTGGTCTCCCATACAATCAGAATCTTGGTTTCCATAAGTAGAGTTTTGTCCGTTGTAATGCATTCTTGTCGTAATGTTTGATTGTCAATCAATTTGATTGAGATTGAGACAATCAGAACATTCCTTCTGTGAAATCCATGCCAGATCACTAGCTGTTGTGTTTCGTTCTGAGTTCTGCGTCTGAAGAAATTCTGCGTCTGCGTCTACATCTGAATAACTTCTGCTTCTGAATCTCAGAACCTAGATTATGTGGGTCTTCAAAAACATACTTGACAGCTTGTAAAGTCTGAATAACTTCCTTCTGAGTTTTCAGAATATAAATACCTGTAATAAATTAGTTCAGAATAAGTATCAGACTTATAATTATGTGAAAGGTTTTGTCAATTTCAAAATTAATAGGAGTTTTCCTCAACACAATTAATCACTAAATGGTGTGCCAAAATTTAGGTGTCAACAAGTATGTCTACTTGTATCTTAGCACGAAATGAGTCTTCGTTATATATATTATGACAGTCCATGTTGAACAAGTGATGAGATGAGGCTTCAAATCCTTCCTTCCACGTTGTGTTAAACCTTATAGTTTATACCATTCACCATGCACTAATTATCATTCGCTTCTTCTCTTGCCTTTATATATATATATATATATATATTGAGTCGCTATTGATTGAAATCTCTTGTTTGCTCTAGATAATCTTCGCCGTCGGCTCCTATATGCATCGTGCATGTGCGGATTAAGTCTTAATTAGTCACCGTGATTTCACCTAAAACCAAAGTGGCAATTTCAACTAATGTTTTCACTTAGCAACGAGATAACGATATGATCTTTGACCAAGTTGAACTCCCCAAATAGTGCATAGAATTTTTAAACACGACCAGCGCTGCCTAATCTCATAACAGATCTTGATGTTTGCTATATGAATGATTCTTAAGCAATGAAAGCACCTCAACTATGAATAACACAGTGATCATTTGACCTTCTGGTCCGACATATTCCACGCCATGCATACGGAAATTTCCTCTCGCTCGAACACATCACAATCACTCGATAGAAATGGAAGAAAAATCGGACATTTAATAAGAATGTTTAATTTTGAGAGGAAGAGTCATGCAAATGATGGTGGTCATAATTTTCAGCGAAGAGATGACTTCAACCCGGCCTTGTTAAAGAATAATCGATCGTTGATTTTCAATCTAATTATCATGAAATTTTCTTTTTTTGGTTTTTTTTGAAAAAAAAAAACAATCTGAAAGTCAACTGTCGACCAGCTAATATTGTTGACCGAGGACCCTTGACATTAAGTTTTCATTCTCACGATCATCATCTTCATCTTCATAACATGTTTTCGGCAAAAAAAATATTCTGGCATACAATATGTCTGCCACTTATAATTAGGTAATGAGGTTTGAAATTGCAAAGTTTATAATGTATTGAGCAAAAAAATATGTGAAATATACATTTATATGAGATAACAACATAAAAAGTCCTTGAACTTTGCCTCACTGTGCAATGGGGTCCCTGAACTTTTAATTTGTTCAACGTGGTCATTAAACTTTACCTCAATGTGCAATGTAGTCCCTGAACTTTTAAATTGTTCAATGTGGTCCTAAAATTTTGGTACACGTTCAAAAGTTTAGGGGTCACATTGAGCAATTTAAAAGTCTAGGGACTACATTGCACATTGAGGTAAAGTTCAATGACTACGTTGAACAAATTAAAAGTTCAGGGATCACATTACACATTTGGCCAAAATTCGGGGATCATTTGTGCCATTTTCCCTATTTATATACATGTTGATCTGTCTACCCCACTATATAAAAATACAGGTATGTTTCCAATACAAGGGTGTTTCCAACTTTTTTCTATTATCCAGAATATCTCTCTTCCTCCGACCAATCAAATAATTTTCCCTCTATTACCTAAAATATTTCTTTCCTCTAACCAATCAAATGATTCTCAACGTGCCGATTTCTTCACAACTGGCGCCTATTCTTTCTCTACTTATTTCTTCTCCGCCCGGTAAATGTTTTGCTATTTAGCGCAAATTGACATAATTTATAATAGTATACTCAGCGATATCGATCGAGGTTTTCAAACCTCCACTTGCATGCATGTTCCCTTTTCTTTATATGCTTATTATAGGTACGATCACACGCTGAGCTGTACGTTAGGCATTTTTTTTTTTGGTCGCATTGTATGTTAGGCATTGACCCACTGCAAAAATGCATATGCATTTCTTATTACGAATTATGTTCCGTCGAATAATCCAATCGATACCGATACTATAATTTGCTTCGAGGGAAAATTGTCCAAAAAATCATAAACCCATTGTACGGAGGTCAATTCAATCCTAAACTTTTCAATTGTGCCAATTTAGTCATAAATCTTTTAACAACTTGCCAATTTAGTCCTAAACCAATTTTTTTGTCGATAGTCTTAAACCTTTCAATCGTGCCAATTTAATCCTAAAACTTTTGATCATTTGCCAATTTAGTCCTAAACATTTTAATAATTTGTCAATTGAATCTTTTCGGCCAATTTTGATCGAAAATCGCTGACGTGACAATCTAGTCAGCCCGGCCGTTAGATAATTTTACAATTTTTTTAAAAGAATTTGAATTTATTTTCTTTTTTTTATTCTTTTTCTCTTTTTCCCTCTTGGCCATTTACGGGCCTCATCGATGGCCAGCGACCTTCGTCGGCCTCAGGCGCGGGTGTCCCTCGCCCAAGGCTGGCTAGGGCGGCCCTCGTTGAGGCTGGCAACCTCCGCCGGCCATCAATGAGGACCAGCGATGGCCAACGAAGGGAAAAAGAAAAATGAAAAAAGGAAAGGAAAGGAAAGGAAAAAAAGAAAAAAAATCATAAAATTAAAAGAAATCGTAAAAATTGTCCACATTAGCACTGGCTATGCCACGTAGGATGGTCAGCACTAACTAGACCGCCACGTCAGCGATTTCCGGCCAAAATTGCCCAGAATGAATAAATTGGCAAATCATTAAAATGTTTAGAATTAAATTGGCAACTCATCAAAAGTTTTAAGACTAAACTAAAATTGGCACAATTGAAAGGTTTAGGACTAAATTAACCTCTCTACAATAGGTTTAGAATTTTTTGAACAATTTTCCCATTTGCTTCGTGTTGCTTCGTTATACTCAGGTTGACATTGATGTGTTCCTGCAGTATATATGCTCACTTATGTCTAAAAATCTTACATCTTAAAATTAAAAATTCCTCGTTTCCTAAATTTGGTGAGCAAGCATCTATCCAAACCTGCCCATATTCCTGAAGTCCATACCAAAAGTTTAAGCCAGACCTGCCCCTCTGTGGACGGCCATCAAGACTCTTGGGTATATATATGATTAGGTCTACCTAAGATTAAAAGGTAAATAGGTAGCTTACCTGCAGCCTTTGTTCTCCGAATGGAACATTAAGATTAGAGTCGCCATTGGAGCCCAAAAAAAGAATGAAACATGCAATGGCAACCGCCACAACTCCTATGATAAGGTTCTTGTCCTTCTTCTTCTTGCCAAGGCCTGAAGCTGGCATAATTGTCCAAAAAAACCTCAACCTATTGTACAGCAATCAATTCAATCCCAAATATTTTAATTGTACCAATTTAGTCTTAAACCTTTCAATTATGTCAATTTAGTCCTAAATCTTTTGAAATTTTGTGAATTTAGTCCTAAACTTATTATTTGGATAATTGGCCCAAAGGACTTTAAAACTAAATTGGCAAATCGTCAAAAGATTTATGGTCAAATTGGCATACTTGAAAAGTTTAGGACTAATGGTGCATTTGGTTCAACTTTTCCAAGGGGCTTTTTCGGTCAAATGCTAGCCTTGGGAAAGCTGAATGCTGGTAGGGATGGCCGAATATTGAAACTAGTTTTCTTCTTCTAAAACTACTCTCACCAATTCTCTAAAATGACCTTCACTGAGGGCGGCCGGTGAGGGCCAACGAGGCTAGATTGAGCCGGCGAGGTCAAGCGACTGCCCAAGTGATGGTCACCTAAGGTCGCGCTACCTTGGCAACGGACGCCGGCGCCAAATCTAGCCCGCTGGCGGCCTTAGCCCTTCGCTGGAGCCGGCGAAGGGTTTTTTTTTAATTAAAAAAAATAAAAATTAAACTCAAAAGCCCTTTACAAAAAAAAAATTTGCCAAGCGCTATTTAGGCCAAGGTAGCTTTACAAATGATTTTTTTTATCAAACGCAATTTGCATTTCCCCAAAGGAATTTAATCCAGAGGCATTTGCATTTCTCCAATGCTCATTTACAAAGTTGAACCAAACCCAGTCTAAATTGGCAAATTTTCAAAAGATTTAGGACTAAATTGATAAAAAATTAAAAGATTTATGACTGAATTCGCGACCGAACAACAAGTTTGACTTTTTGGATAATTTTCCTCCCGAAGCTGAAGAGTTGGTGTCTTCATTACTGCTGGACACGTCACGCCCAAAGCCATATATAATGGAGGTCCGATCTAACCCAACGAACCTGGTTCATGTGCAACTTTCCTAACTTCTAAGAGAAACTGAAAAAAAAAAGAAGGATGAGATCCAAGAAGGCATGTGCATTTCGATGATTGTTGTGACCGGCTCAGAATTCCAGGAGGGAGAGACGCCAAGATCGCCCCCCTCAGGTTGCTTTCGGGCTCACCAAGCACGGGACTCGCCAGGCCCATACATCGGCCCATTGGGCTCTCCCCCGATTGTGACCCCACGAGGCCCAGGACAGGCCCGCAGGAACCATCGGTGGCAAAATGGTAATCGACCTCCCGGCGTCGGTTTCGCCCAGCCTTTCGTGTCGGTTCGTGTGTCGTTCCCTCTTCTCCATTGGGCCCCACGCGCGGGACCCACGCGCACCTACCCCCCTCTCTCTCTTTCTCTCTCCCCCCACAGCACTATCGCAATCATCTTTTCCCAAGACAAATTATGGACGGAGAACTATAACGTCACGATTCCCAATAGACGTATAAAGAGTTCACAAAATGATTTAGACATGACGGGTAGGAACTAAATTGAATTTGGCGAGTTTTCAGCACATAAGTGAATTGAGCTTTTTCTCTTTTGCTATGTTTTGTCCGAAGGTGCTCTTCTTGTTAGGATTAATACTATAACAAATCGTAAATTGTGCTTACTGTAATATAAATACTCCGAACTTTATTTTGTATCATTAAAAACCCTAAAGTTATCCATTATGACACAAATATTCCAAACTTTTTTTTTGTCATAAAAAATCTCGAACTTATACTAGTATGACAAGTATGCTTTGGATGGAATTGAAATAGAGGGTATATATTTTTTTCACGACACAAAAAATGTTGAGGGTATTTATGTCACAGTGGGCAAGTTTATGATTTTTTGTGATATAAAAAAAATTGAGGTATTTGTGTTACAATGGACATAGTTTTAGATTTTTTATGGTATTTTCCTATGTTTAAATTACCAAATTGTGACCAAAATGGGTTTAACCAGGTTTACGTATTAGACATTGGCCAATTGCGATGTTGTCCACGTGGAGAGAAAAAAAAAATAGAGACAATTAGGCCACGACCCTAGGATCTCGGAATGTGAGGATCGTGTCCGGACACGTGGCATAAGCGGTAGGCATAAGTGGAGTCGCGGTTGGTATGATCTCAAATTAGCTAAAGTCATGACAAAATATAAAAATGGTTATTTCCGAGCAATATTTTTCTTACTGCTTTCCATTTTCCTGCTCCCTAAGGGGATCTTAGTAATTTGATTTTTAAATATGAGATATTAACGAATTATGCTTTAGCTTATTAAATTTTCGAAAGATTCATTGATATACGTTCTAAGGTTGTTCTATATCATATTTACAAAATACTAACCTCGTGATGATGTGCTTGACAAAGTAAGATGAATTTTACTATGTTTATCTCATTATATATTTTAGTATACGGTCTTAATTATAGTTTTAATTAATTATACATTTTGGAGATGATGCCGGCGGATTGCACGGGCCTTCGACTAGTGTTTCATTTTAAATCACATTAATCTTTTACGAATCCTGATGTTAGAAATTTCGTGCTGAATTGTCTTGTGTGACTTGAGTTGATTGAAGAACCGGAAGCCTTTTCTGCATGCCAACTCTAATGGGAAGCATGGAGAAGAAAACAAAAAAGAAACTATAGCAATATTTCCTGAAATGATAATTATATTTTGAATTTGAAAGTATATTTGGCTAGGATTTTCTCCTCATTTCTCAAAATTAAAAATGGACAAGAGCAAAAAAAAAAAGAAGTCTAAGTGATTTGCTTGCCGGGTTTGATGAGGCACATAACAAGAGATCGATTTCACACCATCAAGTGTAGATTAGTGATTCACTTTTTGAGATAGAAGATCGCCAAGATTTCGTGGTCCGCTGCCGAACTTATTCAAATTCAAAGGCACGATACACGTTTTCATTATTGGGAGAACCTCTGCAGTCTACCCCCACTCCCTATTTGAGTAAGGCCGGAAGGAATTGGTAGAATTTGTGTCGAGGTAACGAGGATGGTGAGGAATTACATAAATTTAGAATGAAAAATGTCAAAGAATTGCCTTTTGACACTTGTTAATTCTTGTTTAATGTGCTTTACAAACCTTAATTTTGCTATTTAAAGTAACTTTATTAAAACGCACCATTCTTCCATTTTCAAAGTGTCGTGAAAAGTATTGATTATCCTCACTTCTAATTAACTTAATAAGTGCCCTAACGACGCTATTTAAAAAAAAACCCATATAAGATTTATCTACGTAAACGCGGGATTTCTTCTTCTTTGAACCCAAAAAAGAAAAAGAAAAATGCAAACCCTTTGAATGGAGAATGCTAACACATTCCCCCGTGGCGACAACAATCTCCACCATCTCTGTTTTCCTGTCGTAAATTCCCTGATTAGACGGCGGATTTGCCAGCATAACAAACGGGGCCAAATCTTCCTCACGCGTCGTCGCTCCAACGATACCTGTTTGTTTTCTAGTTAGAGCACTCGGTCAATCCTATCACAATTGACGGCATGCATTAGATGTCGAAAGAAAGCTTTGATTATGCACAAAGTAAATTCTCCGTTCATACGGAAAAAACACTAGCGGTCCCAGCCTTTCTCTGTCAATTTGGAGACCCTTTTCGTTCTGTTTCCTTGATTTATGGAGCTGATTGTTTCTGGACGTGGTTATGACGAGGTTTATGTTGCGGCACCAGAATGGAAGGCGCTTCGAAAGCGAAACCTCGAATCTTGACTATTTATCGCACCCCCTCTACAAATGCCGGGCTCTTATCGGAAATGATGATATCCTCGTATATCCTCTCGTTAAGAGCATAAATCCCGTATTTATCCTTTGTAAAAAGAAGAACGACGTTGAATAGATACGATGAAAACACGACAATACTTTACCCGTTTACCGGACCTCGTGATGTGATTGAAGAAAGAATCCTCCGCTAGTTTACTAGTCGGGAGCGACAGTTGCGTAAGGAAAAAAAGATGAACATTGATTCCACTTCATGGCATTTTCCCTCAACAACCATGAAGATGTGGACACTAAGGTTTTTAATAGAGTTTTCGATGTTGAATGCCCCACGATGTCCCACCCAACAATCAAGCTATGCGTGGAAAAGGTCACGGTGCTTCCATTTGCCAGCTAGTGTTGCTATCGCACCATTAATATAAGATAAATAATTTAGAACGACCGGCACTAGAAGTACCTGCTTGTTATTGTCCTCGTTCGTTTTGAAGGGAGAGACGACCTAGGACTCGTCAATCTTTAAGCTAATGTTGTTAATGGGTGTTTCTGGGGTTTCAATGACTGAGGTGAGGTCAATTGATTCACTGATAACCATGATGGCTGAACCTCGTTGGCTTGCTTTCTCTCGTATTGACTGCAAAATGATTGAACAGAAAATCTCTAATCCTCGAACCTAAACAAGTCATTAAAAAGCTTCATCCACGTCCTTGTCTATCTGGATGCAAAATTTTTAGAGGGTATTCCCTCTCTTTAAGGAAGACAAATAAACATGGAGAATTGAGGGTACAAAGCGTGAGAGCGTCGACACGTGAAAATAAGGAACGCACTGCAAAATGATAAAAAAGAAATTCTCCGATACTCCATTTCCATATATTAACTTGATTTATTTCTTGAATATTTGAATATAGTATTAGCGGAAGGAAATGATTAATCCAAGTGCTTCTACTTTGTACGGGAACGAGGGATAAACAAGATGAGAAAATAGCGTACCCTTTTCATTTTCTTTCTCCATAAATATTTTAAAATTTGCCGTATTTTTTTGTTAATCGTGATATTGATTATAGTGTTAGTGGAAGGAAATGATATAAAGAAACAAGGCAAATATTATCCGTTGATTATGAAACCTTTCAAGCTCGTGATTATCGCAGCTTATAATTCGAGAATCCGTTTTGCCGGCACGACAAGTCATGAATAGATTAAAGAATTAAACCCGAAAAAAGAGAGCAAAGAAACGTCACATGATTCGCGGGAAGTGAGAAAAGATAGATAGCACTCAATCCACGGAAGGTTAAACCGCGCAGAATTAGAAAGAAACTCTTTACCTAACGTACTCCAAAAAACGGCAGTAACAGTCACAACTGTTATCATGCGTGATTCGAGAGAAGTAAATTCTTATGTAACTCTTTTCTTCTTCTCCAATCCCCATCACCCTTTGAAGAAATATCTCTGCCGTCTCCATTAACATGAAGCGCCGGTTTCATTTAAGACGAGGTCAGCTCTCCACCGAATGCTGAACCTCTAGCTGGGTTGCTCTCATGTTTTGGTTTTTTTAAGAATATTGTTGCTCCAACTCCAACCCCTTTTGACTCCCACTTGTTTAAAGTTTTTCCTCTATATTGCTTTTCTTTCTCTTTCTTTCTTTGATGATATAAAGTATAAACAAATCTAGGAATCTGTCCTTTCTCTTGGGTTGTCACCGAGTACAAACCGGCTAGTGCCTGGCAATTTTGGGTGGTCTCTCTCTCTGCAAATCTGTTTGATGCCTCTTAAAGTCTTGTTTGGGTATCTGGGAACTCTTCAACCTTCCCACCGTGTTCGTCTGATGTGCCATTTCAAGCTGGGCTTGTACGGTTTCTCTCTCTCTCTCTCTCTGTATTGGTGCTGCATCTGCTATAAAGGTGCCATCTTTAACGTTTCCTGTTGAGCTCTGTCAATAGGGTTTTGATCTCGATCGTGTGCCTGATTGGGATCGGTTGCTCTTTTTCTTCTTTCCAAATCTCATATCTTCGAGATAAGATCTTGAAGTTGCTATCTTTGTACTGTTTTTCGGTTAGTTCATGATCGTGAGTGCTTGCCCTTTGTGATTCGACCCCTGTACTCCCCCTGTCGTTCACTTCTTCCTGTGTGAGAAATCAAGATTTGAGCTTTGCCTAGCTCAAAGATAGCTTGATTGCTGAGCTCCTTAGCTTAAATACGTAGATGAAGTGCAACAGAAGCTTATTGTTTTGGTGGGCTTTGTCAATCTTGTGTTTGGCTTGGTCTTCTAATGGGTATTCTCCTCCAGATAATTACCTTATAGATTGTGGATCCTCAAGCAATACCAGTGTAGGTACCCGCGTTTTTCTCGCCGATAACCTAGCCTCAAAGTTCCTTTCCACCCCGCAAAATGTTCTGGCCAGTGCATCGAACTCTCTTAATTCTTCTGATGTCTCCCAGCTCTATCAAACCGCTAGAGTCTTTACCGGTTCCACAAGATACACATTTCCCATCAGCCAGGGTGGTAGGCACTGGATTCGGCTCTATTTCTCTCCTTTCGATTACCAATCTTACAAGATGAGCACTGCTAGTTTTTCTGTTTCGGCCCAAAACTTTGCTCTCCTCAGTAATTTTAGCGCCAGTGGCAGCGTCATGAAAGAGTTTTCCCTGAACGTAACGTCGAGTAACCTTGTTGTCACCTTTACCGCCTCCAATAACTCATTTGCATTTCTGAATGCAATTGAAGTTGTCTCCTTGCCCGACACTTTAATTCAGGATGATGCCAATACTCTTCCTTCAGGGAAGTTTCAAGGTCTCTTATCGCAGGCTCTTCAGACAGTCTGGAGATTGAACATGGGTGGACCAAAAGTTTCTGCTACGAATGATACTCTCTGGAGAAATTGGGATCCCGACTATAATTTTCTGGTCCAACCTAATCTGGCGACAAATAAGTCGAACATTGGAGCAGTTAAATATGTATCAGGTGGGCCGACGCAAGATACTGCTCCCGCTTCAGTCTATGGCACTGCAACTGAGATGAACTCGGGAAGTGATCCTAACAGCAATTTCAATGTCACCTGGGAGTTTGATATAGATGTTGGATTTAGACACCTTATTCGCTTTCACTTCTGTGATATAGTGAGCCCATTGCTTAACCAGCTCTACTTCAATGTCTATCTTGACTCATCTGTTGTTGTTAGTGACCTTGATTTGAGTAGCCTCTTGTTCAATTTGGCTGTTCCCTATTTCTACGATCTAGTTTCAGGGGTGTCAGTAAGCAATAAGCTTCGTGTAAGTGTTGGTCCATTTACGGCAAATGGCGCTTACCCCAATGCCATTTTGAATGGGTTAGAGATCATGAAGATGAACAATTCTGATGGAAGCCTCGAAGGGGCGGCGGCGGCAATATCTTCAGGTTCCGGCTCTGGCAAAAATGTTGGTGTCATAGTCGGTATAACTATTGGGGCGTTTACTGCAACACTTTTGGCTGGAGTTCTCTTTTTGTGGTGCCGGAGAAGGCGACAACGACTTGCAAAGCAGGGGCTTTCCAAGACATGGATTCCATTATCCACTAATGGATGCACTTCTCACACCATGGGGAGTAAATACTCTAATGGAACAACCCTTAGCGCTGCTTCCAATCTTGGGTATCGCTTTCCCTTTGTGGCTGTTCAAGAGGCCACGAACAACTTTGATGAGAGTTGGGTCATTGGTATTGGCGGTTTTGGAAAAGTGTACCGGGGAGAATTGAATGATGGAACAAAAGTAGCTGTTAAGAGGGGTAATCCTCGGTCCCAGCAGGGACTTGCGGAGTTCCAAACTGAAATCGAGATGCTTTCACAGTTTCGCCACCGCCATCTGGTTTCTTTGATTGGGTATTGTGATGAAAAGAATGAGATGATTTTGATTTATGAATACATGGAGAACGGCACACTGAAGAGCCATCTTTATGGCTCTGGCCTTCCTAACCTGAGATGGAAGCAGAGGCTTGAGATATGCATTGGTTCTGCTAGAGGGCTCCACTATCTTCACACTGGCTATGCAAAAGCAGTCATCCATCGCGATGTGAAGTCTGCAAATATTTTGCTTGATGAGAACCTCATGGCAAAAGTTGCTGATTTTGGGCTTTCCAAGACAGGGCCAGAAATTGATCAGACCCATGTAAGTACAGCAGTGAAAGGGAGTTTCGGATACCTTGATCCGGAATACTTCAGAAGGCAACAACTTACCGAAAAATCGGATGTGTATTCATTTGGGGTAGTCTTACTCGAAGTCCTTTGTGCAAGACCCGTTATTGATCCATCACTCCCTAGGGAAAAGGTGAACTTGGCGGAGTGGGCAATGAAGTGGCAAAAGAAAGGGCAATTGGATCAGATCATAGACCCTACTCTTGTCGGTAATATCAGACCTGATTCTCTTCGGAAGTTTGGGGAAACGGCTGAGAAATGCTTGGCCGACTTCGGGGTTGATCGGCCTTCAATGGGAGATGTGCTGTGGAATCTGGAATATGCCCTTCAACTTCAAGAGGCGGTTGTGCAAGGTGACCCTGAAGAAAACAGTACTAACATGATCGGTGAGCTATCTCCTCAAGTCCACAATTTCAGCAATGCCGATCCGACAATTTCCACTGCGCAGTTTGAACTATCTAGTGTCAACGACGTCTCGATGAGTAAAGTGTTCTCGCAGCTTGTGAACTCTGAGGGTAGATGACTGAAACATTCATCTTGCTCACCTCTTGTTCTGATTCTTTCTCCAACCAACCATGATAAGGCAGGATTCACTTTTAGTAGTTTCATCTATAAGTTTGGTTTGCTAGTGCTGCTGCCGCTTTATACAAATGGAACATTTGGGGGTGCCGCAATGCGACTTTGGTTGAGTCAAGGGATCAGGAGAAAAGGAGGAACCCACCTAGTTTCATGTGTCATTGATGTCTCACTTGATGGAGTTTGCTTATGGACGGACCTGACTTTGAACAGAAAGAATACCGGTGTGTTTTAGGTAAATGATAGTGATGAATCTGATTACTGATAAAAGCTGTTGAATCTGAATCGTTTTCTTGTAATGTTTACTTGTTCCTTTCCGTGTTCACACTTCACAGGAATGTTTATATGTTCATTTATTTCACCTTTCTTTGAATTGATTGGCTGGGTTTGAATTGTGAATCCGAGATTTTATCGTTGCCTGTCGCAAGTGACATTGATTTTGTAAATTCATGTTTCTGCTGCATTTGTGCACATGAACCCTTGGTGCTTAAATATGTAATGAAGCAGTTAGATGTACAACAGGAGGATTCTTGGATGCTGCTCGAGTTTTGCTTTTAGGTAGTCTTATCTTCACAATGCCTTGTCATTTTGTCAATAAGTTGATCAGTTACTCGCCTCAGTTCTGGATCATGATGTTGAAGATGTTTAATAATTGGAGGGGCACAGATTAGCTGGAGACTATCGTTGGCTGCTGCCCACATTTTCATTGGTGGATAGTTCAAACTATCCTACGCTTGCAGACGTGTGGTTTGATCCCATCTTCTTCCTCCGGCATTTCTCTTTCACAAATGCAGAAGCAGAGCCCCACACTCGCTCTTTCTCTCTGCGGACAACTTGATACAGCCACCATGGAAAGCCTCATGGCCGCCCGCCTTCATTGTCTCAACCACCACCAAAATCGTTCTCAGCCATCTCTTCCTTCCCGCACGCATGATCACCCTCTTAGTTTCCTGTCATGGAGGGACTTTGAGGTCCCCGACCTCAGATCGAGGACGACGTGAGGTTGTGGACCTTCAAAGACCTTAAAGAGGTGTGTGATCGAATGTACAAATACACAGTGAAAGAATCAATAGATGATTTGCAGCCAACTTGTGCCCTGATTGGATTGGCCCTTGAATTCACTTGACTTAATATTAAGCAGTCTGTAAGCTCGATTACTCAAAATGCAGAAGTTGCGCCATCACTTGACCTCCAAGACTGTATGCGAAGTCGACCAAGGCCTTAAGAAAGTGCTGTAGCTTGGATCTGCTCTTGTTAATCCATACCATTTCTAATGATTCCATTAGAGCCACTAATATTACATCAAACCCAGATTTTATTATGGGATGAACTTATGTCTATCACAAGTTTGACAGGTTTAATCGCGGCAATCACTCATGGACGTGGTTTTCCTTGGATTCCTGCTATGATATGCTTCATAGTTCATATCCAAACGGTACTATCCGTGGAATTTTAAATTTGGTTTCGACGGACAATAAACGAATAAGTATTCTTAAGCTAAGGTCAACTTATCCTGTCTGTCGAAATTTCTATCCAAATTGATGTCTACCAGTACCAGCTCAAACACACAGATAATACATCCTCACCGGTAATCTAGCCTTAATTACATACCCTACCTTGAGTCGTATCTCATGCGCACAGAATAAAAGTTGGTTCGGGTAGGATTCAGCAAGATCAGTTTGGCCAGACTTGAAAAGCCTTTGAATTTGGTCGACAAATTACACCTGCTTTAAGTGGAATGATTTCATCATCATGTTAACTAATCAATCAGTCAATCAATCAATTAATTAAAGATTAATTAGTTAAAGCAACTGCATGGGAGCTAATTGCTGGTAGGGGTAGCGATAACATCCACCCACTTCACGGACCTATTGAACATTACTACATAATAATTAATAAGGTTTAAGACCGGAAATGAGAAGCTCAGGGTCGATACACCCATCACAGCCTCGTGTCTCATGTCATGGCATGTGCATAAGTTTCTGTGTACATGTGTTCGATTCGTTTTATAACGATGCTTGTCTTGTTCGTCGTCGTTCCTGCGCGCAAGTTTCTGTCAAGAGAAACATTAGTCAAATGATAATGACGCACGAAAGCTGAGACAGGAACCAAAGTGATGATCCCACCTTCAGCCTACCCCTCCCAACTTACAACTACCCACCTCTCTTGCTCTCATCAGGATTAATTAATTAATTACTCCAGGCACGAGCTTTCTGTTGGCAGTTGGTTAGTAAAACAAACGAAGAGGTGCCTTATCTTATATCGAAAAGATATAAATACGCGTTATTCATTAAAATTTTAATTAAAAAATAACATTTATGTCTTATTGAAATAGTGTGATTGTTCGCTATAGAGTTAAGATTATTTTTTTAATATTTAATTTCGAATTTTATTATTTTTGCCTAATGGTTATTAAGTGCTTTTACAACTTTTGGAAGATTGTGTCTGTTTGGATATAATTTCTTAACCTTTAAAAGGTTATGTTTGTTCCGACGTATCTTTTTAATCTTTGAAATGTTGTATTCGTTCAAACATATTTATATGCTATTGTGTGTTCAACATTTATGTTCAATACTTTTAACTTCCATTCTCATTTCTTTCAAGAGACATACAACATTTTTTCTAATTGTTTCCCTTTTGAGAGTTCTTGGAGAAATACCAGAATTACTCTTTAATATCCTCATTCCGAGACGTTGTTATATCCTAAAGGATTGTTGTTCGTAACCATTAACAACGTTATGAGGCAAATAATTTCTTAAAGGGAGTTTTATCGTACCTCAAAATCTGGTTCTATTCTTTTTTATCGATTGCTTGATTTTTTCCCCAACACGTTCATGGAGCTATGTCCCACCTTTGTAGCTGAACTTCTTTTTTACTTCAGTGAAATGTGTGGGCTAGAGCTTTAGCCTTTCATAATGTTTCTACTTGCTGGTCTCGAGGAGTAGTGAATGCTCATGAAAAAGTTGCTTGATTATGCTCTCTTAGGGTTTCACGATGATCATTTGACAGTTCACTTCCTCAAATGGTGATTGATGGACACTGTTTCACTCCAATACCTTAATGAAAGATAAAGCACTTTTCCTAATGTGAGTTTACCATCCTTGGCATACTCATGTGGCAATGTTTCTCAACCGAAGTCCGGGTGATGAGTCTCAACTTTTTTTCCTAACCTTTCTAATGCTTGTCCTAATACTCGAAAGTGTACAAGTCAAATTGTGAGAGCATCTTCTCTGAGAACTTGGTCGTGACAAATAGTGATTTATTCTTGAAGGTAAGAAGATGTGTGGTTTTAGGATCACCTAACTTTACATAGGTCCTCCATTAAAATTATGCGATGTTTACATTTATATCGAAACTCACAATGCTCAAACGAAAGCATGATCCATAGCAGTCCTCTCTCTTCATCCTCCTGTTTGAATTAGACTTGAGAATTGGTTTGCGAAATTAAGTGTTGTCGTTGGATGCAATCTAGCCGACTTTGAGTACATATTTATAAGTTTTCTACTCTTGCAAGGTCAATAGGTCATATCTTGCTTTCCCCGTTGAATATTGGAAATAGTGGTACTGCTCTCTTGCCTTCAAACACATTCAGACTCAAAACTAGAGACGAAAATGAAACAACGCCTACGAATTAATCTTAAGAAACAACAAGTTCACAAAAACGAACTTCCTCTTCCAGAAAATAGGAAAGAGTAAGAAATTCATAGCAAATAACACTGATCATCCTCTCACAGCTTCCACCTTTCTGCACTGATCTTTGCACTCGACCCACCATCATATAATAGATATGATACACGATTCACCCCGTATGAAGCGCTTGACACCCAGAAAAACAGAAAAGCAAAAGATTCAAGGTGAAGAGAAACAGTCAGATATGCTCAGTAGTCTCTCTGGGAGAGATGATAATCAGCAACATCGATTTTGGCCGTACAAGAGAGAAGGCGTTGAAATATCGCCAAGAAAGCCGAGCAAGACACTTCTTTAGCCCTCTGGACCACCAATTTCCCACGCAACACTCTCTGCTTGACTCTTCCCAAGCACTTCTTGGTCCTCTCGGGCACGCTCTCTTTCCTGGAGAAGGTGTAGCTCCTCAGGTACATCTGCCTGCAAGATATACCATCCACCACTCTGGGGTGCGACCGCCACCCGTGCGCCCCTGGAAAAAGATGGCTGTCCAGTTCCGGCCCCTTGCGAAGGCTCACGTACCTCGGCCCTGCCCGGGCAGCGAACCTGGTGTCGCCGTCAGCGATGCAATTTGTCATGCAGGTGGAAGCTGCTGCCATAGGGAGTGCTTCCAAAGGTGTCGTGCCCAACTTTATGGAGTGGTTTGTGATTGTATCTGTATTTGCTTTTTATAGTGCGGTCCGGCTTGTGTTTCAATGCGTTTGTAGGTGAAAGGTGAATGCGCGCGCGCATGGATGGGCGGCATCTGGGAGCTGAATTTTAACTTTGTATGCCTTTGAAAGTTAAGAGTAAAGATAATGCACACATCGGCTAATATGTAAAAGCACGGCGATTTAAGTCATCATGTTCCATTCGTGCACACGTTAGAATAGAAAAGGCGAAAAGAGCCTCTCCATTATTATGATCGGCTAAAGAAAGTGTTTCGTAACATGCTCTTTACTCTTCTTTCCTTGTATTGACTCTTATTATCTTAATTAAAGTTGGAGTTATTGAATAGGAATTGGAATAGGATGCTCTCGTAATAAGAAAGGATGGGATTCCAATCTTAGGCATATTTGACTTCAGCAAAAGTACGGTATTTCTTCCGCACTTCTATTGGACTCCGAATTTTGAATGAGTGGTATAGTTTTTTTTCTTGATTGCGCAATTTTAAATTCATAAACGGTGCGTGTGTTGATATTGGACTACTGTCAACAAAAATGACTTCGTGCCCGCTAGTTTTAGCGATGGAATAAAAAACTCATTGTGCCGTGAAAATGCGGCAATACCCTTGGCGAAAACATTTTATTCCAACAGTGGACCGAGAATTTTTAGGGGGAAAAAGGAAACGTTGATCCAAAAGTCGAGGTGATTAAAATAAATGATAACCCTTCACCGAAATTCCGGAGGGCAGGGGGGCGCCGCCGCCTAGATACACCAAATTCTGGCAACTATGTGTGGTTTTACGCGATAGACATTGAGGGCATGAATGATAACTATTTTATTTCCCTACTTTTTAATTTTTCTGATCCCGAAAAAAAGGTTTAGAACAGAAATTCATCTGGCAACGCAACTTCATTTTTTGACTTCCGGGATAAATTTTTAGCTCAAAAAGACGTTTGAAATAGAAATGAAAAATAGATTTTTGTTACTTTTTTGTTTTTTTGTTACTTTTCTATTTCTAGAACAGAAACAGAAATAATAACTCTTCTTATCGCTCGCCCTTGCTGCCTACCTCCCGCAGCTGCCTCCCACTACCGCTGCTGACTGGCCACCCACCGCCACCCACCCGTTGTTGCCCGGAACAGAAATTTACGAATAACATATCAAACGAATTTATATTTCGGGAATATAAATTTTGTATCATTGGCAAATGCTATTTTCTGCTCAAAAATTTGTTTAAGGAATAAAAATAGAAAAATCTAGCCAGAAATTGGGTCGAGGAGAGAATGCTTTCATTCGAGCCATGACTTTCAAGGATTATCTTGGAAGTAATGGGGAACAAGAAGGGTTCCAATCTAAGCTGACAACAAACTAAGTGCATGGGCTCTTGGACCAAGCAAGAGAAAGAAAAATAGGTCTATGGACTTTTTGTAAAATAAAAGAAAAAACATGTTTGTGGACTAAAGCCTGTTTCAAAGCAAGCCCAAAAAGCAGCAGAGACAAGGGGACTAACTAAAAAGTCTTGGGTCTTAAAGGGTGAAATACTTTCTCTCACAACCATTCCATTACATGGTCCATCTATGGGCCTTAAAGACCCTTATCTGAATAACTCGGCCCACTTATATTGTCCTAAAATCATTCTTGCTATAATTCTCTCATACCCTATTGATATAATTAGGTAGCTGTTATTTCCACCCTATTTATTACTAAAACCATCCGTCTATAGATAGTTCACCAAAATACCCTTCAAATTGAAATTCAACCTTTTAACTATTATCTCTTTTATTTGACCATGGTAGGATCTCACTCCCCTCCTTTGTTAAGATGATGTTTTTGTATGCCTTTGAAGTTAGAGTAAGATAATGCACACATCTGCTACTATTTAAAAGCATAGCGATTAAGTTGGTCCATTCATGCATTTTAGAATAGAAAAGGGGAAAAGCGCCTCCCCATTATGATCGGCTAAAGAAAGCGCTAAGTAACATGCTCTTTATTCTTCTTTCGTTGTATTGACTCTTATTATCTTAATTAAGTGGGGTTTTGAATTGGAATTGGAATGGGATAATCTCGTAATAAGAAGAGATGGGGTTCCAATCCTTGGCATATTCTGACTTCAACAAAAGTATGGTATTTTTTCCACACTTATATTAATTGGACTCTGAATTTTTCGACCGACCAAAAAAAACTATTGGACTTTGAATTTTGAATGGGTGAATTTGTTTTTTTCCCCTTGCACAATTTAAAATTCATTAATTCAGTAGAAAAGATTCAATAATAGCAAGATTTTTAGGTCGCAACTAATTCAAAGTCTCTAACCGGACATCAAGTTTTCTCCTAAAATATAGCAATAATAACAATGGCGATGCTTTGTAAATTAGGGTTAGTGATGGCAGAGAAACTTGGATGGTATGGCAGAGAGCGAAACTGAAGTCAAAATTCAAAGGTGAATTTCCTGGTTAGCCTAGCTTGGCAAGCGGTTGCGACTTGCAAAAGCTATAAAAATGATGGTTTTATTCAAACAACCTCCTTCATAAGCAATATATATTATATTTTTCATCGCTAGATTTACACGATGCCGTGTTAACATCCTAGTACCGACAACAAAATAAGAATTATATTATTAGTTTTATAGCTAGAATGAAAAACTCATTGTACTATGAGATTGAGTCAACATCTTTGGCGAAAGCATTTTTTATTTCAACAAAGTTAGCGCAATGGGCTCATCGCCTAAACAAGGAAAAGAAAACAGATCTATGGGCTTTAAGTCAAGACAGTGTGGACTGAACCCATTTGAAAGCAAGCCCAAAAGGCAGCAAAGACATGGGGATTCGGGACTAATGTCTTAGGTTAATGGGTGAGATACTTTCTTTGAGGGAAAAGCACCAAAAAAAAAGTTTTAAACATTTTACATTGATACCAATTCAATCATAAACCTTTTAATTTTACCAATTTAGTCATAAACATTTTTATACTAGTACCAATTCAGTTCATCCGGCCAATTTAAGTAAAACGTTACTGATGTGGAAGCCGGCTGTCCTAAGTGGCATGGCCGGCGACTACCGACGCTAACGAGGATATTTTTAATAATATTTTAATATTTTTATTAATTTTTTTTCCTTTCTTTTTTTCCTTCTCTTTCCTTTGGCCTGTGGGCATTGGCAGGGGCTGGACCCTCGCGGCCTTGGCAAGGGCCACGATGCCCTTGCCGGCCCTCGCTTGTGGCCGGTCATCGATCATGGTCGAAACCGACGACAGGCCAAAGAAAAGAGAAGAGAAAAAAAAAAAAAAGCAAAAAAAGGGATCTTTTTTAAATTAATAAAATATTATTAAAAATCTCCACGTCACCACCAGCCATCCACTGGCAGTACCATGTAGGACAGGTGACATCCACGTCAGCAATTTCCAACCTAAATTGATCGAATGGACTGAATTGGTATCAATGTGAAAATGTTTAGGACTAAATTATTCCAACTAAAAAATTTATGATTAAATTGGTACAATGCAATAGGTTTAGGAATTTTTTATACTTTTCCCCTTTCTTTGCTAAACATTCCATTACTAAGTTTATAGGCGAAGGTCTTTCAGGCCCACCTGTAAACTTTTCTGTATAGGTGGGTGGGCTGGAAAGACCCTCACCTCAATAACTTGGACCACTTTTATCATCCTAGGATCAGTTTTTTATTCTCTTCTTAGAATTTATGTCCAAATTTTGCGAGAGAGAAGAAGCTCGTGCCATAATCCTCTCATTCCCCATTAATATAATTATGCACATCCACGCTTATATGAAGCTTTCACTACATTAAAAATACACGAATAATAAAAAGGTACTTTAATTTGTCGCTTGCGCGGACACAAATAATGATGAGCACTGTACTCTTTTGTTCTTTGGCTATACTTATATTGGTTGTGGGTCGACCTCGGTTAAACTGCATATTTTAGAAAGTGTCGTCTCTTCTTTTGTTTTGTTAATTTATGACCATGACTTTCTTAATCCCATACTTTATCTATTAGTGCGGCAATATCCCATTTGCTCAACCACTTTATATCCGCCAAACGAATAAAGAAAAAAAAACAAATAAGCAATATGGGTATTCTCCCTTTTAAAAAGAACTCAATTTTGCTTCCTGTCTTTGCCCTAGATTGGAGCTTCAGGCCCACCTAACGGCGCATGATACAGAAAGCAGTGGAGAAGACATTTGACTCCTAGGAAGAGAGCATGTTCGCATGCACTCGAAAGGAATAGGAATTTTTTGCATGCAGCAGGTCGTAGGTCAGCATGATCAACTTGATTATCAATGTTAGATTATACTCACTATAACACTAATATCTAAATAATTTTTTTATGTCACAATAATCTCGAATTTGTATTTGTGATATATATATATATATATATATATATATATATATATATATATATCTTTCATAACAGTTTTGTCCAACACCTCCATTGATAATTTGATGTATGTCCAAAGTGGCATTATTAATATTTTTTGAGGAAAAGTGGCGCCGATGCGGCGTCATGCGAACACCACATCAAAAAAAGATTAAAAGGAAAATGGAGAACTAACAATGCCAAAAAAAAAAAAAGCAAAACGGACCAGAGGGGAGAAAGAGAGAGATTGCATATGGTTGGGGGTGTTTAACGGGTGCGCCCACCGTTTCGACTTCTCCTGCGAGAGCTGTCGACCGCAACGGCCATCGGTGAGGGTTGGCCAATGCTCTCTTAGTTTTGGACTCAATCCCATTCAAAAGATGTTGCAATATTCAATTACGAGTTGATTTGATAGTAACTACTTTATTTCTAGCGTTTCTTGTCAAGACTCAAGAAAGAAGCATCCCACCTTCAACGTTTCGCGTCTGCGGTCGAATCACCGTCCAAGATTCGATGTGTTTATTGTTTTGGGAAAATGACACAAATGATTTTCGAACTTTAACTCAGTATGTAATGTGATCTTTCAACTTTAGCTCAATGTGCAATGTGATCCCTAAATTTTTAACTTATTCAATATGGTACCTAAACTTCTAGTACATGTTCAAACTAGTCATTGCACTATATGAAAATGTTCAATATTGTCCCTGAATTTAAATGAATTGAAGGATAACATTAGATATTTTCATATAGTTTAGCGACTAGTTTGAATATTTACCAAAAGTTCAGGGATCACATTTAACAAATAAAAGTTCAAAAATCGCATTAAACAAATTAAAAGTTCATGGGCCAAATTACACATCGAATCAAAATTCAGAGATCATTTGTATCATTATCCCTATTATTTTTTTTTTACCAGTATACAATGTCATCAAAATCAAATCACGACTGTTAGGTGAGTGACATGAAATTTCCCAACTCTTTGTCCTGCTTTTCAATCATCATTTCTTACGTTTATCCTCACTTAAAATAACATCGTTGACGAGTTGACCAAAACACCATAGAGAGCCAATATAATGAGCCGACCCTAGGGAAATTCGCATTTCTTTCCAGGTTGCGTAAGAACTATAGCGATAACATCACTCACTGGTTTTGCTCAGTTCTTCTTGTTAAGGTATGTGCAAGCACCTCTTTCGACTCATTATATCTCGCTAAAAAAGTATTTCTTTTCTATTAAAGTGCTATCTCTTTTAACAATCATTACCCTTTTTTGGTATGAATTGATGCTTCCAAAAATGTTTGCAAACTCACAGCTTCCATTGAACTGCAGAGAGTTTTCTTGATGGCGAACAATAATTGTCCACAGAACCGTCCGGGGCTCCCGTACTTCCCTTCTCCAGCGGCAGGGAACGTTCCTTCGGCAGGGAACGTTCCAATTTCTATATCGCTCAAAGACAACAACACTCCGTGGTGGGACTCTCCGAGGTGGGTCAGCATCAGTGTCACCATAGTCATTGTCGTCGTTGTAGGCGGCGGTGTCCTCAGATATCGTCGTGATCCTAAGAGGAGGATTAGGATTCCAGCTATCAAGAAACCGCCGTCTCTGCCACCGTCTCCGCCGCCTTCGCCTCCGCCGCCGCCTCCACCTCTACCGATGCCGTGCTTTTGGTTAGTGCCGTCACCGTGCTCGTGTTTAGAGCTGCCGCCGCCGTGCTCGTGCTCGTGCTCGCCGCCGCCACCGCCGCCGCCATGTTGTCCGTGTCATCCATGTTGTCATCACATGATAGAATTACCGTGGCTGGTATAGCTGAAGGGACTTTTGAGGACTGAAACTTGGATGATGCACGATGACATATCGTCTATTCTAGGGGTGAGTATGGTTCCAGGTTTTATCCTGGTACCTGAGAACCTAACTAGTAGGAACCTGTTTTGACGGGTAGGTTATAGGTTCTAGGTAGGGGGAACCTGAAATATGGAATCTGAAACCTAAATAAGTTTTTTGTATTTTTTCTTGGTTTATGTCTTTGCGTGATCCGGTGGTGTTTCATGGCGTTAATGATGAGTGTATTATCTAGAATCATTAGTCTGAGTTTTCATTTTATGACTTGTTAATATTTCATATTTTTCGTGTGTCTAAATATAAGTTGTGGTCAGTGAATCATAGTAGCAAGTGATGGTCATTAAAGGTAATGATTCATTACAATTGTTCAATTAATAATACAAGTGGAACTTGGATAGACCTTGGGACCGACCTGGAACCCTTGATAGGGTAAGTTTCAGATTTCAAAAAATGAGGAACCTATTTTCATAGGTAGGTTCTACGTGGAACCTGTACGGAATATGGAACCACTCATCCATAGTATCGATTCACGCAATGACTTCTCATTTTAATTGTATTTATTTGAACCGTAATATCAAGAAAACTAGTTATATGTTTTCTCTTTGGTGAATGATTTATTGCGTTCATTTTCATTTTTTTATCAAAAAAAAATTAAGAACCTTTTAGAACCTGAAACCTCCAGGTTCCAGGTTCCGACAGGTAGATTTCAGGTGGAACCTGTAAGGAACCTGGAACCGCTTAACCCTAGTTTATTTTACTGTATAACATTGGAGATTTAATGAATAAATAATTTTTTTGTTGGAGGAAACAATTTTTGTGTTGGACTGTTTACTGACTGTGGCAGTTTTATGGTCGATTAAAAAACAGAATCCTCATATCATAAACAAATTATGCCTCTTTGCATTTATTTTTTAATAACTCCTATTCAAAATATTGTAATACACAAAATCTTGGAAGTTTTCCTAGTAATAGATGAGATTTATTTATTTTCTTTCGACGACCATCATGGATTGTGGCTTAGTTCTCAAAGATTATCACAAACACCCATAACGAAATTAAAATTGAGAAAAATAAAAGAATACATAGATTAACGTGGAAAACCCTTGCGAGAAAAACCATGGGGAGAGGTGAAGCAAAATCCACTATAGTAATTCAAGGATTACAAAAGGTGGCTAAAAAAAATTTAAGACTCTTTCTATCTAAACTTCTTAACCTAATAATTTGGAAAACAAAAATATTTATATTGCTCCCAAACCCTAACGTTGGCCCAATCCCATAGAGAATTTAAGACATACTCAACAAATCTCCATCTTGGCTTGAATTTTACATAAGCAACAAACAATCTTCTCCTCCTACTAGAGAAAAACTGAACTGCGACAAACATTAACCATATGCAAGGGCTTCGTCAACATATTAGCTGGATTGCTTTTTGTACCAATCTTCAAGACCTTGATATAGTCACCAGCAAGTATGCCCTGAATAAAATGATATCGCACATCAATATACTTTATCCTTACATGATACATTTGATCTTTAATAAGATGTATAGCACTCTGACTATTATAATGGACAACAGTCACATCATGATCCACACTGAGCTCTCCAAATATGCACATCTATGCTTATTTGAAGCTTTCACTACAAGAAGAATACATGAATAATAAAAAGGTACAGTAATTTGTCTCTTGCGGACACAAATTTGATGAGCACTGTACTCTTTTATTTTTTGGCTATACTTATATTGGATATCGGTCGACTTCGGATAAACTTGAAATTTTAGAAATTGTTGTCTTTTCTTTTGTTTTGTTATTAATGACCATGACTTTCTTAATCCCATACTTTGTCTATTAGTGAGGCAATATTCCATGTGCTCAACCACTTTATATTCGCCAAACGACTAAAAAAAAACAAATAAGCAATATGGATATTCTCCCTTTTAAAATTGCCTTAAAGCTCACCAGGAAAGGAAAAGAAAACTCAATTTTGCTTCCTGTCCTTGCCCTAGAGTGGAGCTTCAGGCCCACCTAACAGCGCACGATACAGAAAGTGGAGACGACATTTGCCCCGTAGCAAGAGAGCATGTTCGCATGCACTCGAAAGGAATGAGAATCTTTTGCATGCAATAAGTTGTATGCCAGCGAAGCTTGATTATCAAGTATCTCACAAATAAATAAAAAAACTATGAATTTTAAATTATACTCAGTATGACACTAATACCCAAAATTTTGTTTGTATCGTAAAAAATCTTAAAATTTATTCACGTAACACATAAACTCTTCGTCATGATTCCATGCAAGATCGCCGTTAGAAATCCGACGTGGATCTGACATAACATATTAATGTTTTTCAAAGAAAAGTGACACTGATATGGCGCCATGTAAGTACCACATCAAAAGAGATTAAAAGGAAAATGGAGAACTAAAAAAGCCAACCAAAAAATGAAAAAGAAAATTCGAGCAGAGGAGAGAGAGATTGCTGATGGTCGGGGTGTTTAAGGGGCACCACCACCGTTCCGACTTTGCCGGCAAGAGCTGTCGGCCCCTGCGGGCCATCAATGAGGGTCGGCCAGCGTTTGCATGGACACCCTTGACACTTGTTGTCTATGGTTAAAGCAAAGCAGAGTAAAAAGTTGGCACAGGACAAGGGAGAACAATATGTGCGGATGTTGAACAGAGAAACCGGCTTCTGAAAACTCGAACGTGCTTACATTTTGTGAAGAACGTAGTATTTCTCTCTAGAAAGAGTAGATACAACTCCACTGCAAGTTCATGCAGCATCACATTCGCTATAATGCCCCCAGACGCCACACCCCACGACTCCCGCCTTGGCCGCCCTGCATGCGTCACTTGGGCTCGATGGCATCTAGCTCAACGCCATCTAGGTCGAGCTTCGCTTGTGGCTTCGAGGTCAACCTGAGATCTGGGTATTAAGTTACGCTCGTGGCAAGGAGCTCGACCTTATATCTGGGGGTCGAGCTTTGCTGCACATTGAGCTCGACCCCAGATTTGCGATAGAGCTCCACCTCGGCGTCGGACTCGAAGAGTGTGGAGAGGCCCGGACGAAGGGAAGATGAAGAGGCGGTGACGGGTTGCTGGGGCTTAAATGTGGAGGCCATTATCTGATTTGGGCACGACCAAATCTGGGCAAGGTATCTACAATTGGGTGTCAACGATAACCATGTGATTGTCGGTCGACCCTCGCTGAGAGCCTGCGGGGGTCGACAGCCCTTGCCAGGAAAGCCGGAACGGTGGCAACGTCCTTTGAACAATCCCGACCATCTGCAATCTCTCTCTCTCTCTCTCTCTGTCCTCTGGTTTGAATTTCTATTTTTCTTTGTTAGCTTTTTTCATTTTTTCTTTCTCTTTTTTATCTTTTTCTGATGTGGAGCTCACATGGCGACTTATCGGTGCCACTTGTCCTCGACAAAAAAGTTAATAATAGGACATTGGATTTATATAAGGCAGTCTTGGCTTGGATAGAATTGTGACGAAAGATATATGTACCATATGGATACAAGTTTGAAGTTTTTGATGACATAAAAAAAGCTTGGAATAATTGTGTTATGGTGCAATAGTTTGGGTTTTTTTTTTGTAGCATTTTCCTAAAAAAAAAAAGCACATGCTTCCAGTTAAGGATTTGCTTACTGGTTTTAGTATTGTCCCTCCATTTGCCACGGAGAAGAACCTGCCAAGAGTTATTTTCATGTCCAAGCGCCTAGTCACCGTCCTATCACCGGGACACGATCAACAATAACTGAGAACTGAAAATGAAATCTCCCTTGCAATCTTCAGATGGCTAAGCTCACATGGAATACACCTGTTGCCAACCTGAAACTCCCTGCTTCCAGCATTAGCCACCACCAAAACCAACATGGCTTGATCCATCATCTTCCTCATCGTCGTCGCAAATGCCCACATGGGTCAAAGTGGCCACAAGCACTGCCATTCTCTTGCTCTGCTGCATCCTTTATATATATAGTCCTGAAACGACGCGAAAAGGAGACAAACCCAGTTCAACATCTGACGAGTAGCCAGCCCCAACAACGTCGTCAACGACAAAACCACCAGAGAAGGCGGCTAGGAAGACACAGCAACCGCAGACTCTGGCAGTAAAGGCACTCGGTCCTTCTTACGGTGCAGCGCAAACAATGCCATGTACTTGTCTATCGTGGGCATACGGTGGAGAGTTGTATCGTGGGAAGTGCAGATGCCCATGGTGTAGCTTCAGGGAATAAGTTGGAGTTCACATACTATACCCTTAATGGAAATAAATTGGGCACAACTAGAAGAACGTGAATTACACTATAGTTCTAAATTTCCTCATTAAAGATGGACAACAAATTAGTGATTAGTTCATTTCTCCCCTTGTGTTGTAAAATTGTCGATTCATGCAATTGGGGAGAAAAAAGTGTCGCATGACAAGAAAGCGTGAGTTTCACTGTATATGATAATTGAGTTCCCTCCTTCAAAATCAAAAGAACTACTAAAAAATAACTTATGTTACGGTCGTCAAGTTCTGCCCTACTGTCGTCGATTCTTCAGTGTAATCTCCGATAGTCATAGACTTGTGCAACTGTGATTAGACGATATGATGGAGATATGGGAACTACCGCATTCGGGGGAATTAGGGCATTGCTAACTAGCTCCGGGCATTCACAGCAACATCAAAAAGAAAGGAAGCAATTCTTATAACTCTTTCGTTTCAGGATTCTTGTCCAAGTGCCAACGTCGAAAGGTAATCTACATCTAGAAGCCACATTTAAGTCTCTTGGTTTTGGACTCAACCCCATTCAAAAGCTATTATGTTATTCAATTATGAATTGATTAGATAGTAACTATTTTATTTCTAGCTTCTAGCAAAAAAAAAACTATTTTATTTCTAGCGTGCCTTGTCAAGACTCACCGATAGA
The DNA here is from genome assembly GCF_021117445.2 of Syzygium oleosum. Lineage (NCBI taxonomy): Eukaryota > Viridiplantae > Streptophyta > Magnoliopsida > Myrtales > Myrtaceae > Syzygium > Syzygium oleosum. Next base: position 10,304,801 of record NW_026607487.1, read on the forward strand.
AGCGTCCAACAACATCATTAACATCAGATCATGACTGTTTGGTGAGTGATATGAAAATTCCCAACTCTTTATCCTGTTTTTCAATCATCACTTCTTGCGCACATCCTCGCTTTTAAAAATAAAATAAAATGACTGTTGACGAGTTCACCAAGGCAGGCCCACCCATAGTGGGGGACGGAAGAGAGCCCTTATAATGAGAGGCCAGCTAATGAAAATTCGCGTCTCTTTGCTGGTTGTGTGAGAATTATACCAATAACATCACTCACTGGTTTGCTCAGTTCTTCTTTATAAGGTACGTGCAAGCAACTCCTTCGAATCTTCGATTTATGCTGTATCCTGTTAAATTCCATTTTCAATCATCTAGTTATCGCCCTCGGGTCATATATTCTTCTCGATCTATGTGATCAGAAAGTGCTTCTTTTCTAATAAAGTACCCTCTTTTTTAAGGACTACTTTTCTTGTGTGAATTGATGCTTCCAGATATGTTTGTAAACTCATGACATGCATTGAACTGCAGAGAGTTTTCTTGATGGAGAACAATAACTGTCCACAAAATTGTCCGGGTTACCCGTACTTCCCCCCTTCGTTTGTCCCGGATCCGGACGACACCAAAGTTTCGTGGGGGGATACTCCAGGATGGGTCATCGTCGGCATACTAGTCGTCGTCGTCATAATCTGTGGTTTCCTTTTCTACAATTGTCGTTGTCTCAAGGACACAGAGGGCACTTCCTCGATATTACCGGACTGCATCATTGGTTCGGACGGTTTAACCATTTCGTGGTCATAAGGGATCTTCTCCAAAGGACAATAATCTGGAAGCTTCTGTGCATGTTTCTTGTGTGAAACTTGAATGATGAATAATGACAGATCGCTTACTTTAGTGTCCAACATTGGAGATTTGATGCAATGAATAATTGTGTCGGAGGTAAAAAAAATTGTGATGAAGGATTTATTAAATTTCGGCAGTTCTATGGTCTATCAAGAAATGGATCTTCCGATCTGTCGCAATCTTTTCAGAAGTGAACCATCAAGGAAAATCTAATGGATTACTAGGAAATACTTAGCGTAGACTCTTACAAGCCCATACCTATAACGCCCAGAATGTCACGTGCAGCACGTGTCCTTCCGTTTATATTCATAATTATAATTACGCATGCAGATGCACAATAAAATTTTCACAATATCCCTTACTAGAAAATTGCACAAGTTTAACAATATACATGTCTTTTACTTATTACAAACACCATTATTTATTATCTCAACAAAATACATAGTCCTGGGAAAGGTCAGGGTCACCTAACACCTACACCCATACTAACCAAACCACCATCCAACCCAAGGGTTTATTAACTCCGACATCATTTCGTCCCCTCCATCACCATGTTCAAGAGAACCATCCTACAAATTGAAAAATGAGGGGTCAGTCGAAACTCAGTAAATGAAATCTCTAAGTATAAGGTAAGAGATTAGCTTACTACTCAACATGGTACTATCAAACAACATGAGCTCAAGCAATACAAAAAAAGCATGTATGATGAGTGCGGAACTAAATGCATTAACTTTCTCTTCATGATATGCCGATGGAAACCAATAATAACATGGCATAAGATCATTCATTCAAAAGTAAGCAAATGATATATTATTTCATGATGCACTAGTATCACCTAGTGACTCACAACTATATACATGGATTATCTATTCATTCATTTGCAAGCGGATGGCATAATACATTGTGATGCATGATTATCACAAATTAGTTCATTAATAGACATGTATGAACATAGTCATACATCGTATTAATCATTTTATCTCGACTCTCGAGGTATCCCAACTTCGGGGCATCCTATAACGCGGGGCATCTCCACTCCAAAGCATCCCGACTCTACGGGGCATCTCAACTCCGAGATATCTTGAACACTCCTGGGACATTCCAACTCTATGGGGCATCCCAACTTCGGGGCATCGTCACACACTATATGGGCGACGGACATAACTTTTCATAATACTATCTATATTTACTCACATAGCAACAATGCACATAATAACATTATGATCTCCCCACAACGTTCATTTCAAGAATTGACATCCGATACACAACATCTTTTCCTGCAATTTACTTTTAAAATATAATTACGTTGCCCTTTCAATGATCACATACACGAATAATGATAATGAGATGCTTACCTCTTTTCATTTCTCATGCAAGCAAATAATAACATTATTAGAGAATCGGCCATGGGAACATCGACAACTCAAATAGTAGACAACATAACATCGACAACACTTAGATAGTAAATCGGTAACTTACTCAAATCACGAAAATATCACTTTTTTAATTTAATTTCACAATTTCCACTTTTTGCACCATCAAATATTATAACATCGATTCAATTCAACGAACACAACATGGTATAATAATTAGAAAAAGACAAGTTCGAAATCGACAACTTAAAACGAAAATTGATATATCGATTAAAGTCAATTAAATTGACAACGATTTAATTTAGTCAGCCAATCACTTAACAATGATTGCTAGAATATCATCTTCAAGTCCAAATGAACATGACAAATCAACATGAAATCATCGAAGCTTTTCTCACTCTTAACATCAAAGATCAAACTAAAATTAACAACCATCAAACAACCAAGTCAAGAGTACTAAGTAAGTCATTCTAACCGAGTCCTTAGAGTTTTCAATTATAGTCAAATTTAAGCTAAATTAACAAACATCAATCAACCAAGTCAAGGAACTAAGTAGATCAACCCAACTTAACCCCCAGAGTTTTCATTTACCATGAGAAATGACTTGAGCAAATCAAAGCTTTAGATATGTTCAACGCAAAATAATCAAGAACATAAATTAATAACTCCCAAGCTTTTTAAATAATGGAACTAATTTGACAAGATGAAGAGGAAGCCCAAAAATTCACCTTGTAAATACTTGAATATCGATTTAGAAGCTTTAGAGACACAAATATGGGACTTTCGCCTTTGATTCGGAAGAGTGGGAAATGAGAGAGAAGAGAAAGTGACGTGGAACTCTCTCTCTCTCTCTCTCTCTCTCTCTCTCTCTCTCTCTCTCTCTCTCTCTCTCTCTCTCTCCTTGCAAGAATGCTTCGAATGCTTCGAAACTCTCTATTTAGAACTTGAATACTTGAAGTGGCTTCTTATCAAGAGGAATGTATTTGAATGACTTTCATGAGTTACAAAAGGATAAGATCTTTTAGCCAAGGTCAAAAGCAATGATAATATTAGGTTGAAAACACTAGGTTGAGATTAAATGAGAGGTGGTCAAATTAGAAAATCACAAGTGGAACAATCATATGGTTTCTTCCAATGATGTGGTTAAGGGGAATGAACTTAGAAGACCAAGACTTAAAGGTAATAATGACTTTGGGTTGAAAGCCTTATGTATAAAGATAAAGATAACTGTTCCAATACCAAAGTTTCAAGTGGCCCAATGAGAGTGGCTAGGAGGAGATATTTCAAGAGAAGGCATCTTAGTCAAGTAAAATGAGTGACTCATCAAAGACATTAATTGGCTAAAGTTTTCATGAATGATAAAATGAATGAGGTAATGCATGATATCATTACTAAGCTTGTTGGGACTAACTTTGCAACCTAAAGGGGGGTGAATAGGTTGCTTCAATGGTTTTTAACTTTTTGCGAAAAAACAGCAAGTAACAACAAAATATCGGGTTCAACCAGATGTATGAGAAATAATGACTTGCTTGTGTGCTAGAGATGATAAGCAAGAGAATAAACAGCTGCAGTGGTTCGGCTTTGATTCCAAGCCTACGTCCACTCTCACCACTAACAGCCATAAGTTAGGCTGGATTGCACTAGTAAATTGCTGAACAAGTTACACTCAGCATACACCAATCCTATCGGATGATGGATCACCCTATCAGAAATTGGATGTAGCTATTACTTGATACACTTGATCTTTTAACACAGTTATAATACAACAAGTGTTATGAATAAACAGGAGCTTTTTGCTCAATACACAGCGAGTAGCAGATTTCTAGAATTTTGTAAGCGCACACTCATTGTTGGCTTCAGAAACCTTCTCTTTTATAGGCGTCTTCAATATGGTTGTTGATGATGTCTTGAAGAAGCAAGATAGCCGTTAGATTCCGTTGGTGCTTCTGTCCTAGGAGCTAGCTGCCCATACAACCTTTTCAGGAACTTCTACAAACTTTTCTGAAATAGCTTCTGCTGCTGTTTTGTATCTGCGGCTTTGACATATTGTCAGACGACCTATTCTCCTATCTTCTGGATCTTTTGATGCGCATGTCCAATCAACAACGGCTATAATAGTGAGACAACGGACATATTGAATGAACCATTACCTAAACATTACCATTTACTTGATCTCTTACAGCTTCATAGAGATATCATCATTTAGCTGATCTTTGTGATCGATGGTGTTGTTTATATAAACTTTCAAGGACAGTCTTGTGATTTTTTCTTCAATGAATTACATCGTTAGTATCACTTAGTCTTTTGAATATATCTGTATTAAAATAATGTAAATATTATATTAAGGATAGTTTTGGTATTATCAAAATTCATTTGGAGATGTTTCTCCAACAGAGCTAAGTTCAATGTCTCAATTTAAAAGCATGTAAGTTATTATTTGAGTGACAAATGTCATGATTTTGGATACAAAGATGAAGATATTTGATTGGAAAGAGAGAGAACATAATTGTCCAAGTCAAATGCATGAATGAGGACGCATATTTGAGTTTTAATCATTCAAGCATTAATGACAGAGATAGAGAAGACATTGATTTGGGTTTCTCATGAGTAATACATATTGGTTAACTAAGGTTAAAAGCCATCATTACATTAGGGTTAAAAGCACTTGGTAGAGAATGAGAGAGATGTGTAAAGTAAAAGAGTATAAGTGGCATACTTTGAGTAGCTAAATGAAGATAATGATTGGAGAGAAAATAAGATCACTTAAGTAGATGCATGAATAAGAATCATTATTGGATTTGTAATCATTGAAGTAAAAGGGTGAGGTCATGCATGATGTAATTTTATAAGTGAAATTTATGGTTAAAATAAGGGAGATGTGGCACAATGAATGAAGGCTCTTAGCTAGCAAGATTGAAGAGCATTAATGAGCTAAAGAGTTGTTCAAATAGAAAAGTTATGAGTGGTATAATCATTTGGTTCCAAAGTAGATGTTTTGATGAGTTACCAAAATATCTAATAAACCAGTACATAAATAAGGAAATTAATGTCCGTTCCGAACATCAATAAATTTGAAAAATATTTTGAACTCCCTAAAATTATTAGGGAAAGATATTGGATGCTAGGAAAATCTCAATAAATTTAAAACTTGAATATTATCAAATATGAAATTTGAGGATTAGAACTAATATGGTAGTAAATCAATTATCCCTACTCTACACCTCAACGTACATGTTAATATCTATCAATGTAATTCTAATACATCGGACTCCAAGCGATAACGGTTACGGAAAATCATCCTAAATACTATTATCGAAAGTCGAAAATTCTGGATGTCATAATACCAATCGCAACATGGAGGTTTTGATTTAATCAATTAAACATGTAATTTAATTCATTCAGGAGTTGCTATTAATATATTATGAGTCGATTAGAAACCCAAGTGAAATGTGGGAGAATATTTTATTTCTGTGAACCAGAGATTGTTGACACTTAATTTTTAGCTAATCATGTAGGGCACATTTGGTAATGTTTCTATTTTCTTGTTTTTCTGTTCTTTTGTTTCCTAAAACAGAAAAAGAACATAAATCTGTTTGTGTACGTCATTTAATTTTTTTTATTCCCCGGAATAGAAAAGTGGCTACAGAATAGATTTGGAACAGAAACAAAAGGTAAAAAAAAATCTACTTTTTTGTTCCCGAAAATAATTTCTCAAAAAAGGTCATTTTCTTTTTTCTTTTCTTTTTTTCCTCCCTTCTTCTTCCTTCTTTGGTCATCTTCTTCCTCCTCTAGCCAGACAAAGGAGAAGGGAGGAAAAATAGAAAAATCTTGAAAAATTATTTAAAAACTAAAAAAAATTCCAAGTCACCTAAAAATCTTAGGGTCATACCAAACGCTTTTTTGTTTTTTTTCTATTTCGAGAATAGAAATTTTGTACTGTTACTAAACGTGTTCTTCTACTCGGAAACTCATCTAGGGAATGGAAATAGAAAAAATTAATTCTGAAAAAAAATTGTTCTTGGGAACAGTAATTTATGGCATAAAAAATTATGGGTCAATTTGAATTTCGAGAAAAATAAATTAATTAAATTGCACATAGTTATTAGGAATATATTTCATTTAATTGCATTCAATCAAACCAGCAGTGGATGATTCTGAGCTTAAGTGAATGGATTGAGTCGTGAAGAGAGAGGCAAAATTCAACCAAGGCATTGCACATCAAGATGGCCAAAATTCACAAGAAGAATGACAAAGTTCTGAGCTTTAATTGAGTTGAGTTTGGCCTATTAAAATAAAAGGCTTTGAGCTTAATCAAAATAACCCTTAAAGGGATCAAGCCTATCATTAAAGGATCCCATATGAAGCAAATTTTGACAATCCCATTGCACTATTGGCTTGGCCGAATTTCATAAGGAAGGGGGACCTTAATTGGCCTAAGCTAAGCTTAATTTAGCCCATTAAAGTCCTTTAACATTAATAGGTCGAAGTCCAAGCCCATATAATCAACATCAGACCTAGGTTAACATTATAAATAGGCTATTATGCCTCATAATCAACAGGCTGACAATTCTATTTTCAGAAAACAAAGAAAAACACATAGAGAGAAAGAGTAAGGGAGAAAGGTCGCGGCTTCCCCTCCCTCAGCTAGGACCTCGGCAGCTTTCCCATCAACGAAGTGGCTGCACCAAGATACCCGCCGCCTCCTGCCTCCACGAGTTTCACCAACAGCCAGCCAAGTCCTACTTTGTAGCTCCTGCTCTTGCTTCCCACCGCAATCCACGAGCCGAGATCATGACTAGGGGCTGCTATTTCCTCAACCAACACCAGTCGTGGCCCCTGCTTCTCTAGCTGAACTCCTTTGTCTAGACAACCTTAGTGCTTTGTTCCGTGAGGTTGCTACCACCGCTTCCTTGCTAAGACAACGACAACCACGCTACTCACCCTTTGTCGTCACCCTGCACTACGAACAGCCGTGACGCGTCTCTTGCTTGTTGTCCATGCTGTCGCTTGAGCCTCCACCGACGGTCTGCTGCTGTTTCTTGCGTCGCGAAGCTCCCTGCGCTATCGTGAGCCTATTCACACCGGCCTATCTACTGTTAATAACTTGAATCATAAGTTACGAATTGGTACGGACTTGAGAGAACCCTAGCTAAGTTTACACTTAGTAATCAATTAACCAGCCCCTAGGTGGTCTAACTTTCGGGAGGATCACAATAGAGATTTCATGGATTCGGAGACTTAATTACGCTAGATAAATCCAACGCCTTTCGGTATTTTTTCTCTCTATTTCAAAAATATTTTTGCAAGCAGTCTTGGTCAATTTTAATGCTAAACTATTAACATATGATGAGTGATCATGTAGGTGCACATACAAGAATTTAACACTCAATAATCAAAGCTAATAAACAACTAAAAAAGGGGAAAAACCTTAATTGTGGAAAATAAGCGATCAAACAGTAAAATAGACAAACTAAGAAAATAAATAGGACACCAGATTAACGTGGTTCAGTCAGGGTGATTTACGTCCACGATGAGAACATCAAGTAATTCCATTATAAATCAAGCGATACAACGGAGATTATAATCACACTCGAGTCACTCAAACACTCCCAGTGTTTCCTAATCACTAATTACACCTAATAACTCACACAGTATTTAGCCCTACAATTCCTCACGAAGTAATTATTGGAGAAACATCATAAGGAAATTTTGATGATCCTAAAACTATCCTTCATATAATATTTTACATTAATGATTGCAGATGTTCATGGTAATGTTTACAGAACCGAAGTGATAAGATCATGTATTTGTTATGTCTAAAAAACAGCACCAACGAATCTCTAAAGATCAGCTACAAGATAATGTTTGCTTTAAGCTGAGGAGATCAGGAAGCTCATGTTGTTAAATCAACGGCTCATTTAATGTGACTATTGGTTCACTATTATAGCCATTATGGACTAGACATACATAGAAGGAGAGATGGAAGATTTGAGAATAGGCCGTTTGACAGTATGTCAAAGCCGTAATGACAGGACAGCAGCAAAAGCTATTTCAGGTAGCCTACAAATGTTCGAGAAAGACTATATGGGTAGTACCATCTTCGGATAGCAGCGCCGATGAACTTCTAACGGCTCTCTTGTTTCTCCAAGACATCTCCAATGGTCCGTTTGAGGATGCCTATAAAAGAGAAGATCTTTAATGCTAATATGTTAGAGAAGTGCAATACATAAATCCAGAAATCTGTTACAAGCTGTATTCTTAGCAATAAGCTATTATTTGTCTATGAACCTTACTACTTGTAATCGTGCTAAAAAATCAAATATACTGAGTAATAGCAGTACCTAATTCCTGATAGTGTGATCTATCTTCTGAAATGATTGGTATGTGCTGGTTATAACTTGTTCAGCAAATTACTAGTGTACTCCAACCCAGCTTGTGGCTATTAGTGGTGAGAGTGGACATAGGCTTGTGGATAAAGCCGAATCATTATATATCTTTGTGTTATTGTTTCTTTCTGTTTTAATCACATAAGCACACAATCAGCTCACTGTCTCTGAAACATCATCTTAACTTGATCTTTACTTAGTTACTATTGTTTTTCGCAAAAGTTGTAAAAGATCTTGAAACAACTTATTCAACCCCTCTAAGTTGTATTGTTAACCCCAACAATTGGTATAAGAGACTTGTTGGTAGTTGTTTGAAGTGTGTTTTTTCTGAGTATAAAGATCTTCTACTATGGCTAACTTTGGTTGTTTTCTTATAATGATACTCTCACTCTTAACAAGCCGTCCTACTTTGATGGAAGCAACTATAGCTAATGGAAGCAAATGATGCAATCCTATCTTGAGGCAACAGATCTCGACATGTGGGATGTAATCGAACATGGAGTAGACGTATATGCTCCGGCTCCCATCCTAGCTCCAGCTGACGATGGTGCAGATGCTGCTACTGAAGAAGCTCGACAGCAAAGAGTTGCTCATAATGCTGAAACCAGACACTTGTTCATTGTCTTTATTTGAATTTAGAAAAATTTCTTCTTATGTCACAGCCAAGGACATTTGGGATCAACTCCAACTGACGTTTGAAGGAATTGATAGAGTGAAGGAGACAAAGATTAACATCCTTCTTGGACAATATGAGTTCTTCAAAATGAAATCAGATGAAACAGTAGCACAAATGTTCACCAGATTGATGGCCTAGCACACCAAAGAAAATTGTTCACTGATGGCGAAAAGGTGAATAAGCTGTTGAGAGCATTGCCAAAGGAATGGAACAACGTACATACCTCATCATGAAGATTCAACCAATCATGATGAATGCAATGATAGGAACATCCCTATCGTATGAAGTTAAACAACAAAATGAAGAACATAATTCTAAAGGTAAGAACATTGGTGGAGAGTGATCCATCCTACAAAACTGAAAAATAAGGAGTGTGCCAAAACTCAGTAAATGAAATATCTAAGTTTAAGGTAGGAGACTTGCTTACTACTTAACCCGGTACTATCAAACAACATAAGTTCAAAATAGTATAAGACAACCATGTTTGACAAATGTAGAAGTACATGCACCATCTTTCCTATCATGATATGTTGATGGAAACCATTAACAAAACAACATTGCATAAGATTATTCACTCAAATGCAACCAGACGGCATATTATTTCATAATGTACAATTATCACGTAGTGGCTCACCACTACATACAGGGAATATTTATTCCCTATTCGTCATGAAGCTCGCTGATATACATAGGTAAGTTCATACTTGTCATGAAGTTCACCAACACACACAAAGGTGAGTTCATACTGGTTATGAAATTTATTGATATACACATATGAGTTCATACTTATCACTGACCAAGACTCAGCTAGACTCACGAGGCATCCTGAACACTCTCAGGGCATCGTCACCACCAACTCTTGGGGGACGGAATCATTAGTACCTCTTTGCCATGTCACGTAGCCCAATCACTACGGGTGTCCTCTATATCAACGAGAATGAATATGTCACCGTCCGCATTCATGGATTTAATGAATAGAGTATTTAAGCCGTTTTTGGATCAATTCGTAATAGTGTTCATCGATGATATCCTTATATACTCAAAGGAACGAGAGGAGCATGAGCAACATCTAAGACTTGTGCTTCAAACACTTCGCAAACACAAGTTATATGCGAAATTTAGCAAGTGTGAATTCTGGTTGGATCGTGTGGTATTTCTGGGTCATGTAGTAACCGGTGAAGGAATATCGGTGGACCCATCGAAGGTTGAGTCAGTAATAAATTGGCCAAGACCGACAACAATAACAGAGATTCGAAGTTTCTTGGGTCTAGCTGGATATTATCGAAGATTTGTCGAAGGATTTTCTCGCCTTGCGGCTCCATTGACTAAATTGACACGGAAGGAAGTGAAGTTTGAATGGTCAGTAGAATGTGAGCAAAGTTTTCAAGAACTCAAAAGAAGATTGACTACGGCTCCAATATTGACAATACCAGCAGGATCCGGAGGTTTCGTAATTTACAGTGATGCATCTTACAAGGGGCTTGGTTGTGTTTTGATGCAACATGGAAGAGTAGTTGCCTATGCGTCAAGACAGTTGAAATCATATGAGCTAAATTATCCGACCCATGACTTAGAACTTGTCGCAATTGTTTTTGCTTTGAAGATATGGAGACATTATCTATATGGGGAGAAGTTCGAAATTTATACAGACCATAAGAGTCTGAAATACCTATTCTCTCAAAAAGAATTGAATATGAGACAAAGACGTTGGATAGAGTTGTTAAAGGATTATGATTGCGAAATCTTATATCATCCCGGAAAGGCAAATAAAGTCGCGGATGCTCTTAGCCGAAAGTCAACTCAAATGGTTGCCCAAATGATGATTAAGGAATGGACCTTGCTTGAAGCGGCTAGAGATTCTGAATTTAGATTTGATATGAGTAGTCTTTCAAATGTAATAGCTACTCTTAGAATTGAACCTGAGATTGTGCAAAGAATCAAGATCCTACAACAAACAGATCTTGAGATTTCAAAAGTCAGGGAGGAGACTTTAGAAGGGAAAAGGCTAGACTTTCAGGTATCAGAAGATGGAGTTCTAAAATTTCATGGACGACTTTGTGTGCCTAATGACATTGATTTAAGGAATGAAATTTTGTTAGAAGCACATCGAAGCAATTACAGTGTGCATCCAGGAAGCACGAAAATGTATCAAAACCTCCGTCACCATTTTTGGTGGAATGGAATGAAGATGGATATTGCTAAACATGTCTCGAGATGTTTGATATGCCAGCAAGTGAAAGCAGAACATCGTAAACCGGGTGGAATGTTGAAACCGTTAGAAATACCTGAGTGGAAATGGGAGCATGTGACGATGGACTTTGTTCAAGGATTGCCAAGGACATCGATGGGCCACAATTCCATCTGGGTGATAGTGGATCGTCTAACGAAATCTGCTCATTTCCTTGCGGTGCGAATAGACTATACATTGGACAAATATCTTGAGCGTATGTCCAACAAATAGTTCGATTGCATGGAGTACCTGTAACTATCACGTCAGATCGAGATCCAAGGTTCACTGCGAACTTTTGGCGAAGTCTTCAAACTGCATTGGGAACTAAACTCCAATATAGTACTGCTTTTCATCCCCAAACTGATGGTCAATCAGAACGAACTATCCAAACATTGGAAGATATGCTGCGAGCTTGTATAATTGACTTTAAAGGCAGTTGGAATGAACATTTGCATTCGGTGGAGTTCGCTTATAATAATAGTTTTCAGCAAAGTATCGGCATGGCTCCTTTCGAAGCATTGTATGGGAGAGCCTGCAGAACTCCTATCTATTGGAGTGAAGTTGGCGAAAGGAAATTAACGGGACCGGAGTTAGTACGAATCACTTCAGACACTGTAAAAGTGATTCGGGATCGGCTTAAAACTGCTCAAAGTCGACAAAAGAGTTATGCAGATAAACGTAGAAGACCATTGGAATTCAATGTTGGTGACCATGTATTCTTAAAGGTGTCGCCGATGAAAGGTGTTTCACGATTTGGAAAGAAAGGCAAGCTAAGTCCAAGGTTTATAGGGCCTTTTGAAATTCTTGAAAAGATTGGTGACTTGGCCTATAGATTGGCATTGCCACCCAGACTTTCCAATATTCATGATGTTTTCCATGTGTCTATGTTGAGAAAATATGAATCGGACCCTACTCATGTATTGGATTTTGAGACGATCGAGGTAGACGAAAGAGTAACCTATGTGGAGAAACCAGTACGGATCTTGGATAGAAGAGAACAAGTTTTGAGAAATAAGACCATTCCGTTGGTCAAGGTCTTGTGGCAATATCATGACATGGAAGAAACAACATGGGAGAGCAAAGAGGACATGCGAAACAAATATCCACATCTTTTTGAATGATCAGGTAATTCTGAATTTCGACGACGAAATTTCTTTAGGGGGGAAGAGTTGTGACATCCGGAAATTTCGTAATTATATGTTCGTGACGTTAGAAATTTCTATGTTTGAAAATGATACTTAGATTTAAAGCTAAGTATTATTTTCGAGTTAGTATTCGTGTGGACGCGTAGGAATTTTCATTGGATCGTATTTCGCGAAGCGCGGATTCGGAAACGTAAACGTACCGAGTCCGACGTGTTTCATATTTAGACGTTGTCGTGTGCGTTAATCGTAGTGCGGTATTAATTAGATTACCGTCGTCTTGGTAATTAGTGGGCATTATTATTATTATTATTGTTTTATCTTAGTTAAGTAAGGTTATTGCCGTAAGAAAAAGAGGGAAGAAATCTGCTCAAAAATATCCTCTGGACTCTTATTTCCCTCACGTGGCTGTTGAAGAAGAGTTGACCGAATGCCATTTGTCCCCTTGGGCTAGACACCTAAGCCTTGGGTAATCATTTCCCTTGGCCAATACTCCTACGATTAAGCCGCTGCTTTCTTCCACCTGGCCTTGATGAAGAGATAAGATGCCACCTGTGAATACAATGAATTTACCCACCCCTTCGTATACCTCTCTGTTTTCACTTTCGCCTGGGTAATTACCGAAGATCATTTTCACCCAAACCCATACTCTCTCCTTCACTTTCTACTCTCGCCATCACCGATCCAAAATTTCCGGAAGAGTTTTAACCTTTGGGGTGTTCAGATTCTGTTCAAGGTAAGTGAAAATTCTAGGTTTAAGCTAAGTAAATCTACTTGGCACTTGCAACTTGGTTGCTTGAGAAAGGTTATTTTGAGGTGCAATAGTGAGGTTGTGATGATGGTTGAATCTGTTTTGCTGGTTCTGTGCAAGTTCAAATGGATGTGATTTGTTTCCTTAAAGTATGGCGATAATATCGGCAAGCGGAACGATTAAATAGGAATGAGCAAGTGTAAATTTTGAGGTGATTGTTGAATTCTTACTATTGGTTTATGTATGTTTAAAAAGGGTAGAAAATCGTTTTACTCAAAGTGATGATTATGTTTATTGTGATACTCAAAGTGCTGATGATGTTTATTTGATTCTCCAAGGGATGTTTTTGTTTATTTTTGAAACTGGGCAGATTTTTAATCCTCAAATTTTGGTTTTGTGTACCTTGAAACTGCTAAGATTTTGTTATCAAAATCTGGTTCTGTGTACTTTTGAATCTGCTCAGACTTTGCTATCAAAATCTGGTTCTGTCCACTTTTGAAAAATATTCAGATTTTACTTTCAGACTTTAACTTCAGACTTTACCTTCAGACTTTACTTTCAGACTTTACCTTCAAATTTAACATCCAAACTTTGCAGTTCAGACTCTACTTTTAAAATTACTTAGACTTTGCTGCTCAGATTTTACCGTTCATACTTACTATTCAGATTTTACTGTTCAGATTTACTATTCAGATTTTACTGTTCAGATTTATTATTCAGATTTTACTGTTCATATTTACTGTTCAGGTTTACTGTTCAGACTTACTTATAAAACTGATTCAGACTTTATTGTTCAGAATTTACTTTTGAGTCTAAATTCGGTTCTGAGTCTGAATTTGCTTTTGAGTCTGAATTCGGTTCTGAGTCTGAATTTACTTTTGAGTCTGAATTAGGTTCTGAGTCTGAATTTACCTCTGAGTCTGAATCCGCTTCTGAGTTTGAATCTGTTTCTGAGTCTGAACTTGCTTCTGATGACTCGAATTTGCTTCTGAACCCAAATTGCTTCTGAGCTGAGTTGCTACTGAGTTTGAAATGTATTGTTTCATGTTTAAATTGCTTGGATGATGCATTTCATGGCTTTAAAGTACAAAAACCGTGATGGCTCGGTATGGGACGGGCCAAAGCGGACTTTTGCATACAAATACTTGGTTGTCATGACTTGCATGGGAATAATATTAATTCCGTCGCCCATTTAGTGGTGTGTGATGATGCCCCGTGTGTCGGGATGCCCCGTTGGTCGGGATGCCCTGGGGAGTGTTTCGGGATGCCTCGGGAGTCGAGATGCCTCGTTGGTCGGGATGCCCCGGGTGTGTGCCGGGATGCCTCGGAGTTGGGATGCCCCGTTGGTCGGGATGCCCCGGGAGTGTTCGGGAAGATGAAGTAATGAATCTAATCGAATGAGCATAAATGTTTTACATCATGCTTGCGGTAAGTGAAAATATCATGGTATGTTGCATTATTCAGATTTTGCGGCACATCCAGACGGAAAAGGTATAACTTGCATTCAAGTTCTATGCATATCGTTTGCTATGTATGCGTATGTGTTCAGGCCAGGGGTAGTGGTAAGCTGATTTTCCTAACTTAAAACTAGAGATTTCATTTGCTGGGCTTCGGCTCATTCCATCATTTTTTTCAGATATGTAGGATGGATGTTCCACAACCCCTACGTTTTGGAGTTCCTGTTCATTTTGATGCTGTTTATGAGGATGTGTTTGCGCCGGAGCTTGACGCCGTATATACTAAGTGTAGTTCTACGATATGGGTTGATGTGGGGCTTCCGGAATGGGTTTCTTATCTTTTTGTTGCTTGGTATTTCAACTTGGAGGGCGAGTTGATTGGCCCGTTGAGGGGCTTTGACCTAGACGATGGTGGTTCCGCAGCGGAGGGTGAAGTGATCGACCCGTGACAGCTTCGGACTTTAGGCAGACTTTTGGATGAAGGTTCTAGTTGGAGATAGGCAACCCTGACCTACCCAGTTTTTGTTTTTTGTACTTGTTTAATGCTTTGTCTGGGTTGTAAATCTGACAAGGGTTTATTAATGAGAAGAAAAAAATATTTTGGCTAAATTTATGTGATATTCATGTCTAGGCTCTGTTTTCTGCTGGTCAACTTATTAATAATACTAATTGGTATGTGTCGCGCGTGATGTTCTGAGGCGTCACAACTAATCTATTTATGGTAGGTCGATTAGAAACCTAAACAAAACATAGGGAGATATGTTTTATTCCTACGAACCAGAGATTCTAAGCTCGGGGACTTAATTACGCTAGATCTAGTCTAACGCCCTTTCGGTACCTTTTCTTTTCAAAAATATTTATGCAGACAGTCTGGATCCATTTTATTACCTAATCTCTAACATGTGGGATGTTCATGCGAGTGCGCAAACCACCAATTTAACACCCAAGAAAGCAGTAAATAAATAGCAGGATAACATACCTTAAAGCCACGCAAGCATCTACATTGTTAGTAGAAAATCACACAGACAATTCTAATATGATTTCTAATTAACAAAGCAAGGCACTCAAGATGTTCATTAGGGTTTGCGCTTTATTTAAATGCAAACTAACCTATATGCAATGACGTGCAAAAAATGACATGCGATTAATGCAACTAGCATGCGAACTATATGTCATGCGACGACATGACTTAATTCTAATGACGGACGAATGATTTATTTTTGGTATTTTTCCAATGAAATTCGGAATTAAAAAATGCCTAAATTAACATGCAATCTATTCTAAAAAAATAATAATTTAATCTATCCTAAAGTGACTTTTTTTTGGTATTTTTATAAAAATTCGAAATCAAGAATTACCCTAGAATGAACCATCGAGATCAGGATAATATCTAAATTAAACTAGGAAATAAATTACTCTAATTCCTAATTTAAATTAAAAAGTTATCCTATCGACTTATTCAAATAAAGTTATCCTAAACCTATCCTAAACATGCATCATTCTTTTTGGGATTTTCGAATCAAATCAAAACAAAGATTCAAACCAAAACCAAAGATAGCGTCCAATCACCCAAGATATCATCCATATCCATTCAAATTTAGAAAATAAATTGACAAATCACATCTCGGGCATGAGGATCGGATTGGCCAATTTTCAATGCAATCACGAATCGTATCTCGGGCGGGAGATCGGATTGACGATTTTCCGTGCAGTCGCGAATCGTATCTCGGGCAGGAGATCGGATTGACGACCATAGCACGTTATGAAATTAGGAAATAATTCCTAATTTAAATCTGCTTGAGGATTTCATTGATATGAATAATATTTGAAGATTCAAACAATAATGCAATTTCACAAATTAGGCAACAAAATATACGAAAATTGAATTAATGAAGATTCTTACCTAATTCGCAATATTTGCTTTCCAAGTTTGGACTGGCGGACGGTGGCTCGCGGTGCTAGACGATGGATCACGAGCGGCTCGTCTCGATGGTGGTTCACAGCCAAAAATGGCCTGCAATGTGGACGCTCACGGTGAAGGATGCTCACGGAGACCTCGGCGGAGTTAAGCGCGGAGCTGCTACTTCATGGCTTCGTCATCAAAGGGAATCACAATAACCGACAAGGAAATTTATCGGACTTCCCGGCAAGACCAAAGAAACCTGCAGATAACTCAAATTGGATCCAACGAATTCTGTTGACTTCGTTGGACCCACTAAGCAAGGAAGCAAGACCAAGTGGACGTCACAGAGGCATGATGGTGGCAGCAAAGATTCACTAGACCCGATACTAAATTGGCGAGCGCACTGGAAATTCAACGGCAGGGAATCTACTGGACTTGACTAGGACTCGGGTGCTGGAACTGGCTGGAGCGTGCTGTGACCAGTGCAAGTCAAGGCCGAGAAACTTTGACGTTTGTTGGATTCAGCGAACGTCCTGGATGAGCAGCTCTCGGTGGCAGGTGCAGCGTTGGTTCAAGTTGGCGATGAGCACTAATTCTGCTGGGCTGCTGTGCTGAACGTCGGAGAGGATGGGCTCGCCGAGAATCTGCAGAAAATTGTTTGGAATTACTGGAAACCGCTCGCGCTTACTGGCTGGTATCTCTGGGCGCTCGCTGACTGTTGGAGCAGCGTCTGAGGCGTGAAGGGCTGAGGCAGGGACAACTTCGGATGTTGGAAGCGCGGTGGTGCAGAGTGGCCAGCAGCAAAGGGGCTCATAGCAACAGTGATGAGCAGTTCGGCAAGGGTATCACTGAGTTGGACTTCACTTGGACGTAGTATATTGACTCCGTCAACAAAAGCCAACCTTGGCTGAACCTGCAAAATCAGAGAAGATCGAGCCAAACGTAGAAGTTCAGATCTCGGTTGGGTTCACGGCAAGGACAGCATCAAGTGAGGGCGAAGCAGCTCGTGGGCAGCGGCTCCTCGTCGTTGTCGGAGGTGGGCACAGCAGCAGCAACTTCTTCACGGACTGCTGCCGACTTACTTAAGTGACGCAGCGATGAGCGGAGGAACAGCCACGAGGAGGCACGAAAACAGCAAGAAATAGAGTCTGGTCGTGGAGCTCTCGGTCGTGATCGTGTAGACACACGCCCAAGGAAGACGACGACTCTTCTCTCCCTATGAACTTTCTTGTTTTCTCTCTCTGTTTCTTGTGTGTGATCAGAACCCAAAAGAAAGCCCCCTCTTTTGTCTATAGTTGGTCTGCTTTTATAAGCAGGATAGCTGAATTTCTTCGAGGAAAGAACAAAGTTTTCTTTCCTTTTACGGGCATCCAGAATATCTTATATCTTATTCCTGTCCTTTATTGACCGATTCCTGCTCTGTCAACTTTCCTTTTGAAGCTTTGATTTTTTTTCGGGTGAGATTTCCCAGATTCCAAATCTTGCAAAGATGCTAGCCATCTGGCCATGAACGTGCAATATCTCCTTTGAACGCTTGCCTTCACCGAAAATATTTGGATATTCTTTCTTGTCCTTGCTTAGCCGAATATTGCCCATACCCACTAAAATTGATCTTGTCATCTTCTTCATATTTACTTCTTCAAATAGTTACGTACTTATAAGCCTTAAGATTATCGCATATTATCCTTCATGTGACCAAATCTTGTTAATATAACACCAATAGGCTAGGCCAGATTTTCAATCCACGCAGGCTTAGTCCAATTTCAATAAGTCCAGAGCCAATAAGTCCGGAGCCATTCATTTAAATCCATCCAACACCGGTCCAATTAATATGCAAAATGTAATTAAGCTATATGATAAATGCTCCTAAAAACTATATGCTATGCCATCTAATTATATTTTTTTTGTTTAGGGATTAAAAAATTAATCTCTAATTTTCTATGCAATTGTTCCTAAATGACTAGTTAAAATTTAGGTGTCAACACAATGGAACCAATATTAAATATTTTTCATATATATATATGAAAAAATTAGAAAAATATATATTTATCGGTCCGGTCCAGTCTAATTTCCACCCTAGAACTGGGAACCGGACCGCCCAGAAACCGGTTTCACTTTTATGAACCGGGAACCGGACCAATATTCTCGAGAACCAGACCAAACCGGTTAGTCCAGTTCGGTCCCGATTTGGGCGGTCCATCTTGCTCACCCATACAGCATGTTACCACACCTCACAGAAATCAATCAAACACATTTAAGCATGCAAAAATTCATCAAAACAAATCAAATAATCATGGTGTCTCAACACGCCACTACTGACACTTGCTCACACTTAACAAGTATCAATCAACGAAGTCAGGAGCACTAAGTAAATCAATCTAACTTAGCCCATAGAGTTTTCATTTACCATCAAATTCAAACTAAATTAACAAATATTAAACCAAGTTAAGAGTACTAAGTAGATCAATCTAATTTAGCCCCTAGAGTTTCAATTGCTTTGAATAAAGACTTGAACAACTCAAAACCTTAATCACCTTCAAAGAAAAATAAACAAGAACAAACATTAACGACTCTCAATCTTTAAGAAAACTAACTTTATAAAAAGAAATTGAAGTCTATGAACTTTTACCTTGTAAATACTTGAAAGATGAGATTAAAAGTTCAAACAACTCAAGTTAAATAAACTTTGGAGCTTGATTGAAATTTAAGGGGGAGCTTTACTAGTTGTTTTGGAAGGAAAAAGAGAAATTGCACTTGAAAATAAGAAGATGAAGTTGCTCTACCAAGGAGGAGAAGGGAAAATGAACTTTTCTTCCTCCTTTACTTATTTTGAAGAAGGGTTAATACCACGAAAAATCCTAAATTGGTACACCCGTGACAAATTTACCTAAAACTAATTTTTTGATAACAAAAAACTCCAAATTGATATATTTGTGACAAATTTATCCTGAAAAATCACAAATCAGTACACCTGTGACAAATGAAGGATAAAACCCCAAACTGGTACACCCATCTCCTGTCACGTGTCACCCAACTAAAAAATTTGACAATAAAATTTAACGGAAACTAACAGAGGGTAAAATTGTCATAGGTGTACCAGTTTGGAGTTTTTAGTAGTCAAAAATTTAGTTTGGGGTAAATTTATCACAGGTATACCAGTTTTGGGTTTTTCATGGTATTAACCCTTTAATGAATAGCTTCAACTCATATTTATTAACTAGGGTTATAAGTATGATATAAAGTAACTAGAGTTAGAACACCATGGTGTCATGCATGATGTAATTTTAATAGGCTAAGTTCTACGTCACCATTTAAGAGCATATGAGTTATTGTTTAAGAGACAAATGGCAAGATTTTGGATGGAAAGATAAAGATATTTGATTGGAGAGAGAGAGAGAGAGAGAGAGAGAGAGAGAGAGAGAGAGAGAGAGAGAGAGAGAGAACATCATTGACCAATTAAAATACATGAATGAGGAAATATTATTTGAGTTGTAATCATTTCAAGCATTGATAAAAGAGATAAAGACCTTCACTTGTATTTCTCATGAGTTAAAAACAATAGATATAAGTTAACTAAGGTTAAAAGCCATGATGACATTGGGGTTAAAAACACTTGTTGGAGAATGAGAGAGATGTGTACAAATTAAAATATTACAAGTGCCATAATTTGAGTAGCTAAATAAACATAATGGTTGAAGAGAGCATAAGATTGCCCAAGCGAATGCATGAATAGGAATCATTATTTGATTTGTAATCACTGAAGCAAAAAAGTGAGGTTAGGCATATGATGTAATTTTATAGGTGAAATTTATGGTTGAAAATGAGGGAGATATAGCACAATGAACGAGGACTCTTGGCTTGCAAGTTTAAAGAGCATTAATGAGATAAAGAGGTGTTCAAGTAAAAAAGTGACAAGTGGTATAATTATATGGTTTTAAAGTAGATATAATGATGAGGGGTAATATCATGAAAAACTCCGAACTATACACATGTGATAAATTTACTCCAAACTAATTTTTTGATCACCAAAAATCCTAAACTGGTATACCTATGATAATTTTATACTTCATTAGTTTCTGTTAAATTTTACCATCAAATTTTTGAGTTGGATGACACATGACAGTTGACGGGTATACCAATTTGGGATTTTACCCTCCGTTTGTCACAAGTGTACCGGTTTGCGATTTTTCGTGGTATTAATCCAATTTAGTGGAGGGTAAATTTGTCACAAATGTACCGGTTTAGGGTTTTTGGTGGTCAAAAAATTAGTTTGGAATAAATTTGTCACATGTGTACCAGTTTGAGATTTTTTATGGTAGTAACCCTTATGATAAGTTGCCGAGATATTTAGTAATTCAGTATATAGATAAGGAAGTCGGTGTCCATTTAAAGTACTGATAAATTAGAAAAATATTTTGAACTCACTAAAATTATTAGTAAATGATATTTGATGCTACGAAATTCTCAATTCAACAAATGTAGAACTTGAAAATCATCAAATATCTAATTCAGAGCATATCGATCCCTTTTTACAACTCATATGGCGGTAAATCAATTACCGTCACTCTACACCATTAGGATACATGTCAACATCTATCAATTTAAGCTTAATGGATCGGACTCCGATCGATTATTGTCGTGGAAGAATCATCCGTCACACTTTCCACACCCCACGAAATTAATGATCCACTTGAGATTCCATATGAGCCATCCAAAACTCCAATCTACTTAACTTTATATCTTATATGTTACTATCGAATATAGAAATTTCATATGTGACAACCATCTTTCAGTATCTTTACTTTCTTGCATTGTACTTTTATCTTCCATATTCACGTCGTCGACTAAATTCCAGCGTGTTTCTTAGCTGTAGTTTATAGATTCGCATCATCGATTAAATTCCGGCATGTATCTTTATCTTGGCATACTAAGGCTTTGTCGTTGATTAAATTTCGGCACAATTTATTTACGTTTCGTTCACTTGTAATAGCTATACCTTCCAAGCCTTGTCGTCGATTAAATTTCGGCAGGTTTATGTTTGTATAGTTTGGTTTGTAGTAAAGCTGATGATTTCTCCATTTTGTTGAATATTTTCTATGCAGAGTTGGTGTAGAACCCGTTTCCTCTAACAAAAATCAAAAAATGACTTTCGGTGAAAGATATTTTGTTGTAGGAGAAATTCCGGCGAAAGACGATGAAAGATGAGTAAATTGTGTATAATGCATTCATCAACAACAATATTCAATCTTTGAGTAAATTTCTATAAATTTATACTGAAAATCGAAGTCGAAAAATTCACGATCATGAGGATCATCTAGGGTAATAAAGTCAATAATTGGCAAAATAAGTTTAGAAGAAGACAAACATGAAGGAAACATTGAAATGTAATTGGTGTGAATAAAGCAATTAGGGTGAAAAAAAGTTGTTGGAAAGGGACATGGGTAACTTTGCCTTTTAATAAAATTGAAACAAAAGAAAATGTAGAAAAAAATGTAAAAAATTGTCTTGAATCAAGAGCGGGACCTGCAAAGGACATTGCAGTCAATTCAATGTGATAAGAAGGTGTTAGGAGCCAATAGGTAAAATTACCAAAAAAAATCTTAAACCTATTGTAATTGTGTTAATTCAATCTAAAACATTTTTTTCTTTGCTAATTGAGTCTTAAAAATTTTGCACTTGTGCTAATTGCAGTCCGTCTAGGAAATTTTGGTCAGAAATCATTGACATAGACGCCGGCCGTCGTACGTGGTGCGGCCAGTACTAACGTAGATATTTTTTAATAATATTTTAATATTTTTTGAATTTTTTTATTTTTCCTTTTTTTATTTTTTTCTCTTTTTTTTTCTTCCATTCTTCCTCTGGCCAACAAGGGAGACCTCGCCCAGCCATGGCTGGCTAGAAGAAGAAGGGGAAAAAATAAAGAAAAAGAAAAGAAAAAAAGGGAAAAGAAAAGAAATAAAGAAATAAATCATTCAAAAAATTATTAAAAAATTATTAAAAATTATCCACATCAGCGCCGGCTACGCCACATAGGATGGATGATGTCCATGTCGGCAATTTCTGGCCAAAATTGGCCGAGTGGACTGAATTGACACAAATGCAAAAAGTTAGGGCTCAATTGGCAAAAAAAAAAGTTTAGGACTAAATTGGCATAATTACAATATATTTTAAAAAATTTTAATAATTTTTCTAGAGTCAATAAAAGGATGAAATTAGCGCAAGCCAAAAGAAAAGCTTACTTTGCATTAACAAACATAGTTACCCTTTAAGATGATATCTTTCTGACCAGTGACATTTTGTCCATACTCAATACATGGAGAAAATTACGGAAAGTTTTTGTTGAATTTCTTGTTATGTCATCCGGTAATGGATGAGATGAACAATTAATAAACAACAATAAAATGCTTTTCGCAGTTTCTTCAAAATGTTTTGCAATGATCATCATGCATGCATGTGAATGCGCTTCCTAATACCAAAATATAGTCACTGTTATGTTGTTGGCCGCTAAAACGACATCCAAGATCTCCATAACTAGAATCTAGAACACATTAATTAAGTAAAAAAGATTTGCGCACCTGATTTGGAATCCATCGTTTTTTATGCGAAATAGCGACGATGTTCAGCGCGAGTCTTCTCCTCTATTACGCTATGTATCACTAGTTGAATGAGACTGCCTCTCAAAGATAACGTTTTCTCCTTATATAAGATATTGTGCGTTAGAATTAGAGGATGGACTTAAGCTCTATTTATAGAGTTTTAAGTCAAGTCCTCTCATCACTGGCCGGGCCTTACTCGGCCCACACTAGCCAGTCACATATTAGATTATTTAAGAAACTTTATATCTTAACTTATTAGACTAATTCCGTAAAATTATAAATTACAATCTCAATTAATTTAACCCACATCAGAAAAATTCTTACATGTTAATCATGCGGGAATCGACCTGGCTAATGTGATTTTCTGAATATTTACTCGTTGAGCCCGTCGAAAGTAGTCTGAATTGGGATTCCTTTTCCACTTATCATTTAATTATCAGTCCTCGAACCCCGGAAATTAATAAGCAACCCACTGCTTTACTTTCATCGGCTGCATCAAATGTATGAACATGTCAGTGCTTTGGAAAAATAGGGTTCATAAGACAGAATTTGAGAATATTGAATGTATAACTTTTGTTAACGAGAATAGGGTTTTGCAAGAAATGATGACATGCACATTAAACGCTTCGTGCACGAACATGAAATTCACGAATCCATGTATATTCAAAACTAAGGGGATTATGGGAGGGTGGCTTCCAGTACATGAGTCTCCAGTTTATGGAGCATTAGACGATGTTTCACTTCTGAAACAAATCGACTTAATTAGGAAGAAAAAATGAAATTTCCCTTTCAATCTTCAGGTTGCTAAGCTCACATTGGCAACAACTGTTGCCAACCTGAAAATCCCAGCTTCCAGTATTACTCATCACCAAGGCCAGCGTGGCTCGATCCATCATCGTCCTCATCGTCACCGTCATTGTCGTCGAATGTCCAAGTGGGTCAAGTGGCAACAGGAGTTGCCGTTCCCTTGCTCTGCTGCATCCTTTACATATTCCTGCAATGGCACGAAAACAGAGACAAACCCATCTTCACCATCTTGTGGGAAGCCAGTCCCAACAATGTTGTCACCGGCAAAACCACCAAAGGCGGCTGCGAAGACTCCGCAACTGCAGGCTCTCGCAGTTAAGGCACCGGTCCTTCTTATGGTGCAGGCCAAATAATGCCTTAGTACTTGTCCATCGTGTGCATACAGTGGAGGGTTCTATCAGGAGAAGTGCTGATTTCGCTCCAACCGCTCGCCCCCGCAGCAAAGCGTCATCGATCCTTGGTTTCTTGCTCTGCTTCATCTCCTTCGAGCTCACGCAACTCCTGTTCTTCACTTCTCTCTCCTTCCTTTCCCCTCTGCAACCCCATCGTCCCACTTCACCACTCAAGCTCAGCCTCGGGCTCGTCTGGTTGTTGGTCGAGTCGCGGCCGGCATCGCCCCAAGGCTGGTGAAGGCCCGGCGATGGTCGGCAGAGGGCAAAAGAAAAATGCAAAGAAAAAAATGAAAAAGTAAAGAAGGGAAAGAGAAGAAAAGAAATAATAAAAAAATTGAAAAAAAAATATTACTTAAAATTGTCCGCATCGATGCTAGCCGTACAACGTAGGAAGCTGGCGTTCACATCAGTATTTTTCGATCAAAATTAATTGACACAATTAAATTATTTAGGACTAAATTGGCAAAAGTACAATAGATTTAGGACTTTTTGAATAATTTTCTCGAGGAAATGGTATAGATATGGGAACTATCACATTCGGGGGTTACTGCATCGCCAACTAGCACTGGCATTCACAGCAACATCAAAAAGAAAGGAAGTAATTCATCCCAAGTATAAATTCTTACAGCTCTTCTCCTTCCCCGACTCTTGTCCAAATGCCAAATATCAATAATGTATATATAATATATCCTCCAATCATCGAATGGAGGATCAACAACAGGGAATCTATGTCCAAAACCCACGTTTAGGTCTCTTAGTTTTGGACTCACTCCAATTCAAAAGCTATTATGTTACTCAATTTTGAGTTGATTAGGTAGTAACTGTTTTATTTCTAGCGTTCCTTGTGAAGACCCGAGAATAGAAGCGTCCCACCTTAAATGTTTCGCATCCGCGGTAGAATCACCGTCCGGGATTGGATGCCTTTATTGTTTTTTGTATTTGTAAACAATGTCATGAATATCAGATCATGACTGTTTGGTGAGTGATATGAAATTTCCCAACTTTTGTCCTGTTTTTTCAATCATCACTTCGTACGTACATCCTCACTTTAAATAACATTGTTGACGAGTTGACCAAAACACTATAGAGGGCCATTATAATGAGAGCCCACCTAACGAAAGTTCGCATTTCTTTGCAGGTTTTGTAAGAATTGTAGCAATAACATCGCTCACTGGTTTGCTCAGTTCTTCTTGTTAAGGTACGTGCAAGCACCTCCTTTGACTCCTTGACTCATTATATCTTGTTGAATTCCGTTATCAATCTTCTTGATCTTGTTCTTGTACTGGTCATATCATATTCTTGATACATCACGACAAAAACTGTATCTTTTCTAATAAAGTATCGTCTTTTAGAACATTTATTCCCATTTTTGTATGAATTGATGCTTCGAAATATGTTTGCAAACTCACTACTTTGGTTGAACTGCATAGAGTTTTCTTGATGGAGAGCGATAACTGTCCTCAAAATTGCTCGGGTCTTCCGTATTTCCCTCCTCCATTGCCATGGAAAGTCCCGATTTCTGTATCGTACGACAACAACGACACTCCATGGTGGGACACTCCAAGGTCGACCATCGTCATCATAGCCATCGTCGCCATCATCGTAGTTGGCGGGTTCCTTCTCAAAAATCGCCATGTTCCTAAGGAGACAGCCGCTTCGCCGGAGAAGGATTCGAAAACTGAGATTCCAAGTACAATTGAAATAGCTTTTCGTCATGAAAAGAAGTGATTGTTGAACATAAAAAGAAGTGATTGTAAGATGTGAAAATAAATGATTGTTGATATGAAAATAAGTGCTGGTTGATTATGAAAAGTGGTGATGGTAATGAGAAAATACCTATTATAAAGAGAAGTGTCGTTTGGCTGTCTATGAGTAGGACTAAATCACACATTGTTCATGACAACAACTTTCTCTTTTTCATAACTCTTTTTTCTTCGCAACATTCTCTCTTTATCTCTTTTCTTACACAAGTTTGATAACACAATTTAGGTGAAATTCCAAGAGGAATATTGAATAATTGTTGAACCCGTTTCTTTGTGGCTTTGGAATATATTTTAGAGGTATATTTGTTTTAAATCTGACAGCAACAAAAGTGGAGGTAAATAATACTTTAGAAACAATGATCTCCATCACGTATAAAACCATCAAAGAACTATAAACTACTTCTCTATCTTCATCAGCAATCAATTTTTTCCAACAACCTTAAAGTATTATTTTCACAGAGATTGAGACAATGGTTGCATCAAGTGCTCGCAATCTTGATAGATAAGTATTAATGAAACTTTTGTTTCAATTTATATGCTTGAGTCATTTTCCATGTGGCATAACAAATTATCTTATATTGGCTATAGTACTTTGCAATTTATGAATAAAAGTGCTATAATATCATGTGATAATATAGATAAGAAGGATTGTGAAATATGTTTACAACCAAAGATAACCAAGAAATTGTTCTCAAATATTGAAAGATCTAATAAAGTACTTGTACTGCTGCATTCTAATTTTTATGAATTAAATGGTATTGTGCATCAGGCAAGTGCACCTGATACACCACAACAAAATGGATTGGCAGAAAGAAAGAATCAAACTTTGGTAGATATGGTTAATGCCATGATCTTACAAGACAAATTGCCAATAAATTTGTGCCAAGAAACACTTCTTACTGCATATCATGTTTACAGCAAAATTCCTTTAATGAAATTTAAGACATCTCCATAAGAATTATGAAAAGGAAATGTACCAAATATCCAAAACTTTAAAGTATGGGGATGCCATTTGTATTATATAATTCTTGATCCTAAGCGAACCAAATTAGGACCAAGGGCATTAAAAAATTTGTTTGTTCGATATGCTAAAAATTCTAAAGGTTATCGATTATTAGATGTTCAAGAGATGTTGAATTCCTCGAATACAAATTTCTAAAAGGGTCAAATGATATCTCAGCATATTCACAAACACCAATTGACACAAAGTAAAAGAAAATTGTTTGATTCTCCAAGTGAGCCAAAGAGAAATCAAAGAGTGAAGAGAATGAAAAATTTTGGTTTCTGATTTTTGTAACTCTCGTGGTAGAAGAAGATAGGGAAAAGGTTGTGAATAAATTACCCAGATCCAAGAACGTTCAGTTAAGTAATGGCATCTAGATATGCATTATTTTGGAAAGAAACAATTGATTAGGAAAGGACGTGCCGAAAAAGAATTCTTAATGCTCTGTCAAATCGTTAATATGAAATTTTTCGATCTTACACAAATCCTAAAAACATTTGGACTGCCTTCGAGACCAAATACAATAATGACAAACAAGGTACTGATAGATTTATAGCTTTGAAATATTTTGATACATATGCACAGATTGCTCAAATATCATCCATTAGAGTTATATTAGCTTTTGCATCAACTTATAAATTTCATCCGCATTAGATAAATGTTAAAACAACTTTTCTAAATGGCAAATTAGAAGATGAGGTGTATATGGAATAGTCTGAAGCTTTTATTCTACCTGGAAATGATAATAAGGTTTGCAAATTAAACAAATTATTATATGGCTTGAAGCAAGCACCAAAACAATGGCATGAAAAATTTGATTTGGTGATAAATATATGTGGATTTAAGCATAAACAATGTTGACAAGTGTATTTATTCAAAGTTTACCAAATAGTATGGATTTATAATCTGCTTATACACAAATATGCTTATTGTAGGTACAAATATGCATAGCATAAATGAAACTAAAAAGTATCTATCTTCTCAATTTAAAATGAAAGATTTGGGAGAAGTGAATACAAGTTTAGATACCAAAGTGATTAAATACAGTGAGGTTATGATTTAAGTCAAGACCACTATGTAAAGAAAATTATTAAAAAATATAAACATTTGGGAATTACAAAGTCAAAGTACAATATGATGTGTCAATTAAATTGATGGAAAATAGTGGACAACCTTTAGCACAATTAGAATATGCTAGTGCAATTGGAAGTCTAATGTATGATATGCATTGCACAAGACAGGATATAGCCTTTATTGTGTGTAAATTGTCCAAATATAATGATAGTCCTAGTACCATGCATTGGAAGGGCCTAAGTAGAATTCTTTGTTACATAAGGAAAACAATACATTATTGTCTATTCTATGGAAGACAACCAACAGTACTAGAAGGATATTCATATGCCAATTGGATAACTAGCACAATTGATAACAAGTCAACATTTGGATGGATTTTTTCAAGCGTGTAAATGGTGCAATCTCTTGGCCATCACAAAAGCAACACGTATAGCTTATTCAATGATGAAATCTGAATTTATAGCGCTATTGGTGGCTAGTAAAGAGGTTGAATGGTTGCGAAATTTGTTATTGGATAAAGACTTGTGACCACAACCGATGGCAATCATATCTTAACATTGAGGTAGGGACAACTATGTCTAAAGCATATAGTAAAATATGCAATGAAAGATCTAAATTTATAACTTTGCGACATGAGTATGCTCAACAATTAATTACTTATAGAATTATTTCAGTAATTTATGTGCGAACAAATAATAACTTGGCCGATCTATTCACTAAGGGGCTCTCAAAAGGTTTGGTTAGCAATATTGTCAAAGGAATGGATCATTGACCAATTGATAATAGTCAAGATAGTGGAAACCCAAATTTACAATTTTTAATGAATTTGTCAAAGTTCAATGGGTAACAACAAGTCGTTTTATCTTGACAGTGATCAAGTACTAGGGTACAAGGCTAGTATTCATAAAAAATTAGGAGGATGAGTGTAAGAAAGTACTATTAGTGAAGTTCAGGTTTTAGCAAGATAAGGCTATGGTAACAGCTTATATTTTGGCTATACCAATATCGAACAATTGGCGGACATTGAATAAACATGAGATTTTAGAAATACTAGTAACTTCTTTTATATTGTTTTTTTTGGTAAGGAAGTTCTTTTATATTGTTTATGTGCATTACTTTCTTGATTCCATGCTTTCTCTAGTTGCTAGGCGACATTTTATAGGCTCAACCACTTTATATTCGCCAAGCCAATAAACAAAACAAATTAGCAACATGTACATTATAACTTTTAAAATTGCCTGAAGCTTATGGGGAAGGAATGAGAAAAACTCAATTTGGCTTCCTGTCCTAGGCCTAGAGTGTAAGCTGCAGGCCCACTTCACAGCGCACGACTCAGAAAGCATCGAAGACGACACATGCTTCATAGTGAGATCAGTTTCGCGTGCAGTCCGAAGGAATAGGAATCGTTTGCAGGCAGTGAGTAGTAGGGCAACAACATGGGCTTTAAAATGTTTTTACTACGATCATCATGCGTGCATGTGCATTCTAAAACTGAAACATCGTCACTGTTAATCATTGGGAAGAGGAATCTTTTGCAGGCAGTGAGCAGTAGGGCAACAACATGGGCTTTAAGATGTTTTTACTATGATCATCGATCATGCGTGCATGTGCTTTCTAAAACTGAAACATCGTCACTGTTCATCATTGGGGAAGACACCGAACTGGCCAATGTGATTCTCTTAACATGGACTCGTCGACCCAGTGGAGAGAACTCTGAACTGGGGCGCCTTCCCACTGGATATCAGCAAATTATGAGTCCACGATCACCGGAAATTAATAAACATCCAAAGGCGTCGTGTGCAACTTTATAGAGTGGCTCGTATTTGTATTTGCTTTTTGTAGCGTGGTCGGTTTGTGCTTTAATGCGTTTGTAGGTGAATGTGCGTGCGAACGGATGGGTGGCATGTGGGAGCCAAATTTAACTTTGTATGCCGTCGAAGTTAGAGCAAGATAATGGACCCATGTGCTAATACTAGTGAGTATATAGCAATTGAACTCTTTCACTAGAGCCGTCATGGTCCATTCGTGCCCATTAGAAAAGGGGGAAAAGAGCCTCTCCATTATTATGATCGGCTAAAGAAAGTGCTAAGTAACATGCTCTTTACTCTTCTTTTCTTGTATTGACTGTTATTATCTTAATTAAATGGGATTTTGAATTGGAAAAGCAATGGGATAGTCTCGTAATAAGAAGAGATGTGATCCAATGGTGGGCATATTCGACTTCAGCAAAAGTACGGTATTTTTTCTGCACTATTGGACTCTAAATTTTGAATAAGTAGTTTTTTTTTTCACTCGCACCATTTAAAGTTCGTAAATAGCTTATAGAGTAGCAAGACTTTTAGGGAAATAATTGGGGAGAAGAATACTAGAAGTGTCAAAAGTTGTGTATGGTAATCACTTTAATGCCAAAAGTTTTTTTCGGATCACTTAAATGCCAAATCAGAGAAAAAACAATCACTTAAGTGCCAATTCCGGCCAAATTGATTACGTGACCTTTATAATTAAGATTTTTAATATGACTTTGCATATTTTTAAAAAATGCAGTCCACGTGGACGTCCAAAACAACATCGCACAATCAGACTGGCACTGAAGTGATCATTTTTTAACAACGACTAGCACTGAAGTAATTACTTTAAACAAAATTTGACACTCAAACGATCACTATTTACAATTTTTAGACGACGTCGTTTAAGAGTTATATGCTGACTGGACACGCCGGCGACCCACGTAGGATTGAAAAATTAATAAAATATAGCCACGTCGGATTTTTGGTGACCCAGATCGGAATTGGCACTTAAGTGATCGTTTTTTTTTAAAAGTGGCACTTAAGTGATCCGAAAAAAACTTTTGGCACTAAAATGAGCGTCGTACACAAGTTTTTGTACTTCTAGTGTTCTTCTCCCGAAATAATTGTCTTAAAAGTCCTAAACTTATTGTACGACAATCAATTCAGTTATAAACTTTTCAATTTTTTCAATTTAGTCCTAAACATTCTGACGATTTACCAATTTATTCCTAAACCTTTAGACTAATTGCCAATATAGTCTTTTTTGTCAATTTTGGTTGGAAATTATTGATGTGACGGTTGTCGATGGCCTTGCCACGTAAGACGGCCGGTGTCCGTGTTAGCGACTTCCGATCAAAATTGATCAGAAGAATTACATTGGCAAAATGTTCAAACGTTTAGAACTAAATTGACAAAATTGAAAAGTTTATGACTGAATTGATAACCGCACAATTAGTTTAAGATTTTTTGAACAATTTTCCTGACTTTTAGGTCGTGACTAATTCAAGATCTCTAACCGGACATCAACTTAATCTCCTAAAAAAGTAATAAAAACAATGGCAGCGCCATGCACGGCTGTCAATTCAATGGGAAACTTTCATGGTAAGGCAGAGAGCGAAAGTGAAGATTTAAAAGCCTTTTAGGCCATATTCAGAGATATCATGGTTAACCTAGCTTAACAAGCAGCCTCCTTGTCCCCTGCTTTTGCGAGATACTTCCACATAAGTATTTAGAGGAATAATTGACGATATTTCCTCGATGCGCGTGCTAATATAAGACTTTGTGTCGTTGGCTTTATCGATAGAACGAAAAACTCATAATACAACAAAAACGAGGCAACACCTTTGGCGAAAACATTTTATTCCAACGGTGAACAATTTCAATGGGAAAAAAAGAAAGCATTAATCCAAAAGTCAAGGTGATTTAAATAGATCTTAACCCTTCATCGAAGTTCCGGAGGGCAGGGGCGCCGCCGCCTAGATGCACCAAATTCTGGCAACCGGGTGCAGTTTTAGGCAACAAACATTGATTTTCAAGGATTATTATTGATGTAATGGGGAACCAAAAAGAAGAAGGGTTCCAATCCAAGCTGACAGCAAACTAAGCGCACGGGCTCATCAAGAAAACAAAAACAGGTCTATTGGTTTTTGATAAAATAAATGTGTGTGGACCAAACCCATTTCAAAGCAAGCCCAAATGGCAGCAAAGACATGGGTTTTAATGTCTTGGGTCTAAAGGAGGGAAAAAACCGCCAAAAACTCCGAACTTTGCCATCTGTGACACATTTACTCCGACCTTTTTTTTGTGACATCAAAAACCCCGAACTTTACTTTTTGTGACACATTTACCCCAATGTATTTAGTCCATGGGCATTTTCGTCTTTTTTGCTTTTTCTTTTTTTTTTCCTTTCCGGCGAGGGGGGCCTCGCCCGACTCAGGCAAGGTCGACCCTCGCCGGGCGTCGGGCGAGGGTCGACCTCGCTCGAGTCGGGCGAGGGCCGCCCTCGCTGGGCGAGCGAGGGCGGCCTCACCCGATCGGCGAGGTCGGCCCTCGCCGGCGTCGGGCGAGGGTCGCCTCGCCCGGACGAGCGAGGTGGCCCTCGCCGACGCCGGCGAGGGCGGCCCTCGCCGGATCCGGCCCTCGCTCGACGCCGGCGAGGGCGGCCCTCGCCGGCGTCGGAGAGGTTCGCGCTCGCCCGGGCGAGCGAGGGCGGCCTCGCCCGACTCGGGCGAGGTCGACCTCGCCCGACGCCGGCGAGGGTCGACCTCGCCCGAGTCGGGCGAGGGCCGCTCTCACTCGCCCAGCGAGGCGACCTCGCCCGATCCGGCGAGGTCGACCCTCGCCCGGGCGAGGTCGACCCGCCCCGATCCGGCGAGGTCGACCCTCGCCCGGCGAGGTCGACCTCGCCCGATCTGGCGAGGTCGACCCTCGCCGGCGTCGGGCGAGGGTCGCCTCGCTCGGGCGAGCGAGGGCGGCCTCGCCGGCGCCGGCGAGGGTCGCCCTCGCCCGGGCGAGCAAGGGCGGCCCTCGCCGACGCCGAGCGAGGGCGGCCTCACCAGATCCGGCAAGGGCAACCCTCGCTCGACGCCGGCGAGGGTCGCCTCGCGCGATCGAGCGAGAGCCGCCCTCGCTCGACGCCGGCGAGGGCCCTCGCGGATCCGGCGAGGCGACCCTCGGCGGCGTCGGGCGAGGGTCGATCTCGCCCGAGCCGGGTAAGGGCCGCCCTCGCTCACCCAGGCGAGGGCGAACCTCGCCCGACGCCGGCGAGGGCCGCCCTAGCTCGACGCCGGCGATGGCGGCCCTCGCCCGACGCCGGCGAGGCCCCCCTCGCCGAAAAGGAAAAAAAAAGAAAAAGCAAAAAAGACAAAAATGCCCATTGATTAAATACATTGGGGTAAATGTGTCACAAAAAGCAAAGTTCGGGGTTTTTGGTGTCACAAAAAAAAGTTCGGGGTAAATGTGTCACAGATGACAAAGTTTGGGGTTTTTGGTGGTTTTTTCCCTTTAAAGGGTGAATACTTTCTCTGATAACCATTCCATTGCAAGGTCTATCGGTGGGCCTTAAAGATCCTCGTCTGAATAACTCCGGCCCACTTATATTGTCCTAGAATCAGTCTCGCTATAATTCTCTCATTCCTTATTAATATAATGGAAAAAGATGCAAAAAATCCCAAACTATATCTATTGTAACACATTTAGCCCAAACATTTTTTACAACACCAAAAATCCTAAACATATACATGTGTGACACATTTACCCTCCGTTAAGACATTATTAATGAGCACCATTAAAAATCTGTCTACGTGTAAGACGGAAGACAAACGGTATTGACATGACGCTCACATGACTTAACTGAAAACGTCATTTTAACTAGAAAATCATTTGACGGAATCTTGACAAAGGATAAATGTGTCACATGGGAATAAGTTTTGGGTTTTGATATCATAAGAAAAAGTTTAGGATAAATGTGTTATAGGCATTTAGTTCATCTTTTCCAATGGGCCTTAAGAAAATGCAAAAAACTTTGAGTTAAAGGAGTTTTCCGAAATGCAAATGACGTTTGATAAGTTGTAACTTAAAAATCCTTTGTAAAGCAACTTTGGATTAAATAGTGTTTAGAAAAACTCTTCTTGCAAAGGACTTTAGCTGCGTTTTTTTCTATTTTTTATTAAAAAAAAACACAAACCCTTCGTCGGCTCCAGCGAAGGGTTCAGTCTGCTGACGACCGTCATCTAAGGTCTCACAACCTCAGGTGGCCCCCAACGAGGGTCACCTAAGGTTACGCGACCCAAACTGCCCTCGCCAGGGACGCGCAACCCCTCACCGGTCCTTCGCAACCAAATCTAGCATCGCTTTTCACTCTCGCACAAAAAAAGTGAGGTGAAAGAAGATATAGAAATTTTGAGAAAGCGGAAAACATTTTTCCCACTTTTGAAGGTCTTTTTTCCATTTGTGGAAAATGTTTTCCATGATTATTTTATTTTCCGTGAAACGACAAAAAATCCGGACAACATTTTTCTAAAAGTTATTTTTCGTAAAACGAAGTAAGCCTAAAAGATCTCGTTTTCGTTCGCATACTAACACCATCTTCCTTTCCAGGTTGTACACGATGGTCATTTATCGGAAATCCCTTTATCGGACCACGTGAGATAATTGTGAAATGACGTTACATGATGGTAAAACTATAATTATTCCAATAAAAACGTCTCGTATTATAATTGACTTGTTCATCCATCTTTCTTGTAAATAGCTATAAATGGTCGAATACTAAAGAAGTAGAGCTTGCCTTCTTCAAAAGACAGGAAGAAGTACATTTCCATCAAATGTTACTCTCTAAATTTGCAAGGACAAGAAGAATTAATTGGGGCAAGCCCTGAACGGACACCACAAGAAAGCCAATCTAATTTGGAGCAACGCCATCTCTGAATTGAAAAGGATGTATCTGTTCCAATTTAAACTAACTAGCTTATGAACTGATATAGTTGTCCATCCTTGCAGGTGATGACAAAAAACAAATAGAATCGTTAAAAGGAGCATCCCCATCTCTAATGATCAAAAGGGAGAAATAGAATCATAGGATTCCAAATGCAGATATGGAAGTCTATCGATCTGACTTGGCCCAGGCAGTTGTCAATAACACAATTCCTAGTAAAAAGGATTGTTCAGGCAAAGGACCATATAGAACAAGTTCTGTATCCTATGAGAAGTCCATAGCTCAAACACCCCGATTTGTCATAAGTTTTCATTACAAACAGATCATTAAGGAGGTCACGTCCCATCAGTTTCCTTCAGTGGGTGTCCTCGAGTATATTGTCTAAGAACAACTGGGATTTCACTGCTCAGCAATACTGGTGTACTAGATATTGTTTGTTCATGCCACTACTCCTATGTGTCTGTCTCTAAGTTCTGTGAACATTCAGGGTCATTTGATGGTAACCCTGGGGATGTGGTTCTTATGGATAACGGACAAACCATAGCTCGATGACATCAGCTCTACTTTGAAAAGTTTGAACAATAAGACAACTGAACGGTGATATTTTCATGGCGCTTTAGACTATGTTTCCAGAAGACCAGTGTGGGTGGGACTGGTCCGAGAGGTTATCTGGAACTACTGGCTTGGCTAATTCTAGCTTGATTATGCTCAAATGTAGTAGCACAAGCATTTGTCGGTCGGCTGGTTTATGTGGATGTTTGATGGGGCTTGGACAGCATTCTGTCAATGTTGTATCATTAAGTGACCGGCATTCTGCTGAGAATTTTGCCATTGATGGGTCACAAAACAAATTGCAGAGAAGCATTCTGGGTAGAAACAACTATCTTTCCGAGGGATTGTCTTATAGTTTGGACTAGAATCAGCATGTTGCAAAAGAGATGAAATCTTTTAGTGTTAAAGGTCAAGATGTTTCAGCGCATCAAGTTCTCTTGCTAGAAAATCATATGATGGGAGCCAATCTTCCAGTTATGTTTGTTCCACCAAGAAAATTGCAGTTGCAACCAGCAAACTTCCTTCTTTTCAGAATTCAAGAAACCAGGCTGAAGATTTGGGACTAGATTCAGGGAGATGAAGACTGCAAATGATTGTATTTTGGTCGATAGAGATCCTGCCGCAGGTTGAGTTGGGACCTGGGCAACCACGTGAGAAAAATCGGGCTTCAGGGAATTCATTCCAATCTTTCACGGGCTTAGGATATTTAGGCTTATTGTATAATTGTTCAAGACATTCCATGAGCAAATGGTAAATAATTCAGCAACTGCTAGTAAGTGGGAGGAATCTAGGCAGTCTTAAAAATGACATGAGCTCATTGAGCGCTTGTGCAAGAAAAGAAGACAGGTGAACCGAGAGAAGCTGTATTGTGTGAATAAAACGATCTATAGCCATACTGAAAATGGTAAAGGTGATACAGAAGAGAGCTCAAAATTTCCTTGTTTCGACAATCTAACAATATTTTTTAGGAGTGGACAATACAAAGATTCCAATGCCAATATGAAAGGCCCTGAAGTAGTAAAGCCTATGTTATGGCATTCCATCTTTGATACTGCTGAACGTGATTCAGTGATGCTCACACAATTTTTTTACTGTAGTCCAAAAATGCCATTGGACAACTCTGGCGTGAATTTTCAAAGAACTGTGGACAAGAGCAATGGGGTTAATTATCTTTCTGATTCCTCTTGCTTTCCAACAGAATCAAGGTTTACAATTCAAGGCAAGGAGGAAAATGTACATGCTTTTACTAGTTTTGCTGTTGGAAGTTCAGCAAAGAGGAATCACTTTTCAGATCGATTATTGAATTAGCCTCAAGATGCTGCTTTCAATAGAGAGAGTAATAGTCTCGCAGAGAAGTTCTCCTCACATGGTAGTGTTCATAATGGTGGCAACTTCCTCAAGCCCATGATTTCACCCATGTGTCTTAGGCTAATTTCGCCATTGCAAGCATCATCATCGGCCTTTCATCTGGAGCCAAATATGAACCCAACTTTGTCAAAACAAGGCAGCAACACGTTCTCATGTCTACTTTATGACAATATGAGATTACTTACATTAAGGCAAATGTTAGAGTTATCTCAACAGCAACAAGCAATATTGGGGTTAATGAGCCATGGTAATGAGGGGTACAGTGGCTCCTCTTCTTTCCAAATGCAACATACTCTTGTTGATCCATTACAGTAGTCAGAGAGAAGGAGGAGACTCAATCTACTTGGAGACAGATCGATTTTGAGGTGGACACCACCTCACTGCTTCTTGTTGGTACTAGCAGGATGCTCGATGTTCCTCCTGAAACTGGGCCCTTCAAGATAAACAACACTCATCAAGAAAGTGTCAAAGATAATGCTCGTTTGTAGGAGAAGCATGTAGCCTTAAATGTTGACTTGTCAGAGAACTTTCTTGAGAGCAGTGTCAATCTGTCTTTTAATGTAGTGATGGTCCTAGTGAAGTAGAAGAGAAGGGCAACACAACATGTATGGACCATGTGGAAAATTTCGTCCGTCGAAGAGGAAATAAAGTCCATCTTGATGGGGGCTGGTGACATAAATAATTTTGCTAGTAAGGCAAAGCATACAGTAGAAAAGCTGTGTGAATTGGAAACTATTGCAGCTAGTGGTGGTAGAACTCTGCTGAGAATTGGTCTTTGCTGAAGGAATCTATTTCTCAAGCAGAAGCTGACGGTCATTTGTTCCTGTAAAGTTTTAGCTTGTTAATGCTGTGAAAATAACTTCCCTGTATCCTTATCAATCATATGGTGTTCTATACAGTTAATAAACTGTGCTTTGATGACTGCGAATATGAAAATTCAATTGTGCAATGAAGAGCACTTAAAATTTGCTAGTGAGTGACGAGACCTATATCGATGAGAACTCAAATAACCTTTATTGCACAAAGGTAGTGGATAAAATCTTTTCAGCGAGCTCTGAGGTTATTTTTGGGACAAGACTATCTTCGCGTAGCTGGATTCTGTTACTTGTTTGTCTCCTGAGATCTTCTCGCGATATTGAAGGAGATATACGACTTGGGATAACCAAAAAGCTTGGATGGCTTTTCGACATACTTGTCCATGAAGAAATATATCCTTGCATCCTCTTAATGTCGATACCCCCACTATATGGTACTAAGAAGACCCTGGAGTTGGTGTGGGAGACTCTGTTTGCTTCACTTATACATTTCTTCAAGTCTTTTATAATTGTGGCCTCCTTTAGTTCGGCATGGGGAGAAGTGGAGGTATTCTTGCTTGACAACTTCTTCCATCCTCACTTTCTTTGTTGAGAGATTATAATGGAGCTGTGGTGCTTTATGATGCACTATGCTGACAGGGTTTATAACTTTGTTACTAGTGTTGGTGTGTCTCTCTCTTCATCAGTCATGAATGTAGCCTTGCTCGTGAAAAGTTTTTCTCTGAATTTGCCTTCAGACAACTTGAGAGGCATCGCTAAATAAAAGATAATCAGTGACTATGATGAACCGATTGGAGGGTTTAGCGGCATGCGCATCTACGCTTGTCCTCCCAGCTGCTGGGGGCTCCAATCTTTGTGTTGTGTGCTGTTTTGCCATCTCTCCAGTTGGCCGAATCAGACATTGACGAGAAGACACTAAAGTTCCTAGCCGATATCCTGCGGAGCTGCACCCGTTCTACAGAGAATGTGTAATTGGTCATATAGAAATGGAAGGAAGAGATGGATGTCTAAGAGCTCTGCTATTAGGGAGCTGTATCATATGTTACTAAGTGAATAGCACAGAGCTCTCGCACATTTGGCAGTTGAAGCATTTGAACATTTGGCTGCAAGAACCCTATGCAATTAGCTTTGGAGATTTGTGCCGCAAAATGCTGCTCTATTATATGATTTATCGCAAGGAATTGAGGCAAATGTCTCAAATGTCAAAACAGTCCATCGATCACACTGACATTGCAAGATGAGAGGTAACCATGTATCCATTCCAATTTACTCTACATAATCTCTTTCTTGATATGTTTTATCTCTACTCTCAATAGGAAATGACAAACATCCAAGAAGGCAAATTCAAGTGAAAGGTAATCTTGCATCGAATCTAGTTTACACTTCCTAATCATATCCTAACATGTTTCGACATTATTCTTGATAGGAAATGTTAACACTTGAAGGACTAATGCGAAAGAGGGGTAACGTTATATAGTTCACAATTTTCATTCCCCAAATGGTCTTTAATTGACATATCTTTAATCATTTTATATAGGGTTGCCAAGTCACCACGTGGCAGGTAACTACCCTGCTCTCTAAAAACAAATGGAAATTCAATGGAGAATTTTTTATCCAATAAAAAGGAACCTTTAGTGTTTTCCTAAAAACGAGCACAAAAATGGAAATGTTGAGAGGAAACAGAATTTTCACAAAGTTTTTGAATATTTTCTTTATCCGAAATTTGTCTCTTCGCTTGGTGGATCATTCATTTTGAATCGAAATTCGTTGCGAAGATTAATTTGCTCAGATGATCTCAACAAAATGAAATGGAGATATTAATCATGCCAAGCGAGAAATACTCAGGATGAGGAAAGACAAGCCATTCCTACACGTCTTATAAATGCTTTGAGAGTTGAGCAAAAAAGAAAACCCGAGTTGTTTAAGGACGAGGGATTCATGCGCAAGTGGTACATAGATCAAAATGAAAAGAGGCATTTCTTTCCTTTATTCTACACACTACATGTGCCCATAGTTAATCCCTTTGAGCATTTAAATATGAAGAATTCACAGTATAC
Organism: Syzygium oleosum; assembly: GCF_021117445.2. NCBI lineage: Eukaryota > Viridiplantae > Streptophyta > Magnoliopsida > Myrtales > Myrtaceae > Syzygium > Syzygium oleosum. Next base: position 10,344,695 of record NW_026607487.1, read on the forward strand.
CCCTGTCAAGAACCACCCCATAATCGGGCAAATTTAGAAGTTTTGGTTGATATTATTTGAAGAAAAAGATGAGAAAGGTTTATTTGCTTTCATTTGTTTTAATCTTTTTATGATAACTTCAGGTAAATTTCATGGAAACTCGAAACATTCCAAAATGAAGAAAAGCATTCATTTGTCTACCCAAACACTAATACATTTTGCTTAACCAAGTTGAGCCTAAGCATTTATTTCAAAAACCCAAGTAGTGATTATCTCCCCATATTGGGGCAAAGCATATGATTTACCGAGGAAATTAGTGCTTATGTGACAATTTGTAAAATTTGGAGAACATCTCGAAAAACCTAAGAGCTCAAAAAGCTCAAAAGAGCAAAAATCAAAAGAAAACTAGGGAGTATGAAAAGTAGTGTGCCCGATACAAGTAAAGCCAATGCCCATTAGAAAGAAGAAAAGTCACATCAAGAGTAAAACTCCTAGGTGAGAGAAAAAAGAGAGAGAATGTCAAAAGCAAAATGTTTGTATGAAAAGAATATCACTGCAAATATAAAAGCCATTAGAAAAAGGGCAAAACTCTTATGTTGAAATAATTAAATAATGGACTTTCGAGACAAATTAGATTTCCAGAATTAAGTTCTTTCGAAAAGATTGGATGATATGGTAATAATGCCATGATAATCATCAATTTTTAAACTCCTTTTGAAAATTTATGAGCCTTTTGAGCCTCTCACCAAATCAACATTACAACCATTTCCGAAGTATCTTCTGATTGGGATGGTTCAAGTGAAAATAAGAACTTCCTAGACAAGCTTCCACTCAAAGAAGTGGGATCAAGGTTGTCTTATTTCATCTTAAGATTTATTGACTTGTAAACCTAGCAAAGATGACATCGATGATTATTTCATTTCTTAGCCAATGATGTTTTTCCTTTGTTGAAACCCTGACCAGACCCATATTACGATCCTTTAAAAGATCTCTTGGATTGGTTAATGTGTACTTATTGCGAATGATTCTTAAAGCCTTCGACACTAGTAATGTGAGGTATATTGAGTGATCAGACCTATGTCCCACATTAATGGATGGGATCAAACAACCTTCTTTAAGGGTATGTGAGAAGCCCTTTCCGATTAAAGAGTTCTCGTCTGGCATACTTAATAAGCCATTTTCATTAGTCAAGATCATTTTTTACAAAAACTTGTTTCCTTAGGGAATTTGATGATTGATGATATCTTCCAAGCCTGATGACAATTTGGCGATATTGAATGATGTTAAATATTTTCCAAACGGTCGAAATTAGCTTGATTTGCTCATGCAACCAATGCTTTCTCATTGTTAATATTCTTTTAATATTGTCTCTCATGACATTAATTCAAATTGATCTCACTTGGTACACCTTCACTACCCCAGAGCACTTCTTACGACACATTCCGTTAGATTGTGCAGTAGTCATCTCAGAATATTCTTGATTGACAGGTATGGCGAGTTTTAGCAGCTCGAAACCATTTCTATATAGAAAACTTCCCCAGCGAAGTTGACTTCAACATACAGTAAGCTTCAATAGCCTGTGATGTCCTCCTTATGCTAGATGTACGGGTAACATCTCGGGATACACTTTGAATGATGATTGACAGGTATGGTGAGCTTTTGCAGCTCGGAACCATTTCCTCTTCAAACGGCGAGCTTTAGTAGCTCAAAGTGATCTTTTTCCATTAGGTGTGCAAACGTAGCCGTGGAATTTTATTTGCACAGTGAGCTTTCACAACCCGTAGCATTTCATTAACCTGGCAAGCTTTCGTAGCCAAGATTTCTTGTTCACACGGCGAGCTTTAGTAGCCCAGAGTGACCTATTTCCGTTAGGTGTGCAAACGCAGCCTTGGAATTTTATTTGAGCAATGAGCTTTCGCAGCCCGTGGCATTTCATTAACCTGGCGAGCTTACGTAGCCCAGAGTTTCTTATTCACACAACGAGCTTTGGTAGCCCATAGTGACCTATTTCCGTTAGATGTGCAAACGCAGCCTCAAAATTTTATTTGCACGCCGAGCTTTTGATGCCCAGAGCATTTCATCGACTTGGCAAGCTTTCGCAATCCAGAGTCTTCATCTACTCGAATACCTAAGTGAAAAATCTTAGGTATTCCAAAATCCTAAGTGAAAACCTTAGGCATTTCAAACCCTGAGTGAAAAATCTTAAACATTTCAAATCATTAAGTCTTGAGTAAAAACCTTAGGCATTTCAAATCATTGACCTAGCAAGCTTTTATAGCCCAGTGTCTCTTTTTTTGCATGATGAGCTTTCGTAGCCTAGAGCACCCTGTCGACCTAGCAAGCTTTCGCAGCCAAAGTCTCTTTCTTTGCATGGCAAGCTTTTGCAGTCCGAAGTACCGTATCGACCTGGCGAGCTCAGCCCAGAGTATCATTCATTGTACGGCGAGCTTACGCAGCCCGGAGTACTCCATCGATCCAGCAAGCTTTTGTAGCCCAGAGTCTCCTTAATTTTTCTTGCAAACATAAGTAAATAATTTTACCCTCCTTAGTTTTCAATAAAAAAATATGTGTCCCTAAGCCATGATCCTTACACCAAATTCACTTGCATTTCCATTACCTGTTAGCAAAAATTTAGGTGTCACATTGTCTTGCCGTTGGCACCTTATTTTTGAAAAAAAATATATATAGCAAAAACACAAAAAATAGCACAATAATAAAGAGCATGGACATATAATAAATGGGGCCACATATTTAATAAATACATAGAAATTTTCAAAAAGAATCAATAAAAAAATCGAAAAAATCATTAAAAATAGAAGAAATAGAAAAAATTTAAAAAAAATGAGAAAAATTTAAAAAAATGGAAAATATAAAAAGCCGGGCCGGGTCGCATTCAAAGATATAGGCCGGGCTGGAAATTTCATAAACTGAATATAATCGGACCGGGTCCAGCGACTGGTCCGAAATCCAAGCCCAACCCGGACCTTTAGGGTCCGGATCAGACCCACATTCTGACCAGGCCTAGTGGCCAGTCCGAAATTGCAAGTCCAACCCAAACCTTTAGGGTCCAGGTCAGACCCATAAACGAGGACCGGGTTTCCTGACCCAGTCCGAAGTCCATTTTCCAGAATTAAAAAAATAATAATAAAAATAAGGAAAATTTACATAGTTTAAGGCTTTTATTAACATTTTAGGTTTAGAAAAAATTTGATTCAAAATTGAATAAGCCTTTAGGCCATTACAATAGGGTTTTTGAATTCTTTCTTTTTTGGATATAATGCTAGGTCTCTGTTTATGCACATTTATTTCGATTTTACTTGATTTTACTTTTTCAATACATTGATTGTTATTTTCCTTTTTGGAATGGTCAGGATGAATCTTAGGACCATAATAAACATTGCATGGACACCTAGCGAACGAAAACCTTAGGACTCATAATTAGTAAAAAGATTGTCTGGACACTTTAGTGAATAAATAATCAAGTTTAGATACCGAAAAGGCATTAGTTAATTAAGTAGTGTAATCAAGTCCTCGTTCCTAAAAATCTCTGATTGCACATGCATCGAGACAACACTCCCACGTCTTGATTAGGGTTTCTAGCCGACCCTCAATAATAGCCAGTGCCGACTCCTAATAATTGCATAAACTAAAAAAATCAATGTCACATGAGATATGGACTTGGGAGAGCTTACGCTTGGAATTGATAGACAGTTTTGGAATACCTATTAGATGATATGTTCGAGCTGTCTTTTAGGGATACCAATTTGGACTGTCTTTCGAGTAAGTACCTCTAAACCTATTGCTCGAGGGTGGCCCCTCGAAGGGTAGGCCACAACAACATCAAGAAGAAAACGAATTGAATAGCTCGTGTTTTGACTATACCTAGATCGAACATCAACCGACCCCGGGTAGACTTGAAATTTTAGGAAGAGTAGTCTCTTCCTTTGTTTTATTTATGACCATTACTTTCTTAATCCCATGCTTTGTCAATTCGGTAGGTGATATTCAATGTGCTCAACCGCTTTATATTCGCCCAACCACTACACAAAACAAATAAAAGCAACATGTGCGTTTTCCCCTTTTGAAAATTGCTTCAAGCTTATGAGGAAAGAAATAGAGAAAAACCCAGTTTCGCTTCCAGTCATAGACCTGGAGCGTCGCTTGAGGCCCCACTTAACAGCGCATGACTCAGAAAGCATTCATTGAGGACGACATTTGCTTCATAGTCAGAGATCAGCTTCGCATGCAAGTCCAAAGGAATAGGTATCTTTTGTTACGCAATTGGTCGTAGGTCAACGATGTCGGCTTGACTATCAAGAATCTTTAAATTAAAAAAGGACAGCACATGCTTCCAGTTAAGCATTTAGCTACTGGTTTGAGTCTTGTCCCTGCATTTGCCACGAAGAAGAACCTGCTAAGAGTGTTCTATTTTAAGATTACTGCATTATTATTTTGCGGGCAATGCGAAAGTGTACTGGGGTTTCTTAATTTTGGAATGGGGTATGGGAAGAAATCTGTTCCTTGACACAGGAAATATTTGCGTCGATTCAATCAGGATTGAATGTCCAAGTGCCTTGTCGCCGTCCGATCAACTGGACACGATCAAATAGTGTGTCTAGTTGGCTGATCACCTCTCACGCTTAGGAAATTCCTTTCGGGATTTTGACGTAAGAGTTATGTCAGTTCCTCGTACATGCATCGCATTGACCCGCCTAACAAATTTGTAAGAAGTGGGTGTTCTAAGAATTATCATATTGTTACTAATACTATTATTTGCTAAAAAAATTAGTGGAAGAGTTGAGTGAAGAGAAAAGATCACACTCAAATAGATTCAACTCTTTCGTCAATTCTCAATGATAGCTTTATGACCACTGACTTTTTGTCAATTCTCAATACCTGCAACACATTACGAAAAGTTTACGTTGAATCTCTTATTATGTCAGCTGGCAATGGATGAGATGAACCATTAACAAGCAACAACACAATGCATTTCCCAGTTTCTTTAAAATGTTCTGCTATGATCATCATGCATGCATGTGCTTTCTCATACTGAAGCGTTGTCACTGTTAATCATTGAAGAAGATACCTTGCTGGCTAATGGGATTCTCTTAACATGGACTCGTTGACCCCGTGGAAAGAACTATGAATTGGGATGCCTTTTCCACTAGAAATCATTTAACTATGAGTCCTAGCTAGATCCCCAGAAATTGATAAACATCCCACTGTTTTAATTTCATCATCTTCGTCAAATGTATGAACATGTCAGTGCTTCGGGATCTCGTAGAACTCCACGAGTTGACTTTTGTTTAGCGTCCCGCTCTTTGGCACCGCTCTCTGTAAGTTCAGTTCCAAGATCTCTTTTTCTTTTCTTGAGCATACATGTGCATTTGCATATACTGAATGTTATTTGAGAAGAGTACTTCATGCATGAACATGAAGTTCGTGTATTGATATAATCCGAAAACTATTGGGATTATGGGACCGTGGCTTCCTATACATGTTTTATGTGCATTAGACGAAGATTCGCTTCTGAAACAAATCGAACTAATAAGGAAGAGAAAATGAAATCTCCCTTTCAATTTTCAGGTGGCTAAGCTCACATGGACAACGCCTGTTGCCAACCCGATACTCCCAGCTTCCAGTATTACCCACCACCAACACCAACATGGCTCGATCCCTCATTGTCCTCATCGTCACCATGGTCGTCGTCACAAATGCCAACGTGGGTCAAAGTGGTCATAGGCGTCGCCGTTCTCTTGCTCTGCTGCATCCTTTACATATTCCTGAAACGGCGCGAAAAAGAGACAAACCCGTCTTCAACACCTGATTGGAAGCTTGCCCCAATAACGTCGCCACCGGCAAAACCACCAGTGGAGGCAGCTACAGAGACTCCGCCACCGCATGCGCTGGAAGTTAAGCCACCCAGTCCTTCTTGTGGTGCGGTGCCAACAATGCCAAGTTCTTGTCCATCGTGTGCATACAGTGGAGGGTTGTATCATATGAAGTGCCGATGCCCATGGTGTAGCTTCAGGAAAGAAGTTGGAGTTCACATACAATACCCTTCATAGAAATAAATTGGGTACAGCTAGAAGAATGTGAAGCACGCTATAGTTCTTAATATCCTTTTTGGAGATAGATTACAAATTGTTGATTGATTCATTTCTCTCCTTGTTTTGCTGTAACATTGTCAACTCTGTGCGGACTCATGCAGTTGGAGGAAAAGAAGAAACGCCTAAATCCAAAGAGGGCATGTGTTTTCAGTGTGCATGAGGTTTCATTGTATATGATAGTTGAGTTCCCTTCTTCAAAATCAAAAGAACTACTCGGATATAATTAATCCTACAGGCGTCAAGTTCGGCGCTGCTGTCGGGTTTCTTCGATGTCGTCTCCAATAGCTGCAGACCCGTGCAACTGTGATTAGATGATATGGTCGAGATATGGGAATCACCACATTGGGCGGAGTAGTGCATTGCCAACAAGTACCGGGCATTCACAGCAACATCGAATAGAAAGGAAGCAATTCATCCCAAGTATAAATTCTTACAACTCTTGTCCAAACGCCGTATTGTTGGATCAATAGCATGCAAACAAAAGTCAGTAATGCATATATTCTATATCCTTTGATCATTGAATGGAGGATTGTCAAGAGGGAATCTGCATCTAAAACCCAAATTTAAGACACTTAATTGAGTTCACTAACACCATCTACCATTCACTTCAACAATCTGGGGGAAAATTGTCTAAAAAGTTCTAAACCTATCATTCGTCAGTCAATTAAGTCCTAAACCTTTCAATTATATCAATTTAGTCTTAAACTTTTTGACAACTTGCCAATTTTCAATTGTGCCGATTTAGTCATAAAATTTTTGATAATTTGCCAATTTAGTCCTAAAACTTTTAACGATTTGCCAATTTAGTCCTTCTAACATATTTTGGCTAGAATTCGCTGGCGTGGCAATCTAATCAGTGCTAGCCGTCCTACGTGACATAGCTGGTATTGCTATGGACAGTTTTTGTAATTTTTTATTTTATAATTTTTTTCTTTTTTTCTTTTTTTCCTATTGTCTTTTCTATCGAACGATCAATTCTTTTTGTTTACTAAATGACAACTGAGGAATACCTCATTCATTGCGGTTTGGAATGCATTTATCTTTATTGCATCTGTCATTTTTCTTTCTTATCTTATCCTCTCATTTGAGTAGAGTGGACCTTCTATAAGATAACTCAAAAAAAAAAAGAAATTTGAAATTGGATATTGATTAGATCGTATTGCATGTTTAATACACATTAATCATTTATAATAGCTATAACGAATCATTTCTATAAGTAATCATTGATTAAATAGGCTATGGTTCCGTATGTGATATTTTCACATCATATAGCTCCTCCCTTATGTGCATAATGAGAATAATGCATGGAATAAAAAAAGATTGAAATATTCTCATTATTGACAGAGCGGGGCTAGTGTTTTTACAAGAAATCTCTAGCCAACCTTCCTACAAAAAAACTTTTTTAACATCAAATGGGTTGACACAAGATAAAAAAAATGGTAACTTCAACAATTTCCTTGTCCCCCACGCCACTTGAATTCTAGGAAGTCGTCGCTTCAACGGTCTTCGATGGTTATACGGGTATCCAAAATACAAACTTTTCTTTTTTTTCTTTTTTCTTTTTCCCTCTGCTGGCCATCGCCTCCACCTTAGCGCTAGTTGTGCCATGAAGGACAGCCATTGCTAACTAAACCGTCACGTTAGCAATTTCTAGCCAAAATTGACCGAAAAAACTAAATTGATAAATCATTAAAAGGTTTAAAACTAAATTAGCAAATCATCAAAAAATGTAAGATTAAATTGACACAATTGAAAATTGGCAAGTTGTCAAAAAGTTTAAGACTAAATTTGAACAATTAAAAGATTCAGGGTTGAATTGGCCGCCGTATAATAGATTTATGACTTTTTTGGACAATTTTCCCATTAAACTTTCCATGGTCTTCATGTCAAAGAGCAAGGGTTCTCTGCCTTGAAGCTCTCTATATGTCTCCTTACTTATATTTTCTCTATGAATATGCTATTCAAGATCACATCGACTAAATTCGAAATAAACCATTACACTATAATTTGACTTCCATATGCTACATGAGGAAAGATGATTACGAGCTTGCGTAAATACTCAAAAGTCAATGAAAGATCGAAACAATGTCACCTCAATAAAGAACTTGTGGAGTTAAGATGATTCGCATTTCTAGCGTTCCTTGTCAACACCCGTGGAAGCGTCCAACCTTGAAACGTCTCGTGTCCTCGGTCGAAGCACCGGCCCACGGAATTTGACGTCTTCACCGTTTGTCTGTGCCTGCAAACAGTGCCATTCGTATCAAATCAACACCGTTTGGTGCGCGAAATAAAAAAATCACCAAGAATTGCTCCTTCGTCGTCTTCAATCGTGACGTGCTGACCGAAGCACAGCCACCCATTATAACGAGAGGCCACCTAACGAAAATTCGCATATCTTCGCTGGTTGTGGAAGAATCATCGCAATAACATCACTCCCTGGTTTTGCTCGGATCTTCTTGTTAAGGTATGTACCAGCACCTCCTTCGACTCGTATTCTATCTTGCTGAAGCCCGTGATCGATCATCCCTGGTCGTGTAATCTTCTCGATTCGTCGTGATAAAAAATGGTTTCTTTTCTAAAGAAGTGCCGTCTTTTTGAAGAACTGTTACGTTTTCTTGTATGAATTGATGTTTGGAGATGTGTCTGTAAACTTGCCGCCGCTTGCAGAGTTTTCTTAATGGAGAACAACAACTATCCGCAAAATAATCCGGGTTTCCCTTACTTCCCTCCTCCATCGGGATGGATCGATCCGAATTCGGTATCGTACGACGACGACGACAACGTCCCGGCGTGGGTCATCGTCTGCATAGTCCTTGTCATCGTCATACTCTTGGGTTTCCTTTTCTACTACATCCGGAAGCGAGAGATCAGAATCTGGATAAAAGCCAAGGCACCTGCTCCGGCCGCAAAGCCAGCGGCGGCAGCACCTGCGAAGCCGGCTTGATCCGACTCCACCCACCAAGCCGCTGCCACCAGTGGGCGTCCCGATTTCGTTCCCAGGCAATTGTGCGGCTTGCCGGCGTAGAGGAGGACTGTATTCTTTCTCATGTACCTGCCCTCTGTGCAAGTATACGATGGAACATAATGCAGTGTATCCAGACAACAAATCAGACAGAAAATACAATATTGTATTAGTTGGGAAGCTTCTGTTCATGTTTGTGTGTTGATACTTGATTGATGTACGGTGACAAATGGTCCACTCTACTGTATAACATTAAAGATTCGATGCAATAAATAATTTTTGTGTTGGACGTTTCATCGAATTACTTTTAATAATACATGATGAGTTCTACAGTCTAATCGAGACATGGGTTTTCGGGTTGTACTCTTTGCATTTGGCGGGTCGTTGAACCTCCGGCGATTGGCTAGAGGTAGAAGGAAGGCAGAAGGAAAAAAAAAAAAAAAGAGAAATAAATAAATGAAAAAAGGAACTAAATAAAAAATTCGAAAAAAATCAAAAAATTTCCACTTCAGCATTGGCCGAACGGCTGGCGTCTACGTCAACATCGAACACTAGCCGTCTGGCCAGCCAAAATTGGTTGAATGAACTAAATTGGCAGAAATGCAAAAAGTATACGACTGAATTGACAAAAAAAAGCTTATTTTTTTGGTAATTCTTCCCAAGTTTGGCGTCTGAGAGTTGATATATATATATATATATATATATATATATATATTATGAAACTGTCGAAATTTAATCAACTCATAATTTAAAAAGATTATAGCTTTTAAATGGGATTGAGTCCAAATCTAAGCGTCTTTAATGTGGGTTTTAGATGTAGATTCCCTCTTGACAATCCTCTCTGTTCGAGGAACACTTTCAATATATATATATATATATCCTTCCCTTGCACTTCATTCTAAATTAAGATTAATATGTAAGAGTTTTTTTTACGTGGACTACATTTATTGAGATTGTAATTTACCATTTACGGGATTGGTCTAATAAGGTAAGATATAAAGATTCTTAATTAGTCTAATATAAGTCTGGTTAGTGTGGATCGAGTAAAGCTCGATCTGTAACTTAAAACTCTATAAATAGTGCTCAAGTCTCTCATCTAACCATGATGCACAAACAACCTCACATAAGGAGTAGTTACAGAACACTATCGTGAGGGACAATCTCATTGAGCTAGTGATGCGGAGGGCAATAAAGGAGAAGCGCTTGAATTTACGGATCGTCGCTATTCCGCATCAAGAACGATGTATCCTAAATCAGATATGCAAATCCTTTTTTCTATATTAATAAGTTCTAGATTCTAGCTTTGGAGATCTCGGGGTGCCGTTTTCGCGACTTACACTTCTCCCCATATGAATTTGAATACGATTGACCCACGTCAAAAAAAGAGAATACAAAGCTCTTTCTTTTTCGCGAGTATCGCCATGCGGCTTAATACCGATCGCTTCCTCAAGAATAGGAGGCAATGATAGAGCAAATATGTCCAAGGGTACTCCACCACGAGCAGGAATGCTCTTTTATTATGTATGTGGATTACTCTATCAATTTTCGACATTTTGTATAGGAGTTACGAAAAAATGTGAGGGCCGGCAAGGGCTCGCCCAGCCATGGCGAGCCTTACCCAACGACGGCAAGGTCAGCCTCGCTATGGATGGGCGAAGCTCAACCTCGTCATGGCTAGGCGAGTCCTCACTAGATCTAGTGATGCTCGGCCTCTCCAACCCTCGCTTTGGCCAATCGCCAGACCTCCGGTCCAGCAACTAGCTGGAGGTAGAAGGAAGGGCAAAAGAAAAAAAAGAGAAAGAAAAGAAAAAAAGGACAAATAAAAAAAATTCAAAAAAAATATTAAAAATTATCACATCAGCGTTGCCAGGACGGTTGGTATCGGAGGGTGTCCATGTAAGCGCTGGCCGGCCAAAATTGGCCGGATGGATTGAATTGACACAAATGCAAAAAAATATAGAACTCAATTGGCAAAATACATATTTATAACTGAATTGACACAATCGCAATAGATTAAAGACTTTTTTGATACTTTTCCCTTCACTAACACCATCTACCGTTCACTTCAACCAAACATTTCTCCATGGACCACGTGTCAAAGGGCGAGGATCCTCTGCCGCAACATCTCCAAAATACTTCTCCTTAGTAATACTTCCTCTATCCATATGTTATTCAAGCTCACGTAAACCAAATTTGGAATATATCATCACATTATCATTTGAGTAGGACGCCTATTCCTACCACATGCTACACGAAGAGACATGATTACGAGCATGCATAGATTCTCAAATTCAATGGAAAAATCGAGAAGATGTCCCTTCATTAAAGAACTTGAGAGTTCACATGCTTCTTCGTTGTACGTTTCTATCCGCAAATCATTTCATTAATATCAAGTCGTTGCCGTTTGGTACGTGAGACGAAATTTTCCGACTCTGTCCTGTCGTCTTCAATCATTCATGTCAAGTACATCCTGACAATAAACAAATTGACGCGTTAACCAAAAACACGCACCCACCACCCGTACGGGGGAGGGGAAGGAGGGCCATTATAACGAGGAGGCAACCCAGTGAAAATTCTCACTTCTTTGCAGCTCGCGGAACAGTGGGATCAACAACATCGTGAATTGCACAGAGTTTTCTTGACGGAGAACAGTAACTATCGACAAACTTATCCGGATTTCCGGTACTTTTCTCCTCCGTCGGCATGGATCATTTGAATTCTGTATTGTCCGCGTCTCGGTCCTCGGATGTGCACAGGGAAGGGAGAGGAGCCTCTCTTGTCCCACATCGCCTAAAGGGAGTTATGGGCTGGCTTATAAGGTTCGGGATTCTCTATCTGTACATACACATTTTCTAGAGCCTAGAGGAACAAAATCGTGAGGGCCCCGTGGAGTCTAAAGCGGACAATATTTGTACAGTGACAGACCCGGGGCGTTATAGGTTTTGATAGGTGGTATCAGAGCCAACTCCTCCCGACCGCGTGTGGGGCCACAACGAGGGCGCTGTGCCCGTAAGGGGTGGAGAATATGACGACCCAGACCCTAGGCGGCGAGCACAAGATGAGGGATGGCAGGGGAGGCTACGCCTCTACCCTAGACGTGCGCGGGCCGAGGTTAAGTGCATGTCTCTTGTCCCACATCGCTAAGGGAGAGTCATGGGCTAGTTGATAAGGCTTGGGGTTCTCTACTCTGTGTAATGCATTTTAAAGCTGTGAGGGTCAATAGACCTAAAGCGAACAATATTACACAATGATAGCCCCCCGGGTCCTTACAGTGCGAGCCCTCACCCAGGCTAGGCGAAGGCTTGGTGGCCCTCGCTTGGCCGGATCTAAGCATTTGGTCAACGAGGGCGTCGCAGGCGAGGGTCACTGGCCCATGCCTGTGGCCGGCAGGGGTTGGATAGCGACCCTCGCTCGCCATCCCTCCAAACAACAAAAAAAAAGTAAAGAAAAGGAAAAAAAACCATAAAAAAATTCAAAATCTTATTAAAAATGTCCACATCAGCGCTAACATACCGTACCACGTAGGATGGTCGGTGTCTTCGTTAGCAATTTCCGATCAAAATTAGTCAAATGGACTCACTTGGTAAATTGCCAAAGGGTTTATGACTGAATTGACAAAATTAAAATGTTTTGGACTGAATTAACAAAAGTACAGTAATTTTAAAATTTTTTGGACAATTTTCCCGTATCATCTCTCTAACGCCAAACTTCGATTTCACTAACACCATCTACAGTTCACTTCAACAAAACAATTTTCTCCATGGACTACGTGTCAAAGGGCAAGGATCCTCTGCCTTAACATCTCCAAATTATTTCTCCTTAGTTGTATAATTCCTCTATGCATATGTTATTCAAGCTCACGTACACCAAATTTGGAATATATCATCACATTATCATTGGAGTACGACGCCTATTCCTACCACATGCTACACGAAGAGACATGATTACGAGCATGCATAGATTCTCAAATTCCATGGAAAAATCGTGAAGATGTCCGTTCATAAAGAACTTGAGAGGTCACATGCTTCTTCATTGTTCGTTTCTATCCGCAAATCATTTCATTAATGTCAAATCATTGCCGTTTGGTACGTGAGACGAAATTTCCCAACTCTGTCCTGTCGTCTTCAATTATTCATATTACGTACATCCTCACAATAAAGAAAATGACGCGTTAACACACACCCATCACCCATATGGGGGAGGGGATAGAAAGCCATTATAATGAGGCCACACTAATGAAAATTCTCACTTCTTAGCAGCTCGCGGAACAGCAGGAGCAACAACATCGTTCACTGGTTTGCTCGGTTCTTCTTGTGAAGGTATGTGCAAGCACCTGCTTCAGATTCACATTATATCTCGCTGAATTCCGGATCGAATCATCTCGGTCTTGCGCTCGAATCATGTGATCTTCTCAATTCATCGCGATGAAAAAGTTAATGCCTTTTGAATTTGATGCTTCAGAATATGTTTATAAACTCACTGCTTGTATTGAACTGCACAGAGTTTTCTTGATGGAGAACAGTAACTATCCACAAACTTATCCGGATTTCCAATACTTTCCACCTCCAACGGGATGGATCGATCCAAATTCTGTATCGTCCGACGATGATGATAACAACACTCCGACATGGATCATTGTCGGCATAGTCATTGTTGTCGCCATACTCGGCGGTTTCCTTTTCTACTACTACATCCGGAGGCGAGAGAAGAAAATCAAGGAAAAAGCGGCCTGCGTTTCTGTTGCGACAACCACAAAGACAGATACGCCGAAAAAAGATCCACCTGCCACTACGCCGAAGAATGATCCGCCGAAGAAGGATCCGCCGAAGGAGGATCCGCCGAAGAAGGATCCGCCGAAGAAGGATCCACCGACTCCACCCCCCAAGCCGCCGCCAATGGGCTTCCCGATTTCGTTCCCAGGTGATTGTCCGTCATGCGGGCAGAGAGGAGGACTATATTCTTTCTCGTATACTTGCCCTCTGTGTAAGTATAAGATGGAATGTAACGTACAGTATCCACAAAAAAAATGAGATAGAAATTACGGTAGTTTTCCTCATCTTATTGTATGTTTATGAATTTGGAAGCTTCTGTGCATGTTCGTGTGTCAAACTGGAATGATGCACGGTGACAGATCAACTACTCTACTGTACAACATTGGAGATTCCATGTAATGAATAACTTCTGTGTTGAAGGGTTTATCGAATTCCTTCCCGTAATACATTAGGGATAGTTATATGGTTATTAAGAGACAGATTCTCAAATCATAACGAATTATAACTCTTTGCATTTGTTGACACCTAAATTTTGACAATCAAGTCAGTCGTTCGTTGCATAAAAATTAGGGATCGATCCCAGTCCCTAGACAAAAAATTAGCATATAGATTAGAAGCATTTGAATTTGTATTTAGGCTCACATAGTTGCATTTGCATTGGACTGGCGGCGGATGGACTCAAGTGCAGAGGTTGTGAACTCAATGGAAATTGGACTAAACTCGCGTGGATTAAAGATTTTGGCCTAGCCCATTTATTTTTGCGCGAGGGGTCCTACACTTAGAAAGAATTTTCGTAAGTTCACGATCTAGGGACATGCGATCAAGAGCAACATATAAATCGTGCAAAAGGTTATATTCTTGATTGTGTGTATATTATATGTTTGCCATATATTTGGTGCATAATTCTTGATCAAGAATCGATAAAAAAGAGAGAGATTCTTTTCCGAGTCTTGAAGGGCGTAATCTTGTCGGTTTAGGCATGGAATATTGGCTGAAATACGGACAATATTCTGATTTGGGGAGTGAAGAAGACAAAACAAATATAAAAGAAGATGTGTGCGAGAGGGGAGATGAGGAAAGAAATTGCAAAGCTAGATTGTGCAATATGTGGTTGAAAAGAGAAAATATTGTATATTTTCTTTCCTTGGTGGGCTCCATTTCTTGGCATATAAATAAGATGATAGTGCAATGCGTGAAGAGGGGGCTTTTCTTTTGGATCGGATCAGACACAAGAAACACAGAGAGAAAACACGAGAGCGAGAGAGAGGAACGGGGGGAGAGAGAGGATCACGGGTGGACTTGTCCTGCCGCCGCATCCGTGTGGCCTCACTGCCGGGCCTCCATCAACGTCGCGCACGCTCACGGCCAGACCTGTGGCCGTGAGTCACTGCTGCCCCGAAGTCGACACTGCCGTGCCCGTGTCGCCCATTCCAACGCCGGGCTGGTGCCGCTTCTCCCTGACACGCGCGGACTCCTGCCGCTGCTGTTCCGTGACGTTGCCGTCCCACTGCTGATTGCTGAGCCGCCGCCTGTTGCTGCTTCTCTCACGGCCAGACCTGTGGCCGTGAGTCGTGACCCTCCTCGCTCCGATCTCTACTGAATCCGCACCTCTGCTGCTCGTGCCCCGTTCAAGCCTGCACCAGTGAGAAGTCCTTACACAACGACGCTGAACCAGCCCTCTGACGACGAAGCCATCGAGCGCCGCTTACTGCTCCAAGTTCAACACTCACGACGTCACCGTTCTCCTTCTCTTGCCAATGCGAGACCACAGCATCCAGCAATTGGTCTGACGTCCCTGCATGACTAGATCGGCTTTTGTTTGATACACACTGAAGCATTGAAGACAGTCAAGTGGAAAGCTTAATTGTGTGGGCTTAAATAGTCAAAGTTTGATAATCAGAAGAAGACCATTACAAGACCAGCCAGATTCGGTCAAAAGCTGAAGGACGACGATGCATTTGCTGCTCCCGAGTTGACCGAGAGCCCACTGTCGAGTCACGCCCCTGCTGTTGCGTCACTCTCGCGGCCGACTCCGCGGTCGCGAGACAGTCCATTGTCGCCGCATCCGCCGTCGATCGCTCGTCGCCCGTCATCGGTTATCCGTTGCCGGTCCACTCGCCGCGATCCCGATCCGCCACGAGTTCAAATTTGGAATTATCCGCCAATTAGGTAAGATTATCCGAATATTTATTTAATTTCCTAGTTTTCGGGTATTCGAATATTTCGTGAATATTTTGATGGATAGCTATATATCTTAGGATAATATTTGCGATATCCGCAATATTCGAAAACACCTAAAAATTAAGAATCATTCCTAATTTGGCAACGTATCTGGACGACTATCCGACCTTATCCCTAAGGTACGATACGCGGCGATACGGAAAATCGTTATCTTGTCCATAATCACTTGGATACGATAATATATTTAATTTGCTTTCCAAATTTAAACAATCAACTTTCTGTCGATATCTATAACCCTATAGATATGACCGTTAGTTTGATTTCTTTGCCTTATCTGAATTTGAAGAATCTTGCGGATTGGGTGGATTGTTTGAATGTGATTGGTATCTTTGTTTGATTGTTTTTCTTTTAAATAAAGAAAACCAAAAAATTTGTTAGTTAGATTTAAATTAGAAATTTTGCATGCTTAGGGAATCTTAAATATATCCAAAAGAATAAGATAATTATTTGATTTAAATTGGGATTTAGGGTGGCATATTTCCTAGTTTAAATTAGAAATTATTTTAATCTTAGTGGATTATTTAGGATATTTAATAATTTCGAATTTTAATAAAAATCCCCAAAAAAAAAAAGAATCACTTTAGGATAGATCAAATCATTTTCTCTAGGATAGATTGCATGTTAATTTGAGTAATTTTTAATTCCGAATTTCATTTGAAAATACCAAAAATAAATCATTTGTCCGTCATTAGAATTAGGTCACGTCGTCGCATGACATATAGTTTGCATGTTAGGCTGCATTAATCGCATGTTAATTTTTGCACGTCATTACATATAGGTTAGTTTTCAATTAAATAAGTGAAAATCCTAAAAAATATTGAGTGAACTGCTTGTTAATTAGAAATCATATTAGAATTGTTGATGTGATTTTCTAGCTAACAATGCAGATGCTTACGTTGCTTCGAGGTAAGTAATTCTCCCAATCTTGCAATTTATTTAATGTTTTGATTATTGGGTGTTACTTTGGTGGTTTGCGCACCCGCATGATCACCTCACATGCTAGTGACTAAGTTAAAATGGATCCGGACTGCCTGCACAAATGTTTTTGAAAAGAAAAGGTACCGAAAGGGCGTTAGACTAGATCTAGCGTAATCAAGTCCCCGAGCTTAGAATCTCTGGTTCGTAGGAATAAAACATATCTCCCTCTGTTTTATTTAGGTTTCTAATCGACCTACCACAAATAGATTAGTGGCGACTCCAAGCATGAAAACTTTCGCATGTTAAAAACTTAAACCCTAAGTTGCGAATTGGTAGGGCTTGGGAGGGCCGAGTTAGGCTTAGTCTTAACAATCCATTAGCCGAGAGAAATTTTAGGTCGCGACACTTGGCGACTCATGGGGACTTGAGTTAAAACTCTTAGTGGACTTATGCCAGTTTTTCTTTTCAAAAAATATTTTTTGCTTGGCAGCGAGGATCCCAGGTACGTCCCTAACATTTTAGGTGTTAAATGTTTTTGCAGACTGGGAGGTATAAGGGGAGGCGTGATTGTTAACCCTTTGTTTTGCAGGGAAGTGTTTGGATGTATGGTTTATTTTATGTACGAAGCGCTGTATGATATAACCTGTTGTGCATGCCTTGCATTTCTCTACACCGCACACACTACCCGCTGCCGGACCTAGGCAGCACAGGTTTAGGATGGTACCGAGACAGCGGACACCCCGACCACACCCGCGTGGTATGGGTCGCCCTCCTTGGTCCCGAAAGTTTTTTCACGGTATCATTGAGTTCCCACCACGGTTGCACCCTTTGCAACCCGGATCGGCTCCTTGACTAAGCCGGAGTCAGGGGAACCTCGGCCTAACCACAACCATGACTGGTTTAGCCCGGTAATCCTCGCGTCTCCATTTTGTAAGCCAGAGTCTAGATAGAAATCGAACCTCACATTTCATGCGCGTGTCTATGTGATTGCCATGGTCCTACCGGGTAAAGTAAGTCTTCTGAACTCTCCTTTTTGCAATTTATTTAGTTATTGCATCTTTCGGGTCGGTCCATGATAGGTATAGGTCGGTTTTTAATTTGAAAGTAATAATCATTGAGTCCTTTTTTTTAAAACAAAAAAAAAAGAAGAAAAAAGAAAGCTCTTTTGGAGAATTATTTTCAATCTATGTCTTTATTTTCTTGGATGTGTCATAGGTCATTATTTCCTGAGAAATTTGCCATCATTTTCACAAGTACATGGAGTAATGAAAAATGTCACGAAAAATGGGAATAAAAAGGGACAATTAGATTGAGTCATGGACTGATCGTTTTGAGGACGTATACTTACCATGCTCTATTTTTTAATTAGGTTATTACGGACCGTCAACGTTCCCCAATCCGTACTCGCTCAAGAGCAAGAATGACTGACCAAAATGAGCAGGCTCGTGTTGCTGTCCTTGAAACCGAAATGAAGCAAGTCCTGAATGTGCTCGAGAATATCACCAAACAAGTTGCTTCTCTACAGACAAGCATTTCCACACTGTCTGCACCCGCTCAACCGAGTGTAGAGATTGTACTGCCCGATGACTCTCCTCCTGTTGAGTCAAAAGACAAGGGAAAAACTGTTGCCATTGGCACTTCCTCGACCGAGAATGGTGCAATTTTAACTGACAAAGCTCGTCCGATCATTACAGATGGGGGCGATGCATCTTCTAAGCCACCAAAGAGTGATGAGGCTGAGCGTATTGATAAGCTTGAAGAAAAATTCCGTCAAATGCAAGGCTTTGATGATCAATTCTCACGAGGTCTTGCTCACATTGTCAAGGTTCAAGTCCCTAAGAAGTTCAAGGCGCCTGAGTTTAATAAGTTCGATGGCCTTTCCTGTCCTAAGGTCCATTTACAATACTACACGACGAGGATGGCGCCGTATGCTGATAATGTGCCACTCATGATCCACACTTTCCAAGATAGCTTAACCGGACCCCCCTTACAATGGTTCGTTTTGAAAAAGATTCATTCGCTCAAGACATGGGAGGATTTGTCTGATGCTTTCATTCGTCAATACAAATTCAATATTGACGTGGCCCCGTCACGTGAGGATTTGATTCGCACTGAGAAGAAAAAGACTGAGACCTTCAAGGCCTATGCTACTAGGTGGAGAGCTCTAGCTGTGCAAATTACCCCCGAGTTGACTGAGAAGGAGATGCTTGATACCTTCATGAAGACTTTACCGTTCGAGTTTCGTAATCGAATGTTGGGTTCTAATTTCAATTCTTTAGCTGAGTTGATACCTGTGGGAGAACGCATTGAGATCGCTCTGCGCGATGGTTGGGCCACTGAGCAGGCTACCTCTGCTAAGAAGTTCACCCTCAAGAAGGATAAGGAACCGACACCTGAAGTGAATGTAGCTTACTCTCAACAAAGCCGTGACACTGCTCCGACAATGCAGTCTGCTGGCAAACAACAAGGTGGACGCCAATTCACTAGTCGACAACAAGGTACTAAAAGGAACTTCACGCCTCTGCCTGGGCCGTTATCCAAAGTTTTGCCTGTCCTCCAAAAGAAAAATTTGCTTTCAAGTGAGCCGAAACGCCCGAACCCCGAGCGGTTCTCCGGTTATGACTCCTCTAAGAAATGTGAGTATCATATGGGGGAAGTCGGTCATTCTACGATGATTGTTATGTACTTGAAACATAGAATTCAAGACCTCTTGGACACAAAGGCATTCTCTTTCCGCAGTGATCAACCAAATGTCGAGCGGAACCCTCTACCTAACCATGTCGGAAGCACGGATGCTGTTATTGAGTAGAGAAATTTCTGTACTCCTCTGCGAAGGAGTCTTTCATGCTTTCTAGGATTTCAAGTGTTTCTAGGATTTCCTGCTTTCTAGGATTTCAATTCGTGTTTATGTTTTTATTCGTAGGGCTTTGATTATTTGCATTTCCCTTCCAATAATGTAATTCATTCGACTCTATTCAATGAAATTACAAGTTTATTTGCATTTTGAGGGTATGTTGAAGTATACCAAACTAGCCCGGTGATGATATCCAACCATGAAAAGAAAATATCATCCAAGGAGAAATTCTGAGGGCTGGGTTTTCTCATGCTCCCTCCAAAAAAAAGACTTTCCGAAAATAAAAAGCATTTCATTGTTTTTTAAAAAAAAAAAAAAAAAAACCTTTTTCCAAATCATGCATCAAATAAACCCTGTTTGTTCGTCTGACTCATTTACTTCATGTCTCAGAGCATAATACTCTAGCTTGTTGTGATAAGAAAATGACACATCCAGTTCAATGATGATGAACCCATTGGTCCAATTGAGAGCTAACAAAGCCTTCGAAGGAAAGTGAGCTTGCAAAGACTTATCTGGGGGCAATGAATCATAACTTGATTTGGTTTGGTGCTATATCTGGAAAGCCAGAAAAGGAGATGACAAATCGGGGGCATGACAGACTCCTGTAGCGGCCATTGAGATAATTCCTTGGACAATCGAAATTTACTAAGTCTCATTTTGCGTTACATAGAATCCTATTCATGCACGTTCTCTTGTGCAGGGGCAAAAGCAACGATGGAGCATTCATGTGTCCATTCCTTCTAAATAGGGGCAATCAAAGGGCTCCCATTCCAAAAATGTCTCTCTGTGTTGATGTTCTCACACTTTTTGCAGGAACCATTTATTTTGAATGCTCAATGCCATATTTTTCATGCTTATGATGAGATTTTTTAGTATGATAAATATGTTCGGAAGTTGCAAACTTTTTGTGCTTGAACTTGATAAGCTTGTGAAATGATCATATCTTTCAAGGAAAAGAAATTTTGCTTGGTAAGTTTACCTATTTGACTCATCAATTTTATGTTGAAATTTGTCAAGATGGACAATTCAATGAATGATGTGGAATTGCTTGAGTATGCTAAATGAGATATGTTGGGATGATGAAAGGCAAGCCACATCTTATACACCTTCCCCTATTCATACACTTGTGAGATGAGTGGAAAAATTGCATGTTCATAAGGTAAAGGGTTATCTCGCGAAAGGTACGGCTATCAAAATGACGAGGGGCAGTTCACTTCTCTATCCTAAACAATACAGGTTATCCATTGTTTCGCCACTTTGAGCCCAAACACTTGGAGAAGTTTTTTCAAATTACCCCTGTCAAGAACCACCCCACATCGGGGTAAACTGGAGGTAAGTCGACATCGTAAGGTGAGAAAAATAGATAGAAATTTTCTTACTCACACTTGCATCAATCTTCAAGTGTTGCTATTGCAAATGAACTCAAACATTAATTCAAGTGCCTTAGAATGATGAAGAGCAGTTCTTTCTCTATCCTACACACTTTATCCATTGCTTAGCCGACTTGAGCCTGCAATTTCATTTCATAAAAACCCAGTTGGTGATCATCCCCCACACTGGGGCAAGGTAAAAGCCATCACTGTCCATGCAGCATATCCGGAGTGCCAATAGAAGACGAAGACCCCGAGAGTCCAAATGTTAGTCATTCGGTCAAAATAAGCCAAAGTATGGTTGGCCAATGTATGCATTGTAGACGGTGTGTGTCAAAAGTCAAAAGTGAAAAAAACTAGGGGCATGAAAAAGCAGTGTGCCTGGTAAAAGCAAGGCCAATGCCCATGAAAAGAAAAAAGAAGAAGAAGAGAAAGAAAAAAAATGAAGAAAAAAGAGAGAACTTTGGAGTAGAAAATGTCGAAATATGATGTGTCAAAGTCACAAAGATATCCACAGTCTTAAGGAATCAAGTGACGAACTCTTGCGGCCAATAGAGCATCTACCAAGAAGACAATCCCTGGCAATGAAGAAGATCGGTGATTATGCCTAGATGATCACCAACTCTCACCCTTATACACATTTTCGAGCCTGATATATCCTTTCGTTTCTCAACCCGTGAACCTAGCCTACGTTACGTCCCTTGCAAAGTCTCTTCTGATTAGGGCACTTGAATTAACGTAGAATTTCAGATGTTTATAAGCTTAGCCCGAAGAAGTGCGAGCAAGTCTATTTCTATCTCATTTTGTAGGGTTCTTGACTTGTAAACCCGGAGATGATTGTGGAGTATTTTCTTTCAATACCCTCGACTCAAAGAGTCCCCTTTGTTAAGCCATTGACCAAACCGACACTACGGTCCTGATAAAGACCTCTTAGATTGGTAAGGTCGTACCGCTTGCGAGAATACTCGGATCCTTGTCGACATGATGATGGTGAGACGGAGTGATTCTCATAAAATAGCCCTTCTGAATGAGAGTGAGTGAAAGCCCTTTTAACTGAAAGTCTCTCATTTAGCATTCTTAAGAAATCCACGTTATAAGTGAAAATTGTCTTAATGATAATTCTCCATAGTGGAAATTTGGTTATGCAAATATGGTAAAACCATCATGCATAAACCTCAATTGAATTAATGAATTTTGAAATGTGTGTTCTAGAGTAGCTGTGATTGCTAATCTCTTTTATGAATGCATATGTGTTTTTGCTCTAGTCATGTCCGACAGGTAATGTTTCCTCGAAGACTGAAGAGTTCCTGACGCTTGAGTTGCTATCTGAAGCTTCGAATTTGTTTAAATATTTTTCAACATTCAAATATCTGATTGAAGTTTCAGGTATCATTTTCGAAAATCCGAAGGGAATTTTCGATTCTATTAATCATATCTGATTGCAGTTTCAGATATCTTTTCGAAGATCCGAAGGGAATCATCGAACCCATTCAAATACCTGATTGAAGTTTCAGGTATTATTTCCGAAAATCCAAAGGGAGTTTTCGATCCTATTAATCATATCTGATTGCAGTTTCAGATATCTTCTCGAAGATCCTAAGGGAATCATCGAGCCCTTTCAAGTATCTGATTGAAGTTTCAGATATCATTTCCGAAAATCCGAAGGGAGTTTTCGATCCTATTAATCATATCTGATTGCAGTTTCAGATATCTTCTCGAAGATCCAAAGGGAATCATCGAGCGCATTCAAGTATCTGATTGAAGTTTCAGGAATTTTTCTTGAAAGGCCGAAGGGAATTATTCAATACCTTTCATTGAAAATCCAAAGGGAATTTTCGAGCCCATCTGATCTCAAGCTCTTCTCTGAAAATCCGAAGGGGATTTTCGAGCTTTCAAATACTATTGGGAATTCCAGATACTTGGCGGGTTTCGAAAGCTGATCCATACCCCAATTTTGCTTTTCCAAATCTTCAGGTAAGTAAATGCAGGTATGTTTTCTATTTTTGCATTTGCATTTTCATATCATATTAGAAAATGGGTGTGGGCTCATTGAGATCCCATTTACTCGACAAAAAGATTAATTTTTCTCATTGCATTTGCATAGTCAAATTTCAGGTATCATTTTATCTTTGAATGAAACCTCTTCGAGCTCCCCTTCAAAGAGGGGCAGCTGTTGACACCTAAATTTTGACAATCAAGTCAGTCGTTCGTTGCATAAAAATTAGGGATCGATCCCAGTCCCTAGACAAAAAATTAGCATATAGATTAGAAGCATTTGAATTTGTATTTAGGCTCACATAGTTGCATTTGCATTGACTGGCGGCGGATGGACTCAAGTGCAGAGGTTGTGAACTCAATGGAAATTGGACTAAACTCGCGTGGATTAAAGATTTTGGCCTAGCCCATTTATTTTTGCGCGAGGGGTCCTACACTTAGAAAGAATTTTCGTAAGTTCACGATCTAGGGACATGCGATCAAGAGCAACATATAAATCGTGCAAAAGGTTATATTCTTGATTGTGTGTATATTATATGTTTGCCATATATTTGGTGCATAATTCTTGATCAAGAATCGATAAAAAAGAGAGAGATTCTTTTCCGAGTCTTGAAGGGCGTAATCTTGTCGGTTTAGGCATGGAATATTGGCTGAAATACGGACAATATTCTGATTTGGGGAGTGAAGAAGACAAAACAAATATAAAAGAAGATGTGTGCGAGAGGGGAGATGAGGAAAGAAATTGCAAAGCTAGATTGTGCAATATGTGGTTGAAAAGAGAAAATATTGTATATTTTCTTTCCTTGGTGGGCTCCATTTCTTGGCATATAAATAAGATGATAGTGCAATGCGTGAAGAGGGGGCTTTTCTTTTGGATCGGATCAGACACAAGAAACACAGAGAGAAAACACGAGAGCGAGAGAGAGGAACGGGGGGAGAGAGAGGATCACGGGTGGACTTGTCCTGCCGCCGCATCCGTGTGGCCTCACTGCCGGGCCTCCATCAACGTCGCGCACGCTCACGGCCGGACCCGTGGCCGTGAGTCACTGCGCCCGAAGTCGACACTGCCGTGCCCGTGTCGCCCATTCCAACGCCGGGCTGGTGCCGCTTCTCCACGACACGCGCGGACTCCGCCGCGCTGTTCCGTGACGTTGCCGTCCCACTGCCGATTGCCGAGCCGCCGCCGTTTTGCTTCTCTCACGGCCGGACACGTGGCCGTGAGTCGTGACCCTCCTCGCTCCGATCTCTACCGAATCCGCACCTCGCCGCTCGTGCCCCGTTCAAGCCTCGCACCGGTGAGAAGTCCTTACACAACGACGCCGAACCGCCTCTCGACGACGAAGCCATCGAGCGCCGCTTACTGCTCCAAGTTCAACACTCACGACGTCACCGTTCTCCTTCTCTTGCCAATGCGAGACCACAAGCATCCAAGCAATTGGTCCGACGTCCCCTGCATGACTAGATCGGCTTTTGTTTGATACACACTGAAGCATTGAAGACAGTCAAGTGGAAAGCTTAATTGTGTGGGCTTAAATAGTCAAAGTTTGATAATCAGAAGAAGACCATTACAAGACCAGCCAGATTCGGTCAAAAGCTGAAGGACGACGATGCATTTGCTGCTCCCGAGTTGACCGAGAGCCCACTGTCGAGTCACGCCCCTGCTGTTGCGTCACTCTCGCGGCCGACTCCGCGGTCGCGAGCCAGTCCATTGTCGCCGCATCCGCCGTCGATCGCTCGTCGCCCGTCATCGGTTATCCGTTGCCGGTCCACTCGCCGCGATCCCGATCCGCCACGAGTTCAAATTTGGAATTATCCGCCAATTAGGTAAGATTATCCGAATATTTATTTAATTTCCTAGTTTTCGGGTATTCGAATATTTCGTGAATATTTTGATGGATAGCTATATATCTTAGGATAATATTTGCGATATCCGCAATATTCGAAAACACCTAAAAATTAAGAATCATTCCTAATTTGGCAACGTATCTGGACGACTATCCGACCTTATCCCTAAGGTACGATACGCGGCGATACGGAAAATCGTTATCTTGTCCATAATCACTTGGATACGATAATATATTTAATTTGCTTTCCAAATTTAAACAATCAACTTTCTGTCGATATCTATAACCCTATAGATATGACCGTTAGTTTGATTTCTTTGCCTTATCTGAATTTGAAGAATCTTGCGGATTGGGTGGATTGTTTGAATGTGATTGGTATCTTTGTTTGATTGTTTTTCTTTTAAATAAAGAAAACCAAAAAATTTGTTAGTTAGATTTAAATTAGAAATTTTGCATGCTTAGGGAATCTTAAATATATCCAAAAGAATAAGATAATTATTTGATTTAAATTGGGATTTAGGGTGGCATATTTCCTAGTTTAAATTAGAAATTATTTTAATCTTAGTGGATTATTTAGGATATTTAATAATTTCGAATTTTAATAAAAATCCCCAAAAAAAAAAAGAATCACTTTAGGATAGATCAAATCATTTTCTCTAGGATAGATTGCATGTTAATTTGAGTAATTTTTAATTCCAAATTTCATTTGAAAATACCAAAAATAAATCATTTGTCCGTCATTAGAATTAGGTCACGTCGTCGCATGACATATAGTTTGCATGTTAGGCTGCATTAATCGCATGTTAATTTTTGCACGTCATTACATATAGGTTAGTTTTCAATTAAATAAGTGAAAATCCTAAAAAATATTGAGTGAACTGCTTGTTAATTAGAAATCATATTAGAATTGTTGATGTGATTTTCTAGCTAACAATGCAGATGCTTACGTTGCTTCGAGGTAAGTAATTCTCCCAATCTTGCAATTTATTTAATGTTTTGATTATTGGGTGTTACTTTGGTGGTTTGCGCACCCGCATGATCACCTCACATGCTAGTGACTAAGTTAAAATGGATCCGGACTGCCTGCACAAATGTTTTTGAAAAGAAAAGGTACCGAAAGGGCGTTAGACTAGATCTAGCGTAATCAAGTCCCCGAGCTTAGAATCTCTGGTTCGTAGGAATAAAACATATCTCCCTCTGTTTTATTTAGGTTTCTAATCGACCTACCACAAATAGATTAGTGGCGACTCCAAGCATGAAAACTTTCGCATGTTAAAAACTTAAACCCTAAGTTGCGAATTGGTAGGGCTTGGGAGGGCCCGAGTTAGGCTTAGTCTTAACAATCCATTAGCCTGAGAGAAATTTTAGGTCGCGACAGCATTTTTTCAGAACTGCCACACAAAATGTCGTAAATCAACCAAATAACCCACGTACATAATAAAGGAGCACTCTTGCTCTTGGTGGAGAACCTTTTGACGGATTTGCTCTATTATTACTCATATTCCTAAGAGAGTGATCGGGACTAAGCCACGCGGCGATTCTCGCGAAAAAGAATGGACTATTTTATTTGCTCTTTTGGGTAGGTCTTTTGTACTCCAATCCGTATAGGGGGAACTGATAATCCCTATCCGAAATGAAGTGCTAAGGAAAGACATATCTAGAAAGTGTTGCATGAGCGAATGGAAGTGCAGTTGTGACACAAAATCTCGAAAGTGCGACGATCAATGGATTGAGGATCAATACTAAAAAATCCTTAGATACACACCCCTTATAACAGAGCAAAGAAGAAACTTCTCTTCTACACCTAGTGTTGGAAAACGACATCAATTGTTTCTCGCAGGATCGGGCTAGCATAACGGTTCCTTAATTTGTAACGGTGTTGTTGTGGCCACGGTTGTCCAATGCCAAAAGACGAAAATCGAAAGAGCAAAGGAGCCGTGGGATGGGATCCTTAAAGTTCACTTAAAGAAATAACTCCAAGTGATGATGCCTAATGAAACCCCACGTTGCCTTTTTAGTAACTTCCATTGTTAATCAATGTAAATTAGGCTTTAGCCTCGTCGCCCTCCATAGTAGGAAAAGTGTCAGAAAAGTTCTAAACATTTTATATTTATGCCAATTGAGTCTTAAACCCTTTTTTTTTTGTCAATTGAGTCCTCAACCTTTTGATATAGTGTCAATTCAATCATTCCGGCTAATTTTGACCTGATTTTACTGACGTGAATGCTGGCCGGCCTACGTGGCACGGCTAGCATTGATGTGGACAATTTTTAATAATATTTTAATATTTTTTGAAATTTTTTTATTAATTTTCTATTTTTTTTCTTTTTTCTTTCTTTTTCTTTTTTTTTTTCCTCTTCTCCCTCGTTACTCCAGTCGGTGGCTGGTCCGGTGACCGGCCAGAGACCAAAGGCCGGCCACCGGTGAGGCTCGCCCTCGTTGGCCATGGGTGATGCTCGCCCTCGCCTTCGTTGTTGCTGGATAGGGCGAGCCTCGCCAGTGGCTGGCCTTTGGTCTCTGGCCTCTGGCCGATCGCTAGACCGGCGACCGACTAGAGTAAGGAGGGAGAAGAGGAAAAAAAAAAGAAAAAAATAGAAATTAATATAAAAAAATTCAAAAAATATTAAAATATTATTTAAAATTGTCCACATCAGCGTCGACCGTGCCACGTAGGCCGACCAGCGTCCACGTCAGTAAAATCCGGTCAAAATTAGTTGAAAAGACTGAATTGGCACAAAGATAAAAGGTTTAGAACTTAATTGACACCAAAAAAATATTTATGATTTAATTAGCATAAATGCAAAAGTTTTTGAACTTTTCTGACACTTTTCCCTAGGATCATGCATTTCCTTGTAAGAAAGCCGAACAAGAATTTAAAGCTCCGTTCGTTTGGCGGAAAATATTCTCCTTTTGGAAAATATTTTCCCGGAAGTCATTTTCCTGGAAAATGTTTTCCCGGAAAATAATTTTTCGGTGTTCGGCGACCAATATGAAAAAGTTTCAGAAAATATTTTTCGCCGACGGCGGTGGGCGACCGGCGGCGGCCGACGACCGCGGCGGCCGGGCGGCGGCGGCAACCGGCGGCGGCCGGCGGCGATCGGCGGAGGCCGGCGGCGATCGGCGGCCGGCGACCAGCGGCGGCGGCGACCGGCGGCGGACGGCCAGCAGCCAGAGGCGGTGGTGGCCGGCGACCTTAGTGAAGAAGAAGAAGAAGAAGATCCGGAAAAATGATTTCCGCTTTTGAAGAAGCGGAAATCATTTTCCATAAACTTAAGCTATTTTGTGAGGGGGGGAAGGAAAATATTTTCCCACGGAAAACGTTTTCCGCCCCCCGAACACCGGAAAACCCGGAAAATATTTTCCGGGAGAATATTTTTTGTCAAACGAACGAAACCTAAATGGCATTAGTACTCGCCATTCTACTAGTCTTCACCTCCATACATCACCTAGGAATTTTCGCAAACACCTAGTGCTCACCAAACGTTGCTCTTGATACCACTTATTAGGTAGCAAGAACCTTCCACACCCATGTGATATAAGTTCTACCAACCAAAAGGCAACCAACGACAACCACAATGACTAATGGAAGCAACGAGAAAAGGATTCAAAGAGAATAACAACACGGAGATTTACGTAGGAAACATTTTTCTACGTGAAAAGGGGAAAACGATGGGGCGACGGAATCCCCTAACCACAATGAAGAGTACAAAGAGGTTTAGTCGCACAAACAGCGACAACAGCACTAGCACCCTCTCCTACACGACCCTACGCCCACAACCTCCAAATTACAGAGCCTGTGCTATCACTCTAAGAGCAAACATAGCTTTCTTGAAGCGACAACCTTTTAGACCAACAATGAATACAACAAACTCTTGTATCTTAAAACGCAACCTTGGATGTGTAGAAACCCCAAGCCCTGTCTCTCTCTTTTCTGTCGAGCGTGCTCACCACCAGCAAGAAAACTCTTCTAGGGAAAAAAGATTCAATTTTTCGTGAAAGTGTATCGATTGTCGAGATATTTTGAATTTCGGAAATAGAAGAGCTCATGTCACTTTAATTTTCGTGAAACTTTCCACTATTTTCATGATTTTCAAGCACGCTTTTTGATCAAGAAAATCATTAAAAAAAAAAAACTACATGCCGATACCACTCTCTATATATCAAAGCTTTTCAAGCAAGTTACGTTCTAAAATTTAGATCAACGGGCCATTCTTGTGTCAATTTAAACAGAGTACTTCGAAAGCATGGATTTGGATAGCTAGTTCATGGTGTGGCCAGGCGATATACCAATGTTAGCCACGTTTGGCAATCACTTTGTTAAAGGCCTTTGGGCCTCTACAGGCCCTCGACCATATGCTAAAGCTTCGGCAAGTGTTTTTATTGGAGAGCTAAAGTCCTCTAAAGTCTTCTATCCCAAGTCAAGTCTACAGGAGTTTGGGCCTTAGCATTTTCGGAATGCAAATACATTTTTTTTTTTTGCCAATTTTGTCATCGCTAAATTTTCGAAATTCCAAGAATACCCTCATTATTTTCCACCTCGCGCAACGTCACCGGCGACGCCAGATATGACCACCAGCGATCCCTCACTAAGGTCGCACAACCTCATGCGGCCATATTGCATTTCGAAAAACTCTCATTTCTAAAACCCCCTTTAACCTAAAATCTTTTCTATTTTCCCGAAAGTTTCCCAAAAAGTCCAACCCAACTTAGTCTTGCTCCGTTAGGAGTTGAAACCAAATCACTTCCCTACTCTTTGGCACCTAATCTGGAGGCCTGGCTCAGCTTTGAAAGCCGATACCCCCAAATTGGTTGTGGTTTGGGCTTCGCTGTTTTAGCAGATGGGCCGGACAAAGAGAGGTCATCTTCAATAAGGTTGTCCACCCGAAGCTGCTTCGAATATGACCTTAAGATTTGAGTTCACGTCGTTCGTGATTAGATCCGGATCGCGCTTATTTTAATATAAATTGGTCGGTTCTTGGATTTCATTTACAAGTCCCAAAGCCCCCCCCGTCATCACGACACCCCCAACATTAAAGAAATGAAAGGAAAAGTAAAGATCAGACAGAGATCGCGTCGTGCCTCCTGCGCAACTTCATAGAACCTTCATCCGCATTGGGCCTCGCGCAATGCTTTCGCCCGCACTGGACCGGCGAACGCAGAGCGGCTTCGGAATCTGGAGTTTGACTATGCCCTCCAACACATGCGATTACAGAACAGCAGATTTGAGTTCGATCGCCAATTAATAAGGAGGGACGACGGGTTTCCCCCGCTGGCCATGGCGCCTGGTTCCTCGGACGGCATGACGGACGGCTCGCGGGAGCTTTGCCCGGGAGCTGTACGGCCCTTCGGCGACCGAAAGATGAT
This sequence comes from Syzygium oleosum, assembly GCF_021117445.2. Lineage (NCBI taxonomy): Eukaryota > Viridiplantae > Streptophyta > Magnoliopsida > Myrtales > Myrtaceae > Syzygium > Syzygium oleosum. The sequence continues at coordinate 10,375,104 of NW_026607487.1, forward strand.
GCGTGGAAGAAAGCCCCGTGAGTTTTCTTGAAGAATTTGTAATACGGATATGTTCAAAGTTGAGACTTTATCCATGGCCGTAGAAAATTTATGCTTGATGGTACGGGATGATGTGAAAGGTCCCGCAGTCTTTTTGACAACTACTTGTCGCACCCGTGGCCCCACTTTGTTTTCTCTTTTGTGTTTTTTTCGAACCACTTCTCGTACACGTGCTTGACCAAATGACAAACGAAAGAATTGGGCCTCGCTTTGCTAAACATGACGGGAATTTCTAATTGAGTTTAAGGGTATTTTTGTTTGAGAGGAAGTGTTTTTTGAAAATATATTTTTCAGACTTTCATTTATTTAGTTCGTCGAAAATGGTAAGTCAATTAAAAATACTTTTTGATCAAGAAAAATATTCATGTATAAAATTAGGAAAGTGAATTCCCCGATACAAGAAAGTGAAAATACTCTCCGGAATTGATCATCTTGAATTTGTTAATATATTTTCTTTCTTTTTTTCTTTTCTTTCTGAAGCTGGCAATTGGAAATAATATAAAATTTATAATTTTCACTATCATATTTTCTTCACTAAGCAACTAAAAATACTTTCCAATTCTTTTTTAGGTTTTAGCCAAACACTGAAAAATGAACTCATTTTCCTAGAAAATGACTCCATGAAAAGTATTTTTTAGAAATGGTATATTTTTCGCGAAATAAATACATCCTCAATTAATTTATGAATCGGTACAACGAATTTTAATCGGGATGTGCATGTAAGTTGAGTCGCCCCTTTAGCAAATGCTTTGTCCGATTAATTTTCTTAGTACCTTCCATTCACTCGTGCATAAAGGTGGCTGGGTCATTCATTTATGGGTATCGATACTTTGGTCATAGGTCCTACGTTCGTACCAGGTAAAGGGACCAAATGATAAGCGATGGAAAAGGAAAAGACAAAGCCAAATGCAGGAGCGCCACTCATCTCTACTTGCTACGAACGGAACGGACAAGCAAGGCATCTACCAGAGTACCACGCCTCGTGATTCCTAATTCACTATTGCCAATTTTGAAAATTTTCGAATCCCATATTCGAATGTATTTCGGCATGATACATGTACGTATGTACATGTTATTGCACGTGTTTGTGTGTGTCTTAATCTATGTTAAGTCTCAGTTGCATTTGCCATAAAACAATGGGAGCGTCTAAAATCGAGATCAATAGATTAACGTCTTTAGCGACCAATTGCAGTCTATCTTGCCGTGGCAAGTGAAAATTACTCAATACAGGTCTGGCCAAATGGCGTCCTACGTGGCTCAAAATCACTAATTAGGTCTCCACTCAAATTGTTGGTCTTCAATTGAGAACAACCGGTCTTCAATCTCCGAGAAGGACAATTGACTTAGAGCCTCCACGTTCGAATCCTCAGCAACAAATTGTACCAAATCTAAGCGCTCCATACTGCGACAAAGCTCGAGCCGCCATATTTGGGGTTTGAGCTCATTGTCACGGCAAAGCTCGAGCCCCTAGACCTAGGGGCTCGAGCTTGATGCCATGGTCAAGGTTGAGCCCTCCATGTCTGGGACTAGAGCTCAACATTGCGGCGGAGCTTGAGGTTGTCAAGTTTAGTTGACACTTCAGAGCCACCGAGGTCGGTGCATCATGGGTAGATACATGTGTTGTGTCAAGATCTTGGAGCTACGGTTGCCCATTTGATTTCAAAAGAGACAGGAACAAGCTAAATAAAAAGTTCATATAGAGGAAGAAGATGAACAGTAACAAGAAAATAAAAGAAAAAAATCTAGAATATTCAAGAATTTAAGCATTAATTTGGGGAAACGACAACATTTAGGGGCGAACCGGTTGTTTTTTTTATTTGATGAGATAACGTCCTTCTTTGCAAGGAAAATGACGTTGTTTCCCTCGCCGATGGCCCATATCAGATGTCGACGGTGCTACGTAGGACAGCCAGCGCTGACTAGATCTTCACGTCAAAATTTCTCAGCCTAAATTTGCCAGAAACATTACATTGGAAATCATTAAAAAGTTTATACTAAATTCGCATAATTAGAAAGTTTAGGATTTGAATTGGCTGTCGTACAATAGATTTAGAATCGATCGGGTAATTTTTCCTTAATTTTATTCACGGGCATCTGAGATTTAAAATCTTCCTTAATTTCAAATATCAAGAATGTTTACAAAACTGTTTGCGCGGACAATTGAGATCGCTCGAAATCACATGAAACTTTTTCCGTACTTTTCAAAACGAATGCAGCATATTTTACTTCCAATCCTTCAACGACTTTGACCGGAGATGAACGAATGGTTTTTCTACTTCGGCCTTCGGGGAAACTTCTCGTCGCAGTAACTTTTTCTCGACGACGCAGGGGTTGCGGTCCACCGCTGCCAGAAAGAAGTGGACGCAAAGCAACAAACGATGGTCACAGTGGCCCCTCGCACGCCCCCAGACTACTTTTCTTCGCCGGCAAATTCAATGTTCCGAAAAAGCTGAACTGAAGCTCCATGGATGGACGAAAGATGGCATAGAAATTCCTGTGTGCTCGTAATGGATGACGTCCAACGAGTCACGTCAAAGGACGCTTTTGAGAGACTTGAATAAGTCGTGACATGATGTGATTTAACATGTCTTACTTTATCAACGAAACCTACGTGTTCCGTGGTTTTGCGAGTGTTGCTATGTGCTCTGCTTTATCACGACTCGGGAAATTGATTCTATGTTTTATAGCCCGGTGGACACTCGGGGTTTGCGGAGGTCTTCGCTGTTTTAAGCAAACTTAAGGTGACTAATTAAAAATTCTAACGCCAGTAGTAGTTTTGCTCTTAGATTAGCAAAATGAGTCGTGAGCCTAAGTATGCGATGATGCCGATCGGGACACGCCGGGCAATATAAAGGATTTACGGCCTCTTGAAAGTTCGTGTGCGTCGAGGGCTAGAAATCTTCCGCTTTGCATGGTATTTCCTTTGATATACCTCCATAAACCCGACCTATGATTGATGGAAATGGAATTCTTACCTATGGTCAAGATTCACTGACAGGAGCAATTACGCGATTGGAGATCCTCATCCGTAAAATTGAGATGATTTTTACCTGCAGGATGTTATCGATTTTCGACAAGAAGGATGGTTACTGTTGATTTAGGAGCACTATTGTTAGATCCGCCAAAAGGGTGGATCAGGTCGGGTTTAGATCGAATAAAAAATGATCCGATTTAAATTTATTCATTTAACCCGTTTTTACTTATTTCTATACAATACAAATTCAGTGACCCATACCCAAATCAAACACATACCGACCCGATCTATATTGCTAAAATTCATACCTAAACTGAGGTGAAGTGCACAGTGAATGAACGCAAGATTAAGTGAGGGTAAAAAAAAGTGAATTAAGACTCAAAGAGGTGGGTTTGATTTAAATAAGGCGTGAACTCATTTAACACTCACAATACATTAGGCTTTATCATTCTAAATCCTTTTACGACTTATTTACCGAATACGATCAATCTACATAACAACTCAGCTGATCAATCATAAGTTAGAAAACGAGGATACAACCCACTTTGATGGGTCTAAATTATCTCGTGCTATTCACGGAGCGCCTAACCTTCTCCTCGGGAAAACCTCTCCTTTGGGAAAGCAGGAAAAAAAAAACAGAAAGGAGGGGGTTACAAAAGCGGTAGTGGGAAATAAGGAAATAAGAAACGTCGGGGAAATTTCTCGTAACTTTAAAACCCATCGTGGTTCCCCCACTAAGCAAAATTTTTCCACCCCCACCTCGATCGATTCCAAGCGTAGCATGAAAGGTCGTCCCGTGCTAGAAAAAGTCCTAGCCAGCCACCCCACTCAACATCGACGATGCCCTCCTAACTTTAAACACGCACCCATCAAAAAATAAATTGCCATAGTACAAATTATATAAATATACCACCCGCCTGGATGGCGTCGCTGGAGCGGACGCTCTTCCTCTCGCAAAAAGATTGAGCGTTCGAATCCGGCGCCGCAGGGCGAGGCTTAATCGGTGGCACGTGTGTGGTGAAGATTGTCGCTGTCGCTTGGGGTTTCTGCATTATCGGCCGTGCGGGGTTCCCTGGGTTATCAAAAAAAAAATTATATAAATATAAAAAAAATCGTAAACGGGATCGAGGCATAAAGCACAAAGAGAATATGCCGAGAGTCCACGGTAGGGACGCCCGCATCCGCAAAAACCCCCGGCGGCATCTCGTTATGTGGCGCGAGGAGGAGGAGGGGGAGCTTCCGCGAACCTTCCGAAAAAGGCGTGAACGGTCTAACCACTTAATTAACCCTTAATTAATCCTTAATCGTGAATTTTAAAATACGTTCTGACCTGATGATCTCTGTCCCTACATTTCGTGCGTCGCCTTAAACTAGTCCGTGGTACCGCCGCGCGCGCACACACACAACGCTCTTCGCAAACCCAAAAGACCAGCTTTTACGTCACCTCCCCCTACGTGGCGACCCACCATTGGAGGGCGCACGCGATGAATCTAGATACTTCCACAGCAAGCGCCTGAGCCGAGAGCCATAAGTGCGAACTGTGAGGTGGTAAGCAAAGGAATCGCTCCCCCAGGGTGATCGTCTCGTCCGCCGAGCCTTCCGTCTCTCTAAATCTCTATGGTAAGGAGCGCCGTCGTCCTCCTCCGCCAGATCCGCTCGCGGCTGTTCTCTCGGGGGTCCTCGGCCGCCGCGGAGCGAGCGAATTCGGTGCGGGCTTGAATCAGCAGCGATCGCCGATTGGTGGTAATCTCTCGCGCCCTCGCGGTCGTTTTCGCGATCGATTCGTTGTTTAGGGGAAGGCCTAACGATTTTCGTTTCGTCCGTTTGCGCTTCGATTGAGCAGAGATCTCGGAACCCTACGGTGAAATCCCGGTCGATTCGAGGCCTTCGAAGGATCGGCGCCGCCTGCTGTTTTGTGGGAGCCGGGTGAGAAGATTCTCTCTCTCGATTCGGGTCGCTTTCCTGGGTTCGTCGTCCCTGTCTATGAGTTATCTGGTCGAGTTTTGGCTTTCGAGCAGTGTGATGTTGCCTGAGAGAGTGTGGTTGTTGTCCGTCTGTCGACGTCTTGCGCTTCTAATCGGAGCATTGGTGTAGCAACAGCCGCCTTGGGCTTTGCTACTTTTTTTTAAGTTCGCTGGTGCATTTCCATCGTTAGTCATAGTCAGGGGTTCCTTTTGACGATTTTTTTTTTCTTTCTCTGCACCAAGAAAGGAATTGTCCCTAGGGGCTGGAGAAGTGTTCCGGATCTGTCACACGATAGACTGGCCTTTTCTTTTGGGTTCTTATATTTACGTTTCTCGGATTGCTAGATGTTTCCGGCAATCCCTAATTCTGAGCTTGACTTTTCGTGGACAGTTAATGATCGTATCAGTTCCCGGTGAAATTTCCATTTCCGATTGGATATAATCGGTTTGCCCGAGTGTCTTGAGAAATCGATAAAAACTGATCAGTAATGGGGAAGGGAGGCGAAGACTACGGGAAGGGAGAAAGTTCAAGTATTCCGCCATCCGACCGAGATGTTTTTCCAGCGTGGTCTAAAGACCCGCAAGAGTGTGAAGAGAAATACCGGGTTAACCGAGTCGTAGGATTATCATCTGAAGAAGTGGAAAAGAGGCGACAGATTTATGGGTATAATGAGTTGGAGAAGCATGAGGGTGTGTCGATTTTTAAACTGATCTTGGATCAATTCAGCGACACCTTAGTTAGGATTTTGCTGGCTGCCGCTGTTGTGTCGTTTGTTTTGGCTTGGTTGGATGGTGAGGAAGGTGGAGAGATGCAAATTACTGCATTTGTGGAGCCCCTTGTGATTTTCTTGATCTTGATTGTGAATGCCATTGTTGGAATTTGGCAAGAGAACAATGCAGAGAAAGCGCTAGAGGCATTGAAAGAGATCCAATCGGAGCAGGCAACTGTTATACGGGATGGAAAGAAGATACCAAACTTGACCGCAAAGGAACTCGTGCCAGGTGACATTGTGGAGTTGAAGGTTGGTGATAAAATTCCTGCTGATATGCGGGTGTTGAATCTTGTAAGCTCGACCTTTAGGGTCGAACAAGGATCTCTCACCGGAGAGAGTGAGGCAGTTAGCAAGACTGCTAAAGTAGTTCCAGAGAATTCAGACATTCAGGGAAAGAAGTGTATGGTTTTTGCTGGGACAACTGTTGTGAATGGGAATTGTTTTTGCTTGGTTACGCAGATAGGAATGACCACGGAGATAGGTAAGGTGCACTCACAAATCCATGAAGCATCACAAAGTGAGGAGGATACTCCTTTAAAGAAAAAGCTGAATGAGTTTGGAGAGGCTTTAACATCAATAATTGGAGTGGTCTGTGCACTCGTGTGGCTTATTAATGTGAAGTACTTTCTTACGTGGGAATACGTGGATGGGTGGCCTAAAAATTTCAAGTTCTCTTTTGAGAAGTGCACGTATTACTTTGAGATAGCAGTTGCCTTAGCAGTGGCTGCAATTCCTGAAGGTTTGCCAGCTGTTATTACAACATGTTTGGCACTTGGCACGCGGAAAATGGCACAAAAGAATGCTCTTGTTAGAAAATTGCCTAGTGTCGAGACTCTTGGCTGTACAACAGTCATATGCTCTGATAAAACGGGTACTCTGACCACGAATCAGATGTCAGCGACAAAGCTTGTTGCTATGGGTTCTCAGCCTGGTGATCTACGGTCATTCACTGTGGAAGGGACAACCTATGATCCTTTTGATGGAAAAATTCAGGACTGGCCCATGGGGCGAATGGATGCTAATCTTCAAATGATCGCAAAGATTGCTGCTGTTTGCAATGATGCTGGTGTAGAAAAATCTGGAAATCATTTTGTAGCCAGTGGAATGTCCACTGAGGCAGCATTAAAGGTGAAACTTTAGAAAAACCCATTCTTGTTTCAAGCTTTCTTTCTCTTGCTTAAAATCTGTTCTAGCAGAATTCGATTAAGGACAGGGCATTTTCTTTCTCTCTTTGAACTTGCAAATTCTTGAATTCATTTTAATTCGGGGATTCATCTTTCGATGGAAAATGATTGGGAAATTCTATTTTCTTTTTTAATATAAAAAAACAAGGCATTACTGTTAGATATGCCAGCTTCATGTAACCAGTAGCTTGCTGGGGAAACATGCTTTGCTTGAATTGGCTAATACAGTTTCTGGAGATGGTATGGTTGTCTTTTAGGTTCTCAGTGGCCTGTTTTATCTTAAAACAGGTTTTGGTTGAGAAAATGGGATTTCCTGGAGGCATTGAGGATGGCTTGTCTTCTGGCCAAAGTGATGTACTACGTATGTTTCCTCATCATTGTATTGAATGGTTTTCTTGATCTGTTCTTGGGCACTGACACACTCTTTTTTTTAATTGTCATTTCAACAAAATGTCCTTTATCAAGGTTGTTGCCAACTGTGGAATAAACTTGAAGAACGGTTTGCTACTCTTGAGTTTGATCATGTCCGAAAATCCATGGGGGTTATTGCAAATTCAAGCTCTGCAAAAAAGATGCTGCTTGTGAAGGTATAGCAATCTTTCCGTGTTTTGGAGATCACTGACAATAATAAAAAAATAATGCTCCTTCATTAAAATCATATTGTTAGATTGTGCTCAAGCTGCCAAAAATTTTGCGCCCCTCTCTTGGAAATAATTGGAAGATGATGAATATATTCTACAAGTACCGGTATTATTACCTGGCTACGTGCTAAGTTTTTATATGTTTTCCATGTATCTAGTATGGTGTAAAAATCTAATTGCTACTTCTCTTTTCAGTAATTTGAGAAAGATGATCTAAATCATGTGAAGTTCTGCTGTTAAAGGAAAATACACAATGAATAAAAGCATTATTGCAAATCAAGGATCTGCCAAATAGATTTCATCCAAGAAAATTTCGCTTAGGTTGAACTCTTGTGTCAAGGAGAATATCAATTTTGCTGCATCCATATTCTTACATCTGTCACTTAGTTTATACTGTTGACTAGCAATTGTAGGTTTTAGTTGGTGTGACATGTTCTGTGTTAATTTGGTGAGAAGAAAAGAGAGAAAAAGAGAGGGGAAGGCTTATCTCATGTGCCCACCCTCTCTCTGTTGGGAATGCTATCATATACTACTGTTGCATAGAAAATGATGGGGATGATTGAAACACTCATATTTGTCGAGTTCTTTGTGTTGTTCACTTATTTTATTGAGATTTGACAGGGTGCTGTGGAAAATGTTCTTGAAAGAAGCTCCTTTGTTCAGCTCCTGGACGGTTCCGTGGTAGAGTTGGATCAGTACGGCAGGGATCAAATTCTAGAAAGCCTTCTTGAAATGTCAACTAGTGCACTGCGTTGTCTAGGCTTTGCATACAAGGAGGACCTCCCTGCTTTTGCTACTTACAATGGTGATGAAGATCATCCAGCTCATGAGCTTTTACTTAATCCAAACAATTATTCTTCAATTGAGAGTAATCTCATTTTTGTTGGCTTGGTTGGGCTAAGGGTAAGGTGGCCTCTTTGCTACTCGTTCATATTTGGTTCCTTAGTTGCTCTAGGGTTAATGTTTTTTAAATCTGTGTACATGAATTCACAAGCTTGACATTTCAATTGATTACTTATTATTGAAGGATCCTCCTCGGAGGGAAGTCCGTCAAGCAATTGAGGACTGCAAAGTAGCAGGAATACGCGTGATGGTAATTACAGGAGACAATAAGAATACAGCCGAAGCTATATGTCATGAAATCGGTGTGTTTGGATCTCACGAAAACATTAGCTCTAGGAGTCTAACAGGAAAAGAGTTTATGAATCATCCTGATCAGAAAAATCATCTAAGACAAAGTGGAGGGCTATTGTTTTCAAGGGCTGAACCACGGCATAAGCAAGAAATAGTGAGGTTGCTCAAGGAGGATGGTGAAGTTGTTGCAATGACTGGTGATGGTGTCAATGACGCACCTGCCTTGAAATTGGCTGACATTGGTATTGCAATGGGCATTGCTGGAACAGAGGTACTACTATTGTATTTTTGCCATCTTAAAATGTAATTTGATAAACCTCTAGGGTTGACAACCTTCAGGTTGAGACGATGGTTGATGCAGTTTAGTGAGTAGCAGAAGCACAAATGGTGTGTGATATGCACATGGCTTAGTAAATCTGCAACATAGAATGAGTGACCAACCTTGTGGATGGTATTTGACCCAAAAAAAAAAACAGAACTTTGTGGATGTTAGGCATATGCTAGCTAAGAATTGTTCGGTCTGTTTCATCCATGACCGTAATATGGAGATTGCAGCCTCTTGGTGGGGAGCTTCTCCTTTTTTGTCTCATATTAAACCTTGAATTGGACTGTAATAATACCTGATCTCAGCAGTGTCTAGTTTAATTTTTGCTGCCCAGCAAACTTTGCTTGATGCTTTACTCTCTGCTAATCAGTTAGCTAGAACAATTAACAACTACCTGATGATCTTGTGGTCGTATGTCTTTCATTTTTCTAAGTTCTTCCATTACTTTGTGTGATATCACTCCAGGTGGCAAAAGAAGCCTCTGATATGGTTCTAGCAGATGATAACTTTAGCACTATTGTAGCTGCTGTTGGTGAAGGCAGGTCAATCTACAATAACATGAAGGCTTTCATCAGGTTTATTCTCGCTTTAGTTATGTACCAGTTGTGAACTTACATTGTAGTTTTGTCTTAAAGACACAAGTACTTATGGGTGCGCGTGCGCTTTTGTGCAGCAAGGATGTTAGATCTACAATTGGCATAACGGCATTGATACCTCTTTTTTTGAAAGTCCCTGCTTAAAGAATCAATTATATTACATGATCTATACGTGACCTAGTAATCAGTCATATAAACAGGAAGCTTGATTATAATAGTGGAAGTAAAATCACTTCATGGACATGTTAGGCAAAAAATGGGCAGTAAGCTTTCAACTTTACTAGTAAAGAAACAACAAAATAGGACTAGAATATTGCATTGCTTCTTCTCTTTTCTTCTTGCAATTCTTTTCATACCACCTTTAACAGTACCTTAAAACCTTAGTAAATAAGTAGAACTGGCTGTTGAACATATGGAATATAATGGACCATACTATTTTATGGGAAATTAGTTAGAGACAGCTGAGGTTTGTGGGGGCATAGACATGTCTTGTTTATGTAAATCTGCATAATCAATCCCTAGTATGTCTTCTATGGAAATAGTTTTTTAACTGGAGCAATGCTATAACTCCATTATAAATTAGCTGAAAAATAATTAATCCTTTGATGAAAGTGCGACTTTATGATTCTTGCATAAATGAAAATTTCAGGTACATGATATCGTCAAATATTGGAGAGGTGGCCTCTATTTTCCTTACTGCAGCACTGGGTATACCTGAAGGCATGATCCCTGTTCAACTTCTCTGGGTTAATCTTGTCACGGATGGACCACCAGCTACAGCCCTGGGATTCAACCCTCCAGATAAAGATATAATGAAGAAGCCTCCAAGAAGAAGTGACGACTCACTGATCAGTGCTTGGATATTGTTCCGCTATCTGGTATGAGCCCTTTTTCTGAATTATGAAGCCTTGATTTTTATGTTTATTATAGTGCAGCTTAATACATGAATTCCATCATATTCCTTGCAATTGGTTTGCCACAGGTGATTGGGCTCTATGTTGGTATAGCAACAGTAGGCGTATTCATCATCTGGTATACTCACGACGCATTCCTGGGCATTGATTTGAGTGGAGATGGCCATAGCCTTGTGACTTACTCACAGCTTGCTAATTGGGGTCAGTGCCATTCTTGGGAAGGCTTTTCGGTCACACCTTTCACTGCTGGGTCTAATGTATTCGACTACCGGTCAGATCCATGTGAATATTTCCGTGCTGGAAAAATCAAAGCCTCAACTCTCTCCCTCTCTGTCTTGGTTGCCATCGAGATGTTCAATTCCCTTAATGCCCTCTCTGAGGATGGGAGCCTTCTGAGCATGCCGCCATGGGTCAACCCCTGGCTTCTTCTGGCTATGTCTGTTTCATTTGGCCTGCACTTCTTGATATTATACGTGCCGGTCCTTGCTCAAATATTTGGCATCGTTCCTCTCAGCCTGAATGAGTGGCTCTTGGTGTTGGCTGTTACTTTACCTGTGATTTTAATTGATGAGGTTCTCAAGTTTGTGGGAAGGTGCACGAGCGGATGGCGGTATTCAGGTGCACAAAGGTCTTCAAAACATAAAGCAGAATAAAGATTCGTGGAAAAGAAGACCGTAAAATGGGATATGTGGAATTTTTGCCCAATCGTAGGTTAAGAATGACTGACTTTTTACCTGGCTGTTGGTTCCATTCCCGTTTAGAATGGCATTGTGAGCTCCAATTGCATGGTTAATGCATTATTGTCAATGATAACATTTTCATATGTTTAAACAGTAGAATTTTCTTAGAACATATAGTTGCCCCAATCTCATCTTTCAACTTCTTAAAGATATGTGGATTTTTTTCATCTCCTCAAAGCTGAAGCAAGTCGTTTCAATGTGCTGTTTTGAGTTATTTTGCCCTTGGTTTTGGTTGTGTGGTTGATCAACTTGACAGTCTCTAGAAGCTTGATTGAGGTTTCTGTATGTACGACTATTTGTGGTTCAGTTTGGTTCAATTTGATTGAGCCTGAAATGTTGAATCAAAGCTTTGAAACTAAACCAGATTTATTCATTTATGTCCGTTGGCCAGTTGGGTAGACTCCTGAAGTATCTGGCCCTGGACGATGTGGTTTCAACGTATTCATCATCATCTGCGAGTCCTATCTAAAAGAATATAAAATTTTCAGGTTAATAAGACTAAGCATCAAGGCACCTGAATGTAAAATTTGTATGACATTCGCCTTTGTGGCTTCACCTCGTTTGTGCCTCGGACATTTCCGAACCAAAGTTGGTTGGACGAATCTTCCATTTCTATTTGGAATCTATCGATTTCTCTTTTGGGGTCAAGCCTCAATTATCTTCGGTGACGCATGGTTCCAGTCTTGTTTTCTCGAATTTTTCGTTGGAAGCCATGACTTCATGCCTTAAGTTCTTAACCTAATGTCTGTTGCCAAAACTTGCGTCTATTTTCCAAAATGATCTGTTATGCAGGAGGTAATCTTCTCCTTTTCAGGTTTTGGACTGAAATAGTTCCACTGGTCTTGAACGAGAAGAGGAGATTTATTTCATTCGTGCTCATGCTTAGACTGCCACTTTACATGAATAGCAAGCTAGTGGAAATAGCCAGTCACTGTCAGCATGCAGCGTTCGCACAGCTGATAACAGGTGGTTTCGTATATCTCGAAAAAGATGGTGTTTTTTCTTGCCTAGACTTGGCGCACACGGTAGTTATTTTCTTGACTAGACTTGGTGCCCACACGGACAGTGTCCGGTGAGCCGGCCTCGTACAAGAAGTACATCAAAGAAAACGAGGAAAGCGAACAAAAAGCAGGAAAAAGAACCACAATGGTTATGCAGCCAACAGTTGCTGTGATTGCTTCTCGAATTGGAAGTGGTTTCCTATGGAATCATCAGCACACCATATGAAAATGCCTCCAAGCTTTCCTTGGTTCTTCAGCTCCTCGCAGGCTTGGAAAAACCCTTCGTTAGGGTGGAGTCCTCCTCCCCCTTTGCTCATGAAACTGGCCAGGACTTGTCCCCCTTCAAAATTAGAAGCTTGCTGTTTGTAGTAACTCTGGAACTGCGAGACACCGATGTCGTTGTACGCGTAGAATTGGAAGTTGACGTAGTCGATGGAACTCCCGTATTTCTTCCACAGAGCCAAGTAATGGTTTTGGATGTCTTCATACGGAGCTATTGATGCAAATGAGATTACCCTGCTTTTCTTGAGCCTTGTTACGAGCTGCCCGATGCAATATGCAAAAACGCTAGAACTTACGTTGAAGTGTTCGTAGTCAATGTCGATTCCGTCGAGGTGGTATTCCTTGATCATCGCCGTCAGCGACGATATGGCATTCTGAACCCAGGAGTTTGTGGATTTCGGAACGAAAAAGGCGTTGCTGTTTCCGATGCTGTCTCCGCCCAAGCTGACGGCAAACTTGACGTTCGGATGTTTCTGCTTAAAAGAAGCGATAGCTGAAGGAGTCAGATGGTTGGTTTCCCAGAAGACGTTGAACTTTCCGTTGGTGGGAGACGGGTTGTCTTCACTCGTGTAGTCGATTGCAAAGGCGAGGATGAAGTGGAATTCGACTTCCGAGTTTACGGGGACGTCAGATAGTTGGATCGTATCCGATTCTGCTCCGATGTACTCGCGGAAGAGCTTGGAATTGCCGGCTGCAAATCACAACTTCAATGAGAAATGAAGCATCCGGAAAGGAATGGCGGAAACCATTAGACTGAAATGCAAATGCAGTTGCTCAAGTTTTGAAGGCTGTAGACCTCAGCCACATCACTTGAAATGTTGTGGAATATATCCAGTCAGTGATTAACAAAAACTCTTCCTCGCTGCTTGACATATCCTTCTTTCATCGTGCTAATCATGTGAATAATCATCTTTAGTTGCCATAAGTGCCTACTTATGGTAGGGATTGTTGAAATGAAACATAGTTTAACTCATTCAACCAGGCCATAACAAAAAACATAGAAAGCATGCACTAAAACCCAATGTAGCAACACGAACTCCTCCCATCTAATGTCCCAATGATGTGGAGCTTGCTCACCATTGGTACTGTAGAGAAAGAGCAAGAAAAGAGTGCTCGAGAGGGCACCGCGAAACTCCATGTTTGCTCTGTGTCGTGTGTACACTCTCTGAACTCACGACCAGTTCCTCATCTGCAATGCTTTATATAATAAGAGGGGCTTGAACGTATTGGCTGATTTCGTCCTTACGAATGTTTAGCTGCTTCTAGTTTTAGCCGCCTAGCGATATCCAAAAGCAGCACTAATCTTGGCCACTAGCTGTCTCAAAACTGAGTCAGGAAACAGATTCCATTGTACCTATTTAACTTTTATCGGTCAACAGCACGACGCATCTTGAATCTTGACGCCCGAATTCGGCAGCATATTCTGGCCATTAATGGATCATTCATCGACGACTCAACAATCTGATGTTTCGAGAAGGCGTCACCTACCAAAACGTCAAGAAACGCTCGGTCCATATGTGATCCTGTCAAGACATAAGATGACAAGTGGACAGCCGAACACGTTCCTGAGAGAGAATAATTCATTCGGGATGGGGTCGTACTGAGTAAGGTTAAGGTCTCTTGGTTGGACCGAGCAAGACCAACCAACTGTTCTTGCACATACCTTTTGCTGACACTCCAAGAAGACATGTGCTTCACACCTCTGGATATGCGTCTACTAAGCTTCGCAAGCTTTCGAGGTCCAAAGGGCGCGTTTATTTTGCGGCGAAATAGCGTGGTGTTTGGATTATTATCGTCTTGCTTATCATTGTTTTGAAAGGAAGTTGCTTTAATAAGATCGGGAAAGGACTTGATTGCTTTCGAATCGAGAAAGGTGTGTCGCCATTACTACTAAGCTGACATTCATTTGCTCTAGTACTTGTTCAGGCATTTAATGCTATCAAGTAATGGCTAGTTTTGATATTAAAATTTTCATTCTCGCTATCATATTTATTTCTGTTACCGTCCAATTCGATTGTCGATTTTAGATCTCTTCGAAGAGGCCGAATCAATTGCTTTGATAGTAAAAAGAAAAATGAAAAATTTGCTCATTTCTCTTTCTTCCTTTTTTTGTCTTTTTTTTTTTATGTTGAAGATTTTTCCCTTGTTTTTCCACAGTACGTTAGGTGCTGGCCCATTATCTAGTTAGGTCCTCCCAAGAGCCCACATCTACACTTTCCGGGTGGACCAGCTTTGGCCCATGTCTCTTTACTCGGGTCCAACAAATTCAACCGCCTTGTCACATTCCATGTGTCTAATCATCATTAATCGCACGTTACTCGCATAATTACATTGCGACCCAATGCTTTGGATACTTTTAGTTCTTTAATTGATTCACCATCTCCTTTTTCCCTCTCTTTTCGCTTCCTGAAAGTTGGATTCATCGCTGTTAGTCCTCGCTGATCCACTCTTCATTAGCTCGAACATCCGCATGCGTCTTACTCATGCCAAGTCGTTGGATCGTGCGACTCATGCCATATCCGTCGACTCGCGTGCGTCGGTTTCACGGGCGCGGTCGAGCGAACGCCGAAATGCTCCTTTTTCGTTTGTCCTCTCTAAAGGGGACTTGAAAGGGGTTTGAAGAAGCAGCAGTGAATTTTGTGAGGAAAGAATCGATTCCTCTTTCGAGAGAATTGTCAGTGAGAGGGTCTCTCGGTGAGTTTTGAGTTTGTGATGAGAAGTTACAAAGGGAATGAAGTGAAGCATACGCTGCATAATACATGGAGTACGGCTCACGCCAATACACATGTGATGCCACAGAAAGTAAGAGCTACTTCATGTCTCTGCCCTACTTGAAACTGATGCTGACCAAGCGACCCCTTCTTGTTCTTGAGCCTAGACTAGAGTCTACAAGAGGAAAGAATGATGAGTAAGAAATTTTCCAAATTGTTATGTGAAACATCATCTACCTTAGGTAGGAGGGGATGCAAAAATTGCCATACCCAGTTAGAGCGGAAGATACGAAAATTTCGCGGATTGTTTGTAATATTAATTTGGTAAAAATTGCATCAAACACCAAGTTGTCAAAATGGTCGATGTCCATCGCCAGTTTCCTCGACCCGTCATTGATATTCATAGAATGTGGCAGGCTTCGAACGGTTTGATTGATGTACAATTTCAGTACATGGGACCACTTTCCTATGACATGCTGATCATTTTGCATAGTAGAGGAAAAGCAAGGAAACTCGTCATTTTTTTCTGTTAAGCCCGAGGTAACTGAGAGTCTCGGAGGGACTTGAGCACACATCGCCAATTTGGCAATCATGGCAGAAGCAACTGCTCGTTAGGTAACCAATGCTTGTCTCTGCCAAAAGAAAGGAAAAAAACAAGGACTGTCAAAAGGCAGAGTGTTGGGTTTGTTTTGGCCATGAAGCTACTGAAAGATGAGGCAATGACAGTTGAATTACAGAGGAAAGTGAGGGCTGCCAAAGCAAATTCTGCACACTCACTCAATAAATAAATAAATTATATAAATGTAGATGTGGAAAGAAAGGGCATCGAGCAGGCTCCAAAATCATGTGCTCACTCACCATCACTCTTTATCACGTGGGGCAACTTTGCCACCACACCCCGATCCCCACCTGCTCTCCTTTCCCCCCAATCACCCAATTCCTCACCACTTTTACACTTGCTTTGGTTTTGGACATTTGCACTGAAAAATTGCTTCTTCACCCACTGCCTTCCAGATTACTCTTGCAAAGAAGCGGAGCCATTGTAAAAAAATTCAGATATTTTTTTGAACGAGTGTTGCGCCCGCGGACCTCGAGCCGGGCTGGCCGTGGGCTTCGCCCCCCTCTCAACTACCAAGTTTCGGTGTAATCGTTAGGCGCACAAACTCGAATCTTTAGTCTCTCGGTCAGTCATTGCGGATGTTCGGGTTTCGGGTTCCGACGGCGGAGCGTCGAAAGACGCCGTGATCCGTGTGCATTATTCGCAATCAATTCTCTAGGTTACACAACTTCATGCGCTATATGCAGCACATGAGAAAGATGGGTCCACGCTGCATTCTTTCTGTTCCTCTGTCCAACCAGAGACCTACCACTAGCCCAGCGGAAACATACATAAAAATTACAGTCAGAAGCATTGGTAACAGACAGATCCTTAAGCCAGGCATGGCTCAGTGTTTCTGATCCTACGCGGAAGCTTTCAATGAAATGCGGTGCATTCATGTTCTTCCCTTGCGAGCACCTTCTTGGATCTGGTATGAAATGCCGTGCTCGAGCTTCAAATGATTCTACCGCATGATGGGCCTGCAAAGATGAACCGATCCTCCCCATTCATTACCCAGTTTTGGAAGACACTCCAAACCCAACCCCCCCCCCCCCCCCCTTAACTTATCTTCAAGGCATGGTCAATTTGTCTTCCGAATTATTTGAGAGACAAAAACTGTCGAAAAGAGAATTCTTCAAACTGGAGACAAGATTGGCCCTATCTATCTTGTCTGTACATGACCACGACCTCAATATTGCCACCGGGGCCCACATTCCCTTAATTCATAGGAAAGGCTCGGAGTACATAATAATACATATGCGCAAACATTATTAATCTATTCGTTTTTTGGTATCATTAACCGAAGCATAATAATACTATGTAAAGGAAAAGAGCTACAAAAGAATATCAAACAAACTATGCTTGTGATACAGTCTGTGACATTAAAAATTTCAAACTATACCCATCGTGGCACATTTACCTTAATTTTTTTTGCGACATAAAAAAACCTCAGACTTGTAATTATGTGATACATTTACTCTCTTTTGTTAAGATTTTGTAAGATGATTTTTCAATCAAAATAACATGATTTCATTTTAGTTAAGCCCCATGAGCTCTATGTAAACGCCGCTTGCTTATTGATGGAACTTATATAGGCAGAAGTTTTTGGAAATTTTTGGTTCCACGGAAAAAAAAAGTTCAAAATAAATGTGTCACAGTTATCATAGCTTGGGATTTTTTTTTTATTGACATTTTCCCTAATGTAAATTAAACAGCGAAGATCGGCTAAAATTCGAGATACGAAGGAAAATACGAAGGGCCATTATCCAGTTGAGCTGGGGGGGGGGGGGGGGTTTCAAAAGTTTTCAAAAATGATTAAAAAGCGCTCTCTCTCTCTCTCTCTCTCTCTCTCCGTCTCTCTCTCGCGTCCAAGTTTCTTCAACGGTCGGATACGAAAATAATAAAAAAAAAAGAAAAAGAAGAAGGAGAAGAAGAAGAAATCGCGCTAACGCCGTCAACACCGGCCGTCCAATGCCGTCCATTCCTCTCTCTCTCTCTCTCACGAGCTCTCTCATATTTCATATATGCGCATACACACGCACAACGCCATTGCTTGTAGCGCGATATCTCTCTCTCTCTCTCTCTCTCTCTCCCTACACTCTCGCCATTTGCATACACCTCACTGCCTCGCACTGCCCTTCTCTCTCTCTCTCTCTCTCTCTCTCTCTCTCTCACGCGCTCTGCATCTTCTTCTTCTCCTCCTCCTTCTCCTGCGCCATCGAATCAGGCGCTCCTCTCCGCTCTTCGCCGTCCGGCCATTGCCGTCTGTAATCAGTAAGCTTTTTTTGTCCTTTTGTTTGTCCCCCGCTTTTTCCCTCAGATTTTCGATCGCTCGCGCGATGCGAACCGCGCCTAGCTCCCGATGCGCGAGCGCTTCCGTTCTCGTCGCCGGAGGTGTAGATCGGTGTCTCGTGTGGCTCCCGGCTCGCATCGTTCGGCGCCTCTCTCATCTTCGGATTGCCCTTCCTTCCTTCCTTCCTTCTCTTTTCGATGTCCGAGAGCAATGACGGTGTTTGCGGATTGAGATTTGCGTAGATTAGAGACTCTGATCGGCTCCGCGAGCCTGATGCTCGTTGCTTTGGATCGTCCGAGCTCGAGATTCTGACGTAGTATTGCTTCCGACCTCGAATTCGGTGCTTTGATTACGCTCATTGTGCCGATTCACCGCCTTCTTCAGCTCGGTGTTTAGTTTTTCAATTCGTCTCTGTGCAACCTGCAGTGTTTGTGCAAGTTGTTTGGCTTGCATTTTCACTTTTTCCTTCTAAATTTGGTACTCTTAGGAGAGAAGGATTTTCGGTCATTTGAGCTGATTCACTTGGAACCAGGTTATAATTATTCGTTCGTTCGGACGACATTATAGGTATGGACTCTGCGCAGTCCCTGCAGAGAAGGGGAGGTTTGGTCTCGCTATCCCCGTCGCAGACTCCGAGGTCCAGCGACAAGTCAGCGCGAGATCTGCGCTCCGCCGACTCGAATTCGAGCACCAAGTATGATAAGGATAAGGGTGTAAACGTGCAGGTTATAGTGCGTTGCAGGTCAGTTTATTCAAAGTTCCCATGTTTTGGTTTTTGGGTTTGTTTTCTCTCACCTCTTTGGCTGACAAAGTGGACAATTTTAGTAATCGGTGTTGCAAACTCTGGTATTTGCTTTTGTAGGCCGCTGAATGATGATGAGTTAAGAATACATACGCCGGTGGTGGTCTCGTGTCATGAGGGTAGGAGGGAGGTTTGCGCCGTCCAGAATATAGCCAATAAGCAGATCGATAGGACCTTTATGTTCGACAAGGTTTGCGCAAATCCTTAAAATTTGTAGTTCTTCCAGTGTTCTTCATATTCTAACGGAGAAAGAAAGAGAGAAATACCAGTGGTTCCGTTTCTCTGATTACATGTTGGTTCGCACTCCTAGACGCAGGCAACCGTGTATGCATGCATGCAATTTGTGGAAAAATAATGACACATCCGGAGGATTTACCTCGGCTTGAAATTTTCTGAATTGTTAGACGGACTTTACTTCAACATTTACCTGATCTATTTTTCCACTTGACCTTTCTTCTTCTGACCTGCAGCTGAATGCTGTAGCAGGATACAGTGTATAATGCACGTTGTCCCAGTATTGAGGTTGACTAATTCCTTTCACAGGTATTTGGTCCCACATCCCAGCAAAAGGACTTGTATGATCAATCTGTGTCGCCAATTGTGTTTGAAGTGCTTGAGGGCTACAACTGCACCATTTTTGCCTATGGTCAGACAGGAACGGGGAAAACATACACAATGGAAGGAGGTGCCAGAAAAAAGGTCGAGCCTTGAGCACGACTCGGGAAAGTACACAGATGTGGTTATTTTCGAAGTTCTTTCTGATTTTTCCTCTCGTATTTTGTAGAATGGAGAATTCCCAATTGATGCGGGGGTTATCCCTAGAGCAGTAAGGCAAATTTTTAATATACTGGAAGCACAAAATGCAGAATACAGCATGAAAGTCACATTCCTAGAGCTGTACAATGAGGAGATTACCGATCTGTTAGCTCCTGAAGAATGTTCCAAGTTCACCGATGACAAGTCTAAGAAACCCATAGCTCTTATGGAAGATGGGAAGGGAGGTGTGTTTGTTAGAGGCTTAGAAGAAGAGATTGTGTATTCAGCAAATGAGATCTACAAGATACTGGAGAAAGGCTCTGCCAAGCGGCGCACGGCTGAGACTCTCCTCAACAAGCAAAGCAGTCGTTCACACTCCATATTTTCAATTACAATCCATATTAAGGAGTGTACTCCAGAGGGAGAGGAGATGATTAAGTGCGGGAAGTTAAATCTAGTCGATCTAGCTGGTTCCGAGAACATTTCACGTTCGGGTGCCAGAGAGGTATATATACCTAACACTTCCAACTATAAAGCAAAAGATGAAAGGCTCTACTTGAAGACATAAATATTTTCCACGATTTATGAAATAAAGTGCCAAGCTTTGCTGAGCAGTGCAGCAATTTATACTCTGTATGCAATGCAATGTTATACAAACCTATCCGGCATGGTAAAGTGGCTTACTCTTGCAGGGCAGGGCAAGGGAAGCTGGGGAAATCAACAAAAGCTTGCTTACACTCGGACGAGTTATTAATGCACTGGTTGAGCACTCTGGTCACATTCCGTATAGGTGAGTGTGAGACATATGATGCATGATGTATCACAGGAACTTCTGTTTTTGCGAAAGTTAGCAGCTCAAGTCACTGAAGACATTGATTGATGTATCAGGGATAGCAAACTCACAAGACTGTTGAGGGATTCCCTTGGAGGAAAAACGAAGACATGCATCATTGCTACGATATCACCATCCATCCACTGCTTGGAAGAGACACTCAGCACTTTAGATTATGCACATCGAGCGAAAAATATCAAGAATAAGCCTGAGGTTAGTAATTTAAAATGGTCAATTGTAATTATCTTCATTCTTCCATTTTTATAGTAAAATGCTTTAATTTTTTTTAAAATATTCACTCGTTTAATTGTTTGAATGGGCTCTATATCAGATTAATCAGAAGATGATGAAATCTGCAGTGATCAAGGACTTATACTCTGAAATTGATCGTCTTAAGCAAGGTAGGCTACTTTGATGCTCTTCCAGAAAGGATCCTTTATTTTGCTACAGGCGTACTATAATAAATGATTGACTTGCTGAATAATATGTTTGATCGCACAAATGTTTTCATATGTTCATTTAGAGGTATATGCTGCAAGAGAGAAAAATGGAATCTACATACCACGAGATCGCTATCTTCTTGAAGAGGCTGAAAAAAAGGTTTGTGCTTCTCATCATAAAACTGCACCAGTATTCTGTAGAGCGAGCTTTCCATTACGAAGATATGTGTTACTAAATATTCTATGGCGGTTAACTTGGTCCTCTATATCTCTCAGGCTATGGCTGAAAAGATAGAACGGATGGAACTCGAAACAGACTCTAAAGATAAGGTCAGTATTCAATCAAGGATATGTTCCAGCACCACTAAATGCAGTCTGATGGCACTAAACAGATATATGGGTCTTGATATCTGAGCAGCAACTCGTGGAGGTTCAGGAGCTCTACAATTCTCAGCTACTTTTGGCTGCAGAGATGAGCAATAAACTTGAAAGAACTGAGGTATCACGCATTTATCTTTTATTTCATAGAATCAATATATGCCTTATTGCTTTGACCTGTCCAGGACTTGATGTTCTTGTTCAACTTACAGAAAAAGCTCGAGGAAACTGAACATTCACTTTTTGATCTTGAGGAGAGGCACAGACAAGCAAATGCAACAATAAAAGAGAAGGAATTTTTGATATCGAATCTCCTCAAATCTGGTAAGAAAAAGTATTCTCTAATAATTAGTTATCTGGACAAAGTTACCTTTACAATTGAAAATCTGCATTGAGATGGGTCATTTGTCTAAATGAGCAATCTGTCATCTATTCTTTGTTTCCAATTACGTATCATCTCCCTGCATTTGATGAGTACACTTGTCCAGATGATTATATATGATTGAGCATCCATTTTCTATTTCAGTTGAGTTTCAATCGTTTACGCAAAAATAAACCTAGAATGGTTTATTTGCCAGTCTTATTTTATTAGGAAGATCTGCGAAAGAAAAATTGTTAGTCTGCTAAAATTACTTTACCAAGGTTAATCAAAACGACGGTTAAAATTTATTGAAGGGAAATCCTCTCTTCTTCATAGGTGGTTCAGCAAACTTGTCTTCGTTCTATTAGATCAGTTGTGCTGTTGTCTATTTCAATTGAAGGCTTCTAGCTCTGATAATGTGCCGTCAATTATTATCTGGTAGCATTTCAAATATTATTCATTGTCTGTTTTCAGAAAGAGTACTCGTTGATCGTGCATTTGAGATACGAGCGGAGTTGGTGAATGCCACATCAGATGTTTCCAGTTTATTTGCCAAAATCGGTTGGTGGCGAAGTTAGCTTCATTGTTCTCTGTAGTCTTGTAACGTAGACTGTACTTATTGGAGACATTGGTTACAGAACGCAAGGATAAAATTGAAGATGAAAACAGAATCCTCATCCAGAATTTTCAATCCCAGCTCAGTCAACAGCTTGAAGCATTGCATAAGGCTGTGGCTGCTTCTGTGACACATCAAGAGGAGCAACTGAAGGACATGGAAGAAGAAATGCAGTCCTTCGTGTCAACAAAATCAGAGGTTAGATCTAACTGGGCGAATGCATAATTTCTTCGTCATTGTGACTGAGCTAAGTGAGTTACATGGGATTTGATCTTTTGTAGGTCACTGAACAACTTCGAAAACGACTAAGAAGACTCAGAGACGTGTATGATTCTGGTGTAAAAGCATTGGATAATATAGATGGGGAGCTTGATGAGAATTCTCAATCCACTTTTTCAAGTCTCAATTCTGAGGTTTCTAAGCACTCATGTGGACTTGAAGAAGTAATTATCTACTCCATAATTGCCTTCTTGGATTACACCTTCCTACTGTCTACTGTGATCTGATTAACCTTCATGCGCACGGTGCAGCTCTTCAAAGGAATTGCTTCGGAGGCTGATACACTACTAAATGATCTTCATGATAGTCTTCTCAAACAAGAGGAGATGCTGATATCGTATGCACAGCAACAACGCGAGGTTTTTACTTTGTTGCTTAGGCTTCAATTCTCAATTAGCTTTAATATTTTAAATTTGTAATATTCACTTTCTAATTGTAATGGAACAGGCGCATGCCAGAGCAGTGGACACTGCAAGATCAGTTTCTAAAATCACAGTCAACTTCTTTAAGACTCTGGATATGCATGCAACCAAGCTAAACCAGATCGTGGAAGATGCACAAACTGTAAATGATCAAAATCTGTCTGAACTTGAGAAGAAATTTGAGGTGGTGAATGTACTATATTCAAGGTTCCATGTATATTAAAGAAACAGAAAACCACCCGAATACGACTAATATTACTTCCATTGTGGTGCTTATAGGAATGTGCTGCCAATGAAGAAAGGCAAATGCTAGAAAAAGTGGCAGAGCTGTTTGCGAGTTCAAATGCAAGGAAGAAAAAACTGGTACTAGCTGACTATAAGTTCAAATTCGTTGGAAGGACCTTGTTTTCTTCAATTTTATGTATCTATGGATGCAGCACCTCTTATTTGCCGACAAGTATCAAACATGTGATTCTCTATTGACAGGTTCAAATGGCTGTGCAAAATCTTCGGGAGAGTGCAACTAGCAGAGCTGCCAAACTGCAAGAAGAAATGTCAACTATGGTAGATTCCACTTCGACTGTGAAGGCAGAATGGACCGTGCACATGGAAAAGACAGAGTCGCAATATATTGAGGACAACTCTGCTGTGGAAGTTGGGAAAAAGGCTCTGGAGGAGGTGCTCCAGAACTGGTATGGCTCAATGAAGCTAACGCTACTTTAGCATTCTGCGCCTTGATATCTTCTAGTCTTTTCACTTTCATCTTCATTTCCTTTTGTGATTTCTTTTTTCTATTTGGCTTGTGTGTCTTTTTAAGTATCACTAATGGACAACTGGCCGTGCAGCTTTATGAAGACAAAAATGGGTGCAGAACAATGGAAGAATGCCCAAGAATCTTTGATCAGTCTAGAGAAGAGAAATGTTGCTTCTGTTGATTCCATTGTTAGGTAAACTTCCTCCTGGAAACATCGTCATTCTAAATCATAGACAAACTCCTGATTCGTTATTTGGCATTTTTTGCGCTTTTCTCATCAGGAAAGCTGTGGAAGTCAATCAACACCTACGTGCTCAATTTTCTTCCACCTTGTCTGCTACACTTGATGATGTTGATGTTGCAAACAGTGACATACTTTCATCAATCAATGGTCAGTCTTCAGTTTCATGAATGCACCATCTCCTAGTAGTGCAGCCATTTCTGCCCTCTAGATAATTAATCATTCACAGTAAGTGTCCATCTTTGCAGATTCGCTACAACTTGACCAAGATGCATGTGCAAACCTCAAATCTGTAATTGCCCCTTGCTATGGGCATATGGGGGAATTGAAGGGTGGCCACTACGACAAAATTTTGGGGATCACGGAAGATTCAGGGAAATGTCTTCTCGAGGAATATGAGGTGAGGGTTTCATTGTTTACTCTCTCTGCATGTGGAAGCCGCCTGTGCACATTGTGCAAGCAAGCACAGGTGTCTGCTCACTGCTTATTTTTGTTCTGTGCATGTTTGCGCAGTGTATTCGTAACACACGAAGTATCTTTTGCCATCTTTTTACTCATTCACCAGCTAAACGTTTGCTCTGAGCAGGTGGATGAACCGACCTGCTCAACACCAAGGAGGAGACAGTTCAACTTACCTACCATTGCGTCCATTGAAGAATTGCGAACTCCCGCTTTTGAGGAATTGCTCAGATTATTCTGGGATATGAAGTCTTCAAAGCAAGCAAACGGAGACATAAAGTACGTTCTGGGGTTAAATGAGTCTGCACAGTCAGTAAGGGACTCCAGACTCCCACTCACAGCAATCAACTGAGGAGGAGCTTGGGAAGAGGAAGTTGATGATTGTGTGTGTATATAGTATATAAATTCTTTTTTCTTCTTCCCTTCGTTTTACAGACCAAGTTCATTTATTGTTTAGTCCTATATTTCTTTCTTCTTCTTGGAAAAGGAGAAGTATGTACCAGCATGTTCTTTCAATTTTGATGCACGAGGAAATTCCAGTTCCTCTGCATATTATAGCATCTAGTACTAGTTGGTGATCCCTAGCAAGGATTTCTTGCATGCACGGACGGTTTTAGTGGATTATCTACAGTACTCTTTTCAATTTGCTTGCCTTCTTGGGTCTGTCGTCTGTCTGTTGTCGGACGGGAAAGATATCACAGTGAAAATCCGTGGGATTACGCTGCAATGGAAGACTTTTCTTAGAGGCAATCTATTTTGTATTCTCATTGGAGAGTGGAATTACCTATAAGAAAAAAGAAAGGATAACCACCACATGATCATCAGTTATGAATCTTCTGATCCACTTGATCCATGGTAGATCATATAAAGGCAAGAAATTACTTCCTTTTTCTAACAAAATGAGTTGGTATCTGGGACACTTTTGAGTATCTCGACTAACCATTATGAACGTTAAAATTCCTGCCCTCCCCACCAAACAAACGAATTCCGAGCCAGTCCGCCATGAGATCCCACTCAAAAAGGCACGAGCAAATCTCCACAGTGGCAGTCCCTCCAATCTGATCACAGTATCACCCCGATTGAAATGGTAAAGAAAGACCACAAAAAAGACGAATAACATTTTCACTGTTGTCTCATTAACCTGTTGACTGTACAACTATTCGTAATCAATGTAGAAAGAATCAGTATTGCCCGGTTAAAATTGGCAGGCAAAATATGCAACTAATGGCACTGGACATCTGAGGATGTGAACCGAGTGCAGAAAGAAACTCAAAGAGAAACAGTAATCTTCCTTTACCATAACTACAAATGGCATATACTAAACAGTTATCTGCCTTTGCCAAGACGAGGTTTCTCCGTCCTTCAAATTGCTGTGCATCATGGAGATTCTCCTAACAAACTACACCTGCAAATCTGGAAGCTTCAAGGTTTCTGCATAACCCCGGTCACCTCGTGTTAACAACAACAACAATAATTAACTAAGCCTTGTCCCACTAATGACCTCATTTAAGGATGTCAAAAATATTTACATGGTTAAACCATCTCCGCAAGCGGTTGAATACCATGAGCTTTTCATCATGAATGCAACATGTCAACCTTTGTCAACTTGGAAGTGGGCTGGAAGTAATAATATAAACAAATCAGAGAGAAGCAAAAGTATGGATAAGATCAGGTGTATAAGGAAGCTGTAAGCCCGAACAACTCATTCAGCTACTCCAACAACCAATACAGATCAACATGCAAGTTTTGCACCTTCACTGAACAACCACCCTCAATGGCAAAGACCGTGCTTCTTGGCATTGCAGAACCCGAAGGCTGCAAATGCATCAGGGACTGCTTTATTACATAAGTCCCAAAGCAACAGCAAGTACACTAACTGCACAAAGGCACCACGCAAGAAGAAAGGATAGTAAATCACTAGCTTCTTGACACCATGCTAAAAAAGTTCACCATTTCCACCTCAAGATTGCTAAATCTAACACGATGGGTTTGAAATGCAAGAAAGACCTCATAGGTCACACCAGCAGCAATATCGCAATTTTTTCTTCTTTAAAGATGTTGATAAAGAGGTAGTTATCCCTTCTCTACAAAAAATACAATTTTTTTCCAAATGACATCATTCAATTGACACACACACATAGATCCTCATAATCTACACTGTAAACATGAGGCCAATTTGGATCCCTCATAGAATAAATTTAAGAAACATAGTATGATCAATCACTCCGAGAGAGAGAGAGAGAGAGAGAGAGAGAGAGAGAGAGAGAGAGAGGGGCAACAGGACCAAGAACGGGAATTCTTAATCAATATACACGTAGACCAATTGGTTACAGTAACGTTGAGTTGAACTACATAATATAATCTGATATTGCATTGTTCAACGATAAAGGCACTCTGACAACAAAAAGTACCTGACATATTCCTCAAAACAAGCCAGAACTTAAGAGTCCAACTGCCCTATCTTGCCCAAAACTCTCATCATCAAAATCTTCATTTGTGGAATTTTCTTGACACAGCAATTTATTTTCTTGTGTCGGGTTGAAGTCCAGACTTTCCCATCCAATTGACGGACCGTGATGGATATTTGCTTGCTCAGTAGCATTACATAGATCATCATCATCTACATCCTGTCTCATGTCATCGCACACAGGCTCCACTGCTTTGTCATCCTCGGCAAAAGATGGCTCGGCATTAAGATCTGAACACAAATCAAATCCAGTTTGATCCTCAGGTACATGATAAGCGACAGTCACTGTTCCTTGGTCAGATTGCTCTGGAGCATCTTTTCTTGGCCTTTTCCATTTCTTAGTAGATGATGTACCATCATCCTCAAAGTCTTCTTCTTCCCTTTCCCTATGTAAGTACTTCCACAGTTTCCTTTCGCCATCAAACTGTACACAAGGATCACGTTCGTAATGCAACCGATCCAGCGCTCCACTAACAACCTGATTAACCTGCGCATCAGAAACATCCTCAACGATAAACTGGGAGTCTCTGATCAAAGTACAAACATCAGCACGGGTGCCAATACTTCCAGGCAATCTGGCAGCAGCATCTCTTACAAGGCACAAAATAGTAACATGCGGAGGACGATCACGTTTCAGCATGAAATGGTCACGGGCTTTTGATGTTGGCTTACCGCCACACCTTCTCAAAGGAGCAACAATAGACTTTTTACCATCAGCAGCTGTGTAAGAGAATGCTCTGTCAGGAATGGAGTACCTCAAGAATTCTTCTTTACGAAAATAAGCTCTCACTTCCTCAGAATTTGCAGTAATAGTGTTGAGACTCTTCTGGGCTCTAAGGTCGCGAAACCTATCCTTCTCATCCACACTAAACTGCAGCAAGGCCAAAGGTGGGGGAGGAAGACTACCTATTTGTTGCAAGGTTTCTTGACCACTTTTAAGCCAATTTGCGAACGAATCGACAAGCTTGACAAGCATTTTGTGTGGTAGGCCCCAAGCCTCAGGAGAAGTTACTTCCTCAATGGTATCATGATCCGATGGACTAAAGGACACTGGGCCAATCCAGGACCAACTTTTCGTGGATCTCTCATACACTGCTAGGGCCTTCCAGCCCTTGGCCCCTAAAGGTGCTGTTCTCGACGAGAAGATCTTCAAACAACCTCTTACCAAATCCTGAAGTGGCTCCTGTGTCTCAAGAATACAAGGATCCCCAGGGTTTGATCTCACACGATTCACAATCTCCTGGATGGTAAGAGAAGGAACATTACCATCCGCAGCATGCTCTGAATTACTGGTAGCCATGCTCTTCTGAGAGAGCGGCTCATTGTCCCCACCTTCATGTTCCCCATTCTGATCTTCCATAGGTTTGCCAACGGCTATGGAGTCTTCCGGAAGCAATGTAATCATCGCCATTCGAACTGCTGAAAGAAGATGTATTATGGAGAATGAGAAGCCGGTATGCACCGTTGGCGTGATCAAAGTAAATGTCTTTTTCTTTGGTTTGCTCTCAAACTCTACATCTGTAACTCCTGTCTCCATGATGGGCATGTCCGAAATTTCATTTTCTGAAGGACCAATATCAGCATCTGGCTTCTTTTTTATTCGTTTCTTTGAAGAACTGATATCATCATTTTGCTGCTGAACGTCAGCTTGCAAGCCACCATTCTCATTGCAATCGTCCCTGTACACAACATCCTCCTTTATTTTCCGCTTCTTATTCATTGAGTTAGACCCGGGAAAAGTTCCCTGTAATCTTTCATGATGATCATTCGAACATGCTTCAGCTTTCTTACCTTTATTCCCAGATTGATACAACTCATTATCTGGTGACAAACGTTGCTCCATTACTACTTCATCTTCTCGTTCAACGATGTAATCGCCATGGCTCACATCAGCTCTCTGCTTTCTCCCTGATGGGTATGCCTTCAATGACGATAAGTCGTGCCTCTCACCAGGTTCGTCCTGCATTCGTCCATTCTTGCCACGGAATTTCCTCCTATCATCGTCAACAGAACCGTAGAAATATCCGCTATCCATGACTCCAGCAGAATTCTGTACAGAAAGGTTATCTTGCATCTTACCCTTCTGCTTCGCTTTCAAAGTGTAGCTTTCTTCCTCTGGGATATAAATCTGTTCACCCCGATCACCGAAGTTATTATATGTGTGCATGGTGCCCTCAAATGGCCGTGGATATTCTTCTACGTCATTCTTAAAAAGGTTCTCCCTTTTACCATACATCACAGACTTCACCCCAGCAGAATGGGAAACATCCACGAAACCACCTGGATAAGCAAACTCACCTCCCATCAAAGGATCGCTGTCCTCATCATCAGAGAGATCTGATGAGTCTGACTCCGTGACTTCACCATTGACTCCCATGCTATTGCCTCTCAATACTGCCATATCCAGTCCCTTATTCTTTCTAGAACTCCCTCTGCCCTTCCCCTGTGAAAACTTTCCTTTGACATCAGAAGGTAAGAACCGATGGTTGAAACTCGGTGAATAATCTGTAAGAGGTTTCAAACTAATGTCAGGGGATTCCCTCGCCGCACTCCACTTCTTGCTCTTAGCATTACCCTCATCAAACTGCAAATCCGTAGATAAAGCTTCTCCCTTAGCCCTGCGGCCAGAAAAGTCCGCTCGATTTCCTTTAGATGGCGGTTGTCGACCACGGCCTTTGACAGACTTGTTCCGATCTTCAGCAGCAAAACTCTCAATATTTTCAAGGTAGATGGATTTTTTGGCATAGTCTTGGGAAACTTTCAAATTAAGCGGCTTTACAGCTAATGTCTTCATTACTGGAGATTGATTGATAGGCTTACTCCTCCTATAGATATGCAAATCACCCTTGGAGGACAGAGGCAAACCCACAAAACCGTCAGTGGTAAAATCGTCACTTTTAAGAAAATCATGCTTCTTTCCAACTTTTACAAATGCAGGCTTGTCTATCAACATACTCCTCGAGATGCTTGGATCTCTTCTAGGACCTGCACCAAATATAGGATCCTCAGCTTCATCATCACCTCTTATCTGGTCTTTTTTTCTGAGAGCAGCCCCTTTATCAAACCCTGCTGCCTTACTCAGACGAGAAGGAACTACTGGACCGTATGGACCAGCCCTATAATCAGGACCATGGTCACTAGAAGGAAAGCCGCCTGCTAGTTCTTTTGCTGAAGGTGTCTTTGAACGTCCCAACTTCAGTGTCCCCTTAGGATTTTTTCTTCGCTGAGGAGCCACCACCTGCTCTTGCAAGGGATATTCAAAAGCCGGAGCTGCCATATATGGAGAATTACGACCCATTTTCTGTGAGATCTTTCGATCCTTGCCCTTCTTACTCCACAATGCTTCGCCCAAGTCTTCTCTTCCCGACGGATCACTGTTCATGTCTTCTTTCTCAGACATCAAGCTCTTCTGAGTCTTCATTATGTTTAGGACTCGCAACTTCTCTTCGATACTATAACCCCTGCAGTTTTTCCATGCATCCCTTGTCTGACATAGATTACTTACCATGCAGTTCTGATGTTTCCTTACGAGATGGTAGTGCTGCCGCTTCTGAAAAGAATGCAATCCTTCCCGATAAAGGGCAACCCTTGGCTCACACAAACCTCCCTTCAACATGTCAAACACCTTTTTTAGAGGGCTACCAAAATGAATGTTGCAGCCCGTGAAGAGTTCTTTCAAGGTAAGCATGTACGTCTCTTGGT
This sequence comes from Syzygium oleosum, assembly GCF_021117445.2. NCBI lineage: Eukaryota > Viridiplantae > Streptophyta > Magnoliopsida > Myrtales > Myrtaceae > Syzygium > Syzygium oleosum. The sequence goes on from NW_026607487.1 coordinate 10,405,782, forward strand.
CCATGTCGGGCAAATACTTTGTAAGGCCTAATCTTTCGTCCTCAGTGAGCAACTCGTTCCACACATCAACAGATAAAATATCCTCCAATCCGGGTAGATCATACAGCTCAAAGGGGAAACTGCAGGTCTGACTCCCGACTTGGCAGAACTCTCCCCCAGTCTCGCCCAATTCCAACAAATCAAAGTCGTCGGACCCTGCCCCGGAATCGGCGTCATCGAATTCATCATCCTCATCGGACTCAGCAGCTGAGCTCCTATGCTGAATCTCATCCTCATCGCTCGACATACTCTCCCTACTGACAGGCGAAAATTCCGAATCCAACCGCGACACCTTGAAACTATTCTTCTCAATTGCCATGGCCCATCACATCCAATAACCGCCCAAACCGAAGATTTACCCCACTCACTATCCACAAAACTCCCAAAAAAAAATACACTTCAACCCCGCTAATCTGGCGCCGAAACCATCCCCGACTGCGGCAAGAAAAACGCAAACCAATGCTCAAAATTGCAACTCCAGGGACAAAAAAAATTGAACAAATCGAATACCGAAAGTCGATCAAAGGACACACGAACTGGACTATTGCAAACAACATCCGCAAAAAAATTACCGAATTACGACCAGCAACGAAAACCCAAAGAAAAAGGCTAAAACCCGATCGAGAAGTACCTGATTGGAGATGATGCCGGAATCACGGAGAAGGATACCGAAGCTTGAAGCTTGAGGCGCCGAACGCGGGCGGCGGCGGCGGCGGCGGCGGAGGAGAATGCGAGCAAACCCTAAGAGGCGAGAGGTCGATTAGAAACGCGTGGGCGTGCGCCTACAGAGGAAAGGATACAGAAGACGAGAAACGATGAGGAGGAGGAGGAGGAGGAGGACGACGACGAAAGTCTGGTGACAGAGACATGAAGCAGACGATGGGACGTGGAGAGGCGAGGGCCGTCCGATTGCGGGCCGTGAAAAGACCGAAAAGGGGCAGCCACAGAGGAAGAGAGAGAGAGGGAGCTCCGTGTTGCTCAGTGGAGGAGGAGGAGGAGGAGGAGGTGGTGGAGAGAGAGAGAGAGAGAGAGAGTTGGAAAAGGGTTCGGTGAGAGAGAAGGAAGAGTCGACTCACCGAGTTAACTCGGAGAGACAGGTCGAGTCACTCGCCTTTCGAGGTTGGGGGTGATCTCCGCCGTGAAGTCCAGAGTAGGCTACGTCGTTTTTGCCGTCCTTACGGGGCTGTCTGTTTAAAAAAGAAAAATCCATTTTCATGAGATTAAAAAGTTACGAGAGCAAAAAAGAAATAATTTGGTATTTGGCAAATTGTGCTCGAGACAATTAGTTTTTTCAAAATTATCCTTGGATATGAGATTTTTTTTTTAATAAATAGTAAACCGAAAATTCGGTCTATGTTAGAAAAAGGAATCCACTTAAGTCGCGCATGATCGGAAAAATTCTATCTAATTTGAACTTATATTTAGTCCCTTAAAAAATTTTATGAAGATTTTCGAGAGAATTGCCATTCGAGTTGGCTTTTTGTGGAGCACGCTCCGTTTATTTCGCGGGAAATGAATGTGATTTGAAAAATATTTTCCTAAAAATAACTATCTGTATTACTTAAAATATTTCATCAATGAAAAATGTTTTCATTACCGACAAAAATATACGTCCAAATATTTTTGAGAACGACGAAAATATTTTACGTCGATTCATACAATAACGACTATTTTTGGAAAATATTTTTCAAATTTTTTTATTTTTCATGAAACAAATGGATCATTATTATGATGCTTTTTACTTTTCATATGTTCGACTTATCTGTTTATAAATATATGAGAAAACTCGTGTACAGAAAAACGAGAAGTTTCAGGAAAAAAATCAGTTAATGCATAATGTAAGTTTATTTACATACATCTTGTTGAATGTATCCAAACAAAGATATAAACAACACAGAAATTTAATGAGAAACTAACAATTTTGATGAATTAAGAAACAAATAGAAGGCGTGAAGTCATCAAATGGCTATCAAACAATTTAAGATGACAAAGCATGAGGTATTCTTACATGTCTTGAAATTGAAAATGAATTTATATTAGATGAACTCTTTCTAGAAAAACGTTGGCAAGACAAATGAATGAAATTTTGAAATATTGCATAATTTAAAAGTGACCATCTTGGAGGGTAGGGGTGAGCAAGTTCCGGGGTGGGCTAGTCCAACACTTGACCGAGAGACCAACACCTGGCGCAATGTTGGTCCCCAATTATTGGGACCAAGGATCGACCCTATTAACCTTGGGACTGAGGACTGGACCGACCCTGTGGGTCCGGTGTGGTTCCTGGGTGAAGCCGGCACCAACCACTTCTTTTTTTTTGTTTAATTTTTTTTTGTCTCAAACGTACTCTTTGAAATTACATATCCATCGATAATGCGATATGAAGCAACCGCAGTGAACACCAATACAAATCAAACAGAAATCTAAGATACGACAACAACATGAATCTCCACTTGCCAAAAGCAACAAACGATAGAAAATAAATACTAAAATACCTTAATTATAGAACTTCATATCTTGTTCATTCATAAAAGATTGCTTCAAATTCTGAACATCTGAAAACAAAACAAACAATAAAATAGTCAATACCTAACAATATTTTTAAATTGAAATTAATATTAGTGCAATTGATAGAACATCTCACCACTAATATTCATTCAACTTCAACATGTAAACCCTATTTATCGATGGTAATATCCTCGGTAAAACAATCCATGTCTAAAAAAAAAGTTTGTTCATTAAATTTACAAAGGAATTAACAAGTAAAAAATATATGCATAACTTACACTTACCCAATTCAAACTTTGGCCATTCTCAATGTAATCTTCAACATTAATAGATTAATCTAATTCAACCACCAACTTGTCTTCAACATTAGTAGACCAGATCAACAACTCGAACTCGTAGTTGCCTCATCGTCTACAACCCTCGAATTCACCGAACTCAGAAGAGAAAATCACTAAAACCTTAAGTCTAACTTATCCAAAACACGGAGAGACATCTCCGTCGCCAATCACAACCAAGCGAAACACTCCATTCCAACAAAACTAAGCCCGTCGTCCACAACACGGATGAATCGACAAAAAAGAAACAGATATGAAGCAGCCAAATGGACACACCTGTAATAGTGGAGATATGGCCGATTCAGTCTTGAGAGGCAAAAGGGCGAAAGGGAGGGGAAGAGAATCGATCGCTAACTTCAATACAATAAAGACGAAGAGATTGCTACCGAAGAGATGGACATGGAAAATTTCGGCTGAGAGAGAGTGAAACTCTAGAGAGGAAAATGGTGGAAGAAGAGGAGGGGCGCATATAATTATATACCTAGGGTTTGGGAAAAAAGAGAGATAATTACAGTGTTGGTCTGGGTTGGACCAACCCTATAACTCTAGGACCAGGCAATGACCCGCACAATATAGGTTCTAGCGGTCCCAGGACTAGGGACTGGCCTAGTACCCCTAGGAACTAGATCAGGACCAGCCGGGTTGGGCCGGTAGACAATAGATCGATGATCACCCCTACTTGGAGGGGAGGACATAAACTCTATTCCAGTCTCTAAGCCCAGTAGTCTTTTGTATACAATTTACCAATCCCCAGATTGTAATTTCCAACCAGGACAACATTTATTTGTCAATGAGCCCATACGCAAGCCCATGAAACCAAATATAGAGTTCTTTTTTCGTTTTGCTACCAATAAAAAGAAGGGAAAGCACCACTACAAATCCTAAAAACACCCATTGTGACGGAGTTTAGGATTTGTTGTGGTAAACGAAGGGTAATTTTTGTGACAATGGTACAAGTTTGAGAAAGAGAGAGTAAGAGAGTAAGGGAAACAGGTGTGTGCTCACAGGCGGAGACAGAGTGGAAAAGGGTTCGTTGAGAGTGAAGGAAGAACCGTCTCCACACGTTAACTCGGCAAAATAGTTTAGTCACATTTCATCGGCAGTGATCTCCGCTTTGCAGTCAAGAGTAGCCTACGTAGTTTTGTCGTCGTTATGCGCCATCTATATAAAAAGAAAACTGTATTTTCATGGGATAAGCAAATAAAATAGGATAAAAAAATAATAGTTTGGCATTTAGCACACTGTTTTCAAGAGGTTGCTTTTTAAAATTATCTTTGAAAATAAGTTTCTTTACTGAATATTCAACTGAAACTTCAATCTTTGTTAGAAAAAAAAACTAACTTTTGTGCATGATCGGAAAAATTCTATCTAATTTGAGCTGTTATTTAGTGCCCTCCTTAATAACTTGGGATTATATTACATCTAAATAGTAAATGAAAAGATTTTACGAAAGATTTCAGGAGAATTGGAAGAAATTTCCATTTGAGTTGGCTTTCTATGCAGCAAAAAGTTCTTATTATGGTGTATTTTTTATTTTTCCTATGATCTTACCCATCTGTTTACAAATACATGCGAAAACTCGTGTACATAAAAGACAAGAAGATTATAACGAAAAAAAATCAGTTAATGCATAATGTATGTTTAATTACATACATTTAATTGAATGTATCCAAACAAAGATATGAACAATCAAGAATTCAATGAGAAACTGCCAATTTTGATGAATTAAGAAACAAATAGAAGAGATGAAGACATCAAATGGATATCAAACAAATTTGAAGATTGCCTATTTCTTTATGTTTAGATAACAGAGATTGAGGTATCTTAAAATTGAAAATGAAATTATATTAGGTAAATTGTCACTAGAAAACGTTGGCAAGGAAGCGAATCAAATTTCGAAATATTATATCGTTTCATGGAAGGGAGGACACTGAACGGAACTCAACATAAACTCCATTTCAAGTCTCTAACCTCAGTAGTCTTTTTTATTTTTTATTTTTACAATTTACTAATCTCGAGATTGTAATTTCCAATCACAAAAACACTTTTTTTTGTCAATGAGCCCAAACACAAGCCCATGAAACTAAACATAAAGTTCTTTTTTTTTTTGCTATTAATAAAAGGAAGGGAAAATACCACTAATTAAAAATCTTAAACTTTACTCATTGTGACGAAGTTTAGGAATGTTTCGTGGTAAACTAAGGGTAATCTTTGTTACAATGGTACAAATTTGGGAAAGAGAGAGCAAGGAAAAGAAAAGGCATGTGCTCAGAGGTGGAAAGAAAGTGGAAAATATGGAGGAGATGACTCATCGAGTTAACTCGGCAAGACAATCTAGTCACGTTTCATGGGCGGGGGTGATCTCCGCTTTACAGTCTAGAGTAGCCTACATTGATTTGCTGTCGTTGTGCGCTATCTATATAAAAAAGAAAATTCTATTTTCATGGGATAGTAAGACAAAAAAGGAAATAAAAATAGATTGACATATGGCAAACTATTTTCAAGATGTTTTTTAAAATTATCTTTAGGAAAGCTTCTTTAATAACTACTCAATTGAAAATTCAGTCTATGTTAGCAAAAAAAAAAAAAAACTTAAATTGTGCATGATCGAAAAAATTCTATCTAATTTAAGCTGTCATTTAGTCTCTTTCTCAAAATTTGGGGTAATGGTGTCACAATAGACATAGCTAATGGATTTTTATGACAATACAAATTTTGAGCAATGATGTTACAATGGACATATTTTAGAGTTTTTGGTGTAATTTGCATTATCAATTGGGTGGTTTAAAAAGAAACCTTGAGTTTTAAAATAAAACAATTAGTTTGGCATGTGGTAAAGACTTGTTTTTGAAAACTATCCTTCAAAATAGGCTTCTTTAATAAATACACCAAAAAATTAACTCTATGTTGGAAAAAATTAACTTAAATTGTGCATGATAAGGAAAATTCTTATTAATTTGAATTGCCATTCAGCTTCTTCTTTAATCACGTGGGACTATATTTCATGTACACAGTACACAAAAGGATTTTAAGAATTTCTGTATGAAACTCCGAGGGTAAAATTTTCATTCAAGTTGGCTTTTTGTGGAGTACAAAGATCTTATTATAATGTTTTTTACTTTTCCTATGATTTTACTTATTTGTTTACAAATATACGAGAAAACCTGTGCATAGAAAAGACATGAAAATTTTAAGGAAAAAAATCCGTTAATTCATAGTATAAGTTTATTTACATAGGTTTTGTTGAATGTTTCAAAGCAAATATATGAACAATCATGAATTTAATAAGAAACTATGAGTTTTGATGAATTAAGAAGCAGATAGAAGGAATGAAGACATCAAATGGCTATCAAACAAATTTTAAGACTATCTATTCTTATGTCTAAATAATTTTTAAGATGACGAAAGATGGGTATCTTTACATGTCTTAAAATTGATAATGAAATTACATTGGTTAATTATCACTAAAAAAATGTTGGCAAGGCAAGTGAATGGAATTTCAAAATATTGCGTCGTTTAAAAGAGACCTCGTGAAGGGGAAAGCGGACGGAATTCAACCAAAACTCTACTCCCAATATCTAAGCCGAATAGTCTTTAATTTGTATACATCAACCCCGAGATAGTAATTTCTGACCACCAAAATATTTTTTTTGTTTATGAGCCCGAACGGAGACCCATTAACCCAAACATAGATTATTATTTTTCGTTTTCCTACCAATAAAAGAAGAAAAAATACCACTCAAAATCTTAAATTTTACCCGTTGTGACTCCAGTAAGCATAGTTTAGGATTTTGGTGGTAAATCAAGAGAAATTTTGTCACTAGTACATATTTAGAGGTTTAGTCACACGAAATTTGGGTATTTGTGTCACAATAGGCATAATTCTTATTTTTTTTACACAAAAAAAGTTTTTGAGTAATAATGTTACAGTGGACATATTTTAGAATTTTTGGTGTTAATGTGCAGTACCTATCAAGGCGGGTTAAAAAGAAACTTGAATTTTTGAAATAAAAAAAATTAGTTTGGCATTTGGAAAACTGTTTTGGAGACGTTGCTTTTGAAAATTATTCTTCAAAATAGGCTTCTTTAAGAAATACTAAATTGAAAATTCACTTGAGTGTCATAACTTTTTTTCGCTCACTTAAGTGCCACAAATTAAAAAAATTGATCACTTAAGTGTCATTGGCGATTTGCCTCATCGGAAAATTCGACGTGGACGCCGATCGTCCTATGTGGCACCTCCAATGCTGACGAGGACAATTTTTGTAATTTGTTTCGCTCACTTAAGTGCCATGGCCTTGCCCATGGCCATGGTGGCCTCGTTGGCCATGAGCAAGGCCTTTACGGTCGGCGGACTAAAAAAACAAAGAAAAAAAGGAAAATTGAAAATAACAAATAAATCATAAATAATAATAATAAATCAATTTTAAAAAAAAATACAAAAAATCCACGTATAATGGTTTGTCGGAAGTAGCACCAAAATGATCGATTTTACTCCGATATGGCACTTAAGTGAAAGAAAAAAAAAGTTATGGCAGTCGTGCTCTTATTATCCCCTTAAATTGTGCATGATAAGGAAAATTCTAATTAATTTGATCTGTCTTTTAGTCCCTTCTTTAATCATGCAGGACTATATTTCATGTAAATAGTACATAAAATATTTTTATGAAATTTTTTAGGAGAATGAAAAGTGAAATTTCCATTCAACTTGGTTTTTGTGGAGCACAAATATCATATTATGATGTTATTTACTTTTCTTATGATCTTACTCATTTGTTTACAAATATATGAAAAAACTTGTGTGCAGAAAAGATGAGAAAATTTTAGTGAAAAAAATCAGTTAGTTCATAAATCATGCATGATAAGGAAAATCTTAATTAATTTGAACTATCATTCAGCCTCTTCTTTAATCAAGTGGAACTATATTTATGTAAATAGTACATAAAACATTTTTATGAAATGTTTTAGGAGAATCGAAAGGTGAAATTTCCGTTCAAGTTGGCTTTTTGTGGAGCACAAAGATCTTATTATGATGTTATTTACTATTTCTATGATCTTACTCATCTGTTTACAAATATATGAGAAAATTAGTGCGCAAACAAGATGAGAAGATTTTAATGAAAAAATCAATTAATTCATAATGTAAGTTTATTTACATACGTTCTGTTTAATGTTTCAAAGCAAAAATATGAAATCAAGAATTTAATGAGAAACTACGAATTTTGATTAATTAAGAAGCGGATAGAAGGAATGAAGACATAAAAAAGATATCAACGGAATTTGAAGATTATATATTTCTTTATATCTAAATAACTTTTAAGATGACAAAGGATAAGGAATGTTTGCATGTCTTAAAATTGATAATGAAATTATGTTAGGTTAACAATCACTAGAAAAACGTTAGCAAGGCAAGTGAATAGAATTTCGAAATATTGCATCATTTAGAAATAACTTCATTCCAAGTCTCTAATCCTAGTTTCTTTAGCATATATTTGACCGACCCTAAGGTGGTAATTTTCGACCACCAAAGCATTTTTTTTGTCAATGAGCCAGAGCACAAGTCCATGAACCCAAACATCAATTTTTTTTCCTGAGGGGAAAATACCAGTAAAAATCCTAAACTTTACCTATTGTGACATATATCAATAGATAGAGTTTTTGGTTATAGGTGGAGGGTAATTTTTGTCACATTAGTACAAGTTTGAGTTTTTTGGTGATATAAAATTTGGGGTATTGTTGTCACAGTAGACATAATTTAAGTTTTTTTTATAACACAACAAAAGATTCTGAGCAGTGATGATGTTGCAATGGGCATACTTTAAAGTTTTTGATGTAAATGTGCAGTATTTACTTGTCATGAAAATACAATTGAGTCCTAAAACTTTCAAAAAGTTCAATCAAGTCCTAAAACTTATCACATAAGTACAATCAAATCCTAAAACTTATCAAGGAAGTGCAATCGAGTCCTAAAAATTTCAAAAAGTGCAATCAATAGAAGGACTTAATTAAATCAATTTGACAAGTTTTAGGACTTGATTGCACTTTTTGAAAGTTTTATAACTCGATTGCACTTTCATAACAAGTTTTAGGACTTAATTGCACTGTTTGAAAGTTTTATGACTCAATTGCATTTTGATGACAAGTTTTAGGACTCCCAATGCATTTATCCCATAAAAAAAGTAGTTTGGCATTTGACAAATTGTTTTTGAGATGCTTTTAAAAAGGGATAAGTGTATCAGAAGTTCCAAAACTCATTGTGAAAGTACAATTGAATCCTCAAATTTTCAAAAAGTGCATTAAAGTCCTAAAACTTATCGAATTAGTGCAATCAAGTCTTTCATTTAACTTCATCAATTTGGCTAACGGAAAATATTGACATGGCATTTTTATTAATATGAACTGTCATTCACCCCCTTCTTTAATCACGTGGGACTGTATTTCATGTAAATAGCACATAAAAGATTTTTATGAAATTTTTTAGGAGAATCGGAAAGTGAATCTTCCATTTTTTTTGGTCGATTAATCTTCCATTCAAGTTGGCTTTTTGTGGAGCACGATGATCTTATTACAATGTTATTTACTTTTCTATGATCTTACTCATCCGTTTACAAAATATGAGAAAACTTGACATATAAAAGATGAGAAGATTTTAAGGAAAAAAGTGAGTTAATGCATAATGTAATGCTTACTTATATATATTTTTAATGTTTCAAAGCAAATATATGACAATCAAGAATTTAATAAGAAACTAAGAGTTTTGATGAATTACGAAACATATATATGGAATAAAGACATTAAATGGCTATCAAACAAATTTTAAGTTTATCTATTTCTCTCTTTCTCCGGATGATAGGATATTATGGCCCCATTTGGTTCAGCATTCCCACGGTGCTTCGGCTTCGAAAGCCCCTTGGGAAAATGTTAGGGTGTTTGGCAAGTATTCTTAATGGGCTTTTGGCCGAAAGCCAGCATTGGGAAAGCTCAAAGCTCAAAGCTGGTCTGAACCAGTTTTGGGCTTTCAGAATTTGTCAAATGTTGAAACTAATTTTTTCTTCCCAAACTACCCTCACTAATTCTTTAATATTCTGATTTTGCCCCTTGTCATTACTATTCATCTTCTTCGCGAAAGGGCAACCGGTGAGGGTGACCGACAACACCGGATCTGGACAGCAAAGGGCCAGCGAGGTCGCCTGACCCAGGTGATGGCCGCCTGAGGTCGTGCGACCGCCCAAGCGCCGTCGGCATGGGTCGCGCGACCCCTTAGGAGGCCGCGGCTTGGGTTGCGCGACCCCAGGTGACGGCCGCTTGGGTCTTAGGTCAAGTGACCCTCGGTGGGGGTCACCCGACCTTGGGTGATGGCTTCTAGCGACAGATCTGGCTCGCCGGCGGCCATAGCCCTTCGTTAGCTCTAGCGAAGGGTAACCTTTTTTTTTAATAAAAAAGAAAATTCCAAAGCCATTTGCTAAAAAAAAAATAGCCAAACATTACTTGGGCCAAAGCAGCTTCACAAAGAATTTTTTACCAAACGTCATTTGTATTTTCCCAAGGGGCTTTAACCTAAAGGTATTTACATTCCTCCAAGGCTCATTTGCAAAATTGAACCAAACGGGCCCTATATTAGCTTGACTTGTCCCTAAACAAACATTGACAAGACAAGTGAATGGAATTTCGAAATATAGCATCGTTTAGAATGATCATTGTAGAGTGGAAGGAACTCGATCCAACTCCATTCCAAGTCTCTAAGCCCAATATTCTTTCGGTTGACTGACTTTAAGGTTGTTATTCTGACCAACAAAACATTTTTTTGTCAATGAGCCCGAACACAGGCCCATGAACCCATAAATAGATTTTTTTGTCGTTTTCCTACCAATAAAAAGAAGGGAAAATACCACTTAAAATCGTAAACGTTGCCCATTGTAACACCGGTAAGTATAGTTTAGGATTTTTTGTGGTAGACCGAGAGTAACTTTTGTCACAACGGTATAAGTTTGGAGGTTTTGGTGACACAAAATTTGGGTTATCTCAGTCACAAATGGCATAGTTTATGATTTTAAAAAAAGTTTTAGAGTATTGATGTTGCAATGATCATACTTTAGAATTTTTGTGATATTAACTCGAAATAGAATTTGATATTTAAATCACCCATCTTTAATCGTACATTTACACCCGCATTTCAAATTTGGTCAGGTTATCCTCGTATGCAATCCTTAACAACCCTTTTATAAACGTTGAATATTCACAATAGGTGGAAAGACCATCTAGGAATTAATTTGATTGGTCTTAGGACCATCTGAGGTGATCTTTTGAGACCACCTATCTACTAAACTCACCATTTACATCTCTTTGACAATCATCGTCTAGATAGAGCGCCACTCAAGGAAAAATTGAGAATCGCCTTCATCTATACTTATCAACAGGTAAGCAACCAACCGGTGCATGATCAGAAAAATGCTAGAGTTACTAAGATCAATTTACAAAATCGATTTATTAGATGATGTATCGGGCTATGTCATTGATTTTATAACATGGTCCACTTGTTTAAAGGGCCATTCACGTTCTAATACATCACTCAATAAATCCCTTTTGTAAAACTAATTTACTAAGTCTAGCATTGCTCACTCGATCAGCACGCGCTTGTCACTGATATGGAGAGAGAGATGCACGTTGAGATAGTTATTTCTCATCGCCCGATCCCATTATTGATTTTTCTTGGGACAAAAATGTTGTAGTGATATATGATATCTTTCTCATCCGATGATAATCACTTATTAGGGCCCATGGTCACGTAGATGCTACATCTGCATAAACGAAATTTGTTCTGGGATATTGATTCATCGATTCCTTCTCTGAAGACTTTTCCCAAAGTTATTTCATCGACTTGTCAATATACCACACCGCAAAATACGATCTTTATATATTTAAACGTCAAACGTACGCATGAATCACCATGTGTAGTCCCGAGCACTACAATAGTACCGAGTCTTCTACTTTTGACAGCAGCTTTTAACGAGTGGATGGTGACAAAACCTTTTATGATCGATACAAAGAAGCAGAGCATGCATGCAGGGGTAAAACTAAGACAGAAATAGAGGAGTGAGTGAGTGATTGGGTGGTGGTTAAGCAGTAGGACAGAAAAAGACACTGCACTACTCATTCATTACTCATTAGACAATTGAGATGTTTCTCATTCTAGAGTTCACAGAATACATCGCAGAAACCAAGACAAAAACCAACAGAAAAGTCACATTACAGATGGAAACCCTACCATATTATTAATCTAGAGAGAGAGAGAGAGAGAGAGAGAGAGAGAGAGAGAGAGAGAGAGAGAGAGAGAGAGAGAGAGGGAGGTACAGCTAATTTTTGAGAGATTTTTTTTTTTTGTATAGAATGGCCCGACCGATCACGCTCCTGATCACAGTTGTTAAATTCATTCAGATTCAACGATTACGATGGTCGATGCCGATCGTTTTTTGAATGAGAATTTCGGTTGGAATTAGATGCTCAGCTTGAGGTTGTTCCACTCTTCTTTGAGATTGGTGGCCGTGGTTGGGAAGAGGTCTAGAGTTTTGAGGGCTGGTCTGGGGAGACTGATGGGAAGGGTCGAACCCACTTCTGCCGCTGTCGTCGTCAGTTTGTGGTAGCCGTCCATCTCGACCGTCGTCTTCTCCGACATTTCTGTCGTCCATTTGTTAGCATTCATCACCTGCGGTGTTGCACCTCCAAATCCTCCCTAATAACAAGAAAAATGTTTTACCGTTTTCGCTTGTGGATCCCAAAAGCCGACAAAACTACAAGATAACCCTATATGTGTGAAAAAAAGAGGCACATAAATGCCCAGGCACAAATTGAACAACCAAATCACATCACAAACTTGTGCCTAAAAACATCAAACATGTTTCAGCATGAGCTTTCGATGCAGAAAATTGAAACCCCAGCTAGCAAGGAGTATCACTTAGTAGGTAGAAAGCAGCTCTCTCTCTCTCTCTCTCTCTCTCTCTCTCTCTCTGCGCTTTTTCTATGTTATAAGAGACCCTTCTTTCATCTTTGCTTAATGTGCAAGAAACAATTAGTTCGCCAGAAACACTAGAAGATAAAATCCGCATAGTAAGTTTTTGAACAATTGAACTGTAGAAACCAAGAGGGTATTTACCTGGGGAATCAGGCTAGAAGTAGGGTTATAATAAGCAAGTTGCAGGTTTGTAGAAGCAGCTGGAGGAGAAGGTGGGGACTGATGATGAAGTGAGCTCAGAAAGTGATAATTGTGGTGGTTATTCATCATCATGTGTTGGTGATCATAGTGAGGATGATGGTGATGATTATAAAGAAGACTGTTGTTAAGTTGATAGTGGTGGTGGTGGAGTTGCTTGGAGAGCTTCCTCCTGAGCTTCTGTCTGTCCCTGGCCTTGTGGTTCTGGAACCAGTAGAACACATTCTTGCCCTCTATCTTGCCATACATGGAGAGGTGGGCTGTGATCTGCTGTATTTGAGCTGCATTTGGTGTCCTCACCCCGCTTCGGTACATCTCCTCCAAGATCATCAGCTGCTCTGGTGTTGGGCACCACCTTGTTGAAGCTGAAGGAGACATGTTATTGTTTGCAAAATGCTAGGTTTTTTGGGTTTTGGGTATTTGAGAGGAATTATTGTGGTGATTCAGGAGGGGAACAAGGAGGATTGAAGAGAGAGGGGGGCTCAAAAGTAGAGGTTAAAAAGAGAGCATTATAAGTTTGTCTTCTCAGAGCGACCTTCACTGTGGAGATTCAATATCCATGCAGAGAGAGAGAGAGAGAGAGGTGTAATTGAATGATGATAGTATCATCATAACCCTATCATTAACTTTCTCAACAGAATGAAGCAGACAAAGAGTAAGTTGGGGATCAGAAGCTTGTATCAAATTAAATGAAAAGGAAAGCAAAAAGTAGAGTTTGCTATTATGCTTTTTTACAAAGTGTCCCCCTCTCTCTCTCCTGCCAATTCTCGTTCTCTATCTGTCCTTTCCTTTTTCTTCCCCCTTCCCCCACTCTTTTAAGAGACTATCAACTCATACATGATAAATTCTGTTATCAAGTTGAATCATGTGAACTCGACGCATTTGAGCATATCGATCATATGGATCTCGCGTGAGCCCGTCAAATCAAGCAGCTCACGCACACCAAGCTTACATGCGCCGAGTGCACACAACTATTCTTCCTCTCTTGCTGATGCATTTGACAAAGATGAAACATGTTGTAGATGACATCCGCGAATGCCGAATTTGAAACCAATTAAGCTAGCGCATGACACTAGATTCATATCAGCTTCTTGTACATGTATTTGATCTTCATTCACAGGACAAGCCTATTCAAGATCAATCCATATATTACCAAACGTTAAGAATAAATAACTATCAAAACTTGAACCGACAATAATGATAATCTGTTGTATAAAAACTTAAATGAGGTGAATATGTTTTGAGTATTGGTGTCTTGAGTTGAGAGGGAGTCCTATTAGTGTATTCACGAGCCTCACAGCATTATCTTTCGTTAAATTAACTTAAATGCAAACTCAGAACCTGCTGGGGGGATAAGAAAAGGCTGTGTATACATTCAAGGTAAAAGATTTTTTTACGTAGTATGAAGTTACAGTGTAAGTGGACGATCCCTCATTCTCTGTCTCCACACCTACAAGTGAACAACTGTTGCGAGGGAATGATCAAATTTTGAATGTCATGCATATAAAGACAAAATTAGGCAAAAGAAAAGCCATCTATTTATGATTGAGATTTGGTTTGATCTCATTCCCTGTTTTCATGACGGCTTCCAAACTGTTTAACCGGCCCATTTTTCCCTTTACTCTCTCTCTCTCTCTCTCTCTGAGACATGTATGGGTCCAAGTTTTGACTACTGTATTTTGTAGTCCTGACGTTAACAATTCAAGGTCTCTCTGACTATTACCAGATTCACCGCTGCAAGGAGGTCCCGCCCATGCACGCGTTGATGGTGGGCCGCTAAAATTCTCTCTCTCTCTCTCTCTCTCTCTCTCTCTCTCTCTCTCTCTCTACATTGCATGTTGAACTTCTTGAAGGATTATTAGCTGTTGCAATTTAAATATCACGCCAAGCATATACAAAGTAGTTAATCTCTACAGCTACATCATAACTCAGCAGCATATATAATCAAATTAAAATGAACATAAGTTTCTCCTTTGGTTTCATACAAACAAATACACGAGAGGTGGATAGTGGATGTTATGCAGCATATCAAGAGCCCTTAAATTATCATAGCATGTCTTCTTTTCCTCATGAAGCGTGTGGTCAACTTTAAGCAAGCGACCGAGTGGTAAAATAATTGAAACTCTGTGCTACAAGATGTTCTGAAATGTCTATTTGGTTTCCACAGCTCAAAACAAGTGCATCCATCTTAACACAATCCCCTGCAAGTACTTTAGTATGGCCATGAACCGGATGATTGCTTCTACTAGATCGAGGAGGGTGAACTAATTTTGGTATAACATGTAGAGATTATCTTAGGACTTGAGATTGACAAAGGACAGGAAGTGCATGTTATACATCAATTGCCTATCATATATGTTGGCTGTTCAGAGACCTAGTGCTTGCTCATCCAACAACTAGAATTCTACCTTATTTATAACGATCTACTTAAGGGGTTCTTCGAACACATGACGCATACCCAAAATCCTCTCTCTTCCCTTTGAATTTGTACTTTACTACTATATGTTATTTCTGGACCATTGAAAAGAAGAACGATTACACCCGATAATATATATCGTTATATGACACACTAACATTATTTGTTCATTTATATATTTTAAGTATAGAAAGAAAAAGAAGAAAACCCGATCCTAAAGTTATGTGGATAAAAAAAAAGTCATACAAAATATGGACAGAGACATGATATTCTATGTATTTTTATCCCAAGTTTTGATAGGCGTCAACATGCACAACATACTCACAATTTTTAAAAATAATCACATTCTTACCAACATATATGAGCCAAGGATTGAGATAATTGAGATACTATAGGAAAGCACGTGATGGAAGATAAGAAATCTAATACGGATAAGAGCACACGAGAGAATTTCTAATTGCCATTTTCTTGATATGGTGTACAGCTTCGACTGTTTGCTAAACTGTCTAGTCGCACTTCATCATTAATTGCCATTTTGGAAGAGAGCAGCAGCACGGGGAAAAATAGAGAGAAAAATGAAGAGTAACAAAACCCCAAAAATGATTGGAGAGTCTTATCAGGAATAGATCTTTCTCTGTTTCTTTGCTAATTTAATTTTATTATAATCTTCTCCAAGTCATCTGTTTTCCCATCAACGTGATGGATAAGGAGTGGTCTAATCTAAATCATATCTCGCTGTCCGTGTAGCATCAAATCATCATTTGGCCCCCTCTCTGGTTCTCTCTCTCTCTTCCTCTGTGTAATTAATAACTATGCATCTCGGTCATACTTGTGCCTACCCCGAGGATGACGTCATTTCGCTAGCATATAAAAGGCTTCGCGTGTTATTACCTCCTAACATCCTTCTTCCACGAAAATACTTTGGAATGGATAGGCGCTGCTTTCAAGGTTTCGAAGAAGCAAAAGTAAGAAGTCCAGGAGCAGGTCAAAGATCATGCATGCAGGTGTGCGAGGCGAGGGGAGCAAGCAAAGATGAGATACGTTAACCAGTGGTTATGTGAGAGTGATTTGACTGGAGAGGGAAGCAAAGTCAAGCGGGAACAGTCGTGACTAGCCTTTGGTTTATGCTACCCTAAATCTAGGAAGGAAGATGGTTCCACTCGTGACAAATTTTAGTTCCCAACGTAATGACAACGAGAAGTGAGCCGAAAATATTCGAGGGTTTTTGTTTTATGATTTCAAGAGATTCCTTGGAACAATTAACGACAAATCTCACGGTTCAGGAAACCAGAAGAAGAAAACGAAGGAATAGAGCATTCCCGTTCAACAGATATAATTTGACTTGACTTAGCAGATCAAATTCTGTGTCTGTTCCTACAATATTGGAGGGATTATGAAAGATATATACTTAGATTACGAATCGCTTGTATTCCCGTGTCACTGAGAGAGTATAACCGTCAGATGAATAGGAAAGTTATACATGGCTATCGTGTTTTTTTGTTATGTCCGACAACCATCCGGTGCTCGTCTTGGCAATCTAGAAAATAGCCCTCCTGAATCCTGACTCAATTTCAATGTACACAAGGCAAGTAAACGCAACCAGAGCGCACATACTTTTTAAGGTTCATTGCTCGGCCCGACTTTGCTTGATCAAGAGTAACACCGCTACAACGACTGGAGTTGATATCATGCCTAGAGCTTCAATGATGTTGGGTCTCGTGATCTCGGGGAAAAGGATGCTCCCGTACTTTATTAAAGCAGCACCAGCAATAGAACCGGCTCCTAATTTCCAGAGATAGTTCAAATCCTCCTGCTAAAACCGCAAAAATGATATCATTAGAATCAAATGCTACTTAACTGATGAAGAGTCGAACATCATCAAATGCACATCTGAACTCTGAAACTTGTCTCTTGTTTGCTATCTTTCCTATAATTAACGATATCCCCACAGACTCGGATTTCACCTACCACATTTAATGGAAAACTAGTTCAAACTTTATTTTAAGATGACTCCATCTCAAATGTAGGAGCTGAGCCACCTTACCAACAAAAACAAAATGATTCTCTGGTTTTCTATATGCTCGACCTTGAATGTAACAGCATAAAGAACTTCACTACTTTCCAAGTCCTTCCCTTCAGAGAAAGCCCGAGCGGCCTATGCTATCAAGCGGTGTCGAGCTTTGGGAAAACAGTACGCAGAGGCTGGCAGCAGACTATGCAGAGCCTCAGACAAACCTCTAACTGACCATGCTCAGTTACTCCTTAGCTAACACTAGAGAAGGCTATGAGAAGGCGGCAATGCAACAACAGTTTTGTGTACACATACAGTGAATGTCTAACTACTCCTAACACAAATACGCGAAGGTAAAAAATTGGTTACTGAATGTTCATGTACAACAGGAACTCTCATCTCTAATCCTACTTTTCTCCTATGAAAAAAATTCCTTCACCATTACCGCCCCTTTCTCCTCCACATAATCGGTCTATGGTACTACCCCTTTGTGTAGTAGCATCACACACACACAGACGCACGCGCACACACACACATATATGAATGTATATATCTTCAGATATCAGAATAAAACTAACAGTAACCAAACTTGTCTAGATAATTCAAACAAATGCGATAATGGGTTCTTTCTGATCCGTACCTGCATGCAAGGGTCATCAAGTCGCAGAGTTAGGGGGAAAGGGCTGCATTTGGAATCACCAAATGGCCATGAAAATTCTTTGAGGGCTTTAGACTGCAAGCATAGAAATTCCAACCCGGGTTTCGCAATGACAATGCTATAACAGAGAGGATCTCACCAAGATGGCCTTTTTCTCACCCTAAAGGTAGAGACAGAAGTTCAAAAATTCCTACCTCTTTTGTACACTGAACCAAAAAAACTGTAGCTCCTTTTCAAGCAAGATCATGTTTTTTTCCTGCTCTCTCTCTCCCTCTCTCTCTCATTTCCAGCTAACAAAACTAACTCCCACCTCACAAAACTGCAATTCCAAAATTAGAAATGAGAACCTTCAATTCAAGTCACTAGATTTCCCAATTGGCCTCATATTTCCTATACTGAGACAAGATAAATTCTAGAGTTTTCAGAAACTATGCGCAATTGCAAAGTCCGGTAGCAAATATAGGTCAGAGGAAAGGAAAGAGGGTAACCTGGGAGGCGTAAGATTCCCCAAAGCTCGAACCTTTGTCGTCACTTTTGGGATTATTTGCAGCGAGAACACGACAAGACCTCCTTATCCTCGTCGCCGGAACGATGGAGTTTTGTCCGAAACCCTTGGCCGTACTCGCGGGTCGTTGGCGGTGGTTGACGACGGAATAACGCCGGGGGCATCCGCCGAAATTGGTGGAGACCGCAACTTCCATCGCCATTACCTTCTCTCTGCAACGACACCACTCCAACAGTGCTTAGAGCCCAGCGAAGTGGATGACGAAGGCCCAGTATGGTGACTTGTCCGGTCGGACCGGAAGAACCGGTTTTTCGTTCCAATCCGGTGTTCACGTAAGTTTCTTTTCAGGAGCTCATCTATTTTCTTTTTGCGTAAATGAACTTTTTTTACACAATAAACCTGTAGTAAAGTTTACAGAAATTTTTAAAAACTAAATAAACCTTTTTCTATAGTTTTGCATGTCGATTCTTATTACTCCACTTTCAGTTTTAAAGATATATCAAACGGTGTATTTGTCCAAAAAGTCAAAATAACTGATTTCATCATGGAATTGCAATAACACCTGTGGAATCAATTAAAATCGTATCGAACCATGTGAACTTGCGGAATTGAGTTGTTACATCGAAGTCGAGCTCATTGATATTTCAGCTAAAATTTCAAGTCTAATCTGCATATTCACATCGATTATTTATGCGATTCTGTGTCTCGATAAAAATATTTTGACGTGATAACAAAATAACTTTCACGCGCCCAAAAAAAAGGATAAACTTGTCAACTCGTTTTCAATTTCAAGTAATATAGTGTTTGAGCTCGATTTTCTCCCAATAAATCCTTATAATGTTAAGAATCATGTTCTCATATTGTGTCACGTGAATCGTCGTCTCCAACAAAAAATGGAAATACTAGCTAATCCAAGCATGGAAACTAGAGAAAAGTAAATCAGGTAAGATCCAGTCTTCAAATATCTAACCTATAAATGTGTATCGTAATTAATCATCTTGTAACGACCTGATCCAACAAGAGCGGATAGTGGTCTCCGGGGCTAGAGAGTCTGGACAATTAGCAACTCCTAGCAGACTTCTAAGATGGCGAAGGGAGTATGAATAAACCAAATTATGCACCGAACAGGCGAAAAGCAATTGTGAGATATATATGTGAAAATTGGAATTAACTCCCGGAAGAGCATTTTGATGTAAAAGCAAAGCTTTGCTTTTAAATTTCAAATGTTAGCGTGCTCAAATGGGAACACTTCCGGATTGGACAACTCTTGGGAAGGTGCCCATGTGTCCGCCAAAAAGATAAAACCGCCGGCGAGAGGCTCGGTATAGAACAGGTCAAAGCAGACAATACCCTAATGAGTTAATCCATGAATATCACCATTATGTATAGGACTCCCCCTCTTTCTACTATACAGCTCAAGATGAAATGGACAGAAACGGGACCGTATAATACTGCGGGAGGGCACAAAGAATCTGCGGAGCCCGAGACGAGGACACTAATGGTGATGGAACAGATCGAAGTCATGAGCATTCACGTGCTCCGACATGCACGTGAATTCATCTTTCGCAGTTTCCTGATTTACGTATAAACCGCCCAACAGTGTACCGAGAATGAATGCATCCGGACGGATGCAGACAGTTCCTTCTGAAGTCAGACATGTGTCTTCTCTTCGGGACCCTCACGGCTGATGGACTCAGTAACACTGTCCCATATACAAAAGTGGTTTCACGCATTACTTGAACGAGCTGGAAAGATGAGGTGATCTTTTTTACTCCGATGGCACCAACACCAGAAGAGGTGATCTTTACTTTATTCATGGAAGCAACCGCGCATGTTTTGAGTACTTTGGTAGTTCGATCTTTCCGTATAAATGATCTTAGCTAGTATATGAAGTTAGCCGAGCATTTCGTGATTTTTTACTTCACTTTTTGGAGTGAGATTTCCAGTCCTAAAGAAAAGTATTTTATAATTCGGATCCGGATCTGTAAGTTTTTCCTTGGAAGGATCCAGAATGATTTCACGAGCTTACATTAACCAAAGATTTTGGACATCAACGAATGATCTTTATTTATTCATGGAAGCAACCGCTTATAGTTTAAGTACTTTGGTAGTTCGATCTTTCCGTATAAATGATCTTACCTAGTCCATGTAGTTAGTGGAGTATTTCATGATTTTGGAATGTACTTTTTGGAGAGAGCTTTCTTGTCCTAAAAAAAAAATTTCATAATTCGGTTTTGGATCCGTAATTAAGTTTTTCCTTGAAGGATCCAAAAGGCTATCGCGGACTTACATTAACCAAACACTTTGGACATCAACGAATGAGACAGGGGCTAGGCTTCATAAGTAATCGTCGAGTTTTTCATTCATGGAAATTGGACAAGATCCAAATAGGATGATATATTAATGCATGAGATTTGTTATAAGCACAATTTTTTGGTGGTGAACAAACTTTGGTAGTGTTATTTATTCAACTAAAGCTTGCTACGTTAAATATAATAATTTTATTTTTGCTCTAACAAGCTGAAAAAAAAGAAAAAAGAAGCTGCACATAATTTACAAGCAAGAAGTATCCAATGGGTATACAATTCCTTTCTTTCAAACGACAAATCTCTTCGTTGCAAAGACCTTCCTCTTGCTCTTAATCCCAAAAGGAGTGACCTCCTTCTCGCAGGAATCAGAACCGTGCCAAACTCGTCGCGGCAAGTATCGACGGAAGTAGAAATACTCGGAGCTCAAATGGGGCCCCTCCAGGACTTGGACCTTCGCGAATCCCGGCCGCCAGTCGTCGCTCCCGGCGAGCTTCAGGTAGAGGTAACAAACGGGCGACTCGACGCACTCGCCGGCGACGCGGAACTCGTCCACCGCGCAGGCTCGGAACGGCTTCCGCGGCACGTCGTCCAGGGGGTCGGCGGGCTGCAGGGGATCGAGGGTGCGGAAGCGCTTGGCGTCGAGGCGGCGGACGACGATGTCGGTGGAGCCCGTGTCCCCGAACCGGACGGCCACGTGGTCGGAGGTCTCGGCTCCGTCGGCGCACGTCGTTTCGATGGTTATGGCGTAGGTGCAGTTGTTCTGCAATCAAGAACATGGTGACGCGACGTCAAAACTATTCGGATTCACATACTGCAGCGGGGTTTTCACATTTGACGTCACGTACAGTGAACTAATTTACCTTGTTTTGCGGGGCGCTGGTTTCGTTTCCTGCAGCTAAAGCGAACAGGAAGAGGACGCAGCTCGTGAAGAACCATGATCTGCAGAACCTTGATCCTTCCATGGCCGTGTTCACGAGTTCAGGACACGAACACACCCGACAGCGACATTGCACTTGCACGTTCGACCTATGTATAATAGCCTTGAAGGAGAAACACCCAGATTCTTTCCTTCTCGAACTTACAAAGGTGTAATGTTCTCTTGGGCACTTTAGATCTTTAGAACTAGCTATTTCCTTCACCATCACTTATGCTCATTAGCCTTCTTTTTTTTCTGGTTTAATTCTCCCCTGATCAGTGATTAAAGTATCTTTGGCTATTGTTTAATCACATCCATCGGATCGTCTTAAAGTTTAAGACCATTTTTTTTTAAAATAGAAAAATCACTTTTCTCATGAAAAAAATTTATCGAAATCATCTTGGGAAACCTATCGATTCTGGCTTCCCAAGAACTCGATATGTTCTAAGTCGTGTAACTAGCGAAGGCTTCGTGAACAAATCAGTTGGGCAAACTCCATTCCTGGTCAGATTGAATTTTGAAAGCTTTAAACCACAATCGACATGTATATCAACATCACTTTTCTTGAACGAACTCTGGGTTGAATCAAAGTAAGTCGTGGTAATACTGCTATGTTCGCAATTGGTACCCATGACAAGAAATAGCTCAACTTTTTTTCCTGCCAAAGCAAACAATTGAAAGACATTGTAAATCATAATTTGAAGGGAAATTATCCAATCAGTCCTGAGCTTATTGTATTTGTGTCAATTTAGTCCTAAATTTTTTAATTTTGCCAAATTTTTTTTGGTCAAATAATTTTGCCAATTTAGTCCTAAACCTTTGTGCTAAATTCCAGTGTATTCCTTCCGGCTAATTTTCGCTGGAAATTGCTGACATTGTAATGTGCCACGTAGAACGACTGGCAATGACTGAACCGTTACATCAGATAATTCGAGCGAAAATTGAACAAAAAGACAAACATTAGAATTTCGCTCAAAGGTTTAGGACTAAATTGACAAAATTGAAAGGTTTATAATTGAATTGACAGTTCAAGAATGATTGGGTAATTTTCCCCACAATTTGACTATCCTTGTGCTAATTGACAACTCATTTGTAAATCGACCCCCTAACTTGCTAATTTTTTTATCCATGAGTTGATCGTACTTACAGCTAATCCTCCTGTGAGAGTATCCAATGGAGTTCTCCAACAAGACATCTCTATGCAAACCAAAATCTGGGAAACTACTACGACAAATTCACGTTACAACGAAGAAGTTATGGATCTCCGCATCAATCGGGACATTTTACCATGCGATATCGTATTTTAATATTGGGAGCATGCCATGATACACGACAGAAGAGCCCTGGATTTGGTAAGAGGGAGATCCCTCCAGCCCCATGAAAATGAGATTGGATCAGAAGGGGGAGTAGGTCATAGGGTTTAAATAAGTAACAGGGAGAGTAGTAGTCGGTCAAATCAGACCGTAAGTTTCATATATATCGTGGGGATCCATGAAAGCAAAGTGAGACCTCCTCCTTCTACATGCCAAGCCAATACTTTTTCTGCAGATTTCTGAATGCAATGCGTGAATATGTGATATGGTATATATGATATTCTTGGCATGTAAGCTACAGTAGTTAGCTCGCTTGCTTGAACTAAAATTGCGTCCCTTTAGGTTGTCCCACTGTTCATCCATGACCTGTTACCCTATGGCAACGAAAATAGACTGTCCACAAAACCCCCATCTAACTATTACAATGACAGCTTTGATGGTTACCGTCTATTATTTCTTTATGACCAAGCTAAGCCCCTCTTGAACAGAAAAAAAAGTTGTTAGTACTTGTCCCAATCCAATGACCTGCCATGCATGCTTCAATCTTGATCCGACAATCTAACCATAACTATGCCGATGTAAGGTCAATTCCAGCCTCTCATGCACAGGTTATGTTCGTTCTCGGCATTCGATTTGTGCGGCTATGTCAAATTCTTTCTTGATGTTGATCTTCACCATCATCCCCCCTTAAGATTTTTATCTTTGTGAAACATAGCAAGTTCCTTTGCTCTCAAGAAATAGCTAATTGGTAAACATTGTACAATACTATATATGTAACTAGGAAAACGTTTTCAAAATCAACTTTCAGATTTTCCACCAAGAAAGAAACTTCTGGCTACCAACTTCTGATTGATCAACTAAAGATATTCTCTTGAGGGTGAGAGCTTTCTACTGCCAAATATGGCCTTGGGAAGGAGAGACAACAACAATGAGAACCTTCTACAGAAAACAGAGCACCAACCTCAAATTTTCTAGTGTGATTCAATTGGTTGCATGATAGTATTTGGTCACTGGTTCTTGCTAAACAGGAGACTGAATTAATTTGATTGTTTTCACCAGATAAATGACCCATTCTATACGACTGATCAAGCTAACAAACAATTAAATAACAAAAATAGAATTAGAAAATAATTAAAAAAATGGAATGCTCTTATTCGAAACGCCTCGTGATCTTCAACTGAATTCTGCCCTTCAAATTATTTACCGGGAGTCAGCGCCATGGCTGCTTAATTACCTCTACTTTATATTGCTGTGACAATTTAACTGAGTAACATTACTTGGCCCAACATGAGAACTGTGACAATTTAACTGAGTAACATTACTTGGCCCAACATGAGAAGTTTGACTTGAAGGGGAAGGAGGTCAAATTGGATTGTCTTTGACATCACTCTAAGGTTGTTCTAACAACCGATGATATGGAACTGTTGCAGCGTCTCTATGTAATAAACTATGCATTTTCCCTACCAGATCAGCTAGGAACACTTGCATATATATACTTCAGGAGATTGGTAATGTTGCATCCACAAGCAGTTTGAACTATAACAACAAGTTTTCTTAGTCATTACACTCATCAGTCTCCTCTGTTCTGCTAAAAGAAAAATTGAGGCTGAGAAGGGATAAAATGGGCGCTTCTTTCCTTCAATCATGTCCACTTGCGGGTTTCTTTCTCGTAGCATTTTTTGCGTCATGCTTCTGTCCTGAGACTGCTCTTGTCGCTGGTGAAGGCGTGACCAGGCATTACAAGTTCAATGTATGTAGACGTCGCATCTTTGAAACTTTTTCAAATGAGATTGTATTCTAGACATGAACCATGTATACAATATGTACATGGACTTATGTGTTGACGATTCCTGTTGCGATTGTTTCTTTCTAACCATGTGAAAATGTGCTCCGCAGGTTGTGTTGCACAATGCGACGCGTCTGTGCCACACCAAAAGCATGGTCACTGTAAATGGGAAATGGCCGGGCCCTCGAGTCATTGCCAGGGAAGGCGATCGACTTCTAATTGAAGTGGTTAATCGGGTCCCGAACAACATCTCAATTCACTGGTATGACAAATTACGCTGAGTTGATAGCCTACAAGCCATTGTCAATTGATGTAGTCAATATAGAGAGGCACTTTCATAGCCTAGTCCTAGGTTCTCCTTTTCTTTTTTTCGGCCTAATTCCCGAAAAAACCCCAACTTTAGATCAAGTCTCAAATCTGCTCTGAACTTTTTTTTATCTAAAAAAAACCCCAAACTTTAGGTCCATAACTTTTTTTTGTCTTAGAAAAAACCCCAAACTTTAAGTCTAGTCCCAAATCTGCCACAAATTTTGTTTTGTGTAAAAAAATCATCAAAATTCAATTTATTTTCAAAAATATACCCCCGTAATCCAGTCTCAACATGACGTGACACTTCCACGTCGATAACAAATCCATATTAACAAAGTAATGGGGCTTTTTTTTGGACAAAGAAAAGTTCGGGATAAATTTGGACTCAACCTAAAAATTGAATTTTTTTTATATTAAAAAAGGCTTTTTGGGATGGATCTATTATTGTCCCTCACTTTCATATCCTATATCAGTCAACAATTTTTATTGGGTTGGATTTGTTATCAAATTGGAAATGTGACGTCGGCCTGTATCTATCGCCCCATTACTTTGCTAATGTGGATTTGTTATCGACGTCGAAGTGCCACGTTAAGTTGGGACTGGATAACGGTGGTATATTTTTGAAAATAAATAAAATTTGCTCGTTTTTTTACACAAAATAAAATTCGAGGCAGATTTGGGACTGAAGTTAAAGTTTGGGATTTTTTCTAAGATAAAAAAAAGTTCGGGGCAGATTTGGGACTAGACCTAAAGTTCGGGTAGATTTGCGATTCGACTTAAAGTTGGGTCTGTTTTTTTTAGTTCACCCTTTTTTTTTTCTTGTTAGGAGGCTTCTTTGGCAATAGGTTACTCCGACCAGGAGATGACACAGGGTCAAGCCAAGCCCTTACCCTTGATGTAGTCAATAGAGAGTTGCTTTCATAGTCTAGTCCTAGGCTGTCGTAGAGGATTAATTTCCTTCTTATTTTCTACACAAAACAGGCATGGAGTTCGACAACTTCGATCGGGATGGGCAGATGGTCCTGCATATGTGACTCAATGCCCGATACAAACTGGCCAGAGTTACGTGTACAACTACACCATTGTAGGCCAAAGAGGCACTCTTTGGTGGCATGCGCATATATCGTGGCTACGGTCAACTCTCTACGGTCCTCTGATCATCCTCCCCAAGCATAATGCTTCTTACCCATTCGCCAAGCCTCACAAAGAAGTCCCCGTCGTCTTTGGTAATGCAATAGAGATTAGACTGATCCGAGCTCAACATTGCTTTCACATTTAGTTTTCTGATTATCAAAAACTTAACAGAATACAAACTTTCAGGTGAATGGTTTAATTCAGATCCAGAGGCAATCATCAGGCAGGCCCTGCAAACCGGTGGAGGACCTAATGTTTCCGATGCCTATACCATCAATGGACTTCCAGGACCATTGTATAACTGCTCTGCCAAAGGTACCGCATCTTGCTTTATGGATTATATTTCCTGAAAATCTTATTTCTGTGGAAACTCTGGAAGCATACGATTGATAACTGATGGACTAAATATTTTAATGAATGAATTCCTGCAGATACATACAGGCTCAAAGTGAAGCCAGGAAAGACTTACCTTCTTCGCTTAATCAATGCTGCACTTAATGACGAGCTCTTCTTTAGCATTGCAAACCACACACTCACCGTTGTCGAAGCCGATGCTGTTTATTTGAAACCTTTTGAGACCGAGACACTCCTAATCGCCCCTGGACAGACCACAAATGTCCTCCTTAAGACAAAACCCCACTACCCAAAAGCCATTTTCCTCATGACTGCAAGGCCTTATGTGACTGGTCTTGGTACATTCGACAACTCTACTGTCGCCGGCATTTTAGAATATAAACCACCCCTTAACGACCCTCATCGGTCTTCTTCAATTAAGCAACTTCCGCTCTTTAAACCAACTCTCCCGCCTTTGAACGACACTGCCTTTTCGACAAATTTCACGAATAAACTCCGGAGTCTAGCAACCGCACAATTTCCCGCCAATGTACCTCAAAAGGTAGACCAGAGGTTCTTCTTCACAATCGGTCTCGGAACTATTCCATGTCAAGGCAACCAAACTTGCCAAGGACCAAATGGGACAATGTTTACTGCTGCTGTTAACAATGTATCTTTCACAATGCCGACCACTGCCCTCCTTCAAGCCCACTACACTGGTCAATCGAACGGAGTCTACAGCCCGGACTTCCCGAGCTACCCGAAATCCATATTCAACTTTACTGGGACCCCACCCAACAACACAAATGTGGGCAATGGAACAAAGCTGGTGGTCTTGCCTTTTAACACCAGTGTAGAGCTTATTATGCAGGACACTACCATTCTTGGTGCTGAGAACCATCCCCTTCACTTGCATGGGTTCAACTTCTTTGTTGTGGGACAAGGATTTGGCAATTTTGACCCAAATAAGGATCCTGCAAAATTCAATCTTGTTGACCCAGTTGAGAGGAACACTGTGGGTGTGCCTTCTGGGGGTTGGGTTGCCATAAGGTTTTTAGCTGATAACCCAGGTGAGAGAATCATCTTAAGAAAAACATTCATAATGCAATTGCAATTGCTCTTTCATTTTTATGTTTCTGAAGAACATGGTAGAATCATATGGGGTCTGTTATTATGTCTAACTTTGCATATTCTTTTTTAATGATGAATGCTAATGAAAGTGATCATCATATAGGGGTGTGGTTTATGCACTGCCACTTGGAAGTTCACACCACTTGGGGCTTGAAGATGGCATGGCTTGTCTTAGATGGGAAGCTACCCAATCAGAAGTTGCTTCCTCCACCTGCAGATCTTCCCATGTGTTGATTGACATCTCATTGTCACTTTTGGATTGACTTTAACTGAATGCTTTTCCTACTTATTTTTCGGTTTTGCTGATTCTCTTTTGTGATATTTCTCTAGCCTTCTTAACTGGCTAGGTAATTGGGTTTCTTAGTGTGGTCTGGGCTAAGCAAAGAGATGAGGGGGGGGTGGGGCGGGGGTGGGGGGAGGTGGGAATCACTGTATGTTGAAGTTGCATTGCAAAGAGGCTCCATAATATTTTCAGATTATGAAAGATTCCTGTTCTCTTATTCACGATGAATTTCAACTATATAATGGCCCATAGGGTCAGAAAATCAAAGCCAATTTGAATAATAATTTCAGAATTAACACTAAACCGCAGTATCCTTTAAATCATGGAAGGCCAATCAATACATGAAACCAGCACATGATAGAGCTTCATCCAAAATGGAACGGTGTTTTCTTCAAGCCTCAGTTTAAAATTTCCATTCACAGCGGATGAAATTTATTCCAAGTTTTTATAAAATATTTGTAACTCATTTTTCAGAATTTTTTGCTCAACGATGTCCATTCAATCCATCGTTTAGTTCTCCTCCGCATCTTTTCACTGATACCTCCTTAAAATGCTCCATCTTGAACTCAGATGGGTGAGAGTTTAACACTTTCGAAGCAAGTGAAGCACTCGTAGAACGTATCTTTTAGCTTATGATCAATTTACCTGACAAACATCGATGCATCATCAGATTTTCGACGCTGTGTTACAGTACAATCTTTTGCTGCTTCCTTTTGAAGGGTCCTAGACTTGGAAAAATATTTCTTGTCGCATTAGGTGGGGGGTCTTGTTGACTCCCAAGGATTACACAATCCTGTCCCTTTTTTAATCGGCCGAAATAATTGGCGTTTTGTTTGTTGGAAGTACCAACTTTCCAAAAGCTGGCCTGCAGATTCTTGGAACAACATAGCAAGACAAAATCTTGAACTATACAGATCTTCGGGAAATAATAAAAGCCCCCTAAAGAAAACTTTGAATTATGCATTAATATTGCAGGAAAAAAAGAGAATCGTTTCAAAACTGTCAACACCAGATTGCATACTTCATTTGAATAAAATGACTTGATGCACCTTTCCCTAGAATTGGACAGTCATGGCAAAAGTAGACAGGGCTAGAGAAACAAAAGAAGGCCTTTACATCTTTTAGCAGAATCAAGTGAACAAGATATATTATCCATGGTTATACCAAAAGATCTAGCAGTCTAGCCACGGACCTACATCAGCAAGCCATAAATAATAATTGTAAAAAAGGCATCATTATCCTTATGTTCAATCCATCTTTGCCGGTCATTATGCCAAAAGGCACTAGGTTTGCATCACATACATGTTTGCTTGCCGTCCTATAACAAGGCCCAGTGCAACACTCTATGACTTCGTTGTTTCTTCTTCTTTCACAAAGATAAAATAAAATGCAGTTTCTATAAAAACAAGCGTACCTCCGAAACCGAGCCGACCTCATGATTTTGGAAACAAGTGGTCAAGTTTGGCACCTCTAAAAAACAAGGGGTCCAATACAAAATGCCGGAGAGTAGATAAAACAGAGACGCGTCACAGATATGCATTTCTCATCGCAATCAAACATATGGATGGAAGAAACTCGAACAGCAAGGAACAATTCCCTATGCCCGAAATCAACGTTAGAGGACACTGGTCAACTACTCCATAAGAATCTCGCTGTCAAAGGGAATCCTGACTCTAGTGATCGTATAGGCATCAAAAGACAAAAGAGTGAAGACAAATCCTCCACGCCATTTTGATCGGATCAATATTCAAGCACGTCAGACAATGTTGAATGCATTGACAGCCAAAATTGGATTCTTGAGATAACAATGTAACACCAGAACAAAGCCAAGAATGCATTGCCAACAGATAATTATTCTAACCTTGCTTGTTTCTCTATATATATGCCCATCAGAAAACTGAACGACCCCATCTGACATCCATGGAAATGAAAAAAATCCTTCTTCTACCTCTCATTTCTCAAGTTTTTCTCTTCGCAGTCCCAATAATCCATGCTGCCCCAGGAAACTCAAAACTCTTCAGGGAGTACATAGGAGCGGAAGGAAATAATGTTAAGTTTTCCGACGTACCAATTAATCACGACGTCGAATTCCACTTCATTCTCTCTTTCGCCATAGATTACTCAACCTCACTGTCTCCGACAAATGGCGACTTCAATGTCTACTGGGACATGCAAAATCTCGGCCCTTCTGCTGTTGCCTCAATCAAGGCGCACAAACCAAATGTGAAGGTAGCTATGAGTCTCGGAGGGGACACCATAGGCAACAACAAACCAGTTCACTTTGCTCCGAAGTCGATCAATTCATGGGTCAGCAATGCCGTCGCTTCACTCACAAGAATCTCAAAAGAGTATGAACTGGATGGCATTGATATTGACTACGAACACTTCAGTTCAGATCCAGACACATTTGCAGAGTGTATCGGTCAACTTTTAACCCGCCTAAAACAGAACAAGATAGTGTCATTCGCCTCAATAGCACCTTATGACAATGACACTGTTCAGTCAAACTATTTGGCTCTGTGGAAGAAGTATGGACATCTCATAGACTATGTCAATTTTCAATTCTATGCGTATGACAAAGGAACCACAGTTTCTCAGTTTATGAAGTATTTCGAGGATCAGAGCTCCAACTACAGAGATGCAAAGGTGTTGGTGAGCTTCGGTACTGATGGAAGTGGGGGTCTATCCCCAGCAAATGGTTTCTTTGAGGCTTGTGGCCGACTTAAACGCCTCCGGAAACTTCATGGAATTTTTATATGGTCTGCAGATGACTCCAAGAAGGCCGGTTTCCGTCTTGAAGAACAATCGCAGAACTTTTTGGCCAGCATACAGTGAGGTGGAGGAAAAAGCAAAGGGGAAAAAAATTGGTTTCTAGCTAGTTGGAAATTTAATTTATGGAAATGTAGGCTTGTATTCAATGGAGAAGCTATAATGACAGGGTATGATGTAACACGTATGTGAAGGATAATCCTTTGTTTCTTACCCTTTTTTCATTTTTGCCAGAAGGATGAGTCTCACCTTACAACGTAGATGAGATGAATAAGAAATAGAAATCAGATCCAGGAGCGTGAACACAGCATATTTGTAATGAATTTATGGCTATGGGGTCACAAAGTTTGAATCAGATGATCAATGCCCCTTAGTCTTGAACAACTACGTCAATTTGACAGTTCACCAAGCAGCTTGGTGAACTTAATTAAGAGTGTCAAGAAGTGCCCTCAGAGAATGATGACAACAATTTAAGGACTAACGGAGAGAATTCGGACAGGTGGACTAGATGAACGTTGTTCGAGAACTTCAAAGATCAAGGTTGCTGCTAACCCGGATTGAGAATTATGGAACTTCTGATAAACCTGACATGCCCCCTTACCTGCTATGGAGTATGCCAAAGGTAATAAAGCACTGTCCTTTGCTTCTAAGATGCCTGCCAATTCAACTTCCGATGTGGTAATAATGTAAAATTATCCTCAGCATCATACGTATCTCAACTCAAATAATAGGCAAAACAGACAAGGACTGAAAAATTGCATGTACAATTGATTCTCTGTGGCTTTATTCAGTTTGGGTATCCACATACAGTTATTTGCAAATGAGAATTATTCAGTTCAGGCCCATGCTGCCTTATGAAAGCTCTTCTCCACCAAATCTCAAATGCCTTCTGAATATCGGGACAATCGTCTCCCTTGTTTAAGTATCTATCAAACCAATTGAGAAAAATAGCTTGCTGTTGTGGCAAGGGAAGGGTCAGAATCGTTTGTCCAAGGCCATCTTCAAGTAGCTTCTTATCCAATGATCTTGAAGCCCTCCTCATCCATCCAAAATCTTCATAGAGGGCTTCAAGCCATGTAGAGAGCAAAGAAAGACGAGTGTCTTTTGGCACCAAGATAAGTCCTTTCCCCATTGCAACGCAAAGCTGTGCAGTTATTCGGCTAATTTCATGTCGATAAACGATAGGTATTTTTGAATGAAGAATGGCAAGTTCCTTCTGATCTGCCCATAACTTCACAAACTCATCTCCCATATTTTTGTCAATTAGAATTTCAACAATCCAATGCATATTGTCAGCCTCCCGGGCTATCTCTGCCATCATAGTCCCTCTATCTCGCCTGTTTTCATCGGGCCCTGCAGCTTCAGATAGGCATAGAGTAAGAGAACTAAGACATCGATGGCAAAGATGATAAAGACTGCCTCGAGAGACATCAAGACTACTGCTGCAAT
Organism: Syzygium oleosum; assembly: GCF_021117445.2. Classification (NCBI taxonomy): domain Eukaryota; kingdom Viridiplantae; phylum Streptophyta; class Magnoliopsida; order Myrtales; family Myrtaceae; genus Syzygium; species Syzygium oleosum. Next base: position 10,438,190 of record NW_026607487.1, read on the forward strand.
CAGATGCTTCTTCCCTCAGCAACCGTGAAATTAAGCTCTTCATTTCTCGGCGAGCTTTATCATCCTTAGCCTGCAAAACCCCACTCAACAGTCTTAAGAAGATATCATCAGCTCTTGAAGATGTGGATGGCTCAGCTGACACTCTGTGCAGAACTTCAGCCGCTGAGTCGTGAAGCTGAAGTTGCCTAAGATGAGATATAACTTTCTCTTCTTCATCATTGGACCATGGAACAGCTTCCAAATACTCCAAGCACGCAGTTATCCCGATGTCAAACATAATAGCAGAAGATACCTGCAGGAGAGCAGAATATCGGAAGCAGGTTATAAGAAGAAAGAAAGAAAGAAAGAAAAAAGTGGTTCGTGCTCTGCTTTAAGCATTCTTAAACTGAATGAGCTGTTGAATTTACTCTCACGTGTTTTCATTTCTTAAGACGAGCCTTTTGCAACGATTTTCTTCCAATAAATTTCTTTATATGAACAACTGCCAACTCAAGTCTGGTTAGTTGTACATAACATAGGTATTCTTCTTCAACCACCACACTAAACAGAACAGTGACATATGTTGTCTTGCAATACAGAAACCCGGGGATAGTCAGAACAGTCATGGAAGAGGTAATTAAAACAACTTATGGAACTTCTTGCATTTGAAGATGATCTCAAGGATGCCTTCTTCAGTAGAAACAAAATAATACCACGCAAGCAACGGAAAACAAAGAGCATGATACAAGAAAATAGGAAAATAGAAAAAAATTCTTAGAAGCTATGCCATGGACAAGGAGACACCATAGAACAGAGAGGCATTGTAATTAGAGAATAACAAGAACAAAAACAAATAGTGTGATTCTAGAATAACAATTAGATGAATAGAATAGTTGAGTCTATATAACTAGGCACCGCGTCTGGCAACTACACATGAAAGCACAATCATGCTCTGACCTCGCTGAAGCTTCAAAGTGGTAAATAGAGAATAATAAGAACAAAAACAAATAGTGTGATTCTAGAATAACAATTAGATGAATAGAATAGTTGAGTCTATATAACTAGGCACCGCGTCTGGCAACTAGACATGAAAGCACAATCATGCTCTGACCTCGCTGAAGCTTCAAAGTGGTAAATAACCCAACAGGCACTCCACTGAGCCTAACACAACTAAGTGGCTAGCACCATCTCAATGAAAATCAAACCCAAGAAGCCTAATCCAAAATCACTTCACCACATAAAAATATACTTAAACTAGTCTGCACTAAACCAACATCCAAGATATTGCTGAGTGACGAGTATGAAGGGTCTCACCTTGAGCAAACCCAAAACTTTATCAACACCCTCTCCAATCAATCTCTTCTTCAAATCCTCCGAGTACATCAGAACCACTGTCTCGACGTACACCTCAAGATCATCACATTCACTAATCTCAATGTCCACGGCATGCGAAACCCCTCCGTCCCGCCTCAACTTCTCGGCGAAGTACCGGCTCTTCTCCGACAAAACCCGCCTGTGCACGTCCATGGAAACCCTGAACCCGTCCCGCGAGACCACCGTGAGCCTCACATCGCCCGATCCAAACCCCAGATCACCATTCCATTCGACACCGTTCGCCACGACGTTATTGACGAACGGGGCATTGGACAGGATCTTCGATAGTCTGGACTTGAGGGCATTGGAGGACTCCAGGCGGTGCTGTTCTTGGGACATCATCTCGAAGAGGGTCGGGCGAGTAAGGACCTGCTGAGCCGACGCGGAGGCGGCGGCGGAGGAGGAGGAGGAGGAGGCGAAGAAGCGGGGTGGCGAAGGGGACGAGAGGGTCTTGGAAGGAGAAGAGGAGGGAGAGCCAAGAGCCCCTCTTGCCAGAGAAGGAGCATTGGCCGTGGCTCTTGAAGGAGAGAAGGAGAGAGCCTGGCTGGGGATGAAACCTTGCTTTATCATTGCAGAGACCTCTCTCGATCTCAGCCCATCCTCCCCCGCCATCGAAAACGCGAGAGAGAGAGAGAGAGAGAGAGAGAGAGAGAGGGGTGTTGAAACACCCTCTTGGAGAGAAGAAGAAGGAAAGGTGAAAGAACCAGCAGGACCGATCCAAACACAAGAATGTACCCAACGGAGCGGAGGGGGGAAGGGCTCAGGAAAGTGGAGGCATTGTTTCGCAAAAGGCAAGAAACTGGGTGGTGATGGGTATGGACAGATCACTTCAGTTGCTGTTCACCTTTCCTTTTGTGTGCAGTGGAGAGAGAGAGAGGGTAGCGGTGCTGAAGTTGGAATGCCCTCCAGACAATGGCGCGGGGAAGAGAGAGATGGAGATGGAGATGGAGAGGGTAGAATCCAAGAAAGAAAAGAAAAGAAAAGAAAGATAGAAGGGTTCTTGGATCTGAAATGAAGCAAGCAGATGCGAGTGTGATGGGATGGTGCCTGTGAGAGACTGATGAGATGGCGATCATCTCTTTTTCTGTTATTGGTTTAAACGGGAGACGGGGAGAACACGAGATGCCGACGATGATGATAATTGCCTCGCCACCTTTAAAAATCGTTTCCTTTTTTTTTTCTTATTATTTCCTTGGTGTGGAAAGGAGGGAGCGATGATTGCTGTCACGTGCGCTGCTCGTGGGTTTCCGACTTCGGTGATGGTGTGAGACAAAAAAAGAAAGGGGGAGCTAGAATAATCGAAGCTGAATTTAACCGGACAGTTTTTCACGATTCAACGCCAAACTATATCACATCGCATGTTATTATGACTTCATTATTTTTTGCCACTTAGCGGTTGAGTCGTGTAAATATTGTGATATTTGAAAATTGATCACGTTAAAAAAAATCAGGCTGCGCTCCCCTCTTCTTGAAAATCCGTTCCGTTCGCGAAGAGTAAAATTTTCCATCCATCACGCCAAATAATCTTGTTATTCATAAAGCTTCGGCTATTGCGATTCAGTTTGATTCCCTGAACTTTGCCCCCACTAAAGAAAACGGTTCTCGACAACATTACAAACACAAGCCTCTACTTTTGATCCTGGAACGTCGTGAGAGAAGATACTCTGTTCATGTAAAGCAAACGATGTCTGAATGTGACTTTGTCCTCCAAATGCCTGGGAAAGAGAAACAGGTTTTTCAATTCAAGTGGAATTTGTGATGACATGAAGCAAATCTATAGACAAAAATAACCCTAGCTTTCCTATTGGTGTAAACGGTTCGGGCCAATCCCGCCCGGTCGTGGGATGGAAAAGAGATAATGACGTAAATGGTCAATAAATTTTGGTCAAATGTGCAATGTCGTCCCTGAACTTTTCATATAATCTAGAGGCTAAATTGAAATATGTAGCAAAAGTCTAAAGACTAAATTGAATAAATTTAAAATTTAAGGGTCACATTATACCAATATTCGAGGAACATTTATGTCATTTACCCGGCTGGAAACGCCGATCTTTCGGGCCTCCCGATCGAGGATCAGATCTATTCGGTGCATAACCATTTCATGCGGACTTCATTTCCAAAACCAAATGGGTCTTTCTGCATAGGCTTTAGGCCCAGGTCAAACCTACCTCCTCCTCCTCCTCCTCTCTCTCTCTCTCTCTCTCTCTCTCTCTGTGATCCGAACAATTCTCTGACTCAGTCCAACCTCTATTCCCGCCAGCTTCTCTCTTTCCACCACCACCGAAACCATGGCAAGCGAACAACGACATCTTCATCCGATAGGCTTTCCTCATGAACAGATGAATGCCAGAGATTGAAGCTTTTAGTCATGAACAAATGAATACCGACGCCGCCCGACAACAGCATGAGACCTCTAATAGGCTTCAAGACCCTCCTCACCTCCTCCTTCCTCATGATCTCCATGCTCTACATCCTCTACTCCTCCAATCTCCTCCTCACCAACGACCACCATGGATGCTCCCTCTCCCTCGACCTCTCCTCTGAAGACAATCTCGCCGCTGTCAACAATTTCTCTTCCACCCTTCGCCTGCACGAAGACGACAAAGGAGGAGGAGAAGGAGATGAAGAATCCTTGAAAACCATTGTTAGTCTCCCCGAGAGGTCGCAACGGTTCGACACTGAGCTCAAACACATCGTCTTCGGTATCGCCGCGTCGTCGAACCTGTGGGAGAAGAGGAAAGAATACATAAAGCTATGGTGGAGGCCCAAGGAGACCAGGGGTGTGGTTTGGCTGGACAAGCAGGTCAGGACTAGGAGGAATGAGCCACTTCCCGAGATTAGGATCTCTGGGGACACGTCTAAATTTAAGTACACAAACCGGCAGGGGCAGAGAGCGGCACTGAGGATCTCGAGGGTGGTTTCAGAGACGCTGAGGCTCGGGATGAAGGACGTGAGGTGGTTCGTGATGGGGGACGACGACACGGTTTTTATAGTGGACAATGTGGTGAGGATACTTTCAAAGTATGATCACAGGCAGTTTTATTATGTCGGGAGCTCGTCAGAGAGTCATGTTCAGAACATATATTTCTCCTACGCGATGGCCTATGGAGGGGGCGGTTTCGCAATAAGCTATCCGCTGGCAGAGGAATTGGCCAAGATGCAGGACAAGTGCATTCAGCGGTATCCCGGGTTGTATGGTAGTGATGATAGAATGCAGGCTTGTATGGCCGAGTTAGGAGTGCCGCTCACCAAAGAACCCGGATTTCATCAGGTACTTTAATTTTATTGTAATTCCATTTTATATAGACAAGTATCAATATGCCTAGTGATTGGATCCAGGGGCCTTAAGAACCGTCTTCTCTGATGAGCTAGCCATTTAGGAAATGAAATGATGTTTGTACGATGCTGAAATGAACCTCAAGGAAAGAGTGAAAAGTGATATTGTACTATCTCTGCAGAATTGCTATTGCCGTTGTCTGTGTAAGATAGATTCAAGAACAAAATGTGCATTTCTAGGAAGAGTGATCTAGGGGTCTGGTAATTTTTTGCAGTATGATGTGTATGGAGATCTTCTAGGCCTTCTGGGAGCACATCCAGTAACGCCGCTTGTGTCAATTCACCACCTCGATGTTGTAGAACCGGTATTCCCACGCATGACCCGAGTCAGAGCTCTTCGGCACCTATTCGAATCTGCCAAGCACGACTCGGCCAGCATAATGCAACAGTCCATTTGCTATGATAAGAGACGATCGTGGTCCATCTCGGTTTCGTGGGGCTATGTAGTTCAAGTAGTAAGGGGAGTAATTTCTCCAAGAGAGCTAGAGATGCCCACGAGGACATTCCTGAACTGGTACCGGAGAGCGGATTACACCGCATATGCTTTCAACACAAGGCCAGTGATGAAGCATCCATGTCAGAAGCCATTCATCTATTACATGAACAGTGTTCGGTACGACAGAGCTAAGAAACAGACTCTCGGGCTTTATTCACGACAAAGGTCTCGGCAACCACGTTGTAGGTGGAAGATGGATTCACCGGAGAATGTCAATTCCATCGTAGTCCTAAAACGGCCAGATAGTAATCGTTGGCAGAAGGTAAGGCAGACTTTTTTTTCTGCTATCTAATGAGAAGCATGAACTGTTGCACTTTGCTTATGAACACTTTATCAATGTAAAGTATGTGAGTGTCTATACCTGTATCTCTAGCACTTTTATCATTTGAGTTCATATGCTAATTGAGTTTTCTTGTTGTGCAGTCACCTAGGCGGGATTGCTGTAGGATTCTGCCATCACGCAAGAGCTCAGTTTTGTACATATGGGTTGGCAACTGCCGGAATGGCGAGATCAGTGGTACGTAGCAGCTATTAGAGAAGAAATTGTAAACTTAATACCTCTGCATTCACTTTCATCCGTACAAGATTTATTGAGGCATTTGGGAATAAGATCACAGAAGACATCCCACGAAAGCAACACCATAGCAATCATTGAATAGTCAACACAGGTCACTGCAATTTCTGTGTTGATCAGAATTCAGAAAAACTGAAAGAGTGACATGAATTCCACAACGCTTGGTCATGTGTTTCCTAGATGCAAAGTGATGACTGCTATTTCCTTTACCGTGAATAAGGACAAAAAAGAGTTTGACATTTTTTAGTGATACAAGCCGGAAGCAACATGTATACATTTCTAGATCCTCAGACATTTGATTGCTGAACCAGCTCGAAGAATCACATATTGCAGGTAAATTTTGAGAGAGAGCAGTCTGATGTATTTTCCTTTGGTAGGCACAATAGCTATAGTAAGTACCTTTGGTTGGCCTTTGGAGCTTCAGTCTCATTAGTCCTGATAAAATTCTGAAAATTTGATGCTCTAGGCAAGGCAGCCAATGCCAGTAGTGCAGGATTTATGAGAGTATCGTTGAATCCCCATGAAATCTCAACTGGGCGCATCAAGCCACGGCTCCTCCATTGTTGATCACCAAATCCACTGTCGATGGGAAACAAATCAGTGGAGAACAGAAAACCCATGAAAAGCAAAGGGATTATAATGCCTCTTGTTTTCCAATGAGTAATCAAGAAAATAATCCTCACCAATGACTATGAGAACAGCTTCTGATTGAGCCATATGGTACCTAATTCGACCAAATCGATATAATTAAAATAAGTACCTTTGGTAGTTGTTTGGAGCCTCTGTCACATCAGTCCTGGTAAATTTCTGAAAACTCCATGCTCCAGGTGAACTGGCTGATGCGAGTAGTGCAAGATCTATGCGAGTCTCGTTGAATTCCCGTGAAATCTCAATTCGATGTATTGCTGTGATGCTCCCATCTTTGATCACCAAATGCACTGTCAATAGGAGACGTATTAGTGGAGAAACAACTACATAGAGAAAAGGAATATCAGGCCTCTTGTTCTCATCAAGAGAAAAAAATCAAGCAAATATTCCTCTCATCATGAAAACGAATCAGACTGAGCCATATTGTGCCTAATTTTGAGAGAATGGAGGGAAAGAAAATTGACAAGAACATATTACACGGCTCTCCCTGGCCATTTCATGTCACTACATTGCACATTAAGATTCTTCATATATGGGTATCCTTAACAGAGTTAATTTCGGCTTCTGTTCAGTTGCATATCAATAGAGGAAGAAGAAACCTGCCCCAAAGTCTCACAGGAAACTCGGAGAAGAAAATGAAATCACTTGTGGCAACTCAATTTGGGAAAATTCTGGGAACTAGAATCAAAGGCATGTTCTCTCAGAAAGCGAAACAAAGCAATTGTCTTATCACAAGAAATGTGACATAGCAGCACAAGAAACTGACGAGATCGACACCTAAACAGATCAAGAAAATCTCTGAACATAAAATTTTAAGGTAAACGAGCACAACATTATGACCATCCGAAGAGATTAGAATACTGAACCAGTTCTTGAAATTCGCGCTGAGATCTGAAAGCTTACCGGGGTAACTGAACCACCAGAGAATGAAGAAGCAGAGCAACACAATCAGAGGAATCGCGTGGAGCCACTTCTCCGCGTATCGGGATTGGGCGGTCTCTCTCTTGCCGATGTTGCGAGGGTCGTGATCAGAAATGGGAAGCCCGTGCTGGTCCATATCTTCCATTCTTCTTCTCCAAGAAGGCTGCCTTTGCTTCACTTCCAGTTGCGCCTCAACATCGATGAAGTCGTCGTCCCGATAAGGCCCTCGAGACGACCCCGTGGTTCTCTGCTGCATTTTCTTGAGAGAGAGAGAGAGAGGGAGCGAGAATCTTAAGCTGTGAATGGGGAATGTGGACTCTGGTGTTGGCGGGACTCCTTTGAGAACAGTGGCGAGGTAGGTAAGTTGGTTTCAGTTCGTTGCTTTCATAAAGCGTTCCTTTGGCGGGAAAGTTCTTGAGCGTGCCGTGCACGTGATCTTGAATGGTATTTGAAGCTACTGTTCTTTCTGTTTTCCCTTCATTGGTTGGAATGAGATCATAAACTGATTATATGCAACGGAGTCTAAAATTTTCATTGGCTTTTTATTCCGGAATAATTTCAATTGAGTCGGTGAGATCATAAACTGATTATTTTCAGTAAATTAGATAAAACTCGACATCTAGTGCGAACATTTTATGTTATTTTCCAAAAAAAGATTTAAATTTTCGCGTTTTGGCAATAGATGGAATCACAGAATGCAACTTGAAACATGAAAAACATTTGCTTGGAAAACAGCGCAACTCCAAGAGGCGCGCTTGTGAACTCATTAGCTTGAATTAGCTCTGAAGTTATTGTCCACTCTGATTTAACGAGTAGCAATAGTATCGACACTGCTCTAGTTGACCTAATGATATAAGAATTTACTCTCCCCCTGATTATGGTTCGAATCCTCCAGTTGCTTCTCAACTTCAACAACCTTTGATTTGATTAGAGCGTAGGCTTGACCGTGCTATGGCGGAGGATAATTTCGGCTCAACTGTCACCTACACTATAGTGGGCTTACTCAAAATGAGCAATAGTCATGGCTTATATGGATGGCAAATGTGAAACTCTTACGGTAACATTCAGGGATTTGTCAACGTTGATCGTCCCTTCCATCTCTTTTCTTAATAGAAAATGAATAATGTGGCCTGGAATTCTTATGGATTTGAACCCTTTATATAAAAGAGAAAAAAAGGGAGAGGTCTCACTCTCACATGATTTCATTAGAACTGTAACTCTTAGCTATTCTAACTTCCACAAGCTGTACTGTGTGATTTTTCTGATTCGTTTTAATCTTTTACTTAAAATGATTAATTCGAACTATGGTTTGCCTCACCATTGGCTTTCAATATCTGAAATTCTAATCATATATAATTTTAGTTCATTCTACCGATTAACCTGAATGAAATGACGAGCCAAAGTGGCTTCAACGTTGTGGAGGAGATGTTCTAACTTTATAATGAAAAATAAGGACCGGATGTTCAATGCCTCTAGGTACATTCTACAGCCACAATACTACCAGGAAGTTGCTAATCCCCACAGGATAAAGCATCCCGCATCTGCAATCAGCAAGTTTCTCCTGATCAAATTGCAGAGCAGCCACAGACAACTCAACAGTCAACACATGCCGAGGCAATTGAAAGGCCCCACTGCCTTTAGCAAATCGGAGATGAAGTACCAAAAGGATAGGAGTGAAGTCATAATGAATTAAGATAGGAACCTGTTATTACACTGAGGCATCTTTAGACACAATGAACTCGACTCAATCTACGTTGTATGAGAAGCTGAAGGGAAAAAATCCCCTTGAACCTTAACATTAAACAACTATGATATAGTTACCACCTGTTATCTGCACAACCGAAAATCGATAACCGGGTAGTTTTCTCATATGGACATCGCCAAAGTATATGCATTTCTTTTCTAGCCTTCCACCAACTTCTTCATCCCTCCATGGGCCGTCTGTGAGCTGTGCTTATGTCCGCGCTGCTCTTGGTAATTATTTTTGAAGGAGGAGGATTGTTGCTGGGACGAAAGGTAGCTTAAAGCAGTGACAACATCAGCTATGGCAGGTCGCATATTAGGCTGTTCTTGGACACACATTGCAGCAATAGCCAGGGCTTGGTACAATCCTCTCATGGGATACCCGCCTTCAAGCATTGGGTCAGCCATCAGTGAGAACTTCTTCCTGTTTCTGAACAGGGGGCGTGCCTGCAAAAATTCGCAAACATAGCGAATTAGTATTCTTGCCTTATCCGTCTTCATTGAGCAGACTAATGTAGATGAAAACTGAGGAAAGCCATGATTGTTCCATAAGGATGCAGATATCTCCAATAGTACAAGTCTGTTGCCAGCACCATGATACCTTCTTCTTCCAATAAGAATCAGATTTAGTCACTGAAGTTAGAATGAGTGAACTTTAGCAAACAACTTCTCTGCTGGATTCTTTTTTACAAATCAAACATACATATAGAAGGCAAAAATAACACTCCGCGTTTTCTTATTTTGACTACTGTAATGGTGGCCTGGTGCACATCCAGAGGAAAAAGGGTGACGTGAAGATGAAATTACGGAAATGATGCACGGCTAGCTGATTAATGAGAACAAAAGAAGAAATCCGCAGGCACACATATCCAGACTGGGGCTACTAAGAAGCGGGGGCTGTAGTACCTTAAGTGCTTAGAAGATGCTCTGAGTATAGACAAGACGTACTGTGAAAATTCTGGAAGTGTGAAGGTTCAAAGTTGGCTACTGACGGCAAAAGCTTACCTCTATTTAGACAAGGAAAGTAATTAATAGAAAAGGCACGTTATCGACACGATGAGCATAGTAGATATCCTTGTTCGAGAGGGAAGTCAAGTCATAAGAAGTATGTCGTTTGTGCTATTAGGGATGGAAATTAGCTTTCGATATTGCACCAGCAGAAAGCAAAGTTTTCCACGTGGTTTAAGTAAAACATTAAGGACAGTGTTATCTCACCCATGCAACAAGGTTTTGCTCCTTGGGATCTTTAGTTGAATCAAATGCTTTTCTCCCCGTGATGAGCTCCAAAAGAACAACCCCAAAGCTGTAGATATCTGACTTAAATGTCAATTGGCCTGTCATGGCATAGTCCGGTGCACAGTATCCATATGTCCCCATAACCCTTGTAGAAACATGGGTTTTGTCCCCACTCGGACCCACTTTAGCTAAGCCAAAATCCGATAATTTAGGATGATAGTCCTCGCCCAGTAAGATATTCGAGCATTTTAAATCACGGTATATAATAGGAGGTTTCAACTTGTCATGCAAATACTCAAGACCTCTTGCTGCACTGGCTGCAATTTTCATCCTCGTATTCCAATCAAGTCCCTTTCTATTGGGTGGAAGGCCTGTAAAATATTAATTGAAATTGGAAAAAAAGTTTATTCGTAAAATAATAAAATAGCTTTTTAGATAGATAGCACGGGTTACCCATCATGGAAAATTTATGAAAGCAGACAGGTGATGTGCAAGCTCTTACCATGCAAATGTTTGTCCAACGATCCTAATGGCATGTATTCGTAAACCAATAGCCTCTGATCCCTCTCAGCACAATAGCCAATCAATTTAACAAGATTAGGGTGGTCGACTAGACTTAACATTGCCACTTCCACAATAAATTCCTTGGTGCCTTGGAGTCCATTTCGGTCGAGTTGTTTGATTGCTACAGTCTGCATCAACAGATTAAGTTAACCAAATTCTCATTTTGCAGAATACATCCATTAGTCAAAGGGGTATTACACTTCAAAATCTTTGTCAAACAACATACTGCAAGTGATGCTTGATAAACATAAGATCAGTGACCCCATCAAATGTGACAAAAAAACGGCATGGACATCATCCGTTGTCCAGCTATAAATCATGATAAAATCTCAGAACCGACCTGATTAATTTTCTCCAATTGCCCTTTGTATACTTTGCCAAAGCCTCCTTCCCCAATAAAGCAGTCCGACATAAAATTGCCAGTTGCAGCAGCGAGCTCATTGAAAGTAAACGTTTGAGCCTGTGTGCCGCTGGTTTTCCCATCCTTGCTGATATCACTCCAATCCAATCCATCTGTCTCTGAATTTAACTGTTGGCTCTCATAGACGTCCTCATTCTGGACATCCAAAACCTTTCTGCTTCCATGAGGACTGCTTTTGGTTTTTCCTGCCAACCCAATAGACAAGCATAGATCAGAGAGAGAGAGAGAGAGAGGGATGGAGGGAAGCGAGAAGATAAAACCAAAAAGAAGACAGAGAAGCAAACTACAGAGTACTAGACGAAAAACTCATGGACTGTTTCTCAGCAAAACTCATGCTGGAGATATTCAAGTACTGAGGTACGGTGAGCGATTAAAGGACAAAATGCAGCACGATAAAAGATCAATTACAATTTCTACAATTCCCAAAAGAAGGAGATCGCTACGAGATTGCTTTGTAAGCACAACAAGCAGTAAGCACTTAGTGAAGAAGCTGGGAAATGGAGATTCCAATGAATAAAATTCAGCCAAATTCGGGTGTGAATGTAGCATCCGACGACCTTAGGTTTAGCAGGACGATCGATCGCTATCCGGACCCGGAAAAGGCCATTTCTTGATCTATCGACAACAACACAGCTCGACAACAATCAAAAACGAAACACCGAATCACTGATCAAAAACAACGCCGAGCCCACGAAGGGGAAGTTCGTAATGGGAAAAAAATCGAAACGGAAAACTTGGAAAAACTCGGACAGCGGTCGACGCAGAGCAGAAGGATCGCCGAGACACGTCAATGCCGGCGGAAAACAAAATGGAGATCGTCGCCGGAAACGAGAGAACGATACCTGAACGAGCTCGATCGTTCGCCTTCTTGAAATTGTCGTCGGCATTTTCCTCTAGAACCGATGTCCCGTTGCAGCGAAAACAACCCATCAGCGAAATCGGAACAGAACAAACAAAAACCAGGTATGAACAGAGAGACAGGGACAGAAAGAGTTGAAGAAGATTTCGGGCTGGCCCCGTGGTTTCTGTGTTCGTTCGTACGTTGCTGATTTACTTATAATGGGGTTTTCTCGGGGTGTTGCGCGGAAACAGGATTACCTCGTCCAGGGGCCACTGAGGCCGAGCCACGTCATGCCCGCGTCCCCCCATCAACGAGCCTCGGTGACGTGGCGCGCGGTGATTGCTCCGTCAATTTCCTCCCGCGAGATTGTGGGCACCGGATCTTTGTCCCCGCGAGGGGCTTACGGTCTCCCTGCTTTGCTCCTCCCCGCCAGTGACGGAACGCGCTGGAGATCAATCGCCCGCCGTTCGATTTTGAAAACCGAAGGCTCGTCGCTGTCGCCCGCTAAACGACCCGCGTTTCGGTTAACAAATTGAGCAAAGCACGGCATCAACGAAGGGGCCGGGGGATGTTGGCGAGCCGCTCGATGGACTTGCGAAGCAGGTGATCGGGTCCCGGGAAAATTGCCGTTTCATATTTTTTTTTTTTGTTTCTCCTGATTATTTTGCCGTTCGATTCTTTGACCGAACTTCGACCGTTAAAAAAAGAAAATTTCTTTTGACCGAACGCGCTTGCGGGGGGAAGTTTTGAGTTTTAACAACTGAGCTAGACTCGCGGTGAACTCTTTCCGGTGGTTACCTCCGAAACGGCTTGATCGTGTTGACAACGGAAAATTTGAATTAAAGCAAATATCTGATTTTAATCTTAAAAAAAACGATTCAAAGCTGAATATTGTTGCCTTTCGTGATGTCTTGGAGGTTGACCGGTTCCGTGTTTAACAGTAATCTTTCAATCCGGACATTGCAAGAATGATAAATAGCGGAAAAAGTATCGAAAAAAGGTCTTAAATCTATTGCATTAATATCGATTCAGTCCTAAACTTTTGAATTGGACCAGTTTAGTCCTAAATCTTTTCATATTTGTACTAATTCAGTCCATCAGGCCAATTTAAGCTAGAAACGCTAACGTGGATATTTTTTTATGATTTTTTGATTTTTTTTTATAATTTTTCCTCTTTTTTTCATTTCTTTTTTCATTTCCTCTTTCGCCCTCGTGAGACGAGGGTTACGAGTTGATTAGTTTCGTTCATTGAAAACCTCCTCCAAATCCTTCAATAACGGTTAGGATTTTTCTTGCTTCCTTTATGTTAACCCACCTTTGTGCTGAGGAAATACGGTTGTATTGTTATGTTGAGCCTACAGTGTTCTCTTTCGTGAGCGTCCATTTCTTTTTTATATCGTCACGGCTAACACCAGCAAAAGCAGAGAGAAAGAACCCCCAAAGGACAAGCCACCTGTGCGAATACCTTCATTTTCAGAGCCGGCACAGTGAAGGCAACCAACCAAACAAAGCCCAGTTTAAAGAACTCTCTCCAGAACGCAACTAGTTCTCATTGGGAGACCAAGAAAGCTTCAAGAATTTCCTAAAGCGATTATTGAGACCGATCCACCATGTGAAAGCGAAAGCGGGGGTTATGGCAAGTTAGGAAAGATAGAGCTGAAGGAGATGTTTCCAAGAAAAGCTTTCCATCTTTAGTGAAATTATTAACGAAGAAGATAAAAAAGGAAGTCGCACTTGGCAAAGAAACCTATGAGGAGACACCAAGAAACTAGCAGCAGCAATTACTTCACCAAGGAGCAGGATATGTACCGATTATAACAGTTCGACTCAAACTATCAAGTATGGGTAACTCACTTCAAGTAAATATTGCGAGATGTTAACCATGCAAACACATAAAATTAGATCACCCATTCTAGGTCCTATGCAGAGCCACCGTCCACCACCACTAGTAGCCACCACCTATTGCCATCGGCCACTATGGTCGACATCACTACCTAACATTGCTATCGGCCACTATGGTCGACATCACTACCAAACATTGCTCTCTCTCTCTCTCTCTCTCTCTCTCTCTCTCTCTCTCTCTCAGCTCGGTCATGCTCGGTCGGTCATGCTCGTGTTGCCATCACAACGACAACAATTGTAAATCCATCTCTTTCTTTGATGGCCTCAAAATTTAGAGTATACCAAGGATCTCTCTCTCTCTCTCTCTCTCTCTCTCTCTCTCTCTCTCTCTCTCTCTCTCTCTCTCTCTCTCTCATACCAATGTGTTTTTCTCTGGAACTACCAAATCTTTGTACTTACACAATAACCCCATGACCTTGGATATTTCTGGGGACTCATATCATGTCCAAAGGAGATGCCAATCAAACCTCGAAATCCAGAGTATAACAAGGAGATGACAATCATATTGCAACTTTAGTTAATGGCAGGTCCTTTCTTCAAACATACATATCATCTTACAATAATAATCGTCCAAGTATTCTTAGACCGTTCAAAGACCTAATGAAAGCCCATATGAATGGGCATTTCATTAATACATTATACATCCCGTCTTCTTTTTTTTTTCCTTTAATACATTATCATTAGACGCAAGAACTAGAATTCTTATTCCATTCCTCTCTACTTTCTGTTTTTTTCCCCTCCATTCATTTCCACCTCATTTCATTCACATCGACTTACTTTGTTATGACATAGTAGTCCATAAGTATTGCGATGGTTGAACACGACCAAAATAAAATTCACTGGAGAACGACCTCTCAAAGCTGTGCAAGAACATTAGCAATCATGCATTCACGCGCTTTACACATAGCCTCCAATGGTTGTCTCTTGGGCATTGTGAGTCCCGTCCCTTCCGACAAGTCCATCAGCTCTTCGCCGACTCGTTCCCACTCGAAGCATTGAATAAGCGCCGCTAGAGCCAAACCCACCACTCTATTGGCAAGGCCAGCACCGGGACAACTCCTCCTCCCCATGCCAAACGGCAACAACCGGTACGCATGATCCCCTTCCAATCCCTCATATCTTTCTGGTTTAAAACTTGTTGGATCGTCCCACACTTTTGGGTCTCTCTGAATTGCCCACGCATTTACTAAGATCATGGTGCCTCTGGGCACGTCGAACCCTCTGATCGTGCAGTCCTCAGAGGACTCGTGAGGCACTAGGAGTGGCACTGGCGGAAACAATCGGAGTGCTTCGTTGATGATGTTTTGAAGGCAAGGCAGCTTGTAGATGTCTGCTTCGTAAGCTAGATGGTCTCGGCCAACGACGCCGTCTAGTTCTGCTTGAGCTTTTTTCAAGACGTCCGGATGGTTGAGTAGGAGGGACATGGCCCATTCTATTGTCACCGAGGATGTGTCCGTGCCCGCAGCTAACATCGTCTGATGCAAATTGTGGTTAAGTAATTTGCTAAGTATGCTCATTGGTTTCAAAGAGAGATGAAACTTTTTTTCGAAATTGAAGAACAATTAGGTTCAGACGTAAAGAGTAAAATGCAAAGGAAAATCTTCAGTTTAAGTCAATATCAATAATTGGCCACTCTTATGGTCATGTTCATGTATAAGTGCACAATTTATCTGCTTCATGCATGGTTCAGATGGGTACTCAGCTCGAATCGATCGGAGTTGAAAAACATGAGTAAATTCAAGAAAAAAAAATAGAACTTGACCTAAATCATTTACCACACACATGACAGAAGATTGATCAACTTGTGTAATTTCATTTTATCCTCTCTCTTCTTTCTCGATTTTAATATACAACAATCTAAAAGAGTGGCCACTATGGAAGAAAGTTATGGCATGATCTCGGTGCATGTAAGTCCTTGGATGTGAGCCCAATTCATATGAATCAGTGGATGAAAAGGGCTCCACATGAGACCATATAATCCAATGGTGCATATACATTGCGCTCACATGCACCAAAATCATTCAATAATGACTAAGAAAAATAAGACCAAATACTTATAGTAGAAAAGAAAAATTAGATCTTTTACAGGATATACCATAAACAGTTTTAAATTAATATAGATCATTATTAGATTTGTAATATCCTAAAAAGAGATGCCGTTTTTAACAGTCTAGATCCATTTAGGTAAATGTATTAGGAGATTCTAAACCATCATTTCAAACCTATCATTCAAACCTAAGGGTCATAGAAAATGCTTTGTTTGGGAAGAAGTAGGTCATATTTTTGTCCACTTGCTCCCTCATCTCTCGTTTCCCTTCTTTACAGAAAGAAGGTCAATATGTTCTTACCACTGGTATTTTTACAATAAATTAAGGACAGCTACATTAGCATTTTTCTTTTGTGAGCCCCTAAAGACTAGTCTCACAAACTCAGAAACATGCATAGGTCAAGTGAACAGAACATGACATATACACATACCAGGATTTGGCCTTTGATGATGTCGTCCGAATAGCCCTCCAACAGCATGGAATCAATCATCGTCTTGCTCTCCACCCTTTTGCTGCTCTCACTTCTCTTCCTTCTCGACCTGACCTCATCTATCATGCCCTGCAAGATCCTATCGGACCTCTTGGCGACGTCCACCATCCTCCGTTCTCTCCCCTTGAAGTCCACCACCTTCCTTAGCGCCGGCAAGAAATCGCCCGGGTCTGTCCCGCTCAACTCGAATACCTCCCTTATCACCTCCCTGAACTGTCTGGCCACCTCGGTGTCGCCCGCGTCGACGGCGGCCCCAAAGTAGCGCTTCCCAGAGATCATCCTCATGATGATGTTGAAGGACAGCTCCTGCAGCCTCGACCTCATCTCCACCTTTGCGAAACTGCTGCCCCCTGCCACCTCCGTAGCCATCTCATAGAGGTTCTTCACGAGGAGCCTCACTTCCTCCAGCCGGACGGCGAGGGAGCCCGCAAGGCGATGCGGGGAAAGGATTTTAAGGGCCGTGAGGCGGCGGAGGTTGCGCCAATGGGGGCCATAAGGGGCGCTGCCGATGGTGGTGTTGCCGTAGGCTATAATCTCGCCGGAGAGTGTGCGAGGGCGGTTGGCGAGGACGATGTCATTCCTGGTAAAGCACTCCTCGGCCGTGGACGGGGAGGATACGACGACCACGGAGCGGGAGCCGAAAGAGAGGGAAAGGACAGGGCCGTAGCGGTCTGAGAGAGACTGGATGGTCCGGTGGACTGGCTCTTTTATAAGGAGGAGGTGGCCGATGATAGGGAGTGAAGGTGGGCTCGGTGGGAGATTCCTCTTGTTGCTTCTCTGCAATTTGAACAAGCAGAGAAGGAAGAGGAAGGAGGATGCTGAGATGATGTACACCCACACGTCTTCCATGAACATGTGATGGAGAGAGAGAGAGAGAGAGAGAGAGTGGGGAGAGATGCAATAGGTTGGAGATTTTATAAGGTAGGTTGGATCTAATCTTTATACCATTTCTCAATATAGACTAACGAGAGAGAGAGAGAGAGAGAGAGAGAGAGAGAGAGAGAGAGAGAGAGAGAGAGAGAGAGAGAGAGAGAGAGAGAGAGAGAGAGAGAGAGAATGGGGAGAGATGGAACGGGTTGGAGGTTTTATAAGGTCGGTTGGATCTAATCTTTATACCATTTCTTAATATAGACTAAAACATATCAAAATTATACATCAAAATTGGGATACAAAACTTTATGTTGTTGCCTATATTATTTGTTACTTTCACAGTCATGACTTATAACTATAATAACTTATTATTTGCCAGGAATTTTTTATTTATATCAATCAATGTAAATATTTTTTTGAAAATCATTCTCTTCATATCGTCAACTACACAGTAAAAATTATCATATTTCGATTGATCAGTGTCCTAATCAAACATCGTAATCCTTGTGCTTCCAATTGATGAATGATTGTGTACTAAAAAAGGGACAAAGAACTTGATGATTGGGTTCTAAAACTAATAAAAATGAATTCATTAACGGTAACACAAATCTTTCATAAAGAAGAAGAGCAAGTGTTTGATAGACAAAATGAAATAAACAACTCGAATGATTAAAAATAAACTACTGGAAAATGACTCCAAATAAATTCTGAGTAAAGTGCATTGAGAGAAGTAAATCCTGTTCTTTGAATGCATCCTTTTATTCTTAAGATGTGCTCCTTTAATAGTCCATGGATGGTTGCCCTGTAGTTATAATTGTGCCCCCTCATTGAAATCAAATTTCGACTGCATATTTGATTGTATAATTGTTCTCACCTCAGGAAACTCGACCGTAATAACTAGTTGACTCAACTGCAATAACCGTATGGCTACAACTGTCAAACAATACCTTTGGTAATTGCACTCGCCTAAGACGTCGACTATAATTAGCTATTCCCCCTATTTTTATCCTTCATAGTCGATTTGATTTCAGCCAAACTTCGTGAATCGACGTCAATGCTGCTCGCCATGAATGACATTGACTTGAATGCCGTCGACTCAGATCTCAGTCAATGGACGAAGACAGTTCCCCCATTGTCGACCTAATTCTATTGGCTTCTCATAATCAATGTTGGTGTTTGACTGCCGATTCTTTACATAGTCTATATCAAATCACTTGTGTTGGTCAATATATTGTTTACCCCTTCCTTAATGATTCCCATCATGTTCTATTAATTAGTCAATATTCATAATCGGACTTACCTTTATTTAGTTGATGACTATGCTTTATCACTATAATCCGACTTGAGATATTCCTCCTTGTCTCAATGGTCTTAACACTTTCTCATTAAAATTGACCCGAGTTAATGTCATATTCAAAGCCACAATTGATGTATGGTGAATGGCATCAATTCTTATTATCTTTAACTCTTTGACATCAAAGTTGACCCATTTTTTAGGGGGTCAACTGGTAGGGTTGTTAATGATTTAGTTTGGTTCGGATTTTTAAAAAATTCGAACCAAATTGAACCGTTTGGATGTGTGCTTGCTTCGAACCGCAAGGCGACACGAACCGGATATGATCTGAACTGAAAACGCAGTTCAGTTCGGTTTTCTTCTTCTCTTCGCACCCTACCCTTCCCGACCCAGCCCGGCCACATGGCCACATCGTCGCCGAGCTCGCCGTCACCCCCCGCCGCAGCCGCGAGCTTCCCCGAGTACAAGGAGGCGGCGGTGGCCCAGAAGTCCAATGCGGCTTGCCAACGCTGCTGCCACCGCTCCTCTTCTTCTTCTTCTTCTTCTTCTTCTTCTTCTTCATCGCAGCTCTGGCTCTCCTGCACTTCCTCTTCCCTCACTCGCTCAACCACTCGTTGAACCTCCCGACCAACCCAACCATCCATCTTCTTCTTCAAGTTAAAGGGTTTGAGGAGAGAAATTGTAGAGACATGGGGGGAAGAAAAAGGAGGGATCATGTGAAGCGATGGGGGCGAAACCAAGAAAGCTGCTGCAGCATAAGAGAGCGAAAAAAGCAAAGCTTTTTGCAGGTTTAGAGAGAGAGAGAGAGAGTGCAGAGTCCCACCCAGCCGAGCACAGGAGGTGTAGAGAGAGAAACAGTGCCTTTTGCTCTTTCTCTCTCCTTGGATGCTGAATGTTCGCAGAGGGAGAGGGAGATGGTCTGTGGCATCGCTATCAGAACGAGGTGCAGAGAGAGAGAGAGATAGAAAAGTGAGTCAGAGGAGAGTTGCGAAGAAGGAAGAGAGAGAAAAGGGCGAGAGTTGCGGTTCAGAAGAGTGAGGAGAGAGAGTCTACGTGAAGGGAAGAAAAAACAAAAGGAAATCGAAATCCGATCCAATCCGAACCGATTCGAACCAAACCAAATTATCAACTAACCGAATTTTCTTACACATTATCCGAACCGAAATTCAAACCTATCAGAAAATGCACGAATTTTCAATTTGAATTCAGTTCGATTTTAGTTTTCGGTTGGGTTTTGACACATTTACCAAAAAGCTTAGAGTTTGAGTTTTTACTCAAGACGAACATTGCACGGGTATACCACCCGCCTGGGTGGCGCTGCTGGAACGCGCACTCTTCCTCTCGCAAAAGGTTGAGTGTTCGAATCCCGGGTGCCGCATGGTGACTTAACTGGTGCACGTGTGTGGTGGCTAGCACGTGTCGCCCCCAGGGTTTACCTCCGGGCTGTCGGCCGTGCGGGGGTTCCCTGGGTTATCAAAAAAAAAAAAAAAAAAAAAAACATTGCACGGGTATGCAAACAATTTTCCTTTAAAGTATAGCGCAAAATAGTCGGGTAATATTTTCGATTTATTCTTGTAATGTCTTCTCTCCATTGTTACATCAAAGGGAAGAAATCGAAAAAAAAAAAGAAAAAGAATTAGTTGTGCGGCACAATGAGATTTGATTTCATTGATTTCAATCGCATCATCCAACAAGAGAAGTTGATGCATGGAGGTTGTTGTAAAATTTTATTGCGTACATTCTATGTTTTCAGATGATCTTACAACATTTGAATTTAGACTGCAAAATCGATTTTTATATATCTAAATCGAAAGAAAAAAGTTGGCATATGACGTTTAGCTCAAGGGGGGGTGAACTCGTTACAATCGTGGCCATGAGTTTTTCACCACTACTCATGATCTTTTCCCAAACAGTACACTCGAAGGTTTCGATATATATATATATTTTTTTGGTTAAAGGTTTCGATACTTCGAGAGTCACAGTTAGGCATCTTTTTTTTATATATGCGGCTATTATAATGACAAATCAAATCATGGTACGGCTTTCCCAGCAGTTTCCTCAACATCGTTTTTTACTTTCAAATTTCCGTGGTTGATTGCACTATGATTGACACGTGGTGTATATTGTCATCATTGGCTTTTCGGCCTCGCCAACTGTAGGAAGTGGGCGATCGATTTTGCGCTCCACGGGGGATGGATGTTCCAATTCGCGTCTGTCCGTCGGATCAATTGTGGGCCGGGCCTGGTTCACGGGCCGAAAGGAGGCCTTGGGCTCCCCCGAGAATGCTGACTCGGGCGGTCGTTGACTTTGTTTTTATTTTTATTTATATTTTTTATTTTTTTTCCGTCTAACAACATATGATAAAAATATCGGTAAATTTGGGGAGTGGGCAGGTACTTGGTAGTTGGTTTGCTGAGCTGGATTCTGAGGGTGCGTTTGGTAACCATTTTGTTTTCGAAAATAATTTCTACTCAGAAATGATTTTTTTTATTCTGTTTCCCGAAACAATTTATAAGCATTTGAATATTTTTTGTAACAGCCCAAAATTTCCATTCCTGGAATAGAAAAATAACAGAAATGCGTTTGGTAACTGCACAAGATTTCTTTTTATTAGTAATATATTTTCAATAATATTTTTGAATTTTTTAATATTTCTTTTTTTTTCTTTTCTTTTTTTCTTCTTCTCCTTCTTGGCAGTGGTTGGGTTGCTGGCCATGGACGGTTGGCCCGCGACCAGCCACAAGCCAGGGCCGGCGAGGGCGTAGGGGCCCTGGCCGGTCAGGAAAGAAGAAGAACCGGCCACAATCAAGAAGGAAAGAAGAAAAAGGAAAAAAAAATTTCTCTTCTATTTCTGATTCTTGTTCCCTTTTTTGCTTCTTGATTCTGTTCCAAAATTGATTCTGGGAACAAATTTATACCCGGGAACAAAAAATTTACCAAATGGATTTCTGTTTTTTTTTTTTGTTTCCAGGAACAAAAGAGTATAATCAGTCACCATTTTGCAAGTTATCAAATACACCCTAAAGGGATTCGCTCGTCTAGGCTCATTTGACTTTCGGAAAATATGTAACCAAAGGAGATCATGAACATGTAACCGTCTTAATTCCCTAAAATATTCTCAATTTTAGGTATAGTCTCAAATCCGTCTCAAACTTTTTTTTATCTGAAAAAAAAAACGCAAATTTTAGGTACAGTCCCAAATCTGCCTCGAATTTTGTTTGTCTAAAATAAATCACCTACTTTCAATCTATTCTCAAATATATCCCGTGGTTTAGTCCCAATTTAATATGGAATTTTCACATCGATAACAAATCCACATCGGCAATGTAACATGGAAAAATTATCTAAAAAATGAAACCGTTGTAGGATATAAAAATTAGGGATAACTAACGACCATTTTTGGACAGAGGGCAATTGAGAGCATATTTGGAATTAGAGTAAAAATTGGTGATTTTTCTCTTAGACAAAAAAAAAGTTTGCCTGAAATTTGGGATTGGACATATAGTTGGATTTTTTTTAAACAAAATCAAGTTTTAGGCAAATTTGGGACTGGACCTGAACTTTGGAGATTTTTCTGAGACAAAAAAGTTCGGGACAAAATTAAGATTAGACCTAAAATTAGGAGTTTTTTTAGGGAATTAACCCAACATGTAACTAAAGGACTTGATTATTTTCTAACAAAAAAAAGGACTCAACCAACAAAAAAATTTCAAAAAATCAAAAGATTAAATTGAATCGATTTGGAAAATTTTGGAAAATATGTATGCATTTGTCCTAAACATTGAGCGATCTCCATGAGCAAGTCAAGTTATCTCAAGGGAATGACGATAAGAACTCTAGGAGATTGAAAAGTCACTTGCTTTCAGAACAGTACATGATATCAGAGCTGAAAGATCCCGAATTCAAATTTTTCCAGATATCATTTGTCTCCCCAAATTAAATAATAAATTACATATTCATTTAATAGCTTAAATTTGTAGCAATGTACCTAAATGAACATGAACCATCAAATTCGATGAGATTCGCATGAGATTCTATTGCAAATGCTATGTTTGAATATCTAAATTCAGCTTAATGAAAATTTCCACCGAATCCTCGCGCCAGATGGACCGTTCTAGAATTTGATAAGGATGTTTTAACTTCATAATTTTATATCCTCCTCCTCCTCCCGTTCTCTGTTTGAAAAAGCTCGTCGATGGTGCGCGAACTGGTACAGACAGCGAGCGAGCGAGCCAGCGAGCTGATCTGTCATAGCGAGCACAGAGAGAGAGAGAGGGGGAGGTAGTTGATCGGCGATAGCGAGCAGGAGAGCGATGGCGTTAGGGAGAGCGACGGCGTCTTCGAGGACACTGGCGAAATCCCTGCCCCTGCTCAGTCGCCTTCCGAAGCTCTCCGGCGCTCAGCCTCGTTCGGCCCGAGCCCTAGGCTTCGTCAGGGCCTTCTCCGCCCTCGTGTCGCCGCCGTCCAAGGCGGTGGTGTACGAGCAGCAAGGCTCCCCGGACGCCGTCACCAGGTCCGACAGCAGCTCAGCCGATCACCGATTGAGCGCGCGTGATTCCGATTGCGTGCGCTCGTGCATTGTGCTCTTGCCGTTACTGAGGAGCTTCGTTTTTCCTTTTGGTTTTTTTGATGTTTCTGTTGCAGAGTGGTCGAGGTTCCGCCGGTTTTGGTGAAGGAGAACGACGTGTGCGCCCGAATGCTCGCCGCGCCTATCAATCCTTCCGACATTAACAGCATCGAAGGTTAGCGTCCTGTCTTGACCTTCTAATTGACGGTTGACTGAACATATTACGGAGGAGTTCCATGTTTCGGAGACTTCTAGGCTACTGACGAATCTGTGATGGCTTCTGCGTCTTAAATTTGAATTTTGCGCTTCCGCTTCACCCTGAGAGAGCAACCTGAATTCGCGATAGAAACTAAAATGATTTGCGACTAGTGTCCTATCCATGCCTCATGTGCGATCGGTGCCTTCTTACTCCTTATTCACCCATAGACTCGATCTACGAGTGGATTATATGTCAGGTGAGGTGGACTTTCTTGAGTTTCTCTTTGGCTGCTGACACATTGGAAGAGAATTAAAGTCTAACGGCCAGTTTCCGAGGCGGCTGATGCATCTTTTGTGGCTTCACTGTTTGACTTTGACCATTGTTGCTCCAGTTTCTGAGGAATAGCGATATGTAGTTGCAAAGTTAGATCATAATTCTTCCATGTACTATTTATTACTTTGTATGAGGTTTATTGGGTAATTCATGCATAAACTTTGATTTAGGTGTGTATCCGGTGAGGCCACAAGTGCCTGCTGTCGGAGGACGCGAAGGAGTTGGCAAAGTACACTTAGTTGGCTCTGCAGTGAAGGATCTTTCTCCTGGCGATTGGGTCATTCCATCTCCACTCTCTTTTGGTAAAACATTCTTTCATTATTACCTAAGTCTTAAAATGATATCAGATTAATAGATCACCAGCCTTATCAGTCCTAAACAGTTTCTTATCCAGCCAAAGGATTATCTTCTATATTTGCTGCAGTATGTTTAACATTTTTCAACCTAGCAACAATTTAATTAGATGCAGAAGAGAAACGAGTGAAATATCAATAAAAAGAAAATTGAAACTATTATACCCATCTTAGTGTTTGTCATCTTAAATTAAAGATACTTTTGCATTCCATAAGTACTGACTTGTACTGTTATGCTGAACATCCGTGTCTAGCACGGTAGTAGCCCATTCTAAATTTGAGTGTGTTGAAAGGTGAAATAGTTTTTGTGCTTAGGGACATGGCAGACT
Source organism: Syzygium oleosum (assembly GCF_021117445.2). NCBI lineage: Eukaryota > Viridiplantae > Streptophyta > Magnoliopsida > Myrtales > Myrtaceae > Syzygium > Syzygium oleosum. The sequence goes on from NW_026607487.1 coordinate 10,462,708, forward strand.
TACATCGTGAAGGATCGGAGTGTGTGGCAAAAAATTGATAAGGATTCTCCTATTGAATATGCCTCAACAATTTCAATTAATCCTCCGACCGCTTTGAGAATGCTCGAAGACTTCACCTCTTTGGAACCAGGTATATAGACAGTATGGAGTCTCTTAGCTGTCCCTCAACTTTCACCATAAGCAAATTATTCTGAGTTATCCTAATCGGCTCTGATCATTAGGGGATTCTATTGTGCAAAATGGGGCTACAAGTATGGTGGGTCGGTGCGTCATCCAAATTGCGAAATCCCGCAGCATTCGTAGTATCAACATAATCAGGGACAGGTGCTCTTTTAAAAGCTTTCAGCAACCTTGACTCCATATAATTTTTGTCAAACTATTGTTGTTTAAAACTTTTGTGTAGACTTTGGATGTGGATAGCAGGGTATGTGTGGGTTTGCTTTTATTTCAGTGATCTGCCTTAACCATTGCTAGCAAGCATTTTTTTTCCTATTTCTGGAACGCATAGAGCTCTTGTCTACTCAGCATCTAAAGTAGCTTTTGATGGTTACACAGCCCAAATTATATCTGAAATTCAAGCTCTGTGATGACAAGTTGGAACTCTTTGGGGACTGATTTACTTGTGGCAACTCTGTCTTTTCCTGTTCTAATTATGAACGTTGCTGATGGACTAAAAATTATGAACAATTGCCAGATACACGAATATGTTGATTATGTTTGGTTGTGGCAATGGTATATCATTTTCCAAATTGAAAATGCGCCAAAATATTTAGCATTCTGGTATCTTAGGTTTGTTTTTTGGAAGGTGGTGTGATTGATTGAGAACTCTTGCATCGCATAACAGGGAGAAGTGGATCTTGAGCAAAGGCAGTTAATTGTAGTGATGAAGTGAAAAGATATGTTTCTACGTTGCTTATCAGAAGTGACTTGTTACTGTTGATGCTGCTTCTACTATTTTTGCAGTCATCATGTGTTTTAGATGTTGATTGCTTGTACAATTAGATCATCATTCTGCTGGGGCATTGGTCATTCATCTTTTTTGGTTCCTGGTGGAAACTCCCTTTTAGTATATCTAAGATATCTCTGCGCTTTGCAACTTCCTTTGGAGTGAAAATTTCCTCCGTTTTTTTGGTTCTGTGATGAGACACAAAAGAGGTCAGAAAACACTTTGTGGTGCTTGACACATTAATTTGATAAGGCTCTCATCAGCCAGCTCATTACTTTCTGCTATGACATCTGAGGACGAATTTGGTAGAATTCCTAATTTCTTTTCTGACTTAGCAGTTGGCACTGCTTATGAGTGACTAAATTTTGGTTTTACTGTGCCTTGATGACCGTCTTTTTCCTGTGACAGAGCTGGCTCTGATGAAGCAAAAGAGACATTGAAGAAACTTGGTGCCGACGAAGTGTTCACTGAGAGCCAATTAGAAGTAAAGAATGTCAAGAGTCTACTGGTATCATCCATCCATTAACCCATTCTACCATATCCTCATGCATTGACACACATCCATGTTTGGCCATTGGCACTTGAGTTTGTTATTTACATCTTATTGACTTGCTACTAGGGTGATCTAAAAGAACCTGCCCTTGGATTAAACTGTGTTGGTGGCAATGCTGCTTCCTTGGTGATGAAATTTTTGAGGTACAACAAGTGTTAAATTTGTGTGGAGTGCTTCCTTTATCTCTCTGAAGAGAGCTGATTTTGTTTTGTTCTCAGGCAGGGAGGAACCATGGTGACATATGGTGGGATGTCTAAGAAGCCAATTACAGTGTCAACTTCATCTTTTATCTTCAAGGTAAATTTAGAAGCAGCGAACTAAATTTTCTGCCTATGGTTATGAGGTTATTTTAGTCAAGCGTTACAATTTGACTTGTCTATTTTTCGGTCTCGGTCTCAGTCAACCCCCTATATTATTGTTTTTGGTATAAATTTGGCCCAAAATCTCAATTTCAATATTTGACGCAACCAAATTCGAAGTATATGGCCAACCATGAGAACCGGGGGGGAAATGTAATTACCTGTTAAGACAAATTATTTGTACTCCTTTTTGTAGTTCATTTGCCAGAGATGAAGCAAACTATGGATCGTTGAGAAAATCACGCGCATGTAATCGAGAGATTATTCACATGAATTTCTTAGGGCCAAAGAATCAATGTCACTTGATCCCTTAATCAAAAGTAGTAATTGTGGCATAGCTCAGGCATCTTTAAGCATGCAGTAGGTGCTGAACATTGATAGAGAAATTTGTACCCGTAGAAGGCATTTTAGTAAAAGATAAAGAGCAAAGAAGAAGGCATAGAAACAATGGTTCTTCTATTGTCTCCTTCTCGATTTCACTCTGATATCTCATGCGACAGTTCAATTGTACAGCCAGTACTGCCGACTTCTGGAGTTACTTCCTAAATCATGGTACACGGATGATGGTTGTTATGGTTTGCAGGATCTTTCGTTGAGGGGATTTTGGCTGCATAAATGGTTAAGTTCAAATGATATAACAGAGTGCAGAAGAATGATAGATCACTTGCTGGAACTAGTGCGTAATGGGAAGTTAAAATACGAGTATGTCCTTGGTCACCACTATTTATTCAAATGACTGTATTTCGGTCTCCATATCTGTTAAGTTATTTTCGATAGTATTTATCTTCAAGATAGTGTGTTTGGATTGTGGATGCGTATGAATTTCCTCAAAACTGCAGGACGGAGCTGGTTCCTTTTAGCGATTTCCACATTGCACTGGATAAATCACTCGGGAAACTCGGAAGCCATCCTAAGCAAGTCCTAAAGTTCTAAGGCTACTGAATACTAAGGGCGGTGAAAAGATGGAAAATTTCTGCGTCATATGCTTCAGACTATCAGTTTGTTCTGAAGTTCAGATGTGCTGGTTCAACCGTACACAATAACTATGTATCGTTTCCGTCATTATTGATTTCTCTTCTGATAAGTTACACATCTTTTCTGTTGAGGTCCCTTTTTGTTGCTGCTTATTTTCAGCAATTACCATTCTGAATTTGTGTTGCATCGTGTCTACTATGGCTGAATTTGGAGATCCAAACATCGGCCCCGTTTGGTGTTGGAAGGGTCCAGAAAGTTTTCAGATTTGGCAATTACGATTCTCGTAGTATACATGTAATAAGGAACATTGGGATATTTCCCAAAAATCAAGTATGAAATCGAGATCGCATGGGTTGAGGAAAGAGCAAGAACAACCATAAATGTTCGTTTAATTATACTTAACTCAGATGGGATACTGACCGCCTTCGGGGAAACATGATGAGCAAAACACATAGAAGACTAGCAACAAAAAGTTACCATTTAAGATAGGGAAAACACAGAACGGAAAGATTATGTCAGCTTCTAAAGAATTGATGATGTTCAGATACGACAGAAAGAAGAGTTCAATTGGGATGAGCGATGTCCAAATTCATTTTTAACCTTGGAAGTTTTAGAGAGAAGACAAATTCCCCACAGAAGTGGCCTTCAATTGGGCATATTTTGACAGACCCAAAAAAAATTTGACATATTTTGGGATTTTTTTTGGGAAAATTGTCTAATAAGTCTAAAACCTATTACATTTTTGTCAATTCGACCATAAATTTTTAAATTTTGCCGATTGAGTCCTAAATCTTCACATTTTGCCAATTGAGTCCATCCGGCCAATTTTGGCCAAAAATCACTGGCGTGAATGCCGGCCATCTTACGTGGCACGGCCGACGCTAACGTGGACACTTTTTTTTATAGTATTTTTCTAAATTATTTATTTATTCTTTATTCTTTTTTTCTTTTCTTATATTGTGGTTGGTGGCGGCCCATCGCCGGCTACTGGATGAGGGCAGCCAAGCCCTCACTGGCCGTGAACGAGGATCGTGGCCCTCGCCTGACCTCGCTTAGATTGCAGCAAGGCCATCACGACTGGACCTTGCCCAAATCCAACAAGGTCGAGCCTCGCCAGCTTTGGTCGGCGGATTTGTTGAGGGTGAGCCTCGCTTGATGTTGGCCCTCGCCAAATCCGGCGAGGTCGAGCCTCACTCGAAGCTGGCAAGGCCAACGAGGGTGACCTTGCCAGTAGTTGCCTTTGGCCAATTGTTGACCACCGCCAAGGCCCGGTAATCGGCAAAGGAAGAAGGAAAAAGAAAAAGACAGAAAAGAAAAGAAAAAATTCAAAATTCAAAATAAAATTCAAAATATTAAAAAATATACACATTAGCGCCAGTCGTGCCACGTAGGACGTCCGGCGTTCACGTCAGTGATTTTCGGCCAAAATTTACCGGATGATTCAATTGCCATAATTAAAAGGTTTATGATTGAATTGACAAAAATGTAATAAGCTTAAGACTTTAGATAATTTTCTCCTTTTTTTGCTACTGACATTTTACTGGACTGAAGAAGGAAAAGGATCAGTCATGTTTCATCCTACCAAATTAGAATGCACAGATCACCAAGAAGATAGCAAATCAAGGTTATATAAAGTATGGGAGGATTAACCACGCTGACACCTCAAAACACTTAAGGCCATCTCTGGATCATGGCCATGAAATCATGAAAAGAAACCCCAATCTAAGCAATCAAATTTCTAGGAGCGGGGTTCATTTTCTATCGTTTGGTCTCAATTTACGAATGAAGGGAGAAATGTCCAATTTGAGTTGCAAAATGAGGTTAAAACATGTCAGAAATGGAACGCGTGAAATATTTCTCCAATCCACGTGTACAAAGTGGATAACGGAAAAAAACTAGGGATAGAAACAGAATGAAGAACCGCATAAGATCCCCCGATTACTGTCCTCTAATAAATGATCATACAGTTCACACGAGCATTTCACAAGCACGTTACATACAGCTCCTCAAAATCTCGTGAGTCAAGCATTTCACGCAAAATCTGCAGCGATGACGATGAAGCCATTCCCATCTAACTTCAAACTACGACACAGCAGTTACCACAGGCCATTGTGATATTCTTATCCTCCGTGTGTTTTGAGTCAAAGACTCAATCGCGAGAACAAATGGAGTGACAGCAACTCAGCCGAGTTCGTAAATGGGACTTTATGCCCCCCCCGCCCAAGCCAACGTGATGCTCGTAGCTGACGTCTCCATAGAAAAAAACCTAACAAGTTTCACAGTGGCGAGAGAGAGAGAAATAATTTCGCCTAGTAGAGGAATGTGAGGGCTATGGAAGCAAGAGTCAGGCAAAACTCACGTGGGAAGGATGTGAAGATGATGAGCGGAGAGAGAGAGAGAGAGTGTTATGGCTTTGAAGGATTTGAAGACGATAAAGCTCAGACAAATGAGTGGGTTGGGTTCACGAATATTTTTTCTTTTCTAGGAATCTCAGTACCACCTCTACCTCAGCAATCCAATCCTGCATTTTTAGGAGAATACATTACCTAGGCACTTTGATTCTGCGATCATAAATCCATCCGAAGATGAGTTGCAATGGGATTCCATTTCGTGTTTTTTAACTCCAAGGTGAAAGAAGCAAGGCCTAAGTGATTGCACATTGTACTTACTACGGGACGAGTTGCAATGGGATTAACATTTCTTTTTTCGTTCTTTCCTATGCTTTTACTCGCCAATCCATGAGAATCCCCGTTCAACCTTTGCTGAGTCCCTCTTTCATTCAGCAATCAATAATTTGACGAATATTTTTCTAGAAATGATTGCTTATATCACTCGAAATAATTAGTCAATAAAAAGTATTTTTATTATCTACAACAATTCACGTCTAAATATTTTTCGTAAGCAGTGAAAATATTTTTAGTTCGTTCATTTTTTTAAACGACGTAAGCAATCATTTTTAGGAAAATATTTTTTAAATCATTCATTTTTTGCGAAACAAACGGAATCCTAATCAAAGATACATTCTCTTAAAAGAGCATTTCAATGCTCATGACCAGTATTACTTGTATACCAGCTCAATTTTTTTACTGATTGCGCAATATCCGGTCTAGTGCACTTCATGATGTACATGATGTTGCCGATCACTTAAGAGTACTCCTGCTGCTCGATACTGTTTCCAATATTCTTTCTTAAAGTTAAGTGTAGAAGAAAATGATTATTCACATCTTTAATGCCGAACTCTTTAAATCTCTCAATTACTTTTTCAATTGATTTTGATAACCTCAGTGTTATCTCAAAAAATCAATAAGTCATCAACATATAGACAAATAAGTATACATCCGACGGTTGTGGATTTATTGTATACACATTTATCACAATAATTGATTCTATATTCATTTGGGATCATCACACGGTCAAACTTCTCATGCCATTGTTTAAGAGCTTGTTTAAGTCCATATAATGATTTGATAAGTTTACACAGTTGTGTTCTTGTCCTTTGACCGTGAATCTTTCAAGTTGTTCCATAGAAATCTCCTCATTGAGATCACCATTCAAGAATGCAGTTTTCATATCCATTTGATATACCTGCAAATTGTATAGCGAAGCTATATAAATCAACATCCTAATGGATGTTATTCTTGTTACAGGTGAATAAGTATTAAAATAGTCAAGACCCTCTCTTTGTTTAAACCCTTTAGCAATAAGTCATGCTTTATACTTATCTATGGAACCATCAGCTTTGCGCTTTTTTTTAAAGATCCATTTACATCCAATTGGTTTATTTCCTAATGACAGATCAACCAATTTCCAAGTGTGATTATTTAGAATGGAATCAATCTCAATATCAATAGCTTCTTTCTAGTAAGGAGCATCTGAAGTTGACATTACCTCTTGAAACATTTGAGACTCACCTTCTAACATGTATGTCAGAAAGTCAAGTCCGAAAGATTTTTCAATCCGTGACCTATTACTCCTTCGAAGTTTGGCTTCTTTGGCCTCAACTTCCTCATTCTCAGATTCCAAATTTTTTATTTTTTTCTGAAAAAGTTCACCATGATTTCTTTTCGCCGGATATGTATCCTCAAAGAATTCAACATCCCTTGATTCTAGGATAGTATTGGCATGGATTTTCACATTTTCTAATTTGTGAACCAAAAATTTGTATGCGTTGCTATTTTGAGCATAACCGATGAATATGCAATCCATCGTTTTAGGTCCCAACCGAGTTTGTTTAGAGGAGGAATTGCCACCTTGTCTAAGCGCCCCTACACATTCAAAAAATTGTAGGATGGCAACCTTCCATTCCATAATTCATTCGGAGTTTTACCCGTCTTCTTGTGGGACATTTTATTTAAAATATAGTTTGCAGTTAAAACTGCCTCCCCCCACAAGTTCTAAGGTAAACCCGAACTTAAGAGCATGGAGTTAGCCATCTCCTTTCGAGTTCTATTTTTCCGTTCAACAACTCCATTTTGCTGCGGAGTATAAGGTGCAGTTGTTTGGGGAATTATCCCCAAACTAGCATACAACTCCTTTAAATTGGAAGAACTGTATTTGAATTATGCTAATCAAGCTTGCATACACTAAATTTGGATTATACCATCACATTATAATTTGAGTAGAATGCCTATTCCTAGCATAGGCTACATGAAGAAAGATGTTTGTTAGCATGTATAAATACTCAAATTCAATGAAAAATTGTTGGACTATTTGGTAGACCTATTAAACGGATGGGTTGGGTCGGGTTTGGGTCGGGTCATAAATGGTCCGATCCAAATTGACCCATTAACCCGTTTATGATCAATTTATTTGTAATATATATATCCCGACCCATACCCAACCCAACTCATACCCAACCCTTACCCGACCCGATCCATATTGTTAAAACACTTCTATATTTAAGTCAATATAGAAAAACTTGTTTCTTATGACTTTTTTTAAAAATTATACTACTAAAACATTTTCATACAATACAAAGCTAGTGAACAATTTTTATAATTTTTTTGTAAATTGAGGTTTTGTTTGTTTCGCGAAAAATGCAACATTTTTATAAAATATTTTTCATGAAGTTATTATCCAAGAAAATAAAAAAATTTCTAGTATTTGGTTGAAACCTAAAAATGAACTAGAAAATATTTTTCGACATTTGGTATATAAAATACGATTTGATTTTATTCATGTATTCATTTTAATAATTTTAATAATATAATAATTTTTTTTATTTTTTTAAAATCCAATTTTTAATTATTTTTATTTTTTCTTTTTCCTTTATTTTTGGCTGGTGGCCGACCACAGGCGAGAACGAGCTTGCCCGATTCCGACGAGCCGAGCCTCACCAGATCTGGCAAGGTCGAGCTCGCTTGAGGCCGACGAGCTCGAGTCTCGCCCGATTGGCAAGGCTCGAGCCTCACTGCGAGCCCGCCCGAGGCCTCGGCCTCGTCAGATCGGCGAGGCTTGAGCCTCGCCCTTGGTCGGTGAGGTCGTCCCTCCCATGTGGCCGGTGGCCGGTCGTCGGCCATCGTTGTGGCCAGCCACCGGCCGAAAATAATGAAAAGAGGAAAGAAAATAAAAGAAAAAAGAAAAAGAAAAAAGAGAAAAAAATAATTATATTTATAATTTCGATTTTTTTAAAAATATTTTATAAAAATGGGGAAAGTGTGTGTGGGCTTAATGGGTGAGTTGGAAATGGGTTCCTCACTCAATCTATTAAGATCCATTTATAATAGGCTTAAATAAGACCCATTTAATATGGGCTTTTCAAAATTGTAGTGACCCATATATGATCAATTTATTTTTCAAATAAGTCATATATGGGTTTAAGACCCATTTAACAGGTCTACTGTTTGGTAAGTGAATGATATTCCCAACCCTTTGCCCTATCGTCTTCATTCATTACATCTTACGCACATCCTCACAAAAAAGAAAGTGACGCGTTGACCAAAAACACACACCCACTACCCATACGGGGGAGGGGACGGAGAGCCATTACAACGAGGATGCCACCCTAATGTAAATTCTGGCTTCTTTGCAGGTCGCGGAACAGTTGGAGCAACAACATCATTCACTGGTTTGCTCGGTTCTTCTTGTGAAGGTATGTGCAAGCACCTACTTCGACTAGTATTATATCTCGCCGGATTCCATGTCAAATTATCTTGATCTCGTACTCGGATCGTATGATCTTCTCATTTCATCGCGATGAAAAAGTTACTGTCTTATGAAATTGACGCTTCGGAATATTTCTGTAAACTCACCGCTTGCATTGAACTACCTCCACGGAGTTTTCTTGATGGAGAACGGTAACTATCCACAAACTTATCCGGATTTCCGGTACTTTCCTCCTCCGTCGGCATGGATTGATCCGAATTCTGTACTGTCCGACGACGATAAAACTCCGACGTGGGTCATTGTCGGCGCAGTGATCGTTGTCATCATGCTCTGCGGTCTCCTTTTCTACTACATCCGGTGGCAAGAGAAGAAAATCCGGAAAAAAGCGGCCGCGGCATTTGCTCCGGTCGCAATACCACCTCCTCCACCTCCACGTAAGAAGAAAGAGAAGAAGGAAGAGAAGAAAGCTGACGATAAGCCAATGGGCATCCAGATTGGGTTACCAGGGTATTGTCGGAGATGCGGGCATAGAGGAGGACAATATTCTTCATCATATACTTGCCCACAGTGTCAGTGGAATAGTAACCATAATGAAGCGTGGCCAGACAACAGATAGATACAGAAATTACAAAAGTTTTTCTCATCTTGTTGTATGGCATGTGAATTTGGAAGGCTTGTGTGAGAAACTTGAATGACGCACGCTCACCCATCGTCTATTTTTACCGAACAATGCTGCAGATTTGATGCGATGAACAACTTTTGTGTAGGAGGTTTTATCGAATTTCTTCTCATAACACATGAGCACTTCTATGGTCATCAAGAGACAAATTCTCGAATCACAACGAAAATTATAATTATTTGCATTTTTTAGTAATTTCTATAAAAAAATGTCGTAAATCGACCAAATGATCCACACACGGGATAAAAGAACATTCCTGCTCTTGTCGAGAACCGTTTGACACATTCACTTTATTATTACCTCATATTTCTAAGAGATTCATCGGGACTAAGCCACCTAGCAATACTCACAAAATAGAATGGACTATTTTATTCGCTTTTCTGGGTGGGCCTTTGGTACTCCAATATGCACAGGTGGAATTATTATTAATCCCTATCCCAAATGAAGTGCTAGGGAAGGACAACTCTAGAAAGTGTCCCGTGAGTGAGTGGAAGTGCGGTCGTGATACAAAATCCTCAAAGTCTTTATGGTCGGTGGATGATATATTTTATTTTCTTATCTGACGGTGACGAGGGATTGAGTAAAAAAGAAACTTGCTCATCTCCACCTAGTGCTGGAAAATGACATCAATTGTTTCTCGTAGGATCCGGCTTAGTATAACCGTTCCTTAATTTGTAACGGTGTTGTTGTGGCCACGTGATAAATGCCTAATGAAACCCCACATTGCCTTCTAAGTAACTTCCAAAAATTTATATTTGAGCCAACAAACCTAATTTTCAGGCCAAAAAAAAAAAAAAAAAAAAACAAACAGTAAACCTTGTTTTGACTCATATCTTACTTGATCAATGATGTTAAGTTATGTTTCGAGTATGAACCATTTACGAAATCCGATTTGGTCAGATAAATATCCAAGTTTAATTGCACAATGAAATTCAAGAATTGGACTCACCGTTGTTGCAACAGGTTGGACCAATAAGAGGAAAGAAGTGCACAACAACTACAAGACAAAATAAAGGCCCGCAAGGGTTTCTCTAATATTCCCTTCACCTTTTTGAAGCCGCCGGTGTTTGGACTCCAAGAAGGCAGCCACACCATGAGCTCTCGATGTAGCCGTACGAACAGAGAACCCTCCGTTTCTGTGGCCATGCGAACGTGTTTTGGATACGGTGATTTGTGTTGTGAATTTTACATCCAAGTAAGTTATTTATTTGTAAATATTTTGAATTTGGATATAATTTAGATGTGGAAAACACTCGAGCATAAATGTGTGAGCGATTGTAACTTTGATTGTTTGATTTTAGTGGATTATGGCATGTTTGGTAATGCTCCGTTTTCTTGTTCCGTTGGTAACGTCAGTTAATTTTTTTTTTGTTCTCTGATTTTATTTGCTTGTGCATGCAGCTTTGTGGGTGGGGGGAAGAGAGAGAGGCAAAGGGATAAAGATGTGTATTTAATAAAACTGATATTGAAGGATATTACTTTAATGTCTAGGTAATACATAGGAGCAAGCAAAGTTAATAAAAATCACTCAAGTTCTCAGGGACTCGAGTAATCACGGAGGAGTCCTCTCCATAAATCATTTAGGTGTCTGTGTTCAGTACTGTTTCACCTGGAACGAGTACTCTAATAACTTGATTCTCTTTTTTTTTTTCTCCGGTTGACCCTCTTCCTGCTTATATCTTTTCTATGCAGAAATGTTCTGTCAATTGATGAGTACACTAGCTACTTTGATGCCATTGATCCACTGGCACCGTACAAGAGATGGACAACTAAGCCAGACATTGACCAGAGTACCACTTCTAATGAGATGCAAAGAGACAAATTGCGGTGCAAACACAGAGAGTTCAGGCAGCATTCGGAGTCAGTGATTCTGTTGACTGGAGCAGAGATATTCAGGTTGTGACCACTCTAATGGATCCTGTCCTTTCTTAGATTATCTAAATCGGCTGTTGACTCCATACTGGGCTTTTAGTCATGCGAGTTCTGAATCTTTGAGCTGATTATCAAAAGACATGGGGCTTTGTTTGTTTGTTCAGTAACTACTCCGCAACTTTAGTCATCATCTTTTTAGAAGTCTAGTGGGCGCTGAAATATCATTTAAATAATTCTGTGATACTCAAGTTTGGGTTTAGGTGCTCTGTGACATATTGAGAACTGGAGGGCTTCCTGGAAGTGGGACTGGAAAGCAACCGCACCTGTTTTTTGCAAATGATGACCTAGAATACCAGGTAAGCTATGCCGTTTGTGATGCCAGCTGCAATCTTGAGTTTTTGAAGCCTTAGTGGAACTAAAGACTGGCTGATGACTAGCTGTCAAAGTGAAAAGGCAGGCTACGTTTCCTGCTGAACGTCTGGTTATGGTAGCTTTCAGGATTGCGTTAGAAGCAATCTATAACAGGTAAGATAGTGAGGTTTCTGCTTCTCAATGTTTAGTCTGCATGGAATTTGATCCAAATATTCTCGACAAAAAATTAAAGAATGGCTTATAAGATCCTTGTACAGGCCTAATTTGAGTCAATGCAGCATAGCAGCATGCATTAATCTTCAATCTTATGTTGCGCATTGTTTACTTGTCCCTGTTCTGCAGAGTACATCCCATTCCGCTGGCGTATACATCATATGGGAAGCCAAATCCATTTGTCTATGGAAATGCTGAGACCGTGCTAAGGAATCTTATGCCATCTTTGTTATGCAACCTAGATGCGGAGAATACTACAAACTCTGGAATTCGTTGTTTCAAAACCCTGTACATGATAGGAGATAATCCAAAAATCAACATTAGAGGCGCACGGCAGGTATATTTCATGATGAGAATCGTATTTTATCATATCACTAATTTTATTTCTGAACATAATCACCAATACTGCTAACAACTCCTTCAGGCAGGAGATCCTTGGTTTTCTATATTAACAAGGACTGGGGTATTCAAGCGAAAAGATAATCATTCAGAGTTCCCTGCGGGCTTGGTAGGTATTTGTACTCTTAACAAAATCCAGATATCTATATCTGTGTCTCTCATCTCTCCTCGTACGATAGGGTGAGTTGATAGTAGGTTCCTAAGTAAGCGGATCATGTGCATTCCAGCATGTTCACTTCTTTGGTTTAGAGATTTCATATCTGTGATCCTAGTGGAAAGTCATGGTTGATACTGCAGATCTTTGATTCCATCAGGAAAACATTTAGAAGTAAGTACATCGTGTTATCACTTAGGCCTTGTTTGGTTCACATCGGAGTAAAAAACAGGAAATGGAGTCCCATTACAATTCATCTCTGGATGGATTTATGATCGCAGAGTCAAAGTTCCTAGGTAATGGATTCTCCTAAAAATGCAGAATTGGATTGCACAGGTAGTGGTGGTACTGGAATTCCTAGAAAAGAAAAACATTCGTGAACCCCAACCTGACCATTTGTCTGAGCTTCATCATCATCTTCAAATCCTACAAAACCAGAACTCTCTCTCTCTCTCTCTCTCCATTCATCATCTCCAAATCCTTCCCACATGAGTTTTGCCTGCCTCTTGATTCCATAGCCCTCACATTCCTCTACTAGGCGAAATCATCTCTCTCTCTCTCTCTCTCTCTCTCTCTCTCTCTCTCTCTCTCCATTCATCATCTTCAAGTCAAGCTTGTTTGAGGTAACAGCTGTGAAGTAGTTTGAAGTTACATGGGAATGGCTTAATCTTCATTGCTGCGGATTTTGTGTGAAATGCTTGACTCGCGAGATTTCGACGAGTTGTATATCATGGGTTTGTTGTGAACTGTAAAATCATTTAGAGGACAATAATCAGGAAATTGTTGAGGGATCTTATGTGGTTCTTCCTTCTGTTTCTATCCCTAATTTTTCGCTGTCCGCTTTGTGTATGTTCATTGGAGACGCATTCCATTTCTTACGTGTTTTAACCTCATTTTGCAGCTCACATTGGACATTTGTCTCTTCATTGGTAAAATTTGAAACCAAAAAATGAAGAAAGAAAGAACCCCACTCCTAGGAATTTGATTTCTTAGATTGGGATTCCTTTCCATGATTCCATGGCCATGAGCCAAACATGGCCTTAAGTTGAGGTGTCAGCTTGGATAGTCCTCCCATATTCATATACCTTGATTTGCTATGCTCTGGGTGATCTGTGAATTCTAACTTTGGTTGGATGAAACATGACTGAACGAATTCTTTCCCTCTTCAGCCTAGCAAAATGTTGGTATTTTTAAACCGTGCATGATCGAAAGCCACTTTTGTTGGGAATTTGACTTATCTCTAAAATTTCCAAGGTTCAAAATGAATTCGAAAATCACTCATCCTATTTGAACTCTTTTTTGTTTACCTATGCAGGTGGTGGATACTGTTGAGGACGCTGTCGACTTCATCTTGAGAAAGGAAAGTGGTTCTTGACATTGTCTCGACGAAAGATGCCTTTTCTTTCCGCAGTATCTCAACGATCGTCAATTCTTTGGAAGCTGACGCGATCTCTCCGTTTTGCGTTTTCTCTATCTTAAAAAGTAACTATTCATTCGCTAGCCTTATATTATTTTGCTTATCATGTTTTATGTACGTCAGTTCCCTGAAGGCAATCAACATCCCATTCGAATTAGGTAGAATCAAATGAACAATTTATGGTTCTTCTTGCTCTTTTCTCAACGCATGCGATCTCGATGACATACTTTTGGAGATATTACAATGTTCCTTCTTACATGTATACGAGAATCGCACTTCTCAAATCTGCAAACTTTCTGGACCCTTAAAATACCAAACGGGACCCATGTTTGGATCTCCAAATTCAGCGATAGTAGACGGACCTCATGTTTTGGCAGAGCAAGAGATAAATTTTATATTGGAAGGCATGATGCAAAACAAAGTCAGAATGGAAATTGCCGATAATAAGCAGCGACAAAAGGGACCTCAACAGAAAAAATGCCTAACTTATCAAAAGAGAGAACAATAATAACGGAAAAGATACATTAGTTATTGTGTGTGGTTGAACCAGCGCAACGGAACTTCAGAACAAACTGATTGTCTGAATGACATGACGCAGAAATTTTCTGTCTTTCACTGCCCTTAACACTCAGTAGCCTTAGAACTTTAGGACTTGCTTAGGATGGCTTCCGAGTTTCCCAAGTGATTTGTCCAGTGCAATGTGGAAATCACAAAAAGGAACCAGCTCCGTCCTGCAGTTTTTGGGAAATTCATACGCATCCACAATCCAAACACACTATCTTGAAGATAAATACTATAAAAAATTACTTGAAAGATATGGAGACCTAAATACAGCAATTTGAGTAATGGTGACCAAAGACATACTCGTATTTTGTCTCAATAAAAAGCACCGACTTTCACTCTAGTCTCAAATTTGGCCCTCGCGATGTAAAATTTTCAAGTTGTTCGGGTTAGATTTTGAATTTAATTGTAAGTTCTGATTTTTAATGAGAAAAAAAAAGTTCGGTCCAAAATTGTCACTCAAGGTAAAGTTGGTGCTTTTTTTTGGAATTAAGTCCTACAAACCATAACAACCATTATCACGCACCCCAGCCATGTACCATGATTTGGGAAGTAATTCCCTAAGTCGGCAATACTGGCTGTACAGTTGAATTGTAGCATGAGATATCACCACGCTAGCCGTAACGGCCGACGTCCATATAAGAGATTTCCGATAAAAATTGGCTGGATGGATTACATTAGTAAATTGTTAAAATATTTAAGACTCAAATGACACAACTAAAATATTTATGACTAAATCGGTACATCTCTAATAGGTTTGCAACTTTTTTTTTTATCATTTTCCTGAAATTTATCGTCTCAAATCCACAGTAAAGACACGTTAAAGTTATAATGTTTTTGGATAATGAGTTGATTAGACATCAATCATTTCATAATATTTATACATATACCAACTACCTAACACGCCAAACTTCCCTTTCTCCATGGTCTACGTGTCAAAGGGCAAAGATTGTCTACCGCAACATCTCCAAAATATTTCTCCTCAGTTATATTTTCTCTATGAATATGCTATTCAAGCTCCCATGCACTAAATTTGGATTATACCATCACATTACAATTTGAGTAGAACGCCTATTCCTACCATAGGCTACACGAAGAAAGATGATTATGAGCATGTATAAATACTCATGATGCGTTCGTTTTGCGATAAATGAATAATTTGAAAAGCATTTTTTTAAAAATGATTACTTGTATTGTTCGATAACAATTCATGCCTAACTATTTTCGTAGGCGATGAAAAAAATTTTCATTCATTTATTTTTGTAAATGATGCAAGCAATATATTTTTCAAAAAATATTTTCTAAATCACTTATTTTTCGCGAAACGAACGCACTTTCGAATTCACTGAAAATTCGTCGGACTGCTTGGTAGGTGAATGATATTCCCAACTCATTTGTCCTATCGTATTCAATTATTACATCTTACGTACATCCTCACAATAAAGAAAGTGACGCATTAAATTAAAACGCACACCCATCCATATGGAGGAGTAGATAGAGAGCCATTATAACTAGATGCTACCTAATGAAAATTCTCACTTCTTTGCAGGTCGCGCAAGAGTTGGAGCAACAACGTCAATTCACTGGTTTGCTCGGTTCTTCTTGTGAAGGTATAAGCAAGCATCTACTTCAACTCGTATTATATCTCGCCGGATTTCGTGTCGAATCATCTCGATCTCACGCTCGGATCGTATAATCTTCTCATTTCATCATGATGAAAAGTTACTGCCTTATGAATTTGATGCTTCGGAATATGTCTGTAAACTCACCGCTTGCATTGAACTACCTCCACAGAGTTTTCTTGATGGAGAACAGTAACAATCCACAAACTTATCCGGGTTTCCGGTACTTTCCTCCTCCGTCGGCATGGATCGATCCGAATTCTGTACCGTTCGACGACGATAAAACTCCAACGTGGGTCATTGTCGGCGCAGTGATCGTTGTCGTGATTCTCTGCGGTCTCCTTTTCTACTCCATCAGGTGGCGAGAGAAGAAAATCCGGAAAAAAGCGGCCGCGGCATTTGCTCCGGTCGCAATGCCAGCTCCTCCAGCTCCACCTCCGAAGAAAGATGAAGATAAGCCAAAACCGAAGCCGCCTACACCTACCAAGCTGGTGCCTCCACCTCCGCCGCCAATGAGCGTCCAGATGGGGTTACCAGCTTATTGTCTGAGATGCGGGCATAGAGGAGGACGATATTCTTCATCATATACTTGCCCTCAGTGCGCGTGGCAGAGTAACCGTAATGAAGGGTAGCCAGACAACGGATAAAGACAGAAATTACAAAAAAATTTCTCATCTTGTTGTATGGCATATGAATTTGGAAGCTTCTTTTTATGTTTGTGTGTGAAACTTGGAATGACGCACGGTGACCGGTCGTCTACTTCTACTGTACAACGTTGGAGATTTGATGTGATGAATAACTTTTGCGTCGGAGGATTTATCAAATTTCTTCTCATAATACATGAACAGTTGTATGGTGATTAAGAGATAGATTCTTGAATCATAACGAAAATTATAACTTCTTGCATTTTTTTTCGTAATTTCTATGCAAAATGTTGTAAATCAGCCGAGTGATCCACGTACATGATGAAAGAGCATTCCTGCTCTTGTCGAGAACCGTTTGACAGATTCGCTCCATTATTACCTTATATTCCTAAGAGAGTCATTAGAACTAAGCCACCTAGCGATACTTGCAAAATAGAATGGACTATTTTATTCGCTGTTTTGGGTGGGTCTCTCGTGCTCCAATATGTACAGGTGGAATTGTTATTAATCCCTATCCCAAAGGAAGTGCTAGGGAAGGACAACTCTAGAAAGTGTCCCGTGAGTGAGTGGAAGTGCGGTTGTGACACAAACTCCTCAAGTCCTTATGGTCAATGGATGATATTTATATTTGAGCCAACAAACCTAATTTTCAGACCAAAAATAATAATAAAAAAAACAAACAAATAAACCTTGTTCTAGCTCAAACCTCCCTTGAGTTATGATGTTAAATTATGCCACGAATTTGAGCTGTTTATGGAATCCGATTTGGTTGGATAAATATCCGAGTTTGACCGCACAATGAAATTTAAGAGGGGTTAATACCACGAAAAACTCCAAACTGATACACTTATGAAAAATTTACCTAAAATTATTTTTTTGACCATAAAAAGAACCCCAAACCGGTACACCTGTGATAATTTTACCTTCCGTTAGTTTCCGTTAAATTTTATCGTCAAATTTCTAAGTTGGATGACACGTGAAAATTGACAGGTATACCAGTTTGGGGTTATAGGTGTACCGGTTTGTGATTTTTCGTTGTATTAATGCAATTTAACGAATGATAAATTTATCACAAATATACTAATTTAGGAATTTTTATGATCAAAAAATTAATTTATGATAAATTTATCATAAATATACCAATTTGATATTTTTTGTGATAAAAAAATTAATTTAAAATAAATTTATTATAAGTATATCAATTTGAAGCTTTTAGCGGCGTTAACCCGTTAAAAAATGCACTCACCATTGTCGTGGCAGGTTGGACCAATAAGAGGAAAGATGCTCACTGCAACTACAAGACAAAATAAAGGCCCACAAGGGTTTCTCTAATATTCCCTTCTCCTCGTTGAAGCCACCAGCATGTGCACTTCACGAAGGCAGCCACACCATGAGCTCTTGATGTAGCCACACCAACAGGGAACACTATGTTTCTTTGGCAGTGCAGACGTGTCTTGGATACAGTGATTTGTGCTCTGAGTTTTACGTCCAAGCAAGTTCCATATTTGTAAATATTTCGGGTTTGTGTATAATTTATATGTGATAAACACTCGAACGTATGAACAATTATAATTTCGATTCTCCAATTTTAGTAGATTATTTATTATTGATTTTCTCCGTGGATGTAGATACCAATATTCGAACTGAACCACGTAAATATTTAGTGTCATTTATTATTCCTCGTTTATTTTTTTGATTTTCTCACATTGACTTAAATTGTAAGATCCAGTTAGCATTTCGCGCGTTAATTTTACAACATATAGGATATCATGGATCCGGCATCTATAAACTATTATCAAAAAATTATCGGGCCTAGACAATGCTAAACTAGATAACCACACCACCAATCAAACACTAGGCTTGATAGAGTTGAAAGATAAAGCAATCGAATGGCATGACCAGGCTTTGCAGCAGGTACAATATATGATTAGAAAAAAAAAAAAAGAAAAGAAAGAAACATCCTATGTAACGAGTTGTAAATGAGTAGAAATCGAGTTTTTAATAATCGAGTTAAATCGAGTTCAATTTCGAGCCCGACATACTATATCGAGTCGAGCTCGAGCACAGGGATTCGAAACCGAATTTTGTTCATATTCACGATGCAATATCAAAGCATCACTTTCAAGTCAAACTTTGCATCGATACCAATCTACTCGACTCCTTTTATTATGTTGATTTTTCGTTTGCTGGTGATCTCTAAGCACAGTATGCACAGAAGCGCTCTGTAATTGTTGTCGAGACAACCCCTCTTCTCTCTTTTGCTATCAATGCGAATCGGGCTATCGAAAGAGGAGAGAGAACTGGTGGTATTTTGACCAGGAGTAGCTAATTAGGGTTTCCGTTTGAACATAAAATCAATAACTTAAGAAAATGGGGAGAATTAGGATTTTGCTAGACAACATTTCTGGCAGGATCATCCCTTATGAAATGGCTAAAAGTCGTAGAATGCGGCCGCGTCAAGACATTCCGAGGCAATAATGGAGTAGTTATAGGAAATCACATTTTCTCATGACCAAGACCATAAAATCAAATTCTATTGGTCGATGGGACGAAAAACCAAAGATGTGGCGGACACAAGCTTTCGGGGACAATGTGCAGCACGTTCTGTCAAAGAAGAGTGTGGAAAATTTCCCTTATTTGATGGATTTCCAAGATTAATGGTAGATAGCTGGGGAGAAAGGGCCAGCAATTCACCGAGAACTTAACCTGTTCTAGATCGATTTCTTCCTAAAAACTAAAAAGACCAAGATCGACTTAACCTCGGCAACAGCCATCGACATATTCCAGTAATGCAACCTTGCAAGCTTCGAAGCCAAATCCGATCTTGAAGCTTGCGACCGCCCTGGCTAGTAGCTACGGTGGACGCTCTCGGATGTCTGGGTGGCAACGACGAATGTGCACCAGGGGAGTTTGGCCGAGCGATCGTGAGGTTGAAGATGATAAATAGTAACTTCAAAGAAGATGAACAGTAACTTATGATGAATTAGTTTTTTTAAACTTTTACAGATGTGGCGCCACATCAACGCTACGTTAAATTTTCCTTCTTAATTTTAATCCAGATTTTGTTTCAGACAAAATTACCCTATTCTGGTTGTCGAAAAAATTAAGTATTCGCCGACTAGGAAAATTTTGGCCGGCTAGCGAGTTTAATTAGGCTCTTATTAGAAATCGACTTGGTCACTTCAAATCCTTATTTAAAACAATATCCACTTTGGGTTCTTTAAAAAAAAAATTAACCTCACTTCATCCCCTTATTTGGAATTTTCCCTTTAGTTTTTAATATTTGAGTTGAATCGAGTTTAATGCAAGCATATATACTGTACTGAGTTGGGCGCAAGCATGGGGTCGAGAAAACCGAATTATCATATTTCCAAGATAATTGCACAATCTGTCCTAAAGTTATTGTATAGAAGCTCGAACCAATGAAGCATAAATTTTTTAGTTGAACTAATGTAGTCTTAAACTTATGTGGGAAAATGCAATCAAATCATTTTAGGTAAGTCTCGTCGGATATATCTAATGTGACACTCTAGTCATCTTTGACTGTCGAAGGGTAACCATGATGACATGACACGACACGACAAGACGAAACAACACCAGCTTTCTTCTGATTTAAGCACCCAATAGGCTTTTTGGAATTGACTGCTCTCCCTTGCGCCGTATAATAGTAGGCCAACATACAAAAGAATATAATGGGAATACGCCCTTTTCCAAATGTACATGCCGTAATGGAAGCACCACTTGTCACTTCCATTTCATTAACAAAGCTATTTAAGAATGATTAATATTATGAAAAACTTCAAATTGGTATTCTTGTAATAAATTTATTTTAAATTAATTTTTTGACTACAAAAAATCCCAAACTGATACACCCATGACAATTTTACCCTCTATTAGTTTCCGTCAAATTTATCATCAAATTTTTTAATTAAATGACACATAACAGTTGACGGGTATATCGGTTTGAGGTTTTATCTTCTGTTTGTTACAGATGTATTCGTTTGTGGTATTAATTCAATTTAACATAAGATAAATTTGTCACAAATGTACCGGTTTAGGATTTTTGGTGGTCAAAAAATTAGTTTGGGGTAAACTTGTCATAGATGTACCAGTTTGGAGTTATTCATGATCAAAAAATTAGTTTCTGGTTAGTTTTGGATGTTTCGCGGTATTAACCCATTTAAGAATTCGCAATTGATGTCCATGCTGGCCAGGCTGAGCTGTCTTACGTTGGATGAATCTCAACATGATCGTCTTGTTAGAAGATGATAATCACATACTTCCGTAGGCCGACACTTAGTACACCATTAAGCTGTCATCAAATTAGGATTGCATCAACCACTGAGGTTTGCTCCAAAAGTCACATTTCCTACTTGGGAAAGGGGAGGTGGGGAGTTTGATTCCCCAACTTTTTAGGAGGGGCTAGAGGCAGGGATGTCTAGGAGTGAGTTGAAAGTTAGAGTAGGACAAACTAATAAAAATTAGGATTGCATATGCATAATTTCCTCCGTTTGTTTGTTTATGTGATGGCTAAGAAAATAAGTCAATTCACCTTTGCTTCTTTTTGACTTTTCATAATCTCCTGCGTTCAAAAAGTAATCTAATTTCCAATTTAGCTTTTGACTTCAAAGACCATAAAAACAGATGCTATTGGTCCACGAGAAAAACTAAATGTTGACTGATGAAAAGCTGTTAGAGTTAAAAAGAAGAAGAAGAAGAAGAAGAAGAAGCTGTTAGAGTAATTATGCCTATTTAGAGCACAAGAGATTTTGGATTACTTTTTGCCCGGGTGATTAACACGATCGAGAATGAAGACTATGATCAACAATATGGCAAATATCCAGCTATTTTGGAAGGCTATTGTGATGCCAACTGGATTTCGGATTCCGATGAATTGAAATCAACTAGCGGATATGTGTTCACGCTAGGAGTTGCCACAATATTGTGGAAATCCTCAAAGTAAACTCTAATAGTGTGCTCCACGATGGAATTAGAGTCTGTTGCTTTAGATAAAGTTGCTGAAGAAGCAAAGTGGTTTCAATAGTTTTTAGAGGATGTTTTGCTATGGCCAAAACCTGTGCCTTCGATATGCATTCATTTTGACAATCAAGAATCGATTGCAGTGGCACAAAATGTGATATATAATGATAAGTCTAGACATATTTGTCATAGACATAATACCATAAGGTAGTTGCTCTCGAATGGAATAATTTCTTTGGACTTTGTGAAATCAAAGGAAAATATTGTGGATCCACTGACAAGGTTTGTTGAGAAAGCAGGTAAATTGCGCATCAAGAAGAATTGTGTTAAAAGCCTTAACTCAATAAAGAGGTTTCAAGGTGGAAACCTAGCCTAGAGATTGGAGATCCCATGGACTAGGTTGAATGGGACAATGCAAATTTTGGAAACTCTAGTGTACACACTGTCTCCCACTCCTATGATGCAACAGTGATTCGTACAACGTTTTAAGTGTACACTATACGTTTAATGATTCCTATAGCTAGTAATTCAACATCTAGGTATGATAGGATACTTTTAATAGGAATGCACTTATATGTGTGGAGCTGGCCGACTCTATTAGAAATTTTTAAGGCTGGATTTTCTAAAGCACGCATGAATCCCGAGAGGTTCGAGGCCGAAAGAATTCAACATCTACGTACGATTTTCTAAAGTGCGTTTGATGATTCCTATAGCTAGGAATTCAACATCTAGGTATGATAGGATACTTTTGATAGGAATGCACTTATATGCATGGAGCTAGCCGACTCTATTAGAAATTTTAAAGGCTAGATTTTCTAAAGCACACGTGAATCCTGAGAGGTTCGGGGCCGAAAGAATGAACACAACCAAGAACCAATCTTGATTCGGAGCTACTCTGTGTGAGGTCTATTGTCTGGGCTTACACCAACAACTGGCGGTTCAAGGCCTAGTCCACCAATTGGTTAAGCATGTCCGATAGGCTTTTAGTAAAGAAGGTTCAAAGCGAAAGCCACCTATCTTGATGCAGTGTACTTCCACAAGCACACTTAGAATTTCTTGAGTCAAAATGTTTTCTTGAACCATTAATGTGGGGATTGTTGTAATTATGGTGGGTTGATGGATCAACGAATGTGAGCAAAAACGAGATGCATCTCTTCAGTTTATGTATCTCTTGGATTCTTGTATCTATTTAATTCTTGTATCTCCTGCATTCTTGTATCTATTTAATTCATAGTTCCTATATTGCTTCTTTACATAAATTTTAACTCTATAAATAGAGTTGAAATTCTTCATTCCAAGCATCACCAAAAACATCTACATCTCTTCACTTCAATTTTCTCTAAGTGTGTCGGCTACAAAAAGTGTTCGACAAAGTCTTATTTGCATAGTACTAATTCAAACGAGTTCAAGGTATCATATCTTGGGAGGCATAGTTCGTGAAACTACTTAAAACCATTGGCAGGAACTAATCGCCTTATGGAGATTCGATTAGTCGTACCTCATCTCATGTTTATTTTTTTTTATCGCTTTCTTGAATTTATTTTGATCACAACAAACAATGTTACGCTTCTTCCTTCGTTACGTAATTTCTTCTCCTTCATCTATTTCCAACATTATCCTCATTGGGTTTTGAGTCAAAGACCCGATCACGATAAAAAATGGAGTGACAGCAACTCGGCCGAGTTTGTAAACGGAAATTTATGTCCCCACCCAAGCTGACGTGATGCTCGCAGCTGACGTCTCCACAAAGAATCCAAACAAGTTTTACAATGGCGAGAGAGAAATTATTTCACCTCGTAGAGGAATGTGAGGGCTATGGAATCAAGAGGCAGGCAAAACTCACGTGGAAAGGATTGGAAGATGATGAACGGAGAGAGAGAAAGAGTGTTCGGTTTTGTAGGATTTGAAGATGATGAAGCTCAGACAAATGAGTGGGTTGGGTTCACGAATGTTTTTTCTTTTCTAGGAATCTCAGTACCACCTCTACCTGAGCGTTGCAACGCTGCATTTTTAGGAGAATACATACCTAGGCACTTTGATTCTGCGATCATAAATCCATCCGAAGATGAGTTGCAATGGGATTCCATTTCCTTTTTTTTTTTTTTTAACTCTAAGGTCAACCAAACAAGGCTTAAGTGATTAATTACACAACGAACTTACTACGAGATGAGTTGCAATTACAATGAGATTCCATTTCTTTTTTCGTTCTTTCCTCTGCCTTTACTCGCCAATTCATGAGAATCGCCATTCAACCTTCGCTGAGTCCCTCTTTTATTAGCAATCGAGAGAGAAAATTGCCAGTAACTTGGAGTCCAAAGCAATTTGCATTAATTTAAGTTTTTCCGATTATATTACATACAGCGAATAGTTTTATAGTTTTTTTGAAAGAGAAATTGGATGGAAAACATGAATGATAAAAGATATTAGTAGGATACGAAAGAAAATACATAAAAAAAGAAGAAGGCTGATTTGGAGTATTTTAGAAAATGAACTTAGATTGCTGCATTATCAGGAAAAGAATAGAAATTTCAAATTATGCAAGACATTTGTGTGTTAACATGATTATTATGTTAAGAGACGGGCTTCATTCGGCGAGCAAAAGTCAAACATGGAATTCCACTCTAACCCCAACCTAAGAGAAGAATTTCTAAATATATTTCGTAATTTAGGCTTTGTTTATTTAGCAAAAAATAAATAATTTGACAAATATTTTCCTAATAATAATCGTTTATATCGCTCGAAATAATTAGTCAATAAAAAATATTTTTATCTATAACAATTTTCATCTAAATATTTTTCGTAGACGGTGAAAATATTTTTAGGTGATTCGTTTTTGTAAGCGATACAAGCAATCATTTTTAGGAAAATATTTTTAAATCATTTATTTTCCGCGAAACAAACGGAACCTTAATCAAAGATACACTCCCTTTTAAGTCTATGCTATAATCCCATCTTCATTCTCGATCGTATTAATTGATCACCCGGGCCAAAAGTAATGCAAACATTTAGTTTTTTCTCATGGACCAATAGCATCTGTTTTTATGGTCTTTGTAGTCAATCAAAAGCTAAATTGGACATTAGAATATTTTTTGAATGTGGGAGATTATGAAAAGTCAAAAGAAGCAAAGATGAATTGACTATTTTTCTTAGCTATCACATAAACAAACAAACGGGGAAAATTATGCAAATGCAATCCTAATTTGATGACAGCTTGACAGTATACCAAACGCTGGCCAAGGGAAGTATGTGATTATGATCTTCTAACGAGACAATCCTATCGAGATTCATCCATCATAAGACAGCTCAGCCTGACCAACATGGCCATCAATTGCGAATTCTTAAATAGCCTTGTTGATGAAATGGTAAGTGACAAGCGGTACTTCCACTATGGCATCTACGTTTGGAAAAGGATGGATTCCCACTATATTCGTTTGTACCTTGGCCTACTATAAGGCGCAAGGGAGAGCATTAAACTCCAAAAAGCCTACTGACCTATCTGTCTGTTGGGTGCTTAAATCAGAAGAAAAACAGTATCGTGTTGTCACGTCACGTCGTCGTCACACTTTTTTTCTTTGTCAAGTTCGTCGTTACACTTGGACAGTTGAAAATGATTGAAGTGCCGCGGTAGATAAATCCAACGAGACTTAGCTAAAATGATTAGATTATATTATTTCAAAAAAGGATTTGAAATGATTAAATCAGTTTCAAATAAGAGTATAAGCACTTGATTTTTCCGGCAATTTTGGATAAAGATTAAAAAGAAAAATTTCACCTAAGGTTATGACATCACATCAGTAAAATTTTAAAAACAACTAATTCATCGCAAGTTACCGTTCATCTTCTTTGAAGTTACTATTTATCAACTTCAACCTCATGATCGCTCGACCAAACTCCTCTGGCGCACGTTTGTCGCTGCCCATTGCCGCCTGGACATCCGGGAGCGTCCGCCGGAGCTATTGGCCATGGCGGCCACAAGCTTCAAGGTCGGATCTGGCTTCGAAGCTTGCGACCACCACCACGGCTGCTCAAGCTCCAAGCTTGGCCGGAGGGTGAGCTTGCTTGCTACTTTGACGCCAAACTCGTGAGATCATTCTGCTTCAAGATCCTTTCGGTCTAGATGGTGCTCAACGATTGAGGAAGATGAGAACAAAGATTGAAGACGCTCAACTATGAGATCTCGAGAGCAAAAAAAAGGAGTTGAAGGAGGCTCGGCCAGCTACTGAAAAATCAAGCGCGGCTGGAGAAAGATGAACCACAGCCAAACGGAGGCTCGACTGGAGAGGCAGGATCTCCCGTCGCCCCCATGGCGGCCACGAGCTTCGAAGTCGAAGCTCGAAGCCAGATGCAAAATGTACGGCACCACCCTTCGCCAAAGAACTGGGATGGTCACGAGGGTTTGTTCTCGAACGGGGCAGGGCCACCGCCCCTCCCTTCGCCGGTGAGGGCTGTGAGCCCTCCCTCCGTTTCCTGAGCTTAAGCAGGAAGTGATTCAATCAATGGCCATGGCGGTCAGGGCTTATTCGCGTTGAAACCGAGATCGATCGTGGTAATGGCGTTGACAGTTGAAGAAGGTGGTTGCCATACGTGTTGGAATGTTCTCAGGCCCTATTGTTTTTGAACGAAGCCACTGTGAGCAGATCTTGTGATGATTGGGGTGGTGGTGTGTGTTCAAAAGTTGACGAAGAAGAGATGAAGAAATAGGGCAATGCAGAGAGATTTTCTCTCTTTCGTGTCTCTGTCGATCGAGCTCACCTCGTCTTCAGCCTCGGATTCCAAAAAAAATCTGGTGGCCACGGTCGCGAGCTCGCGAAGGTCAAGTCGTGAGCTTCGAGCTCAAGCAGCCATGACGATCGCAAGCTTCGAAGCCTGATCCAACCTTGAAGCTAGCGGCTGCCATGGCCAGCAACTACAGCAAATGCTCCCGGTTGTTTAGGCGGCAGTAGGCAGCAACGAATGTGCACCGGAGGAGTTTAGCCATGCGATCGTGACGTTGAAAACGATAAACGGTAACTTCATATGGGAGGACATCTTGAATTTTACTTCTTTCTTTAATTTTTACTGATGTGGCACCACACAAGCGCCGTATCAGCTCTCTATTAGATTTTTGTTTTTAATTTTTATTTAGATTTTGTTTCGGACAAAATTGCCCTATTCTAGTCGCCTGAAAAATCAATTAATTGCTGACCAATAAAATTTTGGCCGGGCGGCGAGCTTAGACTTTTATTTGAAACTGACTTGCTCATTTCAGGCCTTTATTTGAGATTAATTTGGTCACTTCAAGTCATTGTTTGAAACAACATCCACTTTTGGTCCCTTTTTTAGAAAATAACCTCACTTCCAACTCTTATTTGAAATTTTCCCAAAACTAAACTAGTGCGTAAAGCTTCGAACTCCATCTCAAGTTCTCATAAAAAAAATTCAAAAATAATGATTTTCTTTCATTGTCCTTAGTAAAATCTTTTAAATTATTAACAGGGCTTGCAAGTCACATGACTGTAGTACACAAAATTTGACACCTCCGACATGGCAATCCATATTGTTTGGTCTAAATAAACAAAAGAGGGGGTGAAGTGCTTTTTTATATATGCAAAAATATTGATCTTTCTAGAACCAGCCCCTTATTTAAAAATTTGTTTTTTTATACGCAAGAAAGCTGGCAATTTGTAACAAGGAATTTATAGAATTTAAGGAAAGAGAAATTGCAAAAACTATTTATAGAGTTTCAGCTAAGATATGCCTTCTCCTCTCTTCCAGCTCTAGCAGCCCAATTAAGTTGAAATCCACTACTTGAGCCAAATGTGCAAATGCCAAAAACTTTGTACCGGGTGGACTCAGACTCCTTCTACGGCGATCTCACTATAAACTAAGTAACTATTAGATCTCTTGCGATAGCATGTTCTTGCACCTTGTGCACACAGCATGATGGACATATTCTCCCCAAAATAAATAACCACATTTTTAAGTGCTTACAAATAATCACTAGTACACCTTGTCTCTCCCCTAAACAATTGCGTTCTCTCTAAGTACAATCACTTCTCTCATGTGTATACAAATGGTTTCGGCACTTTTGCTAACTTTTAGGATCGGTACTCAATTGACTACAATGTAGTAGCAAAGAGATAGATTCAAGAACACTCGATATGCTTCGATTTTTCTTGTTGCAAGCACTCAATGACAATCAACATTCTACTCGTAGTTTGTCCTTATAGGCCTCCAGAAATGACTCTCTGTTTCAACCGTTTCCTCATCGTCCCATAGCATTTGATTGGTTTTCCTATATAACTATTCCCTTACTTTCTCGTGGCGTGCTGTCGCAGCCACCTTCTACGACTCTCAATCATTTCATATTCACATATCAAAGGAATGACCCACTTAGGAATGTTATCTAGAAAAAATCCCAATTATTAAACCGCATCACCGACCCCCCTCCTCTTTTCTCGAAGGTAGCAATTTCGTGTTCATATGAAACATCCTAATTAATTACTCCTGGTCAAACATTGCTACTCTCTCTCCTGTTTCAACCATCCGATCCGAGTTGATCGCAGTATGAGTTTCATTTCTTCACACGAAAAAGTAACGTTAGAAGAGGGCATTTAGAGATCATCAGCAGATGAAAAAATCAAAATGATAAGGAGAGTGAGCAGAAGTTGGTAAATTTACTACCATCTTGCGAGACCTTTTATAGTGTTTGCAATTTATTTACGATGCTTGTAAAATTTCAGACGGGTTGATTATTCACTAATTCATTTCAAGGTCAATAAATTTTTAATTATATTGTTAAGTTATTAACAAGTTATCGAACAATCAAATTGATGATCACGCTTTCTTTTATCGACTGTACTATGTATTTATGTTGTTTGGGTTCGTCTCTGCGGGGCCCAACTAACATTAATAAATAAAAGAAAAAAGAAGTCCAAAAGTCAAAAAAGCAAAAAGAAGAAAAGAAAGATGGGTTCCTCGTTCAGTGGTATCAAACCACGAGAAAATATTAGGTGAATGGAATATTTCATGTAGGCCATGCATAAAATCATTCCATGGACGACATGTGAACAGTTGGGCCCACCAGTTAACGGAGGTTAACAGAGACAGACGTGGAGAGAGAAGGGAAAACCATAGAGTCACCAGCTCACAAGACTGGTGGGCCCGACTGTCCACATGTCATCCGCGGAATGATTTTAT
This sequence comes from Syzygium oleosum, assembly GCF_021117445.2. Taxonomy (NCBI): domain Eukaryota; kingdom Viridiplantae; phylum Streptophyta; class Magnoliopsida; order Myrtales; family Myrtaceae; genus Syzygium; species Syzygium oleosum. The sequence goes on from NW_026607487.1 coordinate 10,491,738, forward strand.
GCATAGCCTACATAGAGTGTTCCACTCACCTAATATTTTCTCCCACACAGCGTCGTGCGTGCTCTACCCAAAAGACGACACATGTCGTGTGACATGGCAATAGATGGAAGCCCTCTTTTTTCTCTCTCCTCTGGCTTGGTAGGAGGGAAAAGTACTGAGCACAAGCAAACATTTATTGCCGTGAAAGATTAGATCTTCTTACCTATCTCTTCTGCAACCCATTCTCTCTTCCTCTTCTGAGGCTCACCTGAAGCCCTACCCTCCTTCTTCTTCGCCTTCATCCTAGCCATCGCCTTTCTTACTCGGACTCCAGAAACTGCCTAGCTCGGGTTCCGATTTCGGGTTCGGACTATTTTGAAGCAGAAGTGATGTCCTTTTGGCGGTTTAAATTTGAATCTTGACTTCCCAAACACACTGAAATTCCAGATCCTACGCTCATTCTCATCGGCTTTTGTAGCTTAATCTGCTAAACCCATCATATCTCTCGCACATAGCACGCACTTTCAGAGTTGGGTATGGTTGACCCAAGCTCGAGTCATCTGGAAATGATGGGCAAAGAGCTCTAGTGTCCTATCCGATGAATCTTCCATACGCAAATGAAAAAGAAGAGAACTTCTCTCCGTTTGATATTGGAAGGGTCCAAAAAGTATGCAAATTTGCCATGTACGATTCTCATATTCATGTAAGAAGGAACATTGGAATATTCCCAAAAGTATGTCATCGAGCTCACATGCGTTGAAAAAAGAGCAAGAAGAACCATAAATTGTTCATTTGATTCTACCTAATTCAAATGGGATGCTGACCGCCTCCAGGGAACTATCTGTTGAGGAAAATCCCTAATTAGTTTTGAAGAATGACAAAACAATCCTTTACTAACCACAATTACACTTGAGTTATTTATGCAGGTAAATGTTGAATCATCAGACTTAATCGATGAAAAAACTTTGTTATCAGACTCAAAATTACTCGTCAGATTCAATAAGTGTTATTTTTTGCAATTTTATGCAGGACAATCAAATTGATAACAAAGTGGGAAATTTCCCACGAATTTTGCCACGAATTTAAAAACCTCAGGGCAATATATAATTCTCCTATAAACTTGAAATTCGTGGCAAAATTCGTGGGAAATTTGCAACAAATTTTGCCACGAATTTCAAGTTTCCGGGCAATTATTGCACTATATACTATTTTCGTGGGAAAATTCGTGGGAAATTTCCCACGAATTTTGCCACGAAATTCAAGTTTCCGGGCAATTATTGCACTATATACTATTTTCGTGGCAAAATTCGTGGGAAATTTCCCACGAATTTTGCCACGAAATTCAAATATTCGGCGTTGGCGGGCTTTTTTGAAATTCGTGGCAAAATTCGTGGGAAATTTTCCACGAATTTTCCCACAAATTTAAAAACCTCGGGGCAATATAAAATTCTCATTTATACTTGAAATTCGTGGCAAAATTCGTGGGAAATTTCCCACGGATTTTGTCACGAATTTAAAAAACTCGGGGCAATATATAATTCTCCTATATACTTGAAATTCGTGGCAAAATTCGTGGGAAATTTGCCACAAATTTTGCCACGAATTTCAAGTTTCCGGGCAATTATTGCACTATATACTATAATTTCCCACGAATTTTGCCACGGAATTCAAGTTTCCAGGCAATTATTGCACTATATACTATTTTCGTGGGAAATTTCCCACGAATTTTGCCACGAATTTAAAAACCTCGGGGGAATATATAATTCTTCTATATACTTGGAATTCGTGGCAAAATTCGTGGGAAATTTCCCACGAATTTTGCCACGAATTTCAAATTTCGGGGCAAGTATTGCACAATAGACTATTTTCGTGACAAAATTCGTGGGAAATTTCCCACGAATTTTGCCATGAATTTAAAAACCTCGGGGCAATATAAAATTCTCCTTTATACTTGAAATTCGTGGCAAAATTCGTGGGAAATTTCCCACAAATTTTGCCACGAATTTCAAATTTCCGGGCAAGTATTGCACAATAGACTATTTTCGTGGCAAAATTCGTGGGAAATTTCCCACGAATTTTGCCACGAATTTAAAAACCTCGGGGCAATATAAAATTCTCCTTTATATTTGGAATTCATGGCAAAATTCGTGGGAAATTTCCCACAAATTTTGCCACGAATTTCAAATTATTGCACAATAGACTATTTTCATGGCAAAATTCGTGGTAAATTTCTCACGAATTTTGCCACGAATTTAAAAACCTCGGGGCAATATATAATTCTCCTATATACTTGGAATTCGTGGCAAAATTCGTGGGAAATTTCCCACGAATTTCAAATTTCCGGGCAATTATTGCACTATAGACTATTTTCGTGGTAAAATTCGTGGGAAATTTCCCACGGAAATATAGTCGTGGGAAAATTCATGGCTAAATTCGTGGGAAATTTGCCACGGAAATATAGTCGCGTGGCTTTTTCTCGACTATTTCAATTCCGTGGCTAAATCTGAGGCTAATTAGCCACAGATTCTAATAATAACAACAACAACAACAACAACAACAACAACAATAACAATAATAATTACGACAACAACAATAATAAAAATTATGACAACAACAAAAAACACATGTCGCAATAATAATAATAATTACACATAATTAGTAAAAAGTCTAAAAAATCATAATCTTCATCTTCATCTTCTCTTTCATCTTCACCTTTATTTTCGTCTTCATCTCCGTCTTCATCTTCATCTTCTTCATGAGCATCATCTTCATCCTCTGTCTCAAAATCAAATTCTGTACCCACTTCTATTTTTGATTCGTGAATTTCAGTTGGATCCACATCAATCATTGCTCCACATGAATCTCGTAAAGTTGGAATGTTATATTCATCAGTTTCAATCGTGTTACGAACTTCCTCTTGTTGATATGCTGTGTCCTTCCAGTGTTCCTCGATTTTTTTTCGTGCTTTGGTTTTACATACAGCCCACCAATCGGTTTTGTCACGTTTCAAACTAGGATATGATGCATAATATACTTGAATTGCTTGTTGTGCCAAGACAAATGGTTCATATTTCATATATCTTTTCTTGTGATTTATTTCAACCAAATTAAATTTCGTATGTACATTCATTCCTTTGACGGGGTCGAACCACATGGACTTAAATAATACAACCCGCATTAATGGTCCATGGTACTCTATCTCTACGATTTCAACTAACAAGCTATAAAAATCATCTTTTGAACTGCCACCATTGAATGTCTGAACACACACACCACTATTCATTGTAGCTTTTCCCATTCCATATTTTCGAGTGTGAAAATTATACCCGTTTATGAAATATGTTGGCCAACTTCGTACTCTTGACTTTGGACCCCACGACAGATGATATAGCAATCCTTGCTCTCCAACATGATCATGATTACTGCGAATCTAAGGTCACACACGCAATGTCAATAATATATATTTTAATACATGATGTATAAAAAATTCGAATAACTTGGATTTCGTCCATATACAACTTACATATGTTGTGAACCATGTTGCAAATTGTTCCTCGCACAAACGGTCAAACTCATTTGGTGGTAGTCCATACATTGAATTTTGGAAAATCCTATTAACAAATAACATTTATATATTAGCAAATGTTTGACACACAATACATATACTTACAAATGTACACTTACTCGAAGTATGGCTTAACTTCTGGACAGTTCAGTAAAATATATGTATGGGCTGCCTGCTTTTCTTCACCTGTTAAGTGACGAAACTTATATGCTCCGCTTGGTCGACCCAAATAATTGAAAATAGAGAATGATTTGCAATTGGGATCAATGGGGCCCTCATCATTTCTTCCTGCTCTCCGCCTCTTGCACTGCACGTGCGGCTCAAAATAGTATGATGCAAATGTTGTCACTTCTTCCACAATATATGCATTACAAATTGAAGCTTCGACACATGCCTTATTCTTCACTTTTTTCTTCAAATGATATAAGAACCTAGTTGCAATAGAAAAAAGTTTATCGGAACATAATATATAATGAAGTAATTTCAAATTTATTTAAAAAAAAACTTACCTCTCAAATGGATACATCCATCGAAATTGGACGGGACCTACAACTTTGGCCTCATAAGGCAAGTGAACTAAGAGATGCTCCATTGAATCAAAAAACGATGGAGGAAATATCATTTCTAAGTTGCAAAGAATAATTGGAATATCTCTCTCTAGTTTCTCCATGTGTGATGCTTTCATCGCTGTTGAGCAAATATCATGTAGGAAATTACTTAACTCTGTAATGGCGCCCCAAACAAAGTTTGGTAGAAGTTCCTTGAAGGCTATTGGAATTAGTCTTTCCATAAATATGTGACAATCATGACTCTTCAGACCTATCAACTTGCATTCATTCAAATCAACGCATCTCCCGAGATTCGAAGCATATCCATCAGGAAATCGCACCGATTTCAACCATTGACAAACGACCCATCTCTGCTCCTTGTCCAATGTATAAACTGCTTTTGGTTTTGGTCCCCTGCTGCTTGCATCCGCATCTAGTGTTGGCCGATCGCAAATATCCCTCATATCTTTTCTTTCGTTCAAGTTATTTTTTATTTTTCCAGTGACATCCATCACAGTATTTATGACATTGTAAAAAAACGTTCTTCTCTATGTGCATGATGTCAAGATTATGATGAATAAGAAGGGCCTTCCAATATGGTAGATCCCAAAATATATTGCGTTTAGTCCACTTATGTGTACTTCCGTATGCAACAATTGTGCCGTAAGGGTTTTCAACATCTGTTGGAAACTCCTGCACTCGCTCCCAAATTTGATCACCGGTCAACCTCAATGGTGGATGTGTTTTTTCGATCCTATTCTTGATGAACTCTTTTTTATTTCTTCTGAATGTATGATTTAGCGGCAAAAATTGCCTGTGACAGTCAAAATAGCTGAGCTTCTTACCATGTTTTAATCTGAATGACTTCGATCTGTCCATACATATCGGACATCCTAAGATCCCAGCTGTACTCCATCCAGATAACATTCCATAAGCTGGAAAGTCATTTATCGTCCAAAGAAGAGCAGCCTTCATTAAAAACATTTGATCGGTAGAAACGTCATACGTAGGGACACCTTCATCCCATAGTCGTTGTAACTCTTCAATCAATGGTTGCATATAAACATCTATCAACTTTTTCGGATTTTGCGGGCCAGTCACGATCAATGTCAAAAACATATAAGATGTCTTCATGCACATACCGGGTGGAAGATTGTACGGAGTTAAAATTACTGGCCAACATGAATAACTTTTTCCTGATTTCCCAAATGGGGCAAATCCATCAACACACAGACCTAACCTGATGTTTTGAGGCTCTATCGCAAACTCGGGGTATATTCTATCAAAATGTTTCCATGCCTCTGCATCTGAAGGATGACACATTAGACCCTCTTCTGTTTCATGATTTGCATGACAAGTCATGTGTTCAGCAGTGGCTTGAGACGCATAAAGCCTTTGCAACATGGGGATTAAGGGCAAATAAAACATTTGCTTACATGGTCTACGCTTCTAATTACGACCCTGCCTCCTGTTAATCTTGTACCTAGGTTGGCTACAGAATTTGCAAGATTCTGCATTTTCATCATCTCTCCAATATAACATACAACCCCTACTACATACATCAATCCTTACAACTGGAAGACCTAAGTTATCTACTAGCTTTTTCATATCGTAAAAGTCACTTGGCATGATGTTATCACGAGGCATTATTTCCCGCATTACTTCAACAAAAGAGTTGAAGCAATCCACAGACACATTATGCTCTGCCTTGATATTTAACAGTCTTGCTGTCACTGATACCTTCGTATGGTTGTCACAACCTGCCCAAAAAGGTTCATCTGCTATTTTCAACACTTCCCAGAACTGATTAGATTGAAAAGTTCCATCATACACATTCTTATCAAAACCTGTAACTCCTATCTCTTCCAATTATGATGCATGACTAGTTCCCACTTGTTCAAGTGTAGGAGTAAAACTAGTATTTGCATGATTCGATTCTGAAACAAAATTATGACCGGCTTCATCAAACACCATCCTCTGGTATGGGTTCAATTGGTCATAATTGCCCGGATCTTCCCTAACTAAAAATTGGTCGCTTCTTCGATATCCGTCATCAGATATAAATGGTTCACCATGGCAAGTCTAATTATAGTAGTTCGGAGTAAATCCAAATCTACAAAGATGTTCTCTAACTTTATCAATGTCTTGAAATTTTTCATTACTGCACTTTTTACATGGACACCTTAACTTATTTTCATCCATGAACTCATATTTACTACTAGCAAAGTCCAAAAATAGTTCCCACCCGATACGAAACTCATCGGTCAATCCTCGACGTCCAGGTAAGTTCTTATTATACTTCCAACCCCTGTCTCTTTGCATTGTGTCTGTATAAAAATAAAAAAATTCTCGTAAAATATTAAAAATATCATATCTATTGTTTAATATTGTTAATTAAAGCCATAAATTTCTAAAAATTAAATTTTAGTTTTTTTACGAAACAATTACTTTCAAATTGAAACAAATGAAAAAAATTACCATGTCAAGAAGACTTACCAAGTATTTGACTGAAATCTTTGTAGTAGAAAGTGGTCAATTTGATGAGAATTGCAACGTTCACTTGGATTGTGTGTCCTTCAAATGGACACGTACCTAAAATAAAAACAAATTACTTAAGATGCATTTTTTAATTATTTTCTATTTTTTTCTCTTTCCTTTTCTTTTCCTTTTCTTTTTATTTTTTTTCCTTTCTTCTTGGTAGGTCGCTGGTGCGGCGACCGGCGAGCTCGAGCTCGCCATGGCCGTCGAGCTCGCCTGGGCAAGTTCTGGGCGAGCTCGAGCTCGCCATGGCATTGGCGAGGGCCGAGCTCGCCATGGCCGGCGAGCTCGGCCCTCGCCGTCAGCCCATGCGAGGCTAGCCCTCACCGGCACTGGCGAGGGCCGAGCTCGCCATGGCTGGCAAGCTCGAGCTCGCCCAGATCTGGGCGAGTTCTGGGCGAGCTCGAGCTCGCCGGCCATGGCGAGGCCCATGCGAGGCTAGCCCTCGCCGGCACTGGCGAGGGCCGAGCTCGCCATGGCCGGCGAGCTCGAGCTCTCGGCATGGCCGCCGGTCCACCTCGCCGACGCCCAGGTGGGCTAGCCTCGCCATGGCCGGCGAGCTCGAGTTCGCCCAGATCTCGAGCTCGCCAGCCATGGCGAGGCTAGCCCACCTGGGCGTCGGCGAGGTGGACCGGCGGCCATGGCCAGGCCGCTGGACCTCGCTCCATGGCCGGCGATGTCTCCGGCGACCGGCCAAACCAGTAAGGAAGGGAAAAAAAAAATTTCAATAACACCAAAAAATACAAATCCAGCGATGAATAGTTTTGCGACGAACCATTTTCGTCACCAATTAGTAACGAAATTAGCCACGACACTTACCGGCGGAAAAGCTTTACCGAGATTGATTTGCGCGTGCGTAGATAGGCAAATCGAGAGAAACGAAAGAGAGAGAGGGAGAGAGAACAGTGAAAGGGATATGAGGAATTAGTCGAGAGAGAGAAATTGGGGGTGGGGATGGATATCATAAAAATTATTTTCCGTGTCGCAAATTAGCGATAAATTTTTTTTCCGTCACAAATTAGCCACGAATAACTTTCCGTCGCAAAATTCGTCGGAACTTTGCCACGAATAACTTTCCTTCGCAAAATTCGTCGGAAATTAGCGACGACTTGTACGACGAAAACTAAATTCGTTGGAAATTAGCGACGAAAAATTTTTCGTCGCTAATTTCCGACGAAAAATTTTTCGTCGCTAATTTCCAACGAATTTAATTTTCGTCGCAAAAGTCGTCACTAATTTCCGACGAAAAATTTTTCATCGCAAGTTTTCATGGCAAAATCTTAGTTTTTTTGTAGTGATTAGATGATGAGTGTATCATCTGGAACTATTAGTCTGAGCTTTCATTTTATGACTTGTTAATGTTTCATATTCTTCGTGTGTATAAATATAAGTTGTGGTTAGTGAATCATAGCTGTAAATAGTAGTTATTAAAGGTGACGATTCACTGCAATTGTTCAATTAATAATACAGGTGGAACCTGAGTAGGCTCTGGAACCGACCCTCGAATCTGTGATAGAGTTGGTTCCAAGTTCCAAAAAATGAAGAACCTATTAACATGGGTAGAACCTATACGAAACATGAAACTGCTTACCCCTAGTATCAATTCACGCAATGACTTCTCATTTTAGTTTGAACCGTAATACCAGGAAAATTAGTCTTTTGTATTCTCTTTGATGAATGACAAGCTTGTTCAGTATTATTACGTTCATTTTTGTTTTGTTTAACTAAAAATGCAATAAAAAAAAGAACATGTTCCCTGGAACCTGTGACAGGGTAGGTTCCAAGTTCCGACAAGTAGGTTTTTAGGTTTAAAAAAATGGGGAACCTATACCCGATGGTATGTTTTAGGTTCCATGTGGAACTTGTAAGAAATCTGGAACCGTTCACCCCTATTCCCAATGGCCATCTCGATGACCGTACAACCGACACTCCACACATCCAATGGGAAACTCTGCTCCTCGTTACGAGCCACTTCCGGTTGCATAAACATCAGTGTACCTGAGAAGACCTCAGAGGAAATTATCATGTGCTCCAACAGCATGCCATTTTCTCCATACGCATTGTGGGTCTCTTGTGAGTCGACTCCAGAGAACTCTTTGAGATGGAGAGAGTATACGGTTGGATTTTCTTGTTTCGACGAATCTAGCGCAACCCAAATCTGCATCTTTAGGCCATCGCTACCCATCAACAAATTTTGGATGAGCCCGAGATTCGATCATACACGAGGAAGATTTTGCCAGGCTTGGAGTATCTTCAAGAGAATGGGCTGACTCTGTTCTTCACCTACGACCGGCAAGGCCATGGCGAGGTGACCTCACCCATGGCCGCGAAAGCGAGCTCCAAACGAGAGAGACCTCGAAGCTCGAGTGTCCGCGCCCGAGAGCTTAGAGATGGAGCTTGAGCTTCCATGGCGACCACGAGCTCGAAGCTTGAGCATCCATGGCTGCAAGCGATCGCCAGCCTCGATGGTCTCGCCCGGATCTAGGCGAGGGCCGTGGCCAGCAAGGGTTTCGCGGCCTTCGCCGTCGGCCGTCAAGGGCGTAGCGACCCTCGCCCAGTTTCCGGCGACCCACAGTAAAAAATCAAAGAAGGAAAGAGAAGAAAGAAAAAAGAAAAAAGAAAAGAAAGAATAAAAAATTTGATAAAATATTAAAATATTATTAAAATTGTTCACACCAGCGCCGGCAGTGCCACGTGGCACGCCCGGCGTCCATGTTAGTAATTTCCGGTCAAAATTAGCCTGATGGACTCAATTGGCAAGAAGTGACAAGGTTTAGGACTTAATTGGCAAAGTTTAAAGGTTTAGGATTGAATTGGCAAAAATACAATAGGTTTAGGACTTTTTGGACAATTTTCCTGACAAAAGAGTAGGGAATATCATTCACCTACCAAACAGTCCGACGATTTTTCATTGAATTCGATGGTACGTTCGTTTCATAGAAAATGAGTGATTTGGAAAACACTTTCCAAAAAATAATCGCTTATATCGTTTATAAAAATAAATAAATGGAAAAATTTTCTATCGCCCACAAAAATAGTTATACATGGATTGTTATCAATACTAATTTTTCTAAACGATATAAACCATCATTTTTCAAAAAATGTTCTTCAAATTACTCATTTTCTGCGAAACGAACGCGCACCCTGAGTATTTATACGTGCTCATAATCATCTTTCTTCATGTAGCCTATGATAGGAATAGGCGTTCTACTCAAATTATAATGTGATGGTATATTCCAACTTTAGTGTATGCGAGCTTGAATAGCATATTCATAGAGAAAATGTAACTGAGGAGAAATATTTTGGAGATGTTGCGGCAGAGAATCCTTGCCCTTTGACACGTAGACCATGGAGAAAATATTTTGTTGAAGTGAACGGTAGATGGTGTTAGTGAAATGGAAGTTTGGCGTTAGATAGTTGGTATACGTCTAAATATGATGAGACGATTGATGTCTAATCAACTCGTTATCCAAAAACATTATAGCTTTAAAGTGTCTTTAGTGTGGGTTTTAGACGTAGATTCCAGGAAATTGATCAAAAAAAAGTCGCAAACCTATTACACATATTCAAATTGCTGTATTTAGGTCTCCATATCTTTTAAGTAATTTTCGATAGTATTTATCTTCAAGATAGTGTGTTTGGATTGTGGATGCGTATGAATTTCCCCATAATTGCAGGACGGAGCTGGGAGCTGGTTCCTTTTAGCGATTTCCACATCGCACTGGACAAATCACTTGGGAAACTCGGAAGCCATCCTAAGCAAGTCCTAAAGTTCTAAGGCTACTGAGTATTAAGGGCAGTGAAAAGAGAGAAAATTTCTGCGTCATGTCATTCAGACGATCAGTTTGTTCTGAAGTTCCGATGCGCTGGTTCAACCGTACACAATAACTAATGTATCTTTTCCATTATTGTTGTTTTCTCTTTTGATAAGTTACGCATCTTTTCTGTTGAGGCCCCTTTTGTTGCCACTTATTTTCGGCGATTTCCCAACCTGAATTTGTTTTGCATCGGGCCTTCCAATATGAAACTTACCTCTTGCTCTGCCAAAACATGAGGTCCGTCAACCATGGCTGAATTTGGAGATCCAAACATCGGTCCGTTTGGTATTGGGAAGGTCCAGAAAATATGCAGATTTGCCAAGTACAATTCTCATATACATGTAAGAAGGAACATTGGAATATTCCCAAAAGTGTCATCGAGATCGCATGCGTTGAGAAAAGAGCAATAAGAACCATAAATTGTTCATTTGATTCTACCTAATTCAGATGGGATGCTAACCGCCTTTAGGGAATGTCACGCATGAAACATGATAAGCAAAATTCATAGAAGACTAGCGAATAGTAGTTACTTCTTGAGATAGGAAAAACACAGAAAGGAAAGATTGTGTTAGTTTCCAAAGAATTGACAATTGTTCAGATACCACAGAAAGAAAAGGCATCTTTCGTCTAGACGATGTCAAGAACCGCATTCCTTTCTCAAGATGAAGTCGACAGCGTCCTCAACAGTATCCACGACCTGCATAGGTAAACATAAAAGAGTTCAACTAGGATGAGCGATTTTCGAATTCATTTTTAACCTTGGAAATTTTTCAGAGAAGACAAACTCCCAACAAAAGTGGCTTTCCATTATGCATGGTTTTGAAAGACCGACATTTTGCTAGGCTGAAGGGGGAACAGGTTCGTTCAGTCATGTTTCACCCAACCAAAGTTAGAAACTACAGATCACCCAGAGCATAGCAAATCAAGGTATATAAGTATGGGAGGATTATCCACGCTGACACCTTAAATACTTAAGGCCATGTTTGGCTCATGGCCATGGAATCATGAAAAGGAATTCCAATCTAAGCAATCAAATTCCTGGGAGTGGGGTTCTTTCTTTCTTTATTGTTTGGTTTCAAATTACCAATGAAGAGAGAAATGTCCAATGTGAGTTGCAAAATGAGGTTAAAACATGTAAGAAATGGAATGCATCTCCAATCAACATATACAAAGCGGATAGCGAAAAACTAGGGATAGAAACAGAATGAAGAACCACATAAGATCCCTCAACAATTTCCCGATTATTGTTTTCTCTAAATGATTTTACAGTCCACAACAAACCCATTATATACAACTCGTCAAAATCAAGCGAGTCAAGCATTTCACACAAAATCCGCATCGATGAAGATGAAGCCATTCCCATGTACCTTCAAACTACTTCACAGCAGTTACCTCAAGCCATCGTGATATTCTTATCCTCATCTTGTTTTGAGTCAAAGACCCAATCACAATAACAAATGGAGTGACAGCAACTCAGCCGAGTTTGTAAATGGAACTTTGTGTCCCCACCCAAGCCTACGTGATGCTCATAGCTGACGTCTTCATAAAGAATCCAAACAAGTTTCACAATGGCGAGAGAGAGAAATGATTTCACCCAGTAGAGGAATGTGAGGGCTATGGAATCAAGAGGCAGGCGAAACTCACATGGGAAGGATTTGAAGATGATGAATGGAGAGAGAGAGAGAGAGAGAGAGAGAGAGAGAGAGTTTTGTAGGATTTGAAGATGATGAACCTCAGACAAATGAGTGGGTTGGGTTCACGACTGTTTTTCTTTTCTAGGAATCCCAGTACCACCTCTACTTTAGAATTCCAATTCTGCATTTTTAGAAGAATCCATTACCTAGGCACTTTGATTCTGCGATCATAAATCCATCCAAAGATGAGTTCCAATGAGATTCCATTTTCTGTTTTTTTTACTCCAAGGTGAACCAAACAAGGCCTAAGTGATTACACAATGTACTTACTTCTTAATGTTTTCCCGGTGGAATCAAAGATCTGCAGTCTCAACAAGACTTTCCGCTAGGATCACAGGTATAAAATCTCTAAACCAAAGAAGTGAACATGCTGGAATGCACACGATCCGCTCACTTAGAAACCTACCATCAACTCACCCCAACATACATACGAGGAGAGATAAGAGAGAGAGATAGAGAGATGTCTGAATTTTGTTAAAAGTACAAATACCTACCAAGTCCGCAGGGAACTCTGAATGATTATCTTTTCCCTTGAATACCCCAGTCCTTGTTAGTATAGAAAACCAAGGATCTCCTGCCTGAAGGAGTTGTTGGCAGTATTGGTGATTATGTTCGGAAATGAAATTACTGATATGATAAAATACGTTTCTCGTTATAAAATATACCTCTCGTGCGCCTCTAATGTCGATTTTTGGATTATCTCCTATCATGTACAGGGTTTTCAAATAACGAATTCCAGAGTTTGTAGTATTCTCCACATCTAGGTTGCTTAAATAAGATGGCATAAGATTCCTTAACACGGTCTCAGCATTTCCATAGACAAATGGATTTGGCTTCCCATATGATGTAAACGCCAGCGGAATGGGATGTATTCTGCAGAACAGAGAGAAGTAAACAATGTGCAACATAAGATTGAAGATCAATGCATGTTGCTATCCTGCATCGAGTCAAATTAGGCCTACACAAGGATCTATAGGCCATTCTTTAATGTTTTGTCGAGAATATTTAGATCAAATTCCGTGCAGAATTAAACATTAGAAGCTGAAACCTCACTATCTTACCTATTATAGATTGCTTCTAATGCAATCCTGAAAGCCCCCATACCCAGACGTTCAGCAGGAAAAGTAGCCTGCCTTTACACTTTGTCAGCTAGTCATCAGCCAGTCTTTAGTTCCACTAAGGCTTCAAAAACTCAAGATTGCAGCTGGCATCACAAACGGCATAGCTTACCTGGTATGCTAGGTCATCATTTGCAAAAAACAGGTGCGGTTGCTTTCCAGTCCCCCTTCCAGGAAGCCCTCCAGTTCTCAATAAGTCACAGAGCACCTAAACCCAAACTTAATTATCACAGAATTATTTAAATGTACACAGATAGATAGATGATAACACTCCATTTTATCACTTCTTTCAAACTATATTTCAGCGCCCACTAGACTTCTAAAAAGATGATGACTAAAGTTGCAGAGTAGTTACTGAACAAACAAACAAAGCCTAGTGTCTTTTGATAATCAGTTCAAAGATTTAGAACTCGCGTGACTAAAAAGCCCAGTATGAACTCAACAGCGAATTAGATAATCTAAGAAAGGACAAGATCCATTAGAGTGGTCACAACCTGAATGTCTCTGCTCCAGTCAACAGAATCACTGACCATGAATGCTGCCTTAACTCTCTGTGTTTGCACGGCAATGTTTCTCTTCGCCATCTCCTTAGAAGTGCTATTCTGGTCAACGTCTGGCTTAGTTGTCCATTTCTTGTACGGTGCCAGTGGATCAATGGCATCAAAGTAGCTAGTGTACTCATCAATTGACAGAACATTTCTGTATAGAAAAGACATAAGCAGAAAAGGGTCAACCGGAGAAAAGAAATAAGAGAATCAAGCTATTGGAGTTCTCGTTTCAGGTGAAACAGTATTGAACACAGACATCTAAGATGATATATGGAGAAGACTTGTCTGTGATTACAGGAGACCCTGAGAACTTGAGTGATTTTACTAACTTTGCTTGTGCCTATATATCTCCTAGACATTAAAGTTATATCCTTCATTATCAATTTTGTTAAATACATATCTTGATCCTTATTGCCTCTCTCTCTTCCCCCCCTCCCCCCACACCACACAGCTGCATGGACAAGCAAGTAATTGAGACATTGCTGGGTACATTTGCGAACCTAGAGAAGTGGTCAAAATATTTACTTGTATCCATATTCAGACATCACAGCAGCAGGTTCTCCTTTGCCTACAGCAACGACAAGTTCGTTCTCAAATCTGTGGAAAATCCTGAATTAGGAAACAGATAAATAAAATAGAGAAGTGTATTCGTGAGTAAAATAAAGGAGCCTACGCAGAATTCTTTTAGAATAGTTAGTACATGCATTGGCACTCTTCTGCGTCTTTTCTATTCGTATAACATAATATAGGGAGTGCATTTCCCTAGTTTCCAAGAACAAAGCGCATGAGATGAAGAAATGAGACATGTTCTTTGATATCCACATACACACACTAGATATGTACATTCAATAAAGTCTATTTTCACAGGTTTGAACCTACTAATTTGTGTACCCGTAAATAATTCTTGTACAGGAGAATTCTCATCGAACTAACAATACACAAGCACAACATTTTATTTTGCGATCGTAGATTTTCATAATCATGATTGAGATTGAGATACGAGAAAAAAGCAAATGCTATCGAAAAAGCTCAGTTCTGATTTACATTAGCATGCTGCATATCTCGTTGGAAGTTGGTCATGGAGATAATCCAACAAATCCATACCTATTTACCAGTTGTTTAAAAGGTGTGTGGCCCTGTATGACCTGCAAAGAATCTTGGTCAAAAGATGAGAGGCAAACAAAACAAAGCAATTCCGGAACTGACAACAAGCAGAACTGTGAGGGCAAGCAGATTTTGTAAAACAAGAGACGAACTACCTGCAAAGTATCTTGGTCAAAAGATGAGAGGCAAACAAAACAAAGCAATTCCGGAACTGACAACAAGCAGAACTGTGAGGGCAAGCAGATTTTGTAAAACAAGAGACGAACTACCTGCGAAGGTAAAATGTTGACTCCTAATAGTTGACCTAAGTCCTGGGCTCTTTTGGATTCAGAAAATCCACCCCCTGCATCAGCCATTGCTATTAACCGCGTGCAGTAAAAGGTAAACATCGATTCTTTAAAAATTAACGGGCGAATTTTCTTATTTCGAGGCAGTAGCATATTGAACAATGAAAGGTAAGGGCATCTCAAAAGGCGTCACAGATCAAAGTGCTTGAATGACTTAAACATAAGATAGCAGCAATCTCGAAATCATCAAGAAGATTACTATTAGATCTTAAAAGTACTGATACTTGCTGATAAATGAATAATCAACCACAATAAGAGTATGATGTCCAGCATGCAACTTGAAAACTTTAGTTAGTTTGACCATTATATCACGGCACGCTCACCGCTGATGATTCTATAGAACGGTCACATTTGCTAACACGTGTCAAAAGTGAGGAATGTAATAGTAAAAGTTACTAACACATTAGAGCAATTACTAGGACCTGTTGAAGTATACCGATCACGAACACTCACCATTTGTCAAGAACACGAAAGGTATCTTCAGCTTCCCTGAAAAGATGTAGAACATAAAGTGAGCGATAGCTGGTTATCAAACAGCAGATACGTATCTCCATATCCACCGCCCTCATAGTCCATCAGAAGATTCGGTAGCAAATCAGTGCAAAAAACACGCATTCGCAACGTAAACATCGGAAAACACGCGAAACAACAAGATCGCTAGCATGACATAAGGCCCCGCAGGTCTCGTCAGCAAGCGACAGCGAAAGCTTTACCAGAATCATCGTACAATCTCTTGAGCGCGCGGGGAGAACCGCCGATGGGAGCATGGCCGAGGAGAACTACGCCGTCGATGTCGAAGGCAATGCCGAACGAAGGCCTGCGATGCAAACCACGATCGTTCGATTCGATCAAGGACGAGAAGAGACGGAAAAGTATCGGAAATCACAAGCGTCGAAGCGGGACCGAACACAACACACCGGTCCGATTGCGAGCTCAGTCGCGAGAATGAGCGCGAGACGAGCAGGGACGGTTGCTCTCGGCGGCGGCGGCAGCTCCGCGTGGCGATTGCGAAAAGCTGGCGCCTCATCCTCCGTTCACGGCGAAAATCCGCTTCGGGAGATTTGAAAGAGCTCGAACGAACCACTGGGAAATGAAGCTCCGAGAAGGACGGAGCGAGCGAGCTTCGACTGTCCCAGACTCGATCAACAAGAGAGAGAGAAGAGAGAGAGAGAATGGCCCTTTCCTTCCGATGGATCGCCCTTTTTCCTTCCGATAGATCGCCCTTTCCTTCAGTCAGATTTTAGGCTCTCTGCCCGTTTGGTTCGGCTTTTAAATGCAACTTGGGGAATGTAAATACCTTTATGTGAAAGTCATTTGGAAAAATGCAAGTGGTATTTGGTAAAAATAATTTTGTGAAGCTACTTTGGCCTAAGTAGTGTTTGGTAAATTTTTTTTTGCAAAGGGCTTTGGTAATTTTTATTCTTAATATTCCGATTTTGCCCCTATTACTATTCATCTTCTTCACCGGCGAAGGTGACCGGAGAGGGGCCGGCGAGGGCGGATCTGGCCGGCGAAGGCCCGGCGAGGTCGCTTGACCTAGGCGACGGCCGCTGGGGTCGGGCGACCGCCCAGCGCCATCGCACTGGGTCGGCGGTCGCCCGGAGTCGCGCGACCAGCGACGGCCCGCCCCGAGTCGCGCGACTCCGGGCGACCGCCGCCCGAGTCGCGCGACTCCGAGGCGACCGGCTCTGGTTCGCGCGACCCGGGCGACCATCGCACGGGTCGCGCGACTCCCAGCGGCCGCCCGACCCGGGCGGCAGCGCTGGGCGGTCGCCCGACCCCAGGCGACCTCGCCGGCCCGTCGCCGACCAGATCCGCCCTCGCCGGCCCTTCGTCGGCCACCCTCGTCGGCCACCCTCACGATGAAGAAGATGAACAGTAACAGGGCAAAATCGGAAAATTGAAATTTGAGTGAAGGCAATTTGGGAAGGAAAAATAGGCTTCAGCATTCAAATAGCATTTCAAATGCTGGCTTTCGGCTTTCCGGACTCGGAAAACCGAACCAAACGGTTCAGCATTTTGGGAAGGGCCTTTCAAGGCCGAAAGCCCCTTCCCAAAGCTGAACCAAACGGGGCCTCTTTCCATCGTGAAAAGTAAATGATTTTAAAAACATTTTCTTAAAAATAATAACTTATATCGTTTGAAATAATTAATCGATAAAAATCTTTTTATGAAATATTTTCTTGGATGATGAAAATATTTTTGTTTATTCATTTTTTTGTAGGCGATGCAAGCGATCATTTTTAGAAAAGATATTTTCCAAATCATTCATTTTTCGCAAAATAAACGGAGTCTTAGTGAATGCTTTTGGGCTTTTATTTTCTTCTTTTGTAATTTTCTCTATCTTTTCTATTTCCTCATAGCGTAATTCGAATGAGTTGCGCAAATACTTCTATAATTTTAGGCCTCCGACTAATTTAAGGTCGCGCTTTGCCAAAAACCTTGCAAAATCATTAAATTCCGAAAATTGCTCCTTTCATGACTATACTTGATGCGAACAACCAACACATCGAGCACCTCCTACGCCGCTGCTCTAACATGCGTTTGGCGGTTCACAGTATGAGGGGATAAGATTTTGGCGGAAGGGTCAAGAAAAACAATTGGGTGTGAAAATGAGAAATTATTACATGCTTTACGAATATCATCTCGATTATTAATCATGTAGACCTCGCTATGGGCCCACTCGATCAATCATTGAATTGGGCTCGACACGTGATTTATAGACCATGTGATACCTTTTACGGACTTGACCTGGGCCTAACTCGGCTAAGATGCAAGAGACCCACATCTAATTCATCTCTCTTTTGAGTGCTCTAAAATGTCGGAGAAATGTTGTAAGATCCTCCTAAAACTTAAAAGAAACTGCCTGTCTTAGATGGACACATCAAAACTGCTAATCTCAGTCCTCGCGTTGATCTTAATCTTATCTATATCTCTCTTATGGTCACGTGACTCGTGTCCACACGACATAAAGAACAGCCTGTTGCCAACTAAACAGAGCGATGGAATCAAGCACTTGAAGCAGACGAAGTCCTTGACCGGTACCGGTAGTGAAGGAATTTTGCTTAATGGGAAAGCAATTAATACGGGATATTATCCAAAAAATCATAAATTTATTAAACTTTTGTCAGTTCAGTACTGAAGCTTTCAATTTTGCCGATTGAGTTATAAACATTTTCACGTTTTATCAATTGAGTCCATCCGATTAATTTTAACGTGTGGACATCAATAATACCATGTAGGACAGTGGGCACTAACGCGGAAAATTTTTAATAATATTCATAATATTTTTCGAATTTTTTTATTATTTTTTTCTTTTTTCTTTTCTTTTTTTTTTCCTTTTTTTCCTATCAAGTTTGCAGATTTGCCAAATACGATTCTCATATACATGTAAGAAGGAACGTTGGAATACCTCCAAAAGTATGTCATTGAGATCGCATGCGTTGAGAAAAGAGCAAGAAGAACCATAAATTGTTCATTTGATTCTACCTAATTCAAGTGGGCTGCTGACCGCTTTCAGGGAGCGTCATACATGAAATATTATAAGCAAAATTCATAGAAGACTAGCGAAAACTGGTTACTTTTTTAGATAGGGAAAATACAAAATGGAAAGATCGTGTCAGCTAGGGGTGAGCGCGGTTCCAGGGTAGAACCGGAAATCGGAGAGCCGGACCCGGTGGATCCGATTCGGTTCCAGGTTCCATGGACAGAGGGTCCGGTTCCCGGTTCCCCATTTTTAGGAACCGGCTGTTCCGGTTCCGATTCCCAGTTCCTATAGGAACCGGAACCGGATCGGAACTGGGAACCGGAACCTAGAACCGGAAGAAACCCAGTAATTCCCAAATGCTCCCTGCTCCTCTTGAATCACACCTTTGAAATTCCAAAGCATTCGTTTCGCCACGCACGCACACCCCCCAAACCCATCCACAGACTCACTCACTCTCACACACACGCCACTCTCTCTCTACACTCTCGCAATCGAACGAATCTCCGGCGAGAAGCGACGATTTCCTCACCGTTCGCCGGCCCTCCGTCTCGCGGCTACGGACCCCTGCATTTCCCGACGGATTCCTCCGGCAATCGCCCCGGATCAGCCCGAGTTGCACTTTCGGCGTTGTTCTCTCTGATTTCTGCGCGCTGTTCGATTTTCCCTTTCGCGATGTCGAGCACCGAGCTCGATTTCAACTCGGATGCTAGTCGTCGTTCGTTTTCGGTTCGGTTCGGTCAGTCGATTCTAGTCTTTTGCCTCGTGTTTGGCGGCGAAACGGGTCGACCGGTGCGTGTCTGGAAGCGCTAGTCAGTGCTTCGAGCTTCGCGCGTGTGGAGCATTTCGAGTAGCTTCTGGGGAGAGCAAGCTGAGTTGGGGGTAATCATGGTGGTCCTTGGTGCCATGGTGCTGAATTGGGGCGAAATCCAGCTGCTGTGATCGAGATGCTCTTATTGGGTGTTTGGTGTCGTGGCTCAGTTCCTTGTCTTGGGATCCATAGGGGTGCTGAGTTTGGGTCGGTTGACGTGGTAGTTTTCGTTTGTCTCGGAATGATTTTCTTTGGGTCTAGATCTGAGTCCGAGTTCGGAAAATGTTAAATTCCTTCTCCTTACCACGTGCATACCACATGCTCTACCAAATGTTTGAACCAGACTCACACAAGCTTGTCTCTGTGCCATATGTACGAATTGACCACCATATGTTTGTAATAATGTCTGAATGAAGCTATGTTTATTTTTAAGGAAAAACTTGTGAACCAAAACACTTGGTTGCCCATTTCATTACTTGAATCGCAACATTAGTCTTCGATTCATCTATATCGCATTCATTCTCCCGCGATTTGAGTCTATGTCTGTGTGCCTCCTCATTTCATTACTGGCCGATTATGGAGAACATAGGGATCCGGTTTGCTGGACTGTCAGGATGCACATTGGTTTGTGATTTCTGAAGATGGTGTTGGGTTACATAATTTTCTGAAGTGTGTTGTTCATGATAAATGCTTTCGTTGTTCTGCTCTTCAGAATAAAAGCACTTGTAGTCAAGCTTATAACTTGAGAAGTCCTTTCATTCCGTGTGGTAAAATGTGTACGCATTTGTCTTTTCTTGGTTATATACAGCTGTAGGTTGGTCAAAAGTAACCCATTTTTGAATTTTTTCTATGGTCCGTAGTTGTGCAATGACTTATTGTTTCTCAAGAATTCTCAAGAATTGCAACATGCCACTTCTTTTCCATGTTTTAATGCTTGTTAGTTCATATGATATCAATTAGAAAACTTTTTTGTTAGCTAACCACATTCATTATCTTCAAGCCAGTATGCTTCAAACTTAATTTCTCTCTTTCTTTTTGCAGGTTCCGCTGAGAGAGTTAACAAGATAGGACTACGGTCGGAGTCTTTAGCAGGTAATTTTGTTTGTTTTGTATTCTCTCTTATTCGGTATTATTGCATTCATTTTTCGTTTTGTTTAACTAAAAATGAAATAAAAAAAAGGAACCTGTTGGACCCTGGAACCGACCCTGGAACCTGTGACAGGGTAGGTTCCAGGTTCCACGTTCTGACGGGTAGGTTCCAGGTTCCTCATTTTGAGGAACCTGTACCCGAAGGTAGGTTCCAAGTTCCGGGCGGAACCTACCCGGAACCTGGAACCGCTCACCCCTAGTGTCAGCTTCCAAAAAATTGACTATTGTGCTGATACCACAGAAAGAAAAAGGCATCTTTCGTCTAAATAGGCATATGTCAAGAACCGCATTCCTTTCTCAAGATGAAGTTGACGGCGTCCTCAACAGTATCCACGACCTGCATAGGTAAACATAAAAGAGTTCGACTAGGATGAGCTGTTTTCGAATTCATTTTTGACCTTGGAAATTTTAGAGAGGTCAAATTCCCAACAAAAGTGGCTCTCGATTATGCATAGTTTTGAAATACCAACATTTTGCTAGGCTGAAGAGGGAAAGGGTTCGTTCAGTCATGTTTCATCCAACCAAAGTTAGAATTCATCGATCACCCAGAGCAAAGCAAATCAAGGTATGTGAATATGGGAGGATTATCCACGCCGACACCTCAAACACTTAAAGGCCATGTTTGGCTCATGGTCACGAAATCATGAAAAGGAATCCCAATCTCAGCAATCAAATTCCTAGGAGTGGGGTTCTTTCTTTCTTCATTGTTTGGTTTCAAATCACCAATGAAGAGAGAAATCTCCAACGTGAGTTGCAAAATGAGTTTAAAACATGTAAGAAATGGAATGCTTCTCCAATCAACGTACACAAAGTGGACAACGAAAATCTAGGGATAAATAACAAAATGAAGAACCACATAAGATCCCTCCATAATTTTCCGATTATTGTCCTCCAAATGATTTTACAGTTCACAACAAACCCATTGTAGACAATAATTATAGAGCGCTTCTGTGCGTACCGTGTTTAGAGATCGTCGACAAACGACAAATCAACATAATAAGGGGAGTTGAGTAGATCGGTATCGATGCAACGTTTGACTCGAAATCGATGCTTTGATATTTTTTTTTTGGTAAGTATCGATGCTTTGATATTGAATCATGAATATGAACAAAATTTGGTTTTCGAATCCCTATGCTCGAGCTCAACTCGATATAGTATGTCGGGCTCGAAATTGAACTCGATTCTACTCATTTATAACTTGTTACGTAGGATGTTTCTTTCTTTTTTTCCTAATCATATATTGTACCTTCTACAAAGCCTGGTCATGCCATTCGATTGCTTTATCTTTCGACTGTATCAAGCCTAGTGTTTGATTGGTGGTTTGGTTATCTAGTTTAGCATTGTCTAAGCCCCATAATATTTTGATAGTAGTTTATAGATGCCAGACCCATAATATCCTATATGTTGTAAAATGGGAGAAGAACACTAGAAGTGTCAAAACTTGTGTACGGCGCTCACTTTAGTGCCAAAAGTTTGTTTCGGATCACTTAAGTGCCACTTTTTTGAAAAAACGTTCACTTAAGTGCCAACTCTGATTTGGATTGCTGGAAATCTGACGTGGCCATATTTTATTAATTTCTCAGTCCTACGTGACACGTCGGCGCTGACGAGGACAATATTTAATAATATTTTAAATTTTTTTCTGATTTTTCCTTTTTTATTTTTTTATTTTATTTCATCTTCTTCGTTTGGCCGGTGACCGGACACCGGCCACCGGCCATGGCCGGCCGCTGTGGCCTCGCCCGGACGAGGTCGCCGTTGCCCGCCACGGGCGATGCGAGACCACCGTGGCACGGGCGACCGCCGAGGCTCGGGCGAGGCCGGCCCGCCGGATCCGGCGAGGCCGCCTCGCCCAGTCACGGCGGCCTCGCCGGCGGTCGCCGGGGAAGGCGACCCCGGCGAGGGCGCGTGGCCTAGGCGAGGGCCGGCCCCGCCAGATCTCGGCAAGGGCCGGCCTCGCCTCCCGGGCAAGGGCGTGCCCAAGTGAGGCGAGGCCGGCCCTCGCCGGCCCACAGCGGCCTCGCCGGCGGTCGTCGGGCGAAGGCGACCCGGCGAGGCCGCCGTGGCCGGGCGAGGGCCGGCCCGCCGGATCGGCAAGGGCCGGCCTTGCCTTGCCGGGCAAGGGCGTGCCCAAGCGAGGCGAGGCCGACCCTCGCCCGGGCCACGGCGGCCTCGCCGGCGGTCGCCCGAGGCCATGGCGACCGCCCGGCGAGGCCGCCGTGGCTCGGGCGAGGGCCGGTCCCGCCGGATCCGGCGAGGCCGGCCTCCCTCGCCCGGGCAAGGGCGTGCCCGAGCGAGGCGAGGTCCGCCTCGCTGATCCGGCGGGCCGGCCCTCGCCCGAGCCACGGCGGCCTCGCCGGCGGTTGCCCAGCCACGGCGACCCGGCGACCGCCGCGAGGCCGCCGTGGCCTAGGCGAGGGCCGGCCTCCCTCGCTCGGGAACGCCTTGCCCAGGCGAGGCGAGGCCAGCCCTCACCCAGGCCACGGCGGCCTCGTCGGCGGTCGCCCGGGGGAAGGCGACCCCCGGCGAGGCCAGGCGGCCGACCATGGCCGGTGGCCAGTGTCCGGTCACTGGCCAAATGAAGAAGAAGAAGAAAAAAAAAGAAAAGAAGGAAAAAATAAAAAAATAAAAAAAACAATTAAAAATTCGAAATTTACACGTGAAAATGCCACGTAGGACTGAGAAATTCAAAATATACATGTGGAAATGCCACGTAGATTAAAATTTTAATTAAAAAAGTCACGTATTAATTTGGCTAGAATTTCTCGCCGTTGGCACTTAAGTGATCGTTTTTCTCCGATTTTGGCACTTAAGTGATCCGAAACAAACTTTTGGCACTAAAGTGAGCGCCGTACATAAGTTTTGGCACTTCTAGTGTTCTTCTCCCGTTGTAAAATTAATGCACGAAAACGCTAACTAGATCTTGCAATTCAAGTCAATGCAAGAAAATCAAAAAAATAAACGATGAACAATAAATGGCACTAGAGATTTACGTGATTCAGTCCGAGTGTCGATACCTACATCTACGAAAAAAGCCAGTAATGAATAATCCACTAAAATTGGATAATCGGAGTTACAATCGCTCACGCATTCGAGTGTTTTCCACACCTAAATTATACCAAACTCCAAAATATTTACAAATAAAGAACTTGCTTGGACGTAAAACTCACAACACAAATCACGTGCGCACGGCCAAAGAAACGGAGTGTTCTCTGTTCGTTCGTCTACATCAAGAGCTCGTGGTGTGGCTGCGTTCATGGGAGTCCACACACTTGGACTCCGCACACTGGCGGCTTCAACGAGGAGAAGTGAATATTACAGAAACTCTTGTGGGCCTTTATTTTGTCTTTTATTTATAGTGCCTATCTTTCTTCTTACCATTTTGTTGCTCTATTATTAGTCCAACCTGCCGTAACAATGGTGAGTCCAACTGTTGAATTTCATTGTGCGGTCAAACTTGGATATTTATCCTATTAAATCGGATTTCGTAAACGGTTCAAACTCGAGACATAATTTAACATCCTAGATCAAGTAAGGTTTGAGTCAAAGCAAGGTTCATTTGTTTTTTTTTATATATTTTTGGTCTGAAAATTAGGTTTGTTGGCTCAATTATAGATATCATCCATTGAGAGAAAAGTGTCAAAAAAGTCCTAAACCTTTTGCATTTGTGCCAATTTAGTCCTAAAACTTTTTGTGGTGTCAATTCTGTCCTAAACCTTTTGCATTTGTGCCAATTTAGTCCTAAACCTTTTTTTGATGCCAATTCAGTCCTAAACCTTTTGCATTGGTACCAATTCAGTCCTTCCGGCTAATAGCTATTAACGTGTCGAATGACTGAATTGACACCAATACAAAAGGTTTAGGACGAATTGACACCAAAAAAAAAGTTTAGGACTAAATTGGCACCAATGCAAAAGGTTTAAGACTGAATTAGCACCAATGCAAAAGGTTTAGAACTGAATTGGCATCAAAAAAAGGTTTAGGACTCAATTGATATCAATGCAAATAATTTAGGACTGAATTAGCACTAAAAAAAGGTTTATTACTAAATTAGCACTAATGTAGAAGATTTATGACTTTTTTGACACTTTTTCCCATCCATTGACCATAAAGACTTTGAGGAGTTTGTGTCACAACCACACTTCCATTCACTCACTCAAGGGTCACTTTCTGGAGTTGCCCGTCCCTAGCACTTCATTTGGGATAGGGATTGATAATAATTCCATCTGTACAAATTAGAGTATGAGGGGCCCGCTCAAAAGAGCAAATAAAATAATCCATTTTATTTGCGAGTATCGCTACGTGGTTTAGTTCCGATGACTCTCTTAGAAATATGAGGTAATAATGGAGTGAATCTGTCAAACGGTTCTCGACGAGAGCAGGAATGCTCTTTTATCATGTATGTGGATCATTCGGTCGATTTACGATGATTTGTATCGAAATTACGGAAAAAAAAAACACAAAGAGCTATAATTTTCGTTATGATGCGAGAATCTATTTCTCAATGACCATAGAACTGCTCATGTATTATGAGAAGAAATTCGATAAATCCTTCCCATCGAATCTCCAACGTTGTACAGTAGAAGTAGACGATTTGTCACCGTGTGTCGTTCAAGTTTCACACACAAACATAAATAGAAGCTTCCAAATTCACATGCCACACAACAAGATGAGGAAAAACTTGGGTAATTTCTGTCTCTATCTGTTGTCTGGCTACCCTTCACTACGGTTACTCTGCCACGCACACTGAGGGCAAGCATATGATGAAGAATATCGTCCTCCTTTGTAATGGCATCTCGGACAATGAGCTGGTAAGCCCATCGGGATGAAGATTGGCGGATGCGCGGGAGGAGGAGGCGGCTTCGGTTGCTTACCGTCATCTTTCTTCTCTTCTTTTTTGGGAGCTGGAGCTGGAGCTGGCTTTGCCACTTTTTTCCAGATTTTCTTCTGTCGCCTCCAGATGTAGTAGAAAAGGAAACCACAGAGTATGACGACAACAATGACTATGCCAACAATAACCCACGTCGGAGTTTTATCGTCGTCAGACGATACAGAATTCGGATCGATCCATGCTGACGGAGGAGAAAAGTACCGGAAATCCGGATGAGTTTGTGGATAGTTACTGTTCTCCATCAAAAAAACTCTGTGGAGGTAGTTCAATGCAAGCGCCGAGCGGTGAGTTTATAGACATATTCCGAAGCATCAATTCATAACGCAATAACTTTTTTATCACAATGAAATGAGAAGATGATATCATCCAAATGCGAGATCGAGATAATTCGACACGGAATCTAGTGAAATAAAATACGATCTGAAGTAGGTGATTGTACGTACCTTCACAAGAAGAACCGAGCAAACCAGTGAACGATGTTGTTGCTCCAATTTTTTACGCGACCTGCAAAGAAGTGAGGATTTTCATTAGGTAGCATCTAGTTATAATGGCTCTCTATCTAACCCCCTATATGGGTGGGTGTGTGTTTTAATTTAATGCGTCACCTTCTTTACTGTGAGGGTGTGCGTACGATGTGATAATTGAAGGAGATAGGACATAGAGTACGAAATATCATTCGCCTACCAAACAGTCCGGCGATTTTTCATTGAATTTGAAGATACTTTTATTTCGCGAAAAATGAGTAATTTGAAAAATACTTTTCGAAAAATAATCGCTTGTATCGTTTATAAAAATAAATTGATGAAAAAATTTTCCATCGCCCGTGAAAATAGTTAGGTATGGATTGTTATCGATACTAATTTTTCGAAACGATATGAGCAATCATTTTTCAAAAAATATTCTCCAAATTACTCATTTTTCGCGAAACAAACGCGCACCCTGAGTATTTATACATGCTCATAATCATCTTTCTTCATGTAGCCTATGGTAGGAATAGGCGTTCTACTCAAATTATAATGTGATGGTATATTCCAACTTTAGTGCATGCAAGCTTGAATAGCATATTCATAGAGAAAATATAACTGAGGAGAAATATTTTGGAGATGTTGTGGCAGCGAATCTTTGCCCTTTGACACGTGGACCATGGAGAAAATAATTTGTTGAAGTGAACGGTAGATGGGAATAGTGAAATGGAAGTTTGGCGTTTGGTAGTAGGTATATATTTAAATAAATATTGGGTTAATTCCAAAAAAAAGCACCAACTTTATGTCGAGGGACAATTTTGGCCCAAACTTTTTTTTGTCCCATAAAAAAGCACCAACTTTAGGTCGAGGGACAATTCTGGCCCAAACTTTTTTTTGTCTCGTAAAAAAACACCAACTTTCATTTAAATCCCAAATTTGGCCCTCTATTGACTTTCTGTATGAAGTTACCCTTGTTTGAGAAAAAAAGTTATGGTGGTGAGCCTAGCAAATCTCATCCATGGCGTCTGTCGACGGACAGTAGTCTACAGCTTCAAATTACGACAAAACGACGAAGTTTGGCCAGAAAGATTCAATCTGGAGATATTTTTTACTTGCCAGTGAAGTGAAGGAGACGAATAGTTTCACCGTTATTCTTCAAGCTGTGGTTCAGAGAATAAAACAATGAATAATGCTTTAAATCCAGTCAGCAAGTTACGTTGATTTATTGCTAAGGTGGAATCGTCAAGTTGGAAAATCAATGGTTTTAAGTCAATAAGGGCCAGATTTGGGATTTAAGTGAAAGTTGGTGCTTTTTTACTAGACAAAAAATAGTTCGGGCCAGAATTATCCCTCGATCTAAAGTTGATGCTTTTTACGGGACCAAAAAAAGTTCGGGCCATAATTGTCAATCGACCTAAAGTTGATGCTTTTTTATGGAACAAAAAAAAGTTCGGGTCAAAATTGTCCCTCGACTTAAAGTTTGTGCTTTTTTTTGGAATTAACCCTTTAAATATTATGAAACTATTTACCTTACCAAAAAAAAAATATTATGAAACGATTGATGTCTAGTCAACTCATTATCCAAAAACATTATACCTTTAAAGTGTCTTTAGTGTGGGTTTTAGACGTAGATTCCAGGAAAAACGATCAAAAAAAGTAGCAAACCTCTTGCACATACTCAAATTGCTGTATTTAGGTCTCCATATCTTTTAAGTAATTTTCGATAGTATATATCTTCAAGATAGCGTGTTTGGATTGTGGATGCGTATGGATTTCCCCAAAACTGCAAGACGGAGCTGGTTCCTTTTAGCGATTTCCACATCGCACTGGACAAATCACGTGGGAAACTCGGAAGCCATCCTAAGCAATTCCTAAAGTTCTAAGGCTACTGAGTATTATTAAGGGCGGTGAAAAGACACAAAATTTCCGCGTCAGGTCATTCAAACGAACGGTCCGTTCTGAAGTTTCGATGCGCTGGTTCAACCGTACACAATAACTAATGTATGTTTTCCGTTATTATTGTTTTCTCTTTTGATGAGTTACGCATCTTTTCTGTTGAGGCCCCTTATTTGCTGCTTATTTTCGGCGATTCTCCATTCTGAATTTGTTTTGCATCGTGCCTTCCAATATGAAACTTACCTCTTGCTCTGCCAAAACATGAGGTCCGTCGTCAACCATGGCTGAATTTGGAGATGTAAACATTGGTCCCGTTTGGTATTGGAAGGGTCCAGAAAATCTGCAGATTGGCCTAGTACAATTCTCATATACATGTAAGAAGGAACATTGGAATATTCCCAAAAGTGTGTCATCGAGATCGCATGCTTTGAGAAAAGAGCAAGAAGAACCATAAATTGTTCATTTGATTCTACCTAATTCAGATGGGATGCTGACCGCCTTTAGGGAACGTCATACATAAAACATGATAAGCAAAATTCATAGAAGACTAGCGAATAGTAATTACTTTTTGAGATAGGGAAAGCACAAAACGGAAAGATTGTGTTAGCTTCCAAAGAATTGACGATTGTTCAGATACCACAAAAAGAAAAGGCATCTTTCATCTAGACGATGTCAAGAACCGCATTCCTTTCTCAAGATGAAGTTGACAGCGTCCTCAATAGTATCCACAACCTGCATAGGTAAACATAAAAGAGTTCAACTAGGATGAGCAACTTTCGAATTCATTTTTCACCTTGGAAATTTTACAGAGAAGACAAACTCCCAGCAAAAGTGGCTTTCGATTATGCATGGTTTTGAAAGACCAACATTTTGCTAGGCTGAAGAGGGAAAGGGTTCGTTCGGTCATGTTTCACCCAACCAAAATTAGAAACTACAGATCACCCAGAGCATAGCAAATCAAGGTATATAAGTATTGGAGGATTATCCACGCTGACACCTCAAATTCTTAAGGCTATGTCTGGCTCATGGCCATGGAATCATGAAAAGGAATTCCAATCTAAGCAATCAAATTCCTAGGAGTGGGGTTCTTTCTTTCTTTATTGTTTGGTTTCAAGTTACCAATGAAGAGAGAAATGTCCAATGTGAGTTGCAAAATGAGGTTAAAACATGTAAGAAATGGAATCCATCTCCAATCAACATATACAAAGCGGATAGCGAAAAACTAGGGATAGAAACAGAATGAAGAACCACATAAGATCCCTCAACAATTTCCCGATTATTGTTCTCTAAATGATTTTACAGTCCACAACAAACCCATTATATACAACTCGTCAAAATCTCGCAAGTCAATCATTTCACACAAAATCCGCATCGATGAAGATGAAGCCATTCCCATGTACCTTCAAACTACTTCATAGCAGTTACCTCAAGCCATCGTGATATTCTCATCCTCATCGTGTTTTGAGTCAAAGACCCAATCACAATAACAAATGGAGTGACAGCAACTCAGCCGAGTTTGTAAATGGAACTTTGTGTCCCCACCCAAGCCTACGTGATGCTCGTAGCTGACATCTTCATAAAGAATCCAAACAGGTTTCACAATGGCGAGAGAGAGAAATGATTTCACCTAGTAGAGGAATGTGAGGGCTATGGAATCAAGATGCAGGCGAAACTCACATGGGAAGGATTTGAAGATGATGAATGGAGAGAGAGAGAGAGAGAAAGAAAGAGAGAGAGTTCTGGTTTGTAGGATTTGAAGATGATGAAGCTCAGATAAATAAGTGGGTTGGGTTAACGAATGTTTTTCTTTTCTAGGAATCCCAGTACCACCTCTACTTTAGCAATCCAATTCTGAAATTTTAGAAGAATCCGTTACCTAGGCGCTTTGATTCTGCGATCATAAATCCATCCAAAGATGAGTTGCAATGAGATTCCATTTTCTGTTGTTTTTTACTCCAAGGTGAACCAAACAAGGCCTAAGTGATTACACAATGTACTTACTTCTTAATGTTTTCCCGGTGGAATCAAAGATCTGCAGTCTCAACAAGACTTTCTGCTAGGATCACAGGTATAAAATCTCTAAACCAAAGAAGTGAACATGCTGGAATGCACACAATCCGCTCACTTAGAAACCTACCATCAACTCACCCCAACATACATATAAGGAGAGATAAGAGGGAGAGATAGAGAGATGTGTGAATTTTGTTAAAAGTACAAATACCTACCAAGTCCGCAGGGAACTCTGAATGATTATCTTTTCCCTTGAATACCCCAGTCCTTGTTAGTATAGAAAACCAAGGATCTCCTGCCTGAAGGAGTTGTTAGCAGTATTGGTGATTATGTTCGGAAATAAAATTACTGATATGATAAAATACGTTTCTCGTTATAAAATATACCTCTCGTGCGCCTCTAATGTCGATTTTTGGATTATCTCCTATCATGTACAGGGTTTTCAAATAACGAATTCCAGAGTTTGTAGTATTCTCCACGTCTAGGTTGCTTAAATAAGATGGCATAAGAGTCCTTAACACGGTCCCAGCATTTCCATAGACAAATGGATTTGGCTTCCCATATGATGTAAAAGCCAGCGGAATGGGATGTATTCTGCAGAACAGAGAGAAGTAAACAATGTGCAACATAAGATTGAAGATCAATGCATGTTGCTATCCTGCATTGAGTCAAATTAGGCCTACACAAGGATCTATAGGCCATTCTTTAATGTTTTGTCGAGAATATTTAGATCAAATTCCATGCAGAACTAAACATTGAGAAGCTGAAACCTCACTATCTTACCTATTATAGATTGCTTCTAATGCAATCCTGAAAGCTCCCATACCCAGACGTTCAGCAGGAAAAGTAGCCTGCCTTTACACTTTGTCAGCTAGTCATCAGCCAGTCTTTAGTTCCACTAAGGCTTCAAAAACTCAAGATTGCAGCTGGCATCACAAACGGCATAGCTTACCTGGTATTCTAGGTCATCATTTGCAAAAAACAGGTGCGGTTGCTTTCCAGTCCCCCTTCCAGGAAGCCCTCCAGTTCTCAACAAGTCACAGAGCACCTAAACCCAAACTTAATTATCACAGAATTATTTAAATGTACACAGACAGACAGATAGATGATAACACTCCATTTTATCACTTCTTTCAAACTATATTTCAGCACCCACTAGACTTCTAAAAAGATGATGACTAAAGTAGCAGAGTAGTTACTGAACGAACAAACAAAGCCTAGTGCCTTTTGATAATCAGTTCAAAGATTTAGAACTCGCGTGACTAAAAGCCCAGTATGAACTCAACAGCGAATTAGATAATCTAAGAAAGGACAAGATCTTTAGAGTGGTCACAACCTGAATGTCTCTGCTCCAGTTAACAGAATCACTGACTATGAATGCTGCCTTAACTCTGTGTTTGCACGGCAATTTTTCTCTTCGCCATCTTATTAGAAGTGCTATTCTGGTCAACGTCTGGCTTAGTTGTCCATTTCTTGTACAGTGCCAGTGGATCAATGGCATCAAAGTAGCTAGTGTACTCATCAATTGACAGAACATTTCTGTATAGAAAAGACATAAGCAGAAAAGGGTCAACCGGAGAAAAGAAATAAGAGAATCAAGCTATTGGAGTTCTCGTTTCAGGTGAAACAGTATTGAACACAGACAGCTAAGATGATATATGGAGAAGACTTGTGTGCGATTACTGGAGTCCCTGAGAACTTGAGCGATTTTATTAACTTTGCTTGTGCCTATATATCACCTAGACATTAAAGTTATATCCTTCATTATCAATTTTGTTAAATACATATCTTGATCCTTATTGCCTCTCTCTCTCTTTCCCCCCTCCCCCCACACCACACAGCTGCATGCACAAGCAAGTAATTGAGACATGCTGGGTACATTTGTGAACCTAGAGAAGTGGTCAAAATATTTACTTGTATCCATATTCAGACATCACAGCAGCAGGTTCTCCTTTGCCTACAGCAACGACAAGTTCGTTCTCAAATCTGTGCAAAAACCTCAATTAGGAAACAGATTAATAAAATAGAAGAGCGTATTCGTGAGTAAAATAGAGGAGCCCACGCAGTATCCTAGTAGAATAGTTAGTACATGCATTGGCACCCTTCTGTGTCTTTTCTATTCGTATAATATAATACAGGCAGTGCATTTCCCTAGTTTCCAAGAACAAAGCACGTGAGACGAAGAAATGAGACATGTTCTTTGATATCCATATACACACACTAGATATGTACATTCAACAAAGTCTATTTTCACAGGTTTGAACCTACTAATTTGTGTACCCGTAAATAATTCTTGTACAGGAGAATTCGCATCAAACTAATAATACACAAGCACAATATTTTATTTTGCGATCGTAGATTTTCATAATCGTGATAGAGATACATGAAAAAAGCAAATGCAATCTCAGTTCTGATTTACATTAGCATGCTGCATTTCTCGTTGGAAGTTGGTCATAGAGATAATCCATCAAATCCATACCTATTTACCAGTTGTTTAAAAGGTGTGTGGCCCTGTATGACCTGCAAAGTATCTTGGTCAAAAGATGAGAGTCAAACAAAACAAAGCAATTCCGGACCTGATAACAAGCAGAATTGTGAGGGCAAGCAGATTTTGTAAAACAAGAGACGAACTACCTGTGAAGGTAAAATGTTGACTCCAAATAGTTGACCTAAGTCCTGGGCTCTTTTGGATTCAGAAAATCCACCCCCTGCATCAGCCATTGCTATTAGCCGCGTGCAGTAAAAGGTAAACATCGATTCTTTAAGAATTAACACGCGAATTTTCTTATTTCAAGGCAGTAGCATATTGAACAATGAAAGGTAAGGGCATCTCAAAA
This sequence comes from Syzygium oleosum, assembly GCF_021117445.2. NCBI lineage: Eukaryota > Viridiplantae > Streptophyta > Magnoliopsida > Myrtales > Myrtaceae > Syzygium > Syzygium oleosum. The sequence continues at coordinate 10,524,539 of NW_026607487.1, forward strand.
GGCATCACAGATCAAAGTGCTTGAATGACTTAAACATAAGATAGCAGCAATCTCGAAATCATCAAGAAGATTACTATTAGATCTTAAAAGTACTGATACTTGCTGATAAATGCATAATCAACCACAATAAGAGTATGATGTCCAGCATGCAACTTGAAAACTTTAGTTGGACCATTATATCGCGGCACGCTCAGCGCTGATGATTCTATAGAACGATCACATTTGCTAACACGTGTCAAAAGTGAGGAATGCAATAATAAAAGTTACTAACACATTAGAGCAAGTACGAGGACCTGTTGAAGTATACCGACCACGAACACTCACCATTTGTCAAGAACACAAAAGGTATCTTCAGCTTTCCTGAAAAGATGTAGAACATAAAGTAAGTGATAGCTGGTTATCAAATAGCAGATACGAATCTCGATGTCCACCGCCCTTACAGTCCATCAGAAAATTCGGTAGCGATCAGTGCAAAAACATGAATTCGCAACGTAAGCATCGGAAAACACGCGAAACACCAAGATCACTTGCACGACATAACACAAGCCCCGCAGGTATGCCAGCAAGCGAAAGCGAAAGCTTTACCAGAATCATCGTACAATCTCTGGAGCGCGCGCGGAGAACCGCCGACGGGAGCATGACCGAGGAGAACCACGCCGTCGATGTCGAAGGCAATGCCGAACGAAGGCCTGCGATGAAAACCGACGATCGTTCGATTCGATCACGGACAAAAAGAGAGAACGAAAAATTATTATCGGGAAATCACGAGGCGTCGAAGCGCGACCGAACACAACACACCGATCCGATTGCGAGCTGAGTCGTCGCGAGGACGGAGCGAGCGAGCGAGCGAGCGAGCTTCAACTGTCCCAGACTCGATCAACAAGAGAGAGAGAGAGAGAGAGAATGGCCCCCAATTGCTGAGAGTCTTCGTGTTCGATTGTTCAGTTGCCGCGAATTAGGCCCGTTGAAATGATGGGCGGGCCTTCTTTCGGATCCGAGCTCAGCTCTTAAGGCTGGATTTTAGGCTTCGTTTGTGTCATGAAATATGAATAATTTAAAAAATATTTTTCTAAAAATGATCGTTCATCGCCCTTCAAATAATTGATTGATAAAAAAAATTAATATCGACAATAGTATATATCTAAACATTTTCTTGGATTTATTCATTTTTTGTTGGTGACACAAGCGATTATTTTTTTGGAAAAATATTTTTCAAATCATTCATTTTCCGTGAAACAAACAGAGCCTAAGTGAATGCTTTTGGGCTTTTCTTTTCTTTTTTCGTTTTCTTCTTTTGTAATTTTCTCTGTCTTTTCTATTTCCTCGTAGCGTAATTCGGATGAGTTGCACAAATACTTCTACAGTTTTAGGCCTCCAACCAATTTAAGGTCGCGCTTTGCCAAAAACCTTGCAAAATCATTAAATTCCGAAAATTGCTCCTTTCACGACTATACTTGATGCGAACAACCAACACATCGAGCACCTCCAACACCATTGCTCTAACATGTGTTTGGAGGTTCACAGTTTGAGGGGATAAGATTTTGGCGGAAGGGTCAAGAAAAACAATCGGGTGCGAAAATGAGAAATTATCACATGCTTTACAAAGCACGTGAGCCAATATCATCTCGATCATTAATCATGTAGATCTTGCTATGGGCCCACTCGATCAATCAATGAATCGGGCTCGACACTGATTGATAGAGACCATGCGATACCGTTTACGGACGTGACCTGGGCCCAACTCGGCTAAGATAAAAGAGAACCACGTCCAATTCACCTCTCTTTCAAGCCTTCTAAAATGTCGGAAAAGTGTTGTAAGATCCCCCCTAAAACTTGAAGAAACTGCCTGTCTTAGATGGACACATCGAAACTGCCAATCCAGGTCCTCGCGTTGGTCTTAATCTTATCTATATCTCTCTTATGGGTCACTCACGTGACTCATGTCCATACGACACAGAGAACAACCTGTCGCCAACTAATCAGAGCGATGGAATCAAACGCTTGACGCAGACGGAGTCCATGACCGATAGCGAAGGAACTTTGCTTAATGGGAAAGCAATTAATACGTGGAAATTGTCCAAAAAAATCATAAATTTATTGCTAATTTATCAATTTAGTCCTGAACTTTTTAATTTTACTAATTGAATCCTAAGCATTTTTACGTTTTGCCAATTGAGTCTATCCAGCCAATTTTAATATGTGGACACTAGTAGTACCACGTAGGACAATTGACACTGATGCGGATAATTTTTAATAATATTCATAATATTTTTCAAAATTTTTTATTGTTTTCTTCTTTTTTCTTTTCCTTTTTTTCCTATCAAGTTTGCAGATTTGCCAAGCACGATTCTCATGTACATGTAAGAAGGAACATTGGAATATCTCCCAAAGTATGTCATCAAGATCGCATGCGTTGAGAAAAGAGCAAGAAGAACCATAAATTGTTCATTTGATTCTACCTAATTCAAGTGGGATGCTGACCGCCTTCGGGGAACGTCATACATGAAACATGATAAACAAAATTCATAGAAGACTAACGAATACTGGTTACTTTTTGAGATAGGGAAAATACAAAATGGAAAAAGCGTATCAATTTTCAAAGAATTGACTGTTGTTCGGATACCACAGAAAGAAAATACATCTTTCGTCTAAATAGGCATATGTCAAGAACCGCATTCCTTTCTCAAGATGAAGTCGACGACGTCCTCAACAGTATCCACGACCTGCATAGGTAAACATAAAAGAGTTCGACTAGGATGAGCTGTTTTCGAATTCATTTTTGACCTTGGAAATTTTAGAGAGGTCAAGTTCCCAACAAAAGTGGCTTTCGATTATGCACAGTTTTCAAAGACCGACATTTTGCTAGGCTGAAGAGGGAAAGAGTACGATCAGTCATGTTTCATCCAACCAAAGTTAGAATTCACAGATCACCCAGAGCATAGCAAATCAAGGTATGTGAATATGGGAGGATTATCCACGCTGACACCTCAAACACTTAAGGCCATGTTTGGCTCATGGCCACGGAATCATGAAAAGGAATCCCAATCTCAGCAATCAAATTCCTAGGAGTGGGGTTCTTTCTTTCTTCATTGTTTGGTTTCAAATCACCAATGAAGAGAGAAATGTCCAACGTGAGTTGCAAAATGAGTTTAAAACATGTAAGAAATGGAATGCTTCTCCAATCAACATACACAAAGCGGACAGCGAAAATCTAGGGATAAGAAACAAAATGAAGAACCACATAAGATCCCTCGATAATTTCCCAATTATTGTCCTCTAAATGATTTTACAGTTCACAACAAACCCATTGTAGATAACTCGTCAAAATCTCGTTAATCAAGCATTTCACGCAAAATCCGCAGCGATGAAGATGAAGCCATTCCCGTGTAACTTCAAAGTACTTCACAACAATTACCTCACGCCAGTATGATATTCCAATCCTTATCGTGTTTTGAGTCAAAAGACCCAATCACAAGAACAAATGGAGTGACAACAACTCAGCCGAGTTTGTAAATGGAACTTTATGTCCCCGCCCAAGCCAACGTGATGCTCGGAGCTGACATCTACTTAAAGAATCCAAACAAGTTTCACAGTGGCAAGAGAGGGAAATGATTTCACCTAGTAGAGGAATGGGAGGGCTATGGAATCAAGAGGCGGGCAAAACTCACGTGGGAAGGATTTGAAGATGATGAACGGACAGAGAGAGAGAGAGAGAGAGAGAGTTCTGGTATTGTAGGATTTGAAGATGATGATGAAGCTCAGACAAATGGATGCTGCATTTTTAAGGAGAATCCGTTCCCTAGGCACTTTGATTCTGCGATCATAAATCCATCCAAAGATGAGTTGCAATGGGATTCCATTTCCTTCGCAAGGTGAACCAAACAAGGCCTAAGTGAGTGATTACACAATGTACTTACCACGAGATGAGTTGCAATTACATTGGGATTCCATTTCTTTTTTTAGTTCTTTCCTCTGCCTTTACTCGCCAATCCATGAGAATCCCCGGCCCATTCAACCTTCGTCGGGTCCTCTTTCATTCAGCAATCAATAATTTAACGAATATTTTCCTAAAAAGGGTCGCTTATATCGCTCAAAATAATTATTTAATAAAAAATAATTTATTATCTACAACAATTTATGTCTAAATATTTTTCGTAGACTGCAAAAATATTTTTAGTTCGTTCGTTTTTTTAAGCAATACAAGCGATCATTTTTAGGAAAATATTTTTTAAATCATTCAATTTTCACGAAACAAACGGAGCCTTAATCAAAGCTACACCCTTTGCGTCCGTGCTATAGTCCCATCTTCATTCTTGAACGTATTAATTAATCACCGGGCCCAAAGTAATGCAAAATCTCTTGTTCTCTAAGTAGGCATAATTACTCTAACAGCTTCTTCTTCTTTTTTTTACTCTAACATCCTTTCATCAGCTAACATTTAATTTTTCTCGTGGACCAATAGCATCTGTTTTTATGGTCTTCGTAGTCAAAAGCTAAATTGGAAATTAGATTACTTTTTTGAACGCGAGAGATTATGAAAAGCCAAAAGAAGCAAAGATGAATTGACGGGAAAAGTGCTGAATAAGTCTTAAACCTTTTGAGAAAGTACCAATTTAGTCCTAAACCTATTTTTGGTGCCAATTGAGTCCTAAACCTTTTGATATAGTGCCAATTCAGTCATTTTGGCCGGATTTTGCTGACGTGGACGTCAGCCGGCCAGCGACCGGTCACCGGAGCTGACGTGAACAAAATTTAATAATATTTGTAATATTTTTTTGAATTTTTTTTTCTTTTTTTCTTCTTTTTTTTTCTTCTCCCTCTTCCTCCAGCCAGTCGCCAGAGCGGCGACCGGCCGGAGGCCAGAGGCCGGCGAGGTCGAACTCGCCGGCCACTGGCGAGGCTCGCCTTCGCCGTCGCCGGCGAGGGCGAGCCTCGCGGCCAGGCTAGGCGAGGCTCGCCGGCCCTCGCCATGGCCGGGCGAGGTCGGGCCTCGCCCGGCCGCCGCCGAGCCTCTCCCGGCCCTCGCCGGACCTCGCGACCTGCGGCGAGGGCGGCGAGCCTCGCCGGCGGGCGGGCGAGGCCGGACCTCGCCGGATCTGGCGAGGTCGACCTCGACCGGCCATGGCGAGGGTCGAGCGAGCCTCGCCAGTGGCCGGCATGGCTCGCCCTCCGGCCGGCGAGGTCGACCTCGCCGACCTCTGGCCTCCGGCCGGTCGCCGCTCCGGCGACCGGCTGGAGGAAGAGGGAGAAGAAAAAAAAATTCAAAAAAATATTAAAATATTATTAAATTTTGTCCACGTCAGCTCCGGTGACCGGTCGCTGGCCGGCCGACGTCCACGTCAGCAAAATCCGGCCAAAAGGACTGAATTGGCACTATATCAAAAGGTTTAGGACTCAATTGGCACTAAAAATAGGTTTAGGACTAATTTGGCACTACCCCAAAAGGTTTAGGACTTATTCGGCACTTTTCCCATGAATTGACTGTTTATGTTAGCCATCAAATAAACAAACAAACGGAGAAAGTTATGCGGATGCAATCCTAATTTTTTTCCCACGTAAGTTTAAGACTACATTGGTTCAACTAAAAAGTTTATACCTCATTGGTTCGAGCTTCGGTACAATAACTTTAGGACAGATTGTGCAATTATTCCGGAAATATGACAATTCGGTTTTCTCAACCCCATGCTTGCGCTCAACTCAATACTGTATATATGCTCGCATTAAACTCGATTCAACTCAAATATTAAAAACTAAAGGGAAAATTCCAAATAAGGGGCAGAAGTGAGATCATTTTTAAAATAAAAAAAAAAGACCCAAAGTGGATATTATTTCAAATAAGGACTTGAAGTGATCAAATCCGTCTCAAATAAGAGCCTAAACTCGCTGGTCGGCAAACACTTAATTTTTCCGGCGACTAGAATAGGGCAATTTTGTCCGAAACAAAATCTGGATAAAAATTAAGAAGAAAAATTTGACTTAGCGTTGATGTGGCGGCACATCAGTAAAAGTTTAAAAAAACTAACTCATCATAACGTATTGTTCATCTTCTTTGAAGTTATTGTTTATCGTCTTCAACCACACGATCGCTCGGCCAAACTCCGCAGGTGCACGTTCGTCATTGTCGCCTGGACATCCGGGAGTGTCCGCCGTAGCTACTGGCCACGGTGGCCGCAAGCTTCAAGGTGGATCTGGCTTCGAAGCTTGCGAGGTTGTATTAATGGAATATATTGATGGCGATCTTGGTCTTTTTAGTTTTTGGGAAGAAATTGGTCTGGATCGGGTTAGTTCTTAGTGAATTGCTGCCTAATTCTCCCCCAACTATTTACCATTAATCTTGGAAATCCATCAAATAAGGGAAATTTTCCACACTTTTCTTTGACAAACCCTGCTGCACTCACCGAAAGCTTGTGTACGCCACTTCTTGGTTTATCGTCCCATCGACCAATAGCATTTGATTTTATGGTCTTGGTCGTGTGAGAAAATGTGATTTCCGTCCCCACCATCTCCTCATCGACTCCGTAGCATTTTGCTTGTTTTTCCTACAACTGCTCCATCATTGCCTTGGAACGCGTTGACGCGGCCGCATTCTACGACTTTTAGCCATCTCGTACGGGATGATCCAGCCGGAAATGTTGTCTAGCAAAATCCTAATTCTCCCCATTTTCTTAAGGTATTGATTTTATGTTCAATTGGAAACCCTAATTAGCCACCCCCGGTCAAAATACCGCTAGTTCACTCTCCTCTTTCGAAAGGCCGATCCGCATCGATAGCAAAAGAGAGAAGAGGGGTTGTCGAGATAATAATTACATAGCGCTTCTGTGCGTATCGTGTTTAGAGATCGTGGGCAAACGAAAAATCAACATAATAAGGGGAGTTGAGTAGATTGGTATCGATGCAAAGTTTGACTTGAAATCGATGCTTTGATGTTGAATCGTGAATATGAACAAAATTTGGTTTTCGAATCCCTATGCTCGAGCTCAACTCGATATAGTATGTCGGGCTCGAAATTGAATTCGATTCAACTCGATTCTACTCATTTATAACTTGTTACGAAGGATGTTTCTTTCTTTTTTTCCGAATCATATACTGTACCTTCTACGAAGCCTGGTCATGCCATTCGATTGCTTTATCTTTCGACTCTATCTAGCCTAGTGTTTGATTGGTGGTTTGGTTATCTAGTTTAGCATTGTCTAAGCTCGATAATATTTTGATAATAGTTTATAGATGCCAGACCCATAATATCCTATATGTTGTAAAATTAATGCACGAAAACGCTAACTGGATCTTGCAATTCAAGTCAATGCAAGAAAATCAAAAAAAATAAACGATGAACAATAAATGACACTAGAGATTTACATGATTCGGTCCGAGTGTCGATACCTACATCTACGAAAAAAGCCGGTAATGAATAATCCACTAAAATTGGATAATCGGAGTTACAATCGCTCACGCGTTCGAGTATTTTCCACACCTAAATTATACCATAACCCAAAATATTTACAAATAAAGAATTTACTTGGACGTAAAACTCACAACACAAATCACGTGCGCACGGCCAAAGAAACGGAGTGTTCTCTGTTCGTTCGTTCGTCTACATCAAGAGCTCGTGGTCATGCCATTCGATTGCTTTATCTTTCGACTCTATCTAGCCTAGTGTTTGATTGGTGGTTTGGTTATCTAGTTTAGCATTGTCTAAGCTCGATAATATTTTGATAATAGTTTATAGATGCCAGACCTATAATATCCTATATGTTGTATATGTTGTAAAATTAATGCACGAAAACGCTAACTGGATCTTGCAATTCAAGTCAATGCAAGAAAATCAAAAAAATAAACGATGAACAATAAATGGCACTAGAGATTTACGTGGTTCGGTCCGAGTGTCGATACCTACATCTACGAAAAAAGCCGGTAATGAATAATCCACTAAAATTGGATAATTGGAGTTACAATCGCTCACGCGTTTGAGTATTTTCCACACCTAAATTATACCATAACCCAAAATATTTACAAATAAAGAATTTACTTGGACGTAAAACTCACAACACAAATCACGTGCGCACGGCCAAAGAAACGGAGTGTTCTCTGTTCGTTCGTCTACATCAAGAGCTCGTGGTGTGGCTGCGTTCTTGGGAGTCCACACACTTGGAGTCCGCACACTGGCGGCTTCAACGAGGAGAAGGGAATATTACAGAAACCCTTGTGGGCCTTTATTTTGTCTTGCAATTATAGTGCCCATCTTTTTTTTTTTTTACGTTGGGCATGATAACTATTATGTTGCTCTATTATTAGTCCAATCTGCTGTAACAATGGTGAGTCCAACTCTTGAATTTCATTATGCGGTCAAACTTGGATATTTATCCTATTAAATCGGATTTCGTAAACGGTTCAAACTCGAGACATAATTTAACATCCTAGATCAAATAAGGTTTGAGTCAAAGCAAGGTTTATTTTTTTTATATATATATTTTTGGTCTGAAAATTAGGTTTGTTGGCTCAAATATAGATATCATCCATTGACCATAAAGACTTTGAGGAGTTTGTGTCACAACCACACTTCCAGTTCCATTCACTCACTCACGGGACACTTTCTAGAGTAACCCGTCCCTTGCACTTCATTTTGGATCGGGATTAATAATAATTCCACCTGTACATATTGGAGTACGAGAGGCCAGCCCAAAAGAGCCAATAAAATAGTCCATTCTATTTTGCGAGTATCGCTACGTGGCTTAGTTCCGATGATTCTCTTAGGAATATGAGGTAATAATGGAGCAAATCTGTCAAACGGTTCTCGACGAGAGCAGGAATGCTCTTTTATCATGTATGTGGATCATTTGGTCAATTTACGACGATTTGTATCGAAATTACGGAAAAAAAAAACGCAAAGAGTTATAATTTTCGTTATGATGCGAGAATCTATTTCTCGAAGACCATAGAACTGCTCATGTATTATGAGAAGAAATTCGATAAACCCTCCGACGCAAAAGTTATTCTTCCCATGAAATCTCCAACATTGTACAGTAGAAGTAGACGACCGTGCGTCGTTCAAGTTTCACACACAAACATAAATAGAAGCTTCCAAATTCACTTGCCACACAACAAGATGAGAAAAAACTTCGGTAATTTCTGTCTCTATCTGTTGTCTGGCTACCCTTCACTACGGTTACTCTGCCACGCACACTGAGGGCAAGCATATGATGAAGAATATCGTCCTCCTTTGTAATGGCATCTCGGACAATGAGCTGGTAAGCCCATCGGGATGAAGATTGGCGGATGCGCGGGAGGAGGAGGCGGCTTCGGTTGCTTACCGTCATCTTTCTTCTCTTCTTTTTTGGGAGCTGGAGCCGGAGCCGGAGCCGGAGGAGCTGGCTTTGCCACGGCCGCTTTTTTCCAGATTTTCTTCTCTCGCCTCCAGATGTAGTAGAAAAGGAAACCACAGAGAATGACGACAACAATGACTACGCCAACAATAACCCACGTTGGAGTTTTATCGTCGTCAGACGATACAGAATTCGGATCGATCCATGCTGACGGAGGAGGAAAGTACCGGAAAGCCGGATGAGTTTGTGGATAGTTACTGTTCTCCATCAAAAAAACTCTGTGGAGGTAGTTCAATGCAAGCGCCGAGCGGTGAGTTTACAGACATATTATGAAGCATCAATTCATAAGGCAATAACTTTTTCATCATGATGAAATGAGAATATCATATGATCCGAACGCGAGATCGAGATAATTCGACACGGAATCCGGTGAGATATAATACGATCCGAAGTAGGTGGTTGCACGTACCTTCACAAGAAGAACCGAGCAAACCAGTGAAGGATGTTGTTGCTCCAATTTTTTACGCGACCTGCAAAGAAGTGAGAATTCTCATTAGGTAGCATCTAGTTATAATGGCTCTCTATCTAATCCCCCACGTGAGTGGGTGCGTGTTTTAATTTAATACGTCACCTGCTTTACTGTGAGGGTGTGCGCACGATGTAATAATTGAAGAAGATAGGACAAAGAGTAGGGAATATCATTCGCCTACCCCCATTGAATTCGAGAGTACTTTCGTTTTGCGAAAAATAAGTAATTTGAAAATTACTTTTCGAAAAATAATCACTTATATCATTTATAAAAATAAATTAATAGAAAAATTTTTCATCGCCCACGAAAATAATTAGGCATGAATTGTTATCGATACTAATTTTTCTAAACCATATGAGTAATCATTTTTCGAAAAATGTTCTCCAAATTATCCATTTTTCGCGAAACGAGCGCACACCCTGAGTATTTATACATGCTCATAATCATCTTTCTTCATGTAGCCTATGGTGGGAATAGGCGTTCTACTCAAATTATAATGTGATGGTATATTCCAACTTTAGTGCATGCAAGATTGAATAGCATATTCATAGAGAAAATTTAACTGAGGAGAAAAATTTTGGAGATGTTGTGGCAGCGAATCTTTGCCCTTTGACACGTAGACCATGGAGAAAATAATTTGTTGAAGTGAAGGGTAGATGGGGATAGTGAAATGGAAGTTCGGCGTTTGGCAGTAGGTATATATTTAAATATTGTGAAACGATTGATGTCTAATCGACTCATTATCCAAAAACATTATACCTTTAAAGTGTCTTTAGTGTGGGTTTTAGACGTAGATTCAGGAAAAACGATCAAAAAAAGTAGCAAACCTCTTGCACATACTCAAATTGCTGTATTTAGGTCTCCATATCTTTTAAGTAATTTTCGATAGTATATATCTTCAAGATAGCGTGTTTGGATTGTGGATGCGTATGAATTTCCCCAAAACTGCAAGACGGAGCTGGTTCCTTTTAGCGATTTCCACATCGCACTGGACAAATCACTTGGGAAACTCGAAAGCCATCCTAAGCAAGTCCTAAAGTTCTAAGGCTACTGAGTATTAAGGGCGGTGAAAAGATAGAAAATTTCCGCATCATGTCATTCAAACGATCAGTTCGTTCTTAAGTTTCGATATGCTGGTTCAACCGTGCACAATAACTAATGTATGTTTTCCGTTATTATTGTTATCTCTTTTGATAAGTTACGCATCTTTTCTGTTGAGGCCCCTTACTTGCTGCTTATTTTCGGCGATTCTCCATTCTGAATTTGTTTTGCATCGTGCCTTCCAATATGAAACTTACCTCTTGCTCTGCCAAAACATGAGGTCCGTCAACCATGGCTGAATTTGGAGATGTAAACATTGGTCCCGTTTGGTATTGGAAGGGTCCAGAAAATCTGCAGATTTGCAAAGTACAATTCTCATATACATGTAAGAAGGAACATTGGAATATTCCCAAAAGTGTCTCATCGAGATCGCATGCTTTGAGGAAAGAGCAAGAAGAACCATAAATTGTTCATTTGATTCTACCTAATTCAGATGGGATGCTGACCGCCTTTAGGGAACGTCATACATGAAACATGATAAACAAAATTCATAGACTAGCGAATAGTAGTTACTTTTTGAGATAGGGAAAACACAAAACGGAAAGATTATGTTAGCTTCCAAAGAATTGACGATTGTTCAGATACCACAGAAAGAAAAGGTATCTTTCATCTATACGATGTCAAGAACCGCATTCCTTCCTCAAGATGAAGTCGACAGCGTCCTCAACAGTATCCACAACCTGCATAGGTAAACATAAAAGAGTTCAACTAGGAAGAGCGATTTTCGAATTCATTTTTAACCTTGGAAATTTTACGGAGAAGACAAACTCCCAGCAAAAGTGGCTTTCGATTATGCATGGTTTTGAAAGACCGACATTTTGCTAGGCTAAAGAGGGAAAGGGTTCGTTCAATCATGTTTCACCCAACCAAAGTTAAAAACTATAGATCACCCAGAGCATAGCAAAGCAAGGTATATAAGTATGGGAGGATTATCCACGCTGACACCTCAAAAACTTAAGGCCATGTCTGGCTCATGGCCATGGAATCATGAAAAGGAATTCCAATCTAAGCAATCAAATTCCTAGGAGTGGGGTTTTTCTTTCTTTATTGTTTGGTTTCAAATTGCCAACGAAGAGAGAAACGTCCAGTGTGAGTTGCAAAATGAGGTTAAAACATGTAAGAAATGGAATCCATCTCCAATCAACATATACAAAGCGGATAGCGAAAAACTAGGATAGAAACAGAATGAAGAACCACACAAGATCCCTCAACAATTTCCCGATTATTGTTCTCTAAATGATTTTACAGTCCACAACAAACCCATTATATACAACTCATCAAAATCTCGCAAGTCAAGCATTTCACACAAAATCCGCATCGATGAAGACGAAGCCATTCCCATCTACCTTCAAACTACTTCATAGCAGTTACCTCAAGCCATCGTGATATTGTCATCCTCATCGTGTTTTGAGTCAAAGACCCAATCACAATAACAAATGGAGTGACAGCAACTCGGCCGAGTTTGTAAATGGAACTTTGTGTTCCCACCCAAGCCTATGTGATGCTCATAGCTCACGTCTTCATAAAGAATCCAACCAGGTTTCACAATGGCGAGAGAGAGAAATGATTTCACCTAGTAGAGGAATGTGAGGGCTATGGAATCAAGATGCAGGCGAAACTCACATAGGAAGGATTTGAAGATGATGAATGGAGAGAGAGAGAGAGAGTTCTGGTTTGTAGGATTGAAGATGATGAAGCTCAGACAAATAAGTGGGTTGGGTTAATGAATGTTTTTCTTTTCTAGGAATCCCAGTACCAGCTCTACTTTAGCAATCCAATTCTGAATTTTTAGAAGAATCCGTTACCTAGGGACTTTGATTCTGCGATCATAAATCCACCAAAGATGAGTTGCAATGAGATTCCATTTTCTGTTTTTTTTACTCCAAGGTGAACCAAACAAGGCCTAAGTGATTACACAATCTACTTACTTCTTAATGTTTTCCCGGTGGAATAAAAAATCTGCAGTCTCAACAAGACTTTCCGCTAGGATCACAGGTATAAAATCTCTAAACCAAAGAAGTGAACATGCTGGAATGCACATGATCCGCTCACTTAGAAACCTACCATCAACTCACCCCAACATACATATGAGGAGAGATAAGAGAGAGAGATAGTGAGATGTCTGAATTTTGTTAAAAGTACAAATACCTACCAAGTCCGCAGGGAACTCTGAATGATTATCTTTTCCCTTGAATACCCCAGTCCTTGTTAGTATAGAAAACCAAGGATCTCCTGCCTGAAGGAGTTGTTAGCAGTATTGGTGATTATGTTCGGAAATAAAATTACTGATATGATAAAATATGTTTCTCGTTATAAAATATACCTCTCGTGCGCCTCTAATGTCGATTTTTGGATTATCTCCTATCATGTACAGGGTTTTCAAATAACGAATGCCAGAGTTTGTAGTATTCTCCACATCTAGGTTGCTTAAATAAGATGGCATAAGATTCCTTAAAACGGTCTCAGCATTTCAGTAGACAAATGGATTTGGCTTCCCATATGAAGTAAATGCCAGCGGAATGGCATTTTTTCTGCAGAACAGAGAGAAGTAAACAATGTGCAACATAAGATTGAAGATCAATGCATGTTGCTATCCTGCATTGAGTCAAATTAGGCCTACACAAGGATCTATAGGTCATTCTTTAATGTTTTGTCGAGAATATTTAGATTAAATTCCATGCAGAACTAAACATTGAGAAGCTGAAACCTCACTATCTTACCTATTATAGATTGCTTCTAATGCAATCCTGAAAGCTCCCATACCCAGACGGACGTTCAGCAGGAAAAGTAGCCTGCCTTTACACTTTGTCAGCTAGTCATCAGCCAGTCTTTAGTTCCACTAAGGCTTCAAAAACTCAAGATTGCAGCTGGCATCACAAACGGCATAGCTTACCTGGTATTCTAGGTCATCATTTGCAAAAAACAGGTGCGGTTGCTTTCCAGTCCCCCTTCCAGGAAGCCCTCCAGTTCTCAACAAGTCACAGAGCACCTAAACCCAAACTTAATTATCGCAGAATTATTTAAATGTACACAGACAGATAGATAGATGATAACACTCCATTTGATCACTTCTTTCAAACTATATTTCAGCACCCACTAGACTTCTAAAAAGATGATGACTAAAGTAGCAGAGTAGTTACTGAACAAACAAACAAAGCCTAGTGCCTTTTGATAATCAGTTCAAAGATTTAGAACTCGCGTGACTAAAAGCCCAGTATGAACTCAACAGCGAATTAGATAATCTAAGAAAGAACAAGATCTTTAGAGTGGTCACAACCTGAATGTCTCTGCTCCAGTCAACAGAATCACTGACTATGAATGCTGCCTTAACTCTCTGTGTTTGCACGGCAATTTTTCTCTTCGCCATCTCATTAGAAGTGCTATTCTGGTCAACGTCTGGCTTAGTTGTCCATTTCTTGTACGGTGCCAGTGGATCAATGGCATCAAAGTAGCTAGTGTACTCATCAATTGACAAAACATTTCTGTATAGAAAAGACATAAGCAGAAAAGGGTCAACCGGAGAAAAGAAATAAGAGAATCAAGCTATTGGAGTTCTCGTTTCAGGTGAAACAGTATTGAACACGCAACAATTAAGATGATATATGGAGAAGACTTGTCTGCGACATCGGAGTCCCCGAGAACTTGAGCGATTTTATTAACTTTGCTTGTGCCTATATATCACCTAGACATTAAAGTTATATCCTTCATTATCAATTTTGTTAAATACATATCTTGATCCTTATTGCCTCTCTCTCTCTTTCCCCCCTCCCCCCACACCACACAGCTGCATGCACAAGCAAGTAATTGAGACATGCTGGATACATTTGTGAACCTAGAGAAGTGGTCAAAATATTTACTTGTATCCATATTCAGACATCACAGCAGCAGGTTCTCCTTTGCCTACAGCAACGACAAGATCGTTCTCAAATCTGTGCAAAAACCTCAATTAGGAAACAGATTAATAAAATAGAGTAGCGTTGTTGACACCTAATTTTTCCCTATCCGTTTTAGTTTAATTACATATAAAATTAGGGGTTAATTTTTTACCCCTAAAGATGAATAATTTTCATTTAATCACATGGCATATAGACATTAGGTGCATTAGCATCAATAGGGTTCATTAGACATATTTTGCTAATCTAAAAAAAAAAAAAAATCCGGGCCGATCCAACCCGGTTCGAGTGGGCCGGATCAGCCCGGCCCAGTTCTTTTTGCCCTTTTTCTTTTCCTTCCTGCGTGGGCCAGCCCAGTTTTCTTTCCTCTTTGGCCCAGCCCAGCACAATCTTCTCTTCCTTTCTGTCACTCTCGGCGAGGACGGGGACCAGGGACAACGTTACCAGAGAGCAGAACGGCGTCGAGGGGCAGCAGAGGAACTTGCCCAGCAGCAGGGGGCATCGTCGCGCGTCGAAGTGGGGCCAGAGATCAGGCGGCCAGTGGTCCCAAAAGGAAGTTCCTGATCCGGGATAAAAGGGAGCAAAGAGGAGGAATCAGGGGGAGAACAGAGAGAAGAAGAGAAAAAAGGAGAGAGTTTCAGCAGAGAAAGGGGAGATCGAGAGAAGGTTGAGGCGAACCAGAGAGGTCCGAGCTTCGTCCGCTCGCCAGAGGACCGCCTGAACCGTCGCCGAGCCCCCCCAGCCGTCGCGCCTCTCTCTCTCATCGGCCGCGAACCAGGTGGGTACTAGCTAAGGTCCCCTGTTTTTGCTTCCCCTTCTCCCGCCTCTCGGGTGCCGGGCACACCGAGCCTATTCGGTGGTCGCCCGGCCCCGTCGACCGAAGCAAACATTTTTTTTGACACCCAGTGAGGATGGTATGGATGTTATACGTCGAAAATCAACCGTGAACTTAGTCAAAATCGGATCTGTGATCCCATTTTTTAAACGCCCCCACATGTTCGACGAAATGCCAAAATGGGGTCCAAATGATTTTTTGTGGAATCGGTACTTAGAGCTTGGTTTTTCATGCTTGATTATTGCCTATGTGTGCTGAATAGTGACTAATCTCGTGTTTTTCTTTCGATTTTTCGGCACATTTCGTTGTTTCTCAACTTTGGCCATGGACGAGCGTGCAAGTTGGAGCCGCTGTTGGAGTCCCACCTTGTTAGTTTCCGATGCCTTATTTTGAGAATGTATGCTTGTTTGTGCGAGTTAAATGTCTATCGGAGGAGCCGAACATGGGATGGTCGGATAGTCAGTTTTGGGGTCGCCGGCGGGGAGTTCCGGTTTTTCTTCAAGTCGCCAGTATGGTCGCCGGGACGACGGCCAGCGATGACGGCGTAAGGCTAGCGTCCGCCGTCGGTGCTGTGGTCGGAGCCGACGGTCAGCGGTGGGTGTTCCCGGCGAAACCCCGGCGTGGCCTCGGCGAAGACGTTCTCGGTGAAGAGGGCCATTGAAGAAGAGATAAGTTCTGGGCAGAAGACACGAAGGGGAAGAAGGAGTAAAAAGAAAAAATAGAAAAAGAAACAAAAAAAAAAGAGAAAAGAAAAGGAAAAGAGAGAAAAAAGAAAAGAGAAGAAAAAAAATAATTTAAAAATCAAAATTTGAAAACTCAGGCGGGTCGGTAACCCGGGTCGGGCAGTCGGGCGGATCGGGTCAGGGGACCCGGTCGGAATCTTTATTTTATTAATAAAAATTTTCAAAAAAAATTCCAAAAAAAAATCGAAAATGTTTAAAAATCCCAAAAAAATTAATTAATAAAAAAAAATTTAAAAAAATTTAAAAAAATTCAGAAAATTCAAAAAAATTTAAAAATTCGGAAAAATTCGGAAATTTTCCAAAAAAATCAGAAAATTAGGAAATGTTCAGAAATTAGTTTTTGGCTTAATTTCACTAGATTTTAGGTTAAAAACTCAAAAAATAAAAAATAAAAAATGAGAAAAACCCTCTAAAAAATTCTCAAAAATCGGATAAGCCATTAGGGCTTTACCTTAGGGCTTTTGATTGCCTTTTTCTTTATAGAGACGATGCTAGGTCGCTAGTTGTTTATTTTCTTTATGATTATCTGGTTACGCACTTTTAATATATTGATTATTGTTTTCTATTTTTAGAACGGTTAGGCGGAATCTTAACTTTTTCGATAGGCTGCCCGGTACGTTAGTTTGCGAAAATTCAAGTTTAGGTACCGAAATGGCACTAGTTAGATCGCTAGTGTAATCAAGTCCCCGAATTTTAGAATCTCTGATTTCGCGCGTATCGAGATGACACTCCCGCGTCTCGATCAGGGTTTCTAGCTGACCCTTGATCATGGCTAGTGACGACTCCAATCAAATGCTTAAATTAGATAATTCTCGTCGCGCGAGGTATGAGCCTTGGGAGTGCCTCGGTCATTGGATTAATGAACCATTTGGTTCACCATTCAAACGAACCAATCGTTGTTCATATCCATCGACAAATACCTCTTGGCCTAAACCCGATCTTTGGTGGGGGTAGGTCGCGACAAGCGTATTCGTGAGTAAAATAGAGGAGCCCACGCAGTATCCTAGTAGAATAGTTAGTACATGCATTGGCACCCTTCTGTGTCTTTTCTATTCGTATAATATAATATAGGCAGTGCATTTCCCTAGTTTCCAAGAACAAAGCACATGAGACGAAGAAATGAGACATGTTCTTTGATATCCACATACACACAATAGATATGTACATTCAACAAAGTCTATTTTCACAGGTTTGAACCTACTAATTTGTGTACCCGTAAATAATTATTGTACAGGAGAATTCGCATCAAACTAATAATACACAAGCACAATATTTTATTTTGCGATCGTAGATTTTCATAATCGTGATAGAGATACATGAAAAAAGCAAATGCAATCTCAGTTCTGATTTACATTAGCATGCTTCATTTCTCGTTGGAAGTTGGTCATAGAGATAATCCATCAAATCCATACCTATTTACCAGTTGTTTAAAAGGTGTGTGGCTCTGTATGACCTGCAAAGTATCTTGGTCAAAAGATGAGAGGCAAACAAAACAAAGCAGTTCCGGACCTGATAACAAGCAGAATTGTGAGGGCAAGCAGATTTTGTAAAACAAGAGACGAACTACCTGCGAAGGTAAAATGTTGACTCCAAATAGTTGACCTAAGTCCTGGACTCTTTTGGGTTCAGAAAAACCACCCCCTGCATCAGCCATTGCTATTAGCCGCGTGCAGTAAAAGGTCAACATCGATTCTTTAAGAATTAACACGCGAATTTTCTTATTTCGAGGCAGTAGCATATTGAACAATGAAAGGTAAGGGCATCTCAAAAGGCGTCGCAGATCAAAGTGCTTGAAAGACTTAAACATAAGATAGCAGCAATCTCGAAATCATCAAGAAGATTACTATTAGATCTTAAAAGTACTGATACTTGCTGATAAATGCATAATCAACCACAATAAGAGTATGATGTCCAGCATGCAACTTGAAAACTTTAGTTGGACCATTATATCATGGCACGCTCACCGCTGCTGATTCTATAGAACGGTCACATTTGCTAACACGTGTCAAAAGTGAGGAATGTAATAGTAAAAGTTGCTAACACATTAGAGCAAGTACGAGGACCTGTTGAAGTATACCGATCACGAACACTCACCATTTGTCAAGAATACGAAAGGTATCTTCAGCTTCCCTGAAAAGATGTAGAACATAAAGTAAGCGATAGCTGGTTATCAAACAGCAGATACGAATCTCCATATCCACCGCCCTCATAGTCCATCAGAAGATTCGGTAGCAAATCAGTGCAAAAAACACGCATTCGCAACGTAAACATCGGAAAACACGCGAAAGAACAAGATCGTTAGCATGACACAAGGCCCCGCAGGTATTGTCACCAAGCGACAGCGACAGCTTTACCAGAATCATCGTACAATCTCTTGAGCGCGCGGGGAGAACCGCCGACGGGAGCATGGCCGAGGAGAACTACGCAGTCGATGGCGAAGGCAATGCCGAACGAAGGCCTGCGATGCAAACCACAATCGTTCGACTCGATCAAGGACGAGAAGAGACGGAAAAGTTTCGGAAATCACAAGCGTCGAAGCGGGACCGAACACAACACACCGATTCCATTGCGAGCTGACTCGTCGCGAGAATGAGCGCGAGACGAGCAGAGACGGTTGCTCTTGGCGGCGGCGGCTCCGCGAGGCGATTGCGAAAAGCTGGCGCCTCATCCTCCGCTCACGGCGAAAATCCGCTTCGGGAGATTTGAAAGAGCTCGAACGAACCATTGGGAAATGAAGCTCCGAGGAGGACGGAGCGAGCTTCCACTGTCCCAGACTCGATCAACGTGAGAGAAACAGAGAGAGAGAGAGAGAGAGAGAGTGGCCCAATTGCTGAGAGTCTTCGCGTTCGATTGTTCAGGGGCCGCGAATAGGCCAGTTGAGACGATGGAGGGGCCTCGACTATGGAATCCATCATTTCAACGGGCCTAATTCTTGAAAAATAAATAATTTAGAAAATATTTTCTCAAAAATAAATCCTAAAAAGATTCCATCATATTGATAACCGTTTCCTTCCGATGCGAGCTCAGGTCTTAAGCTAGATTTTAGGCTCCGTTTTTCTCGTGAAAAGTAAATGATTTTGAAAACATTTTCCTAAAAACGATAACTTATATCGTTTGAAATAGTTAGTCAACATAAATCTTTTTATGAATATTTTCTTGGATGATGAAAATATTTTTGTTTATTCATTTTTTGTAGGCGATGCAAGCGATCATTTTTAGGAAAGATATTTTTCAAATCATTCATTTTTCACAAAATAAACGAAGCCTTAGTAAATGATGTTGGGCTTTTCTTTTCTTCTTTCATTTTCTTCTTTTGTAATTTTCTCTATCTTTTCTATTTCTTCGTAGCGTAATTCGGATGAGTTGTGCAAATACTTCTACAATTTTAGGCCACCGACTAATTTAAGGTAGCACTTTACCAAAAACCTTGCAAAATCATTAAATTACGAAAATTGCTCCTTTCACGACTATACTTGATGTGAACAACCAACACATCGAGCACCTCCAACGCCGCTGCTCTAACATGCGTTTGGCAGTTCACAGTCCGAGGGGATAAGATTTTGGCGGAAGGGTCAAGAAAAACAATCGGGTGTGAAAATGAGAAATTATTACATGCTTTACAAAGCACGTGAGCCAATATCATCTCGATCATTAATCATGTAGACCTCGCTATGGGCCCACTTGATCAATCATTGAATTGGGCTCGACACGTTATTTATAGACCATGTGATACCTTTTATGGACGTGACCTGGGCCTAACTCGGCTAAGATGAAAGAGGGGAAAAGTGCCAAAAAAGTCCTTAACCTTTTGCATTAGTGCAAATTTAGTCCTAAACCTTTTTTGGTGTCAATTCAGTCCTAAACCTTTTGTTTTTGTGCCAATTTAGTCATTCCGGCCAACTTTGACCGGAATTTGCCGACGTGGACGCCTGTCGGCTGGCGGCCGGTCACCGGCACCGACGTGGAAAACTTTAGTAATATTTTAATATTTTTTTTGAATTTTTATTTTTTTTCCTTTTTTTTTTCTTTTTTTCCATTTTTTTTTGTCTTCCCTCCTTCCTCTGGCCGGTCGCCGGTCTAGCAACCGGCCAGAAGCCAGAGGCCGGCGAGCTCGACCTCGCCACCACTGGTGAGGGCGGCCTCGCCCGGCGAGGGCAAGGGCCTTGCCCGATCCGGCGAGGTCGAGCCTTGCCCGATCCGGCGAGGTCGGGCTTCGCCTGACCATGGCGAGGCTCGAGCCCTCGCCACGGCCTTCGGCGAGGGCTCGAGCCTCGCCCGACCAAGGCGAGGCTTGCCCTCGCCGGGCAAGGCCGCCCTCACCAGTGGCCGGCGAGGTCGAGCTTGCCGGCCTCTGGCCTCTGGCCGATTGTCGGACCGGCGACCGACCAGAGGAAGGATGGAAGACCCAAAAAAAAAAAAAGTGGAAAAAAAAAAGAAAAAAAAGGAAAAACATAAAATTCAAAAAAATATTAAAATATTACTAAAGTTTTCCACGTCGGCGCCGGTGACCGGCAGGCAGGAGTCCACGTCGGCAAATTCCGGTCAAAATTGACCGGAAGGACTAAATTGACACAAAAACAAACGGTTTAGGACTAAATTTGCACCAATTTAAAAGGTTTAGGATTTAATTGGCACAAAAAAAAGTTTAGGACTAAATCGGCACAAATGCAAAAGGTTTAGGACTGAATGAGCATAAAAAAAAGGTTTAGGACTAAATTGACACTGATGTAAAAAATTTAGGATTTTTTTGGCACTTTTCCCGATGAAAGAGACCCACATCTAATTCATCTCTCTTTTGAGTGATCTAAAATGTCGGAGAAATGTTGTAAGATCCTCCTAAAACTTAAAGAAACTGCCTGTCTTAGATGGACACATCGCAACTGCTAATCTCGGTCCTCGCGTTGATCTTAATCTCATCTATATCTCTCTTATGGTCACGTGACTCGTGTCCACACGACATGAACAGCCTGTTGCCAACTAAACAGCGATGGAATCAAGCACTTGAAGCAGACGAAGTCCTTGACCGGCAGTGAAGGAATTTTGCTTAATGGGAAAGCAATTAATACGGGAAATTGTCCAAAAATTTATAAATTTATTACACTTTTATCAATTCAGTACTGAACCTTTCAATTTTGCCAATTGAGTCATAAACCTTTTCACGTTTTACCGATTGAGTCCATCCGACCAATTTTAACATGTGGACACCGGTAATACCACGTAGGACAGTGGGCACTAACGCGGATAATTTTTAATAATATTTATAATATTTTTCGAATTTTTTTTATTGTTTTCTTCTTTTTTCTTTTCTTTTTCTCTTTTCATTTTTTTTGCATCAAGTTTGCAGATTTGCCAAGTACGATTCTCATATACATGTAAGAAGGAACGTTGGAATACCTCCAAAAGTATGTCATTGAGATCGCATGCGTTAGAGAAAGGAGCAAGAAGAACCATAAATTGTTCATTTGATTCTACCTAATTCAAGTGGGATGCTGACCGCTTTCAAGGAACGTCATACTTGAAACATTATAAGGAAAATTCATAGAAGACTAGCGAATACTAGTTACTTTTTGAGATAGGGAAAATACAAAATGGAAAGATCGTGTCAGCTTCCAAAAAATTGACTATTGTGCAAATACCACAAAAAGAAAAGGCATCTTTCGTCTGAATAGGCATATGTCAAGAATCGCATTCCTTTCTCAAGATGAAGTTTGACAGCGTCTTCAACATTATTCACAACCTGCATAGGTAAACATAAAAGAGTTCGACTAGGATGAGCTATTTTCGAATTCATTTTTGACCTTGGAAATTTTAGAGAGGTCAAATTCCCAAAAAAAGTGGCTTTCGATTATGCACAGTTTTGAAAGACCGACATTTTGCTAGGCTGAAGAGCGAAAGGGTTCGATCAGTCATGTTTCATCCAACCAAAGTTAGAATTCACATATCACCCAGAGCGTAGCAATCAAGGTACGTGAATATGGGAGGATTATCCATGCTGACACCTCAAACACTTAAGGCCATGTTTGGCTCATGGCCACGGAATCATGAAAAGGAATCCCAATCTCAGCAATCAAATTCCTAGGAGTGGGGCTCTTTCTTTCTTCATTTTTTGGTTTCAAATCACCAATGAAGAGAGAAATGTCCAACGTGAGTTGCAAAATGAGTTTAAAACATGGAAGAAATTGAATGCTTCTCCAATCAACATACACAGCGAAAATCTAGTGATAAGAAACAAAATGAAGAACCACATAAGATCGCTCAATAATTTCTTGATTATTGTCCTCTAAATGATTTTACAGTTCACAACAAACCCATTGTAGACAATTCGTCAAAATCTCGCGAGTCAAGCATTTCACGCAAAATCCGCAGCGATGAAGATGAAGCCATTCCTGTGTAACTTCAAAGTACTTCACAACAGTTACCTCACGCCAGTGTGATACTCTTATCCTCATCGTGTTTTGAGTCAAAGACCCAATCACGAGATCAAATGGAGTGACAGCAACTGAGCCGAGTTTGTAAATGGAACTTTATGTCCCCGTCCAAGCCAACGTGATGCTCGGAGCTGACATCTCCTTAAAGAATCCTAACAAGTTTCACGGTGGCAAGAGAGAGAAATGATTTCACCTAGTAGAGGAATGGGAGGGCTATGGAATCAAGAGGCGGGCAAAACTCACGTGGTAAGGATTTGAAGATGATGAACGGAGAGAGAGAGAGAAAGAGAGTTCTGGTATTGTAGGATTTGCAGATGATGATGATGAAGCTCAGACAAATGGTGGGTTGGGTTCACGAATGTTTTTCTTTTCTAGGAATCCCTGTACCACCTCTGCCTGAGCCATCCAATGCTGCATTTTTAAGGGGAATCCGTTCCCTAGGCACTCTGATTCTGCGATCATAAATCCATCCGAAGGTGAGTTGCAATGGGATTCCATTTCCTTTGCTTTTACTCCAAGGTGAACCAAACAAGACCTAAGTGAGTGATTACACAATGTACTTACTACGAGATGAGTTGCAATTACAATGGGATTCCATTTCTTTTTTTAGTTATTTCCTCTGCCTTTACTCGCCAATCCATGAGAATCCCCGTTCAACCTTCGTCGGGTCCTCTTTCATTCAGCAATCAATAATTTGACAAATATTTTCCTAAAAAGGATCGCTTATATCGCTCGAAATAATTAGTCAATAAAAAATATTTTATTATTGACAACAATTTATTAGGGGTGTCAAAAAGACCCGCGCTGGCCCGGTCCGACCCTCGCCAGCCTGACCCGGCCCTAAAATTTGGGGTATTTTGGGGTCGGGTCTTTATTTTCTTGGAATAGGGCCCTAAAATTTGGGGTATCAAAGGGTTGGGGTTAGATGGGCCGACCCATTGACACTCTGGGCCGACCCATCTCCCTCTCTCAGTCTCTCTCCCATTCTCTCTCCCCTTCGCTTCTTCTCTCTCGGCCGTGAACTTCTGTCTCCCCCTTTTCACTCTCCATCCAGTTCAGCCTCGACCGCGACCCCCCGATCAGGGAAAGCTTTCGATCCTCCCTCTTCGATTCCGACCGTTTCCCCCCGGTGCGATCGATCCCCCCTTCGCCGTCGATCTCCGCGAGTTGCCGCCGATTCGACGACGCCGACGATGGAGGAGCTGGGGGAGCGCCCGGGGAGAAACCCTAGATCTCTTCTTCTTACGCTTCTTCTCCTCGGCGCTTTTTTCGAGATCCCTTTCCGCGGGACCGGCGGGGGGCGGGCGATGGCGGATCGGGAGGAGGAGGACTCGAAGATGGCGATGCGCCTCGGCATGAAGCACTCGCCGCCGGAGCCCAAGCGGAGCAAGCCCAGGGACGCCGCTGCCGCCGTCGGTTGCTCGTCGCCGGAGGACGGCCGCCGGATGCAAAGGGAGCTCATGGCCGCCGCGGCCGAGAAGAGGATGCTGGCCGCGAGGAGCGCCGGAGCGGCGTCGCTCCGTCGCCGCTCCGTCTCTCACAGCTCCCGTCGCCGGGTGTCGACGACGCCTAATAACGAGAAGTCTAAGCCTGTCCCGAGGAGAGACGGGGGATTCGGTGTGGATGATGGGCAAACTGGGAGGGGACTGTCGAGCGAAGAAGCGCATCAATTGTGACCCTAAACCCGACCCGACCCGACCCTATTCTTGGAGTATATGCTGAACAGGGTCTTGGGTTGGGTCGGGTCGGGTCGGGTCGAGCGTAACCCTGTATATTTCGGGTCGGATCGGGTATCATGAAAACCCGACCCGACCCGACCCATTGACACCCCTACAATTTATATCTAAATATTTTTCGTAGATAGCAAAAATATTTTTAGTTTGTTCGTTTATGTAAGCAATACAAGCGATCATTTTTAGGAAAATATTTTTTAAATTATTCATTTTTCGCAAAACAAGCAGAGTCTTAATCAAAGCTACACTCCCTTTGCGTTTGTGCTATAGTCCCATCTTCATTCTTGATCATATTAATTAATCACCCTGGCCAAAAGTAATGCAAAATCTCTTGTTCTCTAAATAGGCATAACTACTCTAACAGCTTCTTTTTCTTTTTTTCACTCTAACATCTTTTCATCAGCTAACATTTAGTTTTTCTCGTGGACCAATAGCATCTGTTTTTATGGTCTTCGTAGTCAAAAGCTAAATTGGAAATTAGATTACTTTTTTGAACGCAGGAGATTATGAAAAGCCAAAAGAAGCAAAGATGAATTGACTGTTTTTGTTAGCCATCACATAAACAAACAAACGGAGAAAATTATGCAGATGCAATCCTAATTTTTTCTTAGTCTGTCATACTCTAACTCTTAACTGACTCTCAGACGTCTCGACCTCTAGCCCCTCCTGAAAAGTTGAGAAATCAAACTTCCCACCTCCCCCTTCCTAAGTAGGAAGGGTGACTTTTGAGGCAAACCTCAGTGGTTGATGCAATCCTAATTTGATGACAGCGTAACAATGTACTAAGCATTGGCCAACGGAAGTATGTGATTATCTTCTTCTAACGAGACAATCATGTTGAGATTCATCCAACGTAAGACAGGTCAGCTTGGCCAGCATGCTCATCAATTGCGAATTCTTAAATGGGTTAATACCACGAAACATCCCAAACTAATCACAAACTAATTTTTTGATCATGAAAAACTTCAAAATGGTACACTTGTGACAAATTTACCCCAAACTAATTTTTTTGCCATCAAAAACCCTAAACCGATACATTTGTGGCAGATTTACCTTATGTTAAATTGAATTAATATCACAAACTGATACATCTGTGATAAACAGAGGATAAAACCCTAAATCAGTATACCTGTCAACTGTTACATGTCATCCAACTAAAAAATTTGACGATAAATTTAACGGAAACTAATAGAGGGTAAAATTGTCATAGGTGTACCTGTTTGGGATTTTTGGAAATAAAAAAAATTAATTTAAAATAAATTTATTACAAGAGTAATAATTTGAGGTTTTTCATAATATTAATCATTCTTAAATAGCTTTGCTAATAAAATGGAAGTGACAAGCAGTGCTTCCACTACGGCATGTACGTTTGGAAAAGGACATATTCCCATTATATTCTTTTGTATGTTGGCCTTCTATTATATAGTGCAAGGGAGAGCAGTCAATTCCAAAAAGCCTATTGACTTATCTCTCTGTTGGGTGCTTAAATAAGAAGAAAGTTGGTGTCGTTTCGTCATGTCATGTCATCGTGGTTGCACTTCGACAGTCAAAGATGACTAGAGTGTCATGTTAGATATATCCAACGAGACTTACCTGAAATGATTTGATTGCATTTTTCCTCATAAGTATAAGACTACATTAATTCAACTAAAAAATTTATACTTCATTGGTTCGAGCTTTGGTACAATAACTTTAGGATAGATTGTGCAATTATCCCGGAAATATGGCAATTCAGTTTTCTCAACCCCATGCTTGCGCTCAACTCAGTATAGTATATATGCTTGCATTAAACTCGATTCAACTCAAATATTAAAAACTAAAGGGAAAATTCCAAATAAGGGGATGAAGTGAGGTTAAATTTTTTCTTTTAAAGAACCCAAAGTGGATATTATTTCAAATAAGGACATGAAGTGACCAAGTCGGTCTCCAATAAGAGCCTAAGCTTGTTGGTCGGCCAAAATTTTCCTAGCCGATGAATACTTAATTTTTTCGACGACCAAAATAGGGCAATTTTGTCCGAAATAAAATCTGGATTAAAATTAAGAAGAAAAATTTAACGTAGCATTGATGTGGCGCCACATCTGTAAAAGTTTAAAAAAACTAATTCATCATAAGTTACTGTTCATCTTCTTTGAAGTTACTGTTTATCGTCTTTAATCTCACGATCATTCGAGCAAACTCCTCTGGCACACATTCGTTGTTGCCACCCGGCGAATGGCAAGCACCACAAGAAGGCCAGCGGGAACAATCCTATGACACTAAAGGATTTGGGGAATTCAATTACAAGGAATATACAGTAGGCAAAACTAAGAATAATCAAAGAACGATGCGAGCGTGGGGCCACAGTGAAAGAGCAGAGACCGCGATTGAGGCGACGGAGACGTAAAAAGCCGTGCTGTTGAGATATGCAAACCAATACAGACTTGGGCCACTCATTATAATGTTTCCGGCTTGATGTGGTTTTCCAAGAGCAATGCTGCTGGAATTAGCGGTAACGACAATGGAATTGGCTGCGGTATTTGAAGAGGAATCCTGCCAGTATCCTCCCGGAGAACTGAGAACGGCTTGGTAAGTGGCAGTCGCAATTAAGGTAGCCACTACAAGGCTTATGTTGCGAGTGGCTTCATCTCTGACACCCAAAGAATATGCGCACTTCTCAAAGACATTTAAATCCCCGCTAAAAAACTGTGATAGAGAGAGGGTAGAAGTAGATCTTAGGCATAACCTCCTCGCAACATCTTCATCAAAATGAACATTCACTCAGAAGATAACCAAGGCCGTCCTATTCTGGAAGTTCTTCGCATTTACATTCGTGTATCCAATCAATAGATTGATGATCCGAAAGAATTGCAAAGGGAACAAAATAAAGTGTGTATCCCTTCGATTTTAATCACTGCTTTCTTACAGGTTTTACTATTGTGCACAAAGTGAGCTCACGGCATACAAGTTTGAATGATGCAAGTGATGCAACCATCGATGAACAAAGGGAAAAAGTTTTACTAAATCTAATTTATCAAATGCAATTATTTGAGCTAATGTAGTGAAGTCCTGAATCTTTTTAAATAAGTGTGATATAGTCCTTTCCCCCAAAATCATTTACCTGGTAGCTAGGAATATCTCATGTGAATTGTAACATAGGTGAATCCGCAAAAGTGATGACCCTAATAACTATGCCTTTATTGCGCCAACTAAAATGCTTAGAATTCAATTGCATTTTGTATATTAGTTCTCTTTCTATGAAGAGAAAGACTTCCAAAGACAGGTTTCCTTGATGCATAAGATTCCACTAATCAGGGAGTAATTTTCTGATCCACAAAATGATTATTTTATGGTTATGTCGGATTTTCCTTTTTAGCTTACATTTCACTAGCTTCTATCTTCGTACAGTATGTTCAGATGAACTGAATTTCAAAAGAAGGACAGAGATTTTGCTAATCCATAGGAAAAATGAAATAATTGAAAAAAAATTAATTTAAGTTATTGTTGTGTTAGGGAGGAGCTATTATGATGTAAATACTTGGAAAGAAATTATTCATCCAAAATCATCCAACTTAAAAAGATTTAGAGCTCACTAAAAACTGATTTTTATTGGGGTTGAAACAATCTTGATCACTCCTTTTCTTTCCTTCCTTTTTCTCTATAACTTTCAACCAAAACATTGTTAGGCCAATTAAAATGAACACAAAGTGGAAGCATCACGAGCCTAAAATAGTTTTCCCACTTTTGAACTGAAAATATGGGCTTGTTTAATAAACGCTAATGTTGATAATCGTAAGCGGTGAAAATAGGAATAAAAAACTGTTTGTTGATAATTAAAAATACATCACCGAATATGATTAATTTCTTTCCAACTATGAAACTATGATTTCTATTGATAGGTTTTAACAATCTAATAGAGAAGATTCTTATTATTGTCCGTTAAACAGATTACAAGATTAGGTGAATGTTTTGACTGAATTGAGTCTTTTAAGTCAAACACCAGTAAGGATTATCATACAAGTTTGATGTCATCCACTGCAAAATTATTAATTTTCGAGCACTAATTTTAATTTTCAAACGTGCCCATATGTATATATTAATTTAAACAAAAACAATGGAAAAACAATCTACGTACTCATATAATCACTATCTTAATATGAGTATTTGACCTTTGTTTTTATATATTGAAGCGCTACTTGTTGACCTAATTTTTCCAACCCGTCTGAATGGCATGAAAAGTCTATTATATGTTTGGATGCTGAGTGATTTGAAGAGAAATGAAATGGTTAGAATAATTACTAAGGAGACAAATGAGGATAAAAGAATGGATCCATCTGTGTAAAAACTGCATTCAATAATAGGGTAGAGCCTACCCTCCCGCGACCAAGTGCACGGGGAAATTGCCAAAAAGAGAAGTGGAAGTAGAAGATTGTGAGGGAAAGAGTGATATACATCCCTCCTAATTCCTTTTCTACTCTCGTACGAAAGAAACCAAACAATGTGGTCCGTTCCAATCTCCTCATTCTGAATGTTTTCTAAAACCATATACTTATTACCATTATATTGGATCCTGGGTAAGATTGTGTCGTATTGAAGGTCGAACAACAAAAGCACAAATAACCACGAAACCGATTGAACTATACCTTGGGCTACCCCTCGGATGCAGTAATATGTAAGACGGTGTTACCATCTTGGTCTTTCCAATCCAAAATTTGTGTCAGATGGACTTGCTTAAGCCATCCAAACAAAACGTTAAATGCTTTGAGGTTGTGGTTCTTGACGGCAACGTGAACCACAATCTCACATCGACTCGTTAAGTCTTCGATGGATGATCTGCAAGCAGATAGGAATTCGACCGAGAGCTCCATCTCATCGTCTCCTTTCCTTGCGACATAATGCAAAGGGGTGATCCTGCGTCATCCTCGGACTCTAATCAACTCGGGGTTGAGGGTCATGAGTGCCCTCGTGGTGTGATAATGCTCGTGTTGCAAAGCCAAGTGCATGGGGCTCTAACCCTCCGGATCCTGCTTCCAAGCAAACGATGGCTTCAAGATGGCCACCTCCATGGCCACTTGGGTTTTCCCAGCAACCGCGGCGACATGTAGAGGAGTATTTGGGAAGGGGTCCTCAGATACACAATCTAAGAGTTTTCGGTCCTCCACAATTAACCTATGTAGCTCATCAACATCATCATGTTATATTGCTTGTTGAAGCTGAGGGTCCATTGTTTGACGAGGGAAATATAGGAGAAGAGTGGCTTTTCTCGTTGATGATGGATGGAAGAAGAAGTAGTGAACTTGCGGAATCATAAATAGTGCCACAGTCAAGTAAAGTGTAATTAGGCAACCTGGTGTTTATGAAGCATCCCATAGGAACAACGCAACTAGTTGGGGATCTGTCTCTTGAACGTGTTGAGGTTGTCTCACATCGGTTGTGGAAGGGGCTAGTAGTCAGTTTATAAATGTAAGGGAAAGCCTCATCCTTTGAGCTAGCTTTTCGGTTGAGAGAGGCCCAAGACCACTCAACACTGGTATCAGAGTTTTGGTTATTGCTGGATTTTTCTGTCTTGTGTTAAACGATGGAAACGAATACGAGTAGAATGGTTACATTGAATGGTTCGAATTATCAAGCATGGAAAGGAAAGATGGAAGACCTTTTGTAGGTGAAGGATTATTATTTACCCGCGTTTGCTGATGAGAAACCCGAGAATAAACTAATGCTGAATGGGCTATATTTCATTGTCAAGTGTGTGGTTACATTAGGCAGTGGGTAGATGATAATGTTTTGAATCATATCATTGAGGAAACGCATGCACGCAGTTTGTGGAATAAGCTCGAACAATTATATGCTTAAAAGACTGGGAATAACAAGTTATTTATGATAAAACAGATGATGGCTCTGAGATATCAAGATGGTACTCATTTGACTAATCATTTAAATTCTTTCCAAGGAATTATAAGCATTATGGTTGCTTGATAGTTTGTTGGACTCGTGGGAGACGTTTCGAATGTCATTGTCCAATTCAGCCCCGAATGGTACGATTACCATGGATTTGGCCAAGAATAGTATTTTAAATGAAGAGATGAGAAGAAAGACACAGGGATCCTCCTCTTCACATTCTGATGCCTTGGTTGTTGAGAAAAGGGGAAGAAGTGAAACTCGAGATCCGAGAAATAGAGATAAGAGCAAAGATAAACACAAAGGCAAATACAATAAATTTGCAAATGTTGAGTGCCAATATTGCCATCAAAAGGGACATATTTAGAGGTTTTGTCATCAAATGAAAAGAAAGAAACAAAAAGAGAAAAATAAAGAGAAGAACAATGATAATGACAGCAATGACAATCGTGTTGCTACACTTGCAGAAGACTTTTTCATTGTCTTTGATGGTGATGCAGTGAATTTTGTATGTCATGAGACTAGTTGGGTAATTGATAGTGGTGCATCTATTCATGCTACATCTCGTTGGGATTTCTTTACATCTTACAGGTCATATGACTTTAGATCTGTAAAGATGGAAAACACTGGATTTGTTGAAGTTGTAGGCATTGGTGATGTGTGCCTAGAAACTAGCAATGGCACGAGGTTAGTATTGAATAATGTTAAGCATATACCTAATATTCATTTGAATTTGATTCCACAGATAAGTTGGATGATTAGGGGTATTGCAACACTTTCAGTGATGATCGATGGAAGCTCACTAAAGGTTCTATGGTTGTGGCTAGAGGTAAAAAATGTTCTTCGTTGTACATTATGCAGGCAAAGTTGTCCACACACAAAATTAATGCAGTAGACAACGGAGAAACAGTTGAGTTATGGTACGAGAGGCTCAATCACATTAGTGAGAAGGGTTTGTCAATATTGACCAAGAAGAAGCTCCTTTCAGGAATGAAAAGTTCACCACCAAAGAAGTGTGCTCATTGTTTAGCAGGAAAGGAAAATAGAGTTGCACTCAAAAGTTCCCCTCTTTCAAGAAAGTCAGGTATTCTTGATTTAGTGCATTATGATGTTTGCGATCCTATGAAGACAAAATCACTTGGTGGCTCTCTTTATTTTGTTACTTTCAAAGATGACTATTCAAGGAAAATTTGGATTTATACCTTGAAAACTAAAGATCAAGTATTAGATTCTTTTAAGCAATTTCACACTTCAGTTGAGAGACATACCAGAAAGAAGTTGAAATGCATTAGAACTGATAACAGGGGATAGTATATTGGACCTTTTAATAAATATTACAAGCAATAGGGTATCCGACATCAAAAGACACCTCCTAAGATACCTCAGTTAAATGGCTTAGTTGAGAGGATAAACAGGACACTTATTGAAAGAGTAAGATGTTTACTTTCACAAGCAAAGCTACTGAGATCCTTTTGGGGTGAGGCTTTGAGTACAGTTACACATGTATTAAATATTACTCCATGTGTTCCTTTAGAGTTTGATGTTCCCGATAGAGTTTGAATAGGCAAAGATGTTTCTTATGATTATTTGCGTGTTTTTGGGTGCAAGGCATTTGTGCATATTCCCAAAGATGAGAGGTCTAAACTTGATGTGAAAACACGACAATGCATATTCATTGGCTATGGACAGGATTTGTTTGGCTACAAGTTCTATAATCTAGTTGAGAAGAAAATTAGAAGAAGCAGAAATGTTGTGTTTATGAAAGATCAAACAATACAGGATATTGAGAAATTAGAGATGATTTCAGTGCCACAGGTTAGTAATGACTTGTTTGACTTGGATCCAGTTCCTCATACACATATTCCTGCACAGGTCGATGAGGAGCAATAGGAAGTGAATGTATGGAGAATGCACATATTCCTTAACATGTTGAGATAGATAATACCGTTCCTGAACCAAAGACTCCATTAGATGCTCCACAAGATATTCCAATTCGGAGATCCATCAAAGACCGACGACCTTCCACCAGATATTCTGCAGATGAGTATGTATTATTGACTGATGCAGGTTAACTAGAGTGCTATGCAGAAGCAATAGAAGATGAATGCAAAAGAAAATAGTTTGATGCAATGCATGATGAAATGCAATCACTTTATGATAATCATACTTTTGAGCTGGTGAAGTTGCCTAAAGGTAAAAGAATTTTGAAGAACAAGTGGGTATACAGGTTGAAACAAGATGAACATACTTTACAATCACAATACAAAGCTAGATTGGTTGTTAAGAGATTTGGTTAGAGAAAGGGTATTAACTTTGATGATATATTTTCTCCAGTGGTAAAAATGTCTTCTATTCGTGTGGTTCTAGGCTTGGCAGCTAGCCTAGACTTGGAAGTTGAGCAGATGGATGTTAAAACAGGCTTCCTACATGGTGACTTGGAGGAAGAGATATACATGGAATAATCAGAAGGTTTCAAAGTGAAAGGAAAAGAGAATTATGTATGCAAACTGAAAAAGAGTCTCTATGGCCTAAGGTCAGCACCGAGACAGTGGTAAAAAAAGTTTACCTCAATTATGACTGAGCAGGGAGACTTCCTCAGATAACTGTGTGTTTATCCAAAAATTTTCTGATGATGACTTTATTATTTTCTTGCTTTATGTTGATGATATGTTAATTGTTGGCAAGAATGCTTCACGAATTGAGTTGTTGAAAAAACAATTGAGCAAGTCTTTTGCCATGAAAAACTTGGGCCCGGCGAAGCAGATTTTTGGCATTAGAATTACTCAGGACAAAAATGCTAAGAAGTTGGTCTTGTCGCAAGAGAAGTACATCGAGAAGATTCTTCATAAATTTCACATGGACAATGCTAAAGTGGTTAGCACTCCTCTTGCTGCCCACTTTAAGTTGAATACAAAGCAAAGTCCCACAACTGATAAAGAGAAGAAAGACATGGAAAGTGGGTGGCGCATGCAGTTTGCATTGTTAGTTGTTATTTATCAAATCCAGGTAAAGAGCATTGGAGTGCAGTGAAGTGGATCATGAGGTATCTTCGGGGAACTTCCAGTTTGAAACTCAATTTCAGGACCGAGAAACTTGAGTTAATTGAATACACAGATTCCGACTTGGCTGGAGATATTGATACTCATAAATCTACTTCTGGTTATTTGATTTCCTTTGCAAGTGGGGTTGTGTCATGGAAGTCAAGGTTGCAGAAGTGTGTTGCGCTTTCTACAATAGAAGCTAAATTTATAGCGGTGACCGAAGCTAGTAAAGAGTTACTATGGCTAAAGAAGTTCTTGGAAGAACTTGGGGTCAAGCAAAAGAGGTATGAGTTATTTTGTGACAACCAAAGTGTGATTCATCTTGATAAGAATTCATCCTTTCATTCTAGATCGAAATACATTGATGTTAGATATCATTGGATGAGGGATATTCTAGATGAGAAGTTGTTGGAACTTGAGAAAATTCATACGATCATAATGGTTCCGATATGATGACAAAGACTCTATCAAGGGAGAAGTTTGAACATTGCAAATTTGTAGCAGGGATGGTGAATCCCTTCATATTGTCGTGAGGGGGAGATTTGTTGGCTGGGTTTACTTCCATGTGGAGGAAGCCCAATGAATTGCAAACCAAGGCTTGAACCCATATGTCTATTCATATGGAAAAATAGGGTTTCTCACTATTATTATGTCGTGACCGCAAAAAGAGCGTTTTTTGAGAAACACAGTAACAAGAGAGAAAGAGAGCAGAAAATCTGAGTTTGAGGATATATCTGATGCTGACGTCAAAGGTCGATTCATGGTTCGATTGAGCTGAAATTTTGTTAGCGTGGTCGTGCCGCATTCTTTTCGAATCTGATCGGTTTGATTTTCAGTTGAAGCTCCCCACATTAGGTTTTCGTGGGTTGCACCAAAAGTGCGTTTTTTGTGAGATTTATCATTTTATCTCTTATGAATCTCATGTTTATTGCTAAGAATGATGTTCTTGATGTCTTTGATGCTATTTACCTCTAGTTTTTGCTAGAGAAGAACTTTGTTCACTCAATTTTGCTGATAGTGAAGATTTTTGGGTGGATGTTGACACCTATTTTAATTTGCCCAAAATTAATTGCACAAAATTTAGGAGTTAATTTTCTTTAATTCCTAAAACAAAAAATATTTATATTTAAATGCATTGCATAGAGAAATTAGGCACATTTGTATTAATAGGGTCTATAAGAATTTTTTTTTAAAAAAAATTTCAAAATTTTAAAAAAAAATTCTGAGTTGGGTCGGATCGGGGCTGGGTCGACCCGGCCCTTTTCCTTTTTTCGTTTTTCCCCCGCGCGGGCCTAGCTCGCCTTTCTTTTTTTTTCTTTTTCCCTACGCAGGCTGGGCCTAGCCCGGCTCAGCTCCCTTCTCTTCCTCTTTCCCCCACGCCGACCTGTCTCTTTCTCTCCCCTATTCGCCCTTGCATTTGGCCGCAGAGCGATGAACGGCGGAGCAGCCGCTATGCCATCCCTATCAGGCCAGAGGAAGGCCGAGGGAGCACGCCAACGGGATTGGCATTAATGGCTAGTCTCGTCCTCCCCGATTTCCCGGCCTCCCTTATCTCCTCCTTCCTCTCTTCCCCCTGTCTCTCTGCCCCTCACAGAACCGGCCCCCCTGCACTGGCCTACAAATGGTCACAAAAGTCTTCAAGGATCGTAGGCTGGTGCAGGCCGTCGTTAGCGGACGTAACGGAGCAGAGAGTGAGCATCGTCGTCGGCTATATAAGCCGGAGAGGGAGAGGGAGGCCGGGTCGGCCATTAGAGAGAGAAAACAGAGATAGAGAGAGAGCAGAGCAGAGAGAGAATCAGAGAGAAAAGAGAGAGAAAGAGAAGAGATTCGAGCTTTTACATGTCCCCGTAGCCGCGCGCCGTCGACCGTAGATCAGCCAGAAATCCTCCAGTTGCGTCGCCGACTGGTGAGCCTCCCCCGGTCCCGCCTTGCTCTATTTTGCCTTGTTTTTGTGCGCGGTTTGGTCGGGACTCGCACCGGCCATTTCACGCGAATCCCATCCCATATCATTGTCCCCTACCGCTCATGCACCATCGCTGAAGGTAAGCCAGGTCGCCGGAGTACGCCAGATCTCCGAGGTAGGTCGAAAACCATCTGTTTTGGTTGCGCACGCCGAGTGTTTGTCGAAGTGCCTCAATGAGGCTAGTTTGTCTTTGGTCGCCGGGCCGGCGAGCAAGACGTTGGACGATGAGTGGGCTGGTTAAGGAGGCTCGGCGGTGGTCACTAGGGAACGGTTTTTGGTCGGCGCCGATCTGGGTCAGCCGGCGATAGGCCAATTTTTGGGTCCGCCGGCATCCCCGCATATTTGTGTACACGGGTCGACCCGACCCGGATGAACCGATCCGACCCGGGTCAACGCTCTGGGTCGGATCTGTTGACCCGAGTCAGTTCTGACCAACCCGGATCAGTCGACCCGACCCGGGTCAACGCCCTGAGTCGGATCCGTTGACCCGGATCAGATCCGACCAACCCGGATCCGTGCCCGACCCAGTAAAATATTATATTATATTTTTTTAAAAAAAAAATTTCCTTTCCGTATTTATCTTCTTATTTTAAAAAAAAATTTAAAATTTTTTTACTCCTCTAAATTATGTGATATATCTGAATGTTTTAATTTATCATTGTATTATTATGCATGTTATTATAATTGCATAAATTTTCATGTTTAAATTAGACAAGCCTATAGGGTTATACGGTAGTACTTTGCATGTTTTCTTACTACTGTTTTATTATTATCATTATGCATGTTTTTAATTAGACTATAACTGCATAAATTGTTGTGTTTTGAATGTTGTTCGCCTTAGTTAGGGTTAGAACCTTAGGCTACATATCTATTTTGACTGCTAATCGTTTATGATTATGCACTCGTTTGATTACCTCACATGTTAGGAGAAAGGTCCTAAAATCAATCCAAATTGCCTGATAAACGTTTTCAGAAATGAACAGGGTAAAAAGGTACCGAAAGGGCATTAGTTATCCAACTAGTGTAATCAAGTCCCCGAACTCATTTCATCTCTAGTTCGTAGGAATAGGGTGATTCTCCCATCACCTTATTTGGGTTTCTAATCGACCCACCCCAAATCGATTAGTGGTGACTCCTTGATATAAACCACTTGCAGGTAAAAAACCTAAACCCTAAGTCGCGATATAGTATGGGCTTGGGAGAGTCCGAGTTAAGTCTTGAACCTAGACTTAGCACGTACCAGGCGAGACCCCCTTTTTTTGCATGTTGATAAAAAAAGCGAGAGGTCGGTCGCGACAGACTGGCGACTCCACTGGGCAATTGCATTTTTTAAAAGTGGACTTAAGCCAATTATTTTTTTTATCCTGTTCAAAATAATTTTTGTTTGGCAGCGAAGACTCCAGGTATGATCCTGACATTAAGGTGTTATTTGTTCTTGCAGGTTCAAATTGATTGTTTATAAATTATTGTGCATGCTTTAATGATTTAGCACTACACTATTGCACACACAACCACGCTGCCGGACCTGGGCCGCGATAGGGCATTTTAGGATGGTGTTAAGAAAGATACGACCTCGAACGCGAGCCCGTGATGTAGAGGTTGCCTTTCTTTTCCCCGAAATTTATTTCTAAAAAATCGTAAAGAAATATCTTTAGCCGTTATTCGCATAACTATAAGATATTCCTTTCGATTTGACCAAGGTTAAAAGGACTTGACACCAACACGAGACTGCGACGGTCAGGCACCCTTTTAACGTTATTTTGCTGAGCCAGTTTAGATAGAAATCGAACCTCACTCCTCATGTGCATGTTGTTATGATTGCCATGGTCAAGGAAAGGTATATATTCTATCCCTTCTCATTTTATTATGCAGCCTACTTATTCAATTGATTTGTTACTGTTAGGCCACCCGTTGATTGCATTCTATATACGATGGGAAGAGCTGATGTCCAATTCGTCCCCACTCCTAAGAAAGAGCTTCTGGCATGGTGGGATCGACTCAATCAGAATGATCAACAGTATGTCAAAGCAAGAATTAGTCGCCTACTTCCACTGCTCAAATCAATATCCATTCTGGCATGATGCAGGCATTAGCACATTTCTGGTGCCCACAAACATCCACTTTCATATTCGGTAAGTTTGAAATGACCCCGACTCTGGAAGAGTATAGTATTGTCGTTGGAAAGCCTTTAAGATCTGAGCTCGTCAAATCACTTTTGGGTGTGTCCCCTCTACCCGAATTATCCCAGTTTTTGCGAATCGAGAGCAATACTGTGAAAAGAGTCATTAAAGCTCATTGTAATGTATGCCCCTGGTTTTTCTTAAATGAGTGCTTTGAAAGTCAACCCATGAGCCAAAAATCTAGGATTTTTATCCTTGCTTTTATCGGGTGTGTCATTTTTCCCCATCGCAAAAATTCAATAAACCCATCGATTGCGTATGTGGCCAAACAAATTTGCATCGGCTTGGGTTATGTTAATTCGGTTCTGGCATAAAATTTTTTTTCTCTTAACCGTTTTAAACAAAATGATGAGAAAATCATGCGGGCCGCCCTAGAAATTTTGCAAATCTGGTTTTTATCCCATTTAAGAGGATTTGAGCACCTCATGCAGCTTTTTGAAATCGATGACTTTATGCATCCGATACAAAGATTTGAGGTCTTAAAGAGTAATTCCCCTAATAAAGATTACTCTACCTGAATAAACTTTTTGAAAAACCCCGATCCCAAAGCTTTCTTATGGTACGCTAAATGGTTCCATGAGGGCTAGGCTCGTTATGCTTACAGATTTCACAACCCTGTTCCACTACTTGGTTTATCTGGCTCCACTTCATACTACCTCTACCGGGTAGCCCGCCAGTACAGGGCCCTTCAGGAGATCCCGGCGCCTCTCAAGACAGACCTGTTTCGAGTTCAATTCACTCGCTCGAACTACAATTACGTTGGCGAAATTTGTGCCATCCAGGGGGTATGGACTAAATGTCAGCTTGAGAACATTCTTGTGCCTAGACTATTGAAAGGGCAAGAAAAGGTCCATCATGCCTCTCTGTTCTACATTCTGCATCACCAAATCCCGGCAGCTCTACAGCCAAAGGTCCCAGATGTAACCAATAAGCCCAGTCACCAAGCACAGATCAACCATCTCGAAAGGACTATGGGGACGAGGGATACGCTTATTGCGGAGCTTGTCCGTGAAAATAAGCGGCTCCGAGAGACTGTGGCTTCCCCATCTTTTATAAAATGAGTATCCGGGAAGGGCACCCTTTTGTTAAAAGCCTCTGTCTTTTATATTTCCTAGTATTTATGTTTAAGGGTTTTGGTTTTCTTCTTTAAAAGTGTTTATGGGTCGTACTAATGTTAATATAACTCGGACCACTTTTTATTATATAAATAAAATGTTTTGCGCTTTAATGACACCACCGTGGCCTTCGGCCCAGTGGTATCCAGGGATGAGCAAAAACGGTCCGAGGCGACCGGGGTTCTAACCCTGGGGACGTTGTTTGTAATGTTAATATTAATAAAAACTTTTTTTTTCTTTTTTTTCTTTGCAAATAAAGAAAATATGTAATAATATTATGACTTGGTCATGAAATGATTCTTTATTAGGCAATATACTCATTCATTTCAACGTTTTCACAAGTAGTTACAAAAAATGGCCGAAGAAAGCGTCCGTCTCAATAACATGGAAAACGAAATGAAGATGGTTTTCAATGCACTTGAAAACCTCACCAAGCAAATAGAATCCATCAATGGCAAGCTCACGCCCATGCCTGCAGCAATCGAGGTGGTGTTACCACCACCGTCTACTGGAAAAGACAAAGTCTCTACCAGCGACAGCAAAATGCCCCCGCTAGAGGACGATCCGCTTCCTCTCGCCGTCAGGAAGACTGAACTTGAAAGTGCACCGATGACAGAACATGACAAACGCCTTGCAAAGGTCGAGGAGATGCTGAAACAGCTACAAGGCCCGCAACATGCTGTCCCACTTGACCTGTCTATATACAAACAGGTCAAAGTACCAGAAAAGTTCAAGATGCCAGAATTCGAGAAATATGATGGCACCTCATGTCCCAAACACCATTTGCACATGTATCATGTGCAGATGACCCAATACGTTGATAATGATCCCCTCATGATTCAGACCTTTCAAGCAAATTTGACCGGGCCAGCTTTGACATGGTATATATCAAAAGATGTTGATGCTTTTAAATTTTGGGATGATGTCGCTGATGCATTCCTCAAGCAGTATCAATTCAACCTCGACGTCACCTTTTCTCGTGACGACCTGGAATGCACTGAAAAGAAGAAGAGTGAGTCCTTCAAAGAGTATGCCACCAGATGGAGGAACTTGGCTGCCCAGGTTACCCCAGAACTTACTGATCATGAGCAAATGAAGTTGTTCATTAAGTCTCTTCTGTATGAATACAGACACCGCCTGGTTGGTGCCACTGCTGAATCCCTTAATTGTTTTATTCCTGTGGGCGAACGAATTGAAATGGGATTGCGTGACGGTTGGTTTATAGACCCCACTTCCACAAGCAAGAGACTCAACACGAGAAAGGAGAAGGAGTCCCTGACGAATGGGAACATTGCATACACCCTGTGACATTCTGAAATCCGACCCACTTGGGATTTATGAAATAGATGGTTTTATGAACGTACTGGTAGTTAGATCTCACCTGGAACTGATCATTCCTGGGATACTAACCGTTAGGGAAAGGTTAATTAGGGATTTAAATTCACGCGACTAAAAAAACTCGATTGTGAACCGACTTTCGATCATGAAAATTGTCGAGGTGACATTTTGAGCCAATGAAGGCCGATCCAAGGATAGTTAGGGATCAGTTCGCCGCTGTCATATTAGTGGATCGCGGGTGATTCCGCTTGACCACGAGATGAACTGACGAACGACCCTAAACCTATACCAAACGATCACGCCCGTCGGAACTAGCGATCGATCCTCGCAATTAAGTGACAACCGAGGTTGTCACGACCCGAGTGAACTTGAACGGAGCTTGATTCAGTATCGGCCACGGGTCAAAAGTGCGAATTTCCTCAAAAGCCACCCGTTAGTCTGAGATATGCTCAAGTTACGTTATTTAAAATTTAGTCATTAATTAGAGATCAAGTTGGGCATTGAAAATTTAGCAAGTCACGACAGAACATTTGGATGACGTTGTTATTAGCATGATCAGCCTTAGAATTGTTCGAATCCTTCAGAAAAATCGAATTTCGGCGAGAAATGGAAAATGACCGTTTTACCCTTGGAAGTTTGTTAAGGCCAAGTGTAAATGGGGAAGGGCATATTGGTCATTTCACCCTCACATTAGAAATGACAATTTTTGGATAATTTTGCCCTTGGACTTTTTGTGAAATTCCCATTTTACCCTTAGATATTTTGGAAAAGATTTGATCTCGGCCGTTGATCTTAAGATAAGATCGAATCTTGGCCATTGATTGGAAATGTGAGAAAGGGGCATGATGGTCATTTTGCATGGGATTAGACACCAATTATTGGTGTTCTTCATTTAAAATCTCCATTTTCCTCTCTCTCTCCTCACTCTCTCACCTCTCTCGGCCTCACCCTCCCTCTCTCCCTCCCGACCGAACTCCCTCAGCCTTCCACCGGTCACGTGGCCAGCCGCCTAGGCCGGCTGTCGCCGCCACCTTCCAGCCGAGCTGGAACCACCGTCGCCGCCGTGGCCATTCGCCTCACCCCGCCGCCCGCCGCTCGCCTCACCGTCTCCCTCTCCCCTATTCTGTCCTCACCGAATCACCATCACCCTCATTCTGTCCTGTTCAGCTCACCCGAGTCAAGCCAGCAGACCGCTAGCCACCGCCGCCCGCCGTTCAGCCGCTCGCCGTCGCCGCTCTCCGCCGCGTGGCCGTCGGTCAGCCGCCCTTTCCCTTCCAGTCGAGCTAGCCTAGATTCCAAGTAAGTCGCCCCCTAAACCCTATTTAGGATATCGGGTATCGATAGACTTGATTAGGGGCTGAATCGGGTTAATTAGGGGCTGTTTAGGGGTTATTTAGGGGTTAATTTAGTGGACTGATTTGAGGACTGGTATTGGCTGAATTGAGGTTGAATTTGTGATGTTTCGGGGCTGATTTGAGGCTGAATTGAGTGCTGGATGTTGTGGATTGAATTGACGAGCTTATGGCTCGATTTAGGGACAAATGGTGTCGGTTAGGTGTGTTGTAGTGTGGCTAGAATGTGGTGTTTGATATGGTTTGAAATGAGCTTGGAAATGCTGAATTTATGCCATGATTGTAGCTGTGATTGTGGGCCCGATAGTGGCCTCGTATGTTTGTTGAATCGTGAGTTGATTGATTTAAATGTGGGTTGTTATGTGTGCGCATGGGCTGAATTGATTTGATTGGTAATTGGCAACGATTGGGTGTTGATTGAGCATGTGAAATGCGTGTGGTTTGGTGCGTGCATTGGCTGAACTTGATCGGCTAGTATGTTGGCATGTTGACGTGTAAATCAAGCGAGTGAACGAGTGAAAAATTATGTGTGATGCTGTATGTGTGGCTACGAAAATCCCTGAGGCGGTACCATTATGCGTGGAATTGATCCGTCCTGAGGCGGTACTACTACACAGGACGATGCTCGGTATTACCAGAGGATGGCCAACCTGAGGCGGTACCATAACGCGGGTTGTGTCGTAGGTGGTGGATGTTGAGCCTGAGGCGGTATCATTACGCAGGCAAGATACATAGCCTGAGGCAGTACCATTACGTGGGCTAAGAAGTGTTGTGAATATGAGTTGGTCGCAGTGAACCTGAGGTGGTACTATTACGCGGGTCACTGGCGAGTCGAGTAGAAAATATGAGGTGGTCGCAGTGAACCTGAGGCGGTACCATTACGCGGGTCACTGGCGAGTTGAGAGAAAGTAGTGTGATGAGGCAGGACCGAGTGCGTAAAATGTATTTGGAATGTGCATGTGGTTGGAATTGGTGTTATTGTGGCTAACGTGCAAGTTGTACGCATGAAAAGCCCAGGTAAGTGTAAATTGTGTGCCTATTATGTGGTGGTTGAGTGTGTTTGTATTTGAACTTGTCTAGAGGTACGCGATAGCCTAGGTGGGTTTAAGGTGTGTGCTTATTGAGATGTGTTCTCATGGTTGTTTTAACCAACAATTTCAGAACCTCGGCCTGAGCCATGAACCTTTTAC
Organism: Syzygium oleosum; assembly: GCF_021117445.2. Taxonomy (NCBI): domain Eukaryota; kingdom Viridiplantae; phylum Streptophyta; class Magnoliopsida; order Myrtales; family Myrtaceae; genus Syzygium; species Syzygium oleosum. The sequence goes on from NW_026607487.1 coordinate 10,567,177, forward strand.
CGCCGCCGCCGCAGCGTTTTGGGACTCCGATGCACACCGAACATGATGTTGTAGAATACCCGATAGACGAAAACATGACCTGGGTTAAGCATACTACCGTAGTCTGGGTAGACGTAGGACTACCTCTTTGGCAGGCCCATACCTACACTGCCTGGATGTTTAGGGACGGGTTGGACGAGTTTGGCCCCGTCCGTGGCTTTGACGTCCCATTTGACGGAGTTGGGGATTGGGATCCGTCAGCCATACCCCCTCCTGACGGTGAGATGACTAGTTTGGAGACTAGTCTAGTGCAGTCCAGACAGCAGGCCGCACCCGAGGGGGTATGATCCTTGAACCTCCCGTGGCTGTGCCTGATCCGGAGCCGGAGGAGTCACAGGCAGGGTATAATCCTATGGATGTGGATCTCAAGGTAATACCAGAGGAGGAGCCAGAAGAAGAAGACCCTGAGGATAAACCTGAAGAGGAGCCGGAAGAAGAAGAACCCGAAGAGGAGCCTGAAGAAGACCCAGAGATGGAACCAGAGGACACACCCGAGGGCGAGCCAGAGTACGAGCCAGAGTACGAGCCAGAGGATGAGCCGGAAGAGGAGTTTGATGAGGAGGAGTGGGTCGAGGTTCCGGTGGAGTCGGGTGATATAGACCCGATTGAGATCGAGACTGACTCAAAATCCTCAGAGGAGCAGGTGGCTCAGGGGGATTCAGACTCAGGTCCTGAGGAGTCAGACTCTTAGTGGACGCCATCTAGGGCGCGTAGGGGCTAGTGTAGGGGTTGAGGGCAGGTCTGTTGAGGCGTTTCATTTTTGAGGAGATAGGATATACCCAGGCTACTGATCTTTTGATATCGGTGGTGTGCAGTTTTGATAGTTCGGTGTGCATGTATATGATATGGTTGTACACGGTGGATATTATATAAAGTTGGATAAATAATGAATGTCTAATCTCCCTTGTACCCCTAGTCAATTATTGTCCGGGTATTTGTGGCTTTCGCTGATTGATTTAAATCTCTGATAAGTTGAATTGGGTCGGCGATTTTCTGGGACGTCGCGATATTCGACCAAAGAAGGGTGTTGCGTGCTCGATGGGGTCCGGGGCGTGATACACCCAGACTGTTCATCCTCCCCGGACAGTCCAGGTAAGCAGTGAGCAGCAGCCGACCTTAAGTCGCCAGCCTTTGAAGCGATATAAGAAAAGGCAATTCACTTCGTTGCCTGGATCCCTTTCTCAAGTCCTGGCCATACTCCGGAAGAAAAACCTGTTTTCTACTGAGCTGAAACGGCTCAACTCAGAAAGCTTTTCGAATTACGATCCGTCTAAGAAATGTGACTATCACATGGGCGAGGTAGGACATTCGACGGACATCTGTTATACCCTCAAACACCGAGTCCAAAACTTGCTCGACACCAATACTTTCTCATTCCATACCGGTGAAGGGAATGGGTGCAAGCCTACTGGAGTAGAACTCCTCTCTTCTGCATGAATCCCTGGAAAAGGGGTTATCCTTGTATTTTGTTTTTTGTCGTCATTTCTGTGGGAAGAAATGTCTTTTTGAACTCTCCCTCTTTTGAGATTGTGAATCCATGTATTGTAAATAAATAATGTTTTGAGGGTATGAGGTAGTATCCCAAACCGGCCCGTTGATGATATCCAGCCACGAAAAGGAAACTATTCTAAGGCCCGGGCTATCTCATGCTTCCTCGTTTCTAAAAATTTTCGAAAATCAAAGACATTTTACTATTTCTTCAAAAAATGTTTTAAGAGGAAAAGGACAATGAAAAACCCATATCCCCATTTGTTTTTCTGATCAACTTACCCTGTGTTCCGGGCATAATCTTGCGACTTGCGAGGGAGTTAGTACGGTCCAGCCTGATGATGTAGATACTGACAGCAGCAATCAAGTGATGACCCCGCTGAAATCCGAAGAAATTGGGAACAATATGAACAAATCAAGCCCCTTACAATTGAAGATACTGTTACCATCAATTTGGGTGGTACTCAGAATCCAAAAGAAGTGAAGATTGGGGCCAACCTTCCCGAAGAGAAAGCCATACGTTTGATCGCTCTCTTCAAAGATTATCAAGACGTCTTCGCATGGTCTTATTCTGATATGTCAGGACTAGACCTTCGGATTGTCAAGCACAGTTTGCCTACCAATCCAGACATGCCTCCCAAAAAACAAAGGTTACAAAGGACCAAACCCGAGCTGTCTAAAAAAATCGAAGAAGAGGTGATGAAGCTTTTGAAAGTAGGGTTCATCGAGGTTTTGCAATACCCTGATTGGGTAGCAAACATCGTGCCAATGAAGAAGAAGGATGGTCGAATTCGAGTTTGTGTTGATTACCGCGACTTGAACAAGGCCAGTCCAAAAGACTACTTTTCGCTCTCCCACATAGATGTCCTTATGGATAGCACTACTGGATTCGAATTATTTTCTTTCATGAATGGATTCTCTGGATACAATCAGATAAGGATGAACGATGAAGACAAGGAGAAGACGGCATTCATCACTCTATGAGGGGCCTTTCATTACAGGGTTATACCTTTTGGTTTGAAGAATGCCGGGGCAACATAACAACGTGCTATGGTCACTCTCTTTCATGACTTGATGCACAAAGATATTGAAGTCTCTGTTGATGACATGATTGCCAAGACCAGGTGCGGAGAAGACCACATTGAAGCCTTGAAGAAGCTATTCAGCCGGTTACGTGAGTTCAAATTACGCCTAAACCCCGCAAAGTGCGTGTTCGGGGCGACCTCTGGTATGTTACTCGGATCCATCGTGAGTAGCAAGGGGATCGAGGTCGACCCCTCGAAAGTCAAAGTAATATGTGAACTGCAACCCTCGTCCACAGTAAGGGAGGTCAGAAGCCTTTTGGGAAGGTTGAACTACATTGCTCGGTTCATCTCCCAACTCTCTGAGACTGCACGACCTTTCTTCAAACTTCTCAGGAAAGATGCTCAGATCAACTAGGATGAAGACTGTCCGGAAGCATTTGAAAAGCTGAAGCAGTATTTGATAAGTCCTCCGGTACTAATTTTATCAGTCCCAGGATATGCTCTAACTCTCTATTTAACGATTCACAGTGAATCGTTAGGAGCCCTGTTGGCCTAGAGCCACCCCGACAATGGAAAAGAACGAGCCATCTATTATCTGAGTAAGAAATTCACCATTTCGGAACAGAATTATTCCGAATCAGAAAAAACATGTGTTGCATTGGTGTGGGTGTTGTATAGGCTTCGACAATATACTTTGCATCACCAGACGTTCCTCGTAACTGAAAACGACCATATCCGGTGTTTGCTTAACCGACTGGCATTAGTGGGAAAATTAGCCAAATGGCAGATTCTAATTTCAGAATTTGACATCCAAACATCATCACAAATATCAGTGAAAGGTCGAGTGATCGCTGATATGCTAGCTGAATGCCCTGGGGAAACACATGAGGATGATCTCCCAGATGACCGCATTTTATCAACGGAGGAACACACATGGACCATATTTTTCGATGGAGCGGTAAACCTGTCTAGCACTGGCACCGGGGAAGTCTTGATATCTCCATATGGGCAGCATTATCCTGTAGCCGTGAAATTGGTGTTTCCTTGCACCAACAATATAGCCGAATATGAAGCATGTATTCTCGGTTTACAAGCAGCAATTGATATGAAAATAGCCAAACTAAAAGTGTTCGGCAATTCTGCCTAAATCATACTCCAGACTGTGGGTGAATGGAAGACTAGGGATACTAAACTAGTACCCTATCATGACTATCTGGAAGAATTTATAACAGAATTCAACGAGATCTCATTTGACTACCTATCTAGATCTCATAACCAATTCGCCGATGCACTGGCTACTCTATCATCCATGTTACAGGTTACCAATGGTTTGGAAATAGAACCTCTGAAGATTGAAGTCCTGACCAGACTGGCCCCATTGCATGACCGTGACTGAGGAACCCGATGGTAAATCATGGTATTACGATATCATGAACTACATCAAGGAGCAGCAGCTCCCTGAAGGGATTAGCTCTGCAGACAGAAGGTACATAATGAAGATGGCGATGAAGTTCTTCGTCAATGGTGAGAACTTGTACAAGAGGTTCTATGATTCTATTTTGCTAAGATGCGTGAATGCGACCGAAGCAACACGAATTATGCAGGAATTGCATGAAGGAGTATGTGGTCCACACATGAATGGATACATGTTGGCTAGGAAAATAACAAGATTAGGTTATTACTGGCTTTCCTTAGAAAGTGATTGCATCCGACACGTTCGAAATTGTTACCGTTGTCAGATCCATGGAAACAAGATAAATGCCCCACCAACTGAATTACACCAGTTGTCTAAGTCATGGCCATTTTCAATGTGGGGCATCGATGTGATCGGCCCAATTAATCCAAAAGCATCAAATGGGCATCACTTCATTTTGGTCGCAATTGATTATTTTTCCAAGTGGATCGAGGCCACGTTATATACCAATGTCACCGCTCGGAATGTGATGAAATTCATCAGGCGAGATATAATTGCCCGTTATGGCGTCCCTGAAGCCATCGTTGCAGATAACGGGACAAATCTGAACAATAAGTTTGTTGATGATTTATTCAGTGAATTCAAGATCCGCCATCTGAATTCGTTTCCTTACCGTTCCCGAATGAACGGAGCTGTTGAGGCTGCCAACAAAAATATCAAGAAGATCTTAGCCAAAACTGCTGAGAACTACCGAAATTAGCATGAAAGATTGCCTTTTGCATTAATGGCATACCGAACATCAATTCGGACATCTACCGGGGCAACCCCTTTTTCCTTGGTGTATGGCATGGAAGAAGTCCTGCCTGTTGAGGTAGAAATCCCTTCACTGCGGGTATTGTCCTAAGTGAAACTGTCTGATGCAGAGTGGAAGCAGCAAAGAATGGAGCAATTGAATATGATTGATGAAAAACGGCTGAAAGCTCTTTGTCATGGTCAATGCTATCAACAGAGGATAGCCAGATCATTCAATCGAAAGGTGCGCCCAAGACACTTCGAAGCAGGCGATCTTGTCCTGAGAAAAGTACTACCACTACCCGCCGAACTTGGAGGTAAGTTCGCTCCAAACTACAAGGGTCCCTATGTCGTGAAAAGACACTCCCTAGAGGAGCTTTGATTCTGACCGAGATAGATGGACGTTAATTCTCCAACCCAGCCAACTCTGATGCTATGAAGAAATACTATCCTTGAAATAACTTCTATGTTCCAATTGATAACAAAGGAATTGGTAGAAAAGTTATTAATAAGGACACTCCTAGTGGCAAGTCTAACCGGAAAGGGATTCGCACATTTCAAAATGGCGTCAAGGCCGATCCTGACAACCATGGAAGTCTCGATGGTAGTCACGCCCATATCCGTCAAAGACCTTTAAAGCAGAAATTAGTTTGCTGTGAAGATCCCCATGCAAGCAATTGCACATGCCCTGTGCATGTCAGGAATCATATGATTCCCGAGAAACTCCCCGATGTACCGGAGCCGTATTGACATAACATGTGTCAAGAATAGGACTTTCTAATTGGGAATACCCTTAGCTATAGAGGATTTCATTTGAGCTTCAAGACCAATCATGAAAGAGTTTTGAAAAAAAAGACTCTGCTAACTTTAAAGGCAAAATGGAAAAAGGGTAATTTGTATCGTTTTCAATTTATCCTCAATCATCTCATTTCTAACATAAGCTCATGTTATTGTCAGAAAAGAATTATCAACATTCGAGAAAACTCAAAGAGTTGTCAATTTAAGCTCAAATGAAGGGAATCACGAAAGGTAATGTTGTATCGTTCCCAATTTCTGTCTCTCAAAGAGCCGTTCATTAACACGGTCTTTCTTATTACTTTGCAGGTTTATCCTACTATTGCAGCATAGGTAAGTATCTCTTTCCCTAAAAACTTTTTTCATAAGAGTACAAAGAAACAGAAAAGGAGGAAACATGTTAAAGCAAATGAACACTTAACCTTTCTCCAAGTGCATTGCACGTCTTTTGGGAAGGAATTTTGCATGATCATTTTACCTGTTTAATTCATCAATTCCTCGTGAAAATTCTGACAATTCGACGAATGGTGTCGAACTGCTCCGATGTATTGAACGAGATGTGTCAAGATGAAGAGAGGCAATCTTTAGTCTATACACATTCTCACATACCAAACCCTTGCAAGATAAGCGAAAAGGTTTCATTTCTACAAGGTAAAGAGATTTCTCGCATAAGGTATGATAGCCAAAATGACGAGAGGCGGTTCATTTCTCTACCTCATACACTACCATTAATCCTTTGCTTGACCATTTTTTAGCCCATACACTCGGAGGTTCCTTTTAAATTACCCCTGTCAAGAACCACCCCCACACTAGGGCAACTTGAGGTAAATCGACATTACAGGGAGAATTCAAATTCAAAGGGAGCAAGAAGAGCGTCGCTCCCTTTCGATCACCGCCCCCATGGCTTCGGCCTTATCGTCTTCACGGATCCGGCGGTCCTCGACAGAGTCCTCCAAGACAAGCACACCATCGACGGCTGGACAGTCGAGGCTAAGAGAGCTTTGTCAAGAGAGGAGCAGCAAACTAAATAGAGCCTGTCCAAATGCCAACATATCATTGATAACAGTGATGTTCTCACCTAGGAATTGAACAGGTGTATAACAGTAATATCTAAAATTTTCTATGATCATCAGCCGCAACAGCTCGCACAAGGTGAAAAAGATGAATAGAAATTTTCTTGCTCTCACTTGCATTAATCTTTGAGTGTTATTATTACAGATGAACTCTCACGATAATTTAAGTGTCCTAGGATGACGAAGAGCAATTCTTCTTCTATCCTATACACTTATATCCCTTGCTAGCCCAATTGAGCCGGCGATTTCATTTCGTGTGAACCCAGTTGGTGATTATCCCCCACACCGGGGCAAGGCAAAAGTCATCACAGTTTGAGCATCATGGTCCAAAGTACCGAATGAAGATGAAGACTCCAAGAACCTAATAATATTATTTTGTTCAAACTTGTTTAGGCTAGTCCAGACAACACACAAAAAAAAAAGCTAGGGGCATAAAAAATAATGTGCCTGGTAAAAACAAGGCCGATGCCCACGAAGGAGAAGAAGAAAAACGATGAAAAAGATGAAGAGAAAGGAGTCCCTAATTTCTAGGTAACTGCTATGAAAAATAATGAAGTTTTAGCTGAGGATATCTCTGAGCGTGATGAAGGCGCTCTCAAATACCTCAAAGATATTAAGTGGTGTAGAATAGACGACTCCAAAGGGTTTAAACTTGAGTTTTTCTTCAATACAAACCCCTACTTTAAGAACTCTGTCTTGACAAAGATCTATCATATGATAGATGAAGACAAACTTATTCTAGAGAAAGCAATTGGGACAGAGATCGAATGGTATCCAGGAAGATGCTTGACACAGAAGCTCCTCAAGAAAAAGCTGTTCGAGAAGCCAAAGCATGAGATTACCCAGGGAGTTTTCCAAAAGGATCCTGACGGCGGAGAAGAAGACCGGTGACAATGCCAAGATGATCACCAATTTTCACCCTTATACACATTTTGAGCCCAACGATCATTTCATTCCTCAACCTGTGAACCGAACCTACGTTACATCCCTCATGAAGTCTCTTCTGACTATGGCACTTGAATTAACGTGGAATTTCAAATGTTTATAAACAACGCTCGAGGAAATGCGAGCAAGACTACTTTTATCTCGTTTTGCAGGATTCTTGACTTGTAAACCTGGAGATGATTGCAGAGTATTTTCTTTCATGGCCTTGACTCGGACAGTCTCGTTTGTTAAGCCATTGACCAAGCCTATATTACGACCCTGAAGAAGACCTCTCAGATTGGCAGTGTCGTACCTTTCGCGAGAAAACTCAGACCCTTGTTGATGTGATAACGGTCAGATTGAGTATTTTCGACGTTCCCGCCTTAATGGACGGGACAAACAACCCTTTTCAATGAGAGTGAATGGAAAGTTCTTTCTGACTCAAGGTCCCTCGTTCAACATCTCGAGAAGTCCACCTTGTGAGCGAAAATTGTCTTAATTGATAATTACCCTCAGCGGATGTTTGGTGATGCAAACATGGCAAAATCATCTGGCATGAACTTTCAAATACACATTCTGGAATAGCTTAGCTTGTCTATCCTTGATGAATGCACGCATGTTGTGCTAATCATCTTTGACAGGTAAAATGTCCTCAAAGACTCAAATAACATATGTTCCCCGAGTGAAATTGACACAGCATGCTTTTGCAGCTCGGAGTTTTAATCCCCAGTGATAGAACATGAAAATTCGGGCGCTGGAGATAGCCCTCATTATCATCCCAAGAGAGATGCCCCGAAAAAGGTCGGGTATTCAGCAGATGATGCATCAAACCTCCGGGTAAGAAACCCTAGGTATTTCATTATAATTCTTTTCAAACTACCCAGAAGGTAAACCAGGTGTTTCTTTGAAAAAGAAAAGCATCTTGACTTGCAGTCAAGATATTTCATACAATATTCTAGAATAGCCTTAGTTGTCTATTTCTCCGATAAATGCGTATGTCTTTGCACAAAAAAAAAGTTATTTGACAGGAGACATGCCCTTAAGAGGCAGGAACGTGCCCAGGTAAGTATATTCTACCCATGCCTGGTTCCAAAAATCCATGTACCTACTATTGTTATGGTACCCTTTGAACATTGGACTATCCCCTTTATTCACCAACTGAACATTGGACTGACCCATCTGTTCATCATGTACCTACGATTGTTACAGTACCCCTCCTAAGCATAGGATTAACCCACTCTGTTCACATCAAGTCTTTTCAGATACCCCTTATAAGATGCAGGTACTTTGGCAAAGCAAAATCCAGTCAAGGCGACCGAAGAAAGGTTTGAGTCCTAGACAAATAAAATCCAGTCAAGGCGACCGAAGATAAGTTCGGGTCCTAGACAAGCGATTTCCCCAGTCAAGGCAACCGAAGAAAGGTTCGGGTCCTAGACAAACGAAATCCAATCAAGGCGACCGAAGATAAGTTCGGGTCCTAGGCAAGCGATTTCCCCAGTCGAGGCAACCGAAGATAAGTTCGGGTCCTAGGCAAGCGATTTCCTAGTCAAGGCGACCGAAGAAAGGTTCGAGTTCTGGACAAACGAAGTCAGTCGAGGCGACCGAAGAGAGGTTCGGGTCCTAGACAAACAATTTCTCTCGTCAAGGTGATCGAAGATAGGTTCGAGTCCTAGACGAATGAAATTCAGTCGAGGCGATCGAAGATAGGTTCGAGTCCTCGATACATGATACCAACTATCTAGAATTACTCTACCTTTCGGCAAGGTAAGTAGCCCTAGGTATGTTTTTATTTGCTTTAACACGCATCATCTTATCGCATCATAAAAAATGGGACTCACGGTCTCGCCAAAAATAGCATTCATTGAGCATGCATGGGCCAAATTTAGGTGTCATTTTATCTTTGAACGTAATCTCTGCAAGCTCAACCTCTGAGAGCTCACCTTCAAAAAGAGGCAGCTATTGATACCTATTTTAATTTGCCCAAAATTAATTGCACAAAATTTAGGAGTTAATTTTCTTTAATTCCTAAAACAAAAAATATTTCTATTTAAATGCATTGCATATAGAAATTAGGCACATTTGTATTAATAGGGCCTATAAGAATTTTTTTTTTTTAAAAAAATTTCGAGTTGGGCCGAGTCGACCCGGCCCTTTTCCTTTTTTCTTTTTTCCCCCGTGCGGGCCTAGCCCACCTTTCTTTTTTTTTTTCTTTTTCCCCGTGCGGGCTAGGCCTGGCCCGGCCGAGTTCCCTTCTCTTCCTCTCTCCCCCCACGCCGACCTGTCTCTTTCTCTCCCCTGTTTGCCTTTGCATCTGGCCGCAGAGTGATAAACGGTAGAGCAGCCGCTGCGCCGTCCCTATCAGGCCAGAGGAAGGCCAAGGGAGCACGCCAACGGGACTAGCATTAATGGCTAGTCCCGTCCTCCCCGATTTCTCGGCCTCCCTTATCTCCTCCTTCCTCTCTTCCCCCTGTCTCTTTGCCCCTCACAGAACCGGCCCCCCTGCACCGGCCTACAAATGGTCACAAAAGTCTTCAAGGGTCGTAGGCCGGTGCAGGCCGTCATCAATAGACGTAACAGAGCAGAGAGTGAGCATCGTCGTCGGCTATATAAGCCGGAGAGGGAGAGGGAGGCCGGGTTAGCCATTAGAGAGAGAAAACAGAGATAGAGAGAAAACAGAGAAGAGAGACAACAGAGAGATAATCATAGAGAAAAGAGAGAGAAAGAGAAGAGATTCAAGCTTTTACAGGTATCATAGCCGCGCCATCGACCGCAGATCGGCCAGAAATCCTCCAGTCGCGTCGTCGACTGGTGAGCCTCCCCTGGTCCCGCCTTGCTCTGTTTTGCCCTATTTTTGTGCGTGGTTTGGCCGGGACTCGCGCTGGCTGTTTCGCGCGAATCCCGACCCATATCGTCGTCCCCCACCGTTAGTGCACCGTCGCCGAAGGTAAGTCAGGTCGCCGGAGTACGCCGGATCTCCGAGGTAGGTCGAAAACCATCTGTTTTGATTGCACACGCCAAGTGTTCGTCGAAATGCCTCAGTGAGGCTGGTTTGTCTTTGGTCTCTGGCCGGCGAGTAGGACGTTGGACGGTGAGTGGGCTGGTTGAGGAGGCTCGGTGGTGGTCACTAGGGAGCGGTTTTCGGTTGGTGCCGGTCTAGGTCAGCCGGCGAGAGGCCAATTTTTGGGTCCGCCGGCATCCCCGCTTGTCTATGCACGCGGGTCAACCCAACCCGGATCAGCCGATCCAACCAGGGTCAATGCTCTGGGTCGGATCTATTGACCCGGCTCAGTTCCGACCGACCCGGATCAGCCGATCCGACCCGGGTCAATGCCCTGGGTCGGATCCGTTGACCCGGGTCAGATCCGACCGACCCGGATCCGCGACTCGACCCCGGTAAAATATTATATTATATTTTTATTTTATTTTATTTTTTTTAAAAAAAAAAAATTTCTTTTCCATATTTATCTTCTTATTTTTTTATAAAAAATTTTCTCCTCTGTGATATATCTGAATGTTTTAATTTATCGTTGTATTATTATGCATGTTATTATAATTGCATAAATTGCCATGTTTAAATTAGACAAGCCTATAGGGTTATACGGTAGTACTTTGCATGTTTTCTTACTACTGTTTTATTATTATCATTATACATGTTTTTAATTAGACTATAACTGCATAAATTGTTGTGTTTTGAATGTTGTTCACCTTAGTTAGGGTTAGAACCTTAGGCTGCATATCTATTTTGACTGCTAATCGTTTATGATTATGCACTCGTTTGATTACCTCATATGTTAGGAGAAAGGTCCTAAAATCAATCCAAATTGCCTGATAAACGTTTTCAGAAATGAACAAGGTAAAAAGATACCGAAAGGGCATTAGTTATCCAACTAGTATAACCAAGTCCCCAAACTCATTTCATCTCTGGTTCGTAGGAATAAAGTGATTCTCCCATCATCTTATTTGGGTTTTTAATCGACCACCCCAAATCGATTAGTGGCGACTTCTTGATATAAATCACTTGCAGGTTAAAAACCTAAACCCTAAGTCGCGATATGGTATGGGCTTGGGAGAGCCCGAGTTAAGTCACGAACCTAGACTTAGCACATACCAGGCGAGACCCCATTTTTTTGCATGTTGATAAAAAAAGCAGGAGGTCGGTCGCGACAGTGGACTATGGTCCCGTGGTTTTTTATCTCCTCACACCGAGGAGGTTTTCCACGTAAAAAAATCGTCTTGTGTTTGCGTGCTTGGTATTTATATTCCTCGATTCAGTCGTTTCCTATTAGGTTTGCACAAAATGGGAGATTATTTTATTTCTCTACGCTAATCCGATTTGTTCGGATTGTTATTGTTCTCCCAACAAAACGTGCATGCGAAGTTTTGCAATGCGTGAACCAAGTCTCAAATTCGTTCGCGATTCGCACACTCTCCTCCACATGTTGGTTTCGTTTTCTGATTACTCCATGCGAGGAGCACTAGTGCGGTGGGGTAAGGTCAAGATATTATTCATTTGGTGTCAATGCCTTAAGCCGAAAGGATCTTTGGAAAACTGAAGAACTCTTGCCACTTGAACACCGACTATTTGAGAGAATGACTTTTGAGGAGTGAAAATAGGGCTTTTCATACCTCTCGATGCTCTCTCTTTTCTCTTGCTTTTCTACTCTTCGGTTTTTTTTTTTAATGTGATGTGGGTCACGAGTAAGAGGGAATACTTGGATCTCTTGGGACGGATGAAACATAATTGCGTCCGTATATTGTCTTCCTCAAACTAAGCATGAAAAAAAAAAAAAAAAAAGACATAAGCCAGTTCCTAGGTCTACCTTGAAATTGGCCAGTTTGGTTCCAAGCCAATCTTAGGGCCGGTTCGATTTCCAATTCTAAAAATTGAGAATGGCAACATTTTACTTTTGACCATAATTTGATAAGAATGTATAAAAAATTAAGAAGACAAATGCATTTTTTTAATTGTAAAAATTCTCATTATATTAGTCAGAAAATTATATCGAAGCGTCAAAAGAACACGGCCTAATAGGTGGAATTCTTGTACTATTGGCCAAAAAACAAGAGGTTCCGTTTGTTGTGCATTTTATTTGATTTGCTCCTATTTGGTGTGAAGCAGCTCTTTAATTACATTGGGTACTTTTTTTTAAAGATAAATTGACTTAATATGTACCGTTACGTGGTAAATTCATTTGATTAATGGCAATTATTCGTTTATTGCTATAAACTTTTGGTTAATAGATTTAAATGTCATAAATGCGTGGTAAAAATCCTATAAGCATTTTAGTAATTCTTATTCTCTTTAGAAAAACATGTCCATATATAGGAGACCTCACATAAAATACAACATAGTTACATATAAAATGTGTGTGCAGCACGGGCATGATAACTAATTTTTATCCAAATGAATGTCCTTGACCTTATTTAAAAACCCAAGAATCAAGATATGTTTTCGAGATGTTAGCTCTACCAGCACAAGGAAACAGTCAGCGAGACGCTAGGAATATTGACATAACTTAGTATAGTATCGCAGTGTACAGTATAGGCTAATTTTATTCCTAACTTTATTCGTGAAGAAATTTTTAAGTGCAACATGTTATCGAAAACAAAGTGCAAAATATTTTACGATCTTCATTTGATAAATTTGGGATATTTGAACCCGAAAGATTTTATTGCAGATGTATATCTCTCTTTCCATTGCATGTACGCATCCATATATTGACGAGCACATCTTTTAGCTGGTAGCTTGAAGGGAGACTTTTTATTCTTGTGGGATCAAGTGCAGGTTGAGCGGAAAAGAGCAGGTAATGCTCCGATTAGAATGTGTCATAAAATGGGAAATCTGTCAAGACGGGGATCGTCGTGGATTGATGATCGAGCTATTGTGCAAACAAGCCAGTTTCATGTTATCCACAACCTAAAAAAGAGTGACACTTCTATGGATTCCGTTAATAAGGTTGTTGTTGAGCCTCAAGAGCAAGAAGTCGAAGTTTTTGAATTTCCTTTTCAAGAACCGGAGGATATGGAGCATTTTGAGCTCGAGGAAGAATGTCAGGGTGAGCATTTTTTAAATTAGGATGGAGAGATGATTTTGGAGAAAAGCTCCTCTCATGTTGATCAGAATTTAGATACGGATGAGATTTCGGCAGAGAAATTTGAAGAGACAGAAAATCGAAAGAATTACAATAGATCTAATATTGATTCGGAATCAATTGATGGATTGATGTTGATGTTTAGTTGGGATCTTTTCTTGAAGCAAGAATATTTTGATTGATTTTGCAGAGATGGCTCCGAAATCCAAGAGTATTGTAGTAGATATGCTTTGCCGGACAACCGACAATTTTAAAAACTCAAGGTCGGGCTTTTTTATCGATAAAGTGAGAATGATGTGGGGCACCTCAAGTTTGGAATTATGCCTTATATTGGATGAATTTAGGATTTTGAGTTTTGATAATTCCTTCTTCAATTAAGTTGGTTTCGGATTTTCTAGTATATAATAGTTGAACTTAATGTTTTTATTTTCTTAAAACTTTTTAAATGCACGAAGATATCTTACCTTCGGTTGGAAGATCCCACCTGATCTAGTTGTTTTTATAGGTTTAGCTAGGCATTTGTTATATTCTTAAAATTTCCTTTTCTGTTACATTGTTGAGTAGTAATTTCTTGAAAAAGGGTTGCAATCGTGTTTATTTGTTATGTTTTATAGGATCACATAGTTCGCGTCTTTTCAAAAATACAAAATATAGAAATATTTCTCTCGTTGCATATGGTGCATATATGCTTCGGACGTTCATATTTGCAATTCATCACTTAGTGCTTTTCGTTTCCGCACGCGTCATTTTAATGAAGTTATATTAGGAAAAAAAAGCTCTTCTTAAAGGTCTTTAGGGCTTAAGGAATTAATAGATGAGTCCATTGCATGTAAATAATAAGAAGAGTATTTCTTGCAAACCTCAAGACTAGAAACATAGATTATTTGTACCCGCAACAAGAGCATTTAAAGTAAATAATACATGCGAATTATCGCTTTGATCCTAGGATGTCGCTGACCTGTCTCCTTGGGGATTCAACTCGGGATACAGCTCCGATGTGCATTAGCCACACGACACAGGGAAGCATCAACGCGGTGTACGGCAAGATCCAAAAAAGCAGTAGGCAAGCCTAAGAAAAGTCCAAGAGAAGTAAACATTGAGAGTGTGGGGCCATAGCGAAATAGCAGCGCTCGCGATGGAGGCGATGGATACGAAAAAAGCCGTGCCGTCGAGTTATGCGAACGAATACAGATGCGAGCCAGTCATTATAATGTTGTGAGAACGGCTTGGTAAGTGGCAGTCGCAATTAAGCGAAGACACTACAAGGACTGTTGTGAGTGGCTTCATCTTTGATGCCCAAAGAATACGCACACTTCTCAAAGACAGTTAATTCCATGCTAAAGAACTGTGATAGAGAGATGGTAGGAGTGAAAAGTCTTGCTTGATGTCCTTGACCGCGAAACCTCACCCCAACATCTGGACCGCCGCTAGGATTCACTTGGTATGGAACATTTCAATTTACTGTTTTAATTGAATGATACAATAAAATCTGGTTGTTTTTTTAGGTTGAGCTAGGTTTTTGTTATATTATCAGTATTTCTTTTTCTGCTATTATTGAGAAACAATTACTAGAAAAATAAAGGTTGGAACAGTGCTTATTTGTTGTGTTTAATTGTGATGGGTTTTGCGAATAAATGGGCCGCCCATGATGGGCTAACCCAGCCCATGAAAGAAGATAACCGCAAATGGCAGTTATTTTATGGGAATAAAAGTGAGAAGAAGAAAAACTTACGTGAGTTTTAGTAAGTGCTTGTGATTCACTATCAGAAACTCTCACACTCTCACTCACTTGAAAACAAAGAGAAAAAGCGACTTTGTTCGACAATCGAAGGATTACTCTCTCTCTCTCGAGGCTGCAATAGGTGCATTTAATCTGTGGCAAAGAGGTATATTCGTTTACGTAATATGCTTCGTTCGATCGGTGATTCAAGTATAGAATGGGCACATTTTTCGCGTTTTTGCATTATGTTTAGGAATTTGTTTCCGTCATTGGTATTAGAGCGTGTGTTCTTGTTTCCTGATCGTTTAATGTGTATATAAAACGGATTGTTGGCCGAAATTCGTGAAATAGCGCTGACGAACGCTCGGGTACGAAAAACCGACACCCGATCATACTGTTCGAGGTCATTTCTCGATTTTTGTGCGTCAGTATTTATTTTTGAAAGTGTAGGGTCGTAGTGCTCGTTGAAACGAGCAAAACGATGGGTGGCACACCGCTGGGGGAGGCCGGACGCGCCGCCGCAAGCGGCAGCTTCGCTGGCACATGCGCAACGGTTGCCGTGCACACGTGCGATGCACGCGCCATGCGTGCGCGTGTGGGCGTGGCTGATGTCACGCTGACGTCAGCCATGCCGGTTATTTTTCTTCTGGGCCGAAAGGCTCGACCCCGACCGGCCCAGCAGGCCTGACCCAATCCGACCCGATTTCTGACTCGTGACCCGACCCTGCTGACCCGTTGACCTGACCCGGTCATTCGTTGACCGTTGACCGACGTTGACCACCGTTGACCTGCGTTGACTACCGTTGACCATCGAAAAAAAAAAACTGAAGGGGGGCAGAATGTGTTTCTTGCAATATAGTATCATAAATTAAAAAGTAATCATTTGATTTTATTCTGCATTTATTGCAGGAAAGATGGTACGAAGATTTCGAACCCCCATTATGGCTAGGACGCCTGAACAAAAGGCAAGACTTGCAGTGTTAAGAGCTGAGTTAGATGCTTATCAATGGGAAAATGGTGATTTGGCGAATCACATGGTCAAGGTCAATAAGATGATACAGAAAATCATCTAGAATGGTTACTATATGCCGGACTTTGAGAAGTTAAATGTCTTGATCAACACTCTTCCATCTAAATGGAAAAAGGTGTTGCATCAACTATGGGAGGTCAACGTGGTCCCAGCCTACAAAAAACTTACAATGGATTTTGTGAGAGAATATTATAGGATTGAGGCAACAAAGACTTCGACCCAGGGATGAATACAACTTGGCGAAGAATGAATGCGCCATGGAGAAAGCCTAAGGGATACCCGACAGTCTTTTCTTGGTTGCCAAAGAAGAAGATTGGATTTTCTAAGAAATTTAATAAATCTTTCCCTGTGTATAGGAAATTGATAAAACCATTGATTTTTTTTTTTTATTTTAGTTTGGTTTTAGATATCCCAGGTGGATATTACTATTTGTGTTGGTTTTCATGTTTCTTTCCTATGATGGATTTGTTCCTCATGTAAATAGTTTTTTTTTTTTATGAATAGATGTTGATGGATATTTTCTGTTATGAATAGTTTATGGTGTTATTATATTATAATATATGTCTTATTAATATCATGTGGTTGAGTGGGAATTCTAAAAGTTTTAGTAACTTTAAAGAACGTAATTTTACCTTAATGATTATATTAGTGATAATTTCACATTAGGATTTTAGATGACGATTGGGAACATGGTGAACTTTCGAATCTAAAAACTATGTGAAATTACTCATTAATATAATCAATTTGTGTAAAATTGATGCATAAATGAGTGGCATTAATAATTCATGCTAAGAACATAGTGGTTGAATTGAACAAAGGAGAGAAATTGAACGGCAAAAATTATGAAATATGGAACATGAAAATCCAATATGTGCTAGAAGAACAAGAAGCACTAGAAGCTCTTAACCAACTTATGGAAGAACCTGAGGATGGGAACACTGCACAGCATAAGAGAGACAGAAATGCATTTGCTGCATGGAAGAAGAAGAACTCGATTGCTCGCATCACGTTGCTGAGTAGCATGGAGAATGATATCATGCGAGAGTTCAGGCGGTTTAAGAATGCCAAGGAAATGTGGGAAGCATTAGCAGCAAGATTTGGTTATACGTCGGTGACCAAGCTGAGACAACTCACTATAAGGTTTGACTCGTATAAGAAATCTCATGGTTAGTTCATGAAACAACATCTGAGAAAGATGTCGAACATGATCATTGAGTTGAAGGATGTTGGACACATTCTGACTGTTGAACAGCAAGTGCAAGCAGTGATCCATTCCTTGCCTCAAAGTTGGGAGCATATGAAGGTGCACCTGACCCATAATGAGAACATCAAGACCTTGGAAGATGTCATGCGCCATCTTGAGTTAGAAGAGGATCGCCTCATGGCGGCGAAACCAAAAATCGACATCTATTATGCTGGTTCTAGCTCACATGGGGCTTCGGGCTCCAAGCGCAAGCGCGTCGAAAGGTTCATGAAGTGGAAAGGCAAGGGAGCAAGTTCTTCAGGTAAGAAACCAAAATTTAATCAACATGACAAAGGAAAACGTTCTTTTGGTAAGAAGATGTCGAGGGTGAAATGCTACAACTGTAGCAAGAAAGGCCACTTCGCTCGCGATTGTGGCGAGCCAAAGAAGGAAAACTCCCTTTACATTTTTGAGAACTTTGTCTATTTGTCAAGTTCTGTATTTTTAACTGAGTTTAATCCTTTGTCGACTGTAGATTCGGGAGCAACAGACTATGTAGCGAAGGATAGAGATGCTTTCGTGGAGTTCCGACGGGTTTCGACCGGAACAAAATGGATCTATGTAAGGAACAACTCCAAAGCTGAAGTTAAAGGGATTGGCACCTGCCAGTTGATGATGCGTGGTGGACGCACATTGTTCCTACATGACGTATTACATGCTCCGGAGATTCGTCGGAATTTAGTGTCTGTATTAGTGTTGGTTAAACTTGGTTTTAATTTGACCTTCCATAATAGTGGTGTTGATTTGTATTTGAATACAAATTACTATGGTTGTGGATACTTTTTGGATGGTTTTATTGTATTAAATGTTAATTGCGGTGATGTTAACGTTTGTTAATCCCTATTTGCATCTTCTAATTCCTACGAAAATGATGTGAATGTGTGGCATGCTAGACTTGGTCATATTGGCCAACAACAATTGCAAAGATTAGCCAAAGAGGGCTTATTGGGCAATATTGAAAACATTGATTTGCCTATTTGCGAGCATTGCCTGGCCGGGAAAACAACATAGAAACCATTCGGAAAGGGTACAAGACCTGAGTTTCCTTTGCAACTAATATATTCTAACATCTGTGGTCCAATGAATGTAAGAGCAAGGCATGGGGCTTTGTATTTCATCACATTCATAGATGATTATACTCGATTTGGATATGTCTATTTGATTTCCCATAAATCTGAGGCATTAAGTTGCTTCAAGAAATTTATGAACTTAGTATAAAATCAATTAGATAAGAAAATAAAAACGTTTAGATCCGATTGAGGTCGAGAATATTTATCTAATGAGTTCATAAATTTATGTGATGAAAAAGGAATAGAAAGACAGTTGTCTGTTCCATATACTCCTCAACAAAATGGTGTTGCCGAGAGGAGAAATAGAACCCTATTGAAAATGGTTAGGTCTATGATGGCACAAGCTAACTTACCTATCACTTTTTGGGGTGATGCTTTGTTAACTGTTGCCTATGTACTTAACCATGTGCCTTCTAAATCAGTTACTTCCACTCCGTATGAGTTATGGACAGGTAGAAAACCCGATTTAAGTTTTCTTAAACCTTGGGATTGTGCTGCTTATACTCACGAGCCCTCTCATAAATATGGGAAACTAGGTCCCAGAGGCAAGAAAAGTATTTTCATAAGATACTCAGAGCACTCAAAAGGGTATATGTTTATAGGTGAGCAAGAAAGTGGGAGTATAACTGAATTTGAATCACGAGATGTCACATTCTTAGAGAATGAGTTTCCTAAGAAGGGCGAAATAGGTGAGGACTACTCACTATTTGAAACCTTGGATCTTGATAATGAAATTGATGAAGTTCGTCCAAATGGAAGCAATGTGAGAAGTGAGGAATTAAATTCGACTCAATCTCAATTGCAACCATTTGATGAGACAATACCATCATTATCTAATCCAAGTGGGAGCATAATGGAGAATGATGTACCACGTGTACAATCTCTCGTACGGTGAACAAGTCACAAAAGTGTTCCCCAACGACGTTTTTACATTGAAGGGAAAACTTTCATGATCGCTCCACAAGATGAAGATGAGCCAAGGAATATAAATGAGGCTCTAAGTTGCCCTAATAAGGAAAAATGGATAGATACAACGGAAGAAGAAATTGAGTCAATGAAGTCAAACCATGTTTGGGAACTGGTTGATCTTCCAAAAGGACACAAAGCTATTGGGAACAAATGGGTTCTTAAAATAAAGCGAAAAGCTGATGGCTCAATAGAAAGATATAAGGCTCGCCTCGTGGCGAAAGGGTATAATCAACAGGAAGAAATTGATTATGAGGAAACTTTTTCTCCTGTAGTGAGATTTACCTCAATTCACCTTATTCTGGCAATAATGGCAAGTATGGATCTTGAATTACATCAAATGGATGTAAAGACTGCTTTTCTAAATGGAGAATTAGAAGAAGAAATTACATGGAGCAACCCGTTGGCTTCATTGTAAAAGGCCTAGAACAAAAAGTATGTCGACTTTTGAGATCGATATATGGTCTTAAGCAGTTTTCAAGACAATGGTATATACGTTTTCATAATGCCATAGCGGCCTATGATTTACAATGATTGATGAAGATCATTGCGTATATATCAAAGGATCCAAAGATCAATTTGTGATCTTATCATTATATGTTGATGACATACTGATTGCCGAAAGCAATATGGAGTTGGTTAATACTGTTAAAAGTTGGTTATCGTCCAATTTTGAGATGAAATATATGGGTGAAGCTGCATATATTCTTGAAGTTTAGATTTCAAAAAATCGTTTCAAGAGATTGTTGTCTCTTTCGCAAGAGACTTATATCAACAAAGTTCTTGAACGATTTTGTATGCATGACTGTAAACTCATGGATACTCCTATTGCAAAAGGTGAAGGATTGAGCCGTAGGTTGTGTCCTAAGACTCCACAAGAGAAGGAATAAATGAAACGTGTTCCTTATGCTAGTGCTGTTGGGAGTTTAATATACGTTATGATGTCTACAAGACCTGACATATGTTTTGCAGTTGGAATGGTAAGTAGATACCGATCCAATCCAGGTCAAGCACATTGGAAAGCCGTCAAAAGAATCATGAGGTATCTAAAGGGTACTGCTTATTATTCTCTGAGTTATCAAGGAAAGGATCTGCGACTTGAAGGCTACTCAAATGCTGACTGGGGAGGAGATTTAGACGAAAGGAAATCTACCTCTGGATTTGCATTCTTACTGAATAATGGCGTCATATCTTGGAGCAGTAAGAAACAAACATGTATAACATTATCCACCATGGAAGCCGAGTTCGTGGCATTGTCTTTAGTAGTACAAGAGGGAGTTTGGCTTAAGAGATTTTTGGATCATTTAGGTGTTGTTGAGCATGCTGCAAGCTCATTATTAGTCAATTGTGATAGCCAAACAGCGATAGCATACACCAAGGATCCGAAATATCATGGCAAGACCAAACATATAGATACCAAGTACAATTTTGTTAAAGATATGGTAACACGAAAAGATGTGAACTTGCAATGCATATCTACGCATAGAATAATAACATATCCTATGACGAAGCCAATTCCTAGAGATGTTTTCATTGGTCATGTAAAATCTCTAGGACTGCGTAGATGCTGATGTACTGAATATTGTAATTTCCCTGAATGTTCACATTTAAATGAAATTGTTATATCATTGTTAATGCCTATGATTTTTTTTTATATTTATGCATCTTAATACTTAGTGTATTATGTCAAGAAAGTATGTCGAACAAATAAGATTAACCCACTCACACGAGTAATCGCCTCTATTTACTGTGTGATAAATAGAGATGAGATAATTTTTAAGCTTATTATCTAGGTGATAATCGAGAGCTCAAGCTTAAAATATAAATGTCGCCTTAGCTAAGTGCTAAGATGAGGACATAACATTTACTATGTCCGAAAGTAAAATAGTCCACATATTTTACTTTATCTGTCTTTGATGCCAGATGTGAGTTCTAATGGATTTTTTAGAAGAGTAGATACGTGAACTCAAGTTTAGACATTGAGTATGTCTGAACTATCATATGTACGGTATTGAATGTAAAGACATACACTCCACGGGAAAGGAGTTAATACCGTAATACGTATTTTATACTACGTATGCATGAGACGACCGATAAGAGTGGCAAAAGTTTTTGATCTCAACTTTATGCCGTGTGAGACTCTTGAGGATGTGAGTTCCTCATTTAGTGCCCTCACGACTCTGACTTATTCTTAAAGTTTCTATTTAGTGTTCGTTATCTTAGGGTGTTGCCAATGGTCATGAATGATTCGATCTAATTGGGCATTTCTAGAAAAGTGAGCTGGACTGAAATAGAGAGGTTTAAGGAAAGAGGAAGATCAATTTATTTATGATGTCACATCCTATTTTTGTATTCACAGGTCAACCAATTATGATTTTGAGTAAATCATAGTTGTGAATACAATATACGAGATACTAAAAGAGATCAAAAGAGATATAAATGTGACTGATTGATCTAGGGTCCTGCATACTATATCTACTCGAAAACGTTATGCCCAATTTGAGCTGCTATGTATTCATAACAGATGCATGGCAACGAGCTCTCGAAGTATGCTGGTCGCACGGATTATTTGCTAGTACGAACATTGCAAAGAAGAGAGTTAATGTTTAGCCCACCATGTGCGAGTGGGAGATTATGGGTTTTGTGAATAAATGGACCGCCCATGATGGGCTAACCCAGCCCATGAAAGAAGATAACCGCAAATGGCAATTATTTTATGGGAACAAAAGTGAGAAGAAGAAAAACTCACGTGAGTTTTAGTAAGTGCTTGCGGTTCACTATCAGAAACTCTCACACTCTCACTCACTTGAAAACAAAGAGAAAAAGCAACTTTGTTCGACAATCGAAGAATTACTCTCTCTCTCTCTCTCGAGGCTGCAATAGATGCATTTAATCTGTGGCAAAAAGGTATGTTCCTTTACATAATATGCTTCGTTCGATCGGTGATTCAAGTATAGAATGGGCACATTTTTCGCGTTTTTGCATTATGTTTAGGAATCTGTTTCCGTCAAATTGGATCATTGCGGTTTGCCTCTTTTTAGAAGTACAAACAATCATGCAATTTCCCTCTACATGTTTTGTGCGTGTAAGCCTCGGGTGTTCATGTTTGCAAGCTTCGATTCGGTGCTCTTCGATGTCATTTCATAGGAAAAAGCTATTTGAAGTCCTGATTTCAAGCAAGATTAGAGGTCTTTTAGGAATTGAGGAATTGATTGATGACTCCAACATGCAACTACTTAAAGGAATCTAGTTCTTGCAAACCTCAAGACTAGACACATAGATTACATGCATACGCAACGAAAATAGCTAAAGTAATCAACACTCGCGAATTATTTTTGACCTTTCTACCCTTGGAGGTTGTGGATGTGTCTACCTGGGGGATCGATTCGGTTTACAATTCCGAGGTGCTTTCCCCACACAACCAAGGGGACCACCATCACGGCGACCTGCAACGACAGATTAAAATACCCTAGCAGAAGTCCTGGGACCTCCTCAGATTTTGGGAATTGGGATACAAGATTAAAAGTGAAGGCAACGCCGAGAATGACCATAGAGATGTAAACCATGCTAGTGCGAGGCCACAATGGAAGAGCGGTGGCCAAGATTGTGCCGATAGAGGCGAAAAAAGCCATGCTGTTGACAACCGAGAAGAAATATAGATTTGGGCTTTTCATGATAATGTCTCCGGCTTGATGTGGTTTTTCAATAGCAATGCCACTGGAATTGGTGGTAGCGACAGTGGAATTGGCCAAGGGATTTGAAGAGGGAGAGGAATCCTGCCAGTATCCTCCTGGAGGACTGAGAGCGGCTTGGTAAGTGGCAGTAGCAATTAAGGTAGCCACTATGAGGATTATGTCGCGAGCCGTTGCATCTCCGGAGCCAAAGAAAAATTCGTACTTCTCTTTGCTAGTTAGTTCCCTGCTAAAATACTCTGATAGACAGAGGTTAGGAGTAGAACGTCCTCGCAACCTCCTCGCAACATCTTGATTGTCGGAAGGATGACTATCTTTGAAGATTTCCAGAGCCGTCTCCCCCTGAAAGTTCTTCGCATTTACATCC
This sequence comes from Syzygium oleosum, assembly GCF_021117445.2. NCBI lineage: Eukaryota > Viridiplantae > Streptophyta > Magnoliopsida > Myrtales > Myrtaceae > Syzygium > Syzygium oleosum. Next base: position 10,590,907 of record NW_026607487.1, read on the forward strand.
GTGTGTCCAATCAACAGCTTGATGATCTGGAAGAAATGTGAAGGGAACAAAATGAAGTATGGATACCTTCAATTCGAATCACTGTTTTGTCACAAGCTTTACTATTATGCACAAAGTGAGCTCATGCCATAAGTTTGAATAATGCTAGTGATGCAACAACTTATGTACAAAGGAAAAAAGTTTACTAGACTAATATATAAAATGCAATCATTTGAACCACCGTAACAAAGACCTCAATCTTTTCAAAAAGTGTAATTTAGTCCTTCCACCTGAAATTAGTCACATGATAGCTAGGAATTGCCTATGTGAGTTGAATCCACATAAACGATGACTCGAATGACTATTATTTTTCATTAAAGTTTAGGACTTAATCACATTAACTAAAAGATTTTGGATTTAATTACAATTTATATATAAGTTTTTTTTTTCTACGAAAAGAAAGACTACCTCAGACATGTATATTTATAACCTTTATGCATAAGATTCAACTAATCAGGGAGTAATTTTCTCGTCCACATAGTGATTATCTTATGGTTGTGCGGAATTCTTTGTTGGTTTCCATTTCAATAGCTTCTATAACATACAATATGTTCAGATGGACTGATTTCAAAAGAAAGAAAGAGATTTTGCTAATCAATGGTAAAAATAAAGAATATAAAATAATGAATTAAGTTATTAGGTAAAACTTGGAGATTTAGAGCTCACTGAAAATTGAGGTTTACAGGGGGTTCGATGGGAAACAATTCCAATCATACCTTTTTTTTCTTCGCTAAATAAACTGTAGACAAGGTTATCTCTATATCACTCCTTTATCCTCCAACCAAAATAATTGTTAGGCCTATTAAAATGAACTCAAATTAGAAGCATCGCCACCTTAAAATAGCTTTTCCACTAGCAGTTTTCGAAATGAAAATATGGGCTTGTTTTGATAATATTGAAAACTAAGCGCTAGTGTTGATAATCTTCACTCTGAAAATAAAAATAAAAAATTCTTAGATGACAATTAAAAAACAATCACGGAATACAATCAATTTCTTACCAAACATGGAACTGCGATTACAATTTATAGTTTTCAACAATATAATTGGGAGGATTCTAATTACTCTCCATTATATTGATTACTAGATTAAGTGAATGTTTTGACTTAATTGAGTTTTTCAAGTCAAATACCAATAGAGTTTATCATACAAGCTTAATCTAATTCAGTGCTAAATTTTCAATTTCCAACACTTAATTGAATATTTCAAACAGGCCCACGTGTATCTATTAAATGAAAAAAAAAACAATTAAAAACAATCTGCATACTCATATTAGCACCACCTTACTATGAGTATTTACTTCTTCTTTTTTAAATTAAAAAAACACTACTTGTTGACCTAATTTTCACAACTTTTCAGAATGGCATAAAAGTCTGTTATATTTGGATGGAGTGATTTGGAGGGAAATGAAATGATTAGAGTAATCACTAAGAAAACAAACGAAGACAAAAGAAATGATCAACCTTTAAAAACTGTATTGAATATATCAAGCCTACCCTCCAATGATCTCGTGCGCAGGAAAGTTGTCCAAAAGAAGATTGGAAGTAGAAGATTGGGAGAGAAGGAGTTTTATGCAATCCCTCCTAATTCCTTTTCTTCTCTCCTTCAAAAGAGACCTAACAAGGTGATCCCATTTAAATCTCCTCTCTCTGAGTGTTTTTAAAAACCATGTATTTTCAACCCTTGTGTTTCCCTATCATAACATTGTTTCCTGGATTAGATTATGTCGAATTCAACGTCTCGACAATAAAAGCACAAATAACCACGAAATCAATTAACTATATCAGCATGTACTATACCTCAAGCTGCTCTTCGACTACAGCAATATGTAAGACAGTGTTACCATCTTCGTCTTTCCATTGCAAGATTTGTGTTAGATCGACTCGCTTAAGCCATCCAAGCAAAACCTTGAACGCTTTGAGGTTGTGGTTTTTTATGGCAACGTGAACCGCAGTTTCGCATCGATTTGTCAAGTCTTCAATTGACGGTTTGCAAGCATATAGGAATTCAGCTAGGAGTTCGAGGAGCTCATTGTCTCCTATTTTCCCGGCTACAAAATGCAAAGGGGTGATCCCGCCTCGGCCTCGGACTCGGATCAACGCGGGATTGAGGGTCATCAGTGCCCTCGCAGTGTGATAATGCTTATTTTTCAAAGCCAAGTGCATGGGGCTGTCACCCCCTCGATTCAGCTTTTGAGCGAACGACGGCTTCAAGATGGCTATCTCCATGGCCACTTTAGTTTTCCCCTTGTCCGCGGCCGCGTGTAGTGGAGTATTTGGGAATGGGCCCGCGGATCCATGATCTAAGAGGTTTTCGTCCTCCTCAATTAAGCTGTATAGCTTACCAACATCATCAGCTTCTATTGCTCCTTGAAGGTTCATTGTTGGAGGAGGGAAATGTAGGAGCAGAGGGGGTTTTGCTCGTTGATGATGGATGGAAGTAGGAGTAGCGAACTCGCAGGATCATAAATAGTGCCCTAGTCAACGTAGGAACAATTTAATTGGTTGGGTGATCCGTCTCTGTCGGAGAAATTACATGCGAAGTTTCGCAATGCATGAGTCAAGTCAGCAAGATAATTTAAATTAATCGAACAAGTCTAATTAACCCAGTAATTTGCAGTATGATTTTTTTGCCTTTTATATCGTTGGGTATCATTTCTCCGCAACTACATGAAATTGTGGGGAGTAGCAGCTGAGGCTGTCTTGATAAATCACAACTACATCCACCCGGTTCACAACTATGTGAAGCTATGTGAAGCATAAGAATTTCAATGCTCTAATTCCCCTGACAGCGAACTTGATAATATGATTAGAGCTTAATAAAACTTTAACTCTTAAATTGACTAAATGCCCAAACTTAAGCCCTCTTTCTACACTTATCCCCATTATGGTCAAGAAGATTAAATCAATATCTATTAACTGGTGAGTCATTCGTGGGTTCTTCATCACTTGTTCCTCTTTAATGCAATTGACAATTGAGTTTTCCATAGTCATAAATTAGACAGATGCTATTAGGAGTGATCAATCGCGCCGGTTCACTTCAGGAACCAGCCCGAACCAGTCCGAACCAGCCTTATCGGTTGCAAGTCGGCTCACATGGGAATCGGATTGATTTCCGGATAAAAAGATTGGGAACTGGTCTTGATTCACTTGGTTTCTGATTCTATCACTCACTCTTCGTCTTCAGCGGCTCGAGATCGACTTCGTTCGCAATTCGCCACTCTCCTCTCCTCTCCTCTCCGAGGTAAATTTCCTCCGCCATCTACAGGATAATCTCCTGACTCCGTCTGAGGAGCACTAGTGTGGAGGGGTAAGATCAACATTTTATTCAGTCGGTGGTGATGTAATATGCCGAAAGGTGTTTTGGATTATAGCGTTAAAGCTGAACAACTTTTGACACTTTGAACACTGACTTTTCGAGAGCATTAACTTCTGAGTGAAAATAGGGTTTTTTGGAATTCGGTGTCTTTTCACAGTGACTAGCCAATGCCGTGAGTTGTTAAGAGGGGAGCCTGCGTGGTAGAGTTGGCAGAGGTTCTTGTCTAATTTGGAGTGGAATTTTCCTTTCCTCTTGTGAAATTCATATCTATGATCTATCTATAGTGAAAACAATGCAGCCAATAAATTTGGTAGCGTTTTGACAATAGCTGTGAGTTGGATGTGTTGTTCTTTGGCTGCGTCTTCTTTTGGCCAAAACAAACTTCACAGAAGTTTCTCTTTACATTCAGCATTAAGTAAAATCTATAAAGCAGAAGGAAGTTTTTGTTTCTTTTGCTCTGGGTATCTGAACAGTTTGGAATTTTGAATGCTTTCACCTATAGTTTAGATGTTGTGATACGATGATATTCGAGGAACTTGTTCTTGTACTTATATCAATGCATCTGATTACTTATTAGAACCCTCCAGCCTTTGGGTTTGGATCTACTTTTTAAAAATCATTGCATGATCCGATACTTGAAGCAAATGGAATTATACATTTTTCTGGATATCATGACATCTTGGGATTCATGGGATAAATCGATTGCCGTGGAGAACAATCATCTACAGCATTCTAAACCTTAATGGCTTGCTAGAGGGAATAGTTGGATCTCTTTGCGAAGGATAAAACATAGCTATGTCTGGATACTGTCTCCTAACTAAGTATGAAATAAATAAATAAAAAAAAGTAGGCCGGTTCTCAGGTTTACCTTGAAATCGGTAGGTTCGATTCTAGGCCAGTTCAAGTCCACGGTTCGGTTTCCAGCTCCAAAAATAGAAAATCGGCTCTGACATGATAGGTTTCGGATTTCTGATCGGAAACTTACCCACCTTGGAACCAATTCTCTTGGATGCTATAATAATTTACTTTCTTTTAGGCTCCGTTCGTTTGGCGGAAAACATTCTCCTTTTGGAAAATATTTTCCAGGAAGTCATTTTCCCGGAAAATGTTTTCCCGGAACATAATTTTCTGATGTTCGGCAACCAATATGAAAAAGTTTCGGAAAATATTTTTCACCGGCGACCGGGGCGGCCTGCGGCGGCGGCGGCCGGCGACCGGTGGCCAACGGTGGTGACCGGCGATCAACTTCCTCTCCCACGGAAAATATTTTCCCTCCCATGGGCAATTTTGCGGCCGGCGGCGGCGGCGGCCAACGGTGGTGACCGGCGATCAACTTCCTCTCCCACGGAAAATATTTTCCCTCCCATGGACAATTTTACCTTCAATTTGGGGGAAAATGATTTCCTCTTTGTGAAAAGAGGAAATCATTTTCCTCAAAACAATGAAGGATTTGAGGGTGGGGAAGGAAAATGTTTTCCCACGGAAAACATTTTCCGCTCCCGAACACCAAAAAACGCGAAAAATATCTTCCGGAAAAATATTTTTTCGCAAACGAATACAGCCTTAATCTAAACGCTTTCAACCCAAAAGATTCAAAAACTCTCATGAACTACATATCGTTTTAGAAAAAAGAAAACAAAATTGTAACGCGAAATTAGATAACATAGTTACGAGCTAATTTTGGGGATGGCTTATACATATAGTTTAATCTAAATACCTCAATATCCTGGAACTGTTAAAACTCGATCTTTAGTAATAAAGGTGCTTCGCTGTCTCTCTCTCTCTCAGTTACTCACTCTTCCTCTTCAGCAGCTCGATCTCGACTTCGTTCGCGATTCGCCACTCTCCTATCATCTCCGAGGTAAATTTCCTCCGCCATCTACAGGATAATCCCCTGACTCCGGATGAGGAGCACTAGTGTGGTGGGGTAAGATCAAGATTTTATTCAGTCGGTGGTGATGTAATATACCGAAAGGTGTTTTGGATTATAGCGTTAAAGCTGAACAACTTTTGACACTTTGATCACTGACTTTTCGAGAGCATTAACTTCTGAGGAGTGAAAATAGGGCTTTTTGGAATTCGGTGTCTTTTCACAGTGACTTAGCCAATACCGTGAGTTGTTAGGAGGGGAGACTGCCCGTTCGGTGAGAAAATATTAGGTGCCTCTGCTGATTTCACGTTGGAGAAATCACAATTTTAAGGTGGACACGTGTCCGAGGAGCCCATCGTGTCAGGCTCCACGGAGTTTAATTTTGGCCTCCCCCTCTCTCTTCATAAATTGCCGTCACCTACTCTGTCCTTCTCCCTGCTCGCGTTTCTCCTCTCTCTTCTTTATTCTTCTTCACAGGCTCGCTCTTGGAAGGGAGAGAAATTTGAAAAAGAGAGAAAGAAAATGTTTGAGGCCTTCGTGCAGCCTGACACGGTGGAGAAAACTTCCTGGATAAAGAAGAGTAGGCACTTTAGTGCAGCCTGACACGGTGTCCTCTTCACTGTGAAGATGAATAAAGAAGAGAGAGAGGGAAACGCGAGCGGGAGAAGGACAGAGTAGGTGACGGCAATTTATGAAGAGAGAGAGGGGAGGCCAAACTTAAACTCCGTGGAGCTTGACACGGTGAGCTCCTCAGACACGTGTCGCCATCTCAGAGTTGTGATTTCTCCACCGTGGAATCACCAGAGGCATCTAATATTTTCTCGCGTGGTAGAATTGGCAGAGGTTCTTGTCTAATTTGGAGTGGAATTTTCCTTTCCTCGTGTGAAATTCATATCCATGATCTGTCTATAGTGAAAACAGTGTAGCCTATAAGAAATTTGGTAGGGTTTTGACAATAGCTGTGAGTTGGATGTGTTGTTCTTTGGCTGCGTCTTCTTTTGGCCAAAACAAACTTCACAGAAGTTTCTCTTTACGTTCAGCATTAAGTAAAATCTATAAAGCAGAAGGAAGTTTTTGTTTCTTTTGCTCTGGGTATCTGAACAGTTTGGAATTTTGAATGCTTTCACCTATAGTTTAGATGTTGTGATATGATATTCGAGGAACTTGTTCTTGTACTTATATCAATGCATCTGATTACTTATTAGAAATTTAGAACCCTCCAGCCTTCGGGTTTGGATCTACCTTTTAAAAATCATTGCATGATCCGATACTTGAGGCGAATGGAATTATACATTTTTCTGGATATCATGACATCTTGGGATTCGTGGGATCAATCGATTGCCGTGGAGAACAATCATCTACAGCATTCTAAACCTTAATGGCTTGCTAGAGGGAATAGTTGGATCTCTTTGCGAAGGATAAAACATAGCTGTGTCTGGATACTGTCTCCTAACTAAGTATGAAATAAATAAATAAAAAAAAGTAGGCCGGTTCTCGGGTTTACCTTGAAATCGGTAGGTTCGATTCCAGGCCAGTTCAAGTCCATGGTTCGGTTTCCAGCTCCAAAAATAGAAAATCGGCTTTGACATGATAGGTTTCGGATTTCTGATCGGAAACTTACCCATCTTGGAATCAATTCTCTTGGATGCTATAATAATTTACTTTCTTTTAATCTGAACGCTTTCAACCAAAAGATTCAGAAACTCTCATGAACTACATATCGTTTTAGAAAAAAGAAAACAAAATTGTAACGCGAAATTAGATAACATAGCTACTAGCTAATTTTGGGGATGGCTTATACATATAGTTTAATCTAAATACCGCAATATCTTGGGACTGTTAAAACTCGACCTTTAGTAATAAAGGACCCATGATAGGAAAATGATAGTGAAAGGATGGATTTTTATGATCAGCTGAAGAGATAGAGAGAGCGCTAAAGAATCGAAATGAACTGCACAAAAACCTCAGCGAACTCTTCCATTGGAATGGCGGTTCAGGTACAGTGAAGGAAGTGCTTGTGGGACCAACTTCACTGGCTCAAGTTGACGAGGCTAAAACAATGCATATTATCTAAGCAGTTAGATAATCGCGTGGTTTAATATTTAATTATTTTAACACTTTTCCTCATGCTTAGTTTGATCTTTTTGCCTAGTACTAAGCGTGAATATATTTAATCGGGGAGGTAAATAGGGATTCGGAAAGATTTGAACTCGGGATCTCCTGGCTCTGATACCATGTGAGATTTTGTAGAACTACTACTAACTGTTCTAAAAGCTTAAGCTGCTAAATAATTGCGTGACTTAATATTTAATTATTCTAACAATGATGAATGGAGAGAGAGAGAGAGTTTTGGTATTGTAGGATTCACGAATGTTTTTATTTTCTAGGAATCCTAGTATTACCTCTACCTGAGCAATCCAATGCTGCATTTTTAAGGAGAATCCGTTCCCCAAGTACTTTGATTCTGCGATCATAAATCCATCCGAAGATGGGTTGCAATGGGATTCCATTTCCTTTGTTCTTTACTCCAAGGTGAACCAAACAAGGCCTAAGTGATTACACAATGTACTTACTATGAGATGAGTCGCAATGGGATTCCATTGCTTTTTTCGTTCTTTCCTCTGCCTTCACTTGCCAATCCATGAGAATCCCCGTTCAACCTTCGCCAAGTCCCTCTTTTATTCAGCAATCAATAACTTGACAAATATTTTCTTAAAAATGATCGCTCATATCGCTTGAAATAATTAGTCGATAAAAAATATTTTTATTATCTACAACAATTTATGTCTAAATGTTTTTCGTGGATGGCAAAAATATTTTTAGTTCATTCATTTTTGTAAACGATACAAGCAATCATTTTTAGAAAAAATATTTTTAAATTATTCATTTTTCGCGAAATAAACGGAACTTTAATCAAAGATACACTCCCTTTGCGTCTTTGCCATAGTCCCATCTTCATTCTCGATCATATTGATTAATCACCCGGGCCAAAAAGTAATGCAAAATCTCTTGTGCTCTAAGTAGGCATAATTACTCTAACAGCTTCTTCTTCTTCTTCTTTTAACTCTTAACAGATTTTCATCAGCCAACCTTTAGTTTTTCTCATGGACCAATAGCATCTGTTTTTATGGTCTTCGTAGTCAAAAGCTAAATTGGAAATTAGATTACTTTTTGAACGCAGGAGATTATGAAAAGCCAAAAGAAGCAAAGATGAATTGACTTGTTTTCTTAGCCATCACATAAACAAACAAACGGAGAAAATTATGCGGATGCAATCCTAAATTTTTTCCTTGTAAGTTTTAGACTACATTAGTTCAACTAAAGAGTTTATATCTCATTAGCTCGAACTTCGGCACAATAACTTTAGGACAGATTGTGCAATTATCCCGGAAATATGACAATTCGGTTTTCTCAACCCCATGCTTGCGCTCAACTCAATACCGTATATATGCTCGCATTAAACTCAATTCAACTCAAATATTAAAAACTAAAGGGAAAATTGCAAATAAAGGATGAAGTGAGATCATTAAAAAAAAAAAAAGACCCAAAGTGGATACTGTTTCAAATAAGGACTTGAAGTGACCAAGTCCGTCTCAAATAAGAACCTCAACTCGCTAGCCAGCCAAAATTTTCCAGGCCGACAAGCACTTAATTTTTCCGACGACTAGAATAGGGCAATTTTGTCCGAAACAAAATCTGAATAAAAATTAAGAAGAAAAATTTGACTTAGCGTTGATGTGGTGCTACATCAGTAAAAGTTTAAAAAAATTAATTCATCATAAGTTATTATTCATCTTCTTTGAAATTACTGTTTATCGTCTTCAACCACATGATTGCTTGGCCAAACTCCTCTGGCGCACGTTCGTCGCTATCGCCTGGACATCCGGGAGCATCCACCGTAGCTACTGGCCATGGCGGCCGCAAGCTTCAAGGTGGGATCTGACTTCGAAGCTTGCGAGGTTGAATTACTGGAATATATTGATGGCGATCTTGGTCTTTTTAGTTTTTGGGAAGAAATTGGTCTGGATCGGGTTAGTTTTTAGTGAATTGCTGCCTAATTCTCCCCAACTATTTACCATTAGTCTTGGAAATCCATCAAATAAGGGAAATTTTCCACACTTTTCTTTGACAGACCCTGCTGCACTCACCGAAAGCTTGTGTACTTCTTTGGTTTATCGTCTCATCGACCAATGCATTTGATTTTATGGTCTTGGTCGGGTCAGAAAATGTGACTTCCGTCCCCACCATCTCCTCATCGACTCCGTAGCATTTTGCTTGTTTTTCCTACAACTGCTCCATTATTGCCTCGGAACGTGTTGACGTGGCCCCATTCTACGACTTTTAGCCATCTCGTACGGGATGATCCAGCCAGAAATGTTGTCTAGCAAAATCCTAATTCTCCCCATTTTCTTAAGTCATTGATTTTATGTTCAAATGGAAACCCTAAGTAGCTACTCCTGGTCAAAATACGCTAGTTCTCTCTCCTCTTTCGATAGTCCGATCCGCGTCGATAGCAAAAGATAGAAGAGGGGTTGTCTCGGCAACAATTACAGAGCGCTTCTGTGCATACCGTGTTTAGAGATCATCAACAAACGAGAAATCAACATAATAAGGGGAGTTGAGTAGATCGGTATCGATGCAAAGTTTGACTCGAAATCGATGCTTTGATATTGAATCGTGAATGACTAGCGTTAAGCGAATAATTCAAGCAAAACCTTGCTTAGAGAGAAAAATCTCGAAATTCAATATTGATGATAATAATATTGTGTCTTCAAAACAAACCCTAAACACCCTTTTATAAGGGTTAAACCTAATTACAATAGGAAACCTAATCATAATAGGAAAGTTACCTAATCTGAATTGGAAATCTAATCATAATAGGAAATCTAATCATAATAAGAAAGTTAATAAGCATCAAATAGCAAAATTACAAAAACGACCCTTAAAATTAACTCATAAAAAAATACTAAAATAATAGAAAAAAAACCATCTAATTGCATCACCGTTTCACTTTCCGTTTGGACTTCTGTTTGTCCAATCGGTCCAGAAATGCACCACTAATAAATTCCGCATCATTCTCCTCCACTTGAAAAGAACTCGTCCTCGAGTAAAAATCAGGATCTGGATATAACGGCTCTGTGGACTCATGAAACGGTGACAAATCAGCAACATTAAAAGTGTTGGATATGCCCATGCTATGTGGAAGGTCTATAACATAAGCATTATCGTTGATCTTCTTACTGACAGCGTAAGGTCCATACTTCTTTGGCTGTAATTTACTGTAAAATCCAGCTGGTAATCGCTCTTTACGAAGAAAAACCATGACTTGATCACCTATCGCAAACACTGCTTCCGCCGTGCTTATCTGCTGTGACTTTATACTTCGATTAGCTTCCTCCAAACTGTTTGACTTCACGATGCACCTCCACAATCTATTTAGCCATATGATCCGCTGTTACACTTTTATCCGCTTGCTTAGGCAACTATACCAAATCCAGAGTATGCTGAGGCGCCTTTGTATAAACAACAGAAAAAGGCGACCTGCCAATAGAACTATGAACTGCATTATTATAAGCAAACTTTGCTTGTGATAAAGCAACATCCCATTACTTCGGCTTATCTCCACAAATGCTTCGAATCAAGTTTCCCAGAATTCTATTAACCACCTCTGTTTGCCAATCAGTCTGCGGGTGAGCTGTGCTACTGAAATTCAAAGATGAATCAAACAACTTCCACAAAGTCTGCCAAAAATGCCCCAGAAATTTGCTATCCCTATCTGAGGTAATAGATTTGGGCACACCATGCAAACGAACCACTTCCTTAAAGAATAATCTGGCCACACTTACTGCATCAGAAGTCTTCCTATAAGGAATGAAGTGCGCCATATTGGAAAATCTATCAACCACAACGAAAATAGAATCCACGCCTCTTTATGTCCGTGGTAAACCAAGCACAAAATCCATGGACAGATCTTCCCATATATTGTTAGGAACAGGTAAAGGCATATACAGACATGTATTCTTAGATTGACCCTTAGCAGTCTGGCAAACATAACACTTTTGTACGTACCTACTGACATCTCTATGCAACTAGGGCCAGTAAAATCGCTCCCGGACTGCAGCAATAGTTTTATCACGACCTAGATGTGCAGCTAATCCACCATCATGTAAATCGCAAATTACCTTCTCTTGTAATGATATCCGAGGAAGGTAAAGCTGGTTGCTACGCATCAAATAGCCATCCTGCACATAAAATTCTTGCACAGGTTGACCAGCAGCACATGACTTCCAAATTTGCCCAAAGTCATCATCATCTGCATAACAATCTTTCAACTGCTCAAACCCCAAGATGTCTTGGCTTAATGTAATCAACAAGCCAGCTCTCCTACTCAATGCATCTGCTACGACATTATGCACACCTGACTTGTGCTGTAATCTAAAAGGAAATTTTTGCAAAAATTGACACCATCGCGCATGCATATCTTTGCTAATCCTCTTCTGACTATTTATATACTTCAAAGCTTCATGATCAGAATAAAGGACGAATTCTTTCCTAATCAGATAATGCTCCTAGGTTTTCAAAGCCCTTACGACAGAATAGAATTCTTTATCATAAGTGCTCCACTTCTACCTTGCATCACTGAGCTTCTCGCTAAAATAGCAAACTGGTCTGCGCTCTTGAGATAAAACAGCTCCTATACCCACTCCACTAGCATCACAGTCCACTTCAAAAAGTTTATTAAAATCAGGTAAGGCAAGAACAAGTACAGTACATAACTTCTCCTTCAAAATAGCAAAACTATTCTCAGCTTCCTCTCCCCATAGAAATTTGCCTTTCTTCGTACATTCAGTAATTGGGGCTGCGATAGTACTAAAATTCTTAATAAATCGCCGATAAAAAGGAGTCAACCCATGAAAACTCCTAACGTCAGAAACTGTTTTAGGAGTCGGCCACTCTCTGATTGCTCTTACCTTCGCCTCATCTACCTCTATTCCTTCAGCAGTAATAATAAATCCCAAGAATAACAGTTTATTAGTTAAAAAACTGCACTTCTTAAGATTAATATACAGCTTATTAATCTGTAAGGCTGTCAACACCTCCCTTAAATGCATCAAATGATCCTCCTCAGTCTTACTATAAATCAGGATATCATCAAAATAAACTACAATAAATTTGCCAATAAAAGATTTCAGAACCTGATTATAAACCTCATGAAAGTGCTTGGAGCATTGGAAAGTCCGAAAGGCATCACCAACCATTCATACAACCCCTCCTTTGTTTTGAAAGCTGTCTTCCACTCATCTCCAAGTCGAATCCGAATCTGATGGTATCCATTCTTCAAATCCAGCTTCGAAAACCACTTAGCACCGTGCAACCTATCCAGCATGTCATCCAATCTCGGAATTGGAAACTTGTAACCCACGGTTATCTTATTAATGGCCCTGCTATCTACACACATCCGCCAACTCCCATCTTTCTTAGGAGTCAACAAGGCCGGAACAGCACATGGGCTCATGCTATTCTGAATGTGTCCTTTTTGCAACAACTCCTCCACCTTCTCTTTTAGAATCTCGCTCTCTTTTGGACTCATCCTGTAGTGCGGTAAATTTGGCAGACTAGCACCAGGAATTAAGTCTATATGGTGCTAAATATCACGCATAGGCGGCAACCCATCTGGAATCTCTTCAGGCATCAGTTCGCTAAATTCCTTCAATAAAGGCTTGACTGCTTCATGTTGCTCCTCCACTTGTAATTCAGCCGCAGTCTCAATTCCTTGTTTCACGACTAGCACGTGAATCTGTCGAGTCTCCTTAACCTCAACTTCAAATTTCCTCGTAAGGGTAAGGAAATTATTTTCAGAAGATTATTTTCCTTTGTTCTTTAGTGGCAGCAACGTATACTTCACTCCATCCTTCACGAGGTTATATTGATTGCTTCTTCCCGAATGCTGAGCATCTACATCAAATTGGCACGGCCTCCCAAATAATACATGGCATACATCCATGTCTACTACATCACAATACAGTTCATCATGATATTTCCAATGGAGAATGGAATTTTGCATCGTTCAGTCACCTGAATACTTTCCACTCCAGATTTAATCCATCCTAACGTATAGGGATTATGATGCTTCTCCACGAGTATCCCCAGCTTCTTCACTGCCTCCTTCCCAATAATATTCTCCATACTTCCACTATCAATAACCACAGCATAGATCTTTCCCAGAATGGTGCACCTAGTTCGGAATAACTGATGGCGCTGCGAATCATCTTCCTGTTTTGGGGCCAACATCATTCTGCGCACCACACAGTTTACTTGCTCCTCTTCTTCATCTTCAAAATCATCGTCATCATCATCCGGCGCACAGCAATATCCATCTTCCTCCTCTTCTCTCACTGCTACGTTTACGGTCTTTCTCTGAGGGCATTCATTAGAACGGTGCCCAGGCTGATTACACCTGTAACACTTTATCGCGGCTGGTTTAGTATAAGGGTTAGGGTTCGCAGTTTTCTGTGCTTGCGTTCCCTTATCCCTCGGCTCGTTCATAGGGCGCTTTTCTACCGCCTTATCTTCCTGATTTCGCCCTGCATTAAAGCGATTATTGAAACTGCTCTTTTCTACTGAACTGCTCGAACTGCTACCTCGATAATTTTCGTAGCCTCTTCTTCCCCTATCTTTCTTGCATCAATTCGCCTTCATCGCCATATTCGGCTTCGATTAAATTTCGAAGCGCACTCCAATTTTATCTCGAATGAAGGGTTTTAAACCATCAAGATATCTGGCCACCTGCTGTCCCTCCGTCTCTGATAAATTATTCCGCTTCGCCAATCTCATAAATTCGGCCGTATACTCATGCACAGTCCGATTACCCTGCTGGCAATGTTGGTACAACTGGAACATAATCTGTTCATAATCGGGTGGAAGGAATTCTTGCTTCAACAGCCTTCTCATTCTAGTCCAAGTTTGAACTCTCTCTTTCCCTTCTCGTTCCCTCCTATTCTGTAATCTCTCCCACCATGCAGACGCACCCCCCTTTAATCTACAGGCTATTAATCGCACCCTTTTCTCACCAGGGGTCTCTATATAATCAAAAAATCTATCTGTATCAGCAAGCCAATCCAGAAATTCTTCTATACCCAGACTACCATTAAAATAAGGGATATCGACTTTCAATTTAAAGTTGTTACCTTCACGATCGTCATAGCGTCATCGTCCATCTCTCCTATCATGCCTTCTCTGAAGTCCTCCCTGACGATTTTTGCCACCATAATCAGCACGTTCCTCATCAAAATTTTCAGTTTCTTCTTCTTCTGAACTCTCTGAAAACAGAGGGTTATTCTGCCTGCGGACAGGAACAGGCCTATCAACAGGATCATCGCGAGCAAGATCTGCACCCGGCCTTCTGTCGTTCCGCCGATTCTGGTTCACATCAACGCCGAGACCTTCGAATCGTTCTGTTAACTCGTCAAATCGTTCTTCGAAACGACGAAAACTTTGATCGAATCGTTGATCCAAGCGTTCCATTAAACGCTGCTCCAAACGTTGCAGCGCATCATCCCCATGGGTTGGGGCTCCAGTCTCCTGAGCATCGTCACGAAGACCACCGCCAATCGCCATAGGCTCTGATACCACCTGACGCAGCATTCAGCGAATAATTCAAGCAAAACCTTGCTTAGAGAGAAAAATCTCGAAATTCAATATTGATGATAATAATGTTGTGTCTTCAAAACAAACCCTAAACACCCTTTTATAGGGGTTAAACCTAATTACAATAGGAAACCTAATCATAATAGGAAAGTTACCTAATTTGAATTGGAAACCTAATCATATTAGGAAAGTTACCTAATCTGAATTGGAAATCTAATCATAATACGAAATCTAATCATAATAGGAAAGTTAATAAGCATCAAATAGCAAAATTACAAAAACGACCCTTAAAATTAACTCATAAAAAAAATACTAAAATAATAGAAAAAAACCATCTAATCGCATCACCGTTTCGCTTTCCGTTTGGACTTCTGTTTGTCCAATCGGTCCAGAAACGCACCACTAATAAATTCCGCATCAGTGAATATGAACAAAATTCGATTTTTGAATCCCTATGCTCGAGGTCGACTCGATATAGTATGCCGGGCTCGAAATTGAACTCGATTCAACTCGATTCTACTCATTTATAACTTGTTTCATAGGATGTTTCTTTCTTTTTTTCCTAATCACGTACTGTACCTTCTGCGAAGCCTGGTCATGCCATTCGATTGCTTTATCTTTCGACTCTATCAAGCCTCGTGTTGGATAGGTGGTTTGGTTATCTAGTTTAGCATTGTCTAGGCCCAATAATATTTTGATAATAGTTTACAGATGCCAGACCCATAATATCCTATATGTTGTAAAATTAACGAGCGAAAACGCTAACTGGACTTGCCATTCAAGTCAATGCGAGAAAATCAAAAAAATAAACGAAGAACAATAAATGACACTAAAAATTTACGTGGTTCAGTCTGAGTATCGGTACCTATATCCACGGAGAAAGCCAGCAATAAATAATCCACTAAAAATTGGAGAATCAGAGTTACAATCGCTCATACGCTCGAGTATTTCCCACACCTAAATTATATCAAAATCCAAAATATTTACAAATAAAGAACTTACTCGGACGTAAAACTCACAACACAAATCACCTTATCCAAAACACGTCCGCACGGCCAAAGAAATGAAGTGTTCTCTGTTCGTGCGTCTACATCAAGAGCTCATGGTGTGGCTGCGTTCTTGGGAGTCCACACACTGGCGGCTTCAACAAGGAGAAGGGAATATTAGAGAAACCCTAGGGAAAAATTGTCAAAAAAGTCCTAAACATATTGAACTTTTGCTAATTCAGTCCTAAATATTTTCACTTCTTGCCAATTCAGACCATCCGGCCAATTTTGACCGGCTAACACTGACGTGGCCGCCGGCTGTCCGACCAACGCTGACTTGGTAATTTTTAAATATTTTTTTCGAATTTTTTTAAATATTTTTTAAATATTTTTTCTTTTTTTCTTTTTTTTTCTACCTTCTTCCCTCTGGCCAGTCCGGCGATCGACCAGAGGCATGCGCCAGCAAGGTCGACCTCATCGGCCTCTGGAGAAGCTCACCCCTGCTGGCCACTGGCGCGGGCAAGGCTCGCCCGACCTCGCCTTGGCTGGGAGAGGCTCCTATTTGTCTAGTGATGGGATGTCTGTGAGACGTTTGGGCAAAATATCCATATCGGACCTTAGTAGCCCATTCGGGGACAATTTCCCCATTCGTGATAAACGAAAGTACCTCCTTAGCATGCCGAGAGCGCGGAACGACAATCAATAAAAGTTTAAAAAAACTAATTCGTCATAAGTTTATTGTTCATTTTCTTTGAAGTTACTGTTTATCGTCTTCAACCACATGATCGATTGGCCAAACTCCTCTGGAACATGTTTGTCATTGTCGCCTGGACATCCGGGAGCGTCCGCCGTAGCTACTGGCCACGGTGGCCGCAAGCTTCAAGGTGGATCTGGCTTCGAAGCTTGCGAGGTTGTATTAATGGAATATATTGATGGCGATCTTGGTCTTTTTAGTTTTTGGGAAGAAATTGGTCTGAATCGGGTTAGTTCTTAGTGAATTGCTGCCTAATTCTCCCCCAACTATTTACCATTAATCTTGGAAATCCATCAAATAAGGGAAATTTTCCACACTTTTCTTTGACAAACCCTGCTGCACTCACCGAAAGCTTGTGTACGCCACTTCTTGGTTTGTCGTCCCATCGACCAATAGCATTTGATTTTATGGTCTTGGTCGTGTGAGAAAATGTGATTTCCGTCCCCACCATCTCCTCATCGACTCCGTAGCATTTTGCTTGTTTTTCCTACAACTGCTCCA
Source organism: Syzygium oleosum (assembly GCF_021117445.2). Taxonomy (NCBI): domain Eukaryota; kingdom Viridiplantae; phylum Streptophyta; class Magnoliopsida; order Myrtales; family Myrtaceae; genus Syzygium; species Syzygium oleosum. The sequence goes on from NW_026607487.1 coordinate 10,608,022, forward strand.
TCATTGCCTTGGAACGTGTTGACGCGGCCGCATTCTACGACTTTTAGCCATCTCGTACGGGATGATCCAGCCAGAAATGTTGTCTAGCAAAATCCTAATTCTCCCCATTTTCTTAAGTTATTGATTTTATGTTCAAATGGAAACCCTAATTAGCCACCCCTGGTCAAAATACCGCTAGTTCTCTCTCCTCTTTCGATAGGCTGATCCGCATCGATAGCAAAAGAGAGAAGAGGGGTTGTGTCAATAATAATTACAGAGCGCTTCTGTGCATATCGTGTTTAGAGATCGTCGGCAAACGACAAATCAACATAATAAGGGGAGTTGAGTAGATCGGTATCCATGCAAAGTTTGACTTGAAATTGATGCTTTGATGTTGAATCGTGAATATGAACAAAATTTGGTTTTCGAATCCCTATGCTCAAGCTCAACTCGATATAGTATGTCGGGCTCGAAATTGAATTCGATTCAACTCGATTCTACTCATTTATAACTTGTTACGAAGGATGTTCCTTTCTTTTTTTCCTAATCATATACTGTACCTTCTGCGAAGCCTGGTCATGCCATTCGATTGCTTTATCTTTCGACTCTATCTAGCCTAGTGTTTGATTGGTGGTTGGTTATCTAGTTTAGCATTGTCTAAGCTCGATAATATTTTGATAATAGTTTATAGATACCAGGCCCATAGTATACTATATGTTGTAAAATTAATGCACGAAAACGCTAACTGGATCTTGCAATTCAAGTCAATGCAAGAAAATCAAAAAAATAAACGATGAACAATAAATGGAACTAGAGATTTATGTGGTTCGGTCCGAGTGTCGATACCTACATCTACGAAAAAAGCCGGTAATGAATAATCCACTAAAATTGGATAATCGGAGTTACAATCGCTCACGCGTTTGAGTATTTTCCACACCTAAATTATACCATAACCCAAAATATTTACAAATAAAGAATTTACTTGGACGTAAAACTCACAACACAAATCACGTGCGCACGGCCAAAGAAACGGAGTGTTCTCTGTTCGTTCGTCTACATCAAGAGCTCGTGGTCATGCCATTCGATTGCTTTATCTTTCGACTCTATCTAGCCTAGTGTTTGATTGGTGGTTTGGTTATCTAGTTTAGCATTGTCTAAGCTCGATAATATTTTGATAATAGTTTATAGATGCCAGACCTATAATATCCTATATGTTGTATATGTTGTAAAATTAATGCACGAAAACGCTAACTGGATCTTGCAATTCAAGTCAATGCAAGAAAATCAAAAAAATAAACGATGAACAATAAATGGCACTAGAGATTTACGTGGTTCGGTCCGAGTGTCGATACCTACATCTACGAAAAAAGCCGGTAATGAATAATCCACTAAAATTGGATAATTGGAGTTACAATCGCTCACGCGTTTGAGTATTTTCCACACCTAAATTATACCATAACCCAAAATATTTACAAATAAAGAATTTACTTGGACGTAAAACTCACAACACAAATCACGTGCGCACGGCCAAAGAAACGGAGTGTTCTCTGTTCGTTCGTCTACATCAAGAGCTCGTGGTGTGGCTGCGTTCTTGGGAGTCCACACACTTGGAGTCCGCACACTGGCGGCTTCAACGAGGAGAAGGGAATATTACAGAAACCCTTGTGGGCCTTTATTTTGTCTTGCAATTATAGTGCCCATCTTTTTTTTTTTTTACGTTGGGCATGATAACTATTATGTTGCTCTATTATTAGTCCAATCTGCTGTAACAATGGTGAGTCCAACTCTTGAATTTCATTATGCGGTCAAACTTGGATATTTATCCTATTAAATCGGATTTCGTAAACGGTTCAAACTCGAGACATAATTTAACATCCTAGATCAAATAAGGTTTGAGTCAAAGCAAGGTTTATTTTTTTTATATATATATTTTTGGTCTGAAAATTAGGTTTGTTGGCTCAAATATAGATATCATCCATTGACCATAAAGACTTTGAGGAGTTTGTGTCACAACCACACTTCCAGTTCCATTCACTCACTCACGGGACACTTTCTAGAGTAACCCGTCCCTTGCACTTCATTTTGGATCGGGATTAATAATAATTCCACCTGTACATATTGGAGTACGAGAGGCCAGCCCAAAAGAGCCAATAAAATAGTCCATTCTATTTTGCGAGTATCGCTACGTGGCTTAGTTCCGATGATTCTCTTAGGAATATGAGGTAATAATGGAGCAAATCTGTCAAACGGTTCTCGACGAGAGCAGGAATGCTCTTTTATCATGTATGTGGATCATTTGGTCAATTTACGACGATTTGTATCGAAATTACGGAAAAAAAAAACGCAAAGAGTTATAATTTTCGTTATGATGCGAGAATCTATTTCTCGAAGACCATAGAACTGCTCATGTATTATGAGAAGAAATTCGATAAACCCTCCGACGCAAAAGTTATTCTTCCCATGAAATCTCCAACATTGTACAGTAGAAGTAGACGACCGTGCGTCGTTCAAGTTTCACACACAAACATAAATAGAAGCTTCCAAATTCACTTGCCACACAACAAGATGAGAAAAAACTTCGGTAATTTCTGTCTCTATCTGTTGTCTGGCTACCCTTCACTACGGTTACTCTGCCACGCACACTGAGGGCAAGCATATGATGAAGAATATCGTCCTCCTTTGTACTGGCATCTCGGACAATGAGCTGGTAAGCCCATCGGGATGAAGATTGGCGGATGCGCGGGAGGAGGAGGCGGCTTCGGTTGCTTACCGTCATCTTTCTTCTCCTCTTTTTTGGGAGCTGGAGCTGGAGCTGGAGGAGCTGGCTTTGCCACGGCGGCTTTTTTCCAGATTTTCTTCTCTTGCATCCCAATGCAGTAGAAAATGAAACCGCCGAGTATGACGACAACAATGACTATGCCAACAATAACCCACGTCGGAGTTTTATTGTCGTCGGATGATACAGAATTTGGATTGGACGATACAGAATTCAGATCGATCCACGCTGACGGAGGAGGAAAGTACCGGAAATCCGGATGAGTTTGTGGATAGTTACTGTTCTCCATAAAAAAAAAACTGTGGAGGTAATTCAATGCAAGCGTCGAGCGGTGAGTTTACAGATATATTCTAAAGCAGGTGAGATCGAGATGATTTGACACGGAATCCGGCGAGATATAATATGATCCGAAGTAGGTGGTTGCACATACCTTCACAAGAAGAACCGAGCAAACCAGTGAACGATGTTGTTGCTCCTATTTTTTACGCGACCTGCAAAGAAGTGAGAATTTTCATTAGGTAGCATCTAGTTATAATGGCTCTCTATCTAATCCCCCATATGGGTGGGTGTGTGTTTTAATTTAATGCGTCTCCTGCTTTACTGTGAGGGTGTGCGTACGATGTAATAATTGAAGAAGATAGGACAAAGAGTAGGGAATATCATTCACCTACCAAACGGTGCGACGATTTTTCATTGAATTCGAGGGTAATTTCATTTTGCGAAAAATGAGTAATTTAAAAAATATTTTTCGAAAAATAATCGCTTGTATTGTTTATAAAAATAAATTAATAAAAAAAATTTTCAGCGCCCATGAAAATAGTTAGGCATGAATTGTTATCGATACTAATTTTTCTAAACGATATGAGCAATCATTTTTCGAAAAATATTCTTCAAATTACTCATTTTTCTCGAAACGAACGCACATCCTAAGTATTTATACATGCTCATAATCATCTTTCTTCATGTAGCCTATGGTAGGAATAGGCGTTCTACTCAAATTGTAATGTGATGGTATATTCCAACTTTAGTGCATGCAAGATTGAATAGCATATTCATAGAGAAAATTTAACTGAGGAGAAAAATTTTGGAGATGTTGTGGCAGCGAATCTTTGCCCTTTGACACGTAGACCATGGAGAAAATAATTTGTTGAAGTGAAGGGTAGATGGGGATAGTGAAATGGAAGTTCGGCGTTTGGCAGTAGGTATATATTTAAATATTGTGAAACGATTGATGTCTAATCGACTCATTATCCAAAAACATTATACCTTTAAAGTGTCTTTAGTGTGGGTTTTAGACGTAGATTCAGGAAAAACGATCAAAAAAAGTAGCAAACCTCTTGCACATACTCAAATTGCTGTATTTAGGTCTCCATATCTTTTAAGTAATTTTCGATAGTATATATCTTCAAGATAGCGTGTTTGGATTGTGGATGCGTATGAATTTCCCCAAAACTGCAAGACGGAGCTGGTTCCTTTTAGCGATTTCCACATCGCACTGGACAAATCACTTGGGAAACTCGAAAGCCATCCTAAGCAAGTCCTAAAGTTCTAAGGCTACTGAGTATTAAGGGCGGTGAAAAGATAGAAAATTTCCGCATCATGTCATTCAAACGATCAGTTCGTTCTTAAGTTTCGGTATGCTGGTTCAACCGTGCACAATAACTAATGTATGTTTTCCGTTATTATTGTTATCTCTTTTGATAAGTTACGCATCTTTTCTGTTGAGGCCCCTTACTTGCTGCTTATTTTCGGCGATTCTCCATTCTGAATTTGTTTTGCATCGTGCCTTCCAATATGAAACTTACCTCTTGCTCTGCCAAAACATGAGGTCCGTCAACCATGGCTGAATTTGCAGATGTAAACATTGGTCCCGTTTGGTATTGGAAGGGTCCAGAAAATCTGCAGATTTGCAAAGTACAATTCTCATATACATGTAAGAAGGAACATTGGAATATTCCCAAAAGTGTGTCATCGAGATCGCATGCTTTGAGGAAAGAGCAAGAAGAACCATAAATTGTTCATTTGATTCTACCTAATTCAGATGGGATGCTGACCGCTTTTAGGGAACGTCATACATGAAACATGATAAACAAAATTCATAAACTAGCGAATTGTAGTTACTTTTTGAGATAGGGAAAACACAAAACGGAAAGATTGTGTTAGCTTCCAAAGAATTGACGATTGTTCAGATACCACAGAAAGAAAAGGCATCTTTCATCTAGACGATGTCAAGAACCGCATTCCTTCCTCAAGATGAAGTCGACAGCGTCCTCAACAGTATCCACAACCTGCATAGGTAAACATAAAAGAGTTCAACTAGGAAGAGCGATTTTCGAATTCATTTTTAACCTTGAAAATTTTACAGAGAAGACAAACTCCCAGCAAAAGTGGATTTCGATTATGCATGGTTTTGAAAGACCGACATTTTGCTAGGCTAAAGAGGGAAAAGGTTCGTTCAATCATGTTTCACCCAACCAAAGTTAAAAACTATAGATCACCCAGAGCATAGCAAATCAAGGTATATAAGTATGGGAGGATTATCCACGCTGACACCTCAAAAACTTAAGGCCATGTCTGGCTCATGGCCATGGAATCATGAAAAGGAATTCCAATCGAAGCAATCAAATTCCTAGGAGTGGGGTCTTTCTTTCTTTATTGTTTGGTTTAAATTGTCAACGAAGAGAGAAACGTCCAGTGTGAGTTGCAAAATGAGGTTAAAACATGTAAGAAATGGAATCCATCTCCAATCAACATATACAAAGCGGATAGCGAAAAACTAGGATAGAAACAGAATGAAGAGCCACATAAGATCCCTCAACAATTTCCCGATTATTGTTCTCTAAATGATTTTACAGTCCACAACAAACCCATTATATACAACTCATCAAAATCTCGCAAGTCAAGCATTTCACACAAAATCCGCATCGATGAAGACAAAGCTGATGGATTTTCTTTGTGAAGATGGGCTGCCCATGATGGGCTAACCCAGCCCATGAAAGAAAGTAACTGCACTTGGCAGTTATTGTCTAGAAACAAAAGTGAGAACACACGTAAGAGTGTGTGTGAGTTGCATTTTCATCATCAGAAAACTCATTCTCACTAAAGGACAAAGAAGAAGGAACTTTGTTCAACAATCTAAGGATTGTTCTCTCTCTCGAGGCTGCGATAAGTGCATTTAATCCGTGGAAAATAAGGTACGTCCCTATTGGTGATGTACTTTAACGATCGGTGATTCAAGTTTATACTGGGTATGTTTTTTGTATACGATTTTTGGGCGATACTCGTTAGTTCGAGTTTTATGTCGTTTAGGAATTTGTTTCCGGTATTATGTTTAGGAATCTGTTTCCATCATTGGTATCAAAGCATGTGTTCTTGTTTCCTGATCGTTGCTAGTGTGCATAACACGGAATATTGGCCGGAATTCGTGAAACGGCGCCGACGAACGCTCGGGTACGAAAACCGACACCGACCGTACTGTTCGGGATCGTTTCTCGAAATTCCGTGCGATAAATTTTATTTTTGAAGGCATAGGGTCGTAGTGCTCGTCAATACGAGCAAAATGACGGGTGGCACACCGCCGGGGGAAGTCGGACGCGCCTCCAAGCGCCGCCGCAAGCAGCGGCTACGCCGGCACGTGCGTCGCACGTGCGCAGCGGTTACCACCGCGCACGTGCGCCGCACGCGCCATGCGTGCGCGTATCGGCGTGGCTGACGTCACGCTGACGTCAGCCATGCGGTTGCCCAATCGGATTTTTCAGACCCGACCCGACCCGAATCCGACTTGACCCGATAGTCCACCCGACCCGTAGACTTGACCCGTTGACCATTGACCGGCGTTGACCACCGTTGACCGGCGTTTGACCGGCGTTGACCGGCGTAAAACAAAAAAAAACAAAAAACAAAAAAAAATTTGCAGAAGGGGTAGAATGTGTTTCTTGAAATGTTGTACCTTAGATTATGAGTAATCCTTTCATTTTTTCTGCATTTGTTGCAGGAATAATGGTACGAAGATATCGAACCCCTATTATCCCTAGAACGGCGACTCAAAAGAAGAAGCTTGAGAAACTAAGAATCAAGCTGGCTCTTTACCGGTGGGATGCTGATGATGACATGATGACACACATCATCAAGATCAACCAAATGATACAAGATATCATTTGGAACGGTTTCGTAATGCCTGGGTATGTGATGGTCGGAGCCCTCAAATGCACCATTCCTGATGAGTTGGGAAGAATGATTGATGGGGTTAGGGATACCTTAGAAGGTCCGAGCTATAAGATGATTGTAGAGCAATTCATGATAGAGTACATACGGGTTGGGGCAAGATGGATGTCAACCCTTGCATTGAATAGGACTCGGCGCAATACGTTGCCCGAATCTAGGGGTTTTCCGGGTGCCTCCATTTGGATGCCAAAGAAAATAGAATTTCCTGAGGATTTTCATGAGTCATTTCCGGTTTATAGAAACCATATCACCACCTGATTGTGTTTATCTATTTTTCGTAAGCTCTTATGGATATGTTCAATATAGGTTGGTGTTAAATATCTTGGGTGGATAGTTCCTTTTATGTTGGTGTTTATATTTATTTCCTTTGATGGATTCATTCCTTATGTACATAGTGTTAGGTAAATGAATGTTGATGGATATTCATGTTGTGAATGGTTTATAGTACTATTCTGTTTTAATATTTATCTTATTAGTATCATATGGAGTTAAGTGGGAGTTCTAAAAGTTTTAGTAACTTTAAAGAACGTAATTTTACCTTAATGATTACATTAACGGTAATTTCACATTAGGTTTTTTATGATGATTGGGAACATAGTGAACTTTCGAATCTAAAGCCTATGTGAAATTATTCATTAATATAATCAGTTTGTGTGAAATTGATGCATAAATAAGTGGCATTAATAATTCGTGCGTATATGTCTGAAATGTTCAGATACCATGGCTTCAGCATCAAAGAATATAGTTGCTGAACTGAACAAAGGAGAAAAGCTTAACGGTGATAATTATGAAATTTGACATATGAAAATCCAATATGTGCTGGAAGAGCAAGAGGCTCTTGAAGCTCTTAACCTGGTTATGGTAGAGCCTGAAGACGGAAACACTGCACAACATAAGAGAGATAAGGATGCATTTGCTGTATGGAAAAGGAAGAACTCCCTTGTTCGCATCACGTTGCTGAGTAGCACGGAAAATGATGTCATGCGAGAGTTTAGGCGTTTTGAAAATGCTAAGGAGATGTGGGAAGCATTGGCAGCAAGGTTTGGTCATACATCTGTAACAAAGCTTAGACAGCTCACTATAAGATTTGACTCATATAAGAAGCCACATGGTCAGTCCATGAAACAACATTTAAGGAAAATGTCAAACATGATTAATGAGCTAAAGGATGCTGGCCATGTTCTGACTGATGAGCAGCAAATGCAAGCAGTGATTCGTTCTTTGCCTCAAAGTTGGGAGCATATGAAGTTGCACCTAACTCACAATGAGAACATCAAAACCTTTGAAGATGCAGTGCGCCACTTAGAGCTAGAGAAGGACCGCCTCCTGGCGGATAAGCCGGTAATTGAAATTTACTATGCAGGTTCTAGCTCACAAGGGCCTTCGAGCTCTAAGCGCAAGCGTCCTGATTCGTTCAGAAGGTGGAGAGGTAAGAGAGCGAGTTCTTCGGGGAAGAAACCAAGAGATGAATAACACCAAAGAGGAAAGCATCCTCATGAGAAAAAGATGTCAAGAGTGAAGTGCTACAACTGTAGCAAGAAAGGCCACTTTGCTCGCGATTGTGGTGAGCCAAAGAAGGTTAACTCATCTTGTATTATTGAGAACTTTGTTTATGTATCAAGTTCTATATTTCTAACTGAATCAAATCCTTTGTGGACTGTAGATTCGGGAGCAACAGACCATGTAGCGAAGGATAGAGAAGCCTTCGTAGAATTCCGACGAGTTCCAACGGGAACTAAATGGATTTATGTAGGGAACAACTCCAGAGCTGAGGTTAAAGGAATTGGCACCTGCCAGTTAATTATGCGTGGTGGACGCACTTTGTTCCTACATGATGTATTATATGCTTCGGAAATTCGTCGGAACTTAGTGTCTGTTTTAGTGTTGATTCGACTTGGTTTTAATTTGAACTTCCGTAACAATGGTGTAGACTTGTATTTAGGTACGAGTTATTATGGTTGTGGTTATTTTCTAGATGGTTTTATTGTACTGGATGTTGATTCTGTAAATGTCAATTTTGTTATTCCCACTTCACGTCTTCTACTTCATGTGATAATGATGTGAACGTATGGCATGCTAGGCTTGGCCATATAGGCCAACAACGAATGAATAGATTAGCCAAAGAAGGCTTAATGGGCAATATTGAAAAAGTCGATTTGCCCACTTGTGAACACTGCCTAGCTGGGAAAACAACAAGGAAACCATTTGGAAAAGGAACAAGAGCTGAATTTCCTTTGCAGTTAATCCATTCTGACATTTGTGGTCCAATGAATGTGAGGGCTAGACATGGGGCTATTTATTTTATCACATTTATTGATGCTTATACTCGATTCAGATATGTCTATTTGATTTCTCATAAATCTGAGGCTTTTAGTTGCTTCAAGATATTTATGAACTTGGTGGAAAATCAATTAGATAAGAAAATAAAAGCATTGAGATCCGATCGAGGTCGAGAATATCTATCTGATGAGTTCAGAAATTTGTGTGATGAAAAGGGAATAGAAAGACAATTGTCTATTCCCTATACTCCTCAACAAAATGGTGTTGCGGAAAGGAGAAACAGAACCCTACTAGAAATGGTTAGGTCCATGATGGCGCAGGCTAACTTACCTATCACCTTTTGGGGTGACGCTTTATTAACTGCTGCCTACATACTTAACCGTGTGCCTTCTAAATCAGTTATTTTCACTCCGTATGAGTTATGGACAAGTAGAAAACTCGTTTTGAGTTTTCTGAAACCTTGGGGTTGTGCCGCTTATACACATGAATCTTCTCATAAGTATGGGAAATTAGGTCCTAGAGGTAAGAAGAGTATCTTCATAAGGTATTCGGAAACCTCAAAAGGATATGTATTTATAGGTGAGCAAGAAAGTGGAAGTATAACTGAATTTGAATCACGAGATGTCACATTCTTAGAGAATGAGTTTCCTAAGAAGGGCGAAATAGGTGAGAACTACTCACTATTTGAAACCTTGGATCCTGATAGTGAAATCGATAAAGTTCGTCCAAGTGGAAGCAATGTGAGAAGTGAGGAATTGAATTCGACTCAATCTCAATTGTAACCTTTTGATGAGACGATTCCGTCATTATCTAATCCAAGTGGGAGCATAATAGAGAATGATATACCACGTGTACAATCTCCCATACAGCGAACAAGTCGCAAAAGTATTCCCCGACGACGTTTTGACATTGAAGGGGAAACTTTCATGATCGCTCCACAAAATGAAGACGAGCCAAGGAATGTAAATGAGGCTCTAAATTGCCCTAACAAAGAAAAATGGATGATTGCAATGAAAGAAGAAATGGAGTCAATGAAGTCAAACCATGTTTGGGAACTGGTTGATCTTCCAGAAGGACGCAAAGCTATTGGGAATAAATGGGTTCTCAAAATAAAACGCAAATCCGATGGCTCAATAGAAAGATATAAGGCTCGCCTAGTGGCGAAAGGGTATAATCAACAGGAAGGAATTGATTATGAAGAAACTTTCTCTCCTGTAGTGAGATTTACCTCAATTCGCCTTATTCTGGCAATAGTGACAAGCATGGATCTTGAATTACATCAAATGGATGTAAAGACTGCTTTTCTAAATGGAGAATTAGAAGAAGAAATTTACATGGAGCAGCCAGTTGGCTTCGTTGTGAAAGGCCAAGAACAAAAAGTATGTCGACTTCTAAGATCGATATATGGCCTTAAGCAGTCTTCGAGACAATGGTATATACGTTTTCATAATGCCATAGTGGCGTTTGATTTTACAATGATTGATGAAGATCATTGCGTGTATATCAAAAGATCTAAAAATCAATTTGTGATTTTATCATTATATGTTGATGATATACTGATTGCCGGAAGCAATATGGAGTTGGTTAATACTATTAAGAGTTGGTTATCATCCAATTTTGAGATGAAAGATATGGGTGAGGCTGCATATATTCTTGGAGTTAAGATTTCAAGAGATCATTCCAAGAGATTATTGTCTCTTTCGCAAGAGACTTATATAAATAAAGTTCTTGAACGATTTTGTATGCAAGACTGTAAACCCATGAATACTCCTATTGCAAAAGGTGAAGGATTGAGCCATAAGTTGTGTCTTAAGACTCCACAAGAGAAGGAACAAATGAAACGTGTTCCTTATGCTAGTGCTATTGGAAGTTTAATGTACGCTATGATGTGTACAAGACCTGACATATGTTTTGCAGTTGGGATGGTAAGTAGGTACCAATCCAATCCAGATCAAGCACATTGGAAAGCCGTAAAAAGAATCATGAGGTATCTAAAGGGTACTGCTAATTATTCACTGAGTTATCAAGGCAAGGATCTGCGACTTGAAGGCTACTCAGATGCTGATTGGGGAGGAGATTTAGATGAAAGGAAATCTAACTCTGGTTTTGTTTACTTACTGAATAATGGCGCCATATCTTGGAGCAATAAGAAACAAACATGTATAGCATTGTCCACGATGGAAGCTGAGTTCGTGGCGTTGTCAGGAGCAGTACAAGAAGGTGTTTGGCTTAAGAGATTTTTGGATCATTTAGGTGTTGCTAAGAATGCTGAAAACTCATTGTTAGTCAATAGTGATAGTCAAGCAGCGATAGCATACACCAAGGATCCGAAATATCATGGCAAGACCAAACATATAGATACCAAGTATAACTTTGTCAAGGATATGGTTGCACGAAAAGATGTGAACTTGCAATACATATCTACGCATAGAATGATAGCAGATCCTATGACGAACCCAATTCCAAGAGATGTTTTCTATGGTCATGTAAAATCTCTGGGACTGCGTAGAAAGTGATGTACTGAATATTGTATTTTTCCCTGAGTGTTAACATTTAATGAAATTGCTCTCTCATTATTAATGCCTATGAATTTATTTAATATTTATGCATCTTAATGCTTAGTGCATTATATCGAGAAAGTATGTCTGACAGATGAGATTAGCCCACTTACACGGGTAATCGCCTCTATTTACTGTGCGATAAATAGAGATGAGACAATTTTTAGGCTTATTATCTAGGTGATAATCGAGAGCTCAAGCTTAAAATAAAAATGTTGCCTTAGCTAAGTGCCAAGATGAGGACATAACATTTACTATGTCCGAAAGTAAAATAACCCACATATTTTACTTTATCTGTCTTTGATGCCAGATGTGAGTTCTAATGGATTCTTTAGAGGAGTAGATACGTGAACTCAAGTTTAGACATTAGGTATGTCTGAACTATCATCTGTACGGTATTGAATGTAAAGACATACGCTCCACGGGAAAGGAGTTAATACCGTAATACGTATTTCATACTACGTATGCATAAGACGACCGATAAGAGTGGCAAAAGTTTTTGATCTCAACTTTATACCGTGTGAAACTCTTGAGAATATGAGTTCCTCATTTAGTGCCCTCACGACTCTAACTTATTCTCAAAATTTCTATTCAGTGTTCGCTATCTTAGGATGTTGCCAATGGTTATGAATGATTCGATCTAATGGGGCATTTCTAGAAAAGCGAGCTGGACTGAAATAGAGAGATTGAAGGAAAGAGGAAGATCAATTTATTATGATGTCACATTTTATGTTTGTATTCACAGGTCGACCAATTATGATTTTAAGTAAATCATAGTTGTGAATACAATATACGAGATACTAAAAGAGATAAAAGGGGATATAAATATGACTGATTGATCTAGGGGACTGCATACTATATCTACTCAGAAAACGTTGTACCCAATTTTGAGCTGCTATGTATTCCTAACAGATGCATCGCAACGAGCTCTCGAAGTATGCTGGTCGCACGGATTATTTGCTAGTATAAATATTGCAAAGAAGAGAGAGTTAATGTTTAGCCCACCATATGCGAGTGGGAGATGATGGATTTTCTTTGTGAAGATGGGCCGCCCATGATGGGCTAACCCAAACCCATGAAAGAAATGCTTGCACTTGGCAGTTATTGTCTAGAAACAAAAGTGAGAACACACGTAAGAGTGTGTGTGGGTTGCATTTTCATCATCAGAAAACTCATTCTCACTAAAGGACAAAGAAGAAGGAACTTTGTTCAACAATCTAAGGATTGTTCTCTCTCTCGAGGCTGCGATAAGTGCATTTAATCCGTGGAAAACAAGGTACGTCCCTATTGGTGATGTACTTTAACGATCGGTGATTCAAGTTTATACTGGGTACGTTTTTTGTATACGATTTTTTGGGCGATACTCGTTAGTTCGAGTTTTATGTCGTTTAGGAATTTGTTTCCGGTATTATGTTTAGGAATCTGTTTCCATCAGAAGCCATTCCCATCTACCTTCAAACTACTTCATAGCAGTTACCTCAAGCCATCGTGATATTCTCATCCTCATCGTGTTTTGAGTCAAAGACCCAATCACAATAACAAATGGAGTGACAGCAACTCGGCCGAGTTTGTAAATGGAACTGTGTTCCCACCCAAGCCTATGTGATGCTCATAGCTCACGTCTTCATAAAGAATCCAACCAGGTTTCACAATGGCGAGAGAGAGAAATGATTTCACCTAGTAGAGGAATGTGAGGGCTATGGAATCAAGATGCAGGCGAAACTCACATAGGAAGGATTTGAAGATGATGAATGGAGAGAGAGAGAGAGAGTTCTGGTTTGTAGGATTGAAGATGATGAAGCTCAGACAAATAAGTGGGTTGGGTTAATGAATGTTTTTCTTTTCTAGGAATCCCAGTACCAGCTCTACTTTAGCAATCCAATTCTGAATTTTTAGAAGAATCCGTTACCTAGGGACTTTGATTCTGCGATCATAAATCCACCAAAGATGAGTTGCAATGAGATTCCATTTTCTGTTTTTTTTACTCCAAGGTGAACCAAACAAGGCCTAAGTGATTACACAATCTACTTACTTCTTAATGTTTTCCCGGTGGAATCAAAAATCTGCAGTCTCAACAAGACTTTCCGCTAGGATCACAGGTATAAAATCTCTAAACCAAAGAAGTGAACATGCTGGAATGCACATGATCCGCTCACTTAGAAACCTACCATCAACTCACCCCAACATACATATGAGGAGAGATAAGAGAGAGAGATAGTGAGATGTCTGAATTTTGTTAAAAGTACAAATACCTACCAAGTCCGCAGGGAACTCTGAATGATTATCTTTTCCCTTGAATACCCCAGTCCTTGTTAGTATAGAAAACCAAGGATCTCCTGCCTGAAGGAGTTGTTAGCAGTATTGGTGATTATGTTCGGAAATAAAATTACTGATATGATAAAATATGTTTCTCGTTATAAAATACACCTCTCGTGCGCCTCTAATGTCGATTTTTGGATTATCTCCTATCATGTACAGGGTTTTGAAATAACGAATGCCAGAGTTTGTAGTATTCTCCACATCTAGGTTGCTTAAATAAGATGGCATAAGATTCCTTAAAACGGTCTCAGCATTTCAGTAGACAAATGGATTTGGCTTCCCATATGAAGTAAATGCCAGCGGAATGGCATTTTTTCTGCAGAACAGAGAGAAGTAAACAATGTGCAACATAAGATTGAAGATCAATGCATGTTGCTATCCTGCATTGAGTCAAATTAGGCCTACACAAGGATCTATGGGCCATTCTTTAATGTTTTGTCGAGAATATTTAGATCAAATTCCACGCAGAACTAAACATTGAGAAGCTGAAACCTCACTATCTTACCTATTATAGATTGCTTCTAATGCAATCCTGAAAGCTCCCATACCCAGACGGACGTTCAGCAGGAAAAGTAGCCTGCCTTTACACTTTGTCAGCTAGTCATCAGCCCGTCTTTAGTTCCACTAAGGCTTCAAAAACTCAAGATTGCAGCTGGCACAACAAACGGCATAGCTTACCTGGTATTCTAGGTCATCATTTGCAAAAAACAGGTGAGGTTGCTTTCCAGTCCCCCTTCCAGGAAGCCCTCCAGTTCTCAACAAGTCACAGAGCACCTAAACCCAAACTTAATTATCGCAGAATTATTTAAATGTACACAGACAGACAGATAGATGATAACACTCCATTTGATCACTTCTTTCAAACTATATTTCAGCACCCACTAGACTTCTAAAAAGATGATGACTAAAGTAGCAGAGTAGTTACTGAACAAACAAACAAAGCCTAGCGCCTTTTGATAATCAGTTCAAAGATTTAGAACTCGCGTGACTAAAAGCCCAGTATGAACTCAACAGCAAATTAGATAATCTAAGAAAGGACAAGATCTTTAGAGTGGTCACAACCTGAATGTCTCTGCTCCGGTCAACAGAATCACTGACTATGAATGCTGCCTTAACTCTCTGTGTTTGCACGGCAATTTTTCTCTTCGCCATCTCATTAGAAGTGCTATTCTGGTCAACGTCTGGCTTAGTTGTCCATTTCTTGTACAGTGCCAGTGGATCAATGGCATCAAAGTAGCTAGTGTACTCATCAATTGACAGAACATTTCTGTATAGAAAAGACATAAGCAGAAAAGGGTCAACCGGAGAAAAGAAATAAGAGAATCAAGCTATTGGAGTTCTCGTTTCGGGTGAAACAGTATTGAACACAGACAGCTAAGATGATATATGGAGAAGACTTGTCTGTGATTACTGGAGTCCCTGAGAACTTGAGCGATTTTATTAACTTTGCTTGGGCCTATATATCACCTAGACATTAAAGTTATATCCTTCATTATCAATTTTGTTAAATACATATCTTGATCCTTATTGCCTCTCTCTCTCTTTCCCCCCTCCCCCCACACCACACAGCTGCATGCACAAGCAAGTAATTGAGACATGCTGGGTACACTTGTGAACCTAGAGAAGTGGTCAAAATATTTACTTGTATCCATATTCAGACATCACAGCAGCAGGTTCTCCTTTGCCTACAGCAACGACAAGTTCGTTCTCAAATCTGTGCAAAAACCTCAATTAGGAAACAGATTAATAAAATAGAAGAACGTTGTTGACACCTAATTTTTCCCTATCTGTTTTAGTTTAATTACATATAAAATTAGGGGTTAATTTTTTACCCCTAAAGATGAATAATTTTCATTTAATCACATGGCATATAGACATTAGGTGCATTAGCATCAATAGGGTTCATTAGACATAGGGAAAATTTCAATTAAGGACCCAAAGTGGAGTCAAATTCTCAAAAGAGGGCCCAAAGTGAACATAGTGTCAAATAAGGGCATGAAGTATCCAATCAGTCTCAAATAAGGATCCGAAGTGCCCAAAAAGTCTTAAATAAGGGCCTGAGTCGCCGGCCGGCCAAAATGCCCGCCGGGCGGCAAGAATGTTACTATTCCGGCACCGGAACAGTAAATTTTATTTATTTATTTTTTCCTTTCTATTTTTCTTTTTCTGTTTTTTTTCTTTTCCTTTTCCTTTTCTTTTTTTTTTCCTTCTCTTCCTCCGCCGGCCATAGCCGGGGCCGGCGGAGGTCGCCGGCCTCAGGCGAGGCCGCCCTCGCCGGCGTCGGGCGAGACCGGCCTCGCCCGACGCCGGCGAGGGCTCGACCTTGCCGGCGTTGGGCAAGGCCGGCCTCACCGTTGCGGGCGAGACCGGCCTCGCCTTACGCCGGTGAGGTCGAGCCCTCGCCAGATCCGGGCGAGGCTCAACCTCGCCGGCGTCGGGCGAGGCCGGCCTTTCTGTTGCAGGCGAGGCCTGTCTTGCCGTTGCAGGCGAGACCGGCCTCGCCCGACGCCGGCGAGGCCGAGCCCTCGCCGGATCCGGCGAGGGCTCGACCTCGCCGGCATCGGCGAGGCACTGTCTCGCCTGCGGCGCAAGACGAGCCTCGCCCGGCTAGCCGGCGAGGTCGAGCCCTTGCTAGGCGGCGAGGCTCGACCTCGCCGTTCTTTGGGCGAGGCCGAGCCCTTGCCAGATCCGGCGAGGGCTCGACCTCGCCGGCGTCGAGTGAGGTCGGCCTTGCCATTGCAGGCGAGACCGGCCTCGTCCGACGCCGGGGAGGTCGAGCCTCGCCAGCGGCCTCGCCCGACGCCGGCGAGGCGGCCTCGCCTCGAGGTGGCGACCTCACGGGCCGGCTATGGCCGCGGAGGAAGAGAAGAAAAAAAAGAAAAGGAAAAGGAAAAGAAAAAAAACAGAAAAGGAAATACATAAAGAAAAAATAATAAAAAAATAAATTTTTTACTGTTCCGGTGCCGGAATAGTAACATTCTCGCCGGCCGGAGGATATTTTGGCTCTACGGCGACCTGTGCCCTTATTTGAGACTTTTTTGACTTCAGTCCTTATTTGAGACCGACGAAGACTTCACGCCCTTATTCGACACTATATTCACTTTAGGTCCTCTTTTGAGAATTTGACCCCACTTGGGGCCCTTAATTGAAATTCGGGCTGATCCAACCGGTTAGAGTGGGCCGGATCAGCCCGGCCCAGTTCTTTTTGCCCTTTTTCTTTTCCTTCCTGCGTGGGCCAGCCCAGTTTTCTTTCCTCTTTGGCCCAGCCCAGCACAATCTTCTCTTCCTTTCTGTCACTCTCGGCGAGGACGGGGACCAGGGACAACGTTACCAGAGAGCAGAACGGCGTCGAGGGGCAGCAGAGGAACTTGCCCAGCAGCAGGGGGGCATCGTCGCGCGTCGAAGTGGGGCCAGAGATCAGGCGGCCAGTGGTCCCAAAAGGGAGTTCCTGATCCGCGATAAAAGGGAGCAAAGAGGAGGAATCAGGGGGAGAACAGAGAGAAGAAGAGAAAAAAGGAGAGAGTTTCAGCAGAGAAAGGGGAGATCGAGAGAAGGTTGAGGCGAACCAGAGAGGTCCGAGCTTCGTCCGCTCGCCAGAGGACCGCCTGAACCGTTGCCGAGCCCCCCCAGCCGTCGTGCCTCTCTCTCTCATCGGCCGCGAACCAGGTGGGTACTAGCTAAGGTCCCCTGTTTTTGCTTCCCCTTCTGCCGCCTCTCGGGTGCCGGGCACACCGAGCCTATTCGGTGGTCGCCCGGCCCCGTCGACCGAGGCAAACATTTTTTTTGACACCCAGTGAGGATGGTATGGATGTTATACGTCGAAAATCAACCGTGAACTTAGTCAAAATCGGATCTGTGACCCCATTTTTTAAACGCCCCCACATGTTCGACGAAATGCCAAAATGGGGGGTCCAAATGATTTTTTGTGGAATCGGTACTTAGAGCTTGGTTTTTCATGCTTGATTATTGCCTATGTGTGCTGAATAGTGACTAATCTCGTGTTTTTCTTTCGATTTTTCGGCACATTTCGTTGTTTCTCAACATCGGCCATGGACGAGCGTGCAAGTTGGAGCCGCTGTTGGAGTCCCACCTTGTTAGTTTCCGATGCCTTATTTTGAGAATGTATGCTTGTTTGTGCGAGTTAAATGTCTATCGGAGGAGCCGAACATGGGATGGTCGGATAGTCAGTTTTGGGGTCGCCGGCGGGGAGTTCCGGTTTTTCTTCAAGTCGCCGGTGTGGTCGCCGGGCCGACGGCTAGCGATGACGGCGTAAGGCTAGCGTCCGCCGTCGGTGCTGTGGTCGGAGCCGACGGTCAGCGGTGGGTGTTCCCGGCGAAACCCCGGCGTGGCCTCGGCGAAGACGTTCTCGGTGAAGAGGGCCATTGAAGAAGAGATAAGTTCTGGGCAGAAGACACGAAGGGGAAGAAGGAGTAAAAAGAAAAAATAGAAAAAGAAACAAAAAAAAAAGGAAAAGAAAAGGAAAAGAGAGAAAATAGAAAATAGAAGAAAAAAATAATTTAAAAATCAAAATTTGAAAACTCGGGCGGGTCGGTAACCCGGGTCGGGCAGTCGGGCGGATCGGGTCAGGGGACCCGGTCGGAATCTTTATTTTATTAATAAAAATTTTCAAAAATTTAAAAATTCAAAAAAAAAATTAAAAATTCCAAAAAAAATTCGAAAATGTTTAAAAATCCCAAAAATAAATTATTAATTAAAAAATATTTAAAAATATTTAAAAAAATTCAGAAAATTCAAAAATATTAAAAAATTCAGAAAAATTTGGAAAATTTCCAAAAAAATCAGAAAATTAGGAAATGTTGAGAAATCAGTTTTGGGCTTAATTTTACTAGATTTTAGGTTAAAAACTCAAAAAATATAAAATAAAAAATGAGAAAAATCCTCTAAAAAATTCTCAAAAATCGGATAAGCCATTAGGGCTTTACCTTAGGGCTTTTGACTGCCTTTTTTTTTATAGTGAAGATGCTAGGTCGCTGGTTGTTTATTTTCTTTATGATTATCTGGTTACGCACTTTTAATATATTGATTGTTGTTTTCTATTTTTAGAACGGTTGGGCGGAATCTTAGCTTTTTCGATAGGCTGCCAGGTACGTTAGTTTGCGACAATTTAAGTTTAGATACCGAAATGGCACTAGTTAGATCGCTAGTATAATCAAGTCCCCGAATTTTAGAATCTCTGATTTCGCGCGTATCGAGACAACACTCCCGCGTCTCGATCAAGGTTTATCCGACCCTTGATCATGGCTAGTGGCGACTCCAATCGAATGCTTAAATTAGACAATTCTCGTCGTGCGAGGTATGAGGCTTGGGAGTGCCTCGGTCATTGGATTAATGAATCATTTGGTTCACCATTCAAACGAACCAATCGTTGTTCATATCCATCGACAAATACCTCTTGGCCTAAACCCGATCTTTGGCGGGGGTAGGTCGCGACAAGCGTATTTGTGAGTAAAAACATGCATTCGCAACGTAAGCATCGGAAAACACGCGAAACACCAAGATCACTTCCACGACATAACACAAGCCCCACAGGTATGTCAGCAAGCGAAAGCGAAAGCTTTACCAAAATCATCGTACAATCTCTGGAGCGCGCGCGGAGAACCGCCGACGGGAGCATGACCAAGGAGAACTACGCCGTCGATGTCGAAGGCAATGCCGAACGAAGGCCTGCGATGAAAACCGACGATCTTTCGATTCGATCACAGACAAAAAGAGAGAACGAAAAATTATTATCGGGAAATCACGAGGCGTCGAAGCGCGACCGAACACAACACACCGATCCGATTGCGAGCTGAGTCGTCGCGAGGATGAGCGCGAGACGAGCAGGGACGGTTGCTCTCGGCGGCGGCGGCCGTGGCTCCGCGAGGCGATTGCGAAAAGCTAGCGCCTCACCCTCCGTTCACAGCGAATCCGCTTCAGGAGATTTGAAAGAGCTCGAACGAACCACTGGGAAATGAAGCTCCCAGAAGGACGGAGCGAGCGAGCTTCGACTGGTCCCAGACTCGATCAACAAGAGAGAGAGGGAGAGAGAGAGAATGGCCCAATTGCTAAGAGTCTTCGTGTTCGATTGTTCAGTTGTCGCGAATTAGGCCCGTTGAAATGATGGGCGGGCCTTCCTTCGGATCCGAGCTCAGCTCTTAAGGCTGGATTTTAGACTTCGTTTGTGTCGCCGAATATGAATAGCTAAAAATGATCACTTATATCACTTCAAATAATATTGATCAATAAAAAAAAATTAATATCGATAATAGTTTATATCTAAACATTTTCTTGGATTTATTCATTTTTCAGGCGATACAAACAATCTTTTTTTGGAAAAATATTTTCAAATCATTTATTTTTCATGAAATAAACGGAGCCTTCGTGAATGCTTTTGGGCTTTTGCTTTCTTCTTTGGTAATTTTCTCTATCTTTTCTATTTCCTTGTGGCGTAATTCGGATAAGTTGCGCAAATACTTCTACAATTTTTAGGCCTCCGACTAATTTAAGGTCGTGTTTTGCCAAAAACCTTGTAAAATCATTAAATTCCAAAGTTTCTCTTTTACTATAATTGATGTGAATAACCAACACATCGAACACCTCCAACGCCGCTACTCCAACATGCGTTTGGCGATTCACGGTCTGAGAAGATAAGATTTTGGCGGAGGGGGCAAGAAAAACAATCGGGTGCGAAAATGAGAAACTACCACATGCTCTACGAAGCACGTGAATCAATAACATCTTGATCATTAATCATGTAGACCTCGCTATGGGCCCACTCGATGAATCGTTGAATTGGGCTCGAATCGTGATTTGTAGACCATGTGATGCCTTTTACGGAAGTGACCTGGGCCTGGCTCGGCTAAGATAAAAATTCACCTCTCTTCTGAGTGTTCTAAAATGTCGGAAAAATGTACTAAGATCCACCTGGACTTAAAGAAACTGCCTGTCTTAGATGGACACATCGAAACTGCTAATCTTGGTCCCTCGCGTTGGTCTAACCTTATCTATCTATATCTCTCTTATGGTCACTCATGTGACTCGTGTCCACATGACATAAAAAACAGCCTGTCGCCAACTAAGCAGAGGGATGGAGTCGAGCGCTTGATGCAGACGAAGTCCATGACTGATATAGTAAGGGAGCTTTGCTTAATGGGAAAGCAATTAATACGGATACATTGTCCAAAAAGTCCTAAACATAATGCATTTTTACCGATCTAGTCATGAATCTTTCAATTTTGTCAATTGGGTTTTGAACCTTTTCGCGCGTTGCCGATTGAGTCCGCCCGGCCAATTTTAACTAGAAATCGCTGACGTGGACACCGATAGTGCCACGAAGGACAGCCGACATTGAATATTTTTCGAAGTTTTTTCTTATTTTGTTCTTCTTTTTTTCTTTTCTTTCTATCTTTTCCTTTTTTTCCTATCAAGTTCGGTGAGGGTTGCCGATCACAAGCGAGGGCCCGGCCGGCGAGGAATGGTAAAAGAACAGCCTGTCGCCTACTAATCAGAACACTGGAATCAAGCGCCTTAAAGCAGAACCGTACTTCTAACGATGAAAACGAACTCCTTGACCGATAGCGAAGGCGCTTTGCTTAATCGGAAAGCAATTAATCCAAGACCAAGGAATAAAAAATAGGAAGCGACATGAGCATCTAGAAGTAGAAACAAGGCACTGACCAAGAGCCTAATATTCAAAGAGGAACGTGGAAAAAAGCAACGTAATAGTGAACCCCATTGTCTGGTCGTTGTCGGCCACCATGATCGTGTCCCTCAGGAATTCTAATCCCCTCTTGGTTTGATTTGCCATCGCATCGTTCTCTCTTTCTCTTTTCCAATCTTGTGGACTCTCACCGGATAAACACGACATCTCCGGCTTATAGGGAATTGTCCCAAAACATGTCATGGAAAGGCAATGGAGTGATGCGATAATGAAGCATTGTGATGGGAGGGGATGTTGCTGCTTTCTCATCCTGTGAATGTCGATTTGGATTTTCAGGGGAAATATCAACGCTGGAAAATTTACTATAATCTCGACTGGCCGAGGAATTGATTATCGAAGACGACAATTTTAAGTTGTAGAGGGAATGAAGAAACAAGAAGAAGAAGGTGATTTGATCTGGTTGGTTAGGTTTGGCTGACTATTGAAGAAAACAAAAGTTGACGAGTGTCAAAGAAGGAAGTAGACAAACATGGCCGTCGTCCTGTATACTTTATTTGAAAATGTAGGACATCGATGGTAAAATTCCAAGTCTAATTTATGTTTGATTTCATTTTCCCTGAAATTTGACCGAAGATGTTTTGTACGGGCGATTATACGTACTCTTTATCCATGTTTAATTTGGTTATTGAATTTTCTTTTGGTTCGACTTAATATAGTTGTATCGTTTGAATCGAACCAATTGGATCCTTCCAGTTAATTAGATCCAACTAGCATTTGAAATGAGAATGTAACTCGATCGCGAAACCACATTTGCTTATGTGGGTATACACATTAGTAGCTACATTGGCAAAATCAATAAAAATGATAACCAGCAAATTGGACGCACAATAATAATCAGTTGGGTTGGTTGATGGCACAATTGGAGCATGTTGAATTCGAGAGAGGTCGGTGATTTCATTTCAATCTTAATTATTTTGTTCAGCACTTGTGCCAAAAAAAGTGAGTTGGACTTATTGGAGGTCCAGTTCCACTTGACGTAGAGGTTCCTTAAGTGGAGCACACCATGGTTTACTAGGAGAAGACGCTGTAGTAGATGAGGTTAAAGTGGTAAAGTGAAAATAATTCTCATAAAAATTTCATAGCGGGAAACGACCATTTTTCCTATCAGGCTCTTACGATGAAATATCTTGGTGAGACATGCCACTAGAATTTGCACTTGTTGGTAATGTGTTGATGGCTAAGACCGTCGCATGAAAAGCTTCTCTGATACTTCACTCTGAAATACCAGAGAAAGTCCCAACTCTTTAACATGTCTGTGCTTTCTAATAACAACTCCCTTTTGAGGTACAGTGTAAGGACACGGTGATTGTTTCTTTACCACAATAGAAAAGCAAGATGTTCACGATGATGTGGAGCGGAATTCACTGCCATTATCACGTGGGGAACTTTAATTGGTAATTGGTAGCGTCGGGTCGTCAGAGTCTAAAAGGACTAAAACTAGCACATTGGCTTTAGACCTCGAAAAAGAAACTCGTGCATAGCGTGAAAAATCATCAACAAAGCCGGATAGTAATGCGAACTTGAAAGCGGAGTTAGTTCGGGAAAATCCCCCATAATCAACACGAACTTAAAGAAGCAAGAACCATAAAGAACCACCTATATTCTTGGTGCTTATCCCACTTTGGCTAAAAACCAGCAATCGTGCCCCGCAAAATACGGCATGATTCAGCCAAACCAAAGGTTTGCTAAGTCAGTAAAAGTTGTCTGAGGAAAGGCCGAAGCAGCCTTTTTGAGCAGTTCATGTCCGTCAATTTCATATTCATTTATTGCGTGCTTCCTCTGGTGACTGAGGAATGTTTCCCCCCCATTAAAATAGCAAAGCTTCGTCACCGTCTTCCATCAAAACTTTGAAATTCTCTGGATCAAGTCGCCGTGATGCAGTTGAAATGGAAATGGTTTTAGATTAATCAGCAAAACCCCAGAAGAACTGGTCAAGTCTCGACCGAAAGAAACAGGGCAAAAAGGAAAGCTGCAAACAGGGCAAAAAATAGATGGCGATCATCAATCAATTGATCATTTGCCCGTCCACTTCGAGGTTCGGAAGTACACGGGGGCGCACGAAACTTAGCCGGGTCCGTCTAATCTGAAGCGATTTCGCTGCCGGTGACAGAAATCGAACCGAAAGCGAAGAACAAGAAAACAGGGGCAAGTCACGGAGAAGAGGAACAGAGCGAGGACGATGCAATCACAGGGTAATCGTAAGTCGAGTACCGCACACTAAATTCACACGAATCCGATTACTGTACAAGGCGGTACTAGTAAGGTACACCGCCGATCCGAGTTATTCTACAGTATACATCCCCCGAACTCCCCCAACCCATGAGACCCAATTCGAATCCAATCCCCAAAATCCGACCCCGGTCCGACGGAAAACAACCAATAAACTAATTAATGAAATACAGACACCGCAGGAGACAGCGAGAAGTTCTCGCGACCCGCGTTCTGATCTTTACCCATCTGTCCATCTACATCGTCAGGTCAACTTGGAGAACCCCACGGAATTCTCTCCGCTACGAGTCGGAACTGTACCCGCTCTGGATCGGGGTTCCGGAGCTCGTGCTCACGAAGCCACCGTCTTCCCTCTGCTCCTCTCTGGCAGAAGGGGCCGGCGACGCGAACGCCCTCGCGGACCGGATGATGCTCCTGAGTATGTTGATCTTGATCTGGCCGCGCTTCGGGGGGAGGCGCTGGGCCGACCGCCTTGGGGGTTCCGGGTTTTGGTTGTCCATTCGCCTCGAAGGATTTTGGACGATGGAAACAGAGGAGCGCGACGCGAGAGAGAGAGAGAGAGAGAGTTTGAGATGACAGAGTTTGAAGAGGACGAGTCCGCAGCAAATGAGTACGTTGGGCTTCGAAGGCGAAGGGGGGCGGTTTATATAGGGTAGGCTACAGTGCAAAAACTTGCTCCTTACGATTGTTGGGGACTGCCTGAGTCGAGCGAGTCCCGAGCGGCCAATAACTCGGAACGGGAATCGGATCAGGTGGTGCCGCGACCACCGTGAGAGTGCGGTTTTTGCCCTATGAGGTGTGAATGCTCCATCGCAAGAAGGAACGAAGCCGTCCTCTGATCTTCGATGCATCGGAGTTATTGGATTGGAGCAAATTTTTTCTTGCTCTTAGAACAGCGAATCCACTACTTGTCTATTTGTTTTTTTTTTCTTTTTTAAAAGAGGTAGAGCCTGAAAATTACGCTATTTCTCTCGTAATAAAATATGATCAGATCTGATCTCCTGACAACAACAAAGGAAGCAAACCTATTGGTGACATATTTAATATATGTTTATCAATCGCATTGTAGGATTGCATAGCTCAATTTGCTAGCCAATCTGCACACATTTCCCTCCCTAAAGTATGACGAAAAGATGCAAATTTCTTACCGGAATAAATTTTTTTTTTTTTTTGGGTCGAACTTAGCGAAACAATTGTTAGAAACGCCACCAAAAACAGCACTCGCACTGCCAACTGCGTCGGGCTTCCTGAACCTTTCCCGGGCGTTCGGAGCTTAGCACGGCACAGAGAATCTACCGCCACGCGTGAACACATTTGCCGGAAGTTACAACCGGAAGATGAATGCTCGCCACGTCAGTAGAAATTTAATGATTTATACAAGGATGATGCCGCCGTTCCTTCCCTTATGCCTTTTCGGAGCTTCTTATGACACGTGATCTTTTTACCCTTCGGTTTTTTTCTATTTCCTCCTTTTTGGGTGCGTGCTTTATATTCAAAAGCAATTTTTTGGTGATTCAAAGGAGCTTACACATGCATACGCATATATACGTACGTATGTGTTTTTGAGTTTACACGCTCGAGTTTTTGAAAAGTCGGGCTGGTTCCGTACGAATTAAGGTCACTAGCCATGCTGCTTTTCCTCGAAAAATATTTCTTTTTTCCCCTCGTAGACGTGAATTATTTCCACTATTTTAAGAGATTTTTCAAAACGGACAAGTGATCCGAAAGGGCTCTAAATTTTTACTACTTACATGTGGTGTAGAAAATCTAGCTCGTTTCGTGGAAGGTGCCCACTAGAAGAAAGATCACCTCAATGTCAACCCACATAGATTGCAAGTTCGACATTCCAATTTTATTTGATTCTCCTGATTCGATAGTGATTCGTTCACATCATAAAAACTCTAGTAGATAGGAGTCGAAGCAGCGGACTCGGTTTTCTGGAAAGATCGAACCGCGACTCACCGGAATAACGATCCCTCTCTTCGTCTTTCCATCCTCGCGCGGGCGAGCACATTTTCCCTTCAATGTGGCGAAGGCGCAGAACCGGCGTAGCCCCCGATTGGATCGATACATATATTCCCCACACGAAAACGAACCGACCAAAATCGATCTTTCTCATGCGCCGTCGCTGGCTATCACGAGCCATTTCCATCTCGGTCCACGGCGAAACGAGAACACCTAGACATACATCACGATGGGAAAAACCAACTCAATAATTTAATGGGTCCGGGCTCGTGCTCCAGAGAATCGAATCCCACTATCAAAATCTCGTAAATAGCAACGAAGCTCCCCGTCGCGCTTTAAAAAAAATGGAAGAAAATCGGAATACTGAATTACGACCGGTGGGGGCCGGGGATGACGCGGCATCCATTTTTTTATTTAATCTTATTGCTTGCCTCCCTCCATAATGGGCGGTGTGTACTGTGTAGCTCGAAGGCGGGCATCAAGGGTCAAGTCAACCGGGTCGCGGGAGCAGCCCCTAGTTTTTAGCAAAAACCGCTTCTGCCTTTCCGCCCTCGGTCCATTGACCGGATCCCATCAGTCATGCCCGCTGTCCTCTTCGAAAATGCTCTTTCGCATTTCATTTTGTTTCTTTTTTGTCTTTCGAGCTTTTGTGTGCGATTGACCCTTACCTTCTTTCGCCCAAGGGGGACAAATTACTTTAGGAGCGGCAATCGTCACCAATACTCTATGTATGGCAGATGGCCATGATGTACCGTCTAACGATTCGATTCGCAATTTATTTCGGCAAGGCATCGATTTTATATGTGTTGTTGCGTAACTTTTCGGGCAGGCAAGAGATGTGAACGGCCGCCGGAGATGGACCGATTTTATATTACCCTTCAATAAGCAATGCCTCCTTGCATTACTTTGGAGAGGCCGTTTCTTATCTTGTGCCGAAGCAATTTGCGAAGCACGGGCCGAAACAGATGAAATCAAAAGGCATTACTTACATTACATGCTACTGCAGGTACGTTGATCTGTATTGGCCAGAGAATTGGGAGTTTCTATCGTAATGCATGACTGCGAGGATCCAAAACCAAAAGAAATGGTATTTCTTAGCAAAAACATAATGGAGGCAACCAATCAATATAGATGGATCCGAAATCCGAGTCTAATCCAGTATAGCACCGCTGACTTGTTAGGACATCCTATCTTTCGAGATAAAGAAGGGGCATGAAACTTTTTGTACGCCGTGTGCCTACTTATTTTTAAACATTTCCTGTAGTTTTGGTAGACGGAAACGGAATTGTTCGAGCGGAGGTTCCCTTTCGAAGGGCAGAATCGAAGCATAGGCTCCAACTCATGCTTTCGTGGAACCAAATTCAGCAAACCAGTGAATTAGTGATGATGAAGAGGAAGGAGGAGGGCGAGGGACCCAACGAGGTTTCAGCGCGTCGAAAGAGTTCTAGAAGATCTGTGCTCGTTAGGGTCCCGAATTAAATTTTGTTTTTTTCCTCTTCTTTTTTTTTTTAAGAAATCTCAACGACAGGGCGGAGCTAGAAGTCTCCAACCGCATGCGTCCTGCTCCTGCTCTCCATGGATAGCAAGCAGCAGGTCACTCTCTCGGTGAGGAAAATGAGTCCATGCTTATCGTTCTGCAGAAATCCTTAATGAGATCGAGGAGCGAATGTGACCGGGGCGTCGAGCTTCGGGGCGGAAAACGCGTATCTTGATAACGTATGCCCCTACCCTAAATGAATCTCACACTTCCAACAACTTTAGAAGTGACAAAAAGCGAGAAATTACGGATCATATGGATGTCATTTAGCGTTCGTACACATCATTTCTATCGTCGACGAACTAGATATATGACAAAGTATCGAAGAGATAACTACTTATATCACCCATTGGAGAATTGACTCGTGTAAATATCGGTTTATTCGCGCTGGAACGACGTAATCAGCCATTCGAATTAAGGAACCCTTTGTTTAAGATTTTTTTTTTTATTAATTCCCGGTCAAAATTTGAAGTGTTTAGAAATTTTGAAAGTATAAGGGTCAATGTTTGTATCTTGCAAAAGTTTAGGACGTTTCGAATTTGAAAAAAAAAAAATCAAAGTGTGCAAGTTGCGAGATTTAAATTGGACATAGTAAGCTGTAAAAGTCAATCCAGTCACGTAAGTAACGCTTATATATTTGGGTAACTAAAAAATGATTGTTGTGTAACGCATGGACTGGTATGGATTATAGAGTGTCGTGAATAGGAAAAAGTATCTTAATTGGACCGTTGGATGAGGCGGGTCTCGCGTGACGCCCACGAACTAAAGTCGAACGTGAGTCGAGTGCAGCCAATATTTTTTCATGGGTAGAAGTTAGACACGGAGGAAGAGATAGAATTCCCAGATCGAAATTAGTTCCTTGAAAATTTTTCAAACGAGTCTTCTTAACGGGTGTAGGTTAATCGTGCGAATGTTTTAATTCCCAATGCACTGATCGCATGTGACATGAGAAAGACGGTACGTTGGGTGACAAATTTTGTATTTTTTTTTCAGGTATCGATCATATTTGTTAACAAAATTCTTTAATAAATTCACGACACGGAGGATGGAAGATCTCTGCGTAAATAAAGCGGCGCACAAGTGGACAGCCAAATTACGGGAAAAACGAGAATTCTTGATGCGAGTTGAACTCCGTGCAATTCGGGGCCAAAAAACAATGAAAAACGCGTTCTCCTCGAAGGAGACCTGGAGTTGACTTTTTTTGGGCCACGTGAATCGAAATTGCCGCCCGTAGGCAAAAGACATTTCATGCAATATTTTAGTCTACACATAACGGGGACAACGACACAAGTAGTCATTACACTTTGACTCAATATGTAATGTGATCTCTGAACTTTTAATTTGCTCAGTGTGATCCCTGAATTTTAACTCACTGTGCAATGTGGTCCTTGAACTCTTAATCCGTTCAATGTAGTATTTGAACTTTTAATGCCTGTTGAATTTAGTCTATAGACTATTGAAAATGTTCAATGTCAGGGATTATATTACATATTGGGTTAAAGTTCGAGGACTATTTATGTTATTTTCCCTACATAATGAAACCTATTGCAAACAAGCAAAATTCAGAATTTTGGGGACTCTTTCTCTCTCTGACATGTGTGCTTATTAGTTGCTTCAAATTGCAATGGTTTGGGTATGCTTGCGATTTGTTAATATCTCATGATACTGCTATAAAAAAAAATCGTCTTACTTACATTTGGATTTTTCATGCTTCATTCATTCAATTTTTTTTTTGCTTTGAAAAAATTGGCAGAACGCTGGTTTATGTCTAGTATAAATATTTAATCGGTAGGATTAATAAACAATAACGACTTTGCTATTCGAGTGATCATAATAGGACAAACAGCTTGTCACAAAGAGGATTAGAAAAGCCACCGAATCAGCACTTTGTCATTCGACCAACGTTTAATTAAAGGGTCATGATCATAATGGTGATAGTGTCATCACGAATGTTCTGACTTGTGAAAGGCTCTGACCAATCCGTGGGTGGGGATAGAGCCGCGATTACATAGATAACTACGGACGTCCTCTTGATTGGTTGTCGGAAAAGCGTGAGATTCCAGCATCTAGAACACAAAGAACAAATTTAGGGTTGGTTTATTTGAAAAGAAACTGTCTTGGGAAAATTATTTTTTGACTTTTTGGTGTTTTGACGATGAAAAAATAATCAATCTGGGGAGAACGTTTTTTATGAACTAAAACCAACAAGTTTAGAATGAAGAAAAAGATTTTCCCTTTTAGCAGGATGAAAGTTACTTGTCCTATCCTTACCAAAAAAAAAAATTACTTGTCCTAAATTACCAATTAAATGAAAACTTGAAAATGATTAACAAGAACAATATTTTGTTTTATTACGAAGTTTTCAGTAAAATAAATATACATTTATATTATCTTTCGCACGCTTTAATTTGGTCAAAGGATAATGATAGGAACGCGGAAAGAAATTTTACAAAGAAGCCAATCAATATGATAAACACGGTTATCCATGGGAGGAAACTCCTATTGGAAATATTACTTCTTTTCTGTTTATAAATGATGTTGTCTCATGGCTGTAAAAGGTCCTTACTTTCTCTCGACAAACAGGTTAATTTTTCATTATATTTATCTTTACTCCAATTTACCCTTGCACTTTATATTTTTGCACCACACGCTTTCGTGCAATTTATCCTTCCGGCACTGAGATTCACGTAATTTCATCACATCATTCCTCATTTGCACACTTTGTGCTCAAGTGTGGAACCGCTCCGAGCGATTTCGATCGCTCCCCAATCACTTGAACTTTGAAATATCTTGCATTACGTTGATTTTCGCCAACATCTCTTTGGGTCTGTTTGGTTCAACATTTCCTTGAGACTTTAGCAAAATACAAATAGTGTTTGGCAATTTTTTGAAGCACTTTGAGGAAATGCAATTTAATTCCAAAGGCCTCTAAGAGTACATTTGGTTCAGCATTTTCAAAGGGCTTTGGGGGAATGCAAATAACTTTTACTTAAAACCCTTTGGGGAAATGAAAATTGCGTTTGACAAAAAGCCCTTTGTGAAGCTACTTTGACCTAAATAGAGGGTGTTTGGTTCAGCTTTGGAAAGGGGCTTTGAGCCTCGAAAGCCCCTTCCCAAAATGCTGGGGTGTTTGGTTCAGCTTTCATGCTAGTATTTGGCCAATGCTAGCATTCCACGAATGCTACTGTTCACGTGTCTTTTTTTTTTTTTTTGGTTTGAAGCTGTTCATCTTCTTCACCAGGCAGCCGGCAAGGGCGGCCGGCGAGGTCGCCTAGGATTGGGCGACCGCCCAGGTGACGCCGTTGCTGGGGTCGCTCGACCCAGGCCGTCGGCGCCTGGGTCGCGCGACCTCAGGCGGCGCGACCGACCCAGGCGGCGACGGCCTGGGTCGAGCGACCCCAGGTGGCCGGCTCCGGCGATGGGTAGGTTAGTTTTTTTTTTAATAAATAAGATAATTCTCAAAGTCCATTTGCAAAAAAAATTCACCAAACACTATATTTTGGCCAAAGTAGCTTTACAAAATATTTTTACCAAACACCATTTGCATTTCTCCAATGGGCTGTCACCCAAAGGTATTTGCATTCCCCCAAATAGCATTTTCAAAGTTGAACCAAACAGGCCCAAATAGTGTTTGGCAAATCTTATTTTGCAAAAGGCTTTGGGATTTTTTTTTATTAAAAAAAAAAGCCTACCCTTCACCGGAGCTGGAGATGGGTTACGGCCGCCGGCAACCGTCGCCCAAGGTCAGGCCACTCAAGGTCGGGCAACCCCCGGCGAGGGTTGCATGACCCTAGGTGACGGCGGCCGGAGGTCGTGCAACCCAGCGGCTGGCCGCCTAGGGTCGGCCATCACTGGGGTCGAGCGACCTCGCTAGCCTCTTGCTGGTGCTTCGCCGTCCCAATTTGGCCTTGGGCGGCTCTGGCCGGACGCCTCAGCCAAAAGAAGATGAACAGTCATAAGCGGTAAAATTTGAATATTGAAGAATTAGTGAGGTAATTTGGAAGGAAAAAAAATTGGTTTTAGCATTAGACAAATGCTGAAAGCTCAAGGCTAGTCTGGCATTCTCAATGCTGGCTGGCATTCTCAATGCTGGCTTTCGGTCGAAAGCTCATTGAAAATGCTCGCCAAATGCCTCGGCATTTCCCAAATAGGCTTTCAAGGCGAAAGCCCTTGGGAATGCTGAACCAAGGCAGATCCGGAGACACTTTGGCAAGTTGCATTTCAAAATGCAAGTTTACTGTTCATAGCACTGTTCAACTTCCCTGAGAAGCAGGCCCGGAGGTTGCTTGGGTCGCGCGACCCCTCAAATGGTGGTCGCCAGGGTTGCTTGATCTCAGGCGTCACTGGGGTCGCTCGACCTCAGGTGTCGCCTTGGTTGCGGGACCTCAGGCGAGGCTGGTCAATAGCTACATTTGGCGGTGGGCCAACGACCATTTTGGCCCGCCGGTGGCTGAGCTCCACTTGAATTTTTTTTTTTTAAATATTAGCAAAAGTCTTTTACAACATTAGTTTTTACTAAACGATATTAAGATCAAAATTACTTTCAAAGGTGATTTTAAAATACACTTTACCGAACACTATTTACATTTTGCCAAAGACATTTCCCCAAAGTTGCACCAAATGGGCCCTTTGGCACTCCTGCATATCAATTTCACCCAATGACATGTAAACGCATTCCTAAAAATTAGTCACACTAATTGAGTTTATTCATTAAACGGAGATTTAGCTATGAGAACATCAATCGTCATTCCACAAAACCATTAGCAAAATGTGAACACAGACATGATTCAGGTCCTTAAATCTCAATCACACCGGCAAAATTGAGAGTGATCTCTTTTCCTAGAAAGCTCCAAAACAAGTAACCACTTCCGCTAGCATGACATCTCGTATCGATCTCCTTTTTAAGTCAACCCGTGTCATCCGCTCTTTCCGTTTACCCTTCCAACTTTCGTTTCCCATTCACATGTCAATTGAAGTCTACTCCAATCATTGCCGTGATCTTTTTTGTAAGAGATATTGTCCTAAGCAGAATCTTCTGGTAGATGCTGTCGATCAAACGAGATCTTGTCATATATGCTGTCCCAAACCCCATATCGTAAAGATCCCATTGTTCGGAGGGGTAGGGGTGAATAAGACGGGTCAATCAAATTGGGAACCATCTAGATCGGATTAAGGGTGCGGTCCGATTTCCAATCTCTAAAAGTGAAAATGGTATTCGGACGGTCTGATTCCCAATTCTAAAGGGGGAATTGGGTCGCCTGGACCGATTATTTATTTATTAAATGTAAACCTAATAATCTAAAACCCCTCACGCATACCTCTTCTTGTTTTCCTCTTTTGGTCTTTCTGAATTCGCCCACAATGCTCACGCCTCCTCTTTAGCTAAATTCACACTGGGGCGTGTTTAACCAAATTATGAGTTCAATTATAATAAGTTTATTGATTAGAATGTAGTTCAGATACAAGTGATATAGGCAAGATACTCGTTTACGAAGGAAATCTATTTAGGTAACGTGAGATTTTATTTTATATCATTTCAAAGTGTTCATAATGAGTTAAAAATACGGTGATTATGTTTTGGACAAGCTTATTTACTTCAGGCGTGGAATTTCATTGCGAAATAAAGTGCTTAAGATGACTAGTTCCACTGGACCACATCGGAACCGGACCCGACTGGTCCGATCCGAATCCTGGGTGGCGTCGGACCCGTCCGGAGTGGGGATCGGGATGAAGTAAAGAAATTTCCGATTTTAGACCAATGATCGTGATTGTCTATTCTCTTTTCAAAGGGCTAAAAACCGCAGTTAATCACGACCGGTTCGATGGGATGGTCTAGTCGCAAGCTCGGTTTGATCTCATTTTTGTCCGGATCGGCCCTGTCCAAGCTGGCCTTTTAAAAAATCAGTTAAACTTGAGGGACAAGTGTGCATGTGCAGCAGAAGCAGTCAAGTATAGCCGCCACGTCCCCAGCTTTTTCCCCGGAAAATCAAGATTTGCTCGTACTTTCACGTCTCTCTCTCTCTCTCTCTCTCTCTCTCTCTCTTCCCTTGGTCGAGTCAAGAAGAAACGCCTCCCACCCACGCCTCCTTTCCTTCCGCTTCCCCTTCCCCATGGTTGTCTTCAATAATGTGTATAGAATATTCAAGAACTTGTCTCGTCCCCATTGGTCGAACCTCGCGAAGCTTGCCGCCATGCGTCATGCATTGCGTCGTCGACCGCAGCGCTGCTGACGGTTCGTCGCTCCCACGGCGGACGCAGAAGGCATGTTTGAAAAAAAGTCGCAAACCAAACCGCCCCCCCCTTTCAATAAAAAAAGGAAGAAAAACTAAAGCGACGACGAAGACGACGACTAAAGAGCAAACACGCAATCAGAAATTCGATAAAAAGGGCTGAACAAAGACGCGTTTAAAGCGACCGCGAGCCACATCCATGCCATGCATTCATGGAGGGAGGGAGGGAGGGAGGGATAAATGGATGGAGAAAGTCGCTGCACGTATGATTGATCTTAATGCGTAAGCCATAAGAAAAGTGCTTTGTCCATTTAAAGCTTACACGGGGTATAGTACATAATTGTTGATAAGTGCTTGTCCCCTTTTGATCCCACCTACTTTTCCGCCCCCTCGAGAAAACAGTAACACTTTTCTATTGTGCTACGTAATGTGAATCCGGCTTAAGCTGTCCCGCTTTCGTGCAGGCATAAATATACTATTTCGCTAATAAAGATAGTTCGCCTTTGGACATAATTATTATCGAGTCGAATGAGGACGTGTTTCGTCGGAATTTACGTTCGCGACGATATACCTTTCACCGAAAGTCGTTTTTCGACTTTTTTTTTATTAGAGAAAACAGATTCGGTGACAATTACACACATGGAATATCACGGTAACACATGAAAACAGATAATTTCACTCAAAACGGAATTGGAAGCACATAAGTTTTGCCGGAATTTGATCGGCGACGAAGCCTAATGACGTAAAGATATATCGCCGGCATTTAATCGACAGCGAAGGATATGGGAACTACAGCCATACTACAGTGCAAAAATTGAAAGAAAACGAGTTTTTGTATGTGTTGTGCGGGGCTCTTCAGTAGACGAACGCTGGTATTTAGAGTGCTCACAACTTAACAGTCTATAAGCGGTTCTTCAGCAATTTTAGCCATGCATTCACGTCACCAAGAATCTTGGTTCCATGTTCTCACGTTGCCATAATCTTATCTCCAGCTAGTTGTTTTCTTAAAATCGCACCTTGATTTTTCTCCCTATTTGCTGCCACTTTGAATTTCATTCGAGTTAACTTTATTCTTCCTCCACTATCTGCTGGACTTCATTGCCCTATCCACAAGTGAATTGAGCACCCTCCAGATATTCAATCTTCATTTGATTTCTCGATCTGTCAATTCCTATTAATCGGTATCCTTGCGTACCAATTCCATCACGATAATCGTCAACTAAACCCTATCGTGTATTGGCAGATGGCCCACAGTCATCAATATATATCGATATCGATGTTCATTCTCGTGGTTATCTATAACAATTCGCATGTTCAGTGTTGATAGCCACCGTCCTCGGGTCACATGCTTACTCGCGTCGATGACCTGATTAATTTTTGGTTCGAACAAATCGTTATAATTTCCTACGGCATGAATTAATTAAACATAATTTCGACCAGCCATCCATGCGGAGGTCCAAAAGACGACGGTATGAAGATGCAGAGGAGGGAGAGAGGGCCCCAAGGGAGGTAACCGGATAGGCGACATAGGGCCGCCATTAGATGAAGCCGCAAGCGGGTCGGCCACGGCGACGGACCAAGAGAAAACAGCACGCGCGACAGGGACGGCGTGAAGAGGCCCGGCGAAGAGGAGGAGTTCGACAAGTGGCCCAGGGATCACCGGAGCCAAGGTGGGTAAGGGCTTTCCATCAGGAAAGAATTCAAGAACGTCAAGAGAGCATTCAGTGACTCCACGTGAACCTTCTCCATCGATGGACCCCGAGCCACTAGCACTGCACAGCGGCGAACGTCGTTGTAGCCACATCACCCGCACAATCCCCACATCCCACAAGGAACCCGCCATCGGACTTCCAGCTCCGACGACTCGTGGCGAGAGAACTGCGTCAATAAATAACGTTGTAGCCGACCAAAAACCGGGATGTTGGGTCCTACAGGTGGGGCCCGAAGAGCGACGGACTATAATAATAATAATCCCACAGCTTGAAAAGACTTCGCGAGGCCACCCAATCGAGAAAATTCTCCCCACCCAATCATGGAAAAGTGCCTCTTTTCACTGTTTCGCCGGATATTCAGCACGATCCTCGAATTTGTATGGCTCCTCACCGGGATACTTCTCACGGAGCTCTTCTTCACACCTTACGGCCTGAATGGATCCACCAGGAAACTAGCGATTGGTTCACTACACTACCGACTCGAATAGAAAAATCGATAACGAGTTCGAATTGGCCGACTCGTTACGAGCGTGTCGCGGGAGGTAACCCGCACCCCTCCTTTCGGTAGTCGAAACAACACACATAGGCTTCATCCACCGAAGATTAGGACATCACAGAAAATTTATTTGTTGCGCGCCCTTATCATCATTATTACAAGCCGAAAAGGGTCCCCACGGTGCAGTTATCCTCTCGTTTGTTCCTTTTGGCAGAAAAGAAAGAAAGATAATTTTTGACAGGTCCACGAGTCTTGCTTGCATAGGCGGAGTCATATCTTACCAAGCAACCACACAGTAATCTTATAAAGTATGATCTAGAAGTCTGGTTCGTTTCAAGGTCCATCAACAGCGAAAGTATCAAAAGGCATAGCAGGATCAAGAGGCTGCGAAAAGGGTAAATATAATAGGAACGGTCACTGCACTTTTTATTATCATATCCACGGATTATACAAACAGCAGGGAGAAGTGAAGGCGAAACGAAGACAGCAGAAGAAAAAAACATGATAAACACACCATCTCCGCACGCCGTTTCCGTTCTCTAAAACTCACAGAAACGACGACCCGAAGAGGTTTTGGACAAACAAGCACCCTCAAATCCAAGACAAAGCAAACTTGAACACGCCTAAAACACACCAAACTTAGTTCTGAGTCATGGTATTGCGAAGACCGTCAAAAAAGCACGGTCAACGCAGCCATAGAACCCATCTACGCCTTCAGACAAGCCCGAAACAGAACACCACCCGAGCCGTGACCTGCACCTAAAACCGCAGCAGATCACAGCTTCACGCAGACCCATATTAAAACAGTTGCAGTGCAGCGACATGACGATTGCCACGTAACCCTCGCAGTGATCTAGGAAGGGTTATTTGGCAATCCCGTCGGAGTTGTACCCGCTGGGCGGGGGGGATCCGGCACCGGAGGTGTCGCCGGCGCTTCCGAGACCGATGGCGTTGCCAGCCTTGGCAGCGGCGGAGGACAGCGTCTTGACGAGGCCCTCGAAGATGTGGGCCTTGATCTGTCCTCGTTTCGGAGGCAGCCTGGCCTGGCCGTTGCCGCGGGTAGGAGAAGGAGCGGTCGCCATCTCAGGGAAGAGAGCAGGGGAAGAAAGAAAAGAAAAGAACAGAACAGAGCAGATCAGAGTCTCTGTTTCAACCAAGAAGATGGAGGAAGAAGAGAGAAGTTTCAGGCGAAAAACCAGAGAGAGAGAGAGAGAGAGCTTGAGCTTTTGAACCGAAGTATCGCGGTGGAGGAGAGACGGGAAAGACGTATTTGCAGGTGTCGAAGAGAGAGAGAGAGAAAGAGAGGAGGAAGGTGGTGAAGATCGGCGGCCTCCCTCCGATAGGGGAGGCGATCGGAAAAAAATGTTGGGTAAGAAAATGGAGGGGGGCAAGCGCCGTTTAAATAGAGAAGTGCGCTCGCTCCTCTGGAGCGCACCGAGTCGGTGTGAACGGGGGCCACGTGAAATGGAGGGCCAGATTTCGATCATGGTGGAGTGGGGTTAGCCAAATTGGGAGCGGCCTCAGCATTTTGCCTTTTCCTTTTCTGATTAATGGTGCTCATGGTTATGATTAGTTTGTGTTACCTTTTTTTTTTTCCGACGTCATTGATCTTGATTAGTTTATGTTACCTGACGACACGGATTTTGGATAGATTTTTAAGTAAATTATACGGCAATAAATCCTTCTCTTTATTTAATTTATTAATTTCGAGAATAATTTAGTCATCCGAACCCCTACTACTTGAAGAGGGAGAATGTGAAAATTACGTAGGGCGATAAGGGATAAGATTTGCGAATGAGCTTGTGCTCCAAGATTTTGACGGGGTCAACACTATCTGCGTTGCTTTTGTGAGGCAGTCGCCTAAGTCATGATTTTCGATTCTTACCCTTTTTTTTGGGGCAATGGCAACTTGAAACTTATTTTAACTTTTCTTAATTGGAAAATCATTTTAATTATACGGGTCTTTGGGAACTTTGGCCTTTTTTTTTTTGCTAGGAAAAGAAACTAATTTAGCTTTTCGATATTAAGTAAGAGTAAAATTTCAATTGTCGCGCGTTCTTTAAGTGGAAATTGCTCATCTCTCTAAAATGGCAATGGCCAATTGATATCGTGCTGAATTTTTTTGCATTCTGCTGGAATTGAGGAGATAGTTATGAGTGTTACCTAAGCACACACTTAGATTTTGGGTGAGGTAAGAAGTACCCATAACATAAGTTATTTACGTTTTTGTTGGTGAAGTATCATAGGCAACACAACCTTAATCTCTTTTTTTTTTTCTTGTTAACGAGGATAGCGAATCTTCGTCTGATTTAAATGTTGGTGCGCTTACCACCATCGCTCACCTTATATCGTCGAGTTGTTCTAAACAATCCAACTTCACGTGCTAATTAGAACGGAAACGAAGGCGAGATAATACTAAAAGCTACGTGGGATACATAGATTTTCAAATTTTTCGAGTCTCAAACATTTTTAAATGCAGGGCGACGCGCGTTCTTTTGCTAGATTTCGAACATACGTATCACTCAACTAAACGAGCAATTTTTCACATGTTAGATCTTGCGTTAATGAACTAAGTGTCCATGTCATGCGTGACATAGGCCTATTTGTACCCATTTGTTTTTGTTATCAAATGTTGGTGAGAGGTTGTTTATTCTAAGCATAAGATACGAAATAACGTGGGAGAGAGAAATATGGAATTTATATATATGTTCCGATGTACTTAACGGAGTGTACACGAGCCTATGTAAAGTAATCCAATTAAGTACGATCAATTAAGGATGTGCACGATCGGGGATAAAGAGAATCTCTCGGACACATGCGCACTGCACAGTCACGAGAAATATGAAAAGGTACCCTAAATATCTCTATATAAACATCTCATATGTCGCTAGCAGTGCAAAATGTTGCCATGCATGTCATTACTTCGCGCAATTTTCCAGACTTGTACCCGATCCGAGGTAATTATCACCGTGTCTTAATGCTCCGATTCAAGTGGCAGTGGCCCCCAGGGGGGCGCACAGCCGCCCCGCACCGGCCAGTTCAGGCCATGCCCCGGCGGGCCCCAACCGTTCCGCTTTTTCCGCCGATGGAGACACGGCCCCAGCTTGACTGACCTCTTTTTCGTTTGGTCATCTATATATAGCCCCACCTTCATTTTGTTGTTTTATTTGGTACTTTTAGGACGGTGGGGCCCAATCCCGACCTTTTACACACACATATATATATGTATCTATATTTAAATAAAAAATCATCATTGATCTCAACCTTCGTGACCTCGTTTATCTGCTCGCGAGATTCGAGTTTCGTCTTGTCTTTTCTCTATCCGTGTTGGAAGATTCCGTGGCATGTCTAGCTGTTGTCTATCTGCCTACTTTGTGGTGTCTCCAGATTTCGTTCTCAGATTTTGTTTTCTTTTCTCCCCGCGAAAGATTAAGCTCTCCAAACCTCTTGATTTTTGTAGATTTTTATGAGCTCAACCCATGTTTATATTATCAAATTTTAACAAAATTTAAACTTACAAGTAACAAAATTTTTTTTTTGTTGGAAGTGATAACTTTTCTTGTTTATTTATCTAACTTTAATTCTTAACTCACTATGAGATATTTGCTTTTATTTTTTTCCGGAGCGTGAAAATCGAAATTCATATTTAACGTTAATCGTTCCAATTGCTAATCCTTGAGCAGGTGGGAAATCGCGCTCTTTACGTCTTTTCAAGCGTTTTTTTGTCTCTTCCGAGATCGATGGCCAGCGAAAAACGAGGCCCCATCACTTCAATGCTTGATGGAGAGGCGACACCGACTTGACTTTCTGGTGAAACGCCTGACCCGACTGGATAAGCCGCAGCGACAGTGTCGACAGTTTCGAGCGACTGAGAGAGGAAATGAACAAGACAAGAGCACGTGGAAGTAGGAAAAGATGAGAAAAGTCCCAATGGGGTACGGCAGACAACAACCGATCGTGCCAGTGGTCCAAATCAAAAACGACGTCGTAGCTGGCTAACCACGACGCCATTTTGGATCAAGTCCATAATATTGACCTCGCCCAAGTCCCAACCCTTTTTGCTGTTTTTTAATGGTTTGGTTTGCCCGATCCCCCATTTTCCAATTTCGACAGCAACAGTAGAGGATGTGACGACACCGCAGGAACATCAAGCATGCAAGCTCACCACCGGGCTGAGTTCACACCTCCTCTCCTCCCAGCTTATCCGGCCTGTCATGAGCTGGAGGATTTCGTGAATTCTAGAAGGAAGTCTCGGAAAATATACGTTCAAGAGACTGACTTGCACATTGCCCTGCTTCGAGGGTTGAATGGTGGTGGATGAACTTTCTCTCCAGTTCACCAATCACTGAGGAATGCAATTAGTATTGATCTCCGTCATGGTCGTAGACATTAATAAATTCGCCGGACGGCTGAGTCGAGTCGAAAATGGTCCGACCCAAATTGATAGATTTAGCCATTTTGACCCATTTTCATATAGAAACCCATCTCGATCCGACCTATATCAAATCATACCCGACTCGACTCATATTGTTAAAACACTAACATAGTTAACCCAATATTGAAAAACTCATGCTCAAACTAAAGTGAGAGCGCGGAGTGAGTGAATGCAAGTGCTAGTGCGGAGATCGAGTGAGGATGAGAGAGAGTAAAAAGAAACTCATAGAGGCGGGGGTTGTGTTTAAACAAATTGTAAATCCGCACTCATACTATTTTGGACTTTACCATTCTAAACTCATTTACTGAATACAACAAATTCATATAACAACTCAACCCATTAAATACGTGCTATGAAATGGGTCCACGACCATTTCGACAGGTCTAGACATTAAGTGGGCTCTATGTTTGCAAGTGGCTTCTGGCACTCTTATGAGCTTCAAGCTGATGGGCTTGCTCACAAATTTTTGTTCCGGCTCCTGCGGACTTGGGCCTCGCAGGTCTCGGGTGCGCATCTCCAGTTCTCTGCCAATCGGTGCGCGAGTTTTTAGGGCTTTCTGATATGGGCGGGAAAGTGTGGGGCGGGGGGGCGACGGGACGGTGCGCGCCAGCGAGGATGGCGAACCGGCCGATCAGCGAGATGGGACTGCCCAGGTCGATCGCCAGCGTCTTCGCCGCTCGCAACATCAGGACCGCCAAGGTCAGTAGATTCCGGCCTCCGAGCGCTTCATTCCGGTCTCCAAGCGCTTCATCCTTTTTGCGCCTTCGTTTCCCGATCCCCGCGGTCGGAGTTTCGGGCCGCGGATCGAAGATTTTGGGGAAGAGCTGAAAAATCCGAACTTGAATCCGTTGGCAGATGTCGTGCTTTGGACAGTGCCGAGCATTAGTCCATTCGTGTGATGATGAACTCTTTCTTCTTCCTGTGTGCTCCGGTTGGCTTGATTTTGTGATCCTTTGAAATTACTCCTCGTTGTTTTTTTTTTTTTACCTTTCCTGGATTTTGGGCAAGTGGCGTTTAAATTGCTTGGTGTGTTTTGCAGGACGCATTGTCTTTGACTGAATTCGACCTGATGGAGCTGGCGGACATGGGGTTGGCGGAAGTGACGTCAGCACTGGCGCACATTGGCGAGAGGGTGTCTCCCCCATGTCAAACTGTATGGCTACAAGCATCTAGCTTTGTTTGAATGATGAAATGTTGTGTCTCGGCTTTGCGACTTCACCTCGCGTTTTCGTTTCGGTTACCGTATGAGCGTCGCTCCTGTGATTGTAGGCACTGTCACTTTTGGAACAACGCGTTCAAAATGACCAATTGGCTGGTCATCTTCCGACGGGGCTCAAAGGTTTGGATGAAGCCTTATTTGGTGGAATTCCTTTCGGAGTTGTAACGGAGTTGGTCGGTCCTGCTGGAATTGGGAAAACTCAAGTACGATAGCTTGAATGGATGTGGAAACTTCATTCATCTTCTCGTTTTTTTTTTTCCTTTTTCAGTCACTCCTTATTGAAATTAAGAAGGGAAAAAAACAAATTCGGAGCAGAAGTACTTTCGTCCCACGAAGATGTTTTTATACTTAATGTTGATATTATCTGCTATTTTAACATGTAGAGAATCTTGTACCTATTCACAATTAATGGGAAACTTGCCAAACTTGTCTTCTAAACTGGCTTATAAATGTTGGTAACGAGAATAGGAAGTGTCTAGCTATTGCCTATCAGTATGACTTGCTTAAG
Source organism: Syzygium oleosum (assembly GCF_021117445.2). Lineage (NCBI taxonomy): Eukaryota > Viridiplantae > Streptophyta > Magnoliopsida > Myrtales > Myrtaceae > Syzygium > Syzygium oleosum. The sequence goes on from NW_026607487.1 coordinate 10,650,209, forward strand.
TTGACTTCCCCCTTTTGTTCATTTTTCTCTCTTAGTTTTGCCTGAAGCTCTCATTATCGGCATCTCTGCCAACGCGTCATGGAGGTTTAGATGCCCAAGTTATATACATTGATGTGGAGTCTAAATTTAGTTCACAAAGGTAATTTAGCAATTTCTTTGTTTGACTTGGGGATTTATAAGACCTGTATATTTTCTAGAATGCGAGATATGATCAGATTGTGAAATTCACTTATCTCAGGCTGATAGAAATTGGGGCAAAAAGTTTTCCTGAGATTTTTCACATGAGAGGAATGGCACAGGAGGTATGCCTTATCATACATTCAATTTCTCTTCCCCTTTTTGGTTAGTTGCTTAATGTAACTATCATAGGTGTTCGGAACGTAATGTTCTTAAAAAAATTTAGCAGATGGCTGGTCGGATTCTTGTCTTGCGGCCAGCATCCCTTGCTGAATTTACTGAAAGGTGCGAACTTAAGCAGCATGGAAATGAGATTGAAGAGTAGTTGTTTTCTTGTGATGGCTATGAAGCGTGTCATAAGACAGTGGGTGGTGATATGCAGCGAATCAGAGACAGTCGGATGAAAATACGTGCTTACAAATGTAAAGACGAAGAAAGTATCTCATATCATTAACTGTTAGCAATGAAGTTTTGGCAGATTTCATAAAAAATATAAAAAAAATAATGAGGAAATAATTTCTGATTGTTCATAACTTGAGTACTTTCTTTCACATTGAAATGAGCTATTTGGATGTTCCTGGATATTGGACTAGTTCCCTGCGGAAATCAAAGTAATGATTCTCGATTTTGTCCTCCAATGTTGAAATCTTCCCATATTGGTTACTGTGAGAGTTCACATTTTATCGAGTACCTAGCTTCTCATATTTCTTCAACCAATATCTTTTTCATTTCATTTCTTTTGTGTCCTTGTCTTTTCAAGGAATGAGCTATATTGAATGTTGTTGTTGCATTTTTATTTGCTATTCTCTTTAAATCTCTGACGAGACTTCTCATAATCAATCTTATGTTTTCCATTACCAGTCTTCAGCAAATTAAAATTTTGCTGCTGGAGCGCCGTGTGAAGCTGCTAGTTATTGACAGCATGGCAGCTCTCGCTTCAGGGTAATTGTTTTTCCCTTTGGCCAGATAGGCTATGGAAGTTCATCCAAGGCAATCGTCTTTCTTTTGTCATGCATTCTTAAACCAGGTTTTGGATTTCAGTATCATATGAAGTTTCTGAGTTCCAATACTATGGTGTCCAGAACTTGTCAGCCCTTTGCTTTAAGAAATATTCTAAATTGGCGCGAATTTGTTGAGCCTTCAGAAATGTGTTGTCAGGGATAGTGGAGGAGGATGGAAGAAGATTTTAGTCTGTTATTCATTTTTTCCAAAATGTGATTTTAGAGGGTGTAGAACTTTGTGGAGCTCAATGTCGATTAAGTCCTATAGCCGTCTCAGAATCTCCAAAATGCAGAAAAATTAAGCATTAGCGACTTGATGTTAATTGTCCAGCGTTATTAGGGCGCCTCTTTGTCGCTTTATAGTTTATTTCGTATTGGCATTCGATTAAGGCAAGCGCTGTTAATTCATTCAGGGAATTTGAGCATGGAGCTTCCAAGATAAATCCATTGGGATGGCATATATCTTTTCTTAAGTGAGTTTTTCTGCACTGGTTTCATTTCATAAATTCTGGTCAAAATTCTGCTTAGTTGCTGGCTGTCTTTTACATGATCTTTTTAGGTCAGTCGCTGAATTGTCGAGAATTCCAATTGTAGTTACAAACCAAGTCAGATCTCAAAGCAGTGATGAAGCATGGCGCTATAATTTTCAAGGTATAATGATAATTTAGTACATGAAACTACTGCATCGTCTTTTTATAACTAGAGCCACAGGGTGTATTATGTGCAGTGGGGACAAGACGCCAAGATTTAGAGGACACTTCTAAGTATGATTCCCATCTAATTGCTGCTTTGGGTATTAACTGGGCACATGCTGTGACTATACGCCTCATACTTGAAACAATATCAGGTTTGCCCAACACTTGATATATTATTGCTACCCGAGGGTGCCAGGAGTCCCCAGTCCCACTCTTTTGCTGAGTTTTACTCATAAAAGTTGCTGCAGTAGGTGTATTTTCTTGAGGACTATGTTGATATGCTAATGATGTGAGAATAAGGTTTGAAAACCTTGTCGTGTTCTGCTGATAAAATTTTTGTGTGTGGACAAGATCTTCGTTGAGGTCCTTCTACCAACTATGAGGAGCAGACACCTCAGAGTGTTTGAATTGCTTAAAAGTCGCTCGATTCCACCCATTTATTGCTAAAACTTTTGTCCTTGTTTTGTCATGGAGGCGAAAGGTTTATAAAGGTGGCTAAATCTCCAATGTCCCCAGCGCTGGCTTTCCCATTTAGCATTACTTCATCTGGGATCTCATTGCTGAATGATGATGGAATAGAAGTGGCGGGGCAAGAGATAAGCACAATACATTGCCATGGTGAGTCACCATGACTTATTTCTACCTTTCAAAACCATCCTCTGTAGGAGGCTCTTGGTCCATGGCTTTGAGCTTGGACAGCTCTGATCCCACAGTGTCTATTATTCATTTTTTTTCCTTGCATGACAAAGCACTTATAAAAGCTTAGGATGTGTTTAGTTTGACTTGAAAATGTAACTTTCCTCCGTCCTCGCGAAATTAACTCTATTCGAACCTTGTGGAAAAATTACTCGCCATATAAACGTTTGTATGTTTTAAGAACTTGCAGTTACTTGATAATAAAACTTGATCCTCAAATGTTATAAGAACGTGTTAAAGCAAAAGGTAAAATAGAAATTGTCATCTTTTTAACATTTAAATGCGCATTGGAACCATTCTGCAGGCCACACTAACACAACTGTATGAAAACTTCTGCAGGCCACAGTGAGATTATCCATTCCGATACTCTGCAATTTCACAGACAGTGATGGATGTACAATCGGAAGCTGGTGATTGGTCTGCAGTCTGCAGGCATGTCTAACAAAAAGAAGTCTGTACTCTTTGCTATAATGTTGACGTGATTTGCTATCCATGTTGACTTAACAGTTGTATAAAGCCAATTAATATCTGCGAGCAGCATTTTTTCTCATCTCCGTATAACCCTATAAACTTGAATCTAAGTTTAAGGGAACAGCATGACAAAGAAAATCACCTCTCATGTATAGGCATATTTGCTAGCTCTATGATAAATTGTGTTCCTAACAAACAAGGGTAGCAGTTTGTTTCTGTAGATTAGCTTGGAAAGGACTCTGGCTTTCCTGGCTATGAAGCATTAACATGTTTCGATTTATGATGTGTAGGTATTTGGTAGTAACTGGATACGAGTTTGATATCCTTAATTTCTATCCTTTGCAGTCTCACCGTACTCATATTTGGTCATTTGTGACACCATGCTCTAGAAGCATGTCTATTGAAGTGTTTGGAACTTGGGATTATCTTTGTGTAGAACGAGTTCATGGCATGTCGTATCAGTCTGCAGTTTCACCATCCATAACGGATACGGCAGTGCATATAGAATGCACACACCTGATGGTGCAGTAGAATCTTGACGTCGGTATTCGTTTTTGTGACAATCATACTTCATTTATATTTGGTTGTCTGTTGGACTCCAATCCTACAGCTTTATTGCTTTCTCGAGATCTGAATGCTACATAATTCATCGTATATAACTTTGTTATTGTGTATTTTTCTGTTGCCGCTTTTGCAACCTAATATCGGTTGCAATACATTGTTGTGTATTTGTCATGGTCATCTGGGCAAAGATTGAGGATTTTTATGCCCATTGTTGTCATCATACTGTTTTGGGGCAAGGACAGAAAGTGGTCCTTCTTAGTTCCAATTTTTGCTTGAAATTTGATATCTCTTGTGCGAATGAAAACAATCAGATGTATTTTGTTCTATGTGTAGGGCCGAATCTGAGTGCTGTTATCTCCTACTTGCCTTGTTTACTGGCCAAGCATTGCACCCATGTAACCATCGAGGCCAAGTCCGATGACCCTTTAGCAGTTCTCGACTTCAGCCTGTCAATGTGTTGTGGCCCCAAGTACAGCAATTAAAATTGTCGACAAAACCAAAGCCTGTTATACGTCCCTAAGCGTTTGCATTCTTTATACGATCTCTTGAACTATCAGCAACATTACCTCGGCATGTTCTTCACCTAGATTCAGCATGAGCCAACTCTTTAATTTATTGTTTGTGGACACCGAGGAATGCGAGCTTCACATCGTATTGCTTGTTTTCTACTGAAGAAGCGAAGGAAATAGTCAACTTTCTCCTATGGTTTCTTTAAACAGGCAAGAATACAAATAGAAGCAGCCAGGCGTGACTAGTTTCTGGAGGGTTTTTTAAGTCGGCATTTGGGTACGTTCTGTGGAAGTTTCTTGCGGGTGCCACATTAGGTAACTTAGAGTTAGGACCATGTGATGTCTTCGCGAACCACCGATTTGTCAATAAGCCAGACCTTTTTTAAGGTAAGAACAAAGGAGAAACAAGGCATACACAGACCGCATGCGTCTGACATGTCCTTTGGATACGGTCGAGACAATCTAGGATTAAAGTAATCGAACCACGTGCTGACTCGGCTCTAATCGATCGGCTTCCTTCTGTTCATCGTCTAGTGTGGGCATCTTAATCTCCTCGAACTTCTGGTGCCTTTTTTATATACTAAAGAAACAAAAAGGTTGGGCACTCGCCCCCACTTGTGCCATTTATACAAATATTAACTTGTGCGCGTCGTACCTCGCCAAATCGCATGATACGACGTTTTTTCTAGACCCTTTTCGTGGTAAACCACGACATTATTATGTTGTTGCCGTTGCCTTTTTTCCCTTAATGCAACTTTGTTGTGATGGCAAGTAGAATCGATGTTTCATTGGTTTTCACGCCCTCTTTTCCTCCGGATCCCCGTTCTCCTAATCAATTTTAGCGGTGTAGGTCCGGGCTTTGCGCGTGAGAATCGAAACGAAAATGCCGAGGAAACGAAGACGCGCTGAAAATGATCATGCAAAGTTGCGCTTAATTGTCACTTCGCTCAATCGTTGCGAAGATTAGTACCATGCGGTCGATCCATCTAAAGACAGACTCGAAGTCATGGCCACGCAATGATTTTCTGTTCTAGTAGCGTCTAATCTCGACGAGTTGATAAACAAAGTGCTAGGACCCAGCCTGCCATTATTCTTTTCCAAGCCATTGGGCAAATCCCCCCACCCCTTTTTTTCTTGTTTAATTTAGCCCCCCTCCCACTTCTTTTTTGGGCCATTTCGCCTTCCCACTTTAATTTACTTGCATTATTTTAGTTCTTTCGAGAGCATGCCTTTCTCCCAAGTAACGTCACTCCTTTGGTCAGTGGTTTTGATGTAACGTGTTGGGAGTGATCTTCGTGAATTCCGACTTTTTGCAAAGGTTTCTTGAAATGCATTCCTATGTAGGGTATGCGAGCACAGTGAAACGAAAGATCTTGTTTGGTTTTAATTGGAAACGCATCGCACAAGACAACGCCCCGAGATCTCCTTTGTTTCCCCCCTTCAACAAAGTGTCCGATTTTAACTTGTGTCGAGACGGCAACGCTCGATATAGCATATTCTAATGTCCTCATTCATTTCGCCTCTTATAATACAGTTTAACCTCGTTCGAAATTAGTATCTTTAAGATCTTAAGAAACCTCAAGTTTGGTAGCCACACTTGATGTGAACTTTCGACTACATTAATTTAAGTAGGGACACTTATTGTGAACTTCCGAATGCATCAATTAAAATGGGTTTTTCTTAAATAATTAAAACGGGTTAGTTAAGTTAATAAAAACCCAATTAAAATCCCACACCTTAAGAAGCGTAAAGGTCTCTAGCTTTCGAGATTAACCAGATGCAATCATTCCAAAGTTTAATTTCTCGCAAGTTTATAATCCTAACATGGATAGCTCGCCTCGGTCGGACCGGAGAACCGGAATCAGTTTCCGCAGAAACCCGGCTCGGAATGCTACTTGATCGCTCTGCGAGGAAGAAAAACCCCCGTGGAAAAAAGGGTAGGAAAATCTTATACCATTTTCTCAAAGCAAAGAATCAGTACAAGATCATCAAATGGCGACAGAATATATAAACAATTTTTTCCAAAATGAATCATGGGCGTGGAGTGCAATGGAGTGCAACCCCGATCAAAATAGACCGCTCCTTAACCCGTCTTCGCACGGCATCACTCCAAAAAAGCAATAATTGCGGTTGACGGCAACGGGGGAAAGATCGCCCCCCCCCCCCCCCCATTGAAAAGAGAAACTCCAACTACCTTAATAATAATTTAAAAAATACCTTAAATAACTTAAACAAATATAATATAGTGGCCTCCAAATGGACAGCCTAGGAAGACTTTCCATGAATGGAGGTGGATCGTCCACGTCTCCCCAGGCATAAAAAACCTCGTACACAGTTTGCCGACAGCGGACGGACGTACCGGACAAGCCAAGGGGGGGGGGGAGGAGGAGGAGGAAGAAACGCGACTCCCCCACAACAACTTGCATGGGATTTTATCCCCTATTATAATACTACGCCCCGTGGGATCCACGTAGGAACCACGAATCATGATTAGCTATCATTCGTGGGAGAGCTTCATCATGTCGCATGTTGAACGAAAGCTTTCCTTTCCTTTTGTGGTTTTTTTTTTTTTGCCCTATTCTCTGGGGGCGTCGAAATGGTTGAATGACTTGAATCATAGGACGAGGTCCCGTGTGCCCCCTTCTTGGTTTTTGACTTTGCCATTGCCATCGGTTCATCTCGCCTCTGCTTTCTTCCCCCCACCGCCCCCATGCATCTTTTGCCTGTCGAAAAGGGAAAGAGTGAATTTGACAAGAGGCGAGTGACTTCCGCTCGGGGATTTCGGATCATCTCGCGGTCGCGTTGGGGCCCCTTTTTTAACGGATTATCTTCCAATGCTCGGATCGCGGCTTTTTGAATCCCGACACGGGCAGTGCTCAGACGACGTCGTGCGGCTGAATGATCGTTGGTTTTTTTTATTCATCTATGAAGCGTTGATATAATCTGGAATTTCAATTTTCATTGAGTATGCATCTTGATCTCATTCTAACCTTCTTCTTTTTTTTTTTTTTTTAGTCTTTTATGATTGGTATTTTCCAAAATGAAAACCTCTAAAAAAACCGTGTGAGTCAACACCAAGCGATTAACTAGGCGCAACTTTTTTTTGAAAAGGACATGCAGTTGTAGTTCGATCAAGTATAACTTCTGTAAATATAGTTCGCGCAAACTCCATCAATGCATATATTCTGAGAAAAATTGCCAGGGAAAAGACATATATAATAGCATTACGAAAAACTCTCAAACCTCGTGGAAATTCAAAATGTACATATTTCGTTTTTAGACAACTCGACTTTAAAAAGGGATGACTGTCGATGATTTCCCGAAGCGCGCTAAAATTTTAGGTTCTCTCCAGGGTTTGCAAGCAAAAACGTCACGGTTTTATTCGAAAAATTGTTTGTGTGGTGCAAGGCCATATGCCAATGAAGATCGTTATACTTTTTTACCAACACAGGGATAAGTGTATTGAAAGTCTTAACACTTGCCATCAAAGTACAATTAAGTTTTGAAACTTTTAAAAAGTGAAACTAAGTCTTATAATTTGTCACAAAATGGAATCGAGTCTTAAAACTTTCGAAAAGTGCAATCAAGTCCTAAAACTTGTCAAATTAGTCCAATCAAGTCTTTCCGATGATTATACTTTCCGAAAGTTTTAGGTATGGATTGCATTTTCGCGACAAGTTTTAAGAATCGATTGTATTTTCGTGACGAGTTTTGGGACTTGATTACACTTTTCGAAAATTTTATGACTCAATTGCACTTTCGTGACATGACAAGTTTTAGGACTTTTCACGCGCTTAATCCAAAAACGAAAAGCAAACTCGGATCATATTGTTTCGGGACTGGGACCTTAATTCATTTCATATGGGTCACCTGAGATGTCCGGGAAGGCAAGATTTTCCGAAAGGGCAATGATCTCGTGCAACGACCGCTCGAAGAACGGACGAAAGAAGTCCAAAAAGTTGAAGGCAATTTGACAATTTGCAAAGAAACAAAATGGAGTGGGGATTTTTTCTTCACCTAGAATGCCTGTTATCATGGCCTACCCAAGTGGATAGGACGATGCTCATAATGCCCTCCCTCCAAACACTTGGTCAAGGCTACATTCATCAATTACGATAACCACAATTCCATGATCCATTCCTCGCTTCAATTTTGCTTTCAATCATTCTCGATCGGAACATGCTTAAATCGTTGCGTTTCGCGTAGTTGTATTTTTACGTAAGCGAGAGAGCGACTCTTTGTCTGCAAAGTTCGTACTCTCGAGAAAATTACCACGAGATTCATAAGCAAAACTTTCGATTGCACCAATCGACTCCTAAATCTTTTTTTACGTTTTGCCAAATCGAGTCCATCCGGCCAATTTTGACCAGAAATCACTGACGTTGACGCAGGGCGTTGTGCGTGGCATGGCTGGCATTGACGTTGAGGATTTTTAATAATATTTTAATATATTTTTTCGAATTTTTTAATTAGTTTTGTTCTGTTTTTCTCTTTTTCTTTTTTACTTTTCTTTACTGTGGCGACCACTGGGTCGCCGAGCACTCACTAATAGCGGGTGAGGGTCGCGGCCCTCACCAGCTACAGGTAAAAAGAAAAGAAAAACGAAGGACAAAAGGAGAAAAGAAGGGCAAAGAAAAGAAAAGGGAAAAAATTATTCACGTCAGCAATTTCTTGCAAAATTGGCCAGATGGACTTAATTGGCGATACTTTAAAAAGGTTTAGGATTCAATTGGCACAAGTAAAATGTTTAAAACTGAATTGGCAAAAGTGCGATATGCTTATGACTTTTTTGGTAATTTTCCCTCGTAATCTCCCTTATTATTAGTTGGATAGATTTTGTTTTCCATATTAACCAATAAAATTATTCATGTTGGCTTCCCTATATTACCTTCGATTTTTGTCGTCTTTGGTTTTTAGTGAAAAATTAATTCGACAAATGTTAGCGTGAACTTGGGGTCTAAACCGTTGTGCGCATCTCTAGCTTTAATTGCACAGAAAATCTCAAATGCCAAAGTGTTTTTCACATTTGATAAGTACGCGACAACATCGTACTCATCACGGTATAAAAACACGACACAAGTGGATAGAAGAATCGTTCGATTATAAACTTTTCAAACAAATATATCGATATATTGTTCGAGCGATAAAGTTTTCCAATTTATTACACGTTATATACTGAATCTATTACTTTGAAAATAAGAATACTTATTATTAAAATAAATATGTATCCCCCATTTATGAAATGTTTTTTGGGGGCTAATTTCACAAAAAAAAAACACTAATTTTGCCTTGAGCGACAATTCTGGCCCGAGCTTTTTTTTTTGTCTTAAAAACAAGCGCAAATTTTTACTCGAATCCTAAATCTGGGTCCCGTGATGTAAAATTTTCAAACTGTTCGGATCAGATTTGGGATTTTAGTAAAAATTGGTGACACGAGGTAAAATCGATCTGAACCTTTGTTTTGTTTTTTTTTTTTAAGGAATTAGGCCGATTTGTTTTTCCATTCAAGGTGGGCAGGACTTACGATGCTTCGGCAAAAGTAAATTCCAAAACGAATGTGGTCAGTGTGCTCCTCAGGGTAATCCGAAGCAACAGGAGACGTGGGATCAGAATAACGACATCAGCGACGTTGACCGCGGGCCGGGGGGGGTGGGGGAGTAGGTGGACGGTTCGGATGGGAGGGGGGGCTCGCGAGAAGGCGGAAGAGGCAACCACGTGGCAGGTGGGGATTGGCTTGGAGAAAAGAGAAATCGGGGCCAATCGGGAAAGCAAGGAAAGCGCCTTCGAGGCGCGACCGGCTGCAGCCGGTTGCCCCCGGGTGGGAAACGGGGGTTGGGGCGCGGTCCCCGAACCTCAAATCGTGTGCGTATTGGTGGTGGGGGCTAGCGAGAGAAGGGGGAAGTTGGTTAGGTCCGATGCTACCGGAAGCGGAAAAATATGAGGTTTAGTATTAGGCTTTTTAAGGTAGGAGGTTTACCTAAATAGGAAAAATACTAAATTAATTCAAATCTCTCTCTCTCTCTCTCTCCACGGGATTTTTTTTAATTATTCGAAAATAATAGCCAATTGGCTACTGGATAATGCTCATGTTCCTGCCGCGTTATGTTACAGTCCATGACAACAGATTCTCGTTCCTTGCGGATTGGACGCCGGTAACCGCACGTGTTCAAATCGATACCCGTCTCTCTCTCTCTCTCGCTCTCTCTCCACATTTTTTTTATGCGGGATATAGCAATGGCTTTCGGGTAATGCTTATGTGTAACATGGCTGTTTCTACACGTTTCGGTTATCGCGGACCGGGCGCTGGTAAGCCGCGCGCGTTCCGGAGATCTCGACAATTAACCGATCTAGCGTCGAGCGTAGCGCGTGACATAAATATACATGGTATGCTTTATTCGGTTATAAATTCTCATTGGTTGACAAAAAAGATAAAAGCATGCCTAGGAAAAACGAAAGGGAAAGAACGGGGGAGGGAGAGAAGCGAAAGGCTAGCTGGTAACTTGGGTTGGAACGTGGCGATGGTGGGATGTTGTGCCCTCTTCTTCACACATGCTTCCATGACTCCCACAACACTGAGAAATTAGATGCATGCACATAACATGATGAAACCATTCATTAGAACAAGCGTTATAATTAAGGAACCGTCGTATACATGAGAGAGAGAAAGAGATTATGATTGTGTCTGAACAAGATCGATTTCCGTCAGTTGTAATAATCCAAGTTTGGAAACTCATCATGGCCATGCCATACGAGTATCATTGGAGCTTTCTTGCCTCTTTTGGCCGAGCAAGTCCGAGGCTACGCGATTCGAAAAGAATTTAACAAAATTGGCTCGATACATAAAGCTGCGAACAAGCAAAGAAGGGCATCTTTATCTTTACGAGTTATTAAATATATCGAGGTCGGCAATGGAATGACCACCTTTTGCTGCTGCATGGTTCTGGTCGGCAGGACCCTGAAATATCATGAAGTGTTGGTTGTGCGTGGAGCCTGCGTTTTCCTCCACATTTGTTAATAGAGAGCAGAGAAAGATTTGCACAGCACTCTGTCGCTTTCCTATTCTTTTCTTTTGCTTGTTCAAAACACGCGAAACGTCGTGCACACGAGTCATCATACAAATGGAAAATCGAGACAAGCCATTCGGTTGCTTTCTTGGTTCGATTAGGCTGTTCCGACGGGATTTTTTTTGATGCAGAAGCGAAGACGAGCTCGAAGTTATTCACTTATAGAGATGTGTTTTCCGTGTCGAACTAAATTCTTTGCTTGGCACTTACACACGACCGAGGAAAGGAAGTGAGCTCTCTGGAATATTATATAAGCTGATTGCGATGGCACGTTCTTTAACCAAGATGCTGCATTTCGCCCAAGAATCTCCTGTTTTCACGAGCACGACATTGATGAGACAGTTCGAAATCTCGGACGAGGACCGAAAAAGGAAGAGGAGGCAGGAATCTCTCGGTTGTGGCAGCCAACTAATTAAGGATTTTTCTTTCCCCGGAGAATAATTTCATTAAAGAAATCGAAAATTCCGACCTCGGGTCAAAAAAGAATAAACCCCACCCACCACCTTTCATTTTGTAAAGGAGGGTGCCCAAATGACCCCCCTTCCATTGATTCTACAGGTCGAGGAAATCCTATGATTAGTCAACATTTGCGACGACTATGTTGCGACGTTGTTGGGGAGTTCGTTCATACTAGGGAAGTTCGCCCTCACTTGCCTCGTGCTCAACGAGGGAAATGAGGGGCAGCATCGTCTCCACCTAATTTGTTTTTGTCTAGGTTTGATTTCGATCATTTCTTCTTCGTCTTCCTCGTCTTTCACGCCACCAATTTCTCGTTTCTGCTGATCAGCCTTAGAAAATAGTACATGAAGAGATTAAGTTTCGGGACACGTGAAAAACGTTGGGGAAGAAACACATGGATGTAGGAAAGCCTGCTTGCTTGTGAACTGAACGATAGAATCATAGGAACTTAGGTTTGGTAATGTGACTTATCGGCCAGTGAACTAGTTATGAACTTTGGGCTCCGTTTTAAGGAAGATATCTTGTAAATCGTTCATTTTCCGCGAAACACGCTATCTCAAACGTCTCCCGCATGGTGTTGAATGTCGAAAATCTTATCTCTTTTGTAGCTATATTTAGGACACAATCAAGTCAATGAGTGACTTTTAAGTTTCTTAAAGGGGTTATATTTATGCACTCGAATTGCTATAGATGATCTACACTTTGGTTACTTGGTGGCATGATCGATCCGGATGGAGATTCCCAAAGGTCTCAATTCGTGTAATTTACACGAGACACTTATCTAAGATGACGACACGCGTCACTGATTTTCTGAAAGACATATTTGTTAAAAAGGAAAGTTACGATTTTCAATGCAACCGATTGATCTCGTGATATGCACAATCGATGCCTTAGAAATCGAATATTTTTCACATTAAACATGTTAGCAAGTACACTTAATTGAGGTACTCGTTCACAAGATCTTTTTCTTTTAAAAAAAATCGATGTCAAACTAAATAAGCCTTGAGATGCAATAAGAAGATAGGAAATCCGCGTTCAGAGTTAACATACCAAATTTGTTCTAAATAGAGAAATGGGTTCTCTAACAGAAAGTGGTTCACCTTACTTGAGGATACCTTTGAAATTAAAGCAGTTGGGATCTATGCATTCACATAAGCCGTTTCTGTTCATAAGGGTGGTCCATCTAGTCAAACAAATAGGGCTAAGAAATCGTAGGTGGCCGTAAGAACTTTGGACTTTACAACCTTTGTTTCTATCTTTCTACCACACACTTAGGACCACCTTACTTTGAAAGTCGAAATGGTGGGACAAAAAAATTAAAGGGAACACGAAACATAGTCTCTCTCATTGTTCTCATGCCAACACCCAACCAAAAAAGGAAAAAAAAACTGCATTTGTTTCACCCTATTCTACAAGTTGACATTTGACTTTCTGCCCAAGATAACTCGTTTTGCTTGGGTTTAACCTCCACAGCAATGGGGTTTCTCTTTTGCTTTCCATCTTAGCTTAAGTTGCTTGACCCGGATACATGTTTTAACCTCCGGTTCTTATTTATTTCGTTAGAAAGTCTGACCCAAAAGTGTAAGCTAATAGGTATAAAATGATCCCGCGTAAAGATAGTAAACAAACGATGTGGGATATTTTAACGTTATTTTTCATGTATAAATCGAATTATAAATAACAAGTGAAATTTGAGGAACGGGAAGCTACCTGCTTAAAAAAATTAGGGCAAAACCCAACTCGAAAACTGAAACTAACACGTGGAGGGAGCCACATGTATGTACCTCGTTAACGACCGATATGGGAGGATGCTCTGATATATCGTCGCCACCAGAGAAATATGACTAACCAGTAGCAATCTAGCTCTAGACAGCAGTAGCGTAGCGTAGCGTGGTGGTGATGACTCACGCAGCACCATAGAAAAATCAAAAGGGGAAAAGGAAAAAAAACGGTCGAAGGGACGCTACATTGCAATTCTGCTTTAATTCGAGGGGCGGAAAGAAAAATATCATAGGACCAATCGGCTCCCTATTGGTCCACTTTAAAAATGGAAAAGAGCATCAATAATGATCACCCCGCAAAAAAAAAATGAAAAAAGAAAAAAGGGTCGAAAAGGAAGACAACATGCAAAACATGATGCCTCCTATGTTGATGGGCCCCATCCATAGATCGATAGTAAGTGTTTTTAACCTTTTTTTTCCTTTGTTGTTTTGCCCTCTGCGCTTGCCTCGCTATATATAGTACATAAATATCAGCAGCAAATCTGCAGTACGGTACTGTTTTTTTCCCCATTTTTTTAACATGTTGTTTTTGTCGGCTATATGTATTTCCGGCTGGTGTAATGGGGTTAGTTGGACTTATGTGGAGCAGCTCGCCTCGACGGTTCGTTCGTCTAGCTGAAAATGCGACATTTTTGAAAAAAATATTTTTTAAGATATAACTTTTCAAGAAAACGACAATACTTTCTGGTATTGAATTGAAAATTATTTTGGGTCGGTTGATATTGAAAATGTGATTTGATTTTCGTAAATACACATATATTATTCGAACGCTAGTGACTTGTGTATGGGCAGCCGGAAAATCGGGTACGTGAACTGAAATCTCGAGTCTGGCCTTGATGGAGCCCAACCAGGGCACTGAGGACCTAATTTATTACCAGATCAATTCCCCGATTTAATGGCCGGCCTATGTTAAATTTGAGGGTACACGTGGAAAAAGTGCTTGTAAAAAAATCAGGTTCATTAATTTGTGCACATTCACAGCTCTTTGTAACATGTATCATACTTTCCCCTCGTTGATGCATACTTGCATATCGATTCGAATTTCAATTTTTTCGAAACTAGAACCTCTATTGTCCATTCCAGATTCCGACCTCAAAACCGACCACTCATGTACGATCACATTGTACTTTTGCCTCGTGTTATACCCGAATAGTAACGCGCAGAGCTAACCCTAATAGAGGCGAGACGTGCCGGAAAAAAAAAAAATCAACGATGAGAAACGAACACACCGCTCAAATTTCTCTAGGAGGAAAATCGATACGGTACAGACATTGAACATGAAAGAATTGTACGAGCTTGTTGTGCCAAGAATAGAAGCGCAAAAAGGTCATCGAAACGCGCGTGACAATCGGGACTCCGAGCGGATGCGGAAACGGCAGCGGAAACTTTCCCTCTTCGGGGAGAGTTCATACCAAAAATACACGGGGAACAACGTACGACTTCGAACTCACGAAACTGGCGTGAACGCTCGCCCATGATTGGGGCATTGACCGGGACGCCTTCGCCTTTTCAGAAATACCGTACGGCCGCGCCCAGCCCTCCGATCTCTCCCGAACGGACGGACGGTCCTGCATTGCGCGGGAAGGGGAATGGGAAGCGGTGCTTGTACAAAAGGGGGAAAGGACGAGATACATAACGTAGCGCGACGACGGGTCGTTGTGATCGCGAAGTTTGGGGGGGGGTGGCGCCACCGGCCACCGCCCGAGCCGGTTCCGTTCGAGGGAGGGAGAGAAAAATGTTTATATATTCCCTCCCCTCCCCCTCTCTCTCTCTCTCTCTCTGTGTAAAATCAGAGTCCGAGTTGTTCCTTCGTCACGTCGCATCCGTTTTCTCTCTCTCTCTCTCTCTCTCTCTCTCTCTCTCTCTCTCTCTCTCTATCACCGACGATCGTCGCCGTCGCGGAGTGATCGGGGAATGCGATCGGTCGGAAGCCGCCGGTTCTTCTTCTTCTTCCGCCGCAGCAATTCCGCCCCGCGAGCTCGCTTCCCCTTGCGCCCTCCGGCCTCCGGATAGCGTCTCCGGCCGTTCCACTGACGGGAAGAGGCGGCGCGGGATCGGCGGCCTGTCTTCCTTTCTCCGGTCACCTCTCTCTCTCTCTCGCTCTCTGTCTCTCTGTGTCTCTGTGTGCTCGTTTTCGAGCTCCGGTGCATTTACGTGCAGGTGATCCTTACTCGTTCGCCAATGAATCGATCGACTGTCAGGTGATGAGCATGAGCTGCTGAAGCAAAGCCAGCGCGCGAGTACAGGAGGAGGAGGCTGCCTCTGCGGTTGCGGACGATCGATCGGAGCAGCGATGCTGGATCTTAACCTCAATGTCCGCTCCGCGGAGAGCTCTTATCAGGACGAGAAGCTATCGGACGTCTCGGCGAATCAGATGGACGAATCGGGGACATCGAACTCATCGATCGTCAATGCCGACGCCGGCGACGACGAGTCGTCCTCCGCACGCGCCGGCGACCTGCACACCTTCCAGTTCGGCATCGTGAAGGTCGACGGGGGGCGGAGCGACTCCGTCGAGACGAAGGAGCTGTTCCCTCTGAAAGGAGAAGAGTGTTCTCCTGGGGAGAGGCCGATGGAGCTTTCCTTTGGTAATGGCGGCAGCGGACGTGGAGGGAGTCACGCGCGTGTAGTAATGCCGCAACAGCAATCGCAGCAAGCGAAGAAGAGCAGGAGAGGTCCGAAGTCGAAGAGCTCGGAGTTCAGAGGAGTCACGTTTTACCGGAGGACTGGACGATGGGAATCGCATATCTGGTTAGTCGATTTGACTTGTGTCTTGTTTCCGATAATCGATGCTTGCTAATTTCGAACTTAATCACCGTTGAATCCGGAATTTCATGGAACCACTTGCTTCCGTAACTGGAACCTCCTTATCGTTCGTAAATCACCGAGGGATTGGATGGAGTTTCTAATTGGGGAAATTCTCCGTGCTACGTGGCTCCCGTGTGCCGGGTTGGAGAGAGGCCTTTTTGATGCGTTTAATGCTTATTACCGTTCCTGAAACTCTTGCAAGTTTCCTCTACATTTCTGTTATCCCGAATTTTTCTTTTCCAGATTTGTGAAACGAACGAATATGGCCTTTTAGCTGCTTCCGTTGAAATCTTCGGTTTGACTTTATTGTTGACTGTTGGTTTTTGCCTGTTTCTCACGGTGCAGGGACTGTGGAAAACAGGTATATTTAGGTAAGTATATGGTATCTTATCAGATGCGCACGAGTTTGGCTTTTTTTCCTGTTATGGATGTGCGTTGCGTCTATTTTACGTTGTTGAATGATTGAGTGATCGGAGATGGTTTTTCTTTAGGTGGATTTGACACAGCTCAGGCCGCAGCCAGGTATTTAGTGTGTTGTGTATAGAACGTCGTATTGCCCTTTCAATTTGTCCATTTAACTTCGATCGATGATTCTCTTTATCTGGATTTCATGCATTCAGAGCCTATGATCGGGCTGCCATTAAATTCAGAGGAGTTGATGCGGACATCAACTTCCAAATGAATGACTACGAGGAGGATCTCAAGCAGGTACTCGTAGTTTTATCCGTTCTATTTGACAATCCTGTTTATTCCTGTTCTTTGTTTGCCTTTTCCTTTCTTCAAAGATATTATGTATTTGCTTAGGGTCTTTCCTCGATTGTTGTATTGGCACAGATGAAGACTCTATCCAAGGAAGAATTTGTCCACATTCTTCGTAGACAGAGCACTGGCTTTTCAAGAGGGAGTTCCAAATATCGAGGCGTGACGTTGCACAAGTGTGGTCGGTGGGAGGCTAGAATGGGACAATTTCTTGGCAAGAAGTAAGATACTGGCTCATGCTTTTTTACCTTGCCCTTATTTTCATCAGATAAACTTAAGCGTCTGCTCCCACTTTTATCTTCTAACTGCTAGTTCTCAGTGGACTTGCTTGTTCCTCTACTTGAGAAATTGTCTAAAATCCTATATCGAAGAAAAATGAATCGATGGGGTTTCCTTTTATGCTTATCTAGAGAAAGACATGGCATTTTCATTTTGGAGATTGCAATGCTTGCATGCAGGTATATATACCTTGGGCTATTCGACAGCGAAGTAGAAGCTGCAAGGTCTTAAAGATCATGAATTACCCGATCCAAAATTTGTTAATAGAAAACTCTCAACCTCATTACAATTCTTAATTCTATCCAACATGTCTGTGGTCTGATATTCTGGACATCAGGGCTTATGACAAGGCAGCAATCAGATACAATGGAAGAGAAGCTGTCACCAACTTTGAATCAAGTTCTTATGAAGGGCAGATGATTCCTGTGGCCATGAATGAAGGTATTATCTGATACTATCATTCCCTTCTTTGCTCGCTTTGAATCAAAAGTACCTCAGATCCTGTCTTTCCAAGTGATGTACTGGTAAATCTTAAACGTTTAATGCAGATAGTGACCATAATCTGGAACTGAACTTGGGGATATCAGCCCCTTCTTTTGGAAGTTCATTGAAGGGTACTGATGCGCACCTACCATTCCATGCTGAGACATTTTCAGGGGTAATCTTATGAGCAACATGATTTCTTTCCTTTTTTCACTTTACCATAGTCAATCCTTTTGTTCAATCCTGTGTTTCGATTGAAAATTAATCCCTTGGCTCTGCAAACCATGTTGGATGTTGACAAAGAGGGATTATTGTGAGGCATGAATTCTTTTATGTAGTATGCTAACTTGTTTGCCGTACTTCTGCTGGACGATTGATATGACATGGTTGCCAGTATTAAGAGCTGCTCATATTCTTTGTATACTATTTTGCAGATCCGTAATTTTGCTTCAGCAATACTAGTTGACCCGCCACTTGGAGGGTTAGCAATGACATCCCAGCATCATTCTTCTCGGGACCGTGTATACCCTAGTTTCTTCTCAAATGAGGTAAAGATTCTGTTTGACTTCTCTAGAAAATATCTAAGAATTGACTCTCTGAAAAGATCTAACTGCATGTTTCATTCTCCGAAATACCATCACAATACTCATGGCCAAAGTTGTGTAGATAGCTATAGGACCTTGCACTACTTGTCGGGTTGGAAATATCAGGTTTTTTAATGTTTGACATTGATCTAATTGAACTGCTCGACAGTGCATTCAGTGTACAAGAGACTATTCCCATTGTTTGTCAATCTGAATGACTGGCGATTAGCTCAGATCTTCTGGTGGTAGACCTGGATCTCTGAGCACTTGAGGTGGAATTTGATAACTAATTGCAGAGTCAATGACCAATGATGATAAAAAGGTTTCTCGAAATTTCTGTGTCCTAATCATGTGATGGAATTTGCACTGGTCATGCAGGAAAGAGATACTGAGCAGAGAAATGAAGTCCCTTCCTCACAAGGATTGCACTGGGCCCGGCCAATGCGTGACCAAGTCAGTAGCAGTGCCACTCCAATGCCAACATACTCGACTGCAGCATCATCAGGATTCCCATTTTCAGTCCCTCCTTGCTCCGCTGCCATGCTTGCATCACCAATGTCTCGTCTCCCTCCTTCCGATACGGTTGCCTCCAATTCCCTTCGATGCAACTATCAGATGACGTCTCCATGGCCGCCGACATAAGTTTTCTTGTCTATGATGAACCTACGGCAAAAACAACTAATATCCTGGTCTTCATAGTTTCCTGTATCGTTCGGGTTGACATCGCACTCATAGAATTTGTTTTCTGACTCCTTAACATGCAATTGTTTTGTGCAGATAGTGACACGAAAGGCAAAACTCATTTTGATTCCACTTGTAATATCATTCATGGTTAGATGTGCTCATTTGCTCCCCACGTCGACGAAGTTAATGTCACTCCTCTGGTTTCTCTTTGGAGATTCGATAATTACTGTTTAGCTTTAGTTACAGGTAGCGTGCGCGATTAATCAACTTACTTAGGGGTGGACGCCTACATAACCAAAGTGCAAGTCTCCTTCTGGCAATTCTTATGATCCTCTTAACCTGACTGTACTTATTTGCCGGGATCGAATGAAGAATGCATACCCGTACCTACCCTCTTAAAGGAGATTTTATGTTATCGTAGGCCAGAAAGATTAATCATAGGCAGGATTTGATTTCATAATATAGTTGGATCTCCAATTTTTGAAATGCTCCAAATTCCACTTGAGAATCCAAATCTGAGGTCAATACCAGCAAAAACATCTCCGAACAAGGTTCCAGCACCATGCCAAATGTGTCCGAAAAAGAAGAGCAGAGCAAACAAAACTGGGTCTAACGAAAGAGGCCGAGTATATATATATATATACACATACGCATTAGCATGGTCACTCACTCCCAGTTCGACGGAACGTTTGAGACGGTTTTCAGGATTAGGAGTGACACAGGCTATTCCATTTCCCGGCCCTCCCAAACTATTTTTGTTTTTGGGGCCGATGACTGATATGTAGCGGTGGGTATTGTTTAAGGGCCCCAAAGATTGTAGAAATGGCCCAAAATGGGCAGGAATTTAAATGGGCCGTTCAAATAGCGGGCCGTCCCGGCGAGGACCGGGCCGGCTTGTTTGACATCTATAGTCCAGATGTACAGCTCAAGCACGGACTTTTTTGGCTTTTGGTCGGATGCACGAACGTTCATTCTAAAACAAAAACTAATACAGGTGTGACCCCATTAAAATTTAAGATCATGAACTCCGGGCTAGCAAACCTCGTTTGTAGAACCCGGCAGCAGGTGAACTCTCACGAAAACCGGTTACTAGGTACTCTCATCGCTCGACACTTTTGCTTTTACTCAGATACGATTTTCCAACTGCCACTGAAAGACTGTCTGAAGATGATTCCATAATATATCGAAGCAAAGAAAAACTCTGAAAGACGATTCCGTGACTTATCGATGCCTGCGACACGACAAAGTGAAACTCAACTGGTACTGAATTGGTCTTAATACTATTTTAGGTCAATCAATTCAACATGAACATGAACACACTGACAAGAATTTTACATCCGTTTGCTTAGTATAACAAGGAGCTGATAGCAATAAGTGTGTACTGCAACGCATCACTCCCTAAAGGATGCAGAACCAAACAGTAGCTTGGTGATGAATTACCATCAGAAATCCAGACGACCTTCTGATGTCGGTGATAAGAAGGCCAAGAGGAAGTGCTCAAGTAGGCAGATCGAAGTAACAATCGAACACCAAAGAGAGCATTCATTCCCAGTACATTTCCTACTCAATATTTCCTGCTGCATTATTGCTCCAGATACAATGTTAGCCCGAGACAGAGGGTTGAGATCAATGTCTGCATCTATTGACAGTGATCAGCAGTAGGGGCACTGCCAGGTTGATCATGCAGCGCACTGCACTGCTAATCTTACGTGTTCAGCACATATTCCACGACAGAAATCACCTGCAATCACACCCCGATAAAATAGAGAAACAGGTTATTGGGGGTGGAAAAGACAACATACCAATAAAAAGTGCATTTGGATTCCAGGAAGAAATATGCATATGTTCTTCATAACAAGGAAGAAAAGATTACATATATGCTAACGAAAATTACATTTGGATGCAAGAAAAACTGTGTTTGCAACTTATTAGTCCTCAGAAGCGCACACATGCATAAAGTCCCAACACTCCAACAGTTTAGGTCCAAAGAATAATTCTCCTTCAAAATGTCGTACATTTACCTGCGAAGCATGAAGACCACCAAATGTCTAAAGTTCAATCCGTCAGTAGGCCCAGCGAGAGCTGTCGAGATTCTGTCCCATCTCAAGTAAGGTGCTATCTTGCACAAAATGGATAAACAGCAGCCCTCACAAACAATCAGTAAACATTGTGCTTGATGGAAATCACATCCCAAATGATCTGTTATACAGATCCCCTGAACTAGGCATGCAATACTTCTGATTCTCCAGACTGTCATAGATCTTATTAATTCCAAGCCTCTCATTTCTAAGCAGCTCGGCCATAACCAGACCATCTCCACCAGGAATGGTGTTCCAACCACTCCAGTGGCCATTGGACATACTCCTTTGGACAGAAAGCTGTGTGTAAGATGATACATTTCCCATTTGCGACTGATCAAAAATCCTCGGAGCAATGTCAAAGGAATCATTAAGAGAAGTATAGCCAGCGCTCGTCTCGTATCTTAAATTCGAGTGTGCAGGCAAAGATCTTTTCATCAATAAATTATGTCCAAAATCACAGTCAAAAGCATTCAGTTGTTGAGATAATGACCCAAGATCGAATGCTGGGCTATTGAAACCACCTTGAACCGTCCCTTTGCCAACAGCTAAAATAGCAGGATCCATGAATTCAATGTCGCCTGTACTGCTGACACTTGCATTTGGTTGCGTCTGATATGAATTTCTCAACAAGTTGATGTCAGGTGAATGGTTCCCTGAGAAAGAAAAATATATGGCAGTTATTTCAAGCACAAAAGTGCTAAAAAGAACTTGCTGAATCACATAATAACTCACCCAAATAAGTGTCGAAATTCCTATCAGTTCTCTCATGAGAAGAAAACCCTGGAGGAGGTGCTTTATTGGGAACTGAAAAACCAGGTGGAGCTGAAATCTGAGATCTTGAACCTACTAGTAGTAAAACGAGTAAGTCCAGGAAGCTTCGAAACACCCAAAAAGCACTACAGCAACAATACATATTTATAGCAGAAAAAAATAATAGGTGGAACTTTTTGTATTCAGGAAATAAACAGTCTAACATAAAATTGACAGATGTTTGTAAAGGCATCCTATGCATAGTGTAGCACATACAATTACCAAATTTATCTTTCTTAAGCATCATCAACCAGATACCAGCAGAAATCACGGTAAAATTAGAACTCATATAATCCAAGTAAACCAACAATCAGGGAAACTGGCGACAGAAAGTAATTGTACAATTCAAGCCATCTTCAAAAAGTTCTACAAAAAGGTTTTTATACAACCATAAACCTGAGCTTGCATATAGTAAAAATTTGTCCAGGACAATGGCATCAGTAGATTAAATTAGAGAGCTAAGACCATATATCATGCAGTTTGGAAAATGTCTGCCACGTGATAAACTTAAAAGTCAAAAGCATGAAATTCACGAAGTGAGAATCAGTATGATTGGTTAATTATAAAAAAAGAAAGTTACACTAGCTATATGAAAACCTAATAACAGGTAACAGATAACTTGATATTTTTAAAGCCATGAACATGCAAGGGAACACAAACAGAACAATGTGAAGCAAAGCCACGGAGTAATGGAAGCAATGATTAATCTGTGCTTTAAGCATTTAAACTTGAGTCTTGGACCACAACTAGTGATTTTGCCTTCGCAATGCTGTAAAGCTATTGCCTTCATGACCACAGGGAGCCAGACATAAAATAAGGGGAAACTAAGCAAGCATGTACAAAGAAACTAGATAAAAAGAGGACCTGGCTGAAAGGAGAAAACATAGCACCAACCTAAGCAGTGACGTGAACAGGACCAAACCGAACAGGAAACACGGAATCTGACAACTTTTTATGAATAAAGAAATATGTTTCTAAGAAGATAATGCTTACAAAAGGACCTTTTTAATACAAAGGAGAACCAATTAAGTACACCCATAGAAAGGAACCCAACCAAAGCCTCTCTTTTAAAACGCCCCAAATTGATCTAACTCAAACAATTCCAAAATTTAGCATCTTACATTTCATTTTTCCAAATTCACGCAATATTTCTAGCTATGTCTTTTCTAGGACATTCTTGAGATCATAATCACTATCTGCGTCTATAGAATGTAGACATTTACCACTCCAGGAACAATCTTGAAATGACATAGTAGTTTCAGTATCGCAGTAGGTTTTTCCAGTTGGGGTTACTATCTGGAGTGGCAAAATCATAAGAACAAGATATAAGAAGAGCCAATAAGCTCTAAGAAAATTTTCATAATTGATTAATTGCCTACCAGAATACGACGGCGACGGCGACTAACATACACATCCCACTATATGGGGAAGGCGATATGAATCCATTACACCACTGTTCTCAATTCCATAAATTAGATCCTCATAAGCTCTAAATACTCCACATCTTTCCTAATCGTCTCCTCACATGGATTTAGATTCTATTGGCATGTCACAGAAAAATATGCATCCAAATAAAGTGTGGCCATGGACTCATCAAGGCAGACAACAACCTCCTAAACTTCAGGAAAGATCATAAGTATTGTGCAGGCAGATCAGTAAATACGTATAGCAAACTAGATATGGCAAACTTTCATGATGCAGAAATGAAATCTACTTATAAAGAGTACACTTTCAAATAGAACAGGAGCAATCAGAACCCATCAGGAGCCTTACCAGATGAAAGAACCGATCGAGAGGCAGCACGATTGCCTACCTCCTCAAATCTCGAAAGAGACCCATTAACAACCGCAGGATTATGCAAGTATGAACGACAATTTTTGCCAAAATCTTCATCAAAAGATCCGTTTCTAGGCATCTGCTCAGTGATAGTAAAAGGCGGATCAACATCAAATGCATGAGTAATTGAGTCTTCTTGTCTGGCGAAAGAGAACCTGGACTGGTTGCTGTTTTGAACTTTTCGGTAACTCGAAGATCTAACAGAACCTCCACGCTTGTCCGATTCACCCAATAGATTAGCCAAATGCTGAGGTGAGGTCAATGAGTCACTCCATGAATCAAAATCCAGAGACAAGATATTGGAGATTATACTGCCTTCACCTGCTTTTAAAGAATCATGCATCTCAACTTTAGATCCATCGCCTTGCAACATTCCAAATTGCCTCTCTCTAACTCCAGAAGTTCTATCCAATTCAGCACAATCATTTACCATCTTTCCATGGTATCGACTAGATATTGCTGAACTTCTTTCTTTCATTTTACTATCTACAGGTATTAGACCGGCACTTAAATTATTGATGTCAAGCACCTCACTATGCTGTAAAGAATGAGATGTGGAACAATTTGACACATGAGACAGATTTCCAGAACTAGAGAAAGAAGTTGAATAATCAAAGACTTCTGGATCTTCAAGTCTTTGATTATTGAAACGTAATACATCTTCTGCAACTTGAGAATGCATAGTTGGCAATTGATCAGTCGGTACAAAGACCTCCCTGTCCCTGTTGGATAGAACATTGCGGACCTCTGCCAAAGGCAAAGACTCTTTATAGTTCTCCACGCATGATTGTTGCAGTAAACCCTGATTCCCCGTTGATCCAATCCATCCTGGATCAGAGATGCAAAACGTAGACACTGGAGCACCTGATGACTCGCCCTGGAGTTTTCCATGCACACTTAATGATGATACGTCAGAGCACACTTTCTGAATCTTACCATTAATTTGAGCACATTCTTCTTTTTCTGCATAAGTACTGGTTGATTCCCAAGTGCTGCCAGAAGATTTTACATTGTTCTGGGGCATGCTAATGATGTTTCTACCTTCCTTGCTACTTACTAAATCGGATAACCTGCCACTTGTAATATTAGTAGTCGGAGTCCCATCTGTCACATCATGTTTAACTGACGAAGAGAAGTCGGACTCTATACAATAGTGCTGCTTTGAACAACTTGACGAGCCCAATATAATGTTAGCTGCTATACAATTTTGATCATTCAAGGGTGGCTTTTTCACCCCATCACCGTGCGGTATAGAATATGGAGCTGCTTCTGCACCTACTACAGTTGTGGGTACACCACTCGCCATCTCAGACTTCTCTTTGTAGGGTCTATCAGAACATCCTGGAATTGCAGCTTGAGCACGATGTCCCCTAATTTACATATCAAAGAAAGTTACAAATAAAAGGTAGCACAACTATATAACAGTAAATAGTCATCAATGCACAACCCTCCCTTCAGCCCCTGTACCAAGCATTTAAAAGAACTAATTTAATTATCTCAAAAAGAAAGGGCTGATAGGAAACCGTGACATCTTCTATGATTATCCAGTCAAGATTTGTTCCATTGAGAAACAGACAACATTTTTCTTCTTGTTTAGACTTATAATGACCGCATTACCATGAAGCTGCAGTAGGAAGAGTAGCTGACCTAGCAGTGGTTCCATTTGGTAGAGAAACTTTGACCACGCTTGCCGCATTCTGCAAAAAAAAAATAATGAGGGAAATCAAGAAACGTCTATAAAAGTCAAGTATACTGAACGACATACACATAAAGACGGTATGAAGCAAGTTTAAACGCACCCACAAATTAATCAATTGAACATAAATAATAGAACCCCCATTCAATGAATTGCCTCTGGAATGTTTACCACAGTATAATAGAAGCAAAAGGAATCCTTAACTATTCCTCAACAGTGAGAAGCTCAACATAAAACTGGCATACTAAAATCTTACATTTAAAGCATTATTGATATTTGGTTTTGTGGCAGAAGGCAAGCTGCTGTTACAGTTATCATCAAATGGAGGTGGCAATACACTTCCAGTGCGCCTTTGCATACAGCAGCCGTTGCCTGTCATTTGCTGGACTCTAGTCCTTTAAAGCAACAAGATAGTTTAGCACAATAATATGTGATCACATTCTATTCAAGCAGCTAAAAGCTAGCAGAAAAGGACCGAACTGCATCAATTTTGAACTGCATCTCTCACAAAATGCTAAATCCTATAAATACACATAAATGTGCTTGTATACATACATTCAGTGTATTGCCGTTAGTAAACCACAACTATGCTTCCATACATACACATGACAAGTGTTTACAAGTACATAGACACACTAAAGATAGTACCGGTAGAGAAAATCAAAAGATTGGCAATATATCTAAAAGATAGCAGAACAGCAAATCAACAACTTAGGGGTGTTTTGGACAAGTTCAGCCATTGATGATTAACTCTATAATTTGTAGAACAGCAACGATATGAGTTCATGCATGTATGACAATTCCTATTGCCCGTTTTACATGATCATAGGCCCGTTTTACATGATCATAGAACTGATCCTAGTCACTAGAAAGAAAGGAGGTAGTGCAACATAAGATAATCATCTTCCTTTGACATAAGAAGAGGCCAGCTCCACAAAAGAAACTTGATCTCATGGAAATGGACAGCATCTTTGTGTTATTCCCCTCAAAAGAGGAACAAACAAAAAGGATGAGACCACGCCAGCACTAGAAAAAAAAACCAACCTTGTGTATGCTGAAATTATTTCATCCTTGGTGAAGCTATCCTCCTGAGATCCAGTCTCGTGCAGATAGAGACAATCTGGGTTGGTGCAGGGCTGGATAGAAAAAGCTCATTAGCTTAATTTAGTTCAAAGAACCTAAATAAAGCTATCTATCCCATAGCATAAAATGGAACAGACCAACGATAACTTATTTGTTGTTCATACCGCATTTCTAAGCCATGCATGACAGTACTTAGTGGTTCCAAAGCATGCCCTGAGATGCAGCATCCAAAATCATCAAATTGATCTGCCTTATGCAGCAAACACATGGAAAAAAAAGGATACATATCCGAAAATGAGAAATACCTTAATGGTCTACCATCCAACACATATCCATGAACAGACCGAATACAACGGATTGCTTCCTCCTCTTTTGAGAAAGTAATATATCTAAGGGAAAGCATACAGGGCATTTGTAAGCAATTAACTACTTAAGACCATACGTTTTTGCGAGAAAATATAAAGTGCAAAAGAAATCAAAGACCTGAAAGAAAATCCAGGCATAAGTATAAAGATTGGAAGACAGAAGAGGCCAAAATGCCACATGACCAAAAACTGAAGGCGCGTGACGAAACAGCTATCTAGGGAAAAAAAAGCTCTCCGCTGAAAATTCATGCAAATTAGGAAAGAACAATCAGGAAACCAAACAGTTCCAAGAACAACACTCTGTTCAGTTAAAAACAGATAAAGAATGATAACATTTCTTCAGACCAGACTCTTGGAAACTTGTCAACTCACACACTACAGGTATTGTTTGGAAAATGCTGAATGGCACCAGTAGCCGTCCGAGACATAGATACTTTAAGAACCTTCCCATACTGACCAAAGTATTCTCTCTGTTGAAGAATCTGCATATACATGTCAAACAGATAATTATCACCGGTCTGAATCAGTAAAAATCAATGACTGGACCGGTAAGTCAGTATATGTGAGTGAAAAAATGCCTGATTATACTTAGGGGGTAAGCATGAGTAGGAAATAGTTTCCATGTTGCACAAGAGAGGGAAGGAAAACAGAGAGATACACACATCTTCATCTGCTAAGTTAAGAGGCAAGCCGACTATGTACACGAGGTTTCGTTGTATCACCCGAACACTACCCAATTGCTTTCTCTCCTCTGAAGACTTCGTCTTTGCCTTTTGAGATTTCGTTTTTCTCTCTGTATTAATTTCGGCCACCAATCTGATAGAAAAGAAACGATCACCTAAAGAAAAATGATGTGGTAGTCAAATCAGAATCGTACATATCAGAATAACACCTCTCACAGTTCGCAGCCATCCCTACAATCTTCTCCTTGTCATAAGGTGATCGACATGCTGGGCAACGCCCCTCTGTTTCATCCTTCTCTGCCATGTCCATTATGTGATGCCAACACCAGACACATATCTAAGATAGACACGGAAATTGAATGAGAGACAGAGGCATACATAATAGGCAATAACTGGCAAGCATGAGGCATATATCAAGCGCTAGCTTAATAATTCAGGACCAAGATCCTTAATTTGTAACTAGGTTAAAGAATCTCGCTAAACATGGGTATCAGAATGATGACAATTTCTAAGGATACCATGAGCTTCAACTGCTTTGCACAGAACAAACAACACGAATAAAGAGAAAGGAATGAAATGAGAAACTGAGACTCCCCACAGCACAACAAACACAGAATGAAAGTGAGGAACTAAGAGAAGTTAATATTAAACTTTCAAACCTCGTATCCACATTTGCAAGGTTTCAATTGCTGATCCGTCAAATCCATCTCCTCAGCACAGAGAGGACAGGTCTTTTCTCCCTCATCACACATGGTTTCCCTGAATTTAAAGGGAATTCATGAAGCAGGATGAGCCGGCAGAAATTTCAGAGAAACAATTGAGTCCAATTTCACTGTTATTAACTCATCGAGGTCACGCGGGAGGAATTGAAAGGAAAACAAACAATGTGCTAACACAGCAAACTGAGCCTAATAATTAGAAAACGCCCACTTTCAAAACAATTTCACAATTTCAGCTTCCTCCGTCTTCTGCCTTGACAAAAGACAAAAAAAAAAAACCCAAGAATGGCTCAGGCTCGGCGTCAGAAGGAAAAACATGTTAACCACCAGCCAGGAGTACATTCAGTCTAATGATGCATCAATTTCAGTATCGCCTTTACTTTACATGTTCTATGTCCATAATTTTGCGACTGCCGTCGCTTGATAATCCAGCTTTCGATAAACGGATATTCACAGGGACAAGTCAACCCAAAAAACATCCCAATCATCAAATGCACAGTCCAGCCTCCCTCCAAACATCGCAAACCAAACCCTCAACCCCTACTCAATCAACGCTCCGCAAACACGCGACGCAAAAAACAACGATCAATCTCAATCCGCCCGCGGAATCAAAAACATCGTCGCCCGACCACGACCTCGCGCAGATCATAAAGATCACGAGAGACGCCGATATCGCCACGACCTCAACAGAACACAAGGCGACGGACGGACGGGCTGCACGTCTCCCCAGCTCAATCGAGCGCAATCGCACGGAGCGCGCGCGAATCGACCTGCATCGGAGCTGGCAGCGTGCCGCGGGAATGCAGAAATCGCGACGACTCCGGCGAAAAAAACGACGAAATGACGAGAGAGAGAAGCACAAGCAGCTAGGGAAGGCTAGGGTTTGAGATGAGGGCTTAAGGAACTCACGGATTCGGGAAGGAGAGAGAGAGAGAGGGGCAGGGGAGGTTCCGGCGAGGATGGGGTTTGCAGAGAAAGACGCGCGACCAGGCGACGGCGAGGAGAGCGAGAGAGAGAAACCACAAAGCGATGAGGCCTTTTTCGAGAGAGAAAAAAGGAGGAGGAGGAGAAGACTCTGTGCGCGCTGGTGGGTGTGTGCGAGGATGGCTGATTTGGCTGCTGGTCGTTTTTCTCTGCGCGTCGCTGTCGATAAAAAAAAAAAAGAAGAAAATAATTGCGGGGTTGGGACTCCCCCCATGTCGTGCCCCGCGATTTGTTTATTTTTTTTCTTAATTAATTTAACCGCGGGTCGATTTTGTGGCCTTCAATCCACCAATCCGGCCGGCTCGGTCCGGTTCCGGAAGGCTGCCAAATGCCAAATCCTCTGCTTCCCGCGCCGAGCAGGATTTATTCGTATCGATTTGTTTTTTTTCTTTTTTTATATACATGGGTGTAATTGAAAATGAAAGTGTATTCGCCCATCGTGTGGCGGCACTTACTACTGCCTCTGCGATTGTCACGTGATAAGACGCTTGGCACAATTGGATCGTGTTCGACCATTAGCATTTGTTTAGTGATTTGTCGACCTCGTACTTCTATCACTCGTTATATTAAGATATGAAGATGGATAAAAAGAAAGTATTTTCGAATGTAAGGTTAAATTGCTATGAAACAGTAAATCTATATTCGTATCAAATATTAAGTGCATAAGAGGCACGATGGCTTGATGTCATTCTCACCTTCTTCAGCTTATCACTAGTGATTTGGTCAGGGTTCCAAATTCAACAGTGGCGACTAGACATGAGATTCGCGCTCGTTATGGGACTTGACCCAACACTTTACGACACGAGTTGACGACAACCATACAACACCTGTGTTCGTGTTCCCGACACTCACTTCACCACTCCTATTGTGGCATTCGGTATTTTCTACGTTCGATAATAATATTTAGGACAATATTTCCTGACATAATCACCATGGGTCCCGTGTGTTTGAAATAAATTGATAAGATATTGATGCGTACGTTGATGGTGTAGTATGGCGGTAATTGATTTGCCACCATATTAGTAGTAAATGGGGACTGATATACTTCGAATTTCATACTTAATTATATTCAAGTTTCAAATTTACTGAATTAAGATTTTCCTAACATCCAATATTCCTCGCCAATAATTTTAGTGAATTTGAGATATTTTTCGGATTTATCGATATTTAGAACAGACACTGGTTTTCTTGTTTGCATATTGATTTAATAAATATTTCGGTAACTTGACGAAAAATCTACTTTAAAAACCCAATAGTGGAGCCGTTGGCCATTCTTTGATTTGTGCAAGCCTATTTTCATTTTTCCTAAGTATTTTAACCCCCATGCTCTTAATTGGGACATTGAACTAGCTTATTGATGAGATCATGCATTACATCATGTATTTTAACCTTAGTCAATTAATACTATTGATGACTCACTCATTTACTTTGGTCGAGAAGAAGTCGTCTTTTATTTAAATCAAACCATCTCCTCGTAGTTCATCTTATTAGGCCACTTCTGAACCCTCGCCACTTATTTAGGGCCCCATGAAGTATTTCCATTGGAACACTTGCCGTTTTGCTGCTTATACCTAATGTTTTTAACACAAAGACATTTATTACTCTATCCACGGTTAATTAATTTCATCCTTATAACCCTTGTCTTGGCCGTGAAGTTGGATTTTCAAGATTCTAAAGATAAAATAAATGTGGAAAGCATAATATATGATTCTTTCGTCCATAAATTAACGGTGACAATGCCTCGTGCGTCGGGATACCTCACGAGTTAGGATACCCCAAAAGTATTCGGAAAGCCTTGGGAGCTGAGATGCCCCATGAGTTGAGGTGTCCCAGGAATATTCGGGATGCCACGGGTGTTAAAATGCCCTGTGAGTTGGGATGTCCCAGATGTGTTCGGAGGAGAAAAGTAATGAATATGATGCATGCTCATATGTATGCATATATTTACATGTTATCTAATTTGTGGTAGTCATGCATCATAACATGTTATGATATCTGCTTGCTTTGGAAAATATAATCTCATACAACATTGTTATGGTTTTCGTTGGTATTTCACGATAAAAAAGATAATACATTTACTCCTGCACGCATCATACATGGTCTCTGTGTCGCTTTGAAATAATAATGTTTTGCACCGGGTTGAGTGGTAAAGTGATTCTTACCTTAAAGTTAGAGATTTTATTTACCGAGCTTCGACTCTCCCTGTATTTTTTTTTCAGATTTGTAGGATGAGTCCCCTAGATATGATGATGGAGGGGACGGTATGATGCTGGATGTCATCAACCCCTGAGTTGGACGGTGGCTTGGTTAATGTTTAAGCTCGTTTTTGGCTTAATATGGGTGTAGAGGTGCTAGTTGATCCAACTCTTGTTCCCAGGACTTTTGTAATGTATCGTGTGGGTAACTGGTGGTAGAAACGTGTGTATATTAAATTAAACTCATGCGATTTCTTGTAAAGGATATTGTGAAAATATTTTATTGTGCTTCTGCATGCTAAATATAATTACAAGTTAAATTCGGAAAGGATATATATTGCGCGTGACGTTCTAAAACGTCACAACCAGCTACTGGTTGGGCCCAGTGACTTTCGCTGGCCATCCCCACCCATATTAGCCCTTCCCGGGGATGGTAAGGGCAGCGGGGGTTGTGAAGACCTTATGGCCTGGTTCCCACCTCTCTTGGTTGTTATTTATTTATTTATTTAAATTTAGCTTATTTTTTAATCTAATTTAAATATAATCTATTTTAAAAATCAGATTTAGATCAAAACGATATCGTTTTACGCTTATGTTTTATGTTTTAGCTACATAATTGCCAGGTAGGAAAGAGAAAAATATTTAAAAAAAACCATGTTGGCATTTTTCAGTTAGCTAAATTTGATGGAATTAACGAAAGGAATCGATTGCATTAATTTGATAAGTTTTTTAAAACTTTCAATGCACTTATTTTTTTTTTTTAAGTGGAAACATTGAGACCAACTAAATGGATTTATAGAAGGGTTAATATCACGAAAAACCCTAAACTAGTACATTCGTGATAATTTTACTCAAAACTAATTTTTTGATCACAAAAACCCAAAACTGGCACACTTGTAATAAATTTACCATCAGTTTGTTTTTGTTAAATTTTACTGTCAAATTACTTTGTTAACTCACACGCGGCAGTTAACTGATGTGTCGTTTTTATGTTTTACTATCCGTTTGTCACAGGTGTACCAATTTGTGATTTTTTGTGGTATTAATCCAATTTAATAGAAACTAGCGGAGGGTAAATTTATCATAACTGTATCAGTTTGGGGTTTTTAGTGGTCAAAATATTAGTCAGAGGTACATTTATTATAGTTGTACCAGTTTGAGGTTTTTTATAATTAAAAAATTAATTTGAGATATCACAAACGTATCAATTTAAGATTTTTCATGGTATTAATCTTTTATAGAATGAGGGGAATCTCCGAAAGAAAACCGTGTTCATACTACGTGTGGACTGTCCAGAGACTCCTGGCATGTTGTACCGCTCAAACCAAAGTTGTGCGGACGCTTTTCCAGCCCCCTAAATGACGCAAATGGCCTCGGAGGGCTTCTAACTTTTCATTTTCCAGAATTTGTGAAAATTAATTACCAAAAACAAAATGGGAAACCCGCCAAAAAGCCAGTAACGATATTTACTGTGGGAACAACATCATCACCCATATTTCTTGGATCATCTTTCGTAGAAGAAACTACCTGGAAATTGAGAGCTTGTATGGTTTGATTCCTTGAAATTGGGATTAAATGTGAGATATTGAAAGTACTCGTTGTAAGGAGAATAATCGGCATTTTGCAAATTAGAAGTCCGAGTGATGCTCATTAAGGACACTAAAATATTTTTTGTAATAATAAGTTTATATGGACGATGCATAGGATACAATATGCTTACTCCAAAACTCGACATAGTTCAAAAAAGTAGCTCATTTATCCCTTGAGACGACTATAAATAATTTTAAATGTCCACAATAATAAGCATTTACAAAAAAATTTAAAAAGTAAATATCAATATACAATAGGACCGTGACGGTTCACAAAAATTATCGACGGTCAAATTTGACTTTAGTTATACTTATATTTGACTTCAAATTTTATTCCCATTTATTTTAGTTTTTATTTCCATGACCATAAGGGCGTGAATAATGATCATTCTCTTCTTCGGCCTTATTTCTTGCTAGAGATAGAAAAATCTATACCTATTTTCTAAATGAGTTTCTGAGCAAAAAGTTGCGTTTGATAACAACATAATCGCTTGATAGGTTACTCTTAAATTTCTATTTTCGGCGGCCGGTGGAGGCAAACTGCCGTCGGTGAGTGGCAGCGAATGGCGGGCGGGCGGCAATAGATCACCGGTGGGCAGGTGGCGATATCGTTTTATGCTTATGTTTTATGTTTTAGCTACATAATTGCCGGGTAGGAAAGAGAAAACTATTAAAAAAAGTCACGTTGGCATTTTTCAGTTAGCCAAATTTGACGAAATTAATGAAAGGAATCGATTGCATTAATTTGATAAGTTTTTTAAAAAATTTAAGTGCACTTATTTTTATTTTTTTAAGCGGAAACATTGAGACCAACTAAATGGATTTATAGAAGGGTTAATTACCACGAAAAATCCTAAACTGGTACATCTGTGATAATTTTACGCAAAACTAATTTTTTGACTACTAAAAATACCAAACTGGCACATTTTACCCTCAGTTTGTTTCCGTTAAATTTTACTGTCAAATTGCTTTGTTAATTGACACACGACAGTTGACTGATGTGCCATCTTTATGTTTTACTATCCGTTTGTCACGGGTGTACCAGCTTGTGATTTTTTGTGGTATCAATCCAATTTAACAGAAACTAACATGGGGTAAATTTATCATAAATGTACCAATTTTGGATTTTTAGTGGTCAAAATATTAGTTTGGGATAAATTTATCACAGATGTACTAATTTGGGATTTTTTATGGTCAAAAAATTAATTTAAAATAAAATTATCATAAATGTATCAATTTAAATTTTTTCATGATATTAATTCTTTATAAAAAAAAAAGGGAATCTCCGGAAGAAGACCGTGTTCATACTACGTGTGGACTGTCCAGAGACTCCTGGCATGTTGTCCCGCTCAAACCAAAGTTGTGCGGACGCTTTTCCAGCCCCCTAAATGACGCAAATGGCCTCGTAGGGCTTCTAACTTTTCATTTTCCAGAATTTGTGAAAATTAATTACCAAAAACAAAATGGGAAACCCGCCAAAAAGCCAGTAACGATATTTACTGTGGGAACAACATCATCACCCATATTTCTTGGATCATCTTTCGTAGAAGAAACTACCTGGAAATCGAGAGCTTGTATGGTTTGATTCCTTGAAATTGGGATTAAATGTGAGATATTGAAAGTACTCGTTGTAAGGAGAATAATCGGCATTTTGCAAATTAGAAGTCCGAGTGATGCTCATTAAGGACACTAAAATATTTTTTGTAATAATAAGTTTATATAGATGATGCATAGGATACAAGATGCTTACTCCAAAACGCAACATAGTTAAAAAAAAAGTAGCTCATTTACCCCTTGTAACGACTAGAAATAATTTTAAATGTCTACAATAATAAGCATTTACAAAAAATTTAAAAAGTAAAAATCAATCTCCGTGATGGTTCACAAAAATCATTGACAGTCAAATTTGACTTTATTTATACTTATATTTGATTTCCAATTTTATTCCCATTTATTTGTGTTTCTATTTCCATGACTATAATGGCGCGAATAATAACCATTTTCTTTTTCGACCTTATTTCTTGCTAGAAATAGAAAAATTTATACCTATTTTCTAAACGAGTTTCCGAGTAAAAAGTAGTGTTTGATAACGACACAATCACTTGATAGGTTATTCTTAGATTTTTGTTCTCGGCAGTTGGTGGAGGCGGACGGCCATCGGTGAGTGGCAGCAAACGGTGGGCGGGCAGGCGACAACGGATGGCCGGCAGGCGGGTGGCTGTGGAGGGCGGCGACGGACGAGCAATAAGAGAGTTGTTATTTTTGTTTCTGTTGCATAAATAAAAAAAAAATACACTTTTCATTTTTGTTCCAACCCTATTTCTAAGCTAAAAATTTACCTCGGAAATAAAAAAAAAATGAAATTGCGTTGCCAAACGAATTTCTGTTCTAAACCTGTTCCTGAAACAAAAAGATAATAATAGAGAAATAGAAGAGTTATCATTCGCGCCCTAAATCATCCCACGTTTCTCTCCACGGCAACGTCGGTAAGTTCCCGATAAGAAAACGAAGTAAGGGCAATTTAGTCAATTGGCTATAAAAGCACTTTTTTTTTTATTTCACCGGTCCACATCATCATATCGTGAAAGTTCTCTTAGAGGGTGTTCAAAGCAGTTTTCTTTTCTCTCCAATCAAAAACAAATAGACACGCACTCACTCCAATTTTTTTTCCCCATTTTCTGAATTTTGTTTTTTTCCTTCTCGCTCTTCATTTATTTCCCTCACCAACCAACAACCCACAAACACAAACCTACTCACGCAGACTCGTCGCCCCCTTCGACCAAAAAAAACAAAACACAAAAAAAAGGGACTCGTCGGCCCGCCCAAAATCTCCGCCGTCCATCTCGAAAACCAACGTCCCCAAGGCGCTCGCGAGATGTCCATGCCAAAACGCGACCGGGAATAATCTCCAGAATCTTCCGTTCACCTCGCAGGCCACCCCCCCCCCCCCCCTATATCTATCCTCGCCTCCGAGAAACGAAAAGCTCGTGTGCTCGCCTCGCGTCGCTCAAACGGTCACTCGCCCATCCCCACGCGCTCTCTGCTTCTCCAGGTACGTTCGAAGCTCGTTCGAACTTTTGCTTGCTCGCCCCTCCACTTCGCAGTCCCCGATCGTTCTTTGAGCTCCGCAGCTGGGCGGCGATTCGGCCGCGCGTTCGCTCTTGCCTTCCGCCGTGCTGTCTCTGCTGCGCGAGCACTGGCGCGACGGCGAGCTTGGTCGTTGCTAGTAGCGGCGGTAGCTCGGCGCGCCCGATGCGTTTCGGGATCCCGTCTGTTATCGCGCGAATTTTTATTTTTTTTCGGGCGACGGATCGTTTCGATTTGACGAGCCTCGTGTGTTTCGACGTGTGGTGGAATTTGTGCGATGCAGCCGCCGGAACAGCCGATCGCCATGGGGAAGTGTTATCCGACCGTGGGCGCGGAGTACGCGAAGGCCGTCGAGAAATGCAAGAGGAAGCTCAG
This sequence comes from Syzygium oleosum, assembly GCF_021117445.2. Lineage (NCBI taxonomy): Eukaryota > Viridiplantae > Streptophyta > Magnoliopsida > Myrtales > Myrtaceae > Syzygium > Syzygium oleosum. Next base: position 10,686,726 of record NW_026607487.1, read on the forward strand.
GGGTGTCATCGCCGAGAAAAACTGTGCTCCGCTCATGCTTCGTATCGCGTACCTCTCTCTCTCTCTCTCTCTCTCGGCACGTGTGCTTGTGTGCTTGCGATATGGCGTAGCGATCGACTGAGGTTTTGGTCGTATGAGTCAACCTTGTCGTGTTTGTCGGTGCAGATGGCACTCGGCTGGTACGTACGATGTGAAGACGAAGACGGGCGGTCCGTTTGGAACCATGAGGCATCCCGCTGAGCTCGCTCACGGGGCCAATAATGGTCTGGACATTGCCGTGAGGTTGTTGGAGCCCATCAAGGAGCAGTTTCCTATCCTCTCTTACGCTGACTTCTACCAGGTACGATTTATTCGCGGCCTGCAGCTGAAGATGGTACCTAGATCTGGATGTGATTACTTCCGTCTTGGGTTTTCAAAGTCGGATGCTGTGCCGGCTGGGCATCACATGTACATACTGATGATTGTTTTAGTTGGACTGATTATATGTTGATATGTCGCAGCTGGCTGGTGTTGTTGCCGTGGAAATCACTGGCGGACCTGAAATTCAGTTCCACCCTGGAAGAGAGGTCGGCGGAATTTTTTGTTTTGATTAGCTTGATATTCTGGGGATGCTTGCGCTATATTGTTTATTTGCGCACGATGATTCCAGTAGGAAATGTGAAGAGCGATGGTGCGAATTCTCATATGTTGGTTGATTATCCATGCCATTTGATGTAGAAAAGGTGGGAATTAAAGTGGAATGGGTGGATTAGATAGAAGTTCTTTGGCATGGCATTTCGTAATGTAGTCGCATTTCTACTCCATTTAATGTACTTAGAAGTGACGGAGCATTTACAAGTCATATATGCAGGACAGTAAGAGCACAATGCCAATGATCCTACCTGTGTTAAACTGGACATAGGTTTCATTATCTCGCTAAGTTTCTCCCCCTAACTAACTGAATTGTGCTCTGTTCCTGTGTAGAGGAGGTACTCTATATTTTTGTCCGATCAGCCAAACCCAATGAAGTCTAAGATTAGTCCTTTTTTGGAGGGCGGGCTTGTTTTCTGAGAACAAATTGTGTCTATGTGAACTGATGTATCAAAGATAGGTTAATATAAGCCTTGGAGTTTGAATGTCTTGCACTTTTCCTGTGATGCTACGCAATGTTGTGACACATCATCTTGTTCCCTATCCCGCCTGCCTCCCTTGTGCCTTTTCTGTGTCAAAACTCTGATGCTCTACCTTTTATCCCACCAGTTTTCCCCGTAATATATTTTGCCAACGATTGATGCTTGAACCCTAGTTCATGTCATGATAATGGTGCTGTCATCTTAAACAACAGGATAAGCCGGAACCACCTCCTGAGGGTCGTCTTCCTGATGCCACCAAGGGTTAGTTTGGCTTCCCTGCTTTAGGAACAACTCTCCTTGTGAGTGTTGCATTTTGCATAACAAATGCCTGATCTCGCAGGGTCTGATCATTTGAGAGAAGTGTTTGGTCACATGGGCTTGAGCGATCAGGATATTGTTGCTCTCTCTGGTGGCCATACCCTGGTTTGTATTCAATTTTCTGGAACTTGGACTTCCGGGATGACGTTGCTTTCCACAAATTAAGCAGCTTAGCGAATCTGACTTCATGTACTCATTCTTCCTTTCGCTTCCATCCAGGGAAGATGCCACAGAGAAAGATCTGGATTTGAGGGACCTTGGACTGTCAATCCTCTCATTTTTGATAACTCCTATTACAAGTGAGTTTCCTGGATTTATTTGTGCCTTCAATGAATTTATATGCTTAATGTAAAAGTATTTTATTGTAATACGACACGCTAGGAACTGGATAGCACTTGGAGTAAAAAGTAACTTTTTTGTTCTCTTAGGGAGCTGTTGACAGGTGATAAGGAAGATCTCCTTCAGCTGCCATCTGACAAGGCTCTTCTCACTGATCCCGTTTTCCGTCCACTTGTTGACAAATATGCTGCAGTGCGTACTCTTTCTTTCTTTGGCTGCTTTGACATTACATAATCCAATCATCCTGGTCACATGTTATGCTTTCAATTAGCAACTGCATCTACATATGTATTTTTGTTTGAACATTGTTTTGCTTTTCCAGGATGAAGATGCCTTCTTCGCTGATTATGCAGAAGCTCACCTGAAACTCTCTGAACTTGGGTAATGATTATATATCTCCGTTCAGTAATTACAACATGATATAAAAACTGTGCTTTTGAGAACATTACTGCGTGTTGAAGTAAGAGCAAAATCATTTAGTGAGGTCTGGTTCTTTTAACTTTCTTGCAGATTTGCGGATGCCTAAGCACCCGGTATCAGGTTTCCGTGTGTATGTTGATGGTGCTCGATTCATCCTTCCTGTTCTGATTTGTCAGATGTAACAGTCGGTGCGATGCGGATGAATTTGATGGATACGTTCCTTGGTGTGTGATCTTTCTTATGGACATGTCCATTAATGGAAAAACTTAGGTGGCATGATATGTGAGCGTGCTTTTGATTTGAATAACATGAGCTTTCTAAATCTGGATCTTTTGCTTCTTCCCTCTTTTCTGGATGTTCTGTCGTTCATGTGTCTTTCATCCCATGCTATTATGGAGAACCGAAAACATGCATGTTGTGTTTGGTGACATGTAGGCTCGATTTGAGGTCAAGTGCATTGGCCAAATGAATCTGTGGGGACAAGGAGAGAGAGAGCATGGAAAAGCAACTGGTCAAATCGTCCTGCTCCTCTTTGGTAAGGACGGACCAACTCAGAGCACGCGCAATTTTGGGGCCAATTACTTTTGCTATGAGTGGTTGTAGGCGATGACTTAAGTACGAAAAAGCCATTTCCCTAACTCACGCCGCGGAATAATACAGAATTAATGCATCATTCCTCCCTTTCTTCAAGATGCGTATATATTGCGGACATATTTGTCAATGTATGTTTTCCAAAATTCTCGATTTTAAATTCAATGCTTCGTAGCAATCAAAAGTAAAGATTGAACATTGATCCATTTCCACGACTCCTTTCGATATTTCCGTTCCTTTCATTGAACTCCAAGTCCGTAGCTAATTCTTATGCTAGAGCTTCCCTTTGCAATACCTACTTCCACCATAAGTATAATTACAAAGGCAACTATTACCGGAATTGTCACAATCACTTATAATGGATCTCTTAGTACATATTGTAGGATCAAGAGTATGCTATTATTCGAACTGTATTTAATATCATACATGGAACGGTTAGAGGGCACATTGGAGATGGTGAAACCAATGACAACGAGTGAGACTAGTGAGTGGATCGAAAATTATTCAACGCAAATACTGGGTTATAAATGAGATGTTACTCTCACGCAGTGTGTTAATTTTTGCAAAATGTATGTAGTGCATATATCAGGTTTTAAATGAGATGTTACTCTCACGTAGTGTGTCACTTGATTTTTGCATAATGTGTTTGTAATTTTTAGGTCCACGAGTTATTAATTGACTGGAGGTCCCGGTATCTTAAAGGACATGATGAAGTTCGGATATTTGCTGGGTAATGTAGGAGTTTTTTTTTGGTAAGGGTAATGTAGGAGTTTGTGGACGATGAAAGCAATAAATTGGAGGACGAACTAATTTCAAAACCTAAATATTGCTGAATGCATCCCTTCTATTGCTAACCACAATCTTTTTAACAATACAAGGGGCCTTAGCTATTGCGGCCATAGAAATTTGACTTATGGACAAGAGAGAGCCTTAAATGCATTGGAGCATGAGAGTTCACTTCATCTAACTATCAAATCACGCGGCACTCACATGAAGCCCACACCATTTAACGATGAAAAGTAAATAGATTTACATATTTCAAGTGTATATAAAATATAAGCAATCTAGTGAGATACGAAATTTGATATATCTTTATGAGGGCGAGACATTCAGTGCAGAGAATGTTTCATAAGCTGTGATTTGGTCAAAATGAAAACTGAAACGACATGGCCTTGTATTTTCCTCCTGGCAGCAAGAAGCAGAACAATTTCTGATTCAGAACACGAGTACATGAACTCCAAGCAGGATATTCCTCATTACAGGTAGAGAGATGAACAAGAAGAAATGAATGAATTAGTAGGTGAGTGGGCTATTTTCCCTCCCTCACGTGGTAGGGGATGGCCATGGTTAGAGACAAAAGAATGATTAGACTCATGGGTTGACTATTCGGAGCTGGATTCAGGAATGCTGTTGCTGATATTAGTGAACTTTGTACAGTCAAATGGTCCAATTTCCTGATTATTTTTTCGCTTCACCTGCACAAACAAGAGAAACTTAAAATGTGAACAATTTTGGTGGACTTCAATAATGGTGAAAAGAGTGGGACTTTTATAATTTCATTCTACAGGCATGCTTCAACTTGCACTTGAAGCAGTCAACAAGTTTTGCATCAACAACAGCATGAAATTCCTCACAAAAAAACATCGTTGCCAGTGGAAGTAAGCAACACTATTGCAGCTCAGCTAGATGCAATCGGCAAAATATCAGCCACTGAGATTTCACATAAAAAGAAGTTAACTAAGTGGAAGTCTGAATATCTCTTAGTCCTGGAAATCGTACTTATCCTTCTTTAGATTAGTCCCATGTCAAAGCGCCTCAAATGTTTTTCACAAGTTTCCCGGCATCCTTAAATTAACAGTTAATGGAGGTATTTTTAGTTGAACAAAAATGGTCAAAGACACTGATACTAATCACTTGCTTAACTGACTACTTGATGTTTATCAACTATGAAAATCCAAAGGTACTTCAATCACTTCCATGCTTAGACAACAACATTCATTTGCCATTGTAGTTAGACTGTCCCCACCTGTATACACGACAATTGAAAACCGATTAAGCTTGGATAGTGAATAACTATCTTTCCCTTCTTTATTCTTTCATGGTTATCTACGGAATAAAATTACTAAATTTAAGTGTGAAAGTAATTTCAGACATCAACTAATAGTCTCTCGCATTAAACACAAATTGATGTTAATCAGCTATGAAATTCCCAATGGACTTCATTCACTTCTATGATGTGACAACACGTGAAATTTTCCATTGAAATCAGACTTAATCACATCTATATAAAGGACAACTAAAAACAGATTAGGCTTGGATATTGGATAACTATCTTTTCCTTCTTTATCTTTCACAGTTATCTGAAGGTTAAAGATTACTAAATTTAAATGTCAAAGTAATTTGGCTCACCAACTAATTCTGTAGTCTCTCTCACATTATGCACAACCGTCACACTAGCCATACCAAAATAGAAGAAAAACGAACTTTTGCTCCATTCAGAAAAGATCATACCGGTGACCATGGACTGGGTTCAGGCAGAGTCTTGTCAGGAGGAGAATTTTGGACGGCACCGCATTTCATTGTAAGAATTTCCTGATGTCACGATGAATCAAATGTCAGATTTTAAAGCTTAAAGAATCAGTTTACATATAGCAGATACTGTATCAACTATCAAGCCATGACTTTTGAACCGCAGAATCATCAATGAGCACTAAAATTGAGTGAAGTGGAAGACAATGAGTGAGATATTTTTATTTTTCTTTCTGATCTAAAATAATTGCCTCTTTAACATCCACAACTGGTCTTCGGGCAAGTATATGACTGGAGTTATCATAGCATAAGACTTTAAGGGATTTAGAAATTCAGATTGCAGACACGGATTCATTACATAGAGTCGTCAATTTTCCACACGAGAGGTTTGTATTTAGCCTATTTAATTACCTCCCCAGCAGCTTCAAATGCCGCTAACCATTCCTCAGAGAATGGAGCAGCATCAGGTGGAGGTTTCACTATGGCAGATTCTTGTTTCCCATCTTTCCTGCAAATTTCCCTGCAGCAAATTACTTCCAAAATAAAGATTCTGAATGTGAATGAGGAGGCTTCTAAAACTGGGACAAAATATATGAAAGTTGAAGTGCGAAAAAAAGCACACATATCAACTAAAATTGTGATTCTAACCCTTGGACTAATGTGGTCGTATCCTTGCTGGAAGTTAAGGTACTACCAAGTTGATGTTGCCTCTGGACATCACAACTAAAACTTTCCCTGGGAACACTAGAATCAGCCTTTTCAGGTAAAATGCTACTTGTCAACTGACTAGCTTCTTCTATGCATCGGTTGTTTACAGGCAGTTCTGCTTCATCATTTTTGACATCCAAACCCACTTCTTCACTTGACTGACAAGATGAAACCATGACATTAACTCCTTCTGCCTCAGGAAATTCCTCTCTGTCCACATCCACAGCATCATCTTCAAGCGATGCATCGTAAATATTTGATTGATATTTTTGCACAGAAACTGACAACACATCCTCCATATTAGGGTCTTCATAAATTGTTCCTATATCGCTGGAATTATCTTGCAGAACAGGTTCTCCTTGGTAACAAATATCAGCCTTTGGACATTCGCTTATAGAGACATCATCTTGACACAGACTACCACTAATGGCAAAACATCTCTTTGGTTCTTTAAGACGGTTGTCCACAGTGGACATCTCATCTTTTGAAGACAATCCTTGATGAGTCTGTGAATCAAGTTCCGCTATGAAGCAGGGATCGTGAAGCTCAGGCTGATAATCAGATTGCTCATTTCGATGAGAAGCCAAGGAGAAGTTATCGTCCCCAGCCAACCCGTTCATCTTGAGTGAGCAATCAACAAATGAACTGCCATCCAACAGCTGCTGTTGTCCAACCACAGCGGAAGAATTCTTCATGGCATTATCAAAACTGTGAAATTCTTCATTTGTTGGATCTGCATCATCTTGCCAAGATGGATCTTCAACATGTACAGAGACATTAGGCTGGTTACAGTCCTTTAATTTTTGGTGTTGTCCAGAGGACCCACTAAGGCTATCTTCATGAGATGAGTTATGCACTTCTCCTGACAATAGCTCTGTTCCTGTCAGTGTATCAGGAAGTGGCATACCTGTCATTAAACTGACAGAAGCATTCTTCACTGACTGAAGCATTTGTTTTTCTTCCACATGATCACACTCCTTCAACTCCATTAGCATAATATCATCTCCATCTTGAACCACGGATACTAGCGGGGTTGAGACATATCTATCTTCCTCTTTGATCCCACTGCAATGATCACTTCCTAGACGAATAAAGGAAGCATAAGTATCATCAGTTGCTGCAACCATGTTTTGGTCTCTGTTCACCTTCAAAGAAGATCCCGGATTAAAAGCATCAACTTGACTAGGGAGGAACATGTTGTCAGTTGGTTGTCGGTCACTAAAGGAGGCAGAATTTTCAACCATTGGCTCCCTCTCTTGTTGTGCTGATTTATTTTCCTCGGCATATAGAACTTCTACTCTTTTAGCTTTGTCAGATTGGTGAACATTCTCTGATGGATGTACAGGGCAAAAAGCAGTGGAGCTGTCATCATTTTCAATTGCTCGTGCCCTTTCATGAGCAACTTGGTCTACAGCATGAACTTCTGGCTGTTCATTAATGCTCATCATGCATTTAGCACCCACCAATAACTCATCATTTTCATTTGCTCCTTTGTTTTCGCAAGTAACTTGCTCTGCAGCATGGTCACCCGCCAGGGAAGTGCCTCCACCATGACTAGCTGTGAGACTGCCGTAAAAAACCAAGTTCTCCAAATCTTCAATATATGATTCCGTGCTGCTGTCATGCAGTCCTTGAAAGCCATTGTCTGCCTGCTCTGCAAGTTTCAAGGGAAGTACACAAGATCTTTCTTTATTATTTACATTATCATCTTGATCATTTGAATTGTCTGTGTTCTCTTCACAATTTTTATGGAATTCTTCAGACGATCCAGCCCCCACAAACCTAGCTTGATTCTCTTGGTTCGCAACGGAAGTTTGATCATTATCATAGATATGAGATTCCACTACTTTAACTTTCTCTGAAAATTCAGAGGCACCTTTAGAACCGTGTAGCTGATGATCTGGCAATCCAAAACTACTCTGGATTCTGCAAACACCAGAATCAGCAGAAGGGGAATGGGAGAAAACAGTAGCATCCCCAGCTAAAACTTTTGATGGTGCTTCGACGCATTGGCTACCAATCATATCATTCTTCTCGTAATTACTCTTTTGCTCTTTCCCACAAGGTCCCATATGTAAAAATGGTATATCATTACCAACTGGCATGTTTCCGTCATCCACTCGAGGTTTTATCTCAATTTTGTGGAGTTCCATATGCCCATGAAGTTCTTCACTACCATCCTCGAGAAATCCATGAATCTTTTGATGGTTTTCCAAAGCATCATGTTGTATTTCCAATTTCATCTTTGATATATTTTGAGATTCCGGATCTGCATTTTGCTTTTGATATTCCAGGTTGAGAGATTTAGCAGAGACTTCCGTGCTTAACCGCATGTTCAGATTTGTGTCATCAATGGTCATCTTTTGTACTTTTTCATGCACATGTGGCGGCTTCAGCTCACTCAGAGGGTTTACTGCTGTATGGCTCATTGAACTAACTGTAGCAGACTGAGGGTCATAGCTTGGTCGGGTGTTGCTGTTCAATAGTCCCTTGGTAGAAGCTTTTGGCTGCTGAACAATATCATTAGGCATTAAAAGAGAAGAGATAATGTCAGATGTTTTGAAATGCTTTCTTTTAGTTGGATCTGATTAACCTCTAAAAACTAACTGAAGGCATTGTACCTGACCAAAGAATCCCAGAGATGGTGAAGGCATACGCAAACCAGATGGTGAAGGCATACGCAAACCAGATGGTTTTGGGGCCTTGAGTTGCACATGCTGAATGGACCCTCCAGTAAGATGAGCTTTTTCAGGATGAGCGGCTTCTACCTTGACAGATCCAGCGCCACTATCTGGTGCTGAAGGGTTTCTTCGACCTTCTATCTCCCCCAAACTATCATTCCTGTGAGTTAATGAAGTCGACCTGGAAGCTGATTTTCCCTGCTCATATTTCAAAGAAAATTAAGCAGATTAATAAGTTCTCTTGGTCTAGCTGATAAAGGTCCGTATCCACAAAAAGGAACGACGATATTCTCAAAAGGAGTACTTATGAAATTTGCCACCAGTTCTTTATTAGGTTGCCTTCACCGCAAATAGCATAGGATTCTTACCGAATTTCTTTTAGCTTGGGGAACAATGGATTTAGCTATTGGAGGCTTGCTACAAGGACCAGCTGGAGTACTAGGTCGAGAATGAGTTTTATTACTTGAAGAGACTTTCAGTCCGGCATTCTTTTTGTCAGCCGTCCCTGAGGAAGAGAGAGAATTTTGAACAAACAGTACACTCCAAATAAACCTACTTAAATTTTAGTCGTATGCACATTAAGTTTTTAGGCAACAGTTTATCAAAATACAAATGTTTAATAATATGAAAATCTCTACAGTGCCCTAAAGTTTACAGATGTTACCTGATTGAGCAAGCTGATTATGCTTACGTTGACCAACTCGCAAAGCAGTCTTAGCGGTTGGAGCGCGCAAACTGGAATCTGGCTTGGTAGCTGGCTTTTTAGAGGCCTTAACTTCTTTACTGGCCACCTTTGTTGAATTCACATTCACAGGCCTTATCAGTGTTCGGGGAAGTTAAGCTAAACTAAACTTTCCATTTGTATCACAGAGGTAAAAAGCAGAATAACAAGATTTTAACATTTGTTTGATATGCTAGAAGCTTAATCAAAAGGATATGGAGATAGGGCAGTGGATTGTGAGCTGCCGCTGCGCTTGGACCTGCTGCCATTGACATCATAGGTTGACAGCACCTTCCGCTTGGTCTGTCAAAAATTTTACCGAACAAATTAATCAAGATGACCCATTTTGGACTGACCAGGCAAGTATAATTTAGCAGTACATACACAGGCAAAGAAACACCGAAAACTACTTTCGTCATCACTGCTTCTAGAATTACCCCAATTGATAATGTTCATTGTTTCCAGGATAAAAAGGAAATCAATCTGCTAAAACACCTAAAACTACTTTCGTCGTCGCTGTTACTAGGATTGACCCAATTGATAATGTTAATTGTTTCCAGGAGAAAAAGGAAATCAATCTGCTTATTACGGAAACTAACCGAAGAAACCAGGGCCCTGTCGCGCTTAGTTAATGCATCTCGCTGATGTGGTGAACTGCCGTGTTTTGTTCTGCTCTCATTTGCAGCGTTTACCTGCGATTCTTTGAATAATTTCTCCTTGGGTGCAAGCGAATCCCCTGAATCGCTTTGGGAGTTTGGAAACTCGGACAACGATTCTCCCCCTTCTTCGTCGATCACGGGCAACTTCTCCCCCGTGGAGCTGCCAACGTTCCCGCTTATCATGGATAATTCCACGGGATCCAAGAAACCTGAAGAACAACAGTTCAAACGGAGTCATCCCAAGACACCATCTCTAAAAACATCTACACAGAATCACATCACTTAAATACAAAAGAAGCGCACCTTCTTCAGTAAAGAAGGCTCTGTCCCACGCTAAGCTTTTCCGCAGATTGTAGCCCCCGCCTTTCTTCTTCCTCTTCATCTGCTGCGGCTCCAGACTGAGCTTCACCATCTCGTACTTGTTCGAATTCACGTTCTCTTTGTTCACGCCATCTGTCAACGGCGGGGGGGGAAAAAGCTAGTCTCAGCGTGCGAGCGACGCTAATCGAAAGAATTCGGTTGAAGCGGAGGGGGAGAAAAAACCCTAACCGACAGGAGGGAGATGATGGGGCTTGGATCCGTGGATTTGAAGAGGCGAGCAGGAGAAGAAGTTCCTGGCGGCATCGTCGGTCGGAATCTGCTGCAGCAACGAGTCGTCCTCGCCGGAGATCTCGATCAAAGAGGGATCGGACGCCATTTTCGATCTCTCTCTGGCTCTGCGCCCTCGCTCTTCACTCTCTCAGCTTCGTTAGATGTTGTGGCTCGTTACCATTACGCCGATCGCGTGTTCTGTCACCGTTCTGTTTGTGGGGCTCAATTTTGAAAAGCGCACGAGCGGGAAGGATCGAAGACGGTGGTCACGTGGCTTTGCATTCTGTTTTCTGGGCCTAGGCCGAACCAAATTCAAATGGGCCGTGGGCCATCGGCCCACTATTTACAGAGCCAGTTTAGATGTAATAAATTTGTCTAGTTTTCATTTTTCGACTGTTCTCTTTTTTTATTTTCTTTTTTTGTTTAATGAATCGTGCCCTTTGTCTTGCTTAATCTGGAGAAGCTAGGTCTTTGTTAAGCTTTTGCTACATTCGGTTGAAGCCATAGAATAAGCCCGATTTTCCCCTCCAGCTTCATCCAAAGAAGCTTTCCATTCTCCCTTCCCTTCTTGGTAAAGCATATGAGAATTCATTTCCATGCAAACACACAAATTGAAATGCGCCTTAACCCGCCCAACCATAGAATTATCGAAATTCAACAGCCCCGGGAATAATGAGACCCACAACAACTAAACCGCGCATGGCTTAGAAAGCAATACTCGTTTGGAGATGTAGACAAAGGTTCTTTTCGAATAGAATTCTCTATCCATTGAGTACTACAAAATTTATTCTGACAACAAGAATCTTCTATACACACTCCATCCTTTCCCAAAAATAAAAATAAAAATTTGGAACATACAGACAGGGTGGCCTGACATTCTGCTAAATCCCTCTCTGGATGTGGTATTATTTTACAACTCTGAAAACCCCAAAAGTTACGTGTATAAGGATTTCCCACCTCATTTTTTTTTCCTTTTTGCTTTACAAAAAATCTCAACTTCATGGGAGAAAATGAGAAAAATTATCTCAAGTCGAACTGCCAAGCAGAGGAATCCTCGCAAAACAAGTTCTGAGGATCTGAGAGAGAGCCTCCCGTCAGATGTTGATCACCGAAGGGAAAACATAACATCTGCCTGCAGAAGTGGGGAGTCTGTCGGTGTTCGACCTTGCTTCGATGGTTAGGGATGCCGGGCCTTTCTTTGTACAACGTATATTTCGAACCAAACTCTCAGATTGATGAATTATAAACTCTCAGATTGATGAACTATATAACTAATCTTCCTCCTCAGTTAACAAGGCAAAAGCAAACGGTCTGAACTTGTAGCCATCACCATGGTAGAATTTATTTTGGAATTCTACCCAGTGAAGACGCAAGGCGTGAAGGAAAGCACTGAGGGTCTCCATCATTAACAATATGAATGCAGTTGCAAAAGCAAAAACTGCTAGCCCCACTAAACGGATGATAAAGCTGTCGTACCTATAATCGATTAACAGACAGTGATTGATTAGAAAAAAATAGTACAGCGTTGAGCACATCTGAACACATTAGATAGGCAGAGAAGTAAGTTGTGCATCTCACACGAGGTTAGAAACATCAATGGCCAATTTAATTCGATTTGATGTAAACAGACTAAGGGTCAGACACGCAAAGTGATTGATGAAGAAACAAATGTCATATCATGTCCGAGCTTACTAGATATAAAATTGGAATCATGCAGAGGTGTTGCTGGTGAAAGACGAGGCAAAAAATTATAACTTGCAACACAGTCAATGAAAAGAACTTACCCCCAGGCAAGTAATAGAACTTTCTCATAAAAAACAGTTGACAACTCCGAATGCGCCAAGCTGTAAAAGCAACATATTCATCACTACGAATGGTGGCATATAATGAAGAATGCTGAATGATGAAAGTCAAGGCTTTACCTTAACGCCCAAAGACGAAGATACGAAGCTGTATTTGAAACTGCGCCAAGGACAAACTCTATGGAATGTATCATTTGGTGCACAAAGACCTCACTAAAATTAAATTCCTCATGATGCTGCCGTGCAGAATCAGGTTCTGTGTCTACATCATTATCCATCTCAGAGGTGCCAAGCATCCGATAGGTACGGCCTTGAAATCTCTACAATGAATTAGGAAAATAACTGATACAGAACATCTACTAATCTTCATGTTCACAATTGATAAAGAATTAAGATGCTGAATTTACAAAGAAAATGAATACATATGCGTTGTTCTTTGAGTGGAGTGGCGTGGGATGGGGATGGGATGGGAGCAAAATGTATAGCTCAGCTGTGTTTTATAGTTTGTACGCACACCATCAGTACACGGTCTAGATGGCATTACTCTTCTACGCACTTCAGGGTATCTAATGCCACTTCATATGTATTCTACATCACAATTTTCATCCACCTTTCTCTGGTTTCTCTGTATTACCATCATATAACTGCTACATCAATCATCCTATCAACGCGTTCCTAATTATCTTATCAAATAGCTAAAAACATTCTTTTCTTATCATTTTGGTTTACCGTTGTCTTTATAAGCTAAATATGCACCAATACAGGGTTTTTCAATATCCTGATCGCTCAAACATGACTTCAAAATCGGGGCTTCCAAGCTGCTCAATAGTTGAGCCAGCAATGTGACTAATTGATTCATGAGAATATGGTCATCTATTTGTTGTTATGTATATTTACAGACGTCACGCCTCAACATGTGAATCCAACGTCAACCTATACTTTATGCAGAACAGTTGATTCACTAATTTCCTCTCTGCACAATCGATCTAAGTTAGCTATTTGAGAGATTCAGGTATCTAGCTCCTATTCAGAGCACTACCTACAAGGCCCTTTTCTTGTTCCCAGACTAAATTTCGATCCACTTTGTGCTGTTCCTACTTAATCTAAATCCTTCAAATTGATTCAGCTGCCTCCCTTTCTAGATAAATGTTATGTACTGATTTACTTTCACTCAAGGGTTGGCCAACTAAGTAAACAACTGTGACCTTGTGCCTCACGAAGCAGGCCAGGTCACAAGGATCTTATTCCTTATCAATGACATGTATCGTCTGCCTTTGACCCAACCACTGAGGTGGAATTACTCTAGTCCGGGCCCCCGAAGTTAGTCAGGGATACCACCTAACCGGAACACAAGAAAATAGGACATTAATGTAGACAAATCTTACATGCGACCACATAAGTTAGATAAACTCAATATATTCCTCAAAGGAGAGATGTGCGAATTGAGATAAACTTATCCTAGAAAAGAACAAAAGAAACAGGGAAACCATAATCGGAAGCATCCAGCATATTTAAGCAACGTTTATTGGAAAAAGCAACCCCAAAGATTTGGGACCAAAAGCAAGATTATGCGCCTCGGGTGGGTTAGAAATTCCAGGTTTGAACATACCTCAGAGTGAAGCTTCTTCAAAATAAAAGGTTTTGGGAAGAGCATCCATGGAACAGCAATTAGAGCCAAAAGCAGTAAAATGATCTGCAATGACATTCAGTTGCTGTAAAAATGAGATGTAAAGCCAATGTATACAACTTCTCAGTTGAGAACATTTAAAACAGTCACCTGAAGTGGTTTCTGGCCCCAGAAAAGTTTGTTTTCGCCAAGATCATCGGTGGGACTCAAAAACATGTAAATCATCACATGGTAAAGGTCTGCTTGAGAACCAGTGCACCATTTGACGACAATGAGAAGTGAAAGATACCCAAACAGGCTGTTAAGAAAGATCATTTGTGGCACAAACTGGAACCTAACATATAAAAAGGTTTAAGTTAATACTTCTCTCACATCTTACCGAATAAATATAGAATAGCAGTCACTCTATGTATTGTGAGAGAGAAAACCTGATATCCAAAGTGCTCTTGAAAAAGCGTGCATTGAAGTAACTTAGTATGATACCCAGATTCATCTGCACCACACCCAATAGAATTGACATCTTCATTTTGAGAGAATTCAAGAAAGGAAGCTCTGAACGACTCCCTCGCCAACTAGGATCCACCCCAAATGGGTAAGGATCTTGGTATTTGATCAGACCAACTAAATGGGCATCACTGAAAAAACAAACCAAGTCAAATTAAGAATTTGCATGAATAAACAATTTCAAGCACAATAAAGGCACAACCGATTAACAGTAGGATGGATTTACTCGATGAAACTTAAATAGTGGAATTTAAGTGAAGAAATTGCAAATTAAGCGCGAAAGGGCTAAACTACAGCAAATAGTAAATTTTCAGATCCAATCCGACCGGAAAAGTTAAGAAAAATAGAAACTCCTTGAGACCACAACGGATACCTATAAATGCAACCTGACTTTAGCCCAAAAAGTGCAGACTATCTTGAAAGTGGAAACTAGCTACACTAAACGACAGCCGATTTCTTCTGGCAAAAGCTACCTAAGGCAATGATAACCCCAACTACATATCATGTACAAACATTTGCTGGAGGCTCTCGCCCTGATAATCCAAATTGGACTATGGGCTTCTTCGCTAATATTGAATCTAGTGATTGATTTTCACAAGATGGAGAAATTAATCTAGTGATTGATTTTCACAGGATGGAGAAATTGGAAGCATAAGTTATATTAACATCATAAGAAGTCAAAGAGAAACGTTTTACATAGCCTTGATGTCAATTACTTCAAGTATTACAAATTTTGTCAGATTTCTCGCTCTCGTAATCACTTGAGTGATATTTTGCAGCAACATGCGAACGCCCAAATTATCATGATGATGAGGCCACATCATACATGCTCAAGTGACTTCTAAGTGACCCATGAATTGATTTAATGGACTTATATTTTACTAGAGATTACTTCCAATATAAGCGGAAGGAGATGATGTTCTCAGGTGGTGCTTCCTTTCACTGAAGCCTCCTTTTCTCATTCTCAACTAAAAGGGATGTGGGAGGAAAACGGAAAAGGATTTGGAAAAGGATTTGACAGTAGACTCGTTGAAAAAGTTAAGGAGTTATAAATATTCACCAGCACTTTTTACTAAAATTACAACACCAACTTAGCTTCTTGAAGAAGTCTATCTACCTAAAAGACTATTCTAGAATTTGGCCTTGTATTATTTAGCTTCTCAAAGAAGCTAGGAAGTATAGAATTTTCCTTTTAAACTCCCCAAGAAGTTAACCTCTCAATGAAGATAGCCTTTCATGAAAAGTTAAGGTCATTCGTGGACACAAATTTGCAAGTTCACGTGGACTCCTTATATTTATGTATTGCTATTGAGCAAGTAATATAAGTAGGCATGTTTACTCTTGTTTTGGTTCGGGACACAAGATGAAAGAAACCTGGAGAGTGTGGTGCTCTTTGTGAGCTGTGTGGGGCATGAGTTAAGTGGCCTGTGTCTGCAAGAGTGGTGAGAACTTGATTTCCATGAATTTGTGGGTGACGTTAGAAGTGTTATGTTTTTACGTGTACTTTGTTTCATTGAAAAATAAAAGTAAGTTGTTTGCTTAAGTGCCCATCAATATTTACACTCGACAATCGGTATCAGAGCTTCCTCGACCAAACATATTGGTATCAGAGATTCAGAGCCAACTTTCGTACCCAACACTTCTCTCCAAAAAAAAGAGAAGTACCATGTTCATGGAAGAATATCTTGAAACTAAGAGTTAAACATTGATATCTTAATCAGCATGGAAGCTTTGGATGCTAGCACAAAAAGGAAACAAAAGGACAAACCTGCAAGAAGCATCTCGGCATTTGTAAGCCGACCCACCAAATATGTGGAATGGAACAGAGAAGAATTCATTGTATATCAGTCCACAGTAAATTGAAAAGAGAGACATCAAAAGGAGGACATAACGCCCTCCAAAGAGCATCTCCATAAAGCTCCCAAGTTTCTGGCACCAGTAAATACGCTCATTAAATATAGAAACACATGTCAAAGCATATAGCATTGACTTATAGGAAAACTTTGAACGAAATACTCTTGACTTTGCCTCAATCAGTTGCGAAAGTGCTTCATATAGATCAATTTCACAGTGGATAACATACCTGACCAGTGAGCTTCCTTTCCTGCGCGATAAGGACCAAAGCTCCAAGCAGTAAGCATATTCCATGGCCCCAATCTCCAAACATTACAGCAAAAAGGAAAGGAAACGTAACGACAGTGTAGACTGCAGGATTTGCTTCTTGATACCCAGCAACACTGGTCAAATGCATTGTCACATCAGAATATGATGCTCAACTGAAGTATAAAAAACATCCACTCTTTGTTGATGATGTTTCAGACTCACGACGAACATGTCCACTCTTCTGACATGTATTAAAATAAAAGCCAATTGTCGACGAACTTTTGTACATAAAACAAAAGGCAAATGCACCCATAAAATGAGAAAAAACAATTGTGCTGAGAAAAGTCAAAACACCTAAGAATCAATAGCGAAATATTTTGCAGAACCACTCAAAAAAATTATGCCTATCAACTGATCATACAGTTCAAGGAGTAAAATAACTGTATCCAATAAAATAAAAGTCCTAAAGTCTAGGCTGGCACTATCCTTGGATTGTAGGTGCATCAGAACTACTGATCTTGGAGTTACTGTGACTGCGTTAAGCATAATAAGTTAAAAATTTAAAGAAGTAGCTCTGTTCATACTGAACACATTTCTAGAAACTATCATCTTATGAGATATTATTCAAAGAATGAAGACAATGAAAGATTGTTTCAAAATAACAAAATTTCAACTGTTGATTTTTATTTTGCATTTCAGAA
Source organism: Syzygium oleosum (assembly GCF_021117445.2). Lineage (NCBI taxonomy): Eukaryota > Viridiplantae > Streptophyta > Magnoliopsida > Myrtales > Myrtaceae > Syzygium > Syzygium oleosum. The sequence goes on from NW_026607487.1 coordinate 10,704,132, forward strand.
GGAAGCATTCTGTTATGCACGTCCAGACCACAAAAAGACAAACTCATTCAAAGCACTCACAAATCACTGTCAATAGGAGTCTATCATAACCAAGGCTAAATGCTAACTTCTGCAGATTCAGCTTCCTCTGGAAGAATAAAACAAAGGATAGCATGCAACTTGCAATAAGCATCACATATAGCAGCAATTTGAGCTCACCCATAAGCATCAACAATTTCCTGAAATGCACTTGTAAAACGATTTGTTCTGAAAAATGTGGGAGGGGATTCTGGAGCATCCATCTCATGAAATATTATTCCAACTTGTGAGTTGCTATCATATGTAGCACGTTGCAGAGCCTCCTGAATCTGTAAAAGAGAAAATAATTTTGATTTTAGAAAGTAGAATATGACTACACTTGAAATACATAACAATGAATTGGCGAACTAGGTCACCAGATAAAACCAAATTGAAGAGCTCAAAGAGAACTGCATAGCAATTAACCTTAGCCTTTGCAAATATTGGACACCAACCCTCTCCAACAAGACATTTTTTTGTGACGTCAAAGTTCAGCATATTCAATGTGTCATATATAGCTTTCTCCCTCCTTACCTGAAAAGCATGGGAAACATAATCAGTTTTTTTAACTAGAAAAGTTTAATGAAACAAAATATCTTCGAGCCTTACTCTCAAGTCTGTTTCACTGGAAAATATAGAGCCATAATACCAATGTTTATTTCTTAGCGATTTAAACTGCAACTTACCATGCTCATCCATTTGTTCAAGTGAAACTGAATGGAACTAAGAGCTTTGTTTCGGTGATTGTAACCAGCATCCAAGGTTGTTTCTATTTCAGAAAGCCGAGACAGAACCTGAAACCAAGAAAAACACTTTCATCCAAGTACTCTCTTCAATTGAACAAGAATTAAGTCTGCCAAGTTTCCTGAAATCCACTTACTTCTTGACTGATTTGTCTTTGCTTGGTTATATCTTCAGGAACAGGATAGCAGTGAGCACTAAATGCCTCACAGATTTTTAAAATCTTCATTCTAGCCTGCTCTCCAGAGAAAAAAACCACAAACACTATCTTCTCAACCTGCAAGAACAAATACAAAAGAAGTGGTCAGAGACTGTTCAAGAACAAGCTTCCACAGAACTACACAAAAATAGATGAATTTCGAGGACAAATTGTCGATGAAAAATTTTATTAGAAGAAAAGGAGTTTGGGCAGTAGATTTGATTTTGCTGAAAAAAGTAGGTACCGATTCAGATGTTACAGGATCAACTATATCTTCATCAGCTGGCGCCTGATTAAAAAGCATGTTTCCTCTTGTGGCACGGAAAAGCATCCTCTCAAAGATTTGCACTTTTGACTTACATATAATGCCACTGATAAATCTTACACGAGAGTGCTCCATTGTTTCAGGTCTCATTTCCTGAAAGCCAACAGTATTCCACATAAGATATATTAAGTTAAGAAAAAACGCTAGTATTATCCACAAAAAAGACAACAGCAGTGCCAGTTAAGCGCACATAAAGTTCAGCATGACAATGAATAAAATACCTTCTCAAGTAAGGATGCTGTGTCAGTATAGTCACCATTTGAGTGAATATTTTCGTCCAACTCTCTATCCTCCACAACCACAGGACTCTTTCCTGAGACAAGAAAACCACCTGCCTGGTGGTGGCCCCACAGAACAAAATGAAACAATCAATATCCCTTCAAGGAGATTAAAACAGTGACAACCACAACTAAGCCTTTTTTTCCTACAATGCTGTTAAGCTATAATCATTCCAACACTGTGCTATATTGAGGAAGATTCTTAAGCTCGAGGTCCATTGGGGCAGGACTCGGGTCCCATAAAGCCTCTCTTTGTCCCTTCATTTTCAAGATGATATTAGAAAGCAAAAGTTTTCAATGCCTATCCAAGATTAACCAGCAGACTCTGAAACATAGTCGAATCAGAGAGAGGTTTTAACCTTACATCCAAAGATACCAACAAACAAAGTTCATCCAATCTTCAGACTTCAGATTAGCACACGCATTTCATGTATGACAAACAGCAGCCAGATTAATACTCTAACCTACTCATGAAATTGGCCAGTAAAGCACCAATATATGAGGCAAAAATAGCTTGCCAATCAACTGGAACAGCCCGTAGCCCCTGTCCATCAAAAGAAACAATACACCAATCTACCTCCATTGAAGCTCAGATACAGCATCCGTACAGTAAATCCAGAAGACAAGATTCCAGCACTTAACTCCAGCCAACACAACTTGGCAAGCAAAAAATGTCCTAAGGAGGACATGAGGACATGCCTCTGTCATACTTAATATTATAATCTGTTTATTATTCCACAATTCACCAAAGAAGCTAGGTTTAGAAGATCTTCTAACTTAGACTTTTAATCAATTCTACAATGCAAAAGGAAGAAAGTCAATATGGAAATTGAGGTAGCTGGTTGGTCCTTGAAACAAAGCCAGAGTGAGGAAGGAGAAAGGAAAATACCTTTTGCAAAACCAATTTAAACTCCAGAAGCTCATTATAGGCCAGACGAAGTTTCTCGCTATTTGCATTCATCTCATTTAGCTCATGTTCATGCTCACCAAGTTGGATCTATGGTCAAACATCACATGCAGCATATCAGTTGAATTATCCAATTGTGAATGCAAAATCTCAAGGCGAAGCCTTGCAAGCAGGAAAAGCAATTGTACAAAAAATGAACCTCTAATTCCTCCAACTCGACATCTGGTTGTGTTGCCGAGTGCAGGGAAGATACTAGACCAGCCTTACTGATCTGATCTTTGAACAAGCGCAATTTTCGTGACATCTCTCCACATCGTTTCACCTGCCAATGGCATTCCAAAAGGAAGAAGTATCAGAGACGTTTCCTCTGGATGGTAATGGAATTTTTTGGCAAAATCTGAAGCCCTTTTGTGCATTACAAAAGTATGTCAACTACAGCTGCAAAGGTACCTGATTAACAAACGTTCTCTGGAAAGGACTTCTATCTGCATTAAGCTGCAAAAGGGTAACATCATTGAGCAGTAGCAGGTACATATTGCTTACCAGTATAACTATCTTACCTCCTATAACACCACAAAACTTTGATTTCGGTTTCTTTTTCTTCATCAGTCAGTTTATGGTATTTATACCAGATCAAAAACAAAATCAAAATGGTGGGGGGGGAGAAAAGGCTCAATTAGATTGATAATTTTCTTTGACAATAATCTCTTGAAGAATGATATATCATGGCGTTTCTTTGTGTCAATCTGCTTCTCACGTGAAAAGATTCTATATTTTGGCAGCAAAACATATATTTGACATCAAAGAAGACAACCTCTACAGAAATTAGCTTAGGAAAGAAAATTACTAAGGTTCGATAAGTGACTTCACTTTCGCCCTAGATTTTCACGAAGCAAAAGATTTCTCAAGCTACGGGACCCCATTTTACCATTTCCCTCTTAGTCTCTCATTTTCTTTACCCGGAAGCTATTGCCCAAAATGCTAGTGATCTAATGGTCTTCTGTTTCTTTTCAATTTAATGTACAGTCCATGGTTTCTTCCAATTGTCTATGTGCCTACGTGGCCAAGAGTGAGAGACTCCGTCGCCAATAGATTACATAAGAAGTTTGATGCCACTCGAGAGTCCGTAACTCTCTCATCCAAATCACTAGCTCGTACTTGAAAGTCCTTTATATCTCTCATCCCAATGCATTGTATTAAAACAAGGCATCTCTCATTCAGAATATCTCGAATCCTGCCAATGAGATTCTTTATGCATTGTCCCAAGCCCTTCTAGGTTACCGACCTCCTAAATTTAATCTGAACAGCTCTTACTCACCTCCACTTCACTGAATTTCCCTTTTTTGCACCATACTATGGCCCGAAAAAGCAAAATCAATAACTACGCGATCCAATGGCAACATACAGTCCCTAAAAGCAAATCCTACCGCATCGCTTCGTAACTCGACACGAAGAAAACAATCATTCCGCCCTGACTGGGTCATTGATCAGTAACTCCTACTCCACTTAAAAGTACATTCATCGAATCGCCCTCCAGCGACAAAAACTAAACGCCAATTCGATCTGGAACTCGAGATCAAGGGACGACGGAGTCGGATGCTTACATCGCGGAACTGGAGGAGGCCGAGCTCGCCGAGATAAGTGACGGCCCGGTGAGCGGACTCGAAGGGGATGATGAGCTGCACGAAGGTCATCTTCTCGGAGCGCATCAGATCCATGGCGGGCAAGTTGTCGAAGAACTCCATTTTTCTCTCCCGCTCCGCCGAACGGAAGCGGCGGTTTTGGCCTCCGCGCAAGGGGGTGTGAACGTTGCGCGACCGGCGATGGGCGTCGGAGCTCCGGCTGGCTTCAGATCTGATGGAACGGAACCGTCGTCATCGTCTCGGCAGGAGAAGGAGAGAATATGAATGCGCTTTGACGCGGATTGAAAAGCCCCCGGAGCCCGCGTTTTAGTGGGCTAATTAGGTTGTTCCGTTTTTGCAAGACAACGATTTATTTTACTCATTTCAGTTTTGGATTCATTTGCTTCCCATTCGACAGATTTGCTTCCACTTTCCCTTGCAGATCAGATGTTATAAATAAATCATTGTGACTATTGCCAACGTTGCCTTTTCCTTTGAACATGACAGGGCGATACTCTAAAACTGAGTTTGGTCGTTTGGATTTTTAGTCATCGGAACAGGATAAAATATGGAATTCAATATATTATATCCACTATTTGGTGAATCGCAATTTAAAGCCGGGTAATTTTATATCATATCATATTTAATGTTTAGTATGAACGACATATCGATGTAAATAACCTTGAATATATAAAACGGAGATGATAAGAATTTCTCATGATTCATTACCAAATAAATTACAAATGCACAAACATAGATAACCTTCATCGATCAATTCATAATTGTCATACGATCTACATGTTAAATCGGACTGACAATTGCAAGAAATGTAAACGGGTTATACCAACATTGACGAGGTAAATAACTATTGAATGTTAAATCAAGTAAAAGAGAGAAAACGTGATCATTCACCTTTGCGATTTCAAATAAGGGCATGATGTGTCATTGTTTTCACAAATAAGAATCTGAAGTGTTCTTGTCTCAAATATGGGCCTGAAATGGTTATATCGGTCCCAAAAAAGGACTTGACCTCACTTGCCGAAGGGCCTTTTCGTCCTTTTCTTTTTTGAACTGTTTTCCTTTTTTTCTTTTTTCCCTCCCGACGATAGCCAGTGGAGGTCGCTAGACTCAGGCGAGGTCGCCCTTGTCGACGTCGGGCAAGTGTAAATCTAGGCTGCGCAGGCGACGGTGACCCTCGCCCGCCCAGGCCAAGTAAGGCGACGCTTGTTCGACACTAGCGCAACCCTCACCTAAGGCCGACTACCTCGGCAGGGCATCAATGGGGCACGAAGATGGCCAGGGGAGGAAAAAAGAAAGGGAAAAGGTAAAGAATAGGAAAGTAAAAAAAAAATCAAAAAAATGTACTAAAAATTTTTGTGACTAAAATACTCATTTTTCGATGGCCGGAATAGTCACATATTGGCCGGCTGGCCAAAAGTCTTTATTTGAAATGATTTAGCCACTTTATGCCCTTATTTAAAATAATGTCAACTTCATGCTCTTATTTAAGAAAAATAAGGGCATTTTAGGTCCTTCTTTGAAATTTTCCCATCTATTTTTTCTGAAGTAGATATGGACTTGCAACGTGTTTATTTGTTCTAATATTTTTTTCTTCCTCTCTATCTTAAGGTATAAAAAATGAGCGCGTCAAAGTCAAGCAACCATGTTCACATAATTAAGTGTGATGATTGAGAAGGATGACAAATGAAAAGATCAAGTAAGTTAAGAGGCCTCGATTTGCACCACAAAAGGAAGTTCGAGGACCCGATTGCCAAAGGCTGCATAAATTAGAGGACTAAAAAGAAATTGGCACATACCACGAAGAAATTGCAACTTCCCAGGAGACGAGGCTGGAGCTCGTCTAGTGAACAGTGACAGCCCAATCCAGATTCCAAAGAGCGTAATTTTGTTCATTAGGGGCCGACACCGAAAAGAGTGTTCATGAAATAACTCGGACCAGATGGGCTAATTTGGGCCGTCCGGCCCAATTACATCAGAGAGCGAGGTTGGGATTTCTAAGAAGGTTTGCAACTTTTGCCGGCCACACATTTCCTAAAGCCTTTCTACATATACTGACATAGCGACCAAAAGAAGAAAAATGAAAAAAAAAAAAAGGAAATCAACACATCGGATGTGGGGAAATTGTCCAATTAGTCATGAATCTATTAAGCTGTTGTCAACTCAGTCCTAAATTATTCAATTTAGTCATGATTCTTTGCGCGAAAATCCTATATAGTCCTTTCGGTCAATTTTCGTCGTAAATCGCTGACGTGGAATTGTGCCACGCAGGATTGCCGACGACGACCGGACCACCACGTCGGGGGTTATTCTAGCGAAAATTAACTGGAAATACTATATTGAAATTTCGTACCAAGGTTTAGGACCGAATTGGCAAAATAGAAAAGTTTAGGACGAAATTGGTATATGTACAATAAGTTTAAGATTGTTTGTGTAATTTACCCCAGCAGGTGAATATATAAGATTTCCTATAGCTGAAAAAACGGTTCAAAGTTCAAACTACGTTTGAAAAAAAAAACGTTGAACTGCTGAGAGGTGCAGGTATCGCATGGATTGACGAGGCATCGGAACGTGAATTCTTCTTTAACAGCCATTACAATCTCAAAAACCATTCAGTTGTGTTGTGCATATTACAGGCTCAAGCTCCAAACAGTAACGTTCAAGGATAACTTCATACTTGGACGTTTCTCTCTCGATTATCAATGTCGTCCGGGACTCATTAGTGTCGTGTTTTTCTGTTTTCTCTGTCGTATCTTCCTTTTCCACTCTGGAAAAGAGTGGACGAATGAGATGGAGAAAAAAAATACGGAGAAAGCTTGAATTAGGGTAATCGGTTCATGGCAGGTAGGTTCTAGACCGAAGAACTGGAAACCGAACCGGTCAACCCTAGAACCGATACCGTATTGGCCGGTTTCAGCGTTGATTCGGGAATCGACCTACCTTTGTCTTTTTCGGTTTCATTTCTCTATTCAATTGCTCAGCTAGTTTATATAAGCAAATCTCATTTAAGCAACGGAAATTTAACACGGAGTTGGCAGAAGACAGGCATTCCCAAGACCACGAAGTAAAGCATGTTATCAAAGTATTGAACGAATGCGATGGCAATTGCAACATTGTTGAAAATGTTGTTGCAGAAATGCAAATGCGGCAGCATCAAGGCCGGCTCTTTGTAAGACCGGTTCGGTCCGATTACTAATCCGTAATAGTTCTACTATATGGGAGGACATGCACTTCTACGATCTCTTAAATATATCATAAGACGCTTCGTTATAATTATATATATAAACGTTGTAACGAGTCGATTGCAAGACAAATTGCCGTAACTTAATACAAAAGAGTTAGTAAAAATAAGTGGGTACCATAAATAGCAACGTACATGATATATTCTCGGGAATCATTTATGGAACCGATAGAGATTGAAAATACAAGGAACTAAATTTTAAGGGCCCCCCCGCAGCAATTGTTCTTCGCGGTTCGGCGAAACACTTGCGGATCGCGTCTCTTGTCAAACTCGATTTACCAATTCACCCCTCTGTTCTATCTTCAAAATCGATGCGACGGGGGTCTAGTCGAGGCCGAAAGGGTAATTTTCAAAAGGAAAAGAGTATTATTTTTCTTTTTCTCTCCAATATTTTTTTTTTTTCCCTCTTCCAAACAACTCCCGAGGAGAATTCAAACTCCACCACCACTTCGCAATTTCTTCTTCACTTAGGATTCTATTTCTTCCTCTGCAATCTTCTCGCTCCGAACATGACAGTTCGCCGCCTCCTTTTCAATCTTCTACGCATCGGCCCCAACGGCGGGCGGGGGGGACCAAAAAGGACAGCGACGTGGGGAGGGTGGGGTGGTGGGAAGGGGGGGGAATCTGTGCCTTTCTTCCCGGGGGACGGCGAGAGAAGCGAAGCGGCGGGGGGCCCGACCCCGGTGGAATTGGGGGCGACCTTGAAGCGGGCCAACCGCCGGCCCTCCGCGATGTTGATAGTAGCGGCTCTCCAGTTATCTAATTTTCTTATCCTCCGTTTCCCTTCCATCCCAAACTTGCCAAGATTCGCCTCCCGGGTCACCGTTTTCCGGAAGCCACGTGTTGCCGCACACCCGCCCCACATCTTCTTTGCCGGCCCCTCCCCCACCACCACCGACCTAATCCCATCATGTCGGCAAGCGCTTTGCATCCAAAAGAAAATTCATAGGACGATGCTATTAAATTGACATATCAAGTGATGTGCTCAACTTTTGATAAAATGTTGAGTATACAGCCTTGTCATTTGAAAATTCATTTAATTGATTTGAATGTTCTAATATGTTAATTAGTAAATCGGTGCTAGTATTTTAGCGGTGCATCTATCGCTCAAAGGTACGTTACAACGACTATCAATCGATCAATGCATGTATTGGACCTGAAAAGATGAGAAAGTACATATATGTTACAGTGAGGACATTTTGTTCATTCAACGATTTTATGTCGATATGACGTGTGGAATCGTATCCGTTGGAATTGTTTTTTTTTTCCGATGTTATTTCTAGTTTTTTTTATTTGTTTGATATTTTAAGAGCTCATCTTCTGAGTAAAATTTTCCTTACTAGAGCAGAAATATGAATTTCTTTACGGAATGAATATAGTCGTCAAAATTACAAAAAGAAAAATGTGGTGTTGTCCTAATCTTACTCGTGAAGCTTTATTGCAATTGCGAAATTCGTCCTTTTCTCCCCTGAGCGTATAAATAGGCTCATTAAAATTCAAGCTTTTTGTAAGTGAAGACAATTATACTATACAAGCTCATTAATGCTATTAAGTTCATACTAAACATTCCAAACGACCCTTTGCTCGAAAAGCCAAGCTTTGAATTGAGTCGGAGAATTGTTTTTCCTAAAAAATATGTTTATTTTTAATTACTGGAAAAATAACAAAATGTTCATCTAACGGTTTATTTTTTAAAAAATAACTTGCATAACGTGAATAAAAGAAAATAATGTTAAGGTTTTTTCTTTAAAAAAAAATTCCCTGCAATTAACATTTTGAATTTTATCAACGTTTCATTATGTTGAATGGGAATTGGAGTCTAATCGTGCCTGCGCGTAACATGTGCATGAAAACTAGTATCGATTATCGGTGAATATTAATTATTGCGAATACTAAGAAATGTACGGTTGTCACAGTTGTCACCGGCGACAACACCTTCATCCTGCAATATATTCTTTACCCTAAACTTGCTTGTTCGATATTGATCAATGTTAGCAAACGATATCTTTGCACCAAAAAGTGATCAAGTTGCCGATATGGATAAACACATGACTAGAGCGTGAGTATTATCAAGCACGTGACTAAAGCGATGTATGGGTAGCAAGGGTCGACAAAAATACTGATTAATGAGATTGGCAAGCTGTCAAGGTATCAAGAGAAAGTTAGATGCATAGCGAATATCAATTACAGGAGGGAAGTTGTAGAAAAACAAAGTGATTGAGGACGTGCAGCAATAGGCACACGTTTTCGAAAGAATAGACGTGCAAGGAGAAGACATAACATTGTGAGAATATGGGCAGAACTTTCGGATATGTAGGAACATGGGTGCAATCATTGAAAAACCGCTCTGGAACAGTTATGGCACTACTACTATAAATACCAGCCTAGGCAAGGGTCGCCCTCGCCTGGGCTGGCCTGGGCGCTCGCCCGACGCCAGCGAGGGCGGCCCTCACCTAACACGGGCTGGGTGGCCCTCGCCCGACACCGACGCCAGCGGAGGTCGCCCGACCAGGCGCGGCTAAGAGGGAAGAAGAAAAAATGAAAAAGAAAAAAGAAAAAGGAAAAGAAAAAGCAAGTAAAAAAATAAAAAATATATATACATATAATTTTTTTTTACTAAAATATCTCTTCTCCGATGACGGAATAGTCACCGACCGGCCAAAAGTTATTATTTGAGACGATTTAGCCACTTCAATTCCTTATTTGAGATAATGTTCACTTTATATCCTTATTTAAGAAAATACCTCTATTTCGAACTCCTTTTTGGAATTTACTCTATTTTCTATTTAGAGTCGACGCACAACCTTTTTTTTTTTTTTTATGACCCAGGGAACCCCGCACGGCCGACAGCCGGGAGTTTTTTTTATGACCCAGGGAACCCCGCACGGCCGACAGCCGGAAGGTAAACTCTGGGGGCGACACGTGCTAGCCACCACACACGTGCACCGGTTAAGTCACCCTGCGGCACCCGGGATTCGAACACTCAACCTTTTGCGAGAGGAAGAGTGCGCGCTCCAACAGCGCCACCCAGGCGGGTGGTGTGCACAACCTATTTCGTTAACTTAAAAACCAAAAAACGACTCCCGATGCAAGGTATTTCGCCGCTTCCAAAATCCATAATGTGAACTGAGGTCGCAGTAGTCCAACGACGCAGCCTTACATCGATCTTAACATGGAAAAAAATCTGCTTTAGTAATCATTAACCAAAGACCAAGACCCTCTGCTCGCAATTTTAGATTGTCGTGGGTGGGAGGGGGGATGTTGAGATTCTTTTCTTAACAGACGACGCAATCAAATCATGTGCCGGGGCACGGTTCCCTAGTCCCTCTTTTGCTTGGCCCTCCTCTCCCCCTCCCCCCCTGCTTCCTTTGACCGGAAACTTTGACCAGTCAACTCACCCGGGCCCCGCATAATTTAACTGACCGGGGACCCTCTATCATCAATTCTAACACTTTGTGGATCAACACTATTGCTTTCCTTAGTTTTTTTTTTTTTTATGATCCTCTAAATTCCCACCATGAAATAATATATTAGGTCCTAAGCAAGACCTTGAAAGGTTTCGTCTCGCTCATCGCACAAATCTCGAGATCACCGGGATAGGTATTCCCTTTTTCTGGTGAAGATAAAAGTTATAAGGAGGAATTGAGAGTATGCGGGCACCGACACGTTATAATAGGGAATGCATTCGTGGAATTCGCTCCATAGGACGGATAGGCCATGAAGGTGAGTGAAAGAAGCTCCCTTACTATTGCTTTCCCATATTTTATAATTTAGGTCCTTAGCAACACTTTGAAAGGCTTCGTCTCGCTCATTGTACGGGTCTCGAGATCACCGGAATATAAAATTTTCAGAGGGTATTCTCTCTTTTCGGTGAAGATAAATTTATAGCAAGAATTGAGGATATGCGGATATCGACATGTTAAAATAAGAAACGACGGTCATGGAATTCGCTCTAAACAAGATGGACGGGCCGCGGAGGTGAGTGAAAGAAGCACCTTTCTTTACTATTGCTTTCCTATATTTTATAATCTGTCAAATTCCCACTATGAATATTAAGTTATTATAAGTCATCAGTGAGTGGTCTTAGGTCAGTATTTATTGTGGATTTAATTAATTTTTATTATTTATTTATTTATAAATTTTAATATATTTAAAGAGGTGGGGGCAGATCCATAGGATCCGAGAGATCTTCGTTTGGATGCGGGAGTGGGATCAATCATTGCGGCCTTATTGTTCCCCGCTCCGGACAGACGGTGACAGGTTAACATTCTTTGCTGGTGTCGTTGGATTTCCCTCCAATCCAAGAATCTTGGCCTCGAAATGGTAAGATACTCGCGATTGGGACGATGAAAAAGTGGCTGAAATCTGAGCCGTCCGATCGCCATTGATTGGCCCGATCATCGTGTCGAGGGGACACACTTGCAGAGGAAGTGCCTTTCATGGTGTCCCCCCCTAACTTGGATTTTGGAGCTCGCAACCTCCGAGTGAAACTTCTTCTCGTGATTCTACAGATGATCGCACCTCGTGAATAGTCCATGCTCAGAAAATGATCACTAGATCACTAGAGACTCGATAAATTCATTCGCGGAATTTTGTATGGTTCATATGGATATTAATTTAATTCTTACAAACGTAACCCTATGCATTAACGACCACGGGGTCATCAAAGTGGAATAAACCGATTACACGGACCGTATGCCGAAGGTGAATTGTTCATTCAATCGACAGACAAAAAAAGATGTTCTTTCGACGAACTTAGAATGCAAATTAAATATTAGATGACCGAATTTTCCCGTGATTTATCCGTTCCATTCATATCTTCATATTTAAAAATAGTCTATCCAGCGCGCATAATATATCGGTCCATCGACCAAAATCTAAAATGCGCACAATGTCGCGGGAACTTGCACCATGAACGCGGATCTCATCCGTCCATTTCCTCTCATCCTTCCATTACACCTGCTCCCTTCTAAAGGGACCACATGAGCACCGAAGCAAGCAAATTCCATGGTGGGCTTGAAGACGTTAATGGGGGGAGGGATGCAGATCGTGAATGGAGAGAGTTCGTTCAAAGATCATTCTACCACTGTCACCACTGTCCCCTCGCATCATCATTAGTCAGCATCATCAGAAAACCTCCACCAATGAAATGATCATAGACCTACCAAACAAGAAAACAAAAAAAACAATTACTTTTGCTCTTGGCTAATTTTTCAAAATACACTAGAAAAAAAATGATGTGATACTGATTTTTATTGGGATGCATCCCATCTGCAACGAAAGATTTCCTCTTTCCAATCATGTAGACAAAGATGCAGCAACACTTGTACAAACAAGGACTGAAACAGACGCACCTACCGCTTACTTCATCAGAGACCCAAACCTTCACGCGCGTGTTTCTTTGTTTCCATTTTCTCAGTAGTGTTCTCATCCTCTTGTTTTCTTGTTTTTCTTCTTTTCTGGCGTTTATTCTATGTTTTTTTCCGGAACACGAGGTTCGTGATGGGGTCTTTGCAGCACTTTGGCGATCGAACAGGGAATGTCGCTGGTGCGTAGGAGGGGTCAATGGGGTCCACGAATAGTTGAAACCACGCGACCGAGAGAGAGAGAGAGAGAGAGAGAGAGAGAGAGAGAGAGAGAGAGAGAGACGGAAGGAGTAATCATCACGTACAGTGATAGATCACAGATGATGGCTCATGTGTTTAAAGCTTGCTCTCGGACAAAGCATTAGAAAATTCCAACATCCATCCTCTCTCTTGCACACAACTGTGGGACTCTCTCTCTCTCGGTTGCTTTATATATCAAGACCAGTCTGCTCACGGATTTCCTACACAAACATTTGATTTCGCCGCTCAAAGCGCTCTCTCTCTCTCTCTCTCTCTCTCTCTCTCTCTCTCTCTCTCTGGTGCTCTGCCTAAAGCTTGTCGCTTGTGCTCTCTCTCGAGTGCGCAAATCAGAAACTGGGGTTTGCTTTGTTCAGTGCATGCATGGATCCTTCAAGTGGAACAAACCAGGTATGCTAGGCAGCATGAAACGTTTCTGAGCTGCCCTTGTTTAGCTCATCTCAAGTCAATCTTTCTTTGTTCCTTTCTTCTTCTTTTTTCCTTTTCTGATGGGTAGTGAAATCCCTATGTCTTCTAAGCTTTTTATATAAAGAGAGAGTATAGTGTGATCAAGAAAAATTGGATAGGTTAAAGTACTTTTTTTGTCTGCCACCACATAGCCTAGTTACAATTGCATGTTTTCTCTCGACAGTTTTTTGTGTGCAAAAATCACCTCCTTTGAATCTAATGGTGATCGAGATGCTTCATTTGGATGAAAAGTGATGAAGCAAAACAAAGGCAATGATAAGACTCCAACTACAATAGGCAATCAAAGAGTCCTACATATTCATATTCATCCATTATTGGACTAGAAATTTGCTCACCACCGCAAGAAAAGTACCAAGCCCATTTCTTCTCAACACTTAATATGCAAGAAAGATATAGATGGGTGTTTTTTTATCTTTTTCACGCACGCGTGAGAGAAAATCCTTGACTTCATCCATCTGATTTGCTGTGTTGTTTGGTCATGCAGGAAATGGGAGCTCATTCATTGGAGAGCATGTTGATATGCCCTAAAACACAGCAAGATCAGAGGAAGCCAAGGCCTCAGCCAGAAGAGGCACTCAAGTGCCCAAGGTGCGAGTCCACCAACACCAAGTTCTGCTACTACAACAACTACAGTCTCTCGCAGCCCAGGTATTTTTGCAAGTCCTGTCGAAGGTATTGGACCAAAGGAGGGACCCTGAGGAATGTTCCTGTCGGTGGAGGATGCAGGAAGAACCGTAGGACCTCGTCCTCATCATCATCATCCAGAAGAGCCCAAGACCAAGGAGGACTAATCTCAGCGTTGATCAACAACAACGATAACAACACCACAAACCCATTTACAACCTTGCACTCTCTAACTTATGATCAGTCCAGTGATCCCATGTCCCTTCCATTCCTTGGTCTTCACAGGTTCCCATTCAGTGGCCAGCTTGGGCCTCATGAACCGAGCCATGATATCCTCTCCTATGCCAACAGATCAAAGAACGGCCATGATGACATGAATGGAGGCTTTCTTGATTCCCTGAAGCACGGGTTTGGCTTGCTTGAGAACACCCAGAATAATGATAACGACAGCCATCATCGTCAGAATCTGTATTATGGGTATGGATCAGATGTGATGAACAAAAACATGGGAGATCCAGTGGACAGTGGTGGTGCTCCATCATCATGTGATCATGAAATGATGAGCCCTGCCGGTTCTGCAAATGAAGCTCTTGGAGCAACATCGATGAAGCAAGAGCTGTTTTGTCCTGATAGAGAAGGCGCAAATAGGTTTTCGTGGGGGAGTCCGTGGCAGATTCATGGAGATCAATATCACGGGAATGGTGTAATGGGTGACGTTAATTCAGGGAGGGGAAGTTGGAATGGTCTTGGTTCATCTTGGTATGGGCTTCTCAATAGCCCTCTCATGTAGTGTCGTGTCCTACAGTTTCAAATGTTTAAACCTTGAAAAGAAATGCAGTAGATTAGAATGTTTTGTTCTATCTGCACGATCAGGCCCAACTGAATCATCTCAGGAATTCTTCTTCGTTTTTTTCCCTTCTCAAATTTTTTGATTTCTCCTTAATTTGTGCTACTGAAATGTTGAGTTTGTCTGAAATCGATCAGGAAGGAGCATGTACTGTCATTCTTCAGTGAAGAAAAGAGAATGAGTAGAGTTTTGAGAATGATTTTACGTGGTCTGTTGTGCAGTCTGAGTTCTCCGAGACTTCAGTTGATTTGCTTAGTTTTGAGCACTGACTTCAGATGATTCGCAGAGTTTTGAGCACTTCTTTTACATGATTGTTGCAGGTTTCAGAATGTTGAACCGGGCTGGTGAATATATATATTGTCTATTGATTGATAATTAGCACCATATTCTACATGACGGTGGATGAATTCCCCAAGAAATTCTATCGTCCAACAAGGAACGGATTCTCGGATTGTAACAGATTGTATACTTACATTTTATTGTAACTCCTATGTAAAATGTTGTATCGCGCAATCTCAAAAACTTTACGATCTATGGGCGAAGTTTACTATTTTTTTAAGCTAACAGTCGTCGAGGGATCGAGAGTCCGCTTCCCTAGGATCTTTGGAAATGTCCTTCATTTTCTATGCGGTGGCGATTTTTTGAAGATTGAACTAGCACTAATACCAAGGCGGATTTTGCTTCTGAAATCGGACATTATCTGGGTTTCACATGAAACAATCGTCGGTGATTGTCTCTTACGTCATTTTGGATTGATCACAGGTAGATTACTCATCGTTTTAAAGTTTGTTTGACCACTTTACAAGAGAGGGGGATCAAATAGGATATAATTTTTTTATGTAGCTACTATGTCGGATGAATTAATTGCAATTTAGAAGTCACGTGACACTTGGATTCAATTGAATATGTTAGTACGCTAGGCAATTTTTTATATATCAATCTTAAAGCGTATCGTCCGACTGAATTATCCAGAGCGGATATTTCTAATTAAACGCACGAGGCTATATAGGTAAGAAGAGATTTGAGATTTCTCGAGAGGATCGATCTTGTCGGTCCAGTTCTGTGCATGTCAAGGTCGTACCCTTGGGCCACATTTCCAGATTCAACGACAATTGTTTGGACTCCCTTTGTCCATTTTCGTTCATTATTTCCTTGTGATCCTTTTCTTCCTGCCATGCTGTTGTTTTCAAATGTGCCCCACGGGGTCGACCCGGACCATCCGACCAGCAATCACATCCAAATATAGGTGCGAGGGAAAACGATGGATGTGGGCATCTTTGGCTTTGGTTCAAAGAACCTGGTAAAACCGCCCCGTGAACATCGGCACCGCAAGTCCAAGATGTCGGCAACAAGCCCTCTGCCCGCATTGATTGCACAGAAGGCGACTCCCGTCGCTCAGCTGAACGGAGATTGGATGCTTCACCTCTCTGGTCGAAGAAGAACAGATGTGGCGCCACCACAATAGCACCCTCCCCCCGGTTGCATTATTTTCGTCTGGTTTGAATTTTATGTTCACCTGCCTAAGACTTTAGGAGCTCAATGAGCAGAATTCTTAGAGACGAGGAGAAAAAATTGGCCACGGGCAGAAGGAATGACGGGCACTCGCTGAAAGCATCATGCATATGGCCGCTCGCCAGCCGGTCACATCTGATAAGCTGGATGAGTAGATTGCAGTTATTGTTTACATGACAACGACTTTAAACCTCGATGTACGATTAGGATCCGCTAGATACATGATTATGATCAGCTAGACAAATGATTGTCGTTATCTGATAAGGAATCTGCATTGATCTACATTAATTTTCGATGTGGGGGTAAACAATTTTCTCCAATGTGCGACTGATGCGTGTTTGAGCCACGCAATGTTTTTGTTTATAATGAAATGACCGCTCAAGTTAGCGATTTTGGTTCGGCAAGGCTGGTGTCGAGGTTGGTAAAGATCACGGCAAGGCTGGTGTCGAGGTTGGTAAAGATCACGCGAGTCAATTTAGCTCACTCGGTATCAAGGGAACCATAGGATATGCAGCTCCAGATACTCTTCATCATGATTTTGCTTCTGGTGATATTATGATATTGACCATACAAATGGTGAAGAGTACTGATGATTGATGGTTCCTTTTTTTCTGAATAGCAGAGTATGGCATGGGAGCTGAGGTGTCGAGTCTCGGAGATGTGTACAGCTAAGGGAATCCTCTCGCTCGAGTTGTTCACCGGGAGAAGACCAACCGGCGAATTATTCAGACATGAAACAAACCTGCACAAGTATGCTAGGTCGGCATTGCCTGATTGTGTCCTTGTGTTTGTGGACCAAATGATCCGGCAAGAGATCTTTGAAGAAGTAGAAGAGGACACTTGCAATGTCCTATTCCAGCAATTCGGCGAGCAAGCAAAATCAAATTTTTGGTCTCCGTGCTAAAAGCGGGAGCTGTTGGGAAAATTGTGTTAGGAGGAAATGGAATCGAAATGTAGTCGGAATTTGAGGCGTGTAATCACTATCTTTTAAGATCAATTTGTCCCACGAAGTTGCTATAGGTTACTGGCAAATTCTCTTCAGGATACAACAAAGTCACAGTGAGAATACTGGATAACAATTCCAGTAAATTTCCTAAAACTCTATGCAAAATAATTGAGAAAATGGCTGTCTCGTTTTTCTCTTAAGAAAGACGAAAATGAAGGGAGTTATGTTCATTTATCAATTAAAGAAAATTGTCCAATATATATAAGCAAATAGAACACATCTCTTGGTGTCTAACTGACAATACGGACACACCTATTCATGTTCGAAAAACTGCAATTCGGACATAACCTTTCGTATTTGAAAAACCGCCATTCGGACACAACCGTTTATGTCCAAAAAGTTGTGATTCGGACACAACTTTTTGAGCATGAAAACTGTCAATTTTGGATATACCTTTTCGTGTCCTAAAATTGACAGTTTTGCCCAAACAATCATTAAAAAAAACAAATAAAATAAAAATAGATTGTTGATTAAGGCTTATAAAATGCGAGTATTGGGGGGTCTAGGCCACTCACCCTTTTTTTTCTCTATTTAAAATAAAAGATAATACCTTAATTTATAAATAGATCAAAATTTTCATTTATTTCCTATGTGGGACAAGGAAAATGCCTTGTTTGTTTTACAAACAAAAACCAACAGGAGCAACATGCTCAGAAGAATCATCTCGACAAAGAATGAACAAGAGAGCCGTTTTAGCGGATTTGCTTTCACTCTGAGATAAATCTATCTTGGAACTGAAGTGCAGGGAAGCTCCTGATATGGACAATGCTAGTTTAAATGATCCTCATTTACAACAGCAAGCCTTCACATCCTATTCTGCTAGTGTGGTTGTAATGGAATTCTGTGGTCACATTGACCAAACCATATAAATTTGATGTCTAATTATTTTGTTCTCGTTCCGTTTGTTTTGTATCGATCCACTTGTTTTCGCAACAAATTCATATGGTCATTGTTTACTTTTTTGTTGATTTTTTCTTCGTCAATATGAGCGAAAGAAGGATTCTTGACATATGCTCCCACACAATTTCCCGCTAAACAATCACTCGATCTCAATAGAATACATAAATCCTAACAGATAATTTTCTTCTTATATTGTCTCAAAATGCAATTCAACGAACACGGGTCGTGCCTTTGAAGCGACTCGACGGCCTCTGCACCAATTTTACGTGAAAGCCAAAATTCTTCAAGACCTCAAGGCATTTATATCCAACAGAAGAAACCCTTCAGTCAAAGTAATATGTGGCCGAATCATAGTCCAATAAAAAGTCCATGTTGGGACTTTCCACCTTCAGGCCGAACACTCCAACACCCACATATGGCTGTCGGACTTCGAGCAGTCCATACACTCCGATTCGATTCGAGTTTTCCATAGATGCACTTCATTCGGGTCATATTTAGTTCAACGAGCACAAGCTCGAGACATAATTTTTACCAAAATTCATCCACATCTCACAAAGAACGATGCAAGGATGAATGCGAATTTAATTGCACTAAAGCTGATATCTTTAACTATATACGCGATAGAGCTATGTCAGTCAGCACCCAAGTATGGCATTTTCGGACACCAAACTAGATGATCGTATAGGCATAGAATTCTGTAGTTAGTAAATATCCCTGGGAAAATTAAGAACTTCAAAGTTGTAAATTGCGTAAAACGACTAGAGAAAATCAGAAGCCATTTCACATATTGAAGAAAAATCAAAGGGTATCAAGTTTTCCTCGAGAGGCAGACAACAACAGAGCCTGCACTCGCAGCTTCTAATTCTACGACAAACTTCGTATATGCAGACAGAAACAGCATAGAGACAGCATTCCCACAGCATGGAAGGAAGGGGTTCGAGTAGCCAAAAGAAATCCAAACACCTAGGTCGCTGATGGGACCAAGTAATTGAACATCTCAAATCCATAGTTGATGCAGCCAAACTAGTTAAGTAGAATGATAAAGTTCCTCTCCCTAACCGATATCCTTCTAACCTAAGGCATAAACTCATAATTGTATGCAACATTGCATACCGTCCCGAAATGGCCACCGCCAAGACATATGTACTCAACGGGGGGGCGTACTAAGTAAACTGCAGTACTTCTGCTGTTGCATCCTACTACAAACTTCGGAGAAGATCCGAGTAATGACTCTGAAGCCAATACAATCGCTCCTCTTCAACTTGCTGGAAAAAGGAAAAAAATATTCAGCGAGTAAATATGCAAATGCACAATTGTTTATTGCGGCAAAAACTAGCAAGCAAGCATCACCTGACTCATTCTCTCCTATTTTTGTGGTTTTTTCCAGAGTACTCCTATCTTCTTCAGCATGTTCCCGTTCTTCTTTTTCAGCATATCGTCATCCATGTCTTCTGCATAAGGCGAGCTTATCCTGCCTGTTATAGGATTGTAACTGCTGTCAAGAGAACCAGTTCTATCCATAAACTTCCCATTGTTCCCAGTTGAAAGCATCGCCGCAGCTGCCTCTGCAGCTTTCCTCCACTGATCAGACTGCACCTTTAACCTTCTTAACTCACCCTCCATTTCCGTACCTGTCGCCTGTGCTGCCTCAAGCTGCTCCGTTACTCTTGCTGCCCTCCGGTTGCTCTTTTCTGCCTCCTCCATGATGAAGCTGAGCTTTGTGAGAGCCTCTCTTTCTGCAGCTCTTGCTGCTTCTACTTGTGCGGCCACATCATCGTTCATCTTAGCCTTGTCAGTTTCCCCCTTCTTGAGCTCTAGCTTCATTGTTTTGTTCTCCTCTGATATATGCTGCAGTTCCGTCTCCTTATCCATCAGATTTGCTTTCACTTCTGATAACTCTTCCCGAAGTTTCTTCAGCTCCCTTTCCAGTGTGGATTCTTTCTGGAGGGACAGGGTGTTCTCGAGCTTTGAACTTAGCCCTTCATTCTCTTCTAGAACGCCTTGCAGTTCAGTTTCTTTATCCATCAGGTGCGCCTTCAAATCTTCAATATTAGCTCTTGCTTTGTACAACTCTGCCTCCAATGCAGCTTCTCTGGCACCTGATGCGGATTTCATCTGCTCCATCAGTTCATAAGCACTCTTTATTTGCACAGTGCTCTCAGCATGGTCTTCACGGTGTTTGCTTTCAGCAGCTTCAAGTGCAGACCTCAGATGTCTGATCTCATATCCAAGAGTAGAAAGCTCTTCTTCCAGCTGGTTGGCTTCTTTGGTCTTCTGATGTTGGCCAGTTTCCAGCTCTAGATCCATATCATCTGAAGGATTCGAAATCTTGTTCCCGCCAGCATGTGCGAGGTCCGTTTTGAGTTTGCTAACTAACCCTTCGAGTAAGTTCACGCGTTCCTTTGACTGATCCAGCTCAGAAGTAATTGAATTGTAATCTTCCACAGCTTTCATCCCGTCCAACCTGAGTGCTTCCACGGTTGCTTTGGCGGTACCCAGCTGCGACAGGGTTTCATTAATGAGTACTTGGGCCTGTGCTTCTGATTCCTTGCAATCTTTAAGCTGGGTTTTCATGTTTTCTACCAGTGACAGAGTTTCGGCCAGATTCCCTTTCAAGCTTTGGAGCTCCATATTTGCTGATTCTGCGTGCTTTGTTTGCGCAGCCTCAGACTGTGCAACCATTTCCAGCTCAGTTTTAAGCCTCTGAATCTCATCCACAGCTGATGCTAGAGCAGCTGAGTCAACTGATAGCTGCTTCTGGATAACCTCAAGCTCAGACTGCAATGCTTGTTCCCGTTCTTCTGAGGCTTTTTGAAACTCGGTTACACGAGATTCCTCAGATGCAGAGTGCTCCACAATACGCTCCTCTGAGTCATCAAGCTTTGAAGATATGTCATATAACTGCTTCTTGGATTCCTCTGCATCTTGCAAGGCTTTATTCTTGCAAGATTCAGAAAAATTTAGCTGGTCCTTGGTTTTCTTCAGCTCCTCCTGAAGTTGTGAAACCTGAGATTCCAACTCCGATATTCGAGATGGACGTTTCTTCTGGATCAAAACAAGGAAAAAGTACGCAGATGATTAGTTCAAAACCTTCATCTAAATATGCTAAGCAACAGCATCTATTCCGTTTTTTCAGTGTTTATGACGTGACACCGAGACAGAGAAAACCCTCAAGCCTTGATCGTCACGGAGGCCAGTACTAGCTAAGGAGAGATCAATAAAGATCGTTTGTGAACAGAAAATGAAGCACTGGCAAGCTGCATTAGTTTATCTAGATTCGGGAACTTGCTACATAGAACAGTAGAGGGAAATTGGGTTGAAACAATCTATGCAAGTACCTCAGATAGCGGGCTTCTAGGTGACCTGCGCTCAACCACCTTGGGACTTCTTTCTTTTGGTGTTCTAGTGGCTTGATTTGAAGAAGATGCAGAATCAGATTCCGATGTGGTTGTCTTCAGTTGGCGTACAGCACGGGGAGAGACTCTCTGAGGGACTTCTAAACCAGTTCTGCCATCAGAGTGTATGAAGGCAGACACCCAAGAGAAGCATGTCAATGGTCGCAGACATGAGCAAAGGAAGAAACAGTCTCTTCAAGCAGGCAACGTGCACATTCACAACATTATGTTAAAAACGGATTCAGGGGAAAGCAAGCTGCTTATAGGTGCCTTAACACAAGTTCATATTAGAAGCCAAGCATATCCATAGATTTAGCTTCACAACTAGGAGGTTTTGGGCGAACCCAGTAAATGGGTGAACCCAGAAGAAACCTGAATTTAGAGGTTTTGGCATGCACTGCATGGGGTCAGAAAAATAGTGTTATACTGGTTTATAATCACACATAGCACCACACCCCCCCAAAAAAAAAGAAAAAAAATCCTGAAATAGTCAATAAGCATATGACAATTTCTCTTCATAAAAGCATATCGATAACATCATCAAAGTTCACGAAAAAAACTGAGTGCATTCATAATGCTTGCCGTCAACATTTGATGAACCAAACAATTAAGCAAAGCAATGAAAAAGCTTGTATCCACCCACCACGATGAGCTTAGGGAAAATTCCAATGCTCTACTTATCACTGCATGAGCTCTAAATGTCTCGACAACAGCACCTGTGGACTTTAGATGGCCTCGCACAACATCATCTTAAGGCAAGATATGAGACAAACCTTTTCTTGATGCTGAATAGGCTTAAAGACAAGGAATTTCCACCAGCTTGAAAGGGTTGTTCTAGGAGCAAGTACTCAGCGAAAGGGACGGTAAATCTTTAAAGAAATAATACAAGACAAAGCTGATTCTCCAAAAGGCTAGAATGCCGAAACATATAGGAAACACAGTTCACATCCAGCTCAAAGTTTCAGAAATGGAAAGAAAGATCAGCATTGATAAGTCAGTTACCAAACAGGCATCTCGAGTTCATCCAACCAGCAAATGTGAGAAAAGAGAAGAAATTAAAGGAGGGTCCAAAGTTACCTCGCTTTTGGGGTCTGCATGGTTTGACCACACCCACAAGTCACAGAGGATGTAATGCCTTAACAGCTTCAGTGCTGGCCTGACCCACAAAGAGATTTCACCATTTCAACCACAAGAAGGAAAAAATCACAAGAGAATCCAATGTGATGCCATGAATGGTACATGCTCAGAAATTAATGGGTTCATGAGGGGCATGTGCATGTGCTCTCCATCCATCCATGAATCCATAAAGCCAAAAGGAGGTACCAACCGAGGAACAACTCGATGCCTCAAAGGCATGCCGTAATTAATATCTCACACATACAGTCCAAGAAACAGTCCATAAATTAACCAAAGCAGTGCTGTGTAATGTCATCTCTGCCCCTCCGATGCTTCCCCGATCCAACCATTGGATAGACCAGAAAGACAAACACCCATCATTGCCATAAGTAACCCACAGGGGGACCTCCCGCACAGAGACGAACGGCGACCCAAATTACACAAAAGACCCCTCGATCCTTCCCCATTTTCTCACGCGTCGGCGCGCGTCAGCGGGTAGGGGCAGTTTAGTAAAATCGCGCGGCTGACTGGAGAAAAGGTTTGCAGTTTTCACCTCCATGTCTGCCGTGAAAGCAGGGTAATGCGATGTGAGGTGTGTGTGTGGGGTTCGCTCGAAATCTTGAAGCGAGTAAAAAAGAACTCCACTTTCTAAACACGCCGCTGATTATGTAAGAGGAAATAGAAAAATACTTTCCGGGAAAAATCGGAGGAGCATACTATTTTCCCGCATACGGATCTGAAAGGAAAAGCGAGGAGAAAAGGCAGAGATAAACCCCACCAGAGAAGGGGATGAAAATGCAGATAATTTTTGGCAGTTGTGCTTTGCTCACGAAATGGCTTTTCGGGTTTCTTCCTTTTCCTGAAATGTGCTCGAGTCTTTAACCGGAGAAAAGAAGGCACGAAAGGCGAAAAAAGGAAGCAATGTAGGCAAAATGCTTTCGAAATTTAGCTGTAGCGTTGGTTCAAGCTCGCCCTCTGCAACCCAAAAACCGCAAAGCTTGCACAGTGAAAAGGGAGCTCAAAAGGGAACATCATGGGCAACAGGGGACAAAAGTCAACCGAAACTCTCGA
Source organism: Syzygium oleosum (assembly GCF_021117445.2). Classification (NCBI taxonomy): domain Eukaryota; kingdom Viridiplantae; phylum Streptophyta; class Magnoliopsida; order Myrtales; family Myrtaceae; genus Syzygium; species Syzygium oleosum. Next base: position 10,728,083 of record NW_026607487.1, read on the forward strand.
CCCTTTTGCTCACTCGAAACAAAAGAAGACAATGTCAAAGCCATCATGCTACTTCTGAAGAAAAAATACAAACAAGGATGCAAGTTCCTTTTTTTTTTTTGGACGCCGTTGAAGCAAGTAGAGCACCGCACTTTAGCAAAACGGTAGATGGTTACCGGAGCGAGAGGCAGCGGACCGCTCTGCTCAGAGGAGAGGGAAACCGGCCGTGGAAAAGGAAAGCGAGCTTCTCTGCTTCGAGCTTCTCTGCTGCTGCTTCTGCTTCTGCTTCGTTTGGCTCTTCTGCTTGCTCCTCCTTCTTCCTTGCTTCTTGCTTCTTCTTCTACTTCCTAGTGCGGTTCCCGAGGCGCTTTCGCTTTCACATATTTTGAATTTTCCGTTTTGGATGTTTTCCCTTTTTTTTGGAGCGTAGTGGGTGAGCGTGGGAGATGAGCTGGTGACTGCTGATATAGAAAGAGAGAGAGAGACAGAGATGAATCCACCTTTGTATTCTGAGAAATTTCGCTGCACGACAAATCATGGGTGTTGGGATTTTTTCTTGTACATTTCGATCTACGTACATTTTATAAAGATTGTTATTAATGACTGGTTTCGTCTGAATAAAGAAAAAGAAAATAATGGATTAATAATGTCCGGTGCGTATTTGGTGCATCATTTTTTTTTTGCACGCCTCAATTTTTCTCGATGTCAACATAAGATTATTCTGATCTTAGGCTGTGTTCGTTTGCGGAAAAATATTTTTTCGAAAAATATTTTTCGCGTTTTTCGGTGTTCGGGGGCGGAAAATGTTTTCCGTCGGTAAACATTTTCCTTCCCCACCCCCAAATCCTCAATTGTTTTGAGGAAAATGATTTCCTCTTTTCGTAAAGAGGAAATCATTTTCCCCCAAATTGAAGGCAAAATTACTTATGGGAGGGAAAATATTTTCCGTGGGAGAGGAAGTTGATTGCCGGTCACCACTGTTGGCCGCCGGTGCATTGGCCGCCCGCCGCCGCCGCTTAGCCGCCGGTCGCCGGCCCGCCGCCGCCGCGGTCACCGCCGCCACGGCCGGTCGCGCGGCCACCGCATGGCCGGTCGCCGGTAGCCGGCCGCCGCCGCCGGTCGCCGATGAAAAATATTTTCCGAAAATTTTTCATATTGATCGCCGAACACCGGAAAATTATGTTCCGAGAAAACATTTTCCAGGAAAATGACTTCCGGAAAAATATTTTCCAAAAGAAGAATATTTTCCGCCAAACGAACGGAGCCTTGCTGATTAATTTGACTATTTTAATTGATAATGATAAAATGACGAGTGTGAAACTGAGGTACACAAGGCTGTTTTTTTCAGAGACATATTCGACATTACTTTGCATGGCGATACAAACTTTATATGGTTCAAGAGCCTAAAACATAAAAAGTTAGATGCAATGAGAACCTCCTACTTTGAATATTTAAATATTCTGTCAGTAAATGAGGGTCTGAGAAAATATGAGCTCACGGTTTCCTATTTTGATTTCGTATGAGATTTTGTGGGTTTATTATCAATTATTCTGAAAATTTAAATATTAGATAAATACGTGATTTCATATATAAATACTCTAACAAGAAAGAAGAAAGGCATAAGCGGTGAAATCTTAGGACAAACAAAAATATCATGAACATAGAAGAGGTGTGATTATTTATAATTCAAAAAATAAACAAGGCCAATTTGACTAATTTTTCAAATTAAAGCGATGAACATTGAGATCAGATCACATATTATCGGGCATAGTACGGGAAACAGCTTTTCTTTTTTCTCACTTTCACGGAGGAGATTGAAAAATGTCTCGTCATTTCGCAGGATGTTTTCTTTTTTAACAGGAAATTTCCAAGCACATAGTGGTTGGAGAAAACCATTGAAGGGTCGCTCCTGTGTCGTGCTGAAAGTGACAAGAGGAGCTAGCTAGCTAGGGGGGGGGGGGCGATTTGAAAGGCAGTACGGTCAACTTCAGGAAGCGGGATCGCAAAATTTGTAAATTTTTGGCCAAAAAAATTTACTAAATTGATTTATTAGATAATGTAACATAATGCAGCTCTAATTCCAAATCGACGGTTCATGTCCAAATTCAATGAGACTTTGTCCCAACAAGTTACAAAGCAACTTATCGAAAAAATTTCCAAGTATTTCCAACGGATAGGAACTCAACCTCTATGCACACTTGGGACGCATCGAAAGCAAGCGATACATAAGAACAATTGACACTTAAATGCCAGACCCACAGGATTGAAAAAGATAATCCAGTTGCTTTTCCGTTAACAATGAGATAAACCGACCGAAGAATGGTGGACAAACTTATATCTTGCATCAACTGTGGAGATCACCCAATCCATGGCAAATTAGGTTCAAATAAAAATTCCATCAAAGCCGATTTTTCAATTTGTATCGAGTTCAAAAGATCCGGGCACAAATTTGTTTGGTCTCCATGGTAATCCGTGCGGTTCGATCTAACAAAGTTCCTTTTCTTTTTTTTGGTCAAAACGATCTAACAAAGTTCATGAAGCACACTTTTTGACGTTAGGCTCGTGTCACTCGTGCTGTGAGCAGTGAGCCTCCTATGGAGGGCTTGTTGAATCGTACCTACAATTCATCGTTGACCTTGCAGCCTGAAGCGAGACATCACCAGCTTCTCAAGTTACTCTGGCCTTAGAAATGCGAGGAGTTTCAAGATTGATGATAGGTCGGTGCAGCCGGCGAAATCCACTCCACCATTTTCGATATAACCGTCGGTCATTGGGAATTTCAATTGCTCAATCCGAGGTCTCAAAGTTAGTAAAATCTAAAACCAACCAACTTCATTCTTTAATCCACCAAACGTCGCATCCTCTAAAATCTGATAAAGACTAGCATAATTCTTCACAAACAGAACGATTGCCTTTCATTTCGACAACGGCAATACTGTATAGAGATTGCCCTTTAATTAAGCCATCAGCAACATTTTACGAACAAACAGTTATAAGTTCTCCACAAACATCATGAACCAACCTATATGTATATGATTACGGCTAATAAAGTGCATGAACGCTACTGTAGCACATCTATATGGTACATGATCAATGAATTACAGGCTTAAGGGGGTGAGCTCTCAGCTTGGACAAATCCAGATTTGAATCAAGCTCCTCATCTAGCTCTCCGACAACGCTTCTGCAAACACAGGACATGGAAAAGAACTATGAAAATATATACACGAACAGAGTTTACTTCAAAGTAATCACGGAGCTCAAGTATAGTCAAAGGCAGAAGGGACATAAATGACGGCGAACCAAGTTGAACCTGCCTTCTTCTTTCTGCTGTTACTTTAAGAAACAAAAGGTAAAGAAGAAAAAGAGGTTGAACTGAGATGGAGTATGTCATTACATGTTATCACCCCTTATTATGTAGAGGCCAAGCACAAGTTGCTGCACGCCTTCCTGCAGTAAACCGGAATGTTATTCATGTGAAGTCTTGAGTCTTCCGAAATATCAAAACCTGAAAGAGGGGAAATAGGGAATGTAGACAAACCTTTGTGGAGTAAACACGTTCATGAGATTCATCGAGAATGATATTCGTTGCCTGGTCATAGCCCTTTAAGACCCCCTAAAGAGATTCAAAATATTGTAATTATTCTCGACTCCACAGTGACAAAAATAGAAGTGGTAGCTGTGTAACATACCACAATGTTACGCCCATCATTTGTAATGACCGATATTGTTTCTGCATACAAAAAATAACTGATATAAGAGCAAAGCAAGGAGCAAACCTTGAGAAATTGAGTGCAATATTCGTAAGTAGAACAGATATTCCCAAGTCACTTTTAGGCATTTAGCTTTCTCGTTTCAACAGGGCTCGAGTCAACATCCTCTGAAGTCAACTAACGAGCAAATACAAGTGTCACTAATGCCAGTTCACTGCTGGAAAATGAACAGAAAAGTGCCACATGTACCTGTACGATCATATACTAGACAGTTGATATTCAACACATTTATTACTTTTCTTGCATAGTCTTTACGCATCTAATACAAACATCAGCATATGCTGCAAAACTGTTCAAATTACCATATGATAATAGGAGTGGAAGCCCCCTTTCATTTGTTGATCGAAAACTGAGACCGAGCTCGAGGGTCATTGTCCTAAGCCCGATCTCAATGTCCCTGTTAGACTCCTACTCATATGGTTTAGGTTTTCTTCTCCTCCCAATTGACAGTTAAAGAAAATCAAGCAAGAACCTGAGAAGATAAGTCAAGAGACATACGGTCTACGAGAGAATCAAGTCCAGGGCCAGTTGACATTTCGCAACTCCCAAAACTAGCAAAGGCCGGCCCTCTTGCAGGTCTAGTTCTGTACACTTTCTTCTGTAGAAAAATGAATGAAAAGAAATAAGTCTCTCGGAGGCTGAAAACCTGTCCACACAGCTTCAAGTTAGCATATCTTCTTAGTATAAAAAATATGTAGCACATCCTCCACAAGACTTTGAGGAATTGGAGAAGAGAGTAAATATGAAATCCAATTGGTTGAACGAACTCAAGAGGCTGGGAAAACATAAATTATCCACTATTTGCCATGAAGGTACTCATTTCCTTTCGTTTTGCTGATTCACAAGTCTCGTGAGTGATGAGCACCGAGATATTTTGTAATTGCCAGAGTGATTTTCATTTTAGTGAGTAAAACGTTGCCTCATAAACTGTTACTTTCCAAAAAGACTTGAAGATATTTGTGGATGCGCGGGCGCATGTGTCTGTGTGAGAGTGAGAGTGAGAGTGAGAGAGAGAGAGATTCTCTTTCTGAATAATGTCTGATTACGACAAAGAACTTCCTATAGCCAGTTTTTGGCAAGATACTATCACAATTCGGTACAGAGATCCAATATCATTCTTATTCATGAAAGACAATACAATGCCTGAAGAGGACTGGGACATTGGAAATACTTCTTATATATTTGCATTATATAAACAGCCTTTTGCTTATAAGGGTTGTCAAAAACAGAATGATGACCAGCATTTCTGTAGACCGAGGCCTCTCAAGCTAAATAAAACAAGAAATAGCAAAAAGGAATATCTTCTCCCTTCAGGCATAAATTCAACCATAAACTACAGAGTTCAACCATGAAAAGAGAAAATTCAGACCACCTCTGTCTTCCAAGTTCATCGGGATAAAGAACAACGCACAAATGTTCTCACTAGAAACAAATGCATGATCAAAATGGGGAGCTTGGCATGAACGAGGGAAGCATCCTGCAATTGGGGTAAATGATGGATTCGTACAACTAACAATCAATCTATCCTACTCTTCCAGCAGCCCATGCAAAAAAGCTTCAATATTAGAAGTTAGAATTTCTTTCGTTTTTGCCACAAGCATCATTATTCGATACAGAAAAATATCTCAACACACACCCAAAAAAATACAGATTCTATCTATGCAACTTCTTATTTTCCCCGGCATTTCGCTTAGCATCCATCAGCATTTGAAGGACACTGAGTCTAGCTACTAGTAATTTCCACGGCCACTAAAATGCAACACACCACCCTTGAGTAATAGAGCCGCCCTCCCACGACCACAGCCAGAATCACACTTTCCACTTAGACCTCGCAATCACCTACCGAGCCTCAACAAACCCACCCACGCATCACATTACCGAAGCACAGTGCCGATTCACCAGCTCACGCGACAAACAACGCACGATCGAATGTCGCGCGCGCAACTACTGTTCACTGAGGAATCTCTCGAAGGAGGGATTCCAATTTTTCCAACCGCGCGCAGCCGAATCGACCGACGTAAAAAATTTCATGTAGCCGCGGAACAGAATATCGCAAAAACGAGCGCGATAAACGCTCGCGCGGACACGCTCATCGATGTCGGATGATCCATTACCGAAACGACGAACTCGAGTCGCATCAGGAGAGAGAGAGACAGAGAAGCTCACCTTCGTACGACGCCGCCGCTTAGCAGAGCTTGGTTAGGCCGGTGACCGCACGCTCCGCCGGCGAGAGAGAGAGAGAGAGAGAGGGAGGGGCGGACGAAGACGGAGGAGCTGAGACCTAAAAGAGCGAAGAAGATGAAATCGATGCTGCGCAAAGAGAACCGAAACGCGCCGTTTTTCGCTATTCGCGATTGGCGCGGCCCAGATGATCTGCTAGTCTCTTTGGGCTCTGCACGGCCCAAATGATCTTCTGATTCTCTTTGGGCTCTGTTCGGCCCAAATGATCTTTTTTTGGTCGCTTGGCCCAAATGATCTGCTAGGTCTCTCCTTTACGGCCCGTGGATCGCGACCACCGATTTTCAGATATTGGACTCGCGATGCCGATCACATCACCTTACGAATGATTATGAACACGTACACAATCTGCACATACAAATGATATACGTATACAAATTGGCATTTGCAGTTATCCAAAAGAATACCACGATCTCGCTAATTGCGAAAATCCACCGGCGCTAATTTTTTCAGTATCTAAATGATGTTCGTGGGACATCAACTTTCCCAATTACAATTTTCGGATGTCGGACCCGAAATATTTGGTTCGGGTCGGGCCGGTTCAGGCTTTACTTGCGCTCCCGGTACGTGCGTAAAATAGAATACTTAAATCGACCAGAATTTTCTAGGCACGATCGAGGAAGAAACGACGCGATGATTTTTGGGATTGTGACTTTTACCCGTTCGATAAAATGGATAGGGATGTTCTCCTCCACCTAGTAGTTAGAGTCAATGTTACTTGGTGTATTCTGACAAGTTAGAGTCAGGGGCATTAAATAATACGATAGAACGATTTATCCGCGTATCCTTTGAAAATGGAGATGGACCGATCAGAAACATCACGAAACTCGAAATTGATAGTCATGCGAAAAACATGCCATACCGAATAAAATGCGGTTTTAATAGGGTTTCGTTGAAACGAGTTCCCGAGATTTTGATAAAGAAATTCCGTCGTTCCAATCCACTGCCTTTTTTCGTGATCTGTGTAATCAGTGCGCTGAAAAATGAAAGAAATATTTTGTCCTCGACGTGTTTGTTTCGAGAGAAATCAATGCTTAGGGAATTTTTTTTTTTTATGGAAACTGTTTGTTAATCTATGCCTAAGCATCACAGTTGATGACGGGAATACTTTTTGACCATGTACTAATAGAAGCGATACAAGCGGTCATTTTGAGAAAAATATTATGTTAATAATTGATTTTTGATAAAATAAAGACAAACTAGTAGTATGGTTAAACATCACTAAGGAAAATCCATCCTGTCATTCTCCAAAGTAGCCGACCAAAGCCGCCTTATCTGGTTGTCAACATGATGCTTTTTTTTTTTCTCGAAGAAGCATCCTCGAATTTGTGCAGAAAACAACCCGTGGAATCTCATCATCAAAATTTGGAAAAAGTTGCCCTTCAAATCCTCCATTGAACGAGGGCGAGAGGTCAGCGTGCATATTGATATCCCCAGTTGACCAATTGCCATGGTTTGCTTGCATCTCTCGCAAACCCAATCGCAGATCGAAAGGTTGGTTGAGCAAACTCAGAAAAACCAAAAAGGGAAAAGCAGAAGAAAGTCCCCCGCTTGTTTACATGTCACGTTACAACGTGCGATAAGAATAGTAAGAGTCTATGGAAGCGAATTTGACCATGGAATGCAATTTTTTTTTTCCCTTTTTTTGGAGTCTCCTTAGCCCCCTTAACAATGACAATAGGCTTGATTAGAATACGAAAAGGTATTTCATGCGTGCATCGCACGGTTAATATGATGTGATCTCGAGCGCATGGATGTCGCGACATCTTTCGTAATCGACATGCCCACGATCCACCCTTTTTGAACCGGCAAAATTTTTTTTAGTGATTCTAAGCTCCAAGAGTCTTTTAAATCCTTGCTTACAAGCTCAGTACGCGCGCTTGCAATTGTTTCCCTCTCAAAAGAAATGAGGCGTTCACACGATCTCTCTTCGCGACGACAATTGGATGCTTTTTTTGGAAAGATCTGATATTGCGTATTTTTCGTGAGGGGTGATTTTATATTCGTAATTTGTCCCTTGACATTCTAAAATTTAACGATATACTATGAAAGTGGACTACTCCCAAATTTTGCTCGGAGCTCCAACCAAATGACTAGCCTTAACTAGCTATGAAGGATAATTTTGTTATAAAATTATATGTAGACCTGAACATGATCAAAATGAATAAATTGTAAAAATACCGATTTGTAATAAAACGAAGAGAAAATAAATGACCACGGTAGCGTCGTCCAAGGCAAAACGACAATAGTGCCGTTGGGGGCATGTGAAAGCGCGATCGAGCCACCATTAGGACCTTGCCAACACGATCGCTACAGCCATCGGTGCTTTCTTCGCTGAGCCACTGCCCCCGCTCGTTTATCTCCCTCTCTTTCTCGCTATTGAAAACCGCCTTTTCCAATAATCTTTCGAAATATATCTCTTTTACGATCCGTAAATTTTTCGATTTCAAAACCGATTGTTTCTATCTTCAATTTCCACGGGCATACATTTTTTTTTTGTGGCAGATTTGCCCGGCAAAATTCGTCCCGCGATCGGAGCTCCAAGCTTGGTCGAAGCCAACGTCAAGGGTCCAATTTCAAACCAAATATAAACAAAACATGAATGGGCAAATTGCAAGACGCGAAAACTCTAGCATGCGTTCGAGGGTAACTTCCCATGGTTTTTTCTAGCAAAAAAAAAAAACTTCCCATGGTTTCAAACGTTCGAGGGGCAAAACGGGTAATTCGCATGCCAGTTGTCCCTTTGGAAAAAGCAAAATAATAAATAAAAAAATAACTTTGCGACCGCGAGCAATGACGGTGCCGACTTAGGAGGAGTAAAAGAACCGATGATTAAGGTAGAATACACCCCCGGATACTAATTTTTTTTTTTTTTTAACTTTTCGTAACCCATATCCTTTCCTACTTTTCGAAATTAAATTTGGTTACCTCTGATTACTTAACCAAGTCCCCTTACTTTTACAGATATTCTAATCAAGCCCTTTCGATATCGAATCCGGTCGAATTCAGCTGACGTGATCGTCGAACGACGTCGTAACACAACGTGATTTAAATCTTCCAAAATGGGTGCCCATGGTAGTTAAATTTTGTCCACATCAATATTCTACATCGGTCAAATCGCGTTCACATGGACATTCGCATATCCTGTTCGCACTAAAATCTGAGGTCGCGTTGGTTAGTTGAATGTGATCGGATTTAATGAGGTAGTACATGTATATTAAATACTGTCCTTAAATTATCTGCACGACCCGTTGTAACTATCGGGTGTCAGCCATCGTGTTCCACGGTCCATCTGGGGATGAACTTCGCTGGACCACCGCGACTTCGGAGTCAAGAAGAGGAAGAAGCAAGTTTTACTCCAAAAAAAACAGAGAAAAAGTCAGAGAAATAAATAATAAAAAATGGAGATAATTATATCGGAAATTACGTTTCGCCACTTTCCATAACCACGCCGTCCAAGTCGAGGGCAGTCCTGTCATTTTTCGGACGTTTTTAGCGACGGACGCGTGTCGGGAAAGCGGCACGCGAGAGCTCTCTCTCTCTCTCTTCCTCTCTCTTTTCTTTTGTTTTTCTTCGTTGGGATGGGAAGGAAAAAAAAAGTTCCCGGTAATTCCATTTTACGAAGCAATAAATAGTGGTAGAGAAAATGGCACAAATGATCTCGAAAATTTTTGCTCAATGTATAATGTGGTCCCTGAACTTTAATTTGTTCAATATGATTCGTGAATTTTCTATACATGTTCAATCTAATTTCTAAATTATATGAAATTGTTCAATGTTGTCGATAGAGTGGAATTAATTGAAAGACAACATTGAACGTTTTCATATAGTTCATTGACTGATTTGAACATGTAGAAAAAGTTTTATGGACCACGTTGAACAAATTAAAACTTAAAAGTTCATGGATGACATTGCACACTAGGCTACACAATTCACGAATAATTTATAATTGCTGGCCGATTATCGAGACAGTAGATAGAGAGTATGGATTTAATTCTTTCTTGTTAATTCGATTGAAGATAGATTATACAGGTCCAATCAACAAGTCGAGATTAAGAATGCGGAAAATAAATTATGTTTCGCCACTTTCCGTAACCACGCCATCCGAGTCGAGGGCAGTCTTGTCATTTTTCGGACGTTTCAGCGACGGACGCGTGCCTGCAAAGCGGCACGCGAGAGCTCTCTCTCTTCCTTTCTCTTTTCTTTTGTTTTTCTTCATTGGGATGGGAAGAAAAAAAAATTGTTCCCGGTAATTCCATTTCATGAAGCAATAAAATATTGGCAGAGAAAATGGCACAAATGGTCCCGAAATTTTTGTCTAATGTGCAATGTAGTCCATTAAACTTTAATTTGTTCAATATGATCCATGAATTTTTTATACATGTTCAATCTAATTTCTGAATCATATGAAATTGTTTAATATTATCGATAGAGTGGAATTAATTGAAAGACAACATTGAACGTTTTCATATAGTTTATGGACTGATTTGAACACGTACCAAAAGTTTATGGATCACGTTGAACAAATTAAAACATAAAAGTTCCTGGACGACATTATACACTAGGCTACAATTCACGAATAATTTATAATTGCTAGTCGATTATCGAGACCGTAGATAGAGAGTACGAATTTAATTCTTTCTTGTTAATTCGATTGAAGATAGATTATACAGGTCCAATCAACAAGTCGAGATTAAGAATGCGGAAAATAAAGTTGAGGAATATATGCGTATTTTGATATATAGAAAAAGTACACGAAAAGCCTATTTATAGGTTCTAATAGATAAATTATCTACGCAAATTAAAGGAAATCAAATCACGCATGCATAATCAAAATACATATAGAAATTCAAAAGGATTATCCTAAATATCTTCAGAAGATAAATATCTGTGACACGACACGACGAGCTAGAGACGTCCCTCCGCTTCTTCGAGACATAAAATATCCGATCGTTTTATCGTTAGGTAAGACCGATACTTGGTTAACAGTTAGTCGGGCCGCGATAATAAAATAAAACGAAATGGAGGATACATAAACCATACGACATCGGGGCCGAAAGACTTACAATATCATCCCATCATGAACATTACCCGGAAAAGATCCCATTTCAAACACCCTGTTTCCCATTATATAATAAATACGAGAAACCCTGCAAGCGAAGTCACCTAAGCCCTATATAATTGCCTTCGTTGCGATGAACAACATGAAGAATCACTCCCTCGCACACTGACCCTTCACAGCTTTCGATCCATCCGGCAAGAACCCGTCACTCCATCATCATCAGAAGGAAGGGAAAAGACCAAGGAGAAATCGATCACCATGAGGGCCAGCAACCACCTGATCGGCCTCCTCAACTTCCTGACCTTCCTCCTCTCGATCCCCATCCTCGGCGGCGGGATATGGCTGAGCAGCCGCGCCAACTCGACCGACTGCATGAGGTTCCTGCAGTGGCCCCTCATCGTGATCGGGGTGGCCATCATGGTGATCTCCCTTGCCGGGTTCGCCGGGGCGTGCTACCGTAACACCTTCCTCATGCGGCTCTACCTCTTCTGCATGTTCTTCGTCATCGCCGCCCTCATCGGCTTCATCATCTTCGCCTACGCCGTCACCGACAAGGGGTCGGGCCAGCCCGTCCCCAACCGCGCCTACCGCGACTACTACCTGCAGGACTACTCCGGGTGGCTGGAGGAGCGCGTGGCCAGCGACTCCTACTGGGGCAAGATCAGCTCCTGCATAAAGGACTCCAAGGCGTGCAAGAAGATGGCCGTCACCGTCAACGGCATCTCCGAGACCGAGAGCATGTTTTACTCCCGCAAGCTCAACCCTATCCAGGTACAAACTAAAACCCTTCTTTTCTCTTTCTCTCTTTTCTTTAGGTTTTGCCCGGATTTCATCCAGCTCTCTTTCAAAACGTTCTACAGTTCGATTGCACTTCGTCGTTGTATGAGCACGACACCTGCTAACCCATTTCAAAACACGAGCAAAGGAAAAACTTTCGTCCTAATTTACCCGATAAGTACAGTTCATCAATCAAGTTAACTATTCGTAAAACAAGAGAAAGGTGCTAATCAATGATGAACATGTGGTTCGTTGTCGAAGTGCGGACGCGACAAAGCAAGGGAGGGGGGGGCCTCTCCCTCTTTCTTTTTCCCGCAATAATTGTTTAGATATATAATACACGTACACCTGTCCTTTTGTATTTCCGCAAGTTGGTAAATGCTCTTATCTAACATTTTCCCGATATTTTATTCAACATTTGGCGCTTCATTTTTTGTTTGTTATTTTCCCCTCTTTCTGTTTGTCCGTTGAAGTGTACGACAAGCTGGGCGGTATAGATCCCGCTAAGAAACTTTGAGGTTTCTTGTGCGTTACTGCTGGCTCTGCGCACAGCAGTCGGTCAAAGCTGGAAACAGCACCGATTCAATCAATTTTTTGAAAATGGGGGAGACCCTATGATTCAACATCAGGGGTTGTCTTTTTGATGAATAGTTTATGGATGGTATTTAGTGGGGCCACGTGGGGCGGTGGTACGGCTCGCTGCACCGGGGGAAGTGGAGTGGTTAACGTGGGTCGACGATGATGATGACGACGACGACGACGATGATGTTTTCTCCTAGAAATGGGCAGAGCCCCGGTTTGTTGTCTGGCATTCGATGCGAAAGCAATTAAACCGGCTTTTGAAACGAAAACATAGTTTGTGTTTTCTCCATTTATCACCAGAGATGAGAAGAACTACGGAGAAAACGAGGAGAATTGTCTAACTCGCGAGGGAAATTTTCTCCTTGATTATTAAACAATCTAATTTTGTCGTTCATTTGCTAAGCGTTTAGCTTTTGATTTTTTTAAAAAAAATTTCTCCACATTTTGCTCGTTAGCTGTCTAGTATCTGAGGCTGGAACAGGAGAGAACTCTGCATCTCCTGGTCTTTATCTTTTACCACTTCTACGAATATCCAAAGCAAGCGCGAGCATATCTTGTCATGAAAAAGGGTACGAGAATCTCTTTTTGAAAATCTTTTTGGGTGGCTTTTTCTCTCGGGCGAATAGTTCTGTCCATTTGCCTTTTTCCATCACGGAACGTGGGTTTCTTGTTTAAGTCGAGAACTTTTACTCCGTCTTTTACGTTTTGTCGCTTACAATGTAGCTTTCCTTGAATGTTAACAAAGGCGGGATTTTGGGTACGTCATAAGGGATCCTTACATACCCCCAAAACGCATGTAAAAAACAAAACTTTAGCCAAAAATTGACGATTCATTTAGCACCCTCACATGATCTTGCAATCTCTTTTTCCGGGACCACTCGCTCCTAGGCCCCGACATTTCACGTTGGAGGGACGAGCGATTATCCCTTCCTTCGTCTATGATGTTCGTAGAAATCGTCCGAGATTTGGTCGAGCATTTGCCTCTGCCATATTCTCCTTGTGTCCAGCGTACTGGAGGTCACCGTCGTAGTCTCAGTTATTGATCACTTTTTGCTTTATTAGGCTAGTGATGTTTAATCATGATTCTGGGTTGTTTCGCTTTATGTCATTTTCTTTTCCTACACGAGGACGGCCTCTATAATTGCACGTTTTATGTGTTCAGGAACCCATTTAGTTTCAAGATCTCATGATGTGTCAATTGTACGACTTTTGATATTAGCAGAAATGTGGTTCCGGAATGCTCTAATTAACACAGCAATTTTCGGCGGCTTTTGTTGTGGTAGATTGTAGTTTCCACGTTAATTTATGGAAGAATGTGATGAATTTTCTTCCATTTGATTTGGGCAGTCTGGATGCTGCAAACCGCCGACGGACTGTGGCTACACCTATGTGAACGAGACCTACTGGAACCCGGGAGGCGGGCTAGTAGGGACCAACAATGACTGCTCCCTGTGGAGCAACGACCAGGATCAGCTGTGTTACTCGTGCAGCTCTTGCAAAGCCGGGGTGCTTGCCAGCCTCCGCCACAGCTGGAGGAAGGTCTCGATCATCAACATCATCATACTGATCCTCCTGCTGATCTCCTACGTGATTGGTTGCGCGGCCTACAGGAACAACAAACGCATCGACAATGACGAGCCCTATGGCGAAGCCCGGATGACCAAGGCACAGCCTAGTAGGCTCCAGTTCTAGCGCTTATGTCATTTTATCATGTAATTCACTGGTTTGCTTGGTATTGTTTAATAGCTTTGAAGGGTTGGTTTTACATGATGTGCCAGTGGCAAATCGTCTTTTCCTGATTGCTCCTCAAGTTTTCTTTTTGGAATAGAAGCAAAATGACTGTCAATGTCATGGAGATGTAGCGGCACGAAATTGAAGTTGTATGATGGATATGTAGGAGTATATGAGTGTCTAGACTTATTGCTGTGATGACTATGGTTCATGACATATGTATTACAAGGATGATTGGATTTCTGTACACGGGCGGTCTTGCGGTAAGCATGTCACTGAGGTTTCAATTTTGTACTTCGAAATGAGCTAGGAATGAATTAGTTTTCGTCTGAAACTACCCAGGTTTTCCACGAAGAAAAAGTATAAATCATTGGGCGGTCAGCACGTGAAAGGGTGCCAAAGTACTGCATCCGTAAAACTTTTATCAGCAAGGAAAAGGGCGAGAAATGGGTTCTGAGAAGAAGATGTTATGGAGCAGAGAGAGACCATATAACATGGGTAAGCCCTTACTGTCTCCGAAGGATGAATCACCGTCCATAGGAGGCTGGTCCAACGGGCATCAATGCACGTGAACAGTTAATGCTGAAGTTTACCCGTTCTTATTGAACTTTTCCAGTACAAGTGGCGTCGCTTCACAGATGTTTCCATTGAGTTTCTGTTCAGTATGCGATGGCGACGACGCAGATCTTGGTCATGATTATATCTCAAACCCGTCATAAACCCGGTTGTTTTTCTGCGTGCTTTCAGAAAACAACCGGAGGATTTTGTATTTGAAATAATTTAGACATTTTCCTATAAAGTTTTAAGTGAAAGAATAGAGGTTTCACATACACACAAGGAATTTAATCTGGACAATGCATGTATGAACCATGCTCCTTCCTCGCATCTGCAGGGCTGAATACATCACCAGTAGACCTAATAACAGGCTAACACACTCGACAGCTTAAGATTCTTGTTCCACAGGAATGGGTCGCCGGTCCGATTTTAGCTGAGGCCTCTCGCTATGAATGTCTTCACTGTTGATTGGAAATCTCATTTCATGCTCCTCGATGCTCTTCGGTGTAGTCGGGTTGGCAATTCTCTGTTTCATCGAACGAACAACAATTATTAGTTTGCTTCATCATTGGTCAAAAAGGAAAACTAGGAAAGATTTCTTTTCCTGGCTGTGAACTAGAAACATGTTAGAAGCAATCCTTCACAAGGATTCCCTGTTCTACCAAGAGAACCAGAGAATGCAAATATTACAGTAAAATTCTACGGGTGAGTAACAGTTTCAGGACCTCCATACCTCGGGTAGCAAACAGCGTTCAAGTTCACGTACTTTCTGAATGGTCAATCCGAACCAATCGTCAATCCAGCTAAAACAGTTGCGATGACTTTCTATAAAAAGAGCTCTTTCACCCTACACAAAGAATGGGGAAGGAT
The DNA here is from genome assembly GCF_021117445.2 of Syzygium oleosum. NCBI lineage: Eukaryota > Viridiplantae > Streptophyta > Magnoliopsida > Myrtales > Myrtaceae > Syzygium > Syzygium oleosum. Next base: position 10,743,647 of record NW_026607487.1, read on the forward strand.
CAGTTTCGAGGAAATCTAGATTTGAGTACAACTTTTTTTTGGGAAGATGGCGAGCTAATTTACCGAGAGCATAGCTTGTTCAAGTCGGTAACCAAAACCCCAATACGGTGCATCAATAGTCACCAATTTATATGCTGTCATAACTGGATTGCACTTGCTCTGCAGACATTATCAGAATCCCACAACTATGATCAGTAAAGCATACATGGTACTGCATGTAAAGAAACACTGCAAGTCAGCACCCACACAACATGTTATACACAAGTTCTTCCGTGCTCACATCATTCAACCGGTTACGGACATCACTTTGAGAAAAGAACAGGAGGGGGAAAGCAGCTAAGCACGTGAATATGAGGGAGAAAAAGAACAAGCTCCTGAAACACAGGATAAGTCACTAGAGATTAGACTCATGGGCCGCAAAGAAACTTAGCTCTGCTGGTAGGCTGCAATTGATAAAGTCCGTGGTGTCTTGCATGGTGAATTGCTGGTGTCAGATTTTTATCTTGCCTAAAAAAGGCGATAAAGGCCATTGAATGGAGATGCCCTGCATTTTTTTATGGAAGGGTAGCAATGGGAAAATAACAGCAACATAAGTTGTCTGAGCTTTGTTTTCCTAAGTATAAAGGTGGTTTGGGTCTGAAGAACTTATCCCCGTGAAATTCTGCCTGTGTACTAAAAAGACCATTGCATTTACTGCTTCAATCAGGCTCATTATGGATTGATTGCTTAGCTGAATAATAACCTGCTGAAGGGCTCCTCTTTATGGCAAGTTTCAGCAAAGTCAGATAGCACACATGCAAAGAGGAAGTTGCTCGAGTTCAGAAATTTCTTGAAGCCTCACATGAAGCATATTGCTGGTAATGGCGAAAGTATCTCCTGAGTTACTGATGTGATTGTTGTAAAAATTCAATCAGCTTTGTGTAGTACCTTACAACCAGATGTGAACTCCTCTGATAGGGTGGTATACACTGGTTCTTCTAATGGTTCTTTTGGCTTTGTAAAGGATTGGAAACTTTCGAGTAAAAGTGGCAGGAAAGTTATACGGCATAGGTTGGTTTGGTTCAAACAAATGTGTCAAAGTTCAGCTTCATTTCATGACTGATCATGCGAAACAGGCTGTCTACATTTGATAGGGTGAAAATCGGGAGTGCTATTGATGATAATTGTATTTTGTGTAATCAGCATATAGAATTCAAGCTGCATCTATTCTTCAGCCGTACCTTCTCAAAGCAGATTTGGGAGCATGCCTTGCTTTTACTTGGACATCCTAGAGCTGCTAGTGACTGGAATTTGAATTTAATTGGGCACTTCAGAATATGAAAGGGAAGAGTTGGAGGTTGTTCTCATGAGTTTGAAATGCTACTCCTTACCACCTTTGGAAGGAGAGGAATAGGGTGTTGCGCGATAAAATCACTCTTAAGTCACAGAGACACTGCCCTTGTTATGCTTTCTGTAAAGGTTGCATTTGAAGGTTTTATCTCTACTGGAAGGAAATTGGTTTCTGATGAGTTTAAACCATTGTGCAGGAACTGGTCCATACATGTTGAGTAGTTTCTCTGGTGAAAGTTGAGTAGTTCTCCAGGAATGGTTGTTTTTCTGCTGGTGCTTGACCGATGTTCTGAAGAGCAAGAATTATACTGATTCTAGTTCATTGTCTTTGGATTTGAGTAGATGAGAGTATTCATTCGTTTATTTTGCAATTGGAACTTTGGGTTTAGTTTCAGGTTCGGATAATGGGCCCATTGGCCTCTTCTGTGGGGCATTGGGATTAGTTTTTTTCTTTTTTTGGTTGAATTGGGATTAGTTTGACTAGGTGTGAGTTTGTGCCTATTGGTGCTTGGGTTTTGTGCATTGAGATGGGTTGTATAGGGTGCTGTGCCCTTTTTTCTAGTAAAATTTCTTAAATATTAGAAAAAAAGGAGACTCTTGTTTGCTCATATGAGAAGGGAGTGCATATAACCATGCTTCTTTCCACGATGGATAGCACAAATAAACTGACCACAGAGTTTCCATATGCTCAAATATAAGCTAAAATTGGAGATATAAGTGGTATGAGAATCCAGACCTGCCAACCTTCTGAAAGAGGACCACGTCCAGTTCTGACTGACTTGAATTTCGAGAAGTCCACATCACTTCTTGCAATTGCATAACTCCAATAATCTGTCGTAGCGGAAGCTATATCGATGATTTCCACCTGCCGGGTTGCTAGTCGTTCTTCACTTAGGCCATGAACCTAGTTTTGCAAGATTTGATATTAGTACATGCCAGAGAGATTAAGAAGAGCAAGGCATCATTCTACTTCTGAAAAGAAAGTGACATACGAGGAGACTCAAATAGAATGACCCAGACTTGAAGAACTTACATTTTCTGATTGCCCGTTGTCAGCCTTGTGGATGGTGTCAATAGTTAGACTAAACTTTGTAAAGTATGGACACTGCAAAATGCAGACAAAAATAAGCCCAATTCACTGCACTATATAGTGCAAGCATCCAGTTCTAGAAATATGTTTTAGAGTAAAAAAGCTACAAACTGCTAGAACATAACTATTACCTTGAGTACTGAAGGAGATCGTATCCATTTGCAATGAGCACACGAAAAAAGGATTAGTGCTTGTTCAAGAAACAAAATTCAAAGAAAAAACGACATTGCAAGGATATGGCAAACCTGTTTTACATCTTGGGTAAGCATTCCAAGCTTCCTCTTGGATGATTAGAGCATCCGCTGGTGCAAAAGTAGTCAACCAAGCGGGAACTTTGCTGCACAAACAAGCATAAGGGAAGGAAACTGTTACTGTGGCAAAACATGATGAGCTTGAGATGTCGATAAGATCAACAAAATCAAAGAGAGAGAGAGAGAGAGAGAGAGAGAGAGAGAGACAGAGACAGAGAGAGGGCACCAAGAAGCAAGATAAAGGGCTTAGAAGGAAAAGAAATGCAATCAAGTACTCTTACCTAATTGTAAAATTAGCAAAAAGAAAGAAGTTTTTATACTCTACAACCTTGAACTAAACTATGGTACTTATCCAGGGGGTTCGCTGCACCAGATAAATTCCAAGTAACAAGATGTGGTGAGGATGGATTCTCAGATTACAATAATCATGACAATGCAAAAGACTAAAGACAAAGTGAACAGCCACATTGAAACGTGGAACTTCATAGGTGACTGTCAACCGTATAAAGGATTTATATCTAGATACAACAATCACAACCTCTCTCTACCCAATAAACATTTTAGGAACGGATGTTCTTAACCTAACCCGAAAAGAGTAACTGTGACTATTTTAAGAAAGAGGAATGGCAATACCAAACATGGCTACATTGTAATAGAATGTTAAGGTACGACTACCACTGTCAGAAGGCACCGTCAGATCATGTAAACCAAAAGTGAAAATATGGGGACGCTACAATTCTCCAGTTATTCACCATTCTGTCCAAGCAGCAGCATTCTTAACTAATGGAGCAATCAAATATTCAACGAGAAAACAAAAGCAATGGTAAGGACCAATGCAGCAACTTTTAAACCAATGATTTGATTGAGCAACACAGTTTAAATTGAGAATTTAAAAACAGTGATATCCTTACCTCTGCAAGCGATAGACTTTAGAAGTGTAATGACCTTTTCCGAATTCGCTGTCTTCAAAGGGTCTACTCTCCAAAATATCCACCCCCTCGGTATCTGTTCTGCTCTGAAGTTGCATCTTCGTGACCGTATACATCTGAGCTATCTGATACTGCAATCAAGTGACCCATCACAACAACATATTACATCGGGCAGCCACAAAGCAAGATTAGTATTAAAAGAGCAACAGATTTAAGGAGAACTTACTTCTTCTAGTGATATTGGCATGACAATTCGGCTTCATTCCGTAAAGGCAAGAAGTTAAGGAGTAACGCAAAAAAAGGAAAGGACTCATATGGCAGTTCAGATATACAACAAGTACCGTACGAACGGGTTGTGATTTCATCAACAAATGGGTACTTTGAAAACTAAAGCACCCCAGGCATTGGGTCAACTGAGGGACTTGAAGGGTACACCCCAACAGGAACATAAGCGATGAAAGTAATAAGACCGAATGCCTCTTATTTTCCAGTTCCATGGGGGATTCATTCGAACACCCTGCAAGCAATTTCAGCAGCCGGGAAAACTGGAAAGAGAAGAAAGATATCTGCACGAGAATGGTGAAAAAATTCAAACTTTATCGGAGAAAAACAGAGAGGAGGATACAATTCCTTGAGCTGCACCATCTTGCAAAGGCCTCCCGAGACTAAAACCCCACTGACCAAGCTCTCCAAATGCAGTTCGTTACCCAGAGAGAGGCCTGTGGTTGCGATGGCTATGGCGATGGAAGCGTACGAAGGTTTCTTGAAGAAGAAGAAGAAGAAGAAGAAGAAGATGAACTTGGGCAATCAGAAGACGGCGAAAAAGGGACGAGATGGCGTGTTGGGAAATTGAAACGCACGTTCAAACTTCAATCCAAGCCAAAGCCCAATGCGCATTCTTGGCTGACCAAACAAGGAAAAGTCAAAGTTGGGAGCTTTGGACGACTTCGCTTTTGACTCCCACCAAGTCCCACGCCTTCCCTTCTTCTACAGAGAAATCTCATTGGACATATAATTTATATGAAGAGAGAGGGCCGAGGGGGACAAAGGGAGGCGACCGGTAGACGCGTGGGCGAGAGACAAAGAGCGAGGCCGGTGCCGACACGGTGTCGTTGCGTTCGATGCGGGATGCGCACAACCGTTAGTCGGGCTCGGACCGGCCGTGGATTTCCACGAGGTGGAGAATCTAAAACATCACCGTCTTTACGAATATCGTAACGTAGCTGCTTCATTTATTATACTTGACATGATTAAAGAAATGGAAATATAAAAGGAATAATGTCCTAATATCTCGCGATAGTATATCTATTATTAACTAATTTTTTAACTCGAATTTTGACGAGCTGAGTTATTATATGAGTTAAGTATGTTCAGCAAGTAAATTATAAAAGCGTTTAAAATGATAAAACACAAAATATATGGACGTAAAATGAGTTTATCCAAATCCAATCCACCTTCATGACTCTCTCTTTACCCTCCATGAGAAAATAATGGCTTCCTCGAACTATTCCAAGTTTAGAGAAGCCTCGGTGGGCCCGTAAGATGGACTCGACTTCAGTCTTATTAAAAATATCAAGACGGCTTTTTTTCCCTTGTTAATTTTTATTTTATTTTATTAATCTTATAAGTTTCGTATGTATTTTTCGTTGGTTGCACTTGACATTGTTATTTTTATATAATATTCTAATCTTAGTTTTCGTCATTGCAATCCATGATCAGCATAAATCATATTCTTCAATATCTTGCATTCCATTTAATTAAAATTTCAATTCCTCCGCATTATTTGTTACTGTAAATGGGTTAGGTACGAATACGTGTACGAATCAAGTATGGGTACTAAATTTATATAGCATATAAATGGGTTAAATTGGGTTGGACCATTTTCGACCAAATGCAACCCGACCCACTAATTTCACAATCCTACACAGTACTATACGGCAGGGTATATGTTTAATCCGCACATTAAAGAGGTGTGCAATGGGAACCATCCGAATTGGGAACCGTTCGAACCGGACCAGCCAGTTCCTAGGGGCGCCGGTCCGATTCCCGGTTCCAGGGTGGGAATCGGACCGCCAGATAGGCCCAATATTGAAAGTCCTTAATTAGCTCAAAGCCCAAATGAGCCCAGCAAGAATAATAGCCCACTCGGAAGAGAAATAAGTTGAACCTAGAGAGAGTAAAAGCCCACAAAAAAAGGAAAGCCCGTGCCACTAAAAAAGAAAGCCGGCTCTCTCTCTCTCTCTCTCACTCTTTCCCTCATGTCTCCAAAACGTATTCCCAGGGGAGCCGATCCGATTCCCGGTTCTAGGGTGGGAACCGGACCGCCGGACAGGCCCGATATTGAAAGTCCCTAATTAGCTCAAAGCCCAAATGAGCCCAGCAAGAATAATAGCCCACTCGGAAGAGAAATAAGTTGAGCCTAGAGAGAGTAAAAGCCCACAAAAAAAGGAAAGCCTGTGCCACTAAAAAAGAAAGCCGGCTCTCTCTCTCTCACTCTTTCCCTCTTGTCTCCAAAACGTAAAGCAAAAAGGAGCGCGTTAGCGAAGCACATTGAACATAACAGAATCCACCCTCTCCTAGTTTCTCTCCCCATATATAAGCGTTTCGTTCAGTTGGATAAGGATTTTTTGGAGAGCGCGTGCAATCTGCGCAAAAAAAAAATACAAACTCCTCTCTCTTCATCAATTCCGTTGGACCGCCCGAGAATCGGATTAGACTGGACGGTCCAAAACAAGGTGATCTGGTTCTTGGTTCATAGGTGAAACCGGATCGGATCGAGAATCGATCACCCCTAATTGATGCGAGTTTAACGTTAATTTTCCTCAACATCCCTTGTTTAGTGTTTACTGTAACGATTGTCGTTCTCGAGACTTCAATAACGACAAACTGGGCATGATCCGTTGCGGGTTGTGGCTGCCGAATCTGACCTCTCGGGTTATAACGTTTTGGGCTCGTTGTGGGGGGAAAAGCCCTGAATAGAGACATCGGCCCTCGTTGTCCTTTCGATGATGTCCAGCGTTGTTACTTTCCAGTCCACAAAAGTAAATGGATAATAGTACATCAACCTAATCATTCTTTTTCCTTCCAATGCCCGGGCCCAAATTCCCATATCGGAATCAATCCAATCTCTATAGTGTGGTATGCAGCCCATCTATTCTTTTAACATCTTTCGGTCAGCATTTTGAGTCACTTCTAGGAATTGCCCGTGTGGTTGTCTTCAAGAACTTCACGTCTATTCTTTTACATCACATGCAATGTATATTCTTTTTCTTATGGCCAAAAGGCACGAGCGCAAAGACCCGACAATCTGAATGCTTATTCAGTTTGATCATTTGAAAGTTACGATGACAGCTTAATATCTTGTCATGGACACAAGAGGCCGATGTTTGGGACAGAGCCTTAATAACGAAACAAATGATTCGTTCGTTTCTAGGATCTCGAGTGTGACGTCCAATGCTACATAGGATAAAAAGAGAACTCGTGACTTAAATCAATTAGTAGAGACATAGCTTTCCAAAAGTGACCGTTCGAATGCTCTTTTTAGGCTTTCGGCCTCCATGAAAATGATCATGTCATTATATTTAGAGTCAGAGCAACTACCCTAGTTGTGATCCAATGTTCATTTGACGACTTCAACGTGCTTCTCTGTTGGCACAACGAGTTAAAACCCATTCAAACACGCACCAAACTTGTGAGGAATTTCGATGTAGATGATGATTGTCGGCCGTTGGACCACTTCCTATTCTAGCTCTCTTAAAGAAGTAGACAAGAGTCGGTAATCAAAATTCCTATACCAGGCATGCTATTGAACGTGATGACATGCTGCTGCTTCTGGAGCTTTGACGTTAACAAGAGGGAGGGGGCTTGACCACGTGGGGTTTTGTAGTCTCTCGTGCACTCATGACACCGTGTACGCTAAGCCATCGTAGTCACCGGCTAAGAAAATTCCTAGATGAAATTCTTTCAAGTCATTCGATCCCCAATCGTTCATCCTTAGCTGTAGTCCTCCCTGCTACTGTTACAAGAGTTCTTTAGTGGAAAACTGTAAGAGAGAGAAATGAGACCCTTTGGCTAAAACCGTGTGGGGTTTTAGAGAAGAAAATGAAACAGTGGAAAATTAGGAAAACAGAAGCTGTGGTGAGATCGAAAGAGAGAGAGAGAGATCTAGAAGAAAATGATGACAATTCGAGGCCATTCATGGAAGGACGCTGTTCATCAAATGGTTTTTATAATCCTTAATCTTTAGTTTATGCTGATCTCTGCAGAAAACATCGGTCATCTGTTGTTTCAACTGGGCGTTCAGACCAAATCCCATGTGATTGATATGGCGTTCCATTCCGGCAGACTTCGCTTTAATTGAGGAACAAACTGAAATGTCCAAGACAGTCCCCTTTGAATGTCTGGTCATATTAGTCTTCAAAAGCAAGTACATGGTGGAAAATTCCTCCTTCGTTTTTCTTCCTACATATTAGTTTTTTAAGGGAAAAGCTTAGGGTTAGCATCACGCTGTGCCCGATCCACCAGCTTTCGTTTTCGTTGCTTGAATTATATATTATCGTGTTTAAATATATATTTACATGGTATTAGGATAATAACAATCGTAGCTAGCGTGGCGAGTCTTATTTTATTGCACGATTGCTCATTGATCCTTATTGTTTTTTTCCCTTCTGAACTTTCTCTTTTTCTTTCATGCCGTGCATCTCGCCCGCAGAATTTCAATCTACGATTGTGATTAAAAATGAGCATTAGCTGAGTCATTACGTTATTTCAATCACAACATCATTTCCTAAGACAATGCTGGTATGATATGCCCGAAAACCCGTCAAACACGTCTCTAACCTTCAATAAAACTCGTCGAACAGATCGGACGAAAGGCTGTACTTCGGCGATGGTGGTGCCCTTTGCGTGAGAAACGTGTCTTTCCTATGTATGGGCCGGAAGGCGAAGTCGAAGAGCGGTTCTCGCGTTTACATTGCGAATCAGTTCTCTCCATGCATAGAACATGAAAACGGGTCCTTTGGAAGATCCGATTTCACGAGGACAATGGGTAAAAACGATCGAGTAAAAGTTGACTTGCTCACCATCGCGGATGGATTCCTTTCAAAAGGAAGGGTCCACACGCTAAGTACGTACCATACGAGGAAAAGAGACGGAGAGAGATGATGGTGTTAGTACAAGCTTAACTACTTCCGCCGCGAAGTTGGAGTTTGGGAATTTTCTAAGGGGTGGGAGTGGGAAATTTGTTCACTTTGGATTAGAAGTTTCAATGCAGTGGAAAAAGAAAAGATGAAATTGGACGCTTCGCATTTGGTTGGACTCGGAATGTTTTTCACCCTTGCATTTTTTGTTGGAAGGTGGAGAAGGAAAAAGGTCCTTTGTTGCTATTTGACAGAAAGAAAAAAAAATCTTTTGAATTGTGGCACTAGATCAGGAGTCATGCTGACGTGACATAATATGTCCAATCGGGGTTTCGCTATGACTATAATACCTGTACTTTTATATAAAAAGCAAGTATTTAGGTGATTTTCGATAAAATTTCAGCCTCCCATGCATTTACCAAATTTGACGAAAATTAGTCGTTCTTTCAAAGTGAGTGGACTTATATGCATATAAAACACATGCCGTATTACACTCGAGTAATGATATTTCAATTTTGAACTAAATTCACGATCATTCTTAACTTATATTCAGTGAAATAAATACACTTTATCCTTGTGATGAGCACGGATTAGCAAAAAAAATTTAACTATTAGTTGTACAGTATTCTCTTGAGATCTTGTAATTTAAATAGTCCTATTATGACATGTAATCTTTTTGTTGTAGTGCAATTGATATAAAGTCATGATAACATTACTTTACGACGGTATCTTGTAATGATGCCAAAATATCACTAAAGACATCGGATGATAGTAGTCTTAACTGATTTTTACCCGCAAATCATTTCATCCACAAATCATTTTACTTTCTGTGGATGGAGTTGCTAAAGAGGTTTCTTTCACTACATGTGCGCAACGAGTTACCAGCTCTCCACCAACCTTAACCCACCTTCTCCCTTAAACCCTCATAATCTCTCTCTCTCTCTCTCTCTCTCTCTCTCTCTCTCTCTCTCTCTCTTTGTGCTTACTCATCAAGTAGTTTAAGAAGATAACTAATCCTATTTTCTTAATGGACTGAAAGATCGCAGCGATGGAAGGAAGGTATACAACGAACTGATCGATAAGCGCATTCGAATCGCTCGTAAAATTATTTAAGTATTCTGTACTCGACAAAACGTCGAGGGCCATTTGAATGTTGAAAGATCCCAACCCTCTCTCCCATGATTAGATCAGTGTCCAAGGATGAATCAGGTAAGTTTAGTTTTGATTGGAACTGCTGCTATGAAGTCAAACGAAGTGTGTCCAATTTAGCATTTTCCTTTTCCTCGAGTGGTTGGGACATGATGGAGACAGGTTGTGGTTAGTGTGGAGACAATCATGTGTCTCGTACGTGCAAGCAAGCATGGATGGTGCTTTTCTCATCGGGCGATGTATGACTCTGCTCTGGATCCGTGGGGGCTTAACCTTAACGTTCGTGGGTTTTGACAGTGTCCTGTCTGAAGGAGGATGGAGCGGATTGCTTCTCTCATGCGGGCATGCATGCATGAGACTGTGAATGGTTGGGATGAAGCAGCATTGAAGGGGGAAGCCCTTTGCTGTGATTTTGATTGAATTTGGCTTGCAATGCAGCTGTTTACTCCAGTTGGGAGGATCGTAAGGAGACCATTCACACTGCTGTCTTCCCTAGTGTTGACACAGTCATTCACTATAGTTTTGCAGAGTCCATAGCTAGCGTCTCGAGTGCGCCAATAAAATATCAAACGAGCCTATCATTCATAACATAATCTTGACCGGGCACTTGGACCCTATATGTGAAAAGTTACGATGAACAACATCGAATTCTTTTTACGATAAATATCGATTCATTATTTCGAAAGGCGATTTGTCCCACATCTTTGTGATGCAGCAATTCTATATTTGGATGACTTACAATCTTCACAAATCTCTTCGTTGAAGTGCGCCGCCCCAAGCCAAAAGAATGGAGTTTTATTGACCTTAAGGTACCTTCTTGGCCGGTGTTTGATAGCCCATCTTATCCTGATTCGCAAGGGTCACGATATTGCCCATTACAGCAAGTATTTCCTTTCAATCGAATAAGAAAATTAATTTGCTTGCCCATAAGTGATTACGACAAGAATGAAGCATCTAAGTTCAAAACATTTTGCACCTTGGATTGCATTTCAATTCAACCATGTACCATTCGATACTTTTCGTCTTTGGTGATGCGAGTCTCAATTTAGGCCAATAAATCGACATAACTTAGTCCATACGATTATGAATATACATGATTAAGACTGGTTACAACAGAGGATGACTTGAAGGGATGGAAGACATGTGCCTAAATCTCCAAGAATGCATCCGAGATGAAGCGACTCCAAGAGAGACCGCCAAGTGAAACACTGTTCCAGTGTCAAGTCCATGATGCCAATTTGTCAAGATTGAACAATAGATATTGTCACTTTCTTTCCCCTCCTCTTTTTTCCAATTGGCGTTTCTCTCGTTTTCTCCAAGAATTTTTGTCGTACTTGTCAGTTGTAATCCAAGAAAATTGGGGGAGCGTTGATAAGTTTTAGGAGTGAGAGTGCTTTGGTCATCATCTTTCATTTCCTGTAAGAAAGTTCTCGATCGTACCGGTCGTGATGGGCGGGTTCCATTGGAAATTTGCACGAGGACCGAATGAAATGTTGGAAAATGGAAGCAGGAAGTACGAAAAACATGACATGCGGGAAGAAAAGTAAATGGAGATGGTCTGTGCGACAATCGTTGTCCAGCGAAGAAATACCTAGGTCTAATCAATCGTACCTGTGACTAAATATAGTAAGACATTATGACATCATAATTAGACCATATAGGTTCAAGCCAATATATAGTATGTGAACAATCGTCTCGTACATGGAGTCCACATGTTTATATATCTATGTGGTATAAAAAGTTTAGCCATAGCATTGCTGACAAACTAATGAGTAAAATAATGAAAATTTGCCGAGTCAAGTAATTCTTCTATCTTCCGACCAAAAAAAAAAGTAATTCTTCTATCTATACGCTAAGCAATCACTTAATGAACTTAATACTAAAATAAATTTGCATCACAAAAAATGTCAAGTCTCGTATAGGTTTCATGAGAGTCTCGTCAAATTCGTCGTTTCGTATTTATCCAATATACATGCTAAGTTCGTCAGATAATTTCTTTCGGCACAAAAAAAAATTATGCGTGATTAGACCTGAAGCCTTGGTCTTTTTTCTTTGGGTTAATATCACGAAAAACCCCAAACTGGTATACCTGTGACAATTTTACCCCAAACTAATTTTTTGACCACCAAAACCCCCAAACTAGTATACTTGTGACAAATTTACCCTCAGTTTGTTTCGGTTATATTTTACTCTCAAATTGCTTTGTTAAATGACATGCGACAGTTAACTGATATACCGGTTTTATGTTTTACTCTCCATTTGTCACAGATATACCAGTTTATGATTTTTTATGGTATTAATTCAATTCAACGGAAAGTAACGGAGGGTAAATTTATCACAAATGTATCAGTTTGGGGTTTTTAGTGGTCAAAATATTAGTTTAGGGTATATTTGTCATATGTGTATCGGCTTGAGATTTTTCATGATAAAAAAAATAATTTGAGGTAAAATTGTTATAGAGTTTGGAGTTTTTTGTGGTATTAACCCTTTTTCTTTTTTATGTTTGTTTAGAAGTCTGCACTGGGGAATTGGCATCGTGTCATTCTCTATTTTACCACACGCATTTTCCTTATGACCTTTGGCCCACTTCTTTGCCTCTTTCGGAACAGCACGTTATTTTCTGGAAAACACCTCGGCTTAGTTTTCAAACCTAGTGAATTTTTCTTCATTTTCCACACAAGCGTCTAAACTCTTCAAGCGGACTTTTGGAAACAATAAAATAAAAATAAGAATTTTTATGTGGTGCTCACATTCATCACGGTCAATTGGGTAATTGTAATTTCATAAATCAATCGATTGTTTAAAATAATAACAATTTTTATGCGTGTTTAAATTTAATACGTAAAAATAGACCCACGAGGACTTTCGAGTGAAAGGAATTGGGATATAATGGCAGCACTCAGCAGCCACATGGTTGGATCTAATGACTAATATATTTTTCGTGACCTAAAAAGAAAGTGAAATAGAGGAATTGGTCTACACTCTTGCGTAACTGGAAATGTATGACTGAACATGACGTCGTCTTCGTCAAGCGTCCGAAGCCCTCTATATATGCACACGCTCTCTCATCTACTCAAGAACTAAACCAACCCCACTGGGACATCTCTCTCTCTCTCTCTCTCTCTCTCTTCATCTCTTCCTCTCAAATCTCTCTCTCTTAGTGCTTACTACGTTGTTGTGTCTGTCTGTGTCTGAACCAAACTGATGGCTGTGCAAGATATGGAGGTGTCGGATGCGAGTGTTACGAATGGAAACACCAACACGAGCTCCACGACCACCTCTTCTCCGCAGTCTCTCTCGCCTACTTCGTCGTCTTCTCCTCCCCCTCCCCCTCCTCCACCTCCGACACCGGTCATTATAAGCCCTTGCGCGGCCTGCAAGATCCTGAGGAGAAGGTGCGCTGTCGAGAAATGCGTGCTGGCGCCCTATTTCCCTCCCACCGAGCCCGCCAAGTTCACTATTGCTCACCGCGTCTTCGGCGCAAGCAACATCATCAAGCTCTTGCAGGTACGGTACCATAACTTCCTTGATATCGTGGAAGCAACAACATTTTCTTTTCTTTGATTGGATTCGAGTTTGTGTATGCTAGACATCGGAGATCGCATGAAAATGTGGAGCTTAGACATCGAGAGAGGTTTAGATTTTCACGCTTTCGTCACATTATCGACCACGAGCTCCTTCGTTTGATTATAATCAAATCGTTTTTTGACGATAAACTCTTACCGATTCCTGTGTGCGGAATTATCTTCACATAAATAGATGACAGGCAATTTAGATATGTAGACTTAGCTTCCGTGAGGCAATCGGAAAGCAAAGAACGTGACCAGTCGATGCACATGTGGGTGGGGACTTGCATCGCTCACAGTGCCTCCTTCAGAATATTGTTTTTCTCGAGTGTCCAACATGTGAAAGGCGCTCGAGCCATTTCTGGTATATCGGGGCGAAATTTCTGCATTGCCCCTTGGTTATCATATCGGTTGGTCAACCTCCCGACAAAGCCATGATGATGGTGCGCTATTTTCACCGTTTCTTTTACGGGGAAAACGTCCGAGGAAAGTGGGCGAGTTCTGGTGGCTACAGAAGATGGAAATTTGTCGTCCAAAAACTTAACCTCACCTACACGACGCTAGATGGTAGTTAGAGATGCGTGATTCAGGAAGATCCGTGTACCGTTCAATCTGCTGGTGGCCCTACACATTCAACCACATTTGAATAGACTTCGGGAAGATGTACCGAGTCATTATCTATGCATGTAAAAAACAAAGGAGTTGAAAAGGCCATGCAATGGCGCCTTTGCGAATTTGCCCGAGTAATTCCGGTATATTGACCGCGTCAAAGATCACTACATGACACTGTATGAATGTCGACAATGATTTATACGAATTTTTAACATACGTTTATCTCTCAAGTATAATAATCACCAATGGTATTACGTCTTGGGACTCTTCTTTTTTTGTGTGTGTATTGTTCATGTCAAGACTGATCAATCTTGATCTTTTATCAGGACCTTCCAGAATCGCAGCGAGCTGATGCGGTGAGTAGCATGGTGTACGAGGCCGGGGCAAGGATCAGAGACCCCGTCTACGGCTGCGCAGGCGCGATCTGCCAGCTCCAGAAGCAAGTGAGTGAGCTCCAGGCTCAGCTGGCCAAGGCCCAAGCCGAGATCCTCACCATGCAGCACCAGCAAACCAACCTGGTGACTTTGCTGTGCATGGAAATGGCTCAGTCGGCATCTCAGCCGGCGCAACAGTTCGTCGACAATCTAATCGTCGCCAGTCCAACCATCTACCAGACCAACAACAACAACACAAGCCCATTCCTGGACGAGGCCAACGTCATGGGGTCCGTGTGGGAGCCCCTCTGGACATGATTGGATCCACCCTTTTTGTGGGGTTTTTCAACAGTTATAAGATATGGCTAGTCTTTTTAACTCCTACAACTTTGAGAATGTTTCCTATGAAATTCTCCTAACTCGCGGCTAAAATATAGCTCAAGAAGAGAAGGAGAGGCCAATAAAGCAAATTTGGAGCTATTCCTCAATAGGTATAGTGGTGTACTAAGTGTACTAGAGATATTAGTCTATAGGTAAAGGTATGAACAGAAGAATCGAGAGGGGAGAGGAGGAAGTTAGTTAGGATCATATTGGTCACTTTGTTAAAAGGCTTTGACAAAGCAGATAGCGGTCCTTTTCCTTCTGATATAGATGTATCGATGTAATATTGGAGAGGGGAAATTCTAATTATTGAATCTTTAGCCACTTTCTGGTGACCTACCACTATGATGATTACTTAAAGTTAAATTTGATGTATTATCATGGCGAATTCTCTTGTCTAATCACCTTTTGACCATATCATTACTAGCCAGTATAGTCAACACATTTTGCAATCAAGATCCATAGTGCAATCCTTTCTTTTCTCTCTCTCTCTCTCTCTCTCTCTCTCTCGTGTAATTTCATATTCTCTAGCGATTAACACTTGAAAGCATGTAAAGCACATATGCGGAATTGAGAAAAGGCACACGAGGACGTCAAATGCATGAACAAACTTATATATCGCACGGTCTTCCAAATTCTATTAATACTTTTCTCACTAGTCATGCTTATCGGGAAATGAACGTAACATATCTCTACGTTATATAAAATATCACTAAATTAAGTAAAACTAAGCACAATTGCTCACGAATCGCGCCCTAGACAACGAATGATGCGATTATCCCAAACGCATAATATATCTCCAAAAACATAGATATTAGCGAAAAATAATGAACTATTATTATATATGTTTAGTTGGTGTTCTGAGGACGAAAGTCTTGTTATTTAGGGGAAAACACAACTGCCGTTTTGTATCGTTGTTGCTGTGGTCCGCCTGGGACTGTTGTCTCGTTACTCGATTTTCCCAACACGACGCGTTTTTTACTGTCGCTGTCGCGGGAAAGTTGCTACCTTCCTGGTTGAATTACGGTCGTAAAAAAGAAGAAGTTGAGCAACATTCGCAAGGAGAAAGAAACTGGGCTCCTTTTTCCTCGATGGCGATGGCGATGACGAGGGGGACACAGCGTTCTTCCGTCGGGGGCAATCGTCAAAAGGAAACCCACCACCACACATGATGGTCGCTCGCACATGTCACGTGCAGTGATGAAGTGCTCCCCTCTCTAAAAGCGATGCAACCAAAATGATGAATGATTGCTTCCGATCGGCTGTCTCTCTTAAAACGCGTTTCGGAGGAGCGAGTAAAAACGCACAGGGAGGCTCTGATACCGTGTTAGAATGTCCAATGAGAAGTTTTACTCCGATGGGTCGAGGGAGGCTGGTATGTCAAAATCACATCAATTCCATGATCGGATAATTTCTTTAAGAACTTTTTGTATAACTTATCGGGGTTATCGAAACACGTGCACGTCACGTGAGGTGTTCGATTGTTCTTTGGGGGAGAGGTGACAAGTCAAGGGCAAATTGTCCACTGTCGGTAACCAGTTTTATTCCCTCAAGTGAGTGAGAAGAATATCTCAATAATCTCGCACCCAACAACGCCCAACATGCCATTATATGTCCGTGCTTGGAAGGGAACACACTGATTCTCTTTGACCCGTTGTTTGGTACGTCCGAAAGCTCATCCTCATCTATCGAACCCCCTTTTTAAATCTCCCCCAAAAAGTCAACCGTTATCATCCACCGCTCCCACTATGGACACACAGTACACTATCATTTTCATGTGTTTACTTTAGTCATGAGTTTTCGGTTCTCTTGGTAAGCCTTAGCGGCCTTGCGTCGAACTTGTTGATGCCATGTTCACATGATTCTCGGATGTGCATTGGAAGACTCGAGTTATGTATATTGTATTCTCGTACGGAAATATAAGGTCGACGGGTCGTTCGAGAACAGAAGCACATATCTAACATTCGTTATCGATCGGTGGCACGTTTAGATGAGTTTGCGCGACGTTCTCGACAATATTCCATGTTAGCACATTTTAATGCCTGATCAGTCGCTCTATAAATAACGTGAGTAGAAGAATTAACTGCACTAACAAATCTAACTTTATGTCATGGATATGACAATAGGGTATTATTGAAATGTCTATTTACGTTGATATTAACATTATTTAAATTATGTTGCTTAATGAGGAGGTCTTCCTTCGGTTTTTCTATAGAGACATCATATCGGGCTTTGGACAAGACAATGGATTGGTTTGCTGGTGAACCACCAGCAACTAAATTATTGCTTTGCCTCTGATAAGGTTAGGTTTATTAGTTGAGTGTATGCCCCATGCATGCGGTTTCTCCTATTCTACTCTTGTGGATCCTATGCTAAGACTGAAGTAGTGCGCCCTATCTCTGTTAAGATGGTAAAAAGGATTAATTTGACTTTGCCTTTAATTTATTACAGATGGAATAATTATTCACTATCATCAGTTCGGTCGTGTGACTCTCATATGGTGTGCGACCGTTCATGTGCAATATACATCGACCGCATTCTTGCAAGACTCAGGAAAAATTATCAAAAAAGTCATAATTGTGCCAATTTAGTCCTAAATCTTTTGCAATTGTGCCAATTCAGTCCTAAACCTTTTGCAATTATGTCAATTCAGTCTATCCGGCCAATTTCGGCCCGCTGGTGCTGATATGGATACTGGCTGGCGCCGGCTGTCCAGCCAACACTAATGGGGCAATTTTTAATAATTTCCTTTTCTTTTCTTCCTTATTTCCTTTTTTTTTTTTCCCATAGTGGCTGGTGAGGCCATGGCCGCCTTCGCCCGCATCACTAGGGCCTCGTCGACCGAGGGTGAGGGCGGCCATGGCCTCGCCAGCCACAGGCAAGGTTGACTTTGCCCATGGCCAACAAGGCCATGGTAAGGCTGGCCTCGCCCAGATCTGGGTGAGGCTGGGCGAGGGCTGCGACCCTCGCCGGCCATTGTGGGGAAAAAAAAGAAAAGAAGGAAGAAAAGGAAAATTAAAAAAATAATTAAAAAAATTGCCATATCAGCGTTGGTCGGACGGCTGGCGTTCACATCAACGGCAGTTGACGAAAATTGAAAGCATGGACTGAATTGGCATAACTGCAATAGGTTAAAATTTTTTTTGGTAATTTTCCCGCAAAACTTACCCTTTCCCATAAGAAAGCAACTTGCTGACGTTATGGTGATCTTGATCGGCTCACTACTGAAGAATGTCCACGCACACTTCTAGTTAGCCCCAGGTTAGGTGGTAAGTACGTTACAGTCTTCCATAAATGTGAAAGCTTCTCATTCAT
Source organism: Syzygium oleosum (assembly GCF_021117445.2). Classification (NCBI taxonomy): domain Eukaryota; kingdom Viridiplantae; phylum Streptophyta; class Magnoliopsida; order Myrtales; family Myrtaceae; genus Syzygium; species Syzygium oleosum. The sequence continues at coordinate 10,761,781 of NW_026607487.1, forward strand.
GTTACAATCTTAAAGATCGTGCGATCTCTATGACAATGATTTCGTAAGATTATTTCGATCACGAAACTAAAATCAACGCTTCTTTGCAGGGATTTGATCCCAGCAATCTCAAGCCATGAATTTTTCGCTGATTTCCAATCTGTGTGCCTATGGCTGCCGCGAAAGCAGTCAAACAAGGGCATGTGCAAGGCCTCCTGATTGGGAAGTTCATGCGCAGAATATGCTTTGAAGAAGAGGATGCTGTCTATCTCTATGTATCCTCTTTTTTTTTTTTTGGTAACCGAGGATCTGCCACCATTCCCCCGGGACGAACCCGCACAGATAATCGGGGCGCCTATACCTCGGGGGAGACTAGCCCAGCAACCCACCGCCAGGGCCCCCCACTTAAATTACGGAACCGAGCGGGGATTCGAACCCAGAACCTCTAAGGAGAGAAGGAAAGCGCTCACCAACTCGGCCATGCGCAGGTGGGTTATATGTATCCTCTTTTTTTTTTTTTTGGTAAGGCATATGTATCCTCTTTTAATTGCTGTTGAATCCAAAATTCATTGGTTTTGTTTTATTTGGGAGAGATCAACATTTGTTTAATGAGAGTTGCTGGCCAACGTTATCCACGTAGCCGCTGTAGCAGCCTAAGACCTGGAATCGTCAAATTACGAGAGAATATGTAACAAACCTTGTCCCTTTGACTTCAACGTTCGTGCTGAATTTTTTCAAGCATCAGTTGGTGATTAGACCGCAGAGGGCAACTCGGTAGTCACTAGGGTCGATAGCAACATTTACCCTAGTGGGGGAATTAGCAGACCTACAGCAGATATCCCTAGGATGACTGCTGATACATTATAAACGTGGCAGTGAGGTATTATCAGAGAGGAAGGCACGATTCAAAAACAAAAGGCTTTATCAGGGGATGAGATTCAAATCCAACAAAGGAAAGCTCTTGATTTGAATATTCTGTCGAGCCTATGGTCGATCGTGTAAATGGAAGTTACAGATAACAAGAAGTCAATGCAGACCACGTGCCAAGTGGTGGGTAGAACCGTAGAAGGGCGACTGGTTCGCACCCTGGCCTCAGTGGTATTAGTTTGAGAAGCCCTTTAAGCCTTTAGTGCAAGCAGATAGCACACGAGAAAGTGGTATCTGCGCATGAAACGAATTCTAGATTCTTGCAATGTAGAGACATGCTGTGATGGGAACTGAGACACGCTGCTTTTGAAAATGCAGGTTGTGCATGAGAAAGGCGCGCAAATCTACTTAGCTTTCTGTCTCGACTCTCGATGCCCTCCGTGGCTTCACGAGTTAAAAAGGAAGATATGTCTGCATTGTCCACCTGATCTTTTCTCATTTTCATGGTGGATGAGTTAACTGGCAAAGCAGCTGAAACAACAAGAAAAGTACACCGTTTTTGACTTGTTAGGTTTTTGGTGAGTGCCCGTTGTCTCGTAAGACGCGGTGGCGGATTTTACACGGCGAAAAAGTCCATCTTCAGACTCCGTTTGTTTCGCAGAAAATGAATAATTTGAAAAATATTTTCCTAAAAGTGATCGCTTGTATTATTTACAAAAATGAATGAACAAAATTTTCTTTTGTTGCCCACACAAATGTTTATACTTAAATTGTTGTCGATAATGAACTAAATATGTTAAGCGAGTCAAGCGATCCATTTTAGGAAAATGTTTTCCAATTCATTCATTTTCCGCAAAATAAATAGAGCCTAAATGCGTGTATCGATTTTGAGCCTTGTCGCTCCAAATTTATAAGTCAGTTAAGACGCGAGTCGACTATAAATCTATTGGGATGGAACAAGATGAGAGCGTCGAGTTATGTTACGCGAGCATTTGATGTACTTAGGTCGAAACTTTTGACCTTGATGTTATCGAATAAAAGGCTAGGATAAACATATCACGTAAAATTTAGTAAGCTGTTCGTTGTAAATATTCAAATTATTATATACTCAAATTTAATCTCACACATTTTTACCTTGGCACTCAAAACTCAAGCTCAAAACGCATCAAATCAGATCCGGCGCATTCCAAAGTTGATCGCAGTCGGTAACAATCATGCATGCACTTCGATTTTCGTATTGCGAAAGTCTTTAGCATCAATAAGCGATCACACTTAAAATATTAGCGAGTATGAAACGGCAAGTCGTTATTTTGGACTCCAGAACGATCGACTTTTCGTCTTTGCCCACAGACTTCGATGTTGCCTAGCTAAAGTTTATCTAGTGCTTCAGCTTAACTACCTAGGAATCCTGCTTTAAACGGGTAAAAAATTGAATATTACAATACCCATAAGAAATATCTAGTCATCTTCTTTCATCACATCCCTTGATGACCACGACATGTATGCACTTATTTAGTTACTTGTGAAAGAAAATACTTTGCGACATAGCGGTTACTTAATACACGATTCCAACCCGAAGAAGGCCGTCTTCGAAAGGAAAAGTTTCAGCTCGTGGAGGAGCGAAGTATTGTCGAGGTGTATGTGCGAGGGTGTTGGGCGAAACAAGTACCACACATCGAAGTGATCCATGATTGAGGAGGAAAGTTTCTACTTGTATGGTGTAGAAGTGTGATACGATTTCATCAAAGACGAATGCTTGTGTTTTTTTTAAAACATGTTGTTATCGGCCAGTGTCGTCCTCGCTATCGTGATTGAAGGATTGTTATTGTCAACGAATTCTCAGGGCATTTTCAAAGTGAAAATGCAGTTAATATTAAAAAGATCTAAAGTTGGCTATCGATGTGGAAAGAGAGGGACTGCCACACTATTAAAATAAACGCAAAACCAGTATGCATCACCATCATTCTTATCATTAACTATTACCACCACCGAGTGTGCCGCCTAGGATTGTACATTGCTACGATTGGACTCTCCTCGTCATAATAAAACCAGAAAAGTGGGACTCCGTTTATTTCGCGAATTTTTTTTTTCTCAATTTCCGGTATTTGAATCGTTTAGGTAAATGAATCAACGGAAAATATTTTTTTATCAAAACTTCAATTCGAGAAAATAAATTCCTCTTTAAAAAATCAAAAATTATTTTCCAAAATATAATAAGGCATCGATGCTTGGATGAGAAAATCTACGCTTGGGCACAAGATCCCAACGCTCGTTCTTAGACTCTAGGTAATGGGGCTAAATCCCTGGCGCACGGGCCTAGGCCATCTAGGGCACACCCAAGACCCTGGCCTCTATGCCCAGGTCCATCGAGGTAGGGTTTGGGACACTGGTGCTTGTGCCCAAGATGCCAGGCTTAGTAATATAGAGGCCCGGCCTCATATCCCATCGTTCATGCCTGAGTCCTCGACTTTTGAGCCTGTGCTTGAGCCCCCTACGCTCGCGCCTCGGTCCATTGATTTCGGGCTTGGGGCCGAGCGTCAGTGACTAGGGCCTAACCTCAATGGACTCAGGCTCGACCTTGATGGACTAGAGTCCGAGCGCAGGGGATTGGGTCTCAGGAGCCGGGTTTGGGGCCTGGCCTCAGTTGATCCAAGCCTGGGTGCCGTGGTTTGGATCCCAAGCACTGGGTCCTACCGAAGCTCGGGCTCTAGGGAGCCAGGCATGGGCACCGAGTTCTCGGGCTGGTTTCAGGGGATCCAAGACCAGTGCCCGGGAGTGGGGGATCCGAGCTTGAGACCCCAGTGCCCTTACTTGGTTCCTTGGCTAGCCATGTGCAAACCACTAGAGCCCGAATAGTATATGTCTATTTCCTTATCAAATGACAGACAATATTTTCCAGCTCATTTTCAAGTCTCAGCAAAATATCGGAAAAATATTGTCATTTTTTTGAAAAACGACTTCCTGGAAAACATTTTTCAGAATTGCCACATTTTTCGTGAAATAAACAGAATTGTAATTCATTTGTATTTAAGAAATAGTGTTCACTTTAGCATAATAACGTAAATTAAGGTGTTCCCCCCATTAATTGGTAGACAAATTCTGTTTTTATCGTGTATATGCATTTTAGGGATGGTATAATTTTACGACAAATCATATTTTACATTATGTTGTTTCGTACTGTAACAATTTAGTTCTCTGCGTACCTTTTACAGCTGACATTACGTTAAAATAATCTCGTATTTTTTTTATGAAAATGTTCCATGCTCCATTTTAATTATATCGTCGTATGACAATCCGCACAATGTGCAGGGAAATATCTAATTCTATCTTATTATGGTGAATTTGGAACACTAGTATATGTTGAATGGCCGACCAGCGAGATACCGCGTAACTTCGTATGCTAAAATTTCCATACCTAAACATCATCCATCCACGTGTACGATATGGACGGGAACCATGTATTACGGACCAAGAAAAGCCGCCACGGCAAAGCCAAAAAGATTCTATTTTTCCTTTTCGTATCTTTCATCGCAATCTCGATGTGGAAAAAATGATGCAGCTCCATTTATATAGACAGTTGATGTAATCTTTTTTTTTTTTCCTTCTTTCATCGCCGGCCCCTGGCGAGGGTGGCCCACGCCTAAGGCCGCCGGCCAATGGATGAGGCCTGGCAGTGGCTTGGTTGGAGGTGGCCGACGGAGAGAAAAAGGGAAAAAGATAAAAAGAAAAGAAAAAAAAGAGAAAAGGAAAAAAGTAAAGAAGGAAAAGAGAAGATAAGAAAAAAAATTTGAAAAAAGATATTATTAAAAATTGTTCACGTCAGTCTTGGTCATACCACGTAGGACGGCTGGCGTCCACGTCAGCGAGTTCTGGCAAAAATTGGCCGGATGGACTCAATTGACAAAATATGAAAATGTTTACGACTTAATTAACAAAAGTGCAATAAATTTAAAACTTTTTCTTATAATTTTCTAAATAGTTGATAATCTGCTTGTCTAGCTCTCTCGTTCAAACAAGGAATTCTCGATTTTTATGCCCTTATGAATACACGTCGAATCAACTGTGATAGGCATCCTTAGTTTTGTACTTCTTTGGGCACAACCATGTTGCATGTGTTTAGACTTTTCTATGCTTTTGGTCCGTGCGCATCTAGAAAGCACCCCCCCCCCCCCCAACATTTCAACCGAGTCAGCTCGGGGGAAGAGACGAACTTTTAGTGGGTTAGAAATTTGCTCCATTTTCTCAATTTTCTTGACCGTCCATCCTTAATTTTTTTTAACTTGGGAAAATTCGCGTTTCTCCTCTGACGAACCCACGACTTCTCTACACGATAAGATCACCCAAGTTGGGTGCGATTTCTTGTCGGATCGAGCCGACTCTTTCCGCCATCGCAGATCTCAATCGCACGCCTTCCTTCCTCGTCAACCCGTTGTGATCATTGCTAATTTAGATTAAGCAGGCTAAGGCGGAACTGAAGTCGTTAATTGGGACAAAAATACGTTCCTCAAAATTCCACGCGCAGCTACCTAACATGACGGTATAAGAATAGTCAAGAGCGGTCAATAACAAGCCCTAGGCAGAAAATTTAGCTCGGCCTAGAACCGTTAGAGAGAAAAGACACTCGGACACGAAATTGAACTCGACCCACTTCGATTGAACTTGACCATATTATGAGAAAAAAAGGTAACTTTCTTCGTGAAGTGAAAGATGGGAAAGCATGCCGAGACGTGATTTTCTCCAAGGTCAAAAGCACGAGAGGAACGTTCTTCGCGACGGGCGGGAGTTTCCCGCATGCCGTCGCCATTTTCCTCGGTACCGTCGCGGTTATTTTCGACTTTTTTGGTGAGCGATCCTTGGAGTTAGCGGCGGATGTGCAAGTGCCGGGCAACTTCCCATTTTTTTTATCCGATTGGAAAAGTCGGGGGGCAACGTGCGATCATGCGGTAGATTCCGTGTTCGAATGAAACGAGTATGTTTAGTAACTATCTAATCGAGACTGAAGAGAGGAGGAGAGCTTTGTCGTTGTCGACTTTGGGGGGGATTGCACATGGGAGCAGGCTTGAATTTGCCTAATAGATCCAAGGCAAAGTAGTTCTTGCTGGGATGGTAGCGAAGAGCAGGATTTTTGCATGTGCATGACTAATGTCCCGTTTTTGTCACGACAGCCACCAGTTGGGTCGTCCTCGTGGCCATTCCAATCGACACACATCATCCTGAATTTGATGTCCCTATGTTAATCCAATGAAAGTTACCGGTTTTTTCCGGTCGACATCTTTTTCTGGAAAGAAAAATCCGAAATGACAACGTAAGAGTCTAATGCGTTCGAGATTGACAAATTAAGTGCATAAGCATCGATCACTTTTTGTTTTGCCAGTGATTACCATGTCTCTAGTAATGAAATAAAATGAAACGGGTCATCTATAAATATGAATTTTGGGATAACAGGGCATTCAAGATTTGCTTGTTACTGTAAATATGGGGATCAAACATAATCAGAGCTGTACACGTTTTTAGTCGGCGGTCGGAGAGTCGTAGAGATTTTATTTTAGCCAATTGAGGAATATATTCTTTTTTTGAAAGAAGGGCAATCGATGATGTTGATGTTTCAATCTCCTGAACCCTTTTTCTTTTTGTCGGTAAAAATAGTCTTGGTGCCTTTTTATGTGCCTTGAGATTTGGGAACAATGTGAATTTTTTGGATGTTTTGATATCTGATTAATGGGCCCTTGCTGGCCCAGTGGATTTGGATGCTGTTCGCAGCAGAACCCGTTCAATGGTCATCGTTTAAGGCCCAAAATAGTTGAATAAAAACAGAGGCCCAAAATAGAATTAAAAAGGAAAGAGAAAATTTGGGTATTGATATAATAAGGTTAATACCACGAAAAATCTCAAACCGGTACACCCGTGATAAATTTATCCCAAACTAATTTTTTGACCACAAAAAACCTCAAACCGGTACACCTGTGACAATTTTACCCTCCATTTGTTTCCGTTAAATTTTACCTTTAAATTTCTGAATTGAATGACACGTGGTAGTTAACGGATGTACCGATTTGGGGTTTTAAGGGTTTATCAGATTGTGATTTTTCGTGGTATTAATTCAATTTAATGGAGGGTAAATTTGTCACAAGTATACCGGTTTTGGGTTTTTGATGGTCAAAAAATTAGTTTGGGATAAAATTATTACAAGTGTATCGATTTGGGGTTTTTTATGGTAAAAAAATTAGTTTTGGGGTAAATTTGTCATAGATGTACCAGTTTAGAATTTTTCATGATATTAACCCTTGATAATAATGGATCGGAAACAAATTTCACTAAAGGTGCATTTGGTAACCATTCTGTTCCCGGAAACAATTTCTGCTTAGAAATGATTTTTTTTATTCCATTCCCGAAAACAATTTCTAAGCATTTGAAGGCGTTTGGTAACTATCAAAAATTTCTATTCCTGGAATAGAAAAAGAACATAAATGCGTTTGGTAACTGCACAAAATTTCTTTTTATTGATAATATTTTAATAATATTTTGAATTTCTTAATATTTCTTTCTCTTTTTTTGTTCCTTTTTTTTCTTTCTTTTTTTCTTCTTCCCCTTCCTTGGCCCATGGCCAGGTTGCTGGCGCCGGCGACCGGTTACAGGCTAGGGCCAGTGAGGGCTGGACCCTCATCGCCACACTCACCAAATTCGGCGAGGGCTGCTCGCGGCTTGGGTGAGGACCGCCCTCGCCGACCCTAGCCTGTGGCCAATCGCTGGTGGCCGGCGACCAGCCACAGGCCAAGAAAAATGAAGAAGACCAATCAAGAAGAAGAAGAAGGAAAAAAAAATCATTTCCATTTCTGATTCTAGTTCCTTGTTGATTCTTGATTCTGTTCAAAAACTGATTATGGGAATAAATTTATTCCCGGGAACAAAAAATTTACCAAACGAATTTTTGTTCTTTTTTTATTCCAGTGAACAAAAGAATAAAATCCGGTACTGTTTGGCAGGTCACCAAACAACCCCTAAACTACACAATAATATTATTGGTAGGGGGAAACCATCAAAACCAAGCAACATTATCCTTAGTTATTGAACCAAATGCTAATCATGCACGATATAATCTAGAGAGATGTGTGACCAAATCAAATGACCTCATAAAAAGAGCGTTTAATGTTTACCATGTTGAACTATCTTTCCCGAAGCTGTTCGATGGTCAAATTCAAGTTACGGGCTCGTGGTATTGCCCTATTCGCATTTGTTTTCGCCCCCCGCATCTTGGCTCGTACATATTCAACCCACATTTCATCATATTAATGAGAAAATAATAATAAATGATCCTTCCTTTGGAGTCTTTATTTTTGCAATTCTTTGTATCGTAATATAGTCGAGGAAATGAGATGAGAAAGGGGATGAGCTTTCAACTCTCGCTCCTTTCATTGTACTCGAAGATCTTGTGTTTGCCTATGGTGAACATCCGTCATTAGATTAGACAAAAGAAGAATATAAAACCATTTTCATATTGAATGATTTATCAATCATTTGATTATTTTAAATTGGATTATAAAGAGTCATCATGTGCTCTATTGTCATCGGCAAATTTGATTTTTTATTGCTGAATTTAATCTTGCTCAGATTCATCATTTTGTTCATACTTTTCCAAAAAAAATGCACGTAATGTGTAGAGTCTTCACGTGGTCCTCTATATCCGTCCTTAAGTAATTGTTCATACTTAGACATTCTCAATGCCAATTGTAATAAATTGGCAAAATTTTGACATTCGAATTTTTCTATAAAATTAATCCACTGAAAGCCAAATTTGTGAATTCTTTCTCCGTGAGCGAAGTAAGGCATCTATTCCCATCCCTCTTAATTCGAGCAACAAACTAATCGATTGATTCATTATCATATTGATACATTACGGCCAAATTAGCAATCGATACTTTAGGTATCATTCGATAAAATTAAAAATGGAATTGTCTTTCCATCTTAGCCCAAGTATGTATTGAATTATAAGATAAATCCGTATGCCAAGTAAAGACAATTTTTGATAAATCAACCAATGTGTTCGATAGTTTATTGGTCATTTTCACAAAGGGATAAGAACACTAAGAGTGTCATAACTTCATATGGCGTTCACTTAAGTGCTATAATTTTTTTTTTCGCTCACTTGAGTACCCCAAATTTGAAAAATTGATTATTTGAGTGCCATCGGCAATTTGCTTCGCCAGAAAATCCGACGTGAATGCAAGTCATCCTACGTGGCTTCACTGGAGCTGATGTGAATAATTTTTTAATTTTTTTGCAAATTTTTTTTCAATGTTGGCGAGGGCCACCTTGCCCTCGGCCACGAAGGCCGTCAAGGCCGTCGCTAGATTTGGGCGGTCACGGGCGAGGCGGCCTCACCAGATCTAGTGAGAGCCTTCGAGGTTGCTGGCGAGAGCCTTCATCGCCTCGCCTGCTGTCAGCTAGGCTGCGATGGCCTTGCTAAGGGCCTTCGTGGCCTCGCCAGATCTGGCAAGAGCCTTTGCCGTCTCACCCATGGCCAGCAAGGCCGCGATGGCCTCACCAAATAGGGGTGATCGGTTCCCAGTCCAGTCCGGTTCTTGAGTGAAACCGAGAGCTGGACTGGTAAGATCGGTTCCCAATTTTCAGGACCGGGAACTGGACTGGACCAATGGCCCAGTCCGATTCTGAGTGCTCCAATGAAACCTTTTGCTATTTACCAGCAAAAGAACTAAAAGTGTGAGAATGACACACTTAACTAGTGATACCCTTTGTTGTGGCCAACTTGCTGCAAAAAGAATACAGCACGTGAGAAGGGCTTGGCTTGGATTTTATTGACAACTCCTCTTACGATCGGCATTCACATGAATACACAACAACAGAGACAAGTCAAGAGTTCTGTATCGAAGGCGTACACATGAAAGATTGGACACACAATAGAGAAAAGCCATACACATTGCACACCAAGAGTCTCACATCGAATGGGAACCGAGAGACTATTAGAGGGGTTGTGCATAAAACCCAAGCCTTGTACGGTAATTAGAGATCAAATGTTTAAATTTGAACTTTTTATAGAAATAAAATTAAAATTTTGAATAGTATCGGTCCGGTCCGATTGGGTTTCCCCTGAAACTTGAAACCGGACTGAAAACCACCGGTTCCAAAAAGTTGGAACCGGGAACCGGATTGGCATCCCTTAGAATCGCCCAGAACCGGCCAGTCCGGGCGGTTCCCGGTTCTTTTGCACACCCCTATCGCCAAGGGCTTTCGCTGCCGCGGGCGAGGCAGCCTTGCCAGATTTGGCGAGAGCCTTCGCCGCCTCGCCATCTGCCAGCGAGGAGGCGAAGGCCATTGCGGCCTCACTGACCGCAGGCGAGGCGGCCCTCGCCCAGTTTGGCCGAGGTGAAGCCTCCGGCGAGGGTCACCAGCAACCCTCGCCAGCTTTGAAAAAAAAATGGAAAAGAAAAATAAAAATAAAAAAGAAAAATTTTAAAAAATTTAAAAAATAAAACATTAAAAAAATCCATGTCAGATGGAAAATTAATAAAAAAATCTACGTAGGATGATTTGCAGGAAATGGCACTCATATGATCGATTTTACTCCGATGTGGCACTTAAGTGAGCGAAAAAAAGTTATAGCACTCGAGTGAGCGCCGTACGAAAGTTATGACATTCCTAGTGTTCTTATCCCTCTTCACCAATAAAAACAACAAAGTCAAGAATTTCAAATTTTATTGGGTAAGGTATATTGTCAACCCAATCAAGATGTGGCTTCCTATACATTGACTAGACCACTCCTCTATTGGTACCTAATTGTTGTAATACGAGTTCAGCCACTTGATCATGATTCAAAAATCGACACATTTCCTACTCTCTAGGTTTAGGGTAGATAGGTCGATAGACTTGACTTTCCTACCCCTTAGGTTCAGGGTAGAAGTGCTTTTTAGGCCTTTGTAAAATCCTCATTGGTGGTGGAATCACTTAGCCTAAATTATTTCTGCTATTTAATTGATTAAGAGTTTAAGGAACATACCCGAAAGCCATAGTATTAGGCAAATCACTTCCATCGACAAGTATCGTCCCACTGATCTTTGCAAAATCCCAGAAGGTGCAGGATCGGTAGGATTCACCTGCAATTTAAAATGAATGGATCGACGTTCCTGGCCTGTGCATGACTTCATGGAAGGTGTTGATGATTATGGGCTTGATCACATTGATGGGTACTTAATCACGTGGTTTGTCGTTTTCTTCTAGTGTTCGTCAAGAATCCTCCTCATGGTGGCGAACATCACAGGATTTGGCCTCACGTGGCTTCTCTGTTCATCAGTGAGTTGTCTTGGGATGTCGACATCTCCACTTTGTTCTTGTGCTGCCATCGACTGTGCAGTCGATGACTCAAAATATCCCACTTTGTTATTACCAGGTTGTGGTGACGAGTTGTTATCTCCAGCATTGTCAGGATCAAGTTGATTCCTTGTACGCACCGTCATATTTCCTCGAATCAGTCACACTGATCTTATCGGGCGTGCCAAAAAGATGTTTCGTCGGAATTTCTCCCGCTAAGAAATACATTTTTTCGAAAGTTGTTATTCGATTTTTATTAAATGAGACAGGTTCTACGCCAACTTCGGATATGAAATATCAAAACTGAAACCATCAGCCCTTGCTCAACAATATTCCACACGTGTGGCTCAATATTTCAAAGTTCAATATTTAGAAATTTGATAAGAAACACCGTCAGTGAAAAAAATGTTTCTCCTGTGCAAGATTCACGTCTTGACATGTGTATACTTAACTAAAACTTACTATGAAGATGCACACTCCCTGTGATCATTATTCTGTTTGGGAGAAAAATAGTTCTTAGATAATATAAACGTTATAAAAGTCTTAATATTTGCAAGTTTTTTTCTATTTTTAAATGTTTATTTCAAAAGCTACAACATAAAAAATAATAAATAGGAGAAAAGGCACTTGAGGTACTTGAATTTTTTCAATTTCTTCAATTTGGTCTCTAATTTTTTTTTCATCCAATTAAGTTCATAAGCTATATTTGTTCGTTAACACGGTCATTCTGTCAAAATTATGGACGAAATTGCTGATGTGAAATTAAAAAAACTAAAAGTAATAGATAATACAGAACCCCGAGATTGGATCCACATGACCAAAGCGATCCATTCTTCTCCTTTATTAAAATGGTTATTACCATGAAAAACCCCAAATTTGTACACCTACAACAAATTACTCCAAACTAGTATACATGTGACAAATTTAACCCAAACTAATTTTTTAACCATAGAAAACCCCAAACTGGTACACTTGTGATAAATTTACCCTCTGTTAAATTGTATTAATACAACGAAATTAGTAAACATGTGACAAACAAAGGGGTAAAATCCTAGATTAGTATATCCGTCAAGTGCAACGTGTCATCTAACTCAGCAATTTGACGGAAAAATTTAACGAAGACTGACAAAGGGTAAATTTGTCACAAATGTACCGGTTTAGGATTTTTTATGGTAAAAAAATTAGTTTGGGGTAAATTTGTTACAGGTATACCAGTTTGAGGTTTTTTGTGGTATTAACCCGTACTAAAATTTGCTTATTTTAATTTTTTAACTAATCATCTTGTGTTATTTTAATTTTTCATTTTGTTTTTTAAGTGTTTTTAAAAGCCATGAGGATGCCACGCACTCTAGCCTCATTTGGTTCAACTTTCCAAGGGCCTTTGGATGTTGAAAGTCCCTTGGGAAAATGCTAGGGTGTTTGGCAAGCCTTCCTAATGGGCTTTCAAGTGCAAGTCAGCATTGGGAAGGTTGACGGCCTAAAGCTGGTTTGCTAAATGCTGAAACCAATTTTTTTTTCCAAACTATCCTCACTAATTCTTTAATTTTTCGATTTTATCCCTCGTTGTAAATGTTCATCTTCTTTGCGCAAATGTGGCCAACCAGAGCTGATGAGGCCAGATTGAGACGACAAAGGGCCGACGAGAGGCTAGCAAGGGGCCGGCGAGGTCCCATAACCCCGGTGACGGTTGCCTAGGTTGTGCTACCCCGGGCCCCAAGCCACCTATGTGACGCCCCAGAACATCACGTGTGACACGTGCCAATTAATATTATTAATAATTTTGCTAGCGAAAGTCAAAGTTTGAACAAGTATTAAACATGAATATCACACAAGTTTAGTCAAAATACTTTTGCTTCTTATTAACAACCCTTGTCAGATTTACAAGCCTAGATCAAACATCATACAAGTACAAAAAACAAAAGTCTGGGTAGGTCGAGGGTCTCTATCTCTATACTAGACTACTACTCCAAAAGTTTGAGAAAGTCATGGATCGATAACTTCACCTTCCAATGTGGGATCACCATCGTCTAAGTCAAGCCCCTCAACGAGCCAACTAACTCGCCATCAAGGTTAAAGTACCATGCATCAAAAAGGTAAGGAACCCATTCCGCTAATCCCACGTCAACCCAGACAGTAGAGCTACACTTAGTATATATTGCTGCAGACTCAGGCACAAACACATTTTCGTAGACAACTTCATGATACATGGGAACTCTAAAACGTAGGGAATGAGGAACATCCATCCTATAAGTTTGAAAAATAATGGAATGAGCCGAGGCCCAGTAAATGAAATATCTAGTTTTAAGTTAGGAAAACCAGCTTACCACTTCACCTGACATAACCAACATGCATGCATAGAACTTGAATGCATTTTATACCTTTTCTGTCTGGATATGCCACAAAATCTTAGCAATGCCACATTTCACAATACTTTCACTCAAACGCAAACATATGATGTAAAACATTCATACTCATGCATTAGGTTCATTACTTCATCCTCCCGAACACTCCCGGGACATCCGACCAACGAGGCATGCCGGTACACCCTCCGGGGCATCTCAATGCCCGAGGTATCGCGAAACACTCCCCGGGGCATCCCAACACACGGGACATCGTCACACTCCACTATATAGGCGACGGAATATATATTATTCTCATACAAGCCATAACAATCAAATATTTGCATGCATATATATTCACATTCTTTTTGCATCACATATCCTTTAAAGCCATGAAATGCATCATTCGAGATAATAAGTATGAAGCAATACAGATTCGGACTCAAAAAACTAAAGTCTACTCAAGTTTAAAAAGTACACATATCCAGATTTTGAGATAAAATTTCCTCGGTTTAGAAAATACATTTATCAAGACTTTGAAAGTAAAGTCTATTCGAGTTAAAAATATATACATCCAGATTTTGAAAATAATGTCTACTCAATTCAAAATATATATATCCCGACTTTGAAAGTAAGTTATGGTCAGTTTTAAAAATAGACATAATTAAATTTTGACCGTAAAGTCTGAGCAGTTTCAAAAGTAAAGTTTAAGTGGTAAAGTCTGAGAGTAAAGTCTGAGGGTAAAGTCTGAGCAGTAAAGTCTGAACATAAAGTTTGAACGTAAAGTCTGACCGTAAAGTCTGAGCAGTTTTAAAAGCATACAGAATCAGAATTGAGATTAAAATCTGTTCAGCTTAGAAGTCAACAAAATTAGAATTTGAGGTAAAATTTGTTCATTTCAGAAGTAAACAGAAGCATCATTTATACTTACCTAATATACACCACTTTGAGTAAAACGATTTTCTACCCTTTTAAACATACATAAAACCAGTAAGAAGAATACAATGATCACCTCAAAGATAACATTTACACGTTCAAATTTAACCATTTCACTTGACGATTTTCACCACACTTTAAGGAAACAAATCCCATCCATTTAAACATGTACAGAACCAGCAAAAACAGATTCAACCATCACCATATCCTCACTATTATCACACATCAGAATAGCATTTCTCAAGCAACCAAGTTAAAAAGTGTCAAGTAGATTTACTTAACTTAAATCTAGAGTCTTCACTTACCTTGTGCAGAATCTGAATACCAAAAAGTTAAAGCTCTCTAGTAGATTTTGGATCAGGTGATGGTGAAAGTAGAAAGTGAAGAAGGGAGTCATGGTTTAGGGTAAAATTTCCCTTCGGTGTTTACCCAGATAAAAATGAGATAGAGGGATAGACGTTGAGGTGGATATATACACTGTACTCACAGGTGACACATTCTCTTTCCATCACAGCCAGGTGTAAGAAATCAAGGGCTCATTCGGTAGGAGTAATGGCCAAGGAAAATGATTGCTTAGGCTAGGTGTCAAACTAAATGCTTGGTTTAAGAGGATAGGTGGCATGTTTCATCCTTCATAGGCCACGTGAGAATGAGGGCCCGAAGAGATATTTTGGTGAGGAATTAAGAAGAACACACAATATTTCCCCCCTTCCTTTTATAACACCAATTAGAAATATTAAAAAAATGGTTAACACTACTTAACAAAAAATTAACCAATAATATTACCCACTAATGGTAAATTAATTAATACTGCATTACTATTAACGTACATAACAACGTTTAAAATTTTAAACACGTCGAGCTCGGAACGATTACGTTCTCGAATCAGCGCCTTGCAATTTACGGTCCAACAATGATTTCTATGCGTCCGCACAAATACTAACTTAAATAATACTTAACTTTATTATCTAAGTATCATTTTCGAATATAAAAAGCTTCCAACATCACATACATATTATTACGAAATTTCCAGATGTTACAGCTCTTCCCCCCTTAAGAAATTTCGTCCTCGAAATTCAAAAGTACATGATCACTCAAAAAGATGTGGATATTTGCGTCTCATATCCTCTTCACTCTCCCGTGTTGCTTCTTCCATGTCATAATATTGCCACAAAACCTTGACCAACATAATAGTCTTGTTTCTCAGAACTCGTTCCCTTCGATCCAAGATTTGTACTGGTTTCTCCACATAAGTTATTCTTTTGTCTACCTTGATTGTCTCAAAATCCAATACATGAGTAGGGTCTTGTTCATATTTTCTCAACATAGACACATGAAAAACATTGTGAACATTGGAAAGTCTGGGTGGCAATGCCAATCGATAGGCTAAGTCACCAATCTTCTCAAGAATTTCAAAAGGCCCTATAAACCTTGGACTCAGCTTGCCTTTCTTTCCAAATCGCGATACTCCTTTCATCGGTGATACTTTAAAGAATACATGGTCACCAAAGTTGAATTCCAATGGTCTTCGACGTTTATCCGCATAACTCTTTTGTCGACTTTGGGCAGTTTTAAGTTGATCTCGAATCACTTTTACAGCATTTGAAGTGATTCGTATTAACTCCAGTCCCGTTAATTTCCTTTCGTCGACTTCACTCCAACAGATAGGAGTTCTGCAGGCTCTTCCATATAATGCTTCGAAAGGAGCCATGCCGATACTCTATTGGAAACTATTATTGTAAACGAATTCCACCAAATGCAAGTGTTCATCCCAACTGCCTTTAAAGTCAATTATGCAAGCTCACAGTATATCCTCCAATGTCTGGATAGTTCTTTCTGATTGACCATCTGTTTGGGGATGAAAGGTAGTAATACTTTATTGGAGTTTAGTTCCCAATGCAGTTTAGAGACTTCGCCAAAAGTTCGCAGTGAACCTTGGGTCTCGATATGACGTGATAGTTATAGGTACTCCTTGCAGTCAAATTATTTGTTGGACATATAGCTTCGCATACTTGTCCAATGTTTAGTCTACTCGCACCGCAAGAAAATGAGCAAACTTAGTCAGACAATCCACTATCACCTAGATGAAATTATGGCTTTTTGATGTCCTTGGCAAACCTTGGACAAAGTCCATCGTCACGTACTCCCATTTCCACTCACGTATTTCTAACAGTTTCAACATTCCACCCGGCTTACGATGTTCTGCTTTCACCTGTTGACATGTCAAACATCTCAAGACATGTTTGGCAATATCAACCTTCATTCCATTTCATCAATAATGCTGATAGAGGTTCTGATACATTTTTGTGCTTCTTAGATGAACACTGTAATTACTTCGATGTGCTTCTGACAAACTTTCATTCCTTAAGTCAATGTCATTAGGCACGCAAAGTCGTCCATGAAATTTTAGAACTCCATCTTCTAATACCTAAAAATCTGGCCTTTTTCCTTCTAAAGTCTCCTCCCGGACTTTAGAAATTTCAAGATCTGTTTGTTGCAGGGTTTTGATTCTTTGTATCATCTCAGGTTCAATTCTAAGAGTAGATATTACATTTGAAAGCTTACTCATATCAAATCTAAATTCAGAATCTCGAGCGACTTCAAGTAATGTCCATTCCTTGACCATCATCTGAGCAACCATTTGGATAGACTTTCGGCTAAGGGCATCCACGACTTTATTCGCCTTTCCGAGATGATACAAAATCTCGCAATCATAATCCTTTAACAATTCTATCTAACGTCGCCTCATATTCAATTCTTTTTGGGAGAATAGGTATTTCAGACTCTTGTGGTTTGTATAGGTTTCGAATTTCTACCCATATAAGTAATGTCTCCATATCTTCAGAGCGAATACAATTGCGGTAAGTTCTAAGTCATGAGTCAGATAATTCAACTCATACGGCTTCAATTGTCTTGATGCATAAGCAACCACCCTTCCATGTTGCATCAAAACACAATCAAGTCCCTTATGAGATGCGTCACTATAAATTACAAAACCTCTAGATCCTGCCGGTATCGTCAATATTGGAGCTATTGTCAATCTTCTTTTAAGTTCTCAAAAACTTTGCTCACATTCTTCTAACCATTCAAACTTCACTTCCTTCCTCGTCAATTGAGTTAATGGAGCCGCAAGGCGAGAAAATCCTTCGACAAATCTTAGATAATATCTAGCTAGACTCAAGAAACTCCGAATCTCCGTTATCGTTGTCGGTCTTGGCCAATTTATTACCGACTCAACCTTCAATGGGTCCACAGATATTCCCTCACCGGTTATTACATGACCTAAAAATACTACGCGATCCAGCCAGAATTCATACTTGCTAAACTTTGCATATAGCTTGTGTTCGCGAAGTGTTTGAAGTACAAGTCTCAGGTGTTGCTCATGCTCCTCTTGTTCCCTTGAGTATATAAGGATATCATCGATGAACACTATCACGAATTGATCCAAAAACGGCTTAAACACTCTATTCATTAAATCAATAAAAGCTTCTGCTGCTGGTGCATTAATTAAACCAAAAGGCATAACTAAGAACTCGTAATGTTCATATCAAGTTCAACAAGCCGTCTTAGGAATATCTTCCTTCTTAATCCGTAATTGATGATATCCCGACCTTAAATCAATCTTGAAGAATACCGACGCCCCTTGCAATTGATCAAATAAGTCATCGATCCTAGGCAGTGGATACTTAATTTTAATTGTGACTTGATTTAATTGTCGATAATCAATGCAAAGGCGCATTGACCCATCTTTCTTCTTTACAAATAATACCGGTGCACCCCAAGGTGATGCACTAAGTCGAATAAAACCTTTGTCAAGTAATTCTTGTAGCTGCACTTTTAATTCCTTTAACTCCGTTAACGACATCCGATAGGGGGCTTTGAAAAGAGGATCTGTTCCAAGGGCTAGCTCATTGACAAATTTGATTTCACGCTCTGGTGGTAATCCTGGTAATTCTTCTGGGAATACATCAGGAAATTCTTGAACTACGGGGATTTCTTCGAGCTTCACTTCTCCCTTTGACTGATCCGCTATAAACGCCAAGTATCCTTGACAATCGTTGTCAAGAAGACGATGTGCCTTGAGTGCAGAGATGAGCGGCATTGAAGGATTTGCTCCATTTCCGAAGAATTCGAAACTAGGACAATTAGGGGGATTGAACTGGATTATCTTCTTATAGCAATCCATGTTGGCTCGTTGCTTACAAAGCCAATCCATCCCCAGAATAACGTCGAAGTCGTACATAGCCAGTATGATCAAATCTACTATTTGATCATGTCCACTTATAGTGATCTTACAGTCTTTACATATTAGTATGGACATAATTATATCTCTTAGCAGTGTAGAAACACAAAGGGATATTTCGAGTGGTCTAGGACTCATTCCAATCAGTTGCATGAACCGTGCAGATATGAATAAATGCGTGGCACCCATATCAAATAATGCGTAAGCATTCTTGTTGCACACGGAAATAATACATGATATAATTGTCTTGGAGGCTTTAGCTTCCTCCTGTGTGATTGCAAAAACTCGACCTTGAGCCGGTGGCCTCTGGAAATTTCCCTGTTGCGGGGTCTTGTTTTGTGATAATTGTTGCAGTTGTTGTGGAGGTGTGATACGTTGTTGCTTTATTACAGGACATTCTCTTAATATGTGACCTTTCTGTCCACACCAATAACTAGGAGTGTCAGAACCGAACCGAAAAATCGAATCGAGATACAAATCAAACCGAATCGAATCGAAAATTTCATGTATTTCAGTTTCGATTTGAATAATCAAAATTAATCAAATTTTTTTTCAATTCGGTTTATTTCAGTTCGGTTCGGATCGAACCGAACTGAAATAAACACTTCGGTTTTAGCCTAAAAAGCCCTATCTCCCTTAGGCAACCTTTCTCCCTCTCCCTCTCCCTCTCCTCCTCGCCGCTCCGCCTCCGAAATTCGCGACTCCCCCCTCCGGCCCCGCCGCCGCCGCCTCTGACGGCCGCAGCTCCAGCCGAGACCACGGGCCCGAGCCGGGCGTTTTCCTCTGCCGGTCCGCGCGACCGAGCCCTACCGAGACGAGATCGCGATCGAGCCTCGCCACTGCAACTCCTACTCCGTCGCGGCGCTTTCATTCCTCCGGGGTTACCGAGGCGTCGTCGCCGCCGCCGCCGCCTTCGAGCTCCGACCCCAAGAGGGGTGTCGCCCTCCACAAGCCCAAGTCATACGAGGTTCTGGTCGCCGATGCGGCGGAGTCTCTCACTTTCGCTCTCGAAGATGGCAAGACCCGATTGGAGATTGATTTCCCGTAAGTTTCTTTTTCCCCCTTTTTCTGTTGGTCAATTCGTTGATCGCGAATTGTGATTATGCCATTGATTTTGAAGCAATGCGGTTGATGCAAGTTTGCTGATTTAGGATAGGATTAAGTTGCTGGCCATGTTTACATGCTACCTTTGTGCTTCTCTCAGCAGTTTCAAGCCTGTCATACAGTGTTATTTCTTTTGGTTGATTTGGAAAGAAGTGCCACTTTTGGGTTGATTACAGTTGTATTCATGAAGAACTACAGTATAGATTCATTCTAAAATGTGTTGACCTGAATCACTGACAGCATGTGATTTGCGTCAAAACATGTCTTTTAAATTCTATACGTGATTAACTTGGTCTAGTAGAAAAAGTTCGGGTAATAATTTCTTGCTGCATGGGTATCTTTGTGCGAGTTAATCATGCCAGTGATTTCACCTCGTCATCCTCTTGCAGCAGACCAAAAGAAAGAAATGAAGTTGGAAACCTGAACTTCTTGTGAAATGGTTGAGGTTATGACCAACTATTTTAAGAACAAACAAGGGTGAGCATCTCTTAGCAAGCTGGCAATAGCTCATCCTTCATGTGATTATTGTTGCTCGACTTCATAGCACTCTTTGATATATGCTTGTCTTAGTAGTTTGTTGTTTCGTGGTGATATTTTGATATACGTGGTCCACCGTTGACACTGCTTTCATCAGATTTGGAGAATCCCAAGGGAAAAGATAATATGGACTTATACCATTTCTGAAGTTTTTGCACATCATACTCTAGAAACAAAATCAGGTTTCACATTGGACTCTGACTTAGTTCTGCTTTTTCTGTCTCATTTGATGCTTATGCAGACCTTTGCCGAGCGATATGTTTTCTTTTAAGGTACCTCTTTGCCCCTCCATACGCAAGAAGGCTTTAAATATCACCTTGTGGGCGACCACAAGGCCTGTATTAGCAGTCAAAGGCCTTGTGTGAGTGATGCTAAATGGACTAATGAGCGCTTAAGTGAGAGAAATATGCATCATGTAACCAGTCAAAGGCCTGTGCGAGTGATGCTTATGCGTGGTTCTGCTGAGGCTGAGCAGGATCTAAGGCCAGTATTAGCAGTTCATGGTTTCATGATGTTTCTCGCTTGGGGTATTTTGCTTCCTGGCGGAATATTGGCCGCTAGATACCTGAAACATGTAAAGGTGACCAATGGCACAAGATACATGTTTACTTGCAGTACTCAGGTTTATCCATTGTCTTGCTCGCGCTTCTATTCGCAGTAGCTGAGCTTCGTGGTTTGCGTACAAACTCATTGCACGTAAAGTTTGGCTTCACTGCTATATTTTTGGCTTGTGTACAGCCATTAAATGCATATTTTAGACCAAAAAGACCTTCCAATGGAGAGGAGGTTTCTTCGAAAAGGATCGTTTGGGAATATTTTCATGTGATAGTTGGCAGGTTGGCCATTGTTGCTGGTATGGCTGCCCTGATAAGTGGAATGAAGCTCTTAGGAGCCAGATACGGTGGTGAAAATGTTCATGGACTTGATTGGGCTTTAGTTATCTGGTTCTTGATTGGTGCGCTGATAGTCATGTACCTGGAATACCGTGAAAAGCAGCGGCAAAGGGAGAGAATATATGGAAGAAGTAGTTGGGTGTTGGGAAATCCGGAGGAAGATGATTCCTTGGATCTTTTGAGCCCAAGAGGAAATGCTGGAGAAAAGGAGGCTCAACCAACCGGGAGAATGGAAGTTCAGCTAGAACCTTTGGCCAGATAGAAATTTTTGGGCATAAACTCACCAGTCGCAGTTTTCGTTTTTGGACAATTTTCCATGCACATGGAAAATATCAGGCCCTTCTGTCCGTTTGAAAGTTCTTTTGCTGCTCGATAGGAGCCAAATGCGGATCGCCTGGTGATTATTTATGCATTGTACTTTTTATACTCAATACATCTACACTGACACAGTGAAAGGTTTTCTAATCATCAGGTTTTATTCTTTTGTTAGATGAGCTGAGAGTATTCCTATTTTCATGATCTGTATCAGTAATGTAGAAGAGCTTCTTGCGATTGTAGAAGCAAATTTTGCTCAAATTGAACAGCAATATGTTTCTGTAAATACATGGAGATTTCATTATCATAGTTGAGGTTGCCAACTCCAGCTGGTCTTACCTGATCATTAGCTGATTGGATTTGGTACTTCTATTGTTGAATTATCTGCTTACGCTGTGACAACATTCCCAGCTCTGTCACTGCTTATTGCTAGTAATGATCAACGAGCTATATGCTGAACTAGATTCTTCATGCCGTTTCTCTAAGATCTTACTTTTAGCTCCGTGCTTGATCTCGCTGTACTCTTTTGCACTGAGTAGTGATCTTGGGACTAGAGGCTTTGTTCTGTTAGCATTTGTTTTTATCGGCCGTCTCTCTTTCTCCGTTACCTGTGATTTCTGCAGCTCTTATTGTTCTTCCCTTTGAGAAATATCCGGTCCAAGACCTGATACGGAGCCCATTTCTCGGTGCTGATTTGTGTGGTCATCTGTTCTGATACGGAAGCACCTCATTGGCTGGGCGATGAATTTTGATTTCTGTTTGGTATTGTTCTAAGTGACCCCAAAGATGATCCAGTCACTACTATTTATGAATACCCAACACTTCACTTATTCCCAGAAACTAGATGTTTTAACCTTTATTTGCTTTCACCGTTCCACTATAATGTTCATGGTGAATGCTCGTCATTTTGGTCGCGTTTCTTGTCAAGTATGCATCGGCTTCTTTGGACGATTGTACTAGATGCATTGTGTTGGGGATCATGTCTTCTCGGATCTCCTGGAGAGAGATTGTTCACAAGTCAGCCATGTTTTTTCTAATGCAAAAGATTCGATATTGACTTCTTAAGAAATGTAGAGTGACATTGAAGCTTTACTTTACCATCTAGCCGCCGCTAGTTATTCAATTTTTATGCACCCTCGCATAATCCTCTGAACTTCAGACGTCCTCCTCCTCCCAAATAGAAATGCTCCAAAGCCTTCAGTTGGAGTTTGGAATAGGCCTGGATCGCAATATATCTTCGGCTAATATTGATGAGATTTGGCCTCTATTTTATGCAGTGCTGGTATTACTATAAGATCGTAGCCAATCTTGAGCACAGCTTTTTTTTTGGTCGGAACCTAGTTTAAATATGTGATTTTGTTTTTTCATTTTTCAATTTTAAATAATGAGTTTTTAATTTGTAATATTTTTACAATCACTCAACTTATTTTAATTTGTAAGATCGGTGATTCTCTTACGTAGAATATCATGAATATGTTCACATTTTGACATTAAAGATTCAAATCTAGGAAATAAATGTCGTTAAATATTAAAAAGAATTATTTAACTTTCATCTCATTTGAAATGGCGATTCAGCAATACGTAATCGAAATTATAAATAGTTGAATAGCGTAAATGACTAAAATATTTTTATAGGAATAAAAAGCAAAAAAGAAGAAGAAAAAACAGAAAATCGAGCCATGAATAAAAAGCAAAAAAAAAGAAGAAGAAGAAACCGAAAACTGATCCGAACCAAATCGGTTTTTCGGTTCGGTTCCAATTCGGTTTGAGCGAGTTTCGATTCGGTTTAGGGGTGCTTCCTTAACGGTTCGGTTCAGTTCGATTTTTCAAGAAAACCAAACCGAACCGAACCATTTACAGCCCTACCAATAACACTCCCTTAAAGCTGAGCATGGCGTACCTCCATGTTGCTTACCACAAGTGCAACAGACATTATTAGGAGACTGCATATGCATCGTCGGTGGATTGTTCCATGTGAATCCAAAACCTCCAACATTATTCCTTTTATTTGGAACAAATGGTCGCTTTCCAGTTTGTATGGGTCTCTTGTCACGACGAAAATTAGGTTGGAAAGTTTGACGATTTGGTCGTGCATGGAAAGTCAGTGTTGTTTATGCTAACTCCACCAAATCTTTCTCCACAAGTTATGCACGTTCGTACAATTCATTGTAATCTTTCAAATTCAAGGGCACTAGCTTACTTCTGATATTTGATCTCAAGCCATCCCGAAATCTCTTGGCTTTGTCTTCCTTGTCTTCAATCAACCTGGGGGTGAATCTTGAAAGTTCTGCAAACTTGGCTTTATACTGATCCATAGTCAGATCATTCTATTTCAGTTGCATAAACTCCATCACCTTCTTATCTCAGGCACAGTCCGAGAAATACTTCCCGAAAATTGCCTTGACAAAAACGCTCCAAGTTCCATTAGTGCAAGTTGGAAACACAATTTCCTTGGATGCCTTCCACCAGTGTCTGGCATTTCCTTGTGTTGACACCTAATTTTTGCCTATCCATTTTAGGTTAATTATATAGAAAATTAGAGGTTAATTTTTTTAATCCCTAAACAAAAATATTTTCATTAAATTACATAGCATATAGACATTAGGTGCATTGGCAGTAATGGGGTCTATTAGACATATTTTTCTTGTCACAAAAAAAAATTCAAAAAAATTTGGGCCGGTTCGAGTGGACCGGATCAGCCCAACCCAGTCTTATGTCCTTTTTTTTCCTTTCTCGCGCGGGCCGGCCCAACCCCTCTCCTCTTTGGCCCGGCCTGATCCACCTTTCCCTTTCACCTTTTCTCTACAAGCAGAGGAGCAAAACGGGACGTGGACGTGCAGTAGAGAGGCCGCACGACGTCGGGGGAGCAGAGTTCAGAGGTGCAACCGTGGTCCCCAAAGAGAGGAGGTTATCCTCTTCTCTCTCTCAGTGCTAAAAGGAGGAAGCCGAACTCAATGAACAAAAGGGGGAGATAGAGAGAGTTTGAAAAAAAAAAGGGGGGGGAGGGGTCTAAGAGGAGAGCATTCCGATTCCTCTTTAGGAGGGTCGCCGGCAAATCTCTTCGTCCTCCCAGTGAGCCGGTCACCGTCGCCTCGGCTGTCGCGTTTCGTCTTGGTTGGTCACAAACATAGAGAGAGTTTTGGAGAGTGAAAAGCAAGAGACTCAGAGAGGAAAGGGGATCCTTGCTCACTCGCCGGTGGCCCGTCCAAGTTGCCGCCGGTCTCGTCTAGCCTCCAACCACCGCGCTTTGTCTCGGACGGACACGAACTAGGTGGGTACAAGCTCAGCTCCCCTGTTTTTGCTTCCCCTGCCTCTTGGCTGCAGGGCACACCGAGCCTATTTGGTGGTTGCCTGGCCCTGTCAACCGAGGCAACATTTTTTTGACACCCAGTGAGGATGGTCTAAACGTTATATGTTGAAAATCGACCACAAACTTTGTTAAAATCGGATCTGCGACTCCATTTTCGGGCTGCACCACACTTGTTTGATCAAATGTCCAAACCAAACGGTTTACGCTTTTTAGTGTCGAATCTGATTGTGTTGTTTTTTAGCATTTTGTTGCCCACTGAGACGGAGCTAGAGTGAAACATGCCAAACTAGATCTTCACAAATCACGATAGGGCCGAAAAGTGCGTTGGATGTCACTTTAGAACACATATCTCAACTTGCACGTTACATGTTCAATGAAATGCCTGAATGAACACCGAAACTGAAGTCACTGCGTCGACCCATAGAATCTTAGATTCACGTTTGTTTGTTCTGAGATTGATCTTTGGTGGCTTATTCTGTGTTGTTTTGTTGTTTGTTGTGGCATATTTGTCGTGTGTCCGAGTGGGCCATCAATGAAGCCTTCCTCGGAGATGCCATTCCCGTCGCCGGATCGATGCCCGCGGTCGAGGCTGCAACCGTTAGCCCTCTATCTCTATTTTGCGTATGTTTATGTTTGTTCAATCAGTCTTAAGGTCTGTTGTTGGGGTCGAGAGTGTGGAGGCCAGGGAGTCGAGTTTTTCCTCATCGGTGTCATTTCCGTGGTCGGAATTGGTCGCCGGGATGTTGGTCGATGGTGATGGCGTAAGGCAACGGTCCGCCGTCGGCCCGAGCCGATGGTCGGCGGTGAGGTTCCCGGCGTGGTCTCGGCTGGAGGCGTGAAGATGTTCTTGGTGAAAGCGTGGGTAGAAAGCTCTCGAGAAAAAAGGGGGTGTTCTGGGAAGAAGGTCACGTGCAGGGGAGCAGGCCAGAAATAGGGAAAAAAGAAAAATTAGAAAAGAGAAAGAAACAAGACAAAAGAAAAATAAAAAATAAAAGAGGAAAAATCCAAAAAGAAAAAAAAATCAAAAAAAAAATAAAAAAGGGGTCCCGGGCAGGTCGGAGGCCGAGTCATTTAGGGCCCGTTTGGCAACGTGCCAAACAGTGAAAATTTCTGTTCTTTTGATCCTAGAAATGCGTTTGGTAAACTTTTTGTTCCTGGGCACATTTTTGCAAAAATTTGTGCCGAGAAACAGTTTTGGAAGAGAAACAAGAAGTAAAAAAAAGTTGCTTCTTGTTTCTCGACACAATTTTGAGAATCAGTCTTTTTTCTTCTTTTTCTTTTTTTTATTTTTTTATTTTTGTGTTGTTCTTCCTCAGGCGGGGCCGCCGCGGCCGCACGGCTTCCGGGCAGCGGAGCGTCACGGCCCTCGCCGGCCGTCAGCGGAGGCGAGGGCGAGGTCGGCCTCACCCGGAGACGGCGAGGCTCGGCCTCGCCCGGATCGGCGAGGCCGAGCCTCGCCGTCGCCCACTGGCGAGGTCGACCTCGCCACGGGTCGCGACGGTGAGGCTTGGCCTCGCCGGATCCGGGCGAGGCCGAGCCTCGCCCAGCGGCGAGGGTCCAGCCCTCGCCCTCGCCGGCGAGGGCCGTGACGCCCTCGCCGGCCCTGGGCTGTGGCCGGTCGCCGGCGACCGGCCATGGCCAAAGAAGAAAATGGTAAAAAGAAAAAAAAAATTAAACAATTCAAAATATTATTAAAATATTATTTGGGAACGAAGTAAATTTTGTGTAGTTACCAAACGCATTCTTGTTCTTTTCTACTCTAGGAATAGAAATTTTGGACAGGTTTATCAAACGCCTTCAAATACTCGAAATTATTTCCTATACGAGAATAAAAAAAATCATTTCCTCGAAATAGTTCCCGATAATGGTATTCATGCGCACCCTTATAGTCAGGTAGATCAGGTCAGGGGACCCGGTCCAGAATTTTTATTTTATTAATTAAAATATTAAAATTCCAAAATGTTTAAAAATCCAAAAAACATTAAAGAGTCTGAAAAAAATAAAAAAAAACATTAAAAATTTCAGGAAATTAAAAAAAATAAAAAAAAAATTCAATAAAAAAATTCAATAAAAAATCAGAAAAATTCCAAAAAATTCAGAAAATTAGGAAGTGTTCAGAAATTTGTTTTTAGGTTAATTTCATTTGATTTTAGCGTTAATTTCATTCTAGACTTAGTTTAAAACTTGCAAAAATTGAGAAAAGCTTTACAAATTCCCTAAAAATTTGAACAAGCCATGAGGGCTTTACTTTAGAGCTTTTGATTGCCTTTTCTTTTTAGAGACAATGCTAGGTCGCTGTTTATTTATTTTCTTTATGATTATTTAGTTGTGCACCTTTAATACATTGGTTGTTATTTTTCAATTTTAGCATGGCTAGGTGGAATCTTAAGCTTTTTCGATAGGCTGCCCGGTACGTTCGTTTGCGAATGTTCAAGTTTAGGTACCAAAAGGGCACTAGTTAGATCGCTAGTGTAATCAAATCTCCGAGCTTTAGAATTTTTGATTTTTGCGTACGTATCAAGACGACACTCCCGCGTCTCGATTAGGGTTTCTAGCCAATCATTGATTATGGCTAGTGACGACTCCAATTGAATGCTTAATTTAGACAATTCTCGTTGCGCGAGGTATAAGACTCGGTAGTGCCTCGGTCATTAGATTAATGAACCATTTGGTTTACCCTTCAAACGAACCAATCATTATTCAAATCCATCGACAAATACCTCTTGGCCTAACCAATCGGGATGGGTAGGTCGCGACACCTTGGAATTGGTATTCAGCTAGGGCTATTTTGTCAACGTCATTACAATCTAGCAGATTGAATATCTTCTCCATCCCGTCGATCCACGATTTTGCATCTTCAGGATTTCCAGTTCCAGCAAACCGTGGTGGTTTCAGCTTCAAAAATTGCTCGATCAGACTTTGCAAACGACGTTTGCCATTCCCCGAGTTAGAGGCAGCTTGTTGTAATTTCTGCATTGCTATCCGAACTCATCTTGTAATACCTACATGTATTGCTTAACTTAGCCATGAACGAATAAGTAACAAAAGTTACTTGTAGCGCAAAATCAATCAAGAGCAAACACATGCACTTGATTTTCTACACTCGCGCGGTCTAAGTCAAGTCTACTACTCCAAATTCTAATCGCACTTTTATACTCCATGGGTAAAACCTACTCTGATACCAAACAGGCTGTGACGCTCCAGAACATCACGCGTGATACGTGCCAATTAATATTATTAATAATTTTGCCAGCGGATGTCAAAGTCTGAACAAGTACTAAACATGAATATCGCACATGTTTAACCAAAATACTTTTGCTTCTTATTAACAACCCCTGTTAGATTTACAAGCCCAGATCAAACATCATACAAGTACAAAAAACAAAAGTTTAAGTAGGTCGAGGGTCCCTATCTCCATACTAGACTTATACTCCAAAAGTCTGTCTAAAAAAAAGTATGAGAATGTCATGGATCAATAACTTCGCCTTCCAAAGCGGAATCACCATCGTCTAAGTCAAGCCCCTCAACGGGCCAACTAACTCGCCATCAAGGTTAAAGTACCATGTAATAAAAAGGTAAGGAACCCATTCCGCCAATCCCACGTCGACCCAAAGAGTAGAGCTACACTTAGTATATACTGCTGTAGACTCAGGCACAAACACATTTTTATAGACAGTTTCATGATATACGGGAACTCCAAAACGTAGGGGCTGAGGAACATCCATCCTACAAGTCTGAAAAATAATGGGATGAGCCGAGACCCAGCAAATGAAATTTAGGAAAACCCATTTGCCACTTCACCTGGCATAACCAACATGCATGCATAACAAACGGCATGCATAGAACTTGAATGCATGTTATACCTTTTCCGTCTGGATGTGGCATAAAATATGAGCAATGCCACATTTCACAATACTTTCACTCAAACGCAAGCATATAATGTAAAACATTCATGTTATGCGTTAGGTTCATTATTTCATCCTCTCAAACACTCCCGGGGCATCCCGACCAACGGGGCATCTTGACTCCGAGGCATCCCGGTACACCCTCCGGGGCATCTCGACTCCCGATGTATCCCGAAACACTCATCGGAGCATCCTGACACACGGGACATCGTCACACTTCACTATATGGGCGACGGAATTTATATTATTCTCATGCAAGCTATGACAACCAAATATTTGCATGCATATATATTCACCTTCTTTTTACATCACATATCCTTTAAAGCCATGAAATGCATCATTCGAGATAATAAGTATGAAGCAATACAGATTCAGATTCAAAAGACTAAAGTGAAAGTACACATATCCAGATTTTGAGATAAAACTTCCTCAGTTTAGAAAATACATTTATCCAGACTTTAAAAGTAAAGTCTATCCGAGTTTAAAATACATGCATCCAGACTTTGAAAATAAAGTCTACTCGGTTCAAAATATATATATCCCCGACTTTGAAAGTAAGTTTTGGTCAGTTTTAAAAATAGACAGAATTAAATTTTGACTGTAAAGTCTGAGCAGTTTTAAAAGTAAAGTCTGAGCAGTAAAATCTGAGCGGTAAAATCTGAATGTAAAGTCTGAAGGTAAAGTCTAAGCGGTAAAGTTTGAACGTAAAGTCTGAGGGTAAAGTCTAAGCGGTAAAGTATGAAGGTAAAGTCTAAGTAGTAAAATTTGAACAAAAAGTCTGAAGGTAAAATCTGAACGTGAAGTTTGAGCAGTTTTAAAAGTGTATATGACCATAATTTGATATTAAAATCTGTTCAGCTCAGAAGTAAACAGAATCAGAATTTGAGGTTAAAATCCGTTCATTTCAGAAGTAAATAGGATCATCATTTACACTCGCCTAATTAACACCACTCTGAGTAAAGCGATTTTCTACCCTTTTAAACATACATAAAACCAGTAAGAAGAATTCAACAAGCACCTCAAAGATAACATTTACAGGTTCAAATTTAACCATTTCACTTGCTGATTTTCACCACACTTTAAGGAAACAAATCCCATCCATTTGAACATGTACAGAACCAGCGAAAACATATTCAACTATCACCATATCCTCACTATTATCACACATCATAATCGCATTTCTCAAGCAACCAAGTTAAAAAGTGTCAAGTAGATTTACTTAGCTTAAATCTAGAGTCTTCACTTACCTTGTGTAGAATTTGAACATCCAAAAGTTAAAGCTCTCCCATAGATTTTGGATCGAGTGATGGTGAAAGCAGAAAGTGAAGAATGGAGTTACGGCTTGGGGTAAAAATTCCCTTTGGTGTTTCCCCAGATAAAAATGAGATAGAGGAGTAGACGTTGAGGTGGATAAATACATTGTACTCACAGGTGGCACCTTCTCTTTCCATCACGGCCAGGTATAAGAAATCAGGGCTTATTCGGTAGGAGTAATGGCCAAGGAAAATGATTGCTTAGGCTATGTGTCAAACTAAAAGCTTGGTTTAAGAGGATAAGTGGCTTGTTTCATCCTTCATAGGCCACGTGAGAATGAAGGTCTGAAGAGATATTTTGGTGAGGAATTAAGAAGAAAACAGAATATCTCCCCCCTTCCTTTTATAACACCAATTAGAAATATTAAAAAAATGGTTAATACTACTTAACAAAAAATTAACCAATAATATTACCCACTAATGGTAAATTAATTAATATTGCACTACTATTAACGTACACAACAACGTTTAAAATTTTAAACACATCGAGCTCGGAACGATTACGTTCCCGAATCCGCGCCTCGCAATTTATGGTCCAACAACGATTTCTACGCGTCCGCATGAATACTAACTTAAATAATACTTAGCTTTATTATCTAAGTATCATTTTCGAATATGAAAAGCTTCCAACATCACATACATATTATTACGAAATTTCCAGATATTACAGCCTAGGCGACCATGTGACCCCAAGCGGCCGTCGCGGCCCCAAGCCTTGTCACCTGGGGTCGCGCAACACCGGCGATGGCTACTTGGGTCACGCGACAGCCGCCTAGGTCACGCAATCTTGCCTCGTCGCCCAGGGTCGCGCGACCCCAACAAGGGCCGCTTAGGGTCGTGCGACCCCCGAAGAGGGTCGCACGACCTCGGGCAACGACCGCTGGTGCTAGGTTTGGCTGGCCTATGGCCATAGCCCATCGCCGGCTCCGACGAAGGGTTTGCTCTACCTTTTTTAATAAAAAAAAAACTCAAAGCCCATTGTAATAAAAATATATTCAAACATTACTTTGGCCAAAGTACCTTTACAAAAAAAAATTTATCAAACGCAATTTGCATTTCCTTAAAGGGCTTTAAGTTAAAGGTATTTGCATTTCCCCCAAGCTCATTTGCAAAGTCAAACCAAACGGGACCTCTAACCCCTAGCTGGGGTCGCACACCTAACGGCGGCTCGCGAGTGTTTCCTACCCTTGCCACTAGCTCTGCCTCTTCTTCTATCTTTTTCTCTCTTAGGTTTTGTTTTGTTTTTTTAAAATTTTTAAATTTCTAATTTTTAATCAACTTAGTATATAATTATAGATCAGTGCGAGCGTGGACCGTGCCATTGATGGGTCAGCCGATGTCGTTTCTTTTATAACGAATGAACAATTTCATATAAATAAATATATAATTCAAGAATTCAATCGTATAGAATGAAAGTTTAGGAATCTAATTGAACAATTTACGAATATATATAATGCTCAGTTGACCTTTATCATTATAAATAAAATCGATTTCGTACAAATAAGAGCAACAAGTTAATTTTTTATTTGCTTGAGAGAGGAAAAAATTGTCACTTCTAAGAGATTTCAGACATTGATAGGATAAGATATAAAATTAAGGAATTATATTGTATCTCATTCACAGTTTTGTGAACGTAGTAATAAAGCTGGATATTTTCACATCCTATCATGTCCATTGTTTGGTATAAACGATATATTAGCATAAATGAACTTAAAAATGTACAAATGAAAATTGTAAGAATCTCTCGTGATTCATTGCTAATAAAACCACATTTGCACAAACAACATAACCTCTGTCAATCAATCTATGATTATTGTACTATCTAAATCTTAAATAGGGCAAAAGCTCATTGCAACATTCTAGAGTCGCAGATTTGACTACGACAATAAATATAAACGGGTTACAGCAACACTGAAGAGGTATATCTACCGGCGAATGCCAACTCTAGTAAAGAGATAAAATATGATCATTGACATTCATGATTCCGAAATGTTTATTGTTTTGACTCTCTCGTCACTTTCGTGAAATTTCAACGCGAACCGCGAAACTATGGAGGAGAATGAGTTTTGACTTTCTTGCTGCTTTCGTAGACTTTTGATATAAACCAAAGAGCTGTCGACGAGGGGAAGTTTCGACTCTCTCGCCGTTTGACGTGAATAAAAAAAATAAGGAGGAGTCTTGAAGTTTCAACATGAACTAAAGATATAAAAGAGAAGGAGACGAAGACTATAGGGTCTTTTCAAGTTTGAGTTTGTTGATTTAAAATTTAGGATCTTGTACTTCATTTTCATTTACTTATTTTTTCCCTCTCTTTTTTATTATTTTTTATTCCCTTCCATCATTCTCTAACAAAAGATTTATTAAATAATAAACTATATTAATATACCTAAAATATATAATAGATATAGACACTAATTATACATATAAAAAATATATTATAGAATAGAAAGTGATTCAAATATATATAAAAGTATTTATTTTTTATATTAGAATTCAAATATAATTTATATATAATTAAAATTAAGATTTTAATATTTTTTTGTGAGGGTAATTTTAATAGTTCAAGAAGTGTGTTATTCGAGAAAAATAACTTTTATTCTGTAGATATAAAAATTATATTTACCTTTATCTCACTCTCCCATGAGATATTATTTATTCTGATTATTTCTTCTTATATCCCGCTTTGTCATATCTTGAATTGAAATCAAATATAGGATACACTAAACTTTATCTTATCCCGACTACGTAAGTAGCCTCGAGACACAACAGCAAAAGAGTGTCTCCCTAGGGACAAAAGAGACAAATCGCATCTGACTTCCCGGATGGCAATTAGATTCGCGTCTCCGCCACCGTCACGCCCACCACAACCCGATCGCGCTCACTACCGTCACTCCTCTTCTCCATAACATGGGCTCCCGCTTCTCCGTCGACGGCGCCGATGACGACCACCACCACCTCCGCTCCCTCGTCGCCGAGCAACACCGCGAGCTGACGGCCGCCCAAACCCTAGAATCGGACCTCGACCTCGCTTACCGCCTCCAGCTCGAGGAGGCCTTGGCCGCTTCGCTCTCTCTCCTCCCCTCCTCCTCCTCCTCCTCCTCCGCACCCCCGCCCCGAGCCCTAGCCCTAGCCCCGCCCGTCGATGTCGCCTCGCCCTCCTTCGCCTCCCTCCAGTCGGACGAGCTCTCCAAGTTCCAGCGACAGCTCAAGGACCGCGAGCTGAGCGAGACCGAGGCGAGGCTCGTCAGGGAGGATCTCCACCGTCGGATCCACGATCAGAAGGTCGCCACCGAGATCATGACCATCCCCGACGATGACTGGGACGACTGGGGAGATGAGTTCGAGCGGCCTTTCGGCGAGGGCTCCTCCAAGGATCGCCGCGGCGGCGGCGGCGGCAGCGACGGTGATGTGTTCAGATTGTATTGCAAGGGTTTGGTGAGCGACGAGAGGGTCGAGGGGCAAAAGTGCAATACCGTTTTAGCGGGGGTCGGAGTTGCCGTTTGCGATTTCAGGGGGAATTTGATATTCGAAGTGAGGAAGCCATTGGTTGGGCCCGGGACGAGCAAGAGCAAGGTTGTGGTTGAGACCAAGGCGCTGGTCGAAGGGCTTAATGCTGCTTTGGGGTTGGAGTTGAAGAGGATCGTGTTCTACTGTGATTACTTCCCGCTTTTCCAGTTTGTGAGTTTCTCCGTCTCTAGTTTCTGCGTTTCTCGTCATTCAATTACTTATTTCCTTACTTGAATTGTATGTTTTGACCGCCACCCAATCTTCACACGGTGCGAGGGAGGTGCCTGTTTTGGTTTTCTTTATAGAGAATTTCCAAAGTTGAATTCTTCACTTCTTTATCGTTCTGTATTGGTCTACCTTCTCTTGTTGATCGATTGAAAATCCGAAACGTTGATCAAGATGAGCGCAATCTTGAAAACGTACCTGCGCCATTTGCATGGCTTTGTTGGATCTGATTGTTACTTGATGAGGTTAAAGGTATGTTTCCAGGCGTAATTAGTGTTTATCTGGCTTATAATTATACCGCGTCTTGGGGAAATCTTCTACCCAACTTCTTCTTTAGCTGAAGCAATATCTGATTATATGATAGAGATAAATAAAGCTTTACACGTGAGTTATTTCTATAGGTGTAGCAGATGGCAAAGATGGTACATTGTCCTGACTCCTGACCCCACTTCAAATTATTCTAGTCTTTGTTTTGCAATTATGAAGGTTCAAATCATATGGCTTTACCAGAATACTCATGGACATAAATGTTTTGATTGACATTTTGGTTGTTTGTGTGGTTTGTGGTATCTCTTTTGATGTTTAGTGTTTCTTTTTCTGTCTTCGTGCTTTATAATTCACTCTCTATTCATTTATTTATCAAAGACTGAAGGTGCCTCCATGAATCTAAGCAGAAATAATTATGGTAACCTCCTACATTAGTACCTGGTTCGATTCATCGTAAGTATACAATCTAATCACTAATGTGGTCGACGTTACAATGTAGATTACTCGTAGATGGACGCCAAAGCAACGCAAGGTTGCGGTGTTAGTTGAGCAAGTGATTCTTCTTAGAAGAAAATTCGATCAGTGCAATTTCTTGTTGATAGCACGAAATGAGTTCAAGTTTGCCTTTAAACTTGCAAGAGATGCGATAACTTCCCAGATTGTGAGGCACGCAGACGGTGTTGCCAGCAAGAATCCGAAGGAGACCTGTGTAATCTGTTTAGAAGATACTGATGTTAGTCAGATATTTGCGGTTGATGGATGCTTGCACCGGTATTGCTTTTCTTGCATGAGACAGCATGTAGAGGTGAAGTTGCTCCATGGTACGGTGCCAAGATGTCCTCACGAGGGATGTAAAACTGATCTTAGTGTCAGCAGCTGCAGTAAATTTTTGACACCCAAACTAATTGAGATGATGACCCAGCGGTTAAAGGAAGCCTCAATCCCTGTTACAGAGAAAATATATTGCCCTTATCCCACGTGCTCTGCATTGATGTCAAAAACTGAAGCTTCAGAATGCTCAACCACTTCCGTTTTAGGTGTTGCAAGATCCGGAGCAAGGAAATGCATAAAATGTCATAGACTCTTCTGTGTCAATTGCAAGGTTCCTTGGCATAGTAGTTTGACATGCGTGGCCTATAAAAAATTGCATCCTGATCCTCCTGCTGAAGATATAAAGCTGAAGTCTCTTGCTTCCAGGAATCTATGGCGTCAATGTATCAAATGCAATCACATGATCGAACTTTCTGAAGGCTGTTACCACATGACTTGCAGGTACTTAATTCCCATGAGTGACCTGCCTGGTTGGGTTGATCTTTACCTGGGGTATCTTCTAGCCGATATGCATAATGGCAAGCTTTGCTGCTCGATAGTTTAATGCCTTAGGTTTATCGTTTAATGGTGAAATCTGTTTTCCGCTAATCTATGTGATTGGAGCTTCAGTGGTCGTATTCATGCTTTTGTTATTACACGCAAGTAGTAGAAGTAGGGACTATGGATATCAAAGACGATGCTTATAAAACTGGACCACACAGGCTGGTTCAACCTGTTGAATGAAGAATCGGACTATGTTCCGGTGACCAGAATGGTCAAGAACCGGTCAGACCTCATGTTGACCCGGTTTGACCGGTCAACCAGTTTGAGTGGATCTTTGACCTTCTTGAAGATAAGAGAACAAACCCCCCTCTCTCTCCCTCTGAATTAGAATTTCATATTAAGAACAAGGGTCCCGTGGTCAAGGTCTTTACTTGAGTTGGAACGAAACTGCTGTTGACAGAGTGCTTATAGTAGTTGCGGGGGAAATATGCATCTTAAGATTATTCTAAGTTTGCAACGGTCTGTTGCTAGATTATGCCAGAGAAGGTAGATATAGGCTTAAGGCTTTGCATGCCAGTACCTACAGATATTAGAAAGGCCAATGTGGTAGCACTAATGAATCCTTTTCTTTTTGCTAGCAACCAGTAAATGCTTATGCAATTTCCCTAGTGCTTGAAATTGGCAAAACATTTGACTTGGGTGATTTGGAAATGGTCAGGCTGCTTTATTCAAACTTTCTTTTTGCTCCCTGTTGATATATATATCAACCTCAATGTAATTTATTGCTCCAAGATTTGTGTTGGAGTTGGAATGTCTAGCTTCTGATTAATTGCCACTGAAATTTTGAGTGTCCATACTGTTTGGATAATGCTCCAAAAACATAATTTAAGTTTGTGGTTTGCTTTTTATCTTCTATATCTTTTGTCAGTCTTTTTTTACAAACTCCAAAAATCTCACTTAGCATTTCACCCTTGCAGATGTGGTTATGAGTTTTGCTACAATTGTGGTGCTGAGTGGAAGGATAAAAAACCTACTTGTTCTTGTCCGCTGTGGGAGGAAGACAATATTTTGTATGACGATGACCGGGATTTTGATGATGATGATGATGATGAAGATGAAGAAGATGAAGAATGGTATACTGACTCGGAGGAGGATTATTTGTTCTGAACTGCTACTAATAATATTTATTCTCTCAATACTTGCCTTTTCTCAGACGGGATATGACCTGTTCATAATTGGCAAACCTTGACGTGTATAGTTAGGTGGGACGCATTCTGTTTTTTCATCTCTTTTGCTGGACAAATACTTTGAAATAACGATTGAGCAATTCAATTTGCAAGCATATGGATTGTAAAGAATGAGTGAGTAAAACATATGCTTCCTGCATTGCTTTGAGATAAGGTTGGCTTTGAAATGAATGCCGAGGCTCGAGAGCACCCCGGTGAGAGAATCAGCAGGGAAGCCAAAAAGAATGTAAGGAGAAAGGGAGAAAACGAAGAAGAGATTGAAGATTTCTGAGATAGCTTGGAAACTTGCTGGTTCATGGAGACGAACAGAAGATGGTTTCTTTTTGCTTGGCAACTGATGGTGTTGAAAGTTATCTTATATGAGAAGTTATGGAGAATCTATTTATTGTGCTTGCTTTTTCAGACGAAAAATTAGTAAATTTGACAGGTTGAAAAAAGCCAGAAGTCACTGTAGAAGTATCGGTTCACGATAAGAGAAGTTATTTACTATAATAAGTAATTGATAGATACTTCTAGAAAAGACTTTAAAGTTTCGTTTATTTCGCGAAAAATAAATGATTCGAAAAATATTTCTTAAAAATGATCGCTTATATCGCTTATAAAAATGAATGAACGAAAGATATTTTAATCATTTACGAAATATTTAAACATAAATTGTTATTGATAATGAAAATATTTTTCATAACTAATTATTTTAAGTGATACAAGTGTTTTTTTTAGAAAAAATATTTTTTAAATTATTTATTTTTCGCGAAATAAATAAAAAGACTTGTTAATTGAACACTTATGTATGTATTTAAAGTTTTACTAATGCTCGCAGTGTTAATTGATGTTCCTGGCTGAGCCGAAGCTCGAATGGTAAAACACGTTTTTGTTTTTTTGGTAGTTTGGGTGATTCATGTACAAGATCTCTATAAGTCCAGAAACGTATCTCATAACCCGTTTGGTTGAAGTAATGAAATAAAATTGTAATGTCACAACCTGAAATTTTCCATATAATTTGAACCAAGCAGTTGGACTTATTCGTGATGATTTAGACAATTGGATTGCTGGATTCGCGCAAATAGTAAGATTGTGCTCTTTGCGCAAAGCACAACTGTGGAGCATTTACTTAGGCCTCAAATTGGCAATTCTTTAGGTATCACCAAACTTACTGCAAAGGTGGACTCGCAAGCAACCATTTCTTTGTTTCAAAAATCAACTTCATTGCTTCATTTTGGTGAGGCTCATTTATCAAATTAGAAGTATGCTCATATATTTTTAGCAGATCGAGATTCTCTATAATTTTAGAGAGGCAAATACATGTGCGGATTGGCTAGCAAATTAGGTTATCCAATTCAACAATGCAAATGATAATCAACAATGCAGTTGAAAAGAGAAGGTATTCACGGAACCACTTTTACAACTAGACATGTCAAAATGGATCATAAACTCATTTCTTAACCTATATATCATTAAATGCGTTATAAATGGGTTAGTTATATTCACTAAATGGGTTATAAATTGGTATAAGGTGTTAAATGGGTCATAAATGAGTTTACAATTTATTTAAACTCAACTCATTTCTCTCGTCCTTACTCAATTTCCCGCTCACTCACTCAGCATTCTCATCTTAGTTTGGGTATGATCTTTCCTAGATTGAGTTAAATTTGGAAGTGTTTTAGCAATATGGATCGGGTAGGGTATGGGTCATTAGATTTTTTTTACATGGAAATGGGTCAAAACCAGTTAAATGGGTCTATTTGAATTGGATCATTTTTTATCCGGTCCATCCGTTTGACAGGCCTAATTACTACCTAGCTATAACATAACTATAACATATGGAGGGTCACCTTGTAATAAAAGCTACTCTGTAATGGCTATTACTTGTGAGCAAACACCGTAATATTTAGACATGTAATAAACCAATAAAGTAAAGCATTGCTGCAATCATATACGTTGTTAATGCCTCATGGTTTTCGCTTTCTAGGCCCTAATGGCATCTTTGTAATTTCAACAGAAATTGAGGCCATTTTAGAGTGAATCCAGACAGTGATGTATGGACCATCGGGGGCCACACTCTCAGCCCTTTTTCTCCCTCCAAAGATATTATGAGATTTAAAACCATTTGTGTTTCAGATAAGGGTACGAGATCGCCGGTCGATCAAATAATCTTCGGTCAACATTTTTCCGGCTACAAAAATAAGGGTAATTTTGTCCAAAATTTACAATTGGGTAAAAAAAAAAGAAAATCCCCGAATTAAATTTAAATTAAGTTTTTCATTCAACTTTTCACTTTTCTTTCTTCCTCTCCCGCTGCTCCTCAAGCAAATCTCTCCTTTGCCCCATCCTCGGCCGCTTCACGCTCGGTCCTCGCTGCTCCTCACCCGATCCTCCTTGCTCCTTGAGAGCTTCAGTCCGTCGTTTGCTCTCCGCCATTGTCTCTTTGTTCCCAGGTTCAGTTGTCCGCGAGCTTCAAGTCCTTCGCGAGCCCATGCTTATCCACCTGTTTAATTATTCATCACGTCTTCATTGGATTCTTCTTTCGTTTGTGATTTCAGAAACGGCTTTCTGATGTTACAGGAAGCGGAGGCTTGATCTTGTCGGGGGCAATGGCGCAAGGTGGTCCTTCATCAAATGGTTTGTCGCTCTTCCTTTTAGGCCTTACACTAATTGTCGTGGGCTTTCCCCTGTTATGTTACATTGAACAGGAATGTAGCTCGAGTCCAGCATGCTCACTTTGCAAGATTTGTGCTGGTGATTAAATTATATCTACCCCTACATATGCGAATTTTAAAATTTTCCAAAAGCTCTCAAATTGTGATCAGTGTCAAGATGCCATGCTGATACCATGTCAGATGATGGCCCAATCAAGTTTATAGGCATCAATCTTCGGCCCATCGTGCCCGTTGCGCAAACCAAATAGCCGATTGGGTAGCTAAGGCTCAGCGCTCGAAATTCCCTCTCCTCATTCTAGGTTACCCGTCCCTTCAGCCTCTTTGGGATCTTTCATGTTTGGTTGTCCCTTCAGGCTTTTCTGTCGACCGAAAAAAGCTCATAGGGATTGTGTTCTAGAGCTGCCGCTGTACAATTGTGTTTTCCCTGGTGTTCATCGTCTCCGTGAGTGCCACTTGTTTTTGATTACCGCTATATCAAATACGTCGTTACTGATTTTTCGCTTTCTAGGCCCCAGTGGCATATTCGTAATTTCAACAGAAACCGAGGCGATTTTACTGTGAATCAAGACAGTGATTAGGGAGTCTTTGACGCGAGACGGACAACTTCGGGGCCACGTCCT
This sequence comes from Syzygium oleosum, assembly GCF_021117445.2. Taxonomy (NCBI): domain Eukaryota; kingdom Viridiplantae; phylum Streptophyta; class Magnoliopsida; order Myrtales; family Myrtaceae; genus Syzygium; species Syzygium oleosum. The sequence continues at coordinate 10,801,682 of NW_026607487.1, forward strand.
CAGCTCTCTCTCAGCTCTCTCTCTCTATCTCTACCTTCTGCGATCGTTTCTGGGTGCGCCGACTTACCGAGCCTTTGGATGTCGGCGACGCAGAGGATACTCTGCGCTCTCAACCCAACGCTCCTCCGCCGTTCTTCCCTGCCGGCGGCGCTGCTGTCCAGGACCTCCCCCTTCCCCTCGCGTCGCTCCCTCGATCCTCGCGGAGCCCTCGCCCGCTTTCTCGCCTTCGTCCCTTCCTCCTCCTCCTCCTCCTCCTCCTCCGCCACCGCCCGTCGATCGATCATGCGTCGCCATCAGGTACTTCGTCTCCCCGCGCCGACGACCGCCTCCCTTTTCCCGTCGGCGGTGGCCCTTCTGTTGTCGTCGAGCGCTGCGTCGTTGTGTCGCGCTCGGCGGAACTTTGTGTCGCGCGCTTTGCGGTTTCCGGGTCCGATGCTTCGGATGGTTGACCAGTGCTTCCGTTCACTCGTTTGACTTGCTTTCTTCTTCTAATGTTCGTGCAGCAATGCTTGTCGGTTAATGCTAGATTTTCGATTATCAGCTTTGGCGCGAGTAGAGGACTTTTGATGTTCATTTTTCATCATTCCCTTTACTCTTTATTTGTAATTTGTGCAAGTTAATGAAAAGGTGGAGTGATTTACTCGTTATCGGCACTATGGCTTCAAATGAATGGTTTATTTTTTTGATGCGGTCTTACAGAGAAAGGGTCGGCATAGAGAGCAGGAGTGGAAGGAGGAAAACCCTTCCGTAACAGCTCCGGAAAGGAATAGTGCATTGACATTTGAAGCTGTTACCAGCAGACTCGGAGGGTTAGATATTGCGGAGTCGAGTGGAGATGTTCATTCTCCCCAATTGGGCGGCATTCGATCGGCAAACCATCATACTCCTTTCCAAGGTGAGAAGGCAATCTGGAATCCCAGAGCCTATGGAACAGCTAGTGGACCCGTGGAAGTGGACACTGAGAGTAAGACTGCGGATAAAGGAGTGGCGGAGGTGCAAGAGAATAGTTCTGGCTCAAGTGTGGCGCAAGAGATCTCTCTGGGTTTGAGTAAGTTGTTCAGGACAAATTATTTGGAGGGTTTCTCTGTGGATAACAATACGTATACAAGTGCCCAAATTAGAGCAACCTTCTACCCCAAGTTTGAAAATGAGAAGTCTGATCAGGAGGTAATCTTTATTTCGAAACAGTCCCTTATTATTTTGCTTTATCAGGATGTATGCCTTGTTCAGTTATGAAGGGTACTAGTAACTTCTGATAAGTTATCTTGCACACAAGAACGTCTACAACAGTTTTCTGCTCCTTTAGGGGCTTCATCTTTATCAATGGAAACCAAGCTTTGCATGTTTTCTATCTAGTCATGTGTTTTCATTTATTCAGATTAGGACAAGGATGATTGAGATGGTGTCGAAAGGCCTGGCAACATTAGAGGTATGCCACCTTACTGGCTCCATGTTTTCCCCTAGTAGGAATACACGTTTGGATTCAGCAAAGAGTGTTAACTTATATGTACCAGATATTTGATGAAATTCATAGTTTGCCAACCTTTCCCTATTGCATATGCTAAATAAGTAATTTATTTAGATAACTGCCGAGTGAGGGAGATGATGTTGTTTTTTGACCCAGGTTAAGTTACACCGATGCAGGTTTCCCTCAAGCATTCAGGTTCTCTCTTCATGTATGCCGGTCATGAGGGGGGAGCATATGCCAAGAACAGCTTTGGAAATATGTAAGCTGAAAAGCTTTCTGTGTCTGTGGCACATTGCATGGAGTACTTAGTAGATGTTCCTGTTATAGATACACTGCTGTGGGAGTTTTTGTCCTTGGCCGCATGTTTCGGGAGTCATGGGGTATGGAAGCGGGAAAAATGCAAGCTGAGTTCAATGCCTTTCTGGAGGTGAGTGGGTATTTCACTCTAACATTAGCTGTCAATATTATTTATATTCTCCTTGATGTTCAACCAATATTTAGATGAATATCTGGAATTTCAAATTTAAGTCTTTTCGCATGTAATTTCCACAGGAACATAAAAATCCGTGTAGGTCTTGACTACCATGTTTTTTGGGACAAAATTCATTGATTGATGCGAGGTCTTTTTCCCCTCTCGATTTCTTTTTGTGGGTATTTTCTATCCAATTGGGCTGCTTGGAACTTAATCTTCAGGTCGAGCTTTTGTAGTGGCTAGTCCCTAGACCTTAAACTTGCATAAGTGAAAGAAAGAAGTGTTAGAAATTCAAGTGCTAAGGCTCTCACCAATTAGGTGATTAGGGGATCGTTTGTTTTTAATTTGGTGCTTATACTTTTAAGTGTTTATAATTTGACTTTTCTTTATTTTATATTGAAAATTTCAAATCTTTAAGAATCTTAATTCATCTTCGTGAAATTACATAGTTTTTAAATTTAAATATAAGGATCGAGGTCTTTTTCTCCTCTCCATTTCTTTTTGTGGGTATTTTCTATCCAATTGGGCTGCTTGGAACTTAATCTTCAGGTCAAGCTTTTGCATTGGCTAGTCCCTAGACCTTAAACTTGCATAAGTGAGAGAAAGAAGTGTTAGAGATTCAAGTTCTAAAACTCTCACCAATTAGGTGATTGGGGTCTTTTATTTTTAATTTGGTGCTCCTACTTTCAAGGGTTTATAACTTGACTTTCGTTTATTTATGTTAAAAATTTCAAATCTTTAAGAATCTTAATTCATTCGTGAAAATTACATATTTTCTAAATTGAAAATAATATTTTCATTTTGGCGGAACGTCATAAGTAGTTAAGAAATTGAAAAAGATGGACCTTAATATGGAAATGATTCAACTCTCTCTCTCTCTCTCTCTCTCTCTCTCTCTCTCTCTCTCAACAAAGAGCGTGTGCACACTACTGTGTACACCACAAATGCAGCTGTGCTCATATGGACATAAGTGAAATGAAATACTTTGCTAGTGTAAACAAGCAACCACTCAAGTTCACGAGTATCCTGTACCTGTAATATGGAAATTAGCATTCCAATTATGTAGGAGATTTCCAGTTAGCAATGTTCATTGCTGTTCACAGCATTGGGACATGATCACTGTAGTTAAATTTTTTATAGTATTCTTTACCTTTTCCAACAGCTTTATCTTCAATAATTCCAGGAAAAGAGGATGTGTATTTCTATGGAGCTGGTAACAGCTGTTTTGGGTGACCACGGGCAGCGACCCCGAGAAGATTATGGTATCATTTTTACTCCTTTTCTACTTTGAGGTTCTTTGTTAGGATGTATCTGTTCTATATTTGGATCTTTAAAAATTTGTTAATGAATACATGGTTGATTGCTTGTACGCATCTTTTCTTATTTCTACTATGCATGTCCTTCTGTTCTTGGAGTCATACAATGACTTGGGGCTGAAAAACTTTTACTTTTTAATTGTGGTTATGGTTGATGTTTAGAGATCGACTGCCCATGAGTCATACTTTCCATCATCTGCCATTACTATAGTCTCAAATCTTATTGAAAAGTTCCATTTCATGTCTTTCTGTTACATCATGCCTCCGTAAATAAGTTGATCCTCGTGTGAAAGTAGTGTTTGCAAGGATAGCTCTTTAGATAGAATAGTGAAGTATATATATCTATTCCTATCGATAGAATTCTCCAAAAGAAATGGTTAATTAAGAGTTACTTTTTCTTACCATTTCATCGTGAAGAACTTGACTTTGCGATGGATAGTTTTCTTTATTCAGTAGTTTGTTTTGGTCATTATGTCTATTCTCAACATTCATCGAAGTAGAAAAGTATGAAAAGTTGATTATTTTGTCAAACCATTCTTGTTACTTCAACAGTTGTAGTTACCGCAGTCACTGAATTGGCAAGTGGCAAGCCTAAATTCTACCCCACTTCTGAAGTTATTGCGTTTTGTCGAAAATGGCGTCTCCCTACCAACCATGTATGGTTGTTCTCAACAAGGTATGTTCACATAACTAATTGCCCTTTGATTAATTATTAGACATTGTGGATTTATCAATTGAACAGTTTATCCTACCTTCTACACATATTATCTTCTTGCCTATTTGATTGTAGTAATAATTTGCACTCAGTAAAAAATTTATAGGAAAAAACTACATCATCTTGCATAGAGTGAAATGACTGTTCTCCGCCATAGTTTAAACTATTTGAATATGGGATACCAATGAATGTTAGCATATTTCTTAACACTCCTGTTTGCTTGTAAGATGGACCTTCGCAGGAGAGATAGGATATGCCACTAGATAGCTATAGACTAGAACACATGAACTAACAATAGGAGGGAGTGCGAGATTCAAACTCTTGACATAAGCTTCATATCATGTGAAATATCCATTTTTTTCCTAAAAGTTTAACCTGTCTGGATATAAGTTCGCAATGCATATCTGGAATATTTCTTTATGCATTGCATCTTTTTATGCACTTTAAAAGATTTGCACATGCTAGCAGTTGTTTCACATCCTATTTGGTGTTATAAATAAATAGACATTATGTTTCTGTATCATTGTAGCAATGGTGTTTGACTTGGACAAAGGTTAGTATCTAACTAATACGCAAGCCATACCAAAGCAGTTATACTTAATGGATTTTCTTTGGCTATGCTCAATATACAGTACATAAAGGCTTTGGGGATGAATTTGGAGTTCTTTATGTGGTATGTAATCTGACTATTAGTTTGTGTACTTGATGTAAAAGGCATGAGGATAACTGTGAGTGAGTATTCTAACAATTCTAACAGCATAGTCTTCAAAGAAGAGTTTTCACCTTGTATATAGATGCAGTGTAAGTGCACACCTGAGGTAGTCGACCATATCTGAAGTCGTTGTCCCGGACTGAGAAAAGCTCAGGTTTTTAGGTATTCACTGGTCTGAAGCTTCGCCTGTTAGGGAAGAGCTATGCTCTTGGGAAGGAGTTTGTTTTGTAAACAACAAAGAGAGAAGATCTATGCTTGGTTCTTTTTCTCCAGCAAATTTTTTTGGCTTATTTGGAGGGGGAGAAACTGCAAGGCTTTTCAAAGTCTAATTCTTTCAATGTAAAAAGAAAATAGGGGCTGTCATTTTGGGTTTTTTGGGTTACTGAACATACTGCTGGAGAATTTTTTAGACTTTTTACATTCATTTTCTCCCTAATTTTTTGATATAGTAGTGGTACATCTTATAAATGTTTCCTTTTTAGTTTTTGAAAAAGAAAACATCATCAATACTTTAGAACATGTCAAGACTGAAGTTAAGGCCTACTCCCTAACATAAGTGTACTACTTTTGAACAAAAGTGTCTTCATAATATTAGGAGGGAATTGCTCCTTAAGATGGAGAATTTGTAGTGGGTGGACCATTTGATGGCTAATATGCATTTTGTGGCTTATAGCACTCATTTGATTAAACTTTACTACAGGCGGAATGAATTACTGACTGAGTCTGCATACAATTAGGTTCAAGTAGATCTTTAAATCAAGGAAAAAAAATTATTAGTGAACTTACTATTCAATTGGATTAGTGAACTGATGAAATAAGGAAAAGAAAATGCTGCGGAAGAAATAAATTAGAAGTTCAGAAATACATTTTAAATTGGAATTATGCAAATAATACATACTTAAAGAAAAAATTGAAGTGTAAAAATTGACGTGGGAAAGATTCAGAGGTTGTATTCAATATTGGAATTAGTCAAAAAAAGCACACACTCAAAGCAAAGGAATTTCGAATTCTTTAATCAAACTTATCTCAATTGAATTAGTGGACTAATGAAATTAGAAAATAGTATGTATCTTTATGAGAAAGTAAAATAATAAATGAGAAAAAAAATGGAATAAAAAAACAATGATTTGTGTACTAACTATTTGATGTATTGGTGAACTGATGAAACAAGGAAAAGCAAATGATGCAGAAGAAATCAACTAGCAAATCACAAATACATCTACATTGAAATTAGACAAAAGTACATATTTAAAGAAATCGAATCCCAAATTCTTCAATCAAAGACTTTTGTAGGTAGACTAGACTAATTTGTGATTTCTTTAGCTTCTTCTCTCTTCTGCTTTTGATTGGTTGTCCAATGCTTTAAACTCCAGCATCCCTTGTCATAAGTGCTCGTCTGCTAATTTGGGTTGCCAAACAAATTTTATTTCTATTTTAGGAAGTCAGTGACATCCTTTTTTGCTGCCTATGACGCTTTATGTGAAGAAGGAACAGCAACACCTGTTTGTAAGGCTCTTAATGAAGTTGCAGATATTTCTGTACCAGGTAATGCTGAAGAGCAGGTTGATGTTGCTATTGTCCATTATTTAAGCTTCACCACTCTTGGTATAGCAAAGCTTTTATCACCTACAATTTTTTTTTTGTTTGTGACTGCAGAAGAAATTATATATATTAGACTTCTAATGTTATAATTGTCCTTTTATCTGAGATCATTTATTTGCATCTTAAAATTTAATCACTTTGGTTGATGTCTTTCTCCTTGGGGAACTATCGGTGACTTGGAATTCTGTGCAGGATCAATAGATCATATCAATGTGCAAGGTGAAATCTTAGAGGGTCTCGTGGCTCGAATTGTAAGCCCCGAGAGTTCAAAACATATTGAAGAAGTCTTGAACGACTTCCCTCCTCCACCAAATGAAGGAGGTACTCAATCTTGTTCTCTTGACATATAATTGAATAGGGTTGCAATCACATTTGTTCAAATTATATTCAAATGCAGTTTTTTTCAGTTGTTGCTGAAGTCAACAGAACATTGCCTAATTTCAATAATATTCTCAGTTTATTTTTATTTTGCTTCTTATGTCAGATCATCTTGATCTGGGACCCAGCCTTAGAGAAATTTGTGCGGCAAATAGGACAGATGAGAAACAGGTGAGATTGAATTTGTCCAAGTGGGAGTATACTCTAAGCCTTATATTCCTGAACACTGTCGCTTAGGTGACATTGATGATGTGAGCGTATTGATGATTTTTTTTACTATCCAAATTTAATTGCAGCAAATGAAAGCACTCCTTAAGGGTGTGGGTACCTCCTTTTGTCCTGATCTTTTAGACTGGCTTGGGAATGAAACAGGCGATAACCATTCAAGAAATGCAGACCGATCTGTTGTGGCAAAATTTTTGCAATCACGGCCTGCTGACTACTCTACCACCAAGCTGCAGGTGAAACTCTGCAGTCAAATGAATTGTCTCTGCAGCAAAATTCTGCTTGCTGTGTAGGATTTTGCTTTCTTGTTTGATGACACTCATTCTTCTGTCAACCAGGAAATGATTCGCTTAATGAGAGAAAGACGCTATCCAGCTGCATTTAAATGCTATCACAATTTTCACAAAATCAACTCTATATCAAGTGAAAATCTTTTCTACAAATTGGTCATTCATGTTCACAGCGATTCAACTTTCCGCAGATACCAAAAAGAGATGAGGTCAAGTTCAAGCCTACCTTCCTTCTCTTGGTTAATGGATTTTATTTGTAATTTTGTGTGTAATAGTGTGAATAAATGATCTTCAGGTCCAACCCGGGATTGTGGCCACTCTATAGAGGTAAAAACATGCTATTTCAATACACACACTACCTTTCTTATTTTACCATGCATCCTAACTCGTAAGTATTATACACTAGAAAGATCTGTCGACAGGAGGTTAATCTTGAATTCTGCTATATCTTGCAGGGTTTTTTGTCGACATTAATTTATTCAAGGCAAATAAAGAACGAGCTGCTGAAATTGCAAATAGCAATCTGGATATTGTAGAAAATACTAATGGTACTGCTGCATCCCCAAAGGATAGTTTGGCGGATGATGATGCAAACATAATGATAAAACTGAAATTTCTAACCTATAAGGTACGCGTTGTTTTCGCACAAGTCTACTGAAAATTGTCTTTATCTTTAGTTGTATCTGGTTGCAATTCAAAATGGTTAGTTTTGTTAAAGTAGCTTTCAAGAGGTGGTGGCTTTGCTCTTTTCCTGTAGTTTGTATTTCCTTCTATATAGGAAACATACAAAAAATAGTAGTGCGCAGGGCCCCTATGTGCAAGGGTTAGGGGAGCATATAAACTTACGATATGCCAGCAGATAGCATATAACCCAAGTCGAGTTTACTAGTAGATATCCCCTGGTTTCAATGGCGTAATGATTTTTATTCCGACTCTTCTCAAAAAACCAATATGCCTTCAAGTTTCATCTCTATACCAAAGTGGTGTCCTCTATCGTTTTAGTTCTACAACTTAGTCTGCTGCTGAAGCAATAGATGTTTAGTGGCATTCTGTACCTTCACATTTAGAAAGCTGCTCTGAGTTGCGGGGGTGGTAAAGATTGAGCTGTCGGTGAATTTGGTCTACTCAGCACTTCTCGATCTCAGAATTGACTCAATTGTTACGACTTGTTACTTAGTTGAGTAATTTGAGGCTTGACTTAATGAGTTTACGTGCTCAAGCTCAACTGGACTTAGATGCATTATCCAAAAGTAAATTATACTCTATCCTCAAGGTAACCAGAAACAGTGAACTTGAACTTGGATATCAATGTATACAGAATTGAAAAATAAGATTATGCTTCTAAGCTTGGTTATTATGAAACACTAATATCTTTAAAACTCAACTAGGAGTGCAATGAGGCTTGAATTTTATTAGTTCGACACTCTACTGACTCCAACTTGGTGTTTAGACTAACTTCTACACTGCATAGATGATATGGTTGACACCAATTTTATGAGATTGCAAAGTCCAATGCTCCCATATTTTTTCTCTGGTTCCGAATTGAGTATCTGCTTTGATTGAAATAAAAACATTTTGGACACCATTCAGAGTCAATTCCGTATTTGATTCAGAATTCTTAGGTGGCTTTGAACTTGTACTGGGGCCATATTTTCAGTATTGCATTCTGACCAAACTAGTTTTGGCTTATTTATAGGGAAGATTGATGATTATCTGTTTTTTGTGCACAGTGATGGAGTAGTAATCCGATACACAAATTGCTTAAATACAATCTCACACTCATCATTCCGAATTTCTTCTGCAGCTCCGGACTTTTTTGATTCGCAATGGTTTGTCCATACTTTTTAAGCAGGGTCCAGCCGCATATAAGGCCTACTACCAAAGGTAAGTGCAGTATTCTTGAATAATGGTGTCTTGAAAATATGTGGAGAGCACTGCTCCATACAGTGAAGAATAAGTGCTTGGGACAGGGCGATAGCTAGTGCGCATTTGACAAATTACATTCATTTGATTACAATATGTTGATTAATCAACTGATTATTTATCAGTATGATAAGGACCGTGTGTAATAGGGTGCAATTCCATGAAAGTGTCATCCCAGTGAGCAAGAGTATTGTTGGTATCAAGCACGTAGTTTTATTATGATCAGATCAATGAGTAAAGACTTGAGTGATTTTGTACAAGCATGTTTACCAAACAATGTCCTATTTTGACACTACAGACAAATGACGATATGGGGTACTTCACCTGGAAAACAGAGACAACTCAGCAAGATGTTAGATGAATGGTAATATTTCAGCAACTTTTTGTAGGATCTCTTTGATTTGGATTTCTCACATTTAGTGATCTTCAGGGCTGTTTATATCCGAAGAAAGTGTGGAAATAAACAGTTATCATCATCAACATACCTCAGTGAGGCTGAACCTTTTCTAGAACAGTACGCAAAACGCAGTCTGGACAATCAAGCTTTAATAGGATCTGCTGGAAATTTTGTGAGGGCCGAAGATTTTCTTGCTATTATTGAAGGAGGCAGGGATGAAGAAGGTGATCTGGAAACTGATCGACAAGTAGCACCACAAAGTTCTAGTCCCTCTGCCAGAGACTCTATTGTGAAGGATCATGGTCTAATTGTATTTTTTCCAGGTGTGTTTGTCTTTGCTGCTTATATGGGTGTGTGTGTGTGTGTTTTGGGGGGGGTGGGTTGGGGGGGGTGGGGGTGGGGGTTGGTGGGGTTGTTGGTAGAGGAGGGAGGGATCCTTACGTTCAATGTTTTCTTTAAGTATTTTAAATTGACGTTCCTTCTTTCATCTAAAGATAAGTCTCCTTTGGGCTACATGAAGCGCCTCTTGAGCTAGAACTGTCTTTTCTTGTTGATGTATGTGTAGTCACTTGAGCAGCATTTTGCTCCCGTTGGTAATTATATTCTCTATTTTGAAAGAATCTCACTAAGAATTTCGAAGAATTCTCCGCAACAAGAGTGTTAGGTACTTTGAGGGAGGGATCCTTATGATTTTGTTTTAAGTTCTTAAATAATCTGCCAATAAATGTTCAATGATTTCTTTAAGTATTTTAAATTGACGTTCCTTCTTTCATCTAAAGATAAGTCTCCCCTCTACAATTGTCTTGGCCTTTGGGCTGCATGAAGCTCCTCTTGAGCTAGAACTGTCTTTTCTTGTTTATGTATGTGTAGTCACTTGAGCAGCATTTTGCTCCCGTTGGTAATTATATTCTCTATTTTGAAAGAATCTCACTAAGAATTTCGAAGAATCCTCCGCAACAAGAGTTTTAGGTACTTTTGGTCACACAACAGCTGAATTGAGTCTGCGGCCAGTTATACATCTATTGTTCTGTATTCATTTGTGAATGGGTTGGCAGAACTGTTTGGTGTTTATCTCAATAACAATACCTCATTCTTCTTTGTTAAGGCATATTATCATAGCAAAAGCATGCTGCTTTAGTGCAAATTTTATGAAATGTTAGCCTCTTTAACAATCAGATTCTATCTCAGCCTGTGAGTTCTCAGAAGTTTTATATATGTCCAGTTTCTGCAAGATCTTTTTTTCGTCTTAGTTGCAGCACCACTTTATGATTTCTTTCTTTTTTAATAACTAATATCAATTAGTTATTAGTTTGAGCAAACATAAATTGGTCTCCAAAAATTCTCATCTTATAATTCTTCGTGGATAATTTGTTACTTCAAATGTGGTCATTATGTTTTGATTTATCATATCTCAGGAATACCTGGTTGTGCTAAGTCAGCCATGTGCAAGGAACTATTGAGTGCCCCAGGTGGTCTTGGGGATGATCGGCCAGTCCATAGTCTAATGGGTGACCTTGTTAAAGGTATTGAACATTGTTGGGATGTCATCAAACTTATGCTTCCGTACCTCATTTGGATTTCAATGCTCTTCATCGGTATAATTTTGGCTGTTTACCATTCGCAATGTGTCCATCGCCTTGAGTCAAAATAAAGAGTGGCCTCTCAATATCTGTGCCCATCTGGCCCTGTAAATATAACGAAGGACTAGGCTTGTTCACCTAAGCCTGGCAACAAAGAATAATAAGTGAAGCATCGCAAGAGAGGATTTTTCAAGTGGAAAATAGTAAATTAACTTAGCTGAAAGAAGATTGACTGCTCAGGGTAGTTGGATTGGTTGTCCACTTCACTCCGCTATTTATGGTGTCACTTTGGTTGACAATTTGTTTATTTGACAGAAGTTCAAGCTTCAAGCATAATGTGTTGCGGTGTATAGGCTTACTATACTTAACTCAAATCATCATGAATTTCTGATCTTTGTTGTACACCATACTTAACTTAAAATGTTCATGTGCTCTTGTCAGAACAATTCCTGATGAAAGAATCTTACTACAAGCCAATATTATGGATGCAAATTTTTTTTCCCTATACTTTTTTTGAGAGTTTATTTCTCTGTATGGGCATATGTGTAGGGAAGTATTGGCAGAAAGTTGCTGATGAACGCAGGAGAAAACCCCATTCTATAATGCTAGCAGACAAGAATGCTCCAAATGAAGAAGTTTGGAGACTGGTGATTTTCTTTCTGTTTTCTCTTTAGATTATGATTTTATAGTCTACAGTTTGTTCTTTTCTTCAGTTTCTACTGAGTCAGTATATTGACGTCGTTTCACTTATTGCTCGCTCCTACAGAGAACTAGGGTAAAAAATAGACTTCCTTTACATTGACAATGGCGAGCTCTGCAATTACGGGTACCATGGGAATTTATGCTAGGGTCAAAACTGAGTCAAGCTACTGGCGAATACTTCCTACTTCAATGATTCCTCGAGATTGATTCGTTTGATTTCAGTTGAACTCAAGAGTGCCAAAAACTCAGTTCAAGAGCTCGCTAACTTGATCGAACTTTTATTATTTCATCAAAGATATCTAATAGTGTAAAAATAGACTCCTAAATCCTTCGAACAATAGCATATCCACACACACTCGTATGTTTAAGGGAAGATACTGCGGCTTGCTCTAGTTCATTTATAATTTTGTTGTAATCAAATCGAATTCGAATATCTCAATTTTCTATTTAGAGATGAGCTTTAGCTGGAAATTTAATACTCGATTTTGCTAGAGTCAAGTTTCGAGCATCAAAACGTGAGTCAAGTCCAATGTTACCTAGATCATGGTTCGTTATGGTACTTGGTATGGATTCGGGTACGCATAGCGCTATTTCTTAAGTTTGCGGTTTGGGGGGTAGGCTTAGATGGTTCGTTAGTTGGGATCATGGTTCGTCATAGGTGGTATATCCAAGAAACTGCACATACCTTGACACATAATCATATTAACTCTTTTCTTCTAAAATTATGTTTTTATGCTTGGGCTAAAAAAGTTCGTGCAGTCTCAACTAGGTAAAAGATATAATTTGGGCTACCTCATGTCTTACTCAATCATTGGACTATATGGATTTGATCCTTTGGGCTTAGAATTTATTTATAGGAGGTTATCTTGAGTAAGGGGGGTCAAAAAGTCAAAACCTTGGGAATTGATGGACGCACAGCTTGAGGAGAGAAATTCTTCTTCTTTTTCTAACCACAAAAGACCAAATGAGTAAGCCATAGCTAAGCCAAGAAGCATTCTAATTTCTAGCAGCTCTCTAGGGTATCAGGATAACTAAAACTGGTGATCCAAGTCCATACGTACTGTGATCAGGATCAAACAACCCTGATCGCTAATAGCAGGTGTTCCCATGAATCTGAAACAATTAAAACTGAAGGAACTTATCTGTGCTAATCTAGGTTGCAGTAGCTAGCAAAAGTGAATTTTTTTTTTTGGTATGATCAAAAGTGAATTAAATTGGCTCAATTTCATCAAAAAATTGTCGTGGTTTTTATTAAACTAACCTTCAGGGGAATATGTGGCTATATAGCTAATTCTCTTTCTGTCTGGTGGCAATATGAGTCAGTCAAGTGATTAAGCAATGAATCTCTTTGGCCAGATTATTGATTAAAGTTAGGGGTAATGACAGTGATGGACCTTGAACTTTTTCTCAATTTTTGATGTTGTCATTGAACTTTTTTTTTATTCAATCTAGTTCCTGAACTTTTGGAAATTGGCTCGATCAATTGTATAATTTGATTTTTAACAACTAAAGCAATTCCATCTTTAAGCTACTACTTTCAAAAAGATGATGTTGCGAATCTGATGGCAAATGCTTTAAATTTCTTTCCTCTTAAAACCTCATTAGCGAAGGAAAAATACATGTCTCAGTTTGGTCCTTTTGTTTTGCTGTTTCAGATTGAGGATATGTGCAGGAGCACCAAATCATCGGCAGTTCCAGTTATACCTGATTCTGAAGGTTGTGCTTTCTCTCTAGATAAACACTTCAATATACATAGAGCTGTTCGAAATATCTGGATATTACTTGGCAGTATCCGCTCCTCTAAACGGTTGTGATTGGTTCTTCAGATCAACAGTACGAATGTCCTAATAAGGAGTCAGCAACATATACTTTTTGTTATTACCAAATCCATAAATGTAGCGTAGCTTCTAAAATACCTCCTTCTGGCTAAAGTAAAGCTCCTTGTGACTTCTTGTTTCTCCTCACAACCTCCGTACTACAAGTAACCAGCTGAAAAGAAATTTTTGCCTTTTCCCCCTCATTTTAGCGCTTGAAGCACGGTGATTTTCTTGGTGTTGCCCATATATGCAAGACAAGTTTACTAGACTATTCTTCTACTTATGCTCTATTTGTTTCGTGGAAAATGAATGATTTGGAAAACATTATTCTACAAATGATTGCTTATATCTCTTACAAAAATGAATAAATGAAAAATATTTTCGTCAACCACGAAATGTTTAGACATAAATTGTTATCGATAATGAAAACACTTTTTATTAGCTAATTATTTCAAGTGATACAAACGATCATTTTTAAGAAAATATTTTCCAAATCATTCATTTTCCGAGAAACAAATGGAGCCTTAATGGAAGATAATATGGTTCTTCATGGACTTTTTATTTTCCTATAAAATGGCCTAGAAAATGCATGTGATCATCTTGGTTCTTTAGGAATCAGGAGTTCTCTTCAAATCCATTTGCACAAGTAATGTGCCTGTATTTTTTTTAGGTTGGTCGTACCTCATCGTAGGAATTTGAAGCTTTTTACTTAATACATATGCTTTTTTTGTTACTTTGTAGTTTCCATTAAGGAAATCACAGTAATGTGATTCTTCCCCATAGTTCCATGGTTTATGTTACAAGGAAGAATTAGAGCATCATTGGAACATTTTCACCATAGTCTTAAATGTCCTTTTTGCTCTCCATTTCCTTCATTAGATTGACTGGTGAATTATGCGGGGCTTCAATAATTTCTACTGCTTTGTTCTTGTCGTCTCTTCATTTATTTCTGCATGCACACTATAGTAAGCTGTTATGATTGCCAATGTAGATTGTGCTATGTGTAATTCGTGCAATCTTGTATGTTAGTTTGTTCTCAAATGTATTGGGTGATATGAATCGTTTGATGTTGGTTTCAATTCTCTATCACTGCTGTTCCCAAAAGAACTAATCATGGTTTTTTTGCAGGTACTGATTCGAATCCATTTTCTCTCGATGCATTAGCTGTGTTCATGTTCCGTGTGCTTCAGCGGGTTAATCATCCGGTAAAGAATTTGTAACTTGTTGAAGCGCTTCGAAGAATAGTTACCCTTTATCATCTTTTACTGATGCATTATTTTATGCTTTTCAATTTGGAAGGGTAATCTTGACAAGGCATCTCCAAATGCTGGTTATGTGCTTCTAATATTTTATCACCTTTATGAGGGCAAGGTATGATTCTGCTTTTTTCTAGATAAACTTCTTGGTGTTTCTCTTAGTGTGATGTCAATGAGACTGTTTGAGGTATTCACTGATCTGTGTTGATATGCTTCAGAGTCGTGAAGAGTTTGAGAGTGAACTAGTTGAACGATTTGGCTCAATTGTGAAGATGCCCTTGCTGAAATCTGATAGGTAAAATCTCCCTACTGACTGTGACACATTTTTCTTGTCTTATCGTAACACCATTTTTTTTGCTGACACTTAAAATTAGTGCAGTGGAATGCATAAATAAGGTTACAAGCCATTGACAAGGGTTGCAATTGTTATTGAGAAGTAGAGAGAGAGAGAGGGAAAAGTGTATACTGTATTAACCAGTAGTGTCTAATACATATACCAAAAATAAGACCTAAAGGTCCTAAGGACCACTTTACCCTTTTACTACTTCTAACACTCCCCCTCAAGCTGGAGCATAGATATTAATCATGCCCAGCTTGTTACAAATATATTCTATCCTCCCATTACCCAAAGGTTTAGTAAAAATATCTGCAAGTTGTTCACCGGTTCGAATATGATTGGGAATGATCATTCCACTCTGCAACTTTTCCCGAATAAAGTGACAATCAACCTCAATGTGTTTTGTTCTCTCATGAAACACGGGGTTGGAAGCTATATGCACTTTGCAGCTTTATTGTCACACCATGAGTCATGGGTACCGAAGCTTTGAAGCCTATCTCATCAATAACCGTTGAATCCACACTAATTCACATGTCACTTGTGCCATGGCTCTATATTCTGACTCGGCACTCGAGCGTGCAACAACATTTTGTTTCTTACTCTTCCATGATACTAGATTTCCTCCAACCAAGGTACAATAGCCGGTAGTTGATCTTCTATCATCCGGAGACCCCGCCAATCAGCATCGGAGAATCCTTCGACTTTGCTATGACCATGATTTTGGTAAATAATTCCTTTTCTGGAGTCTTTTTCAAGTACCTCAATATCCGAATAACGCATTCCAATGAGATGTACGAGGAGAAGATAGAAAGCGGCTTACCACACTTCTTGGAAAGGCAATATCTCGGTCGAGTGACTCGTGAGATAATTCGGTTTTCCTACCGGTCTCCTATATCTCTCCAGGGTTATCAAGAGTTTCTCCTCCTCCATGACTAGTTTGACCCCTTGTTCCATGGGTGAATCAAGAGGTTTTGATCCCAACATACCTGTCTCATTAAGCAAATCCAGTACATATTTTCTTTGTGATAGAACAATACCTTTATGTGACTGAGCAACTTCAATTCCTAGGAAATACTTCAATTTTCCTAAATCCTTGGTCTGAAACTGTTGATGAAGATAAATCTTTAGTTCAGCTATACCAGTCAAATCATCTCCCGTGATGATAATATCATCAACATACACAATCAAGAACAATTTGCCTCCCCGTGACTGTTTATAAAAGAAAGAATGATCATTTCCACATCTAGACAGTCCAAAAGAAAGTACAGCATCAGAAAATCTTCCAAACCATGCTCGTGGGGATTGCTTCAAACCATATAAAGACTTCCTTAATTTGCAAACCATAACCCCAGACTCCCCCTGAGCAACAAACCCTGGAGGTTGCTCCATATAAACTTCCTCATGAAGAGTACCATGCAAGAAGGCATTCTTAACATCAAGCTGAAATAAAGGCCAGTTATATGTGGCAGCAAGGGATATCAAAATACGAACAGAAGTAAGTTTGGCAACAGGAGAAAAAGTGTCTAGATAGTCAACTCCATAAACCTGAGCATACCCTTTTGCAACAAGTCGTGCTTTTAAACGAGCCAGAGAACCATCAGGATTGACTTTCACAGCAAATATCCAACGACAACCAATAGCAGCTTTGGCTGAAGGAAGAGGTACCAAGTCCCAAGTCTGATTAAACTGGAGAGCCATTAGTTCTTCTTCCATTGCTGTCCTCCAGCCAGAATTTTGTAATGCTTCAGATACAGATTTGGGGATAGGATATTGGTCCACAGTAGATAGAAAGGATCGAAAAGAACGAGAGACAGAAGAATATGAGACGAAGTTTGCAATGGAGTGTTGAGTACAAGTACGTGTACCTTTGCGATGAGCAATAGGAAGATCAAGATCAGATACAAGAGGAGGGTCAACTAATGGCGGATCTGGAGCTGAAGATGACGTAGTAGTGTCATGAGCAAGGGGGGAAATAGTAGCTACTCGAGGACGTCGAGTATAAACCTGGAGAGGAGGTAGTTCCTGTGTAGAGACCTGTGAAGTAGTTGGAGCAGGTGACCGAAGGGTAGTCACATAGAAGTCTTCATCAAACTCAGAAACAGAAATTGGAACATCATGATAAGGCGTGGATTCGAAGAATGAAACATCAGCAGTTATAAAGTATTTTCTCAGTAATGGAGAATAACAACGATATCCCTTTTGAGTACGAGAATAACCCAAAAACATACACTTGATAGCCTTGGGATCAAGTTTTGATACTCCAGGTCGATGATCACGAATAAAACAGACACAACCAAAAATACGGGGCGGTAAGACAAACAGTGACACATTTGGAAACAAAGTAGAAAAAGGAATACCACCTCGCAAAACAGAAGAGGGCATGCGATTGATGAGATAGCATGCAGTTAGAACAGCATCACACCAAAAGGTTTTGGGAACCTTCATTTCAAACAACATGGATCTAGTAACATCCAATAAGTGTCTATTCTTTCTTTCAGCAACACCATTCTGTTGTGGTGTATCAGGACAGGAAGATTCATGGATCATACCATGTTGAGTCATAAAGTCAGAAAAAGGTGCAGAAAAGTACTCTTTAGCGTTATCAGAACGCAAAACTTTAACCTGCACACCAAACTGAGTATGAATTTCATATACAAATGCACGAAATATAGAAAACAATTCTGAACGATTTTTCATTAGATATAACCATGTTACCCTGGAATAGTCATCAACAAAAGTAACAAAATATCTGAAACCCAGATTAGAAGCCACATGACAAGGACCCCAAATATCTGAATGAACTAACAAAAAAGGGGACGCTACTCGTTTAATAACTCGTGGCGGGTAACTAATACGATGTAATTTGCCCAGTTGGCATGACTCACACTCTAAACTAGAAAGGGATCCAAAACTAGAATCTAACTTCTGAAGGCTACGTAGAGAAGGATGACCAAGTCGACAATGGATCTGATGTAAGGATGCAACACTAGGACATGCAATGGGAGGAGCGTCTTCAAGTACATACAACCCCCCTGCCTCATGTCCTCTACCAATCGTCCTCTTCGTAGCCGATCTGAAAAATACAAGAATCGGGGTAGAATGTTCTTGAACACCGAAAGTTTTTGGTTAATTTTGTGAGACATGAGGTTAAACGGAAATTGAGGAAGATAAAGGATCGAGGACAATGGCAAGGAAGGAGTTGGATAAAGCTGTGCCAACCCCTTAACATGTGTAGATGATCCATTGGCTATGGTTACCTTGGATGAAGATGAAGTAAGAGAGGAAAATATACCTGAAAGACCCGACATGTGGTCAGAAGCCCCTGAATCAATGATCCAAGGACAAGAAGCAGCTGAAAGGCATGTAGTCGCATTACCTATCTGTACCAAAGTAGCAGTGGAAGAAGCAGGCTGTGAAATCTGAGACTGGGTGTACCGTGCAAACTCCTCATCAGACATAACAACTACCTTGCCTTCAGAAGACTGTGGAGAAGAATCAGTACCAGAAGCAGTATGTGCAAACTGTTGTTGCTGCACTGATCTTCCATGTAACTTATAACAGAATTTTTGAATATGGCCAGCTTTCCCACAGTAATGACAAGTCCGTATGGCCCCTGAGTTGTTAGTAGACATGTGCTGTTGGCCTTGGCCTCTCCCTGGTCCTTCACCTCGGCCTCCTCCTCGGCCACCACGTCCACTGTATCCTCCACGATTTCCTCCATCACTCCTGCTACCGCTACCCGATCGAGATTGGAACACAAGAGCTGAACTATCTGCCATAGGTGTAATATCTTGAGGAGACTCACGAGATACCCGAAGTACCCGAGCAAACGTATCCGTGAGTGATGCGACAGCCTCTCCTCCAAGAATCCGAGACCTAACAGTTTCATATTCGGGACCAATGCCCGCTAGATACACCATTACGACCAATTGTTCTCTTTGAAGTTGCATTTTTGAATATTGGCTGAAATTGGAAGAATAGCATTCAACTCCTCATACATTCTCTTAAACTCAAGCAAAGTATTGCGTCATAGGACGTCCCTTCCTTTCGGATCGGTAAAACTCCTGCGATAACTCATAAACTCGTGACAGGTTATTTTGGCCAGAATATAATACATTCAAATAGTCCCACATTTCTTTGACCGTGTCAATATGAGTTACTAGATCAACTATATTATTTTCCATAGAGTTTAACATCTGACCAAGGATGCATGCATCAACAATATCCCAATTTGCATCATCTTCGGGTTTCGGCTCAGTTATGTGTCTAATCTGATTCCTGCTTGTCAAAGTAAGCTTCACAATTTTCTTCCATTGATGGAAGTTAGAACTCCCCACAAGCTTCTTATCGAGTAATTCGATTAGATGAAGACGACATCACCTCGGTCATCACAGATTATTCCTCTCGAATCACCCATCCTTCAATATCCCGTAGGACCGTATACTGGCTCCCAAGCCTCGTCAACGTTACCAGCCTTCCTCCACAACTCCACCAATCAATAAACCATAACCCGATTAATCAAACATCCATAATCTAACGTCTAACAACCAAGCAATCTAACCTGGCCGTATTGAAGAGCGACAAAAGCAAGCAAGGCAACAACAGAGCATAGTCAAAGCAACAAAACCACTTGCAGGCAACTATGAAAAGGCTAAGAACACCTTCCTGCCACTTGAAATCCATCTTGAAGAATTTTCATTTGCTTGTCATTCCATCGAGAGACAATAACACATGCTGAAACTCGGCCGGTTTCACAAATTTCTTGCATAAAGCAATTTCGGAGGAACAGAGGAACAAAGGAGGAACAGAGGAGGAGAGACCTTCAGAGACCTTCAGTTCATGGAGAGACCTTCAGTTCACATCAATGGCGAGGAAACCTCCAATCACCAGGCTCGCGTGACTTGCACGACCTGAATCGCGCGAGCTGGAGCCCGCGCGAGCTGGGTCGCGCGAGCTGGACCCCCGCGCGAGCTGGGTCGCGCGGCTGGAGCCCCCGCGAGCCGGGTCGCGCGAGTGGAGCCCGGCGCGAGCTGGGTCGCGCGAGCTGGAGCCCCGCGAGCTGCTGGGTCGCGCGAGCTGAACCCCGCGCGAGCTGGAGCCCCGCGCGAGCTGGGTCGCGCGGCTGGAGCCCCTCGCGAGCTGGGTCGCGCGGCTGGAGCCCCTCGCGAGCTGGGGTCGCCGGCGACGGGTTGTTCGGCGACGGCGACGGCGCCGGCGACGGGTTGTTCCGGCGGCAGCGGCTAGGGTCGAGGCTCGATACCATGAGAAGTAGAGAGAGAGAGAGGGAAAAGTGTATACTGTATTAACCAGTAGTGTCTAATACATATACCAAAAATAAGACCTAAAGGTCCTAAGGACCACTTTACCCTTTTACTACTTCTAACAGTTATAACTCATCATGTAGTCACATAAGATTCATGTGGGATAATGTAATCATGCTAGACCACTTGAGGGTCAATTACAACGGTGTGGTTTTGTTGAATGTTCAGATTCTTTCTTTTCTTCAGTAGAGAGAGAGGTGGGGGAGTTGGTTGATAAAGATGTGAAAGCGGGGGGTAGACAGTCTGGGAACAAGTTCTTCGCACATCAGAAATGTTTGCCATGTCAAGGTCGCTAACATTCTCTAGATCTTGCCAGAAAGTTAAATCGATGCTGCACTTTGCTTTGCTTATGCAGGAGTCCTCTACCTGGTCCAGTCAAATCAGTTTTGGAGGAGGGACTTAATCTATACAAGCTTCATACAAGGAGGCACGAGAGGTTAGACCTTTCTATGGCTCTGCTTAAGCAATAGATGGCTATATTCGTTTCATATTGTGCTCCTTTGTAGTCGTTTCGTGGTCATAGAAGTTGCAATCTAGTAGATCAAAATAGTATAGTTCTTCTTTTGAACAAGCAAGCTCTCACTTCTCTGATGTTCATTTCTGAGCATTGGTGGACTAAATTGTATAAAGAACTAGTGGAGCCTTATTACTAGCATTTCTACATCTGCATGAACATTCTCAATGTTTGTTCCAAGAGATAAGTCGGTGTCTTGTCTTTTGGTGTACTGACTGATTATGCATTCGTCTCTCTTTGATTCGGTGCATTACATGTCCTGCATGTGTAGATTGGAGTCCAACAAAGGATCCTATGCAGAGGAGTGGTCTAACTGGGAAAAGCAATTGCGAGAGACATTACTCAGCAATGCCGATTATCTCAACTCTATTCAGGTCATTATACTCTCTCTTGTCCCTTCACATCCTCTCCCCATTCCACTTCTCAACAGTGTGAAACATGTTTTTCCTATGATGTCACTTCTCCAGGTGCCATTTGACTTTGCCGTTAATCAAGTATCGGAACAACTGAAGAAAGTTGTCGGAGGTGATTATACGGCGCCTAGTACTGAGAAGAGGAAGCTTGGAACAATCGTTTTCGCAGCTGTCAGCTTACCCGTAACACACATACAAAATCTTCTTAATGATGTAAGCGGGACAAAGCATTTTTGCCAAGTACTCTTGGCTGTGCCTCATCTTTCATTACCTTACGCAAGTCTTGCATATTAAATATGTTTATCTTTTGCTACTGACAATTTTGTTGTCCCCTCCATGTTCACTCTATGCTCACTCCAACCAGTTGGCTGAGAAGCACCCAAACGTAGAAACCTTCCTGCGAGACAAACACTTGGACAGCAGCCTCCAAAAGGCTCACGTCACTCTTGCTCACAAGAGAAGCCATGGCGTTACAGCTGTAGCTAGCTATGGCCTCCACGTCGATCAAGATGTCCCTGTGGATCTTACGGCTTTGCTCTTCAACGATAAAATGGCTGCATTCGAAGCTCGCCTCGGTGCTGTGGACGGGGAAGTCATAACCTCCAAGAACGATTGGCCGCATATTACTATATGGACAGCGGAGGGAGTTCCGCCCAAGGAGGCCAACGCTTTGCCCTCCTTGCTTTCAGAGGGGAAGGCTACGCAAGTAGAAATTGATCCTCCGGTTACCATATCTGGTCCGCTCCAATTCTTTTAGGCAAGTTAATTTCCCTTATTTTTGCACGTGTTGGAGGGGAAATTCTCAGAAAAGTTTTGTCGCCCCCGAGGGACTTTGTATAGGTCTGTTGGGTAAATTTTCTCGTTTTGTATAATTTGAAGCAAGTTGAGACGAGTTTAGTAAGCTCGTAGAATGCATCTTTGTATCTGTCGACTTGATGAGAGTCTACTTTCTGAAATTTAATGAAAGGAAATTGCTTACTTGCACTTCCTCAGATAGTTCCGTTTCGTGCAGTATCAAATCTCGTGCCATCGGACCTAATAGTTTGAATTCATTTCTGGCGACAGTTCAAGTGTGCGCGTATCTTAATTTCTGTAACAAGTTCTTTTAATAAATGGATAGCTAATTAGCTATCGATATCCATTTCTCATACTAAATAGGTTCGGCATTACATCATTATGGATAATGTAAATGGGTAGGTCATTCTCTAGCTGGCGATTTCCATACAAGCAAACTACACGTCTTGATCGGAAAGCGAACATGCAAAAAGAAAATAAAACGGAGGAGTGTACTCTGATCTTTCTCGCCACGAGTCTGACTTGTTCAACATTGCAAAATCAACAACAACCAGGCAAATAATCTTTATGGACAACACCATGAGAAAGACTTAGCAGGTTTGTCGCGGTGCATAAAGTAGTCGCAACGTCGGACTGATAGCTCGCGTCTCCAATCAATATCATTCAGCTACCATCTCAAAGCAGCCAGAGTAGTGAAAATCAACCCAAGGCAAGTGAAGGCAAAATCGCTATGGCCTCCCCATCGATAACTAGAAGCTCGCCGCTTTTGAAACATTTTGTCGAGAACTTGACCCTGCAGGACATAATTTCACCTGAATTACTCCCGGCCTCACAAGAATAGAGCAATTTAATAAAGTAACTTGACATACATATATTTTTTCTTGCTTTCTCTGATGTTAACCGCCTGTACTTCACCCATGACCTCATCTCCGACATAGACAGGCCACTTGAATTGCAAGCTTTGGGACACGTAGATGGCTCCAGGCTAATGATCAGCAATACATGCAAGGAAATATAGGTATCTCAGATAAGAGCACATAAACCTTAAATCAAATTCAGACATCCTTGTACTCTGCGCTATATTACTTTGATAGAGTCATCTTGCAGAACAACTATGAAATGCTTTGGAGCGCTCCATTTTAACCATTGGCTCTGGTAAAAAACAAGGCACATCCATCAACTAAGATGCACCTGAAGCAATAACCACCTGTTACCAGATTTTCTATATCAACATATGGGTAGAATACATGGACCTGCCTCGCCTATTTAGTGCTAAAGAAGCAGTTACTCTGCCACTATATATGCATACCGTACCGGTACCATGACTAAAGATTCCTCTAGTATCCAACGACAAGAATCATGAACAATCAAAAGAAGAAACTAAAGGAAAAAGAAGTATTAAAATAAACTTACGAAGCGAGAGGCAATAATTCGTGGGAACAATGCAGCAACAAGCATCCCATGGACAAGTCGTTCTTCAAATCCTGAATTCCGAGCTACTTCAGCATCAAAATGAAGAGGATTTGAATCATGGCTCACTTTTGAATAATCAATAATGTCTTCATCGGAGAATATTCTACTTTGCCTTAAGATATCTCCGGTCCTCAGTATTTGGGGTCCAGATGATGAGAAGCACCTCATAGAACCAAGAATATTCACATGCCTAAGAATTGACATGTTGATCATAGAGGCACACTCCGCTCCTATCCCGGATAATGGAAGCGAATTGCAGCTTGATCTTCTAACAAACAAGCAGAGAAGGAAGAGAGCGGGACATACGATTTAACTCCTGCAGACATCAATACATACACAGATAAGCACATACAGAAAGAAAGCGATGCTCTGATCTAAAGATAATTGCCTGATCAATTACTGTCACCATGCACCACATAAATGGGCTCAGAGAAAACCATAAGTAGTATTCTCATTTTGTTCTTCATCGTATCCATGCTTTATGAGACCAAATAATTGAATCAATGGAAAAGTGCAAAAGGATTTATGATAGTCTTTGAAGGGTTGACCAGATGAAATAGTTTAAAAGCAAATTCTGCACTTAATTAAGTTGGCATCTTGATCTGGTTATCCAAGCGCTGTCTCTGGTTATTAATCAAAAACAGAAGGATCATGGTGCAATGGTAAACGGGCAGCTGTGCAGTATATCCATTTAAATAAATGGTCCAGGAAAAGTACAACAAAATGGTAATAAAGACCTAAAGGAATTGAGATCTTCTCATCTTAGGACTACAGAGTGATTTAAGGAACTATACAGCCATCAACCATCAATAGAAAGACAAGGTATTTCTCCCCGATAATATGACACGGGTGCTAGAAATATCATGAAATGAAATAGAAGGATGGAAGAGCTAACGACATCCCTACCTGAATACATTTCTATGATCTGAATGTCCAAAATCATCTTCAAACACACATTGAAGCTTCCTATAAGTATCTACATCCAGAACGTCCTTCTCTTGCAGGCCCTTCAGCAACATCATAGCCTCTTCTACCCTTCCTCGTCGGCATATCTCATCAAGGATTGTCCTATAGGTGATAAAATCGACTGACATCTGCTTTTCAATCATCTCCCACAAATAATTCACTGCATCCTCAACTTCACCACCCAAAGACAAAGCATTCACTAGTGAATTATACGACTTACTGCTAGGGGTATACCCTTTTTCCTTCATTTCATTGCACAGCTCAATCGCATTTATTGTCCTGCCTTGGGCACATAACCCATGAATTAAATAATTGTATGAGAAGGAGTTCGGCTGACACTTGTAAACCACACCCATCTGATGAAATATTCTTAAAGCATCATTCACGTGGAGGGAAAGCACATAACCTTTTATCATGCAATTCAAAGTAAAGATGTCTGGTTCAATCCCATCACTGACAATTTGCTTAAAGAGGCCTCTTATGGTCTCCATGTACACATGATTAACATAAGAATTCCTTCCCCTGCTCAAAAATGCTGCAAATAGAAGATTGTAAGTTCTAATTGAAGGCCTACAGTCCAACTTCATGCAGTTCTTCATATGCTTAAATATATTGACTGCTCTAGTCAGCTTCCTTGCCTCAGTGAAAAAGTATATGATGGAGTTGTAAAGAGGCTCGGTCCCAATATGAGGAACAGCTAATACTTGATTAACGACACCATCCATTTCCTCGTACATTTTTGCAACACCGAGCTTCTTTATCGTGATATGATAAGTGGAAGCGTCATGTCTGAACCTAGGCTGTTGAGAAGCCCAGTTGAAAAGCTCCAAGCAAATTAGAGGATCCTCCTGGAGAGTGATGACATTGCAAAGTTCTTCAGATGAAAATCTGGGTGGGAGTTGGGAAAGCACCCGTCTAAATCGGGCTTCATCAAGCGTAGGTCTGCTGTTGGCTTTTAATCTTTTACTAGCTCTCCTTCTGAAAGATCTTGATGCGGGTTTAGATGAATATAAGGAGTACAAGGAAAATTGGCCATAGGTGTGATGCGAACCATTTAGACAATTTCTCCAACAAAGGTTGGCACCGGTTTGCGTCAAATTGTGCCTACACTTAGATGAATTATAGAGAGAGGATACATGATAGGAAGCATTATAGTGTTGGGTAGCTGATGACAAAACAGGATGCAGATAGTAAGTCAAGGTTTTAGGGAGATTCGACCGCAAGAGTTTTTCAACAGCAGTCATATTTAAGTCATGAGAGAATTAGGGACAATATTGCAGATGCCACAGAAAGGAGGGCTCGGATATCTAACCTCGGTGTCTCACACAGTAATGCCTACAAGTTAAAAAAGGAAAAGGGGGAAACCGAGTGCAATGTCAGGAACCAGCAAGCGTAAGCAATGGGATTCAGCTTCCTTCTCAACTGAATGATCTTTGTCGTACATGGATGATCCTCCCCTTCATCAATGCTGAGGGGCTGTTTACACCAAAAAAATCCGCGAAGACAGTAATTGAACAGCTCGAACGACTGTTCAGACCATACACCAAGAAAAGGAAGGCCAAAAGAGCATCTTCCATCCACTTCCTACCCGAGGAAGCCTCGGTCGCTCATTCACACGCCGGACATGAATTCAATCCCTGAACGGCAGACTACGAGAACGCCGATTTGGGCGAGTTCGTTCGCCAGCTCCAACGTTAGGCAGAGGGGCCACGGATTGGATTTCTGTAAGAAGCACAATCTTAAAAATTACACACGGAACGCTCGCATCCGAACACCGGTCGCGCACAACACGCGCTTAACTGCATAAGCCACCGAGCCTCTTGTGCGCAGAATCCGAGGACAAGTTAAGCACAAACTAAGGAACAACGACAGCACATTTCTACAGTTTATGTCGAAGCAGCCATTACAGCGAAAGAGCTAAGCTCAGCAACTGTTCATTAGACAGAACCAGCAGCAAAATGTGAATGCGGAACTGGAAAAAATCAGAGATGAGAGACTCCGATTGGGGCGAGTAAAACGAGAACGGATCTCACCCTGACAGAGGAGGAGCTTCGCCGGAACCCTAACCGCGTGCTCAACGACGGCGGAGCGAGGAAGGGTTTCGAGGATCGACGATTCCGACGGGAGCGATTGCTGCTGACGGAGGAGCAGCGTCGCCGTATCGTGCAATAGTAATAAATGTACCTCCCACCTTCACCGGTTTTTAAGTGGATTTTGATTCAACGTATAATTTCATTCTTAAATTTTTAATTTATTCAATATAATTTTTGAACTTTAATTTAATGTTTAATGTCAATGTGGTCTCTGAATTTTTGGTACATGTTCAATTTAGCCCCTGAACTTTATAAAAATGTTCAATGAAGTCATTCCATTAATTCAAGTTTAAAGACTATATTGTACATTTTCATATAGTTCATAGACTAAATTGAACATGTATCAAAAGTTCATGGATCATATTTAACAAATTAAAATTTTAGGAACTACGTTGAACATTAGGCTAAAGTTCAAGGATTACATTAAATAAATTAAAAATTTCGAGATCAAATTGCACATTGAGCTAAAATTCGGGTACTGTTTGTGACATTATCCCTAAATATTATTGTCACAATTATCATTATTATTTTAAAGGGACATATGTACTAGAAGTCCTAAAATTTATCACGAAAATGTAATTGAGTCATAAAACTTGCAAAAATTACAATCAAATCCTAGAACTTATCAAATTGGTTCAATCGAGTCCAAAAGTTAACACCGTCTAACTTACTAACTGAAATTGCTGATGTATCTTATTTTATTACTTTTCTTAAGACACATGACGGTGATATGATGTCCAATAAGCGCCACATAAAAAAAGTTAAAAAATATAAATTAAATTAGAAAAAGCTAAAAGTAAAAAATAAAAATAAAAAACAGACCCACAAACCAGCGGCCATGGCTAAGACCTCGCTGGTGGCTGTTGCCACAGTCGCCAGGAAGGGCTGACGGAGGTCACTTGGGCCTTCCCAAAGCCCAGCAACCCTCATTAGCCTAAGGCAATGCCTCGGCAAGGGGCTGTAGGCCCCGATCTGCGGGAGGGCGCGATCCTCACCCTGGGCGACCCTCAAATGGGGTGGACGA
Source organism: Syzygium oleosum (assembly GCF_021117445.2). NCBI lineage: Eukaryota > Viridiplantae > Streptophyta > Magnoliopsida > Myrtales > Myrtaceae > Syzygium > Syzygium oleosum. Next base: position 10,829,471 of record NW_026607487.1, read on the forward strand.
CCCTGGGCAAGGCCTTGTCGCCCTCGCTCAAATCTGGGGTGAGGGTCACACCCTCCCCCATATCGGGGCCTACAAGCCCTCACCGAGGCATCGCTTGGGATTGGCAAGGGTCGCCGGGCTTCGAAAAGGCCCAAGCGACCTTCGTCGGCCCTTTACGGTGGCCACCAGCAAGTTCTTGGCCACAACTGCCGGTGGCCACCGCTGGTTTGTGGGTCTTTTTTTAAAAATTAGATTAGTATTAAAAAATAAATTTGGGCTAAAACGACGTAGTTTAATCTATGTTTCATAATTTAGCCACGTCATCATTACATATGAGAGAGAAAATATTAAAATAAGCTACGTGAGTAATTTTTGCTAGTAAGTTAGATGATGTTAACTTTAGGACTCGATTGAACCAATTTGACAAATTTTAAAACTTGATTGCACTTTTTGCAAGCTTTATGGCTTAATTACACTTTTGTAACAAGTTTTAGAATTTTTAGTGAACATATCCCTTATTTAAATGGTATCAACCTAATAATGCAATGAAAATAACAATATAATAAATCAGAAAATTAAATTCTAGAAACACTGTATCATTGTATGTGAGTTTTTCTTCAAATATTTTGGCTCAAGTTCTGCCTTTTAAATCAATTGTATACAGGGTGTCTAAACAATTAGTTAGGAAATAAAAAGAGCAAGACTTATGCAAATATTGTATCAAAGAAAGGAGGATGAATATAAAATGTCTTTTGACTTTGCTTTTATACTCTAAAAGGGAAATTAAAATACACGGAAAGATCCATCTTAAGCGTTACTGAGTTTGATTAAAGAATCGGATAAAAACCGTAACTTGTTATCAATTATTTAAAACTTACTTGAATTTTGAGATAAAATGAAAAAGTTGTAGCTCAAAAAGCTAAAGTTCATTAACTCTGACCTTATTATTATATTTCACAATTTTTTTTTGTCAAATCAAGGTAATTTGGAATTATTTCAATTACTTTTCCAAGTAATAAATAAACATAAGCGCTATGTTCCAAAATGATTTTCAACTTTTGATACTTTATTTTAGATTATATACCGCAAGTATAGATCAATTTCGCTTTTCTTGAAACTTCGATTTGGCATTATATTGTATTCTGTTTACTTTCCTCGGGGTTAAAAGCAAAAGATATAGTGAATCGTACGTGAACCATACTTTAAATGAGCGATAAATTATCAAAATTAAAATATTATCGTTAACTTTTTACATTTCGCTAGGTTCGAAATTAAATGAATTTCAATGTCAGGAGAATTTTCTATATTTGAGAAACACTTTACTTTTGCTTTATATATTTTTCAATATTTAAATTAATAAGATTTTAAAGTTTTGGAGTGACAAAATAAACTATTTCTTTGAAAATATTCTCTTTCCTTTTTCATATTTTTCAAATTTAAACTCAACAAGACAAAAAAATTTAGAGATGACTAATCAATAAATTGACGCTTACTGATCAAATGAGGATCACATAATAAAGTTATGTCATGTGTCGCATCATGAGTCTGTCGTGATGAGCAGAAAAGCGAAATTTCGTTTTTAAATATAAACAATAGATCGGATCGATAGAAGAGCAATAACATTCATATCGCGAAAAAATAACTAATACTGGATAAATGAATTAAAAATTGCACAACAACTATTAACTGATCATTACACGATAAATACAAGTAATTGCTAAATTAACAAAGCCCGGAGAAGGCGACTCTAAGACTGCACCCAGCAAGCAGGCATGGAACAAAGAAGCTCGAAAAAAGCAGCTTCTCTGTAGGGAACATGGCATGACAGAACTACATTCCTCTTTAACATCATGTTCTGCCCTGACGGGAATCTACAGATCCAGAAGTCGCATCATCGATGTCCCGCACGGGACATAACGAAGCATATTCGCAGAAGCTGCATTTCCAACGCTCCTGCTCGGGAGTGTACGTCGCTTCACGTTCGCCACGCCAGACCTCGAGACGAGTCCCGATTTCATTCTCAAACCAGTCTGGATCGTACGCGAACAGATCTTCGCCAAGCACTGAATGATCTTTTTGTAATTCATACCTGCTTCATGTAGGTCACATAAGAGTCCTTTGCCATGTGCGGGAAAAAAATGATAATGCAGATTAAGGGAACTCTAGTTGCATCTAGAGCTGAATTAACAACTAAGATCATCATTTCTACGCTGCTCAACTTCGCAGCGAGGCACTTCTCAGGGATCACTATTATAGAGGCTTCAGCATGAAGTGAAACTTTCCAGTTATCCAAAACTCGGAGGCCTCTATAAGGTGGAAAAACAATCTGAATGGACATGTGTAGGTGCGCTTGTGTGAAAAGTCATGTATAGAAAGAATATTCAAAGGTGAAAATTCAAGTAAATTCTGCCTGTTTATATCGAAGTAATGATAGCACTAACTTCAGAGAAACACTCAAATCATATTAAACAGGGAATAAGGCCAGCCACATTTTCTATCAGTCCTGAAAGCTATCTTTTATGCACTTCTAACAATGCAGTGCAACCTAATAGATTTTACTAGAGCATTAACTTCAAAACTCATGCATCACCAAGCATGTGAGGGAGATAATGCCAAGTCACAATCCAACATACCTCAGTAACAGCTGATCGTTAGCCATAGGTAGCATTGGACATGTGTTCCTGTAGTATCTCAATATGTCATCAAGGTTCTGCAAGAAAACCAAACAGAAAAACAAATATGATCTCTAAAGGGGAAAAGTGAGCAACTCAAAGTTCCTAACTCATTGTGCAAGAAAAGTTTTCCTAATATGAATAAGTTCTTTGTGATATCATCCTAGTGATTATTGTCCCAGTAACACAAATCAAAAGACAAACCTAACCAGATGCCGCATGCGCGTCTTTTCAGAGAAAGGTGCATCTTTGCAAGGTCAGTGAATCCCCTAACAACCTAAGGCACCTCTTACCATCTTAACATTTTAAGAAACAAAGCATTAACAAAAGCACATCACGCATCAGTAAGAAGGATCAAGACAAACTTTCTGCGAATTGGAAGTAACTAATCGAGGTAAAAGGATTCTTCACCTCTGCAGGAAAACCTGCATTAGCAACATTCTCCCTGATATCTTCAGATAAAATACGAAGAGGGTTCAAATTAAAATAATCGAAGAATTGTTTACTGGGGAAGTTCTTGCCCACTGACAAATCCCACATATGCTTGTAGCACATCAACTGAAACCTGCAAATATCAGTAGAAAGAAAGGTGTTTAATGACTTCAACTCAAGACTCCAAGTCAAATGAGCTTTCCACACTTGCATAGAAGATTCAAATGGATTCATTCATAATTCCTCAAGTTACAAACCGTCCATTTCTTCTCTGTGGTTCAGCTGGAAGTGAATTTCGGACACGAGTTTTGATGTCCACCAGTATTGGGTTTCTCTCGGTTCCACAGACAGGCATTCGAACCTCATCAATCACTCCCACCATACAAATATCTTGTAAAAAGCACATTCTGAAAACATAAGCAACAATCACCCATTAGCAAGGAGTACATATACATACACAAACTCATAATTCAAAGACCCAATACAGAATTCTTAGTTAATTTTAACAAATAAAACTAAGTTAAAGCCATTTGGGTTCTCCCCAATGAAATATTATCTTTCGAGGCAAAAAGATGTACTATACAGCTGCAGATTAGTTCAAGCATGAAGATTGGACCTCCTAGCAGTTAATGATGCCATCACATAGCCGTCGCTACCATCACAACCTTGGTGAATTGTGATCTGGGTTAACCCAATTTTAAGTACTCTAACATTCGGTATCATCAAAATTGGTGATCAGAGCGGTGCACTGCCTACTCACTCAATTAAAAGTCAACAAAATATATCTGATGCTCATACTTTACTCTATAACATATTTGCACATTCTTTGACCTTATTTAGGCTTTTCTATTTACAAAACCTAAGTAGAATAAGCAAACAAACTGATTGCGCTTACCTCTTCTATTGAACCGTTTTCTTGACATATTTTATAAAAGAGGACCATGTTCTTCAGCGTAACTAAGTTAGTTAGAGATGCAGCAGCAATATGCTTGTCCAAACCACCAAAAAGAGAGGAGCCCGAGAGGGAAATGGATATGCAGGCACATGGACTCACATTGGCAATTCACGAGTTAACCCTTCAAACAACAGTTGATTTACACCTGTTATAAAGTTCATTAATCTGGTAGCCCAACTATCTTCAGGAGATTTTACGCGAACTTTAACCTTTTTAACAACCTGCAAATACACGATAAATTTAAGTTTATCAAGTAAAAGTTTGACAAACTCGACGTGATGTTGTGTCTGTTTGTGGCTGAGTTCCAAAAGTCCAAGCACGTTTTTCCGCATGCAAAATTGCAAATAGAGGAAGCAACCTAAGACGCATACCTCTTGTTCAAGCTTCTCATGGCGAGCAGTACCTGCTTTCATAGCTTTTGTAGTTCTCCTCTTCCCAACAAGGAGATCAAACTCCATCTGCTTTTCACACCATTCCTGCCATTTATGCAAATATAATTAACATAGTTCGACATCCATAATTAGGAGAGTCATGCTTTTAGCTTGAGTAGACGTAAGGACGATAGATTATAAAACGAGCCATTCCATACATTATTTGAATTATAAAAGAAAGCAACTCAGCCTTTCACAGCGACATCGCACGGCAGGGTATTTAGACAACTAGTAAGCAGATGATTGCAACTGCCCATTTTCAGTCAAGAGTGGATAACCCAATATCCGTATTCATCTCCCTGCAACCTAAACTGACTTGTCGCCATGTTAACTACACGCCGACATTTGAAATTTGCAAGCAGCCATGACCTCGAATACCTCTAAACATCAGCGGTGACATAGAGACTACACAAACATGCCCGAACAGTGCTCATACCGGCACAAACAGGACACAACAAACTAGACATAACCACAGTTAATGAAGAGAAATACTTATTAGACTACCGTTAATCGACCGTGAGATTAACGGCCTGTTCTTGATTACATAAAAATGAATAATAAATAATTAAAAATTATTATAAGGTTTACTCTTTCAAAAATTTGTGGCTCACAGCAACGCTGTTACTCGAAGTGGGCCAAAGACCGATACGTTAGCAAAGCCCATTAACGACTTTCGTCTAAACTAAACATTAAAACCCGAGGCATTTTGACTGTGGCGCAAATTAAGCTACAAGAACGCCAACATGATGACAGGACACGAGATGTCACCTCTGAAACGGGGAAAGAAAAAGGCGGAAATTTCTGGAAAGTACCGTGCGGGTAATATCAGTGACAGACAAGCCCTTCTTCCTCCTGAACCGTTCCAACAACGACCGAGCCTCTCCTTCCCCGTCCTTCCCCGTCGGACCTCCGCGATGACTCCCAAAGTCCTCGAAGTCGGATTCCGACCCGCCCGACGGCCCCCTCCCGGAGACGGCCGAGACGGACCCGACGGACCGCGCGCTCCTCCGGAACCCGGGAGGGGACAGAGCCTTTCCGGCGAGAGAGACGCGGGCGGCGGCGGCGGCCAGGGCGGTTTCGAGGAGCGCCATCTCGTCGTCGCTCACGATCTCGATCGGGATCTCCTCGGGAGGAGGAGCGGCGCGGCGGTGGGGGAGGATGCGGCGGTGCTCGGGGTCTTTATAGGGCGCGGGCTCGGGTGGCGAATCGGTCATTTCCCGCAACCGGGGCGACCGAGCCCCGCGTCGTGGAGGGAGTTGACCGTTGGAATCGCCGGGAAGTTGGGCGTTTCGTGGGGGCGCGGGGGTACAGGTTGAGTGAGATCGTGGCTTCTTCTTCTCTTGTGCGGGAGGAGGAGGACGGGGCAGTGGTTTTGAAGCCTGATGTGCGAAATTCCCGTCGTGCCCCAGCGGGCGTCGGTTTGTGTGCGCCACCTCCCGGGGGTTCTTTCGGCTTTTCGTCTAGAGCTTGTCTAGTCAAACTCGCTTCAGTTGTTCTTTTCCATTTTTCCCCGTCCTCGCACGGCACGAGAACCGTTTTACGAAAAATTCAAAACGTACATCTTCAGCATTAAAAAAAAAAAATTACATTTACATATTCAAGGGTTTTAATTTTGGGTATGGATTCTATACCATTGCTAATCCGCTAAATAAGTTATGAAGTACCGACCAAAAAAAACATTTACATGTGTAGGAAAATAACACAAATAATCCCTGAATTTTAGTTCAATGTACAATGTAATCTTTGGACTTTAAATTGAACATGTACCAAAAGTTCATGAACCACATTGAATAAATTAAAAGTTCGGGAACCACATTGCATATTGGTTTAAAGCTCGGGGATCATATTACACATTGATCCAAAGTTCGGGACTGGACGATGGGCCTAGTGTCTCGACGGGGCAGCTCAGGCCCCCCATGGTCAAAATGGACAGGCTTGGATTAACGGGTTTGGGTAAGGATTTCGTAGGCCCAATTCCATGAGGCCCGTCCATTGATAAGTCGAGTGGCGAAGGAGGAGACGAGAAAGGAGCCGGGGAACGAAGGCAGCAGCGGAAGAGATGGAAGGAGGAAACTGATGCGCGCATGGAGAGCAAAGACTTCGTCCATGTCGCAAACCGATCGTCGTATATTTCTCGCCAGACGACGGACGTGTCTCCATCCCGAGGAGCCCAGCAAACCAAACAAACTCTCGCGTCGCCGAACCTTGATTTTCTCGATCCCCCGCGTCATATATATATATATATATACGGTCCAGCTCGCTACCAGAAAGTTTCACAGCAAGAAACCGGCGGAGCGAGCTGGTGCGTGAGCGCGCGATAGACTGATCGAGTGTGTGTACAGAGCAACTCGGCAATGGGAACTAGAGCGACCCTTTTGCTCCTCATCGCCGTGCTATGCTACGGCCTGACGTGCGTGGCTGCTGCTCATCAGCACCGCCACCGCCACAAGGAGGAGGAGGAGGAGGGAGGAGGAGACTGGAGGGGAGAGAGGGAAGAGAGAGTAGAGAGGAAGGAGAGAGGAGAGAGCATGTTCCTGCTGCGGGACTGGAAGCGCGTGGTGCACACGGACGCCGGCGAGATGAAGGTCCTGAGGAGCTTCAGGGGTGGGAGGAGCGCCGAGAGGACGACGCGCATCGGCTTCGTCACCATGGAACCTTGCACTCTCTTCATCCCCCAGTATACTGATTCCAGCTTGGTCCTCTTCGTCCGCAAAGGCAAGTCTGACTGCATTATCAATTGTCGCTTTGCTTCAAACAAACTTGGGCTTTGATCGTTGATCAGATTGCCATGTGGGGGTCACTGTCAATTTGGATTGTGACGGGCATGACTCGAAAGGCTCGGTTTGATTGCTTGCAGGAGAAGCGAGACTCGGGACGATATACAGAAATGACGCAGTCGAGAGAACTCTGCGAAACGGGGACGTGTATAGAGTTCCGGCCGGCTCCGCATTCTACTTGGTGAACGCCGGAGAGAAACAGACGCTCCACGTCATTTGCAGCATCGACATGGACGCGTCCGAGGACTTGCCAATGAGGAATTTCCAGGTAATTTGTCCGAAAGTCATTCCTAGAGATTGAAACGATGCGGTTCGACTAGCGTTTCCTAACGTGTCGTTGCGATTTAGCAGTCTTTCTTCCTTGGCGGAGGGCCGAAACCTGCATCGATACTCACTGGATTCGATCCGCAGACACTGGCCACAGCATTTAATGTGAGCAGACAAATTATACCACTCCTGTTGATGAAATTGCTCGACTTTTCGACGTTCTTATGCGATACAATGCGACCCTAATTGCGAATGTGGTGGCCGTTGCAGGTTTCAAAGGGAGAAGTGGAGGAGATATTGTCCAGGGAAAGAGAAGGTCCGATCGTGCACATGAGCGATTCGCACCGGCCGAGCGTGTGGTCCAAGTTCATGGACTTGGAGGAGCAAGACAGGCTGAAGCATCTCCAGAGAGTGGTCCGAGAGAACGGGGGCGAAGACGAGGACGAGCCGATCAAGTGGTCGTGGAGGAAGCTGCTGGACTCGGTGTTGGGACGCAGGAGGCCGGAGAGCGGGGATGAATGGGGACTTCACCACGCGCCCGACTCGTGCAATCTCTACGACCGGAGCCCCGATTTCAGGAACGATTACGGATGGAGCATCGCGCTCGATGAGTCCGATTACAAGCCTCTCAGGCACTCCGGAATCGGCATCTATCTCGTTAATTTATCCGCGGTAATTAAATGGACATAAGGTCTTAGGGAAATTTGATGCTGAATTTTTTGTATCGTTTTCATAGTTTGCGAGTTTTTTTTATTGGTCATGGAATCGAATTTCCGTAGGGCTCCATGATGGCGCCGCACGTGAATCCGACCGCAACCGAGTACGGCATCGTCCTGAGCGGCTCCGGCACGGTCCAGATTGGGTACCCGAACGGGTCGTCGGCGATGAACGCCAAGGTGAAAGAAGGCGACGTGTTCTGGATCCCGAGATACTTCCCCTTCTGCCAAATCTCTTCCAAGAGCGGACCCCTCGAGTTCTTCGGGTTCACGACCTCCGCCCGCAGGAATAGGCCGCAGTTCCTGGCGGGCCGGAACTCGGTGCTCCGGGCCATGGGCGGGCCCGAGCTTGCCACGTCGTTCGGCGTGAGCGACAAGAGGTTGGAGGGGTTGCTCCGCGCGCAGAGGGAGTCCGTGATACTGCCCTCGCCGGAGGCGGCGGGCCATCTCGAGAAGGGCTTCGACGGGGATCTGATCACGGACTTCTGAATCTTTGCTTGATCTCCGGTGAATAAGAAGGGATTGATGGAAGAGCAAACGGGATATTGCTTAGTGAAGTTTCCTTCGATTCAAATTTTGTTTTGTTGATTTTCTTTCATCAATTCGAGAAAAATCGTCCATCCATGATGAGTTTGCAGGGTTTTCAATGAATTCGAGCGGTTCTTTTTGTTGTTCATTTGCTCCTAAACGTGGTTCTTGAACTTTAGTTTCTAGACTATATAAAAATATTCAATATTATTCCTAAACTTAAATTAATGAAAGGGCAACATCGAACATTTTCATATAATTCAGGGACTAGATTGAGCATGTATCAAAAATCCAAAAATCACATTAAATAATTTAAAAGTTCAGAGATAACGTTGCACGTTATACTAAAGTTTATGGACGACTATACTACACATTGAGCTAAAATTCATGGTCTATATCATTTTCGAAAAGAACAATAGAATCTTGGAGGCACATAAACCTCCATTTTGGTCAAATGGGCTACAAATGTGGACAAATTGACAATCTTTTCTCGAAGTATCCATAACTATATATTCCTTCTTTTTATGTTATCGAGCTAAAAGCATCATTTATCTCATCTTTTTATTTTTCAAAATAATCGTCTAATAAATAATACCTACTTATTAAGTAACCACCCACTTTCTTTATACGCATTATCCTCCGAATAATCCTCCTCTCATTTTCTTTTTCCCAAAATTGCTTATCTTTTTGAAAGTATAGCAAAACATTAGTTATAGTTTATTTTCTACATAAGAATCCTTGTATAATGGTTAAAAAAAAGGCAATTATTATAAATATTTTATTTCTCCATCGAATTAAAGTTACTTATTTCATGATTAATTAATTGTGATGTTGCACGAAAAATGAAAAATAATCGAGCATGCGCGTGGAAACTAATGCCGAATACGGACAAGCTACGGGTGATTTGATAGCATACCGATTCTTTTGGCAAAGAAAACGGCCCAATTAAAAAAAAAACCCTCAACTTTACACTTTGTCCCAAATATACCCTAAACTTTTTTTTGTCTCAAGAAAAACCACCAACTTTTATCTAAGTCCCAAATCTGCCCTCCCGTTAAAAATCCGTCCAATTAACGTAAAGAAAAAAAAAAAAAAAAACAGAGAACCGGCAGCTGCGGCGGTGGCTAAGCCTTCGCCGGTGGCCGCCGCCACAGCCGCCGGGAAGGAACGGCGGCCCTCGCCGACCCCGAGCGAGCCGCCGGCGAGGGCGCGTGGCCCCGATCCGGGCGAGGGTCGGCGAGGGCACGCGCCCCGTCTGGGGGCGAGGGCGCGACCCTCGCCCCCAGATCGGGGCGCGCGCCCTCGCCGGCGGCTCGCCCGGGGCGGCGAGGGTCGCCGCCCCGGGAAGGCCGGGCGAGGGCCGCCGCTCCTTCCCGGCGGCTGTGGCAGCGGCCACTGGCGAAGGCTTGGCCACCGCCGCAGCTGCCGGTTCTCTGTTCTGTTTTTTTTTTTTTTTTTTTTTTTTTTCCTTGACGTTAATTGGACAGATTTTTAACAGGAGGGCAGATTTGGGACTTAGATAAAAGTTGGTGGTTTTTCTTGAGACAAAAAAAAGTTTAGGGTATATTTGGGACAAAGTGTAAAGTTGAAGGTTTTTTTGGGAATTGAGCCCAAAGAAAACTATATAAGTACCAACTTTCTATGGCAAAATGTCGTGTAATATCAAAAGGAACTACAATGATTGGTCTCGAGTACGATTGAAGTGGTAAGAAGTCGTGCAACAATAAAAAGTTTCACGTGATGATTTTGGCTTGGAGCACCGGACCGACGTCAATCACATTAAATAAAATTTCTATTTTGCTAGGACGCGATATTAGGTCGTACATCTTTATAAAACGTCGTATTGTTTTCAAAAAGAACGTACTAGGATTTTGGCCTTTAGTACTATGTAAAGTTATACCGTTGTACTAAGCGGCCAAAAAAAAAAAATGCTGTTGCACTTAACAATCGATTCCACTTGAACCATTTCATTAACTCCGTCGATTTTAAGTAAATTAAAAACTTACCTCGGATTTTGTATAAATTTTCCGTTCCTACACTTCCTTTGAGCATTTTATAAACCTTCTAACACGAAATCACGTGGTTTTGTAATGTCACGTCACAAAATTTTAAAAAAAAAAATTAAAGAGATGGAAAATAAAAAAAAATTTAAACTTGCCTCGTGACTGAGAAAGGATTGCCTAACCTCGCTGATAGGGTGGAGTGCTCCCTTGTGGGCCCGTGTCCCGTATGGCGTGATCCTGTTTCTCAAACTCAAGAAAATATTCGGTGATTTAAAAGCGCCACATCAGCAATTACCCAGATCCAATTAGAACTTACACTGACATAAAATTAGACGAATATGAATATAATTTTTTCTCTCTCTTCCTCCCCTCTCCCTTCGTTGCTACGGTTTAGATCTAGCCGGAGTCATGGCGACCATGGAAAGACGGAGCCTACCAGATCAAGCCGGTGACGCCGCTGGTCCACACTTGACAAGGTGAAATCTAGAGCCATGGTCCACGACTGAGCCACCATTTTAGTTGCGACGACTCGAGTCGTTGTTCGTCCATGGCGAAGCCACCATTTCGTGGTTACTCGCATTTAGGCTCGTTCGTCACCGGATTTAGAAGTGGTTGTTCGCAGTCGTCTTCATCTTCCTCTATTCATCTTCGACTTTGTCTTCTTCCTTGCATTTGTTTATATTCGTCTTGGCCATTGGCCACCGCTAGATCTGGTCGCTTCGTCTTCTCGCCATCACTAGGGCTTCAGATATGGTATTTAGCTTCATCTTCCTATGTTCATCTTCGGATTATCCTTCCTCTGTGCGTTTGCTTCGTCTTCTCGCCTCGTTGGTCACTATTCAGGTCCGGTCACCTTTGTCTCGCCAGGGCTCTAGATTTGGTCGGCTAAAGCATATTCGCGAAAGCGAAGGCGAAGGGTGAAAACTCACTACCGGGTGTGACAGCCACGACAATGCAGAGGACTTAGAGGATGGAGTGCTGGGGCGATGGGGGCGGCAGTTGTTATGATGGAGGAAGAGAGAGAAACAAAGTTTTTAGTTTTCGTGTTTAATTCCACATCAACATATATGTGTCGAGCTGTAATTGGGTGGGAGCAAAAAAATGCTCGCCACATCAGTCGATGACGTGGTGAGAAGGAACGACCGAATATTTTTCTTCTCAAATTCTCCGTTGGCGATTTGTTAATGTTTTTCAATGATAAAATCGACGGTGGAGGCTCCCGTGATCGGCGACCGGTTGAAGCGATTTGTATTTTCAATGGCCAAGATCTTCCTAACATGATACAACGGCCTGGCGTACGGTACCTGTGGCTCCGTAGACCAACCCCGTTCTCACCGTCGTCCAACAAAACGACGTCGTCCAGTTCGTCCACGCTTGGGCAAAGGGCAACCTCCCGGGCCTGTACGGTAATTTCAGGCGCAAGCACGGGGATAATTACGTAAAACCGGTCGGTAGTCTTCGTACGATCACGACGCCTGAATCTGCGTAACCCGCACGCGCGTCTTCTATAAAGCACGAGAATCTCGTCGACAGCGCAAACCCTAAACCCTTCTCCCCAGCAGCGTCAACTCTTCATTTCTCCGGCTCGCTATCTCCCCGTTCGCGGCTTCGGTTGAATCCCGAGGCCTCGCGCTTCTTCGAGGCGAGTCCCATCCTTTGATCGGCTCTGTTGATGTTTTCATTTCATCGCTGCACGACTTCACAGTCGATCAGTGAACTGACTTTGCGCTCCGTTTCCGTTTTGCTTGAATTGATGGGTGCTGCTTGCTTCTCGTTTTTTTGTTAATTCCTGGGCGTGATTGTCTGGAGTGTCCTGTTGGTGATGTTTCTGGAGTGTAATCACTCGTAGTTGATTGCCGGAATTCTCGGTCGGCTTGTAAGCCGAGTGTCGCTGGGTGGCCTGGTTCGATTGAATCCGCGTATTCGTTTTCGAGTTCGTGCGCGTGATCTGGTGTTTCCGGAATTGCTTTCGCCCGGTGATGGGGAGGACTGTCCTTTTTTTCGCCATTACTTGTCCGGCTAGTGTTGATCGAAAAGCGCGGCTGTATTGCCTTGTGAATGAATTGGCGTGCTCGTGGGTGTCTACTTGACATGAATTTTGTCTATTCGAAGCTTGATTTTGTTAATTTTTTTATCTGGCAAAGGATTCTGCTTCATTCTTTCTCTTCATATGTGGGGGGTTGGTATTCATTTCCATTACTGGCTTGGCATATCTTGACTTTGGTCATGTCTTGCGTATCTGCGGAAATGTTGCTTGACCTTGTCGGGATTCGTTAGGCTCTGTTTCAATGGATTTTTCTTGGTAATGGAATGTTTTAGTCATTTTGGGTTGGTGAATTCTAATGCCAGTGCTGCTCGTGACGCTAACATCGTGTTTTGAGACTGTCCATCTATTTTCATCCTGTCCTGCACTTAATCAATCACGATCTCTGTTTTCCGTTTACTACTTTGAATGAATTTTGATGGTTGGCGGCTGGTGTGTGTTACTCCCTCCTTGTTAACGAGCGAAACTCTCCTTTTCCCTGCAGTTAGTTCGTTGGAGTTTCGCTATGGGTAAGGAGAAGGTGCACATCAGCATTGTGGTCATTGGCCATGTCGACTCCGGGAAGTCGACCACCACCGGACACTTGATCTATAAGCTTGGAGGAATTGACAAGCGTGTTATTGAGAGGTTCGAGAAGGAAGCTGCTGAGATGAACAAGAGGTCTTTCAAGTATGCTTGGGTGTTGGACAAGCTCAAGGCAGAACGCGAACGTGGTATTACCATTGACATTGCCTTGTGGAAGTTCGAAACCACCAAGTACTACTGTACCGTCATTGATGCTCCCGGTCACCGTGACTTCATCAAGAATATGATCACTGGTACCTCACAGGCTGACTGTGCTGTTCTGATCATTGACTCTACGACTGGTGGTTTTGAAGCTGGTATTTCTAAGGATGGCCAGACTAGGGAGCATGCTTTGCTCGCTTTCACTCTTGGTGTCAAGCAGATGATCTGTTGCTGCAACAAGGTAAATTCCTGGCAATCTATGGCTAGTTAAGCATTAAAGTATTTGCTGCTCGATGACTCTAACCTCTGTTTCTTCTTTTATTTTTGTCTAGATGGATGCCACTACCCCTAAGTATTCCAAGGCAAGGTATGATGAAATCGTTAAGGAAGTTTCTTCCTACCTGAAGAAGGTGGGTTATAACCCTGACAAGATTCCATTTGTCCCCATTTCGGGCTTTGAGGGTGACAACATGATTGAGAGGTCCACAAACCTTGACTGGTATAAGGGCCCTACACTCCTTGAGGCCCTTGACCTGATCCTGGAGCCCAAGAGGCCCACAGACAAGCCACTCCGCCTTCCCTTACAAGATGTCTACAAGATTGGTGGTATTGGTACCGTCCCAGTGGGACGTGTTGAGACTGGAATCCTCAAGCCTGGTATGGTTGTCACATTTGGCCCCTCTGGATTGACAACTGAAATTAAGTCTGTGGAGATGCACCATGAAGCCCTCCAGGAGGCTTTGCCTGGTGACAACGTCGGTTTCAATGTCAAGAATGTTGCGGTAAAGGATCTGAAGCGTGGTTTTGTCGCTTCTAACTCAAAGGATGATCCTGCCAAGGAGGCTGCTAATTTCACCTCTCAGGTCATTATCATGAATCATCCAGGTCAAATTGGAAATGGCTATGCCCCTGTCCTCGACTGCCACACTTCTCACATTGCTGTCAAATTTTCTGAGATATTGACTAAGATAGACAGGCGTTCTGGTAAGGAGCTTGAGAAGGAACCCAAATTCTTGAAGAATGGTGATGCTGGTTTTGTGAAGATGATTCCTACCAAGCCTATGGTTGTGGAGACTTTCTCTGAGTACCCTCCACTGGGTCGTTTTGCTGTTAGGGACATGCGTCAGACCGTGGCTGTTGGAGTCATCAAGAGTGTTGAGAAGAAGGATCCTAGTGGAGCCAAGGTGACCAAGTCTGCTGCCAAGAAAGGTGGAAAATGAACTGTGCAGGCTCATCTTGGTTCTATAGCAGATGGAACTTTCATTCCTAAAGGGGCAGTCTTTTTAAAAAATTTGCGTTCTTGTTGGTTCATTGTTTGCTTTATCCCGTGTCGTATAGCGTTGTTCTCTACGCACCTTCAAGCCACAGAAGTTTGCAGCACTGGGTGCTCTACAGGCGGTGGTGGAGACTGTTGATAATCTGAGTCATTGGCATGTGAATTGATTGGCTGGTCGAGGTGCTTTGGTTCTCCAAGGCGGCTCAAAAGTTTTGAGGAATTGTCCTTGTATTGAACTTCCCTTTTTTTTGTACGTCACTTTATTGTTAATGTCACATACTTCATATGCGTCTATAATCGACGACTTTATCCGTCAGCTGAATAATTTAGGTGATTTTATAGCTTTTAGTAGCTGAAGCATGCTGAGCCAAGCAAGTGAAAAGAGATACCAAGCAGAATCTGTATTTTAATACGAGATGTTCTTTTCAGATGGTCTCTGGGCTTGCCAGTTCTCTACACTTTCCGAGAGTTAAAAGCCTTTAAATCATTGGAGCAGGCATGTCTAGAAAGTGGTCAAACCAGTAAGCCCCACCCACCATCAGTCCCGTACGTTGATCGTCAATTGTTCAGCCTCATACATTATCATTTATTGTTCATGCTTCAATATTTGTCGCTCAGGTTGCAGGCTTTGGTAACTGGTCCAGATTAACGCCAAAAGACACAATGGATGACAAATGCAATCTATATATACCCACTCGATTCCAAATCAGCGTAAGCAAAAGGCGTCGCACAAGGTCCTTGTATGGTGGTAACAGCTGGTTTATGATGCATCTTATTCATAATCGTGTGCAACTCTTCATTCCCATTGTCCATATGGCATAAATAGAAACCTTGACTGAAGAGTCTGCATCTCATGGGGTAGACATATCGAGTCCCCGGACACTGTTTATATGCTTGGGCGACATAGACATGTACAGGAAAAAGTGAAAACATCGACGATCAAACTTTCGTCTTTTGGGTTGAGATTGATATTTCTCCCACTGGAGAGTTTTCTGACAGGAATCTTTGTATTTTTGCCCTTTGTTTCGGGTGCGACGTAACCGGCATGTGCTCAATCACGCACTTTTGTGAGGTACAGGTAAGAAAAGTCAAGCTGCTTTCCCTCTATTCACTCTGTCAGAACCTGATTTTTGTAAACCCTGAAAACATCCAAGTCTTTGGCCGACTGCACCGACGCACTCAAGGTAGGGATGATGAGCTGTGAGCACGACGTCGGGTCCCACGACAAGGACCCGACCAATGGCCTTATCCAGCGACTTCCCTGGTTCAGAGCTCTGATGCCATCGCGCGCACGGCTGTCATGCGCTTTCGCTGCTGTGAATGAGTCATTCTTAAAGAGCTAGAAATAGAATGCGCAAACAACGCTGGCCACTACTAATTCATGTGCTTCTTTCAGTTGAATTTTCCCAGTCTTTTCAACACATACCGTGTGCGGCTTCCTCTTTTGCCCAACAAAAAAAAAAAAGAGAGAGAGAGAAGAAAATTAGAAGGGAGAGAAGGGTCTAATCAGATTCTGACGCGAATTAAGGGTTGTTTGAAATGTCGTCAATTTGATGTCGTCGAAAATTCAATGTATTTAAACGTTCCAACATGTCAGGTATCTTTTAATCATTCACACCGGAATCAGGGTCCGTGGTGGGGGCGTACGTTCTCGGCCTCAAATAATTGGTCCAGCATCGCAACTCCACGAAAGTTGCATAACTAAGACAAAAGAAAAAAATGTCATTTTACGTGTTAAAGCTGCCAAGAACGCGACCCCTGCCCAGGAGAGCTGCCGTGCATTATCGTCTTTCACTTTTTTTTTTTTTTTTGGTCGAAGGTCGTCTTTCACTTTAATCGCTTGAAAATGCTATGATGTGTAACTTTTTTGATGATTCTCAGGACAAATGACACAGTAGACCCGAAGGAGATAGGACACAAAGTTGAATCCTAGACAAAGTTGCTTTAATCATCTCTTTTGGTTAATTATTGTCAAATGTTAGGGCTTAGTAAACAACTATCGGATCGTTCAAGATTAATCGAAAACATTTGACTCGAGAAAGAACATATTAAGTCAAGTCAATGTGTCTTACCCACTTTTATCGTCATACCAGTGGGCGATATGCGATACTTACGAAGTATATATATATATATATATATTTTCCACTAATTGAACTGTAGATAAATTCTCGTGACTTAGATTATCAATTCTTTTTTTTTTCGAAGATGCGATACCGACGGAGCATAGATATGTGGACACGCCGGCTTGCCAGCCGAGCGGATGTGGATAATATCGCTAATAAGAATGCCCATACAAAGCTCTACAGTACTAACACGTCCACATCAAGCTCTTTTGTCTATTTCGTCAAGTTAAACTCGGCTGACGAAGGGAGAATGACATCACCGGCGACGCTGAAGCAGATATAAAGATTTGAGGAAATCCAAGCCACATGTAAGATCGACCCACCAAGAAGTCAAGCAGAAGCATCAATCTGGGGACATGGATTCCCTTTATGTAGCCAACGATCCCAAGGTTGCAGGAGAGAGACAGGCCCAGAGCTCCATCTCTCTCTCTCTCTCGATCTCCAGTCAAGCCGCCTTCTTCCTCAGAGAAGCATGGCAAAGGTTCGCTTCGCAAGAGGGATGGCGCCGTCGGCCATGATTGTCCTCTGCAATTCGGTGAGTGGGTATTACATGGAGAGTCTTTCGGTGTACGTGCTAGAACAAACCATGGGGAGGTGTCGGCGTCGCGAACTTTAGATACCCGTTGCATGTCTCCTAGGGTTTGCTCGAAATGCCCGCGATCACAGATTCTCTCTTACTTGGAGTTGCCTTTGAGTCACGTCTGTCACCCACCCGGTTGAACGTAACCTTAACTGTTCGATGTACGTGTGTATCTGCCGGGAAATCAACTGGCTGATGGTCCGGACAGATGTGTCGTGTTTACAGAGGAGTTCCATATCGGAATGAGTTCTCTTGAAAATTCAAAACGGGTTTGTTCTGTCGATGGAGTCGCTCCGTGTAATACTTTTCGCGCGAACGAGATCAGGCCGCCGGCACCATTTCTCCCGCGCAGCAAACCTTCGTTCACATGCAGCGACGAGCTCGGTTTCGAGGAAGATTTGCAGCGCAGAGATGCGACGGCTAGTTCAAAGGTCAGTGTGTTGATTGATCTGCGTTCCCCTTTCAGGACGATGGACTTTTCGTGTCTCAGTTTCAGGTTGGGACTGTGAGCGGCTTTCAAAGCAGGCCTTTGGCCTGAGCTAAGATGAGGAAATGCTGTCCAGATCCGTAATGATTTTCTCTTGCTGTCGAGAGCTCTTTCGGGCATTCCATGCAACGACGGATCCACCAGGAAGGCTGACGTGAAGATTCATGCAATTTTCTGTCGGAGCCCATGCTGAATCTTCACACCCGTCCCCGAAGATGATTTCTGCAATTTTCGGGCGTGGCGGCATCATCCCGAATGGAGCCTGCTAAAGCGTGCCGGCACAGCGTGTAGGATGTCGATCTGGAGACGTTCTTGGGTGCATCGGGTCACGTGAGTTCCGATACATCCCTTTCCTTAGTTCGTGCGGCTTCCGCCGGGACCGAACGACATGAAGATTCGTGCAATTTTCTGTCGGAGCCCATGCTGAATCTTCACGCCCGTCGATTCCCCAGAGATGATTTCTGCAATTTTCGGGCGTGGCGGCATCATCCCGAATGGAGCCTGCTAAAGCGTGCCGGCACAGCGTGTAGGATGTCGATCTGGAGACGTTCTTGGGTGCATCGGGTCACGTGAGTTCCGATACATCCCTTTCCTTAGTTCGTGCGGCTTCCGCCGGGACCGAACGACATGAAGATTCGTGCAATTTTCTGTCGGAGCCCATGCTGAATCTTCACGCCCGTCGATTCCCCGAAGATGATTTCTGCAATTTTCGGGCGTGGCGGCATCATCCCGAATGGAGCCTGCTAAAGCGTGCCGGCACAGCGTGTAGGATGTCGATCTGGAGACGTTCTTGGGTGCATCGGGTCACGTGAGTTCCGATACATCCCTTTCCTTAGTTCGTGCGACTTCCGCCGGGACCGAACGACATGAAGATTCATGCAGTTTTCTGTCGGAGCCTATGCTGAATCTTCACGCCCGTCGATTCCCCAGAGATGATTTCTGCAATTTTCGGGCGTGACGGCATCATCCCGAATGAAGCCTGCTAAAGCGTGCCGGCACAGCGTGTAGGATGTCGATCTGGAGACGTTCTCGGGTGCGTCGGGTCACGAGAGCCCGATACATCCCTTTCCTTTGTTCATGCGGCTTCCGCCGGGACCGATCGACGTGAAAGATCCTGATGGCTCCGAGCTTACGAGCACCCGGATCACATAAGAGTTTCTTCTTTGTTTGTGGGAAATAATTTGATTATTTCATGCTTGTGCCGACTAATGTGTACGACCGGCGCTCCACCTTTTCCATGTGGTCTTTTAAAGAATTTGGTTATGAGCTGTTTTCAGGTTGACGGGTTCATCATCATCTGGCAAGAACTGAACTGGCTTCAGCTATTGGCTGTGTACTGTACTGTATTGTTGTTTGATTCACCATCAATGCATACTGTCGGGGCGACGCAACGTTATATTGAATTTTCTTTCTTTTGTTTATTTGTTTAAGCGGTCAGATGATATCGGATAGGCTTTCGCATGGTTCGATTGGTCTGCTTTTTCGAGCGATTTTAAGGGCATAACTTCTTCATATCGATTTGGTACATTCTTACTTGCAAGTTTGAATTCAAGATCACGAGAGGGATAATAACACAAATAATATGGTCCATGAACTTTTAATTTGTTCAATATAGTTCCTAAATTTTAGCTCAATATTCAATGTGGTCCCTGAACTTTTAATTTGTTTAATATGGTACTTGAATTTTTATTTTGTTTAATGTGGTACTTGAACTTTTGGTACATGTTCAATGTAGCCTCCAAAAGACTAGATTTAACATTTTTATATAGTTTAGAGATTGTATTGAACATGCACCAAAAGTTCAGGGCGACATTGAACGAATTAAAAGATCAAGGACCACATTGCATATTGGGTTAAAGTTCAGGAACCACATTGCATATTGGGTCAAAGTTCAGGGACTGTTTATGTCATTTTTCCATCACAAGAAAAGAGAGTTCTCATCGCCTATTGATATAAAAAAAGAAGAAAGAAAAATAAAAAGAAACCTACTTTAGTCAACAACTCGATGACAATTATTTCGGAACTTATTGATATAATTGATATAGATAACTACTTGCGACCTAAAAGAAACCAGGAAAAATAAAATAAAGGGGAGAACTTTCCGCGTGGTTAACAACTTCGCTTTTGGCTTGACTTTATAGATCGAGAGTGTTTGTTTCTATATTGCGAGTCACATTCTCATCCACAGAGCAATAACACTCTTGTTTATAATAAATTACCAAAGAATTATAGCAATAATTGTTCAATCGAAGTACGCAATCTTAAACCAAAATCTCAAATTCATAAATTGTAAATCGAGAATCGAATTAAATCTCCAATTATGCTATAATCAAACTGGCATTTTCTACGCAGAAACATCTAAAGTAAATACAAAGAATGTAGACTTACAAGTTTTAGTAAATTTAATGTTCAGGTGTAGAGATAACTTAGTCTCGAGTACATGTCCAGCATAACATGTCATAAGATATTGCAGCACATTATTCTTCTTGAAAACTCCGCCACATTATGTACGATTGGTATGTAATTTACAAAATTTTGTTATATATTTTACTAATATAGCATACATGGTGAAATGGGTTGAAACATACTTCATGCGATTTGTAAAATATATTGGCAGGTGCGTGCAACCGGAGCTCCGCATGTCTGCTCGACGGTTTAAGTGTTCACGCACTTCAAAGTCTTTGCCCTTGGATAACGATTGGTGTTCACCCCTTAGTCACCGAACAACGACAAGAGTTTCGCCTCTTGAAGCGCCAGTTGCGTAAGGCGACCGGGGCAAGCCGAGTCAGAAAAGGCTTTGATGGCTCAAGGTTCATCTTAAGAAACGGAACATCGGTAGCATTTTAGTAAAAAGATGAAAAGCCTGGACATTGGACAACACTGCAGGGAACATCGCCTAGTAACTCCATCCTATTCACCAATGAAAAAAATTCACACCGATGAACAAGGCCTAGTATTTCGATACTCCACATTCCAGTACAAAACCGATAATAACAACATATACATATCAAATTAGTAGATCCGGCATTAATCGACAGATATGCTTACAATGCAACGTGTTATAAATTCGCCTAATAGATATGCTTACAATGCAATATTTTATATTCTGTGAATTAAAGCAAAAGTGAAAGTCGAAAACTAAATCAAAAAAAAAAAAAAAATAGAGGAAAAAACCCATTGAGCTTTTGCATTTTGGGGTGGGGGGAAGACAAGATGCATTGAACTTGCCCGGCCTACAATATTAAAGTCCAGCCCACCTCACCTCTGCTTAAATCCTCCTTCTTGGCCCAAAAATGAGCCCAAGGAGCTTAACAAGTCAGGAGGAGTCTTGAATTACTCATAATCATTTGAGTTCTAGAACAAAGTCCCTTTGAGTGCACAAACATTTCAAAACAACAACAACAAAAAAAACATTGATTTCGAAATTTCTCGAATAACCCAGCATTAAAAAAAAGTTTTCGACTCTTGTTTCGGGGGATTTAATATTAGTGATTTTAACATAATTGCACGGATGCTTCTATCATCGTCATCCCGACATCGCTGTGTACACGTGCCCATCTTTCTGGACGGTAAAAAGAATATTAAGTCGAAACTAAATTGATTCTTTTGCAGAGGTAATTTATGTAGGTGAATGTGTACAGTTATCACATTTTGACAGTAGGTTGTGTTATATATATACTGCATGTTCACTTGTCCTATTACCAATATGGTTATTGGGCATGGAAAGATGGCTAACTATGAAATCGGACTTTTAGGATAAGGAAACGTCTTAAAAGTGGTATCGTAATAGCAAGGACGTAACCTTGTTTCACTACATGAGAAAAAATTAAAACATATTTAGTGGACAATCTAAGTTATGCTCGAAAATAAATTTGCCGCGAGAGATGATCAGCACCGATATACGTACCCTCTGCTTATCAAATCGAATCGCGACACGCAAATCCGTCTGATGTGGCAGGCGGAGCGAGCATCACTTATGACCACGGATGTCTTCTGGTTTACATAATGACGAGGGCTCGACGTTTTAAATTTCTAGCATTTCGGTGAAATTCGAACTTTTCTTTTATCTTTTGGCAACAGTAATAAAGAATTTGACCCAAAAAAAAAAGGGGCAGCAGTAACAAATAAAAGAGAAACAGAAGAAAAACGAGAAATCGAGCTCGCCCCCAAAGCAAAAGCGGTTGGATGGAGCTCCCAACCATCGCAGTATAATAATCCGTTCCTTTTCTTTTTGGAAAATGACATAAATAGTCCATGAATTTTGATTCAATATGCAATTTAGTCCCTGAACTTTAACTCAATGTTTAATATGATCCTTGAACTTTCAATTTGTTCAATGTGATCCATGAACTTTTGGTACATGTTCAATATAATCCCTGAACTTTATAAAAATGTTCAATATAGTCATTCCATTAATTCAAGTACATGGACTATATTGTATATTTTCATATATTTCAAGGACTAAATTGAACATTTATTAAAAGTTTAGGGATTAAGTTGAACAAATTGAAAGTTCAGGAATCATATTGAATATTGGGTTAAAGTTCAGGGATTACATTAAACAAATTAAAAATTCAGAAATCAAATTACAATTAAGCTAAAATTCAGGGACTGTTTGTGTCATTATCCCCTTTCTTTTTTCTAAAACATAAATATTTTCTACTGAACGAAAAAAGGAGCCGCCTCGCCCACACCCCGCACCGCCATCGTGTTGACCCTTTTTCCTCCTCCAGTGACGTGGAACGATCCGAGCCGCGAATTCCCGATGCCGTGCGCCCCCTGCCCTTCCTTCCCCCTCCCCATCCTCCCTCCCAGTCGCAGCAGAAGGGTGCACGTGAGCGCAGGGGAACGAAGCCCGGACTTGTTCCCGGTCGAGAGAAAACCGGATTCCATAATCGCCGATACGTCCGGGGGACATTTCTGTGGAATTTTTAGAGGGTGAGGATCCCCCGAACTTCTTCTCCCTTTTTTCCTCCGGTTCGGGGCATTTGTTGGGAGAGAGAAAGAAAGAGAGAGAGAGAGGGGGTGGGTCTCTGGTCAAAAGAAGAAGCGCAAACGCAATCACACGAGAGCGAGAGCAGGAGCACAGGAGGAGCAGGAGGAGGAAGAAGTCGGCGTCCGCTCGCGAAACCCTAATTGGCCTCTCCCTCTTCCCTCGCGCGCCATCGGCCTCGATCCATCGCCGCGTGAGTGTACCTCCCGCGGCCGCCTCCTCCGCCGCCGTCGATGCTTTCGGCGCTTCGATTTGCGGGGGGCGGCGGCGGCCGCGGGGGGAAGACCGTCTCGGTCGTCGCCGAATTTTTCTTTTTTTTTTTTTCATTTCTTTTAATTTTAGGTCCGTTGGCGGTATTGGTTGAGCTCGATTGCCGATTGTGTTTTGCTTCGCAGTTTTGATCGGATCATCCCCTGGAATTCGCGGCCGCGTAGTCCCGCACACGCTCCCTCCCGGTCGCTCTCTCCCTGTTCTGCTGGCGGAGGTGGATATGGATTTGGTAACTAGCTGCAAGGTACCGGTCTTTAGCTGACTGCTGAATTTTCTGGCGGCGGCGGCGGCGGTGTTGGTGTTTTACAGTCCTTAGGAGTCTCGAGTTGCGATTACCGTAATTATCTCGGTCTTTGTATGTCATTGGGCGGGTGTTGTCGCGTCGTGATTCGTATGGAGGAACGGGATTGCTCGGCGCGGTCGGCATTTCCGGGAGGACATGCTATTCTTACCCCGACCTTTTGTTGCCATTTGATCGCGTCATGAATGCGTTCGATAGCTTCGACGCGAGTATGCATTGGGCGAATTTGGTAATGCTGCTTATACGTCAGAAAGGGACGTGGCATGCGATCAAGTTTCGGCCAATTCCTGTTTGCTGAGACCTCGTTTGTGTATACTCGGCGATTGGTGTTGGTGGAAATAAAATATTTGGAAGTAGTTTTAACTTTTATTTGAGCACGGTCTCGTCAGTCCTCTCATTATTGCTGCTTTCGTGATTGAGTGATCCTTAGGATTTTTTGCACGTCAGTTCCAAATGGTCCGACTATTGTGGCTGTATGTGTACCGACATCGTTATATATTTTTATTGACTAGTCTGGAAATTAGGAACGAACAAATGATACTGTTTGGCTTAATTGTGCTTGTAATAAGTGACCGTCTTCTTGATTGGGTATTATTCGATTTCGAGATTTGGTTTCGTGAATTGTCATGGCGTATCGCTTGAAGGTCATGGAGGAAGGATGGGCAGATTACTTCAGGAAATGACCTGGAGCTCTTTTTAGTCCTTCTCCCTTCCCTCTCCACAATTCTATTTGTGTTTAGCACGGTGCTTTGCTATGAAAAATGATCCTGTCTTTCACATTGCTTAAGCAATCTTTGTGTCTTTCATTGGTAGGAGAAGGAGTGCATAGAATAATTGAATCCGTAAGTTCCATCTGTGCTAGGTGCTGCACAGAGTCATGCATTTTGATGCTCTTCTTGCACGATCGATATTCTGGTGGTTCTTTCTCCTTGTCGGCTGCTTGCTCCGATATACCAATATTATTTAAAAAAATAAGTAGGACAGTATTGATCATACCTTATTTGCATGAATATCATGGGTTACTCTTGTGGGAAGGCGTACTAACCTTCCCTGTAATAGTCCCTCTACGAAATTCCTGCGCTCCCTTATGCAAGAAACACAAAGTTCTATGTGGAGGCCTGTCTAACGTTTGCTATTGTCATTTCAACCAATGTTCCATTTGAGGTCAATCCCGGCTGTCTAGTTGTTGTAACCGATGGATCCTGTCATGCACAGGACAAACTAGCGTATTTTCGAATAAAGGAACTGAAGGATGTCTTGACGCAGCTAGGGCTTTCAAAGCAGGGGAGGAAGCAGGTTAGATCCTTAGTTGATTTTAATGTTGCTGTTTGCATGAATGTTGTTTGTGAGCTTTTAGAGCTGTTGCAGTTCGTGATGCACTCATACTGTGCGTATTGGGTCACAACTGTTTTTCTTCACGCAGAACTTTTGTCTTGTACTCATAATTTGTTCTGCAAATAGTCCTTTGAATCACTTGCCCCTACGAATGATGGCCGTTTTCTCTTCTCTGCCATGCATTGGGATCCATCTTGTTCGATTATTTTCATTGTTGTTCTCGGCTTTGCCACTTGACTGGGGAAACTGTTGGATTCATTTTTTTACTGGTTCGTGTAGGATCTTGTAGATCGGATATTATCAGCTCTTTCAGATGATCAAGGTACATGATGATTTTCTTCTCCCATTATAAATTGATTCTAGTTATTTCAATTGACGAATGTGATTGTTTGGGCTTTATTCATCCCTTTTGAGTTTTGGCGCAATCTTGTACGTTGTAACATAGGAATTCATGGAATTTATGGGAATTTACATTATTCAGTGTTCTTTTATTTGTCGTTTGCTGATTTCCTGTGACAGTGCATTCTTTTACCTTTTTTTTAAAGAAATGTCCCCCAAAGTTGCATGAGCGAATAGCTTTGACTTTGTGCCCCTTATCGAAGATATTCTTTATGCTGATATATGCTGCTGTCTATAGAGGTATGAAGTTGTCGGAATCTTTGTTTGCCTCGATGCTTCTCTTACCATAAGCTGATTTCGAGTTTTTCTCTCCCTCCTGTTATTCTTAAATTGTCTATCAAAGAGAGTGGACAATATTAGTGGATAACCTGATTACCAAAGGCTCATCTCTCATGGTTGGGCTTCTTGTGCTTTAATTGGTCAGAATGGGATTGCATTTTGTTAATGGGTGGCTCTCCTGCAACGTGGGCTAGAATGCTAATTCTTGGTTGTTTTATAGTGTCCAAGATGTGGGCAAAGAAGAATGTGGGGAAGGAAGATGTTGCAAAACTAGTTGACGACATTTACAGGTCTCTTCTTGTTTATTACTCGGTATCGGTATCGGTATCATTGGTCATGATTTGCACTCCCCCTTTTATCTGACAGATATTTCTGGTTTGAGCTTACAGAAAAATGCAGGTTTCTGGGGCCAATGATTTAGCTTCAAATGGTCAGGGTGCCTCAGATTGCAGTAATATCAAAATTAAAGGAGAGATTGATGACCCATATCGGTCAGATACAAAGGTCAGATGTCCTTGTGGAAGTTCTTTGGAGACGGAGTCAATGGTCAAGGTATGGATTGTGCCAAGTGTTTGCATTTGGATACATTCTTATTCTGTCCTAGCTGTTGACGAAAAGAAAAGAGTGCTTGTTAGTTTTTTACTTGGTTTTCATGCATCCTAAAGCTACCCAATCATGTTTTATCACAGTTGTTGAAATTGTTACTAGTTAATTGGTTTATGAGAAACCTTGAAGCCAGCACTTGCCCCTTTGCATCTTCACCCTTAGTCCAATTTCTTGTCTTTCGATTTTCCTTAAACAGTCTCTTTTGTTATGTCGAAACTGTTTCTTGCGGTTCTTTAAAAGTCCAATCTCTCTTCTTTAGTGGTATGATATTTGGGTGAAAAATTACCCGTGCTTTGAATGTGGCTAGAAAGTGAAGCCTGTCGTCACTCTTCATTAGTAGTCCGCTGACTTTTTAGAACCTGCAAGTGTACCTTTTGAAAGTAATGGATGTCATTTTTGTAAAATAAAGAAACTGTGAGTAGTTTCATGTCATACCATCATTTCTGCTTGCGTTGACATTTTGATTATACCCTCTTGCCTATTTTCTTTTTCCTAATTATGTTTTGTTTTTTTTTTTCTTTTTGTTGGCAGTGTGAGGACCCAAGATGCCATGTCTGGCAACACATAAATTGTGTCTTGTTGCCTGAAAAACCTGGGGAGGGCAGTCCAATGGTTCCTGAAATTTATTATTGTGAGCTATGCCGTCTTAGTCGTGCTGATCCGTACGTATCTGATAGTAGCAAACCTTCATATTTCATCAATATATCAACTGGGAAATGTGATGTTTGGTCTACAGATGTGGCTTTTTGTATGGAATAATGATGTTGACATCCCTCTTGAGATATTTTATATATTGTTGCATGCAAAACAATAACCTAGCTCTTAAGTTCTTTTAGTTAGTTTCATCTGATCATTAAATTGATCACTGGAAGTGCTATAGTAGGTGTTCTTATAAGAGAAGGCGTTCTTATAAATTGGATCGATACCAGATAATTAGAAGGAAAATTTCATTAGGTCAAATGACAAGTGTTACCTGCGCAGATATTATTCTGCTTGTTACTGACAAAAATTGGTTTCTACTTTTGAAAAGGTGCTTATTCATATAAATTAGAAGTTTGTCCGGCTGATGCCATGTTGTTTGTCCGTCAATTGGACCGAGAATTGCTTCCCCCCTTTCTGTTACAAGAAAATGACACTGCTAAGCAGAAATGCACTTCTTAACTTGGTTGTATGAGTTTTCTTTGACGTGAGCATTGCAGCTCTAAATAGATCTGGGTATTGGGAGCGATTATCTTGTTTAATACATTCTTAGCTTGCCATTGGTTTCTTTTGGTTTCCTTGATTTGAATTTTTGAATTGGATTCAATTCTTCGTATACTTTCGAAAAAGGAAAAAATAAAAGCTCTTTTCTCATTAAGTTCTGATCCTACCTTTTTTCATAGGTTTTGGGTTTCTATGGCACATCCTCTGAATCCTGTGAAGATGACTACTACGAATATTCCAACTGATGGGTGAGTTCTTTTGGCTTTGCATAAGTTTACATGATGGTTATTCTTTCTCTATGTTGCATTGTTATTACCTCTACTGGGTTTACCTGGAATGGTTTATTTTCCCTGGTGCATTAGTAGCGTTTCTTTTTCCGGTTAAAAGGATCTTGTAATCTTATTGCTTTTATCTCTGTAAAACATGCAAGTATCCTGTTTGTACAATTTCGTTTCTATGCTAACATGCGATGGTGCTTTCCTGTTTGTGGTTGTGGTTTTTTTTTTTTTGGTACAAGGTGATTTGGAATTATTCTGGGCGTGGATGAATTTTCGATATTTCATAATCTATTGGCATTTGTCAAATGCTTTGCAATGAGCAAAAAAATTTTGAGGTGGATTTTTTTACTTGCCATTCTTATTATGTCCTAATGGATGTGTGCATGCGCAGTACTAATCCAGTACAGAGTGTTGAGAGAACTTTTCAACTGACAAGGGCAGACAAAGACCTTTTAGTGAAGCAAGAGTATGATGTTCAGGTTAGTTTAACTACTTTTAACCTCATGTGCAAGAAATAGGATGTGGGACTAATTTGATTCAAGCTCGATGATTTGTGTGTGATGATGTCTTCGTGAAGGCTTGGTGTATGCTTCTGAATGACAAGGTTCCGTTTAGGATGCATTGGCCACAATATGCAGACCTACAGGTCAATGGTAAGTTGTCGTAGATATTTCTACTTGAATACTGGTGGGGAGACCCTTTGTAGGCCACATCTTTTATGAAACAATTGCAAGCACTTAGCGTGTAAAATCAGAAATATTTTTTTCTTCTCAAGGCCTCCATCCAAATTTTGTTTTGTTGGGAACTGAAGCACTCAAAGTTTTTTGTTTCTTGTTTGCTTTGATCATGGAAATGCTGTTTCCCAGTTACGGTTTTGAAATTGTTATTTTTTAGGGTCAGTTATGCTCATGTCATAACCAGGCCATGGTTTTGGAAATGGATTTTTGTTAATTTCTTTTTTGTTGTTCCACAGGTATGCCCGTTCGTGCGATTAATAGGCCTGGCTCACAGCTGCTAGGGGCTAATGGTCGTGATGATGGTCCCATCGTGAGTTAAACCTTCAAAAGATTACATTTGTCTCCTCTATGATGAATGCGGTTTCTTTGCTTAGCAGTACTTACATATTCAATGCTTGTCTGTATGACTCTTTTAAGTGCCGGATGCATATATCACTTAAAATATTTTCATTTTGTGAGCTTGGCTGTCGAGTATATTCTCTTAGCTTTTTGCTTTTCTGTGGCAGATAACGCCTTGCGCGAAAGATGGAATCAATAAGATCAGCTTAACGGGGTGTGATGCTCGCATTTTCTGTTTGGGAGTCAGACTCGTTAAAAGGCGCAGTGTTCAACAGGTAGCTAAGCAAATTATTTGTAGCTCTTATTAGAGTTTCTTTAGCGAGTCTAGTGCTGTCCCAAAGTTTAATTATTCATCCGGTTTCTTATTTTCCTTGTGAAAGCTGGAGTAAATGCTTGTGTTAAAATGTACTTCTTCTGTTTGATGTCTATGTGACTGCCCAGCTGGTCTTATCACTGTTGTTCAGGATTTCATGAGGTACTTGGGACAGTTTTAACTGTTGTTCAAGTTGCTTTTAGCTGTGACAGAGTTAGCGCTGTATGTTTTATAGTTGTGAAACCTGAATCTTTTTCTTTTTTGTTTGTACTAAGAGAACGTGGGCTTGACTGCTTTGCAAAGACTTTTGTAGTTAAATTTCAGGGGGGTGACACCCATTGAAATGGAGGAAAAGATGCATAGTAGAAATCAAATTTGTGTTATACTAATGCTCCATTACTCTGTTTTGTAGATTCTCAATCTGATTCCAAAAGAATCTGATGGTGAACCTTTTGAAGATGCTCTTGCTCGTGTTTGTCGCTGCGTCGGGGGTGGAGGAGCAACCGAAGCTGATAGTGATAGTGATCTGGAAGTGGTAGCAGATTCCTTCGCCGTTAATCTCCGATGTCCTGTAAGTTGCGTCATGGAATTTGTGAAATCCAAGCAGTCTTGTATTCTGTGTAAGCGTGAGGAAAAGTCTGGTAAAGATATTTTCTGTGATGATTTCTCTTCGTTCAGTTAATAAGTGTGTGAAGCGGTTACCATTAGCCAACTGGTCGCATCCACATTTGGTCCTTTAACCAACCGTAATTCCACTTCCGTCTTCTATCTTGTTTTGAAAGGAAGTTCTTTAACTTGTCCAATCTTGGGAATGGAATCCTTCTGCCACCGACTGCAACTCTGTTAAATTGCTGACGTGGAATTTGTCATGATGATTTGACACATTCTATAAGGCATGTCAACAATTTGATGGAGTCAGCGATGGCAGGTGACTAGACGACTTAGATTGCACAAATTGAGCAAATTGAAGTACTTGATTTCACAAAAAAAGAAGTGACGGACTACAAGTTAGAGGAGCTAATCTGAAGTTAACCCTATCAATGATTGCACCGATGAATAATACTATTACCTCATTTGATTTTTTTTCTTTATCATAGGCTGTTCTAAGGAAAAGGCTTTGCATGAGGGAAAATTATTTCCTTTGTATTAATTGAAACTGCAGCTACTCATTTCTGGTTTTGATTAATTACTTTACCTTTCTAATTATGGACTGCAGATGAGTGGTTCGAGAATGAAGATTGCTGGTAGGTTTAAACCTTGTGTTCACATGGGATGTTTTGATCTGGAGGTATTTGTGGAAATGAATCAGCGATCCAGGAAGGTAATGAACCGTCGAGGAAATTTCTATTTTGGCTTTAATCATTTTCTGTCAGTAAACTTGAACTATTGTCATTGCAGTGGCAGTGTCCTATATGTTTGAAAAATTACTCACTGGAGAATATCATTATTGACCCTTACTTTAATCGCGTGACTAA
Source organism: Syzygium oleosum (assembly GCF_021117445.2). Lineage (NCBI taxonomy): Eukaryota > Viridiplantae > Streptophyta > Magnoliopsida > Myrtales > Myrtaceae > Syzygium > Syzygium oleosum. The sequence continues at coordinate 10,859,995 of NW_026607487.1, forward strand.
TCTGGTATGTCTTCTGCCCTTGTAAATTGCATTGTTCAATAGTTGTCAGATTTTTTTCTGTATATTTGACATCTTATGTTTATGTGATTCAGATGAGGTGTTGTGGAGAAGACGTGACAGAAATTGAGGTCAAACCTGATGGTTCTTGGCGTGTTAAGACCAAAACCGAAAGTGAACGGAGAGAGCTGGGCAATCTTATTCAATGGCACCTTCCTGATAGTACTCTTTGTCTCTCGGCAGAAGAGAGTACTCCACCTAATGCAGAGTATTTGAAGCAGATTAAGCAAGAAGGTGTTTCGGACGGCCATACTGGTTTGAAACTTGGAATTAGGAAGAACCGCGATGGATTTTGGGAAGTCAGCAAACCTGATGAGTTGAACAACTCTTCCAGTAACAGATTGCATGATAAATTCGGAGACCATGAACTGAAAGTCATTCCAATGAGCAGCAGTGCCACTGGAAGTGGTAGGGATGGGGAAGATGCTAGTGTTAACCAGGAAGGTGGGGGGAATTTTGATTTCTCTGCCCACAATGGAATTGAACTTGATTCAATTACTTTGAATGTAGACCCCGCTTTTGGATATGCCGATCTTCCTTCTGCTCCAATGGGTGATGCAGAAATTATCGTTCTTAGTGATTCTGATGAAGAGAATGACATTTTAGTATCTCCTGGAAATATCTACAAGAATGATCAGTCTGAGCCTAGTGGGATTAACTTTCCCATGCCTCATACTGGGATTTCTGATTCATTTGAAGATCCTGCTCTTGGTACTGGGGCGAATTCGTGTTTGGGGCTTTTTAATAACAGCACTGATGATTTTGAAAATATGCACCTCTGGTCATTACCACCAGGAACTCAAGGATGTCCTGCCTTTCAGTTATTTGGTTCAGACGGTGATGTTTCTGATGCCCTGGCTGATTTGCAGCATGGTTCAATGAGTTGTACCCCTTCGACGAATGGCTACACTTTGGCACCAGTGACTACGACAGAATCCACTGCTCTAGTTCCAGATCCTTCAGTTGGTCATGCTGATGATAGTTTAAATGATAATTTAGTTGATAATCCCTTGGCAATTGGCCGGGATGACCCCTCCCTCCAGATTTTCCTTCCGACTAGGCCCTCAGCTGCGTCTTTGCAGCCTAACATAAGAGATCAATCTGACATGTCAAATGCCCTTCGTACAGAGGATTGGATATCTCTGAGACTTGGGGATGGTGCCACTGGTGGTCATTGTGAACCTCCTACTGCCAATGGATTCACCCCAGGACAGCAAATTCCTTCTGGAGAAGGGTCCATGGAGACTTTGGCTGACACAGGTTTGTATTCCTACTCTGGTGTAAACTTATGTTTTGCTTTTAGGCCAAATGAAAACTTATGTGGCATCATTGGTAGTCTAAGTAGCACCGACACATCACGACACACCGACATGTCATTTCTCAAAAAATAGAGAATTTTGACACGTTGGGACACGTATATTAAATGTATATTTTTGTATGTACATGATAAATTATCATTTTTATGATTATTTCAATCAAATTAATTTGATTCAAATCCACAAATAAATAAATAATAAAAAAAGACCCTAGAATGAAAATGTTTAATTTGATTCATATCCACACGTTGAAGACTAGGGTTTCTTCTTTCTCCCTTTTCTTTCTTTTTTTTGATAGATTTACATTTTGACCCCTAATTTATTGAAAATGTTTAAAATTGACCCCATGCTTGTCGGATGGCGTTTCGAAATGCTCCGACTCGCGTGTCGGAAGCGTGTCCGGAGCGTTGACCACGTGTTGGATCATGTCGGACATGTGTCGGTGTGTCCGTCACGTGGCCAACACCAATGCGGAGGCCTCCGAAGAGTGTCTGTAAATTAGTTTGTTCCAGATCGTATTCATCTCTGTTTACAACTAGTGTTGAATCTTTTCTTGGTCTAACTTCCAAGATGTCCTTCCATCTCATGTAGCTTCTTTGCTTCTGGGAATGAATGAAGGTAGATCTGAGAAGGCAAGTAGGCAGAGATCAGGTAGCCCCTTCTCATTTCCTCGACAAAAACGTTCTGTGAGACCAAGATTGTACCTTTCTATTGACTCAGATTCCGACTAGATAGACTGATCCTGGATATCAAAGGATTCTCGCTCCTCTTGGACAGTTTCGGCCATACAAAATTTGCTGAAGAATTGTGGTGAAGGATCTCTAGTGGTCCAATTTAGTCCTCAATAACTTGAATAGTGCTAGCAGTTTGGTATTTGTATTTTGCTGGTTTGGCTTGAGGCATACGGCAGAGCTAGGCAAAGCTGAAGCTGTTCTGACTAAATTTTTGCTGGCACCTGACAAGTACCTTTAAATTGGTGAGTTGTGGGAATATTTAGTTGATCTTGAAGTCATTCTTTTCTGGTCTAGCCTTTAGTGATAAAATTTGTTTGTGGCACAGGTTTCTTGCATATACCAACGAGATCTGCAGTTCATATTCGGGTAAACTGTACAGTGGATACTCATTTGAATCGGATACTTTCTGGAACCATCCATTGAAATTAATAGGATTAGCCCGCAGCATAAATGTTTCGCCGTTCATTTAGTGATGAAAGCAGGTTAGCTTTGTAAATGTTTCTCCAGTCGGTTAGTAATAGAGAAAGATGATGAACTGACTTATCCTGCCTGTATTGCCCATCCGTTTTTGGCCATATGTAGTCCTTTATGAATTGGATGCGATTGCTTAGTTTTTTGTTTTGTTCTATAAAATTTGTGTCGGTGCACAAGGGGAGTTGATCATAGTAGAATTATAGCAAGCCAGACCAAGAAAGAGTTCGGCAATGGTGGTCTTGATGACAGTTGATGGCAATGAGAGGAATCTTTTTATTCCCTCTCTCTCTCATACAAGTACATGTGTACATGGAGTGTCTGTTTTCACATTTGATCAGAACATTAGTATAAAGACGACGATGTATGTAAATCAAGCACATTATTTATCGCATTGGATGTTCGATGCTGAAGTTATGGGCAACCCCGACTCTTTCTTCCCTGCATCGGTGGCTTTTTATACCTGGTGATAAGCAGTCGCGGAAGCGAAACCATGTTCGTTGAAGCATTTGTGTCAGAAGAGCATTTTTAAATTCGTCGAAATGAATCCGGCTCGTACCGTGATTTGCCCTGAGTTGGTCAAAATCGTGCTTTGCCCAGAGTTGGTCAAAATCGCCGGGGGCACGGTTGTTCGATGCAATAGTAACTTTTGCTTCTAACGATCGGTTCTGGCTTTCGCATTGTCGTTGTTCAGTCGCGTGTCCACGTGCTTCAGAAGAGAAATGATCGTACCATCCAAGGCGATGATTCATTCAATATTCATGAACTCATTGTTTCTAACCGTGTGCGGCATCATTTGGCGCATCGGGCACAGGAATGGAAGTTGGAGGGATTGAATCAGTGATCTTGCTCGATGGATTAATCGTATGTCAAAGCTCTTTTCCACCTTCGGATACGGTATGATGGATTAAAAAAGAGGATAGGATGTACGGATTGGTAAGGTGACTGAGGTTCAAAAGGTTAATCATCGCTCAAAAGGTTAGGATGCGCCCACCGTGGGGCTCGAACCCACGACCACAAGGTTAAGAGCCTTGCGCTCTACCGACTGAGCTAGACGGGCTTGTTGTCTTCGCATCTCGGCATGACACATCTAATCATTTCTATCCAAGAAACAAAATGTCTCTCCTATCCTCTTCAAGTCTGCTTATCTTCTTCGACAAAAAAGAAAAAAGAAAAAAGAAAAAGAAAAAAGAAAAGTCTGCTTATATTCTCTTTTCTTCTTTTTGTTTAAGTTCGAAAATAGTCTCCTGACTAAGTTCATTATCCATTATTAAAGCACAATTAAAAAGCAGTTCCATAATGTTCGCACATTTGGCCGCGTAGAGATTTTAATGCATTCTCTCTGTTTTTTGTTTTTTTTGATCAATTGATTTTCTTAAATATTCTTCAACAACATGACCTGGAGTAGGCATACCACGGGGATGCAACGTGAATGCAACGGGTAAGCCTCTTTGTTACTTACTCTTGCATATATGTATGTATTATGTGTATATCTATGGGAAAATGGGAGACTTCAAAGTTAATCATGCAACACCTGTATAGGTCAATAATTCACGAGAAAAGATATATTAATTATTTTTTTTCTTATAAAACCTAAGGTTTGGCCCAAATTAGATTAGTGCCCACCGTACTTATCGCTAGATTGTTCAGTTTAAGGCATCAACAAAGCATTAATTGTCTTGTGAACGAACCTGTCATCGCAGTCCCATTTAGTGCAAGCAACGAAGCTCGAGATTAGCGATACATTTATGTTCGAACCCGTATTTTATAGACATATCGAGATTTTTTGAGATCGACGATATATCATGAAAATCATAAATTGCGACTCATGACTTTCAAAATCAAGACTTGGAATATTTGACTGAGTAATTGATGGGGGCGAAGGACAGCGTTGGTTCCTTCCCAAACTGATATGTGGAATAATCGTATCTTGTATGGATCGTAAAGGACATGACATGATCACCCACCCACGTGGGAACCCAATCACCAATTCTTCAAAATGGGTGAGAATGCTGACTCCTCAAGTCATTTGACTTATCCTTACCCAAGTTCCCCAGCTCAGTATTATTCATAAGCCGAACCAAATGCAACCTAAAACACGAGATTTCCTGCTATCAATAATCACGGTCGATGATTTTTTATATGGTACTCGTCACTCTTTCAATCTTTCCCTTTTGCTTAGTCGATCTTGTCTAAACATCGGCCGAGCTTATCTCTTGTGGGGAACTAAGTACAACAATGTTTATTCTTAATTATTAATACTAGACATGCTAACTATATTCATATTTATCAAAATCCGCTTAAGGTCGACATCTATTTTTCTTCAAATAATTCAGAGCCTCGGTATATATTACGCGAAAGGTTTGAGCAAAAATGTTATGATATTCATGTCACATAAAGCTTTTGTAGTAGGAAATTTTTCCCCATTATTTTTTTTTTTCTGTTTCATTACAATCTGCGCAAAGTTCTATCAAGCCGCTATCGTTATCGGGGTAAAATCATGCAACGATGTCCAGAAACTAAGGTAAAAAAATATGCTATAAAATGACTCAAATTTTCTATTGGCAAGTCAAACCATTAATCGAACGCTTAGAAACGTGGGCTCTTGTCGTCATCTTTCTATGACAGCATTGTTAACACATGTTTGATGAACTTGTGAAGTTGTGCAAACAAAAAGCTTAGTTCCCACCAAATTGCCTTTTATCAATAATCGCACTGGATAAAAAAAAGCGATTACATTTATTATTATTTCGTGAAAAATGAATATCACTTATTAAAATAAATAAATAATTATTATAAAAAATAAAAATACTTTTTATTGATTAATTATTACGGTGCGAGCCATCGTTATTTAGGAAAATATTTTATAAATAATTTATTTTCGTGAGGCAAACGGAATTTTTACTGCGTTCACTTTGGCTTCGCGACATATATAAGGACAGAACTGCAACTCGTCATGTGCTCGAATCGCAGGTTCATTTACTCGCGATTCTCTTCATCGTCTTCATCTTCATCTTCTTGTTCTTCTGCGCTTAAAGCATGCAAAAACTGTTCGCAGCGACGTCCCTCTCTTCTTCTCTGTTCCGACAACGGAGCCAGCGAGCCCGCTTCTTCACATCCCTCCTTTTCGACGACACCCAGCTCCAGGTTCTTGCTCCTCCTTTCCTTACTAACCCTCGACAAATCCATGGCTTGTCACTCTTTTTACTTTTTCTTTTACGAATAAGGATCTTGTTGTTCGCTCTCTCTTGTGTGGGTCGTGATGGAGTGTCTATCTGCTGTCTGGTGCGGGTCCTGTTGCGTCGATTTTTGTTGGGTCGGCCTCGTTTGCTTGAAGTATTTGATTGCAAGAAATGGAAGAATGAGTGGTTTAGCCCCCGTTTGCCGATTTTGATTGCTTTTTATTTTTATTTTTGGGTGTGTTCTTTGCGATTCGGTTCTTGAATGATTAAATACCATCTTGTTCTTCTCTGATGGTGGCTTTGTGCTTCGAATGTTTGACAGTTCAAAGAGAGTGTAGCGCAATTTGCACGCGAAAACATTGCCCCTCATGCTTCGAAGATTGACCAATCAAATTCTTTCCCAAAGGTTGTGATCAATCACTGCTCTCTCTCTCTCTCTCTCTCTCTCCTTGGTAATATTTTCTTAGTGTAGTAGTGGTGATTGCTTTTCGCTTTCTTGTTCCAGGAGGTGAACTTGTGGAAGCTCATGGGAGACTTTAATCTCCATGGGATCACAGCACCAGGTAAATTCCTTATGTAGATTTTGTTTTTTCGTGAAGCTTTCGCACTTAACTCTTTGTGTTCTATAGTACAGTCCTTTTTTGTTGGAGTAGTAAGTTTTTAGTCCCTAGCTCTCTTTTAAATTCGCTGTAGATTCTTGTTTATTACCTGAGTTAATCTCACACTGTCCAAACATTCACTCTGGATTGTTTCTAGAGGAGTACGGGGGACTTGGTCTTGGTTATTTGTATCATTGTATAGCCATGGAAGAAATTAGCCGCGCTTCAGGGTCGGTTGGCCTCTCCTATGGAGCTCATTCTAACTTGTGCCTTAATCAGTTGGTAAGAATAGGAACCAAGCAATTGTCATAACACATCATAATCTGCTCACTATTTACCCATGGGTTATGGTTTTGTAGGTAAGGAATGGAAGTCCCGCTCAGAAACAGAAGTACCTGCCGAAGGTCCGAGCTTCTTGTACCTGTCACTGTGAAATGGAAAACGACCATTTTCATAAGGATTATGGTGAAAAAGTGCCCCCAGGGCCCTTGTTAAGAAGCCTTTTAATGAAAGTGTGCAATTTTTTACTGCATTATATATCCCGTATTATGTGGAACCTACGCTTTGTAAATCGAAACATTCCCTATTACGAATAAAATGCTCTGGGTTATTCATTAACAAGACCCTTCTTGTAATTTTGGTTTATGTTAATTAGATAACAATCCTTTCTCCTGGCCTCTGTACTCTTCTCTTCGGTTTGCTTATAGCTATCTCAAAATGATGTTTCCTTGAGTTCTGTTCAGAGGTAAGCGGATTTCTTTTGCGGTAATCTCCACTGATTAAGTTTTTCTTTTTGTGAAGCTTATCAGCGGTGAACATGTTGGAGCTCTTGCAATGAGTGAACCCAATGGTATCTTCTCATATGTCTCTCTTGGCATGCGCATTAGTATTTAAGCTTGTCAAACATGATGTTTCTTGAGATTAGTCATGATCTTGTTAGTATGTTTGTTGCAGCTGGCTCAGACGTTGTCAGTATGAAATGCAAAGCTGATCGTGTGGATGGAGGTTATATTATCAATGGAAATAAGATGTGGTGCACGAATGGTCCTGTTGCTCAGACACTGGTATACCTATACATTGTTGATTCTCTTTTTTTCCTTTTCTTTTCCTTCTGTTTTGCACCATTTTGCCGTTGTGTCTCCATTGAATGCCACTTCTAGCCTGGTTATTCCTGGCTGTGCTTGTATGATATTGTGTGCATTAGGTTTTTTTTCATATGTCATTAATTGATATGTCAACCTTTGGTCAGGTTGTGTATGCCAAAACAGACATTGCAGCTGGATCAAAAGGCATTACAGCTTTTATCATCGAGAAGGGGATGCCTGGGTACTTTTGATGAAGCATATCAGTTGAATCATATTAGTTGTAGAAGGCACAAAATTATAATGGGGAAGTCCTTAGGGAATCTGGAAATGAAAAGAACAAAATATCATTATTCAACAGAATATGGTTATTCATATGGAACTTTGCATGTTGGTTGATTTCTTGTCTGAATTTTCCAGCTTGTACAACATTTCTTGCAGATGATATTAGTAGAAATGACAAAACAATATGCTTTAGTACTTCATGTTTAGATGCATGCATCATGGAACATCAAGTGCACGGTCCAATTGCATCACGGTTTGGTTTGGCTGCTTGCGTAGGGTGGGAAGGATGTTAAATGCAACTAAGCTGGTGAAAAATCATTCAGTTTGTTAAATAGCATTCTTTTAAACAGAAAAAGCTACCTAGATTAACTGTTCGCTTTGAGGAATGGGAGGTACTGGAGGAATAGGTTCAGAAGACCTGTGTTCGTCATTCTTTAAGAAGCTTTTATCTATTGCTGCAGGTTTAGCACAGCCCAGAAATTGGACAAGCTTGGGATGCGTGGGAGTGACACGTAAGCATGCGATTCTTGAAATGGAATTTCTCTTGTGCTTGTACCTTTTTCTCCTTCTCTTTTGTTCTTCTTCTCATAACACTGATGCTCTGAACAGGTGTGAGCTTGTATTTGAGAATTGCTTTGTTCCAGAAGAAAACATTCTTGGACAGGAAGGAAAAGGTGTTGCTAAACTTGGTTATAAACAATTGTTCTTTGATAGAAAGTGACCGGATTTAGTTGTGGATAGCTAGTTAGATTGGACACCGATATGCTTCTTGTGAGAGATCTTTAGTTATTAATGGCAGAATTGAGCAATCTGAATCTGAAGAACTATTAGTTGAAATCATCATCTGAAGCTGAGCAAATTGTCAATGAGTTGCACGAGGTGCTTTTGCTAAAAGAATTAGAATGGTATAAATTTAGCCTGTGTGTGTCGTGAGAATGGCTTCTGAAGACCTTGAAACGTCAGACGAACTAGTAGTTTCACCTTGACATATTCTTTGTTCCTTTACCTTCACCAGAACCTTCTGCTTCTAGATAGACTAAGGAGATTGATTTATAAGTCTGTTGCTATAAAAGCGAGCTAAACTATCCAGCTTAAGTATTGAGATGATCAAGAATAGCAGTAGGTTCTTTTTGGTCTATTCTGAACGTCAGTTTTAAAATGCTATATAATGATTGGATCTTGGTTCATATGTTCAGTAGAAATAATTTCTTCATCTCACACGTCACTGACGTTGCATTATTTTGGCATTTACCTCGATCCTTTCAGGTGTATACGTTATGATGTCAGGTCTAGATCTGGAGAGGCTTGTTTTGGCAGCTGGACCTCTAGGCATAATGCAGGCATGTCTTGATGTTGCTCTTCCTTATGTCCGACAGCGAGAGCAGTTTGGCCGTCCAATCGGGGAATTTCAGTTTATACAGGTTTGGTTTTGTTTCATTCTTTTTCCGACTGATTTGCGGAATCTGATTCTCTTAACACTGAATTAAATATGGAATTACAGGGAAAAATTGCCGATATGTATACTTCTTTGCAATCTTCAAGGTAATTATTCTGGTTCTTTGGTCCACTTTTTTGGTACATTTTAGTGGCAAAGCGCTATTTAATTTCATATTCTCTTGGCCCAATTTTTATATTTTTATATTCTCAGGTCTTATGTATATTCTGTGGCAACAAGCTGCGACAATGGAAAAATTTATCCCAAGGTGCATCCCTTTCTTTATGTTTGTCATACTTTGTGACCTTTATTAGCCCCAATCACTTCTATTCTTTGTATGATAACTCTTTTATCTGTGCTGGGGATCGATTGCTCTTTCTTTGCCAAATCTAGTTAAATGCAAGATTTTCAAGCTAGTATCATGTAATGCTCTCACTTTATAAGAATTGTAATGTCTGTTTAAAAATACTTTCAGGATTGTGCTGGAGTCATACTTTGGGCTGCCGAAAGAGCCACACAAGTTGCTTTGCAGGTGAAGTGATGCTGCTGAATTTGTCATTCATGTCTGTCCATACAAAACTGAAATTCTTTTGACACATCACTCATCTTTTCTTACTTGTGTCTGATCTTCTAACAAGTTTCAAAAGCTATGGAAAGTTATAGTTCACGGGAAACTCAAAACAAACATTGTTGCATACTCTCAATCCCTTTTTTAATGGATAGATGGGGTACAAAGAAGCCTATAAAAGATTGGTATGTCTTTCGCAGGCAATACAATGTCTAGGTGGCAATGGGTATGTAAATGAGTACACGACAGGTCGTCTCCTTCGAGATGCCAAATTGTATGAGATTGGCGCAGGGACTAGCGAGATTAGAAGAATGATCATTGGCCGCGAACTCTTCAAGGAGCAATGAGAGGAAAATGTTTCTGTTCCGCTTTTTTTTTCCTGGGTTGGTGGAGGCTGAGGGATCGTTCTCCCCTCCCATTTATAGTTGCACATCTCTCTCTCAAAGGAAAAGCTTGCCTTGATGTTTATCATGGTTGTGGACGGGCTCATTGATTTTAAATAAATGGTATTTTTCAAGAATCACGGTCGATTCACCAATGCCAATGCTCATTTTATATTAGTAGTTCTTATACAGCAGGCTTATCTTGGGCTAAATCAGTCTGCATTACAGTTTCAGTAACGACCTTCTTTGAGCTAAATCAGTCTGCATTACATGAACATGAGGTAAGACGAGGGACTAATGGTTTTTGTTGCGCATCGTGCATTGGCTGAATTTGAGGGTGCAATAATCAATAAGAACTGCTTTTACAAAAGATACACGCACAAACATCGATTACCAATACCGAGCCTGAATGGCTCCAAGTACCACAACATAGTCAAGAGGCTGAATCGAGTTTTTGGTCCGGAACTCGACGTCGTTGTATTGTGCTTATGCCGGCAAAGGGTCAGCATCTCAAGCTTATTCTACTTTAGACATACATAGGAAGACAGCAAACCTTGGACATTAAAGCCTAACGACAGTAGGTGAACCATCTGGCTGGCCCACGGAAGATGACTTTGATGCTTCCATTATCAGCGGTGCCTGATCCAGACAGCTCTGAGTATCGTCGCTAATCATCCCTGTGGTCATCTTTTCCACTTCTTCCTGGGTGTAGATATGTATTTTGGTCACCACATCGCAAAACTCACTGCACAGAAAAGAATGACATTTACAACAAGACAGATTTAGAGGACAGGAAGTTGATATTATTTCATATTCGTCAATTTCCTCCGTGTTTCATTACTGTCTATCAGCCTCTTTTGTAAGCGATTCTTTGAAATCAAATCCACATCCTCTAGTCATACATGTGCAGTGGAATTGAAGCATCTTAATAGAGTTCTATAAACTTTTGATGACAATCGAGGCAGGAAAATTCTCAGGTGTAAAATTTCTAATGCTGAATCATTAGGCACGTAATGCGGGCAAGTGCTGCATCTAAATAACATTATACCACAAATTGACATTTAACAGGAGTATCCTTACTGCCATGGTATATCCCCGAGAACCATCACATCATTCTCGCTATCGGTGTACAAGATTCGCCAACCTTTGTCAGGATCTCTCAGGAGCCCCTCCATGCTGAACAGTCGCTCCAGGTCGTTTCGCAGGTCTTCGTAACTATTCAGCCTCGAGAGATCAATGGCTCGTCCCACCAAATTTCCTTGCCTGTGAACCTTAAAAATTAATTCATGTCATTAGCAAGAGACAATACAATTGAAAGCCACATTACAGAATCAATGTCGAAAAACATCTTACCTTGGTACAACTCCTCTTACCAGAATTTTGCAGGGTAGATGTAGGCGCTTCTGCAGTCAAGGGAAAACCGAATAGTTTGCAACCACTAAAGAGGCTGTCAATACTCCCATTTGTCTGAGCTCTTTGACTGTCCCCGAAATTGGGAGAAGCGCATATGCTCTCCAGATTCCTGATGTCAGCTTTGGTCCTTTCAATCGCTTCATTCTGAACCCTCAATGACCTAACGGAGGCAGCCTCTTGGAGGAAGTTGGTCGAATCGGAACACCTTGTGCGATCTTGGCCGGATTTGAGAATGTCATTATATGGAAAATATATTTTCTGAAGGCTTTCGGATGATTTCACTGGGTCGAAATGGTACTTGGGTGCCTGATACACACCGAAAGAGCTGCACGAAAGACTGGATTTTCCCCAAGTTCGTAGGTTGTACTCGGGTTTCGTCGTTAAGGACTTCAGTGTGCATATTTCTTGACCTTGCAAGACCCTTGGAAATCTATCGGATTCCACAAAGCCTGCATAACTGGGGGCATTAGCCCTCATGTACTCATTGATATTGTTGACCTTTTCTACTCCAACAGATGCTAGAGCCTGATGTGCAGGGGATTTCTCGAAATCAACCTGACAGTTTAGGGCATCACGTCCATAGACAGGTGATACCAAATGTAACTTTTCTTGACCTTGCAAGACCTTAGAGGATCGTAAAGACTCCTCAAAGTCCAAAAGCCCGACCCCTCCAGCTGGAAGCACTTTAAAGATTACGAAAACAGGTAAGGAAAAAATATATAGGATATCCTTTCTACTATCTCAAGTTTCATTTTCTTTTACCAGTGAGAGGGTTGACAGGCGGGGTTGTTGGCAGACTAGTCCGCAGCTTTTTAAGCCTTGGGGAGGACTGAATGCTCAAAGGTGAGAGGGAAACGGATGGATCAATTTCCCAGGGTGAGACCCGATCTTGATGACCATTCATGATATCATCGTCCCACCGAACCTGTTGAGTCATTGAACATTATCATCTCATGAGACTACAAGTTCAGCAGATTTTTCATATCCTACTGCAAGCACATAATGTTCGGACCCAGTTTCCAGGAAAGTCAACCCCTTAAATACAAGGACACATATGCTCGAGCAATTCAAATTCCATGTAGAGCACTAATACAGAAGCTTGCCATGGACATTATCAAACAAGAGAAACCGAAGTTTGTTAACAAAAAAATTGGCCTCAAAGCTACAGATGAAAAGGTTAGAGAGGATCAAACTATCTGAGAGATATTTTAACAGACACATTATTCATGTTCTTCAACTAATAAAGCAGCAGAAGTAGCTATATAAAGAAAGGAAAAAAGTAAGAGTCCGACTTGAAGAGAAGAGCCAGAAGTAAGAAAGTTGAGATAACTTAAAAATGGCAAAATCACATCACCAGAAAGAACAGCTGACATGGCAATCCATACAAAGGAAGTAAACTTTGATGTTTCAGCCAACCATATCTCTGGCAGCAAATGCTTACCATTAGGCATCTCCATTTTGAGTTGGGCCACCTATAAGGATCCAAGTCGCCTATCCTAGTCACTACACCGGTACACCTAAAAAAACAACCAAACAGGATAGGCATTCAGATAGACAAGGTGGCATTCAAAGGAAGAACAGAGATTATTTCCGCCATGCGATATAGCCATAGACAAACCTCTTTTCCGGTGCATCATCTACGTCAACTCTCATTTTGAACCTTGTCCCGATGCATATCACGTTGTTGATGCTTCTGACATACTTCTGATAGGGAACAACAAACTCTGCATGGCTTGCCCTGCATTTTGCCATTTTATTAGAAAGCAAATATAGTTGCGTGGAAAGGAAGTATACACCATTCAAGTTGTGCACCTATTTACAAGTCGAGTGTTCTCAAAGGTCAACACATTTACGAGTCAAGTGTAAATGAAGAAGAGAGAATTCGAGGACAGGTTCCCATTTGATATTTCAAGAACATAAAACCCTTGTGCAGTCATTGGCAGAGTTATAGGCCTACAGCCAAGTAAGGCATGTCACTTGAATGATAAGACATGGAACTCTCGTCAAGTAGTACTTAGAATCCAGTGATTCAACTACACTGAAAGAGATCAACCACAGTCCCCGAGCCGTGTCCATGAGACTTCAAAGGAACTTATATGACGAACTATTCCAAGCACAGACTTTAGGCATTGATCACATGTGAGGCCGTGAGATCTCTCACCCTCAGGATTCTCAGTTAAAAGTGGAACACACAGCTATGGTTGATGCTGTAAATTCACCGACTGCCACTATTTCTCTCTCTCTCTCTCTCTCTCTCTCTCTCTCTCTCTCTCTCTCTCTCTCTATATATATATATATATATATATATATATATATATATATATATATATATAATCAGCCACTGCCATGTTGGCAACACTATCAAGTTCTTGCAATGGTCAAAAGTTGATATAATATGTAAAATCTTAGCAGTGTCATAAGACTGCTGAGTGACTCTCAACGTGAAACTACACTGTCCTGTTGTTACAAGTACAATCCCAGTAATCGTGAATAGTACAAAACTCCATAATCTTCCTTCACTTTTCATTGCTCGATCTTTTTCTTTGGCTGAGGTTGGAGTAGACTCATGGGATCAAAATCTAGCCCATTGTTCAACCAGCATTTCATAAAGAGCAACATCCCATAATACAATTCTCACACAGTCAATAATGAAACCCTTTTGATCTATTTCCTGTGTTGATGGACAAAGTAATTCTCAATTTCAAATGCTTGTACTCAGTTTTAGCATCACAACAACATTTTAGACTGTATATGCATGTAATTCATTTCGTTCTCTTTCTTAATAAGCTGGTCTTATGTGAGTTAAATATTGTACAGTTTCAATTGAAGGTCTGATACAAACAGGTCCAGGGTCATGACTACAAAATTAACAAATCCAATATCTCTTAAGTTACAATTACCTTGGACTGTAGAATACATGAAAAACGCTTTTGCTGGATACAGCACTTGCAACAGCTGAAAGAACGGCAGGGTACAGATTCTGGTCACCGACAGTTGAACCAGGAAGACCATTTCTTGGTCGGAGAGCTCTTCTTATCCCCAATCTCAGTTCGCCATCTTCTCCCCTAAAATGATTCAGTGGACATATAGTCAAAAGACAGGAACTTGATTATTTTTGTTAGCTTATTTGGAAATTATGTACCGCATATTTCATACTTTCTACAAGTGACAGTAACATGACTATTGCTAAGTATTCTGTCCAAACAATACAGTAATACGAGAGAATCAGCATATGCACCTCAAGAAAAGCACCGCATCCCCAGAAACAAGATTCTTTTGGCTCACAAAAACACTCCATCCTGTGGTAAGCAGATGCCTTCTTGGCTGGCCTGAGGAAAAGCAAACACCAACCTTTAACAACTTAGACATCAAATCAAATTTACACCTTGAGATTCGAGACATTACCTCTATAAATATGGCGAAACCTCCATTCGACTCCATGCAAATCCTTGGCGACAAGTTCCTGAGAAGGCCTTTGCTGCTTATAGTCCTGCAACCTAAAGGCTTTAGCTTCTGTACAAGGAGCTGTTACTAAAACACTGAGGAACCTAGTAACAAAGACGGTAAAGCAGAACATCGTGGTAATACCAGAGGGGGAAAGCAATCTTCAGCTGCTCGACGCGGGACAGAGAACCCTCCGTGGGTGCTAGTATCAGAAGCTGTGAGTGTCTTACAGAACATGTGAGGAGTTGATCTTGGAGGTGATCCTCCAATATCATTCTCATCTACCCCCAGCTCCTCAAGAGCTCTGCCTTCAGAATCTAACCCTACCAGCTACAAAGTAAATGACAGTGTCATCATCTACAATAGAAACAAAATTTGTGCCGTACCCAAGATAGCAATACATTTGCTCTTAATCCCTCAAACGAAATTTTTACCCAGAAAGCCCACTATAGAGCCTACTATAGTATAGCTATACATCATATACCCTACCTCCAAAAATACGAAAAGTAAATGACAGATGATTAACCAATGGGTTGCTTATGAAACGCATACCTCCAGTTGAGGAAGCAATGTGACTTTTGTGTATACCTCATCATTGTCCTTATTAGCCTGTGAAACACAAAGTGCAATTGGCAAGAGGCACATGAAGAAGCAAAGTTTAGCAGCTGCCAGATAACTTCAAAAACAGGAGCACTCACCAGTAGCTGAACATTCACAACTCTGCAAAAGATTTGTGGCGGAAGATCAAAGGTGGGCATCTCCATGGGCGAATAAGGAGAAGCCGAGGCAACTTGTTCCAAGTGGCCTTGTGGGAAGTACAGGACCACATTCCCTTTCTTGGGCAGTGAGGTGAGTCGTCCAGCACAAGCATGCCAGAGCTCAGAGTAGATTGAGCAAGGCACAGTGGATGAGGAGGATGATGATGAAGAGTTTGAAGAAGTGGAAGACAAACAGTGGAGACAACCATTGCCTTTCTCACAATGTCCATCACAACATGCATTGCCGCCGTTCTCTACATCACTCACTGCATGATTTAGATCAATTTCCATGAACACCCACTTTCCTTCCAATTGATGTTCAACACGAGCTCAACTAAAAATCCAGCTTTTTCGCTGAGAGGAGAGAGGAACATCAAGAAAGATGAAACCTTTGAGCAATCAGGAGGGCGTGAAACTGGGAAATGAGTTCAAATCATGATTAAGAGGAGTGAAGTGTTTGGACAAAGATGAGTAAGTGGAAGATGAGAAGGGAAAAAAGGAGGTGAAGCAAATAATAACAAGGAACTCATAGAGGGATTCCTCCTCCATTTGCAGGTACTGTTATGAGGGAGCAGAAGTAGCAGCGGACAGACATATCTATGGGAAGCACCAAACAAAGCCAAAAGAATTTCTTTAATTTATAAATAAAAAGCCCAATTTGAGAGTGAGAGAGAGAGAGAGAGAGAGAGAGAGAGAGAGAGAGAGAGACTGTGTTCAGTGGGGGGACAAAGCCAGGACAGTACAGAACCCACACTACTTTGCTTTGTTGCCTTAGCTTTAACTTTTCCTTTTTCATGCTCAATAACAACTTTTTTCTTTTGTTTTTTTTCCCACCCTTTTGATTGTTTCCTGTGACTGCACTCATTAAGCTTTCCACAAAGGCAAAACAAAAGGTTGGTTTTCGTTCAATGCAACAAAAGTTAGATTTTTTTTTCCTTAAGTTATTCCCAGCATGGAGAAAGTCACATATAACTAATTCTACTGGGGGAATTTATGGAACTCAAAGTATTCTCTCATTTAAATAACAACCTCAACTGCATTGGAACCAACCAACCACAGCTGAAACTCCATTCTTTAGAGCCCAAAAGAAGGCATCATAGAAGTATCCACTTAAAATGGCCACAAAAAGAAACTGGTCCAAGGAATGGACCATTTTGAATAAAGGTAATTGTGTGTTTTTCTCTTCTGTCCAGGCTTCAAGACATCAGAACAGAGAGAGAGAGAGAGAGAGAGAGAGTTAAATGTTAATATTGAATACAAAAGAAAAGGTGGGGTCAAGAGGGGTTTTGGCAGCAACTAAGGTGGGGTGAGGGGGGTGGTGTTGTTAGTTGTTGGGACTCAGTGACTCAGAGCCCAAGCAGTCCATTCTCTTGCATCTCTTGTCTCATCACTCTTTGTTCCTTCTGTATATCTACAGATACCATTCTCACTCTCTCCTCCAGGCGCGTTGATGGAAACACACTCTCTCCCTTTCTCCTTCCATCTTCTGTACTCTCTCCTCGTTCTTAATTGGTAGTCACTTATTCAGTGTGTTTCCCATTCGAGGCCAGAGACCTCGTTCAGCTGAGGCCTTGAGAGCTCCTAAGTCAGCAGGACAAGGCCAAGAATCTGAAGATAATGGAAGGAATGAGATGCCTCCGTTTTTCCCATGTCCCTCGACGCCTTTTGAAGCAATTAACAAATGGAAATAGCTGTAAAACTATCACAGTTAGATGACCAAATGGAAGTATTCTAATCAACGAAGATGCATTAGCAATATTTTATGTGCGGAAATATGATTAGCTGCATCAACTGGAGCGAGAGAGCTGTCGGACATCAAGAAAGAGCCAATGGATGGAGCCGGAAGTTGGATGATATAGTAGTGGAAGAAAGAACACATCCCGTGATTATTTGCTCAGAATCTAAGAAGAAAACGCTTTTGTTCTTGTTCAGATAAAGCTAACAAAATGCGTTAAGTTTATGGAGTGATTACGCTCCTCAAGAAAACGAATGGTAATGAGGCCCTGACAAGCTTTCCACGCAAAAGCCTTGTAAAGTACTTTTACTTTTTACCATTTTTGATTGTTTTGTAGTCTTCTATTCAAAAATCTCTTTCACATTCGTGCGTCTAAATGTTTTCCGTAAAGATATATTTTTTTAGGGTTAATACTACAAAAAATCCTGAAAAGATACACATATGATAAATTTACCTCGAATTAATTTTTTGACCACCAAAAACCCTAAACCGGTACAATTATAACAAATTTATCCAAAATTAATTTTTTGACTATTAAAAATCTCAAGCCGATACACTTGTAACAAATTTATCCCATGTTAAATTAGATCAATACCACGAAAAATCACAAATTTGATAAACTTATGACATATAGAGGAGTAAAACCCCAAATCGCTACATCTGTTAACTGCCATGTGTCATCCAACTCAGCAATTTGACAGTAAATTTTAATGAAAACTAACAGAGAGTAAATTTGTCACAAATGTACTAGTTTGGGTTTACTATCATGGGTCATGATAACTAATTCGCTTAGCTCTATCGCCAGCGGAGTGCTTTATCTACGTCTCATGTGTCTCATATGTCGTAATCGTGTTTGATGAATGAATGGACGCATGAGTTTTTTCCGAAAGGAAAAAAACAAAACATGATTTACTCAAGGCATACCGACGATATAAAATATTTTTTTCCTCAAATTTATTATCAAAGGATAATGTCTAGATTCAAAGCTGTATACACTGTCGGTTTTAATTCTTACTTGTGAGATGATTTTTCACATCGTCGGCGCATCATCCAAGGTAAAAAAAAAAAGAATGAGAGAAAAAAAGAAGAGCAACGAGGGAGAAATTAGTAATAAGTAAAATGGTTAATACTACGAAAAACTTTAACCTGATAAAATCGACAATTTGATTATAAAATTCGATGGAAATTAACGAAGGGTAAATTTATCATGAATGTACGGATTTTGGGTTTTTGGCGAACGAAAAATTAATTTAGGATAAATTTGTGATTTGTGTAATTATTTTAAGCTTTTAGTGATATTAATCCTAAGTAAAAAGAAGATGGGCGGGTAAAAAAGAGCCGTTGACGAGTGAATGAAGTGCACGCGACGAGGAGGGAGGGGGAGGGAGTCACGTGGGCGAGCCGTCCTATCAATTCGCCTGCGCCTTTGGCGCTGCATCTTAAGCCCCACCACCCCCCTTCTTTCCCTGTCTGTCCGTACTTTTCTCGTTTTTCTGTTTTTTGTGCTTTTGCCCTCGTAACTTTTTGATTTTTCACAATCGACCCCCCCCCCACCCCACCTTCTTTCATCCATTTCATGCGCCACCACCTCCGTTAATCTACCCCTCCTCCTCCTGTCCATTCAGTATCTCGAAGCCCGGAATCGAAAGCTCATGCTTCAATCATCACTTAGGCTCTGTTCGTTTGGCGAAAAATATTCTCCTTTTGAAAAATATTTTTCCAGAAGTCATTTTCCTGGAAAATATTTTCCCGGAACATAATTTTCCTGTGTTCGGCCACTAATATGAAAAAGTTTCGGAAAATATTTTTCATCGGCGGCAGCGGCGGCGTCCGGCGGCGGCGTCCGGCGGCCGGCGGCGGCGGCGCCGGCGGCCGGCGACCGCAGCGCGGCGGCAGTGTGTGCCGGCGACCGGCGGCGGCGGTGCTGTGGTCGGCGACCGGCGGCGGCGGCAGCGGTCGGCGACCTTAGTGAAGAAGAAGAAGAAGAAGAAGAAGCTCCGGAAAATGATTTCCGCTTTTGAAGAAGCGGAAGTCATTTTCCGCAGACTTAGGCTATTTTGTGAGGGAGGGAAGGAAAATATTTTCCCACGGAAAACGTTTTCCGCCCCCTGAACACCGGAAAACCCGGAAAATATTTTCCGAGAGAATATTTTCTGCCAAACGAACGGAGCCTTAGGTCGAAAGTTTTATCCGGAATACGAGATGCGCCGTATTATGTAAAGTGCTGTGTGTATGGATTAATAGGCAGTGTCGGGCGTCGACGGCTTGATGTTTTTCTCCCTTGTCTTTTCAAATTCGTTCTTTCTTCTGAACTTGACGTTAAGTAGCCCGAGGGACGGGGGAAGAATAGCAGAAGTGCCAAAAGTTGTGTACGGAGCTCACTTTGGTGTCAAAAGTTTCAAACGGATCACTTAAGTGCCAAAAGTTTACGCCGACGATCACTTAAGTGCCAAATCGGAGAAAAAACGATCACTTAAGTGTCAAATCGGAGAAAAAACGATCACTTAAGTGCCAACGGCGAGAAATTTCGATCAAATTTAATACGTGAATTTTATATTTAAATTTTAATGACACGTGGCATTTCTACGTGTATAATTCAATTTTTTAAATATTTTTTTCTGATTTTTTTTCTTTGTTTTCTTTTTTCTTTTCTTTCTTTTCTTTTTTCTTTTATTTCTTCTTCTTCTACCATGGCCGGTGGCCGGAGGCCAGCCACCGGCCAGGACCGGCCTTGCCGGGCGTCGCCCTCCACCGGGCGAGGCTCGGCGAGGCAGTCGTGGCCTCGGCGAGGGCCGGCCTCGCCGGATCTGGCGAGGCAAGCCCTGGCCAAGGCCATGGCGGCCTTGCCGAGGCGTCACCTTCCTCCGGGCGAGGGCCGGCCTTGCCGGATCCGGCGAGGCGAGCCCTCGCCAAGGTCACGGCGGCCTCGCCGGATCCGGCGAGGCGAGCCTCGCCAAGGTCACGGCGGCCTCGCCGAGGCGTCGCCTTCCTTCGGGGCGAGGCCGCCGTGGCCTCGGCGAGGGCCGCCTCGCCGGATCCGGCGAGGCGAGCCCTCGCCAAGGCCATGGCGGCCTCGCCGAGGCGTCGCCTTCCTTCGGGCGAGGCCGCCGTGGCCTCGGCGAGGGCCGCCTCGCCGGATCCGGCGAGGCGAGCCCTCGCCAAGGCCATGGCGGCCTCGCCGAGGCGTCACCTTCCTTCGGGCGAGGCGAGCCCTCGCCAAGGTCACGGCGGCCTCGCCGAGGCGTCGCCTTCCTTCGGGCGAGGCCCGGCCTCGTCGGATCCGGCGAGGCGAGCCCTCGCCAAGGCCACGGCGGCCTCGCCGAGGCGTCGCCTTCCTCCGGGCGAGGCCCGAGAGGGCGCGCCGTGGCCCTTGCCGGATCTTGCGAGGCAAGCCCTTGCTTGGGCTTGCCTCGCCAGATCCGGCAAGGCCGGCCCTCGCCGAGGCCACGGCGGCCTTGCCGGCCCTCGCCCGGAGGAAGGCGACGCCCGGCGAGGCCGGCCATGGCCGGTGGCTGGCCTCCGGCCACCAGCCATGGTAGAAGAAAGAAAAGAAAAAAAAGAAAAGAAAGGAAAAAAGAAAGAAAAGGAAAAAAAAAAAGAAAAGAAATGCCACATTAGCCTCTGGCGAGCCACATCAGCTTGAGAAATTAATAAAAAAATACCATGTCGGATTTCCGGCGACGTGGCACTTAAGTGATCTTTTTTCATAACTTTTGGCACTTAAGTGATCCGTTTGAAACTTTTGGCACTAAAGTGAGCTCCGTACACAACTTTTGGCACTTCTGCTGTTCTTCCCCCTCCCGAGGGACTAAAGTTACACGACAGAAGAACACAAACACGGGTCTTCAAGCTGTTAGCCTGGGCGGTGAAGTTTGTAAGTTGGATACCAAGACGAATACATGTTTAGAAATTTTTCTTAGTGCACGTTCACTAAAGACCGATCTTGGTCGTTGGTTGAAGAGGAAGGATCATGAACTAAGGTCACAATGGTCGCCCTGTGAAGGTACCTTATAAGTTAGTTTTATCAAACATCTAGAGAATGAGAAGAGAGCATTTTACAGAATCTGTTTATTATTATCTAATAAAGTGATTGCACGCACTGTCTATATGAAAAATCAGTTTGGAAATAAACTTTTAGCCGTGCTTATAGCTCCGTGATCAAAACGGGGAAGGGATTCAGGCATTGGTTTAGCCACCAAAACCCGTTCCGTAGTTTGACAATTTCAAGACCCCATTCACACCATAAGTAGTTCTAATGTTACGACTTATGAATTTAGATGCGAAAATTTCTTTTCGTATTTCCTGTTCTCACGATCTTTTTTCCTCCGCTTCATTTGGCATCACGATCTGTACACACGTGTAAGGTCACGAGGGGGGGGGTTCAAATTTCATGGGGCTTGGCTTGGCGACATTGCCATGCCGGTGCTGAAACGTCACATTAGCTGAAGTGTTCGCCTCACAGAAGATTTAACATCAACTGCAGAACACACAGCACACCAGCTTGTGTAGTGATTGTCTTTGAAGCAGAGAGAGAGAGAGGGGGAGAGAGGGTCAAAAGGAGATGGTGTTTCATGGGAGAAAACGAAACGAGAGAGAAGAGAAAACAACAGGCGAAAGGATAAAAAGGAGTTCATGGGCCGTCGCTATTGCTCCGAGCGTCCCTCGAGACTCATGCTGCTCTCTCTCTTGTGACAGGCACCACACGAGACCCTCAGCACATGAACATATCGCTACCACCCCGACATATGGTCAGGTTGAAAAAAGCACCCAACTTGCATCCCACTTATTATTTCACTGCCAGTTATGCCTAGTCCGGGAAAATTGTCCAGAAAAATCCTAAACCTATTGCACTTTTACCAATTCGGCCCTAAAACTTTTAATTGTGCCAATTGAGTCAATCCGACCAATTTTATCTAGAAATCGTTGAAGTGGACGCCGACCGTTCTATGTGACATGGCTGACGATGACGTTAATAGTTTTTTATAATATTTTAATATATTTTCGATTTTTTTGTTTTCACTCTCTTTTCCTTCTTTACTTTTTTCTTATTGTGAGAGGCCAGGACGCCCTCACCGGTTGCGGGCGAGGATCTCGCGCAGCCTCATCCAAATTTGGGCGAGGTAGCCTTGCCCTAGCCTCGCCGGCATGATGGCCTCGCCCAGATCTGGGCAAGGCCGAGCAAGGGCCGTGCAACCCTCGCCCAGTGGCTGGCGAGCGGCAACTCTTGCCGGCCATAGTACCAAAAAAAAGTAAAGAAGGAAAAGAGAGAGAAGTATAAAAAAAAGAAGATAAAATAAGATAAACAAATTAATAAAAAATAAAAAAAAAATATTGAAACATTATTAAAAAATTTCACGTCAGCGATTTTCGGTCAAATTTGGCCGGATTGACTCGATTGGAGAAACAGGAAATGATTTAGAACTCAATTGGTATAATTACAAGGTTTAAAACTACATTGACAAAAGTGCGATAGATTTATAACTTTTTGAACAATTTTCCCCACTAAGATACATATATCGAAATTCACATGTTTTATTATTATTATTATTATTATTATTATTATTATTATTATTAGTATTTTCTTTTTTTGTGGTAATGCGGAAAAATGCGTCGGCGAGGGTGAAAGTGAAAAGTGAATTCTTTTTTTCCTCACCCCAAAAGGCAAAAACAGAAGCGTCGAAAAGCGAAATTACCTTATTTTTCTTTCGTTTTTGTTTGGGTTGTGCTTACGTGAATAATTTTCGCCCGCATTCGTCGTACCCTTTTATTAAGCGGGCGATGCTGTTGGGCTTCCGCTTTGCCGTACGTCTTCACATCCTTACGTTACGTTTCTGTTCTTGCTCTTTGGAATTTGTATTTGGCATGCTCCCGTCCTCACTTCCCATGTAATTAGTAGTGCAATCTATGACATAATTGTTTGGGTTAATACCATTGGAAAATCCCAAATTGGCACACAACTAATTTTTTGACCATGTATCTCAAACTAATTTTTTGACCACAAAAAACCCAAATCGGTATATTTATGATAAATTTATGCTCCGTTAGCTTCCATTAAATTGAATCAATATCGCGAAAAATTACAAACTAGTACACCTGTTATAAGCAGAGAGCAAAACCCAAAATCAATTCACCCAACTTGACAATTTGACAGTAAAAAATAATGAAAACTAATGGAGGAGTTTGGGGTTTTTGGTGTTATTAACCCTAATTGTTTCGCATGCGTTTATCAAGTCTAGCAATGTTGTCTTAAGTTTGAGCTGTAAGAGACTAGAGAGATTGTTTTGCGCTCGAAGCTAGGATTTTTAGTTCTTTCTATTGAAGCTAGGATTACGATGCGGCCGTGACCTTGATTAAAGGTCGCGTCCTAACTAGCTCCATCTTCGGACTTAGGACGGATGGAACTTTAGGGGGGTCGTAATCAAATCTCGATGCAGGATGGAATATTATACGAAATCAGATGGCTACTCATCGATGGATTGAAGCACTTTCTTGTATTTAAGTCAACCTCGATTACGTTCGAGGTCACTATACTTTTTTTCACAAAAAAAAAAATAATCACAAACTTTCACTATACTTTCAAATCTGCCCCGAGTCCAAAGGTCACCACTAATATCTTTAAAATTATCAATATTAGCGCCAATTAGAGATTCATTATCAAAACCCGCGTCTTCACCTACACTCTCGTCTTCGTATAGAACAACATCAGCAGTCTCTCGAACGTTGATAATCTGGAAAAAAAAAAAAAAACCAATTCGAAAGTGGGGGATTGATTTCAAGAAAGCTCGTGACAGAATCGGGATTAGACCTAAAGTCGAGGGGAGAGATTTTTTTTTTTTTATAAAAGGAATTCGGCGGATCCTAAACTGAAAACTCGGTAAATTTCAGCAGAGGGAAACGCAGAAAAAAGAAAGAGAGAGGAACAGAAGGAAAAGAGAGAGAGAGAGAGAGAGAGAGAGAGAGAGAGGAACAAGGTGGGTCCGAAACGAGGAGACACAAGGCATCAGCATGATTGCGAAGTTGCAACATGGGAGGGAGGGGGTGGGTGGGGGGGTGGGTTCGCATCACTGCCATCGCCCAACACAGCTTTTAACAAAAGTGCCCCCCCGACCCCCCACCTCCCCCCTCATGGACGGTCTCCAAAAGCGAGGAGGAGGGTCACATTCCCTTTCGTCATTTTCAGCGGGATCACGCCTACGCCTCCTCAATTTAGCATGTCCGTGCTTAGATTTCCTTTCCTACGAATCCGGCAAATCCACGACATAGGATTAAGGTTAGGTCGGGGGCAGAAGTCCATGATCATACAATTTGTTTGTTTTTTTTTTTTTGTTTTTTTTTTTTTCAGGAGTGACCGGTTTCAGATTCTAAGCGGCTTCAGGTTTCGTACGTATAAGTTCCACTTGGCACCTATCCGTTAGAACAAGTTCCTTATTTCTTGGAATTTGGAACATACGTCGCATACCGTGGAACATGGAACTTACCCTTTCACATGTTCCAAGGTCGATTTCGGCGTCTACCCAGGTTCCACCTATATTATAAATTGAACGATTACCGTAAATCGTCACCTTTAATGACCATCACTTGTCACAACAATCCACTGATCACGGCTTATGTTTGGACATGCGAAAAATATGAAATATTAACAAAGTAAAAGTTTT
This sequence comes from Syzygium oleosum, assembly GCF_021117445.2. NCBI lineage: Eukaryota > Viridiplantae > Streptophyta > Magnoliopsida > Myrtales > Myrtaceae > Syzygium > Syzygium oleosum. The sequence continues at coordinate 10,885,112 of NW_026607487.1, forward strand.
ATTCATAAAATGGAAGTTCAGATTAGTGGTTCTAAATTATACATTCATTATCGAACGTCACGGAATATAGTATGATCATGCAAAGACATAAACCAGGAAAAATATAAAAACTTGTTTCAGGTTCCACTTATCTAGAACTTACAATTTTCTCATCGAAATAGGACTTGGAACCTATCCTGCATACCCTAAAATCTATAACTGGACAGGTTTTCATCGGTCCGATTCTCTGATTCCGATATCTATCCTGAAATCATCCTCACCTCTAATATTTTTCCATCACTTGAGGAAAGGTGTGCTGACAAAGATTTCCTTTTTTTATGCAGACGACGAAGGTTTTGCTTTTTAAAAAAAGGCGCAGTTTTCAAAGGGCATAAAGCAGAGTCGTTCCCATCAAACTCGTCAAGGACGCATTTTCATCTCGGCGGCCCACGAGAACATCGAGAAGGGCAGGCCATCGCCCATCTCTCTCTGTTCCTGCAATCACCATTTCGTCCTTAAAAATTAGAGACGATCTCATGCTTTTTTTTGACTGAAGTCTTTGGTAAGCCTGACCGAGTCTCGGGCATCGAACCGAGTTGCGAATGGAAGAGGGGCGAGAGGTGGTAGACGGCGGTCGTGATCCGGTTCGAAAGCCCTCGGCGATCGTTCGGTTTCTCGCGTTGCGACGACAGCAGATCGACCCGGAACCAACCTCAATTAATGTCGATGTTCTCGTATGGGTGGGCACCCAACTCTCGCATGAAACAATGCCATAGTCCGTGTTTTGTCCCCTCACGACCAAAAAGCAAGGGGAAGAACAACAGAAAAAAACTTGTCACCAACAACAAAATGTGATGTGACCATTGTCTTGGGCCATACAACAACTCGAGAGGGATAGTAGCTGGCGGTGCTATTCCCCTCGAATAATTGAGAAGCTTAATTGGCCAAATTACGGTTGGAACATCTTAATCAAGTGATTAGTGGGTCGAGGTTAAACGTTTTCTGAGGGATTCGACGGCACGAATCGATTAGCCACCAAGGCTCTCGTCCAAGTTGGGGGGATTTTGATGGATCCGAGAGCAAGAGAGGGGAGGCCGACATGTTTCGATAACTTTGAGAAGGCGACGTCCAATCGCACGGACTTTTTTTTGTCGGGCGTGTTCTTTCCATGGACAGATGCGTAGCAGCAAGAAAAAGAGAGGAAGAAAAGCAAAGGGGTGATCGCAAAATCAGAAAAACGTTCAACTGAATTCACGAAATGACGAGGGAAAACGAAAGCAATTTAATTTTTGCTTTGGGCCGGATCCGAAGATTGTGGGCCTGTCGGGGTGTTCTGTTCCTACGAGTCCATTTGGTGTGTTGGCTTTAGATATAAACTATGCTGATGAATTGCTATGTCGCAGCTTAACTGCACAATGGTAATTCACACAAGAATCATCATTTCTTTAGAGTTGATAGTGACGCAGTTTCGAGCTAGAATTTATATGTATTACCTTCTGCTCTAGTAGTGAGCTTCTCGGTTTGGTTCAGCTCGAGCCAAAGATGGTTCGAACCAAACCGAAATGCACTTCTCCGGTGTTTTCCCACAGAAAATATAATTATGTCCATCGAAATTTTCGATTACCATACTTTTATCTTTTCTATGTAAGGATAATGGAATATCTTCCATTAGAACGCGCAATAGTAAAACTATAGTAGATGAAAAATGGAAGATCTATTCCCATTGTGATGTACAGATTTACAAATCATGGAAGTCAAACCGTCCTATTTCTTTCAAGAATTCGCAAACAACTCTTGATTATGCTTCATCAAAATTGGCCAATGTATACTCAATTGTCTGCTCTATAGGCTATAGCTGTGCATGGTCCTTGGTCACTTGTTGCGACAATTCTATCCGCACGAAATCAGATGGACCCTCGACGTTTCGGCCAAGTTCGCGATTGGAGCAGCTTTCTTGAGATTCTTCGGTGATTTCGGCTGCGACGGAAATCTCGGCAAACGTGGGCGTTCGATGGTGGGAAGAAGACGTGTCCGAGTTCGTCCTCTTGCTATACTTTGTCGATGAAGAGTCCTCTTGACCGTGATTACTTGCATCTCCCTTTTGTTTCTTTCTCTTCTCTCTCACTCCCGCGTGCCATTGCTTTATCACGTTCGCTGTTTGCTCCTCCAGAACTGCACTTTTGAATTGCGATCCCATCTGGAAGGTCAAAATAAAGATGCCAGGGTTATTAAGATTACTTCATAAATCAGTTTACTAAGTCATGGAAAACAAACTATAACGTGGTTTTCAAGTAAGTGGATCTTATCTAAGCATTCAATATGAGCACGTCATTTACCTCGGTAAACTAAGTCTGAAAATTGCGTTAATATATATGTCTAGGAGATTGTTCGTTTTATTTGTCCATTTAGGTTATGCTTATGTTGAGATTAGGCGAAACGGTACCTGGGTTACGAGAGCATAGAGGGGGAGAGTGATGTAACTGCAAAGGACTTGGACAGTAACCCTGGAATATATCGCACAGACTAGTTAGTTTAGACAAAAAATATCAGTATTTCATATGTATGTAGTCATGGAATATGGAGAGGGGTTGCAGGTGCTTACGCTAACACCGCCCTAACAATGATTATCTCCAAATGTTCGTGGTAGCAAGATTTTATCCCGAATTGCAGCTGAAAGACATACAACTTCGGACTATCAGCCATTACTTTTTTACGATGAATGGATGAGAAATAATTCGGCAATGTGATGAGTGGAGAGAAGAGAGTCATGTACCGTGATCCAAATGAAGAAAGCAAGCTCAAATGCATTCTGAGAAAAGGAAAATGAAAAAGAGGGTTTCGGTTAGCGAAATGCTATTAGTAAAGAATAGTCCTCCTTCATTGAATCCGAATTGACGGGAGAGCCTTTACCATGAACAACGTGTAGTGCAAGAGTGTCAAGACGTATTTTGGATGGCTGAACCAGAAGAGCTTGTCATTGGGTTGCACCAGCGGTGTTCCTTTGATCACAGTGTTCTGGTCCTGGAGCTGAAGCGCCATCCTCGCTACTATCACCTCCAGTTTGGTCCCAAGTACCAGAACTATCTGCAACATTCAAGATTTCAGTGATTACAGCAAAGTATTTAGAACAAGTATTAATGAGAAGTCGAAAAATATTAGGAGAAAAACCATAGACTAATTACCGTTAGAGGAATAAATGACACCCAAAGGTACACGTACCACCCTGTCGTTTTCATTGACAGTCATCAGCAACATTGAAAGGTGTAGAATATTTTGGAGAAAATGTATAAACGAAAGATGTTTTTAGGACATTGATCATACCGTGCACGTCGACGAGCATAAAGATGACCACAATGAACCACATGAAAGGGCTGTCCATGGATTTACATCGAAGGAAGGAAAAAAACATGTTAGATCGGTCTCCATGGCAAATAAGAGACTAGCAAAGATTGTCTAAATGATATAATGTCAAGCATTGAAATTATAGGAAATCAAGACGGTAACTGCTCAACCTGATGCCGACGACTACTTTGAAGTCATCCTCCAGGGATCGCTGTATATACTTTTGGAAATCGAACGATTTATTTGTCGACAAATGGGCCTACAAAAATAAATTTACAATAACAAAAAAGACAAGAAAAGAATCACATAGAGTCAATATGATACTATTTAACAAACAGCAGCAATAAGCATCAAAATGTGTGTCTGCGTACCGAAATGAAACCGTGGCGCAAGGTGAGATAATCGACCTTGGCGACGGAGTGGAAGAACTGCCGTAAGAAGCATTTCTGTTCCGACAATTAACCAAACAAGTTTAATAGAAGAACAATCAAACGACGGTCGTCTAAGGAGGAGACCGCAGGGCTCTGTATGCTCACCGTCCACAAGTGCAGGGATGTATCTGTGAAAGCTCCCATGTGCCTACGCCCAAACGTGGTCTGTCGCGTAAATCTGAACCGATTTGGATCTACTCATAAAAAACAGAAGCAAAAGCTTACAACTTTGTTAGCGTAAGAACCCGACATTAAAATGTCGCGTTAGATAATAATCTCGTTTTCGTATAAAAAAATGCTGTTCTTAACACTTTGTTTTTATTCCCCCCCTTTCTTGGGGCATACCATTTACGAAAGTGAGATTATTTCTAGACAAGGTCAATATGAGTGGAAGTTCTACGAACCGATCTACGGACTCCCGACATTGTTGACCTCATTAAAGATCTAAAAGCGACATCGACGTATCTGTCAATCTGTGTCATCAATTTACTATTTCTGTCAAATTAGCCTGCACTAGGAAAGTGACATTTCTTTGCATTGACACTTCGCCGGCAAGGCACCACAGCATTGACTCTGACACTAGCAAACAAAATCGAAGGAAAAAAGACTTTGGTCCACAGTGACGAGCATCGACAGTGCCATTCATTTTGAGATACAGAGGGATGGCAAACTGGCTTTCTCGAGATTATTAAAACGATGAGTTTTCTGTTTTAATACTATGAATTCAAGTGAAAATTGGATCACCAAGTATTATTAAGTTCAGATCGTGCGAATAATAGTCGTAGCTAGGTTCCCTCATAATAAAGTCAAATTTTACAGTTGTTTATTAGTATGTTGACGGACCATCGTCGTCACCCATGCCAAATGACATCCGAATATTTGGTAACGCCGCTAGTTTATTATATAGATTAAGGACTTTAATGTCAAAACAGATGGGTATAAAGAATCGGCTAGCAGAGACAAGATGCCATCCTTTTCCTATAATAAACAATGTTAATGTGATCAGCAAGAATAGGGGAGAAGAAGGTTGGTCCAAAAAGCAACGCCACTTTTGACTTCTGAACAGATAAATTTAGATTAAAGAGAGTTCATTTGACGTATTACCATTAGCTGCTTGATACTCCACCGTTTGAGTTTCTTTCTCCCAACCTTTCCATCGCCTCATCTGCCAAGAAAGTATGCAGAAACAGTTTTCCTTGATCAAATGATAAAATATCGAAAAAAAGTTTCCTCGACGACAAAATCACGAGCGCAGCAGATGCGTGCGATCGAGAGTGCTGTGATCAAGCGAAGCAAGTGGATATGGCAATGGCCCTACGTTTCCCTACTGTTCGGACTCTGACAGATTTAATTCTCTCGACCCTCTTCTGCTTTTGAAACGGGAATTTCGGTAACTTGCACTTGCAAAATGACAAACGCGCACCACGAATCGGACGAAGGATTGATGAGGGTGTTGTGGAGTGTGTGGACCAGGTTTGAATATGATCACAGACATTGCCGAGAGGTCAACATATGTTTGCTTATTATATACCAAGTTAAGTGTAATCAACTAACGAAAGAAGACATAATCTGGTCTATGTATCGTGGGATTTGGACGAAATTCCGGAGAGATGGGTTGTCTTTTTCGTTGCATATCCTTGCTTTACTAGTATGTTACTCTTCCTTCTGGAACCACAGATAACGACTATGTTCTTTGTTATCTTTTGTTTGGCCATCCACTTTTTGCATACCTTTTGACTCATGAAAAAAGAACGGGCTGCGGTCCTTAATAAAAGAAATAATAATGCTTCTTAAATCTTGACTTAAAAAAGTTAAAGTAAAAAGACAGGAAAAAAGGAAAGGTATCATGGAATCGTGACTGTGATACCTTAGCTCTTCCCAAAGCCATGGTGAGAACACTGTAGACAATCTGCATAACTGCTAAGACGAAGATGAAGATGCTGAGCTGGTTGAGGCCTTGTTGTGATATAAGCGAGGTCATTCCCTGCAACATTCCAGCATAGCTAATTTAAAAAGGATCTTGTTAACAAGTGTCCCTAAGGTCCTACTCATTTGCCGAAAATCTGTGATGGAAGTGCGTTCATAATAACGGTAAATTTCTATAGTCGAACAAATCCAATCAGATAGGGCATGAAGTATGTGATCGGACATGCGCATGTACCTGAGAATCACAATAATCGGAGTCCTCACCGCCCTCGGCCAATCTCCGCTCCATTTGCCACGGAACATCGTTCAGGACACCTTCGGCTATCCAATCTAGGGACGAATCGGCAGACAGAGTCCGGCCGAACCCGAGCTTTTTGGTGGTTTTGGTGGGCATGCTTTTGCGGCATGGAAGCATCTTGTTGGCGACTCTTGTTGGTACGCAGATCTTCGAGATGGATCTTTGGGTCACGGCCAGTATCAGAGACATGAAACCCAGAAGCATGAGCACTGTGACAGATTAAACAACCCCAAGCCAGGAAATGGTCGGTCAAAGAGGCAATGAACTTGCAAGCAGTTACAAGTAGGGTTAATGTAGTAGATACAGTCGAACATTATTCAAAGGGGGGCGGCGGCGGAGGCGCCGGGCAGGGGGGGGGGGGGGGGGGGTGGGAGGGGTCCAAAAGTCTTGTAGGAAATTGACCAAAGCACACAAGAAATTTTACAGCAGTCAATGTTCAGATCTCCACACGTTTCCGCCTCGTCCAGTTGTGGACATTTGTGGCGCTTCGATCGATTTCAGTACGCATATTCTGTAGCTAACTTATCTAATGGTCTATTTGTCTGGGATTCTTGCCATGTACGCGGTCGAAATCTTGAAATCACTTGAGCATTCACAGATTGGATTTAAACAACAATCGTGTCACATCGACTCTAGTGAGCCCGCGAAAATGTTATTTGCACCGAGCTCTTTTAAATTCGGAAAGACACAGCCAATTCGAGTAAATCAATATTTCCTTCTCGGTGTAGATAACCTCGGATGCACAACTATTGCCTCGACATGAGTGACTGAAGAAGCCTTACCTGATTTGAGCTTTTCGACGGCCTCGAACAGCGCAGTCTTCCGGTGCCGTTTGAGCCACTGGACGAATAACAGAACAAAAAAAAAAGACAAAAGTTAGTTAGTCATCACGAGCTTCTAAGCCCTCTGCGAAACTAGGTAACTTCAAATGCTTTCGCTGTTCTCATCTTCCGTCCTTTTCTTTCTTCTCTGGTTCTTCCTCGAGTACAGGATAATATGTGGACTTACATGGCAGAGAAGGTGGATCAAGTGCTCGATGAAAATGGAGAAAGAAATGAAGAGGAAGCAGACAGCGGCCAAAGCCCATGTGGGCGTCTCTTGCAGAGAGCGAGTGGCTGCTGCTGCTGCTGCTCCTCCTCCTTCTCCTCCAGCCATAACTATCGGGTTCTGATGATGAAGCTCCTGTATTATTTGGAGACTTTTGAGGTATGTCTTTTTAGCGAAGGGTCTCTGTGTGTGCGTATATATATATATTTGCTCTTGTGGGGGGATTTGGTTTGAAGAAAAGTGATGGTCCGAGTTAAATAATAACTTGTTCGCGGGATCGAGAAGCGTTCAACCATGGGTGGAACCGAACAGCAACGAGACTCGGCCGTCGGCGGAGAAGAGTCCACACAAGTAGCACCAGGTGCAGGTATTTTCCATCGACCTGTGCGCTTTTGACCCGTTTCTTTCTGTGCAGTCCGCATCTGGGGCCTTTCTTGTTTTCCCGCATTCAATGATAGATGGTTCGGTTCAGTGGTGAGAAAATATTTGGTGAGTTTAACTAACCACGTAGAATTTGCAGAAAACCATTCATAAATTGACGCGTGGCAATCGGGGGGCCCACATGACAGGGAAAAAACTTGTCTCTCTCCTCTCTCTCACGCGCTCTGCACTCCATTCTCTGCAACCCCACGCTCAACCCCCCCTCTCTCTCTCTAACACCTTCGTTCATGCCCGATGCACGACTAACTCTGCTCTTTCTAGTCGCCATAGCCTGCAATCTATCTCCGGCGACAACTTCCCGAGATATTCAACCTCCGGGGACTCCGGAATCGTGGTCAACACGCCGGGCTTGTCGTACCCAACGTAAAACCCGTCGTCCTCGCCGACAACGGGCGAGTACAAACCGGCGACGCCGAACGCCGGGTTAGAGCTCGTCTTTGGCTTGAAGACCTAACGCAGCAGCTTCTGGATCGACCACGAGATTCGGGAGTGCTTCTTCGCCGTCGTCGAGGTCGCCAGTTGCGGCCGCGGAGGCGCGACGGTCGGGGAGGTGAGGCATGGATAGGGTGCGGGCGGAGATGGCGGAGTCAAGCTTGAAGGACACTTTTTTTTTTTTGCTAGAAAGCTTGAAGGACTTGAGTTCAAAGGAGAGATGAATTGAAGAAGGCTTGTCAGAACATGAGCGAAGCTGTTAGAGAGAGGGGGTTGAGCGTGGGGTTGCAGAGAGATGGAGAGCAGAGCGCGTGAGAGAGCGGAGAGAGACAAGGTTTTTCCCTGACATGTGGGCCCTGATTGCCACGTGTCAATTTGTGGGTGATTTTCTGCAAATCCTACGTGGAGTGTTAAACTCACCTAGTATTTTCTCGCCGTGAGAGTACACCTTAAAGAATTACAGACCCTGTTAGGGTTGATTATTGTCGATGCATAACATACTGCATGATGAACTGATCGTGCATGGCATGAATTCGATTTTCGCAAATTCCTTTTTTAAGGCCACCGCTCGAGTTTCGACCAGCCACCGTGGCTCATTTGTTAAGATCAGTGGACTATTTCATTAGTCTAAAGTTTATTTACTAATAACGAAAAGCTTACTTGACGAAAAAGATATTGACTGCATACGTTTTTTTTTTGTGGTCGAAAATATTGACTGCATACGTTACTCGGTAAATAAAAGCACTGGTCCAACTAGGTTTTCTACTTTGACCAAGAAAAAAAACACTAGGTTTTCTACCCGTGGAGGTAGGATCTAGAATTGGGATTTACGCGAAATCTCTTTTTGGAGTTTGAAAAGCTTGTTATCTATGCCTTTTTCTTCTCGACTCGTGCATAGGGAAATATGTGCTAATTCTTGTTTTGGTCGAATTAAAGTAAAATGCTCATTACAAATTAAAAAGGTATACTGGCGAAGACTTTCCTTTGTCCCATAATGTTTCTCTTAATCAAGCAATGTGTTCTCGTGACATCTTAGGCGAGATAGATGTAGACTCATCCTTTGCATCCGCACAACCCTTGATGATCAAGAAAAAGATAGGAGAAAGATTAAGTACATCGATTAAATGTCATGAAAGAACCGCTGCGTGGTCAAGGGCGGATAGTGACTACGATTTTCTGCGAGTATATAGAGCTGGAAAATCAAGACAATCAATTAGACACGTGTTTGAGTTTTACTAGCAAACGTAAGGAGCTGTTAAACCTAGAAATTCTGATCTAGAAAGGTTTGAAGAATGAAACCAGTAAAATCTTCGAAATCATGGTGCTTATCCAACATCTAAACCTATCAAAATATCCATTTTTTAATCCATATTTGATAAGCTGAGTTATTAAATGAGTTAATTATATTCAGTTAATGGGCCATAAATAGGTTTAGACCCAACTCTATGAGTCATTAACGGACTTAATATGGGTGTTAAATATTCACAATTTATTTCGACTCAACCTACCTGTGTGACTCTTTCTCGATTTTGCCTTCGCTCACTCCGTGCTTTTACTTTAGTTTCGGTATGAATATTCTTAAATTAGGTTAAATATAGAAGGGTTTTAGTAATATGAGTCGGGACGAGTACGAATCACTAGATATATATTGCACGAAAACATGTTAAATGGGTCAATCTAGGTCCGACCAAACTGGAACCAACTCATCCGTTTGACAGATCTATCAATATTGAAGCATCGTACTTGACATATTTTTTGTCTCACTCCTCTCTTTTATGTATATGTGTGTGCGGTGCTCACAGAGATCGATCCTTGGACCTGGTATTCTCCGGCCCCACCCCCAATCCTTTTACCGACACGGCTCCATGCGTGCTGGCATACATGACAACTGGAAATATAGCTGATGAGGCTTGTTTTGGACTCGTCATTATTACGTCCAACCGCCTGGAAATTCTCGTTAGATGTTTTTCGCTTTCGGAGATACAAGAAAAGATTAACATTATTGCAGGCGCTCCAAAAAAGATATGTCATCTTAATTACTAGCGACTTAAATAACAACAGCATGAGAACATAGACTTATTTACGTTTTCCTCTGTAAAAGCAAAATGGAATTTAACGTCTGATTTTTTACGAAAATTGAGAAGAAGGTGATGATCGTATAGCTTTTCAATTAATTTCTCCCAATGATACGTATCTTGAACTGCAAATTTCTCAGATAAGTAATCTCTGGTACTTATGAAAGCAGCTAATCCAGCATTATTTGGAAAGAAAACATGTAATTTTCAAATTGGAAATGGACGAATTTCAGCATCGTGATAAGCCGGATAAGGCAAGCGAGGTAGTGATCAGGAGCTCTCCGGAGGCCCCTATCAAGTACATCAATCAAGATCTCATTTTCGCTCGTTCTTTACCATTTAAATTTCGATGGAATGATTTGCCACCCAATGTTGAACATTGGCAACTTGTGATGGATGCACATAGCGTATGTTTACGTCTGGGGTAAGCTCTACCTAGAGTAGAAAGTATCTTGTTTCGACTAGTTTTTCAAACCATTGACAATAGAGATAGTTAAATCGATTAGTCAAAGACCTTAGTTTAATTCCCCTTCCAACCATGTTGGCCTTATGTTCACCGCATAACCTGCCGCTAGGGTTAATTTTCTATGACTTGCACCCCCAAAGCAAAAACTACATAGTTCTTTGACTAGCTCAAATTGACTGAATTTGATAATTTAGGAAATTTTGAAGAGTCATTGACTGTTCAACGCTAGGGTGTTTGGAGGCTGAAGTATAAAGAAGGGGAGCATTTCTTGACCTTTGCAAATGTCATTTTCGAATTGTAGAAACTTCTACTACACGTGCAGGACTTGCATGAGAGGGGAGAGAGAGAGAGGTTCTATTATGCATGCTCTAGCAAATTCAGATCAGAAATTTGTAGTGATGTGGCCTTGGCTACGTCAGAAGTCAACAGTTCCATTAACTTTGATGAAGAACGGCGTTCTGCGGAGATTTCTCCAAGTCAACTCTAACCCGTGAACGAAGCACGTTGGTTTTTCCACTGAACTCCACTTAGGTTTACTAGACACCATTTCTCTTATTGATTAGATTAATCCTTGGATAGCTAATTCGAAGCCAGACACGCTTATCTGATCAATGACGATTCACAGATGGTCTGATGGAAGAAGGGTATGATTTTACAACGGTACCTTATTGTTTCTCCGTAATTTAATCCGTAAGGAAACAAACACTGAAAATGGATCTTCGGCTTTTAATTGAAGGACGGGTTCTGTGGTGATTTGATAGGAAATATCCAAGCGATCATAAAAATCAATGTGGAATTGTACAAACCTAAACCAAACCGGAGTTAATTTGACTCGACGGAAAAGTTTAGGAAGTACTATCGAAACAAACTTCGACGGAATTTGACTCGAGGACGAAGCTTGAAAGAGCGGCGGTACTACGCCGGGATTTGACTCGACGACGAAGTACCAAGGATGAAGATTCATATCGGAGGACGACTCGGCGACGTGAATCTGAGCATTAGAACTACTCCTAAAGAATTAAAGCTTGTAAATTGCAGGAAAATAATGGCCTTGGCCAAATGTAAAGGTACGAGTGCAGGAAATGTAAAGATAAAAGAAAGATAAACTAATAAAGAACGTGAGTTCAGTTGTTGATTTCTTTTTTGGGGGGGGTGGCTTTTCAAAATACAAACTTGGGATATTTATAATCTCGTACAAGCGTTTACAACTTTTAAATTTTAAATAAAAAGTAACTTCCTAACGGTGGTTATTATCTTCCTATTTTCTAGGCACTCTCCACGTTTAAATAACCACCCTTATCCATAAGCAGTTTTGTTATTGACACCTAACTATCGTTAAGTTGCTGATGCCAATCCTCTGCTCACCCACTATCGGTAAGTTGCGAACTATCGGTAAGTTACTGACGCCAAAGCTCCAGATGCCTATTTCCATGATTTTTTTCACTTTTTGGTGTAAACAGATGCCCCCTTAAAAGAATTGAATAATTTACCAATCATTCGATTCTTTTAACTAATGGCCTTTAGGTGCCCCGTAACTCTTCTGCTACTTGATAGAAGCTGAATCTGCCCCCTGGCATCGGTAACTTTTTTGCTACTTGACAAAAGCCGAATCCTCATATTTTGTCATTTGAAGAGCATACAAGTCGTTGACCATCCTGCCCCCTGATCCTTTCGCATCGGTTTTGAATTCACGAACATAGAAGGTGTAGAACTTGACTCAACATCATCTGCTGCTGCAATTTGTGGAGTCTCATTTGTTGGTTGGGCCAATTCTGTATCCTCCTTATAGAAGCCATTACGATCGAATTTTCGTCTCCAACTGTTTTCTCTGCTCATCGGTAATTACTTCAGGATGTTGACACCTCTTTCTCGTTACTTGTCCCACCAATTATGCAGATGATAACCCAGAACACCACCAGGATGGTCAGGATCAAGTTGAGTACGTACCTTCATATTTCCTCGAATCAGCCACATTCGTCCCACCGACCCTGCCAATTTGTTTCTCCGTAATTTAATCCGTAAGGAAACAAACACCGAAAATGGATCTTCGGCTTTTAATTGAAGGATGAGTTCTGTGGTGATTTGACAGGAAATATCCAAGCGATCATAAAAATCAACGTAGAATTATACAAACCTAAACCAAATCGGAGTTTGACTCGCCGGAAAAGTTTAGGAAGTACTATCGAAACAAACTTCGACGGAATTTGACTTGAGGACGAAGCTTGAAAGAGCGGCGGTACTACGCCGGGATTTGACTCGACGACGAAGCACCAAGGATGAAGATTCATATTGGAGGACAACTCGGCGACGTGAATATGAGCATTAGAACTACTCCTAAAGAATTAAAGCTTGTAAATTGCAGGAAAATAATGGCCTTGGCCAAATGTAAAGGTACCAGTGCAGGAAATGTAAAGATAAAAGAAAGATAAACTGATAAAGAACGTGAGTTCTATTGTTGATTTCTTTTTTTGGGAGGGGTTTTCAAAATACAAACTTGGGATATTTATAATCTCGTACAAGCGTTTACAACTTTTAAATTTTAAATAAAAAGTAACTTCCTAACGGTGGTTATTGTCTTCATATTTTCTAGGTACTCTCCACGTTCAAATAACCACCCTTATCTATAAATAGTTTTGTTATTGACACCTAACTATCGGTAAGTTGCTGATGCCAATCCTCTGCTCACCCACTATCGGTAAGTTGCGAACTATCGGTAAGTTACTGACGCCAAAGCTCCCGATGCCTATTTTCATGATTTTTTTCACACTACAAAAAAACATGATTTTTGCGACAGAAATTTGCGACCGGGAATTTTTCGTCACTAATTTGCGACAAACTCTGCGACGGAGCAAATTAGGGACGAAAATAATCCGTTGCAAATTTCCGACGGAATTATTTTCCGTTGCCAATTCCGTCGTAAATTTGCGACGGAAAATAATTTCGTCGCAAATTTGCGACGAAATTTACGACGGAAAATATTTCCGTCGCAAGGAAAGGAATTCCGTCGCAAATTTTGTCGCAAAATTGCAACGGAATTCTTTTCCGTGGCAAATTTCGTCGCTAATTTGCGACGAAATTATTTTCCGTCGCAAAATTCGTCGCAAAATTGCGACGGAATGTTGGTCGTCGCTAATTCCGTCGCAAATTAGCGACGACTAATTTTTCGTCGCAAATGTGCGATGAATTTTGCGACGGATTTATTTTCCGTCGCAATTCTGTGCGACGAAAGTCGCGACGAATATTATATCCGTCGCAATTTGCGACGAAAGTGGATTCGTCGCTAATTTGTGATGGAAAATTAATTTCGTGATATGCACCCCACCCGTCAATTTCTCTCTCTCAGTAGTGATTCGTCACGTCGCCCGCTTTTCTCCTGCCTTCTCCCTCTTTCGTTTCTCTCAATAAGCCGTGCACGCAGAAATCAATCTCGGTAAAGCTTTTCCACCGGTAAGTATCGTAGCTAATTTCGTGACTAAACATGCGACTAATACGGTCCTGTCCTTTCTATTCATCGCTTGATGCGAAATTTTTTTTTATTGACTTTTTTATTCAGTTTTTGTTGTAAATTGGTGGCCGTCGCCGCCAATTTGCGACGGACACACCCGGGCGAGGCCGCCGGTCGACCTTGCCGCCATGGTGGCCTCGGCCAAATCTGGCGGAGGCCGACCGGCCTCGCCATGGCCACCGGTCGACCTCGCCGTCGCCCGCATCCGGGCGACGGCGAGGTCGACTGGCGGCCATGGCGAGGCCGCGCGGCGGCCTCGCTCGGCCGTTGGCGACGGCGAGGTCGACCCGCGGCCATGGCCAGACCAGGCCACTCGGCCTCGCCCAGATCAGCCGGTCGCCGGACCGGCGGCCATGGCGAGGCCGCTCGGCCTCGCCGGCGTCAGCTGGTCGCCTGACCGGCAACAGGAGAAAAATATAAGAAAAAAAAAATTAAAAAAATTCGAAAAAAATAAAAAATTATTTTAAAATGAATGTTAAGTGATTTTGCTTTTATTTAGGTACGTGTCCAATTGAAGGTCTCGCAATCCAAGTGAACGTTGCAATTCTCTTCAAATTGACCACTTTCTGCTACCAAGATTTCAGTCAAATATCTAGGTAAGTCTTCTTTACATGGTAATTTTTTCAATTTTTTAAATTTCAAAGTAATTGTTGCGTGAAAAACAAAATTTTAATTTTCATAATTTTATGGTTTTAATTAACAACAGTAGATATGATATTTTAAATATTTTACGAGATTTTTTTATTTTAATATAGACACAATGCAAAGAGACAGGGCTTGGATGTATAATAAGAACTTACTTGGACGTCGAGGATTGACCGATGAGTTTCGTACTGGGTTGGAACTATTTTTAGACTTTGCTAGTAGTAAATATGAGTTCATGAATGGAAATAAGTTAAGGTGTCCGTGTAGAAAGTGCAGTAATGGTAAATTTCATGTGTGTGATACAGTTAGAGAACATCTTTGTAGATTTGGGTTTACTCCGAATTATTATAATTGGACTTGCCATGGTGAACCATTTATATCTGACGAAGGATATCGAAGAAGTGACCAATTTTTAGTTAGGGAAGAATGTAGCTATTATGACCAATTGAACCCATACGAGAGGATGGTGATTGATGCAGCTGGTCAGAATTTTGTTTCAGATTCGAACCATGCAAGTACTAGTTTTACTCCTACGCCTGAACAAGTGGGTACTAGTCATGCATCACAATTGGAAGAGATAGGAGTAACGGGTTTTGATAAGAATGTGTGTAATGGAGCTTTTTCATCTAATCAGTTCTGGGAAGTGTTGAAAGCAGCAGATGAACCTTTATGGCCAGGTTGTGACAACCACACTAAGTTATCAGTGACAGCAAGACTGTTAAATATCAAGGCAGAGCATAATGTGTCGCAAGATCGCTTCAACTCTTTTGTTGAAGTAATGCGGGAAACAATGCCTCGTGATAACAGCATGCCAAGTGATTTTTACGATATGAAAAAGCTAGTAGATAACTTAGGTCTTCCGGTTGTAGGATTGATGTATGTAATAGGGGTTGTATGTTATATTAGAGAGATGATGAAAATGCAGAATCTTGCAAATTCTGTAGCCAACCTAGGTACAAGATTAACAGGAGGCAGGGTCGTAATCAGAAGCGTAGACCATGCAAGCAAATGTTTTATCTGCCCTTAATCCTCAGATTGCAAAGGCTTTATGCGTCTCAAGCCACTGTTGAACACATGACTTGGCATGCAAATCATGAAACAGAAAGTGGATCTAATGTGTCATCCTTCAGATGCAGAGGCATGCAAACATTTTGATAGAACGTACCCTGAGTTTGCGGACTGAAAGAACACGTCCACCATTGAGGTTGACCGGCAATCAAATTTGGGAGCGGGTGCAGGACTTTCCAACTGTTGTTCAGAACCTTCACGGTACGACTTTTGCGTATGGAAGTACACATAAGTGGACAAAACGCAGTATATTTTGGGATCTACCGTATTGGAAGGCCCATCTTATTCATCAAAATCTTGACGTCATGCACATAGAAAAGAATGTTTTCGACAATGTCATAAATACTGTAATGGATGTCACCGGAAAAATAAAAAACAACTTGAACGCAAGAAAAGATATGAGAGATATTTGTGATCGGCCAACACTAGATGTGGATGCAAGCAGCGGGGGACCAAAACCAAAAGCAGTTTATACATTGGATAGGGAGCAGAGGCGAGTTGTTTGTCAATGGTTGAAATCTGTGCGGTTTCCTGATGGATATGCTTCGAACCTCGGGAGATGTGTTGATTTGAATGAATGCAAGTTGACAGGTTTGAAGAGTCATGATTGTCACATATTGATGGAAAGACTAATTCCAATAGCTTTCAAGGAAGTTCTACCGAACTTTGTATGGGGCGCCATTACAGAGTTAAGCAATTTCCTGCATGATATTTGCTCGACAGTGTTAAAAGCATCACACATGGAGAAACTGGAGAGAGATATTCCAATTATTCTTTGCAACTTAGAAAGGATATTTCCTCCATCGTTTTTTGATTCGATGGAGCATCTCTTAGTTCACTTGCCTTATGAGGTCAAAGTTTCAGGTCCCGTCCATTTTCGATGGATGTATCCACATTTGAGAGGTAATTTTTTTTTAAATAAAGTTAAAATTACTTTATTATATATTATGTTCCGATAAGTTTCTTTCTATTGCAACTAGATTCGTATATCATTTGAAGAAAAAAGTGAAGAATAAGGTATGTGTTGAAGCTTCAATTTGTAATGCATATATTGTGGAAGAAGTGACAACATTTGCGTCATACTATTTTGAGCAGCACGTGCAGTGCAAGAGGCGGAGAGCAGGCAGAAATGATGAGGGCCCTAGTGATCCCAATTGCAAAGCATTCTCTATTTTCAATTATCTGGGTCGACCAAGCGGCGCATGTCAGTTTCGTTACTTAACAGGCGAAGAATTGCATGCAGCCCATACATATATTTTACTAAACTGCCCAGAAGTCGAGCCATACTTTGTGTAAGTGTAAATTTGCAAATATATATATATTATGTGTCAAATATTTGCTAATATATTATTGGTATTTATTACTAGGATTTTCCAAACTTCAATGTGTGGACTATCACCAAATGAGTTTGACCGTTTGTGCGATGAACAATTTGCAGCATGGTTCAAAACATATGTAAGTTGCCTATGGCCCAAAACCAAGTTATTTAAATTTTATACATCATTTATTAAAATATATTTTATTGACATTGCGTGTGTAACCTTAGGTTCACAGTAATCATAATGAACTTGGAGAGCAAGGATTGTTATATCATTTGTCATGGGGTCCACAGTTAAGAGTGCAAAGTTGGCCAGCATATTTCATAAATGGATATAATTTTCACACTCAAGAATATGGAATGGGAAAAGCCACAATGAATAGTGGTGTGTGTGTTCGGTCATCCAATGGTGGCAGTTCAAAAGATGATTTTTTATGGCTTGTTGGATGAAATCATAGAGATAGAGTACCCTGGACCTTTAATGATGCGGGTTGTGTTATTTAAGTGCAAGTGGTTCGACCCCGTCAAAGGAATGAAGGTGCATACAAAGTTTAATTTGGTTGAAATAAATCACAAGAAAAGGTATATGAAATATGAACCATTTGTCTTGGCACAATAAGCAATTCAAGTATGTTATGCATCATATCCTAGTTTGAAACGTGACAAAGCTGATTGGTGGGCTGTATGTAAAATCAAAGCGCGGAGAAAAATCGAGGAACACTGAAAGGATAGAGCCTATCAACAAGAGGAAGTTTGTAACACGGTTGAAACTAAGGAATATAACATTCCAACTTTACGAGATCCATGTGGAGCAATGATAGATGTGTATCCAACTGAAATTTGCGAATTAAATGTACAAGATGGTTCAGAATCTGATTTTGAGACAGATGATGAAGATGAAGATGAAGATCAAGACGAGGACGAAGACGAAGACGAGGACGAAGACGAAGACGAAGACGAAAATGAAGATTAAAATTGTTGTGACAAAACAATATGAGTTAAATTATTATTGCAACAAGTGTTATTTTGATTGTCATAATTATTATTATTGTTCTTGTTATTATTGTTATTGTTATTATCATTATTGTTGTTGTTATTATTGTTGTTGTCGATTATTCTTATTAATTTAATTGATTGTCGGAAAATTTGTCGCTAAATGACGACAAGTCAAATATTATTCGTGCGATGACATTTGCGATATTCTATTTTCCATTGGATTTGGATCGTTGCTAATTTCGTCGCTCATTTTACGATAACAACTTATTCGTGGCTACTGTTCATCGAAGAATTATCGCCGGAAGTGAAATTCACGGCAATTTTCTGAATCCGTCGCAAATTTGCGACGGATTCGAAAATGTCCTTTATTTTTGGAATTCGAAATAAATCCGTCAGAAAATTGCGACGGAAAAATATTATTTGTCGCAAAATTTTGGACAGAAAAAAAATACGTCACAAATTTGCGACGGACCAAAAAAATCCCTCCTAAATTTGCGACGGATCAAAAAAATCCGTTGCAAATCTGCGACGGACCAACATTCCGTCACAAATTTGCGACGGACAAAAAAATGTCTGTCGCAAATTTGCGACGGACCAAAAAAAGTCCGTTAGAAATTTGCGACGGACAAAATTTCCGTAGCAAATTTGGGACGGGAAAAAAATCCCCTTCCAAATTTGCGACAGACTAACATTCCGTCGCAAATTTGCGACGGATGTTTTTTGGTCCGTCACAAATTTGCGACAGACGTCTTTTGGTCCGTCGCAAATTTGGGACGGAAAAAAAATTCCCTCCCAAATTTGTGACGGAAAAAAAGTCCGTCGCAAATTTGGGACGAGAAAAAAATTCCCTCCCAAATTTGCGACGGACCAAAAAATGTCCGTCGCAA
Source organism: Syzygium oleosum (assembly GCF_021117445.2). Taxonomy (NCBI): domain Eukaryota; kingdom Viridiplantae; phylum Streptophyta; class Magnoliopsida; order Myrtales; family Myrtaceae; genus Syzygium; species Syzygium oleosum. The sequence goes on from NW_026607487.1 coordinate 10,903,968, forward strand.
ATTTGCGACGGATGAAATGTCACAAATTTGTGACGGACAAAATTTCTGTCGCAAATTTGGGACGGGACAAAAAGTCCGTCCCAATTTTGCGACGGACAAAAAAGTCCGTCCCAATTTTGCGACGGACAAAAAATGTCCGTCGCAAATTTGGGATGGAAAAATATTTGCCTCCCAAATTTGCGACGGATAAAAAAAGTCCATCGCAAATTTGCGACGGACTAAAAAAATGTCCGTCGCAAATTTGCGACGGATAAAAAAATGTCCGTCGTAAATTTGTGACGGACAAAACAGTCGTCGCAAATTTACGACGGACAAACGCAAATTGGCGTCCGTCGCAAATTTGCGTCGGACAAAAAAAATCCGTCTCTCTCTCTCTCCCCCTGCACGCGCACGTGCCCCCTTAGGCTTTTCTTGTTTTCTGACTGTCACGGACTGTTTTTCTCTTCTTCTTCTTCCTCCCGTTGTCTTCGCCGAGTGCCCTGGACCCCCGTCGCCGTCGTCGCCTGCCCGCCCTGCAGCTCGCAGCTGCCGCAGCTGTGAGTGCGCTTATAAATAGAATCTCGCCGGGGAACTGATCACTCTCGGGTTCTTGTTTTTAAAATAGAGATTTTGCTAGAATCGCACTCGATCGAATTTGGCCGTTATTTAGACCCTGATCTTGGCAGTCGATTTTCGGGAGTTTCGGGACGAAATAAATTGGACAGTGTCGATATTATTGTGGCCAGCATCGGTATTGCTAGGAATATGTGAAAAGTGAAATTTTGACCGGGTGCGAATTTGGACTAGGAGACCTCCCTCGTAGTGTATTTTGAGTTATTTTATTTTGGCCATTTGTCCTATAATAATAATTAGGATTTTTGAGAGCCGTTAGATCGTTTTTGGGTTTGAAATCGGACCGTTGGATCGCGCTCGAGTGCGCGTTGACTTTTCTTTTCTCTCTCTCTCTCCTCTGCCGCGCCTGTCCTCTCTGCGCACGTCCACTCCTCCCCTTCCCCATGCAAACTTTCTCTCTCCCTCTCTTCTCTCTCCTCCTTTTTCCTTCTCTTCTCTTTCTTCTTCTCTTCCTTCCCTTCCCCGACGCTGCTGCTTCTGCTCCTTCCTCCGCTCGATCACCCTCCGCCTCCGCCCGACGCCGCTCCACCAGCCACCGCCGCTAGCAAGCTCGGCCGCCGTCCGCCAGCCGCTGCCCCGACCGTCCTCTTCTCCTCCTTCACAGCGCGTAGCAGCCGAACTCGCCACCGTCGCTCAAGGCTTCGCGCCCGTGGCTGTCGGGCCGCGCTGCTGGGTTCGCCGCCGCCGTGCGCCCTCGCCGCACCGACTGCCGCTGCCGCCAGCGAGCGACCCAGCCATCGCCGAGCTTGCCACGTCCGGCCGTCGCGGTTCACCAGCTCGCTACCCGCCGGTTCGGGCGCCGCCACGAGGCCGCTCGCGTCGCCGCTGCCGCCCTGCCGCTGACGCCGCCGATGTGCCTGCCGCTGCCGCCGCACGGCCGCCGCCCGGCTAGCCAACCAGCCCGGCCACCAGCCCAGCCGTGCCCGGGCTCGGGCTTGCCAAGCCGTGGTCGGCTCGTCCCCCCACGGACTGCCGCGCGCCCGCGCCCTTGCCGCCGCCCGCGCCCGTGCCCTTGCCCGTGCCCGTTGCCCGCGCCCGCGCCCGTTGCCCGAGCCCGTGCCCTTGCCCGCGTCCGCGCCCATCGCCGCGCCCGTGCCCGCGCCATTGGCCGACCGCCGCGCCCACGCGTGTGCCTAGTCCGCACTGTTCACCCGGGCCATTCTAGGCTCGAGCCGACTTTTCCCGGGCCAAACTTAGGTAAGTGACTTCCTAAACTCTACCTAGTACTTTGGGTATTTTTAGACTTGTTTAGGATGTGATTAGTACCGGGTTAGGAATTAATTTAGGCGTGGGCTAATTAGATTGAGTGTGCCCAATTGATGAATTATTGTGGTGATAATTGTGTGGCTAATTTAGTGATTGACTGAGGTAAATAGCATGACTGAATTGTCGTGGAGCTTGTAAGTGAATTGGAATTAATTGAATGTGTTGACTTGAATGTCGGGTCGGTGGAATGATGTGGGGAGCATGAATTGAGTTGACTGATGTGGCGTGCTAGATTGTCATTGGTGAAAGGGTGGTGATTGAAATTGATTTATATGACTAAGAGCATGGTGAATTTTGTGTTGTGGTGCATGTGCATGTGAAAAGCCCGGATCGATCGGAGGGCTGAGCCTGAGGCGTGTTTACGCGGGCAGTGAAAGGTGAGTTAGACCTGAGGCATAGGTTACGCGGGTCATTGGAAAGGGAAAAATGTCCTGAGGCGTGGTTACGCGGGACGGAGCCCGGCTTGATCTAAGGGCTGACCTGAGGCGCAGTAGCGCGGGTCGTGGGAAAGTGTGAAATGTCCAGCAAGGGACGGAGCCCGGCTTGTTCTGAGGGCTGACCTGAGGCGCAGTAGCGCGGGTCGTGGGAAAGTGTGAAATGTCCAGTGAGGGACAGAGCTCGGCTTGATCTGAGGGCTGACCTGAGGCATAGTAGCGCGGGTCGTGAGAATGGGCCTGAGGCGCAGTGGCGCGGGCAGTGTGAAAGGACCTGGGAGGTCGTGAGTAAGTTGGCTGGACTACGCATGTTGCATAGTGTTTGATTATGGGGTGAATACTGCTAGGCATGGTATGGGACGTGCCTAAGTGGTTTTATCTTATAATCGAGACACGCGCGAGTGTTATTGTATGATGCATGGGAAATTTTCTTGTGTGCTCTGAAAATGAGTTATGCTGGATGCATTAATGTGATTTGACTATTATGCAGAGTTAGCGTGTGAATGGAGGCGAGGTATGTATGTTTATGTGATTTCTAGTGCGTCGTTAGTTAGGTTGCATGTTGAGACTTGTCTGGGTACGCATTGGCCTAGGTGGGATTTAGGGTGTTGCTTATTGAGACTCGTTCTCACGGTTATTATATAACCATTTTCAGATCTGCGGCCGTGATTGATTGAAGACGCCACCAGGGTATCTCGGGGATGGAGGACGGGTCAAGTTACCCTATATTTTGTGTGCCCCTCTTTTGTATAGCGAAGTAGGATATCCACCCACTGTTCCCTTTTGATGTTGTGTATTTGCAATTACTGTTTTGTGCTATCCCTTGTCATTATTTATTGTCTGGGTTATTTAATTTCGCTTCCGCTTGCGTAGTTCGTTTGGGTCGGCGACGCGTCCTGGGACGTCGCGTTCAATACGACCGTCGAAGGGGTGTCGCGATGCTTGTCGGGGTTCGGGGCGTGACAGCAGCCGTCGCCCCCGTCGCCATCGCCGCCGTCCCCGTCGCCGCCGCCGTCGCCGCCGTCCCCGTCGCTGCCGCCGTTGCCCCCATCGCTGCCGCCGTCCCCGCTGCCGCCCGCCCGCGCTTAGGGTCGCTGCCGCCTCAGGCGGAGCTCGCCGCCGCCCAACTCACCCGTGCGCCTCGCAACCGCCTCGCAGCCGCCTGAAGCCGTCGCCGTCCAGCCTCGCCCGAGCACTTGCCGTAGTCGTCGCCGCCCAGCCGCCGCTCATGTTTGCCCGAGGCCGTAGCCGCCGTCGCCGCCGCCCTCCACCGTCGCCGCCACCGCCGCCTAGCCGACGCCGCCCGGCCGCTCCCGGCCCGCGGCTCGACGCCGTCGCCGCCCAGCCGCCGCCCGACGCCGTCGCTGCCCAGCTCCACCGTCGTTCGCCCGGCCGTGGCCAAGCGCCTAGCCGACTAGCCACCACTTGGGCCCACGCCCGCGTCGAGCTCACCACTGGCCGACCGGCCAAAATATAATTATTGTTTGGTTTTTCTTGGTCTTGAACCAAGTAAGCAACTTCCTAAACCCTACCTACTATAATGAGTATTAATCGGATTTGTTTAGGGATTGTTTAGTGTCCGATTCGTTGGCTAAGTTAGGGGTCGATTTCAGGATTACATGTGGCTTTGATCGATGTTCGACTGGTTAATTTGTCCATTATATCACCGATTAAGCGTTCAATGATGATCGCGTGGTTGATTAAGCGTTTATTCAGAAAATGCATTAAAATTGAACAAGTCTAGAAAAATTTCGTGAAAATTAAAAGAAGTCATATTTTGGGAAAATATTAAATTTGTTGAATTTTTTTTAAAAAAATTTAAAAAAACCAAAATTTCAAAAAATCACAAAATGGCAAAAAATAACTGTGGCCACCCACTTTGAGTGAAATTTAAATTTTTTTAGGTGCAAAAAAAAAGAATTATAATAAAAAATTCAAAATTTTATAAAATGACTTAAAATACCTGTGGCCACCCATTTTGAGAGAAATTGTAATTTTTTTAGGTGCACAAAAAATGTAAAAATAATAATAAAATAAAAAATTTCAAAACTTCACAGAATGGCTTAGAATACATGTGGCCACCCACTTTGAGTGAAAAATAAATTTTTTTAGGTGGCGAAAAAAAAATTAAATATTTTAAAAATTTCAAAACTTCACAGAATGGCTTATAATACCTGTGGCCATCCACTTTTAGTGAAATTTTAATTTTTTTACGTGGCCAAAAAAATTAACAAATACAAAAAATAAAAAAATTTCAAAACTTTACAGAATGGCTTAGAATACCCGTGGCCACCTACTTTTAGTGAAATTTACCTTTTTTTAGGTGCCCCAAAAAAATAAAAAATAAAGAAATAACAAAATTTCAAAACTTTACATATTGGCTTAGAATACCTGTGGCCACCCACTTTGAGTGAAATTTAAATTTTTTTAGATGCCCACAAAAATTAATGGCTTATAATGCCTATGGCCAGCCACTTTGATTGATGATCGTGTGGTCGAGAACGAAGATCATGTGGCTGAAATTGATGTTTCATGGTTGTTCTTGTACTTGATGAATTATCATGTGGTTTGAAAGTGGATCGTGTGGTTAATTATGGCTAATGTCGGCTTAGCATGGCATATCGTGCTCATATATTGATATTTGATATCAAAATGAGTGCGATTCATAGTATATTTGTTCGTAGGAAATTGCCCGTCATAAATACTCGGCATTGGCTAATTAAGAGGGAACATTTTCTGTTTCTGAACTAAAATGGTAAGCTTCGTCATGTACGTCATTATGTGTTCGTAATACGTGTTCATATTTTTTTACATATTTGTCTAACTTTCCTACTTGTCAGTATAAACGTGAAGGTCACATGCATAGAAGACCAGCCTCTTCAACGTCCTCGTCTCCGTCCCTTTCCTCATCTCCTGTCCTTTCATCTAACCCTCAACCACAATATGCTGATGGACAATATGGACACGTTGGTCCTTCCTCCAGCGCTCAAGAACATGTTATGGGACTTGGCCACATGCCAACTGAATCTCCTCCAGTTCCATCTCCTTTGGCTCCCTCTCCTTCCGTTCCTCCTTATTATTCAGTGCAACATTCGCATAATGACGGAAACACAGGTGAAGAAGATCAACGATTCATGTTATACCCATTTGGAGATTCGTAAGTACTTCATTTTTTTTTAGTATATGTAATATTTATGGCTTTAGATATGGATGTCAACTGAATTGTCGATGTTGCACAATATCCGTATGTTTGCAGATTCACGGATGCTCCGTTTGTTGTGAGGGAACTGAATAAAATAGTAAAAAACTATTGGATGGGGCAGTATATTAATTACAGAAGTGTTCCACAAGAAGTGAAAGATTTGTGGTGGAATAAGTTCAAGGTAAGTTTTAGATATTCTATTTTCTCACCAACTAAGTTCGGCATAGTATATTGATGGTCAAAAATGATGTAAAGGGACCAGAACAATTCTTTAGTTTTCGGTACTAAAGGGACCAGATATTTTCCCCGAGATGAACTTAACAAAGTCTATCGCCGAATTGTCTGGTGCATGGTAATGGATATGTGACCATCATAATAACTTTCAGTTTTTCTTGTATTGATTGCAGCGGAAGTTCAGGTGGGCTGAAAAGGAAGAGAATGAAGTGAGAAGAATTTTTCAAAAGAAAGTCAGTGATTTTATACGAAATGTGATGAATAGAGCGAAGATCAAGAAAGTGAAGCTGGCTTTCATTACAGCTGACAATTGGACGGAAATTAACAGAATTTTGGAAACTGAAAAGAGTCAGCAAATCAGTGAGCTGAATAAAAAGAATCGCTCTTCTAGTTCTAGTGAAGGGTCTGCCACATATGCTGGAGGCTGTATCAACATTGGGGAGCATCGCAAACGACTGGTAAGTCTGTTAAATAAGTTATAAGTTAATTTAATTCAATTACTCATGTTTACATTTTGTAAGCACAAGAATTGGGGACGGAACCGACATTTGCAGCTACATTTGAACGCACATTTCAAAAGAAAGATAAGACATGGATTGGCGATCGAGCAAAATCTGTTAAGGTATGTAAGGTTATACTTTGGGCTTTATGAAAACTAGAATGAAAACCGTGAATGCTTTTTATATTTATGGTAGATATATATTTGAAGTTATTTTATTTTCATCTATATTGTTAATGTAGGAAAAATATGATGAACTTTTAATGGGCAATGCTAGTGGTAGTGATGGTTGTGTTGCGTCTGAGCCATCAGTTGACAGTATGGCATTATGGGTGGAGGCAACGGGTGGGATGAAAAAAGGAAAAATATTTGGGATGGGGTCCTTGTCAAGGATGTACATGCCGAATCATGCTGGAACTTCATCATCCAATGCGACTGGTCGAAGGAGGACACGACATGACGAGCATTTGACCCAAGAAGTGAATCAACTGAAAAATATAATTGTAGAGAGGGACGAAGAAATAAATGACTTGAAACAACAAATGCAAATCGTTATGCGACACCTCAACATCAATCGCGGTGAGGTTCCTCCTGTACCTCCCGCCAATTCAATAGGTGATGGGCACAATGATGAGCAACACAATGATGCTGAGATTGATGATGATGATGATGATTTTCTCGGTCCTTCTAGTTAAAATTGCCAAAATCGGGGGTAAGCTTGCTTCATAATCTTTTATGACATAAGTGCAGTTTCACCAAATATGTTCCTGCCCTACAATTACTTTTTGTGCACAACTTTCTTACAACAACAAGGTTCTTTGCTTGCGAAAAACTGAAAATTTAGAGATCCCAGGATGGCATGCTTGTTAAAAAAAAATCATGATATTTGAACATTGTAGAAATACATGCCTTAATTGACTTTGAGTCCTCTCTTGCTGGGAATTGGTGTTGGTAATTCACCTCTCTAAGTCATTAAACTGTTGCAATGCTGTTTTGACAAGGATCTAATTTTTCCTAGGTGACAGGAATACGGTTTACAAGAGTGAAAAAAATACAGTGGATGTCAAAGTTGACTCATATTCATATGTAAGAACATTGATGTTCGTTCTGAAACGTTTTTTTGCTAACCCTCTTATTTGTTTTTTTATACCTAGTTCCACATTCATGCATAAACACTTCTTTTATATTCTGGACTGATTGAATATCTTTATTTATGTATCCACATTTCATCAGGTGTTGACAAAAGTGATTGCTTTTGGTGTCCTGCCGAGTACCACAGCTGCCTAATCTTGTGTCTGGTTTGTCGATTTTTCGTTTTTTAAGCAGAATCTATGGTTGTCCCACCTCCTATGAATGTTTTGAATGTATTATAAGATTGGATATTAAATATCATCATGTCAGACTTTGCAACTTTGCATATATCATTATTTTTTGCGGACTAGCATATTTCCTTCAGTTACATTTTTCAATTATATGGCATTGTGTCTAGTTTGTTCGTTTTCTGTTTCTGAAGCGGAATCTATGGTTTTCTCATGTCGTTTGATTGTTTTGAATGTATTACATGATGTTCATTAATGCGTAGCTATTGATATGGACAAGTTTTGATGGCCGAAATGGTGTAAAATCTGCGACGAATATTTAGAGACGAATTTTGTGACCATTACAGTTCGTGGCTAATTTGCGACGAATCAAGTTTGTGCCTAATTTGCGACGAATACATTTTGCGACGAACTCTAATTTTGCGACGAATTTTGCAACGAATTTTGCGACGAATTTTGTGATAAATTTTGCGACGAATAAAGTTCGTGGCTAATTTTGCGACGGATTTTGCGACGAATTTTGCGACGAATAAAGTTCGTGGCTAATTTGCAACGAATAAAGTTCGTGGCTAATTTGCGACGAATTTTGCGACGAATAAAGTTCGTGGCTAATTTGCGACAAATTATTTGCGACGAATTTTGCAACGAATTTTGCGACGAATAAAGTTCGTGGCTAATTTGCGACGAATTTTGCGATGGATAGTGTTCGTGGCTAATTTGCGACGAATTTTGCGACGAAATATTTGCAACGGATAGTGTTCGTGGCTAATTTGCGACGAATTATTTGTGACGAATTTTGCGACGAATTTTTTTCCGTCGCAAAATTTTGCGACGACCTATTAGCGACGGAATTTTTTCCGTCGCTAAATTCGTCGCAAATTCGATTTGCGACGGATTTTTCCAAATTTTTCGTCGCAAAATTCGTCGCAAAAATCATGTTTTTTTGTAGTGTCACTTTTTGGTGTAAACACTTATGACGAATATTGTGTCTGTTCGACTAAGGTCCCCAATTTATATGCATATACTACATTCGCGGGACATGCAACAGTTGTTTCCATGTTATAAACTAATCTCGGCTTTCCTGCGCATTATATATAGTAAAATATTACTGTGTTTTAGTGCCCGCATGAGCCGGATGATGATTAAGCGGTAGGTAGATATGTTTCGATAGAATTCGAGGTTACGTCTATCAGGCGATCTTGAAATCGTTAGACACTAATACGGGCGTATGCGAAATGAAGATATTCTTGAATGTTTCATCTAGATGCAAGGGAAAACAATACGAGTTCGACGAATCTTCAGTTTCCACAGCTGACTTTACTTTCCCTGGCCAAAAATCCATTGACTTTGCGTTTCAGTTTGAGCAGCATTTTACTGACAAATCTGCTTCGTTCTGCAGTTCCAGTCATTTAGGGTCGTGAAACCGAACACACAATGCCAAGATTTAGGCAGGCCCCTACTATACAATCCAGGACCAGAAGAACTCGAAGTTATCAGTCAAGTGACGAGCAAAGTCTTCACAAATGCTCAAAGCTTGAAGGCACGCTATCTAGAAACAGGGTTGATTTCCAATTCCACTGCTGCTCTTTTGGGTTTGATTGAACGAAGAGAGAGACACCAACCCCTTACTAGAAATCTGCAGCAGAATCAAGAGTTAGAAAAAAAACTTGTGGGGGTGACTTTGAAAATCTTGCACCAAATGACATGTCGCAAATGAACTTTGCAATCAATGCATCGTGCGAGTCGCTGTGATTTGAACCCATTTAACGATCGTCTTATGATGGCTACTAGAGAGCACCCCTCTTATTTTCCTATCTTACCGTCGATCAGTCATGGATAAGACCAATAGCATTTCATCAGTCGATCCTTTCAGCTATATGAACTTAAGGTAGGAACAAAAATGACAGAAAAGTTTCAGAAAAATTAGGAGCGATCTGCAACTCTCGATCATTTCGGTCTCTATCTTTTGCGATAATTACAAAAAAAAAAGAGTCCTAAATCTATTGTACGAGTGCCAATTCAATCCTAAACTTTTTTAATTTGATCAATTTGGTCCTAATTTTTGACGATTTGCCAATGTAGTCCTCTAGCTAATTTTGACTAGAAATCGCTAACGTGAATAATTTACAATTTCTTAAAAAATTTCTTCCTTTTTTATTTTCTTTCCTTTTTTTTCTTTTTTCTGTATTTCTCTCCACCGGCCGCCCTTGCCAGTTGTTACCTGTCGTCAGCAACCGGTGGAGGCAAACACGAAAAAAAGAAAAAAAGGAAAATTAAAAAATTGCAAAAATTTTGCGTTGGCCGTGTCACGTGGGACGGTCAGTATCTACGTTAGCGATTTTCGGACCAAAAATGGCTAGAAGGCCAACATTGGTAAATCGTCAAAAATTTTAGGATTAAATTGACAAAATTGACAATTTTAAAACTAAATTGGCATCCGTATGATAGGTTTAGAACTTTTTTGATACTTTTCCCGCTATCTTTCCTTATGTGTTTGGTGGACATTGAATAAGATCAAAGTGTCATTCAACACAATTGCAATTCATTCTGCTATGGAGGTTTCTCTTCCAACATCACAATCCTCGTAGGTCAATGTCTTTCGCATAATGGATGAGCTCTAAAGCCCCTAAAGAAGGGGACATTGAGGAAGGATCCAATAAAATGCATCGTCAACTTGGGGTGAACGGTTCCAAGTTTCTTACAAATTCCACCTAGAACCTGGAATCTACCATCGGGTACAAGTTCCTCATTTTTTGGAATCTGGAACCTACCCGTCGGAATCTAGAACCTAGAACCTACCTTGTCACAGGTTCCGGGGTCTAACAGGTTCTTTTTTATTTTATTTCATCTTTAGTTAAACAAAACAAAAATGAACGCAATAATACTGAACAAGCTTGTCATTCACAAAAAAAAATACAAAAGACTAGTTTTCCTGACATTACGGTTCAAATAAATACAATTAAAATGAGAAGTCATTACGTGAATTGATTCTAGGGGTGAGCGGTTCCATGTTCCATACAGATTTCACCTGAAACCTATCCATAGGTTCCTCATTTTTTGGAATATAGAATCTACCCTATCACAGGTTCTAGGTCGGTTCCAGAGTCTATCTAGGTTCCACCTGTATTATTAATTAAACAATTGTAATGAACCATCACCTTTAATGACTACCACTTGCTGCTATGATCCACTGACCACAACTTATATTTAAACACACGAAGAATATGAAACATTAACAAGTCATAAAATGAAAGCTCAGACTAGTGGTTCCAGATTATATACTCATCTTCTAACGCCATGAAATACCACAGGATCACGCGAAGACATAAACCAAGAAAAAACACAAAAAACTTGTTTAGGTTTTAGGTTTCAAGTTCCAGGTTCCACTTATCTAGAACCTGGAACCTACTCGTCAAAACAGGTTTCCTAATTTTTGGAACCTGGAACCTACCCAGCATACCTTGGAACCTGGAACCTGGAACCTACAGGTTCCCATCGATCAGGTTCTTAGGTTCTAGGGTAGAACCTGGAACCATGCTCACCCCTATCGTCAACTGCCTTATTTTTTTTCTCTGGTCGAAAGCATTAATGAATGAATTAATTAATCGGGCTTGTCATTTTTCTAAAAAATGGCTTTTCGGAAAACATTCTCTAGAAACATCACATTTTCTACATAACAAGCGAAGCCTTCAAAACAGTTATAAATTATCAAGACAGACGAATATGTCATTTTACAAAATCGAGGGCTTGAAAACGGATAAAATCCATGAACTCGAATTATGGATTGTAGCTTGTACTTACTATATTGTTGCAAAAAGTTGCTTCATCTGTATAAAACTTACTTATGTGATGATATATATATCAAAAGTTATTTCGTACAATGAAAGAGCTACTAACTGCATATGGATTTCGTGAGAAATTAACTTTTCCCTAACAAGTCATTAACCGGGTTTAGAATCTATCGACTTAATCCTCATATATGCACACCAATCATTCTGTTCATAATAATTGGTTAAACCGATCGCCATTTTATAATCTTCTTTTGCAAGGATTTCCATGCTTAAACCAGCTGAAACTTAGAATTCGTGACCATTATAGTAAATAAAATGAGAAATGCGCACTATACTGTAAATATTCCAGATCGCAGCGTTATTTTCTAAAGCCAACACTGTTCTTAAGCTACGCCAGATCCTCAATTATGAAATGCAGACTAATGTTGATACGCAACCTTTTATTGAAGAAAGTGTTCAAAGCTTGAAGGCACGCTATCTAGAACAGGGTTGATTTCCAATTCCACTGCTGCTCTTTTGGGTTTGATTGAACGAAGAGAGAAACTCCTCTTACTAGAAATCTTTAGCAGAGTCAAGAGTTAAAAGAAGAAAAATTGTGGGGGTGACTTTGAAAATCTTGCACCAAATGATATGTTCTGATTGAATTTTGCAATCGATGCATCGTGCAAGTCGCTGTGATTTGAACCCATTTAACGTCGTCTTACGCTAACTACTAGAGAGCACCGTTCTTATTTTCCTACCTTACCATCGATCAGTCGTGGATAAGACCAATAGCATTTCATCGGTCGATTCTTTCAGCCATATGAACTCGAGGTAGGAACAAAAATTTTAGAAAAATTTCAGAAAAATTATGAGCGATTGGCAACTCTCGATCATTTCTATCTCTATCTTTCGAGATAATTACAAAAAAAAAAGTACCAAATCTATTGTACGGGTGCTAATTCAATCCTAAACTTTTTAATTTGATTAATTTGATACTAAAATTTTGGACGATTTGCCAATGTAGTCTTTCCAGCTAGTTTTGGCTGAAAATCGTTGATGTGAATAATTTACAATTTCTTAAAAATTTTCTTCCTTTTTTCTTTGCTTTCCTTTTTTCCACATTTCCCTCCGCCGGTCGCCGGCTGCCCTTGCCAGTTGTCACCTGTCGTCAACGATCAATGGAGGGAAATACAAAAAAAGAGAAAAAAAAAGGAAACTTAAAAAAATTGCAAAAATTGTGCGCTGGTCGTGACGTGGAACGATTGGCATCCACATCAGCAATTTTCAAACCAAAGACCGACATTGGTAAATCGTTAAAAGTTTTAGGACTAAATTGATAAAATCGAAAATTTGATGAACAAATTGACATCCATACGATACATTTATAACTTTCTCAGTACTTTTAACGCTGTCTTTCATTACGCGTTTAGTGGACATTGAATATGCTATTTCGTTCAAAAGATCAAATTGTCATTCAACACAATTGCAATTCATTCTGCTATGGAGGCTTCGCTTCTAACATCACAATCCTCATCGGTCAATGTCTTTCGCATGATGGATAGGCTCTAGAGCCCGTAAAGAAGGGGACATTGAGGAAGGATCCAGTAAAATGCATCATCAACTGCCCTTTTTTTTTTCCTGGTCGAAAGCATTGATTTAATATAACAGACCAAAAAAAAAGAAAAAGAAAGCATTAATTAATAACAAATATTTTCTTTTGTAAGGTCGATGGAAGTCCACATATGCTTTACAAACAGATGGAAGTTATGAACGCGGACGAATAGGTCATTGTACAAAATCGTGGGCTTGAAAACTGATAAAAATCCATGGACTCGAATTATGGATTGTAGTTCGTACTTACTAGATTGTTACAAAAATTGCTTCATTTGTATAAAACTTACTGGCAAAAGGACATCAGAAGTGCCATAAGTTGTATATGGAGGACACTTTGGTGCCATAATTTTTTTTCGGATCACTTTGGTGTCGAGTCGGAGGAAAAGAGATCACTTAAGTGCCAATTTGGCCGGAAATCCGGCGTGGCATTTTTTATTAATTTCTGACGCCGACGTAGCTCGCCGGAGGATGAGTCAGTGTGTATAGTCAGCATTTTTTTTTATTTTAAATAATTTTTTTCCTTTTTTTTTTCTCTTCTTTCCTTTTTCCTTTCTTTTCTTCCTTCGCCGGCCGATTGCCGGTGGCCGCCGGCTACCAGCGAAGCCTGGGAAGGGCTAGGTGAGGGCGGCCTTGCCCATGGCCGGCGAGAGGCAGCCTCGCCAGATCTGGGCGAGGAGACCCTCGCCGGCCATGGGCTAGGCGACCCTCGCCAGCAATAGGCAAGGCCGCCCCTCGCCGGCCATGGGCGAGGCCGCCGTCGGCGAAGGGCGGCCTCGCCTGTCGCCGGCGAGGGTCGCTTTGCCCAGATCTGGCGAGGCCGGAGAGGGGTGGCCTCGCCTGTCGCCGGCGAGGGGCGGCCTCGCCTGTCGCCGGCGAGGGTCGCCTCGCCCAGCTCTTCCTGGCCATCGCGCTCATGCATCGTGCCCGTGCATCGTTCATGGCCCATGCGAGGCCGCCCCTCGCCAGCCATGGGCAAGGCCGCCCTTGCCCGGCCCTTCCCGGGCTTCACCGATGGTCGGGCCGGCCACGGGCAACTGGCCGGCGAGGGGAGAAAAGAAAAAAAAGAAAAGAAAGGAAAAAAAAAGGAAAAAATTATTTAAAATAAAAAATGTTGACTGTACACACTGACTCATTCTCCGGCGAGCCACGTCGGCATCAGAAATTAATAAAAAATGCCACGTCGAATTTCCTGCCAAATTGACACTTAAGTGATCTCTTTTTCTCCGACTTAGCACCAAAGTAATCCGAAAAAAAGTTATGACACCAAAGTGTCCTCCGTACACAACTTATGGCACTTCTGGTGTCCTTTTGCCAAAACTTACTTATGTGATGAGATATATATCGAAAGTTATTTTGTAGTATGAAAGTGCTACTAACTACATATGGATATTATTTATTCACGAGAAATCGACTTTTTCCTAACAAAGTCATTAACCGGGTTTAGAATCTCTCCACTTAATTAATCCTCACATATGCATACAAATCATTCCGTTCATAATAATTAGTTAAACCGATCGCCATTTCATAATCTTCTTTTGCAGGGATTTCTATGCTTAAAGCAGTCGAAACTTAGAATTCATGATGATGCTTAATGTAGTAAACAAAATGCAGACACAGGCACCATCCTGAATATATTCGAGATCGCAGCGCTATTTTCTAAAGCCAACGCCCCTTCTTAAGGTAAGCCAAATCCTCAATTATGAAATGCAGACTTATGTGAATTTACGAGTAATATATATTTCAACAACAAATGAACAGAAAGGGCATTTGGTCTAGTGGTATGATTCTCGCTTAGGGTGCGAGAGGTCCCGAGTTCAATTCTCGGAATGCCCCCATGCCAATTATGTTTTTTCCCCCGGACCAACCACGGGCTTTTCATTGTGATAGTTTCTTCGAATGAAAAAGAATCAATGATTCGGCCCAATTTCTGGTGGGTCGAACGGCAATTTTTTTTTTGCGGTGGGTCAATTTTAAGAAATTAGGTTAGTGGGTTTCAATTACATATTCAAACCCAAAATCATAACTTGGGTCACTTCAACAAACGTGAACCAAAGAGCTTCTTCTAGTATAAGGACAGGAGTTTTTGGACATGAAAGAGCCCATTCCACACCGATCCTCAATTCCTACATTGGGAAAATAACACGAATGGTCAATGAATTTTATCTCAATATCTAATGTGATATCTTTAGCCTAGCGAGTAATGTTGTCCCTGAATTTTTAAATTGTTCAGTGTGGTACTTGGACATTTTTGGTACATATTCTATGTAGTCCTTGGACTATATGAAATTTTTTAATGTTGTCATTGAACTTGAATTAATGGAAGGATAAATATTGAACATTTTCATATAGTTCTGGGGCTAAATTGAACATGTATCAAAAGTTTGAACAAATTAAAAGTTCAAGGACCACATTGCATATTGAGATAAAGTTCAGAGACCACATTGAACAAATTAAAAGTTCAAGGGCCACATTGCACATTTGTCAAAAGTTCATGAACCATTTATGTCATTATCCCTCCTACATTTGCAGCGTGACAAATAAGCTTGTCTCCATCTTTCAATAACAATCTGTCTGTCCCTCTTACTTGAACATTATGTTCAAGAATGCAATCGAGTGTGAACTCTTTTAGTTAGGATAGTCAAGTCGCAAAATTTGAAATAGGGCTTAATGGCTGCCTCTCTCGAAAGTCAAAACCAAATGCAATGCGGAGGACATAATTTGATTGGAAATTCATGCACATGTTAGTATCTCGAGGCCCATGATTTGTATAATTTCAACATATAGCAATCATCATATCCTTTGTCATATAAACATATGTATATCTCCCATTTCATTTAAACTCTCCATTATTTGGGTTTGGAGTCCTTCTGATTTCGTGGTCTCTCTCCGTCCTTTTAACGGTTCCACTTTGGTCAAAGGCTTCACACATCACTAACACACCACCTCACCACTAAACCAAAACGAAAATCCTATTAAAACCCTAAAACAAATAGAACTATAGTCTATAGTCTTATCAAATTAGAGATAGGCTATTTTTATCATTCAAAAGCAAAATCCATATAAAAGTCATGAAAAAATATAATGATAGACAGTTCCTCTCTTTCAAGGTGTTACATTGTATTTCATCAACAAAGGAGAAGCTACAAAAATCATTGGGATTTTGCATGTGAACATCCTTTACGTTTGCCCCGAGGTTTCAGAAAAGGCGAGAAACTACAATTTTGGTATAATTTCCTCAAACTTTTCTCAATGCTATTGAATTTCAAGGAGTAAAATATGAGTACTTATGCTTTCCCATCAAAATTTTAAGCGTTATTCAACTTTTAGAAAATGAAGAAGAGATATGTATGCGAATTTACGTGTTATTCGAGTGTTGTGAAGTTTCGGGGACCATATTGAACAAATTAAAAGTTCAATGGCGACATTGTACATCGGGCTAAAATTTAGGGACCACATTGAACTAATTAAAAGTTCAGGAATCTCATTATACAATGAGTCAAAGTTTATAGATTATTTGTGTAATTATCCCTTATGTGTTTGACAGAGTGCGCAAGCCATCCCAATGCACATCAGATTTCCGGACCCATGCTTACTCGTAAAGGAGAGATATGCTCGCAAAGTCTACAAAGCAAGACCGACTACTCAAATTAAAAGAGGATGGGACCATGACCATGCATCTCTCGTGCCGTATAGGATAAGGCTATGCATCGCAAACATGTCGAGTAGTGTTCTAGGGACTCGCCCTCGCGACTGGGTCAACTATGTGAACAACAACATAGAGGCTCGTATATGAATCGGCACGAGTTCTTGAATGCATGACTTTTTTGAATGTGGGTCGAGTTATCATAAATTATTGGATGGACCTTTTTAGAATCGAATGTTACGTCAATCGGTCATTGGAGATGGCCCAGTTGGGTCCTATGTGTGGAAAATAGCTCGCACTTCGCTTTCTCCATCTCTATGGTTATTTGGTATAGTTTCGTACCCCATCGTGGAAACAGAATGTACACGTCCAATTAATATTGGTAAACTTATATAATTAACCTATGCGCTAGATTATGACTAAGAAATTTGCTAGAGGGAAAAAGGACAATATCTACCACTATTGCTTAGCGTACTGAGATGAGTATAGAGCAATCGTAGTTTCTTACGGGAGATAATGACACAAATGATTTCTAATTTTTTGCTCAATGTGCAGTGTAGTCCCTGAACTTTTATATTGAACATTTTCATATAGTTTATGAACTAAGTTGAACATGTATAAGAACCATATTTAACAACTTGAAAGTTTAGGGACCATATTGCATTTTGGACTAAAGTTCATGGACTACATTGGATAAATGAAAAGTTTAGGGATCACATTACATATTAAGTCAAAGTTTAGGGATCATTTGTGTTATTGTCTCTTTCTTACGAGGCAATGAAATAGTAAATTTAGCTTAACTTGATGGGCATGGAGACGTCATATTTTCCCGATAGTAGAAGAAAATCAAGTCAAATTGCTTTTTAACTTTACTACAGCCTCTTGTTAACATAGGGCGACCTTCTAGGGGGTCGACAATTAACCATGGAGTCGGATTCAACTTGCTCATTCTTATTTGAGCACCTCATGAAGAAGAGGCATGCCATTACTGATAGTAGACCTCGGTTTGTCCTCTTTTTGCGGTAGTTAAACGTAAGCCCGTTTACTTTTTCGGATATACCCGATTCATATGAGTCTATTATTTATATGAATTTTCGGATCATGTAGGTCTTAAGTGAGGTCTATCTCATCCAATGACTTATATGAGTTGGATTGTGTGGAAAACGCGTAACCGTAGACCAAAAGGAGAAAAAGTAATGCAAGCAATTACCTGCTCTATAAACCAAAACTCTTAAAATACGGTGGGTTTTAGCTTAAAGGTCCTCTTATACGTGGCTAGCGGGTGTAAGACAATAAAATTATATGTGTAATCATTTACTGTAAAAAAAATCAAATCGTTAGAGGACGAAGATGGGCCAACGGGCATGCAGCCTGTTGGAAAAGGGGTTGGAGGGGTGGGATCGGAAAGTACTAGGTTTGGATTCAATCCCCGTGAGCACTGCACACGTGTGTGTATATATATATATATAGTAGAGAGGAGTGAGATAAATAAACAAAAAAAAAGAGAGAAGGAAGGACGAAGATGGGTATTGTGCATATTTTATTTTAGCTTCAAAATAGCCACCTCTGTGGTGGGAAATGGAGGAGGAAGGGAGAGAAACTCATCTGTGTTCAATCTCATTTTCTCAGTGCCTGGCCTCCAAGTAAAGGCTTTCGTTTTAAGTGTACTTTGAGCACTAAACGCTATTAGTAAAGACAAAGACAGATGAAAAAGAAGAAAAAGAAGTGAAATCTCAGCAAATGTGTAACCATGAAATCATCTCTAAGTTTCTCTGCGTGATGAAGAGGACCGCAACTATAGAAGTTGTCCATCCGTCATAATTCTCCCGCGTCATCTTTGGTTGAGATTTCAGCACGTTCTCTAAATTTGACTAACCTAAACTTAGTTCAGACCGTAAATATGTGCCCACTAAACCCATCAAACAAGTGAGTTGAGATATGTTTGGATCGGATAAAAAATGATCCGATCTAAATTAACCTATTTGACCCATTTTGACCCATTTCCATTCAATATAAATTTAATGATCCAAACACGGCACAACGTACGCCCGACCCGATCCATATTGCTAAAACACAAATTTAACTGAGTGAGGGCAAGAGAGAGTGAAGAGAGAGTTATAAAAGTGATTTGAGTCTAAATAAGTTGTGAACCCATTTAATACTCATATTATTTTGGGTTTTACCATTCTAAACCCATTCACTAAATATAACTAACCCATATAATAACTCAACCCATTAAATATGAGTTAAGAAATAGGTTTATGACCCATTTTGACGGGTCTACTGCATGCACTACACAATCCTTTAAATTTAGACTCCATTTGTTTCGCGGAAAACATTTTCTGAAGAACATTTTCCTCATTATTTGGCGTTCCTTATTCGAGCGTTAATGACTTACCACGAGCAGTCGAGAAACCAGGCACAAGAACCAAGATCATTAGTCCAGCCTCGATTTGGGCAAGGCCACTTGGGTCCCCATAAAGACCGCATGCACCGATCTCTCGTCCACAAAAGCCGAAATCAAGAACCTGGTGCCTATGCACAGCTTCTTGGTGCCCCAGCCACGGTCCATAAAGGCCGAGCCCAAGGCCTCAGGTGCCCATGCTCAGATCCCTCGCATTCGGGCTCGTGTTTATAAAGGTCGAGCACGGGAACTAGTGACCCGGGTTGCTGGCGCTCGAGCTCGAGTTTGGATCCATTGAGGCTGGATCGGGCACGCCGATGCTCATGCCGAGGTCCTCAACGAGCATGCCCAAGTCCTCCATGACCAGTCTCAAGTTCGGCCTCGATAGATTTGGGCATGGGCATTGGGGTCCGAGGCTTTGGCCTCGATGGACTTGGGCTCGGATGTGGGAAATCTTGGCACTAGCACTAGAGTCTCGAGCCCATATCGGGCACGAATACCGGGGTCCCAGGCCAAGGCGTCAGATACCTAGGCACTGGCACGGGGGTCTCGCGCCTCGGTCTCAATGGACTTGGGCTTGGGTATAAGGGATTCGAGCGCAAGCACTAGGTCCTAGGCCACGCCTCTATGGACCCAGACTCAGGCTCCAAGGACTTAGGTATGGGCACCGGGGTTCCGAACCTTGGCCTCGATGGACTTAGGCTCTGACGCGAGGGATCCGGGCATCGGCATAGGCACAGGGATCCCAGGCCCAGCCTTTGTGGACTTGGGTTCAGGTGCCTTGGACCCAAGCACGGGCACTGGGGTCCCGGGCTCAACCTCAATAGACCTAGGCACCGGCATTGGGGTCTTGAGCCTTAGCCGCTTGTTAGTCCCGAGCACAGGCATGGGGATCTAGGCATGGGCATCGAGGTCTTGAGCCTCGATGGACTTAGGCCCAACCTCTTTTGACCCGAGCCCAGCCTCGATGGACGTGGGCATGGGCATGGGGTCTTGGCCCCGACTAGCCTCTGTGGACTCGAGCCCGGTCACCGGGGTCCCAAGCCCTACCTCGATGGACATGGGCACGGGCTCCAGGGTCCCAAGCACGATCACAGGCACGGGCACAAGCACCCTGGTCTCGGGCCTTGGCCTTGATGGACTCAGGCTTCGGTTCAGGGGATCCGGGCACTACTTTTGTGGGTTCGAGCTCAGGCGAGGGGGACCTGAGCAACAGTACTGGGATCCTATGCTCGGCCTTTGTGGACCCGAGCCCTAATGCTAGGGCATCGGTCATGGGCACCTGGGCCTCAGGTTTGGCCTCGATGGACCCAAGCTCGGCGCTTAAGACCCGAGCACCGGCATCATGGTCTCGGGCCCGACCTTGATGGACCCAGGCACAGGCGCTAGGGACTCAGGTTTGGGCATTACGAACCCGGTTTTGGGCACAGGGATCTGAGTACCGACACTAATGTCTCGAGCCCGGCCTTAATGGACGCATGTCATATAATTTTCCTACGTTTACCTTTTCAAACCCTTGAATCTTTTCCAAGCGTGGCAAATTCAAGCACGTGCATTTTTCTAGATGATCGCAACGGCTTCCGTGTGAAGAAGATGTCAGAGCGAACGTATTCGGCTTCTTTGGTCCAAAATGGTAAACTGTATTTTCCAAGTTTTAGACTCTCGCACATTGGAAATTCCAAAATCTTGTTTGTTCTTCAAAATTTGGGAAAAAAAATATTTTTGTTGTTGTTGTTGTTGAAGATTTAGAGAATTACGAAACAAGCTGTGTACACAAATCGCCGGGTCGATATTTCTTGACTTTGAAAGTCCATGATCAACATTTTAAATTTCGACGAAATTGTAAAGAAGTAACTTTGTGCTTAAAAATATCGAAAATCAATGGGCAAACTCTAAATATCTCTTGACATTTGTGAAAACTCAAGAAAGGGTGGGAGCTATTTTGCAATTCATTAATTAGATAAGGAGGAGTTGATGTTTTCTAAATTTTTAATCTTTTGAAATCGAGGGTTGTAATTGCATCTCGACCACTATTCGTTTTTTAGTGTGATACGCTATAATGTTGAAGGTGCGAATCGAGTCAAGTACTCGAGAGCATGAATTAAAATATATATATATAGTCGCACATATTTGAATATTTAAATATCAAACCACACTTTCATATAATAATTTAAACTTGTGAAATAGTCGACAATGATCCTAAAAAATCTTACATGGTATAAGGGATCCACGTTTGCCTTAGGCTAAAGTTTTTTAAAATACTTGACAGTGATCCCACAAAATCTACCAACACATTTCCTTTCCAATATTTAGGGACAATTTCGAAAAACTACTTTCCAGCCGAAAAAAACGTTTCTCGATGGAAAATGAGTTACCAAAATTATGTGTTTGTTTGGTCGACATGTACAAATAAGAAAATCTTGATACTCTTTTATAACGAACCATGATTTCAATTGGGACTCTGAGTTCAAATTGGGTTCGACCCTGCTTGGGAGCAACTCGGGTCTAGCCGCTGGCGAACACAGACCGGGTCGGCGGACCCCTCCAGCTCCAAAAGAAAGTTAAGGAGAGAAGAAGGAAACGGTTCGAGTGTGGACACGGCCGATTTTAGGGTCCAATTTTTGGACACCCAATGGAGGACTTGACCGTCGGGACGAGCCGACCGCAACTTGCTAATAACTAAACAAGTAATAAGCAGCAGCGAATCTCGCAAACACCTAAAAGAAATAATCAGATTCCTCGTTCGCGTTCAAAGCTGACCTCGTTTGTCTTCCTCTTACTGTAGCTGTCGTTGGTTCCACGACTTCGAGAAGCATTTGACAATGGGCGTCTTTCTTTGAGCTTTGATTTTCCTTTTTCTTTTTCCTCCATTTTTTATTGGTCTGGCAGGACTTTTTTGTTTTTAACTTTCACTCCGCGTGAAATCCTCTGTTCACAACGGTCTCGGATGTCGGAAAAGGCACGCAATCAATAGTTCATCGCAATCGTCAGGGTCCTGCGGAAATTGATTTTTGCCAAACGCAATTGGAATTAGAATATCATGCAATGAATTATTAACCCGAAAGTGGGCCCACACGTGAAAGAAGTTGGGGGCGGACGGAGAATGTCCTACCTCGATCCGAACCAAGGTCATAACAATATGCATAACTAATGAAATGTACTCAATATAATGTCTAACGAGTTCTTTAATCGTAAATATCATTACGATACGATTGACCCACACGGCCCATCGATTCAACGTCCGAGAGCTCGTTGCTCACGTGTTCTTAATGGACAGAGTAGGAATGAGCAGTTACAGGTTTCGTATAGGTTTCACCTGAAACCTGGAACCTACCCATTGAAACGAGTTTTTCATTTTTTGGAACCTAGGACCTACTTTGTCACAGGTTCCAGGGTCGATTTCAGGGTCTACTCAGGTTCCACCTGTATTATTAGTTGAACGATTACAATGAATTATCACATTTAATGATCACCACTTGCTGCTACAATCCACTGACCACAACTTATATATAGACATATGAAGAATATGAATAATTAACAAAGTAAAAGTATCAATGATAAAATGGAAGCTCAAATTAGTGGTTCCTGATTATACACTCATCATTGAATGTTATGGAATATCGCATGATCGCACAAAACCATACACCAAGAAAAATATAAAAACTTGTATCCTAGAACCTGGGACTTACCCGTCAAAACAGGTTCCTCAATTTTTGGTACTTGGAACCTACCATGCATATCTTGGAAACTGTAACCGACAGGTTCCCATTAGTTCTATTTTTAGGTTTCAAGTTCTACTCCGGAACCATACTTATCCCTAGGATAGAGTCTTAAGTGAAGTTTATGACATATGGCAACGATCGATTGACTTGAAACAACGAAGCAAATTAGAATCCGAGTCAAGAAGATCCATTTACCTAGGGATAACTGTAACGTGCAAGTTAAGAGCAGGTTGAGATTCTTGTGGAGTGAGATCTGGACACACAATGGAGTTTACCATTTAAGATACAAGAGAAATCAAAGTAAAAGGACGCCAAACGCATCACTCAGCACATTCAACATAGACAATACACTATGAACAAGAATACAAAACATCATTCAACGCATCGGAAATCGTGAGGAGCCCGTCAAATATGAAGAAATATCAATCGGATTAAATCTTGCCCAAGTTTGAATTCCAAATTCGAATAAGATTAGCTTTCCTAATTCCAACGCTTGTCTTCGACTGTAAAAGTCTTCCAGCCGTGTCTTGTAAGTTTTACTTTCTCTACGCACTTCATCGATTTCCTTTAAGAAGTTCACGTCCAAATTCAGCTATCGAGTAAAAGCATGGCTTCCAAGAACGCAAGCCATTCATCCCGATTCGATAAAGTTCCTCGCAATTCAAAATCCATTCACTTTCAATTTCGATACTTTAATTGGCCCATCGGTAATCCTCAATTAGGATTTAACCATCGAATTCCCGACAAACGCTTGCAAAGTGAGGTGATCGCGTCCGGCGGTTTGTGATCACTTGACCAACTTGCTCGAGTTCAATTCCGGGCTAAAGGTGGATTCCACACGCAATGTACGATGTCCGAGGTTCCCAGCTGCTCCAAGGAGAAAATTATCCGTTTTTTTTTTTTTAGTCAAGGGAGAAAATTATCCGTTCGTCGGTATGAAATCGGGCGGGTCCCGACGACTCCCTCCTCCTCCACCAATTACAAACAAGGACGGGAAAATCCAATCATGAGTCGGTCTCTCAATTCAATCCTCGCACTTTCCCCAATAAGATTTCGTGATTCAGCGATTACGTATGTATGACCCGTGTTACTTACTATGCCATGCATCGTTCGGAAACGCATTCTAATTTTCCCAAAGGTGCACTTTTTTGGGGTCCTCCAACACATGTATATTTGACTTTCTTTCGGCCGAAAATAGAGGAGGAGAAAGAAGGAAGAAAGGTAGTAGCTCGGCCAGATCTCCGTTGTCTCACTTACCCTAGACTTTATGCTAGTCTATTATCCTTGTAACATGCCTCGATATTTCCATATCTATAAGCACTCGCCGATGAAGGCTCGGCTAGTTACTAATCATCCATTGCCGACTCGTTTTAAGGATTCTTGATTAAGCAAGTAGTCTAATAACTAATTATCCATCGCCAAGAGACGGCGTAACCTTGGCGTGAGAACTTGTATAATTAAGCGACGCCCCACAAGAAAAAGATGCTTTTGAAAAAGAGTTACATATTAATTTTGGATCGTGGACTCCGTATCATAAATTTCTTTCTGAATTTTCAATAATATCCATCCATCTTGATCATGTAGGTCCCTATTTTATAAGTTTGCTTGGTCAAAATTGATTAGTTGGACCATATAGAATATGTAAAAATGACGCAGAGTCAGCTTATTCAGGTTGATTAAAGGGTAATATCATTTTATTATAAGTTTGCTGACTTTATATTATTCGGAGACGTTTGAACCCACGAACATGAATATTATTTATTTGAGCCACAAATATATAAATACCAGCTGGAAATTTCTGAGCCGCTCGTAGAATTATGCATCCACCAGTTATCAAATGTTAAAATATTTTCCTCTCAATTAAAAGATTAGAGGAAAAATAATTGTTGAAAGGGACTGTAGAACATGCACTGATGCAGATATTTGATGCATGGATAAAAAATATAAGCATTGATGTTTGATGTATGCGTGATTTAATATTTAAGTCTTTTAACACTAACAATTAATTAAATAGCACGTACGATTTGGATGCGCTCAACGTCAAGCTCATACCCACGAAGGACAGAGAAATGTACAACATAAAATTTACATAGTTTTCTTTCTTTTTTAGCACCTTCCTCAGTCAAGTGAATTTTTTTTTTTATGGCTGGCCCAAAAATAGAATTTATTTCTATGCACTATGCAGTCACTGCTTATGCCATTGATCCTTAAGGCAACCATCAGCTACTTTGTTTTCTCGACATATAGTCTAATTCAAAAAGAATAGTCTACTAACAATTAATTTTTTTTTTTATGTCCGATTGCTATCACTCGGGAATATTGAGGAATAGAATTTGAACCGTGTATCTAAAACATAAATAAAAAATTTGTTCTTTTATCACTAAATCGAGTCTATGAGAACATGTTGTGCTTGGATTTATAATGAAAAGGGATAATGACGGAAATGGTTTTTGAACTTTGGTTAAATATGCAATGTGGTCCATGAACTTTCAATTTATTCAATGTGGTTCCTGAACTTTAGTTCAATGTGCAATGTAATTCCTGAACTTTTAATTTGTTTAATGTGGTCCCTGAACTTTTGGTACATATTCAAACGAATCCCTAAACTAATCCCTCAACATTTTCATATAGATTATGGATTAGTTTAGAGATTAGTTTGAACATGTACCAGTAGTTCAGGGACCACATTGAATAATTTAAAAGTTCATGGTCACGTTGCACATTGAGTTAAAGTTCATGGACTACAATGAACAAATTAGAAATTTAGAGATCAAATTGCACAATACCAAAGTTCAGGAATCATTTGTGTCATTTATCTAAAGAAAAGGAAGCGGGCTATATTTCTTTGATCAGGTTCCAAATTTACAGGGCTATGTGTGCTGCTGTATCTTGTAAACATCATGCATGGAAGTATTTATTGCTATTGCTGTTCCTGTCATCACCACCATCATCATCAGCAGTTCGCCATTTTTATTGGACGAAATGAAGTTCCGGAGCAAGAAGTGTCACTGAGGTTGGTGCCGTCGCAAACGTGAAGGAAAAGGGTTGACTCGGGAGAGAAACAGTGCCCAGTTCTTGAGCTTAATGGCTTTGTCTACGGATCTGAATGGGACCACACCTGTCTCTCTCTCTCTCTCTCTCTCCATTGTTACAGTGTTTTCGGTTTGAGCGACTTTCTGTCGCAGCTTCCATGGTCGTATTCCTCGCATCCATCTTACGCGTCTAAAAGTCAAAAGTCATATAAGTCATACTTCCCTTCCCATTTCATCGATTCATCTTTTCTCGTCTCTGCGTTCATATAAAGACACCCGGCTCCTCCATACCCTTTGTGCCTCGTTTTGTCCCTGCACTGTTAGACACATCTAAACCCGCATAAATCTGATCTTTGTATTCAGGTCGAGTCTCGAGAAGAAGGGCTCTCTCTTAAAAATCGCTTGTTTCTTGAGAGGAGAGCTGAGCGAATGAAAGATTAGAGTTGAGCCCATATTGATCACCTGAAAACCCAGATAAAAATTAGTTCAGAATATTTACTCGCGGCAGAGCCACCGTAGAGAGAGGGTGAATCCATGGCAGCTACGACGGGAGGGAGGTCGCTGGAGCAGACGCCGACATGGGCGGTCGCCGTCGTCTGCTTCGTTCTGGTTCTGGTTTCCATCATCATCGAGTACATCATCCATCTCATCGGACAGGTTAGCCGACGAGGGTCTTCTTGATTAGCTTTTCGGCACAAACTTGCATCACCATGTACTCGAACAACTACAACCATGATCTCATATTGCTTCTTTCTCTATCTCTATAGTGGCTGAAGAAGAAACACAAGCGCGCACTCTACGAAGCGCTTGAGAAGATCAAATCCGGTATGCAATCTGTTGAATCGAAATATGACTACTTTAGCAGTTCAAAAAAGTATTGGCCCATGTTTTCTGCGATCTAAGTCTTTGCGAAGAAACGGTTGCCTAACTTAATGTTCAAGCTCATCAGAAGCTCGTTTCTGTTCTTGATCATGCAGTCGATGCTATAAAACTTACTCGAGAGAAAACGGTTCCTTTACCTGCCTGATCAACTCGTTTCATTTTGGTTATCTTGATGGCTGGTGCAGAGCTTATGCTGTTGGGATTCATATCGTTGCTCCTCACGGTGGGACAAGGCCCGATCACCAACATCTGCATACCGAAGAAGGTGGGGGCAACATGGCACCCGTGCAACAAGAAGGAAGATGAGCTGCTCGACGAAGAATCTGACCACAGCCGGCGGAGGCTGCTCGCCATGGCGGGCTCTGGGGGAAGCTCCCGCCGTGTTCTGGCGGCCGCCACCACAGACAATTGCGCGGCTAAGGTGTGCACCAAAGCTTTCACATTCATTCCACATTTTGTCGTATTTTTCCTTGGGAATGTGTGGACGGCACATAAAAGCGATCAATATTTATATATATATTGATGTGGTTCTATTAACGTTCACATTCGTTTTCGACGGACGTAATGTTGTAAAGGGAGTGACGGACAAATTTGAGCCATCCCTTACGGTCCACAATTTTACGCGCAAATTTAGCCGATAACCAAAATAGGAACCAAGCTTAAACATGCTGAATTAGGACATGGATGCGATGAATTGAACGAAAGAAATTCGACTGCCATATTTATTGATACTAGTAAGTTGGAAGGACTAAATTGATTTGGATTTTTTGGTGGTTTTGTGCTTGGTGGTGGGCGTGGATTATATTTTTGCAGGGTAAAGTTCCGTTTATTTCTGCAGATGGGATCCACCAGCTCCACATCTTCATCTTCGTCCTCGCTGTTTTTCACGTCCTGTACTGTGTCCTCACCATGGCTTTGGGCCGAGCCAAGGTTTATCTCTCTCTCTCTCCCTCTCTCTCTCTCTCTCTCTCTCTCTCTCTCTCTCTCTCTCTCTCTCTCTCTCTCTCTCTCTCTCTCTCTCTCTCTCTCTCTCTCTCCATTCACAATGACGATTAGTATTTAAAAAATGATGTGATGATTGTGCAGATGAGAAGCTGGAAAGCATGGGAGAAGGAAACAAGAACAGCTGAGTACCAGTTCTCCCATGGTTAGTGACCAAGTCTTCCCTCAATACATACGTTTCATCGGTTCAGTTCATTCGATTTTCTGGGTTTAATCTTGCATATGCGTGTATGGAAAACATAAGTAGCCGTTTTTATCATTGTGTGCGACAGATCCGCATAGGTTTAGATTCACTAGAGAAACATCATTCGGGAGGAGGCACTTGAACTTCTGGACCAAGACACCCGTCCTCATCTGGATCGTAAGCCTTCAATTCTTTCTTTCTGTTTTTTCTCCCTCCCCACCTTTATTCATTGATTCTTGATTGTTTCATCGTTTCATTTTCCCCTTCCAGTTAGGCCACTGAATCTGTCCTAGTACTTCATGAGTACCTCTTTTGACTTTTTCGGCTCTAGGAAAACGTGAGGGTTTTTGGTCTCCACACACGCTATGACAGATACGGTTGTGCGTAGCATGTGCTTTTCTCAATTCAGGCAGTTTTCAATCATAGAATTGGGACCTAGAAAAGAACTAAATGAACCACTTTCGGGCAGTAGCACAATCTTTACTTTTTGCCCCCTTCGTCGCTCGACCTCTCGATGAGGCCGGCACATCACCAATAACCGGGTCATGGCCTGAAAGCGCATAGTGGGCCACGAGTCGATTGAGACGAGATTACCAATTGTCGAAGCAACAATATGAAATCGATAGGAATAGACATAAAGTCATGTAGATGCGATAATCATGTGCACTAATAGTCATTCACCTACTAAGCCAAAATCTCCCCAACCCCACCTAGACTTTGCGAAAGAGTAATCATGAAGTCATTAAGATGATCATTTTCTGCGACTTAGCAGTCAAATGAAGGATTGACTTAGGCACTTTCCTTATTCCTCGCTAATGGGGTTGTCCAGATTAGCGAAGTTTCCTTAATTTGGGAGTTTAACGATCTTAATTGATTGCGATCAAAGTCAAGGTGGGGTTACGGTCTTAAGCATGGCTCTGGCTCCTGGTAGCTGTCCAATGCAATCTCTTTTGTTTGACCATTTAGTAGTACAACTTTTTTGACTTCTTCAAACCCGGCGGAAATGAAACGTCAGAAGGGGAGAAAGAAGCCATAAAGGGGAACCTATGAATGTATAAGAAGGTCTTCGTTGACTTCTCGCCTATCTTACACTAGCAAATTCGGTTCTAGAAGGGACTTCGTCGCAATGATCAACTTGTTCTCTACGTTCTTCAGTTTCGCTGTATTTACGACTTTTCAACCCAAAGATTGAACGAATTAAGTCAGAAAAGGGCCTTTTGTCTGCGGTCCCGTGATTGTGACTGCGTTCGTTTGAATAATTATTTTCCTGTTCATGAAAGTTACTGCTCATGCTGTCTAAACAGAACTTCAAGATAATAGGATAAGTGTAGAAGTAATTTACATAAGGTACACCGCCGGTGTGATGTAAAATAATTTGTACACGAGCAATCGTGATATGGAAATTCGTCTATTGATGAAATGAATTGGCGGGTTGCGAGTAATTACGATTGACCCTTTCCCTTCTTGGATTTGAAGGTCTGCTTCTTCAGGCAATTCGTGAGGTCGGTCCCTAAAGTCGATTACTTGACTTTGAGGCATGGTTTTATCATGGTAAGTTTCCATTTTTCATAACCATTTCCTTCTTTTACGTTGAATTAATCTATTTTATTGTTGTAATGATTTGATGATCATTTGGAGCGAATCTTTGTCCTTTGTTCAGGCACATTTGGCACCTCAGAGCCAGACCAACTTCGATTTCCAAAAGTACATCAACAGATCCCTGGAGGAGGATTTCAAGGTTGTGGTAGGAATCAGTCCACCCATCTGGTTTTTCGCTGTGTTGTTCTTGCTCTTCAACACGCATGGTGAGAAGTCAACAGAATTTCACATTCTGAATGGTCACATATGCAATCTAAAATTTGTGACCGAAATTTGATTAAATCCCGATTCTTGATGTGTGCAGGGTGGTACTCTTATCTGTGGTTACCGTTCATCCCGCTGATTGTAAGCACAGTCTCGACATCTCGTTGCTCGGAAACAATGTTCCTGCTACCGATTTTTGTACTTGGTTAGGATCTGATGCAGTTGAATCCAATTGCTTGCAGATCATCCTTTTGGTGGGAACAAAGTTGCAGGTGATTATCACGAAAATGGGTCTCAGAATTCACGAGAGGGGTGAAGTTGTTAAGGGTGTGCCGGTTGTTCAGCCGGGGGACGACCTTTTCTGGTTCAACCGTCCGCGCCTCATCCTCTACCTCATCAACTTTGTTCTGTTTCAGGTGCTGTAAACTACGTCACTGTTACATTTGCTACTTGTGGCCTTGAAATCGAACCGCATGCTCACCGTTTTGTGATATGTCGCTCTCCTGCAGAACGCCTTCCAGCTCGCTTTCTTTGCTTGGACTTGGGTGAGTTGATTCGGGCTCGAACTTCAAATTTAAGTGCATCATGTAGATGTCCTAGTTATCGGTATATTCATATGAATGAGACCTTAACTCTTAGTCTTCTCATTTTTCAGTATGAGTTTGGGTTGAAATCTTGTTTCCATAAACATACAGACGATGTGGTGATCAGAATCTCCATGGGGTAAGTCATCCGAATTCGATATTTCTATTCCTTTTGTTGAAGAACATGTAAGGTATAAGTATGCGAAGTTTGTATACAAAGCATTTCTGTCTATATTACTCATTAGAATTGACCTCAACAGGGTCCTGATTCAGATCCTATGCAGCTATGTCACTCTCCCTCTTTATGCCCTTGTAACTCAGGTAAAATCTCTCTCTCTCTTTCTCTGCAAAACCAGCATAGTTGCCTAAGGATCCAATTATCCCAAAACTGAAAATTTTGCCACGCCAGATGGGGTCGACCATGAAACCGACGATATTCAACGATCGAGTCGCGGCAGCGCTGCGCAACTGGCACCACTCCGCCAAGAAGCACATCAAGCAGAACAAGAGCTCCGTGACCCCCATGTCGAGCAGGCCGACGACCCCTTCGCACCACATGTCGCCCGTGCATCTCCTGCGCCACTACAGGAGCGAGCAGGATAGCTTCTACACGTCGCCTCGGAGGTCGAACTTCGAGGCCGAGCACTTGGAAACCGACTCCCCATCCCCCACCCATCCCCATCACCACCAAGGCGATGGCTCATCATCTCACCATCACCCCGGGGTGGAACACGGTCACGTCGGACCCGAGACAGATCCGCAAGCGGCACCAGCTCCTGAGCCAGCCCGGACTCAACATGAAATCAATATTGGGCTGCAGGATTTTTCATTCGAAAAGAGAACGAGTTCCGAGTGAGCGGATCCAGGGTCGCGATCTCGGCACAGTTACTTGCTTGACGATGGTGCGGATCATTAGGAGAAAGGAGAGATGAGCCACAGACTTTGCATCCCCTCGTACATAAGTGAGAGAAACAGAGAATATCTTCTAACCTGGAAAGGAAGACGCCAGCTTTTGTATTCTTTCTATTTCTTCCCATTTTTTGCACTTGTTTCTTCGAGAACATCAGTTTGATAGTTTCCCCATGTTCAATTCCAGTCCTTTTCCTTGTGATATTCTCAATTGAAATCTTTTCATACATCACTGGTTCGCCAGATAATAGGCGTAGTTTCAGAGCCCGCCAAAATTCACGTACCATTCGTGTAACTACCCCTATTAATGAATTTGGCCCCAAAGATAATAGGCGTAGTTTCAGAGCCCGTCAAAAGCATTTGCGTGGCCTGGTTAATCTCACAAATGGCATTTCTGTTCAGAAGCGAACGAGCTCTCATCTCTTTCAGGATCAACGCCGTTTGCAGAGAGCAATCGACCTCGGTGTCCATGGAGGCAGTGCAGCCTTTGAGCTTTGGCTGCTTTTATGAACTCAGGTCGATTTCAGTCTCTCGAGCTAAAATGTTCATGAACTCAGTTCAACTGTTGCGAAGATGAAGCTCGTAGAAACCAAAATCACGCTCATCAGATGCTCTCCTGCCGATCCTAAGAGCGCACACAGTTCGCTTAGGTTTTTCAAAATTCCGGCTCGGATTCCCCCTTAGGTTTGTGATCTGTCGAGTTATGTTGCCGCTTATGCTTAGCATGTTTTGACGTTAGTCCTGGAGGCAATACTTTTGGAAGCTGGTTATTTAGGTGAATAGCAAACTTTCTTTCGACGTCTGACAGGGCTTTCGAAACGAGAGTGTCCTAGGACAAATCGTCACTATCAATTTTGTCTATTGTTCTTCGTGCGTAGATTATGTTCATCAAAACCGGGAGCAAGAGACATAGTTCTGATGTTATGTTTTCTCACGTGCTACGTTGTTGAGCTTGCTGTCATATTCTCTGTGTTTCAGCTGTCAAGATGCATCCTAAAACGCGAAAATACGTAATTGGGGAGGCAGATAAGGAATGCGTGATTTAATATTTAAAAGATCCGCTGTTATGTTTCTCGTGTGCTACGTTGTTGAGCTTGCAGTCATATACTCCGTGTTTCAGCTGTCAAGATGTATCCCATTCTTCATGTTTCAGCTGTCAAGTTGTATCCTAAAACATGAAAATATTTAATTGGGGAGTCAAATGAGGAATGTGCAGTTTAATATTTTTAAAAGCTCAAGCTGTTAGACGAAGACATCACCTCCTAGTCTGATACCATGTGAGATTTTGCGGAATCACTGTCAACTGTTCTAAAAACTTAAGCTGTACGATGAAGACGTAGTTTAATATTTAAAATAATCTAACAATCACCCTCGTGCGTAGGCCGGATTTTTGGTGTAAACCTAAAGCGTGAAAATATGTAATTGGAGAGGCAAACAAGGACGATGTGGTTTAATATTTAAATAGTCTATCAAATTCTACATGCTTCACCAT
This sequence comes from Syzygium oleosum, assembly GCF_021117445.2. Classification (NCBI taxonomy): domain Eukaryota; kingdom Viridiplantae; phylum Streptophyta; class Magnoliopsida; order Myrtales; family Myrtaceae; genus Syzygium; species Syzygium oleosum. Next base: position 10,936,578 of record NW_026607487.1, read on the forward strand.
TTAGAGACTGGCTACATATAGTTTCACATAGTTTTTATTTTCTGGTTTCTCCAAGAACTCATCGCTTCAGAATTGATTTTTTTATAAGTGTGCTTGTCGTTTTATCTACATGATTTGGAAAGAATGGATGGCCTTCACAAGGATGAGATTGCAAGAACGCTGGCTTAGATGAGACAAATTTCAACTGGATAAAGAGAGGATTTTGAAGAATCTAGAAGAAAACTAGGTGAATAGCTCCATAACTAGTAAATCACAAAACAATGGTATGGAAGGGACAAAAGAGCATGAGGAATCTCAGGATCAATCTGCCGGAAGAAGACAGGTTTATTTCTCCACATCATACTTTTTGTGGAAGGGACAACTTATTAGTCCCTATCTATTAGTCCCAAAAGTTTCCATCCTTGCTAATGCGGGTGATCAATGTCAATGTACAATAAATGATTCACGGTAAGTGTTGCCTCTGATTAAGGTCTTTAGATTTCTTATCGTTGTGTATAATCAATGTCCAATGCAAGTTCTGTTAGCAGAACTTAGCTGACTACTTCAGTGATGGAAATTTTTAGTCTCTCTTGTTTCAAATGACTCCACTTCATTGCTTCATTGAGGAGATCATGCATTCTGTAGACAGCACCCGCCTGCTCTGCTTCACAGTGACGTATACTAACTAATCAAGGTCAGCTGCTGCTCACAATTCACTGTTGCTTCTCTTGGTCAGTCATTGCTTGACATTGTCTGAAATGTAACGTCTTATGTTCTCTTATCATGATCGAGCCTAAGTCATTTTCCAGCATGATGAGTTACAAATATCAAGAAATTTAAAACCACCCGAGAAGGAAGTCCTCTCTTTCTTCACACTCAGTTTGATCGTTAATGAGGAACTTTCTGTCGACTATTCTTTGAGCTGTAATAAGGGGTAAATGATCTTCACCTGTAAGATAAAGGATGAAAGAAGGAAGAAGGTAAGAATGAAAACTAGATCCATTACCCACTCACTTGGCTGAAAGAAAATTTTATGGAAATGTGGAGTTGTAATTGATTCTAGGCTGCCCTGCATTGTGAAAGGTAGCTACACTGCATGCAGAAGTCTTCAGTCATGAAGAATAGAAGATCAAGTGTAGATTAGTCACGTTTATTTAGTGGACTTGGCTTTCATTCAAAGTTCAATATTCCGTCATCATAATTCCTATAAAGAAGTTCCTCAGTTTATGAGATCCACGTTCACTGATCTTATATAGTGTTTTACAGGTGACACCTACACTCGGATTTCTTGTGCAGTTTACATATTAATAAAATTTATGCAAAAGAATGGGCTAAGAGTGTCGTCAGTTCAAATGTTGAAAGGAGATAGGAACACTGAACTGAACCATGGATCACTTTTCTATTAGGAAAGAAACAGAATAATGCAATTACTGAAGAATGAGAAACAATTTTTCTATGATTGTCATCCTATTAGTATGTTCATGTGTGTTAAGGGACTGAAGTTGGTGGCTTGGTTAACATTGCTAGAAGTTCAATGCTAGACTTCAGTCCTCATTTCTGAGTTTTTGGTAATTCTGACTTCCTTTTAAGATAAACTTGTTTCTAAACCTATAACCCCCATCCAAAATGCAGGAAGCTTATCTGATGAGAAGTAGCTGATCAATTCCAGACACTACATGATGCAGAGCAGAACAGTTTGGACACAATTGGTTCCTTGCAGAAATATGTGAACTCCTTGGACAATGAGATTAGCATTGCTCGTTCTTAGGTGCAGTTGGCGTATGTATCCAAACCTATTGATGGCATTTGTCGCCTGTTCACATATGGACATCAGCGAGATGTTAATGATGTCTTTCTTTTTCAAGTACTGAAATCAACTCAATTAAGCATCAATCTGAAGTATGGAAGATGGATCAGGCAATGTAAGCATCTTGACTTTCTTTGTTATTTGTTTTGTCTTTCTCTTTGGCAATGACCGGTCAGTTCAATCATAAGTATTTTCCTATAATGGTGCACTAGTGATTCATTTTATGAAATGTCCCCACAGGATCAAGGTCTCAATGCCATATTGGGAGGATTGGATGCATAGTTAAGTGTGGCTTGTCAATTAGGTTGACCATTGTTTCAATTAATCATATTTCACTGCTAAACAATTTGCTCCTTGCAATTTGTTTCAAAGTTGGATGGGAAACTTCACTAACTCTCTGCAAATTTGTCAATTTCAAATTATTATGGTGGAACAGAAGGTGATCTAGTGACTTGTGTACTCTTGTGCAGAAAAGCTGTAACTGACTTTGAAACCGAAGATGAGCTAGTTACTTGTGCATTTCCGTGTAGAAAAGCTATATCTGATTTTCAAAAGAATATTATCAGGCTCACAAACCCAGGCCTTTTACCCTAATCTTTAGTAGAATGTTGGATTAATCGTTATTTTGGAACTTTGGCAGATGGGATTAACAAAGTTCCTTGTCTTGAAATGATTAATCCGTTGCCTTCCTTAGCACCATTTCGTACACTTACACCTAAACTTCAGCTGAAAATGATATTCTTGCCATAAAATTTAGTCCCTGGAGTATAAGAAGGACAGGCTCGTAGTTGTTTGCAACTCTCTTGTTCTGATTTCACTCTTCTAAAATTAAAGAAACTACTGGATTTCTCAACAACTGGAACTTGGTTCATTCTGCTTTGTCCAAGTTTCTATGCACTCATAGCAGTGACACAAAGTGATTGAATTCATCCCTTAAATATGGTATTTTACTTCCGTCCTTTGAGACCTTAACTAGATATGCTGGTGGTTATTTTGAATCTTCTAGTGGTCTGAGTCACTGACCACTCAATTACTCGGTGTTTTGCTGTTTTCGTGCTTGTAAAGTAGGCATAGGGTTGAGAGATATTAGACTGATGATTCTTAGTTTCTCATTGCTTGTTGAATACACATTACTTGGATATTGACCAAAAGTTTTCCATGCATAACGCACGCAAGGCTGGGTGCTTTCTTCCTTCCCCTTACTATCTGGGAAACTTCATCTTAGACAGCTCACATCAATTTATCATTCTCTTATCAGTTGACAGAAATAAATTAGGAGTAAAATTCATGAAAGGGAAATGTGAACTACAATTTCACTACTTATTTATGGCCTGTATATGTTTGACATAATTATTTGAGAACTGCTTTGAATATATAATGTCTAGAGAGGTATAAGTTGAAAAGGGCAATAATTAATGTTCTTATGTTTCAACAAAAGGGGTGAGGTTAAAACCAACATGCCCTTCTCTTCTCAATACCTCTCTCTCTCTCTCTCTCTCTCTCTCTCTCTCTCTCTCTAATTGTTTAAGAGATCTTCTGCATCTACAAACAAATTGCCAGCGTCCTTTTTTCTAGTCTATTTCCTTTCCCTCTCCTCAAACGTGCTAGCAGGAACTGTTTACTTGCATTCATCACATTACCATTTTATTGGGTAACATATATAGTGAGCTTACAGTTCACATATATCCACTTCCAGTTTCATGATACAATTATAATAATCTCAGAAATATGTATAACATGCAAATGTAGAACTGCGGATCTTGATTTTGCATGCTTTGTCTACAACTTTTGCTGTACACCCTGATTTTGCCTCCTAAATGACCACCTTCAGGAAAGTCATGTCCTCCTGCCAGTTATGTGCTTCATTGCTGTAAGTGTCTAATATATGCTAGATCGTTAAGTTCCTGGAAGTCAATCATGGAATTTGGTGGGATCATGGTGAACATGTTCTTCTGATACTGGATGTGGCTGTACCCATTTGTATCATCACCAGCTACTGTCTTGCCAATTGAATCGTCATTGCTTCTGTTTTTGTTTTGCTTCCTGCTGTCCTTAGCGCATATGCTATGCTCATTCTCCTCAAAAGCTTTCCTTTTTAATGTGTCGACACAATTGCTTGTTGAATACACATTACTTGGAGAATCTATATTATTAGAACTTTCATGATAAACTGAGTTCACACTGTTACCATTCTTGCTGCCTTCAACACTTACATTAGAGATGGTTTCCATGTCAGGTGGAGCTTTCCCAGCCAGCAGGTATGCTATGACTTGGCAATCTTTGAACAGATGATCCACGGTCATATCAGGATTGAAGTATGTGCATGCAGGTTGTGCTGCCTCAATCTCTGGGGAGTACCTTGGTGCTTCAGGTGATTGTCTATCTTGGTTTTCAACGTTCTTTTTAGGTACTTTTGCTTTTTGTCGCACTCTGCATAGCACCCAATCATCCAGCTGTGCCAACAAGAGCCAATATTTCTTTCACTCTTCTAATGAGGTATGATAGTAAATATAGTTGAACATTAACTTCTTTATTGGCCAAGCCATTTAGTAGCATGAAATCTTGTAGAAAAATAGTTTGTAAACATTTATTTAGAGAGAGAGAGAGAGAGAGAGAAAGAAAGAAATGGTGTTGTCATAGGTGCGATATACCCACTTACTCTCATGGACCCTTTGAACCTTGATGGCTTGATTACTGTGTCGAGCAACCTGTATTCATTCATGATCCAATCTGTCTTGGCCGACTTGGTTGGGCGACCAGTATAGAAGACGAGAGCTTTCTTGACTCCTATGCTCCTTGATTCCCCAGAAGCAAGTATAGGCTTGTCGGTTCCTGTTGCTTTCCAATAACCAGAAGCTGCTGCCCTGTTTGGTCTTCCACCATTTGGATATTTTCTATCTCTTGGACTGAAGAAATACCACTCATCTTCCCCAGATAAAGCCTTCTCTGCTGGGACAAAAAGAAAACCAAAAGCCATGAACAAGGAAAACAGGATTTGCAGTCTTAAGTTTCAAGGAGTAAAATGAAACAAGTAAAACAAGAAATTGGTGTAGAACAGACTGGGTAGCTCCCATGGATTATACTTGTACAGATCTATATCGGCAATCACCGGTGCTGGAAGCGGAAGCGAAGTCACCTTGTTTTGCAGGTAATGAATTATGAGTTCTTCATCTGATGGGTGGAACCTAAAACCTGGAGGAAATTGAAAGGTTGAATTGGATTCTTTCTCCATTTGCTGAAGGTCTTTTCTTGTGTCTTAGAAGAGTATGGAGAGAACAATGGAATCAGGAAACCCTGATAGCATCGAGCAATTTAGGAGTACCTTATGAGAGCACAGTGCCAGTGTTATATGGCAGAAATTCATGCAGATGTGGACGTCATTTAAGATAAAAGACAGGAAAGAGCCAAATCAATTAGAAATTGACCCATTTGGTTCTACTTGCTGGAGCTGACCTTAGTCTGCGAACCTCTTGGACACAAGAAGGGATGTCAATAACTGCATCATGGACGAGGGAACCACTTGTTAATGCATATTTATGAGATCAACTTCGGGTTTATCCCTATTTTCCTTTTTTTCCCTATTTTAATCTGGTCATGGCTCAGGAGTTTTGTCGTTCTGGTAGCTTAGCCATGATATAGAGGGGGCTCTGAGCCTTCACCTTATCATCATCCCAATTCTGACCATAGATTGGAAGACAAAAAGATGCAATTGAGGGAATTAGTACGTATTTTTTGTCAATATATTGAAGATCAAGTATACAATTACATGTTCACGTGCCTCGATTTCATGGTTTTGGCTTGTTATCATAACAATTAGGTTCAATGGTCTCATGGAACCCCTTTAATTGGTGTCGACTGGTCATCACTGTTGAGAAGGGAATAGTGATACAGTTTCCTCCAAATGCAAAATCACTTTTGGTCCTTTAATAGGTTAGGCCCGAAAGTTTCCCGAGCAATAGAAGTAGGCACTTGTATTGTTAAGCTATTGTATATACCAAGTAACTAAGAGTTTTAATGTACAGTTTCAGAAACAAAACTTCACTAATTCGACGGTTGTAAGTTGAAACAAACTATTACATAAACAACTTCGAGCTCTAAGTTGTTAGCTATTAGCATCGAATTACCAAGATGAAAAACCTATCCCAGAAGTTTGATATACACTGATTATTGATCGATGAATTTGAACGCTCTCCATGCACCACATGCCTTATTCCATTGAGAAAAGCGGAAAACAACGAGAACTATATGCATCACTGGTGCGAAAAGGTAAAGATATTGGTGCGTTTCCTAATTACATTAATTTGTTTGTCCTAATAAATGCAAACGGAACTCAAGATAGGCATGCATGAAGGATTCTCCTAAAATGTTCTTGATTATTCTAAACCCGGATAGACCTCTAGATTATGACATGAAAAGCAAAAGATGCAAGCCATCCCTTTTGGTTGGATATGATCAATGTATTCTGCAAGTAGGAGCTTTGCTCCGAAACTCTCTGTAGAGATGCTTCTTTTGGCTATATTCATCCTATGACATTGTTCTCACCGAGGGCAAGATATGGGGAATATGCCACGCGAGTTAAAACCGTGGCTCGTTCACGAACATAGTAACGACAGACAAACTTGACAGCTGAACCATGGCTGCATAGATTACTCTCTTTATTTGGAGTCTTATAAGCATGACTTAACGTGTCTTTTCCTCTAACTTCTGTTCTAGACATATCTAAATGGGCGTGGAGTTTATTTGGTATATGTTAACATGTCATTACAGTACCTCCTTCATATCCGCAGTCTGTGGAAAGAATGGGACGTGAGCTGCATTGGCGATTTCTCGGCTTATTGACCAGCGAATATTGTCTAAAAAATCCTAAACCTATTGTACCGAGGTCAATCCAGTCCTAAACCTTTAAATTATGCCGATTTAGTCCTAAGCCTTTTAACGATTTGCCAATTTAGTCTTAAATTTTTCAATTGTGCCAATATAGTCCTAAACATTTTGATGATTTGCCTATTTAGTCCTAAACCTTTTGACGATTTGTTAATGTAGTCCTTCCGGCCAAATAATTAAATAATAGGTTGAGGACTAAATTGGGATGAGCAAGCGCATTGCGAGCAGGAGTGAGTGGTTCCGGGTTCCGTACAGGTTCTACCTAGAATTTAGAACCTACCCATTAGAACAGCTTTCTCATTTTTTGGAATCTGGCACTTACCCGAAACACCTAGAACTTGGAACCCACCCTGTAATAGGTTCCGAGGTATACTCAAGTTCCACTTGTATTATTAATTGAACGATTGCAGTTAAACACAACATTTTATGACCACCATTTACTGTTACAATCCATTGACTACAACTTTTATTTAGACACGTGAAAAATTTGAAACATTAACAAAGTAAAAGTCTTAGTTATAAAATAGAAGTTCAGACTAGTGGTTCCAAATTATGCATTCATCATCGGAACTTACCTGTTAAAATAGGTTTCTCAATTTTTTGAATCCAAAATTTACCATGCATATCTTAGAACTTGGAACAGGACAGGTTTCTACCGGTCGGTTCTTAGATTCCAGACTCACCCCTATACCATGGTACAATGATTGATCACCCAGGATTTAGAATACTATATTCTTTTCTTAGGGCGGGTTCGCGGCCGAACCGACTTTGGCATATATCAGATAGAAACTAGAGATTTAGCTTGGAGCTGTTTGGAAGAAAGTTCCCCGCGCAAAATCCCCTGAATAAGAACGAAAAAGTTAGACGATGGTACCCAGGTCCCATGCCCTCCTTTATTGGAGAAGACCAGGATAAGATCCCGGACATTATCTGTTTAGAAGTCAGTAATACACCTTCACGTTTTGAGCCTTGTTAGAATCGACGAAACCTTGTTTTTTTCTTGCTGAAGAAACTGATGTTTAGGATCCTCGGAGTTGGTGCTCCTGTCTTCTTATGCATTGACGGACATGTGGTGGGGGGACCATTTTCATCTCCTGCGTGACAAAACCAGACGGAGTTTTCACCGTCGTCGAATTGGGTCACCCGAACGAATTGTTGCTGCAGCATTGTTTTCCTTTTAATAGAATGTTGCTGTATCAGTGAAAGCATATGACTACAGTTTTAGGAAAAGGGAGCGAGGCCCCCCATTCCACGCAACTTTATATTGACAATCCATCCGACTTTAATCTAATCGAGTAATGTTAGGGACAGCGGGACTGGTTTACGACCCAGCAAATTGAAATTACGTGCTTAAACGAGATTGTCATATGCAAGCACTCGTTAAGGAGTAATTCGTGAATTTATTTTTCTTAGTTGATTTAAATACATGTAGCATTATTGATTTTAATCTAAGCCTAAGAGAAGTCGTTAACAGTATATCCTTGCACTTGCATCCCTTGTTCATGGGTGTCTCTAGGGCTCTTATTTTGGTTGCTGAGGCTGGGGAGGGGGGCACCTTTTCCTTTTCAATTGGCACTGATTTGTCAGTCGAAAATTAATGTACTCTCTCGTTTTCCATAGAGCCGAATTTTTACTAGAGTCAGGAGAAATTGTTGCACATCCCGAGTATGCGAGCTCGGCTCACATGAACTGTTAGATCATATGGGCGCACGTGGGCAAACTTCACTAACGGTAGATGTTATTCGGGCTCACATGAATCGAGTTCACGCAACAATTCTCCCGCAAACGATTGTAAAGGTCTGCACCCCGAAAATAGGGGGAGGATGGTAAGAGATCATAAGGGCTCGATCCGTGGTGAGTCATGCTTCGTTTTGAATGATACGGGCCGTATTGCCCATAGTTTAAGAAGCAGGCCCAATCGTTAGCCCAGATACACAAGGGGCATTGAATGTTTTAGAAGAGAAACAATATGCAATGCAAGGGAAGGGAACTAGTCGCCTGTCGTGGATCAGCAATCGAACTTAGCTAATCCAAAGTTGAAGCTCACGTAGGATGTGTCTCATTAGTTTGTGTTGAGATTCTTCATCAAGACATGTCATATTGAGCCGTCGAACGGGGTAAAACAGGGTGCTTTAGGATAAGATAAAAAAAAAATATGGAGTTCGACGTCTGTGGACAACACTTAGATCTCAGTTGGTATCATGAGTTGAGCAGACGGTCAAAAATTGGACGAAGAGACGACTGCTCTAGATCGACAACTAGACTCGTTAAAGAGATCGAGGGGAAGCATCGGTGAAGTTCAATGCCTCATATCGAAGGGATTCAATAGAAAGTTCATAAATTGAACCCAATGGCATATCTAGTTAGATATATATTCATTCAAAAACATAACTCATTGGATTATGGACAGCCTAGACATTGTCAATCGGTTCTTTTAGCATTTAGAAACCTAACGTGAGACTTTGTTCTTTCACACCTCTTACACGTGCATGCAACAGATATATAATAACTTTAAGATGGAAATTTCACAAGCTCTTTGCACTTTTATGGGATTTTACATACATGTTTTACTTCTCAAAATCTTCTGCCGGTCCACCAGTCTGATGTTGTGCAACAGACAATACTTTCGCTGATCTTGTGCAACAGACAATACTTTCGCTAATCTTGTGCAACAGACAATCCTTTCGCATTAATATATCATTTTCTCTGTGTTAACAAGTTTAAGGTTTGGGGCATTTTTAACACAAGAAAAGGGAATAAGAATAAATAGAAGTGTCATAACTTTTATACGATGCTCATTTGAGTGTCATAAATTTTTTTCGCTCATTTAAATGTCACATTGGAGTAAAATCAATCATTTGAGTGTCATTTCTGGCAAATCATCATACGTGAATTTTTTACTTAATTTTCCCTTTCCATGTAAATTTTTTTATTTCTTTTTAATTTTTAATTTTTAATTTTTCTTTTCCTTTTCTTTTTTGTGCTGGTGAGGGTCATGGTGACCCTTGCCAACCGCGAAGGCCTCGCCCTCGATTGGTGGGGCCGTGAAGGCCTCGCCTAGGGCCATGGTGGCCTCGCTGGCCGTAGTTAGGGCACGAAGGCCCTCGCCAGATCTGGCAAGGCCGTCTCGCCCGCAGCCAGTGGGGCCATGAAGGCCCTAGCCTACATCTAGCAAGGGCCTTCGCGTTGTTGCCCGTGGCCGGTGAGGCCGTGGGCAAGGCCTTTGCAACCGACGAGGCCGTGGGCAAGGCCTTTGCAACCAACAAGGCCGCAAGCAAGAGTCGCCACTGACCTTCGCCAACACAAGAAAAAAAAGCAAAAGAAAAATAAAAAAAAATTGTCCACGTTGGATTTTCAGGTGAGACAAATCGTCAATGACATTTAAGTGATTGATTTTTTAAATTTGTGGCACTCAAGTGAGTGAAAAATAAAGTTATGACTCTTAAGTGAGCGCCATATAAAAATTATGATATTCCTGTTATTGTTATCTGTTGTAAAAATGTTACCCTATCTGAGAACCGATACTTTCCTCCGTATAATGACTAAATCATCTTGTCGAACCCCATTTCCTAAGGTACAATAAGCCTTTCAAGACTGATTTGTTTAATTATTCATTATACTTCCGGCTCTCGTCCATTGGAATGAATGTTACCAAAGTCAAAGGACTGGGCTCCATCAAAGAAACTCACCAGTAGGAACCTTCCTACTTTGTACACTTTCTCTCTCTGTCTCTCTCTCCCTCTGCCCGCGTCCATGTGACGTTAAAATCCTTTTGATTGGCCAAAATTTCAGATGGGACCTGCCGATCTCATCCTGTCTTAGTGAATTTGGTGAATCTGATGAGGTTATATGATGATGCTTGACACAAGTATATCAAGTTGGTTCTCAGTTGTCACCCGCCCCCTGCTGTTTAAGTTAAACGAAATACGACTCAGCTTATGAGCTCGATATTATTGTCCGTCAACCTTCTTGAACTCATGTCGAAACCGCAGAACAAGGCCTGTGCTTATGATTGAATCAGTCGGGCACGCATAACAACTTATACCCATCATCTTAAACTCGCACATTTCGTTGCAAAGACTTCGTAAGGGATCCATAGATATCGAGAGTTGGTCAACAATGCATCTTTCCAAAACGCTCAGAATATGAGCAAGCGGGGCTACATCGCCGATCGCTAGGATTCTAGAACGGGCAAGACGCGCGAGATCAAAACAGGTCGGGATGTAATTCGACGAACGGGTCGGGGACTACGGGCAGTATTTCTCCATTGGAGGGGCCTTCCCCATGCTCTGTTCCGTAAGCGTGTTCATTGACTGTTGACTGCAGACGAGCGGGGCCCGACGGTCCCCACGCTGTCCAACCTAATCCCCCCGCCAGTTTAACGAGCCAGGTCTCACGGACGGCACTCGAGTCAGTGGAATCTGTGGATCTTTGATGATGTGCAATTATTTGACACGGACTGTCGATCGATTTGCCCTTTTACTTTTCAAATTTTCCCTTCTTCATTTTTCTTCACCATGATGAGTGACCGTAAAGGATGACAGCTTTTTTGTTCATCGCTTTCTCACCGTCTTTCCCTCGCTCGGCCTTTTAGGAATCCCATGTCCTGAACCCCTGATTCGACCCTTTTTAACCCCCTTTTCAGATTTTGCGGGGAACTATCCCTGCCTTTGATGCGTGTCGTTGTTGTCCGAGACTAATCCCACTCTCAGAAAGTTTTGCTTGGCGACGTACGGTAATCTTTCGTGAAAAGAAAACGAAAGTTCGTATACGAACGTAGCGGAGGACAGCCCCCGATTTCGAAATCCTTGCTTTTGCCACGATGGACTTGATAATTGCTGCCCGTGCAATAGGATTGCCTTTCCGGGCAAGTTTATTCATGTGTAGCCCGGTTGGAGTAAAAAGATAGGCAGTGAATTATGCAGTCTACATCTCTGATCCTTATCACCCAAAGACAATGTACTAATCAAACTCTGTTTGCATATCCCTTTCATCGTTTCTTCTTACTTCCCACATGGAGAGAGAGAGAGAGAGAGAGAGGGGTCCAGCTAAGTCTATGGCTGACCGACTTTGACAAGAGCCGTGCAAGATAAGGAGAGCATGAGAGAGAGAGAGAGAGAGAGAGAGAGAACCAAACTCCATTGTTGCTAGCTTTTACACTTCTCTCTTATAATTAGTGATGACTCAGATGTGAAGTCTGCAGCAAGAGTATGATTGAACAGATAGAGTAGGAACCCAACGGGGTTCATTGATTTCAGGGACGAGAGATTGATCTATCTCTCTATATGCTTCTCCCTCACTCCACTCACTCTTTTCGAGTTCTACTGCCCTCTTCTTTTAGAATAGCATTTTTGTAGCTTTTGAGGTTCATTTTCCCCTCAAGAAAAGACCACCCAGTTACAAATATCAGTGCAGAAGATGTCTGGAAATGGGCTTGTTTCAGTCAGAGAAATTGCTCAAGACCCCAACTCTAATCCAATCAATAAAAAGAGAAACTTGCCAGGAACACCAGGCAAGTCTGAACTTTTTCCACTAACAGCTTTTCGAGTTTCAAAGGAAGCTCTCGTTTTATCTTACCCTCGATTATTATCTTTCGAATGTTCGAGCAGATCCAGATGCTGAAGTGATTGCTCTATCCCCGAAGTCTCTGATGGCCACCCACCGCTTCGTCTGCGACATATGCAAGAAAGGTTTTCAGAGGGACCAGAACTTGCAGCTTCACAGGAGAGGACACAACCTTCCATGGAAGCTGAAGCGAAGAACCAAAGACAGAGACCCGCCAAGAAAGAGAGTTTACATATGCCCAGAGACAACCTGTGTCCACCATGACCCATCAAGAGCTCTTGGAGACCTCACAGGGGTGAAGAAGCACTACAGCAGAAAGCACGGGGAGAAGAAGTGGAAGTGCGAGAGGTGTTCAAAGAAATATGCAGTCAAGTCAGATTGGAAGGCTCACAGCAAGATTTGTGGGACTAGAGAGTATAAATGTGATTGTGGCACCGTCTTCTCCAGGTAATTTCATTCACTTTGTCTTATTTCATTCGCTTGTTTTGGACTCTCACGTGTATAGTTCAGCTTTCTATATTGCACTGAAATGATTGGGCTGGTTGAGGGAAATATAAATGAACACACTGGGCGTTTTCATTGTCTTCATTTGATTGCAACAGGGGCTCTGTCATTCCTATTTATACTGAATTAAATTGAGATGGTTTCTTATTGCTGCGATCATGCATCATGATACAGGAAAGACAGCTTCATCACCCACAGAGCCTTTTGTGATGCTCTAGCTGAAGAGAGCACAAAATTCAATTCCTCAAACTTCAGGAATGACCCAACACTGGCTCCTCCTCAGTCAGTTGCAACAATCCCTCCTCAATCAGTTGCAACAATCCCTGATAATTTCAGAATACTCGGCCCGGAATTCGGTAATCCCCATCTTAACAGTTGCGGATTTGCCGGTACATCTGCCAACGCATTCTTAGCTTCAATTTTCGGCAGTGACCGACCAGAATTCGTTCCTACAGTGCCGATGAGTATTTTCGGGTCGCCAAGCACGTCCTTATTTGGGTCCGGTCCATCCGTCTTGGAGTTGCCTCAGTGTGTGAAGGAGGAAGAAGAGAGCAAGAGTTCAATATCCGATGCAGTGAGTTCTTTGTATGGTTCAATCGATCAGAATCATCCACAACAACAAAGCCAAGGTCTCATGTCAGCCACTGCACTCTTACAAAAAGCAGCAATACTGGGATCTACCATGGCCAATCCACCACTCATCAGTGACGTGGGTCTCGGACTAATGAGCTCATCGTCATCTTATTTACCCAATGCTTCAAATTTCTGTTCCCTTTCTCAGAACTTGAATGAGTCAATACTGAGTTCATTCTCCTCTCCAGTCACTTGTTCTCCTGGAGGAGATCATGTGCTGGCCTTCGGCGATACAGACTCGAGCTCACCGACAGCCGAAACTGAGAACACGCTGAGAAATATGGTGATGCAAGCCAATGGGAACGTGAGCCAACCGAGAGTTGTTCAAGGGAAGCTGAATCATGCATTAGTTGAAGGCAATTTGACTAGGGATTTTCTCGGTGTTGGAGGCAAACCGAGTTCACACGTCAACCAGCAAGTGCTAGCAGATTTTGCTTCACTGGGGTCATTGTCCACGGATTTGAGCCCAGTACAGTTTACTTAGCTATGCCAATATAAATGATATCTTGGTCTAGAGCTCTTTCATGTACTGATAGAATTCATGAAAGAAGCAAGCTCGTTCATACTTAAAGATATCCTGGGAAGGTAGAATGATGAAAGCTTAAAGCTTCAATCAAGCCTGTCTTTAGCTAATTCGCGCAAGCGGCGACCCAAGTATATTGGAACGACTCGTCACTGTGCATTGGTTTTAATGATCGAGAGGACGAAGGCAAGAACGGGAGATGCTTTGATTCCCTACATAATTAAAGTGCAAATAATTTTATATACGAGTCACCCACTATAAATTTTGACTCGCATTTTATTTAATGCACGAGGTTATCAATTCATTATCCACAGATTTGAGCCCAGTACAGTTTACTTAGCTATGCTAATATGAATTATATCTTGGTCTAGAGCTCTTTCATGTACTGATAGAATTCATGAAAGAAGCAAGCTAGTTCATACTTAAACATATCATGGGAAGGTAGAATGATGAAAGCTTAAAGCTTCAATCAAGCCTGTCTTTAGCTAATTCATGCAAGTGGCGACCCAAGTATATTGGAACGACTCGTCACTGAGCATTGGGTTTAATGATCGAGAGGACGAAGGCAAGAACGGGAGATGCTTCGACTCCTTTACAGAATCAAAGCGCATATAATGTCATATTTAAGCCATCTACTTAGATTTTGACTCGCATCTTATCTAATGCATGAGGTGAACGAGATATTTCACGAGTAGATTTATCTATTTAAACGAGCTATTCCATCGTCAAGATTGGAGTAAAAAATACGTAAACATTCCATGGCGGCAATAAGAAAGTAAACTTTAAGCAACTTGAGCGACGGGGTCATCTCTTCATGCATGTAGAAGTGTGAAACGTTTTACTCTTGCATTGTACGTCCACGTCGTTTCACACATTAACATCACACTCCACTAGCAAAATTGTCAAAGTGCTGCTGTGACTAATTGGAATGGATCTTCACATGCTTCGGACATTATTCTTCTCCAATTCTCACTCAGTAGATTGTCCTTCGATCACACGTAATTTCCAGAAGACCGCAGACTTCGTTGACCAAAGTCTCCCGTCGAGTAAGCTCTTGATTAGATGGATGGATGGCGGATCTTACAAGTCATTCTGTACAATCATTGGGGCAAAGCACATAACAATTTCTAGGAATTTGATGTAGTCATTATGAATTATTGATGTCTTTGATTCCTTACACAGACCGGCAGGCAATCTTAGCGCGCCAACAAATCCGGGACCGTAGCAAATGGAGCGGGATAAGGATGTCATTTGAACGGAGATGGCGCTGTATACGTCGTTTTCAAAATACTACTAGACCCGACACGCACTATCCCCTTGGTTATGCCTCAAATCGACAAACTATTCCTACTTTTCATAAGCTTTTGCAATCTTGTGTGCGCATTTTGGACTTTGTAAAGAAGAGATAGAATTCAATTTCTCCTTTTGAAATGACAGTATAGATAAGATAAATAATAAAGAGACACGTTTATGGCCATTCTCTTTGCAAGTAGTGTGCGGTGAACAAATGAACAGGGGATTGATGTCATACTGCGTTTAAAGAATCTCAAGGCTTATGATGTCGAAACAGAGAGAATTCCGAATCGAGCTTTATGAGCTCTTCTCGGGTATGCATGGATCACTGATTTCTGTCATAATTTGAACTTTGAAGGAGAATAATGCATGGCCAAACTTTCATGATGATGATACGATTGGCCCAAGTTGAAAGCACCTAAAAAAGGTCAGACCCAGGCAAGATGCACAAGCCCAATGCACTAACCCAGTTCAGACTTCTTTACTGATGGCTTAATCGTTGCGTCCTCGTCCTCGTTTGAATGATATTGGGAATCTTTGTGATCCCTTGTTTATAGCCAGCCAGTCATCAGGCAATTTAAACATCTCATCAATGGATGTTATATGTTTTTCACTTCCTGACAGATGAAACTTCTTAATCAAAACTGAGAACCGAACCGGTGGCCCGGTGGAAACCTGTCCGATTTCAGAGTTCCAAAGTATGCAGAGTAGGTTTTATATTCCAAAAATTAGGGAATAGATTACAGGTTCTAGGTTGGTGGAACTTGAAATCTAGGGCAAGTTTTTGTGTTTTTATTGGTCTATATCTTCACGCGATCCTGCGATATTCCATGACATCCGATGCTGAATGTATAATCTGGAACTACTAGTTTGAGCTTCCATTTTATGACTAAGACTTTTACTTTGTTAATGTTCCATATTTTTCGTGTGTCTAAATATAAGTTGTGGTCAGTAAATTGTAGCAGCAAGTGGTGGTCATAAAAGATATTGTTTAACTGCAATCATTCAATTAATAATACAGGTGGAACGTCGAATCTAGGTAGACCACGAAACCGACCCTGAAACTTGTGACAGGGGAGGTTCCAGGTTCCAAGGTATGCAGGGTAGATTTCAAGTTCTAAAAAATGAAAAACCTGTTTCGACCGGTAAGTTTTAGGTTCCAGATGGAACCTAAACAAACCTGGAACCGCTTACCCCTATTCTTAATTCCATCTTGTAGCAGACACAGTATTGTATGAAAGAGCTTTTGCTAAGTATTACCTTGTAAGAATGCTTGTGCTGAATTCGTATGATCCTACATAGTTAGATGCAAAAGAGAGGTTGATGTTGTCTGTTCTAGTGTTCTCCCCTGAATTTTGAGTTACACATGAAGATGTAATGTTTCTAGAAAAGACTTGAACAAGGTAAAATCCCTTACGGTTTTTTGGTAAGTCGTGTTCGTTCTTGTCCAAATGGTTCCTATTTTGCTATTGGTTAGCCGGTTATTTTGATGCGTACCAAAGTGAATGCAATGTTTTCTCAGTTATGTGCAAGAGTGACTGATGACATTATTCAGTAGTGAGTAATACTCTGTGCAGGTTAACATAATGGCTGTTAGGTGTATTAATGCTTTCATATTATAGTGCTGGAGGAAGCAAACTGAAGAAGAAGAAGATCAATTTCACAATCCAGGAACATACAGCACCTCCTCAGATATAATACAACAAAATAAATGAGTACATGAAAACTGAAAGCAGGGAACACAGGAAAGAAAAGGAAAAGGAAAGAAAAAAGAACAGACTTTGACTCTTTTTTTACTCTTTTTCTCTCGTCACTGGCATGTTCTACCATCGGGACTCAAATTTATTTCAAATCACTGACCACATCTCTCACTGCCCTTCAACCAAATTCACCAAATAATAGCTCATTGCAAATTTCAAAAGTGACCCCCACCTCAGTGTTTCAAGCTGATCATTCTCGTAATGTCTCAAACTTTCCTTGTCACGAGTAGAATGTCCCAACAACAGTCAATCCAATGACCACCATCATTCCAGGCACCATCAATTTCCCTTCACCAGATGTGTCCACCGGGACGCTGTCGGCTACCGGGCTCGTTGCCAAAGCCGGCTTCTTCTTTGGCTTTGCTGGGGCAGGTGCCGGCGCGGGTGGCTTCGGGCCAAATATGTTCATAGGAAGCAGAACCTTGTCGACCAGATACACAGCCAACTGCCCGTCTGAAAATATAATTTGGTCCACTGTTGCATTGTTGACACCAGTCGATATGTTCACATTGCTACCGGAAGTAGTCAAGGTCAGCGGGAACTCGAACTTCCCGCTACCGCCGGCCTGTGTCCTCAGCGGATTGCTGACGGTTTGGAATTGGGACACAGACAAGAATGACGGGACTACATGGAACTGCACGAGCTCGACCTGCTGCTCAGCTGAGAGCTGGTTCAAAGTCCCAGACTTGAGGCCCGAGAAGGCGTTGTCATTCGGGGCAAAGATGGTTAGGCCATTGTTCGAATTGTTAAGTTGCGCATTGATCTGTTTGTCGACTGAGGTGACCTTCATGAGCTTGAGCAGCACTGTGAATTGGCTCGCCTTCGTAAGGATCTTCGTGATGTCATCTGGGCCTGCAGGAACCGGGCCTAAGAGAGGCGGAGCCGGGCCTAAGGCAGGCGGAGCAGGCGGAGACGGAGCAGGTGGAGACGGGGCTACAACAGGTGAAGCTGGGGCTGCTGCAGGCTGAGCCGAGGTGGTGGAGCATTGGAAGAGCAGGACCAGTAGGAGTGGAAACGAAAGGCTCTTCATCATGTTTCTTTCTTTGCTCTTGGTAGGGGGGAGGTGGGGGAGAGGGGGGATTGTGAAGAGAGGACAGTGAAGAAGTGGTGCTTGAAGAAGCCTTTTTGGATGTGTGAGGGAAGAGGAGGGAGAAAGTGGCAATTTATCTGAAATCTGGGAAAGAGAGTGGTGATCATCAGAGTGGGAGAAAATGAAATTAGGTGAGAGGTTACAATTTTTAGTTAGGGGAATTCAGTAGTTAGCACCTCAATGATAAGTGTTGTGCCAAAAGCAAAACATGGATGAAATAAATGGGAGAGAGAGAGAGAGAGAGAGAGAGAGAGAGAGAGAGAGCTGTGGGAACATTCACTGTTACAGCAACTAGTTTGCTTGAGAAAGCAGGAAATATAGTAGAGGGAGATCAAATGGCCATGGCAAATCAGGCCATGCATGATTGCTTGGGTTTCACTTTGTATTTATTTCTGGTACAAAATCAATTTTCTTGCCAACAAACTTAGGAGAGACGCTTTTGCAGCTTCCCATCTCCTTTGGCAAGGGAGATGAATCGAGATTCTATGTTTGCTGCTGAAAAATAGGGCCCAACACTCTCATCACCTTGATGAGGATTGAGTTGACTTCTGCATAGCAACTTTGGGTGTGCGAATTCCCCTTTCTTTTTTTCCCTAGTACCATGTTCTTCGTCATTGAAATGTGAAACATAAGAGTGGGGTAATGCATACTTGCAAGCACCAAACGTCCAATAGTTTTAGAAATTTGCATTTCTCAGCTGTGATTGAAAAGAAAAGGCATCCTGTTACCAATCGAGCATTCGAGCTAAGGAGTAAGACTAGCCAGTGCTATCCATCTGCTCTGTAATGCATCCATGGATACATATTGAAGAGGAAACAGACATTTCACCTCACCCATCAATCCTTGTTAGGTTTTTTAGATGCCTAGTTACAAACAGGTGATTGGCTCTGCGGAACATAAATGAGAGATATCATCCGCTTAATAAACCGACCTCTTCACCACTTTCGTCTGAATGGACTAACTGAAATC
Source organism: Syzygium oleosum (assembly GCF_021117445.2). Lineage (NCBI taxonomy): Eukaryota > Viridiplantae > Streptophyta > Magnoliopsida > Myrtales > Myrtaceae > Syzygium > Syzygium oleosum. The sequence goes on from NW_026607487.1 coordinate 10,955,585, forward strand.
TCAACCATATTGGATTTGTTGATAATCTTGTCCTTAATGATTGACATGTAAGTTCTTCCCATGTTTGCAGCCGAAAGCAGGCTCTTTTATGCTATCGAAAATGACTTTTCTCACGCACGAACTATTTGCTACGCTCCAGCCCCCATCATATCGCGCTGGACATTAAAAGACTGCATTAGAAGCCTCATTATAGCTGTTCTCTACAGTTCTGTGTCACTGCAAATGGTTTGTATGCCACACCCTTCAAGCATAAGACACCTTTCGCGGTGGCCCAACAGCTAATCTTCGACGCCTGTTGTCTGGTTAGATTTAATATTACTCATTTTACACACCCACACACACAGTACAACAACATAAATGATAGTCATGGGTAAGATTCGCAATCGATCATCCCAGCATGATCTGTCTGTAACTATCTCGACATTCGCCTTTCCATTTCTGATGGCTTAATCATATTTGATCATTACCTGCTTCCTAAGCCGAAAGAGCCAGAGCTTACGGCAGTGAGTCTCTGAATCCAGTGGATAGGGATCTGGATATCCATTCTTCAAAACTATATTGCAAATTATGCAACTCTCCTCATTAGACTCTCTCCTCGTTTGCATGAATAGATTTACATAGATAGATCTCCATATCTTTAGTATACAACTAAAAAGAGATCTAACATAGGCCGAGAATCAGATTAACTATGAAGTACTTGTCCATGACAAATTGATTACAAAACATTGAACTCCCCACAAGAAGCTACCTCACCATCCATGTCAGCAATGCATGAGATTTTATTTTTTTTTTTGGTCAGAAAGCGATGCATGAGATTACATGCTGAAAAAATTACCAGAAGTATAAGCATTTCCCTTCTCCAATGTAAAATGCCACAAAATTCACCCATATGGACATCATCTGCAGCTAAATGTAGGTTCCCATTTTGCTGGCTCTATTCTCTTATAGAACCAAATAACAGGATAAGATGCTCGTACAAATCGAAGCCTCTCAATTGACAAAAGTTACAGTTTCTTGACCTAAGATTAGTATCATATCATGTCTCTTCTGGTTTCCTCTCTGCCAGTGCATCTGCAGCTTTCATTTTCTCTGGAACGAAATCTAGCACACAACCAAATGTCATCGAGTAGGTCATACTGTCATTGGACATACGAATGATCAATACCAAAAGTTTATGATCAAAGCAGACGTATCAATATGGGTTTGAAAAACAAGTACCTGAAAGAAAGTCGTATCTCTTCCACTCGCAAACAAGTGATGCTGAAGTAAAACAGAACACACCAGAAACAATCAGTATAATAAGATAGTTTAATGCCTAATCTCCATATGTCAGACAACCAAATTCAGACTCCAGTAACTTGAGTCATTGAAGTGTCATAAGTACAGTAGGGCTCAAACACGTTAACTCGCAATAAAGATAATCAAAATAAACCTTGAGAGAGGCATCAAGTTCATCCAAGCAAGTACAACAAAAGATAGCTTTGCATAATTATTTCACACTATAATATATTTCAAAAGTTTTCCATGTTCAGGTTGAAATCCCCATTCAACCTCTCCGCTAGCAAGGAGAATTTACGTACTTAAACAAGAATTGCCGTTTTAAGTTGAATTTCACAAGGACCGGACAAGACCAACAGTATCTCTGGAGGAGAATAAATGAAAAGCAGAGCGGCAGACAATTAAGCTAGGTTAATTTCGAGTTTCCACTAGGAAATCAGATGACACAGCTCCTTTTCAGGGGAAGACATAGGCTTCATGAGCCAGATATCGAGTGAATAATTTACTGACCGTACTACGTCAAGCCATACCCAAGGAGCCTCCTCCCCACCCTCAATCCTCGTAAGTTTGTTCGAAGAAACTTCAAAGTGCAATCATTTCAGAAATCACTTCTAAAAATAACCGAAAGCCATTCATGAAATTCAAATAGCCAACGAATCCACAACATTTTAAAGCATCATTTAAGTAAATCAAGGCGGGACGAAAGTTCACTCAATGCCGAACCTTACAAGGCGAAACTCGGTATGACAATAACATCAAGCATTCAATTCTTTTTGCAGGAGCTGGAGTTCGAATGAAAAGGAGAGAGTAACTCACACAGGTGGTCATACTTGAAAGTTCTCTTACGATCGCGAGCTGCAGCTAAGCCATACGCATCTTCGCAAAGCTGTTCGATAAACTTTTCCTGCAACAATCCCAAGGAGCTGAATGAGAACCAGAAGCAGGACACATTGCTTCGTCGATCGCAAAGCAAGTATGCATACATCAAATGATCGAAATACTAAAGCTGCATTTGGAGTGATCAGTGATTCCCAGGATTCTAGCAATATGGGAAATGCTGCAGAAACAAGAATGGAATTGCCAAACAAAACCAGAGCTCGAACAAGCATATACCGTGGCTTTGTTGATGACGAAGTAAGCCTCGTGATTGATGCGCAGGTCGGATTCTTCGCTCTTCGCGATCGTCCTGATCCTGTTCATCGGGAAGCTACAGAGCTTCGAATCGTCCCTGCTCCCGTCGCCGTCCTCCTCTCGCTCCCGACGCCTCCGCTTCTTCCGGACCGCCGCCGAGCCCGCGACGCGCGGCTCGCGCACCTTCGCGCTCCGATCCCCCTTCGCCTCCCGCTCCCCTCCCTGCGACTCGGTGCTCGAGGACGGAACGACCAGCACCTCGGGTTCGCGCGCCGCGACGCCATTGCTCTTGCTCGATTTACGCTCCTCTTTGCTCGCGCCGCCTTCCTCCGGCTCCCGATGCTTCCGCCTCCTCTTCTTGCCCGCCTGATCGGCGCCGCGCTCGCGCCTCTCCGGGCTCCGGTTCCTCCTCGGCTCGGGCTCCCCCGCCTGCGATTCGGTGCTCGAGGACGGGACGACGAGGACCTCGGGTTCGGGCGCGACGCCGTTGCTCTTGCCGGCCTTAGGCTTCTCCGGCTTGCTCTTGACGGCGGGGGCGGGGGCGGGGGCGTCGGCTTTGCTCTTCTTGCTCGACGCCTTGGAGATTCCCGCTCTCTCCCTCGATTTGGTCGTCTCCGTCATCGCTCGCCGTCCCGCGAATTGGCGCCGATTCTTCCTTTTCGCAGAGCGATCGAATTCGAGGGAAGATTAGGGCACAGCGTGAGTGATTTGGGGATTCAGTTTGATCATGGGCCGTTTCGGCCCGCCTGCCTCGCTCTGGGCAGGCATTTGAGATTTAACTTTCTTCTTCGCTGGCTTTCTCTCTCTGGCTTTTCTCTCGTTCACATAATGAGTAGTCAATGAAAGCTATGGAAATGGAAACCAAACATGGCTATTTTGTTGCCACCAGAGCACATTCTCTGTAATGGTATTTCGCCGAAACACTGTTACAGATGCCTGATCAGGCAATCCTTGGCCGGCTTACTCGCTATTGACATCCGTGCTCGCCCTCACCAAGGAAATTTCTTTGCGGTACCGAGAGCACTGCAATGTTGTTGAGGTTAGCTAGAGCATTTCCAAACATTGTGTCACAAGGATGGCGTAGGTTCGCTACCGTGTGCAGTCTACTATGTCGTCTTTCTGTTTCGTTTATCGTGTGTTTTATCGGGTCGAGCGAATGCATCTCTTGCTTGCCGTTTGTGGGCGGAAAACCGAACTAGCAAGAGGTAGTTCTTGTCCCCTGCAACAGTACACATCATGAGGTTGCGCATCTAGTTATATGTACTAAACTTAACTTTGATAACTGCCATGTTCAGTTGGTGCAAGTTTCGTCGACCTTCGCGACTATTAAGCAAAATTAAAGGGGAAAAAACAGTTCACGAAGGACTCTTTTCGACTCGCGGGACAGACCAATCGATGATGCTTCGTTTGCTGTTATGAAGGGACGTAGAAAGGCTCAGGTACTTTCTTCCTGAGAAATTGCTGTTACCAAACGAAGATAAGTTTTCAGCAGAACACGACATGATGGGCCAATTTGTCCCTTATTTTGTACACGCACAAATCATTCAAGCACAAAGCAGAAGAACCCCCCTAAACGAAGATACAAACACAGACGTCTACTTTGATTGAAATGAGAAAAAAGGAACGATCTTTTTCTTGTTATCAGCATGGTTAGTACTGAGCAACACCCATAGCATACCCAGTTGGTCCCTTGAACCTGCAGACTTTGCAGAGAGGTGACAAAAGAGATGGTGCTTGGTACTTGTCCTCACCCCCCATCATCGGCATCGGAACGCCGACCTTCACAGGGCTCGCATAGTTTGGCCTGTAAGTCTTGCCCAGAACTCCTTCGACAAGGTCCGACAGATTAGAAAACCTGAACTGTGTCTCCAAGTGAGCGAACGCGTCGTCCTTCGGTATTTGATAGTTGTGGACCCGGTTCTCTTCTTCGCCAATCGGCACTACCCTTACGTCCATTTCGAGCAATCCACTCAATGTCACCCTCACGGAGTTAGTATCATCGGTCCTTTCGACTATCACTGTCCTGTCCTCGCCTTCATGCCTCCACTCGGCCTCTCCGTCGGTGGGGACTTGGACCGCCTTATTGTCCCAAGTGATGTTGAGAGCGTCTACTTCATCGTCCCAGTGCGAGACTCTCTTCGCTTCGATGACGAGGGTGTGCTTGTCAAAAATGATCGCGAGGGCTTGCACCCACGTGAAGTCGCGTGTCCGTCCCTTAGGGCGGGTCCCGATGAAGTGGGCATTGATGTGGAGGTTGTCATCGGAGACGAGCGAAAAGTTCCCTCCGGTTGCCCCATGGAAGTAGAACATCACGCCATCGCCGCCGATGAACCGAGGGTCATAACAGAGAGAGCCATATCCATGGCAGTTGGCTTTTCTATCTGCACGAACAAGAAGAAGAAGAGGTTAATATCAATACATGAGCCTGTTCCCCGATAGTTCAAACTTTTTGAGAAGAACGGTTGTGTCAAAGTTGATATCGAGGATTCGTTCATCGTGTCTGCATAAATCTAGCCAAGACTAGAAAGACATCTATCATGCTTGTGTTTCCAAAGTAGCAATCAAAAAACAGCTTAAGACGCAGGACTGTAGTATCAGGAAAGTGTGAGAGAAGCTTGCTTACATCTGCAAGTGGCTTCACACTTGCTGCTGCTGCAGTCAATGTAGCAACCCTTATGCTTCCTGTTCTTCTTAGGCTTCCTCTGCGGGCACTGAGCAGGGCAGGTGAGCGTCTTGAGGCGACACTTGCCGGACGCCACACAAAACGCTCGCTCCTGGCCGGAAGACAATGTTCTTAGCATCACGTACTTTGTCGAATTGGGGTCAGGAGTCGTCGGTTTGTCAGTCGCCCCTTGGACCACGGACGCCCCCAGCGAGACCAGAACCGCAAGGATAGCCATCAAGATCAACGGCTTTCCTACCTCCATCGTCTTCAAGACGCGATCACAGCCCGAAGATGCTTCTCTTAATGTGTCTTCCCTCTGTTGATTATTAGATGCTTACAGCAGAAAATGGGGGATATTCTTGGACGGTTTAGAATGTTCAGAGAGGCCTCTTTATATGGAAACGTGAAAATGTCTAACTTAAACTAGGCCTTGGAGTTCGGCTTAATCCTCGATTTTCTTGCTTCCTAAATAAATATAGGCTTTGACTAACTATCATAAACCATCCTTAACATCTTTTGTAAGTCTTATTTTACTTTTTGAAAGAGCTTAAAGCTTCTATTTGCTTGAATATGTAAGAGATGACCGTGCGCCAGTTGCACTACTATTCGTAATTACTTGAGCTTACAGCAAGCTTATCGACCTCGCCGTCGTATGCTCTACTTAATGTGCTGAAGTTACGGCTATTGTCGTTAGATTCACTCTCTGCTCATTCTCCGAAGCAAAACCCAGGAATTTTTTACTCTAAGGGGTTAGCTGCAAGCTGATAAGTCATAAACTCAGCTTAGGACTTTAGTATTCAAGAAAAAATCCAAGATTCAATCCTCATGGCAATAATTCACTGAGAGGTATACTCCTTGCAAACCCCCCAATCAAAGCAAGGGCCGTGCGATTTTTTGAACTTACGAAGAGTCGTACTTTGCTCAATGTAGAGAATTTTCCCCTTTTCTAGGTTACCAAAAAAAACACAGAAAAAGGTTACCAAAAGATGCCCACGTTGTGAGCTTGAAAGATAGCTTTCGCTAAGGAGGTATGAGCAAGATCCAGCTTAATATGTCCAATTAAAAAGATAAGGATGATGAAAAGAGAAGCGAGTCCTCTTCTCTCCTTTATCGGGAAGCTTGAACTCCACTTATATATTCATAAGCAGATACCGCGTTACGTTTCTGCTACGCACAGTCCATGTGGTTTGAACTTTGAGCCCCCTAAATTCGCCTCGGATCCCCCGGTCTCGCAAACTAAAATATAGGCTGCTAAATCTCAAGTCTACACTAAGGCACCTGTCTGGTTTTTTTTACCTGCAAGAAATTAATAAATGGTTTCTTCTTTCGTTTGCAGGCAAGTCCCGCCAGAGTTTTGAGTTCAACCAGGCATTGACCAAGCAATCTTGGAAGAACTCAACCAACCTTGATTGCTGGAGCAGAAACCCAAAGACATTAATGGGAAAAGTCAAGTGCTGATATTTACAGAAATCAAAAATGGTCATCAGGCTTAAATGAACTTTGGCATACAGCAACAAACAACGAAAGCCTTAGCTATAGAGTGAAGTGTACGTGGATCAAACGCGTTTTAGCAGTTGCTTACATCGGCCACAAAGATGGCACGGTCCACATAGGCCAAAAAATGCCCTACTTTTTACCCATGGGACAGACCTAAACTACCATGGACTCTGCTCCAATAAATCTTCAGTGCTTTGAAAATGGAAATCCATACAGTTAACTCTCGGAATTACTAAAGCTTCATCAAACTCTTTTTTTTTTACAACCGGGACAACAACGTAACCAAATTTTGAAGCAACATCATATACACGTTCAGTACGCAGGAGGAAACATTAAAAGCTGGGCCGAAAAACTAAGACCTGAGGAGAGGTCAAGCATCATAAAGTAACCTATCAATGAAACCAATTTGACTGTGAAAAGAATGCTCCTGGGTCAACGACATGAAAGTGAAACTATTGGAATATGGGAAGATCATTCTTTGGCTGTTGGTCGAAAGTCAAATCACCTCCTTCGACCGCCACAATGCTATTTGAGGCCCCTCCTTCGATTTCACTCGCCATTTTAAGGAAGTACGTATGCCTGCACAAGCAATGTGCCATCAAAGAGGTGCAAGGAGAAAAGATACTGGTGTAGGTAAATAAGTTACCATCGTGAGTCCGCTGTCAACTCTGGATGGAAGGCAGTCCCGAGCAAGTTCCCTTGCCTGACAGCTACAATTACTTTCTTTTCAGCTCCTTTGTTTTCCTAAATGTCACGACAACAAAGAAAGGTTCAGACGGAGATAAATTACAGGAATCTGATATATGGAACCTTTTCTGAAGATATTTACTTTCCTGGAGAGAGAGAGAGAGAGAGAGAGAGAGAGAGAGAAAGAGAGAGACAGATCGCGACACAGTGGCATCTCGATACCCCCAGGTACAAGGAAAAATAATTTCTAAGTAATTAAAAGAATTGAAAAATTGGATCTATATCCGATGAATCACCTACTAAGGAAAAGTAACTCATTGAACAATGCAAACAGAAAAATCTGGTGTATTTACTAATTGAAGAACAAAGTTTAGGCAATTAGTATTCAGACTAACTTCAATAAATGTATACTCCAAACAGGAAAACAAGAACAAAAAGCTCGAATAATTCTTCTACAAAAAAAAATGATGGTCCAATAATAACTTCCACATCAAGATGAACCAACAACATTAAAAAAAGGTCATAGAAGAAAACTTCCACAATAATAACTAGATTCTTCGAGGTAAATTTATGATGAGCAATCCACAGCAGTCGGCATCTCCAGTTACTTTTGGGAAAGAATCCGTATTAAACATAATAAAAGCATATTCAATTCCATGCAACTTATTTAAAGCCCCCTTCACCATCACTTTCCAGAGGATCAACATTGTTGAACCAGGATACAGCAAGCTCATAGAACAAGTTTATTAGCGCTCTGACACCCTTGTAATCTTTACTTGACAAGCTGCTTATACTAGAAGCCAACGAGATGAAGCTGCCCAGCATCTCAATGCCCAAGCCTCCCATATGACAGGGCCTGAAGGTAGACAAGTATGCATGGCCAAAACTGAGTATGGCAACTCCGTAATTTGATCTAATGGCTACCAGATGATATCACAGCAACTTTCTCTTGCATCAGGGTCGCTCTCTCAAAACCTCAAAATGACAGTGAGCAAAAGAAAAGTACATGACTGAGGTCGATCCAATGCATAGTATCAACAGTGTTACTTCTAATCCAACTGAAGGCATAAACATGGGGCGGTCACATAGATCAGCCGGCCCAAAGGCCCAAACTCAATTCACTGGAAATAGCAGCTAAGCATCCTCAAGGAAAAACTGAAGACTAAACAGAATATGCAATTTGATCGTTGGCCTCAGAAATGATTGTTAAAATCTAGTGCTTCATTTTAATTCAATGCCATGAAGTTATTCTTACTTTTTAACATTTGTGCATTTGCTCAATCAATTTAATTGTTCTAGAGTGTTAGAAAAGTAAAAATCAACCAAAATTTTGATACACGAAGTGAACAAACTTCCTTCTCATAAAACAGAACCTGAACTTATTATAACTCCTTACATTGGAGACCTTTTGACAGCAACTGCCATTGACAACTTTTAGGTAAAACTATTCCATATCATACCGATTTTCCTGAATATGGCCCATAAAGTGTTGAGCTTAGTACTAATCTAGAAAGTCAAATGAAAGAATCAATATCGGTATTACTCTTGCTCCTCCATGTGAAACTGAAATTCACACGTAATGGGCTTTTCAATGCAAATTATCCAATCAACTCCCTGAAATATTCACATGACAACAATTTTCAGCCATTCGAATGAATTGAGCCAGTATGGGCAACGCAAGAGGACTGACAGGGAAATGACAACTCTAGTTGAATTAAACCCACAATTCTGAATTGCCAGCTACAAATTAAACTACGCAACTATAGCACCACACCATTGCACTCAAAAGATGCTATGTGGTGCGAACAAACTCTTTATCGGAAAAACCTAATAGATACTAATCATGTTTTATGATTCAAAACCTTCAAAGTATGCGGAACCACTATCAAGTCAGAAGCATATCCATGCAAACCTAACCATGAGGCATATTCGAAAAACTAAATCTCACCATGAAACTTGTTATATAAGAGCAAGACATAGCAAATTATACCCAATGAACTTGCTTAAATAAAACAAATATCATATGCCATACCTCTTGAGCTTCATCCATCGGTGTGTCCGATGGAACTGGATAGTCAGCAAGCACTTCAACTTCTGGCCCTACTTCAAGTACAGCAGGAGCTCGAATAAAAACTCCACGAAATGTATCAGGACCTCCTTCCTTTGATGCCAGCTCCGGTACTGAAAGATCCGCTTCAAAGCTCTGAATCTAAACATCAGGGGAAAAAAAGGCAAGTCGATTCAGAAGTCATTGTGTATAAGCAACAACAAGCTCACTCTTATGCACGTTCAGATTTTGTGATATCATAAAAATCACTCTGGCATAAAAGTTACATATACTGGACACGAAGATAAAGTCGAGGTTCACACTTACGATCCCGCATGTGATAGCAGATAGTGCAACAATTATTTTCACCAAAACAGCTACAATGTGTCATAAATAAAGTAGAGCAATATATTCAGAATCAAAAGGGCATGCAGACCTGACTGCCAAAAAAGTTCCTGTGGACAATGCAATCTAGGCCTCCAACAAGATCTTGTCCTCCTGCTTTTTGTCCTGTGAAAAATAAGCATCTCGTTTCAACTATCTGAACTTCATCACCAGTATTCCTCACATTGCATTCAGAAAAGTTAAAAACAATGAATTGTGAAGCAGTACAATCTTCGGACCTCCTAAGAAGCCACAAGAGAAGACCCACCAGTTACTTTGTCGGCCAGGAATATAAGACCAGCACATGTTCCCCAGACAGGCTTTCCCATCTTAACAAACTCTCGAAGTGCCGGGAACTGCAGAATGAAAGGATTTAGTTACAGATGACTAAACTAACTGCTGATTGCGTAACCGTGGAGCAGTAAATTAACTCGGTGCAAGTCCTTCAAATTGTACAGGGCACATTGTAATGCTACCGAACTGACATGCAGCACAGAAAATAGAGATAAGAATCATGGACTCTTATTTCCTTGAAAAACCGAATGAACTGATACTCTATATCAATTCTCAGAAAACATTTCAGGAAAAGACAAAAACCATTTTATCCTGCTCCACACAAAAAGTTACTTCAAGAGAACCGGTCATGAATTCACAAAGGTGGAGCACTTAGACTTGCTCCACCATCACCAAAATCGATGCAGCAATGACAGCTTCTCAGCTTTCCTATCCTAATTTTGTACTATCAAAACGCAAATTACTACAAATGAACAAGTCCACACGGGGCATGTCCTTCCAGGTTGTGGAATTCTCAGAAAACATTGTCCAAAACAGAGTGACCTCATTTCATCCTACTCCACAACAGCCGATACTAGAAGACAATTGGTAGTCAACTCGCAAAGGCAACGTTAGCACACTCACGCTGCCAATCCTAAACCGACAACGGCACCGACGTTTCTCATTTTCCAATCCCGATTCGACACCATCGCGATAAACAATCCATCGCCGGAAACCGAAAGAGCGCACGAACGGGGCGAGCGAGGGAGAGTAACAAACCAGGTTATGGAACTCGGCGAGCTTGGCCATGGTGGTGCTCTCTCCTCCGGGGATAATCAGCGAGCTGACGCTCCGCAACTGCTCCGGCTTCCTTATCTCCACTCCCTTCACCCCGAGCCTCCGGAGCGCTGGCGAACGACAGACAGACAGACATACAGGCAGATTCCTCTGGTTACGGACTACTTGTGCAAAAACAGACGACGCCGACGCCGACGACGACGACGCACACGTCCGCTCGCGGAGAACGAGAAAGAAGAAATCGTGCCTGCGATGTGCTCGTTGAAGGATCCTTGGAGAGCGAGGACACCGACCGCCATCTTCTTCGCGACCGATCTGCTCTTCCGCTTCGAGAGACGGCGGTGCGGCGGCGAGAGAGCGAGAACGAGCGGTCCCGTGAATGAATTGTGCGCCAATGAAATGAAAGAGGAGGGAGGGAGCGAGCGAGCGAGCGAGAGAGGGTGAGAGACGTGGAGCGATGGGATTCGGGAGGCCTTTCGTTTCGAAAAGCCGCCCCTTTCGGTGTGCTTCGCTCTCTTTTTTGAGTATATCCTTAATTGGCAAATCTACATGTTCTATATCTCCGTTGGTTTCGCAAACAATAAAATTTTGAAAAAATATTTTTTAAAAAAAATTATTTAAATCATTTATAAATAAAAAATGGATGAACAAATTATTTTTATTGTGCACGAAAATGTTTAGATTCAAATTATCTTCAATGATGAAAATGTTTTTCATTAGCTAATTATTTCGAGTTATACAAGAGATCATTTTTTACAAAGACGTTTTCCGAATCATTCATTATTCGCGAAACAAACGGAGCCTATATTTAGATTACTTGTTTCCATAATTAATAGCCTGATAGACAAATCTATATTTGTCATGTATATGTGTTGTTTCTCTTTTCTACATTTTGCATTATATATATATATATATATATATATATATATATATATATATGTGTGTGTGTGTATGTTTTTTATAAGTTAAATGAAACGCGGGAAATTTCACCCAAAAAAAACGCGCAAAACATTATTTTCCATTTATTTGTGCAATCGTGACATAGTATAAGGGAGCAAGAGATCTTGTTTTCAAATTTGGATAATAACACAAATGATCTATAAACTTTGGTTCTAATATATCGTCCATAAACTTTTAATATGTTTGATGTGGCATGTGAACTTTGGCCCAATATGCAATGTTGTTTATGGACTTTTAATTTTGTTTAGTCGGGTCCCTGAAATATTAGTAAATGTTCGATGTAATTGCGTCATTTTCATATAGTCTAGTCCATAGATTATATGAAACTATATGAAAATGAATAATTACCCATAGTTCGGGGACTACATTGAACAAAATTAAAAGTTCAAGGACAACATTACACATTGGACCAAAGTTCAGGAATCATATTGTACAAAATTAAAAATTCAAAGACGATATTGCATATTAGATCAAAGTTCATGAATCATTTGTGTCATTTTCAAAACTCAAATCTTTCCAAGCCCAATATTTCCACGCTCCAGCCTCATGTCAAAATCCCAGCTTGCACGTAGTGCAATATTTAAACATTGAAATTACGTAGTCATCTAACGGTTTAAAGTTTTTAAAACAGTTAGCAGTGATTTCAAGAGATCTTTCTGAATCAGGACCACCTATGATTTATCTCTTCTTTCTTCCGGCAATCTACAGTTAGTTCTAATCTCTTTCGGAGTAGGTGCTAAAAATAATTATTGTGAAATTTGTCAAAAAAGTCATAAATCTATTGCACTTTTACCAATTTAGGCTCCGTTCGTTTGGCGGAAAATATTCTCCCGGAAAATATTTTCCGGTGTTTGGGAGGCGGAAAACGTTTTCCGTGGGAAAATATTTTCCCTCCCCCCTCACAAAATAGCCTAAGTCTACGGAAAATGACTTCCGCTTCTTCAAAAGCGGAAATCATTTTCCGGAGCTTCTTCTTCTTCTTCTTCACTAAGGTCGCCGGCCGCCGCATGCCGACCGCTGCCGCCGATCATCGCCGCCGCCGGATGTCGGACGTTCGCCGTCGGTCGCCGGCCGCCACCGCCGCCGCCGGACGCCCCGGACGCCGGACGTTGGCCGCCGGCGGCGGGCCGCCGCTGCCGCCGCCGCCGGCCATTGCCGGACGCCGCCGCCGTCGCCCGGCGAAAAATATTTTCCGAAACTTTTTCATATTGGTCGCCGAACACCGGAAAATTATATTCTGGGAAAACATTTTCCAGGAAAAATGACTTCCGGGAAAATATTTTCCAAAAGGAGAATATTTTCCGCCAAACGAACGGAGCCTTAGTCATAAATCTTTCAATCTTGCCAATCGAGTCATAAACATTTTCATATTTTACCGATTGAGTCCATTCAGCTAATTTTGGCCGGAAATTACCGACGCGGACGTTGACCATCCAACTCGGACAAATTTTAATAATATTTTAAGATTCTTTCGAATTTTATTATTACTTTTTTTCTTTTTTTCTTTTCTTCTCTTTTTCTTTCTTTTTTTTTCTTTTTCCAATTTTCCCTCTACTGGCCATCAACGAGGCAACCACCGTCGGGCCTCGTTGATATCTAGCAAAGATCGTCGGCCTCAGGCGAGGCCCACCTTCGCCGGCCTCAGGAGAGGGCCACCCTCGGGCTAGGGACACCCAGGCCTGGGCTGGTGAGAGCTGCCCTCATCGGATCGGGCGAAGGTTGCCCTCGCTAGTCTAGCTGGATCTCCGCCTCGAGTTCAAATCTAAGAAAGCTCCAACATGGAGGCCATGGCCGCAAGGTGACGAGCTCAAGATACGCAAGCTTCATATCCAATCCACGACCGACAGCCATGGCTGCAAGGTGCTACAAGGTCAAGATATGTGAGCTCCAAATCCCGGCCATCACTGCGAGTTTAGAGCGCCACGAGCTCCTTATCTCGACCACTATCGATAACCATGGCTGCAAGGCCATGAGCTCAAGATATACGAAACCGGCTATGGCCGCGAGGAAAGGAGCTCCGAATTCTAACCATGGACGCAAGCTTAAAGCTCGAGCTTAAGTGGCCACGACGGCCATGAACTCCAAATCTCGACCACCACCAAAATCCATGGCCGAGAGGCGACGAGCTCAAGATATGTGAGCTTCACATCCTAGCCATGGTCATGAGCTAGAGCTCGAGCTCAAGTGGCCATAGCGGGCACAAGCTTCAAATCCTAACTGTCGTTGATAGCCATGGTCTGAGCCAAGGTCAATGGCAGCTCTTGCCAGCCCAGGCCTAGGTGTCCCTTGTTCAAGGCCGGCGAGGGTGGCCATCAACGAGGCCTTGCAGTGGGAAAAAGAGAAAAGAAAAAGAAGAGAAAATGGAAAAAAAAGAAAAGAAGGAAAAGAGAAGAAAACAAAACAAAGGAAAAATATTAAAAAAAATCGAAAAATATTAAAATATTATTAAAAATTATCCACGTCAGCTCCGACTGTGTCTCGTGTTAATGATTTTCGTCCAAAATTGACCGGATTGATTCAATTGGCAAAATGTGAAAATGTTTAAAATTTAATTGGCAAAATTATAAGATTTGTGCATTAGGTTTAGGATTTTTTGGACAATTTTCATAGGGATATGTTCACTAGAAGTCCTAAAACTTATCACGAAAGTGCAGCTGAGTCCTAAAACTTACAAAAGGTGCAATCAAATCCTAAAACTTGTCAAATTAGCTCAAATGAGTCCTAAAGTTAACACCGTCAAACTTACTAATGAAAAATGCTAACGTGGTGCTGACGTTGCTTATATTTTAATATTTTCTCTCTCCTGTGTGGCGATGACATGGCTAAAGAATGAGATATAAGACTAAAACGACGTCGTTTTGGCCCAAATTTAATTTTTAATACTAATTTTATTTAAAATAAATTTAAAAGTAAGCTAAAAAAAAGGGAGGAGGAGGACAAGCGGGGAGGGGCCAGCGAGGATGGGGCGACAGCAGGCGGGGGCCTGTGGGCCCTCGCCCAGATCTGGGGAAGGGTCGCGACCCCTCGCCGGCCCCTCTCGGCAAGTGCCCTCCCTCCTCGCATGTCCTCCTCCTCATTTTTTTTTAAATTTAATTTAAATAAAATTAATATTAAAATAATAATAAAGCCACGTCATCATCATATAGGATATAAAAAATCATTTAAAAAAGTCACGTCAGCATTTTCCGTTAGCTAACTTGGACCGTGTTAACTTTAGGACTCGATATAATCAATTTGACAAGTTTTAGGATTCAATTGCATTTTTTGTAAGTTTTAGAACTCAATTATACTTTCATAACAAGTTTTAGGATTTCTAGTGAACATATCTCCTAAAACTTATTACATGTTTGAAAGGGCTGACGTTAAGCCCACATCAGTCCCAAAATGACAATGCACATCGTACCCTAAAAGATTGAGCGAGAAAATTAATACAAAAGCATAATTAGGTGGAATCTTAATAGTCTTTTGTAAAGCGAACGTCAATCAAGTGGACTTGGTACCTCCAAACCCCCCCCCCCCCCCAATCAAATCCGTGGACGTCTTCATGTGTCGCGCCGACACGCTGCTCGTATGTTAATAATTAGCTAACTTAATCCCACTAATTTTAGCATCTAATCATGATTGGCTATACAATTCGAATTGAATAGTCTTTCGCGAACATTATTTTGTCGCGAAAGATCGACCCACCTAACGCCATTTGGAGTCGGCCAAAGCCAAGCCAATCGTAGCAAGGCATCGCTACCGTGCACGCGCGAATCCCCTTCGTAAGAACCTGCTAAGTCAATCCTCGCGAAATTCGTATTCTTATGGTCAAGGTAAAAAAATTGATCATATTTTAATTTCATTGCCATGCAAAAACATGTGAGGGAAAAATAATAGAAAAAAATACTAATCAGGAATGAAAAGCAAACGAATAAGTGCATCAAAAGTCTTAAACCTTATCACGAAAGTG
This sequence comes from Syzygium oleosum, assembly GCF_021117445.2. Classification (NCBI taxonomy): domain Eukaryota; kingdom Viridiplantae; phylum Streptophyta; class Magnoliopsida; order Myrtales; family Myrtaceae; genus Syzygium; species Syzygium oleosum. Next base: position 10,971,257 of record NW_026607487.1, read on the forward strand.
CAATTAAATCCTAAAACTTACGAAAAGTGCAATCAATCATTCCGTTAACTCTATCCGATTAGACCAACGGAAAATGCTGACGTGATTTTTTAGATATTTTCAAAATTATTCATTTTTCACAAAATAAACGGAGCCTATATATTTAGATTACTTGTCTCCGTAGTTAATAGCCTAATAGGCAAATATATATTTGCCATATTTATGTGGCGTTTCTTTTATCTACATTTTGCATTCTCTTGTGTGTGTATATATTTTATCGGTTAAATTAAACCCGTGGAACATTTTTTTTGCCATTTATTCATGCAATCGCGGCACAGTTGAGGGAGCAAGAGATCTGTTTTCAAATTAGATAATAACATAAACGACCCATAAAATTTGGTCATGATGTGCAATATCATTCTTGAATTTTTAATTTGTTCAATGCTATCAGTCAAATATGCAATATCGTCCTTAGACTTTTAATTTTTCTCAATATGGTCCATGGACTATTGGTAAATATTTAATATATCCTTACGTTTGCATCGTTTTCTTATAGTGCAGTCCCTAAACTATATGAAAATGAACATTTACCAATAATTCGGGAACAACATTGAACAAAATTAAGGGCACGTTTGGCAACCGGCCAAACAGTAACTATTTCTATTTTTTTGTTTCCAGAATCAATTTTGGAATAGAAATATGTTTGGTAAATTTTTTGTTCCCAGACACAAATTTAAAAAAATTTATTCCCAGAATAAATTTTGGAATAGAATCAAGAAGAAAAAAAAGTTGCTTCTTAATTCTAGGAACAAGAATCATAAATGGAAAAGAAATTTTTTTTTCTTCTTCTTCTTCCTGGCTTGTGGCCGAACGCCGGCCACCGACCATAGGCCAGAGCCGGTGAGGGTTGGACCCTCGCCGCCTGGGTGAGGGCGGCTCGCGGCTTGGACGAGTGCCGCCCTTGCCGAATCTGGCGTGGGTGGCGGCACTCGCTAAAGCCGCGAGCCGCCCTCACCCAGGCGGCGAGTGTCCAGCCCTCGCCGGAGCCGACGAGGGCCACAATGTCCTTGCCGGCCCTGGCCATAGCCAAGGAAGGGGAAGAAGAAGAAAAAAATAATAATAAATATTAAAAAATTTAAATTATTATTAATAAAAAGAAATTTTGTGCAGTTACCAAACGCATTTCTATTCTTTTTTTATTCCAATAATAGAAATTTTGGGCAGTTACCAAACACCTTTAAATGCTTAGAAATTATTTCCGGGCACAGAATAAAAAAGAATCATTTCTGAACAGAAATTATTTCCGAAAATAGAATAGTTGCCAAACGCACCCTAAAAGTCCAGGGACGATATTACACATTGGACTAAAACTTACAAAAAATATTAAATAGAATAAGTGTATTGAAAGTCTTAAAACTTGTCACGAAAGTGCAATTGAGTTCTAAAACTTACAAAAAGTGCAATCAAGTCCTAAAAATTATCAAATTTATGCATTCAAGTCATTCCGTTAACTTTGTCCTATTAGACTAACTAAAAAGGCTGACATGATTTTTTAAAATATTTTCCAAATCATTCAGTTTCCGCAAAACAAACGAAGCCTATATTTAGATTATTTCCATAGTTAATAGCCCAATAGGCAAATCTATATTTGCCATATTTATGTGTTGTTTCTCTTGCCTACATTTTGCATTCTCTTGTGTGTGTATATAATATGTATATATGTTATCCGTTAAATGAAACGTGCGGAACAATTTTTTGCCATTTATTCGTGTAATCGCAGCATAGCATGTTGTCAAATTGGATAATAACACAAACGGTTTCTAAACTTTGATCCTAATATGCAATATCATCCTTGAACTTTTAATTTGTTTAACGGGGTCCTAGACTTTGGCTCAATGTGTAATGTCGTCCCTAGACTTTAAATTTTTTTTAATGTGGTCAAAAACCTTGCCAAGCGTGTTGAAAAAATCAGCTCGTTGTATTTGAAAAACCAGGTCAATTTTCAGAAAGTTACTGTTCATGCACTGTTCGGCAATGTAGCAAGAAGAAAAACGTACAAAATGTTTGATATAGTCCTTAAGTCTGCGTCTTTTTCTTATAATCTAGTCCCTTGATTATATGAAAATTAACATTTACCAATAGTTCGGGGACCACATTGAACAAAATTAAAAGTCCGGGGACAACATTCCACATTGGGCCAAAGTCCAGTATCGTATTGAACAAATTAAAAGTTCAGGGATGACGTTGCTTATTAGACCAAAGTTTACGGATCATTTATATCATTTTCCCATTTCAAATCTTTCTGAGCCCGATATTTCCACACTCTAGTCTCGGGTCAACATCCAGCTTGCGGGCAGTGCAATATTTATGCTTGATTCTCATGAATAGTCAGTCTTTCGCGAACATTATTTTGTCACAAAAATCCGACCCACCCAAGGCAATTTTGGAGTAGCCAAGCCAAGCCAAGCCAATCGTAGCAATGGAGCGCTAGCACGCACGGGCGAGTCCCCTTCGGAGTAACCTGCCAAGTCAATCCTCGCGAAATTCGTATTCTTACGGTCAAGGTAAAAAAAAGGGAATTTGAGATGCTGAAGTTGTACGAGGGCGGCGCACGCGCGCAAACGCAATTAATCAGATTTTCTGACAAAAAAAAATTAATCATGATTTAATTTCATTGCAATACGAAAAAAATTGAGGGAAAAAGAAGAGAAAAAAAAATATTAATCAGGAACGAAAAGGAATGTTTGGATTATGTGGAGTATGAGCGGAGGAAGCTTCTTGATCGGATGATGCCAAATGAAGAGTACTCGCAAGCTCGTTGGGACGTGCAATGCCTCCAAGTAACGGTACTTTTGTTGCCACGCTCGACCCTGGGCACAAGGGATTGATGAATCGAACGGATCGGAAGTTAGAAAATAAGAAGGTGACTGCATTTAATCAGAGCCGACACTTGAAGGAAATTGATTAACATCACATGTTGGCCTCCTCCTTGGCGAATCATGCCCGAAAAACGTCTCTCTCATCCTTGACCTCTACAAATGCATGTCGGCTCGTAGCTCAATTCTTGAATGGAACAGTGGTTATATCGGAATGACCATACGTGAGAATTTTGATTTGAGAATAGTTGAGAACTTGACATCGGCGTGCCACCAAACGATAATATAAGTCTATTGTTATTTTTTTTTTCCGGTCAAAACATAAGTCTATCGTTAGCAATACATTGAAAACGACAAAAGCAATTTCTCTTGATAAAGCATGTGCCAATAATGTAAGTCTAGTCGCGGTGAGATGAAGACATATCTCAACCCCAATATATTTAGCTGAGCGTCCGGACCCATCAAACGGCGTGTTTAACATCGTGGATCATGCCAATCCAATTTTGTAGATCTGACTACCTCTTACAATACGTAATAAACTAAAAATAATGTCTACGCTCGAAATATGTTCACTTCTATTTTACGTCAAATTATCAGCAGCAAGTACATTAAAATCTAAAGAATTTCGAGCAACCGAAGGATCATGTTATTGCAAGAATGTTAAAAGAACGCGCATATGGTCCGCCATATTGGAGACCGCCCGTGCCTATCAGCCCCATTCGAATCACGTCGAGCCGGCCAACGGAAATCAACGTCGATTTATTTATCAGCCCTTCGCAAAAAAAAATAATAAATAAATAAACCTCCCGAGCCTCTTCCCGGACGCGCTTTTCCGTTTCCTTCTAGTTTTGGCCCACCCGGATTTCCCTAATTTCTCATCTCGACTCCCCTCCGAAGACCTTCCCTTCCCACTTCAGCCCACGCTCGGATTTTTGGGGCAACGCAATCGCGCAGGAACCTTCAAGGGCCCCCCCCGCCCCGGTCTCGCGGCGAATCTCTCCCTCCGAAATCCCCAGTCGCTCCTCCGCCGTATTCATTCCTCCCCGGTTTCGTGCTCGATTTTAGGGTTTCCGGATCTCCGGCCTCCCGCTCGGTCAAATTTTCTTTCTGCTCTTCAGCGCATCGTCGTGCGCCGTCGCCCGGTGCGGTCGTCGGGGCTATTCGTATTGCCGGGCGTGTCGTAATGTCCGTTCCGGGGTAAAATTTTCCGGTCGCCGAACCTGTCGCCTCCTTCGGCAAATCGTGCGAGAAGGTGAGGCGGTTTGTTTGTTTGTTTTTTTTTTTTTTTTTTTTTTTTTTTTGTTGGGGTTGGATTGCTGAATCGTGATGGTTATGGGACCGTGTTGTCGGACATGTTCCGGTCTCGATTTGCCCGGATGGGGGCGTCTGAGCCTTCCATGCGAGGGGCGTGTCATTTTCTCGTTTCCTGTTAAGTGAATTTCGTCAACTGGACAGGTTTATGCGCTGCTGTTGTCTTTTTTTTAATGTTTATTTTAATCGCATTATTTGTTTTCTTTCTTTCTTTCTTGTCGGAAAGGGTCAAAGAAATTTCCCCTCTCCCTTTGCTTTTTGCGAGGCGGTGGAGGATTCAGGCCTCTCTCTCTCTCTCCCTCCCTCTCCCTCTCCCGCATCGAGGTCTTCAATAAGCTGGAGCTATCGCTATGTTGGTGTTCGGCAGAAACAGCTGCTGCGGCGACGTGATCAGCTGCTTCGTTCATTTGTCCGAATGGCATCCGTTGGAATAGCAAAGCTGCGTTTCGGGCTCTGGAGCCCCGTCCTCTCCTGTGCATACCAGGTGTGTGTGTGTGTGTGTGTGAAAGTTGATGTCTTGTTCGCTTCCGGAATCTCGACTGAGATCGTCGATGCGTCAATTCGCTCCTGGTGATTGATTCTGTGAATCTTTCGCGAGGAAGCTTCGGGACTGCAGTGTTAATTTTGTTCTGGAGTGAGAATTTGGCTGCGGAGTGTGCTTCGTAGCGGCACAATCTGGCAGAGTTTTGTTTTTGTTCGCGTCGTTATCGTTAGGCGTCCCTTTCTTTTTGCTTAGGAGAGGGCTGTGGTTGGCAACCGTTTCTGAGAACTGGGTGTGCATTTTTTGCAGGTCTTTGGAGTTTTTGTTTATCTCGAAGCTGAGGGTTGCAGTATATAATTATAGGTTCCAAATTTCTCATGTTCAGCAAAGGGCATCCAATTGCAAGATTCATGGGCTGCTGTAGTTGCTTTGGATTCTCCAGGAAGCCTAAAAGGACCTCGAGGCCCATTTCTGGATTGAATAATCATCTTTCTCAGGAGTTTTTGTTGGATGAAGACATTGAAGATGAGGATGATCGTTCATACAACGGTGAGGTCACGGATGGTGCTCATGACGATGATGGTGAATTGCGGAGCCGTGCCAAACGTTCTGAAGATATTCTGAGGTTTAGAGAAGAAAATGGCCTGATTTGCAGGCAGTATCCTGTAAAAGAAACCCACAAAGTTATTCGTTCGGAGGTAAATATCAAGGAACTGTGAAACTATTTCTTGGCCACATTCATGGGAGTATGCTGCAGTCGTTTCGTAAGAGATCATAAATGGATATCCTGCTGTCAGGGAATTTGATTGTTGCATGTGCTCTAAGTCTGCGTGATCTTTTACCCAAAGTAGTTTTTCTATCCAAACAGTATCTTAAGAGTTGAGTGTCTATCCGGTTCGCCTGTTATGATCCCTTTGTATACATATACAACGCACTAGCCTGCACAACTTCCTTGAGTGAACCGTGCAAGCTTTTAGTCTTATCTCAGTAGGGGTGACTGTGATATTGAGCAAAGCTATGTGAGTCTATATGAATCGGTTGTTCTGAGTGTTTGTTTCAGTGGTCTCGGTTGTGTAATTTAGCATCTTTTTTCTACTTTAAGCTTGCGGGTGGTCATTTTCTGATGAGGCACATACGTCTTTCTCTGATCATGCATTTATGGTCAATTTTCTTATCAGGATGAAAACGGGAATAAGATGGTCAATGAATATGTTCGCGAGTATAAGATTGGCTCTGGTAGCTATGGCAAAGTGGTATGTGGTTGTATCATATTCTATCTTGTTACTTTCTTTAAGGGAGATGATGTAGTTATTGTTTCATGTGCAACAGGTTCTCTACCGAAGTCAAGTCGATGGAAAGCATTATGCAATTAAGGTAAGTTTAATATACTTTCTGGCTGCTTATGAGTTTGCTAAAAACTCTAACTAAGAGATAAAGCTCTCTCTCTCTCTCTCTCTCTCTCTCTCTCTCACACACACACACACACACACACTCACACCCATCCACCCACACACACACACACACCCATCCACCCACTCACACACACACACACACACACACACACACGCACACACACACTCACTCACACACAGTGTCTCTCATCCTTCTTTTGTCGTCAATATCTTGCATGCATGAGATATATTTTTTGCAAGCATGTTATGATGATGAGACAGCAGCTTAGAACTTTGGAGTGGCTAACTTAATGAATCCTTTATCTTCGTCTGTCCTCGTTTCTTGAAAAAACGATAGATACTCCAAAGATAGTGCACTAGGTGGCTATACATATATGGGAGCGGCAGACATATGTTTAGAAGATGTCCCATCCCATACTATTTCTCATTGTCCTTTAGAATCATGTATTTTTTCCGTATTTGCATAGGGTAGGGGCTTGTTCTCAATGACTAGACAGTTATGATCTGTATGAATTTTAGTCATTCCATTGCAGGCCTTTCATAAGTCCCATTTGCTAAGGCTGCGCGTGGCACCTTCAGAAACTGCCATGACCGATGTTCTTCGAGAAGTATGTTTTTTTGTCTGATTCACCTTTGTACTCTTTATCTCGATCTACTGGGAATTTGAATACTCTGAGCAAATTGTGTTGATGATGACTGGGAAAAACATGCATCATAAAACTCAACTCTTAACTTCTTGCGTTGCTTGATCCATTCATTCTAGTTATGTGGTGCTGCTGTTTAATGTCGTTCGTATGCTATTTCTTGTTCGACTATGACAGAATAAAGGCCTATTTGAGCAACATTTGTTCCTTTACATAACCTATTAGAGGATTAGAGCAACATTATTTTGCATGGAGTTGCACTTCCGGATAAAAGCTTTATTTATGTTCTTCCTTTTGCTGTAGGTTTTGATCATGAAAATGTTGGAGCATCCTAATATAGTCAACCTCGTAGAGGTGATTGATGACCCAGAAACAGATCACTTCTACATGGGTATGCTTAATATTTTACTTCCCGTTGGTTTTTCAGGATGAACTTTCAATGTGCTTGATTATGCCATTGAATTTCTGTTGAAATTGTCTCAAGTATCATAACATTGACAAATGGTTTGTTTTTGGGTTAGTTCTTGAATATGTGGATGGCAAATGGGCTTATGAAGGATCTGGTCCACCTGGTGGGATTGGAGAAAATACTGCCAGAAAGTATCTGCGCGATATTGTTTCTGGGTTGATCTATCTCCACAGTCATGTATGCTACTACTATCTGTGTTGAAATCTGTGTGCATTGCTTTCTATTTTGTCCTTCATGCTGGGATGATGCTAAGCTGTCAACACTGTATTGAGTGCATGTTCTTTTCTTTAATGCGAGGGAACCAGAATATAGTGCATGGAGATATCAAGCCTGATAATTTGTTGGTGACCAGTTCTGGCATTGTGAAGATAGGAGATTTCAGTGTTAGCCAGGTCTTTGAGGTAATGATTGCTGCTCCCAAGGCTTTTGTAAATTATCACTTGAATGAAAGAGAAACTACCAAATATGCTTTTCCTTGATAATTGAAGTTGTAAATTTGAACTTCATGTTACAGTTTGTATTTTCTGGAGGAGAAGAAAAATCTCTAACCAGCGTAAAAGATATACGTTTGGCGAGGAGAAGTGTTTGGTGTTGATATTCTCCTATTTCATGCTATCTGCATAAGTATGCGAGAAACAGTTTACGCTAGCTCATGTTTGTGGATCTAAATGGGAAATTCTGATGCTATGTTTGGAGCACTTGGAGGTTATGAGAATAGATGGAAAAATTAAAATTTTCCTCCTTTCCTCCTCTCTCGGATTGTAAATTTTATTACATTTTCTACACCCACCCCTCATTTTTTTTCCATTCCCCTCCTTCCCAATCAAAGCATAAATGTATCAAGTCGATGGGTAATCTGGTTTGGATTTAACGATGATCAATCCTGGGGTCACTTTTTTTGTTAAATGTTGGGGATTGTGAATTTTTGTCATTGATATCTGCAGGATGATAATGATGAACTTCGGCGATCTCCTGGGACTCCTGTTTTCACAGCACCCGAGTGCTGTCTAGGTCCAGTCCCTTATCCATTAGGGCAATGATAGAACAAAATATTGACATGAAAGCATTTTGACTTCTCCTTTGTAATTTGATTTTCTTCCTGGTATTTAAAATAGGTCTCACTTATCATGGGAGGGCTGCTGATACTTGGGCTTTGGGTGTCTCTCTTTACTGTATGGTCTTGGGACATTATCCTTTCCTTGGAGAAACACTGCAAGACACGTATGACCAGGTATATATGCCTCAGTCAGCACTAACTCCTGTCTCACCATTTCATCTCATTATTTGAGTTGAGTTTATGCTTTTTGAAATTTGATTTGGCAGATAGTTAATAACCCTTTGATATTCCCGGATGGTCTCAATCCACAACTTAAGAACTTGCTGGAGGGGCTTCTGTGCAAAGGTTAGTATTAGTAGTGTTAGTGGGCTCCATCACATACCTTATCCCAACTGCAAGCTGTGCACAGTGACTGTTTTTCCCTTCTCGTTCTTTTGGTTGGATTGCTAAAAGGCCAATCTATCATATGCAGATCCAGAACACAGGTTGACATTGGATGCTGTCGCAGCTCATGCCTGGGTTGTTGGAAAAGACGGACCAATCCCTCAATATTTATGCTGGTGCAAGCGCAAAAGCCTGGAGGTGCAGGAACGTGATGGGAGCAAATATGATACTGACATGAGTTTGACAAACTGAGTTTTGTTGACTTTCGACCTGTCTGTATAGTAAAGCCCAAGAACTTTCTCCTTTCGTTTTCCTTTTTGGCTCATGAGCTGACGAATCTGGAGATGGGAATCAGGGAAGGTCCTGAGAGGAATTATCCGTTGAAACAGGGATGGAAGACCTGTGCTCCTCAGAGTGGAAATAGAGATGGATAGATATGTCTGGATGGCCTAGAAATGCAGATATGAGTTTTAGTAGGTTAAGAATTTTCGAATTTTGTTCATGATTTCTTGACAGAAGAGTAGTTTGTCTTGCCATTTACATTGGGTTCATAGGTTTTTGAAACTGAGAGAAAGATTATACTGACATTTATCGATTCCTTAACAATTTGCTTGATGCTTGATTTTCTTCCATCTTTGGTTATAGTATGATTGAGTAATAGTTTTACTGCACTTCATTGATATTCCTCACTAGTCGGATGGACTTGGTACCTTTTAGTGTACTGCGACAAGCACGGAACTTGATTTATCTGAACAAGTGAGAAATCTTCTTTAGAGAATGCTGACGTCCTCTCAATATGACGGGGCAAGAGATCTTATTGATAACTACGGAAAGAAAGGAGCGGTAAGTGGACCTCTAATGGTTCTCTGAGTCATGCTGGGTGTGGCAATGGTTTTTGAGTTATATATCCTCCTCTAGAAAAGAGCACCACTCGCGTGCGCATAAATCAAAAGTTCAGTATACACAGTACAGAAGTCTCTCGTTACCGCGTCTTTTTCGTAAGAGCAATGCTTGCAAACATGGATGTTATTATCATCACTTGCTCTATCATTGTTTAATCAGGGAACAAGAGTAATGGGTTTGGTGGCTCTACGACGGATTTATCTTCAATTTTATGCGTCATCATCTTCAATAGGGACAAAAGTGAAGCATGCCGTATTTGGTCCACTTTGGCTTTTCCATATAGTCTAGCTATCGTGAACAGTGCATATTGTCCAAAAATACTGCATATTACTGTAGGTGGGTCTGATTCGGAGTGAAGTCTACAACTAGCGAATCCCTCTTTATACCGTAGATATTAGAATGGATTTGGCCCGTCAGATCAGGTGGATCTCGCACCGGTCATTATTTATAGCTCGAAAGAAATTGGAAAATTTTTTGCCCTGGAGGCAGGGAGTCAGCAAACTTCATAAGCAAGTTGTGTTGTTCGTGATGAAGATTGGATGGCTGGCTGGCTAATTGTAATTTTAGCTTCTTTTGGTAGGATGAATGGTGACCATCCGGGTCAAATTTATAAAGCCAAAAGGGGGAAGAGGTGAAAGGCACTAACAAACCATTGAACATTCAACCTACTTCAACATCGATGAGGAAGTCCCGCAGACAGAATAATTTGACCACTGGACTTCAACTTCAAAGCACGTTTTGGTTTTTTTTTTCTCGGAAAGCACGTTTTGGTTCGCATGTCCCTTTTGCTTATCGAAGTCAAAGATCCACATCAAACTTGCCACGCACCGCGAATAAAGGGTAATCAAATAAGGGCATACCTTAAAAGATCATCTCAACTACACCCTAATATAATTTGTACCGTTCGTTTTAAATAATATCTCCGGCTATCTGTTGAGCATTACGTTACGTTTACAGTACCATATGTCGTTGAAAACTATTTGAGGTCGGAACTATGATTCGATAATTGCTGCTCCTCGCGAGAGTTATCGAATCCGCTTGCATTTTTCATTTTTCTCCATAGGGAAAAAGTTAGAAGGCCTAACTTGGTCATCCAGAGTTGTGGAATGCTAAAAATTCAAGGTAAAAGGAGCTAGAGAGAAGAGGAGACGTGCCTTGTACAAATCAAACTTTGATAAAGTGAAGTCTTGGATGACCTAAGAAGATGCGGCTCAAACCCTCAAACCAACCCGTGATTAGATTTCCAACATGCATGTGTCCTTGCAAACTTTATTCAAACTTTCAACTTGTTTATTCTTTCTTTTTCTCAAGGCGGCGGGAGACTAAAAAGTTGCTCTAACATCATCCTAAACGTGTTGAATTTTCAAAAAAATATCGCGTGCATCCGATGCATGTGAGTTCGTTCAATCTGAACCATCAGAGATCATAAGTCGCGTGTGAATCACATATCATTTAATAGCCGAGATGGAACAGATTTACATGCTCTCTCGGTGCAATTAATATTCTTTTTTGTTTCGAAATTTCCTTGCAATCGTACGTGCGGTGAATAACTCGTTTTGACAAGTGCTCCCGAAGCTGGACGCCGGTTCCTTTCTTCTTTTCTTGTTTTGGCGATAAGCTGCACGTTGGTTCGGGATTTCCTTCTTTATTGTCACCACATTTTTAGCATTGTTGAAGACTAAATATAGGGTTTTCGAACCCATACGACATTATCAAGGAAACCATAACGAATTAACGACCTCCAACTTCCTTCACTCCACCCACGTACACTGGCTTTTGCATTGTTTGTTGATTCAGACAAGTCACCCGTGTTTTTTTTATTTTATTTCATTTAACGGGCAAGTAGTATCCGGGTCATCTTTCGTACACTTTGATCGGTCCACCTCCTAGTCCGGACAATCTGAAGACACCGGACAGGTTGACCTTCGGCTCGATCTTTAAGTAGTTGTCTCATTTGAGTATATCGTATGGATGCATATTGAACATTTCTCGATCTGACACGAGTTCAGCAACAAAAGCAGTTCGATTGATCGCATAATCGATCACAATCAAATGGAAGATTGTACTCATGTTCTTTCGTGGAGTTTTCAGTTAATTCCCTAAAAAATCTCAACTTTAGCTCCAATTCTAATTTTGCCTCGAACTCTTTTTTTTACCTAAAAAAGGGTTCACAACTTTCACTATAGTCCACATCTGCCCACACGTCCAAAAATCGCCACTATTTTCTTCAAGATTATCAATAACGGAAGCTATTGTTGTTCCATACAAAGGCGAGGGTGTTGATGAAGACATAGATTCTGATGATGAACCTCTCACTGATCCTAATGTTGATAATTTTGAATAAACTAGTTGCGATTTTTGGACGCGTGGGCAGATTACGGAATAAAGTGAAAGTTAGAGCTTTTTTTTAGACAAAAAAAGTTTGAGACAAAATTGAGATTGGACCTCAAGTTGAGAGTTTTTTAGGGAATTAGGCCTTGGAGTTTTCTATGTAGATATTTAGGTTTTTCATAGAATTGACTTTGCATATTAAAATGAATGGTGCGTTCGTTTCACGGAAAATGAATGTTTTGAAAAATATTTTCAGAAAAATGACTGCTTATATCGCTTAGAAAAATTAGTCAACGGAAAATATTTTCATCATTAATAGCAATCTATGCCTAACTATTTTCGTGGGCGATGAAAAAATTTTCCATTAATTTATTTTTATAAGCGATACAAACGATTATTTTTCGAAAAATATTTTTCGAATCACTCATTTTCCGTGAAATGAACGCTCCAGGCTCCATTTGTTTCGCGGAATGTGTGACATTTCTGGAATATGTTTTCTTGGAAGTTATTTTCCAAGAAAATGACAACAGTTTCCGGTGTTTAGCTGAGGGTTGAAAATGGTCTGGAAAATATTTTTAGTTGTTTGGTAAGAAAAATCTAATTTGATTTTCCTAAATAGCCATGCACTATTCAGGCTTTAGTAACTTGCGCACGGGTAGTCAAGGAACCTGACACGGGCACCAGGGTCTCTAGCCCAGATTTCCAACTTCCGGGCACGAGCACGGGCAGTGGTCTTGAGTCCATCAAAACCAAGCTCGAGAACTTAGTGCCCATGCCCGGCTCCCTAACTCCCCCACTCGAGTCTACAAAGGCTAGGCCTCAATCCTTGGTGCTCAGGCCTAGGTCCAGAGGCTGAGCTCCGAACCCTAGCGCCCGAGACTAGGACCCTAGCACTTGGACCTAGGTCAATTGAGGCCGGGCCTCGAACTCAATGCTCGAGATTCGGTCCCCTTGCGCCTGGACCTGAGTCCATTGAGATCATGTCCAGGACCTTGGCGCCCATGATGGACTTTGTCCTCGACGCCTGGGCCTGGCATCGATGGATCGGGGCGCAGGGGACACAGGCACAGGAACCCTGGGCCAGAGCTTGAAAGTTGGGGGCCCCGGCCCGAGCGCCGGGGACTCGACTCTGTTGCCAAAGGTCCGGGAACGAGCGTTGGGATTCCCACGACCAAGTGTGGACTTTCTGGTCCAACTACCGATAATTAGTCATATTTTGAAACTAATTTCCGACTTTTCAAAAAGGAAATCATTTTAATAAATTTAAGTTTTGGTAGGAATATCTTTTCCGTTAATTAGGGAAACATTTTCCGTTGAGTCATTTTTCTAAGCAATCCAAACGTCAGAAAATAAGAAAAATGTTTCCTCGAAAAGTATTTTTCACAAAATAAACACATCCTCAATAATCTTTTTCCGCCAACTTGACATTCCATTGGAATGTGTCGCGTGAGTTTCGAATCCATGTAACCAGGGCACAAAAGAAATCATGTCACGACCAAATTGACACAAAACAAAAAAGGGAGGAGCTAAAAGGCAAATAAGAAGGAAACGAGGGGCGAAAGTAGAAACACCGGAAACATCTTTTTGTGTTATTAAACGCTATTCTCTCTCTTTCTCAAGCCGTGCCAGCTCAGTTTCTGTGCGCTAAAGTAGCTCACATCTTATTCTCTCTCTCTCTGCATCGCGCCGGAATCCGGCGACATGGTCGGCGGCGACAACCTCACCGTGAATGCCGTGCGCTGAGATCGAAGGCCGCGATTCCGAATTGCCGGCATGTGCGCGTCCGTCCGCGCTCTTCTCGCTGTCCGGAGCTCCCCCCTGATCTCGTCGCGCCGCCCGCGAGCAGGAACCCGCATGCGGATCCGAGCCTGATTGTGGTAAATCGATTCCGCCAAATTCGGATTGATTCGTGCAACATTTCATTCGGTTTTAATTTTTTCCGTTCCCGTTCATGGCGAAACCTAGATGATGTTGCGGTGCGGTGCTCATGTCGGGTTTTTGCTGATTTTCAGGGGCGTGTCTGCTTCGATTGTTCGTATGGAGGAAACGCGCGCGATGCTGTGGGTGACGGGGATACTCTGCTCGATGGTTCATGCGATTTACGAACTCTTTCCGATATGAGAAGCTTTGGTTCAGTAGGAGCAGTTGGTTCTGGCTTGATCTGAGGAATCCGGTTTCGGTTCTTACTCTCGATTTGACGAATTTGATCTGAAGAATGAAAAGGAGATGGAAGTTGATTGCGTGCAAAGGCCAAGATTTATTTCCTGGATATGGCATAATAGAACTTTACTTTAGCGTTTTCTAGAAACCTTTCTTGTGTGGGAAATTTCGTGCATTTTGTGTGGAGGGTTTGGTATACTATAGACAGATACGGTGAAAAGAGGATTGTTCGGACTATTCCATGGAGGAGGTACAGGAAGAAGTGAATACTGTTTTTAGCTTAAATTTGATGGGAGAAGTAGATGATGGTCATTCACCATCCAGGCTGAGACCAAGTGATTCACTCCTTCCGGGTCTTATAGATGATGTTGCTTTGAACTGTCTTGCCTGGGTTTGTCGATCTGATTATGCTTCATTATCACGTACCAACAAGAGATTTAATAGATTAATCAAGAGCGGGCTTTTGTATGGGCTGAGGAGGCAGATGGGTATCATTGAACATTGGGTGTATTTTGTTTGTGATCCAAGGGGGTGGGAGGCGTTTGACCCTATTAGAAAGAAGTGGATGACCTTGCCTAAGATACCTTGTGATGAATGCTTCAACCATGCAGATAAGGAATCGTTGGCTGTTGGCACTGAATTGTTGGTTTTTGGCCGTGAGCTGTTGGATTTTGCCATTTGGAAGTACAACTTGGTTAATCGAAGTTGGGTAAAGTGCGAGGGGATGGAATATAGACGCTGCTTGTTTGCCTCTGGTTGCGTTGGCTCTATTGCTATCGTGGCAGGTGGAAGTGATAAGAAGGGGAATATACTGAAATCAGCTGAGTTGTATGATTCTTCCACCGGTAAATGGGAGTTGTTACCCAGTATGCACACACCACGTAGATTGTGTTCTGGTTTTTTTATGGACGGCAAATTCTACGTGATTGGTGGGATGTCGAGCCCTACTGATTCATTAACATGTGGAGAAGTGTATGACCTAGAGACAAAGAAGTGGAGGAAGATAGAGAGAATGTACCCTAATGTCAATAAGGCTGCACAGGCACCTCCGCTCGTGGCTGTAGTGGATAATGAGCTCTACTCCGTAGAGCACTTGACCAACATGGTGAAGAAGTACGACAAAGCAAAGAACACCTGGGATGTGCTGGGGAGACTTCCAGTGAAGGCTGATTCTTCTAATGGGTGGGGCCTTGCTTTTAAGGCTTGTGGCGAGGAACTTTTGGTTGTCGGAGGGCAGAGAGGTCCAGAAGGTGAAGCTATTGTGCTGAACTCTTGGAATCCAAAATCAGGGGTCAAGAATGGCACTTTGGATTGGAAGGTGCTTGGTGTCAAGGAGAATGTTGGGGTGTTTGTATACAATTGCGCTGTGATGGGTTGCTGACTGTTAAATCAGAATTGACTTGAAGAAGGTACAGTACCTGCTATCTGACCTGGCCGTTTAGGATGCTTTCTTGCACATTTGTTTCAGCAACCAGACTAAATCTTTACAATAGGATTTGAACCTTGAACTTGGTTTTCTTTCTCAATGCTTGTATTTGGTTATGTTTATCCCTCTCCTTATTTGATGTTTATCGCATAAGAGGAATAGAAAAATCATTTCAGCCTTGTCTCATCTCTGTCTGATGCACAGGGAGGTCATCTCTGCAAATGAAGTGAAAAGTTTTAGTGTGTACAATAATGACATTCATCTTTTGATTCTTAATTTGGCTTCTTTTCTGCTATCTGTTTGGTTGCATCCGTTTTCAAGGAAATTTTGGATTTGTTCCTTGGATTTGATATTCCATGCTCCAATTTAGACATCATTCTAGTTGTGGTCTCGTGGAAAGAAAATGCTTGGCAAGTTGCTTCAGAATTATTTGCTCAAAGCATGGCATTCAAAAGATGGCATGGTTGAATGAGACATGTCATCGTTAAAGCCAGTACATTGTCATGCAAAAGCACTCTGATTTCCACAGAAATCAACACGGATTATAGACCATGATATAATGAAGTTGGCATCATATTGAAACAAGATGCCAGATGCACTGTTGTGAACATTTGGAAATGTCAATGCGCTTGGGCAGTGAGGATGTTTCTTGCTTGATCACGGTGTAACCTGTTCTGCAATGTTACCATGAAATTTTTTGCAAAGTGGGAGAAATTTAACATACTTGCTTTGCACTTCATAGTTTTTAGTCTCTTTAATATATTTCAAATGCATGGTTAATTGTCTTCCTCCACTGCTCATCTCACAAAGTTTTCTCTGATTTAGTAGGCTTTTTTGCCAGATTTTCTGTTCCTCCTGGGTCAAGCATTTGCACTGTATAACATTTGTCTTATCAAGTTAAATTTCATTTTCATCACACTGTCTGTCTGAATTATCACAGTAGTTCAGTTTCATCTGACTAGTTTTTTTCGTAATCTTGGATGAGTTTCTTCCAGCTCGTTTAGGGTCTTGAAAAATTTGCTGAATGAGAGCGACTATAAGTTGCAGATGATTTTACTTATTGCGATGGTCGGTAGCCTTTGTCGAACTCTGTGCTTTGCATGTCAGAAGAATATTCTGCATCGTTATTAAAGGTAAACGAAGGCATCCCGGTGCACAAGGCCCTCCGCACTGGAGGGTCCGGGGGAGGGTATGATGAATTATCATTTAACTTGTTACCCGTTTTGTATATTCGCCGACTGTTCTCATACCTGAATTGCATGAGGGAAGAAAACAGTCATGGTTTGTAATCCTTGATGCCGTCTTTGATAGGTCTGGTTTCCAGTCTCCGCTTTTATATTACGAATGTTTTCCCGCTTCAGCGCGTCCCTAGCGACTAGTTCCGGCATGTTTCTTTTCTGGTATGATTGATGACCAAAGTACACTGGTCTCTGTTTGGGACGGTCTAAAAGAAGGAGTAAGTACACTTGCCATTCGTGCAAGCAGGAGCAGCAACGGAACTAGTCGGCGGGCTAAAGACCCTAGGCCCTCTCATTATTGTACTTCGAATCTCTGTGTCATTGCAGGCTGGCCCAGATTAAAAGAACTTGGCTCATAGCATTTCATTTTCCCCAATGTTTAAGGTGACGCAGGACGCATTGTGCGGCGGGGGCAAACTGGTCCTTAAACTCTCGCCTCAATTTTCTCTTCCAATTTTCCATAGTTGTCACAAAATTATCTGTAAGAAGGGACCATCAAGAGTGGAGATCTGGTCTGAGCAAAACACAGCAACACTTGAGCCCGACCCAGAAATAAAGGTAAGGAATTATCCAAGGCGTGGCTAGACTTTTTAAGTTTTTAGCTCGAACTTCTGACTCGATAAGGCATTCGTATGCTCGAGCTCAGCTGAAATCTAGCCCAACTGAAACATTGATCTTCACTGGAGCTGAAGCTCGACTATATGGATTACGAGAACTATAGCAGTCAAAGTCGAGGCGGGTCTTTATTGCTCGGGTTAGGTGCTGTATATAATTTTCATATTCCAACTACTCCTTGAGCCATAGAATTGAATCGAACTCATTGAGTAGATGGCATGATTGATCAGTTATCATTCACTTGGCCACGGGTGGACCACTTTGAGAGGAAAAAACAGAGTGGATGGAATCAGAATAGGGGTTATGATCTTAACTTTTCATTTGCTTTGATGAGCTTGTGCCTACCTTTGCTTTTTGGATCGGCCTGAACAAAGAGAGCCTCAATGTCCATTTTCCACCTTTTTTTCTTCTTTTCTTTTCTTTATTTTGTATGTTCTTCTGGGGTTTTCAGTTTTATTTTCCCAACATAAATCCTTTTCAGTCACCGGCTTTCTCTTCTTTTTAATTCGCAGCCCGACCCTTGCAGGCGATGGACCCTCTGGACCTAATGGCGAAGTTCATGGTCCATTTTGCCATGTCATAAGATTTATATCTACATTTTCTTTTCTTTTTTCACCAAAAGTTTCAAAAGAAGGCAAAAGAAAAGATACTTTGCATGGAGCCAGAGCTTTCTATACGCACTTTCTCGGGCTTATATAGCTTTGCCCTTTTTGTTTCGCTAAAAAAAAAGGTTCCATCATCCGATGGTCGGGCTATCTGCCCCTACTAAATTTCACCGATTATATGTAACCGTCTTGTTAAGCAAACCGATTTCGTCCCGGGTTCTTTCTAATGGAGGCATAATTGACAAAATCATTTGATACCTTTTTAGTTTGCGTATCTCTACATGTATTTTGGTCGTGTATGATTATCGAAATCATTTGCAAATAACGATCAAAAGCAGCCTCTTTTCTTTAGGTAGGCATTGGCAAGCGAAGCGACCTAACTTTCGTCATTTTGTTTGAAATATTGGGAAAACAGACGACTTTCCTGTTTCGAATGAAACCTAAATCCCAACTTTTTTGCCTAAAAGTAGGTCGTACAAACTCACGTTTTTCATCGGAAATCGAGGCACGAGGAGACTTTGCAAAATTTGATGAACTTGGCTTTAGTCTAGGTCCTTATTTTCGTGAAATGTACACAGCAAATCAAAAAAGTTTCGTGCCATAAGTCCTTTTATAAAGTTGGTGCGCCATTTTTTTAACACTAGACAACTAGAATCGTCCAGGGATTAATATAATCTGGACATAATTCCCATTTCTTGTTTTTCCGGTGATTTGACAATCCAAAAGGAGATTATACTCCGCCCACATTCTGTTAAATAACCCTGAAAAAAATATGGACCATGAAATTCTTTTGTTCACGAATCCATCCTGCCCTTTTCCACTTGCATAAAAATAATAGTAATAACAACAATAAATTACAGAAAGAATGTTTGTTTACTTATGATTGATTTGTTCCGGTAAAATGTTTCTTGTGGGCTCGAATGATACGCAACCGTTTAAATTGTTAGACAACCGCGTTTAATATATTTTGCATCCTACAGGCCTACTTAAAAAAGGGCTTTTCAAGATAGTCACTGATTTTTGGCTAAATCGCACAAAATCATAATGGAACATGAACAAATTCAAATAGGTCGAATATATAGAGTTAATTCATATCTATAGGTGCTTCTTGAAAAGTTTTTGGACTCTAAGGTTATGCAATGTAAATCAACTAACTAAACAGACGAGAGGAAAAAAAAGAAACAGATCTTCAAGATCCGGATTGTTCCTCTTCTGCCCCCCTCTCGCACGTTGTCATTTGTCAATTGGGTAATGATGGTACCCGATGAAACCGGTTTTTCAAGTGCATGATGTGATGTCGTTCCATCAGTGAATCATCATCCATTCATTGCCTGCAACATGCTGGTGCACAGTAACTTTGCAATCCTCAGCCTTTTCTTGACCGAATGATAACATGGGCGAACAAGATTTGCTACCATTGAGAGATTGCGCGCATTCGTCCGTGCGGTTAATGTACAAATCTAAATCTGAGATCCATCGTCCGCTATTGTTCGTTCAGGAGAAGAAGAGTTTCTGTCACCTATAGAGCATACATTTGAAACAGAGCATTAAACAAGTGGAGTTCTGTTCATTTATCATGAATCAATTATCTCACACAAAAGGTGGTAAGAAAGAAGTCCGCGCGCACTGGAGGGAATTTAAGTGGACTGATTGTGTGTGCGTGCGTGCGTGCGCTACGTTTTAAGAGGCCCCGCCACAGTAATGAAAATCTACGCACACACATTAAATGACATTAACACTAACGCTTCGTCTTCCCCATAATCCCATTTATGTCCAAGACTCGGATCTTCTGTCTATTTTAAACTTCCTCGCACACACTCCTCTCTCTCTCTCTGTCTCTCTCTCTCTCTCCCTTTTCTTCTTTTTCCAAGTTGTAAGCGTTCTGGTGTGTTTTTTTGGGTGGTCTCGTGCTGGTTCCTACGTTCTGTTCTGAAGGTTGCTCTGCTTGTTGAATCTTCCATATACCCTTTTGAGTTTTTGAGTAAAATGGAAACTGAAGACAAGGTCTCAGAGAAGGAGCAAGAAGAAGTTATTACTGGTGAAACAACAGTAGTCATTCCCATTCATAAGGTAGTTCTGTGGCATCTCTGTTTCTTTCTTTGTTTCTTTCTTTCCTTCTGGGATTTGGGTTCCATTAATGCACTGTGATTTAGTTTCTGTGAGAGATGTTTTCTGGAGCTCAAGGACTTTGAATTGAGTGAAATAACAACTCTCATGGCAGTGCATGTTTTCAGGGACTATTAATCTGCACTCCGAATCCTTACAAATCAAAGCATATGGAATGTTTATCCTGCTACTTTATGAATTCTGTGCTTACTCTATGATTCATAAAATTTCTGTAATATGTGGCCGCAGTTTTAACTTGGACGGCTCTTTTTGTTTTGCTTGCTTCGTAGTTAGTACTTACTCCAGCAGTTCTTTGTCTAGTTGACTATTTCCTTATATTTTCTTCGAGATCATTGATCTGATATGTTTCTTGAGTACCGAGGTTCGGCTTGCATGCATTTCTGGCACATAGTTAGTGCACTCGGCATCTGAATGAGACTCATCATCTTGATCCGTTGCTTTGTGGTTAGGCCAATGATTTGAAGTACATTCTGCCACAATAACTTGGATTTTGTTTTTCATCTTGTATCGCAAAACGGGAGTGAGTAGCTCCCCTGCACAAATGAGGCTTGGCAGATAAAATTTGAAAGCATATATAATTATGGTTTCTGCTGATCAGCAGTAGATCCTTGTTCCTTATTTCTAGGTCAAAGATTTGATGGAAAAAGCCCGAGAAGCTCCGCCGGTTCATCATTGGAGAAAACAAAATCTTTTCCTAGATATACCCGCAAAGAAGATGGAAATGTGTACTCATGATAATGTCATGATCAAAATGCCGCCGACACCAAGTGCCACCCCTAAGAGAGTAAATTTTCTCCTGACACCGAGCTCGAACGAAGGGAGATATAGCAATGCATCCCCAGGTCCCTCCTCTTCTAGGGGCAAATCATCCATAAAAAACTTATTGCCTAAGTTGAGCTTCATACACCGAAATTCAGCAGCAGATGCTGAGAAAGCCGCCAATCCAGATCCAGAGGCTTCATTCACGGGACTAAGAGACAAGACTTCCATAGCTAGGTCGCTGTCGCTCACAAAGTTGTTCTCTCCTAGAATGAACAGAGCATCTTCGCTACCGGTGACTCCAATTGGGAACCCCAGTAAAGAATCCTCGCACAGCCAAAGTGTTTGTAGTACTCCACTGCCAAGTGTAAGACATTGATGATACTGCCTTTTGAGCTTCCGGTACCACCAATTTTACTGAACTGAACTTGAATTTCTTTTTCATCGAACTTAATGACACCAAACTGGAGAATCAGTGTCGTGGGAAGGGAATTGAAATCTCTTTGCAGCGTTCTCTCTGTTTTACAGTTGTTCTGGTTTATAATTTTTCGAGGATTTTGCAGTCAACAGGACCTCGAAGAACAATTCTGCGGTCACTCTCAGTTCCTGTCAACCATAAAGAGAAAAGCATCAGGAGAATGGACTCTTTCTTCCGCGTTATACCTTCTACACCCCGTTTAAAGGAAGGAGATACGATGTCTAACGTGTCTCAGACAGTTGATCACGGTATTATCACGGATTAGCTAACGGTTGAATTCTATAGATTCCTTCTTTGAACTCTTTGACTTGGCATTTGAAATTTCCTAGGCAGTCTTTTTTCGGAGAAATTTCTGCTTTGGGATATTGTCAAATTGCTGCTCATGTGTAGTTGCAATCATATTACTGGTTTAGCACTTGAGGAGCTCCCTAACTATTATAATCCATGATTATTTGCCTTTTTCTAATATCTTTGGCTTGTTCAATATCTCAGAGCTCTCTCTCTGTCTCTCCATCAGATGGACTAGAGCTTTACACAATTCACCGGCGCACTTCTTGTCTGCTCTTGTAGCTCAAGTTTATCTGAACATCCATGCTTGGTTTTCTGGAAATATCTTATTCTTAACGTAGCCTTTTTAATTGAAAAGGAAATGATTCTGATGGTGAAGACATACCCGAAGAAGAGGCCGTTTGTAGAATTTGTTTGGTTGAGCTGTCTGAGGGCGGGGAAACTCTCAAGATGGAATGCAGCTGCAAAGGCGAATTGGCTCTGGCCCATAAAGAATGTGCTGTGAAATGGTTTAGCATCAAAGGTAACAAGACTTGCGATGTGTGCAAACAAGAGGTTCAGAATCTGCCTGTGACTCTTATGAAAATACAAAGCATCCGCAATCGAACAGTGGGAGGCACTCAAGTTGAGCAGGAAGATCTTAGTCAATACAGGTAAGTGAATGGCCACTTTTATTTACACGTCCGTTATGTATCTTTCAAATTTGTGTTTCCTCTTGGTTCCTTCCAACATCGGATGCTCAACATTTTTTCTGGGTTCCGATAAACGTTTGCCAGTCCTAAAAGTAGACATGTAATGCACATGCCATCTACTCTGCAACAACAGAGTACTCTGGATCAAAGTTTCCCAAAAAAGAGTGCTATTAATAGAAGATTGATGAGGGGCAATTTTCTGATCTTAATACTTTGAATCTTTACAGGCTGTGGCAGGAAGTGCCAGTCCTCATCGTTGTGAGCATGCTCGCCTACTTTTGTTTTCTTGAGCAGCTTTTGGTGAGATATAAGCGATTCAAATCTCTGGAAAAAGAAGTGATTCCAATATGTTGTTTTGTCATCCTTTCTGTTTGTGAGTGACATGTCTCCTACGTGCAGGTTGCGAAGATGGGTACAGGCGCAATTGCCATATCTGTTCCATTTTCTTTTGTTTTAGGTCTCCTAGCGTCCATTACTTCATCAACCATGGGTAGGTCGCGAAAGATGCTCCACAAACATAACTAGGATGTGTATATGGCAAAAGAAAAACATGGATTTATCCTTTAAAAGTAAACAATTTTCGTTTTTGAGGATTTCAGAATCGATAATGGGGTGTATTTTCTGTCGATTGAAACAATGTTTTCTAACTTGACCTCTTTAATGTGTCTGTGCAGTGAAGAGCAGATATGTCTGGGTCTATGCATCTTTCCAGTTTGGCTTGGTGGTTCTCTTCGCTCATGTGTTTTACTCTTTGGTAAGAATGCAGGCGTGAGTCGATATCACAATCAGTTGTAGAGCAAGCTTATTTTTCCATTTTCGATGGGTTGAGTTTGCTCAAAACTTTTGTGATGCATGTCATAGGTTCATCTGCAAGCCGTCCTATCAGTTCTCTTTGCGTCTTTTGCTGGTTTCGGCGTTGCAATGAGCGGGAGTTCGATTCTTGTCGAGTTCTTGAGATGGAAGAGAAGATGGCATGCCGCCCATTCGGTGCAATTTCGCCATGCTCAGGTGGCAACACGTCCAGGCCAGGTTCCTCGGGGATCTCCGGATTCACCATGGGAAGGATCCTCTCTGAGCCATCC
Organism: Syzygium oleosum; assembly: GCF_021117445.2. Classification (NCBI taxonomy): domain Eukaryota; kingdom Viridiplantae; phylum Streptophyta; class Magnoliopsida; order Myrtales; family Myrtaceae; genus Syzygium; species Syzygium oleosum. The sequence goes on from NW_026607487.1 coordinate 10,994,574, forward strand.
GACCCAAGTGAACAATCCGGAAACTTTTAGCCGAAGTTGAACTGGTTGGTACTCCGAAGCAGACCTCGCAAAAATTTCCATTTGGCAGAATGTGGGCCTGTTTGGTTCAACTTTGAAAATGCTACTTGGGAGAATGCAAATATTTTTGGGTGAAAGCCATTGCGAAAATGCAAATGGTGTTTGGTAAAAATATTTTGTAAAGCTATTTTGGCCAAAATATAGTGTTTGGTGAATTTTCTTTTGCAAATAGACTTTGGGAGAAAAAAACCTAACTTACCCTTCGTCGGAGCCGGCCGCCGGCAAGCCAGATCTGGCGCCGGCGGCCGTCGCTCGAGGCTCAGGCGGCCGGCGGCGGCCAGATCTGGGGCCTGGCGGCCGTCGCCCGAGGCCGGCGACCCTCGGCGAGGGTCGCGGACCTAAGCGGACGCCTGAGTCGCACGACCCAGCGACCTGTCGCCTCGTACGGCCGCTCGGGTTGCGCGACCCAGGCGGCCGGCCGCCTGGTCGCGCGACCTCAGGCGACGGCCGCCTCGAGGTCTCGCGACCCAGCGACCGGGCCGCCTGGGTCGCGCGACTCAAAGCGGCCGCTGGGTCCCGCGACCCTCGCCGAGGGTCGCCCGGCCTCGGGCGACGGCCGCCGGCCTCTCGCTGGCCCGATCCGGCGTCGGCCGCCTCGCCGGCCTCCCTCGCCGGCCACCTCACTAAGAAGAAGATGAACAGTACACACGAGGAGCGAAAATGGGTTTTTAGACAAATTTTAAGGGCAAAAAAGGCAACTAACATATTTTCATTAAATGGAGTACCAGCATTCCGAGAATGCTGAAAGCTCAAGGCAACCTAGGGGGTGCCTTGAGCTTTCAGCCTTGAGAAGGCCAACATTTGGCCAAAGAGCTCCAAAAATAATTTGCCAAACACAAAATAATTCCCTCAAAGCTCCTTGGCAAAACCCAACCAAACACCCCCTCGGTCTTCATATAAAACCAGCTACCATCCCAAACCCCCCCTCATTTTGCAGTGGCTTTGGGGCCGTTTTCAAGGGGAGACCAAGTGTGTATTAGCCTTCAGTTCCAACCAAAACTCGGTGATGGGCCCAATTTGGAAAGAATATGAACAAGGAAAGAGAACTATTTAAATAGGGATAATAACATAAATAATTCCTGAATTTTGGCCTAATGTTCAATGCGTACTTGAATTTTTAATTTATTCAATGCGGTCCATGAACTTTAACTTAATGTGTGATATAATCCCAAAACTTTTAATTTATTCAATATCATCCATAAACTTTTGGTACATATTCAATTTAGCCTTTGAATTATATGAAAATGTTCAATATTAACTTAAGAAAACACGAACAAATTAAAAATTTAAGAATCATATTATACATTCAACTAAAATTTATAAATTATATTAAAAAAATTAAAAGTTTAAATATCGCGTTACACGTTCAGGAATTGTTTGCGTCGTTTTCCCGAGCAGTGAAAAGGGCCTCCATCTCCAAGAGTCTAGGGCAATCCGTTTGACAAACGGTCAACGACATGAGTTGAACCCCAGAAACGGAGCACCCCATCTTCCGCAATCTCACCTCTCCGACTAGATGAATGTTTCCCACTAAATTAGCTCATGCCCTCCCGCCTCTCCTCCTCCACGCTCGCTTCCCTCTCTCTGGTCCCATCTCTCTCTCTCTCTCTCTCTCTCTGAGCCTCAGCGTGTCCGTGCAGTTCATGGGGTTGTGGTTTTCCGGCGAAAGTTTCGGTCTTGGGTGCGTTCGGCGCCTGACGTGTCGTTCCGGTTGGCTTTTCAGGTGTACCCAGAAACGGGTTCGTGCGGATTCGTGAGCGGAGTAGGAGACCCGGAAGTAAAATGGCGTGGAGTTTGGACAAGTGCGACGACAAGTTGGATGCGGTTCGCGAATCGACGGAGGCGGACGCCCCGGAGGCAATTGAGGCTCTCAAGTCAGGGAAGGTGATTGCGGTGCCGACTGACACGCTCTATGGCTTCGCTTGCGATGCTTGGTAAATGTCTCTCCAGCACCAAACCTTGTCGTTGCTGTTCTTAAACAGTAGGCGTGTTGTTTGCGAGATTGCCCACTTATAAAGTTGTCAAACGTGAATTTGCAATGTTATATTAGTTAGAAGATGGGATTGGAGTCACTGGGGTTCTCTCAATTTTGTTCAGCTGATCTTGATAGTTGATGGAGGTCTGTCACATCATTTCGAATTATGATTTTCCAATTCAGAGTGCTGGTAAGAGTACGTGCGACAGAACGTTGAGTAATTGATAATTTAGGCTCTTGGTCATGATTTGTGGGTCACTTGGTACTATGTGGGTGTTGTGCCTCTGGTTGTTTATCATAGATGATAACCTTGGTTTGCTGATCTGCAGTTCTGCAGAAGCTGTTAACCGGATATATGAGATCAAAGGACGGAAGCATACGAGTCCTCTCGCCATCTGTGTTGGAGATGTTTCTGACATAGAACGTTTTGCAGTGACCAACCATTTGCCGCATGGTTTGCTCGATTCTCTCCTTCCAGGACCTGTAACTGTCATATTGAAGCGAGGTAATTAATTATCTTCCGCATCTTGAAACATGAGTGAGAAATGAGAATCAGTGAACCGAGAAAATTGTTGTGCAAATAAAGTAACTCCCGACCATCTCTGCAAAAATTTCCATCCGACTCCTAGGAAGAGCATTTTGCCAATATGTTTCTCGCTTTCATGGAATAATATCCTTTCACAGTTCACAGTCTGTTTCATTTAATCATCATCCAGAAGTGGTCTAAGAGCAGTAATTTAAGTACTTTTCAGGGGAATCAAGTATTCTTGAGAAGTCTCTAAATCCTGGATTAGATAGTATAGGAGTCCGAGTGCCAGACTGCAACTTCATCAGGGTTATTGCCCGTGGATCTGGGAGTGCTCTTGCCTTAACAAGCGCCAACTTAAGTGGCCAGCCAAGTAGCGTCTGCATCAAGGATTTCGAGAACCTCTGGGAACAATGTGCGTACGTTTACGATGGGGGTGTGCTTCCTTCAGGGCGTTCTGGGTCAACAATTGTGGACCTTACAAAGCTTGGCTGTTATAAGATTCTCAGACCTGGAAGGTAATTCACTTTGCTATTGACTCTAAACCATCCCACCCGCATGATAGCCTCTTTTACAATTTGTACAAACATCATAACCTTCAAATTACTGGCTCACGACAATTCTTGTTACCAAGACAGAAATAAGGGAGCCCATATTTTTCTAGTTTGAGTTAGCAATTAAGAAAGGCAGTAGTGTTTTGGTTGTGCCCATAAGCATAGAGCTAGCGATTCCTTAGTCGTTATTGTCACCATAACCATTTGGGATTCTTTTATTCGAAGGAGCATTGATATATACACAAGTGATGAGGATGTGTTCACTCTTTATATCATTCCTTTCCTGATTAAGTTAGGCAATGCCTCGAACAGAGGCAATACTGGTGTTTAAACTAAAGTGGTTAGGCAAAGGCATGCATCATAAATAGCTGAAATTTGTCACATGTTTATCAGTATCAACTCTTCTAAAACGTTTGAACTAAATGCCAGTGCCGAGGCAGAGACTGTTACGATCCTTGAAAGGCACTCTCTAAGTGAAGAGAAGTCCTGAAGATAAGTCCGAAGCATGGAGGAGCTCTCGTAAGCTATTCATTCCCCTGTGAAGAGGCATACTGAGATGTGGGTCTAAATATAGACAAGTGCAGGTTTTTGTCCAGAAGATGGAGGAACTGATGTTGACTCCCTGTCATTGTACCTTGTATCACTTGAGCTTGATGCTTATTTTTCCATCAGTTGAAATTCTTATCAGGAGGGTCACTGTTAAGTCTTTGGACGAACTCATAGGCCTCAAGACATGAAGAAACATCTGGGCATTCTGGTGAACATACACAAAACTTTGTTGCTCTGCTTAGTTGCATCTAATGGGTCGACACGGGATATTCCACTAGTCCTCAAATCAGATGTCTTGATTGCTCCAGACAAATTATAGTGACGCCTCTTCGCTCGCTAGTGAAAGTGCAAAACGTGTTTCGCGATGGTGTTGAATTGATATGCCGTTCACCTCAACATCTCTACCGAATATGAGACCCTTTTAGATGGGGAACACATGGAAATCATGGATCCACGTGAATCTCGTGGTCCATCATCATGCACGATTGCTTGAGAACTTTGGTCTACACGAAGTGACATCCATCCCAGACTTTGCCCAAGTCAGTACGCATTGTTGACGTGGGAAATGTGTTGTACAGCTTTGTTTTGGTGATGTGTTGCGCGATGGATACAGATGAAGCAATTACGACCTAAAGAGCACGTTGCCTCATTTTCTCCTTGCAGAGTCGTGGTTAGTTTGATTTGAACAAGATGAGTTTCAGACACTCTTCTCATCCCTTAACTAGTAGTCATTGGTTATTCCAACAAAGGCGAAGTTGGTCCTTTCACCAGAGACAAAAGGAAGGAAAAAAGGGCGAGTTGGGCACGGGGGTAACGAAATGAAAATGCAATCTTTGCATCAAATGCACCGCAAACATGGTATACCCAATCGATCAAATTATCCATCAAATAAGTATCTCGGTCGATTGTTTAGTTTGAATCTGAAAACTTTCATTTTTCCTCTCGTTCCACGAGCTATCATGCCGCGATATAACGCCCGCATAAAATTACCTATGCAAAATAAAAATCACAGTTTAGATGTCCACCGCATCACTAGCAGTAGTCCCTAATGCGAAGGCAGCCAAGGCACTTCTACAAATCATCAATGATCGGATCTTCGGAGATCAATGACCGTTAGGTCACGAAAGAACAAATCTCGATCTTTTGTTGAAAACTTTTTAGGACGGCGAAATAGAAACCTCAAACCACCCACCAAACCTTGGTCGTCTTGTCCTCATCCATGTAGCAGCGCTAGAGAATCAGTCTAGGAGCTAATGTTAAGACGACGGTTATGACGTGTAGTTAGGCGCCCAACGGGGTTCGATTAAAGATTCTCCCAGGTATAAGTTGATTCCTCTCCCCTATTCTTGTGGCCGCTAGTGTGTTTGGTTTAGGGAAGCCCCTGCAAAATCCCATAATCACTCTTCTTCCCACGTCCAATGACAAATTGGACCAGCCTCAATTGGTTCGAAAACAATAAAAATAGATACAGCTTAGAGATTTTCATTATTGACTCTCGAACACTTGATTTTAATTAAACGGACGTCAAGCTTACCACTTAAGAACGAAGTTCTCGAGATGGTCTTGTCTTTAATGTTCGATTCGACGAAAGCTGCATTTTCGAAACATATTAAGGGCCCGTTTAGTTCAGCTTTGGGGAATTCTCGTTGAGGAAATACGAATACTTTTGGGTTAAAGGGATTTTCCGAAATGACATCTAACTCAAAATAGTTCTCATGTTTGCTATTCCTTCTAAGGTGGCATTTCCGTAGAAGAGAGTCTTGCGAGGTAAAATTAACAACGTTAGTGCGAGCAGAAATGAAAGCCCCGATCAAAATTGAGGGGCTTAGCAGAAACAAACGAAAAGTAAGGGACCATCCCATAAAATGAACAAATTTTCCCACTCCCACCGCTGCAAATTGTTCGTGTGGCCACCACCAAGCCGGTAAGGACTAAGGAGAAGCTAACGAGGAAGAGATGTTCTTGTCGGGTTGCTCAACGTGTTTTCATCTTTGCTCGTTTTTGGCATATACCAACCCCTACTCCAACTCCTAATTAAATACCCACCTCCTGATTTCCATGAAAACGATGAGAAAAAAAAAGGAAAAGGAAAAAAATTCCTTCAACACTAGCCTCACATAATCCTCCTCCTCTCGGGATCCTTCGTTTTCACTTTCAATCGCTCTCACTTATGCATTGCAAGTCTCAGTCTTTGGAGTTGAGCAGCTAAAGGGTATTGTTTTCTCCAGGTAGAACCACGAGGCCTTAAGCTCATTTCTTGTTCAGCTTGTGTTGCCAGCACTTCTTCTTTGTTAAAGTCCTCTGTTTTGATTTCCGGGTCTGAGAAAATTTGACGGGTTATCCACTTTTAACTGTCAAGTATTGAGCTTTCGCGTGAGCTGTGAGGTGGGCACTCTTTGATTTCTTGAGGGATTAATTCCTTCTTTCTGTTGGTCACCAAAAAAAATTCCTTCTTTCTGTTGTGTGACTGAACATGTTGGGTGTTCGTTTGCTGAGGAAATTGAGTGTGGTCACCTGTTGTCTTCAAGAGCTCACTGAACTTTGTGCTGGACTTACCATATCAATCAATAGATAAGAAGATGGATATTTGAGACGTGTTGTGCTTAGGATTGAGGTTTTATCGTGTTTCTGACTGATCAGCGCGATCTCTTTGTTGTGTTTTGGGCTGAAGGTGAGGGAAATACTTCATGGGAATGGCGAGCGGAGCAGTGCCAGCTTCCTTCTCGGGGCTGAAGAGCCGGGACAGCGGGTTGGGATTCGTAAAGAGCATGGATTTTGTAAGGTTTTCTGATCAGCAGAGAGTCAGGTCTCACCGAAAGAAGATCACCGTGATCAGGAATTGCAAACCTGCTTCCGAGATACAACTCGAGCCTGCATCGGAGGGGAGCCCATTATTAGGTAAGATACCTTTTGAATTGGGTTGCTAGTTCTTGGAGGCACAATGACACAATTCGCAAAATTCTATTTCTTTCCAAAGTTCCAAAATCATTAAAAAAGGAGAAAAGGTTTTAGCCTTACTTGACTTTTGACAAACTGCTCTTTGGTTGGCTCAAGTTAAAATGGAAAAGGTAGAGAATCCTAATTCTGGATGCGAACGTTGTAATTATATTTGCTTGACACATAAATGGTCCTGCCACATGGTTTTTCTCCTGGAGCAAGGAGAAGTTAATCGTCACCATCTTTATATTGCTTCTTTATGCCTCAGTATATACAAGTAAACATGCTTGGAGGAAAGACGGATGTGTACTTTATCCTTTGAAGTAGGAAATATTGAACAATATTATACACTTTTTATCTGACAACAGTGAATTTAACCAGTTCCCAGGCAGAAGTACTGCGAGTCTTTGCACAAAACAGTCAGGAGGAAGACGCGGACAGTGATGGTGGGAAACGTGGCTCTTGGAAGTGAACATCCCATAAGAATACAGACGATGACTACATCTGATACTAAGGACGTTGCTGGAACAGTTGAACAGGTTCTTTACTTAAACCCGCATGTTTAAGCTAGTTCCATTACAAAGTGCTATTTCATTCTGTTAATTCTATCATATGCATTTATGGCATATCCTATCCTTTAATCTGGTAACTCTGCCAACCAATCATTCATTCGTTTGATCTACTGAGCCACCATTATGATACCCTATCCTTCCATTAGTAATATCATCAAAGCATCTGCATGTTGAAGAGGACCAAGAGTGGCCGAGGTGAATACAAGTACTTCTGGTGATAGTTCAAAGGCTAGGAAGAAACTGAGGAACTGGAACATTTTCATGGCATAAAAATATTGCTTTAATGGAAATGTGGCGTGGTGGTTTAGTTAAATCATGCGGCCAGCATTGGTACTATCACACATTTGTGGAGAATCTTCCTTTATTGATTTTCTATTCTGGTTGTAGGTGATGAGAATTGCTGACAGGGGAGCTGATATTGTCCGGATAACAGTTCAAGGAAAGAGAGAAGCAGATGCATGCTTTGAGATAAAGAACTCTCTTGTACAGAAAAAGTAGGTCTTATTTACTGCATTAAAAGTCATAGAACGATTCGTGTAGAATGATATATATCTGTTGATTTTGGCAGTTACAATATCCCACTGGTGGCAGATATTCATTTCGCACCTTCTGTTGCATTGCGGGTGGCTGAATGCTTTGACAAGATTCGTGTTAATCCAGGAAATTTCGGTATGTAGAAGTCCTTGTTGTTAATTGCGTATGATGAATATTTCCTCAACAAGGTTGTATATTGTAGCTGATAGAAGGGCTCAGTTCGAGCAGATAGAGTACACAGATGATGAGTATCAGAAAGAACTTGAGCACATTGAGCAGGTTATATTACTGATCCATCGATCACTTAACCTCTTGTGACATATTTGACTTGAACCCCTTGCTTGTACCTTTAGAAGTGGGTACATGACTTGCATATATTCTATCTAGGGTGAAAAGATTTTACAGAAAGATCAACTTATAAGATGGAGGGTAATTGCTGTAACAATTTCTCTTTTGGCATAAATCGTATGCTTTTAGATTCCCAGCCTAAACCACAAGAAAGAAGTGTCAATGTGGCGGCATTCTTTCTTTTATCTGTCAGTAAAACGAAAGAAGAGTCATTCAACCATGCCTAGCTATTTTTATTTGCGTGGGCTTGAGTTTAATGAAAAGAGGGCTTTGAACTGAAATGTGGAGTTGTCTCAGTAGAAGCAATCTGAATTCGTGAGTACCTAGTTTCTTGTTTTAGATACAATTGTTTTGGTCTACCAGGTATTCACTCCGTTGGTTGAGAAGTGTAAGAAGTATGGAAGGGCGATGCGCATTGGCACAAATCATGGTAGTCTTTCAGATCGTATCATGAGCTACTACGGGGATTCTCCTAGGGGAATGGTAAACAATTATTCTCTCTAAATCTATTAAGAGTTCTTTTACCTTTTCTTTTACTTTTTTTTTTGTTTTCTTTTCAGTGTTTTTATGGTCTAAATTCTGATACTGAAAGGTGTCCATTCAAACAGGTCGAATCTGCATTTGAGTTTGCAAGAATATGCCGGAAGTTAGATTTCCACAATTTTGTCTTCTCAATGAAAGCAAGCAATCCAGTTGTCATGGTTCAGGCATACCGTCTTCTCGTTGCTGAAATGAATGTTCAGGGATGGGATTACCCATTACACTTGGGAGTGACTGAAGCTGGAGAAGGTGAAGATGGACGCATGAAGTCTGCAATTGGCATTGGAACCCTTCTTCAGGTTTCTTTTACACCTACTGGCTTGGTGCAACTGTCCTGAACATGATTAGAACCCCTGTAGATCTAGATATATCACACTGCAATTCAGTGATTGGGTGGTTTAAAATGCTTTGCAAATCTTTCTGTTTTTATTTTTAGTTTTGAATACTCGGAGTCATTTTGTTTTTAGTGGATTGCACGGAATGTGCCATTGATGGTGATATTTGTAATGCCCCTTATACCAAAATTAGACCTTAAAGTTCATGAAACATGTTAATGCAGGATGGTTTAGGTGATACAATCAGAGTCTCTCTTACTGAACCACCTGAGGAAGAGATAGATCCCTGTAGAAGGCTGGCAAATCTCGGAATGAGAGCAGCAAAGCTTCAAAAGGGTGTGGTAGGTTTTTAATTTAGTTTGTTGTATCATTCTGCATTAGTCAACCATGTTGGGAGTATTGGGACCCTTAATCGCCCCGTCTTTATTGCTAATTACCATCAGGCACCATTTGAGGAAAAGCACAGACATTATTTTGACTTCCAGCGACGATCGGGTCAATTGCCAATGCAAAAGGAGGTTGGTCGTCAACTTGAAAATGACATTGGCCAAATTTTTTTTTGATAGTTCTGTTTTCTGACAACCATACTTAATATGGGAGTAGGGCGAGGAGGTGGATTACAGAGGCGTCCTCCACCGTGATGGTTCTGTTCTCATGTCTGTCTCCTTAAATCAGTTGAAGGTATTGTTTCAACTTTCGCAAAACAGAAAATCTTTGAGAACCTTTTCACTTGGGTGTACTTTTCTTTTTGTATTTTTCTACCTTTTTTTTGGTGGGGGGAGGGATGGAATATGCTTGTGAGTGTAAGTTTTGGTGAAGTGGTCTTCATCAAGAATTTGTGAGTGCAGGCCCCAGAAAATTTCTACCGTTCTCTTGCTACAAAGCTCGTTCTTGGAATGCCATTTAAGGTCTATCCCTTTCTCAGATTTCTTCAGTCATTTACTCTTTTACTGAAAGAAGTGTATAATGGTATATGGATTTTAAGCATATATTCAGTGCCTTTCTCTCTTAATTTAGGATCTGGCAACAGTAGACTCAATTTTACTGAGAGAGCTTCCACCAGTTGATGATGCTGATGCTGTAAGAACCAGATTTCTCTCGCTTAGTTTTCTATCATGAAATTTATCCCACCGCACATTCCCGGGATGCACTCGCGTACCTGTAATATTCTGACAACCAGTAATCAGTTTGAGTAATGTGATTGAGATAAGTTTCAATCTTTTCGTGACCAGCAACTAGCTCTCAAAAGATTGATAGATGTAAGCATGGGCGTTATAACTCCTTTATCAGAACAGCTGACAAAGCCGTTGCCCCATGCCATGGTTTTGGTCAATCTGAAGGAATTGTCATCCGGTGCTCACAAGCTCTTGCCAGAAGGTAGAACTGCTGATGTTAATGCTTATGTAGTTGGGAGTCGCTAAATTGAGCTTAACATCAGTTGCTTTTGGGGCAATTTTTCTTATGGCCTATCTACTTACTGGCTGTCAGGCACACGCTTGGTTGTGTCCTTACGTGGAGATGAGCCATATAAAGAGCTGGAAATACTTAAAAGTGTGGATGCCACAATGCTTTTTCATAATCTCCCACTTAATGAAGAAAGAACCAGCAGAGTGCATGCAGCAAGGAGGTAAACTTTTGGCAGGTCCTTGTTGTCTGTTTGAACGGCTATTGGAAGGCCAAATTCTTTCATAGTGATTAAAATACTGAGGAAGGATAAATACAAGGCAGTAGACACATTTTGCCTGATGAAACCTCCTGGATTTGTTAAGTTCCTTGAGGAACAGCCCTAGTTACCTTATAATTCCAATTCAACGCTTGGCATGCATTATATAATATCAAAGCTAAGCACAAAACTATTGTACACCTTGATCGTTGGGACATCAGGGGAGCATATGTGGTATATGCCTCAATACTGCTTGACTCCAGCAGTCCTCTGCAGCCCGTTACACATCTTCTCCACCCAAGAAAATAATGCTGTATGTCTTTTTGCAGGCTATTTGAGTTTCTACAAGAAAATGCTCTTAATTTCCCCGTTATTCACCATCTTCAATTTCCAGATGGGACTCACCGGTAATTACAATGTCTTTGAATGTATGCAAATGAACTTTTATACATCGACAAATAAGCTGACAATGTTTATTCTGATGATAGGGACGACCTGGTAATTGGCGCGGGAACAAATGCGGGAGGCCTTCTGGTAGATGGACTTGGTGATGGAGTCCTCCTAGAAGCCCCCGGCCAAGATTTTGAGTTTCTGAGAAATACTTCTTTCAATCTGCTGCAAGGTTGCAGAATGCGAAACACAAAGACGGTAGGAAGTCTTGATCGGAAAATTAATGAGATTAACAAATAGTTATAGAAATTTTCATTTGAGTGATCCTCGGAGCACCTTAAATATCCTTTCAGGAATATGTGTCGTGCCCTTCCTGTGGCAGGACGTTGTTTGACCTTCAAGAAATAAGTGCAGAAATACGAGAGAAGACATCTCACTTACCCGGTGTTTCGGTAATCAGATACTCCCAGTTGTGTATGATAAGGTTCCTACTACACTCTACTAGGCCAGAATTTCATGGTGTCTTTATTTTCCATCATCTCAGATTGCAATTATGGGCTGCATCGTAAATGGACCAGGAGAGATGGCTGATGCAGATTTTGGTTATGTTGGCGGTGCTCCTGGAAAGATAGATCTTTACGTTGGGAAGGTGATACATATTTTCACGTCTTTTCATGCGCGTTATGCATTGAGCAGCCCGTCTAATTTGCTTTTATTGTTAAGATCAAGTACCTGCTCTCTATGGCATTGAGCTAAGAATGTGATGACCCCATAAGATAGCTTGATTCACCAGTGTGACAAATTACCGTGACAAATGATTAGTACACTGATTTGTTATTACAGTTCTTAAATTCGTAATTCCGATAGTATCCAGACTTAACCGCAATTTCTCTGTTTCAGACTGTGGTCAAGAGAGGAATTGCGATGGAGCATGCGACTGATGCCTTGATTCAGCTGATAAAGGATCACGGTCGCTGGGTAGACCCTCCTGCTGAGGAATAAGATTAAAAGCATAATCCCCATTTCAAGATGGTTATATGACAGCATTTGGACGGCAAACCACTTATGTCTATTCTACATAAGTTGTCACACCATTTACACTATTGTACAACATAGGAAGAGAATAATCACCTAATTATTGAGCTGCAGTGTATGTACCACTTGTTCTATTGTTCTGAGGGGAAACGGTACTGCGATGATACTAGTGATGATGATTGATGTCCGAGCCATATCGTGCTTTTCGGTTCCTTCCTTCTTGCAGTGTGGACTCTTTTCCTTCGGCCGAGTAGAAAAAGGGATGATATGTAAGAGAGCTTGCTCCTGTGAACTTAATCTGCACTTTCTGAGGCCTTTCATTTGAGTGCAGAGTAAGAACTGAATTGCTTTATTGATGAGGTATCCTTGACCTGGGGTTAATAAATAAGCACACGGGCATCAATCTCGTAGTTCTATGATCTACCGAGAGATGAATCCTCGGGTCATTATGACCGAAACTCTATTTTTTTCGCGATCACCGTGCAAAATGTTGCAATCCACAAAAACTTAATAAGCTTTACTATCAAAGAATGATATTTACTATTTTCTTGATCCGAAAGTCATCGTGAAGTTGGGATCCATCCTCCAGGAATCCTAAGAAACACCCTTATAAGCGAAGCCGAAGACCCAATGGGAAAAGTAAATGATCGATGCCCTTGGAAATGGTACCTAGTCGATGTCGGTTACATTTTTCTGACAGGTTTCGATCGGTTTTTCCACACTATAAGCATCGCTAAGGAAGAAAATCGAAATATTAGCGACAAACTAAAACAGACATTCGATTTAGTAGATGATATGTGCCTAGTATTATTCTCGTCAAAATATCATGGAAAATTACGTATTACATACAAAAGATGATAACAGTAATAACAACAACAACAACAATCGACAATGGCGGAAACTGATGGAATCGCTGACCAATATGGAGTTTGCATTATTATTCTTGTAAATAGAGCGAAAATCAATCAAATGGCAGAAGCGCCTCAAGAAATCAAATGAATCTCTGTCTCCCTTCCCTTCACTTCACTTCACTTCACATTCCCATGCACGCTAATCAGCGACACTGTCCCGACAAAAACCCATCTCCGAACAAACAATGGACGAGACAGCGGCTCGGTGTACGAACAAAGGGTGTCGAGCTTTTTTCTCTTCACATAATCTCTCTCCTCGCCGCGTAACTGTACTGCGAGCGCCGTCTGTTCTCTTGCCTCTTCTTGTACACCATTCCCCCGAGCCCGGCGAGAGCGACCACGGCGACCACGGCGATAGCGATTCCCGCCTTCTTGCCGCCGCTCATCCCGCCGGGAGGTCCCCCGTCGTCGCCGGCCTCCTCGTCGGAAGAGATCGACCCGCCCGTGGCATTGCTCGGCGCGGGAGCGGGGACCGGTGACGGGGGAAGCGACGTCCGCGGGGAGGGGGCGGGAGCGAGGTCCGCCGGGGGCGGCGCCGGCGGGGAGGCGGCCGGAGCGAGAGGGGAGGAGGACGGGGGAGGGAGGTCGGAGGAGGGCTGAGGAGCGGGAGCCGGGGAGAGGAGAGGGGGGTCGGAGGAGGAGGAGGAGGAGGAGAGCGCGAGTGGGAGGAGGAGTGAGAGAGCGAGCGCGAGAGCGAGAGCGGGAATGCGGAGCCTGGCCATGAAGACTGAAGGAGGGGGTTAAGCTTCTCTAGTCAGCGAGACTCTGCTTCTTCTTATGCGGTAGGGGAGAGAGAGAGAGATTTCGACTGCGCTGCTGAGGAGGGAACTTAACGCAAACGAAAAAGGATCACGGAACGACGCGTCGTTTCGCGGCGAGGGGATCGATGGCGAATCAGACCTGTAAAAGACAAGCGGAAGCGATTGACGCGGGAAGTGCGGGCTGCGGATGCTTTTTGGGTGTTCTTTCTTCTTCTTCGTCCTTCCCCCCCACCCCGCGGTGGTCGGCCTTTCGTTTCTTCACTTGCCGTTGTGGAGACTCGACTTGAGTTCGAAGTGTGAAGCGAAAGAGAGAACGTGGGTGGCATCGTGCCTGCCGCCACTTGCGATCGTGGGAACCCCCCCCCCCCCCCGCCCTTTTCGGGCCTTCTTCTCAACTCAACGGCTCAGCCGTCGGTTTAGTGTCGCGTAAGCTACTTCAAGGACACTGCACCAGTTGCCCAAATCGCTTGGTTCTTTTCTGGATCTGGCGCGCGTGAGGATAGATGATCTTGGGATTTCTTTACCCAAATCGATCCATGTCGCAAATCCCAAGATCTCTAGCGTCGTCATCGCACTCTGCCCGCGTTTGTCGTAGATAGATAGATAGGAGTAAAGATGTATGCATCCAGTCTGTCTTCATAAGCGAAGAACGGATGGAGCCTCGGGCAATGTTTATGATGGCACACCATCCGAGACCAAATCCCTCTACGATCATGTAAGTAAACTGACCTAAATATTTTCTTGCCTCCCCGTCTACTGATATATTTCACAACCCCGGCCGGCATTCATACCGAGGGAATAATTTTGGCAGAGCAACATCCTACCAATGCAAGTGTTCATTCCCAATCTTTGCTTTAGAGCGAATAAGAAATGACTAAGCCTCATAGGCGTTGGCCGGAGGAGACAATGACCACAAAAAACAACCAGATCTTCGAAGGATACATACCCTTTATTACTGATGATACAGAGTCAAAACTAGGAAGAAGAAAATGGCTTTAAATTACTCTGGATGTTTTTCTTCTCTCTGATCACCCTACACTCGTCTAAACTGCTATTCGCTTCTTTTCTTCTCTTCTTTTTCGTATAACCCGATGAAAGAGAGAGGCACCCGTTACCCTGAACATCCTTATAATTCATCCTTCAGATCGGTAGTAATGGTTTCTTCGCCCTCTTTGGCATCAGTAGCAGCAGGTGTAGTAGATGCTGGCTTTTGAAGCTTGAAAGGGATTGATGCGTGCTTCTTCAGGAACTTATACAAAGCCACCACAGTCCGGTCGGTGTCTACAGTGATCTGTCCAAAGTACGATGATTTCATTAGTTACTTGTTGACTAGAGAAAGAGAGAGGAAAGAATTCTATCCCGGCATAAAATATATTCCCACACAGTTTGGGCCATACATTGAATAATACAAGAGAAGGGAATTAATCAACACATAAATGAGTCCATGCTCTTTCATTTCTAAGCAAAGTTTGGTTATCGGTTTTACCAAATTGGAAATAACTAAGGCCCTGAGGACAGTAAATTTATTTCAGATTTTCAACAATTCACAAAGGCCAGGCATACCTAGTTCGATTTCATACAAGACTACAACGGGTAAAAGCAGAAGTATATACAACCACAATGACAATAAAATTCAAACGCCACTTACTGGATCAAAGCTCTTGTTTCCAGCAGGGAAGAACAGAAGTGTGGGAAATCCGTCAGCCTGCATGAAGTAGACATATTTTAGCCACACAGTTCCTATTACAATCCATCATAGACATTTCATAGCAAAACCTCTCAAACAAAAATAGATCAGAAAAGGTGGATCTCCTAAGGTTGTTGACAAAATAATAGAAAATGTGGACAAGTTGATCAAGAAAAGATCCCTAAGGTTGTAATTGATAACACAAAACAAAAAAAAAAAACATGTACTTGAAGAACTAAGCTGAAGTGACAACAAGCGCTCTTACATAAGCCAACTTTCTCTTTTATTAGTGTTTCATAAGCCAACTTACCTTTGCCCTGGGATGTTCATTGGTCGTTCCATCCATCTTGGCAATAATAACAGTATCAATGCCACGCAAATGTTTGGCAAGTTTGTTGTATGTAGGCTCCAATGCTTGACAATGCCCGCACCAAGGCGCATATATCTGGTGACAGACCTTGCATTAGATTTGTCCCGTCCAGACAGAAAAGAGACGGATTGCACTCTTCTCTAAAAAAGAAATGGTACCTCAAGCAGGACATCCTTCGACTCATCCAACACTATTTCGTCAAAGTTGTTCCCAACAACAACTTTCACATCACCATCATTCTACAACAGTCACAGATACCAAATTATCAAAAGCACAACCAAATGACAAACCAAAGTCCCACAGAATTGAAACTAATCACTCACAGTTTCAGGAATTGGGTCTGATTTATAGAAAGGTTTTAGCTTCTCCTCCAAGAAATCCTCAGCAAAAGCCTGTGAGTGACTAATGCAAAATGTTATTTCCAGCTAACTAAATTCTGTACAAAGTGTTCTAACTTTACAGAATGCTTTATGACCTTAATGTTATCCAAAGTCACTTCTCCTTCAAGGAAAAACTTCCTCATGTCATCATTTCCGGTGTATCCAAGGACCTGTTGAAGACAAGCACCAAGAAGTTATTCAAGAGAAATGAAAACCAATCATTCCACATTTGTTGTTATAAAGAATGATAAACAAAAATTACCTTGGGACCACTCCCGGAGACACCAAAATAATCTGACACAGGCTTTCCAACATCTTCATTATCCATTTCCACATACACGAAGATCAGCTGGAGTTGAAATGAAAAAGAAAGTCGTAAGCGCATCAAACATCCGATTACTTTTGTGATAACAATGCATATGACTCTACAACAACTAAGTTTAGTTTCAGGCAAAATAGACCATAAGATATCACCAGCAGCCTCTGGCCTGCTGAATTTGTCATTTGGGGAAGACAAACCCAACACTTGCATGCGTATAAGGAGATAACTATCTGTCACCTAAGTACGATGTATTATCGAAGTAACAAAGTCGTTGCAATGAACTCCGCCAATACACCTTGGACTAGTTCACACACTAATTATTCCTGGCTCTGTAAGCAGCAGTGTCCCCTGGTGCTCATCAAGTTTCATCTAGCTGGTAATTCATGAAATACTGACTAAGACTACTGAGTAAGTTCCTCGATCGAAAAACCACTACTTAGAAGGATGTAACGCCAATTGGGAGCTTTCATACTTATGGTCTCAACTTACTTTTCCTTTAAAAAGCTTTGCAGCTTCCTGAAATACCAGGACAAATTTCTCCGAATCTTTTGATGTGGCAAACAGCAACACCTGAAAAGAATTTGCAAAGCTTAATCAACATCAACAAGGGATTCTGACACCTGTTCATGTACCAAGGATTACACTTACCTGCTTCTTAATTGGGCTTTCAAAAATTAATGGTGCACTTTCCCTGGTAAAAGTGGTAACCAGAGGAAGCTTGTTCGCGAAAACAAACTCGGCTATTGCAGACTTCTCAAATTTACCATCTGCAGAAGAAGGAAAACATTATGAGACACAGGTGCCTTGGCATGTATGCAGCTTTGATTTCACTTCACCGTAGAGAGAAAATTAAACTTACCCAAAAGGCTTAACTTTTCTGCCTCCTTCTTAAGGATGACCAAAGCAGGACGCTTGACTTCAGGGTCGATGTGGAAAAGCTTTGCAACATCAGGATTAACAGTTTGGTAGAAGTTGACATCATCTTCAATTCTTGAAGCAGCAGCAAGCTCCTCACTCTCAGGGCCCTGCCATCAATTACAAAAGGCAAAATTAACTTACCCGGAATATCTTTAATCCTTTTCCATTTATCTTTTTGGTTTTGGTAAGCGCGCACAAACTAGGTGAATGGCTAGGAAACTAGCATTTTCAAATGTTACTTTCTTTAAACTGGTGGTATAAGAACAGAGAACAATCACTCGACACTCAAAAGGAGACAGAGTCAAAGCAATTCTCATTCATCCCAACTGAGAACAATCATCTCAGACTCGAGCACCGCATAAATGGCATGCATTACGAAATAATGCATATAATTCTGAGATACTACAGTTATTGGCAAAAGCTCGTCAATTTTGATTGCATTTTGATCCAAAAGTAGTCGCTTCATCCCGTTACAATTAGATATCAGAAAAAATGCCGTTGATAAGTGTTAAATTCTTCAGTACCAAGTACCTTCAAATGGTTAAGATAGCCCAAAACAACTTTGTTTTCGGAAGTCAACACCCGTTCGGCATCGTCCACTGTGGTTATGTTATCCACGCCAGGCCCTGTTTTCTTCTTGATCCAAGTCACAATAGCATCCCTGGAGTGAAATAAAAAATACCCCTTAGCCCAACTCACACGCACATAGCATTCAATTCAGAACGGTCTCAAGGATCAACGAAACCAGAGATCGCAGAATCAAATGTCGACATTCATTTCCAGAAAAACCAAAACGGATCTTGGGAATAGACGAAAGGAGAAGAAAAACAATCAGAACGTTACTTGGTCCTTTGGCCGGAATACGGCTTGTGAACGCCATCGACGAAGAAATAAACAGTAGGAAACCCTTGCACCTCATACTTCTGAGCCAACTCCTCCTCCTCCGTCGCGTCCACCTTCGCCAGGACCACCTCCTCTCCCTTCAGCTCCGTCGCGGCGGCGGCGTACTCCGGCGCCAGGGCCTGGCAGTGCCCGCACCACGGCGCGTAGAACTCCACCATCACGAACCTGTTCTTCTCGACGAAATCGGAGAAGTTCCCCTCCTTCAGGACGACGACGTCCTTGTCGTCCACCTCGGGCTCCTTGTACGCGTCCCCGTCGTGCTCCGCCTCGTCGAGATCGGAGTAATTCTCGAAGTCCTCGTCGTCATCGAAGTGGTCGGAGTCGGCGAACTCGCCGTGATGCGCCGCCGCCGCACCCGCGGCGTCGTGGCCGTCCTCGGGCTCCTCGAGGAAGCTGAGATCTTCGTCGTCGTCGGCGGCGGCGGCGTCCTTGGAGAGAGAGCGAGGGAGCGAGGCGACGAGCAGGAGCGCCGCGAGAGAGAGGAGGAGGAAGACGCGCGTCGACATTGCGATCGGAAGAGAGAGAGAGAGGGAGGGACTGAGATCTGGCCGTGCTGCACTCTGCGTGGGGTTTTATACTGCGACGACGAAGAAGAAGAAGAAGAAGAAGCAGCAGAAAATGAAGTCAGCGAGTTAGCGTTGACCGGTGAACAATACGACGTCGTTCTGGGCCGACCGGCGATATTAAGTTAATGACGTGACGTAATAAATCTGAACGTTGAGCTTATATAAGGCAAAATGATAATGATAGTTTAATTTTGTTTCCGTTTTCTCGCGGATTTGCTTTGATATTCATTATTAATAATTAATTCATTCATTAATTAATTTGAAGAAAGACGTGGTTTTTATTTTTCCCTGTCACCGGTCATGTGAAACTTGGATTTGCTCCGTCTCGATTAGAAAAAAAACTATTGGCTCATGAAAAAAAAATTAGAAAAAGACTAAGGGCAAATTGTCGTGACGAAGGCAAAGGCGAAGACGAGGAGAGGTTGGTCCTTGTGTTCTTTTGCTAATGTCCGTCACATTGAAGGAGTGAACGGTTGATATTTAGGACGAAAAAAATTTAATCGTGACATCCGTAAAATATAATTTTTTATGTAAAGATCTAGAGTTTATGCATAGTCTTGAGTGGTATATAATTTTCTATAATAGACTCGTTTTATTATATTTCACACAAGGCGTTTTTTTTTTCTTTTTTTCTTTTTAAGTAGTAAGATGGTTTGCTACCTAGGGTTCAGTTTAGAGATGTGCAAAACGGACCGCCAAAATCGGAAACTGCTCAAACCGGACCAGCTGGTTTGGTCTGGTTCCTGAAAGTGTCAATCTGATTCCCGATTCTTAAAAGTGGAACCGGTGTCAGAGCGGTCCGGTTTCCGGTTCCAAAGGGAAACCGGATCGGATCAATTAAATATACTTTCTTTTTTTCTTCAAAAAAATTAATAAAATGTGAACTAAACCCTAAGTGAATTGGCATCCATTTTAAGATTTTTTTGGGTAATACCTACATCTGCTTGATGTATATAAGAGGATTTTACTTCTAAAGTGATCCCAACAAAACTTAAAGGAAGGAGCAAACTCCCTTGACATCTAAACCAATTGCTTATTGCTCTCATGTTTTTAACTCGAGTGATTAACAATGTTAACCACTCGAACGCTTTTAATTTTTATATAGACGGTACGCCGATGCATAGACATTACCGAATTTTGTTCCTCCACATTTCTTTCGCCAGTCAGCTAGTGTGATTAAATAATATAATTCATGCTACCGATCCTTGACACTGAACCATAATTATCTATCAAATGTCATTAAACGTCCACGAAGACATTCGGATATAAACTGCTATTAATGATGAAAATGTTTTTTATTGACCAATTACGTTTAAGTTATACGAACGATTATTTTCAGGAAAATATTTTTCAAATAAAGTTCGATCGAGGTGTTGAGAATTTTATTTTTTATTTTTTTAATTTCGCGGCACGAGAGTCGTATGAAAATTTTCCATGATTATTACAATTAAATGGTATTATTTTTGTTATTAGGAAATCCACGATAAGGAAAATCACGGCCCACGGGCCGCGGGGGTTCGGTACACGAACGGGCTACCGCAAAAAGGCTTTGGGCCTAATACGGCGGAAGGATTTCGCAATTCAGGCCCGACCCGAGAACCCTCCCGTCATCATCCTAGCCTGTCTCCCTCTTTTCATCTTCCTCGTCCTTCCTTTCCGCTCTGCAGTTTCTGCGAATTCCCGAACCGAAGCGAGCGAGAAGCCAGCATGATCAGCATTCTAGCTCGGGTAATTCACCGAACGATCCACCGAAATCTATGGGCGGTCGAAATTCGTCGATTGTTTGGAGCTTCTGTAGATGGGTTCGGTTGATTGATTGGTTTGATTTTGGTCCGATCCGATTTCGCAGGAGCGCCTGCTTGGGGCTGCCCTGGGAGGCACGCTCGCCGGAGCGATCGTACTCGAGGAACGGAAGAGGATATACCGGTCCGTTTCCGACGACCGGTCCCGCCTCGCCGCCCACGCTCAGGTGAATTTTCTGGTGCTCGGCTAGCCTTGCTCTTGTTGAACCGGCATTGGTTATCTCGATTCTCAACCCTAGACTGGGCTCCCGATTCAGTGGGCTAGATAGCTCGGGATTTCCCTTTTCGATTGTTATAAAATGGAGAATGCACGTTTTGGGACTAATGGCAGAAATGGATCAGCTCTCGGTAGTCCCAAATTGAAGGAACGTACTTTTTCGAGGTCGGATGATTGAAAGAGTGCGATGCGAATTGCCGGGAAGAGCATGTTGTGATGTAAATGCTCTATAGGGCTTTGTTCCTTTCGATTGCACTCGGAATGTTTGGACATTTCCGTGAGCTAGATAGCTCGGGATTTCCTTTTCTTCGATTGTTGTAGAATGGAGGATGTAGGTTTGGGACTAATGGCGGAAATGGAATGGCTCTCGGTAATCCCAAATCGAAAGGAACATACTTTTTTCCAGGTCGGATGTTTGGAAGAGTGCGATGTGAATTGCCCGGAAGAGCATGTTGTGATGTAAATGCTCTATAGGGCTTAGTTCCATTCGATTGCACTCGGAAGTTTGGACATTTCGTCTCTTAACTGCTATAAATGGTCAGAGCTGGTAGAAGTTGTTGCTCTGAAAATGGAGTCTGGGGATAAGGAGAATGAGGTTTGGTCGGTGCATCTATTATGGCTGTCGATGAAAACCCAAGGAACGTGGAGCCATTGGCTAAACCTGCAGGGTATGTTGATACCTGAGGTGGAGCTCTTTGCTGGTTCATGAAAAAAAAAGGCTTGCGCAGACACGTGCCAAAAAACTTGTTTGAACTGTTTTCTTTTTTCCCAATTAGTGACAGTTTATAGAATTGAGGGGAAATAGGACTTCATCTTTCTCATGATCCTGTGAAATTCTTTTTCCATTTTTTTTTTCGATAGTAGTCAAGCAGTTAGTTTGAACATGATTAAGCACCTTGCCTTGTGGCCTCATACTTAGTCAACCGGGTTTACTACTAAGTTATGTGGTGCTGTCTTGAAATGGCTTCGAATTCCTGTCTCTCTTAGGTAAGAGTAAGACATTAGGATTACTTAACCGTGCTAGATCCATCCAGGGTGTTGTTCTTGCTCGCTTCTCAAGATGCATAAGAAAACAGTGTCTCTAGCAGTTTATCAACACTGTGAAGGGTGTGAGGTTTCACTTGTTTTGATTCAGGCTATTCGATTTGTTAGTGACATTGCTTCTGTCATTATGCAAATTTGCCCATTGCCAAGCACCGGTCTACTTTGGTTACTTGAGTTCCATTTGCTTTAATTTCTGATCTGTGGACTTAATGGATGCAGTTATTTGCATATCTTTTTGGCATCGCATGGTGCAGTATTTTAAATCTCATTGCTTCAACCTTCTGCAGACGAGAGAGCCGATATTTGGAAGAGAATTTCGGTCAGAATTCGCACACCTGTGGAACAAGTCAGTGGATAGGACGTTGCGACCTGTAATTGAGTATCTTAGCTCTCGTGGGTGGTAGAAAAATCTGAGTTCTTCTCCCAATACATGGAATTTCATAAATTTTTTTGAAATAACTTCTGTAATGTCCTTCCTATTTTTGTATCTCTCCATTTCCTCTTTAATGGACCTGCTTCTTCAGCTAGGCCCATCGGATATGAACCTGGTTATAGTTTTCCCTGTGCCAATATCACTTCGATGCTTTTGTCTTTCTCTTTTTCCTCATTGTATCATTAACGAGGTTGAAACTGAATCCTTTGGACCTTCCATTTCAATTCACTGAATTGGCTTGTGAATCTATCTCAATGTTGCTATTAATTCAAATAGAGCAATCAAATGGCGAAGATTCATCAAAATCAAACGGGGAGTGACGGGGACATCTAAGACTAGTGATTCTTACCGGACTCGTGGATATATGATCTAGAGCTTGGTTAAGGGTAGATTGAGCTTTCACTCACTTTTCTCTGGAGCAAGAGTTTGAACTCCAAGAGAAGAGTGTGGAATGGAGGTGATCAATAATTATCCTCGATGAGTGTGGGGATGTTGACATAACTTTCCTGCATGTATTGGGCGAGGTCTAGCTTTGGTGAGGTTTGGTTGCATAACTAATTTTCATTCTTTGAGATGTTATGAGGAGGGCACAGAGTGTGACTCATATCATGAAGAAAATGTTAAATAGTGCTCAATTAATGGTCATTAATTGTGCTCTTATTTCTATTTAAAGCATGCCACTTTTTTTAATATGTTCTTTTCCCATTTTTAGAATGTGTTGATATGCATTTTTTTTAACCAGTTCTAGTAGTCTTAACTAGCTCCATTGGGGGCTCATTTTAACAAGACTCCGTTAGAAATATATCAACATAAATTTTGTTTTGAGTGGACAAATGTGAGGAATATGCTGATATTGATAATGTTTCCATCTGAAGGAGATTTGTCTGTTCTCATTGGTGTGATTGGTACGAATTCTTAGCTTGAGGTGTCACTAGAACTGTCTTTTCCACCAAAGTTCATTTTGTGAGCATGTGAAGAGACGTTATTTGTTTGAAAGTTGGATGTTCCTATAGATTGGTCTGTGAAATTCTTGTTGGACATTGATTGCATGTTGCAAGTACTCGTGATAGTATGAATTAAAATGACTATACAGCTAGTGAGCTCTACACCATTGTGTTACTTGTTTTCTGAGTGCATTAGTAAAATTACATACCTCTAGACGTCCTAACACTAGCTTGTCAGTCTCTGAATTCTACATGTCTGAAAAATTTTCATCTGCGTTGATATTTTCAGATATGGCATTGCGGTTATATTTCTCTGGATTATCCTATCATCTCGTATTATTCCTCAGGGACCTTTTCTTCCGCATGTCCTTGTATCTGGCCATTATCTTAGTTCTCATGCAGTACACTGAGTTAGGACAGTACATTGTGTTCCCATGCAGTCTTTGACGTAGGAGGCAACATTTCCACTAAATCTAAATGTATTCACTAGATTCAGAAATACATACATCAGCTAGAAAACTTCCCTGACGATAAATCCTAGCGAGAAAGGGAGGGAGAGAGAGAGAAAGCGAACAATAGCAGTAGTTAGGACAGAGAGAAGGGGATAGGGATAGGCTTCTCGGCATGATGGAACACTCTACACTGACTGTGCGCATCCAGCATCTGGTTGAATGGCTTTGGCTTTGCTTGTATTAGCCCGGCGAGTGACCACCACATAGTATACACCCATTGCCAAGAGCACAGCAAATGCTAGACCGAACACAATGCCGACAATGCCACCAGCTCCCATCCTGCTTTTACCATCATGGGTCGCGGAGAGTTTGCCTTCCTGTGCTTGAGCAGCCTCAGCCATTTGAGCCGCCTCAGGCAATGGGGAGCAACTGGATTCAGCACACGGGTTCCTTACGGTGGTCTGCTGCGTGTTTGGGTGGAAGAAATCATATGCCGAAGGTGAGAAGGCCACGGGGTTTTCATAGGCCAGGCCATGGGGGGCTCTGTCTTGTGCTCTAGCCAGGCACAGAAAAGTGGGAGTCAACAGGATGAGCAAGAAAGAAGGCATGGGTGTCATGTTTCTTGGTCTCTTGGGAGTAAAGCTGAAATGTGGAAGTGGTCTAGTTCTCGGCTTTGAAAAGGTGAGGATGCTTCGGGCTCGTTTATATGGGAGTCGCGAAGGGGGTTGTTGCTTGGAGTTGAATTTTTTATGAAGCACCATTAGAGAGCAGTTATGATGAGAGAGGAGGGAACAAAATGATGGGAAGGTGTTCAAGCGTAAAGGATAAGATAAGCAACTTCTCCCAAGAAGGCCTTCTTCCAAACCTAAGTTTGAGAGAGGAAGCTGTCTCCTCTCATTTATTTCCAAAATTCCTTGGATAAGATCATTGTTTACACATTTCTCATGGATCTTAAGTGCTGAATTTTGCAAGAACAGTACCCAAGTAAAGAGGGCATCTTGGACACCGAGGCTCCCTCCTCGTGACCTTATTCATTCTTACATCTACGCCAGTGGCATTCCAGTCTCGAGTGGTTCCGTGGCATGTTATCTCCACTTTTGAGTGCCTTCTAATCCACATCTAAGTGCAGACGTGAGAACGAGTTATTTGACTCTCGAACAAACTGCCATTTCTCACATTCCGAGTCATCTTTTTCTTCTCGCTTTTTTTTTTTTTTTCCCCTTCTATTTGTTGGTGGTAATGATGGGAGGAAGCAACGATTAGAATCATAAGGGGTCGACGTTGGGCTCTGCTTTATAGCGTGATGGGAAACTGAGGAGTGATGGCACATCATGTGGATTTCATTTCTTAGCTTTTGAGTTCAGCAAGGGTATATACATCTTGCATATGTAGCAATGAACCCTTGGTGGGTGTAATTATAACGGTGGGGGTGTGTCGCTACTTCCGCATTACACCTGCCCTAGAATTATTATAGCGAAGGTAGCCACAGAAACGCATGCAAAGAGGAAAAACAAAAGAAACCTGAAATCAATGCTCATCCGTCGACTCATATTAAAACCAGATCGATCACCTTCACGCTTTTTCCCTCATCCTGTTCCCTTCTTTCGCAGTGCGAAAGCGAACTCTCTCACTCATGTAGTCACATGACAAGCTGCGCAACACTGTTCGGCGTGAGCTCAAAATTTGCACGGGACTCTCGTTTTAGCTCGACAGTGAAGTGGGGTTCTCGTTTCTCAATGGGGTTCACCTCACCAGTCTTTGCACGGTCGTCCCCACATGAATCGGCTCCTCGAGAAATTTGCATGGCCTTAAAAACTACTAGATTCATGGTAACAGTTGCACTAAGGGCGAGCGCTAAGTGTACCGCCTTAACTCGATGGGAGTTACAAGTCACTGATTAAAAGGTAAGACAAGTCGAGTGTACCGAATCAATTTCCGCAAACAAATCGATTGAGACTTTGATGAAGTATTCTGTTGACTCAACACAGTCCCGATACATCTTGTTGCTATTCAGTTGGTCCAGTTTAGAGGTGGCAAAATGGGTCTATAACCGATATATTGACCCATATTTAATAGTGTGGGACATAAATGGGTTGTCTTTAGTTTTAAAAACAAGATTAAGTGGGTCATAAATGGGTTATTAAAGGTCTTAAATGGATTTTAAATGAGTCATAAATGGGTTACTCATGAGTTATAAACAAGTTTTCTGATTTTTTAATTTTGTGATTTTTTATAATTTTTTATTTTATTTTTATTTTTTCTTCTATGAAATCCGGCTAAGGTCGCCGTACAATCCTTGCCAGTCACAGGCAAGGACCACGAATTTTTTTTAAAAAAATAGATTTTTTAATAATAATTTATTTTATTATTTTATTATCTTTCTTTTTTCTTATTTCTCCGCCGCCGCGACCAGCCGGTAACAGCCACAGGCGAGCTAGCCGGCTGGTCGCGGCCGGTCATCAATTGTTGGCGGGACACCAGAGGAAGAAGGAAATCTGGCTGGATTTCTAGAAAAAAAGGAAAAGAAAGAAAGAAAATATAAAAAATTCAATTTTTTAAAAAAATTATAAAAATTGTCCTCTAGATTTATATTTCACGGAAGTGTATTAGCAATATAATTTTTAATAAAAAATCATAAGAAAGAAGTTTTCCTAGATTAAATTAAATATGGAAACGTTTTAGCAATATAAGTTGAATCGGGTATGGGCTGAGAAATTTGCATTACACATAAAATGGGTCGTAAACGGATTAATGACTCAATTTGGGTCGGACCATTTATGACCCGATCCAAACTCGACCCGATTCACCCGTTTGACAAATTTAGTCCAGTTTGTGGCGTCTTCGGTAGGTAATGAAAAGAAGCAGAAGCGAAAAGAAAAGAGTGGACTGGACTGGAGTGGATCAGTTTTGAGACACTCCTTTGCGGTCATGACTTTAAGTCATTGAAGAGACTTTAGCCATGGAAGATATGAGTTGACCATGGACCTTAACCAGTATAGGCTTTTGGCCATTTGTGATTGGATCAGGACGAGCATAGCGGTAGTTTTATCTAATTCACCCAGGATCCCAAGTGATCGCTGCTCAAGCTAAGTCACCTAAATCCCACTTCTCCAAATATCACAAACACATAATCCCGAGAACTTCCATCACGACCACATTTGGTAAGTAAAAACCACGATCTGATAATCATAGGGCAGCTTCAAAATCAGCTATGTATTATCACATTGTCAGGTATCGATTACTTGGCGATAATTAATACTTGGTATAATACTATAATGGATGCATTTTATAGCCTCTCCCTTGGTTTTTGTGGGAGTTAACTCTCAGATAATATACGAGAAGGGCAAGCATGGTTTGGGTGGGCGGTTCCCACCTTGGAACCAGGAACTATCCACCAAGGATTGGTTTCAAAAAATTAAAACTGGGAACCCCGTTAATTCTATAGACCGGATCATTGGTCTGGTCTGGTTCGATTCCCAATGATCCGGTTTGGTTCGATTCCCAGATAAGTCCATGGAACCGGTCCCACCAAGCTTCCCTAGACAAATCACAAAATGGGTTAGTCTAAGTCCCGTGGCTCATGGAAGAAAGCGTCTCGGTGGGTTGTGTTGCAGTTGAGTGAGAGGTAAATAGGGTTTGAAGGTTGGGAGTACGCTTATGCCTTTTGTTTGTTGTGATTGTGATGTTTCTTGCAACTCCAAGGAGAGGGCAAGGGCTGGACAAGGGGAATGGCAAGGCATTGGTGGGGGATTTGCTCTGAAGTGGCTAGAACATAGATAATATTGCCACAGCAAGAAGAACCAGGATATTGTAGGGATGAATGTTTTTTTTCTTCGACTTTCACTTTTGCTAAAGGTGAACTGAATTTTTTAAAAATATATATATACTCCACACTAACAATTCGGGAACCGAATCGGTACCCATCGGTTTCGGTAAATTGAAACCAGGAACCGAACCTGTCCGCATGGGAACCACCAGTTCCGACCGGTTTCCGGTTCCTTTGCACATCCCCAGTGTGGGATCCTCAACTGATAGTTGATAACGCTACGAGGATTTTAGTCTTTCTCCTTTTCCCATCTTCTCGTTGGCATTCAGGCCCGTTATCTTTTGGTTAAGTAAGAACATGGCTTATATATAACATAATGCAAGGGAACAGGAGCAAGAAAAATCGACAACGGACCTCCCCAAAAGGTAATTTTAATGTGGCCGATTTCCCCCACCCGCCGAGCAGGGACGAAAGTCGGCCTTAGTGATCCGACGGTGCCGAGTGGAAGGGCCGTTGCTTAACGGATAAAAGTTACTCTAGGGACAACAGGCTGATCTTCCCCAAGACTTCACATCGACAGGAAGGTATGACATCTCAATGTCGGCTCTTCGCCACCTGGACCTGTCCAACGGATTTTTTGAGCATTCGATTTACATAAAAAATCTCCATTACTAATCCTTTATGTATTTTACTTTTTTTTTTGGTCGAAATTGCTGCAATACATTTCACCACTTGCAAAGTTGAAAACAGAGGAGAACATCAAATAACCACAACCAGCACTCAAGAACACAAGCTAAGATCAGAGAGTTGAAACAAAAAATTCAAAAGACAAGACGCAAGACACACTTCAAAAGGACAGATTTTTGTCGACATTTTTGCTTTGACCCTCCCTTTATCCAAGCTCTGATCTGACCCTTGAAACAGAGAACTGAAAACTTGTTGCGAGTTTCAAGAGTTGCTCCTGTAGGAACCCAAGGCCTTGCCGGCTCCAGCTCTCAGGATGTACTGGTGGTAGAATGCAGCAATTGCAGCCCCAACGAATGGCCCAACCCAGAACATCCACTGTACACATAAACAAAATCATATGACTCAAGATCATCGTGTCAACTTAGGCCTCACATTGCTCTCGATTATGCCCAAAATTGATGTTCACGTGCACATATTCAAAAAGGAAAATTGATGAAATAGGTTGAGTTACGGTAGTTAAGAGTCCGAGAGATGCAGTACCTGGTCATCCCATGCCTTGTCCTTGTTGTACATCACGGCAGCTCCGAAGCTCCTTGCCGGGTTTATGCCTGTCCCCGTTACGGGGATCGTGGCCAGATGAACCATGAACACCGCGAACCCGATCGGCAACGGTGCCAGTACGGGAACGTGGGAGTCCCTGGCGTTTCGCTTCGGGTCGGTGGCCGAGAACACGGTGTACACCAGAACGAAGGTGCCGATGATCTCCGCCCCCAGCCCCACGCCCTTGCCATACCCATCAGCCAGCTCGTTCGCACCGCCGCCGTACCGGGTGTAGTACGCTCTCTGGAATGCCTTCACCAACCCGCACCCGCAGATGGCGCCGAGGCACTGCGCTACCATGTACATCACGGCCCGGACGAGCGACACCTTGCGTGCCAGGAAGAGACCGAAAGTCACCGCCGGGTTGATGTGCCCGCCTGTACATGTCGAAAAAACCGAGGTATGTACGTGAGAGATAAATGTTACATTTTTCCGACAGTTTAAGCTTTCTCGATAAGGTTACAATGAACGTTGTGATGTAATCTCATCACTAACGTAACATTAACAATTCTGAACCTATATGAACAAATATATTTGGTCCAATGAAGTTAGAAGTGTTCGAGGAACAAGCTAAGATCGGTTAAAGAAAGAGAAACCTACCGGAGATACCGGCGGTGCAATAGACAAGGACGAAGATCATGCCCCCGAAGGCCCAGGCGATGCCGAGAATGCCGACGCCGCCGCACTCGCCACCGTTCAAGGCCGGGTCGGTCTGGCTCTTGTAGCCGATGACGGTCAGGACCGTGATGTAGAGGAACAGCATCGTGGCGATGAACTCCGCGATGACGGCCCGGTAGAACGACCAACTTCCCAGCTCCTCCGGGTCGACCAGAGGGGCGGGCGGCGGGTCCTGGTAGTCCCTGGTGGCGAACCGAGGCTCCGCGGCTTCCGAGTCCTTTGCCATTTTGCTTGGCCTCTCTCTCTCTCTCTTCCGTGCTCCTACTTGGAATGCTGTGAAAACGAGTACTTTAGAAGATGGTGGCACGAAGTTGCTTCTAGCTTATTAGTTTTGGGCGCGTGCTGTGGGATTGTGCATGATTCGAGTGGTTATTTATATTGAGAGAGGGAAGTGCATATTGGATGCATACTTTGCATATGGTTTTGATTGATGACATAATTAGGGGCAATTCTTTTTGGCCGCCCCATTACGTTTGATTTCGATTTCTTGGCTTGCATGGTCCCACTTTGTCATTCGACGGCTCTCTTTTCCCTTTTTCTCCTTTCTTCTTCCATTAGGTACAATTTTCAATTAGAAAATTACGCTGCACATCAATCTTAAACTTTCTAATTTTACCAATTAACTCATAAGTCTCCGTGCGAAATTCCAATGCAGCCGTTCTGGACAATTTTCAACAGAAGAAGGCGACGACTTGAGGTCGGTGATTTCCGACGAAAATCTAAAGAAAGGGACTACGTTAGAATTTTACGCGAAAGTTTTATGACTAAATTGATGAAATTGAAAAATTTGAGATCGAATTAGCGTCTATCTAATAGATCTAAAATTGATCAGGTAATTTTTCCATTTTCAAGTTACGATACGACAGACATAATAATCAACGGTGTGTGAAATTATGAACTGACTTTCGGGTTGCGTTGCTCTTGGCATCATCGTCTAATCATGTTTTGGCCTTAACCAAAGGTTCGGACCAATCCGGAGTTAGTGATCTGTGAGTAGCCAATAATGCATTGCCAGATGGAAGTGATCTGGACCACCACACCTTATCCCATTGTCGTCGAACCAATCATAAGCCTCCAACTGCTGATCATCTATTATAATTATGTTTATTCCCTTTCCTTGTCCTTCATTGTATAGTTCCTAGCTTCTTTTTATCTATTCTAACTTAGCCGAACCAAAAAAAAAAAGCGAGAATACGCGACAACCGAGCAAGTATCGCTTAAATTCATTATATCAAACTCATTCAATGTCGAGCTTCTTGATCCGGAGGATCTGAAACAGCGAGTCGACGTCTTTTCCTCTCTCTATTGGATTGGTTCGAGAGCAGTGCAGTGGTGCCGACCCTCTTCTCTTTCGATCACTCCCTTTTAATTTCCTCTTCTAATTTCCATCGCACCATATTCCCTTTGCCCAAACACAAGATCATATTCATATATTTCAAATCCAAGAAGCCCCTAAGCTTTAGCTCTTCTGAGTTGGCAATCAATATTGTCGAATTTGCATGTCGGATGTGACCAGTAATGAGGGGGAAAAAAACATATTTGCAGAAGCCGACCACGCATTAATAATTCTATGCACTCTTGTGACAAGTCGAAGCAAGCCACCACCGCCCCCATTTTGTTTAATCAGATCTTTCAATTTGCATGATTCAAGCATTTTCCTTTGCTGAACTGAAAACGAAGGATGCAGTTGCGGCTGCGGGGCAGCCACGTGTCCGACTACCAAAACCCACAAACGCCCAAGTCTTCTCCCATGATCTCCCAATTGGCCGGTGGATGTTATGCTACTGACGATGGTTATATTCATTTACGGGAAAATGAAATAAAAAGTCTCTAAACTTTGATTAAATATGTAATGTGATTCATGAATTTTTAATTTATTCAATGTGATCCATGAACTTTTCGTACCTGTTCAAACAAGTCCCTGGACTATATGAAAATGTTCAATGAGATCCATAAACTTTTAATTCGTTTGATATAGTTACTAAACTTTTGGTACATATTCAAACTATTCCCGAATCTTCTCCCATGATCTCCAAATTGGCCGGTGGATGTTATGATAATAACGATGGTCATTCTTTCGTTTATTGCAATGACCTCATTTTTTCAAAAAAATAGAAAATTAAGCTTTCAGGCTACATTCAGTCGTCCAAGCATTTTTACTGGATAGAATATTATCGAATAGGATAAGAATATGATAGGATTTTCAATATCCCATCCAATGTTTGTTGACGAATATGGTATGAATTTAAATAAATATTATCCAAATAAGTATTTGATTTGCAATGTTAAAATTAAACGTAAACCGTGGAAGTTGTTTTGAGACACCAAATTCTGCCCTGCTCTACCTCCGATTTCGCCACTTCGAGACGTCCTCGAGTTTGAGTTCTTCACCGGTCCCACCATCTCCGGTGCCGTCGATGCCATTCTGTTCAATCCATCCTCTCCTTCTTCGAGTAAACACGATCTCTCCCTCTTCCCTCTCCTTCACGCTTTGTTCACCTTCAATACCTTCCTCTCTCATCAAATCCAAAAGAACTGATATAAGGATCACGTCGAATCTCAATTGCAAATATGACAATGGAAGCAGTACAACGAGAGTGGAGTCGTGGATCAAAGACCAATGGGCAAAGTTCCTCAAGGTGTCGTGGGGCCCGCCCAGACGGCGCATAGATATGGCTCGCGAGCAGGCAGTTCCTCCGGTCCAACTAGCTCCGAGTGACGCGGTTGAGGAGCTTTATCGCCATGGCTATTGCCTCTATCGGATCATCTTCTTCACGAAGGAGGTGCCAGACTCTGGTCAGGATCACGAAGTTCCCCGTGAGGATGGAGCTGATCGACATAAGTTTTCCCAAAGGCGGGAAGCAGGTCATCAGCGGTGGGAGGAGTAGCGGCCATTAGAGTCTGACATGATGGTGCTAAACCAAAAGAGAGGAAAAAAGTTATCATATCTAGAGTTTTATCCGGCTCACCAAACGCAGCCTCAGAGAATGATGGGAGTTTAGGGAAAATCGTTCAAAAAGTTATAAATCTATTGCACAACGACTAATTCAGTCCTAAACATTATCAGTTTAGTTTTAAACCTTTTGACGATTTGTCAATTTAATCATAAACCTTTTGACAATTTATCAATGTAATCCTTTTGGCCAATTTTAACTTAAAATCACTGACGTGGATGCCGGCTGGGTGTCCTACGTGACATGACCGACGCTGATGTGGATAATTTTTTACATTTTTTAAATTTATGCTGAATTTTTTTTTATAATATTTTCTTTTCTCTTTCTTTTCTTTCTTTTAAAAAAATTCAAAAAATTCAGAAAAATGCAAAAATTTATCAATATTAGCGTCGGTTATGTTACATAGGACAGCTGGTGCTAAATAGATCGCCACGTCAGCGATTTCTAGCCAAAACTAATCGGAATGACTAATTGACAAATCGTCAAAAGATGTGGCGTTAAACTGGCATATCATCAAAAGCTTTAAGGCTAAATTGGTACGATTGAAAGGTTTAAGATTGAATTAGTCGCCGTACAATAGATTTAACACTTTTTGGACAATTTTTCCGAGTTAACTGATATGGGCATCAAGGTTGACTACGGACAATCTATCGTGAATCGCTTTATGTGCAGCCCAGTGTTGGCCCGACCATTTTATCTTAATTTGGAGGTTCGAGCACTCGATACTTTGGGCCGATGTGGGCCGATGAAGCAAAAGCCCAGACTTGCCCACTTGCAATATCAACCGTGCCCAAATGGGCCAAATCGTGGAGACCCAGTTTAGGTCATCGGCCATTTCTGTTCGCAAAACGTATGGATATTCTCATTTAAGTTGTTTGAGATAGTTTTCCTTATCATAGATTTAGGGTGATACTACCAAGTTTTGATTGAAATGTGTGTCTCGAAATGAAGAGACGGAAGTGAGACATGGACATGGACACTCACATTAGGGGGGGGCGAGATAAAAGGACTGTGCAATACCCTAATTTAGAAGGAGCGAGATATAAAGACTTCACACGAGATATCACGGACTCAAAGCTAATGTTCACAAAAACTTTCATTAAGTAATCAGAGGAAATGATCACTGCTTGCCCTCCATTCGACTCGTCATTGTTCAAATTTGCATCGCCACTCGCTCCATAAATTTCACACTAGTAGAATTACAGTTATGCCTAAAAAAAACGTAAAATGGATATTGATATTATAGGTGGACCAGATTGAGCTCGCTCTTTTTTCTCCATGCGTATTCTAAAGTCTAGATCACTATAAAAACTATAAAAAAAAAAAAAAGAACGGGGGGATTAGTGCACTATAAGTCAAAATGCAATTAAATCATAAAACTTTCAAAAAGTACAATCGAGTCTTAAGACTTGTCAAGTGGATACAATCAAGTCTTAAAACTTGTCAAGTCGGTGCAATCAAGCCCTAAAACTTATTGAAATTTTCCATTTGTCAAGTTGGACGGAGTTAATGGAAAGACTTGATTGTACCGGCTTGATAAGTTTTAGAATTTGATTGCACTTTTCGAAAGTTTTAGAATTCAATCGCACTTTCGCGACAAGTTTCGGGACCTTCGGTACACTTATCCCAAAAAAAAAAACAAAGAAGATTGCTCACAGATCGCATTTTATGGGCTACCCGCATTGGCATGGGACTCATCGAACTAAGACGGCAAAAGGGTCGAAAGCAAAGTGCAAGAAACGTAGTGGCAAACAAGCATTCGGGGGTCGAAATCAGGAGCCCCCCAGCAGTTTAGCTTTCATGGTCATGCGCGACGCAACAATAATGCTCTTCTTCCCTAATAAAAGGAGAGCCTCAAGTTGGCAACTTACAACCACTTTCCCTCTTTTTTCCAAGGCCATCGGGTCCAACCCAATCCACCCTTTTATGGTCATTGTCTATGACGCATCGGCTGAACAATCCTCCAATCGACTCGTCATTGCTGAAATTTGCATCGCTGCTCGCTCCATACATTACGCACTAGTAGATTTACAGTTATGTAAAATAAATAATCATAAAAATACTTTAGGTGGGCCGCATTAAATGTTAGGATTAGTCGAACAAACACGGCGAAATAGAGAGTAACTGCGAGGAAGAGAAATCGTGACACAATGTTTTATTTTGGTTCACCCGTTAACTAGAGCCACATCTAGCAGAAAATTCCACTATATTAGCACATATCATCTCTACGTTACAACTCTCAATTACAAAAAAAAATAATTACATATATTTAGTAACTACTAATAGGCAGAAACTCAAACTACCAATAAAATATTGATCCAAACTATAAAAGGCCCCTTGCCTTCTCGTCGATGGGGAATATGAACCATACTTCAACATTGAGCTTGCTACTTTCTTCCAGGAAAAGTACAAAAAAAGTCTTAAATTTACTGCATTGGTACCAATTCGGTTATAAACTTTTCAATTGGACTAATTTAGTCCTAAACATTTTTACATTGATACCAATTCAATCTATCTGGCCAATTTAAGCCAGAAATCACTGACGTGGACATCGGTCATCCTATGTGGCACCGTCGGCACTGACGTGGACAATTTTTTAATATTTTTTGAATTTTTTCTTCTTCTTTTTTTACTTTTTTTCCTCTACCTTCTCCTTCCTTAGGCTTGTGGCCGGTGGCCATGGCCAGCGAGGGCGTTGCGGCCCTCGCTGGCCACAAGGGAGGGTGGCCCTTGCCGGATCTGGCGAGGGTTGGACCCTTGTTCGTAAAATTCTGCACGTATCAACGAACTTGTTGAACAAGTAATACAATGATGAGAAGCCCTCGCCGGATCTGGCCAGGGCTGGACCCTTATTTGTAAAATTCTGCACATATCAACGAACGTGTTGAACAAGTAATACAATGATGAGAAGAGTATCGTCCCACAAAAATTTATGATAATAAACCAATTAGATATTAAAAATAGACTAATTCTAAAATTTATCTAACATATCAAAATAAAATTGAGAATCAATAAAAATTGACAATTTTTAAAAATGAAATTTTAGAAACTAAAGGCAAATAATCAATAAGATAAAATATGTTAGAGCATCCGATTTTACCATAACCACTAGATATGAATTTCGAATCATTATGCATACAAGAACAATATCAAATATTTGATAGCGGAATTTCCTAGTCTATTTACTACCCTATCTCTAAGTATAGCAAACCTACTCAGTTTATCAATCCATTATATCTCTATGTGAATTTAAATAAACATAAGTGCATTAAAATTTGTGAATATTCCCAGTTTACAATGAATCTTTTGGACCGTCTTATCACCGAAAGCTACACAAATAACATGGTATATTTCTATCAACATTTAATTCATGGTTATATGTTATAAGAAGCAATTACATATTATCACTTCTCAATCTTAAACATGCACATCAAATCATTCAAGCGGTGGCCAGTCACTTAAAGGTATTAAGCACAATAATATATAACTCACATGAATGAAATCACTTGCAAAGCATAAAAAGCATGAAATTCATATCATCATAGTTAAGCTATATCATAACTCTAACAAAGAAAATTAGAACATAATAGAAGAAGAAACGAAAATATAAATTAAACCAAACATCTTGAATCAAAGAACAAGAATTTTGTCACTACGTTTGCCTTCTCTTCAAAATACTTGAAAAACTTCTAAAACACTAAAAACAAAAACGATCTAAAAGAAAATTAGTTGTTCCCCAAGTTATCCTACATATATGATAATATCCAAGACTTCTCTCACAAGGCAATTGCTTCTTTTTCGCATAAAATGAGGGAATAAATCGCAGAATTCCCAATGTGATATTCACTTTCTAACTCTTCTCTAAGTAGCATATTCCTTTCATTCTTTTTGCCATATTTTCCTTATTTTCTTCATATCTCAATATTTTGAATAAAAAAGGAAAAATTAAGTAAATAAAATGAAATCCAAATATATTCTAACAAATATTGCATTATTTATTGTCTAAAGTAGATAAAATAACTCTAATTTTATAGAGTTATCAACCCTCGCGGACTGGGCAAGGGTTGCCCCCGCCAAATCCGGCGAGGATGACCGATGAGGGCCGCGATGCCCTCGCTGGCTCTCGCCTTTGGCCAGTGGCCAGCCATGGCCACCGGCCACAAGCCCAAGGAAGGAGAAGGTAGGAAAAAAAAAGGGAAAAAAGAAAAAAATATTAAAAATTGTCAATGTCAGTGTTGGCCATGCCAAGTAGGACAGCCGGCATCCACATCAGCGATTTCCGGCCTAAATTGGCCAAATAGACTGAATTAGTACCGATGTGAAAAAGTTTAGAACTAAATTGGTCAAATTGAAAGATTTATGACGGAATTGATACCAATACAATATATTTAGAACTTTTTTGGTACTTTTCCTCCTTTCTTTCCCACGCATCCTTTTTTTTTCTTTCCCGACCAGCACCATTCTAAAGTCTAAATTGCCATAAAAAGAAAAGGGACTGCTCATAGAGCGAATGTGGATCGCGTTTTACGACCTATTCGCGATGTCACCGGGACTCATCGACCTAAGATCGCAAAAGGGTCGAAAGCAAAGTGCGAGAAACATAGTGGCAAACAAGCATTCGGGGGTCGAAATCAGAAGCCCCCCAGCAGTTTCACTTTTAGGGTCACGCACGACGCGACGCAACAATAATGCTCTTCTTCTCTAATAAAAGGAGAGCCTCAAGTTTGCAAGTTACAACCACCTTCCCTCCTTTTTTTCCAGCCCATCGGGTCCAGTCCAATCCAATCCAATCCAATCCACCCTTTTATGGTCATTGTCTATGTCGCATCGGCCGAACAATTGTGGCATAATGCGCGTCGCTTTCGCCTCCCCCACTCCAACGGTCCTTTCCCTCCCTTGCGCAAATGGCCACGATTCCTCTGGGAAGGCACCGTCCATTCTCTCGCACCAGAATTGAGAGCGAGAAGAGACGCAGGAGAAGCTGTTCTGTCTCCCGCATTTTCTACGGTTCACATTCGATCGCGTTCAAAGATGCTTAGCGGGGCGCGAGTAATTCAAACCGTGGATTCTTTGCGCTGATGGGATTGGTATTCTGGATTTGAGAGTCCCTAAAATTCGACTGATATCTTTCGCCTTTTTTTTATATTGTTCTCTGTGCGTCGCTTAACTCCTTTTGGAAATTGTGCCGATCGTCACACGTCGTCCGTATGAAAAGGAGAAAACTTTCATGAAGGGAAACCTACGAAAAAGCACTCGCCTGTGTTTAGTGTGCTATACACGCTGCATGAAGCGATAGCTCTCCATACGTTAAGATGGGTAGGTTTACAATCGGTTAACTACGTATATGGCGATTAGCTTCCAATGGTACTCTTACTTTCACCTACTCTCACTTTCTATTCCCATTTTCGAGTTTCTTTTTTTTTGGGGATAAGTGCGGCATAAGTTCTAAAACTTGTTGCGAAAGTGCAATTAAATCTTAAAACTTTTAAAAAGTGCAATCAAGTCTTAAAATTTGTCAAATTGGTACAATCAACTTCTTTGGTTAACTCCACCTAATTTAGCTAACGAAAATACTAACGTTATTTTTTTATTATTTTCACACTCCTACGCGGCGTTAAGGTTAACTCTGGTCCACATCCTAATTTTTATACAAAATATCAATTAAATTGCATTAAAAAAAAGTCCAAAAGTTTTTTCAAAAAAATAAAAAACAACTAAATAAGTAGGCTAAAAGTTAAAAATAAACATGGTGGAAGGAGGGCAAGCTCTCCACCTGTGGCCGTCACCCCATTGCTGGTGGGGCGTCAGCAATGGCTAACAAGGCTTGCTAAGGCCTTGGCGAGGGCGTTGACCCTTGCCAAATCTGGGAGAGGGCTGCGACCCTCCCCTAGATCTAGACGAGGGCCTGGGGGACAGCCGCGGCCCTCAAGTAGATCTCTCGAATCTAGCAAGGGTCGCCGGTCCTCCCTGAGGTCCCGATGAGCCTCTCGCCAACATTTTTTTTCTCTTTTTATAGACTTTTGGCTCTTTAATTTTTTTAATCTAATTAACTAAAACCTATGTTAATAAATTGAGATTTTTTATCAAAACGACTTTGTTGTAATGTTTTAGCTAACCTTAATGCCACGTAAGAGAGAGACAACAATAATAAAAAAAGAAAATTCATGTCGGCACGTAATTAACGGAAGGATTTAGTCATTACAGCAATTTGACAAACTTTAGAATTTGATTGTATTTTTCGAAAGTTTTAGAACTCAATCGCACTTAGACGACGAGTTCTGAAACTTTCGGTGCACTAAATTTTTTTTTTTATCTAACCTCGATGTGTGTGCTCTTAGGCGAGGACTTGGAGCCAAGTGGCGGATGAAAAAGAAACAAGCCACACCATGTTTTCAACGAGCCAAAGTTGGTGGGAATCTCAAGTGACTCAAGAGGAGATTAATTATTTTGTGCAATCAATACACCTAGCTTTTGTCACGAGCGACTTTATCATATTCTCCTTTTGATCTTAACCATCGTATTGAACGATAAACAAAGCTTAAACCTTGGCCTCGATTTCCACATCGAAGTCGGTTCCTGTCTCTTTGTAGTCTTAAAACGAAACACGAACGCAGTGACCATTCGAACGGAGAGAGAGTTTTCTATGCAAGTTGGCGCCTTCTCCTTTGCAGCGTAAAGCCATCTCTCCAAGTCGCATCGGATGCTCCTTCGTTTGATTAGCTATTGCTCGATAGATCTCCATCCTCATCCTCTTTGCCTTTTTGCTTATTCAGAAACCAAGTGCTCTGCCTCGATGGGAAGAGATTAACTCGTTTAATAGTCGAGAGAATAATTTATTAACAAGCGCTTTCGAGTCATGAACACACTTAACTAATGAGCAAAACGGCGATTACGAACCGGGTCCTTTTTTTATTTTATTCAATCGGTGAATTTATGCTCCGAGAGCACCCGTCGGTAATATCCTTAGGATAAAGTATTCTTCGCCGTATCTAGTCCCGATTTTGTTGTTTAAAACCAAATATATCTCGCGAGCATCATTAAGGAGGTGATAATGTTAATTAGCGTGTATGTGTAGAGATCCAAAGGGACTTGTGCAACGATGAGGTAATCGTGGAGTGGCCCCTTTTTGGGTTTAGAGTTCGAGACATTGACGATCTCGATGGAGCTGTGCATCATGGATTGCGTTAAAGAAAATGTCCAACCAAAACTATTTTATGAATTTCCAGCAAAAGGGCATGTATTTCTGTGCAAAATTGAAAAGATAAAAGAGAAAAGAAAAGGAATTGGTAAACGTCGCCACACGAGTCCTTAAAAGACTCCACGGGTCTCCGAGATGTAAAGCAACAAGAGAGTATTCCCTATTTTCGAGAAAGACAAAGATAGAGAAGAAATTAGGGATGTGAAGCGTGCGTGAACCATTTCATGTATTTCTAAGAAAATTGAAAAAGAAAAAGAAAAAAGAAAAGGAATTGGCAAATGTCGGAGAAAAAAAAAAGATGGATTTCGAATTACTTTAGGGAACCAATCGAATAACATGACAATAATATGGTGTGTTATGAAAGGGGAAAAAGGGAGAGCTATAAGTAGCTGGAAATGTCGACATTATTGCGAGGAATGAACCATTTTTAGTCCATTTACGTGGGCATTATTATCTTGGAATCTCAATCGGGCTGCTTTTTTTTTTTTCCAATTTTGCCCCTTAAATTTTCTTTTGACAAATTGATTAGACCCGCTTTTTCTCGAAAAGTACACAATAAGGGGTGGCCGGACCAAAAGGAAAACGCGATTAAAGAGAATATGTATGTATCGCTTTCAGTTTTCACGTGGAAAGCGTGAAGCCATGTATCGTATTCCCCCGCCTCCGTTTCCACGTGCAACGACCCACCCCGGATGAATCCGAGACTTTGCGTGATGCACCCGAAACTTTCACGTATTCCCGAATTTGGTACATTATCCCCGATTATATTATTCATCACGCATCTCTTATTCTGGGGATTTTACGTTTTACTTTTTCCAAGAAATTTAGGAATGAGTACGCGCCGCTTTGACCGTCGAGTAGTCGCCGAGCGGCGTTTTAGTCTATGTCAGTTGTGCCGGCGTCGTGCGCGCGCCTCCGGCCACCCTGCATCTCGTATATTTTCCCGTGTCGTGTGGAGAGACGATGCGACTTCTGGAGAGCTGGCGGAATTGCAGTGACGAGCCCGTCAGCGTCGAACCTCCGATAAGTAGATGAGCCGAGCAGCTACGACTCGATCGAAGTATTTCATTGCGGGTGTAACATCCTTATCGGTGCCTAGAAGTGTAGCTACATTGGTCTCTTCTACTCCCTTGACACATTAAAAGAATAAATTTGAGTTATTATGGGTTAAGACGTCACAAAGATTTGCCTTCTCGAGAACTAACAGTCGCTTGTTGAAATTTCGCCAGCTGAGTTCAGATCGCTTCGCTCGAGAACCACCTTCGTAGGTCAAAGGTTTAAATTTAACTAATTCACGAGATTTGCATGATCTTAAAAATCAATGATAATCAGATCTTTACGTCGATTATTCATTATTGCGTATATCATCGTAGAAAAATGTTTTCGATGAAGAGAGCCCGTGGTACTTGTTAATCAGCCGGTTCGGGATTTTCAAAGGCGTTGACTTTCTCGTGCCGTTGCGTGTAGTTTACCTCGTCGAAATTGCGAAAACGCATTCGCACTCGCAGCACAATTTTATCAATAACGTTTTCCAAAATAATCCATCGCGGAAAACGGCGTCGTCGACACGATGACGAGGCAGACGGGGCTTGGTCCAGCTGGCGGAGGACGCGAGCGCATGGAATGGGAACGGGGGGGGGGGCCCACTTCACGTGCCCGTCACGGCCCAGGTAGCGGGGACGCCACGTGGTGGTGTCCCTACGCCGGGGCCCCGCACGTGTCGCGATCGCCGAGCGTCTGAACGTCTGACCGCGGGGATCGCCGAGCGCCCGGACGTCGTCCCTCCCCAAACGTCTCCTTCTTCGTCGCCTCTTTTGGACTACAGCGCGACACGTGGCGCAAACAGAGAGGCTGGAGTAAAGGGTAGGGCATACCCTTTCTCTTTATTTTTCTTTTTTCTTTTTTTTTTCTTTTTGGTCTTCTTTTGGTACTAGCATGTGAAAAACGGGCCCGGTACCCCTTTTAAGAAACCGACTATTCCAGTTCATCGTGCCATGTGCGGTCAATCTTCAAAATCGAATTTCCTTTCATCGGGCATGATGAACGATGCCCTACAACAATCAGGAATAATCGATTTCAGGGTGGGTCAATTCCTATCCTCAATTTGAAAATTGAACCCAATAGATTAGATCAGGACTGACTGTTTTCATTTTTATTTTTTATTTTGTT
The DNA here is from genome assembly GCF_021117445.2 of Syzygium oleosum. Taxonomy (NCBI): domain Eukaryota; kingdom Viridiplantae; phylum Streptophyta; class Magnoliopsida; order Myrtales; family Myrtaceae; genus Syzygium; species Syzygium oleosum. The sequence goes on from NW_026607487.1 coordinate 11,036,372, forward strand.
TTCTCGAATACATGCATGGATTCGTGTGAAACAGATGGTTGGGGAATCCTAATAATCAAATTATCCGACTCGCCTTGCCTTCAAGCATATTACTTGTTGCAAGTTAAATAAAATCAGCACTCTTAGTCTCCAAGGCTCGAAATTTCTGGACTGCAAGCTAATTGAAACCTGCACTCTTGGCCTCATAATCTCCTACTTTGTACAAAGTCTAACATTAAACATCACCCTGAGGGAGATGAAGTCGCTTAGAGCCCTAAATTTTATTTTAAGGCGGTCAGGTCCGACGGTCCGATTCGATACAGTTCCGCTCAAGAAATTGGGAATCACACCAGTTTCACCACTACCAACGAGCACTACTTAACAACATCCACATTTCAAAGTGTATCTATAGACGTAAAATGTCAAGTTACTTATCAATGCAGACCCGGCTTGATCGAGCCAAACCTGTTGCTCAGGCCCATCCAAAAAAAGTTAAGTACGAAATTCTCGAGGCAAGTCGCCACATGCCCAATCAGGTCTGATTGTCATAGCAACTTTTATAATTAAGCTGCTTTGCTCGAGCTTGTCCGAAAGTGTTCTCCAGATCTATGTGGTTTGGGAAAGCTCATGAGCTGCCAGTCCCAGTTTACTTGTAAAGGTCACTAATTATATTTCAAAGAAAGTCGTCATATTAACAAATATACCGGGGGCACTTACAAGCATAATTTTTTTTGTTCGAATGGTGGTGCAGTCTAATAGAATTCTTTTGTACCTCTGAAACATTATTGTTACTATGAATGTTACAAACCAATTTTGTTTTGGTTGCTTTGACAAGTGCATTGATACATGAACACTCAGCCACACGCAAAAGGTCGATGTGATGAAGAAAGTCTAAGACATGCAAACCCAATACGTGTAGGTGAAACAATTTTTCAAACCCGTTCCGTATATAATCAAACTCAAGTGTTCTGACTCTGATACTTACTTGAAATCAAGTGTGTAACTATTGTTTTATTTTTTGTATTTTCTTCTGAATTAAATTCTTGGTTTAAGAGCGTTCTGTTTGGTTCAAACTATTTTTCTAGGACAAGAAGTTCGGGATTGGTATTTTGATTTTCAACCATGGATGAATAAATGGGTGAATAATTCAAAGAATGTAATGTTTCTGGATTCTAATCGGTTTGTTCTGGTTAATAAACAGGTCCAGAAATTCCAGATATGTTGCAAAGGCCGCTAGTACTAGCAACAACTTCTGGGTTGTTAATTGAAGTGGTTTGAATATTGGAAGTAGTTTCTGGATTGGAGGAGCTACTACTGTTAGGAAGGGTGATTACAGGAGGAATGTTAGGATAGAGATGAACCGAGCTCCTCGAAGAGGTTGAATTGAAAGAGGAAGAAGTTGATCTTAAGTCAAATGATCTTCTAGAAAACTGGATAGGGACGTTTAGTTTCAAATATGGGTTTCGACTCCCACACTCTACAAAGATGTATGGTAAAAGTCCAAGAGTGAGTTAAGAGTTAAAATAGGATAGACAAAAAAAAAAAGGCTTGACAACCCTAAATGAATTTAATTAAATTTTTGTATATGTTTTTTGAGTAAAGCCCAATTTAGAAGTTGAACCATTTCATAAGAATTTGAAAAAGGAACATCTCTTTCTTCTGTTTGGATTACATAATCCGATTAAGAGAAGAGTTTGTATATTGACCGCCGATAAATTCGATTAAGTCGAACATTAGGAATTTCTCAGTTTTCGATTGATTTTGTTGAAATCTTCGATGTTTATCTATTCTCAATGGATAGCTCATCGATCAAAAGACATTTGTGACATCAAACTAGAAGAAGATGTTAAGCCTTCTTAATTGCCAAGCTAATCTCATAATGCCAGTCGTTTTGTCTTTTGCCAACCGTGTTTGTCTACCTCGGAATGTCTATTTTGTTCTCGGTAAGAAGAGAAAGGAAATAAGATCGGATTGCACATAGTTACAAACATAATTAGTTAACTAATTAAGAATTACCCAAGAGAAAAAATCCATATAAATAGATTCGCGATGGCATCATTCAAGGGATGAAAAAGCTTCATAAAGGGGCATCTAGCTCGAGCCGGGTGATCCGGTAGATGAACGCGGTGCACCAATCAAGCTCCCCACCGAAACTTCCTCGTTCCGATGAACCACCCCTCTCAAACGATATTTGTTTAATCGCTGTTTTAAACGATTAAAATAACATCTAATCATAACGAGTCCCATTATTGACGATTATCTTGTTCCTAATCCCTCCCCTCCTCTTTCATTAAGTAAAGAAACGACGACGATTCATTGGCTTCGGGTGGAAGCAACATTGATTTTCCTTTTTCTTTTTAGCAAGGTTTTTAGCTTATTGGCTAGCCATCTCATCCGTCCAGTTACGAGGATTCCGCTTGGCTTTGTCTTATTTCGTGACGATTGAGGAAAACCGTGGACCGCAACGTGGTTTCCTTATTCTCACCAGTACATTCATTATGATCTTTCGGACTGCTCCGAACCCATATTTACCTAAATAAAAAAAATATTAAAAAGAAAAGCAAAGGAAAAGGAAAAATACATAAAATAGAAAATTCGAAGAATTATTAAAATATTGCTAAAAATTGTTTACGTCCGGCTTCTATGTCAACAATTTTCGATCAAAATTGACCGAATGGATTCAATTGGCAAAATGTAAAAATATTTATGAATAAATTAGCAAAATCGGAAGGTTTAGTATTGAATCGGTACAAATACAATAGGTTCGGGACCTTTTTGGTAATTTCTCCTTCCAAATACGAGATGTCGTGCCCTACGACTTTCTAATAACCAGGGGAATCGATCTAAATTTCACCATCATCGGCGATGAACTTCACGCGCGGCGGTGATTTTTTTTTCTAATCCAAGTCGCGTCTGTCGCCACTGATTTGCACATTAGTCAATCATCAGAAGCAGCATAGCTACTTTAAATCAAACGACCGGGGAAATAATTTGTGTGCGAGCTTGCGGAGCTTTATGCAGCAAAGGTTATATTTTATTCAATTCAATTATTGATCGAAAGCAATCAATTAGGCGGGTCTTTCCAACCTCGATCCCATACGTATTATAATGGGCTTCTTGCCTAAACATTCCATATATTTAATCATTCCTACCATACACATATATTACATTCAAGCGGAACAAAATATGGGTCCTCCTCCAGCGCACCCCGCGGGGGTCACCCCCCACCCCTTTTTCTTTCTTTCTTTTGCTTTTCCGGGTTTCGGATGGGGCCCCGGCCCGGCCCGGCCCAATGATATCGCGGGTCTCCGGAGATCCGACGTGGCGTATTCGGTACCCGACCCGAAGGATGGGGGAGAGAGAGAGAGAGAGGGGAACCACCCTCCCTTATCCACACACACGCGCACACACTCTCGCTACAGCCCACGCAAGACCCAACCCTTTATTAAAGCACACCCCAACCTTCCCTTTTCCAAACCCAAAACCAGCACACCCTTCATTTCTCTCTCGCTCTCGCACTCTTTCAAATCATATATCGAAAACAATACCCGGAAAAACACAGAGAAAGAGTGAGAAGATTTAGAGAGGGAGGGAGGGAGAGAGAGAGATCTGCGACTGTTCGATGGCCACGAGCAAGAGCTACTTCGCCAACCGGGCGAGCTACCGCTTCTTCTCCAACGACCCCGCCGCCGCCGCCGCCGCCGCCGCCCCCCACGCCTCCACCGCCTTCGAGCTCGACGAGTCCGACGTCATCTACGGCTCCCACTCGCCGGAGCTGCGCAGGCCCGTCCGGACCTCGGACTCCTCCTCCTCCTCCTCCTCCTCCTCCAAGAGGTCGTCCGCCGCCGCCTCCAAAAGGGGCTCCGACCCCGGGGACCGGCGGGGCTCGGCGCCGTCGTCGTCGCTGCCGGTCAACATCCCGGACTGGTCGAAGATCCTGAGGGGGGAGTACCGGGAGAACCGGCGGCGGGACAGCCTCGGCGACAGCTACTACTCCGACGACGACGAGGACGCGGCGTGCGGGGGCTGGGGAGGGGGAGGCAGGGGGGGCGGCGTTGGGGAGGACGGCGCCGCCCGGGTGCCGCCGCACGAGTTCCTGGCGCGGCAGATGGCGAGGACGAGGATCGCGTCGTCGGTGCACGAGGGGATCGGGAGGACCCTGAAGGGGAGGGATCTGAGCAGGGTGCGGAACGCCATCTGGGAGAAGACGGGGTTCGAGGACTGAGGACACGGAGGGCGGGTGGGTGCTGCAAGTTTTCGCTGTTTTCTGAGCAACTGCGGAGGAATTTATTACAGAATATTCGTTTTAGGTAAAAATGAAAAGTTCTAATCATCGGATGGCGCCACAAATTTTTGTTTTTTTGTTTTGTTTTTGTCTTTCTTGATCACTTCTTCGAGGGGGTTCTCTTCTTTTAACCCCAAATTTTGTTTTCTCTTTTTCTTTTTTGGGTTCCTTCCTTTCCTTTTTTTGCGGTCTTGACTCTTGAGGTGGCTTTCTCTTTTTTGTACTGCAATGGAGTTTCTATGTTGATTTTTATCTCTCGATCCACCCTCCCCACTCGCCGATTTTGCTTCTTCTTTCCCTGCGCGACCCTTTCGGTTCTTAACTTTCTACGTGGAAACGCGACAGAGGCGAGAGAGACCGAGATTGATCGAGACCCTTTTGAAAATCGATGGCTTTAGCGTGTTAAAGTACCGTGTGATCTCGCGGTGGGCATCTCTGATTTGACCTTTAAATTTAACCCTTTTTCTTTTTGCCCCTTTTCGACGAGCTCGAAGTTCTTTGGGGGGTTTCGTAGCAACCACGCGTCTCTCTGCCGTCGGGGACGAGGAAGGACGCGAGATGCGATGCCTGTGGGCACCGTGGAGATTTTGATTTCTGAAACGTCGTTTGCTTGTTTAGTGGATAAGCCAGGCCTTGTTAGCCCTCGTAATCTTTTATCCATTAACTAAATCGATTCTATTTGGGTTTTCCTTATCCATTGGAAAACGGGCTGATGATGTTTCCTCGGATCGAGCAAATGAAATCTCAATCATTATCCCAATCCCCGCCATGCCTCCCCAACAGCTTGCGAAAAATCCTTAGTTTAATCAGCTCCGTTCGGACAAAATCGGGTTCTTGTTTTACTTGCAGCCTTGCAGCATTCGCGAAGGTGTAGTAGTTCGCGCGGCTGAGGGTTTGGTTCGTCCAGACGCGATTCGTACTAGGGAAAAAGAAATCGCTCGACGCTAATTTCTCCTGCGCGAAACTTCATCATTGACCGACGAGGGGATTCGTTTTACTTTTTTTCGGGGGTTCGCGACCTTATGCCGTGAACGGGAGGGCAACATGGTCATTAATCGGCGTCGCTTTTAGGGGAAAATGACCAGACGGTGGCGGAGGAGAAGGAGGTACCACCACCACCCACCTCTCGGGGGGAAAGAATACGATTTACGAAGCAGCACCGAAGGCACAGCTGCGACGGCCGACACCGGAGGAGAGAGGCGGACCGTCGGATCGGGGGCGGAGGGTGGGGCCGGCGACGTGTACGGGTTAGCTGACCGCATTATGATCTCGCCTTTTTATTGGGTCGGCGACCTGGTGGGGGGGTTCGCCGTTTTGCGGAGCGCAGGGGGTGTGGGGGGTGTCGTTTTGCGGCTTTCTTGTCGCGCTCGGAGGTTTTTTATTGCGCCGCGCAGCAGTAAATACGTACTTGTCTGACAGAGTTGTTTTTGTCGGTCGGGTATCGTCGCACGCAGTGCGCACACAATCGCGCGAATTTTTACGGGCGGGGCTGATTTCGTACCAACGAAAGAAATCACGAAAGGGGGGGCAACGCTCGTCTCGTCCGGGGCCACAGTTCCTTCGACGTTCCATCATTGGGGTCATTGCCATGCCAGTGCATTCGCTTGTTGCAGATGCTCCGTGTGACCGGAAATATATATATATAATAAAGGCGGAGAGAATATATTCATCTTTCTTTTGCTTCGGCCTGATTGCAGGAGACGTTGCGTGGATAACAAGAGCGATCCGTGGGGTGAGGCAAAAAACAATTGGACATCGTATTGGGTTTTGATTGTGTTACCGGGTTTTGTCTATGGTACGTGCAGGGAAGCATACGACGTAGTGATTGAGCGGATCTTCCGGGCGAATGGAATGCGGGTAGCCGAGAGTTATCTGGGGTGAAAAGACGGTTCGAGGACGATGCATCTAGCTCGCTACTTTTAGAAGGTTTTAATGGTTCGCGTCCATCAAAATAGCTCGGGCAATTTCTCTTTCGCTTATATTATAACCTGTTGTAGGACATTATAACACAAAGACAGAACCGAAATGACAAATAGCGAGCACTGATGAAGGGAGTACTATGGGCCCGTTTGGTTCGGCTTTGGGGGAATGCAAATACCTTTGGGCTAAAGGGGTTTTTCGAAATGCAAGTGGCGTTTGGTAAGTGTTTTATAAAATCAACTTGGGCTAAAGGACCTTTGGGCTATTTTTTTTTTTTTTTTAAAACTCCAGTGGAGCTACATCGCCGGCCACCGCCTCCGGCCAGATCTGGTCGCCGGCCAACCGCCGACGGCCAAATCTGGTCGCCGGCGACCACCGCCTGGGGTCGCGCGACCCCGGCGACCGTCGCCTGGGGTCGCCGGACCTCGGGCGGACGCCCGGGTCGCGCAACCCAAAGCGGCGTTGCCCGGGTAGCGAGACCCAGGCGACGCCCGAGGTCCCGGCAACCCCAAAGGCGGCGGTCGCCGGGTCGCGCGACCCTCGGGCGACCACCGCCTCGGGGGTCGCGCGACCTCTGCGACCGCCGCTCTGGGGGTCGCGCAACCCCCGGGCGGTGGTCGCCGGAGTCGGGCTAGCCCTCAGGCGGCGGCGGCCGGCTGCCGGACGTCGGTTTGGGGAAAATGAACAGTGTCGATGAATAGTGCAAGTTGCATTCCGAAAATGCAACTTCCCAAAGCACCTTCAGAGGTGCATTGGCCAAAGGTCCCTTGGCCAGCATTCCAAATGCAATTGCATTTCCCCAAAGTGAGTAAAAAAAATTGCCAAACGCCATTTGCATTTGGCCAAGGGACTTTAGAGGCCAAATGAGCATTGGGAATGCTGAACCAAACGGGGCCTATATTTGTCACAGACTTATGGGGGACAGTAGCGAGCTATAACGGACGAGTACTGTTGTTTGTCGCGACTCTATCGTCCAAAGATGAACCGCATTTGCTGTACTGTGTACACATACTTTGCCCCTGAAGGAAGCCCAACATGATGCGGGCTCGTTTGGGCTCAACTCAGCCTTGCGCAAACTCCGACCTTCGGTCTTGTGCTCCAAGGCTCTTCGAACTCACCCGGGGAGAGCCACATCTGGGTAACTTCTTCAATCTTAGTGTTTGATTAACTGATTGATGCGCGACTGTCGACGATGGTTATTCGGTTTGCTCCCGCAATTTCTATTCACTTCAGTGATCTACTTTAGCATTACCACAAAAGATAGTCTCTAGTTTAGCCCACGAGAGAGATTGACATCATTGGCATATGGATTGATCTCTTTGTTGCATGTCGCCGTCCAAAAGGTCCTTAATTTGGCACTTACAACGCAAAACGATGCCATGAATTAGGGGCGTGCATCGTTCCGGTCTAACCTGAACTGGATCAAACCAGCCAATTATGGGTAATTCCTAGTTCCAAAAATTTGGAATCGGAAATAATCGGTTCGGATTCCAATTCCACATAAGGAACCCGACTGATGGACCGACCCATATTACTTTATTTGTTAATTTTTTGATTCGGAAGCAAACCCTAAATTAATCAATTACATTTCAATTTTCACTTAAATTGAGTAACGTCTTCCATAAAATAAATATAGAAGCAAACCCTAAACATTTCTTCATAATATTGTTTATCCATATATAGACATTCTTTTATTATTTAATACGTACCAATATGACACCATGTAATAAAGTTATGACTACAAAATTCAGTAGAAAATCAGTTGGTCATCAATTAGCGCTACACCCTCTATCATGTAAACATTTACTCAACAAATAAACCGAAAATAGTGCTCTTGTTTTTCTTTTAATGTTGGGATATTCCCATTTGTAAGGAATAGAAGAAACCAAAAAAAACAGAGACGAAAATTCGGTTCTAGGACCGACCTTTGATCGGCCCAAATCGATCAGTCCGGTTCCCGATTCCACAAGCGGGGAATCGACCCAAGCCTATAACCGATCACCCTTACCATGCATGACTATTGGGTTACATCTCGTCGTCCATGTATAATCCCGGTAGGTCCCTTGCCTCGCTCCCTTCACTTTTGTCGACAATTTTTGAACTTCGAGCCCAACTCCACGCCCGAGTCACAGGTCGCCATAGGACGGCCGGACGCCATGTTTCATCCGATGACGCGACTCGTGACGCTCCCCTCGAAAACTTTTCTCGTAAAGGGAGGCTGCTTTTTCTCCGGGCCCGCCGCGTGATAATAATAGGGACCCAATCAAGAAACCACAACCACAATCAATACCTATAAATATAATTACCACCTCCTCGCATAATTCCAAATAGAGGGGAAAAAAAAAAAGCATGGCCAGCCGGTTGGGCCCAGAATCTCCGGTCCGATCTATTTTGGACCGTTCCATTTGGGCTCTTCCTCTCGACCCGGAATCCCCGGGCCGGGACCCGAACCCGAAACGATCAATCCGGATCCTCCCCCCACCACCAACTGGTCTTCGCTTCGCCTTGCCAGGTTTCGGTTGCAGAAGCCAACCGAGCCAAAAAAGGGGAGACTGGTAGGAGGAGGAGGAGGAGGGAGAAGGAAACCCCCCCAAAAAGGCGCAAATTCTCCATCAAATGACCTCGAAACCCTACCGCCATTCCTCTCCCTCCTCGCGATCGATCACATCGGAAGCCGAAATCGAAGGCCCGGACGCTGCTGATATCCCTCGGGACATCTCCTGAAGCAAGGGAGGGGCGGGTTTCGCCACTCTACTCCCCGCCCATGTCCTCCTCCGACGACGACGGCGGCGGCGGCGTCGGCGGCGGTCACGCCTTCTCTGGCGCGAATTCGGAGCCGGTCCTCGGTTCGAAGCCGATCGAGGACGGACTCTCGGAGCTCCGCGTGACCGACCTCGCGAACGGCTCGGCGGAGGAGGACGGCGGCGCCGGCGCCGGCGCGGCCGGGGGTTCCGGCGACGGGGAGGGGATTGCCGCTGCGGAGGAGGAGGCCGATGAAGTCGGGGGCGGAGGCTCGGTGAGCGCGAGGGTGGGGGGGACGGAGATTGAGGAGATCGGAGAGGCGAGGGTCGTGTGGAGGAGCAATTCGGAGGGGGAAGTGGAGGCGGCGCAGGGGAGCCCGAGCAGCAGCGGGTATGCGGGCGAGAGAGGGAGCAGCAGCGGCGGGAGCGGGATTGGAGAAGAGGAGGACGAGATTGAGGAAGTGAGGAGTGATGCTGGCTCGGATACGCCGGCCGCTTGGATGCCTGGGAAACGGCACGTTGATGAGGTATTGTAAGTGGGACTTTCGTTGGCTGTGGAAATTGCGTTAGTGCGTGTTTTTGTCGCTTCATTTCTCATTCTCTTTTCATGTAAGTCCTGCACTGCTGAATTTGAGGGGATTACGAGATCAATGACCCCGTTAGTAGCTCTTAAACATCCTCCATTATGGCAGTAAATTCGCTCATTAGGATTTCGAGGTATGGCATTGATCTAGAACCTGTAAACTACCGGTAGTGGTTCTAGAGTAATTGATGCTTTGGTTTGGGAGGTGTAGATAATTACATCGATTGGCTTTCACTAGTCTCAGTTAAGAAAAAAATTATTTGTTAGAAGGCATTGACAAATCAAACAACATTACTAGTTCGGACGATTTTGAGCGCTGCCGGTAGACATTTCTGTTCCTTGTTCTCAGAACGGGCATCACTTTGGTTATGCTTCTATTCCGGTGCAGTTACTCTTGCGTGCTTACTTAACAAAATTTTAGATGGGCCAATGTTGTAAATCAAGACCAAAGAAAAAGGAGCTGGATAAGAGAAAGGTTTAGTTTCTCTTTTGTTTAACATACCTACAGCCCATAATTCAGCTCTAGAAGAAATGAAGATACCCAAATGTGCAGTAATTCAGCCTCATGCTCTTTCCTAATATTAACCAGCATAAAATATGCTGAATGTTGAAAATGTCTTGGCAATAAAAAGATGAAGTTTGGGCATAGACTTGCGGCATGCCTTACGAGATATTGCACAATGAAGAGGTGTCGTGTGGGGGCTTTTACTTTTATCCCTACCTTTCGATAATTGATTTTATGAGCTGAACAGTAAATCAAAGGGTAAACTATATAGATGGTTGCTGAAATTTAGTGGAATCTTCAGTAAGATTGCTGCACTGATCACCTGGATTCTTCGGTAAGATCGCTGTACTGATCACCCAAGGCATTAGGTTTTTATTTCTTAGAGAGCCTTGAATAAGGCAATTCATATTGATTTATAATGGAATTGGTTTTTATTTGGTTTATTACTCGGAAGACAGCAATCAAAATGGGATGAGTTTTTTCGCTTATGTGCAATTTCATAAAAACAGCATTTGGCGCACTTCGAGCAGGATTTGGCCAGTATTCTAACCAGAAATGCTAACATGGTGGACACCTGGGCAATTTTCTGAACACCATCATTGTCCCCACTTGTCCACCTGGGCATTGCTACATGGCTAACACTTTAGCATTTTGCCAGAAATGGCCTGATTTCGATCAAAATGTATCAATTATGAGAAAAATGGAAAATTAGTGAATTGGGTAATGAAATTTACTTGGCAATTATAAGTCAATTAGAAAGAGTCAAGTCCCTAGTTTGTAAATAGTAAGGTTATTTCGAAATGATGACTGTTGACATTTTAAAGTGTGAATATTGAACTACCAAAAGGAGGGTAAAGATCAAGAGAGGTTTTATTCATGACTAATAATTAAGGAAAAGGGCAGTAACGGATTGCCTATTGGCTGTGAGTCATGCTACTTGGATAAAGACAGCAAAGTCGAAATTATATATCAAAAGGAGAAAATTGACATTAAAGTTGCCATTTTCTATTTGAATAGCTTGATTGCTCTATTAATTGTTAACTCGCCTGCTGTCAAAAACCCTGATTGATATGTGAATGAAGTGCAGGATGATGCTTCAATTTCATGGAGGAAAAGGAAGAAGCACTTTTTCATTTTGAGTCACTCTGGCAAACCGATATATTCCAGGTTTCACTTTTGGCTCTATTATGGTTGGTCGTTCTTTGTTCACCAACTGAAGAAGAATATAAACTTATCTCAACTTTTTTACCAGATATGGAGACGAACACAAGCTTGCTGGGTTTTCTGCAACATTACAAGCCATCATTTCTTTTGTTGAAAATGGGTTAGACTTCTCAGCTATCAACCGAACATGTTTAATAATTCAACACGGGTGTTTTCTTGCTTCATCGTTGTTTGACACTATAGAGGATATTGAGTATATCTCTTCATGAACGTCTTTTCAGCGGGGACCGTGTCAAATTGGTCAGAGCAGGAAAACATCAGGTGATTTAACTGGTGCTTATTCATGGATAGACCTCTCTTTCTTATGTGAAATTTGCCCAGCCATCACATATTGGACTCAGCTAGAACTCCTCTATCTCACCTTGGCTGGTGTTGTCATACTTTTTGTCTTAGAAGAAACATGGAAGAGCTTCTATGGAGATTTCATGGTGTCTGCTTATATTTGGAGTTTACTGTCCATGTGAATGTGATTACTGAATATTGTGCTGCTTGTGCTTAGTGAAAAGCGCTCTGTGCTGTATCTTATGTGGTGGAGGTAAATACACTCCCTTTTCTGCATCCACCCAAAAATGGACAAAGAAGAGGAAAAGGAAAATAAAACCCATATAGAAGACTTCTCTTTAATGTACTAATATTATTTTAAGTCGAGTTTGCTTAATTTCGATGATGCTACTACAGTAGTCGCCTCGTAGTGTTCTCTAATGGTCCTGTTTGTAGGGTCATGGACTTGTACAGGATTTTTAAAAATAAAATTATGGATACTTTGCTGGCAATATCTTAAAGAGTCACTCTCTGGTTGGTTAAAGCTAGCTTCCTTCATATTTCAGGTAGTTTTTCTTGTTAAAGGACCGATTTACTTGGTCTGCATCGGCTGCACTGAAGAACCTTACGAGTCATTAAGAGGACAGTTGGAACTTATCTATGGTCAGGTAGTATATTCGACTCCTCTCCCTTCTTAAGATTTCTAGTTATACTAAACTTGTGTTTTCTCCAATCCTTAATACTCTCTTGGAATTGGTGTTAGAATTCAGTTCTGATCGTAGGTATCTTCATGAAGGTTTTGTACTCATGGTTTAGATGATTGTAATTTGACACAGATGATACTGATATTAACCAAATCAGTTAATAGATGCTTTGAGAAGAATCCAAAGTTTGATATGACACCTTTGCTGGGAGGAACGGATGTTGTCTTCTCTTCCCTCATCCATTCTTTCAGTTGGTTCGTTTTTCTTCACCCTTCTCAATTTTCTCTTATTCTTTACAAAGTTGCATGCTTTCCCTATTAGCTGTCCATGGCGGTTTCTGATATTGGTTTCATTAAATTATATTGTTGGCTAAATGAAAAGCAATTTTGTCTATTTAGACGGTTAATGTAAATCTTCCAAAAAGAAGAGGAAATGGATTTTGCACTATAAAGAAAGAATGTTTAACTCGCAAAGGAAGAATTAAGCCAGATGGAGAAAATGTCTTTTTTTTAGATTAATCTTCTTTTGGATATGTCTAGCTTTAGTTTAATTTAGGCCTCCTTCAATAACTAATAAGCCGTCAAATGGCATGTGCTGGATAATGTTACAGAATTTGACAATTTTCAACATTTTCTCTAGGAACCCAGCTACATTTCTTCATGCATACACTTGCCTTCCACTTGCTTATGCAACTAGACAAGCCGCAGGGGCTGTACTGCAAGATATTGCTGACTCAGGAGTCCTGTTTGCTATATTGATGTGTAAGCAGAAGGTGGAGTCCTTGTCCTTTGCTGAATCCTCTAGTCATGCTTAACAGATTGGCTAGTTCATAGTCAAATTGTAGGTCGATAATTAGATAGACAAACACACGAAGCTGATTGGAGGTCATTTGCAGGTTGTCAGTCTTGTTGGTGCACAAAAGGCGTCCCTTCATCCTGATGACATGTTGCTACTGGCAAATTTTGTTATGTCATCAGAATCATTCAGGCAAGTAGAGCTGGGTTTATGCACGGCCTATGGTCCATGAAAAACCAGGCATCTCGATTCTGTCTTTTACTGCTCCCGTTATATAAGGTTTTCCAGTAGGGTGTCTATTGGTGTCTACATTGATTGTTGCTGGACTCTAAATGATTTTTTTCAAACCTATTTTTTGAGGAAGATTTCTATGGAATATACCTATCACACATGCTTGTGCACAAGGGTGCATTTTTTTTATTCGTATAGTGAATCGAGCCTGTTAAGCAAGTGACTCCTTAATTGCTAGGGGAGTTGTGATCGGTCTTTTTACTAAAGGTAAACGTAAGTAATAGAGTTAAATTGTTTTTGACCTTACTGTATCTGTCTTGTCCGGCTGGATAGCTGTTTGGCAAATTGTTTTTTTTCTTTTTTGAGAAACTTGCTCCCTATCTAGATACGATTGAGATAGTTTCAGAATTCCTTGTGTCATTCTTGATCTAATGTTTTCAAGTAGCATCTTCATCCTGAGCCATGGCACGCACGACTCTATGTTCCAATCCTTCCGTCATGGGGAGGAGCTGATTTACAAGTGAATTTTCATCGAGTTCCTGCATTCTTGGTCCTTTTTTTTGTTGTTTTGATCTCTTCTGTGGATATTGTGGAGGTCATTCTCTCACCTTTAGTTCTATTCTGTTTGCAGGACATCTGAAAATTTCTCACCAATTTGCTTGCCGAGATATAATCCTATGGCATTCTTGTATGCTTATGTCCATTATCTTGATGTGAGTGGTGCTTGGTACTTGTCCTTGCCCCTTTGATCTGGGCACCAGTAAATGGCACAAATTGTGGCATGACTGTAATTTTTTTCTTGGGCAGGTTGAGACATACTTGATGTTGCTGACAACTAGTTCGGATGCCTTCTACCACCTGAAAGATTGCCGGTACTACATTCTTTCATGAATTTGAACTTGCAGCATCATTACATCATCTTTAGTTAGATTGATCACATGCTTGATGCTAGTGGCTTGTGGCTTAGAACAAGTAACATCATCACTGTTGGGTTTTTGTTTCTGCTCAATATATGATCTGTACTTACCTTACCCAGGAGCAGCTTTCGATAGTGGTTCTTGTAAAAAATATAGTTGATTTTTGTAGGACGCGGATAGAGACGATTCTGTTGAAATCAAATGTTCTTAGCGAAGTCCAGAGATCCATGCTAGATGGTGGGATGCGGGTCGAAGACTTGCCAATTGATCCATTACCGCGATCTGGATCTTTACTCCCCCGGTTAGGTCAAAGTAGGCCATTGACAGATTCTCAAGAAAGTCTGAAGGAGGCTTATGCAGGCATTGGTGGTCCTGCTGGGCTTTGGCATTTCATATATCGCAGCATATACTTGGACCAATATGTAGCTTCAGAATTTTCACCACCATTCAACACTCTCCAACAGCAGAAGAGGTAAAATAGGGAGTCATGAAACAACTTTTTAGATACTTTTTTCCCTTTGAACTTGTGTTCTTCATATTCTCATTATTGGAATTAAGGAGTATGCTTTTTTTCAGGTTGTATAGAGCTTACCAGAAAATGTATGCTTCAATGCATGATAAAGGAATTGGATCCCACAAAACTCAGTTCAGAAGAGATGAACACTACGGTAAGGAACCTTGTAGAGCTAGTCCTTCATCTATCTATATGTAGGGGTAAGCAGATGCTTGCAGTATATGTTCATGAAAATTTTAAGGAGCTGACTTCAGTGATTCAAAGGACTATATTTAAGATGGATCTTTTAGATATTATGCTTGATATGAGCTTCTATTAGAATGCTTTTGTGGTGAATATTTCTACGTACTTTTTTCTTGCAGTCTTACTGTGCTGGGTCACGCAGGATTTTGAACTTTATGCGGCATTCGATCCACTTGCAGACAAGGTTTGGTTTTGCTGTCATATTATTTCTTTTTCCAGATGTTTAGGGATTCGTGCACTTCCATTCACCAGATTTTAGGGTCATTATTGATCTCCTCTCTTGAACTTATATGGGCTTTCTCGATAAGATAAGACTTTAGTATTTCTAATCTCGTAGACTGTGTGTGTGTGTGTGTGTGTGTGTGTGACACATGAGCATTCATGCAGGCATGCTTAGTTGCATATATTTGCTTCTCTTCACGTAGGATGTTCTCGTTGAATTTGACTGATTTTAAATTTATAGGCGTCGGCAATAAAGACTTGCAATCGCGTATGTCAGTGGGTGAAAGATGTGGAGAACGAGATCTTTTTGCTGGGAGCAAGCCCTTTCTCGTGGTGATGTATCGCCTGCTATGTAACACTGCCTGTAGAGGTTTATTTGTCTTCTTTTTTTACCATTTTTTCCTCTTTAGTTTTTACGTAATTTAACGAGATCCCACAATTTTTTCCCCTCGGGGGAGCAATACTGGCTTTGTACCCCTCTTTTCGTTTCCTCTTCCTCTTTTAGACATAGAAAATAATGTCCAGGGAAATAGGTCGAGAGCGTCCAAAAGTTATCCCAATTTTTGTGTAAGGTTCGTTTCTATAGCAGTGAACGTTTTTGGTTCTATAGCGGTCGATACCGATATATCTACATTTTCCTTCGGAGCTCCTGGAGCCCCTTGAAATTGCTACTTGGGCGGGGTGTCCACACCCGATACGTCGACATTGACAATCTGCTCCTCAATATGATCTAACAGCTTATGATAAAACTCTTAATTTTATGGATACTGATTACTTGTTCCTATTTGAATGCTAGTTGTTTGATAAGAAAATGCCATTGTCCGTTACTGCTTTTTTTTATATATAAATTTTCGGGATTTAATTGCGATTAATAATCAAAATTTCGCCTTTCCCTTTCGCGAAAGGAATTTTTCTCCCCCACTTCTAATGGCCAGACAGACAAGCTCAATTACTCCACTGGCCGCGCCGAGTGGGGGCTAGCTTTCATGAGGGCTTCAAAACCATTTAATATTGCATTGAATCGAATGAACATCGATTTCTTTTATGACCCCTCTTCATTTATATGCTTGAAAAAGCAAAATAAGGATAATAGCACAAACCATTTTTAAACTTTGGCCCAATGTGAAATATTATTACTAGATTTTTAATCTGTTCAATATGATTCATGAGCAATTAGCTAAATGTTCAATGTAGTCGCTTAATTATATGAAAGTGTTTAAAAGTTAGGAGTCTCGTTAAATATTGGATCGAAGTTCGAGGACCACATTTAAGAACGATATTGCACATTGAAACAAAGTTCGGGCATCACATTGAATCAATTAAAAAGCCTAGGGTGGCGTAACGCATTAGATCAAAATTCAGTGATCATTTATGTCATTTTCCCGATTACATAGTAAGAAGTATACTGAGGATGCTTGTGAAAGATCTCAAACTTTCTTTTATAATTCTGAAAATTCGAGGCTTTCAATCTTAAACAAAATTTCCATTTCGATTGCTTCGATTTTGAAAAAGACAATATTTAAAAAGGAGATCGAAAAGGGAACAAGTCACAAAAAGCCCCAAACTAAATTCACTGTTTAATTTATTTTGTGACATAAAAAATTCCAAATTACGTCCATTGTGACACATTTACCCTAAACTTTTTCTCGTGACATGAAAAATCCCAAACCCGTACCTACGTGACACATTTACTCTCCGTCAAGATTCCGTTATATGATTTTTCAGCCAAAACAACGTCGTTTTTATTTTGCTTAAGCTACGTGCCGCCAACACTGTTTGCTTTCTGGTGTCAATGTAATAGTTCTCATTGATAGAAGTTTAATGGAAAGTAAATATATCACACATGTATAAATATGAGCTTTTTGGTGTCGTGAAAAAAAATTTAGACTAAATATGTCGAGGTGATCATAATTTAAGATTGTTTTTTTGTGGATGCGGGGGGCGTCCCAGACATAGAGGTGACCTTTGAGTGGGAATTTTCTATCAAATTTTCCAACCGGTCAAAGCTTTCGCCAATTTCGGAGATTTCTAAAGGGGCAAAAAACAAAAGAGCTTTGTTTCCCACTGACCTTGTCCCCCCGCTGAGCATTAAAGTCCGGTGCTATTGACGACCCTGCCCTTTGGAAACACAAGCAATTCTCCCCCGACCAACGGTACTGGCCCCCGGGGTCGTTTTCGTAATTCGACGCCTCCGTGGTGGAGAATCCGCGGTGCTTTGAGTTGGGGGTATTATCATTAGGTGGGAGGGAAAAAACAAAAAAAAAGAGTGCGCGTGGAGGCCACCACAGTTTTTGCATTACCCCCCAAGTCCACATCTTAATCTAATTAACTTCCATTATACATATATAATATATAAATATATGTATGTATATATATATATATAATATGTTATGTACATTTAATTTTACGTAATTTAGAGTGGATTTTTTCATGTGACTGGTTGCTATCAATATAGAAAGTTAAAGTCGTGGATGCGCGAAGGGAGGTTAGAACTTATCAGCGCAACGTTACAGGTCGTCTCGGAGCATTCGACTCGTCTATTGAGTCGCGACGATTGTCTTGTCCCCTTGCAGTTGATCGTAATAGAACTTTGGAAACGCCCTTTTTTTTTTTTGGGGAAAACGATCCGGCTTATTCGTGATTATTCCACGCGATTTGTTAAAACTCGTGATTATAGCGGCTTGGATCCACCGTTATAATGATAATATTGTAAGTATAAGTTCTTTGATGAGAATGATTTGTTAAACTGTTTTTGTTCCCGTGGAAAAACATGGGCCACGAGTTAGGTGATAAATTAATGAGAAATGATGATCGAAGTCCTTATCGTTAGGTTGGCACAGTGGATTTGACTTGCTTTCGATTGTTTGGATTAGCAATTACACCAGAGTTGAACTGTGCACAAGAGTTTGTTACACAGATGAAAATATAAATACTCATATATCTAAAATACGTGTGATATACGCCAAGGGTAAATAATTAGGCAGCGCGTCGATACTCTTGTTTAAAGTCGGTGTTCGTTAATTTTTACTCCATTTTTATATTGCTATTGGAAAATGGGGTTAAAAGAAACTGAATTAAAATGGAGTTGCTTAGATCGTGCGAATAAATCTAACTCACTCAGAAAAATTGAATATACTCAATTGATCAAATTTTTTGGTTAAAATGTACTAATGTTTTACAAGTACTTGAGAATTCCATAGTTAAATGCCAACAACATATCGTACATATACTGGGGCCAAATTATCAAAGGATAGTCTTTAAACATTTCGCTAAAGAAGATTAAGAATGTCTCCAAAAGTCGGCATATTAAAAGCATAAAAAGATGTCGGACCATGCCACTTGCTTTTTCACTAAGCACGACGCGTGGGGCAATTATAAAAAAAGTCACAAATCACCTGCATTTATGTTAATTCAGTGCTAAATCTTTTCATGTTTCGCCAATTGAGTACATTTGACTAATTTTGACTGAAAATCACTGATGTGAACGTCAGCCGTCTTACGCGACGCAATCGATGGCGACATGGACATTTTTTTAAAATAATTATTTTAATAATATATTGAATTTTTTCCTTTTTCTCTCTTTACTTTTTTTTTTTGGGGGTTGAGAGCTCGCAAGGGTTGTCAGTTGACCATATTGGCATGGGGCAAGGCCGTAACACCCTCGCCTGATATGGGTGTCACAACCTCACTCAAGGTCGGCGAGGCCACAACGCCCTCACCTGGCCCGGATTTGTCGAGAGCGTCATAGCCTTTAGCCCTCCCTCCCCCTCCCCCCTTAAAAAAAATGTTAAGAGAAGAGAAGAAAAGAAAAGAAAGAACAAAAAAACAAACAAATATATTATTAAAAAAATATAAAAGTCAGTTTGTGCCACGTTGGACTGCTGGCGTCCACTTCAGCAATTTCCGTCCAAGATTGATCGGATGCACTAAATTGACAAAAATGTGAAAATATTTAGGACTAAATTGACACGATTAAAATATCTAAGACTTCAATTGGAACAAATCTAATAGGTTTACGATTTTTTTTTGGTAATTGTCCCCACAACCCATTCACTTTTAACACACACAAGCACATACATACATACGTACACACACACACACACACATATATATATATATATATATATATATATATAATTTAGGGGCGACTTAATTGGTCAAGAGAATAATAACCACCCGCAAATGCACAATTAAAACACTAAAAACGGCGCAAATTCGCGTCGGGTCCAATCTTTTCTCTAAAAGCTCCGAAGCGCACCGAAATTTCTTTTATTTTTCCTTCGAAACCGATTAGGCGGTTGACCAAAGCGAACCTCAGCTCCCTTTCTAATCTCCCATCCGAAAAAACATTAACCCCGGGGGCCAAATCAAGGCGCAATTAATGACAATTTAATCAATTAAATCGGGCCGCGATGATTTATTTAGAACCGCGCCTCGCGATACGGACGCTCAACGCCCAGCATTAAAAACACGGAACCACAGCGCCCCCGCTCACCCAAAAAGAAGAAAAAAAAGAAAAAAGAAATAATACAATATAAAAATCGGGAGAATTAAATGAAACAAAGAAAAAATGAAAAATGAATAAAGGTTGGGTTGGGTTGGGGGTGGGGGGGTTGGGGGTGGGGGGAAATCTAGAGAAAGATCACGTCCATGCAAAAGGAGGCCATAACGCTTCAGTTGACTCCCCCACCCAAAAAAAGCAACTCAATTTACTCCCCCCCACTCCCCCTCTTTAATACCCTCCCGCACCACCAATCCCCACTCCCCCTCTCTCTCTCTCTCTCTCTCTCTCTCTAGCTCCCCCTCCCTCCCACCCCCCCTGGCCCTAACTACGGCGATCCCTCCCCCCCTCCGTCGACCGCCGCCCCCGCGCCTCCCGATCCGGCCCCGCCTCCCCTTCTTAGCATGATGCGGCGGCCGCCGCCGCCGAGGCCGCTGTGATCTCGCTCCCGTCCGGCGAGCCCCCCCAGGGGGAGGGAGGGAGGGAGCCGGTGGTTGGTTTGGTTTGGTTTGGTGGTTGTGAGGGGGAGATAGAGGGGGAGGGGAGGGGGGGGGGGGGGGGGGCGAAATGTATAAGAACCAGCTGCAGGAGCTGGCGCAGAGGAGCTGCTTCAACCTGCCTTCCTACACCTGCATCCGGGAGGGCCCCGACCACGCCCCTCGCTTCAAGGCGGCCGTCAACTTCAACGGCGAGGTCTTCGAGAGCCCCGGCTACTGCTCCACCCTCCGCCAGGCCGAGCACTCCGCCGCCGAGGTCGCTCTCCACTCCCTCTCCTCTCGCGGTCCTTCCCACTCCCTCGCCGCCCGTATCCTGGTGAGCTTCCCCCCCCCCCCCCTTTCTCCATCTCTCGACTCTCCCCCTCCCCCTTTGATCGGAGATTCTCCGGGATCGGATTCTGTGATTGGCGGTGAATGTCGCGCTTTTTTTTTTGCCCCCCCCCCCTTCGGTGCGGCGGGCTCTCGTTCCCCATTTGTCTTTCTTCAGCCGATCGGCTTGTCTTTTGTTCTGCCTGATTGCTGTGGATTGCTGTTGCTAGCATTCGTCCCATGTTGTTGGTTGCTCGGTCGCTTCGATTCCCCTGTCGGTTCGGGTCTGCATAGGTCGAATGGGAGTTGAAATCCGGTGATGCGGGAAGAGTTTCCGGAATTCTCGGTCATCTCGGGCGATTTTGATTTAAAAAAAAAAAATGTAGCAACTGGTTATGCGCGACATACATTGTAGTGTCGACCTCGAAGGTACGGAAGCTCGTGTCTTCATTTCTAACTGGAAATTAGTGGGGTCTTTGTGGGATGCTAGAGGAGAC
This sequence comes from Syzygium oleosum, assembly GCF_021117445.2. Taxonomy (NCBI): domain Eukaryota; kingdom Viridiplantae; phylum Streptophyta; class Magnoliopsida; order Myrtales; family Myrtaceae; genus Syzygium; species Syzygium oleosum. Next base: position 11,057,300 of record NW_026607487.1, read on the forward strand.
TGTTACTTCCCATGATTGAGAGCTCTAAGGGTGTCATGACAGTGAGTGAATGGATGGGACTAATTTTTCGCACGGTTCTTTTTGACGTAATCCTGCGAAGTAATCTTCTGCCATAGGTAGGGGAACTTTACAGTACCCAAATAGCCTCGGTGCTCTGGTCCATGCTTTTCAGCCAGCCACGGCGTCTCCAGTTTATGCAATTAAAGCTGAAACAATCTCCCTTCTCAGAACTTCTAATTCAGCAGTACCGATTGAAGGCTTACTGAAAACAAAATCAAAGAATGTCATGAGCTCGTGCTTGCTCTATGCGGCAATCCGCTTTAAGATCATGATGCTGTCTTTAGCAAAGGCCTCAGTCGTGTTTCAATGCAGGTGGACATCAGAAGATGACTTCCCTTTATGATTATAGGCAACCTTTTCATTGTTGCTTTAGTATCTATGATTATATTGGATCGTTCATCTTTTTTTGTATTTGCGTGATTGCACATAATATGGGCGTCCATGGCTATTAATCATGCAAGTTCACTACATGCTTCGCTTTATCATCTGCTGTGTTCATCTTGCCTCTCCTCTACAAGATTCTTGATCAAGGTCTACGCTTACTTCATGGTTTCGAAAGTGGCGTTGAAATTTTATGCAAGACAATTTAGCCAACATTCTATTTTGCTCTGCTGTAATTAATCGATGGAATTGTAGGTGCCTTTTCTATGCAATATGTTAATTTGTCTGTCAAGGTTGGCATCTTGCTTTCTACAACTATTAAACTCTGTCTCTCAAAAAAAAAAATTTATTAGTGCCAATGGACTATAACTTCCAAAGCAATTGAAGATCGTCTTTATGCTGAAGCTGTAAAATCCTTTGTTGGAAGATTATGAACTTTGACCAGTATATGAATTAAAAGAAAATTTATTCCTTCGTATGAACAGCAATTTTATGCTCTTTCTACGATAATGAAAATGTTAATGGGTGCTCCTAGACACTTTTTAACTACAATGAACATGCTAGGAAAATATAACTGTCGTTTTTGTGCATCCAGTTCTCTTATAATCTCTATATTATTGACTTTGCACATTTGAAACATCATGAAAATACAATGTTTCTTCCTGTAGTAGTGCTTGACAAGTGCGTGGAGATACCGTTAAGAAATGCCTTTTGATGATCTCTCTTAGCTATCCAACGGATGGAAAGGAAAGACTTTTTTGGAGTCCTTTCAGTCAAGAATCGGGGCATCATAGTCGCTAGTCATCATGCGTCGTCCACTATGCCCTACTTTATTCGAGATAGGAGATGACGATTTCCTAGGTGTAAAGGAACCACACAGATCCAAGCTTAACTGGGTGGTTGAACTTTACTGGGGTGACGGTAATTTGGGGGAGGTCTTCCGGAAAAATCAGCTCGATGTGAGGATGGTAGAAAGTTATAATAGTTTAATCGGAGTGGCCTGTTACTGATTGATTAGACGAGGAGCACCTTGTGTCCAGCGATGTTGATCGAACCTTCCCCTTCTTACCATGGTCTTGCTCACCGGACTAGGTTTTTCGTCTGTTGAATTTAGATTTGTTACTTAATGTTCTTTGTTCTACTTATCATGTGACAACTTTTCTGGTGTCAGCAACAATTTCACTGCGATAGAGTTTCCGGTTTGGCCTTTTGCCTTTGTTGTTAACGTATCTCTCGCTATGCGAGCCATGTCAGTTGTTGTTTGTTTTTGCTGATTCTGATGGTATTAACTGCATTGAATTGTCTATAATTGTGGTGTATAATGGGCTTTATGTTGAAATTTGGGATTGCAGACCTGTTGTATAGCACTTGCAGCTCCTTCTGGACTGAAGTGGTAAATATGCGGCTGACTTTTGATACCATAGGAAAGCTTGGATCTTAGCAAATTGATTGCTGATGTTGTGTGTCTGCCTGCATTTCTGTTGTATTCTCAAGAATTAAAACTTGATTTAGAAGGGAAAATTGAATCATGCGATATTTAGTACCGAAACAAATAATTGGCCCGCGTATTTTTTGGTGTCACGCCACAATGCCTGCCGGGCATACCTGAAAACGTTTATTACTTGGTTTAGCTTTTCTTGTTCTTTACTAATCTTGCTGCACTGACTTCAGGATGAGACGGGAATATACAAGAACCTCTTGCAGGAGATCTCACAGAGAGTTGGAGCCCCATTGCCTCAATATACGACTTTCAGATATGGGCTTGGTCACCAACCTGTTTTCACAGGGACAGTAGAATTAGCTGGGATCATTTTCACTGGCGAGCCTGCCAAGAATAAGAAACAAGCGGAAAAGAATGCTGCTATGGCAGCGTGGTCATCTCTGAAACAATGTGAGTTTGTGTTCTGTTTGATCAAAGTCAACCCAAAAGAAAGTTTGAGGAGTGGCCTCTCTTCTAGGGGAAAAGGCTAGGACATTTATCTTCAGCGTCCCCTCCCTACTCCCCCTTCACCTATCTGAACTCTTAATGATAGAGAACGAAAAATCGAAAGAAAGGTAGGACAATTGGGTCTATGATGACTCGTTGGATTCTGTTTAGCATAAGTTTATATTATTTCACATCAGCCAAACATATGCAAAGCTAGAACTCGTCAATGCATCTTAATATAATGTCATGCGGGACTAGAAATGTTTCTTGTGTGGTGACACGTTCTTTTCTGACAGTGGCAAAGGAATCAGCAAGCTCGCCTGAAGCAGATAACAGTGATGAGCTTGAACAGATAACGGTGGCACGAGCCTTAATAAATTATCGTTTGAAGGAGAAGATAGCATTGGGCAACTCTCCTGGTGGCTCAATACCATTCCCAAAAAAGTTCACGACTCAAAACGCTAGACCAACCAGCCCACAGCCGCAACCACCAAGCACATCAAAGATCCTGCCTTTGATTTGCCCAAAGACGATGGTCCCTCGTAGCAGACCATCATCACCTGCAAAGGACAATGTTGTGCCGCCACGATATTCTCCGTCTCTGGAATGCCATGGGAGCCGACCTCAGAAGTTCCCTGCAGCAGGGGCGTCTCCTTATGTACCGATCAGCCAATTTAGGGCATCTTGCAGGGGCATGGCACCACCTGTGACAATAAGAAATGCCATGCCTGTGTTCTCTGCTCCGCCTCGTCCACCACCTGCTAGGATCGGCACCTCAGTAATGCAGGCCCCACCAGTGCGGATTGCCCCTCCCGTGTCTGTCAGGCAAGCTGTGCCAGTGTTTGCTGCTCCACCGGCTCGGAAGGAAGATGTACACCCGGTCCCAAAAGAGGAACCTCTGGCCTTTGTTCCTTCGACGCCACCGAATCAGTCCGCCCCTGAAGTAGGAGCCAAGAATCCCGAGAAAAGCACCCTGCAAGAAGAATCGGCAGTAGTAGAGAGCATAGATAAACTTAAAATATAATGGCGGTTTTGGAAAAGTGTGAGTCTAGGAAATAGCGTTATGGCTTTGGACAGCCTTAGGTTTGGCTTATGTCTTCTGTTCTCTTCTTGTTATAAGATTGCCCCTCCCTCCTGCCTCCTCTCTCTCTCTCTCTCTCTCTCTCGTATTTTTTCCTACCTAGTCCCTTGTTAAGAGCTACAGTCGGTGAAAGTTATTAGCTTCGGTTTGTAATTTGACTTTGGTCGGCACATCTTTGCTGCTTGTGCTGAGTTGATGAAATGTGCATCCCGTCTTCCCCACGTCTCTCGAGCTAACAAAGCATGGGCGATTGGCTGGCGCACTGGGAAAAAGCCGAACTTCCATCGGTCAGCATATCGCCGGGCAGTGGCACACGGTGCAATGCAACTTTGGTTTGATGTTGATCTCTTTCGCACCGTGCCATGTTGTCCGGTCGCGGTTGCGATGTTTAATGCATGGAACTTTGTCTATACTTCTGTAGTCTTCGCGCCATTAATATATAGTCCTCGATCTTCATGCCTCTTAAGTCTTGATGATGGAACCGTTGCTTCAAAGGGATAGTCGGAGATGTTGTGAAAGCAATGGGTTGGAGATTTTGCTTTGATCGTCGTATCACCAAAAGCTTAATCCACGTATATTATTGTCTAAATTAGAATCCATCGTCTTCGTTAAGGGATGGTAAAAAGCTAGCAATGCTACCCACCTAGTGATCCAAAGCAGTTTTATGGCAAATAGTCAGAGAGACTAATCTAAAGAAGACTCGCTCAGCGCCATGCTTCATTAACACTACACAGCCTGAGCTACATTCTCTTTTTGGCCGCTTGTTTTCTTCAATCAAAATCCTCAAGGCACCTAAATTATTACTACCGCACGCGCACGCGCACGTTGAACATAATTAGACCCCATCATTTTCAATTTCCCTATGGTTTAAAACGACAAAAACCTAACATATGCTGCGTTCTCACAACGCGCGCGCCCTGCTTTCCATGAATGTCCGGACCGAGAACCACGACTTCCACCAACCCGCTGGGTGTGTAACGTGCAAATTGTCCTTTCAATCGATTTACTTCCCTAGGGTTATCCGCACACGCGTGCACATCATTTAATCCTTCATTTCCATCTTTATCTTTCTCGCCGAGTTGAATGGAAGCCAATCTTTTCGTCCTTACTTCTTTCTTCTTGGCCCGAAATATACACACACAGTAGTCCAGACCAGAGTATTATGGCCCGAACCAAACGCACCGAATCGAAGTAATGACACCAAATCGCAGTCCTGCTTTTTCCATGAATGTTGGAACCAGCGAATCAAAACCATGACATGTTCCAGACTTGTCGAATGCTCAAAGGGTGCAAATGTGGTCCTTTCCCTCGTATCAACTCTTCATCCCTACGTGATCATTCCCACTCACATGCACATGATTTTTCCTAATCAACCCCAGACCCACTTTTTGCTGCCACCTGAATTAGGATTACCTTATCATATTAAACTGATTAATGCCACCATTTGCAATGTTTCAAATCTGTGCGTTTTTTCCTTTTCACGGATAAGTTTTTATCTTTCCATCCATCTACCGGAGCGAGTGGTGAGGAGGTTGTTGCCCAGGACAAAAGAGAGTGGCGAAAAATTTCATGATCACGAGGTAAAAAAAAAAACCAAAAAGATAAAGACAGAAGAGAGAGAGAGGAAAGGAGAGCAGCAAAAGTCAATGCAGTTCCGTCATGCAGGTAGTATACAATCATTCTGCTTCACTAGTCCATGACATAATGATCGTCCCTGAGCCAACGTCATGGCATGTGTCCTTTCGATTTGCCCATTTTCTTTTCCTCTTTCTTTCTTTGTTTCTTTGCTGGGAGGCGTTTTTGCAATTATCTTGCGACAACTTTTGTACTCGCCCATTAATGTCAAAAGCGCGGTCAACTTTCTGTTTGGTGTTGCTGCCATTTTAACTGGGTATAGTATTGGATACGCGATTGCCTTGGTTGGTAATTCCATGATGTCCTCTCGGTGCATAATCAGTCGTTCTCAATCACGCTGCATTTGATCTATATTATCCACCAAGTTGTCACCCAAGGCTAGTGTGTCTCACACCCATTAGACCCATCTTTTGTTAAACCAATGGATGAAAAGGCTCAACATGAGTGCTCTAGATCTTCACCTTAACGCTAGAACGCTAGAAGGCATAACATTAACTTGTAATAATGAGTTGGCACTAACGACGACGGAGAGATCAGCTGCTCTCATAAACAACCTGAGCAAATTCGAGACCGCAACAAGTAGAGGATGATGGCACTATTCTCGAAGATAATTGGTTGCGGCTGCTCTCGAGAACGAAGATCGGCAGAAGAAAAATGAAGGACTTGTAAATGAATTGCGCCAATCTTTGTGTCGCGATAGGGACGAAAGATGGCAAAGACGAGGGTATCATTTTTGTTTTTTTTTTTTTTTAAGATCAATGATAAGGAGAAAAATAAAGTCAATTTGGATCTCTCTCCCGGTTATTAGTGGCTCTGATATCATATAAATATTGTAGGATCATAGGAAATACTCGATAGCAATATATCTTCGCTCGATAATCTAACGGTAACAAGGAGATTAGCCATCTGAATCTAACGAGGAAAAACCAGAGATCCTAGGAAACGACGAGATATCAAACAAAAACCCCTAACATCCAATAACGCCTCCAACGATACTCTCCAAACGGGAAATTCTCCGATACCCGCAAAAGCAATACTTCGACCCGAAGAATGCCGCGTCGACAGTAACGGATATTCTTCGCCGCGGAGGCGAGGCGAGGCGGGGCTACTCCAAATGGCAAAGAAAGGAACAGAGGAGAAACGGAAAAGAGGAGAAAACAGGGGAAACGACTCTGTTTCTTCTTCTTGTTTTTTTTGCTTGCTTCGGCAACACCCCTTGCCCAACGCGAGCGACAACAGGGGCGATTCTTTTATTCCCAATTTTTGCTGCGTGGGGGGTTGGAAAGGGCTTTTGGCTTCGCGGTGGTGAAAACAACAGAGAGAGAGAGAGAGAGAGAGAACAGAGCAGGAGAGCACGAGAAGTGAAATCATGTGGAAAACAGAGCGTTTGTGTCCCCCCCCTCCCCAATCGCAGCAAAGTGTGCCATTCAAGCAAAGTCGAACTGGAGGAGCCCCAAGCACCCCCCAAAAAAGAAAAAAAAAATAAAGAATAATTCGAGGAAAAGAAAATTATAAAATAAAATATAAAAAAATCGATGGGAGGCAGCAACGACGCGAAAATGTGTCGCTTCGGACCTGTTCCTTTTTTCCGCCAAATGTTGTCCGCGGGGCGCGGGGCCCACCTCCCCTCCACTTCAACCGCACCGGTCCACGAGGCGGCGCCACGTGTGCAGCCCACCGATTCACGCAACGATTTTTCTCTCTCTCTCTCTCTCTCTTTTCTTTTTCTTTTTTTTATTTATTTTTTTATTTTATTTTCCCCAAACCCAACCTCCCACTGATCCTCGATGTGCGTGCGTGGAGCCGGCCCGGACAGGGCGGGCCCACCGATCGGGGCTTCGATTGGACCGAGATGGGGCCCAAAAAGGGGTGGGGGCATCGCAACTGGCAAAAACATTCCCCCCCCCCCCCTCCCCCTCCTTCGCCATCACCAAAAACAAAAAAAAGGCCTAATTGGCTCCCCCCATCCCGCCCCCCCCAAAATTTTTTTTTTTAATATTTTAAAAAAAACAATGATTAAGAAAGAAAAACAAAACAAAGATGAAAAGCATAAAGGAAGAAACAACCCCTCCCCCACACCCATTACGAAACATAAATTTATCCCGTAAATCTCGATTCCACATGCCCCCGGATTCGATTGATTTTCCACCGAGCTTAGCGGTATTTCGCGCCTGCCTGCACCCATCGGACGGGGGTCGTGTTTCTCGGCGCACGACCCGAGCGCGACGCGAATTCATCGAGATGAGACCCGAACCCGACGGAAGACGCGATTCCAACTCGAAACACTATTGGGATGTGGTTCGCACTCCCCATCGGCGAGAAGGCGCTAGGGGGGGTCTCGCGATCAAAATTTGTGCCTGTATTTTATTGGTAGTTTGGGTTTTGGGCCATGAATAGCTACCGAGTGTATATAATCTATTTCTCTTATAATTAGGAGAGACGGGAAGTGCTAATTATAATGGAAATCTCGCCTCCCGCTGGATTATACCCTCGATTCAACGATGAACCGGGATAAACCCCGTGTCTCCATTTCTCTTTCTCGCGATCTCTCTATTCAGCCGTGCCCGTGGGCCCGATCCCAACAGGGACGGGGCACGAGCCGACGCGCTTCTCCGCTCATTTTGAGCGAATGCATAACGTCGTGTTAACGACGCGGAGTAATACCCCGAACCAATCGAATTCGCGCGAGCGAGAGAGAGAAAGAGAGAGAGAGAGAGAGTGGGAGGGAGGGGGACCGACGAGGAGGAGGGACAAAGAGAACAAAAGAGGAGGAGAGAGGGAGACAAAGTGGAAGGATGTTGATCCCCATCAACCCTCCCCCTCCCCCCTTAAAGTTTCCAAAAGAGAGAGGGGAAAATTTGTACCCATTTTGACTTTCCTATTCCCCCTCCCCCTCATCATGCCCCATTCATTGTCCCGTTTTTTGGACCTTTCACTGCAATTTTTTCTTCGCATTAACCTCGTTCACCATCGCCGTCGTTTTCTCTAATTTCACCCCCCTCCCCCCCTGCTTTTTCCCCACCCACCCCCCACTACCTCTCGTGTTCTTTCCTTCTCATTTTCGAAGATAAGTTGACCCACTTGAGGGAGAAAGGTAACAAAAAAAAATTGTGGCGAACTCACTCGAATCTTATGCGTGGCGTTGGCCTTGTTTCGATATAAATTTTTCACCAACTCAGTTGTTGGAGTGGTTAGTTGCGAAACATGATCGTTCCGCCCCACGGCGAAAGGCGAGGTAGTGGGGGGAGGGGGGGGGGAGAGAGGACCCCTTCCACCCCGCCTCCGAGCGATCGATCGGCCCCCGAGTCGCGCTCGCGCCCGCGCCCGCCGTGGCCCCCCGGCGACCCGCGAAGATCTCGCGGCGCGGCGTTCCGGCACGGAGGATTCGCCCCCGATCCGGCGAGCGCGGCATGTCGCGTTATCATCATCACCGTCGTCATTATCTATTTAGACGGGTCAATTGATGAGGATGTTGACCGGTGCCACTTCTCTCTTTTGCCTTTAGCTTTTCCGTGAAAGTTGCTCCTCGGCTAAACATGAGAGGTCATATTAAAACTAATTTTGCATCGTCCTTTTGGGTAGTGGAAACCCGTTAATCCGGTGAGGCGGAATCCATGCAAAGCACAGCCTTTTCCGATTCCGAGGTTTTTAATATTGTCACGGCGTCCCGCATAGAAAACGCACAATCATTGGACCAAAAAGATTAATTTTAACTTGATCGGCCAAAAATAAATAAATAATATTGATCTTTTTCCCTTCTCTGTTGCTTGTGATGCAATGCAGAATCTCAGTGCTGCACCCCTTTTTCTCTCTTTTTATTAAATTAAATTTTAAAAAAAAATTATTTTCTTTTTCTGGGTTTGCTTCCAAAATGAATTTGCTTGGACCCAATTCTTTAAGTGGGAAAAAGACGAAAACAAAAAAGGGATAATTGGAATTGGAGTAAAGTAATTAAAAAAAAAAAATAAGGAAGGAGAAGGGGCGGATTGCTTTTACTGTGCTGCAATTCGTGGGGAGCATGCGAGCCTGCTTTGCTTTTAGCGCATGCCAAAAGCAGGGTGAAAATGGCGATTCGATTTGTGGATTTTGTCATCGATTTTATTTTATTTTATTTCCTTATTTTTATTTATTTATTTCCTTTTGTTGGAGATTTCGTCACTGTCTTTGGCAGCTAATCCGACATTCTTTATCGACAGAAAACAAAAAGAAGAAAATTCGACATTCTTTGGCCGGTCGAATATGGACAGTCATTTCTGACCAAAAAAAAAAAATATGGACAGTCACGGTCAGAACGGAAGGAAAACCGTGCCCTCGGGGGGGAAAAAAAGTTGATGAAAATTGCCTACTCAATTATCCAAAAATTGACACAGCGACGGTCCTTAATGTACATGAAATCAACGATATATTTCGGATCACGAAAAAATAAATAATGAATTATTATAAATCACCATGGAGTTCATTCCTTAGAGAATTTATAGCTTGCAACATGCAGTTACTCTCATAGCGATCCAAATACTGTTATGCTGGCAAGACTAGTTATAGATATAGATATTCTCATTTTATGAGGATCCGACCTTGACAAAATGATTACCATAGAAGAGTAATATATATAAATAGTGATAAACAAATTATAACCGTCCGAAGTATTGCCTTCTAGACTCGAACTGCATGGAACAAACTCGAGCCATTTCCGCCGCTGGAAAGCGTGGGAAGCGAGTGTTTTGCGAAACGGTCAGTGCACTACATCAAAAGACTTGCTTTTCGAACCATCACGAGAAAATCGTTCGTAAGATTCCGACAAGGCTACCCGTAACGTAGGATGCCGCATGCCTTGCGTGGTTCTTGGCTCGAGACCCCAGCACTCACGAGGACTCCGGTGTTTTAAATAAGGCAGTTCGCAATAGGTTCATGCTTCGGTACACGAAGATGAGACGGGTTGCTCGATCCACATGTGGAAAAACCGTAAATTGAGGGGATTAGAGGGGGAAAAGAAGTCGTGCGATGCGCTAATTAACCATGCTTGACAAAAAAATATAGTTCGATTAATTATATTGATTACTACACCGTGCGAATAGAAATTCAACACATATCTTATCTTGAACTCATTGCGTCACTTTTTCACTCAATTCACGATAAAAAATAAAAAAGGCATTTCACCGATGCAAAAAGGAAGGTTGGTAGAACAACGAAGAAAAAAAGGCGTGAGGCGATGTGCATGCAGATGACGACGAGTCGAGCACCACCGGCCAAGGCGGCCGTGCGCCGACCGACCGACGGACGGCGCCGGAAGAGACACAGGGGAGATGCGCGTGTATACTTTTGATCTAGGCACATTCCCCCTTTTTCTTTTTCTTTCTTTATTTTTTTTTTTAGGGGTTTATACGTGACCGGTAATAAATAAGATAATTGGTCCGGAATTAAGAAACCGCCCCCGTAAGGAAAGCCAAAGCCCAAGGACAATTGGTCCCCCCCTCCCTCTCCATGGAGTTTTTATAAGCTGTCCTTGCTTTGTGTTTTGAGAATCTCGAGACCGCCATCCTTTCTCCTTCTTCTTCTTTTTTTATGTTTTTTCCTCTATTTTTTTATCCCTCTTTTAAGAAGAATATTCTCCTCGTTCGGTTGATTATTCATATGTTTAATTATTATTATTTTTTTTTTGTTTGTTTATGGAGGGGCTTCCTCAAAAGCCATTTCTTGATGATGGTCAATCAGTTGGTCATGGCATGGCATAGATTTTTATGTGGCGTGGGTATAGGTTTGGGATTTTTTACGTCACAAAAAAAGTTTAGGGTAAATGTGTCGCAGTGGACATGATTTTGAGTTTTTTTTATGTCCCATGTGTCACAATGGACATAGTTTGAGATTTTTTGTGTTCCAAAAGTTCAAGATAAATGTGTCAGAGCAGGCATAATTTGGGATTCTCGTGACCTTTTTTCAATTTTTTCTTTTGCTACAACTATTTTCCTCAAATCAAATGTCTCGAGAAAATAAAAGAAAAGGATAGATCCGTTGAACGAAGAGAAGTGAACTTTAGTGTCGATTCTTTGACTAGGTCGGGCCATCTCATTTTGATTTAGTACCTTATGCTCAGGCTAATTAAGATAAATTGTGGTCGTTAAGTTTTGGTCGAGTCACGACATCATTCCCCCTCACCAACTAAATATTTCCATGGCATTTTACTGCCACAGGACTCTAGATAAAAGAAGTGTCGAATGTAACCCCTTTGATTAACTCATTAATGTATTATTCGCTTTAGCTCGTCCTATGCTGAATCTCACTATTTTGTCTTTTGGCATATAGGTGGGCACCTTCATAAGAGGTTATCCATCTTGGTAGTGCTTCCACTTGAGTACGGTTAACTTTGTATTCCAAACCTAAGCATTATCGTTACATCAAAATGCACTTTCATGATTTGATTCAAATTTTCACATATATATTTTAAAATTACTCTTCCCTTTATTTGGTGCATAATTAGGTCTATTTCTGTCCCCTTTGCCATTTTAGAAGCCTATTATGATCCACTTTTTATCTAGGCCCTTTAGCCTCAGCGACCACTCCCCGCCTTTATCAGACTGGATCGTTGTGGGCCTGTCGCCTTCTGCATGGTTCATTCCCGAATCACACATCTACTAGAGGAGGTCATGCTTTAATACCATACTGTGACGCCTCTAGATTAACTTATTTAGTATTATCCGATTTGACCGGTCCCATACCAAATCTCATGGTTTTGTCCTTTTATCGTACAAGTGGGCACCTTCTCAAGAGGTCACTCACCTTGGTAATACTCCCACTCGAGCATGCTTTAACTTTGGAGTTTCAAAGCTAAACATTGTTATTATGTTAAAAAGCGCCTCCGTGAGTCAATTCCAATTTTTAAATGTGTATATATATATATATATCTCAAAATCGTTTTTCTCTTGTTCGGTGCATAATTTGGTTTATTCCCGCCCCTTCTTCATCCTAGAATCATGCGACCCATCCTTATTCAGACCATCTGCCCTCCACAACCACTCCCCGCCCTTATTGGACTTGGTCATTACAGCGAGACATGACGTCATATCCTAGATTTGAGTTGAACATGAAAACGTATAAAATATGTCATTGCGATGTAATGTCAATATGTAATGCATGCATTGGAAAAGTTCTTTTCATCTCGCGAAATCGATATTTTCTCGAGTCATTATAATGATCTATAGCGAGAATCCTCGAGGACACCACATTTTGCGAGGAGGGATCACCATTTAGAGACATAGGTTCCTTAAAAAAAAAAAAAAGAGCAACGGTAATACATCCGTTTGTCTCGCGAAAAGTGAGCCATGCGAATAACACTTTTATGAAATTCGATCGTCCGTATCGCTCGAAATAATCGAAAAAACATATTTATTGTCGATCCTAATTCATGTCTAAAAAAAAAAAAAAAGGGAAATGGCAAAAATACTGGGGGGTTGGGGGGAGTCTGTGTAGATGCAGTGGGTAGTCTGCAAGATATAAAAAAAGGGTAAAAGAGAGGGATGATATAGACAGTGGGCAAGTGGTGGCCTGAGATGTCATTTCAGCAAAAGTTGATGGCTTCAATCGTAAATGCACACACCCCCCCCCTCCCAGCAATAAAGAAAAAAAAAACTCAGTTGCCCCTGACTTGACCCTCTTGTCGTCTTGCGCGGAAATGATCTCGTGTGTGCGCGTCTCTCTCTCTCTCTCTCTCCTCTTTTCCTCCTTTTCTTTTTCCTCTCCCCCCTCTTTCTCCTGCTGCATTGACACAACCAAACGCACGCTCTCTCTCTCCCTCCCTCACAGGCCCAACAGCAAGAGCACTGTTTCAGCTCGGTCTCACATAACTCTCTCTCTCTATCTGTTGTTCATCAGGAGGACATCCGCCCGTTCAAAATCCCTGAATTTTCGCACAAATCTTCTCGTTTCTCCTGCCCTCCTTGACCCTCCTCGAGCCATGAGTGGGCCTCTCCGTTCTCCTGCTGCTCCTCCTCCTTCTTCTTCCTCGCCTTGCATGACATTACCCTCCTCACTCCTTGAGCTGCTTTGAAACGCCGGGCTCCTTTCTTTCTGAAACAGGAGCCGCGCTTTCTTCTTCTTCTTCTCTATGTTGGTTTGGATTTGAAAGGAGAGATCTCTGTGGAAATAAGCTGGCTTAGTTCTTTCTTGTTTTTCTTTTCTCTTTTTCCTCTTTTTGGCGTGTCTACTGTCGTCCTTCCTTGCTTCTTTTAGATGTGAAGCTGCTGGCTCTGGGGTTTTTAAGCTGGTTAGTATCTTAGGTTGAGGAGGAGGAGGAGGAGCTGGCTTTGTTTGCTTGTCTTGGCAAGAAAAGAGCGGAGTTTGTGAGTTCAAGAAAGAGGATAGAGAAGGGAAAAGAACCGAAAAGTTAAAAAACCTTGAAATCTCGGTAAAAAAGGGTCTTGGATCTTTTGGCCATTTACAGCAAGAAATTCTCTCAAGAGGGACAGTGGGTTTTCGCAGCTCTCTCTGCCCGTAACGGCAGTCTGTAGAAATACGGAAAGAAAAAGAACCAACACAAAGCGTTTGTGTTGTCTGAACACAGCCGAAACCTCGCCCTGCTCCGACCCATATCTTGGTTCTCTTTTTAGAACCCTTCTTCCACAAGCCTTTTTTACATAAGACCAAAAAAAAAAGAAAGAGAAAATTCAGAAGAAGGAAGAGTCCAAACAAGCTTTCTTTCGCAAAGGGACGGGCTTTCAGAAGCCGGCTTCAACGGAGAGTAGTCTTGAGCTTAACTCCAGTAGACAGAGCTTCTTCAAAGCTTGGATTTGGTCGAGGGAGAAAGAAATGGCGATGACGATGGTGCCTCACAGAGAGAGTAGCAGTGGAAGCATCAACAAGCACTTGACCGACTCGGGCAAGTACGTGAGGTACACGGCGGAGCAAGTGGAAGCTCTCGAGAGGGTCTATGCAGAATGCCCTAAGCCCAGCTCTTTGCGCAGACAGCAGCTGATTCGGGAGTGCCCCATTTTGTCCAACATCGAGCCTAAGCAGATCAAAGTCTGGTTTCAGAATCGCAGGTAACGCACGAGTTTATATGCGTGACGAAGAAAGTTCATTCAAACTAGTCTATTGGGTTGTGCAAAAAATTCTGTCTTGTAAGCCCCGCGGTTTATGTACGTAGCCTAAACATGCTGTCCTTGGTAATTTTACGATAAAAAATGTTGTTTGGCCTATGCAGGTGTCGAGAGAAGCAGAGGAAAGAGGCCTCGAGACTCCAGACAGTGAATAGGAAACTGACCGCCATGAACAAGCTCTTGATGGAGGAGAATGATCGGCTGCAGAAGCAGGTTTCGCAATTGGTATGCGAAAATGGCTACATGCGTCAGCAACTCCAAACTGTACGTTCTGACTTCTTCGTGCTTGCTATGTACTCGGTCTCCTTTGTTGAATCGAAGATCACGGTGAAGTTAGAGAAACGAGATCTTGAACACTAAAAATAGCCTGCCCTAGAGATAATTCCTCTGTATTATATGATATCTCTGGAAAAAAAGGCGCTTAAATTGGAATCAAATCTCGAGGGTTTTGCGTTTAGTTTTGCCCTGCCAGTGCTAATCATTGTATGATCGCGGAGAGTGTTATTTTTTTTCTCCCTTCGAGTAACAGATGTAGCTAGAGAAAGATGTTTTGGTCTCAGAACACCCATTTCGGTTTGATTTGCTTCTTTCCTTGCTGAAGAGACTATTTTAGTTTTTCCTTTTCACAATTTGACACTGTTATTGCAATATGTGTTTGGATTTATTTGCAGACATCGGCAACTACTACCGATGCAAGCTGTGACTCTGTGGTTACCACTCCTCAGCACTCTCTCAGAGATGCAAATAACCCTGCTGGGTAAATCCCAAACGAATAGTGGACATGGCTACTTCTGTATCTCTGAATACGCGATTTTAGACCTAAAATTTAACATTTTCTCGACAGGCTCCTCTCCATTGCGGAGGAGACATTGGCGGAGTTCCTCTCCAAGGCTACAGGAACTGCTGTCGATTGGGTTCAAATGCCTGGGATGAAGGTTGCCATTGCCTATCAGAAAGCTTGATTTCCTTTCGCCTCTACTCTCTCTTGTTTTGTGTAGGGATGAAATGTTGTTCCCATAACTCTTAAGCACATCTAATACAATTCATCAATTGATGTTTCAGCCTGGTCCGGATTCGGTTGGCATCTTCGCCATTTCACAAAGTTGCAGTGGAGTGGCTGCTCGAGCCTGTGGTCTTGTTAGTTTAGAACCAACCAAGGTAAGTCATGGATTGCATCATGAGAACTTTTGGGTGGTTCTTTTTTGTTAGGTGTTAAGAAAGATCAGAGTGGCTAGCTTTTCATTAACTCAATCTCAAATATCTTTAAATGCAGATTGTCGAGATCCTCAAGGATCGTCCTTCGTGGTTCCGGGACTGTCGGAGCCTTGAAGTCTTCACCATGGTTCCTGCCGGAAATGGTGGAACCATCGAACTTGTTTACACGCAGGTTAAAAATCTGGCTGATGCATTTAGTTGATTATGGCGGGTTTTTCTGATTTTTCCTGGCTATAGTGACGATTTATTGTTTGTTAAACTGCACTAGATATATGCTCCAACTACTCTGGCTCCTGCACGGGATTTATGGACTCTCAGATATACCACAACTCTAGAAAATGGCAGTCTTGTGGTAACACTGCCTGGTTGCTGCTTTGTTTTCTTTGTTCGTGTTTGGTTTATTTCTTAATCTTCTTATTCCTTTGTTATTTTTGTTCCAAGGTATGTGAGAGATCTCTGTCTGGATCTGGTGCTGGCCCTAACCCTGCTGCAGCAGCCCAATTTGTGAGAGGTGAAATGCTTCCTAGTGGCTATTTGATCCGCCCATGTGAGGGTGGAGGATCAATCATACACATTGTTGACCACCTCAATCTCGAGGTCCGTAGTTTCTCAGTAATGAGTTTTGCCATTCTACTCAAGAAACGAAATTTTTATTTTTGCATCTAATTGCAGGCTTGGAGTGTTCCTGAGGTTCTTCGACCACTTTATGAATCATCCAAAGTTGTGGCCCAGAGAATTACTATTGCAGTAAGTGTGGTCTGTTGCCAGATGTCACCAACTTAATTATGAATGAAAATTTATGGTTTTGGAATGATTTGGGAGAGGCATGGTGGTGGAGAATTGGGGATTAAGAATGTTAGATGGTCATTTATACATTATTTATTTCTGTCAAGGCTCTTCGATACATCCGGCAAATAGCTCAGGAGACGAGTGGGGAGGTGGTTTATGGTTTGGGAAGGCAGCCGGCAGTTTTGAGAACTTTCAGCCAAAGATTGAACAGGTGGCTTTCTTGTGCAACTTTGTTTATTGGATCCTCAGGCTGGTTGCCTATATATTTTATTTCGTTATTTCCTCACCCATCCACTACTAATAATTTATATAGCTCTGTAATGATCATAATGCGTGGGACACTTTGTTAATATTTCCTTTTATTGTCTATCTGTTTTAGAGGTTTTAATGATGCGCTAAATGGATTCAATGACGTTGGGTGGTCATTGATGAATGGTGACGGTGCCGAAGATGTCATAATTGCCGTTAATTTCTCTAAAAAATTGAGCACTACATCAAATCCTGCTAATCCCCTTTCATTTGTGGGAGGAATTCTATGTGCCAAAGCTTCCATGTTACTCCAAGTAAGTTTGATTTACTGACATTGAAGCATGTAGCATTCGTATCTCGATCTATACTTTATTTTTATGCGCGACATAAGTTTGGACTTCATTGGTTTAAAAAATTGTCACATATACGTTCAGTCCGTAAGATGGAAAGTTAAAACTTCTGAATTAGATAGATTGACTAGGATATTTAGCCTTGTGTAGTTGTACTGATCGAGAGCTTTGTTTAGTTCAATCGCTATCTTCGGTCTTCTTTTTCTCCTTGATGCGTTCACAAGGATGTCTGAACATTTTCTTCCCTTTCCTTTGGTTATTAGTCATGCATGAGAGTTGTCATTTTCAGTATGGGGCTCCTCTGTTTTCTTTGACTAGGCACAGCACTATATTGCTAGCGTATTTTATCTGTTGGAGTGTCATTAATTATGATCCTCAATGGGCTTTGCCCATCTCCCGATATTGAGGATCGAAGTATCGAGGAACTATTTTACTTTCTACGAATCTATTGCATATTTTCAACTTTTAACTTCACTAGAAGGCATTTCACTGATGAGTATTTTTGCCTGCCAGAATGTCCCCCCTGCCGTGTTGGTCCGGTTTCTGAGGGAGCACCGCTCAGAATGGGCTGATTTCAATGTGGATGCTTATTCTGCCGCATCATTAAAAGCTTGTCCATTTGGCTATCCTGGTATGAGGCCCACAAGATTTACCGGGAGTCAAATCATCATGCCCCTTGGTCACACAATTGAGCAGGAAGAGGTACTTATTAGGCTGGATAAGACGTTCATAATACCGGCTACAAGACTGAAATAGTGCTTGTACAAGCTTCTCGTAGTTGGAAACTTCATCAAGTAACTTACATATACTTGAGGGCTATTCCTGAAGCTATCAAGTTCTAATGAAGCAATTGAGATATATAATATTGGTTTAGTCTAGAAGAGCACATAATGCAAGAAGTGCATGGTGAAATACTCAAGACAGTCTAAAAGGAGCATGGTGAAAACTCAATTTCTTGCTAATTATGGGATACTTCTAACTTTCATTTTCTGACGCAGATGCTTGAAGTTATCCGTCTTGAAGGCCATTCTCTTGCTCAAGATGATGCTTTTGTATCAAGAGATATTCATCTTTTGCAGGTGCTCTTCTCAGTCTGATGTCGATTATGTGATCATAGTTTTATCATTCCCATTTCTTTTAGTTAAAAGATACCTATAGGCCATAGGAGGCCTTAAACCCCCAAGAGAAATACATCAGAAGTTGGTGTTGTTTATCGGAAGTTATTTAACAAGAGCCTTATTGTCCTCTTATTTCACCTATTTTGGGCAGATCTGCAGCGGGATAGACGAGAATGCAGCTGGAGTCTGTGCTGAACTTATTTTTGCACCAATTGATGAAATGTTTCCTGATGATGCTCCATTGCTACCCTCTGGTTTCCGTATCATACCGCTTGATTCAAAATCAGTTGAGTTAACATGAGTTCTACTGAAGTTTCTCAGTTTTGCTCATGTCTAATGAAAACCTCTAAAGGCATGTTAATGCTAAATCAGCTGTGAATTATCCTAACAGGCACTAATGTTATATTTTCATTGTTGTGCAGTCTGATGTACAGGATTCTCTAACAACAAATCGGACCCTTGATCTGACATCAAGTTTCGAGGTGGGGCCTACATCAACAAATTGCGTTGGAGATGTTTCGCCGAGCCATGGTGCACGATCCGTTCTGACTATCGCCTTCCAGTTCCCATTTGATGCCAACATGCAGGATAACGTGGTGACCATGGCAAGGCAGTATGTCCGTAGTGTTATTTCGTCCGTGCAGCGGGTTGCCATGGTCATATCTCCATCGGGATTGGGCCCTTCCATTAACCCTAAGCTTTCACAGGGATCTCCAGAAGCTCTAACACTTGCTAACTGGATCTGCCAGAGCTACAGGCATGTTCTGATCATTTGATCCAATTGGTCTTCTTTTGGTGCATCTCACTCTGTTTTTGTTGTGATCTGCCACTCATCAAGCTGATGCTCGGCTATCTCTCTCCCTTGTTCACGCACGCACGTGCATTCTAGAGGAATAGAGAGATCAGTGGACTGTCATAATAGCTGACTTACCTTTATTAGAAAGTATAGAACATGAGACACTCAATTGTTATCTGTTTCTAACTGATAGGATTTTGTTCTCTGGCAGCTTCTATCTAGGAACAGAGTTGCTGGGATCTGATTCACTTGGCGCCGATTCTTTGAAGAATCTTTGGAATCATCAGGATGCCATATTGTGTTGTTCATTGAAGGTATCGAATATCTGTTATTTGTATTACTCGAAATTGTTAAAAGTGAATTTTGCCATGTAATTAGGAATGATTAATGACGGTCTTCCTTTTGGTTTGGCAGTCTATTCCAGTTTTCGTCTTTGCAAACCAGGCAGGACTTGACATGTTAGAGACCACTTTGGTGGCTCTACAAGATATCACTTTGGATAAGATATTTGACGAGTCAGTTCGTAAAGAATTGTGCCCCGAGTTCACTAAGTTAATGCAAGAGGTACTTCCGTCATTCTTTATGCTACATGACGATAAGCATTCGGGATGCCCGAAAACGGCTAATTTACTCGGAATTTCATCTCAGGGGTTTGCATACATGCCCTCTGGAATTTGCATGTCGACGATGGGGCGACATGTCTCGTATGAACAAGCGATCGCTTGGAAGGTCCTTTCTGCAGAGGAGAACACCGTCCATTGCCTCGCTTTCTCTTTCGTGAATTGGTCTTTTGTGTGAGCATAGCCTAATATATTCTTTTTGGACACCCCTCTTTCTGCTGTTGAATAGATGTGAAAAAATTGAGAGGGGTTAGGAGTTTTGTCATACTGAAAAAGAAAAAAGAACACATCCAATTCCCCAATTTTTTATTTAATGAAATTGCCCATGTGATGTGCATAATCTCTCTGCCTTTTAAGAGGTTGGTCTTTTTGGGCATGGAGCTTGAGGGTGTCTCTAAGGATCCTTGAGGAATGGATCCCCCACTCCCGGGATATGACCCATCGGATCATAAAAAGAGTAAATCTAGCTTGACGACATTATACCCTTTCAAGTTTGTGTGTTGCGGCGTTTTGTATGGGAGCGGAAAAATGCAAGGAGATATGACCCGTTCTGTTCCATCCTAGGGTTGGAACCTGTTCCTCGGCCATAGCAACTGTACATCCATTCTTTGCTGTGTCCTTTTCTTGGTCACCGCGGCTAACACTAGCTCTCTTTTCAAATGATTTTTATTACGGTGTGAACTTGATAAGTGATGAGAAAAAGAAGGTGACATGAATCTTTGTTTTTCTTCTGTTTCTGCGGCTTTATGTCTTTGTCGGTACTTGGTGAGAGAAGTCTTATGTTAATGTGAGAATCTTTGTTCAGAAGCCTTTCTGATTCCGTTCTTTTGCAGATATCAAGCAAAGCTGTCCACCATATTTTCCTCGCTCTCTGTCTCTCTCATGTGCTTGCTTTATGCAGTCCTTGTCTTCTTTCGGTTTTTGAACCTTTTTAGCTGGAACGTGACAATGGTCATGACTGAGTAAGTATTACTTTGATCTGGTCCTCCAGATTTCAGGCTGAGCAGTGATCTTCTCTGGTCTTATCCTGCAGACTCGTGCGATCCCCTTTGCAGATTCCCTCCTTAAAACCCCGAGCACAGGCTGCATTAAATACAAGAAAGTCTTGAGTTCCTTTTCCTTGTCCCTCCATCATTCAATGAACTCTTATGCCCTTCCTTGTTTCTCAATGGAAAGTTCATAAATTTCTTGGAAAATTAGATGGGACTGGATAGATAAATCACTGGGTTTATTTCGGTTGGACCGATTATCCATTCTTGTGTCTTACTGGTTATACGCCCTCCCTTACGCATTTGAGTAGAAATTGTTCCTTTTTGGTAGGATGTTGAGAAAATCGCAATTGCTTGCTCTATTGTTAATTGTACAGCACAAATATTTATACAAGGTACTACCAAACATCTCTAACTAATTACAAAAGATATACCAAATGTTATGCTAATTAAAAATAAAAAGTAAAACTTAACTAATGATAAGAGATACAGAAAATAATTGGGTAAAAACAGAATTTAATCCGTAGCAAATCTTCTATAATACTCCCCCTCAAGTTGGTGCATGGAGGCCACGAATGCTCAACTTGCTGATGAGAAATGTAAATTGAACTCGACCTAAAGTGTAGGTAAAAATGTCTGCCAATTGAAATCTAGTGGGTAAGTGCTCAGTTCTAATGGCGCCCAACTGTACATGTTCACGAATAAAGTGGCAGTCAATCTTGATGTGTTTTGTTCATTCGTGAAATATTGGGTTTGTCGCGATGTGTAAGGCAGCTTGGTTGTCGCAATAAAGTTCCATCGTTTGTCTTGCAATACCCCAAGGGAGGCAGGTAAAATGCGCAACCCGATTAGTTCACTAGTGGTAGTTGCCATAACACGATATTTAGCTTTAGTAGATGACTGAGAAATTGTGGTCTACTTCTCAATTTTCCAAGACACGGGACAACCGCTGGGCATAGCAAAGTAGCCAGTGATTGATCGCCTAGTGATTGGGCAACTTGCCTAATCGAAGTTACAAAAGGCGGTTAAGTGAGGTAAAGTCGGGACTAATAACAAAATGCCTTGTCTTGGATTTTTGTTAAGATATTGAAAAACTCGTATAGTGGCTTCCTACTGCTGCTCCTTTGGTTCTTACATAAACTAGGAAAGTATGTTACATAATAACATAATTGAGGCCAAGTGATAGTGAGATAAAAAGTATGTGATAGGAGCATAATTGAGGCCAAGTGATAATGAGATAAAGTAGACATCCCACTAGTCAATGATAGCGACTTAGGTCTGTCACAGCAGGTCCATTTCTTGTGGATAACAGGTGTTGTTGCTCCATTGGAAAAGTCGCTGGTTTAGCTACTAGCATGCCGCAAGGATGTCAAATACATACTTTCTTTGTCATAGAAGTAACATTGAAGTCGTCCTCGTCACTTCAATTCCCAAAAAAATACATTAATTGGCTAAGGTTCTTCATGTCAAAACACTCATCCATGTACCGTTTGAGCGATGCGTACTATTTTGAATTATTTCCTACCAAGATGAGATCATCAACATATACTAACATGGCTAGAAAAATACCGCAATGAGAATACATGAACGAGTAATCTTTCATGATTGATCAAAACCATATGGATATTAGGCCCTTCGTGCCGTACGGATATCTCAAAAATATACATTTTATTGCCCTTTTTTCAAATTTACCTTTTCCCTTTAACGATTTGTGAGCATAGAACAATGCGGGGAGAACTCGCAAATGACTATAATCCGAGTTTTCCCAAACAAAAGCTCAAAAAGGTTTTTTCCCAGATAGTAACATAGTCAAACCATAATTGATTATAAAGCAGAGGTTAAAATGCATTCCCCCAAACATCGAATTTGTAAATTCGCTTGAAAACGAAGTGCTTGTGCTACATTGAGAATATGTCGATGTTTTCTTTTAACCCACCCATTTTGTTGTGGAGTGTAGGTACATGAGGTTTGATGCATGACTCCACTTTTTGAAGGAAAAATAATCCTTCATGGAATTAGAAATAAATTCACAGCCATTATCACTCCTAAGGATTCTAACTACTCGATCAAATTGGATTTTTATCATATGTTAAAAATTCACGAAGACTTTGTACGTCTCCAATTTTTCCTTTATCAAAGAGACCTAAACTGCTCGACTATAATCATCAACAATAGTTAAAAATAATATACACCCGATAGAGACACTGTCTGCTCGCTGGATTGCTCTTCAACTTAAAGAAAATGAAGAACGAGTTTGTTTTGCACAACAAAATAAATTACACAAATCAACCCCTTCTTTATTTATCTCAATATTAGTGATTAAATTCAGAGCTTGTTGTGATGGGTGCCCCAGTCATTGATGCAATATATCAATCTTTTGTCCCTTGACTACTTGAAAAAGCCGAATGAGTGTCCAAGCATCCAAGAAAATAAACCCCTTCTTGAAGATTACCGACTCCAATTGATCTCTTCGAGGCTAGGTATCTATACGACTCATCGAGAAGAGAAGAACGTTACCGAGCATTGCAAATTCGAACTCAACTTTCTGATAAAAATAAGGTTGCACTTTTAAAGTTTACACATATATCAAATCGTGCAAAATAAAGTCAGGGCTTAAATAAGCAACACTTCTTTTGGTAGGGTAAGCCACTTTTCCATATGGAGTTCGTATAGGATATGCCCCAGTGAGGTTCCTCAGTTAATTTAGAAGTAAAATCTGCCTGCACTTGTTTGGAGGCTCCAGTATCGATAATCCAATTTGTGGAAATATCATTGGGTCAATCGAGCTTACCCGAGAGTTGTTCATTAAAAGTGGCCGGTTTCATTGCTATCTGTAACAATGCCGGAACTGCCACTGCTAGTCTGTGCGAAGTGTATGCCGCGGGAGCATTCCCTTTGTGTGCCTTTCCACTTTGCCTCGTCTTCCAATTAACTCGTTGCAAAAACTCGCACAGTGGTCACATTTATGTTTCTTGGACGGTATTTTCTTAGGGTCTCCTCTTCTAATTGTGAAAGCAACATCCTCAATCTTCTCTTCCCTCCGCCAGACAATTGATTGTTGACGCTCCTCCTGTGTGATGAGGGACGGAAGTGGCTCGAGGTTGAGAATTTGGGAACAAACATCCCCATAGGTTTCAACATCGAGGCCTATAAGAAATTGGTGGATCTTCTCCACCTCCTTCTTCTTTGCGTACTTTGTGTATGCTGCACAAGTGCATTATGAGATGTCATCATAGTCACCGAGTTCATCTCGTAAGACCTTCAATTTGGCGTAATATTCCACCATAGAGAGTCCTCCTTACAATCCAAGCATTAGCATTAAAATCGGGTGCTGTCAGATCTGGCATCTCTAGCAACGTCCCACTCGCAAGATATTGTTCGCTTTGGACACTAAGTCCTCACGGTTTTGTTCCTCCGAGGGCAGCCCATACTACACCAAAAAAAGGCCTCTTGCAAGTTAAGGTTTTCCAAGCCTTTATAAGCAAGCCCAATGCTCCCTCCCTAGGCGATGTGGGACAGGAGACATGCCCCCTTGCCATCCTAGAAGCCTGCCAGAAGCCGCTCCTTGTCCAGGTCCTCGAACCCCGGCGACCACTCCCTGCTCTCGTCGGACTGGGTCGTTACATCGATAAACTTGAGTTTGCTTTTCGCCATGCCCGCGTCGTTGCCTTCTACCATGTTGCATAGTTATCCCAAGTCAATACACATGAAACTATCGGGATTGTCGGAAGTGTCGAGATAATAAGGTGAGGAAGAGTCAATCACGCCGAATTGTATGGCGTGTTTTAAATCCTCTACTCTCATACCATGAGAAAATGTAATTGCTTGCTTGTATTGTTCATCGTACAAAACAAATATTTATACAAATGATTGCTTAACATCAAGGAAAAGAAAATAACTATAAAATATTTCTAACTAATTATAAAAGATATATCAAATATTATGCTAACTAAAAAGAAAAAGTAAATCTTAACTAAAGATAAGAGATCCACCAAATATTAGAATAAGAGAATGCAAATCTTTAGCAAATCTTCCGTATAGATACCTCTAATTTGCAAACGCGAAGTTTTGGCATATTTCAATATGAATTTATATAAGGAAATTCTATTGTTTGATTCTTTATCGAGTTAAAAATTCTCTTTCACGCAAGTGGCATTTTTCAATATGAATAGATTGATATTGGAAGATACGTAGAGTATACCTAACTTTCGACGTGACGATCATAAAATTAGTTGTAGCATGCAAGTTATGATAAAAAGTCATAAAGCAACCTTAATGAACATTTCAACTACCTCGTCATTCCTACTATTTTCTCTTGTCATAAAATGAGGGAAACAACTCTCTCCCTAAATCGATGAAAGCGTGAATTATGACTTATCCAACCCATTAGACGGAGATGCTGTCGAATTTTCAAATATTAAGAGCGCGCATGAAATCGTTTCTGTTTCTCTATTTTTCTGTTCTCAGAAATAGGTTTGGAACAGAAATTCGTTTGGTAACGCAATTTCATTTTTCTATTTCTAGAACAAATTTCTATTCCAGAAATAGGTTTGGAACAGAAATCATAAGTAAAAAAAAATTACTTTTCTATTTCTAGAACAGAAATGAGAAATAAAAACTCTTTTTATCGCTTGCCCTCGCTACTAGCCGGCCACCCCCTTGCCACTCGCTATTGCCGCCGGTTGTCACCGCCTTTCGCCTCCCGCCGTTGGCCGCCTACCGCCGGCGTCCTTTGCCGACCGCCGCCATCGTTCGTCGTTTGCCACCGCCCAACGTCGGTCGCAACCCGCCCACCGCCGCCTCCAGCCGTCCTTCGTCGCCACTTGCTCACCGACTCCCACTGCCGCTCGTCGGCCACCACTCGCCGGCCACCGTCCGCTATCCGTCTCCCGCCCGCCGGCCGCCTCTTGCCGCCGACCACCGTCCTCTGCCGCCCGGCGCCGGCTGCCACCCACCACCGGCCGTCTACCGCCGTGCTCCACTGCCCGACGCTGGCCGCCTCCCGCTGCCTACCACCCCTCGGGGGGCCGGTGGCCACCCACCACCGACTGCCGTCCTTCGTCGCCAATCGCCGTGCTCCATCGCCCGACGCTGGGTCGCCCCCGGTAGCCACCGCCGCCGGCCACCGTGCCCCACCACCTGACGCCGGCCGCCGTCCGGAGCGGATCGCCTCCCGGCGCCGATCGCCTCTCGCCGCCGGCCGACTACCTCCCACCGCCGGCCACCGTCCTTCGCCCCCCCGTCGCCACTTGCCGTCCTCCGTCGATTGCCCGGAAGGGAGAAATTTTGTATTGTTATCAAACGAATTTCTATTTCGGAAACAGAAATTTTGTGCCGTTATCAAACATGCATTTTTGCTCAGAAACTCATCCACGGAATAGAAATAGAAAAATCTATTTCTGGCCAGAAATTGATTTCTGAAATAGAAATGTTACCATGCGCGCCCTAAATCTAAATCAAGAACCCTTTAAATAATAAAGGAATATGTTTACTAAAAATTTTAAAACCAGCCACAAAAGTATAATTGGATCCTAAAATTTGCAAAAAGTGTAATTAAATTCTAAAACTTGTCAAATTGGTTCATTCGAGTCCTAAAATTAACACCGTCTATTTTACTAACGGAAAACGTTAATGTGGCTTATTTTAATATTTTTTTCTTTCCTACATGGCGATGACGTGACTAAAATATGAAACATATGACT
Source organism: Syzygium oleosum (assembly GCF_021117445.2). Classification (NCBI taxonomy): domain Eukaryota; kingdom Viridiplantae; phylum Streptophyta; class Magnoliopsida; order Myrtales; family Myrtaceae; genus Syzygium; species Syzygium oleosum. Next base: position 11,083,301 of record NW_026607487.1, read on the forward strand.
AAAACAACGTCGGTTTGCCCCACCATCGCCGGCGATGGTAGAGTGGCGGCGGCTACGACTTGCAGCCCTCCTCGCTGGACTTCTCCTCCTCTCTTCCTCCCCTTTTCTTTTTAAAAATCCACATCATCATTTTCCATTAGTAAGTTTAACGGTATTAATTTTAGGAATTGAATGAACCAATTTGACAAATTTTAGGACTTGATAGAACTTTTTGTAATTTTTAGGACTCAATTGTACTTTTTTGACAGGTTTAGGATTTTTAGTGAACATATCTCAATAATAAATTCTTTGCAATACATTAATTAATGGGCTTTTGCATGGTACAGTAGCGGCAAAAGAATCATTAGACAAGCGAAGTTATGATGTAGCATTTTATATCTGGCTGCTGGATTCATTTCAATAGGAAGTACAAGTTCTTATTTCATGACTCGATTTATGGTGTAACTATAGATCTATCGAAATGGGTCCAAAAATCTTGATAAGGCCACCAGAATTAACTAAGCGGGTCAATTCGGGTTGGGTCATTTTTCACCCGACCCGACCCGACCCGACTGTTTGACGGGCTTAAGCATAATTTATACAAATCCTTATTTAACTGGGTAATTTCTTTTCTTTCCTTTTCAATTGCAAAGATTTCTATGTCACGACATGTCTTGTTATTGTCGCGATTTATCTCGAAAGCCTTCATGTTCACGGCATTGAACATGACTCGAGGGTTTATCGAAAGCGATCGCGGTGTGGTGTGGCCAAGAGGTGGTCATGGCGTGCGTCTCTATCATAATCGTCTACGATCACATGCCGCTTGAATTGACCTTTCCTTAATCACCCAATTGAAAGGACAAGAATCGATTCCAAAATCCACGAGAACCAAAACCAGAGGAAAAATCTCGCCGCAGCCTTCTTTGATTCGGCCTGGCCCGTTGCTTCTTTGACTATCTAGAGAAAAGTCTTGGGACGGTTCGGAATTAGTTCATTCGCCCAACTAACAACTGCCAACAAAACCCATTATGTCTCGAAAAGGAACAGATTATGTCCGATTCATCACATGTCGAGAATCGTAATTTGGACCGAACATCCATCTTCGAGACGCAAAAAGAGATCGATTCTTCCGATAGTTTCGAGTCTTTATTTAGATTCCGAGGACGAGGAATCCTGCCCTTTTCTAGTGTACGAATCAAAGGATTTGACGGTCATTTTTGCACGCATGGGGACGCAGAGAACAACCGTTTATGGCTCCGTATCGTGCATGATTCGTGCGATTTGACTTTCTTTTGGGACGAAAAGTTTGAAAACCTTTCCCAAAATTGATAGGTAAAGTGGCTTATGGGATCGCGTTGCGGTTTTAAAGGTATAGATATATTTAGTTCTAAATATATGACGAAAAGCAAGATTTTGCTTGTCTCGACGAAGAATTTGTTGGGATTTGTCACCAAAATCCCATAGAATTGAATGAGAAGTGTGTGGGTGAAAGTGTCCCACATAGGGTAGAAGAGAGATGGAAGATGGTTCAAATAGTTGAGCCTCACAAATGGGTTTGGGCCCCAAGGGGTACCCCACTTTTGTGGAAGAGAGAGGACCTATGTCAAGCTAGGTCGGTCTACCCGCCGCCGTCCGTCCGTCCAGCTCGGCTCGGCTCGGCTCTCTATCGGTTTTTTTATTTTTCGAACAGACACGTTGTTTAGAAATTATTTATTTATTTATTTTTTGGACAAACAAACATGTCTGTTCGTGAGGTTCGGTTCGCCCGAACGAAAACCGAAACCCTTTCGCGCGCCTGTTCACGAACCAAACCGGTTCAAGGCTCGGCTCGTGACTGTTCACGTAGAACCGAACGAAATTGTTTGTTCGGTTGGTGACTCTTCAGTTTCATCCTTATATATCCGAAATTCCTTGGTGACTATTCATTATATATATGACGAATTGAACATTTCGGAAGTCTCTGGGCATTTCATATTTTCACGGCATTCTGCTGCACTCTCATTCTTCATCGTAGTCATCTTTTGTGCGATTATTCTGCGAAGTTGCGTTCGAAGATTTCCTTTGAACAAGTACCGCTTCATAGGAAAGGCGATCCGTTCTATCCTGGGAGGCAATTGTTCAACGACCTTTGGGTACCGGTAGAGGGGACAAATTGTCTTAAGGACACAACGTGAACTCGTTGGGCTCGGATCAATCGTCAAATTCGGATCACTCATTTCAGGTTTGTCAAACAACTTTACTTTATATGCACATACAAACACGTGTATATTGAACAACAGAATTCGAGCAAAGCTCGGCGTAAAAGAAGAGTCATCCATTTGACTTGGGGAAAATTGCCCAAAAAGTCCCGAACGTATTGCATTTTTGAAAATTTAGTTCTAAACCTTTTAATAATTGGCAAAACGTGAAAATGTTTAGGGTTCTATTGGCAAAATCGAAAGGTTTATAACTGAATTACTAAAAGTGCAACGGGTTTATGACTTTTTGGATAATTTTCCAATTTGACTTGTGTCTCTGCGCCAAAAGCGAGCGATTTAGTCCTAAACCCATTGTACGTATGCATAAACTTTCGAATTTCGCAAATTTAATCATAAACCCTTTAGCGTAGTTTTGATGTAGTCCTTCAATGTCAATTTTCACTGGAAATCGCCGACGTGGCGGTGTAGCACATAGGACGGCTAGCGATGACTAGACCGTCACGTCGACAATTTTTAGCAAAAATTGACCCGGGGACTACATTGGATTTTTGCGCAAGCGTTCGTAACTAAATTGACAAAGTTGAAAACTTTAGGATCGAATTGGTATCGTAGAATAGGTTTACGACTAACTGGATTATTATTCTAGACAACGCCTCGGTTTCGAAAAGAAAGCCGACTTTTGGAATCGTGCAAAGAAAGAAAGATAGAGAATTCTCGGACCATGTTTAATTCGCGTTTTAAGCGGGTCTTGCTTAATTCCATCCTGGTTGATTATCCTTGCCTCCTTATCTGCATAACTGCCGTTCATTCAAAGCAAAGAAGAGAATCCCTCCTTGGATGTTTCGCTCTCTTTGATTTAACATACACGGCACGATCTGCATTAAGAGTGCATTTGGTAATCAATCTGTTATCGAAAATAATTTCTGCTCAGAAATAATTTTTTTTATTCGGTTCCTAGAAACAATTTCTAAGAATTTGAAAGCGTTAGGTAACTGCCCAAAATTTCTATTTCTGGATTAGAAAAAGAATATAAATGCGTTTGGTAACTGTACAAATTTTTTTTTAATAATATTTTGAATTTTTTAATATTTCTTTCTTTTTTTTTCTTCTTCTCCTTCCTTGGCCCATGGCTAAGGCTGGCGAGGGCGTCGCGGCCGATGGCCGGCGAGGGTGAGGGCCGGACCCTCGCGGCCTAGGCGAGGGTGAGCCTCACCCAAGCCGCCATGGTCCAGCCCTTGCCCTCGCCGGCCACCGGCCACAGGCTAGGAAAGAAGAAAAAGAAGAAAAAAAAATTTCTTTTCCATTTCTGAGTTTTGTTTCCAGAATCAAGAATCAACTTTTTTTTTATTCTTGATTCTGTTCCAAAATTGATTTTAGGAAAAAATTTGTGCCTGGGACCAAAAACTTTACCACACGAATTTCTGTTCTTTTTTTATTCCCGGGAACAAAAGAATAAAATCAAGTACTGTTTTACCGGTTACCAACCAGACCCTAATCTTGTCTTGACTGTTAAGACAACCTCCCAATCCATGTTTGGGACATCATAGAACCCATTTAAGGATCTAATTGCGCCAAAAAAGGAAAACTTGAGACTTAAAAGGGGATTTACACGTTAAATTTGTATTCGAGATCGATGGATTTTTTGGTTACAACGATGTGGCGAGTCACTGGAATCATTGCTTTGAAATTATCATGTTGTTGAGTTCGAGATCGAAAACAAGATAAGGAGTCGCAAAAGCCGTCTCTAACAATATACCAAGCTGCTATGGACAACTTGGATCTTCAGATGTTCGACGGTTGGGTGATTGTTGTCGAGATTGAATTCGATTGCAATGGTGTCAAGGAGACGAGATCATTGAGGTCGACGATTGATTCGTTGTACCTTCATAAAAGTACCATTTTTGTGCATTATGTCTCAACATTACACCATTTGAACATTGATTTGTCAATGGAAATGACACATACGATCGACTAGGGATGGGAAGGACACTTGTGGCTAACGTCTCTTGTGTTCTTAACGCGCTTAAACAGTGAAAAATTATCGGTTGCTTTTAGAGTGCATTGTTCAGCACTTACAAGCAACTTTGTACCTCAAGACGCGATTTTAAAGACTTTTGTCTGTTAGGTCATCCGGAAAGGAAAACAAAATATCATGTTCGGTGTTTGGTGATGTCTTCTGGACCAGATATATCTAGATAAAATACCATATAAGAAATCTGGATTATGGGTGGGATAAACCCAAATTGAATATATATCTTTTAAAAAACGACTTAACAATTTTCTTCCAAGATATAGTGATGGATTGACGTAGTTGGCTTCGCTTGCCATCACGCAAGGACCACCTCCATGGTAACTAATTATTGTCACTTCCGACCAATGTGCGATCATCATCGCCTCTGACTGTCGATCAATCGATCGTGTTTTGACGACTGAGGGTGAAAATGAGAAGTTACGCGTCATATGACTATCACCATCGAAGAACGCAAATCATTTCACGAGTGCGCCAAATCCTTCGAGGTCGTCGTCCACAATAGAGGCCTGTCCACCTTCATTTCTTGCTGCCCCAGTGCCACCCACCAGTGCATCTCTGTCCACCTCCTCTTCGCCCTTTACTACCTCTACATAGGCTTCGACGTCAAGTGGCACTCGAGCTTCGTGCGTGGCGTCCACCACCCTATTGCCTGTACATTGGCTATTTACGCCTTGGTTACTAGATCGCCGTGAGCACTACCTCCCTAGTCACTTTGTGACGCCCTCGATGACCTAAGGCTCGTTTTCGTCGGTGTTCGAATCGCCTTTGATACGGTGAAGCTGAGCCAGGATTACGATCTGAAGGTTGAGATGCGGTGGATTCGGCGAAACTAGCGGCGAAGGAGATGAACCGGAGGGAGCTGAAGAGAGCAAATCTGATACGCTGGCAAGGGAGCTGTGAGATCTAGATATTGCGAGAAATTGCAGTGAGATTTTCAAAGATTTTTAATACTATTTTGGATTGCCCCAAAATGTGATGGGATTTTCTACAATCTAGAATATAATTGGAGAACTTCTAATCCATCAAATCCTATCTAAATCTGAACGACCAAAAGTAACGTAGTGTTTTGCTTTGCAAATGCTCAACGCTCAAGGTAAATCTCCTTTTACTTCGGCTTTGAAGCTTTTAAAGAAAGCAACTTTAGGGGATTATGAATCTTTTTTTTTTTTTTCAACTTTCCTATGCCAAAATATCTAAATTCCAACTCTATTACCACAAGTGGAGCAGAGAGGGGTTGTTTCACTTGGGGTCGCGCGACATCGACTTTGCCTCGTCTAGGGTCATGCGACCTCAGAGGCTGATCACCCGGGGTCGCGCAACGTCGGTACCACTTAAGCTATGCTGAACAAGTACTTGGTGATGTGTTTATCAAATACTATTTGCTTTTCGTGAAATTTTTGTAAGTAGTATTATTTTTGGGTTCCTTTTTGCCTAGCTTTTTGGGGGGGGGGGGGGGGGCCTTTCGACACGCACGGGGTCTCCTAGGTCCACACGTGATTAGCCAGCTAGCCCCACCCACGCATCGTTCATCGTACAACCATCGCAGGACCAACACGTACCACATCATTTTTTTTTCTCCTTCTTTTGGCTTCAATTGATTTTTCCTTTTTTCTCGATATTCCTTCTTCTTTTTTCCTTTTTCTATTTTCCGAAAAATAAAAATGCGTGCGCTTATTAGTGGCGTCCGATGGAATTTGTGAATTACGGAGCGCCTCTTTTGTACTTTCCCTCCTCCCCACGCGCTATAATCATTTTCCCTACATTTTAGGCCTTGTGGGGTTCCCCCTCCGGTCAATAATACCCGAAAAAACAAAGAGAGAAGAAAGGCACTTTTATTTCTATTTTCTCATTAAAATTCAAAATATTCTTCAAATTTCGGAAAAGATAATGGGAAGAGTTATAAGTGCATCTGCTTATTAACGTACGAAATGTTAGGAAACTTTTAAGAAATTTGAATTCGAGAAAAATCAAAGTGTTTTTGAACTTTAAGATTTGAGAAAATTTCAAATTAAATAAAAAATAAAAAAAGAAAAGGAAAAAAGCCACAAAAAGCTCCAAATTACGTCAATTATACGACACATATATCCCGATTTTTTTTGACACCAAAAACCATAAATTATACTCACCGTGATACATTTACCCTAAACTTTTTCTTGTGACATAAATAGCCCTAAACTCTTCTGTTTGATGATTTTTTGGGCAAAAACAAGTCGTTTTTATTTCACTCACGTAAAAAACAATTAGAGTTCACGTAAGCAAATTTTTAACAGTTTCTATTAACAAAACCTTGATAGAAGAGGGTAAATGTACCACACGAGTAAAAGTTTAGATTTTTCTTTGCGTAGGAGAAAAAAAGTTTGGTGACATAGTTCAGGATTTTCCGATGAGTTCCGCCTAAAAAGGAAAAGGGGCTGAATCCGAAAACGGATCTCCACTAAAATAATCCGCGCCCCCGGATTAAAATATTCACGTTGAATATTTCGTGAAAAATACAAACAGAATTCGGCGCAACGTAATGCCACGTCACGAATTACATCCCGAACAACAATAAATACGCAAAAACAAAATTAAAAAAAAAGAGAGAAAAGAAACTGCGGAAAAAATAATTTCAGCCTCCCTCTCTCTCTCTCTTGCTCTCGCTCTCGCTCTCATCTTTAGAGCTTGGATTTTTCCCCTCGACGCCCCCGTCTCTCTCTCTCTCTCTCCTCTCTCTCTGGCTCGTCCTTCTCGATCTTCACGGCTCATCGGAATCCCCCGGAATAATTAGGGTTTTTGGGAGCTCCCCCGCCGGAGCATCTCCGGCCGGCAGCCGCCGCCGCTCAGAAGCTCGCTCGCTCGCTCCGCTCCCCGTCCAGCCGCAGACTGGATTCGCTCCTCTTCCACCGAGGGGCGCTTCGGATGTGAGCCGCTCTCCGCTCTCCGCCACCCCCGCCCTCCCCGCCCTCCCCCGCCGTTTCCGCTGCTCCGAAGATGTTCTGGAAGCTCCCAGTCCTGTCCGCCTCGTCTCCGGTGAGTTCGATTCTTCATCCCTAATTTCCAACCCCCCCCCTCCTCGCTCGGCCGACTCTCCGGATTGTATCCGGCGAGCCAGGAGTTGCCTCCGCTCGTGTCTCGGTTTCTGTCCATTTCGAGAATCGGGATGTCGGGAGCTCGCGGTTGGATTCTTTTGTTTTTCATGTACTCGATGTGCGCGCGCGCGCGCAATACCCCCGGCAATCAGAGGTTCGTGCGTTAGCTAGATGCGTCCTGAGTTATTCTTTGTGCCGACAGCGGCGGCGGCGTCGTGGTAGGTTTCTCAATTCGTGGTGTCGGATCGTGTTTTGGTCTCTGGGGATTCGGCTGAGAGAGTTGAAGTAGATGTGAGGTCCTCGTCTTTAGTTGTTTTAGATTTAGTCGATGCGTCGAGTGCTCTATGTTCGAGTGTGTTGTGCGCTGGCGCTCTGCTCGGGCATCTCGCCGTGTTAAGCGAATGCATTGCGCGAGTTCTCTTGTTGAATTGTTGGTTGAGATTTGAATTACTTTCGAGGATTCTTTTCCTTGTTGGGCTTGTCTGAGATGATCTTCTAGGTAGTTACCATATTAGTTTGATCAAACAGTTTTTGTTTGCCTCGGAAAACGAAGCATTAGTTGAAATGGAACTTCACTGAATTTGGTTTCTCTTGTATCCTGCTTTCCTAGTGTTGCAGTGTGTGCTGTACCCTCTGTTCTTTTTCTTAAGTAAAAGTCTGAGAATGCATCTGCGTTTGCTCATGACTTGAGTAGTACCTCTGAACTTCTTGTTGATTTTACAGGTAGAGTCACTACTTGACAAGGAAAATTACACATTGGAGGAGCTTTTGGATGAAGAAGAGATTATCCAAGAATGCAAAGCTTTAAACAGTCGTCTGATTAATTTGTAATTTCTTTTTGTGTCACTGAGGATATTTCCTTGAATTTACAGTTTTTTTATTATCTTATTCATGTGAATGTTTTAGCACAAAGTTTTCATACATTTGGATAATTACCCTCCACTGGATGTTGATGCATGTAAAGCCACACTGATTGTGGCATGAAGTAGAGTTTTATTCATGCATTAGATGCTTACCAGATATACATATTTTCAGCCTACGAGACAGAGCTCAAGTGGAGCAGTTGTTGCGGTATGTCATTGAAGAACCTTCTGAAGATGCTGACAGCAAACATGCTTTCAAGTATGATCCTCTGCCACGACAGAAGAGAAGTAATGCTCATTATGAACTGTATATTTTTCTTCATTGACAATTTGGAATCTGCCACATTTTCAGGTTCCCCTTTATTGCCTGTGAGATATTTACTTGCGAGATCGATGTTATTCTCAAGACTTTAGTGGAGGAAGAGGAGGTTTTGGTTTACAAGTTTTCATGATAGTCCTTGTTTTTATGTGTGTTAGAGTGTATGCAACAGTGGCACTCTTTTTCTAATCATGTTTTTTTGTTTAATTGTTGCTCCAGCTAATGGACTTGCTTTTCTCATTCTTGGATCCAAACCGTCCTCATAGTGCATTGCTTGCCGGTTACTTTAGCAAGGTATACTTTTAAGTGATGCAAAAATGGTGTTTGATAATTTGGTGAAAGGCTTCCTGCTCAACCTTCTATCCAGTGCGCTTCAAATAACCATTCGAGTAATGAAATAGGATTATTAATACTTTGGTGACATGAGGATTTTCAGTCCTCTGTTCAATAAGTACAAAATGTTCGGTGCTTATGAATTTCGCCACTTGAAAGTACGGGTTCTTGCTTCAAGCATCCAGTTAAAATGGTTTATTTTTCATTGCAGGTGGTTATATGTCTCATGTTGCGGAAGACTGTTCCACTTATGAATTACGTTCAAGTGAGTTAAATACTAGACCACTCATGATTTCACCTTGCTTGATATTTTAACAAATCTCTTTTCTGTAGCATTCCTTTCATGATGCGGAGGGAAAGATTAGGGGAAAGTTTTACTTCCTCTTTCAATTCGAGTTCAACTAACCATTTAGTGTGTTGGTGATGTTGTTAAAGAGTCTAAATGTCCAACTTATTACAAAATATTTGAGCCATGAAAATCCCACTTGCATGGCGGCGAAGTTGGTTGGGGGGAGGGGGGGGGGGGAGGGGACTGCATTGTGGTACTGTGATCCAATAATTTATTTTTGTTTGCTAAATCAGTAATGTTATTCAGTCAAATCGGGCAAAGAGACAAATGATCCAATATTTCATAGAACAGGTTTTGGCATGGTATTGAGTTTTAGGGATTCTATTGTAATCATCCATAGTCGAGAAGTTCTTCTGTTATGGCGATATCAATCCTGAACTAGTGCGATTGCGGGGTGTTAGGCTTGGATATACTAGATGGTTATTGGTACTCCCTCCCTCTCTCCCTCCCTCTCCCTCCCTCTCCCTCCCTCCCTCTCTCTCCCTCTCCTTCCCTCCCTCTCTCTCTCTCTCTCTCGCTCTCTCTCTCTCTCTCTCTCTCTGATATTTTGGCTTGGAAAACATCTTAGGCCGGGCTTATGAAAGTAATCTGATTCAGGACGCTGGCTGGGGTGTTTAAATTTCCAAAGGGTGTTATTTGCTCGTAGATCACATCTTATACCTTATATATACAGGTCTTTCCCTGCTGATCATAATGCCGTAATTTTGCATTTTTGTTCATGGCGCTCCTCACTTTATACTCTCTCTGCGTGTTTTTGTCTGCACGACAAGCATCTTTGTTAGGACTCAGCAAGATTGATTGAAAAATTAGAGGTTTCTCTTCTGTGTCTCTTGAGTTCTACTCCTGTTAAGCTTGTTTGAGAGAAATGGAGTGCTGTTGAACTGATAAATGCACGCTTGATTTCCAAGTCATGGATCTCGTCATGTTACCGTTAAACTTACAATCTATGATTAACTGGTTGATTTATTTTTGCATCCAATGTTACTTTCTTGTAATTATTGGTACCATTTTCTTCTTATAGGCTCATGAGGATGTTTTTCGCAAGCTTGTTGATTTGATTGGAATTACATCAATCATGGAGGTAAGTGATATTTCTCCCTCGTTGCACTTAATCATAAACTCACTTGATTGAGGTTGCTATCATACTGTAACCATGTAAAGTGCTTGTTCATACTTTTTTAATGAAAAACCTTTTTACACAGGTATTGGTGCGACTGGTTGGTGCTGATGACCATGTCTATCCAAATTTTTTGGATGTGATGCAATGGTTAGCTGAGAGCAATCTGCTGGAAATGATTGTTGATAAACTGAGTCCATCTGTAAGTGGCAATTGTTGCATTTTTATTTTTGGATGTATCCAAATGTCTGTTGAGAAACTGAGTCCATACCCATTTTCAATCCCCACCTATCAATTTTTCTCCCTTTCCATTTTTCAAACAGAGCCTTGGCAACATTCTAATGACTCTCTTTCTTTATGTTGATCAGTGCCCTCCTGAAGTTCAAGCAAATGCTGCTGAAACACTGTGTGCCATTACTCGAAATTCACCATCAGCTTTAGCCACAAAACTTTCGTCTGAGAGGTTTGTCTCATTGTCATTGACTTGTTTCCTTTATTTGGTGGTTTGTAATTTCTAGTATGGGTCCGTTTCCATGAGTGCCTTTTTAAACAGCTTTTGATGTTTGTTATGATCCATGCAGCTTTGTTGAAAGAGTCTTTAGTCATGCATTGGAAGAGTCACCTTCAATATCTGGCCTTGTCCACTCACTTTCAGTCTGCATCTCTTTGCTGGATCCAAAAAGATCGGCGGTTTCTTCCTCTTTGCTTCATTCTTTCCGCAGTCAACACATGTATGAGTGCCCGATAACTGTTAATGCAGAGACTATTAACGCAATGCTTCCAAGGCTTGGTACGTCTGAATACTTTCTGCTTTGATATCATTGCAAAACATGTTGAGAGGCTGCTCTTTTCTCATCCCAAGCATGCTGTTTATGTGTTTCAGGTGTATGAGACAGGTTTATGCACATTTTGTTCTGTTCAATAGATAGTTGTATATGCTTCACTATGATAAGGCAATTTCTCTTTTGATTTAGAAATTCTTAGAGACATTGGAGAAACTTTTTCTTGATTGCTTGCATTTTATATTAAATTGTCATGGTGCTCCAATATTGATGCTCATGTAAAGTGAAGACTTTGTCCGGTCATCTCTGTGTGTGGTGCAGATCATGTGATTTGACCTATTATAATAGAGTGCTCTCTATGCATTCTGTGGTATTCTTCTCTCCTTGCTGTAAGCCTGTAAGGATTCTGTTGGTTGAGAGAGGTTTTTATAGGATTGAGTGGAGGTCATTGTTCCACCTTTGCTGTCTGTCATGTGGGCTGACATCAAGTATTAAAAGAAACCCACCTCGTATAGTGGAGATAGGTAATCTCTGAAATTGCTTAAGTTGTGTTGAAGTTACTAGTCATATGAGTTTGACTCAGAGTCTGTGTCATTAGGAGCCTCTTGGGTGAAAGATTGTAAATGTATCATCGATATTGAGTCTTGAGCCCTTAGAGGCGTTGAAATTCATTTGGAGTGGGATCCTATAACCACATGCTAGCAGAGTTTCTGTGCATCAATTTACATTTGTTTCTACTGCAATAACTGATATAATCAGGTCACTTCTCAAGTTGAGGCTCTGTGATTTTGTTCTTACTTTTCAATTAATTGATCTCCAGGTGACTTGCTTGTGCTTTTGAACGTGTCATCAGACCAGAGGGTACTGCCCACAACATATGGAGAACTTAGGCCACCTCTTGGGAAGCATCGTCTAAAGGTTGGTGCAAGTTCTTACAGCATATACTTTTTGCTTATTACTGAGTTCAACTTACCTTATTTTTGATATTAATATGATAAGCTGGAGTAATTTGTTGCGGACCTTTATGATCTTATTTTCTGCAAGACTGTAGGTGATGGTTTTTTTTCTTTCCATTTCTCTTTTGTAGATTGTGGAGTTCATTGCAGTGTTGATGAGAACTGGCAATGAAGCTGCCGAGAAGGAATTGATTAGCTCAGGAACTATTCTGCGGGTTCTGAATCTTTTCTTTGAGTAAGATTCTTCTTTTTTGCAGTTTGAGCACAAGAAACTGCGTTACTTATGACTAATACCTTCAGATTTTGTGATCTTTTTTCTGAGAGTTTCTTCATTAAAAACTCGTACATGTATTTTTGCTTGCAGGTACCCTTACAACAATGCTTTGCATCATCACGTGGAGAGTATCATATCATCATGCTTTGAAAGCAAGAGCACAGAATTGGCCGATCATCTATTTCGAGATTGCAATTTAATAAAGAAAATGTTAGAAACAGATAAACAGCCTGTTCTTTCTGGTGGTGATGATAAGGTAGACACGTGCTTCAAATGCAAAATTATGCCATGTCAATTATCTGATCAAGGCCTTAGAGTCCTTAATTATTTTACAAGCGATGCAACATCGTTGTAACCCGCTGGACTCACCTTAATTCTGAATTAAATTTGATGAAAGGGGAAGCTTTATTGACATAGGCTCCAGGATTTTCCGTAGAAAGTCTATTATGTTTGTAAAGTCTGGATTTTGGTGCTCCTTGTGCAGCCAACATTACCCGCTGCTGGAAAACGAGCTCCTAAAGCTGGGAATCTTGGACACATTACTCGGATCTCCAATAAGCTCATCCAACTGGGTAGTATCAATAGCCATATTCAGAACTATCTTCAGGTGGGAAGGTGTTTTTTGCTCCTTTTGCATTAGTTTCTAAAAGGTACTTCATTATCAAAGATCTCATATAATTGTTACTTAATCTTAGCTTTACCACTATCTATTGACCTCGATTAGGATGAATTGAAATTTAAGTGCTCCCACATTCGTGCTTCAGATATTTTCTTATTTCATTACCTAACTAGTGAATATTGTAGACTATATTTGTACTCCCATTATTTTTTAATGATGCTTGTATTTTTTGATATGAATTCTTACTCCTACGCAGTTGATCTACACTGGGAAAGTCGGTTCTTGTTAGGTGTTATTCCATTGTGTATCTGTTTGGGCACTAACCATTACTGTTGTTACTTGCTATCCTCATAATCGAATCTTCTAGGGGGTCATTAGTATCCTTTTTATTCGGTCATGCACTTGTATTCCTCTCATCTTAAGTTCTGTTTGGGTTGGGCAACTATTTCCCGATTCTTTAGTTATGAAGTGTGGTTTATTATTTGCCTAGTGAAATAGCTCACATGTATGCGTGTGCAAAATATGAAAAAGATGTTAATAGAGGAAGAAAGGTGTGATTTGAGTTATTTTAAGAAATGTGTTTGAACTGTTGCTGTTGCTAGAGGCGGGGGGCGGGGGAGGTTATTTAAGTGAGAGATCTTTGGGTCAACATGATGGCTACAATGGCATTTTGTCTGCCATTTCAAAATGTAATGTCATTATTCAATAAATGGCTAGCTTTGGTGGGAGAATATTTGGGGTTCAAGGTCACCTTTGGGTTTGCCTCATAGGAAAAAAGAGATGTTCAAGATATTAATCACTGAGGACTTTTCAGATAGTCCTGTTGTATAGCTTTCACAATCTCTGCTGACACATTCTTGTTTACAATGTTTACTTTAGGAAAATAGTGAATGGAGTGAGTGGCAAGCTAATGTTCTTCAGGAGCGTAATGCCGTGGAAAATGTCTTCCGCTGGGCATGTGGGTAAGTTCTTGCATAAATTTCGGTGTGCGTTGGTGGAGAAATTGTCACCATGTCAGTGGCTTGCCAATCACTTTGTTGGTTTTTTTTTTTCTGAAATCTGGGGTTTAAGTAAATTTTAGATATGACTTCCAAAGAGGTTGCAATTTTTCTTTTAGTATCGTGTCATGGCACATTTACTACATTCATTCCTTTCTACATGTGTTAAGACAAACTAATTCTGGAATTCAAAAACTTCTAAAACAAGTATTAAGTTATGCATAATTGAGGTTACATGAGCTTGTTGCTGTTGCCTGTTCAGGTGCAGGACCATATTATTCTTTTTCCCTAACATCCTCCCCTCTTTTAAAATCTTAATCTTGGTATGCATCTTCTTATGGACAAAAATTCCCATCAGCATTGTCTCTTCTCTTTGAATTTTCATGCACATTTTCGCAATTGTTCTCATGCTTCCGTTGTTGCTGAAGAGAACTTCTCCTTAACATCTGCAGCCGCCCAACTGCATTACATGATAGGACGAAGGATAGTGATGAAGATGACCTACATGACAGAGATTATGATGTAGCAGCCCTAGCAAATAACTTAAGTCAGGCTTTGAGATACAAAATATATGGAAATGAGGATGCAGAGGTAATCTTGCACTTTTAATATTTTCCTTTTTTAACTGAACTTACATCGTCTGCCCTATTACCTTTTAGTTGAACTTACATCTTTTTCATTGTAGGATCATGGAGCTCTTGATCGAGATGATGAGGTAATAATAATTATCTAGAGTGTTCATGTCAGACTGGCATAATTTGACTCAAGGGTAACCCTGGAAGTGATTTTTAACCATGTTTTGAATTGATGTTCATAATGCAGGATGTTTACTTTGATGATGAATCTGCTGAAGTTGTTATATCATCCCTCAGACTTGGTGATGATCATGGGAGGTAATTCTTCACGTAATCGACAATAGTTGAGTTCCAGTGATAATCTGGAAAAGAAGTCTGGACACAGGAATTAGTTCTCTAGGAAAGTTGCGGTTAATATTACTCACACCCTCTTAATTGTTCCATTACATCTTAAAAAATGGAACATATTCAAAAGTAGGCTATAACATCAGTTAAAGGCGGCTTTTCATCTTCATTCAGTGCAGCTAAAGAAATTGTTGTCATTTGATGTGTGAATGGTTTCTCTTGATTTTCTATTTACTTTACTTGGTGCAGATCCCTCTTCTGGGCCTCCATTGCATTACGCTGCTTAGTTAATGCAGCGATTTCGAATTGTTGCCTGCTTTTGGTGAACTGCTCATCTATAATGACAATGTTACATCCATTTGTTTATTTGGTGCAGTAGTTTGTTCACAAACTCCAATTGGTTCACATTCCAAGATGACAGAATGGATGATGCAAATGTTGGTGCTTCGTCTATGGAGGTGATGGATGAAATAAATCTGAATGGAGCTGCAAATGGCGGCAACAGCAGTAGTGATGACGAGGTGGTTGTAGGAGAGGATGAAGTCTTAACTGGGGCTAAAGACTCCCCCAATGTCACATCCACTTCAAATTCGAATTTACCAAATGGAAGTGCTCCCTCGGCCCCAGGTTTCTTCCGTTTTGGCATGTCCGACAGTGAGGATATATTCGGCGACAGACCTTTACCAGAGTGGGTGGGATGGGCCGAGTCAGCAGATTTGCAGATAGGTGGTTCAAGTGTGAATCCATTTGTTGATCATGATGACTCAGTTGACAAATTTTCCGGTCAAGTTGAGGTGGCGCCAGATGTCAGTCCTTCCTCAAGCGCAGAACCTGTACTATCTAATGGCTCAATTGCCAGTACCGGCTCCAGTGACAGTTCAGGGGGAAGCGACGCAAGTCAGAAATCTGCTGCTGTACCCTCATTGTTCGAAGAGGATGTGGAATTTGTGGGCTTGGAATTAGAAGGAACCCAGAAGGCGATGGAGCAGGCTTTGAAGGAGGGGATAGTTGGGGAGGCAGCCCCATTGAAAAGGAACATGACTCCTAAGACACCTGAAAAAGATAAGTCTGATGAGGGCGAGGAGGGGATCAAGGAGTTTAATGACGCAAACTATTGGCGGGTCGACCAGGAGGTTGCAGTCTTGGAGTAATGTAAGGTTCAACTTGATCCTCTGTGCGATGCTTGAATTATGGAAGGTCAGATCTGTCATCTTCAACCCGCCCACATTTGCCCGGGAAAGGCTTAAGAAGAACACAAGCTATGTACAGTGTAATTTTGCTTTCCGAATAGGGGATTGGATGGAGGGTTATCAATTTGTCTGTTGCTGGTTAATCTCTTATGTTATTGATGATTCCCGGGCTTTTTCCTCGTCGCTGATTTGGGGTTCCGCCTATTTTTTTTCCTCTTGATTTTGTTGTGGCTTAGAAGTTACCCCAACCCCCAACTTCTGAAATTACATTTTAGACTGAAAGGACCAAAACGATTTCCCTACCAAGAACGATGTAGACTCAAGTCGTCCCTTCCCATTGTTATCTCTGTGGCTAGACAGACATACGTGATGCCCGTGAACTGCAATTCTTTCTCGGGAGACAATTTGGGTTTTAGACATTTCCCACCTTTGTCCCAAGGTACTGATTTACGATGTGGTTTGAAGTTAGTCAACAATGGCGTATTGATGGTGTCTGGTGTGATGACTTCTGAGAAGATAAATCTGGATGTTGATGGTGGCTTTGTGGCAAAATTTCGTGGCATTGCTATGGCAGGGTCGGCATAAATGGTTGGTGCCAAACCTTGGCACCGTCGTCCATGATTATTCTATAATCGTTGCGGGGATGGTGACCATCTTGTGGTTGTTGTTGGATCGCTCTCTCTCGGATGCGGGTGACGGCGTTGTGCGGGGGTTGCCGCTCTTTAACAACGACCACCAAGTGACCTTTGCACTCAGGTGGCCATTTTATGTGAATTTCTTAGTTAATTCTATCACGATCGTTACTTCTTTCTTTTTAGATTAGGGAATTCGTTTCTCTAATTTTAAATATACACATTTCATTTGATTTGTGTGCAAGTTTAGAAAATTAATTCGCAAAATTTCTTTTCACTCAAACAAACACACCCTATATAATATTATTAAACAGAACAGGGTCATCAAAGAGGATATCATCTCTTTGTTGAGGTTTTTGTTCGTGCATATTTTTGAAATTTAATTGATTGCATGGTAAAAGTCAAAGCCCCTCTGAATTATCTTCATAGCTTCGTAATGATGATTTCGTCTTAGATAAAATCAACATAAAGTTACATTCCGGAAAATTAAAATTAAAATATATTAAAAAAATTAAATATCGTGCAGAAAAATAAACTTTCAGCAATATGATTCCCCATTTTAAGGTCAGCCCGCAATGTGGAATTATGAAACATGTTGAGATTTCGCACATGCATGTTTTTATTTTTTATTTGATTTAGTCCTTTATTCGTTCGTACCAATGGATATATAGGAGCAACAGCAAAAACGATTGAATACCAAATTTTGTATATATTATGATAAATGGATATCCAATCTAAGAGTAACTACATGAACAATAAAATTAAAAAAAAATAAAATTGCCCATCTTCAATTTTTTTTTAAAGGGAAAAGATCACAAAAAATCCCAAACTATGCCAATTGTGACACATTTACCCATAACTTTTTTTTATGACACCAAAAATCCCAAACTATATACATTATGACACATTTACCCTCCGTTAGGGTTCTGTTAAAAATTTCTGTTAAAACTTTGACATGGCGCTCGCGTGGCGCAACATAAGGAAAAATTTTTTTAAAAAAATTCTAAACAAGTTACTGTTCATTGCGAGTTACCGTTTATCATCTTCAAAGTTAGTGTTTATCGTCTTCTCGCTCGGCCAGAGCTCTTCCATAGCTCGTATGTCGCTGCCCATTGCCTTTTAGACCTCCGGGAGCTTCGTCGTAGTTGCAGACCATGGTGGCCGTGAGCTCGAAGCTTGGTCATGGCCGCTCCGCTCGAGCTTGAAGCTTGGTCATGGTGGCTGCTCGAGCTCTTCCTCTTCTTCATCATCAGGCCAAGCTTCGAGCTCGAGCGGCTGCCATGGTCGATAGTTACGACGAAGCTCCTGGAGGTCTAGGCAAAGATCCACTTCGGCCAAGCTTCGAGCTCGAGCTACCGCCATGGCCAAGCTTCGAACTCGAGCGGAGCGGCCATGGCTAAGCTTCGAGCTCTCTGCCGTCATGGTTGGCAGCTACGACGAAGCTCCTAGAGGTCCAGGCGGCAGTGGGTAGTGACGGACGAGCTCCGGAAGAGCTCTGGCCAAGCGAGAAGATGATGAACAGTAACTTCGAAGACGATGAGTAGTAACTCGTGAAGACAATGACTTTTTTTTTAATTTTTTTCTGATGTGGCACCACGTGAGCGCCACGTTAGCGCCATGTCAGAGTTTTAAAGGAGATTCTTAACAAAACCCCAACGAAGGGTAAATGTGTCACATGTGCATAATTTGGGATTTTTGGTGGTCTTTTCCCTTTTTTAAACGTATACACAATTATAGAAAATAGAAAAATTCAAATTTTTAAGTACTTCGGTTAGGCTATGAATGACAACCATTTTATTTCAGAAATTAATTTCTGACCAGAAATTGGGTTTTTCTATTTCTGTTTCTGGACGAGTTTCTGAGCAAAAAAATAAGTTTGATAACGACACAAAATTTCTGTTCCCGAAACAAAAATTTGTTTGATAACGGTACAAAATTTCTCCCTCTCGGGTGGCTGGCGAGTGAATGGCGGGTGGCGGATGGTGGGGGGAGGCGGTGGTGGACAGCGACGCGGTCAGTGTGGAGGACAGCGGCTGGCAACGGGAGGAGGGCGGTCGGCGGCCGGAGACGGTGACTGGTGGACGGCGGGCGGTGGCGGAAGGAGGGCGGCCGAAGGCGGGAACAGTGGTTGGTGGGTGGCGGCCCACGGTGGCTGGCAGTGGGCAGAGGCTGGAGTCGGGAGGAGGGCGGTGGCAGCGGGAGACAGTTGCTGGCGGTGGGAGGCGAGCGACGGAAGGAGGAGGGCAGTCGGCGGTGGGAGGCTGGCGGCAGAGGGAGGAGGGCGGCCGATGGTGGGAGACGGGTGGCGGTGGGAGGCAGGAGGGGGGCGGCTGGCGGCAGGAGGGGGGCGGCTGGCGGCGGGAGATGGTGGCCTGTGGACGGCGGGCGGTAGGCGGGGGGGGGGGGGGGGGGGGAGACGGTGAATGGTGGGAGGCGGGCGGTGACGAGAGGAGGGCGGTCGGCGGTAGGTGACAGTCGACGGCGGCAGGAGGAGGAGGGCGGCGGTAGGAGGAGGGCGGTCTGTGACATCCTCAAGTTTCGACCCTATTGTAGATGTAATGAAATGATTATATTCATCGATGTACTGTTAGTTCAATCTCGCTTTGAATTGATCACTCATGAGAGACTAACCATTAGGGAGAGGCTATTAAGGAATTATGTACACACGACCTGAGAACTCGACCATGGATTGATAATTCGATCATAAGGATTGACGAAGGACAATTTTGAGCCATTATAGACGATCAATGAACGGTTATAAAATGTTTCGCCAATAGTATATAATCGGATCGCAGGTGATTTCACCTGACCATTGTATGGATTGCGAATAACCCTAAATCAATCCCCATTGATCATGTACTTCGAAACTAGTGATTGACCCCTCGCAATTACATGACAACCGAGATCATCCATGGCTCGAGAAAGCTTAAACGTGGATTGATATCTAGTTAACCATGGGTCGAATACACAAAACTCCTAAAAGCCGCGATTGAACGATTTTTACCATGGATTAGAATCCAAAATTGGGGATCAAATTTTCAAAGATTTCAAGACTAACCTTGTCACGTCCCGACTCGGAATCACGATCAATGCTTAATGACCGAACATGACCCGAACGGACCCGTGGCTCGTGAAAATATATTAGTTCGTCCCATTTATTTTAAACAACTAAATGCTCACGCGGAAGCAAATAACCATAAATGAGACATACGGGAGTGAGATAAGCAAAAAACACACGTTGTATTTACATGATACGTGCTTATTTCATCGAGCCCTTATCTACGGACCCTTACAAGCCACGCACATATTTTACATGTCCATTCCAAGGGCGGTTCCGACACAAGCCACTATCGAACAAACAAAACTTGGCTTGGTTGCCTATTCCCACTACGGTTACTATTTAGCTCCTCACTCCTCCATCTCCTCGCTCCTCGCTCCTCCATCTCCTCGCTCCTGTTCCCTCGTCCGGTGGTCGAACTACGCCCCGCCCGCGGCTTGCCCCGGAGTCGGCCCACCCGCGCCACCGAATGGCCCCTCGAACCCACGAAGGGGTCCAACCCAGTCGCCATTTGCTAGCCGATACCAGGCCACGTACGGGTGGGGGACTGGTTCCGTTTGGCCCTCATCCACCATAACATACGTAGTAATGCGACGGTACGCGCGGTTCTCTCGGGGATCAATGACGGTGAGTAATTCCGCTCTCATCTCAACGGGGTTTCCAAACCGGGTTGGGGGAGTCGCCATCTACGGACCTGAAAAAAGGAAAAACAACGGGAGTGAGTCAAAGGACTCAATAAGTGAAAACTCTAATATCAAGCGAGGACGAGACAATCGCCGTTCACACAAGTCGACTCTTACCGTACCGGCATCGATGGCAATTCAAATAGCAAAGTTCATGCTACGAAACCAACAAAACAAACATCAAAACATAAGCATCACACGTGAGCATTATTAATCGAGAAAGAACGAACTACCAACAACCATGAAACCAAGAAACGGGCCAAGCAACCCATGTTACAACGTATCGCAACTTCCTTTCCCAATATTAGGGAATTCACTTACTCAACGACAAAAACTAGAGAACGGGTTAGAGACGGGTGAGTTCGGGAAATTTTCGGGCTTTCTCCTCGCTTGGCCGACCAATACTAGGCACACAAAGGCCGAACCGTGGGCTCTTGAGCGGAAACGAGGAGAAACACGGGCCGGTTCGAGACTTTTTGGGCATGAGGCTTCTCGGGTTAAGAAGTGAGAAAAACAAGAAACAAAGAGAGGAGAACGTGATGGTGATGTTGGCTTGGCGTGAGAAGAAGAAGGAGGGGGGGTTCCATGCTATTTATAGAAGCCTTGGAACTTCCTAGAATAAAGCAAAAATAGAGGGCCTCTAAGTCAAAAGTTATCATGACATGCATTTAATGCTATTAATGAACTAAGGCCAAATATAATGATGAAGAAGCCAATCTTATCCAAGCCTTATTGGTCACTCTCTCTCTCTCTCCCTTGGCCGAATAAAGGCCCTTCCTTGGCTTGGCCAATTGTTGGCCTTGCTTTTGTGCTTCATTATTGATGGCCAATGAGTCATCAAAGTGTCTTAAATGAGCCATAATGGAGGGGCACAACTCAGCACTTTGGCATTGAATGAAGGGGACACATAAGCTAGGCACCAATAATGAAGGTTTAAATGGCATTAATTGAAGCATTGACCAAGTTAACAATTTTTGTCTCTTTTCTTCAGCAAAAATCTGAACTGTGGGAGACCTACAAGATGGCTGGTTCCACACAAAAACCTCTCGGGCCAATCGGTTTACACGAAATCGGCTAAGCGACGTTATACTCGTAACCCCGCATCATACTATTCTCAAATTTTCTGAGGGTTGTCCACGCTTAGTGGACCTGTTCAACCCGAGGTTTGATGCGAGAATATCCCCAAAAACCATCTAATACAACCAAACCAAGGCCCAAGCAAAATGGAACAAGCCCAAGCAAACCGGATTGCTGGGCGCATGGCCGGGCCTGACCGGGCGCAGTACCGGGCCACACGGGCACGCGCCTGGGCCGCACAAGCGCTGCGCCGGGTCGCACGGGCGACGTGTCGAGCGCCTTGCCTGGCTGCACGGGCAACGTGCCGAGTGCATTGCCGGCCGCATGGGCGACGTGCCGAGCACCATGCCTGGTCACCCGAGCGAGGGGTCGGTTCATGGCCAAACACGCGCAACGGCTCATGAATGACACGATGCACGACTCACGGCCATATTTCTTGGGCACGGGACGAGATCGGAACCGGATCTTATGGGCATAACGCCTGGCACAAAGGTCGGGCACAATGGCCGACACACGACCGGGCACGTAGCCGGTCCGTGACCTGGCTGACGGGCACAATGGCCGGTCATGACCGGGCACATGGCCTTGGCCGGCACGACTGGCAATTTTGCCCGGGCCACGACCAAGCCACTAGGCACATGGCCTGGCACATATCTCGTCCATGGCCTACCCAACTCAACGCAACGATCCATGGTTGATTTGTGACCGAGCCACGTTCGAGTATCAACGACTCATGGCCGACCGTCGGTTGTCATGTAGCCTCGTGGAATCCAGTACCTCGAAATTAACTCATGGTCATCTGGGACTAACGCATGGCCGTGCGGTATCACCCGCGACCGACACATGCCGACACCGGACTGATCCACAGTTATCCCGGACCGTTCCACTAACGGCCCTTATGGTCGATGGGTCATTCCACAGTCATATTACTCTAATCATTTGCGTAGTCAGGGAGTCATTCCACTGTCGATCCCTAGGCCAATTCATGGACAATCTTTCGATCAAACCATGACCAATCCTCAGTACACTTGTTCCAATCATGCTGTCCATTCCATTACCGACCCTCGACTCGAATTACCCGCTCATCCATTTATTACTAGCTCTCGGCTTCCTGGGTCCAAAATCGGGGATGTCACAAACCTATTGGACGTCGCCTCGTTTATCCTCCGATTTATCGGTTTGCTCGAAATGCTTAGAAAAGGAGTTAACGGGCCGAGAATTGAAGCCCATGAAGAAGTGGGTCGAGCGAAGGCCCATTGGGCCTCACGCCCAATATGCTTCGGCCCAATTAGGCCCAAGTAAGCCTAATGAGGCCCACTAAGCCCACTAGGCCTATTTTCAACCCCTTAGCAATTCAAGCCCAATTTGAGCCCAGTGAACTATTCTAGCCCAATCTTTATTCTTTTGAGCCCGAACTTGATTTATACGAGCTCGTACAAAATTCTAGCTCATATACGCGTATAGTATTTTATACTATACTTTGTGAAATTACTAAAATGCCCTTCTAGCATTTATTGAGAAGTGACAAAGGGGAGATAAGGCCTTAATGATGAAGACTTTGGGGGCAAATTGCATTGATGATGAAGACTTTGAAGAGTGGATAATATCTCCCAAACTCTCTCCCTCTCTCTCTTGTCTCTCATTTCTCTCTCTCTCTCTCTCTCTCTCTCTCTCTTTCTCAAAATCCGGCCTCTCTCCCCCTTTCTTTCCCTCCTTCGGTCAAGCCAACAGAACAACCCCCTTAGCTGCTGTCTTGCCATCGTGAAGCCACCACCGAGCCACCCGTCGAGCACCGTGATTGCCCGAAGCCGTGTGCCTTCTGTCTGAGCTGTTTCCGTTGCCGGTCCACCTTCTTGTGTCCTTTCCGGATCAAGTCACGCGTTGCCCTCGCCGCCGCTGTTGCGCCCGTGTCGTCGAAATTATTAACGGATGAGTTATCGCTCTAATCCCTTGATTAGTACGTTAAACTTGATTATGATGAGTTTAGATTAAGTTAATTATGCTTAGTGCTAATTAATGAGGGATTAATTGATAAGCTATCGCGATAAGTGATAAGCAGTAGTGATAAGTTATCGCGATAGGTGATAAGTGGACTCGATAAGTTATCGAGAAAATGCGATAAGCTATTGAGGTTTTAGTGATAAGCTATCGCCAATTATGCGGTAGGCTATCGAGGAAATGATGATAAGCTATCGTAAAAAAAGGTGATAAGCTATCGTCGGAGGGACGATAAGCTATCGATTTTGAGTGATAAGCTATCATAGTTATGTGATAAGCTGTCATTAATTGGTTGATAAGTTATCGCAATTAGGGCGATAAGTGCATTTTACATGATTGTTTTATACTTAATTTAAATGTGGAATTATATCCGTTTCATGCTGTTTATTGTCCGTCTTGCCCTGAATAATAATTGCCCTATATGAAACCTTGTTATTTAATTTTTAGAAGGGTTTCCATGGACATATAAATAGTCAAACTCGAGGTGTCGGGTTTATATGTCACGCCCCGAACCCTACAAGCTCGCAACATTCCACCAATGGTCGTTCGAATGTGATATCCCAGGACTCGTCGCCGACCTAAATCGCTTACTAACGAGAGAACACATGCGGAAGCGAACTTGAAACATTCAAACAACAATCATACAAAGGGATAGTAAATGAGACACCATATACACAAACAAAACCACTTTTATAAACATATAGTTAATTACAGAATATACAATACACAAACCTTGCTAGAAGTCACTATCTACGGACCACGCACAAGCAAAAAGGATCGGGTGGTCAGTTAGCTTAGCTTCTCTACACAAAAGAGGGTGCTCAAAAAGACGGGGTAACTAAACCTATAATCAATCCCCGTGGTACCTTGGAGGCTTCCCCAGATCAGACTCTAAATAATTCGGCTCGGAATCTGAACTCTCAGGACTAGTGTCAGGATCGGTAACGGCCCTGTCGGGAGGATCTATCTCCATGGGATTCTACTTAGCAACTCCTAATCTTCTATCATGGGGACCATCAAGACCTCAAAGGGGACCAAGCAGAACGTCCCCTTCCCGATAGAACCAAGCCAAAAAGGTGTGTGGCTTCCACAATGCAAAGCCCTCGTCCACCCAAACCTTCGTTGCATGTCTTATATAAACCTTATCCTCTCCTACTGGGTACTCTGTTAACATATGATCCATATCCATCGGTACCCCAAAACGTTAGGGAGGACCATTCATGGTCGGGGGTCTGAAATAGTTAAATAACAACAATGAGATAAAACTCAATAAGTAAACTCCCTAAACCTCGCTCAGGATAACACATACCTTCGGATCGCCCTAGCGTGCAATTTTAGCATAACTCAACGTACCAAGAACAACCACATGCATTCTTAACTTACCTTGGCACACGCATGCCTCTGCACATTATAACCATCATAACGTAGCAACGCTCCTCCGAGCACACATGATACAAATCATGGCATATCATGCGAGACACAATCAATAATCTAGACATGCTCAATATTAATCTCAAGCATATAGCACTCCCCAATGCATATCACACTCGTAATTGTCTAGATTATTAACGACCCCTCGGGTCACAACCGAACCCCTGCCGGTCTTCCGGCATAGCCGGGTATCGTCTCGCTACTTTGAGCACGGCAATGTCTAGGATTGAACACCCCCGACAAGCCGAGTACCAGACGGCATTCCAATTAGGAGCATCGGCCTGGCCTCCATCGCGACACGGCATCATCTAGAACCCCCGCCTAGACAGCATCCAAACTCCCGTCGGACATCGTCTAGAACCCCCGTCTAGACGGCACTTTCATGATCATGCACACACATCAATCACTCATTACCAATTCTTATCTTTGCAAATAAGCCAATGCCGAGTGTTTATGATGTGCATTTGTATAAGAACTAAGATGTCATGAAACGCATTTAATTTCAAACATGGAGAGCATGCCCATTCACAATTGAATCCAATTAGCCAATGACGAGCCGAAATCAACTATCATACTCTAATTCAGCCACTAATCAACCATAATCAAATTAGCCACAATTCAACTAAATCAAGCCATTAAACAATCAGTCACAACTAGCCATTGAGCAAATAAATATGATCAGCCTTTAAGTAGTCCAAATCAGCCCCTAATTCAATCTGAACCAGCCACTAATCGGTCTCCAAGTCAGCCAATACACAGTCCACAAATCAGCCACTAAATAGTCTCTAATCAACCTCTAATCAAGCAAACTTAACAGCCACTACTCAACCAAGGATCCCACAAATCAGCCACTAAATCAACCAATGATCAGCCATTAATCAGTCCACAAAACAGCCCCTAATCAGTCCACAATTTAGCCCACAAAACCAATACTAAACAGCCATTAAACAGCCCCTAATCAGCCCATAATCACATCCATTAATCACCTATCATCCTATTCAAGGTTTGGGGGTTTACTTACTCAAAATCTAAGCAAGAGACCAAGCAAAAAGGGCAGCAACAGCCATGGCAAGGTAGCGAGCATCACGCGGCTCCGACGGTTCAGCGGCAAACGGCGGACGGTGGAGCCGCTCACGACGGTGTAGGTGGCTGGACGGTGATGGCCATGAGATGGTGATGACGGTGAGGGGTGATGATGGCCGAGAGAGAGAGAGAGAGAGAGAGAGAGAGAGAGAGAGAGAGAGAGAGAGAGAGAGAGAGAGAGAGAGAGAGAGAGAGAGAGAGAGAGAAGGGTCAACTACCCCACTAAAAGCTCGTCAACAACCTCACTCACATCCAATGATTAAGATTCTATCTTGATTAACACTCCAAGATCCAAGGATCACAATTTACTCTATGTAGTGGCAATCTAGTAACTAAGCAAAAAGGAGAGGGGCAAAGTTGTCCAAGTATGGCCGGCCAAGAGAGAGAGTTTGATGTCCAATTTGCCCTTCAACATAACAAAGGAATCCAAAATATCTCAGGGGTAAAAATATCTTTTCTAACTTCCAGTCTAAATCACACATTTCCGAGAATTCTCAAGCGAACCGACAATAGACGTGCTTGACGAGGTGACGTCCAAGCGATTAGTTTTGACACCATTGGAAGTTCGATATCCAAGTTCGGATTCTAATTCATGGCCAAAATCGATCAATTGTGACTTTAATGTATCTCAAACTAACGGGTGGCTTTTAGGAGTTACGCGTGTTCGATCTGTGGTCGATGCGATATCGAGCCACGTTTAAGCTTACTCAAGTCGTGGTGACCTCGGTTGTTATGTAATTGCGAGAATCAATCATTAGTTCCGAAGGACACGATCGTTTGGAATTGGCTTACGGTTGTACGCAATTCATACAATGGTCAAGCAGAATCACCCGCGATCCAATTAAATATCATTGGCGAATCATTCCAGAACCATCCTTGGATCGGTCTATAATGGCCCAAAATTGTCCATCGTTAATCCTTATGATCAAATGGTCAATCCATGATCGAGTTCTTAGGTCACGCGTACTTAATTCCTAGCTAGCATTTTCCTAACGGTTAGTCCTCTCATGAGTAATCAATTTAGAGTGAGATTTAACTGAAAGTGCATCAATGAGATATTCATCTCATAAGTTCCGAAAATGATCGAAATTCAGAATATCACATTATATGTCAAGTTTTATATGTTAAATAGGACAATGATGTTTGAAAAGGGAAGCATGCAAAGTTTGACGGTTTAATTATGTATATGTGATCACGTGTGAATTTATTATTGCATTTTTGGGCATGAAAGCTGCAATAATTTGAAATACCTGGTTAAGCTGGAAGACCCCTGTGTGGATTACGGGCGTGCCCTGAGTGGCCGTTAATGAAATACCCGATTGAGCCGGAAGACCCCCGTGTGGATTATGGGCATGCCCTGAGTGACTGTAATAAATAGCCAGTTAAGCCGGAAGACCCCCGTACAAGGACGGACGTGCCCTGAGTGGCCGTAATAAATACTCGGTTAAGCCGGAAGACCCCCGTACAAGGACGAACGTGCCTTGAGTGGCCGTAATGATAGAGACATGTGAGTTTGTGAAAGTTGCTATGTGTTCGGATTATGTATATCCCGATTGTATTGTTGTGGTATGTACTAAGTTATATCGTGCAAGGCGTGTGTACTAAGGCTAGGTAAGAATGCCTACGGTGATTCTATGGCTTGTTCGTTTATGCATAGTTGTATTGTTTGCTTGCGTATATGGTCAGAGCAAAGCCGGGGTTGCTTTGCTATTGATTTGCTGTCGTTGCATTGCTGCATGTTTTAGGTGCATTCGTGACAAGTTGACTTCCTAATCGAGGCTTAGGTCGTTAACTTGTTGAGTATATCTCATTGTTGGTTGTTAACTGCTTTCAGACCCCCCGAGTATGAATCGCCCTTCCACTCGTTTTGGGGTGCCCATAGACATGAGCATAATTATAATTGAGTATCTGGTGGCGCGGGATTGGGCGTACCAGAAGCACGCGACCACCGTCTGGGTGGATGAAGGTTTGGCGATGTAGCAGCCACATGAGTTCATCGCGTGGTTCCTTACAGACGGAGATGGGTTGTTCGGACCCATTAGGGGTTTTGATGGACCTCTTGCTGGCGGTATCAGGGAAGAGGTTTGGGATCCAATGGACCTCAAACTTTCGGATGGGACTGTTACTGATCCGGATACCTGATATGAATCTGTGCGGAATATGATCGTTCTACGAAGATCTATGAGTTACGAATTGCTGACCTCAACCCCCAATCGAACCTGTGATTGGTAATATCGGTATGAACGCGACCTGTTGACGAACCTGTGTCAACCAATCCACGCTATAACGCCACGAACAAGAGAATTCGCGATCTTGCTCGATAAGTTTAATTCGATTGCCACAAGGGAGCCTTGATAAGATCTAGTCCTCAAAAGAACTCAAGAAGAAAACTTCTCTCTATAAAATTATGTCTCCTCTCTTAGAAATCTATAAGCAACCTTATATAGGGTGCTAACCCTAATCCTAATCCTACTAGGATTAAAATTACAAAAATAACCTTAATTGCTAAAATTCGTCCAAAAATGGAAAAAGGCCTAAAAGTTCATTTAAACGACTCCAAATCGCTAAAAAACATCATCAATCACTACTAAAGTAGTGAGTATTGATCAGCGGCCCGTTTCCAAGCGTCCATCCAAATTTGAGCCAATTCGGTATTCGTCAATTCTAAGCTCCTTCGGAATTCGCTGGACCAAGAGTAATCATGTTGCGCCAAGGAGCTTCAGAATCTTCAAGTCTCGAATCCAGATTGTCTCCATTCCAAATATCTTGAACCATGATATCGACAGCTTGTTTGAATTCCTTCGCTCTCGCTCGAGTGATCGGGCCTAGCGGATAGAATAACAGGTCCCTAGCACCTCCTCCTCGATAGGGTTCGATGTCCACATCATTCCCTCCCCCGTGCAAAGGATTTGCCCTCAAATCAGCATCTGCATCAAAAAGAGTCAAATCAGAAACATTAAAAGTAGCACTAATACCATACTCACCTGGAAGGTCAAGCTTGTAAGCATTATCGTTGACTTTTTCCAACACCATAAATGGTCCATCCCCTCGCGGTAGCAATTTAGAGCGTCGCTGTTTGGGAAAACGCTCTGTGCGCATATGAACCCAAACCCAATCACCGGGTTCAAACACTACTTTCTTGCGCCCTTTATTGGCTTGCTTTGCATACTGCTCTGTCTTAAGCTCAATATTCAACCGCGTCTTCTCATGCAAAGTCTTCACAAATTCAGCTTTCTTAGCACCATCTAAATCCACACGCTCAGCAACAGGTAAAGGGGTTAAATCTAATGGAGTTAAGGGATTAAAACCATAGACAACCTCAAACGGTGTGAATTTAGTAGCAGAATGCACGCTCTTATTATAAGCAAACTCAACATGCGATAAACAATCTTCCCAAGACTTAATGTTCTTTTTAATGATAGCACGCAATAATGTCCCTAAAGTCCTATTAACTACTTCAGTTTGACCATCAGTTTGTGGATGACAAGTAGTAGAGAATAAAAGTTGTGTACCTAACTTCTTCCACAATGTCTTCCAAAAGTAGCTTAGAAATTTAGTATCTCGATCAGAAACAATGGACCTAGGCATGCCATGCAAACGCACAACCTCACGAAAGAACAATTCAGCAACATTCGATGCATCATCAGATTTATGACAAGGTATAAAATGAGCCATCTTTGAAAATCGATCAACAACCACAAAAATAGAATCCTTGCCATGCTTAGACCTAGGCAATCCTAACACAAAATCCATGGAGATATCAACCCAAGGATGCGTCGGGATAGGCAAAGGTGTATACAAACCATGTGATTTAATCGTAGACTTAGCTTGCTTACATGCGATACATCTCTCACAAACTCGTGTGACATCTCGTTTCATGTGTGGCCAAAAAAAATGTTCATGCAGCACTTCATAAGTCTTATTGATTCCAAAATGCCCCATTAAACCACCACTATGTGCCTCTCGCACTAATAACTCGCGCAAAGAGCATCTAGGCAAACACAACTTATTTTCACGAAAGAGATATCCATCATGCCTATAAAACTTTTCAAACGCAGCATGCTCACAAGCTTCAAATACTCTTCCAAAATCATCATCGTCAGCGTATAAACCTTTGATATGCTCGAAACCTAGACACTTTGCTCCTAGAGTAGTTAGAATTGCGTACCTTCGAGAAAGTGCATCGGCTACCACATTTTCCTTATCTTTTTTGTACTTGATTACATATGGAAAAGTCTCAATGAACTCCATCCATTTGGCATGTCTTTTGTTCAACTTTTGCTGTCCCCTCAAGTACTTTAAGGTCTCGTGGTCGGTGTAGATCACAAACTCCTTTGGCCACAAGTAATGTTGCCAAGTCTCCAAAGCTCGCACCAAAGCATACATCTCCTTATCGTAAGTCGGATAATTCAATGTCGCTCCGCTTAACTTCTCGCTGAAATACGCTATAGGACGTCCTCCTTGCATCAACACAGCTCCAATTCCTGTACCAGAAGCATCGCATTCTATCTCAAAAGTAGTACTGAAATTCGGTAAAGATAACAAAGGAGCATTAGTCAACTTATCCTTTAACAGATTGAATGCTCTCTCTTGCTCTTCTCCCCATGTGAAACCCACGTGCTTCTTGATAACCTCGGTTAAAGGTGCGGCGATGGTGCTGAAATCTTTTACAAATCTACGATAGAAACTGGCTAAACCATGAAAGCTGCGCACCTCTCCTACTGTCTTAGGTGTCGGCCATTCACGGATTGCTTTCACCTTTTCTTCATCAACCTGTATTCCATCAGCACCAACAACAAAGCCTAGAAATACTAATTTGTCAGTTACAAAACAGCACTTCTTTAGGTTAGCATATAATTGCTCAGCCCTTAAAACCTGCAAAACAGCTCGCACATGCTCAATATGGTCATCAAGGCTTCGACTATATATCAAGATATCATCAAAATAGACAACTACAAATCGACCAATAAAAGCACGCAGAACATGATTCATAAGTCGCATGAAAGTACTAGGTGCATTAGTTAAACCGAATGGCATGACTAACCACTCATACAACCCGTACTTGGTCTTAAATGCAGTTTTCCATTCATCCCCCTCTTTCATCCTAATTTGATGATAACCACTTTTCAGATCAATTTTAGTAAATATGCAAGCTCCATGCAATTCATCCAACATGTCATCTAGCCTAGGAATAGGATGTCGATACTTTACCGTTATGTTATTGATTGCTCGGCAATCAACACACATTCGCCAAGACCCATCCTTCTTTGGCACCAACAAAACAGAACAAGACAAGGGCTAAGAGACTCTCTCACATATCCTTGCTTTAGTAATTCGCTAACTTGTGCTGAAGTTCCTTTGTCTCTTCGAGATTGCTTCGATATGCGGGTCGGTTAGGCAATGGTGCACCAGGAATCAAATCGATTTGATGCTCTATGCCTCAAATCGGTGGTAAACCTTCAGGAAGTTCATCAGGAAAGACATCTTCAAATTCCTGCAACAAAGACACGACAGAACTTGGCAAATTCGGGTCAAGTTCGTTAGTAGTAAACAGTGCCTCCTTGTACAAAAGTACAAGTATCGGTCGATCCAGAATCAAAGCTCTCCTCACTTCACTCGATTTTGCATAAAAATTCTTTTCTCTCTCCTTTTCTCTCGGTTTTTACCACTCTACTCTTATCTTCCTCTCCTTTTACTTGCGTCTCAGAGTTTCCACGCAGGCCCTCAGTTTTATCACTTTTTCTCTCTCTCTCAGCCTCACGTTGTAGTTTCAATTGATCTTCATACACCTCAGTAGGTGTCATTGGCACCAATGTGTATGTCTTCTGATTCATCACCAATGAATATCGGTTAGTGTACCCATCATGATGTACCTTTCGATCATACTGCCATGGCCTACCAAGTAAAAGATGCCCTGCTTGCATAGGTATAACATCACACATCACCTCATCCTTATATCGCCCTATCTCAAATGGAACTCGGACTTGCTTCGATACTTTTACTTCACCACTATCATTCAACCACTGCAATCTATATGGTCTTGGATGCTTTGCAGTCTTCAATCCCAACTTCTCCACCATGGTACAACTTGCTACATTTGTACAACTACCTCCATCAACAATCAAGCTACAAATCTTACCATTCACCAAGCATCTTGTATGAAACAAGTTATCGCGTTGCTGGTGATGCTCCTCCTCTTTGACTTGAACACTAAGAGAACGCCTAACCACCATCAATTCACCCTTTGCTGGCATCTCAACATCACTACAATCCTCCAATGGTGGCATGTCATCATCCTCTTCCTCCCTCTCACTTTCTGATTCAACATCATTATGTCCAGTCATGATCATCACCCTCCTATTAGGGCACTGATTTGCCATATGACCCCTGCCCAAACACTTGAAACATTTAATATCACGAGTCTTAGTGTTAGGGTTTTCAGTTTTACCTGAAGCCGGATTCAAACCAACTTTGCCATCCTTCTCCTTCAAAGTTTCAGTCTTGATATTGTTTCCCTTCCAATTCGGCTTCTCGTCTCTCTTCCAATTAGACTTCCAATTCGAGCTTGAACCTCCACCACTCTTGTAATTTCGATCCAACTTCAATTGCCGCTCAACTTTGATGGCTTTGTCCACTAATTCCTCCAATTCAACGTAGTGTTGCAGCTCTACCACCCTTGCTATATCTCGGCTCAAACCACACAAAAATCGTGACATTGTGGTCTCACGATCTTCCATCACATTAGCACGGATCATAGCAATCTCCATCTCTTTATGGTATTCTTCCACACTCCTATTACCTTGTGTGAGATTTTGCAGCTTATGGAACAAGTCTCTGTGGTAATGACTAGGTATAAAGCGCCTCCTCATCACTGCTTTCATCTCATTCCACGTTTCTATTGGTCTTTCACCATTGCGTCTCCTGCTAGTCATAAGTTGATCCCACCAAATTATAGCATAATCAGTGAATTCAACAGCTGCAATTTTTACCTTTTTGAGTTCCGAATATCGCTGGCAATCAAATACCATCTCCATCCGTTTCTCCCATTCTAGATACGCATCAGGATCATTCTTTCCTTGAAAAGATGGAATCTTCATCTTGATGTTGCCAAGGTCATCATCTTCTCGACGTCTAAATCCTCGGCGTCCGTTTCTCCTCTCAAACCTGCCATCTCGATCATCTTCTGTATCGGACACATATGCATCATCAAATTGCCGTTGCCATCTAGGCTGTGCCCTAGGCTCCTCTCGCTGATTTTGTGGCCTCCCTCGTGGTGGCTCTTGGTCATCTTCAAGTCTTGTCTCACATCTTGCAACTCGGTTGCTAAGTGCTTCAATTTGTAAACTCAATTGCTGGATGCCTGCTAGAATTGCATCATCCCTTGGATGAGTGCGATCCTCCCTTTGATTCACACTTCCCTGGCCTGAGCCTGACATTTTTTTTTTAACCTGCAAGAAAATGTTAGAGATAAAAAGAAATCTCACTAGTCACTCCCTCACGTTTTCTGCTCAAAGTGTTTGTCACTCCTCTCGTGTTTAACTCAATTTCGGCTTTTTTCTTCCCTCAATTAAACTCACACACTCTTGCCTTTTACCTCTCGTTTTCTTCTAGCAAGCTCTTTTTTTCAGACTTGAATCCAGTCTCACAAGCTCCTCACAACAATCGATAAACCACCAAGCAAGATCAAATTCAGCAATATACCGCTCAACTCAGCAATTCAGCAAATTTTCGCTAAATTCGGATTCAGATTTAATTTCTGCTACTGAATTTTATTTTTTTTTCTATTCGGTCCAACTATCAATGAAAAAAAAAAAAAAAAACGAGTCGTCCTCTTGAGATTTTTTTTTTTCGATTTTTTTTTTTGGCTTTTTTTTTTGCCGATTTTTTTTTTGGCTTTTTTTTTTTTTTGACGAACTCAAGTACAATATAAAAAAAAAAAACAACTAGGACCGAAAACCCTAAATCAAAGTTGAAATCACAGCAAGAACAAATTCAGAACCCTAATTCGATTAATAACGAAACCCTAATTCTATAAACCCTAGTTTCTATAAACCCTAGATTGATGAATGAAAAGCAGTAAAAGTAGGATAACTAGACCTTGTAGAACCAGCTCTGATACCAGATGATATGAATCTGTGCGGAAGATGATCGTTCTACGAAGATCTATGAGTTACGAATTGCTGACCTCAACCCCCAATCGAACCTGTGATTGGTAATATCGGTATGAACACGACCTGTTGACGAACCTGTATCAACCAATCCACGCTATAACGCCACGAACAAGAGAATTCGCGATCTTGCTCGATAAGTTCAATTCGATTGCCACAAGGGAGCCTTGATAAGATCTAGTCCTCAAAAGAACTCAAGAAGAAAACTTCTCTCTATAAAATTATGTCTCCTCTCTTAGAAATCTATAAGCAACCTTATATAGGGTGCTAACCCTAATCCTAATCCTACTAGGATTAAAATTACAAAAATAACCTTAATTGCTAAAATTCGTCCAAAAATGGAAAAAGGCCTAAAAGTTCATTTAAACGACTCCAAATCGCTAAAAAACATCATCAATCACTACTAAAGTAGTGAGTATTGATCAGCGGCCCGTTTCCAAGCGTCCATCCAAATTTGAGCCAATTCGGTATTCGTCAATTCTAAGCTCCTTCGAATTCATTTGGACCAAGAGTAATCATGTTGCGCCAAGGAGCTTCGGAATCTTCAAGTCTCGAATCCAGATTGTCTCCATTCCAAATATCTTGAACCATGATACCGACAGCTTGTTTGAATTCCTTCGCTCTCGCTCGAGTGATCGGGCCTAGCGGATAGAATAACAGGTCCCTAGCACCTCCTCCTCGATAGGGTTCGATGTCCACATCAATACCGGTCCGAATGATATGGAGTTTGAAGCGGATGAAGTGGAGTCCGATCTGGAGCCTCCTCCGGGTTATGGCCAGCTGTGGTGATGGGTTTGGATATCCCATCTTTTTGACCGCCCCTTTTTGATAGTGAAACTAGGTTAATCCGACCACCAAATTCTTTTTTGTTTATGTGTGGTCTTTTAGGAAGTGGCCTTGTGATAGACTTGTCTATTGTATTTTCCTAAGGTTAACGATGTGTTTATAAAATGGCTTCATTGGTTTCCTTACTATCTCGTTTTATTCATTGTTGTTAGGTGATTCAAGTTTGCTTCCGCGTACGTTTGTTTGATCAACGTTATTTATTTGGGTCGGCGACATGTCTTGGGGCGTTGCCATTACACGACCATTGATGAGATGTCAGCGCGCTCGAGGGTCGGGGCGTGACACGGCCGGCGGCAAGAGACGGCGAATGGCGGGAGGCGGCAGCCGACAAGTGGGCGGCGATGGGCAGCGGGTGGGCGACCGGCTAGTAGCGAGGGCGATCGATGAAAATTGTAACTTCTTATTTTTGTTCTAAATCTATTTCTGAAATCAAAATTTATTCCGGAAATAGAAAAATGAAATTGCGTTACCCAAGAGATTTATGTTTCAAACTTATTTTTAGAACAAAAAAATAGAAACATAATGATTATCATTCATAACCTTGCTCTTGCACATACCCATACCAATTTTCTGGAGTTTCGGCGTCGATCAATTGTTTCTTTACGCTATAATTTGTGGTGAAGGCGATCGGCTATCAGCAATTTCAAACATTTTTTTTGGGGGAAAATTCCAGGTAAGGATCTCAAATTATGCGACTATCGATCGGTGTGTTCAAGTCCTTATTTAAAATTTTTTCGAGAAAACCTGTTTTTATTTGAAAATTTCCTCCTTTTTTGTTCATCCTCGGTCTGTTGTTGGAAAAGGCACAAATGAGATGAGAATGCGGCGGTCCTTCTCTCCACTGCAAGCCAACAACCTCCTTCAACACTGTCGCGACTCCGGATCGCTCGCCCAGTGCAAGCAAGTTCATCAGCGCATCGTCCAGCACGGCCTCCACGCCGACCAATTCGTGGCCACCAAGCTGACGCAGTCGTACGCGGATCTGGACGATCTCGCATCGGCCGAGAAGCTCTTCCACAAGTTGTTGCGACCCAACGTGTTCGCTTGGACTGCCGTTCTCGCGTACCGTTCGAGGAACGGGATGTTCGGAGATTGTGTGGGCACGTACTGCGAAATGAAGCGCAGGGGTGTTGTGCCCGACGACTACGTGTTCCCGAAGATCTTGAGGGCCTGCGCTCAGTTGGGGTGCTCGGAGGTGGGCGCATTCGTGCACAAAGACGTGGTTGCGTGCGCTTGTGAGTCGAACGTGCAGGTTTGTAATTCCTTGATCGACATGTACGGGAAATGCGGGGATGTCGAGAGTGCGAGGCGGGTGTTCGATGAAATGGGTGACAGAGATTTGCTGTCGTGGAACTCCATGATTTCGGGGTATATTTGGAACGGGTTGCACGGTCCGGCCGTTGAGTTGCTTCCGGTCATGAGGTTGGATGGTCTCGACCCGGATGTTGTGACTTGGAATATGGTAATGGATGCTTATTGCCAGATGGGGCTTTTGGATGAGGCTAGGAATGTGTTGAAACAAATCGAAGAGCCTAACATCATTTCATGGACCACTTTGATTTCGGGTTATTCGAAGATTGGTAAGCATAAGACCTCCCTGGTGGTTTTTCAGGATATGGTAAACGTGGGCAAGGTTTACCCTGACACCAGGACTCTGTCAAGTGCTCTAACCTCGTGCCGTCATCTCGGGGCTCTTGTAATTGGTAAGGAAATT
Source organism: Syzygium oleosum (assembly GCF_021117445.2). NCBI lineage: Eukaryota > Viridiplantae > Streptophyta > Magnoliopsida > Myrtales > Myrtaceae > Syzygium > Syzygium oleosum. The sequence goes on from NW_026607487.1 coordinate 11,119,988, forward strand.
CACGCCCATGGGATCAAAACAGAATCGAGGAGTTCATTTTACAACTCAGCCGGTGCTGCCCTGTTGACAATGTATGCAAAATGCGGGAAATTCCAGGAGGCAATGAGCATATTTGAACAGATGGACAAATCCGATTTTGTCACTTGGAATGCAATGATTCTTGGTTTTGTTGACCTGGGATATGGAAACTCAGCAATTGAGTGTTTCATCGAAATGCTAAACCGGGGAATGGCTTTCGATCAAATTACTATATCTACTCTTCTGCCAGTATGTGACTTAACCTGGGGAAAGCAGATTCATGCCTACATCCAGAAAAACAGCGCTCTCTCTGGTGTAATTGTGTGGAATGCACTTATACACATGTACTCCAAACGGGGATGCATCCAATCCGCTCTTTCCATCTTTTCGAACATGGGGACGAAAGACATAATTTCTTGGAACTCAATTATTGGAGGTTTTGGTATGCACGGGCATGGTGAAGCTGCTCTCCAGTTGTTGCAAGAGATGAAAGTTTCTGGCTTTCTGCCCAATTCTGTGACTCTTACTTCTGCACTGTCTGCTTGCAGTCACTCGGGCCTCGTACACGAGGGACTTCGACTTTTCAACAGCATTCCAAGCTTCGGCCTCACTCCAACAATGGAGCATTTTGCTTGTGTTGTTGATATGCTAGCGCGTGCTGGGGAGCTTGAGGAAGCTGTGGAGCTTATTAGGAAAATGCCTTCTCTTCCTGACAAGCGTATTTGGGGGGCTTTACTCGCGGCTTGTCAAGCTTATCACAATGTTGATGTTGCTTGCCTGGCTGCAGAGGCATTGATCCGCTTGGAACCTGACCATGCTGGACATTATGTAACATTGGCAAATATATATGCGAAAGCAGGCAGATGGGATGATGCTGTTAGAGTGAGGAAGGTGATGGAAGGACATAATTTGGTCAAGCCATTTGGATATAGTTGGGTTGAAGGTGAAGATCAACGACATGATGGACGGAGTGACAGACGAAGTGACTTGTCTCATGCGTTATAATTTTCTTCCCCTGTGAGGTGGTTGGTGCATGTCTTTTGGGATCTAAATCAGCATGTACTCTGCCACTCTATTGAAGTAGGTTGGACAACATAGACATGGTTTTGCAACCTTACTGTGGATCGGATACGCGTGGGAGCAACAATGGTTGAAACAATTTATTTTTGAAGAAGGAAAAGCCATAAATGGCTTAAAGGGATTTCGTTGGATACCATGTTAAGGTAAGATGTGCAATAATTGTTTTTAAAAGCTTATACTTGAGAATGTTGCATGATATAGTTTGCACAATAAATCTCAGATTTTTAACTTAGCTTCAGACTAAGTTCATTTCACTCATCAAAAAACTAGAATTCTGAAAAGGAAAGCAGGTGAATGTCCCATAACCATCTGATAATCGGTAGAAAATATGAACTATGCACTGTATGATAAACTTTCGATGCAATCATTGCACTTGTATCGATTTAGGCATGCCTAAAGACGATATGTACATGGAGAGAAGAAAAAAACGTATCTAGCAAGATTCATGCCTCTATATTTCCTAACTGCGACGGCCTCTGAGTATTTGCTGCAACTTCTGTGTCCTCACAATTTGTGGCCTCCCTAATTCTAATTACCTTCTTGTGAAATTGGGAATGCAGAGAAGGGACATATGTTGGGCTTGCAAAGGGACGGTACTCTGGAAAGAGGCGACCTGTCTTGTAACGGATACCACAAGCATTGCACAGAGTTTTGGGCCCCATGGGCCCCGCCCTCCACATTGGGGACTCGGTTGCTGCACAATGCACACATCTTCTCAGTTGATCCGGCTGCTGTAGCGACTGATCCTGCTGCTTTCTTCTCCTTTTGGATGGGTCCCGTGGCTTCTCATGGAGAGAAGATTCTGAGCATGGTTTAAGAGGGAGTGTTAGAGTTGAAAGCAGTAGAGGATTAGAGCTGGTGAAAGTATAGCGACTCTAAGATTACAACTAGAAACTATTGCTTACCACAAGGGCGTTTCTCTGGGTAAGAGAGGCTGGAGGTGTTGGGTGCCAAGATTTCAGACGGGTTAAAGCTTCTGTTGATCTCTAGGACTGAGACCGGGCTTGGAGCCTCAAATAGCATGGCTTGTCGGCCACCTGGAGTATTATCCTCAACTTGGCTTGGCAGAACTTGTTGCATACGTCTTTGCTCGACCTGAACACGAAATCAGAGTTCAAGAAAAGAAGAAGGTCCATAGCCTCCACTGGGTTTGATGATTAATCGAATGAGCATAGAGATCTTATGATGAACACAGAGAATGATGATAACGGGACAGTCGCACTTCCAGGCAGTCCTTGGAGTGTCCAAGGAGTGGAGGACATTTACCCTAAGTGAAAAGCCACACAGCAAGTTCATCCACTTCCAGGCTGTCCTTGGAGTGTCCAAGGAGTGTAGGACATTTACCCTATGTGAAAAGCCACACAGCAAGTTCATCCACTTCCAGGCAGTCCTTGGAGTGTCCAAGGAGTGTAGGACATTTACCCTATGTGAAAAGCCATACAGCAAGTTAATCCATTTACGATGAGTAATCCTCCTCTCCAACAATTAAAATTTCTTTCCCAAAAGCAACTTCAGTCACAGACAGCTAAAGTGACCGTGAATCTATTGCTTCCGTGGCAATTAAAATCCTTGCAACGATGCACACCACTGTCTATTGAAACAGATACAGCTTGTTGAACGCATTGTTCTTTTCTTTTTCGATTGACTGTTGAATGTCGTGTTCACTTTGGCACTGCAGTGCTACTTTTTACTCCTATCTTTACCCAATCCACAAATTCATTGATTTCTCTCTGTTGGACTCCAAACTTTAAGTTCACAAATCTATTCCGCGCTGCCCGCCAGAACTTGACACTTCCCCAATTCCACAGCCACAGTTATTTCCTCCATAGTAATCTTTTCCATGCACTACAAAGTGAAGTGACTCTAGGACCCAAAAGAAATGCTAAAAATTGCAATTTTTTTTCATAGGTAACATGCTCACCTGAAAGGGTCTTCTTGGCAGTTTGGAAGCGTAATCGCACGAATTAGCACCAAATTCTTTTGTCCTAGTCCAACTCGTCGATGAGAATTCTGAAGAATGTTTCGGAAGTAATGCAGCATCCCTTTGTCCCGCTTTCCTTATATGGTCTTTAGTATCATCTTCATCACAGAAGAAATTCAACCAATCGAAGAATTCATCAGAGACATCAGTGAAGTTCGTCAAGAACCAAGAGCCAGACATACCCATGAAGTGACCTGTAGAAGAAAGTGTCGTCTTTGACTTTGCGCACATCAACACTAACGTTTAGACCGTCTTTACTTACCCACATATATATACATATACGAAAAAAAGGGAAGTTCTTTTTCGAATTGTGGATTATAAGGAAAAAAGATTCTACCCATTGACAGGTAAAATTGATATCAAGAATATGGATTATCACGTGTACTTACCTTATCCAATTAAAGATTAGAGTCATTGCCACTGCAACTCCCAGCAAGACCAAATCTTTGTTCCAGATAAATACTGGGATTATTCCCTTAATTGCGAAGAAATTGAGGATTCTTTGCAGGATCGGGAAATATTAACGCGCTGTTAATTTCATTGCGTTCCTACTTATTTCCCCTGAGAAGGGTTAATGAAAGTTTGAAGTATTTGGTAAATATCGAATCATGTTAAGTATACCGCGATGAGAAAATCGGATTAAAGTATTAAGTTCAGCGGTAGATTTCTATCAGGGACTGAATACTTATCCACTTGCTTGAATCGAAGGCACACTTATCATTCGACATGGGACCTATGTCGATCTTATAAACCAGATATTTAGTATTACATTGTAATGATAGGATACTACAATGGCCCTATACATGGGTTTGGACGACTTTTGAGTTTGAAAAATCCGTAATTAAATGAATTTTTCCTCTCCCTTGTGTGATTAAACTAATTTAAGTTTTTGCATTCTTTTTTCAATTTTCAATTTTAATGTTTAAGTACAGATTGGGTCTATCCAGTATATGTATATCATGCAAACGTGACCAAACATCATACGTGAAGATGCGACTAAGAGTACCAGAAGAGTGCGAGAAGCGAGCAGGACTCCCAATTGATGGAATGTGCATAAACAATTGAATATTATAAGATTAAGGAAGATGGAGAATATATGCTTGACCTCCATTGACGTCAAAACTAAGACCGAACGGAGAAAAACCACCGGCGTCCTATTTTTGGTCCCGTGATAAATGCGTTATGACAGTATACCGAATTTAAGCAACGATTTTGACCCAAATGTTGGTACGTGATTATCGGAGTCAATGAGAGTATGATACAGGATTTAAGCTTCAATTTCTCGTTCAACATTGATCCTGAACACCTGACCACGGACGACGTAATGATCTCCTTAGCTTTCAGGAAAGCTTTTGCTCATGCTCTGGTTTTCATCAAGGAGACATATGCAGCACAATGGAATGATTTTAAGCCTCTTAACTTGAGATTCAGTAGCTATCAATTCAACCCAAAATGGGATTACAATCACATTGAGGAATAGAGTGAAGGCTAAATTGAGAAGCAATGGTAAATAAATGACTACCTTCTCTCATAAAAGTAGAAAAATGTATCATCTAAAGATTGATTTTTTTTTTTTACAGACCTGAGCCAGGACCAACCTATCCCGACTTTAGTCTTTTCGATCCGTAAGATTTTTTTTTGAAATGCACTTACATTCGTATCTTCACTTTTGATGTTCTTCTCCTTGTATTTACTGAAAGAACACAGGAAATGAGCAGCAATATGGTGGGCAAGAATAAGAAAACGTGGCTCCGCTGTGAAGTGCCATATGCGCTGCTTATCATGCTCCCGAATATCTCCTGCAAGATAAAGTGACAAGGCGTTACTCACGCCATCGTGCTTATTCTAACACTAGGAAGACGGTGTTATTAAATATAACGGATTTTTTTTCCCTTTATATGGCTGCGTGGGGCTGAAAACTTTACTGTGAGAGTGGACTTCTTGGTTGTCCGTATGTGTTGCCGTGCGAAAATTTCCTTAGCATACTCATACAGCTCAAGATCAAGGTTATTGAGTGACTTTATCTCCTGAAGAACCGCTTCAGTGACCTGATGACGCGACTGCAGAGTCAAAGAGCCCTAATATTTAGCAGAGAAAAATGCTGAAATGCATCCAAAGCAATGTCAGAGAGGAACCTGGTTGGACTGAAGGAGCTCTTTGGCACCAACTAACCAAGCATAGCAACAATATCATATGCTGGACAAAGCCAGCATTTAGCATTGTTCAAAGTGAGCCAGAAGAGCCAGACCACTCACGATTATATGTCCGACACTTCCAAATATTTTTCAGGAGCAATTAGTTACATTATGACAGATACCATGTATTCCACATTAATAATAACAGCCAGATCTAACACGAAAAGCTACAGCAACAATGCTGAGTCAAAATAATCAGTAAGTCAATTCCAGACAACTTCGTATGTGGTCGAGGGAAGCATGCAGATAAAATGTGAAGCTCCTGTCTCTCATTTCCTAGTGAATAGTAAAACCTCCTATAACATCTTGCTTTTGACAGAAGCACCATGGCCAACTTAAGATGTCTTGTATCAGGAGTAAAACGTAAAAGTGCGTAAAAGCAAATGGAAGAACAATTAGCATCGCTCATTTGCTGGCCCAAGAAAAATTGGCATTGCCACTTTCAAGATGGAAAAGCATGAAGTTGAACACACCTCTTTCGTGAAATTCACAGGTGAGATTTCCTTCAAGGCAGAGATGTGGCGGTGGGACTTGGCATCACTAAAAGAAGATACGCAACTTTCATAAGATTCCCTAAGTTCTGCCCTTGTCATCTGACATGTACAAAATCTCACATGAACTTGTTTATCCAAGATGTGATTTCCTTCTATATTGGAAGATCTTACATGATAAAAAAAGCCTTACGTTTCTTTTACTTGCTTCATTGTTTCCCTCCGCAGAAACCTCAACATCTGAAGTGACATTCTACAAAAGGGCAGTAGAAGACAATGACGTATGAGGAAGCTCAGTTATTAGCTTCAATTGAGGAAAGCTCACATTCAGATAAATGCGCACATTTTGCAGCTATTTACCTGACTGTGATCATCATCAGGCTCGCTATCTGACAAGGAGCTCTGTTCTGCAGCAGATGTACATAAGTTCAGGAAAGCAAATGATGATAAATTGAATAGCATTGCCTCTATCTTGTTCTCCTAGAACATAAAGTAGATGAGAAGGTCATTGAAGCATGGCAAAACAAACTGAAGGACTAGGAATGCTCCTTCACCATAATCTTGAGGTTCAATGGTAACGATGAGAACAATTTTACCTATAATGTTAACACCGCCAGGATTCTGATGGAGCTAGTTATAGGTGAGTTGGTAACTTTTAAGTGGATACTACATTTGTTGCATAAAACGATGCATCTTAAGCATATCAGTTTGGGTATGCATGGACAATTAAAGGTCCAACAGGGTGACAGATTAGCATAGGAAGAAGGGTTGAAGAGGAAAAGAAAATTAATGAGGATCACATTTGATTTGGAATTTCAACTTAACTATTAAACCAAATTCTGTTCAAATGCATCGACAAACAGTACCTAGAGGCTAGAAATAGTACTAGTAGCACCACATGAACCTGATTTATTTGCAGCCACAGTCTCCACACCAGAGCTAGATCCTCTCAGTTGGGAAATTGCTTGTGCACCAACCACATCTGCAAACATTGTTGCAGATTTCTTATGGTCCTCAGTGAGACCAACATACAGCATATTATCCAATCTCCTCTGCAAGATTTACAACTATCTACCATGATCACAACCGCAAAGGTGCGATATCAGGAAAACAACATAAGAGCATGACCCATTACAACCCGATAACCAACTTTCCTCACCTTTGCAACTTCAAAGACATGTTGACCTAGTACTTTATGCTGCATAACACAGTGACGTACTTCATGTGACTCCGGAAAATACGAATTGTTAGTTAACCCTGCAACCTGTCAGCAAGAAGATTTAGCCAGAAATTGGTCTACTAAGGCCACTTTGTACTAGATTGCATGATATACAGAATCTTTTATACAAAAAAGACAGATTTTAGACCCAGAAAGTGAGCACAGATTTAGTAGAATTTTTGTGGGGCAGTGAAAAAACCGAGGATTAATTTTCTAGTTGTCATAAGCAGCATGAAGAGTACCAGTCTCTTCACGTCTGTGATCATCAGAAGCAAATTCTAGTGGAAAATACTAGTCTGTATACATCTAGTGGAGTTGATAACTTTTCATTGGTGGCATACCAAAAAATCAAAACCACCTGAATCTGTTGACAAGAGAACTCCAAAAAATTGTGAATGAACTCTTCCACATGTTTAGCAACCAAATAACAAGCCTCTTAGGAACACAAAGACGTGCCTCAGAAATGTTATGCCAACCCAAGAAAACTGAAGTTTATCAACAGGTACAGCTGCAAAATTTAATTTCATTATTGTTTCTGCATCAGTCATAACAAGAGCTCCGTGAACAAGCATGTGAAAATATTACACTCGCATCAAACAAAGGAGCTTCTATGTTACAGGTGTCCTCTCACGTCCTGTTAAGTTGATGCAAATTACTACACTAGACTTACATTACATGCAAGGCATCAAACAAACTTTTACTCAAGAGCGGCCTTTATCCTCAAGAAATTAATGGAAGAACCATTGTCAAGCCAATGGTTGCTTTCCCTATCACTTGGGAGCTTCCTTCAAAAGAATTTAAGGCATTTGAATAAAAAGTACATTCTTGCATATCGAGTAAAGACTTTCCACCTACAGTTACAACTCAACGAATTGACCTGCATGTTAACTTTTGAAGAAAGCTTACTATTTGAAGAAGAATATTCTATTCCATGCTTCAACAGCCAGAAATGGAACAGAATGAAACTGACGAGTGACACAGATTTATAAGAATTCAACTTACCTGAAACGTGGCACCATTGTGAATTATATCTTGAGCAATAGGATCGTTGATATACTTATGCAATGGCATTACAATGTCCTCCATATTGTATGGGTCGCTGCTATAGGTAGTCCTTGATCCTCTACGTCTTTTTGCATCTCTCTGTATAGAGAGAGAGAAAGAGGTAGCCCGTAAACCCATATGAAATGGAAGCGTATAACATATGGAGAGAGAGAGAGAGAGAGAGAGAGAGAGAGAGAGAGAGAGAGAGAGAGAGAGAGAGAGAGAGAGAGAGAGAGGGAGATCCAAGGAGATTGATCGGCTTTAGATTACTTCATCCACCAAACAAACATGTGAAGCATCCATCTCCATCTGTGGCAACTATGAATTTTTACTTTTCTCTATACGTCAGATTGATATCTTTGCAGCATGCCCTTAAAGTCATAAAAGGTCTCTGACAAAAATCAGTAGACCAGAAATATCCGTTGATCGTTGATCTACAAAAAATATGAGGAGATATAGATCTCAGATAACCAGCGTACCCTTGCAAATAGGTCTTCTCTCATCCAAGAAACTAGAAACTTCCATGGCCATATATCCATCGTACTTGTCTTGGAGCTCAAGCGTCCAGCCGTTGTTGTGGCGAAAGTTAAATTAGGGTATGCCAAAAATTCAGCCGCTAGCTCCACTGATAATTCGTACGTACTGAGAACACGATTAACGGGGTCTCTTAGTATGGTCACCACTGACGTTCTATCCTTGGGAAGTTTCGACATCAAGCTGTAGTCATCATGAGAGACCAACAACCTGCACTTTCGCTTGCTATGCAGGAGAAGAGAATCGGGTTAAACATCACAGATTGATTACAACACAAATGTCCAAAAAGGAAAAAGAATAGTAATACCTGGGATCAAAATTCAATGTATCATAAGAGCGAGGGCATTCCAGAGCACTAGAATACAACTTGTGCAAGAAACTGCAAGTATGAATTTAGCAAGAAAGAATTATACCGGTGGCTTGCCTGATTCAATGCACCTGACTTCTACGAGTATGCACTGCACCAACAGAGATTTGAGTTACCAGTGGAAGTATGTGCGTCCTCCTGTTCTTGGAACATGGAGGAAGAACAGCAAATCTCGCAGGGTGTGCTTGTCTGCTTTAACTTCTAGACTTAGTGCGGAAGAAGTCCACCTCTTCACTACATTCTCACAATGCCCAAAATCCCTTTTATGTGGAAAAGCATTAGCTGATAGAGAATTCAGGGAAAGTTAGAAGTCAAAATTGTTCATGTTGGTCCCCAAATTATTTCCCCAGACAATATGGTGACTCACACCAACTTCATCCCCAGGGTATGTTGAGTTCATTACAAAGCACTGATTGCAATGGAATTTAGATCCCAACTGGTACAGTAATGGCAGGGGAACAGCTACTCAATTGCAAGTCAGTAAACGGATTTCCTTACTCAATGTCACGAATCATAACTTCACGAATCGCACAAAGCATTCCTACCTATCATACTCACTTAAGAACAAAACCATAATACAACGTTTAACATCACAAGGAGAGAAAGAAACTGAAGAGGGTGAAAAAATGAAGATGGGATTCAGAAATCAGAATGTGCTCACACGTACCCAATCCAAGAAGAATCAGCAAAATAGCAAACCTCGGGCTCGGAGTGGGATCCATCAGCCTCATCCTACTCCAACAGCTGCTCTGTACAAAATTTTAACAAGACATCAACAAACAAGTTTTTACAAGTCCAACAAAAACAGTTGAAAAAATGGACTTTATTCTTATGTTTCTAATTCCAATGTTTATTAGATCAGTGCCAAAGTCCATTTCGAATTTAGAACTGTCTTTAATAACACCCATCAGATAATCTCCGCAACTTTTTCAAAACAAAAGGTTCCGATGCATTAGCCAATATGGGAAAAGCTCTGGAGCCCAATTACGCATATCTTGATGCTCCAACCAAAATGAAAGGCAACAGCTTTTATATATGAATTGAACGGGCAAGAAAATCCCAAGCTTCCTTTAGTTTGGTTCTAGTCAGTTGTCACCATGCCTGTCTTTAGGATAGCAGTCACAATGAAACGACCAACCAAATTCACTATTTGAGACGTAACTTATTTCCATTTTCAATTTTGTTCGGATTATTCTTCGAGCTTAGTAAACGTTTCAAAAGAAATGGAACTGTGATTGTCTGAATCATCTTCGCGGAGTAATAGGCCTTGTTAATCCAATGCGGAGCATTGATTAGATGGAGCAATTTTGTTTGTGTGGTGGTGTTGCAGTCAAAAACTAGTTTTTTTTTGTTTTGATCGGTCAAAAAAAAAAAAACTAGTTTAAAATATATAATTTATACAAGTAAAATGATACAGCATTATCAGACCAAAAAAAAGTTAGAACATAGTAAACAACATTCATAATCCTATATCAAAGGATAAGAAAGATTCTTACTTATTAATTTGATAAAAACATTTCTATATGGTATAAATCTGCGTAAATTTGAACAGACGACCATTGGAGTATCATGAATCTGACTACAGAATTGCATAGTCTTAGTCAATGAAATTTCTTAAAGAAAACGAACTAAACCTATGATCAAAAATGTTTTCACCAGCAAAAGTATATTTATAAACCAAGTAAATTCCGACAAACACCCCATGTCTTCAAATCAACTTGGGTTTCATTTCATTCACACAGGACATGTCGTAAGGCATGAAATTTTCTGATATAAGATCTGACCTCGTGTTGTGCTCAACTACGACTCGTGAACTAATTTCAGCTATTTTCGTGGAAACCCAGAACCTTAAAACTATAATTCAAAGAGAGAAATGAATAATGGACCAAGGTAAACGGGCTCAAATCAGGGAGCAACAAGAGGGGCAGAGAGAGATTTTCAGATAAGGCGAGAAGAGAAACGTAGCTATAATTTACATTTATGGCGGTTATTAATTTTAACCATTAAAGTTGCATTATAATTTCGCTACCAATTGAAGAATTAATTCTCTCGTTACATATAATATCATAACGGACGATATAGAACAATTGTAAGAAAGTACCCTTGTCGGATTCCCTTGTTGAGAGCAGATGTTAAACTCACCTCTCCATTAATTCCATAAGACTGCAAATTATTAAAGGAGGAGCCTTGAAAAATTACGAAACCGACGCCCCCATAAAGGTGCAAGCTGACTTGGAAGTTGGGACAATGACTGGAGTTTGCACATAAATTAGAATTTAAATGATATTAAATTATAAGGCCTCCAAACAGATCTACAAAGATACTATGTCAGCAGCTCTAGGAGCCTCTTGAATTTGCTTTCAAATGGCTCACGGAATGCTAATAAATGCATTAGCCTCATATCATACTATAGATCAGTGACTATCAATTCAACCTGAAAGGGGGTTTAACAAACAAATTGAGAAACAAAGTGAAGGCTACATTTAGAAGCAAAGAGGAATTAAAAGGACTCCTTCCTATCAGAAAAATAAAGTAAGTATCATCTCAAGAACCTCTTCTTCTTCTTTTTCAGACCGGAGGCATGTCAACATGTACCGCATTGTCGCCGTATCAAAATTAATCTCTCTCTACCACCCAGAGAGACTTTAGACCTTGCGATCTGTAATAATTTTTGGGAAGCAATTACATTCATATCTTCACTTTTGATGTTCTTCTCCTAGCATTTACAAAAAGAATAAAGAATACGAGGAGCAATATGATGGGCAAGAATAAGAAAACGCGGTTCCAAAGTGAAGTGCCATATGAACTGGTTATCATGTCCTCTAATTTCTCCTGCAAAATAAAATGAGGGAACATTACTCACTCAGTTGTGCTTATCAGTAGTAGGATTGGTTAACGAAATTTAATGAAATCTTTCCCTTCTTATGGCGGTACAAAGCTGAATACTTAACTGTAACAACGGACTTTTGGGTGGACCGTCTATGTTCCTGAGCAAAAATATCCTTAGCATACTCATAGAGCTCCAAATCAAGATTATTCAGTGATTTTATCTCCTGAAGAACCGCTTCACCGACCTGACGACGTGACTGCAGATTCAAAGTGTCCAAAAATTAGCAGGAAATACGTGGAAATGTTTCCAAAGGAATAACAGAAAGCAACTGCGTTGGACTGGAGGAAATCTTTCGAAGGAACTAACCAAGCATAGTAAAAATGTCATGCAGGACACAGTGAGCATTTAGCTTTATTAAAAAAAGAGTGAGCTAGAAGAATTAGGCTAATATATGCATGACACTTCAAATATCTTTTAAGAGCAGCGGTTAAAATTATGACAGATACCCTGTATTCAACATTTATAATAACAACCAGATCTAACAGGAGAAGCTACACAACAACAATCCTGAGTCAAAATTTTATCTACGTAATGGACAAGTCAATTCTAGACAACTCGGTATGTGAGTGATGGAAGGAAGCACACAGATAAAATGTGAACCTCTTATCGCTCGTTTCCATGTGAATAGTAAATCTCTTATATAATCTTTCTTTTGACAGAAGAATTTCATTTTCAGCAAACCCAAAATATATTATATCTGGGGTAAAAAGTAATTAATTTGAAGTAAAAGAATAATTAGCATCACTACTTTCAAGAAGCAAAAGCATAAAGTTGACCGCACCCCTTTCGTAAAATTCGCAGGGGAGATTTTCTTCAAGGAAGAGATGCGGCGGAGAGACTGGGACTTCCTCAAAGTAGATGTGCAACGTTCATAAGATTCCATAAGTTCTCCCACTGTCATCTGAAATATACAAGATCTACCATGAACTTACTTATCCAAGATGCAATTTCCTTACACAGTAGAAGATACAACGCGAAAAAAATGCCCTACATTTTCTTTACTTGCTTCACTAATTTCCTTCATAGAAACCTCAAATTCCAAAGTGGCATTCTGCAAAAAGGCAGTAGAAAACAATGAGGAGACAAGGAAACTCAATTTTTATTAGCAACGATTGAGGAAGGTTTACATTCAGCAAAATGCACACACTCTGCTACTACCTACCTGACTGTGTTCGTCATCAGGCTCGCTGTCTGACAAGGAGCTCTGTTCTGCAACAGATGTACATAACTTCAGGTAAGGAAATGATGATAAACCCTTGAATCTTGTTCTTATGGAACTCAGAGATGGAAGGCCATTGAAGCATGGCAAAACAAGCTGAAGGACAAGGAATCCTCCTTTAACATAAACTAGCAGTTCAACAGAAAAACACAAGAATTCTGATAGAGATCCAACTGGTGTGAAGTAGCTAAGGAAGAAGGGTAGAAGTACATAAATTGACCAGCAAATTTGGTCCAGAAGATCAACTTATCTATTCAACCATATTCAGTAAAACCAGTTCATAAGAACCAACAAACCGTACCTCGAGGCTAGAAACAGTAATAATAGCACCACATGTACCTAATTTATTTGTTGCCGCAGTCTGCACATCAGAGCTAGATCCTCTCAATTGAGAAATTACTTGCGCACCAACCACATCTGCAAACATTGTTGCAGATTCCCTATGGTCCTCGGTGAGACCAACGTACAGCATATGGTTCAATCTCCTCTGCAAGATTTACAATTATCTACCATGATCACAACCGCAAAAGGACAACACAATATTAGGAAAACAATATAAGAGCATGATCCATTCAAACCCAATAACCAATTTTACCGACCTTTGCAACTTCAAGGACAAGTTCACCCAGTTCTTCGTGCTGCATAACACAGTGACGCACTTCATGTGACTCCGCAAAATAGGAATTATTAGTTAACCCTGCAATCTGTCAGCGAGAAAATTTAGCCTGAGATTGGTCTATTTAGGCCACTACATACTAGATTTTAAGATATATAGAATCTTGTCAGACAAGACAGGTTCACGACACCAGAATCTCAGCACAAGTTTGGTTTTAAAACTTTTGTAGGGCAGTTAGAAAAATAAGAATGATTTTCCAGTTGTCATAAGCAGAATGCCGAATACCTTGTCTTTACTCGGTAATCATCAAAAGCAAATTCTATAGACATCACTTACCAGGCAATCTGGTGGAATTAATGAACCTCCTATCTCTATAAACTAGAGAACTCCAAAAAATTGTGCAATAAACTCTTCCCTCATAATAGGGTATGCTTAGCAACCAAATAACAAGTCTCTTATCAACACAAAGACAAGGCCTCAAACACATCACACCAACACAAGAAAACTGAAGTTCATTGACAGGTACCACCGCAAGACTAGCTCTGTGAATTAGCATGTGAATTCCACACTCTCATCAAACAAAGGAACTCCTCTGTTCCTAATGTCCTTTAAGGCTCTGTTCTCCTTTCTTCGGAAAGTTGATGCAAATTACTACACTGTATGTTAAGTGCATGTCAGGCATCGACCAAATTTTTACTCAAGAGTAGCATTTATCCTCAAGGAACAGAAGAACCGTCATCAAACAAATGGTTGCTTCTCTATCCCATCTAGACTTCCTTCCAGAGAACCTTGGCACTTGAATAAAAAGTACATTTCACATCTCAGAATAAGGCCTTTAACCTATGTTTCATCTTAAAATTTAACCAGAATATTAATTTTGAAAGAAAGATCACAATTTTAAGGAAGAAGGGTGAAACTCACGCTTCAACCGCCTGGAAACGAAACAGACATGAAATGGACAAGTAACACAGATTTAAATAGATTCAACTTACCTGAAACGTGAGACCATTGTGAATTATATCTCGAGCAATAGGGTCGTTGATATACTTATGCAATGGCATTACCATGTCCTCCATATTGTAGGGGTCGCTGCCATAGATATCCCTGGATCCACTATGCCTTCTCGCATCTCTCTGTCGAGAAACAGGCTGCTAGTAAACACATATGGAACAGCAGCATATAACACAAAACAGACCATTTAATTACAGAAAACAACAACAGCATACAACACAGGGTCGTGGAGCATTGATTTTTATAACCCCCCCCCCCCCCCCCCCGTCCTCTCGCCCAGAATTTCCCGGCAGCTCCTTCCCAGGAGATTGATCTGCTTAGATTACTTTATCCACTAGACAAACAAGTGAATCATCCATCTTCATCTAAAGGTCTCCAACAAAAATCAGTTGGCCAGAAATATCCGATGATCATCGATAGAGGCAAAAAAAATGGAGAAAATATCTAGTATCATGCAATATAACAAGCGTACCCTTGCAAATAGGTCTTCTCTCATCCAAGGAACTAGATACTTCCATGGCCATATATCCAGTGTACTAACTGCATATCCTTTAGTCTTGCGCAAGCGCCCAGCCATTCTTGTGGCAGATGTTAAATTAGGGTGCACCAAAAATCTAGCTGCTACCTCCACCGAGAATTCATATGTACTGAAAACACGATCGACTGGGTCTCTTATTATGGTCACCACTGATGTTCTATCCTTAGGAAGTTTTGACATCATGCTATAGTCATCATGAGTGACCAACAACCTGCACTTTGGCGTCCTACACAGTGGCAGAGAATCGGGTTAAGCATAAAAAATTATGCACAACACAAATGTCAAAAAGGGGAAAAAAAGGTCATACCTGGGATCAAACCTCAATTTATCATAAGAGCGAGGGCATTCCAGAGCACTAGGATACAACTTCCTCAGGAAACTGCAAGTACAGATTTAGCAAGAAGGAATCACACTGGTGGGTCGTCCGATGTATGCACCAATAACTACGACTAAGCGCTCTGCAGCAAGAGAGATTTGAATTACCAGTGAAAGTACGTACGTCCTCCTGTTCTTGGAACATGGAGAAAGAACAGCAAGTCTCGCAGGGTGTGTTTGTCTTCTTTAACTTCTAGACTAGGTGCAGAAGAAGCCCACTTCTTCACTACATTCTCACAATGCCCAAAATCCCTTTTGTGAGGGGAAGCATTAGCTGATAGAGAAACCAGGGAAAGTTAAAAACCCCATTGAGCTAAAAGCCAAGCTTAGAAGTTATATGTACATGATCAACCCTAATATTTTCCCAAACACTCTGGTCATTCACACAAACTTCATCCTCCTAGTACCATGTAATATATGACAAAGCACTGATTGCAATAGAATTATATCTCAACCGAGCTGCAAAGGAGGGAAGCAACTACTCAGTTTCAAGCCAGTAAATGGAATTCCATACTTAATCTCGTGACTTGGAAGATCGCACAAAGCATCCCTTCTTATCACTCTCGCTTAAGACAAAACAATAATACAACATTCAGCATTACAAGGTGGGAAAGAAGCTAAGGGCGGTGAAAAATGAAGATGGGATTCGGAATCTGCCCCCCACTTACCCAATGCAAGAAGAATCAGCAAAATAGCAAGCCTCAGGCTTAGAGTAGGATCCATCAGCCTCATCCTACTCCAACACCAGCTAGAACGAAATCTGACAAAACAATCGGCAAACAAGTCCTTATAAGTCTCTCCAGCTAGACCCATACCAACCAGAACAGTTTAAAAAAATTGAACTGAAACGCTACATCATATTCCTTAGCCTTTACTTCAAAACTATCAGATCAATGTCACGCTCCATTACAAATTTAGCAGTGCCCAGCTAGCACCTAGTAGCAACTCAAATAACACCTTTCCTCTCCCATTTGAAAAAAAAAGAACTCATTGGATAATCCATGCAACCTTCTCAAACAAAACCCAAAAAGAAAAAAACTCCAGCCAAAACGAAAGGCGCGAGCTTTCTCAAACGAATCAAACGGACACGTCCTGTCAATTGAAGAACCAGAATCGACATACCAATAAAGAGGGCCTTCTTTTCTTATTCAAAAGATAAACCCTGATCACAGAATTTCGAGACAAGCTAAAAACCGAAGCATGGCGACGATGTCGAAATGCGGAACGGCATAAAAATTTGTCTTTTTTTTTTTCTTTTAATAAGACCATACGGCACGAAGTGGACCTACCCCCTGTATGTGTGTACTGCAGGCGACTCCCGAAGCCTCGTGCTCTTAAATTCTTCTCGATCTCCGTGGCTGGCTCCGCCAGACAAGGCCTCACGATAACCGGTGCCCCACCACCACTTTCGCAATTACCAGCGATCTTCTCGGCATCCGAACAAGGGGACCGATTGCCGGGCGGAGATAGCAAGAATTGCCCCTCCTCCGTAGCGGCGAGCGACCTCAAGAAGACCTCCGCCGCAAGGAGGAGGAGGGAGCATGAGAGAGAGAGAGAGAGTCAGCAGCGACTCGATTGGAAGAGAGCAGAGAGGGAAACACGTTTGACGACGACGACGATCGCAGCAGTGAGGGAGTGGTGCGTGTCGCTGTCGGGAGGAGGAGAGGGACCGGAATGGTAAAAATGGAATCGGGCAATTATGACAAAAACCAAAAAATTAATTTGCAAATTTTTTTAATTTGATTTTGTTTTTTCGGTCGAATAATGGGATTTTGTTAATCCGCCCGAAAAGGTAACCCAATTAAGAAAATTACTAAAGTAATATTTAACTGCTAAACTAAGATACTCGTTGATAAATGCATAAATTTTCTCGTCTCATGTGTGATTGATATTTAAAAAGGTAAAATATTTCTTATTAGTTATCTGAATGCGCTTTGTGCGAGAACATATTTGTAAATATTTCTTTTTCGTATGTCTGTACCCGAATAAGAATTTTTTATCTGAAATTAGATCGGAATTCGTTATCGTTATAAATTGTTAATTTCAATGATTGGAGTACAATCTCTTCTCTTCTTACGATCGTAAAAATTGTATGATCCTTTCTTCTGACTAACACGATGATGAGCACCATAAGGGCTGAAAAAAAAATTTCACTTTCCATGAAATGGCAATTTCGCAGTAGGTCTTCGTTTGTGAGGACACTAAATGAAGGCTTATTGTCTACAGAGAAGAGGAAAGCAGCTATGATCCTCATGCTTAAACCTAATAGATTCTACACATAATTTTAGATTTAAACAAAATATTCAATCTATTTCAAATTTCACTAAAATATATATCATTGTAATTTATGTTATTGACTAATTTTTTTAACAATAAAAATTTATGAACTTATCTCTCGTTATCTGATTTTTTTATAACAATATTTCGAATTTAAATCAAGTGTGTCTTGTAAAAAAAAAATTCATTATCATTTTTTGCTAAAAACAAATTTGCTTCAAATGATGTGAGCTATATTTAAAATAAGTGAATTTCAAAATGAGGAAATAAAACTAAATGAAATGTAACGTGCATGGTTCAAATTGCAATTTTTTATTCTTTTATTGCTATAAATATGGTGGATATTAAATGAAATTTAATCAAGCAATAAAATTAGCCATCCTTCAAAATAAAGTTGATTCATTTTTAAATTGAATGATAAGTAATGCAATCTTTAATGTAATTGACAAAAGCTATATGTCAAATTATTACTATTGTCCTTCTTAAGAATATAAATTTCTCTTTTTTGACTTAATTTCAAATCAAATGAATAAATTATATATTTAAAGATATTTTATTTTCATTTTTTTCTCTTTTCAAATTTAAGATGAACGAAATAAGTTGAAAGAAATGAATGTTTGGAAAAGATAAAAAGAAACTTATTTCAAGATATACATATTTATTATTATTTTTATCTATTTTACAACTCAATATACTTAAACATGCTTGCTCTCAATCCATTTCTAAATTACACGTGCACATTCTTTATCCGTTCTTACATTCAAAATTTGATAAGTGATGAAAGTTTGAGGACAACAAATCACCAAACTAATGCTAATTGGTCGAGTACGGGCTGTGTGGCACAACTATGCCCACGCGGTAATCACAAAAATAAAGTTGGGTGTCATGTGACGATCTTCAAAGTAAAATATTCTCTCAATTTCGACTTCAACTATACATCAAGAAATAAACTATTCAAGGCAACCGTCGACAATACTCTTTTATCTTGACAATAAACAAATTGGAGGTGCCCCCACTCCTTTATTCGTATTAATCTTTTCATATACAATTCCGGGTTTGAAATCTGGAATAGAAAGGACAAGCAAGATCGAGGGAGAGCATTGGGAACAGACGCAGGGCTTATAGGGGCGACCCAAGTGTCCGTGAACAAGACAGATTGGGCGGGGGGGGGCACTGCCCTTTTCGATGCTTTTGCCCACTATGGAATGTTGGGCTTTTTTTGCCTTTGTTTTTTGTTGGTGTTTACTGTTTATAGTCAACATGAGATGGACCCTTCCTAACTACATTCATCTCTCGATCTATCTTACATGAACTATGTTGGCCACAATCTACTTTTAGTGGTTTAGCATGTTGTGTTGTGGCAAGAGAAAATGGTATGTCGTTTCTGGCTAGTTACATTGATCTCTTCATCCCACTCATTTAAGATGATGAGGACATGTGGCATCATCACTGTCAGAAGTGCCTCTACGTTAGAAAAAAAGATAAAACCACTATGAAGTGAATCCCCACACGCTTGTCGATTTTCTTTGTTGTTGTTCTGGTAGAATGCGAATTTTGCCACATTTAATGTGATTGAATTAACGAATGTGCGTCTGTACTAAAATTACAAACTACACCCCCTTTTCTCTTCCGCAACCCTACCGAGCAAAGCTTGCCATGCTGCCAGATGAGATACAGAGAACAGGAGGTACCATCATATCACTGTTTGAGAAGAACTGACCTTGCTGCATCCAGATGGTTAAGCCGGCAAGTTCCCAGAAGATACTCGGGCAGCTCGTCTTCTGTGTTAGCCTGATGAGAACAGACAATCCGTGCACCAGTGGGGTTCAGAAATAAAATAAGAGGGACCGAAATGAATATGAAGTAATAGTTGGTGGAACAAATGCACAGTAAACATAAAGGATGCATTTGGTAACCATTCTATTCCCAAAAACAATTTTTGCTCATAAATGATTTTTTTTTATTCCATTCCCGAAAACAATTTCTAAGCATTTGAAAGCGTTTGGTAACTGCCCAAAATTTCTATTCTTGGAATAAAAAAGAACAAAAATACGTTTGGTAACTACACAAAATTTCTTTTTATTAATAATATTTTAAATTTTTTAATATTTCTTATATTTTATTTTTCTTCTTCCCCTTCCTTGGCCCATGGCCAGGTCGTCGGCGCCGGCGACCAGCCACGGCTAGGGCCGGCAAGGGCATCGCGGCCCTCGCCCAGGCGCCAAGGGTCCAGCCCTCGCAGGCCACCAGAGAGGGCCGCAACGCCCTCGTCGGTGGCCGGCGGCCAGCAACCGGCCTGTAGAAAATGAAGAAGAAAACCAAGGAGAAGAAGAAGAAAAAAAATTCTTTTCCATTTCTGATTCTTGTTCCCAGAATAAAAAAATTAACATTTTTTTGCTTCTTGATTTTGTTTCAAAACTAATTCTGGGAACAAATTTGTACAAATTTGTGCCCGGAAACAAAAAATTTACCAAACGGATTTCTGTTCTTTTTTTGTTCTCGGGAACAAAAAAATAGAATCAGTCACTATTTGGCAAGTGACCAAACGCACCCTATTAAGACGGCAAAATGAAACTTCTGTAACAACTTAAACGAAATGAACACTTCTACCTGCACCAAGAATGCCATTTCGATAACCAGGTTGTTAAGGTAACCGAGTACCAGACTAACCACTCCCCTGGCTACTGTTGAGGACCCAATGTCGATCCCAAGCTGTAATTCGTATTTAGGGTTAGCATGCTTTGACGTGAAAATTTTCTACATGAGGTCTCAACTTTGTGATTTATATTTTCAGTCTTTCAATGCAGTGAATGGGTTAACAACCGACAAGCCCTAGCACAGGCATTGTGATCATGTAATGTTACATGATCAATGAGGTAAATGCACAAATGGGATGAATCCAAGAAGAAATGATAAATGGCTAAGCATGTTCAGTGGCAAAACGGTCAAAAGAACATCTGAATGCCAAGATGAAAATTCTTTTAAAACTATCAATACAAATGCACCATTGTATTCCAATATATATCTGATAGTGTCATGCCAAGTTCAAGTAATCGAATCCCACGAAGCTAAAACGCACTGGAGTTACCTCCAAGTAGTTACTCCCGTGAAAATAATTGATTTGCAGTGCTTGGCCAATCAGGCAGGCTTTTTTTCCCACACTCTGCTTAACTATCCAGGAACCCTGAAAAATAAGGAAAAGAATTAACAAGGTTAATGGAACATACAAAAGAAGTTGGTCATGCCACTAAACAAAATGTATACATCAAATTGAGCTAATCTGCATAGCATAGCACCTAATTGGAGGCAGATATTTTCCTGTCTGGTCGTGTTCTACTATAGTCATGTAACTGAGTAGATATCGAACCTCAAGATAAAAAAATGCGAGGTAAACTTGAGAAGAACAAGTGAATTGTTTATGGTTACCTGTGCAGTACATTGGGTGGATAAACCATCTTGTCAGGTCATTCAGTGAAATCACGAAAGTATACTGCTAGGTTCTTAAATATCAAAGCAATCATGAAGGATACTGACCTTTGAAATATAAGGTATAAGCTTGAACCTTGAATTTCTATATGCATCATCCCCCTTGACAAAGCTCTCCAGTAGGGGTGCATCTTTCAGGGGAGTGCTCATCATGTAGTATAGTGCTAGGCTGTAGGTTGTTGATCCAGGTACCTGCTTCACAGGACATGAATCTTTATAACCAATAATGGCAATGACATCAAGCTCGGTTAACATAGATAAGAGAAAATATTTGCCTGTATGTTTACAATATAAAAGAACTCTGATCCACCCTGGGCTGCATATTTCTGCATAACAAAGTCAGCATGTTCAGAAAGCTCATAAATGCCACCATGTTGAGACAAACACACGCGAATTTAGCGAAGAGGTTATTTAAATTATTGGATTTAAGTTTGAACCTGAACAATACTCCCCGGCCTTCCTCCAAGATCATCTTCCCTTTTGTCAGATCTTAGCCAATCTGCAGCAACCATTTGCACCAAGGTTCCTTTTGCTTTAACCTGGAGGTAAGTTCATAAGCAATAACATCAGAGAGAGAGAGAGAGAGAGAGTAAAATATGATGTCTTTCTATCGAGAAATGACACTACAAGAACATTGGTCATATGAAAAAACTTCACCACTAGGTACTTCCACTGAAGAGTTAACTGTCAATTCATTCACCTAGTATTATGTGGATCCATTGCATGAAAAGAGTCCACAGAAGCCAACCAATCAATGGTTCTCTGAGGTAACAATGAAAGTGGTCATGTAAACAAGTGCCTAAGGCCTTATGGCAAAACAAAATAAAAAAGAAAAGAAAAGAAAAAGTGCCTTGGCCAACTATATATACTACTTTAGTTTCAAAATGAACAACACACAATGATTTCACTCTTTGAGAATATTTTTTCATGCAAATGCTCCTTTTACATTTCTAAAGCACATAAGGTACCCCTCGATATAGGCAATTTGTTAACACAATCCCAATTAAAATCATATCTGCCAACAGGTAACGGCGGAACCGTAATCAGTAGAACTTCCTACAGAGGATCATGAGTTCAGAATGACAGAGCAGAAAATACAACAAAGCACCAACATTAATCAGGCATAGTTTTTAACTCAAATCTGTAACGTAAAATTACAGTCATCTGCCAGTAGACACCATTTTGTCTCTGTTAACGCTTCAAATGGGTCATATAGATGAATATATCAGGCAATGTATGAGCAAGTGCCATCCCAAGCAAGCGCGCTCTGGCTAATCTGTGCAGTGTATTGTACACACCTTCTGATGGTCCTTTAAATAATTCTTTCCGCGCATTAAAAAAGTTGAAGGGTCTGCCTCAGTCCAGCTGGAAGTCAACATGCAAGTCGGATCTTTAGGAAGAGTAGTTCCATAGCAACATGAGACAATGTCTTCTGTCACCATCTCTTGTAAGTCAACATAGCCCCTCTTCTGAACTACAACATACAAAAGTCTCAATTGCCAGGACATCCAATAATATAGGTCATGGTCCTCATGAGATGGCCTTTTTAAGACAGAAAGCGTGCAGCAAATGGGTAGGACAATTATATAAGCTTATAGGTGCTCCAAAAAGATTTTGTTCACCTGCAAGGTCATGTAATTTTCTCACAAAACCAGCAGCAGTTGATAATCTTGGATGACGTCCCTGCAATGTGATGGTGGGATGGGAATCGGATGAGAAACTCGAAACATGGAGAGCAAGAGGCCATGTGCCTCAATTTAAAACTAATGAGAACTCCATCAACTAACGATTTAGGATTAAATCACCCGGTCATAACCATTCTATGTTAGCGGGTACCTGAGGGTAAATTTCTGGCACAAAATCATGAGACCAACCACTCTCTGATTGGTCATCTGATGGCTCCAGAACATCAAAGAACTCATCAGCAGCATCGTTTAGGCTGACAAGGCTAGCATGCTCTGAAGGTGCCTTACCTGATCCATCACTCATCTCTTCCACTGTCCTACCATCCTTTAACGATTCCACAAGTCTATCGTCATGCAACATAACATTTCTTGTCAGCTCTCCTGATGAAAAGTTTGAGGAAAAATTCCCCGTTTTTGCTTGAAACAACTCTCTTAGTGCTGCAAAAAACATAAGCTAGTTGCTTTCAGTTAACGTTGGAAGAGTCTATAGTGAAGCAATCTTATTAGATATAACTAATTATGCACAGATCAGATTCACCAGCAACTCTGCCAAGCATTTTGATTGTTATACACCGGCCTGAAGAAGTTCGTATGTAAGATTTCCAATATTTCCAATCAATAGCAAGCATGTGTTTTACTACTGATTGTTCCCCTCGGTTCACAGGAGTGATGACATATCCTCCACCTACAGACAGAAAAATTCCACTCCCTCAGAAATTGTGTGCTTCGCAGCACCCAAAGTATGATCATGCAGGTTCACCACCCAAACAAGTAATTATAGTCATGTTTGTAAACAGAGATTCAGATGAACACGTTTTTTTGCCATTGTTTCCCTGCAACTTTTTGTCTAGGGAATGAAATATCAGGGCCGATATAGCAATGGAACTCAATAAGGTGCATACATTAAATTAGATTCAAGCATACATTACTTTTTAGGCACGCTTGGACAAGGCCTTTCTGTGGGGGGCACTTCTTGTGGAACACTGAATGATAGAGAATAACTGCAAAGTAATAGGCCAAAGATGTCACCTCATATTTTACTGGATTCAGTAAAAGATGTAACCCGTAAGTAATATCCAATAGAGTGCATACCATATGTTCCATCATCTTCTCTTCTCCAATATCGACGCAACAACAGATCTCTACATTTCATTCCCCTGAATGTATGACACATAAATGAGAGAGCCACAAATGAAGAAAGCTGCCTTTGGGAAAAATTGTGATTGCTTAATTTTTCAACTGACCAAGGTAGCCAATCGCTATACAGCTGCTTGTGAATAATATCAGTGTGACCATCGAGATGCTCAACCACCCTTCCCTTATAGAAACAGAAGTCCCATCTGTTGAATTGGAGATTTCATAGACAAGCAAAATTTAGAACAACGTGTATAATCGGAGGAAGACACAGCATTCTTCCAAATCTCCATATAAGCCAAATTCGAAGATCATATTAAAATGGTATTGAAGCCTATAGGTCATCTAACTTGCAGATGGAAAATATCTGACAAAGAGGACCTACTCTGATCTTGATGGACCAAGAGACATGAGTGTTTGAAAAATGGCTTCTGATGTGCCATCAATCACACCGACAGCCATTACTGCAGGATGGTCATCCCACTGCGGAGGAGAAAAAGTTGCAAGTTGCTTGCTCAGCAATCAATCAGTTCATTGAAATCAGCAAGTGAGAGAAAAGAACAGCTAACTAACCTTCCCATGGGAATCCCGGTCTTTTGCTTCTTTAAAAAGTCGCAAACCTGCATAGATTTATGCCTTAGGAAATAGAGCGAGCTAGATCAAGAGTATGCTAGGAAGTACATATTACCATTCTGGCAACCAAAGATTGTCCATGGTGAAGGGGCAACAACATCTGATGCGACTATATCTGTCTGATTGGATGTACCAAGAGTCCAGTCTACCGGAATAACATGACTTACTCTGTTGGAACCACTTAATCTACAGACATAAACAAATTATTAGTAACCAAAATAAGAATTGGGGCATAATCTCAACATACAACATCAGCTATAGTTTGTCTTATCAACAGCATATAGAAAACAAACACGCCAATAATAAACCAAGTGCTTCAGTGTATATAACGTATAACTCTTCACACCTTAATGATTGCCAGCTCATTGTTGAGCAGTCCAGAGCACTAGCACCAGGATCTGGACCACCCTAGAGAGAAAATAAAGCATTAGTCTGGAGTCCAAATAAGGCATGTCTTGCCCACTAATGCTAGAAATTTAAACCTTAATAGCTGCTTCCTGGAAGGCATGAATCCATCTCGCCGCTTCTTCAGGGCTATATGCTCCCAGCTATTTGGTATAGTAGCTTAAGTTAAAAGATGAGAAATTCGACCAAAATCTTTAAATGGCAGTCACATTTACTCTTGTACCTTGAGTTGGTCATTGTGATTTGATGCATTATAAAGTGTAAATATGAAGAACACCTGTTAGCACAAAGAGCTTTTTATAAGTAACTGCAGTTAATGGATAAAAACATTAGTTGATTGACTTCTGGTGGAAAGAAATAAATAAATGACCATACTTTTCTATGAATGCTTTCTCTTCCATTGTCAATGACTCGGATACAGGAATCAATAATCGCACTTCTCACAGAAGCCTGAGATAAAAATGAAGCAAATGATTAAGTGTTCTGAGAACCAGTGATATTTGCAGATACGTATCGCTACCATGTTTTAGGACCCAATTATAGAGGGATGAAATGCTTATTTTAAGACAGAATATGAAGTTATAGTTAGAGCTGGTTCCATTAGAAAAAAAGATAACGCACAAGATTTTCTTAAACACATCCTAGTACTGGGATTGAATCAACTGGCCCAGAAATGCTCCTCATATTCACCAGGTTCCTACCTCAATTAGAGGCATTGACCAATATTGATTCCATGCCTAAATCAGATCAATATCCAGAAACTTCCCTATATCAGATAGCTATGCATACAATGTGACTAAGCCTTCATGTCCCATTCACATTAACATACATTGTAATTGACAAAACACTACCAAGACTTAAGAACTCATGCTGTCTGACGGCAGCAATTATTTAACCCTGTGAATCTGATTTTGAGCAAACCAAAGGCATCACATCTTTATCAAATCGCACAGGCTCCAGCATAATCCATTTATTATCCACTGTCAGCATCCAAAATTTAGATGTTCTTTTTACAAAAAAATTTAGTAAACAGGACTTGAATACTCATCCAACATCAGAAGCAAGCGACAACCGGAGACCATCTTCACATATTTCTCAGAGAATGTCTTGTGCAACACAGTTAGTGGGGCAATTTATCCGAAAGATAGGCAAACAACTGAATTACCGAGATTGTTGTTAATCTATGTCAAACATCACATCAACTTTCTCATGCATGGAGTGGGAATTAGTAAAATACCAGCACATCATAATCAATTAAGGTAGTGAGAACCAAGAACATGGCCAAAAGCTGGGCACATGCAGTGTGCGCTCCATTACCGAATCGACCCTTAATGGATAAAGTGTAAGCAGAGGGCGAGAACGACCAAATACAGCATCAAATCTCAAGAGACCAGTATATATCGATGCAACTAAGGATTCACCATTTGACAGACACTAGAAATTTGAAAACCCATACAGTAAAAAAATTAAATCCCAGTTTAGCACCCCGATTGTGTGGCGGAATAACGTCTAGACAGAGCCACCAGACAACGTAATGCGACATTAAACAGAAAAAAAAACCCATCTCCACTCGTCAATATCTGCGCGTAGGGAGGTTGATCCCCTCAAAAAACTGGACGACAAGCTCGCTCTCACTCGTTTTCTCCACATTTCGACTCGTGACTTCAAAAACGAATCAATAGAAACAACGGCAACCCATTAGATCCGCTTGGCATATTAGTTCCTCCACCGTAAGCAGCACCTTCGTCTCAGGCAAACAAAACTTCGAAGAACTCAAAAACATGCAAACTACACGGTACGAAGAAGAAGAAGAAGAAGATGAAGGGACCTCATCTACAGAAGAAGGAGCAGATTTGAAGCACTTGAGGCAGTGATCGTCGAGGACGAAGTAGCGCTTCCTGGAGAACTGAAGGCCGAGCCGGTTGGAGCGGATCAGGTACAACCAACCCTCCATTCGATCCGACCCAGAAAACCGCTCGGACTACTCCGACGAACCCACCACCACCCAGAATCCGTCTCGCAACTCCCCCTCCGCTCTCCCACCCACCACAAGCGGCACGCGCGGGGTGGGGCTCGAAAGCGGAAACGGAAGCGCGAGACAAGGGCCCCCCCCCCGGAGAATCGGAAAACTGGGTGCTCTCGTCTCGTCCTTCCTCCGGAGACGACGATGGTCGATGCTGGCGATGCTGATGGTGATGACGGCGCCACCTCCGAGGAATCGCGAGCGAGCGAAGAAAAGATGGCAAATCCAAAATAAAGTTGCTCGCTTTCTTTCAGTTAAAGTTAACTGATTTTGGTGCATACGTCGGGCCAAGATTGGAGGGAGATTAGTAAAAGCGTTGCCTCGTCATTTTCTCCGTCATATGTGACTGCTAACGGGCCCCACCGTCGGGCCCACACGATGAACGGCGGAGATGCGCTTGGCGTACAATATGTATCGACCAATATTTTTTCATATAACGTGCACCTTTCAATGACTTACCAACAATATGTCTATTTCCCCTCCTCTTTAAGTTAGAATACCGAGTTTTAAATAAAAATCACAGCCTAATAATTTGAAAAAAGAATACTAAATTAGAATTGAAATTTTCACCAATGACGCGAAATTCATCTATGCGTTGGTAATTTTCAATTTACTAATGCACGCCCCCGTTTATTAATTATGAATATTTATCAATTCATTATATGTGTCAGAGATACAACTTCTTTAGATTGAAAACTTATTATCTAAGGTAATAAGCCAAATCGCAACCGTTCAGAATTAAGATACCATCGCATAAAATAGGAGAGTGACCCTGAAATGTGGGAAAGAATATTATTGCACTTTGATAAGATCCATTTACACTCGAAATTAAGTCTTAGGAGGAGGGGAAAGAGGAAAGGAACCCCATGAAAAGCCAAAAAAATCCATTCAGCTCTCTGCTGAATCTCAGACAAAGGAGTCTCTGCTTGATTTCTTGGCATCTTGACTTTCTTTATCTTGATAGCCCAAGCCGCCCTTCCCATCAAGAAGCGGTTCAGTATCCTTCTCTTTAATCTGACAAACATACCAAAAGAGGGACGTATGAAAAAGCCTACTCACTGCATATTCTCAAGACTCGTGTACATAAACATGTTGGGGTGGGGGAGGGAGAGAGAGGGGGAGAGGGAGGGAGGGACCTGAGAAATGGAGAGATCTGTTGACTGCTTCTTCTTGTTATCTTGGGTGCAGAAGAAAGAGTACAATCCCATCCCAAGCATGGCAACGAGGATGCCGATGATGTTCCTCTCTGTGAAAGGGTCGTGCAACAATGTGTAGCCAAAGCCAAGGACCAGGCATGTCTTGAGGTGGCCCAGCACTTGGTAAGTCACAGGAGATGTCTTCCCAATCACCAAGAATGTGCTGAAGTTCACTGACACTGCTATCAGGCAGGAAAGAATGATGAAACCCTGCAACATGTTCATTCACAATACAATTACATGATGATTTTTGCTCGATTTGGGCCAAAAAGGGTCCGCATAATGGTAAAAGCGATATTGAAGCAAGTGGGTCTAAAACTCAGGATCGCGTGATCATTTCATTTTGGGTGAACCATGACAAACCAGACGAAAAGTGGAATGGATGTGTTACTTACCAAGACTATGGGAGAGTACTTATAAGCAAAGACATTTTGCTTGGTGAGGCATTGATCCACTAGAGGGCCTGAGACAAAGAGAATGGCTGCTTGGAAAGGTGCTGACTGGTACAACAGCTGCGTGGAGGAGACGTTGAGCTTCTTCTGTATGGTGTTTGTCAACTGAAGAGAGGAAAATTGTTAAGGGTTAAACTTCATATCCATCTCCATAAGGGAAAAGGCGTTTCACAAAAATCAGATGGTAATTTGTGTGGATGTGGAAGCTCAAAGTGTACTCATGTATGCTTGGAGTTTTCTCGAGAAGGGCATCCAAATCAATCCACATTCGTTTAGTATAAGACATCACTGACTATACTTCCATGAATTCAGGTGCATCTTGCTAGAAAGATAAAAATTTCTAGAAAGAGGAAGCATACAATTTGGCCGATGCAGGTCGTGACGATGGCCAGACCAGAGAGCACTGTCCCCACAAAATTGAGTTGGAGATCGGTCACGGAGGCAATGCCCACCCCAAAAATCAAGACAAATAGAGAGAATTTTATTTTCTGGCTGCAAGAACATAATATGTTGTCTCAGAAAATAGCTAGAAGAAAAAAGGAAACCGTGTTCAAGCAACTGGATCTTAGGGTATGTTACCTGAACTGCTTTTTGAGGAAAAGAGTTTCCAGGAGTACAGTGAACGGTATTATCGCCAGTTTTGTCATCTGCCAAAATAAGAAACCAGAAGTGAATCAGGAGACAATTTGAATATTTAACTAAGATTGTACAAATGTTCTCAGTTGTAAATGCTTCTATTGTTAAACAACAGGGTATAGGAACCTGGTAGAATCCGACGGAGTTGAAACCGAGGCTCAAGTTTAGAAGGCCGATCGAAATGCCATTCAAAATGCCAAACAGCATGACGGTCTTCAAGTCAATCGCCTTTGTTTCGAAGAAGTTCAAACGTTGAGCCGCATGTAGTGTGCAAAATGTTACCATCAGGTGCCAACTGGTGAGAGTTGTGGCTGCATTCATCCAAAGAAAAGGAGGGAATTTTACCTCGTGTTTTTTTTTTTTTTTTTTTGGTAAAGAATTTTACCTCGTGTTCATGCTTGAAAACTAAGAAAAAATCGACCATCAGAATCTACTCGAACGAGAGTTTCATTTACCGAAAGGGAAGCCGAGATTGCTCATTAGAGCCTTGTTGCAGATGACTATGGACACAGATGATGCCACTGAGAGAAAGAGAGCACCAACCACACCCAACTGGAAGCCTGTCATCTCCCCCATGCTGCGATATTTTCTGACAGACAAACCAAGGTTAACACGAAAATCTCTTTCAAAATGAAACTTGTCTCAGAGGATAAATCACATAATGCATAGCTGGTGAGTCCTTTTTAATGTCTCCTGGGAGTTGGGATTAAGAAAAGACAATATTGTAATTTCTTGAATGTCAGAAGTTTTCTATTGGCTATAGACAAATAAAGATGAGAAGGTCAACTAGTCAAAATATCATTTGATAATGTTGCACTCGGGGTTCATTCATCCTGCTAACCACCATTAATTAGCATAGAAGATTAATTTTATTGTTTTCTAGGTGACCATTCGATCTCACGCGTTTTTTCAATGTTAAGGTTTAAACAACTCTCACAATATGTTTCTTGAATAGGTGGTTTGGCTGTAATGTCAAAGAAAATGTCATGTCATTCCAACCAATCTTTCCAGCCAGAATACATTGGTTCCTATAGGTCTCACAAATAAAAAATGAACTCATAACCGAAAAAAATCAAATTCCCAATAAACTGAAGAGTGATTCGATATTATTCCAGTACGCCGACACAAAAGGGACATGAAAATCATATATTGCAAGTTACATAAAAAATATTCATTGGACATGAAACAGCAAAAAGAAAGGAACAGAACAGAAAAGTACCTTGGAGAAACTGAAGGATTATCGGATGGCGTTATACGAAACCTGAGAGAATCAGTCTTAAGACATTGATAAGAAGGAAGAGCGGATGACTGAATCTGTACTAGAATAATGGAACCCAGATGTCATAATAATTCCTTGCTTAGTTCTTACCAAGGAAAACCAAAAACCAGAAGGCAAGAAAGTAGGATGTTGAGGAGATAGCACTAGCTCCTAGAACTTGGTCTTCAATCACCGTTCAAGCACCAAATCAGGCCCTTTTTTGAAGCCAACCCTCGGAGAGAGAGAGAGAGAGGGAGAGAGGGAGAGATTGGCTTGTATGAGAAGAGCATTGAAAGGCATGTATATAAGTGGGGATTACAAAGAGAGGTTGGTGATGATAGGAGAAGGGTGCTAACGGTTAGGCAATGGCTCATCACTTTCGCAAGTTAAGGTTGACGGCCACTTGAAGCAAGGACTACCCGTCATCCGTGGTCGATGACTCTCTCTAGTAGACTCTCTCGTGAATGAGGTAAGAGTTCTTCTTCATACGACATAGCCACTCCTCTCTCACCGAAGTTATACTCGTCTTCCCTCCAATTTGCCTCTGTTGGATTGTAACCCATGGAGTCAAGTTCACTCTCTCTCTCTCTCTCGGTCTGGACTGGTCAAAATGGCAGATTCCACAAGGAATAACAGCTTGCGTTGCAGAAAATGATGACGAGTTGAAAGTTAAATTGATGGTGCCGAATGAGACTTATTGTACTTATATTCCGAGCTCCCACAAATGCACATGCACACAAGTGTTCACTATACTTTAGTTTAAATTATGAGTTTGAGGGTAAATGATCTTGGATCGATATTGGCAGCGTGGATCAAGTCCTCCTTACTTCTAAAACTCAAAGAGACAACGGCAAGGAGAGCCCCGTTCTTACTTTTCGCGCGACGTTCACGCTCGAACATCATGTCAGATGTATCAGGCGCTTTTCTCACGATCATTGTGTGTTTGGAAGGTGTAGGTGCAATCTTTTCAAAGAAATCAAACTGACCATGTTTTTTTCGTGTAACAAGATATCGCAACCGGGCTGTCCGGATCAAAATTAGGTGCGTTTGCAGTGTGTGCGTCGTTTTCCTCCGAAAGGGTATTCAAGATTAAGCTTGAAAATGGTTTTAGAAGTCGGCAAATGTTTATTTACAGCTGAGATGTCTTGAACCGGCCGCTGCTAAATATTGAACAAATCTTGGCAGACAAGACAGGAAGGTGAAATGTAGGTGTCTCTCCATGAGAGGCCTTCTGACTATCTGCAAAAGCAAGCAAAGGGCTCTCTCTCTCTCTCCAACCAGACAGAATTAGTGTTGGGTGAAGAACCTTCTATTTCACTTCAACAAATTCATAATTTTTTAATAGAATAAATACACTGAAATTTTTAAAATTTATCATAAAAGTACAATTAAATATTAAAAAATGTAATTAAATTCCCGTTGATTCCGTTCAACTTAACTAACAAAAAAATGTCGATATGACTTTTTTTTAATTATTTTTTTCTCTTATGTGGTCAGTGGCTTTTTATTATTATTACCAAGCATAAAGGGGACACAGAAGTTGCAATGATTCTTCATTTATCACCAATTGACAGAAGAGATGTCAATGTCCTGATCAACGCTCGATATCTGACACTAGGAATCTTGGCAGACAAATCAATGAAACTATAATCCTTCTTTCTCCATCTTTACTGCTGCACAGGGACCAAAGCGGAGGAATGAATTTAAAATTCTTGAAAGTGTGACTATGTGTAGACGCTCTCCACATGCTTTGACCTCTTCTGATAAAGAATTCCTGTACACCGTTTGTTAAAATGTGTATTCGTACACCTATTAGCTCCCAACAGCTGACTCATCGAAAAGAAAAACGAAAAAACCAGAAACGAGGACTGCGTTTTTTATCAAATAAAAAGATAGATATTTATATTGAATTTCACGAGTGAAGGGAAGTGTTCACCGGAAATTGGCAAATGCACAAAACTTCGCGAGTAAAATGAGCTGTTGGAAAATTTCTGACCATGCGGGTTTGTTTGACTAGCAAAGACTGCACAAAATTAACCTGGTAAAGCCCTCTATACAGATAAAAATAATGCAAAAAATAGAAATGCAAAATTTCTGTATATTTCGATATATCACATTGAGGAGTATATGAACCTATTTATCAGCTTTACTGGATGACTATCTAAAGTAACAAAATATTACAATATCAATTACAATTAATCGGGATTAATGAAGGAAGACAATGCACAATTATGAGAGATATACGAAATTAAGATATTATCTCTAATGTCCCTCTCAAATTCAGGGTGACATGAAGAAGTTTAGTGGAGTTCGAAGAAAAGATCTTTATTTAAAATGCTCAAGTAGATATGTTTTAGTGAAGATATCGATAGTCTGATCAACAGATAAGTTGAATACGAGTTGTACGGTGTCATGATGCACAAGTACCGATTGAAATGGCAATAGATTCTAATGTGTTTGGTGTGCTTTGGAAAACATCATTGTGCTACTGGGATAGCACTCCAATTGTCGCAGTAAATAACGATTCCCCCATCGTGACATACTCTTATGTCTTCCAATAATCATCGCAATGCGATATTTTGCTTTCGAACTAGAGTGAGCGACATGATTTGTTTCTTGCTGCGCCATGAAATAAGAGAGTTACCAAGGAAAAAACAATAGCCTATAGTGGAGCGACGAGCCTGAGGGTTACCAATCTAGTCAACATTAAAACAAGCTATCAACTCCAAGGTAGAATGAGCAAAAAAGTAAATAGCATGAAATAAGGTATATTTGACAAAGCAAAGAAGATGAAGGATCGTGGAGAAATGAGTCGTTCGGGGCTCTTTCATTTATCGGTTAACACGAGTAAAATATTAAGATGCCACCTACTAACTTTTACAGAAAATCTGTTTTTGAATCATTGTCAAGTGTTATCTATATACGGTATCGTTATCATTAGTGGTTAATGATGAATCTTACTATCTTCGAAGGAAGAGTTACATTTCTTTTCCATTTCCATCTAGGAGAGCTAAGTAGTCTTTCTAAAATATGGAAAGGTGTCTATAACTTCCCCGCCGGGATCTACCCCTTTCCTTTCCGCAGGAGGCTGGAACTCGGATTGGAGAAAAATGAGATCCATGGGTTCTTTCTTGCCCCTTATACCCTGGGCGATCCGCGTGCTATAATTACTGAACCCCTCGTGCTGAATATTAGTCATTATTCATGCCAATTAAACCACAAAATACAATGACACCTCATGGACTTTGGCAGACAGCTTGCTTCACATTCCACAACGTAGTATGGTGAGTAAAGAACACTACCTAAGCCTAGCCAGCCATAGATTGTTAACCAGACATACAATACGAGATATCTCAAGAACAAATCACCCACTCCTTTTTGACAAATGAAAAAATAGAGGCTCCTCTGATCGATAAATAAGAGATATGACAACCCAAAAAAAGGCCGGTGCCTCGCCAATTCAGTATTTCTTTTCCCCCTTGTTGGCAACAAGAGAGGCGAAGTTCTGCTCTACTTGAAAACTGTCTGTACAAAATCACAACGTGGCTCTCAAAAGTGCGACCGCCTTGGTTCACGAAAAAACCACATGGCTTTATGAACCTCTTCAAACAGATCTGATGTGCGGTTGTAAGACATGTACACAATTCCCGTCCGGAAAGGACAGAAATAGAGGGAGTGCCGACATTAGTTCTTCTCAATCTGAGCTAAGTATGCCTTGTCTGCATCTGTGAGGCGATTCTGGAACAAGGCCCACTCGCTTCTGCATCTTGCTCTGACCTGAAAGAAATAAAGAAATGGCAACAAATGAGCAATCGGACATCGAAATTTGTTTATTTCAGCGCATCCTTGGGACTGGTCGAATGAGCAACTAAGATATATAACTGCAGGATATGAGAAGATGAACAGCAATCCTAAAGAATACGTACTCCTTCCCATGGAGCTTTCCCTTTCTCCGACTCTCCCTGCAATTTGACATAGTAATGTATCAGCCAATCAGGGTTTTAGTGTTAAAGAAAAATACGTGGACATATTAGAATTAATATTTTATAATAGAGGGAATTGAAAATAGGAATCAACGAGAGATGACAACGAAAACAGCAAAAAGAAGAGCAAGCCCCAAGCCTCCCACCATATAATCTTCACACAATTAGTAGTCATTTAAAGGGCCACTACATGACCAACCCGACACTAGAATTAATTTAGCCAACACGGCCTATTGATTTCCGAGGTACCATTGCCCCAAAGGTCATAACATAAATAAGACTTAAAGAATCAACAGTTCACCATATCTAGAAGCTAAAAGTGAAATTATACGCCCTTTCGCATTATGTCCATCATGTAAGGCAAGAGGATAGTATCGACGGTACTGATATGTAAAAACAGCATCAGGAAGTTGATATCAAGTAGCATTAAGCCAAAGCTCACAATAGTTTAATTGTCAATCGTTGGGGTTCCAGATGTCATTTCTTACATCAAAATCTGTTTTTCGAGCAAGCACTTGCATGCAAGTATTAAAGCCCCTTTCAAAAGATTGGGTGAAAACAGATATTATAATGGTCCGCCGGACTTCAATCTTCTCCCGGGTACCGTGCAGGAAGTGAAGCACATGAAACCATAACCGCGCTATACTGATGAACTACTTACCTGACTGCCCAGGGAAGGAATTACTTGGTGAACAATCCATTGAGAATCAACAACACCAATCTTCTCGTGAGCAGGCTGCAGAAACAAAAAAAAAGTTTTTACAACTCAGTATAAGCACAGGGAGACAACACAAAAGATAAGTATGAATGGGAAAATGCACGTTAGCTTTCCATGGACCACATTACTCTCAATGGCCACATAAGGATATAGAGCACCTTGGAAGAGGTTCGTCGAAACAGTTCTCTTCACTCACTCACAATTAAAAACTCTAAAAAAACTATTTCATAAGCTGTTTTAAGCCCTTCTTTCATTATTTTCCATTGATATAACTCTTCCCATACTACACCTATTTGGTCAGGTTGCGAGACACATTCAAATTCAATATAAGTCCTCAAAATGGAACTAAAGAAAACAAAAAAATTATGGGGGAAGAGGGTGGGGGTCAAACAAACTTTCTTGAATAACAAACTTATTAAATTAAGAAAATTAAGCTAATAACTAAATAAATAAAATATAAATATAAATGTATTTCAAGTTGAATAAAAAAAGAATATTCAAAATAACAACTATTTTCATAATATTTATTCCTATTTTTATTTATATATTTTAATTTCTTTCTATTCTAAAATATATATTTTCTATTTATAGAATATATATTTAAATTTAAATTTACTATTTAAACCACCCCCCCCCCCCCTTCCCCCCTTTCCCTTCTTCACCAACAGCAGCCGCCAGCAATCAGGTAAGAAAAACATATTCTATGAGAGATTACAGACCTCTACGCATCGTCTGAGAGCAAAGTCCAATCCCCATCCATGCACCAAGTCATTCTATAAGCATATGTTAGGAACATTTAATCAGCATATGCTTAACCACATATGATAAATGCATATCCAATTATCCATAACAGTAGCCCATCATCTTAGACAGAGCAGCAACCTGAATCATATGCCATACACAGCGCCAAGCTTCTCTAGAAAAGACTGGAGCCATAATTTCCACAAACCTATATCAGAAGTAATAAACATGAGGACGGAAAGGACAAAGTTGAAAAATAGAACTGCTTCCATTCCCTCATCACTATGAAGAAGTCATGAAATGAGCGAAACATCCTAAGAAAATGAGAGATTTACGCTGCACATGGAGGCAAATGTGGGTCACTACACCAGCCAGGTTTCTCTTCTGTATCCCTATTCATCAAGTTCCGATGAAAATGAGAAAAATGTGAATGCACTTGAACTATTGAACAACCATGCAGATAGATACACAAACAAACATGCTCATGCATGGAAGGGGGGAGAGAGAGTACTTGTGCACTTCTCTGTCACCTCTCCTCTTTGTCATCTGCCATGTCAGTCCATTATTGGGCTCAAGACCTGGCTGAGATATCTCCAAACCATGTTTTTTGACCAACTGAATATACCTGGTAAATTGAATGTAACAAGTATATATAAACCTATCGCTGAATTCCACATGATAATTCAAAATAGCTTGTGAAAACCTTATATGGCTTACTTTTCCCCATTAAAATGTTCAACTCCAAGATCTTCATCCCAGATGAAAATATATTCATAAGCTGCAACAACATCTGGATGCAAAAACCTTTTCGCATACCACCTGAATATATAGCGTAGATATGTGAAAAATAAATATTCTAACTGAATGCTAACGTATAATTAGCTTGAACTTGCAGATAATTTGTTTGTTAAGGTAGGAGCCAATCTGCTTTCAAGTACTAACTTAAAGGTGATGTTGCAGGGAAATGAGAGCTATACAAGTTGTTCTCAACTTACCATTTGGTTTGCTTCCTCACACTGATATGAATTGCATCCTTCGACCACTCAAACTGGTCCCATTCACTTGCCCGACCATCATAATGAAAGAGCAAAATTTGGAAGTCCTCTGAGAACTATCAAACAGATGAAAAAAAAATGCTATCTCAGAACTCTTTAAGAATTAGATGACTGTGCATGGAGAATCTATTGTTTAAAGTGAGGCCTTAGAACCTTTCTAATTGATGCCTCGATGTTTTGCCTCTGATCAAAACCGACTGTAAACGTAACCAAGTATTTTGGCTTCTTCTTCAGGTCCTGCCCAATTCAAACACGAGTTATTGCTCCACAACGCCAACATTTGTCCATAAGTTCCTCATATAAAAATATAGAAAATTCTAAGGGCATACCACGATGATGCGGATCCAATCATGTTCCAATAATTAGGTATGTATGTTACAAGTTTATTAGGTTGACGTGCTACCATAAACAAGCACCGCATATCTCCCAGACTTATTATCCACTTGTAAATCTTACGCAGAAATAATGAGCAAAACTTGGGTAACAAAATAAAAGTCATACCTCACTAGGTTCACCCCATAATCTGCGCAAATAGAAATCGGTTTCTGATACAATAATATTTGGAGGCAAAGACTCTGCACCACGAGGATTTGTCGGAACATATATCTGGAAACAAAAAAGAATGATCAAAATCCATGTCCATCCCATATGTTCCAGCAAAAGATAAGCCCTTCACCATATAATTCTGATTAGCCATTCCATTTTGCACTACATAGCACGAAGCATGGATGACTCATAACAGCTAAATAGAATCCAACTGATCGCCAACAATTTAAGCTCTAATGCATATTTCAAACTTTTATTCACATGTACGTGTTCATGGGCATCCATTAAGTAAATGTAGGTTTCTCACATATAATTTTCCTGCCCCGCATCAAAGATTAGAATCCACGAAAAATGAAACCAAACTGATTTTGCAAGTGTCATTAGCTAATCCAGTATATGTTCCCAAAACATGTGTGCAGAGGTGAGGCTCACTTTCAAGCCATTAAGAGTTATTTGGTTCTAGACTAGTCATGAATGGAAGTATAAAAAAGCTGTGAAAAAAGAAGCTACCTCAATATGACTGGATACATGCACAATGGAAACGCGAGGGGGCGAAAAACAAATATCTTAGTAATATCAGATGAACAAAACTATTGAGGATACCATGTTGGACCAAACAAACTAATCAACCTCTTATAAAACAAAAGGATGTATTTGCAATTAGGTGAATCGGTCACTAATGACTCCTCTTCCAAGTGGAGATGCACAACAAGCTGTGACAATGGGAGAAAGACAAAATCAGAAGAAAAAAGGTACTGTACCTTGGGGATGCTGCCTAGATTATCAGAGGATTTGCTGATGGATCTACTTTCATCACTGATCAGATCAAGAGATGATATAATACTTGAACGGAAGTTAATCTGCAAGTTTAAATGCAAGTCAAATAACTGATGGTAAGCAGCAAAAAATGTGAACCTAGTTTAACAGCACTAGATGAGCATATACCTTTGTCAGAGAAACAGATGGAAAAGAAATGCCTATGAAGAACCCAAATAGAACTCCCAAGATAGTGGGGATGATAATTCTGGCCCTGTCGTTTGATTTCTTTAAAACTCCACTGTAGACCAAACAAGGGTAGGTTAGGCAATTTCGAAGCTTGAGCATCATATCTAAATGAGAAAGGCTTAAAATATTCAAAGTTAATCAGCTAAAATATAGCATGTGGAACGAACCTGCGGTGCATTGTCCCCATCCTGATGTATGCTTGACTCTCACATTACCAGGTCAAGAATAAAATGGAGACCTTCGCTACTTCAATGAATTCTGAAGAGACTATCTACACAAAAATAAAACAGTTCTTCCAAGGTGTCCTCCTCTTGTAGGAAAGGTGCTTCCAGCTTCAAAAACCGATGACAGAATACGCAGTCCCTTCATTGTTAAGAAATGATCATTAACAATGGAAAAATGGCGAAACTAGATTAAAGAAAGTCCCCATCGTAGCACAATATACCAACACACAACAATACCCGGAATACTTTGAGTTCAGATTACACATCCTGGGAGCAATGGAAAAAAGTATGCTTCTATTTCATTCCTCGATTGCAAGGAACTTTGAGAAACTCAGAAAAAATATTTACGCATAGTCATTTAGTAGCCAATGGAAAAGGGCCAGAACCAAATCATTTGACAGCTATATAATCCCTCATTGTCCCAAATTAATTCACGAGTTCACAGGTCGGTCATTACTTTTTTCTCCCTTGATGAGTTTTTTAATATGATCGAATCCACTACATGGACGGTAATCTTAACTTAAAAAACAAGGCAATTCATCCACAAAAGTATAAATTGGAGTCGACGTATATTTTGAGTGTGCGGAAATAAGCTGCCAGTTAACTTAAAAACAAGGCAATTCATAAACAAAAGTATAAAAGGGAGCCGACGTATATTTTGAATGTGTGGAAATAAGCTGCCAGTTAACTTAAAAACAAGGCAATCTAGGAAAGTTATCAATATGCTGAGTTTCTTAATGGAGATCTCCCCGCATTCAAGCAGAAGGGGTAGACTGAACTACTCTAAATTCAAGCTATCTTGTCCTCTTGAATTTAAAAGGAAAAAACAAAAAGAGAGAGCATATTTATCTCCTTTTAACATTAAACGAGCCAAACGACAACCTAGATCGCTCCATCTTCTCCGACTCAAACGTCCGACCAGAAAAGCCCGAGCCCATTCGAAGCAACTAAACCCCCAACTTCCCCAGGCTCCTCCAACGTCCTCGGACGCTCGAGGCGAAGAGACACCGCCCTATATGCTCTATTCATTTCACTTCCAGCGAGAACAACCGCGATCGCAAACCGCCGATCCAAAAAGGGAAAAACTAAATTACAGCCAAACGTTAGAAAACCACCAAAAAAAAAAAAAAAAAAACGCACGATCGGGGAGGGATCGTTAACGAAACGGACTTAAAATTTCGAAAGCCGCCTTTCGCTCCGAAAGATCCCCCGCCGTTACCGAAAGACGAAAAGAGGCAAAGAAACTGGCGAGGCGGCAATGAAATTGAATTGAACCAGCACGCCACGGACGCACGCCGGAACGCCTCGACGGAGCATTTCCGGCGAGGAGAGCCGGACTCGCGATGACATCAACAGCAATCTCTAATCGCAAAAGGCACAGACGAGCGCAGAAGAATCGACGGGTACCTGCTCTGAGATCTTCAGGCTAGAGAGAGAGAGAGAGAGAAGAGAGAGAGAGAGAGAGAGAATGGATGTCGTTCGCTACCCTCCGATTCCGAAAACAGAAAAGAAGGGAGGGAAATGACCAATTGCCCCTCGCTCTGGGCTTTTCTTTTGAATTCCCGATCGGGAGTCGCCATCGCCGCGTGTCCCCGCTTAGAATCCGCCGTCGGCCCGCGCGGGCCAACGGGAAGGCGCCACGTGTGGGATGATTTGTCCCGCGGGCCGGGGGCTGGAGCTGGGGACAACAAATTTTACCTGG
The DNA here is from genome assembly GCF_021117445.2 of Syzygium oleosum. Taxonomy (NCBI): domain Eukaryota; kingdom Viridiplantae; phylum Streptophyta; class Magnoliopsida; order Myrtales; family Myrtaceae; genus Syzygium; species Syzygium oleosum. The sequence continues at coordinate 11,160,725 of NW_026607487.1, forward strand.
AAAAGATCGTGTTACGCGGGATGTCGCGGTTGGTGTTGCTCTCTCCGGTCAATGACCAATCGTGACAGGCCACGACGGTCAGGAGTTCGGTGACAACCGTCGCGGGTACTTTTGGTATCGACTCTTGCCAAAAAAATATTGTGCTTATGCAGAGGATTTTCTTGAAAAGCGTATAATGTTTGGTAAAGGCTCTTTATGGTTTCTTCTTGTAAAGAATTTTTCTTAAAAATAAAAGTAAAAAGGAGAACAGATGAGCTCAGCGGTTGATCTAGAGACCACGCGACCTCTCAGGAGAGCCAGTTTTGGTGACCAGGCGACCTCAACCGAGGTCCCGCGATCGCAGGCGATAAGCTGCTGACGTCACTCTACCGGGGTGCAAGGCGGCACAAAGGCACGTGACCTTAGGTGAGCTAGATTTGGAAATTAGGTGATCTCAGAAAAGGTTGCACGACCTTAAGTGACGAGCTACCGATGTCGTGTAACCCCATTGTTGAGTTAACAATCAGATTCTGCTTACCTCGCTAGAGTTAACAGTCTAGATCCAAATACTTACATCTAGCAAGGAAAACAAGTGTGTTAAGTGATACTTGAACGTAACCCATCCCCAAATTGCCATCATCTTGAGCAACTTTATTGAAGTGACTTGCTAACTTTTTTTTGAATTGAGGTATAGACTAGTTTGACGTACAAACCTTAATTTGAATAATTCACTAAAATTCTTTTTTGTAAGATATTAATGTTTATCTTCTTATTTGTAAATGGATTACTATTAATTATACTGTATGTATAAAAGAGTACTTACAGACTCATCATGAGATAATTGGCGAGTGGAAGAATTCAGTTACAAAATGCTCCATTTGTTTTGCAGAAAACATTTTCCTCATTTTCCGGCATTTGATTTACTTAGGAAAATGAGTCAACGGAAAACTTATATTTAAATTCAGAAAAATGATTTCTTCTTTAAAATATCGAAAATCATTTTCTAAAATATGACTAGGTATCGGCGCTTGGATCTGAAATTTTATGCTTTGGCATAAAAACTTCAACTCTGGTTCATGAGTTCCCGGAGCCCGAGTCCATTGAGGCTGGGCCCGTAACCCTGGTGCCTGTGCTCGGGTCCCTATCGCTCGCACCTGGGTCCTTCGAGGATGAGCTTGGGCCCCCGCACCCGAGCCTATTGAGACCAAGCCTGACGCCCTATGTGCTTGATGCCTCGGCACTCAGACCCTTTGATTATAATTGAGCAGTTTCTGGACTAGCATTCCGCGGTTTTTCTCATATTGGATTTTTCACGGAAAAACTTTTGGTATATCATTCTTCTTTTGCTTTGTATTTACGTTTTTTTTTCATGCAAAAAGAATATACGACGACATCTTGCGCGATTCTAACAATTAGAATTCCGCCGCGATCGATTGCGATTCGACTTAATTTACAATATCCCCGTCATCGAATGATAGCGGTGCAAGATTGTCAAATGTGCATCGCAGAAGATCCGCGGTTCATGGTTTTGCCTGTCCAGATTTAGATGGGTGACCAAACCGCGGTAGGGATGTTCCAACTCGCGTTGCGTGATCCGTTCTCCTCCAGTTTCAGCTAATCAATGACGAGCCGAAACTAGTCAATTTGCAATTTGGTATAGGTTTGGATTTATGCAGACAGATGACGGACATGTAGAATCTCAAGGGGCCCTTCTGGGTGGCCCGAGGTTTGGCCCGTTTCGCATCTCAAACTCAAAGTCAACCCAATTGAGCAAGTCTGCTCAAGATGCCAGGCCTTTCTACTCTTTTTCCCAGACTTTGGTCCAAAACAGCCGAAATTCATCGAGCAAAACATCAAATAACGAAGAGAGAGAGAGAGAGAGAGAGAGAGAGATTTTGCCTTGAACCAGCAGGATGCATTTATCATTTTTCACTGAAATCAACAGAATGCTTATTCCCCCAGTACATTAGACGGGGAGTCAGTTCCCTGACCAAGCATTGTATAACATTCCTAGTCTCCCCACTGATCCATCATCCCGCAGGGATCAATTGATGAACAAAAACTTCCAAGTCCAGCCACCAACCCAGATGAGATGAAGAAAGTGTCGTTTCAAGATTTTACAGGAAATAAATCCATTGAAAGAATAACAAATTGGATTACTCCACCCATCAGAACTTGGCACACCGCGCCGGCAGACCCGTCCCGTGATCAACGGCCACTATCTCGGTCTTGTTGTCGCAGCCGATCACGTCCTGCCCCAGCTTGGCGCCCGCTGCCTTCAACCCTTTGAGCGAGAGCGGCTGGTTGAACAAGTTCAGCGAGGGGAGCCTCGACGCCGGAGGCAGCTTCCCGCCGGGCAAGAAGTTCCTGAAGTCCTCCTTCAGCAACGGCACCTCGAAGTCGGCCTTGTTGTGACTCACGACGTTGTCCTTGGCGCTGATGTGAGCCCCGGGCTCCATGTGGTTGGTGGAGAAGCTCGCCTGGTTCGGGAAGTTGGGGTACAGGCTCACGTAGCCCCGGAGGTACATCATGTCGATCAGGAACTTCTTCCAGGAGGCCTGCCAGCCGTTGGTGCGGGACTTGGGGATCTGGACCGGGTTTTCCTTGGCGTTCTCGGTGAACCTCATGTTCATGTACACATAGAACTCCCTCCAATGCTTGGGGAAGAAGACCGCGCCCCAGCTGCACGGTAATTGGTGGAGGTACGGCGTGTTCGGGTGGATTTTCTTGAAGAACTCCGTCGCATTCCATCTCGGCCGCTCCTTCACCACCTCGACCAACTTCGGGGTGTAGAGAGAGATGGACGAGAGCTCGGGGAGCGAGACCTGCGGGTCATAGTGATAGGCCAAGAGAGCGTACTTGATCCACAGGTAGTAGTAAGGGGAGACCTCGATGTCGTCCTCGAGGAGGAGGCCGTAGTCGTCGTCGGACGCCGGATACCAGCTCTCGCTGACGGCTCGGATCAGGCCTCCCTGGATGATCCTCCGGCGTAGGGTCTTGGGGCCGTGCGGCCAGTCGAAGGAGCTCACCATCTTTATGGTGGCCTCGTCGACCTTGCTGTCCATGTTGAAGCTGATCGGGACCTCGTCGCTGAGGTAGAAGGCATTGCTGAGCGAGGTGAGGAGCCTCTTCAGGGACGTCGCTCGGTTCTGCGTGATGATGTTGACGGAGATTCGCATCCGGTTCCAATCTGCTCATCGCAAAAATTGCTTGGACTTCAATCGAATGATTCAAAACTAGAAAACAGCAAGTGAACAAGTGGTAGAAACCAAGCTGGGATCGCATCAAGAAGATACATAATTAAGTCAAAGTCTTGATCAAGAATGCCCTTAGCGTGTAAGAGATCTTACTCGGCAGCGCCGTCGACCGGAGATCAGCCATCCAAAGCACCTTGGGCACGGAGGCCCTGGGCAAGAGCACCACCGTCGTCGTCCCGTTCCCGTTGCTCTCCGCGGCCATCCTCAGCGCCTTCTTCACGTTCGCGTCCAGGTCGGCCACCGCAACCACCACGCTCGGGTTGTGGATCCGAATGAGCCCCTTCACGCTCGAGTAGACCACCTGGAGCACCGGGACCTCCGAGTCCGACACCCCCGAGGTCGCCCCGACGGCCAGGTCGAACACCTTGAACCGCCTCTCCCTGCACACCGCCGGCGGCCACCGGAGCGCGGCGGCAGCGGCCTCGCAGGGGCAGAAGTCGCCGCCGGAGACGGCGAGGTAGGCCTTCTTGCCGACGGTGGTGCGGAACTTCTCGAGGAGCGGGGCGAGGGCCTTGACCTCGGCGACGGAGTGGGCGTAGAAGAGGGCGTCGATCCGCTGCGGATACATCTGGGCCCACTGGGTAATGTAGCCGGAGGCGAGGGCTCTCCACCACTGATCGTCGCGGACCTGGACGACGTCCTTGAAGATCACCGTCGTTTCCGACACGTAGGCCAGCCGGTGCTCGCTGTCACCCCACGTGTCCACATCGCTGGGGTCCACCGGCAGCACGTAGGAGTAGGCGTTTCTGTACTTTTGGAGCTGGTAGCTGCCAAATACAAACCCCAAGAGCATACCGATGGTAAAGAATCCGAAATTAATATCAGTAAATAATTGTTTCGAATATTAACTTGTGAAACTAGTGAAATTGTACTATAATAATACTATAATGTTAAATTTAAATCGCCGAAACAAGTGAATGTGTAAGAATATATCTAAAATTATCTCTAGAGAATTCAATTCGAGCTTTTTTTTTTTTTAAATTTAGGGATGTAAATGCTCAGCGATCATTATTTGAAAGAAAGAATTTAGTCACACACATTCATCAACATACGTGACACTATGTGGTATGCTATGCAAAGTTTGATTTTCACCAACGATGAACTTATTGAAGTTTCCAAAGTATGCGCTAGAGCGATAATTCGATTAATTAATTAATTGGCGAGCCGTCCAATTTTCTAAAGTCAATGCGATTGGAAAATGATGATTGAACAAAAAATCTCGAGATCAGACAAAATTTAATGAATTGTATAACTAGGGAGATGATGAAATTGACCACGACATTAATGAATGCCTCGGCTAGGAAGATTCTCACATAAAATAAAACTTCCATGCACGCTATTGTTTAATAAAAAACCCCTTTGAGTAGAAAATGTTTACTTTCAGTTCAATCTCTTACGATTTCTGCGTGATCGGAACCATTGCCCATTCTAAACTTGTCTATCTTATTTTTAAGTCTTAGCTTCTAACTAATCTAGCTCCAATAATAATCAAACAAGTGCCGCATCACTAATCAACTGCGCGCAAATTATCATCACTTGCCGCGAATTGATCGAACACAATTGGAAACGGATGGAGACTGTCACGCCAGAAATTAGTATCATCCTGTGTATATACTATGATGCACAGGTCACCTACTCATTAAAATTCGTTTTTTCCTAGTTTGGTTTAGCAATCTTGTATGATCTCAAGCCTATTTTAATGAAAAGTCCCCGTAGAAACTCTTTGTTTTGGGTTACTCGAAGTTCGTATATATTGACTTTATCTGATGAATCAAAGCTCACTGATGACTAGACGTTTCTCTGCTTATTATAAGTTTGTAAAACCAATGAAAAAGATGACAAATCTCGTGATCCGATGATAAGGGAGGATATCGAAATATTTTAGTACGTACCTGAGGTGGAGATCTTCGCCGGTCATGAACGTGAAGGGCGTCTCGATGAAGAGCGTCTTCACGAGCTCGGCCGACAGGAACCACGAGCTGGACAGGAAATCCACCTGCACGATCCGGTCCACCGTGATGTCGTAGGCCGGGTCGGGCAGATAGAGCCCTGCCTCCTTCGACCGGAACTTCCGGTAGCTAGGGAAGGTGAAGTCCTTCTGCCGGAACGGCAGGATCCGCCCGATGCTCCCGAGGACCGAGTTCTTGTACTTGTCGGTTCCGGCGACATGCGACAGGATCTGCAGCATCTTCTTACCGGGGATCATGTCGTCGTCGAGGATGTACACGAGGTCGGCCTCGGTCTGCAGCGCCATCTGGAACCTCCCGTAGTATTTGAAGTCATAGCTTGAGCTGACGAAGCTGATTCTCGAGTCGTTGTAGCTCTCAACGATCCTTCTCAGCGAGAGCTCATTGGGGCTGCCGAATGACAGGACCCAAACATGGTGAAATGGGAGGGTTTGATGGAGCAACGAGTCGAGTTGTGCGCAGAGCGTTTTTCTCTTGAAGTGGTTCAAGATCACAGTCACTTTAGGCCGGTTCGGGCCCGTCAAGTCCCACTTGGACTTCATCGCCATGAGCTGAGCCAGAGTCTCGGTCCCAAAGTTCTTGCTCTGGAATGACAATACCTCGTCGTAGAGCTCTCTCTTGAGCTTGATCATCACCGCGTCGTTGGACTTCTTCTGCTCGAATTCAATCTTCTCATGCTCGCACACCTCCGCGGGGCTGACTGGCATTATATCAGCCCTCAGGACCGAGTTGGCTGAATCTTGGGAGTGGATTAGCACATGGGGTGGGATTATGAACTGCTTCCATTGTTGCGCGATGCGCGTGGCCCATGTGAAGTCCGGCTTGGACCGCAGATCGATCGCAGGGCTCATGTAGTACAGCAGGAAGGTCGCATAGACTGCGAAGGCAAACTGCAGCAAGGTGAGGCATGTGACGAGGCGGCCTGAGTAGCTCCGTTGGGGCTTCATCTTGTTGGCCTTGTTGCCATTAACGTAGTCGGTCAAGACGCCTTCCAAGTAATCCCCGCTTCTCATGGTTGCGTTTCGGACTAAACCCATTTCTTGAATTTAGTCCTAGAGCATATGCAAGACCCTGCAAGGAACTTCAAAAGAAAGAAAAAAACAGAACCAAGAAACCATTGATTCAGTCTATACTACTTCGGTGAGCTGAGGCATGAAATGTGCATAAAGATCAAATTTTGAGACTGACCCACAACTTCTACAATCCACAGTAAGCGAATAATGGTTTTACATGTACGGCTTTCGTGTGATTCCGATGAAAAGATTGATAGATATCTCAGTATTGATTCAGAAGAAAGAAGGCTGAGGGCTAAGAGGTTTTTGAGGGATTTTGGAGAGTGGTAGACCACTGCATTTGGGAGAACCATGGATCTTGTGCCTTTATAATAATTAAAAAGAGGGAGCGAGAAAAATGTAGAAACGAAGCAGCCCACCCCCATGAGAAATGGCACCAAAGGTCACATGGGCTGGCTAAACTTGTTTGTGTTTGTAAAAATAATCTTTAAATTTTAATCATTGATTAAAAGAAAGAAGAAGGCGAGGACGCGTTTTCTGCACTTCTTCTCATACATTCCCACCCTCGAGACACCATTTTAAAGCCGGTTTTGATGCCGGAGAATAGGGCTTCCCTTGCGTTTTTGGCACTTCGTTTCTTCTCTCTACTACAAAAAGAGTTTTAACTCTCCCTCTCTCTCTCTCTCAATTGATTTTGAGTTTGACATATAGAGAGGCAGTCTTAAATTCCGCAAAATTCTAGGCCCAATAGAAAAACAACGTAAGATTTCTGGTCCTGAAAAAGCACTGCTGATAGAGACAATGCAAGGTGTCTGCATTTGAATCTAAGTCGAAGTAATGTATAATCAATTGCTTGTAGAGGTACTTATAGGTGTCATTCGCATTAATGACGCTTGCTCGTCTGTATTACCGATACGGTTAGTTTACGTGCTACCATATAACACTGCTGTCCTGTTCTAGTAATATATTATCTGATTTGCAGGTTCATTAGATTTTCTTCTTCATAAAACTAAGTTAATGAGATCGGTGGAACCCAAATCCCAATTAAATTCCCCAATTCCCGTCAAACCCACTTTCCAAGAACAAGATTCGAGGAGTATCTCAAGTTTCTGCCCGGAGGAGTTCAGCACACGAAATGCAAGCGACAAATGGCCACAAACTGAACTGAGGACAAGAGAAAACTGGAAGAGATATGAAGCAAAATTAAAGGTAAAAGACAAACAATGTGAGGAAGTCAAAACCCAGTACCTTGATGAGGAAGGAAAATCGAACCAATTAGCTGGGACACAGAGCTCAATTTCTTCTTCAGCAAATCAAGCTAAAGCTTAGCTAAGAACCTCGACCTCACACCACCGTCCGAGCGAAGATGCATGAGAAGAAAGAAATGAAAAAGAAAAATATTGGGCAAGGTCGATTGAGTAATGGGGGAGATATATAAAGTACAGCTATATATTATATATGTGAGATTTTCGTCTGGCAAGGTTGACTTTGCATGAAGATACGTAGATGAAATTAGCAGAAATGTGGACTTTGTTAATGGTATCTCGCCAAACTTTGTGGGCAAGTTGAATGCAAGAAAACAGATGACTGGATTACTTGTATTTTGCTTGCAGGGGAGAAGAGTACAAATGGGTTTGGCATGGCTCGTTCAAGGAATTTGAACAAAGAATTCTGCGAAATCAGATAAAAAGAAGAGACCCTCGTATAGTTTTTCCTCGTTGGTCAAGCCTTTTTGTTTTCTCTTTGGCCGGTAAGTTGGCAATAAAGTTTGCAGAAGAACGACAGAAAAATAGGATTAGTATAACGGTCCAATCGTAATCAAGTAATTAGGGGGAAGAAACCGCTAAGACATGGAAAAAAAAACCTTAAAAAATCATTTAGGTAAAGCTGAATATGATACATTCCATTTGTTTCACTTAAGTTTGAGTAGTCTCTAGATGACCCCTCTTAGGTGTGAATATAATCAGCATTGTCCATACATATAATTTGATTAGAAGAGCTCTTGAATGATGGGTGTACCCAAAAAGTATTAAACCTCTCAATTGGACCAATTTAGTTCTAGAAATTTTCACTTTGATACCAATTGAGTCCATCCGACCCATTTAGACCGGAAATTGCTAAAGTGGATGTCCGCCGTCCCACATAGCATGACTGATGCTGACGTGAGCATTTTTTTATCTTTCTTTCTTTCTCCCTCTTTCTTTTTCTTCCATGGCCTATGTCGTGGAAGAAAAAAAAAGAAAAAAATTATAAAAAAAAATGTCCACATCAGCTCCAGCTATACCACGTAGGACGGACGACGTCCACGTCAGCAGTTTCCAGTCTAAATTAATTGGATGGAATCAATTGATACCAATGTTAAAAGGTTTATGACTAAATTGATCAAGTTGAAAGGTTTAGGACGAATTGATACCAATGCAATAGATATATAATTTTTTTGATACTTTTTCCCCAAGAAGGGTGGTACCTTCAGGAACTATGTGAACTTATGTCGAGATTCGTATGGACTCGTGTGTATTAGAACTTTCTTATTTTATTAAAACTGTATGGGTTAGAGAACTTATTTACCAATTTGTATCTTTAATTGTTTTTCTCCGACTATGACTCATATATTGTTTGTTGCTTAATCACACTTCTCTTCGAAATTCAGCTCATTGACTTATGGTCGATGCCATATGAGCATATCTATATTTTTTTGATGAGTTGGAGTCAATATAGGAGTAGAATGTCAATTGGCATGTATATCTCCATAGAAATGGCCACGGCCCAGCCTACCACCTTTCTTTCAACGCTCTAAAGATATACCTGTATTTCTATGTGCCCACACATATGAAGAGAGATCTGCCTATAATGGCATGTACGCTTGTCACGTTTTAGCATGCGGTAAATCTAAGCTAGGCAACTACTAAAGATATCATTGGTTTCATGCTACTTTCGCAGATTCAACTCCTTCGATACTTCTTGTGTCTTATATAGCAACATCATCCATCTAAAGTGATTCCTTGAGTTAATTTCGTGGCTCTACTTTTGCGACAAGAACCCAGGAGCGATGATAGATCCAGAGGGGAAGAAGGAAGAGGAAGATGGTGGAGAAAGAGGTTAGGACAAAGGGGGGCCGGCGATAATAAATTGATTTCTCAAAATACAAAAAAATAAATTGATTTCTCAAAACCACTCGCTTTGACCATCGCCAGGCGGCCGCGGATGAGGCTGCCTCGCCCAGATAGCCCAGATTTGGGCAAGGCCAGCCTCACTGAGGCGGCTTTGCCTGTGGCCGCCTATGCCTTACCCAGTGGCCAGCTATCTCTGGCGACCCTCACCCAGTGGCTGGTGAGGGTTGCTAGCCATAGTGGATAAAGAAAAGATAAAAAGGCCAGCCATAGCGGAAAAAAAAAAAGAAAAGAAGGAAAAGAGAAGAAAGAGAAAAGTTAGTGAAAATTTTAAAAAAATTATTAAAAAATATCCACGTCAGCACTAGCTGTGCCATGTAGGATGGGCGGCATCCACGTTAGAAGCTTCCGGAAGCTTCCGGCCTAAATTGGCCGAATAGACTCAATTGGTACCAATGTGAAAATATTTATGATTAAATTGGTCTAATTGAAAGGTTTATGACTGAATTGATACTAATGCAATATGTTTAAAATTTTTTTTGTACTCCACCCCACCAAAAAAAAAAAAAACAGGCGATACATTGAAGAACTATGTGAACTTGTGTCGAGATTCATAAGGACTCATATCTCTTGGAACCTTCTTATTTCATTAAAACTGTATGAATTAGAGAACTTATATCTATATTTACCAACTTGTGTCGTTTAATTGTTTTTCTCCAACTATTGCATGCTTCAATTCGACTGTCCAAATGTATGACTCATAGATCGATTTGTTGCTCAATCAGACTTCTCTTCAAACTTCAGCTTATTGACTTATGGTCGATAGCCATATGAGCATATCTATATGTTTTTTATGAGTTGGAGTCCATATAGGAGTAGAATGTCAATGTGCATGTCTATCTCCGTAGATATGGCCATAGCCCAGCCTACCATCTTTCTTTCAACTCTCTAAAGATTTACCTTTATTTCTATGTGCCGACACATGTGTAGAGAGATCTGGCCATAATGGCGTGTACATAAGTTCCTTTACTTCTTTAGTGACAAAAGTGAAAAAGAGAGTGGGGATAATAAACTAAACCCTACACGTGTAATATCATAATAGGATGTATATCGTTTAAATAGAGTTGCAATTGTCGAGTTAATCATATCAATCGAATCAGATTTTTGCGCTTATAAAACTTAGATCGAGTAAGCATAAAAAAAGCCGACGTACACATAGAATTCGATAGGCACTAGGCATTCCCGGTGGCCCGGCGGATCAAAAGGCAGGGGGACTTTCGAAGGGTTTCGAGCCTCAAGACCTTCGACAGTCAACCGACAATAAGAAGTTCCCGTCATTTATCGAGAAAGGTGTGATTTTTCTCTAATAAATCACTAGAACCTTAAGTTATGTTCCTGCTCTCCTAATACATTATCGAGTTCATGTTTTCTCGAAACACAAAAAGAAGAACCACTTATGTTGCGACCAATGTTTGATTCCATTTAAATTAGAATGTCGATCGGATTCTCATCGTTTCTAACTTGTCAAGATGCCATACACTTAGCATTAAACATCTCATGTGTATCCTCTACTCTAGGGCAGAATCGCGAGATCTCCTCAATATCACTAGCGGTAGCGGCAGGACCGGGGGGCGCCTTTGTCGCCCTTTGGCTTTTCGCTTTTGTGACTTTAACTTTAGTTTCCTTTTAAAGACAAAATAGAATTATTCGAAGGTCAAAACTCTACGCCCAAAAGGGGAAGTCAACCAAGTTTTTTCTCCCGAAAAGAACATAATTATGATTAATTTTTTCTTGTCTAATACGATTGCGTGAGAGCTGACAAGCGCACTGCGTTGGCCCCTTTGACTTGAGCCAGATGGCAGAATTTGACCGAGCCTAATATGAGTCTGCGGATCTCGTGGAACCCAGCAAGGAAGACCTAACAAGCAAAGAAGAAGAAAAATCAAATTGATTTCAATGGTCCGTGTAGCATCACGGGCTTGATTAGCGTGTTTTAAGAGCTGGAGTTCAGTTCTTGATCAAAGAATATATTGCTTCGTGCAATAATGAAAAACCTTAAGTTATAAGATGCCCTAATTTTGAAATATGGGAGATGTATCATGTGACCCGCGCAACTCGACTTAAAACTTATGGATTCGGGTAGGCTTTCGAAAGAGTTGACTAGATGATTTTAGTGCTCCCATCGAATACTACACCTCATGTGATCAAATTATAGCTTCTCCCTACTCAGAGTAACATCGAGGGCTACGTCTTCTATCACGTGACTTAAAATCTTACTTGATTACGATACATGTACGAGACGGGTTGTGCCATGCAGTACTCGAAAGCATCCAACTCAAAAGTTTCGAAAAATTCCATTTTACCGTAAAAAGAAAGTGGGTTATCCTCTGTCTAGAACAAATTAACAATAACACGATTTCCAGTTCAAAGTTTGGAGCCTGACTCCTTGTATTTCTCCTTCTACATTGTTTTTTTTTTTGGAAACAGTCTCCTTTCGCCATTTTTTTCTATTTTTAAGATATACGTACTGTTTTCGTATTTATTTTAATGAGCTGGCCACATGCTCGATTTCACTATCTCTAATCCATTCTCGCCAGTGGCTGGCGGGGGCGAGCTTCGCCAGTGGCCGGCGGGGGTAAGCTTCGCCAGAGGCCAACGAGGAAGAAGGGAAGAAAAAAAAAAGAAAGAGAAAGAAAAGAAAAAAAAGAGGAAAAAAAGAAAAGAATAAATAAATAGGAAAAAATTATTAAAATTATTCCGTGTCAGCACTGGCGGCGTCATGTAAGACGGCTAGCATCCATATCAACGAGTTTTAGCCAAAATTGACCGGATAGACTCAATTGGCAATATGTGCAAAGTTTTAAGACTCAATTGGCGTAATTAAAAGATTTAGAAAGTGCTATAGGTTTCGAACTCTTTAGACAATTTTTCTGCCTATAATGGCACGTGCACTTGTCACGTTTTAGCATGCAGTAAATCAAAGCTAGGCAATTACTAAAGATATCATACTACTTTTCATGCTACTTTCACATATTCAACTCCTTGGACACTTTTTGTGTCTTATATAGGGAAAATGACACAAACAGTCTTTGAACTTTGGTCCAATATACAATTTGATCCCTGAACTTTTAATTTGTTCAATGTAGTCCTTGAACTTTAACTCAATGTGCAATGTAGTCTCTGAACTTTTAATTTGTTCAATGTTGTCCCTGAACTTTTGGTACATGTTCAATTCAGTCTCTGAACTATATGAAAATGTTCAATGTAGTCCTTCCATTAGTTCAAGTTCATGGACTACATTGAACATTTTCATATAATTTATGGACTAAATTGAATATGTACCAAAAGTTTATGGATCAAATTGAACAAATTAAAAGTTTAGGGACCACATTGAATATTAAGCTAAAGTTCAGGGACTATATTGAACAAATTAAAAGTTCAAAGATCAAATTGCACATTGGCCAAAATTCAAAAACTGCTTGTGTCATTATCCCTCTTATATAGTAACATCATCCGTCTAAAGTGACTCCTTGAGTCAATTTCGAGGCTCTATTTCGTTTTTATGAGCAATCAACTAATTTTCTTTAATTAATATCTCCATGTTGAGATCACTTTATACTTTTGAGCTCTCTCACTCTAACATGATTCAATCAACTTAATTAGTAGCTAGAATGTGTTTGAGAAAGAAAAGACAACCAACTCAATTGCCTTTCGTTGACTTCGACCAAATGTTAGAGGTTTTACTAAGAAGCACTGTGGTTGAGAGAGGATGACGCTTTGGCGTTGACTTCTTGCATACGTGCTTAATTAAAGGGTTTACTTACCCACGTATTAGCATGTCGACTAAGACTTCTTACATCATCCTAATGATCATTCGTTAATTACTATTCTAAGATGAAAGATTTGCGCAGGTTGACAACATAATAGGACAAAGTTGTAGCCCCCCAAGAGGAGTATCAATTAATTCTTGGAAAACAAGAAAGTAAATAAGGCCCTTTACTTCGTTGGTGGCAAAAGGGAAAGAGGGAAAAATTACCAAAAAATCATAAACATATTGCATTTGTGCCGATTCAGTCAAAAACCTTTCAATTTAGTTAATTTAATCTTAAACATTTTGACAATTTTTCAATCTAGTCTATTCGGGCAATTTTGGCCGGAAATCGTTAATGTGGACGTTGGCTGTCCTACGTATTACAGCCGGTGTTGACGTTGACAATTTTTGTATTTTTTTAAAATAATTTTGTTGTTTTCTTTTTTCCTTCACCAGTCGCCAAGCGTCTACGATGGCCGGTGAACGGACCCAAGCGAGGCCTCGCTTGCCGAGCGAGGCTTGCCCTTACAAGGGTAATGTTGCCTCGTCGAGATCTGGCGAGGAGCGACCTCGCCCAAAGCTAGCAAGGCTTGACCTTGCTGGGGCGACCTTGGTCAAGCTCGCCTGAAGCTAGCGAGGCCGGCAAGGTTGACCCTCGTCAGCCTTGGGTGACCTTGCCCCTGCAAGAGCGAACCTCGCTTGGCGGGCGAGGCCATCGAGGGCAAGCCTTGCCTGTGGTCGGTCGCTGGCCATCATGGAGACTCGAGAATCGACAGATGAAAAAGAAGAGAATAAAAAGAAAAGAGCAGAAAAAGGAAAAGGAAACAAAAAAGTTATTTAAAAAATTCAAAAACAAGTTTAAAAAAATTACAAAAATTATCCACATCAGCGCCGGCCATGCCATGTAGAATGACTGATGTCCACGTTAGCGATTTCCAGCTAAAATTGGCCCGATGGACTAAATTGATAAATCGTCAAAACGTTTAGAACTAAATTGGCCAAATTGAAAGGTTTATGACTGAATTGGCATAAGCAATAGATTTTTAAAACTTCTTTTGTCATTATTCTAGGAAAAAGATAGTAGGGATAATAAACTATACCCTACACATATAATATCGTGATGGGATGCATATGGCTTTGATAAAGTTGCAAACTGTCGAGTTCATCATATCGATCGAATCAATTTTTTGCGCTTACAGAACTTACAGATCGAGTAAGCATAAAAGAAGCCGACGTACACGTAGAATTCGATTAGTCATTAGGCATTCCCGATGGCCGGGTGAAACAAAAGGCAGGGAGAGGTTGCCTCAAGACCTTCGACATTCAACCGGCAATATGATTCACCACCCTTCATGAATTAATAAGGGTGTGAATTCTTTCATGTTAATCACTAGGACGGTGAGTCATCTACTACTCTCCTAAAAACATTGCTAAATTTATGTTATCTTGAAAAGAAAAAACTACTTATGTTCTGACCAATGTTTAATTCCGTTCTATCTAGAATATCAATCGGAATCTCATATTTTTAACTTGTCGAAGTGCCTTACACTTAGGATTAAACATCTCGAGGTCAAATGTCACATGCCATGCCTACCTCCCTTTGGCTTTTTATACTTTTCGTGACTTCATTTTATTTACTTTTTAATAACAAAATTAGATATCATTCGGAGGTCAAAACTCTTCGCCCCAGAAGGGAAAAAGTCAACCCATTTTTGTCCTTAAAAAGAACAAAATCATTATTTTCTCAATGGCCCATATGATTGTGTGTGAGAGCTGACAAGCGCACCGCGTTGGCCCCTTTGACTCGAGCCAGATGGCAGAATTTGACCCAGCCTAATACGAGTCTCCAGATCTCGTGGAACCCAGAAAGGACGACCTAACAAGCAAAGAAGAAGAATAAGAAGAAGAAGAAAATCGATTTCGATGGATCGGTGTAACATCACGAGCTTGATTAGCGTATTTGAAGAGTTGTAGTTCAGTCCTTGATGTAAGAATATATTACTTCGAGCTAAAAATAAAAAACGATAAGTAATTAGATGCCCTAAGTTTGAAATATGTGAGATGTATCATGTGACCCGCACGGCACTTGGCTTAAAATTTATGGATTCGGGTAAGCTTTTGAAAGAGTTGACTAGATAATTTAGTGCTCCCTTTGAATACTACACATCACCTCTTCTCGTTACTAGGTGTAACATCGAGGGCTATGTCTTCTATCTCGTGATTTAAGTCTTACTTGATTACAACATGCATTTGAGATAGGTTGCTTGCGCGCAATCCTCGAAAGTATCTATTAGAAGAAAATTTGAAATACTATTGTATTTGCTTGTATATAAAAAAAGATTACAAGACGCACATATATATAGGATTAACACACGACTCTATGTTTACTCTAGTCACATGAACAGACACGTCTTGATTCATAACATTAAAGGCTATCTTAAAAGACATAACCTTCTAGGTAACAACTTTCTAGATTCCAAGTATCAAGATGAACTTGGGTTACGAAGAGTCTCCTTGAGATTTGAAAAATCCTTTGCGATTTCCAACAGCCTCCCTTAAGCCGAGTTCATCTTGACCATGCCGATCATTCTCTTAAGTTTAAGGAAGGAATCTATCTTCATCGGCTTAGTAAACATGTCAGCTACTTGGTCTACTGACTTGCAATACTGCAGCACAATCTCCTCGGACTTCACCAGATCTCGAATGAAGTGGTATTTTATATCAATGTGCTTGCTTCTTCCATGGAAGACTGGATTCTTTGCAAGGGCAATTGCTGACTTGTTATCACAATAAATCACCGTCGAATGCTCCTGCTTATGCTGTAACTCAGCGAGCATCGAACGCAGCCAAACTGCTTGAGTAGCACAATAAGCTGCTGCTATGTATTCCGCTTCAGCACTAGACAAAGCAACCACCCGCTGCTTCTTTGAAGCCCAAGAAAAAATTCCATTTCCTAAAGAGAAAACATACCCGGAAGTACTCTTTCTTTCTTCAATATCACCTCCCCAATCACTGTCTGTATATCCCACAAGCTGAAAATTATCAGAAGCAGTGTAGAATACACCATCATTCACAGTACCTTTAATGTATCGCAGAATTCTTTTCGCTGCCTGAAAGTGTGATTGTCTAGGGTGCTCCATAAATCTGCTTACCATCCCAACACTAAAAACAAGATCTGGCCGAGTAGAAGTCAAATATCTCAGACTTCCAACTAGCCTCTTGAAATACGTGGGATCAATTTCGGAACCACTTCCGTCTTTTGTCAACTTCAACCTTTCTTCCATGGGAGTGCTGATTGGTTTACAAGTAGCCATCTTGAAACGCTCAAGAATATCCTTGGCATACTTTTGTTGACAAATAAAAATACCATCCTCCGATTGTGTAACTTCTAGGCCGAGAAAATAATACATCAGACCCATGTCTACCATCTCAAACTCATGAGTCATAGCCTCCCTGAAATCACAAATCATCTCTTGACAATCTCCAGTAAATATGAGATCATCGACATATAAGCAAGTAATGAGCATCTCACCTTTCAAGCCATTCTTAACATATAAAGTATGCTCATAAGGACATCAAGTAAAACCATGATTAAGAAAATAAGAGTCAATTCTGGTATACCACGCACGCGGTGCTTGCTTAAGGCCGTAAAGAGCTTTCTTCAATTTGTAGACAAAGCCCTCTTGACCTTTCTTGACATAACCTTCAGGTTGATCCACATACACTTCCTCCTCAAGTACGCCATTGAGAAATGCGGACTTGACATCCATCTGGTGTATTTTCCAATGTTTCTGAGCAGCCAAGGCAAAGATCATATGAATGGTATTCAGTCTAGCAACCGGAGCAAATACCTCAAAATAGTCAATCCCGGGTTTTTGTTTGTAACCCTTGACTACGAGACGAGCCTTCAATCGATCAACATCACCATTAGGCTTGTACTTGGTCTTATAGACCCATTTCACACCGATGGACTTTTTGCCTTCCGGGAGAGATGTGAGCTCCCACGTATCATTTTTCTCAATCGCGTGGATCTCATCATTCATCGCGCGAACCCAACCATTATCTTGGGAAGCCTCCTGAAACTTTGTCGGATCACAATCTGCAAAGAGAGCAAAATTGATAATTTCTTCATCAGAGGGATCATCATCATTGGACAAAACAAATCCTTCAAACGAGCCGGCAAAACTCGTTCTCGCCGTGGACGTGAAGAACCTTCAACAAGATTTTCGATAAGATTTTCAACAGAATTTGATGAAGTAACTGCTGTCGAAGTCTCTACTATCGAATCTGGTTCCACCGAAGCCGCTACTGGTTCAGATTGACTGTATAAATCGGGCTGAACCGTCTCCTCCTCATCTAGGACAAAGCGAAACTGCTTCTTTTCTTCCGTGTTCCAAGTCCACTCACCTTCCTCGTCGAAGGTAACATCTCGACTGATTACCACCTTTTTCGTTACCGGATTATACAACCAATAACCCTTGGTTTCATTGCTGTAACCGAGAAAGATGCACTTCTCACTCTTCTCATCAAGCTTCTTACGAAGCTCATTTGGCACATGGGCATAAGCAATACACCCAAACACACGAAGATGCTGAACTGACGGGATTTGACCACTCCACACCTCCGTCGGTGTCTTGAACTCAAGACCTTTAGTGGGACATCTGTTCAATAAGTAAACAGCACAAGCAACCGCCTCCGCCCAAAAATGCTTCGGCAAATGTTTAGAACAAAGCATAGTACGTACCATTTCGACGATAGTGCGGTTTTTTCTCTCCGCTACTCCGTTCTGTTGAGGAGTATATCGTGCTGTCAATTGATGCTTGATGCCGCATTGCTTGAAGAAGCCGTCACCAACCAAATATTCTGTGCCGCGATCAGTTCGGAGAATCTGAATTTTGTGCCCACTTTGGTTTTCGACATAGGCTTTGAACTCCTTGAAAGTATCGATGGTGTCGGATTTCTGCTTCAAGAAATAAACCCATGTTTTTCTGCTAAAGTCGTCGATAAAGGTAACAAAATACCTGTACCCGCGATTCGACGATTCACCAAGCGGTCCGTAGAGATCGGAGTGAACTAACTCCAATGGCTTCGACGCTCTCCATGATTTTCCTGAAAGAAAGCTTTCTCTGGACTTCTTCCCAATGACGCATGGTTCACATATCTCCTTTGGAGAAGAAATTTCGGGCAGACCTCACACCATCTTCTTTCGACACAACAGCTTCAAGCTGTCGAAATTCACATGTCCGAACCGCTTGTGCCAAAGCCATGAAGAATCTTGCACTGAGGCACTAAAACATGACGTAGCATAATTAATATACAAAGGAAAAAGGCGATTTCGGGCCATTTTTACCTTTGCAATCAATCCTCCTTTGCCATCATGAATCGTGCAAACCTCATCCTTGATGATCATGTGATAGCCTCGCTCGGACAACTGTCCCATGCTCAAGAGATTCTCTCGAAGACCGGGAACATAATGAACGTCGGAAATGTTTTGAACCGACCCATCTTTTGTTTTGATTTTAATGCTCCCCTTTCCCGTGATAGGAAATTTTGCATTATTCCCGAACCTCACCTCCGAACGAAAGGTGTCATCGAAATTCGAGAATAACTCCTTCTCGCCACACATGTGATTACTGCATCCGGTGTCTAAGTACCAAACATTCTTCTGGTTCTCCACTTAAGCATTACACGTGAATAAAAGAGCATTACCATGCTCATCATTGCTTTCAACAAATCTATCGACAGAACTTGCTACTTTAGCATGAAACTTTTGACCACCAATCCTTTTGCTTCGACACTCAGATTTATAATGCCCATACTTTTTACAATTAAAACACTGAATATGGGACTTATCTGTTTGTTGTCGAGGTTGCTTCTCCTGCCGCCTTTTATCTTTCTTTTGAGTAGAAAGATTTTTCTTTTCATCGGGTAACACCTACTGGCTTTGTAGAGCCTCCTCCACCGTCTTGGACTTCTCCTTGAGTCGTTGCTCGTGCATTTGTAGAGAGCCAATCAACTCATCCACGGTCAAAACTGAGAGATCACGGGATTCTTCAATGGAAGTCACAATATATTCGAACTGCAACGTTAGCGTCCGAAGAATCTTCTCGACGATCTGTTGATCGCCAAAAGTCTCACCATTGGCCTTCATTTGATTGACAAGAGCCAATACGCGTGAGAAATAGTCAGAAATGGACTCCGACTTTTCCATTTGAAGGAGCTCGTATTGTCGACGAAGAGTCTGAAGCCGAACCTTCTGGACCTTCTCAACGCCTTTGTAAATTTTGATGAGAGTATCCCATGCTTCCTTCGCCGTCTTCGAATTCGCCACTTTTTCAAAGATTGACGAATCTATCGCTTGAAAGATGTAAAAGAGAGCCTTACGATCTTTCTTACGATTTTCTTTTATCGTCCTCTGCTCCTCCGTTGTCGAATCTGCCGCTGCTTCTGGCTCGACGAATCCTTCTTCGATAATCTCGGTCAGCTCCTGGAATCCGAACAGCACCTCCATCTGGATCTTCCAATGCTCAAAATTCTTCCCATCAAACCTTGGGAGTTGAGGTTGGACATTCCCGGCACTACTCACAGAAGCCATCTGACTTGAGATCTCTCAAAACTTAGCCAACTGGCTCTGATACCAAATGTTAGAAGGAAATTTGAAATACTATTGTATTTGCTTGTATATAAAAAAAGATTACAAGACGCACATATATATAGGATTAACACACGACTCTACGTTTACTCTAGTCACATGAACAAACACGTCTAGATTCATAACATTAAAGGCTATCTTAAAAGACATAACCTCCTAGGTAACAACTTTCTAGATTCCAAGTATCAAGATGAACTTGGGTTACGAAGAGTCTCCTTGAGATCTGAAAAATCCTTTGCGATTTCCAACAGTATCTAACTCAAAAGTTTTGAATACCCCATTTTACCGTAAAAAGAAAGCGGGTCATTCTCTACCTAGAACAAATTAAAGGGTAACACGAATTGTTTTTTAGGTAACAGTCGCCTCTCGCCATTTGTAATATTTTTAAACTATGAGTACTGTTTTTAAAGTTATTTTAACGAGCGGATCACAAGCTGGATTCCACTATCATTTATCCATCCATGTTCATGTTCAAAACTTACACCTTGTCGTGAAAGACTCGCTAAGTATAGTCTTGGATTATTGAACGTGGAGTTTAAGTAGAAAAAGCAGAACCACCGTGACCAAGAGTCGCATGTAATCCAAAAACTGTGAGTTTCGATGTGGATTACTCTTTGACTTTTAACGATGAGATACCTAACACGAGTCCACGAAGAGAAAGGACAATTGCATGGGAATTTCCTGCTCAGGGATGGCAGCAGGAGGTCTTATCCGTGATGGTCGCCACAAACGCAACCCGTGCAGGAACCGGACCCATCGAGCTAAGACGCGTATTGCGCGAAGCCACTATCAGGAACACGATTGAATGTGGATTCGAGCTACAGCACACGATTCCATACCGACTATTTAGCGAAAGCGGTGCCCATCAAAGGGACCATCTCGTCATCTACGATCGTCCCTCCCGTGGGAATCGAATCATTTCCTAATTTCTGATTTGTTAGGCGCTGGACATCTTTGGAATGAAGTAGGTCGTGTCTCTCTTTCCTTTGCGCCCAAAAGAATGTCCAAAACATTTTTCCTAACATCAAGATCAAGATCGAACAATGTCAAACGTGGATAAAGAAGTCCAAAGGGAGAATATCAGCATGTGGCGCCCACTTATTCCACATAGGACAACCTCGTTGTACTGCATATGTATCTGAATTCCGAAGTCTCCGAAGATGGGTTGGATCTCATATTTAGGAAAACCTGCAAGTACAAGTGGAATGATGCCTAATATGTTCTTGTCGAGGCATTTTCACATGGTTTTTCTATGACTTTGATTCTTAAGTGCGCTGGAGTTTCTAGAGAGAAATCTCGAGTTGATCACCTAGGATGTGCCGTACGGTGCAGCACTTGATCCTAGAAAATACGAACAAAGTCAAATGATGCATATGCATTTTTTTTCCTATGAAATTAGCGGATCTGCCTTTAATTGAAAAAAATTAGACAAAGTACGAAATTATTGTTTTTATACAATATCAATGAAAATTTGAAGATACCCCAGCTACAATATCAAAGGAATCGTACAACAATTTGATATTATGGAGATTCTAAGTAAACAAATAGCACTTTAAGTAAAGATGATACCTTAATTATGACTCCCCAAGGTTTATACGGGGGAGGTGCCAAGCCTATGAAAATATATGTGAGTAATTTTGCTATAAGTATCGGCATGGACATTATATTTTTCTACTATTTCCTCACGCAAAATGTAAAATATGTTGACACTTAAATTTTGCTGACCCCATTTATTGCATAGAAAATTAGGTTTCCACCGCGATCTCTAAATAAAAGTATTGTTAATTGCATTTGCATATTAGGAGCATTTTATTAGTAATAATGCCCGCATAAATTCCATTTAAATTAGACTTGAGTTGAAGGGAGGCTACGGGCTTAATTAAACTAAGCCCGCAGGAGTACGAAATTCCATCAAGCCTATTGCATACCCCTTTGTGGCCGAAAATTGCATGTGCTTAGCACATGGCGTGCCAAACTGGGAAATATTGCATTTTCTAATTAAATTTGGAGGAGATAAAGATATTATCTTTAACGATTTTAATTACGGAGATAATTAGAAGGATATCTTAATTTCCTAAGGTGAGGGAGTCAATATATCTTTTTGGTCTAAAATAGGAAAGTGATGCATTGATTGGTACCTTGAGATAACCATAATCCTAAGTCTATAAAAGGTTGAGGTTCGAAAGTAGAGGAGGTTGGCATACAATAAAGAGAGGTTCACAACTTTAGAAGAGCACCCACTCGCCACCACGACAATTAGAGGTGATTGGTTTAGCGAGAGTCGGTTCCACAAATTGGGACCCGAACCGATCCAGTTACCGAGTGAGTCCATGGAACTGATCTCGGCAAATACTAATTGATGTTTGCGACATTACTTTGCCTCACAAATGAAACGAGTTTATTGAGTCATGAAATAGCATCAACTCCAAAATCAGCTAAATAATCTACGAGAAAAGCTTAACCCAATAAGTCATTGTCGTATTGACCTCCGCCAAAATCGAGTACCAATGCACAACGTCTCAGATAATATGTTGAACAAATGGGCCAAGGACCTCACAGGAGAGGGAGCATTATACACTGTGAGCTAGCAAGGCTCTGACTGCGAGAAAGAGGCGTGAGACTTGAGTGAAGAAACTAGAAAAAGGGGCAAGTGGCAATTAGGATTTTGAACTTATGAGAGAGGAAGTGACGAGTGTCATGAGCGAGCGAGGCTGCGAGAAGAGAGATTCGCGTCCTGAGTGGTGAGCAAGGCTGCGACCTGCGACCGTGCAAGAGCGAGTTGCGAGAGCAAGACTACGAGAGAGTGAGAGAGCAAGCTACGAGAGAGATGAGAGGAATTAGGGTTTTTTTGAGAGAGAGTGTGAGGACCGAGAAGCATGAGAGCTGGAATTGCGGTTTTGAAAATATAAAATTAATATATGTAACCATGAGATAGGAGTATCTGTCCGATTTGGATGGTCCGAGTGGATGGTTCCACACTTAAAATCAAGAACCGGATCGGTATTCACCGGTTCCCGTGGGAACCGCCCAAAATTGGCCGGTTTGGTCTGGTCCGGTTCTTTTGCACACTCCTAGCGACAACGTCGCTACTTATGCATCACGCCGGGCCTCCCATCGAGTCTCACCACCACACCT
The DNA here is from genome assembly GCF_021117445.2 of Syzygium oleosum. NCBI lineage: Eukaryota > Viridiplantae > Streptophyta > Magnoliopsida > Myrtales > Myrtaceae > Syzygium > Syzygium oleosum. The sequence continues at coordinate 11,183,649 of NW_026607487.1, forward strand.
TGACGAGCCTAGGCGTTCTTGCAGTCCCGATGCTCCTAGCCAGCCCATTCTGCCACCTCACGTGGCCACTCAGCTCGCCCCACAACCTCATTGAGTGGCCTGCAATCTCTGATGAGTAACCAGTGGTTTTTAGGCGAATTTCTAGTGATTCCAATAACTTCGGTGACTTCCAGCTCGCATCTTCCTCAGCCGTGACACCCAGCAGCTTCACTCAACGTCCCGCAGCCTCCTGCCGCAAGCTTTTCTTTCTTTGCAAGATCACCGACGCACTCAACAGCCTCCGTCTAGCTCCCGGCGTGTCCCTAACTGCCCTGCCGTGAAGATCCACCAGCTGCCGTCCTCAGTATTGTGTTCAGTGAGTCCTCGCCGTGTCTGCTCGTTTGTCATTGCGCCGGTTTCCCTTCACCGTCGCCAACCCTTGCCGGTCGGTGCCGTGATCCTCCTTCGTCGTTTGAGTCAAAGTTCCAATTAAGGTATATTCCAAAACTATAATCGATTTTGAATTTTTAATTGCCTAATTTGAAATTATATGATTCTAACTCAGATTTGGTGTGATTTTGCTTAGATGTTACCGAATAGACAGTTACCTTATAAGTTTATAATTGGGGATATGATCTTTGGGACTAAAGATTGGACCCTTAATTAAATTTGTTTCCTTATTTGGACGTAGTAATATTTAATATAATCTATCATTTAGGGTGTTAGATTTTATACATGATTAGATTAGGCATATGCATGATATAAAATAAATATAAAAATGATTGCATTACATTTGGCTTCGATTACATTCATGCATGTTCCCTAATTTATAAATTCATATCTTTGGTGCATTACGAGACATGTCGTAATTTAGGAAAAGCATAAACTTCTATGCACTATTTCCTAATTGGTCATAGTCATTTTAGAAAGTTTCCTATTTTAAATCATAAAAAGAAAACACCAAATATAATTGGATTGCATTGTTAGTCATCTTTTAATAAAAGTCATTAGGTAATGTTAGTTTCCTACAGTTTAGTCTATTGTTTCTATAAAAAAAGGAAAATACAAAAATCTCCCCTGTAATTTAAGTAAGGGTTAATACCACGAAAAACCCCAAACTGGTACACCTGTGATAAATTTATCATAAAAAATCCTAAACTTGTACATTTATGACAAATTTACCTTCCTTTAGTTTCCGTTAAATTGGATTAATACCACAAAAATCACAAACTAGTATATATGTGACAAACGGAAGGTAAAACCCTAAACCGGTACACCTGTTAATTGCCACGTGTCATCCAACTCAATTTGACAGTAAAATTTAACGAAAACTAACGGATGATAAATTTGTCACCGATGTACCAATTTGGGGTTTTTGGTGGTCCAAAAATTAGTTTGAGGTAAATTTGTCACAGTTGTACTAGTTTGGGATTTTTCATGGTATTAACCCTTTAATTCATGGTTAATCCTAATTCATCTCATTAGAATTGTATATAGATTATATTTAAGTTATGAATATAGCTTACATGTCATTTAGAATTCTGTATATTCCATTAATGCATGTTAGATTAGAGCTCGTATAGTAATAATATTTTAATTAAATATAAGTCATGCCCATTTTTTAAACAGGAAAACCCTAAAAGAATTAATAGACATTGCATTTAGAAATCATGCTTAGGGTGCATGTATTGTTTGGTCTTCAGTTAATATTTTGCAGAATGCTTGATGCTTTGAACATAATGGAGTTTTGCTTAGCTTAATGCTTTTTCTAGCAATTAATTTATTGCTTAAATTATTGAGTGTTAAATTTCTGTCTGCGCACCCTCATGATCACCCGTCTCATGTTAGTGAATTAGAATTAAAATTGACCAAGACTGCTAGCAAAATGTTTGAAATAAAGAGAAAATGTATCGAAAGAGCTTTAGATTTATCTAGCGTAATCAATTCCCCATATCCATAAAATTTCTAGTTTGCAGATGTAAAATATTCTCTTACATTTTACTTGGGTTTCTAATCAATACATAATAGATAAGTAGCGACTCCTAAATGAATTAAAACTGCATGTTTACTTAATTAAAACTCCAAAGTTGCAATTGGTATACACGTGGAGAGTTCACGCTAAGTGTTTGCTTAGCAATCCATTTGCTTTCTCTTGGTAGTTCAAAATGTTGCGCCAAGAGAAACTTCAACGAATAAAGGAATGATCAAACAATAATCATTTAAACTTATATTACGTTCTTTCCCTATACCAAATTCAGAGTGAATTAGAAAAATTTACAGCTAAATAAATGCATGGTCTAGATTATAGCCCATTGTCTTGAGGCCAACTTTTAATTTACAAGAGAAACAATGAGGGTACAGAATGCCACAATTCTTGAGTCATCCTTTTAATTTACTTAATTCACCAGGATCATTCTTTTCCAATTTTCTTCCTTTTTCTTTCTCGTTCATCTGGAGATGTCGCAATTTGCAGAGTAGGCCAGTTGCTCCATCTCCCAACTTAGCTTCGAAGCCACCCTTTCATGGCGCGGATAATACTCCTGCAGAATTCATACCACAATTTTTCTCTTTAATACGAATCAACCAAAATTAATTGGAAGTGAACCAAGCATGAAGATAGCGAACATTACGAAAAATCGAAGTGTTAATTCTAATGAAATTTTTTAATTACCTCCATCCTCTTGATCAAGTCCCGGGCGCTAGGGGCAGATACAATGATGTGGCGTGCATTGGGCCTGATGAAACCTTCCTCCACTGCTTTATCGATGAACTGCAGCAAGGGGTTGTAGTACCCATCTACATTCAACATTCCCACCTGCAAAATTTATCTTTAGTATTTTAGGAATGCAAGAAGAGGAAATTTTCAAATCAAGATCAATTTAAAAAATTAGGGCCCGTTTGTTTCGCGAAAAACATTTTTCGAGAAATCATTTTCCTCATTTTCCGGCGTTTATATAATTTAGGAAAATAAATTAACGGAAAAAGATTTTCCTATCAAAACATAAATTCAGAAAAATGATTTCTCTTTAAAAAATTAGAAATTATTTTTCAAAATATGACTTGGTATTAGTGCTTGAACCAGAAACTCTACGCTTGGGCACATGAACAACCCCAATGCTAGTTCTCGGGCCCTTGGCAGCGGGGCAAGGTCCCTAGTGCCTAGGCCCGAGTCCATTGAGGTTGGGCTCGAGACTCTAGTGCCATAGCCTGGGTCCATCTAGGCCACACTCGAGACCCTGACCGCCTAGGTCCATTAAGGCTAGGCTTGGGACATCGGTGCCCGTGCTCGGGACACTAGGCCCAATAATATAGAGACCGAGCTTGGGTCCTCAACGCTCGTGCCCGGTCCATCGAGTCCAAATTTTAAAAAAAAACATTTCTAGTTTTTTAATATTTTATTTTATTATCTTCTTTTCTTTCTTTTTCTTTTTCCTTCTTCCTTCGTCAATCGTTGAGGCCTGACGCTGGCTGTCGCCGAGGATCGGCGACCGGTGGAGGATGAAGGAAAAAGAAAAGAAAAAAATGAAAGAAAAGGAAAAAAAAAAGAAAAATTCATAAATAATATATAATTCGATTTATTTTTAAAAAAATTACAAAAATTGTCCACGTCAGTGCGGCCGTACTATGTAGGATGGTGACGTCCACGTTAGCAATTTCCGATCAAATGAGATTTTTCTTACTCAATAACGGAAAATATTTTCTAGTTCATTTTTAGATCTCGGCCAAACACATGAAAAATAGTCATTTTTTTCTAAAAAATGACTTCCCTGAAAATATTTTTCGGAATCATCATATTTTTCGCGAAAGAAACGGAGAATAAAATTAACTAAAGCAAAAAGATGAATTACCGGTTTGTCATGGATGCCTAGTTGGGCCCAGGTTATCACCTCCAGAAGTTCCTCCATCGTCCCATAACCCCCTTGTAAAAATCATACACCAAATTTACCAACTTCGCCAACAAATTAGTTCGGTTTAGATCATTAGTTTGATGGAGATTCATATGCCATACATAAATCTCGAGAATAGTATGCTTTTTTCTCCCTTTTCGAGGGGGAAAAGACCACCAAAAATCTCAAATTATGCCAATTATGATACATTTATCTCAAACTTTTTTTGTGACACCAAAAACCCCAAGCTATGCACATTGTGACACATTTACCTTCCGTTAGGATTTTGTTAAAAATCTCTGTTAAAACTCTGACGTGGTGCTGACGTGGCGCTCGCGTGGCGCCATATTATTAAAAAAATTTAAAAAAGTCACTGTTCATTGCGAGTTACTGTTCGTCATCTTCGAAGTTACTGTTCATCATCTTCTCGGAGCTCTTCCAGAGCTCGTCCGTCGCTGCTCACTGCCACTTGGACCTCCGAGAGCTTCGTCATAGCTGCTGACCATGGTGGCTGCGAGCTTGAAGCTTGGCCATGGCCGCTCCACTTGAGCTCGAAGCTTGGCTTGATGACGAAGAAGAGGAAGACGATGACGAAGATCCACTTCGGCCAAGTTTCGCCCTCAGGTCAAGCTTCGAGCTCGAGCGGAGCGGCCATGGCCAAGCTTCGAGCTCACAACCGCCATGGTCGGTAGCTACGACGAAGCTCCTGGAGGTCCAGGCGGTAGTGAGCAGCGACGGACGAGCTCCGGAAGAGCTCTGGCCGAGCGAGAAGATGATGAACAGTAACTCACGATGAACAATGATTTTTTTCTGATGTGGCGTCATGCGAGCGCCACATCAGAGTTTTAACGGAAATTTTTAACCGAACCCTAACAGAGGGTAAATGTGTCACTATGTGCATAATTTGGGATTTTGAGTGTAAAAAAAAGTTTGAAGTAAATATGTCACAGTAAATATAGTTTGAGGTTTTTAGTGCTCTTTTCCCATTTTTGGTAAGTGAGCATGAGTATGAGTTTCGAATGTTGCAAATTCAGATTCAGACCAAACCACTTGGGTTCAACATGGGCCGAGTGTCGAAACTAAGCCCGAATTGGTCAAGCCAACCTTGGACCTTGGTCAGAAACCTGATCTGATCTTAGTTGAAATGGAATGAATTCAGTACAAGGCATGAACATGTTTCGAGGGGATTTTTACGTGCGCGCACTACTAACCAGGCAAGGCGATGAAGGCGTCCGAACGTCGAGCCATCTCTGCCTTCCTCTCGTGCATGTCAGCGACTGCCTTCACTTCTCCCACTGTTTCTCCAGTTATCTGCCAGACCACAAACAACTTTTTCTCACCATACGAATCCCCATGCTTAAAACATGCAGATCGAAACCCACCTTCGCCTGTTTTTCATTTTGTCAGAAAAAAACTCACGGAGGGAGAGACGGACACAAGAGAAGGAATAACAGGCTTTTCTTAAAATCTCGTTGTACGGGGCTAGTCAGCATTCGCCCGATGCACGTGAGCCGAGATGGAATAGGCTCGCATGATTTCAAGCCTCAAGGGCGAGTGCGGAACTCATATGGGTGGAGGCCAAACTGGGACACTGACAAAAAGCGAAGAGGGGACACGCTCACGCCATCAAAAGGCGGGTGCAAGGAAGGTACGAGGGTGAAAGCATATCTAACCAGGGGGCATGTGAAAACTAGCAGAGACGGACAAATGCCGTGGACCAGGACAAGCGTACAAATCGAGGGATGGAGTCTCCTGCGATTCGGACGAACCTAGTGTACTCTAGGGCTCCAGCAAGAAAAGAGAGGAGAGGCTCTTTGCTGCTTCTTCCATGCCCCCGCTTGGCCCCAAACTTGATTGGACTTGGCATCCCTGTTCACCGGTTACAGGTTTGTCGGGATTCACATCGTGCGAGTACCGTGATTGGCTTTGTTATTACTCTACGTTGGTGGCACGACAACCGATGTATTAAGATACTGTTCTCAAAGGTAGCATACTAGAAATACGTACCTCTGGAGGCATGAGAGTTTTGGGAATGACGCTGCAAAAACAAGCACGTAATCAATTGACGCTGAGCTTGACCTATTTATCTTCATGATTCTCGCTTTCTTTTTAGCACTGTTTCATGTGATGACGATGACGAGATCACTCACCCGACGACATGGCGGCCCCCGCTGTAGACGGCTTGCGAAACAAGACCCATCAATCCGATGCTCCCTCCTCCATACACTAGATCGATATTCCTCGACACCTTCAACAGCGAAAAAACAACTAAGGCATTACTCGTCATTTTGATGGACCGAACCGCAATATCGATTTACTTTCTTATGCAAAGGACTTGCCACACCAAAGCAAACGAAGAGAACTACAGGGATATAACTAAAGCGTAAAAATAGAGAGAGAGGCAAAGCAAACCAGTTCTTTGCCGAGCTCAATAGCAGCATCCTTATAGCTGCTCTTCTTCCCTTGGCTGCTCCCACAGAACACACATACCCTCTTGAACTTTGATGATTGCTTCATCTCCATCTCTCTCTCTCTCTCTCTCTCTCTCTCTCTCTCTCTCTCTCTCTCTCTCTCTCTCTCTCTCTCTCTGTGGTGATTATGAAAAGATGCAAAGCCTTTCCTATTCCCGGGCTGAGACTGATATGAGAGGAGCTGAGTTTGTATATAAAATCGATGGACGAAGGATTCTTCTTTGGCTCTTCTCGTTTTATGGCAATGCAAATCAGCACAACCCTAGCACTAGCAGCTTCAATCATAGTCACAAAGCCATGCATGTAGGGTCCACCTTTGTTTTATCTCTTGCGGGCTCCACCGCTTCAATTCCTCGACACGGATTCTAGGATTGTTCTCTAATCAACTTTTGCCAGCCATGTCCGGACCTTTGAAACAATGAAAACATGGACTCAATATATTTGATTTGAAGTTAGTAGGAACAAATATCCCCGGGCTAGAAAATGTATGTCTAGCATACTTATCGGAAATATTCTAAGTATATTCATTCTGTGCCGCATCAATTATAATCGAAAGAATGACACTTGACTTAATAAAATAAGACGGATTCTTTATTCTTTTTAATTGTTGAGAATAAGGAATCATCTTCATTTCTTGCACCCCCAAAGCCTTAAACCACCCACCCCATGGTTGGCAGAATCGTTGCATGCACCGGAGACTCCCCTCCATACTTTATTTCTCACTCTCAATTGGACCAAACCACACCCATCTCATCATGTGCTCTCTATACCCTCGCTTTCGTTTTGGGGTCTAAAATACTCCTCATTGAAATTCTCTCGACTGAATGATGGGGTATACACGTCCTCAAGAAATGTGCAATCGCTACTATTTCTAAGACTAATTCAATCGACAGCAAAGTACCTGCACTTCATCGTTTCACAAACCCAAAGTAGGATCGAGTGAGCTTGTCTTTGACGGAATCGGGATGGTGGTGACTGGTTAGAAATATTGCCCGATCCCGACATTCAAGTCTCAAATGATTCGATTGCAATACCTCAAATCAAGAGCTTGAAACCACTTTGGAAACAGCTTCAAAGACCCCTTTTGACAAAGGACTTCCAATAATTGATCCATTCTAAAGAGGTGATTCCTTTTCTTTGGATAAGGAGGAGGAAGGACTTATTATGTGGTCACCATCGTGCAGTCCCCTTTTTGACACTGGAATGACTCAATCCACACTTACCACGGAGGTGAGTTGGCGTAGAAAGAATGAGACTTGCGCACTCCATAAATGTGGGCACAGCGTCTCTATTCACACAAAGGTCTACAGCGAACACCAAAGATTTTTTCGTTCTTCTTTTTTCCAACTTTGATCGTCAGAGCACATAAGACTGAAAGGTCGGCTTTATGGGAATGTTCTCGGTGGGACAACAAGAACAACTCGCACTGCATTTACCGCTTTCTCGACGTCAGTCGAAAGCGATCTGTCGAAGGTTGTCAAGTGGAATTTCCCTCGCAAGAATTCAGCTCTTTCCCTGTTGCGAAGGTAGTGGAATCTCTTTGTTGCTTTGTTTGACTCTGAATGAATCTCTTCCCATCATGTTCCCACTTGCATCGCTTTGCAAGACCTTTCTCATTCCAAAGCCCCCTTAGATTTCTACTTCCATCACATTTCTCAGCGCAATCAATTCCCTCGCGATGGATATATCTGTCAAGAAGATAAAACATAGCCAGGAAAGCAATTCAATTTCAATCATGAGAAAGCAATATGTGAGAGTACGTTACATCAGGATATGTTTATTGATTTGTATTCAAAATCAAATTTAAAGAATAGGAAAGAGTGAAAAGTGACCACCGACTTTTGATTTGTCTATGGAGAATGTACGCGGCTCTCTTCGCTCCATCAAACCCTCAATCATCAGAGCAGAAGAGTGCTTAATTTCAGGGTAAGCAAATGTGTACCCGCAAAATGATATATTTAGTTCGACATCATGCATGTGAACCCAGGTCATATGGGTCTTGGAATTTTAGGTTGGAATCAAATTTTAGCTAGAAAAACGCACGTAATTGAGACATTGCATGGAGTTTGGGGACCACTTCTTCACCTCAAGAGTCATTATCTTGGAAATCAATTGGTTAAGCTATGGACAGATCGTATCCAGTTGTTAATTGAGCAATTGAATGGTCAACATAATCACCAAAATGCTTAAAAGTTAACCTCGATGAAGACTTTCGATTCAAAATAGCAGCGCGAAAAGCTTAGTAAATTGCATATAATAATGCACATAGGGGAGGAATTATGAGCTGCGACGACCTTTTTGATATTCCGTTCAACAAAGTAGAGTAAGCTTTACTTTTGATGCAAGATGATGATTAAACTACATGCTTTTCTCTCAATAATCACTTGAGGAACTTAGAAAAACAGGCCATTAGTCAAAAAACACAAAAAAGGGACCCGCACATCTTCAATAACTAACCAAGTTACATCCCCCACTTCAAAAGGAGGGACCTACTTCCAAATTCCTAATGCTTTGCTTATGTCCCATGTGATAGAATAGAATATACTTTTCTTTCAAAGCAATTTTACTTCTTTTTTCATTTTTCGTGTTTTTGGATTCTCTCTCTCACACACGCAAGCGTGCGCAGCACTTAGTCACGGGCTACTTGCAAGTTTCTTATGATTCAGTTCATTTGGGCTTGAACTCTAGATCAAGAGATTGATTATGGACTTGCCAGGAAAATCTTCGTCATCGTCGCACTGCTCATTTGGGTTTTTAGCGGCTTGAATTTATCTTGATATGTGATTGATTTGATATAATAAATCAATCTAACCGATGATATTTTTCTGTGCGTTGTTTGTGATTTCCCTACACCCCTCCGATCTAAAGAGGAGCACATTAATTATGTGACAACTTTGATCTTCCAAGAATTAGCATTTGCATTTCTTACCATTGTCAACCATGAATGACACTTGCTGCAAATTTTGCCTCCGAAGCTTCTGCTTGTACTTTTAAAATGAAGGACAAGCTGTCTTCATTGTCTTAGCTACAACATGCATCGGCTACAATATGTCTCTCTTAACATGTAAATATCTCTTACTTCTATATCTTCCTCCCAATCAATGAAAGAATCACCATATGTCGTCCCTTTCTGTTAACTTCTTATAAGGCAATCAATGTACATATATCATTGATTTGTTCTCCGCTCAATCTTCGTCAACAGAGAAGTCTGGCTCCGCTGGCTTCTGTAGCGATGCAATGGCACTTGGGTCTGAGCCATAATGACTATGCCCACCGCCTAACCTTGTGCTTGCGGCTAGCCTAGTCGCGTATGAAGCCAGTCCTGAGGTGGTCGGGACCTTTTTGGCGGCCTTAACACACTGTTTGAGGCTCTCTTGAGCCTTAAGCTCGGCGACTTCCTTCCGCTTCTTGAACCGGCGCCATGCAGCTTGTATGAAGCAAACGGCCCATGTTCGCCAATGATGCGAGTAGAACCTGAACTTGTGCCGCAGCTGCTTGCTGTGCAGCCTCCGGAACTGTGATGCCACAAACTTCAAGTCTTCCGCGCTAAGGGCAAATGCCTCAACTTCTGATATGGATTTGACTGTCCGGGTCGATGACGGGAGGATCACGCTCAGGCGCGGGTCCAGGGCCCACGTGAGCAGTTCTTCTCCGCAGAAGTCGCCAGGTCCAATGCAGCATGAATTGAAGAAACCGGTGCGTCCGCCGTTGGTGGTGTAAGAGTCAAGATGGCCTCGAATGATGAAGAGCATCTCGTTGACGGGATCGCCTTCACGCACTAGGAATGTGCCTTCGGTGCACAAGGTGGGTTTCAGCCTCTCGCAGATCGCATCCAGCATTCCTTCATCCATTTGATCAAATAACGGTACCTGTTTATTCACCAAGAAACAAATTCAAACATGAGTATCAGTATTCTGCAGCCTAATTGATATCAGTTTCCCACAAATGAAGTTGACTAACATCAGAATAGCTATTTTTTGTTGTTGGGGCATATCGAAGCTCGACTGTCATGTCGACTTAATTAGGAACCATAGTACGACACATATGGATGACTAATGAAGTTGCCTAGTGGCGATAGTTTCAGACTTACACGTCGAACTAGATCGAGGCACAGATGACGCTTGATGTCCCTCCTGAGATCCACGGGAAGGCCTTTCAGAATAGTTTCCTCATCGACGCCTCTAGTGGCAATCCACCTGAACTGGTCATGTTTTCGAACGGATTGCTTCAGCTTCGGAGGTAGTTGCCTGTGATGCATCCACTGTTCTGTATCTGTTCTCTTGATCCTCCACTCTTCCAGTCGGACCGTAGTAGATTGGAGGTATGTCTGTTAGATGAGCACATTAGTATCTAACATTACCTGTTTAAGTAAACTGAAGCATTCTGCATCGTTTTCAATACTTGTTCAGTTATTAAATTTTTTTTAAACTGAAGAACACATATAGGAAATGAAAGAAGAAAAATGGTGAGTCATTCATTCTTACTTGCATATTTCCAATCAGCAATCCAAAGAGAACCAGCCCTAGAGTCGCAATGATTATGGCAAAAATAATTTCTCCGACATATGTGCTCGTTGAGAGATTTTGTCCCAAAGAACTGCAAGTGCAATCAAAGATCATCATCTGAACTCGACAGTAGTTGAACAAGAATGATATTTGACTCTAAATGTAGATATAGAAAAAGAAAGAGCATCTTGGCAAATCTATCTGTGGTTTCCAACCATAGTGCTTAAATTTCAGATATAGTCAAGCATATAGAGAAAAGTTTCAGATGTATACGGTAAGGCAAGAATGTTAGAGCATGTCCATTGATCATAGTCAAACACGAAACCTTGTACCGTTATAAAGAAGAAAATTGGTACAAACTACTAATTCCAGAAACAGAGTAATCTCCTGTTATCTTACCTCAGATTCCTCAAGCCCCACCAAAGGCAGTAAAAGTACTTGTTGAAGAACGGAGATGCAGTCACTTCTGATGTCACCGCATCGCTATATATGCCAAACTCATAAAAACCACTCGAGGGATTGCATAAGCCAGAGACATTGCTTGACTGGAACCAGGCAGTCCTGTTGAAATCATTTGCCCTGTGGCAATCGAAGAAACCATACTCACAAGATGGCTTCTGATCATAGCATACTCTTCTCCAGCATGCCTCCTGTCTTTCTATTGATAACAGGTACCAACAAGCTCCTAAAACCTGTTTAAAAAGAGGAAGAAGAGCATTAACAGAGTTAAAATTAATCTCGATTGAAATGGGATACGTAAAAGATGGCAGCGAGAGATCATGAATGTCCAGAAGATCAACTACTAAACCTTCCACTGGAATCACCTCTAGATTATATGGAAACACTGTTCTGAGGTTCTCTGTAATTCTGTACTTACATGGCTTGCCAACATATAAAGCATCAGATTATAAGCTGCTCCTGCCCATGCTGTCTCCGTGACAACGCCAGCGGCCTTGACGATTTGAGATGAAAGTGGGAATATAAGAAAGAGTTTTGGGATAAATTGAAAAATTATGATAAAACGGAGGACATTTTTGGTATTAGTCATTGTTGAACCCTTGAGATTGGGGATAACAAGCCATAGCAGCGCCTAAAAGATTGATAAAAATGAAAAAATCCGTAAGCCATTGTGCGCAAGTAAGTTTTCAGCATGCCAGAGAATGACTTGTACTAGAAATTCTGGATTTTTACCTGAGGAAGTGGTAAGGCAGCAATAAGATCGATCCAGAAGTCCTTGCGGAAGTACCTCAAGGCAATCTGTGATGAGCCAACAACAAGTTCACCTCTCCCGAAGACTCGGGAAGATGGCGCAACGTAAGCTGTACGAAACCGAACAAACATCTGAATCATGTAAAACACATCGGCCACCGACCTTACTATAGTAAGGGCAACTTCAAGCGGTATCCCTATTTCCATGCATTGTTCCTCCCAAACTACAGGCAAATAAAAGAAGAGGGGGTCCACAAACAGAGAAACCAAAGATGCCACCAAGAAAATCTTGTTCCACCGGTGAATGGTTTGTCCTCGAGGATCCAATATTTTTCGCTTCACTCTCTCGTAATCCTCGGAAAACACTCTTCGCAGCACTTTAGCTTTCATGGACTTCCCTGTTTTCTCAGGCGTGGCTTTTGGTTCATATAGCTTATTCCCATTAATCTTGTAGTTCAGTTTAACGTTTCCATCGCCTTTTACCATAGGGAGCTTTGCTAGATGATGATCCTCTTGAAATCTGGTTGGTTTAGAGTGAATGTTAGATATTGAAGATTGAACGTACTTAAGAAATGGCTATGTACTAAAATGGCAAATCAAATGATCATGGTATTCAGAATCCAAAAAACAGCAAGAATTTGGCATAGATTCAGGAACTAGGAAGAGACAAACCTGACAGCTCTTGAATTATCATATCCCATAGTGCTTGAGTACAAGTTCCTTGGTGAAAGCCACAATTGATCACGGAAATCTATCATACAAGAAGACTGGTATATGTACTGATCAATGAGCCATCCTTTTCTTTTTCACGAGTATCTACTATCAACTTGTGAAATCAGAAGAAAGTGACTTGGGATGCCCTCGAAGCCACAAGAGTCAAAAGCCCTTGTATGGCTTTCTTTAGCCATGAATCATGTGAAGAAATAAAATAAAGATACACCAACTTGAAGCCTGAACCTTTTGAGCCTTAAAACGCCTTTCTGTGACAGAGTGTAGGTCAAAACGTGTGACCTATATACACTTTAGAATGTGAACTCCAACAAGTCGAAAACTTTTGGTCTTTCTTAAACTTTGCAATGAGCAGAACCTTTAAGACTGAAATGAATCACACATTACCATGACTCTATATATCTCCAAAAAAAGGAAAAGGAGCAATTTGCACATAGACTGAAAAGTAACCCAGATGCTTGGACAGCAACAACTTGCACAAGAAACCTCGGAAACCAATTTGCAGTAAGGAAAAACACTTGGGCTTTAAAAGAAGACAAGGCCAACCAATTCAAGACCCAGATTGACTTCAAAATTCAAAATCCTCAGTCTGGTTATCAAGCATGAACTGGAGAGAGAGAGAGAGAGAGAGAGAGAGAGAGAGAGAGAGAGAAGAGAGAGAGAGAGAGCTCACAAGTGTATTGCTTTTCTCAGTAGCTGACACCATGAAAGTCGCAGACTTGCAGACTCGAACTTCACTAAGAATGCATAGATCAGCTCAGAAAGAATTCGGAATGGCATTTTTCAACTCCGAGATTGGAGGAGGGAAGGAAGATGCCAAAAGTGGAAACTTTGGCAAAATGGGAAGCGAGGATCAACTTTCAATGTTCACAAACAGTACGAAGCCGACCCTCGTTGTGATCGTCGCTTGTTACAAACACTCATGACCCATCATGAGTTGTGCAGCCCCCTATGTTAGACATTTCGGAATTTCAAGAAAATGACAACGCACCTGATCCATCAGCATTTAAAAGCTGGCCTCTGTTTTTTTTATTATATAATCACTAGAGAAATGCGAAAAAGGACAAAGAAACGGGTGACAACAAGAAAAAGAAATTGTTGGGTCGTGGCTTTCGTTCTTCTTTTGCAAAGATCAAAAGTTGACTTAGTTTGATACGCATAGCTATGGAATCTTGACACGTGTGCTCACTTCTTTGAGCCAGGCCTTCATTAGTGACAGAACTTGCTGCTTGCTCCGCTGGGTTACATCTCTCCTTTGTTAATCAACGCACATTTTAGCATTAAATTCGTCATTAAGACAGGTAACAAGAAAGATGTCATAGGGACGAGCACTCTAAGAAATCTTCAATTTTTACGATCAACCGGTATAATTTGTGATTTGGTCCGCACTAGGCCTATCTTTCTGATATAATGAGTTGGCCACGAAAAGACTGCTTTTTTATTGGGGAAGGGGGTCAATACACTCCTTTTTTTTTACCATCTAGATGAGATGTGAGAGGAATGCATTGTAATAATATCATCTTCTAAACAAACACGTTGGAAAATATGCGCAAGAAATCAAAGTCCAAACCGTCTGACATGCCGTTCATCGAGTGTAATATCCAAAAGACAAATCTTGCTGTTTCCACGTTGAATCCGCTCGAAGAAGAAGCAATCCCTTTGGTCGTTGATGTCCATTGTCATTCTAATGATCCGCCATTAATGTTCCTTTTTTTTTTTTTTGCTAGAAAACCATTAATGTTCCTTATAAAACAAAGAGAGAGAGAGAGAGAGAGAGGGAGGGAGGGAGGGAATCGCAAGGCAGAAGCAGAGCAGAAAGAGTTTTACTCTTTCTGGATTTATCGTTCGTACTGGGTAGACGTCCTTTCACTTCCCTCCGGACCAACCTCGAACGAAGATTTTCTAATTATCTCATCCTCTGGAGCTAACTCAAACCCATTTTGTATTGCATCCAGGTAATAACAGAGCAATTAACACAACACCCAGATGTGAATGAGATCTGGGCATGGTCTGAACACTGTCGAAAGCATGGAAATTCTTCCTTGAATCGAACGAAGTGGATGACAGATGCAGACATTGACTGGTGGTGGGGATTGGTTATCCTAACCAGGCCGCAAGTGGGTCCCCCCCACAATTCAATGTTCCTCGTCCTCGTCCGATTGGCGGTGGGAAGTCTTTGCAAAACGCAAGCAAACTCCTCTACTTGGCCATACAGAGCCTCGACTCTTCATCAGTCCCTCAGTTTACAGAATATTGAAATAGTTGCCCATCTGCGATCACGAAGCGCCCGAATTACGCAATTTTAGGGGGACTAATATGTTATTTCGTATATTTATTTCTTGGGGAACGATGGAAAATTTAAGGTTTAAAAAGCAGACAAGCCAACGAGACCTCGGCCCGAACCAGCTCCTTTTGTTGTACAGTCGAAACCGAATGACCACCCCCGCATTCAATGATGTCCTCTCCTCACTCAGCCGCCGCTTCTTCAATAATGTTTTTGCTCTCATTCATAGTCCCCTAATTTTCTTCATTTTCTTCTATTTAGTAGTGCTAAAAGAAAAGAAAATGTAATGATAATGTACGCATCTCGAAATGATGGAGGTAGAGAATAATGGGAAAGTGACGAATCCGGTTTTTGGGGTTTCGGAAATAAAATCAAATCGTTAGTGCAGTAAAAACGATATGAACGAAGTTGTGGATGCGCGAGAGATATATAGGTTGATGCGATAAAATTGAATGTATTTCGGATTGCAATTTAGGCCATTTTATCATAACATACTAGGCATGTTTTTATACTAAATTGAATTGTAGCTGTAGACTCTCGCGGAGTTATTTCGTAAAGGTTGAATTTTTAATCAAGATGTTACTGAATTTGCTTTATGTAGGAGAGATGTAGAAACTTTTAATGAATATGGGAGTCAAATTGCGGAGGAGGCCAAGCGTTTTGTGTATTTGCACTAAGGACCCTACACTTACATGTGTTTGAGTTGAGTTGAGACACCAGTGATGTCAAAGGCATGATTTAGGTTGAGATGTGAGTTTTAGACATTGAAATAATCCGAGAAAATTGCTAGAAGCTCGTTCATGCTTGTAAGCATTTTGCTGTGTGTAAATTCGATTCCTCCTTTCTTTAGCTGTCCGAACATAGTATTAAGGACGAAAAATGTAAAAAAAATAAAAATAAACAGGACTTAACGTGTAAATATATAACTTAAAACATGTAATTGGCGATGACCCCTTTGCAAATACAAATGTGGGTATGAGACCCAATTACAAAACCCATCACTCTTTTTATATATCATGAAAAGTAATCAGTTACGTAATTATGTTGATAAGACCCATATCTCAACTTAACCTCCGAAAATTAAAGCAACCCAAGACCGTGATCGCTCGTAGTTTCCAGGTTTAACCCCAAATAATAATAAAAAACTGTTGGAATTCAGATTACAGAAATAGCGGATCTCATATGAATTTCGAGTACGTCCTATTAGATTTGACGTTCCAGGCTTGATTTAATATGTGTACTAAGCACACAAGATACTTGCTCGAGCTCTCGCCGGCGTCCACACGTAATGTAGTAATAGATCAAATAAACAAGAACAGAGACCGTCTTGTCTCTTCCGAGGTCAACTTATGTCCTATTTTTAAAAATCAAATGGACATTGGACCATTAAAGAAATTTTAAGCGCTCCACCATTGATATAATCCTAATCCAATTCCAGCCTCATCAAAGAACTTTTAGGAATCAATCTCTGCTCATGTATCAAAGTATAAACTCACTTATCTCCAAATACTCCTCCATTTGGGACATAAAAGGCTGACAAGCAGCTTGTTCCTCATCACCAGCCCTTAGGAGCGTGCAATTCATACAACATTACTGATTTGGGGTGCAAACATTGCTATCGTATTACTCAACCATCTGAAGTAATTTATCTGTCTCAGCCAGACCAAGCTTCGAAGCCGAACGATTTCGGGGCGGATCTTGACTTATATTGCAAAGTCTCCAATTCGATCCCATCACAACATTTGGATTGTGACATCTCACAATTCTTGGCATAGTGGCAGGGAAATCCACATCTTTAAATGTTCCTTTCAATATCCCAGAATTTCAAGAACGGTGACAGTTGCGCTCTTGTCGGTTAGTCAAAGCGTTCAATGAGCCACCGTCGAGTTAGTCAACTGGTATTAGTTCGTGTTCGAAAGTGCTACATGAATCTGGAGTCAATCGGTTTCAAAGAATGGTTTAAACTCATGTAAGCGTTAGATTCTTGTATTTTGTAGCAGTAATTGGCATACATATGGGAAAAAAGTAAGGCCCAGATGACAAGTTCAAAACTAGCTGAAAGATCCGTTCCGATACTAACTAGAGAATGAAAAAAAAAAGTGCCGATTGACTCCTAATCTCTGGGAATTATTTTTTAGCAATGAACCTAGGAAAAGCCTATTTCTCTGCAAAAATCCCAAGTCTTGCACAGTTCAGACCAGTCTCACATTTGAGATTTCTCACTGAATCAGTATTACTAACACAAAATTCATCAGTTAGACAAGAAAAAGAAGAGGCTCAGCATCAGAAAGGCACAAGATCCGAGCTACTACACCAACACAACGGAGATAATTAGGGACGCACAATGTCTAAGCACTTTGCAGAGTGGAATCAAATCAACACACAATTCTGTACCCATCTCAACAGTACAAAAACAAAAATTGCGTTTCGAAATACTCAGTGGCAATTGTTTTCCGGAAATGTGGAAAGCCTCACGGCGGGGGAGGCCCGGGCTCGAAGAGAGGAGGGCAGCAGCTTCGGAACAGGCCGCAGCAGCACAGAAACCACATGCTGCACAACAGGCCAACAAAAGAAGAAAAGAATCAACAATAATGAGCAATTATATTTGCACTTTCACATGCGGTGTCATGCAATCGATGTTAGTTTGCATGCATTAAAATTTTTTCTCCCCTGGCAATGGACCTTAATATACATGTTTAGGTATTTTTGTTTGTTTCGATCAATATGTAGAGTTGAAAAGAGCGGTGAAGAGAGAATCATCTTACAGGCAGTCCAAGCATCCTCCTCCACCGGGTGGCGAGGCGGGTCCGAGAAGCGGTGCACTCGGCGGTGGCGGTGGATCCATGGCCGACCCAGAAGAGAGATTCGACACTTCCCCAAAGTAAGAACAGGAAGCTGAGCGAATGAGACTCCTATCCTTTGAAGTTAAGATGGCTTTTATATCATAAAGTTCCTCCTACTTACCCCGGGTCATGGCATTCATCTACCAGTCAAGCCATTGGACTAACTACCCAGGTTTTGGTCATGTACATCAAACTAGTTGCGTATGAATTAAGACTAGTACGAGATGCATGTGGACGACAACTTGGGATACTCACAGAAAAAGGGATAATTTAAGAAGAGTTGCGAGGCAATGTGGATGGTTAATGCCTCTCACTTCTTGATTGAATCTGCGCAAGAAGATCAGTTTCAGTACCCTGGCATTCTTTTTCTGTGCCGGTTTTCTCAAGCAACAAGTCTCGTTCCTATTGCATGTGCCCTGTAGGCTTTGTTGGCTGGATCTGTTTGCGTTAGAAAATGTTTTGAGTATTGACCGGACTGATAGCTGAGTCGTGTGTATTTGCTTCAATGTCTTGACATTTCAAACTATCTCTGTCATTGAGTCTAGATCAAGTTTTCATCTAAGATGTCATGACATCTAATTGCTAGCCAAAGCTATGCATGCAATATATATGTTTACGGCTGTTGCAGTGCAGCAATGGATTCAGACAAATGGTTCGGGTAAGAAAAAAGCTTCGGCAAAGAGAAAAAGGGAAAATTACCAATTCAGTCCTCAACCTATTGCATTTGTGCCAATTCAGTCCTAAACCTTTTGCAAACCAGCCAATTCAGTCCTTTTGGCCGGCCGGCGCTGACGTGGCCGCCGGCCGGCTGACGTGGCGCCGGCCGGCGTCCACGTGGCAATATTTTAATATTTTAATATTATTATTTTTGAATTTTTTTTCTTTTTTCTTTTTTTTTTCTTTTCCTTCTCCCCCTGCGGCCGGCGGCCACGTCAGCGCCGGCCAGCCAAAAGGACTGAATTGGCTGGTTTGCAAAAAGTTTAGGACTGAATTGGCCAAATTGAAAGATTTAGGACTGAATTGGCACAAATGCAATAGGTTGATGACTGAATTGGTAATTTTCCCAAGAGAAAAAACTAGTAAGATAAAGCTGTGTTTTTCTCACCTCAATCATCCTACAATCCTTGCGCAACGTCACTCATTTTAGTTAGTAAATTGAAAATGTTCCGTTGACACTGAACCCTGAGGCATCTTTCACATATCACATCTACAAAAAAGTGGCATAATTTCAGATTTCTATCGAATTTCAGATTTCTATTAATAAAAAAAACTAAGATTTCTATTGTTAACTTCTGTACAAGCAATTTGATGAAGAATGAAACAACAAAGAAAAAGGTTGGTACCCACCCACCTAATTCATCCTATGTTTTAAGAGGGAAAGGGAAAAAAAAAATAAAGAAAGAAGAGAAGCTTAATGTATCTCGTAAACCTATGTATACTCAATAAACAAATTGGCCAAAAAGAAGCTGATACATTGCAATGCAGGGTTACAGAAATCATGTACTCACTGCTGCTCTCCTCCCCATGAACCAACTCAATGTGCCTTCTCAAGGGGACTTGCAGTCACCAAGCAGAAGGATTCCAACCGAGGTTCAACTAAGTCCACTGTATCATCCTCGTGGGAACGCCAGCTCCTGGCTTTAGAGGAGAGTAGAATCAATCTCTCTACATGAGTGGAGGAAATATCATTTTCATTGTTTGCAACCCAAGGATCTTGGCCGACGTCAACTGGTAGAGAACATGGGCTGGACAACCCGTTTGACGCAATATTTTTCAACTCTTCTGCATCTATAGGACTATTTACCAGTTCGCCAGGTCTTTCTGTAATCAAATCAGATTTCATGCTCGCAGAAGACCACTGCACATCAGAGAAGCACCAAAAATTCAATCGGAGCGACGGGCAAATGCAAGAATGCAATGATACAAATAATGGGGTTCAACAATCATCAAGTGCAATTGTTGAAAGAATTTGAACCACCTCACCTGAAAAAGGCTGGCCTGTATGTTTCTCATTCTAGATTTATCGGGTGCAATTGTTGAAAGAATTTGAACCACCTCACTCATGGTTGGCCGAGAATCAGGATCCAATAACAGGCATTCCTTTGCTAGGTAAGCCATTATATACATCTCTTCTTCGGGGAAGTTTCCTTTCAGCCTGGGATCAGGCAAATCCGAAATCACTCGGCCACTGTCTTGTAAACGTGGTGTAGCCTGAAACATTATAGAGAGAAATTTAGTTAAATTTGTAATGTAATAATACTCATCAGAATCTATGATAAATTTGGCAACAGGATTATATAATTTCCCATTGAAGTTGAAATAAGCACCAGTCGAATCCAGCTATAAGTGATAGAAGTAGAAACATCAAGGAACCATGTTATGATTGGCTTCAACTAATTAAATAAGATCTTAGATGGAGTTTTGAGAAGTAAAACCAGCACGGAAGATCCTTTTGCAAGAAAAATCAACTTAAAACTCTGCTTTTCACTGCATAATATGTGAATTAATAATAACTCTACCCATATGACAAGGCTCTCTTCTCCTTTGCTGGTTGATTTATGGATTGGATGCCGACCAGTGATGAGCTCAAGAAGAACCACCCCAAAACTGAAAACATCAGATTTGAGAGAGGCTCTCCCAACAATCGCGTACTCAGGAGCAAAATAGCCAAAAGTCCCCTGCATCCTTGCTGGAGAATTGGAACCGCTGGGTAGGTCATCAGCTTTTAAACATTTAGCCATACCAAGGTCAGTTATCTGCATAAAATGTAATTGTTATCATAGTGTAAGAAGGGGTGTATGAATATATTAACTAGCAACCTCAGTTACCAGAAGAAGCTAAAATAGAGATATGACTAGAATCATCAGATGCATTTCTAAAGTTAAATTGCACACTATATTTGATAAAATAGAAACCCCCCCCCCCCCCCAAAAAAAAAGAGAAACTAGACAAACATTGGTATTACAACTATGCAAGAAGATATTCTCACCTTTGCCCTCCAATTCTCATCTAGAAGAATGTTTGTGGATTTGACATCTCTATGCAGAATTCTTGGAGCAGCTGCCTCATGGAGATACTCCAAACCCCTCGCAGCTCCAATTGCAATTCCAACACGGGTATCCCAGCCCATATTCTCTCCTATTGTGCCATCTAGACAATCTCTTAGATTACCGTTGAGCATAAATTCAAACACCAGCAACCTTTCAACGTGTTTCCCTTGAAATTCTGAGCAGTAACCGAGCAAAGGCACCACATGGCAGTGATGAAGTCTTGATAAGAGGTCCACCTGAGCAAAAAGATCCAGTATGAATGCCAAAGGACGTACAATTTGAAATACAAGAAATTGTTGTGCAGTGACGAGGTACCTCGGTTGAAAACTTCAAGTCTGCATCTGGACCTTCCTCGTGCTTAAGTCTCTTAATAGCGACAATTCTGCCATCTTTAAGCTGTCCACGATACACGTAGCTACTTCCTCCAAGTCCAATAAGATTTGAACTGGAAAAGTAGTTGGTTGCATGTTCCAGTTCAGAGTAGGCAAACTGAAGTAAGATACCATGTACAGTTCCGGATTTGTGTTTAACAAGGAATGCAGCCTTGTAGAAGCACCCTGAAAGTGAAGATACAAACATTGATGACAGCAAGCAAGAGCAGAGTATTTCATGTAATCAGCACGAATAAAGAAGCTCTAGTCAACAAATTTAGCGAACTGCTTCTCTTTGAATCAAATCAAAGCAAATAGCGAACTCTTCTCTTCAATGAGGAAAAGTATATCACCAACCTACTTACCTATGAAAGAATTGATAGGGGAAGAAATATTAAATTTAGCTTCTCGAGTTGTTGAGATCTGGATTAAGTTAGTGGCACTATTGCAACTTGTTTCTTTGTCTGATGAGAACACAGGTGACTGGATTGGGCACTTCTCCTTTCGGCAAAAGTAGAATATGATCGAGGCAAGGAATGCGATAGTTGTGAAAAGTACACAGATTAATAGGACAATTATGACAGCTCTGCTTGAATTGTGCTTATCTGAGGCTCGCACCTCATTAAGAGAACCTGGCAAGAACAAAATGTCAGTCAGAATGTTTCGCTCTATATCTCGTACATAATCCAGAGAAGTAGTTTATTCAGATCCTGAAAACCATCTCAATCCGGGGAAACATATCGAGGTATTGGAGAAAAAGTATAAGAACAAGCAACCCTGTATGAAACGACAAAATGTGGAATCTAAGGACAACTTATAGGAGGTTTAGATGTCATCAAAGTCCTCTTACAAAGCAAAACTTAGGTATTTACAGTCATAGATACGGCCAAAAAAAAAAATCGAACCTCATTGTCTAGAGGAAAATATGAAGAACAATTTCAGCAGTAGCCACCCAATTAACATTTAGGAATTTGTATTGACTGTTGATATAAACAACTAGATAGAGTTATGCAATTCCAACCGCCATATCATTCCAAAGGTCAATGGCTAAGGGCCTGTTCAGAGTGGCTGGGGCTTCCTATCTTTTGGTTGTAGCTGCAACTTTTATGGAAATTACATGTTTGGGAAACCTGACTTTAATTAACAATTGACCGATGTTAAATGACGGGTTTGTTGCTGTCCAACTCAGACAAACACTAGTTCAATAATTCAAAAGGATTGTGCAAAAGGAAAAGGACAGTTGTGTTACCAGCAGTGCAATTGCAGGCTGTGAAGCAATTGGTATCATTGTTCACAGATGCTATTTTGGGAAAATTGTCCATGCATCTGCATGTCCACATATTTTCACTCTTTTCTCCACCTGCTGCAGAGAAGTCGATGGAGTCGGCAATTAGATATAAGACAGCAGTCTAGCATTTAGGCACTCTGGATCCATACTTGCAAGCGACAGGTTGAAATACAAAGAGGTACAACGAGAGAGAGAGAGAGAGAGAGAGAGAGAGAGAGAGAGAGAGAGAGAGAGAGAGAGAGCACAGATAGTGTATATCTGTCGCCCCATGCATAGAGCAGTTGCACTGTTTCGAAAAACATCAACACTAAAATTCTCGTACATCAGACAATAACTAGCATTTGATGAACAAATCTTCCACAACATTAATATGCTCCTGAATTAGAAGTATCTGTATAATAGAGAAGTGACAATGGCTAACGCTAACGTGCGACGGTGAAATTCTCTCGTCAGCAGTTGAATCTCATGAACCTCCTAGTAGGATTAAAGCATTGTATAGATTAGGATTACCAAAGGGTAGAACCTTTTATTCGATTTCATTTACACAGAATTGCACATCCAAAAAAGATGAGAATCTCTACATTGAATATTCCCCAGTGCGAACAGTAAGCTGCCAAAAGTTTATACCAGAATCAAATCAAACAAAGAAGGAACCAGTTCTTTGATAGAAGACATTAGGTGACAAGAAAAAATTAGGTAAAACATTTTGAAGAATCCATTCAACGTCAAGATAAGTTTAAAGCTTCTAGATCAATTTTTCCCTTGAAAGATAGGAAACATACCTGAAGTGCAATTACAGGATGCAGAGCAGTTAGATGAGAGAAAAGAGTTTTGGTTCCCTTGATTCAATAAGCATGCACATGTCCATTTGATTGTCCCAAATACATTAGAAGATTCATCTGCCACAGAAAAACAAGTTCTAAAATGAGATTATGAAGCCGGTTTTTTTTCTGCATAATGTAGTAGCATTTAGTCAACCATGGAAAAATCATAGACAGCATAAGCAATATGGAGAGAGCGAGTTGCCACAAATTATTTGTGTGACATTAATCAGAGGCATTCTAGTTCTTTTAAAAAATTTGGCTAGGAAATGAACATCATTCAATCATTAACTTTGCAGCAATCACTGTGTAAATCAGTTCTAACACCCTCAACACCACCGGTAGAAGAATAATGTAAATAAGCTTTTCTAACAACCTGAGGTAAATTTTGAGCAAAGTCACTAATGAAGGTAATTTAGTTGCCATGTTCTTCAAATGGAAAAAATATAACTAGGTCTATATTGTGCAAAAGCTGTTAAAGGAAAAGAGCATGCATAATGAAGGACTCCAAGGATGTCCACAATTTAGACAGGGCAAGCACTCATTTGATCAAGAGTAGAGTCAACAAACAATGATCCAACAGATCTATACTAACCACAAAAAATACGATGAATTGAGAGGAAGCCGGCAAGACAAATAACCGCAACTTCCACGTGGAGCTTCATTTATATCAACCTAAAGAGTGAATTGAAAGATCAGAAACTCAATGAGTAATTCCCAGACATCAGCTTTGAGTTGTTCAAAAGGTAAATAAACAAACAAGAGATTCTCCTTGCATATTTTGGTTAAGTCAGTTTCATTTAAAATCAAATTTGGTTTCTTAATAACCATCGCCTCTCCACATAAACAACCGGGTAAATGCTCTACGCAGGTTCTCCTGATTAAGTATTAAGGTTGAAGCAAGAAACCGATACTAACAGTGTTTCACATTAAAATCCTTCCAATGAGTAGATATATCCTTCATTAGCCATAAGATGTTCCTTTATCAGAGTTCATCACAGATTGTCAATCTGTCCAAAGAAGATAACAAGCAGGGCTAAGAATAACATTCAAAAGCACTTCATCTGAGAGTAAGGACACAATTTTTAGTGATAATGACCTTCAAAATTGGAAGTCTCTACCACACTGTAACAAGCGAAAGAAACCAAGTGAAAGTCCATGAGAATTTCAAGACTAATAACCTCTTAAATGCCACGTAAATCTAGAAGGAGCTGGAGACCAGTTCTAAATGATAGAGATGGGAGAAGTTCTCCAACATCTTCTCGAGACAAGGTGCGCGGAAGGAAATTTAAGAATATTAATTGTCCAGAGGTTTCCATAGTCAATGACTTGAAGTTGCAGAGAGCACAAGAGAGCAAATTCATGTTTGGCCAACGAACACTTTGGAGTGCTCATTCATCTCAATGTACAGTGGAAAGCAGGTGATCAACATGCACTATATTCAAAGTGGATAGAACATAGCAGTGGGTCGCCATTTAATGGTGGAGAAAACAGGCAGCATGAATTATTTGGTGTAGCTGACAGGAACGGAAACGTCCAACCGATGATGGTACGCAACTGTATGCCTTAAATGTAGGTGCAGTCGTGTACGCATATGCAATCCTGTCACTAAAAGTATTGTGGAGCTGTGGTGCATCAGAAATTAAGCTGTTTGGTCAGCCAATAACAAGGTCTCTTGAGGCTCGTCCAGACACATTGAAAATATAGTGATGAGTACTACACTACTCCAGGTGTTTAGTTGACAATTACAGTTGAGGTAAGAATGAGATGTTGGGAATAAAAGATTCTGTGTCTCAGAAGCTGAAAACTAAAGCGACATTTCATTGGGCCACAATTTGAGTAAACAAATTGATCGCACTCGATATTCGACTAAAGCATTTGAATTGAAGCCATGAATGCCAACTTACTCTCGAGCCTCGAAACTTCTGAGGACGTCCCTTCAGTGAAAGTTGTGGTCACTGAGCCTGTGCGAAGAGTAGATAGATTGAGACAATCATCCAATCAAGGAGACCCAAATAAGATTTCCAGACAAACATGTACTCCAAACAAGGGCAATGCTGAACAGTTATCTGACAGCAGATAAGAGTTAGATGGAGACTGCTGGCGTTTTGGGAATTTATTAACGGGAAAAAAAAGCTAGAAAAAAAACAAGTCCATCACCCACCCATTTGAAAGCAACCAATTTGTATTCGGGAAAGAGACAGGTCAACTAATTCCAGGGGCTCTGTTACCCTCTTTTCTTCGGGTCTTCCAACGAACGTATGCGTTGGTTCCTTGCGAAAATGGGAAGCTTTCTAATGAATTTCCGGAAGAACACAACCCAAGTCCCAACGGCTAAAAAGACTTGGCTTCAAAGACATAAAACATACGTTGCAGGGAGATGGACATATCGGAATTGTAATAGCGACATGAAGAGGGTAGAGTTTCAGCGTAGTAGCGCCGCCCGTGGGGCCCGACAGGCTCGGTGTCGGCTGTCGGGGCTTCGTTGCTGACCGCACGATGCAAGAGCCAACAACACAAGGGAAATCGATCAGGCGACGGGAGCCGTTGATCCGATGGAAAAAAGTCGTAGCAGCATCGCACGTCTCCAAACACTAGATTAGGCCAGGATGAGATTGGGGACAAACTGGTGACGTTGGCATCGGAAGGTCAAACCAGAAAACAAATCAGGGAAGTTCACGTTTTTAAGTTGGGACGAGAAACCACCAATTCGGATGGCGTGGAGGGCTAGCAAAACCCAGACTGAACCGATGACCATTTGATCAGCACAACGCGACATCATCGGCAAGAAGAAGACTTTCAGAGGCTTTGGACCGAAAGATGGCCGATGGGTTCTAACGACTTATGCAACACCAATCTAAATGCACTTGGATTCCACAGGAATGCCGCTCCAAGTTTCAACCGCGAGCGAAAAGTAAACAAAAATTACCTGGTAATCAGAGAGGCTGAGTTCCTGCGCCAGCACGCACTCTTCCGTTGGGCTAAAAACATGCAGAGAGAAGAGAATGGCTCCCTCGAAGGATCCGAGACCTGGCGTGAGGGGGCGTGAGCCCGGGACTTCGATGCGCTTCAAAGGGTCCGCAATGATCCCCCCGAGAAGTCGAGTGCGTGTAGTAGCTCCAAGAGCGAGAGCTCGAGAGAGACAGAGCTCGGACTCTGAGCGAGCGAGCTCCAAATGGAGAGTGCGCCGAACTTTGAGTTTTCAATTTGATGGAACACCCATCAAATCATATCAAATCATATCAAATCAAATGCAAGAAAAGCGCAAAGTGCAAAGCGCAAATGTAACTTTGGAAAAGAGAGAGAGAGACAGACAGAGAGAGAGGTGGAACGAGGGAGAGAGAAGAGATGATGATGGTCGAGCTCTGGTTACTGAAGTGACGAGAATTCTTCCCATGGCACTGATGACGAGGTGGCGACCTCTTCAGCTTTCTTTTTTTTTTTCGGGCTGGTGGACCCCACAAAGGGCGAGCTTTTTGTCCTTTTATTTATTTTTGTAATTTAAAAAAAAAAATTTCCCACTTTTAAGAATTTCGGTTGTGGATTTTGTTTTTTCTTCGGACGTGTCTGCTATCAATCTACTACAAAGAGCACGTGATCCGTGGGGCGCGGTCCTCCACGGTCCGTCCGTCGGTGAGCCATTGTCCCCCCCGGCCCCGCCCGCGCCCCTTGTGAACCACCACCATGTTGCTCCGACCGTGAGAATTCGTGCGCGCACACCACCTCATCTTTCATTTCACAAATCATACCCTTAAATTATCGATAAAATAACATGTTGTTGATTCGTCGCGATCCACGGGCGTAACATACTTATTGTATAATGCCATACATTCTAATGCAGACTACACTGCACGTACGTCGTAGCGACTTAATTCAGGCCACCCGCTTTACGTCGTATCGTCACATATGACATCATGATTCAGTACCCTAGCACCAATCTTCCTGTTTGATTGCCCTCTGTCGGCGGGTGATTACATTTCAATTTAAAGCATCGCCTTCTTGGGGGCTATTTGAAAGATGACCTTTAAGACTAGGACAGTGTCGGCATCTTTGATTCGTCATCAGATTAGACAAATCCATATATAATAATCCCAGATTGGATTAAACTTAATATGATGGGTACCACTTGATGGATGAGTTGAAGCCGGAAGTCCCGCCAGAATACGAAAGCTGATTCATCATCCTCAAAGCAATCCATGAAAAGTACAAGCCCTTCTCTACTCAATTTCGAAGGGACCGGGCAAGTCTTCGGCATGGTCCAACTCCAATCTACTAAAGAATTTCGCAGTTTTCCTGACTATCTTACTAAATTCGTTTTAACCTTCCGGGCAATCCCAAGAGAATGTCCATACTGATTCCACGAGTAAAACGAATATGCTTCGCGCTTGTGGATGATTCAAGAGTCGGGAATCAACTTCCGATTCTACCAGGATCTTTCGAATCATAACGGCACGATCAGTTCAGGATGCTTTCCACAGAGAAATTGATCGTGCCATCAATCATCAGTCGCCTCAAACGCAAATAAGTACATGCTTGTCACTTTTGAGTAACCAGATGCAAGAATAAGACTAATTGCCCCTTTTTTAAACAATCAAAATGATCATTTTCTGCGGATAGAAATCATTAGTATCTCATGCATTCAAGAAACTCCACCGACAAATCAAACCCCATAATCCGCTCTCTTTTTTTCCCTGTTGCAAACAGAAAATGTTAAGGGAAGGAAGAGGAAGCTCTTATCACTGAAAGAAGAATGAGAAGATTGCATCATATTGCAAGAGAAATACAAATCCAACTTTGCCCCCAGGTTACAGTGACGCTGCTATACCCACCTCCCTTCTCAAAATACGCCCCCTCCCCCCAAAAAAAGGAAAGAAAAAATGCAAGA
This sequence comes from Syzygium oleosum, assembly GCF_021117445.2. NCBI lineage: Eukaryota > Viridiplantae > Streptophyta > Magnoliopsida > Myrtales > Myrtaceae > Syzygium > Syzygium oleosum. The sequence continues at coordinate 11,211,971 of NW_026607487.1, forward strand.
CATTCATAAACTGATCGTTGTATGTACACCAGTTCATATCAGGACTCCTAAAACTACGGTTCCAATGCCAAGACTCCTAGAACTAACTCAACCCAGTATCCCACAATTTCCATTGTTGACCTTTACCCCCGAGCCTTGCGTTTCTTATTCCTCCACTATGTTCAAAGAAGAAAGCATATGCTTTTCAAACCCACCCAAGACCCCTCCACTGCTTACTCACTTTAACCACTTGTCCGGAGTAAAACCTTAGTACCTCGACAAAATAGCAAAAGACCAAAAATGGCAAAAAAGAAAAGAAAAGAAAAAGAATGCGACAATCACATGGATTGAAGATCACTGCCAAATTACCTTAGACGAGGTCCAGGAAAAGATAGAGCCTGCCGAAGTTTCCTCCGAGGCATTGGATTCCCTAAAATCATGGTCTGAGATTGGGTGACCATGTCAACCATTGTCGGGGTCTGGTAAGCTTGCACAAGACTATTGCTATTTGTTGAATCACCTCGTGCAGTTGCCCTCTGCCACGAGTGGGAGCTCAATCCTGAGAGCACATAAGCTCTACCGGATGCCTCGTATACACGGCGATTGGCCATTCTTTCCTGCATCTCCTTCAGTTCCGCACAGAGGGAAGTACATAAGCGATCGGCGGCTCGTGCAGAGACAGTTTCGGACAATACCCTACGGCAATTCTCCAAGATTGAGACCGCAGCCGCCATATCACCGCGCTCAGCAGCAGCCCTAGCCTCTGCCATTGCTTCGGCTGCACGGAGTCTGTTGAGTTGTCGATCCACTTCCATGGATACCACTAGCGGCTCAGCTGTTTCTGGCCTCTGGATCTTTACTTCACTAGCTTCTTCCATGCGCACAAACTCTTTCGTAATAGGATCTCTGTAAACACAATTAACCTTCAGCAATGACAGCTCATGACCAGACTCATCGACTGGAATCTTGATTGTCACGAGGAAATCCCGTTCTTCTTCAGCATACAGATCCCCAACATCAACAGATCCCGCCCTTCCATCAGATGACAAGGTGCTCCTGTAACTTCCAGATTTAATTGAACTGAATTGCAACCTTGGGTCCGCACAGTCAACCTTCACCTGTAGCTCTTGTACGACCACGCTGAGAAGTCCACCTATGCATTGTGCAAATGCATCTTGGATGACATCTTCAGCTTCTATGAAGGAGAATGTCCCCCCAGATGCTTCAGCAATCGAGTGCATCATGGCAGCATCATGGTCTGTGCCAAACCCAAATGTGTGTACAGGAATCTGCAAACCTGTGCCATCTTTCTGAAAGATTGCCAGGGGGAGGAGACACTGCTGAGCTCTTCGATAATGGGAAGCAGCCGAACCACCTGGACTGCTGACATTGTATGTGTCTTGTCCGTCGGACAATAAGATGATGCTACCTACAGGATTCTTGCACCTTCGGTCTGATAAGACCTTGGCACCTTTCTTTAAGCCTTCGGCAATATTGGTCCCACCATTTGAAGTCAGAGAATTAACAGCCTGTAAAGCCTGCTGCCGCCCGATATCTGTCATCCTCTGCAGAGGAAAGAGACGGCGTGCTGTGGAGGAGAACGCGATGACTGAGAGACGGTCAGATTGGCCAAGGTTTTGTATTACAAACCCCATAGCTCGTTTCAACAAAGCAAGTTTACTACCGGCCATGCTGCCACTTACATCAAGCACGGTTACTAAGTCGATGGGAGCTCGAGAATTCTGAGTTTGCAGGGATTCGGCCTGAGTTCCACTGATATCCTGTCTCTTATTGGCTTGGGGAGCCTTAATATGGATTAGAACATTGAATTTGTCGGTAGATGTCGATCTCGGAACAGCTGGAACTTCTGGGTACACCTTGACCTCCATAGTTCCAAAAGAAGTGTTAAAGACATCAGGAGTACCCAATGTACTTTCCTCACTGCTATCTGGTTCACGATCCAATGGTTCATCATCGTCAAAACGACTTGGCTCAGGGCCATACAGATGTGATGAGATTGGCCTACCACCATCTAACCTGTTCCGGGGCAAAACAGTCATCCATCCGTCATCTTGGGCCCGACCTAGTGGATCAATTCTTGACCTTCCATTAGGAAGGCCAGAAGCAGGTTTCTGAAGGGGAATTTCCTTCCACTTGGCTCTACAGACAGGGCACACTTGGTTTCCATGTTTCACATTGGAGGTAATGCAATGGAAGTGGAAAGAGTGGGAGCATTCTGCAGTGAAAATAGCATGGCCCTCTCCTGGTTTCATGGTGTTTAGGCATATTGCACAGGTCCTCTGCATATCGAAAGTCCAAGTTTTAGAAGAAAGGTAGGGACATTGGACTCTAAATCAAGTACCATCTTCCTAATTTACCACTGTGAATGAACATCAATAAACCAAATGCCTCCCACTCAACCTCAGAATATGCCAAATCCAATTAATCACATAAGTAAGAACATTTCGTAAGCAAGCACAAGAACTTAACAAGTTTAATCGATTATTGAAACACTTTTATAGTCTTACAAACAAGACTGTTGAGATGAGTTCCTGATTACATTTAGGGGGATCCCTGAGAATCTAATTGGGAGCTGAAAGAGAGATCATAAGATCCTGGCAAATTTAAAATTCATAAATAAAAGTCATTAAAATTGAACTAAGCTTTTGACTTGATAAGTGACAAAACTATGCTGGTTTTACGAGGAAGGCTACAAAGAACAGTATTTAAACACTATACAAAGAATCCGGGTTCCTATGTGATTTTGCTAGATGTTCTTTCGGCGGTACATGAATTATCGCTGAAAGCAATGCCTTGACAGAAGAAAAGAGAGAGAGAGAGAGAGAGAGAGAGAGAGAGAGAGAGAGAGAGAGAGAGAGAGAGAGGGGACAAGACACGTTCACATAATTCATTATTGTGGAACACTGTTAATCGATTAGTATTCAGCGCGGCTTGACAAATTGCTTAGTGAAAATAACAGACGCAAGTCAGTTAAAAAGGTGCGGTCTAAGATGACTCTGGTCACTTAGACGTATCCATCCTGTAGGAAGTACTTGCTTAGAAGCAACAATCCAAGGAAAAGAAGTGGTTGCAACAATCCAAGGAAAAGAAGTGGTTGGTCACATTCTCACCCAACAGAAAACCAACTAACATAAATCATTATTAAAGAACAAAAGATGTGCAGTCTAAGATTTCCAATCTTCACCATAATTCTCAAAAGGCGCCCCTTTATCACGAAGATAATTATAAGAAGTCTCAAATAGTGTTCCCTAAAAATTACATCAAAAGCAGAGAGAGAGAGAGAGAGAGAGAGAGAGATGTAACTTGTGCTGAACAGACAAAGCACTTTCCAGTTCAAAGAAAGAAGAAAAGCGAGGGTAAAATGCAGCGACTCCTTTTTCCTACATGCCAAGTGCTAATGGTCCTTGAAGGGACTAGTCCACTTTAGCCCCCACACAGTCCACACACACACACACAGACACCACCCACAAAAGAAAATTGGAGAGCCGACAACAACAGCACAACAAACAACCAACTTCACATAATTCATATATTGCATCAACTTGTCACACCAGCCCACTTTGTGGACCATAGACGGCAACAAGATATGTACGAGACAAAGTGGCTGCTCGTGAATTGATGTCCACAGCCTTCTACAGGATAGGCGAAAGAAGACGAACCCATTTTTTTTTTTTCATGGGTCTATTTTCACGGCAAAGAGAGCGACCAGGACAGAACTAAACTAAAGCAAAATCCCAAAGGAAGGTTATACGGAATCAAGAATCTACCGATCAGATCCGATGAAGAAGAAACGGGCACTAAAGGATGGATCGAACGAACGATGAGCCATAATCTATCAAATCTATCAAGAAACGAAGCAAATGGCACAGTAAAAAAAAAAAAGACCCTCCAAAGAAGAGAATTTATCCCAAAAAAAAAAAGAAAGAAAGAAGGAGGAGACCCAGATCACCAGTGGCTCCATCAAGCTTCGACACGCACCAACACACGCTCATGTTCACATGCACAGCGCGCACAATAAACAAGCACGCACGAAAGGTGCTAAAAACGGGAAACCGGGATAAAGGAAAGGAAGAAGAGCAAGGCAAAAGAGAGGGGACCTTGGACGATTTCGGGGAGGACTTGGGCAAGCGGAGACCGGAGGAGGAGGGGGTGGGCGTCCTGGGGCGGCGGAAGAAGGAGGAGCGGCCGGCCGGGGAGGGGTCGGCGGCGGCGGCGTCGGCGTCGGAGAGCCTCCTGGCGGCGCTGGCGGAGGCGGAGGAGACAGAGGCGGAGGCGGGGGAAGGAGGAGGAGGGGGGTCGTCGAGGGCCCGGGGGACGTAGAGGCAGGCGGTGTTGAGGCTGAGGGAGAGCTTCAGCTTCCTCCATTTGCTACCCATGAGGCGGAGATCCGGGGGGGCGAAGAGGACGTCAGATCTCGGGGGGACAGGAGGAGGGAAGGAAGGGAATGTGCGTCGCGAATGGTCGACTCGAGCGCTGCTTTGGAGGTTGAAGGAAGGGAAGGGAAGGGAAGGGAAGGAAGGAAAGGCTGGGCTTCGAAAGTTACACAAGACACAGAGAGAGAGAGAGAGAGAGAGAGAGAAAGAGAGAGAGAGAGAGGAGGGGAAGGGACGGGTGGTGGTGGTGGTGGTTGATATCCGCGAGGAGGAGTAACGTTAATTGTCGCTGTTGCCTCTGCTTGCTGCTATTGCTGCTATTGCTTCTTCTGGCTGCTGCTTGCTTGTTGGCTCTGAGGTGTTTAATGGTCGTTGGGAATCTGATGGTATGCTTAATTAATTTTTGCTAATTTGGAAAACAAGGAAGAAGCGAAGGGAAGGGAAGGGACGGGACGGGACGGGAGACTATTCAGCGCTGCTAATCGCATCGAATCCGTATACTTTCATCCCTCTCTTTGATTTTCATTATAATATTCCCTTATCGATCATGAGACCCCCCCCACACCAACAAAAAAAAAAAGAAAAGAAGAAAGAAAACACGAAAAAAAGGGAGCAAATTTTAAAAAAGGAAAAGGAAAGAGAAAGAGAAAGAGAAAGAGAAAGAGAAATTGTCTCTATTTTTGGTATTTCGCTCGCGTTTTGTTGAATTCCTGTTTGTTTTTGGTTTTTGTTTTGGTTTTGGCGTGTTTTGAAGACGTTGAAGTTTTGGGGGAAGTGGTTTTTGACCTTACGAAGAAAAGGGGGGGATTCTTTTGTGGTTTTTTTTGGGGGGATTATTATGATTGCGATTTGAAGACAGCGCCGGGGTTATCTTATCTTAATATAACAGCCGAACCGATGTGACAGCTCCCCCCCCCGCGCGCTGGATGCTGATGCTGACGCTGACGGCGCGATGCCGGAGAGTTGCGTTCGCCGCCTCCCTTCCTACTACCCCCCCGTATTGCCCTTTATCCCGGCTGGCGATTTCTGACCCGACACGATAACACGGGCTCCGGAGCACGACATGGCTTTGACGGGCTTTGAATTGAGGCTGGCTCGCACATGGCTCGATTTCGCGTCGAACCCCCCGGACACGGTTGATTCTAACCCCGCGAGGCGAGAAGCCGGCCGCGCGGCCCCGTTCGAAGTCGGCACGACCCGGACGCGACTCGTTTGGATCGCATTCAGTCCGGAGACTATCCTCTGCTGCCATTCGCGGTACATTTCATGGTTTTCGTGCCGGCTTTTGTGCCGGGCGTGTTAGATTTCGGGTCTCGGCGAGTTGGATCGACTCGCGGACCCGTTTTTCGTGCGCGTTACGCGTGTCGATGCAGTGTCGACCCATCGAATTTTTCGGGTCATGTTCATGTGACGTAGCTCGACACGATCAACCGAATCTCGTCGTGCTCCCGATTGGCCCAATTTCGAAGCGTTGTCACCGAACACGAATAGTCACCATCCTAATTCCTCGGCCCCGTCGATTGTCATTCCATACCTTTCAGCAGAAAAGCGATGCCGCCTCATTCCTCGTTAAGAATCTACGGTCAACGAGAGCATGCAATCGGTCCACGTATTGTTCACCCCCTTCGTCGTTTTCTTTGAACGAACGAGAGGATGTTCGCATCGTGTCGCGAACACCAACCATAGACATTCCACGGTTTCTTCCTACCGCAACAGGAAGCAAAATACTAACGCTGCGTTTGGTCGACCGTATAAAAATCAGGATAGGATAAGTTTTATCCTATCCCGTGTTTGATGGTGGTCCAGGATAGTATGAGGTCGGATATAGACCGGATATAGCCCGGATAAAAAAATCCGGGGGAAGGGGTGGAATAGACCCGGATAGGATTTTTAATGCTTATTTTTCCAGAAACCCTACACTCCACTCGCCGTCATCTTCATCCTCACACCTTGTGCGCTTTCACCAAAAAATTTTCTCGGCTTTTTTTCCTTCACTGACTCCTCCGGACCCATGAATAGCAAAAAATAAAAATAAAAATTGTCCTATCCGACTTTAAATCCGTAGTCCACCAAACAGTGGACAGGATATGAAGAAATCTCAGGATTTCTTATCCTATCATATCCAGTCCTATCCTATTTAGAAATCCGGACGACCAAACGCAACCTAAATGGTCTTCTTCAGCCTCGGCTTCATCGTGGTCATGCGCGGACAAATTCCCCATACAAAATGCCATAAAATATTCAATATTATACAAGTACCAGTCCCGCAATAAAAACTTCGGGCGCTTGTTAGGTACCATCCTTTAATGTTTTAACGTTTTTTTGGGTTCACGCAAGGTGGACCACCACCCACCCCCCTCTCAATTTTTATGCCAAACTTGAATGCCCTCCTGTTCTGTTCGAGCCCTCGTCACGATATTTTCGTGTACCGCCCTCATCCACCACCACCGCCACCACCACCGCGGCAACTTTATGTCGTGGTCCTTCTCCTTCGCTTCGAATTTAACCCGAATCTACCCTTTGTTTTTTCCTTAAATTTCCATACCTCGGGTTCGAATGAATTCGCGACAAGATTTGAGACTCGATTTTTGTTGCAATTTACGGAATATCGTGTGAAAAATTAGATTGGAACCGAGTCGGCATCGAATGAAAGAAAACCCTTTTGGCTCGTTGAAGAGAGGAGTTGAATTTTGGTGAAAACGGTTCCATCTCCACCCCGCCTTTCCGTCATCATCCAACTTCTCCTTGGCTTCGAATTCAACCCGAATCCACCCTTTGTTTTTCTTAAATTTCTACACCTCGAGCTTGAATAAATACGCGACAACATTCGAGACTTGATTTTCGTTGCAATTTATGATGTGAAAAATTAAATTGGAGCCGAGTCGAGTCGAATTAGAGATGACCATTTTGGCCGGTTGAAGAGAGGAGTTGAATTTTGGTGAAAACGGTTCCATCTCCACCCAACCCCTTTCCGTCATCATCCAACTTCTCCTTCGCTTCGAATTCAACCCAAATCTACCCTATGCTTTTTCTTAAATTTCCTCATCTCAAGCTTGATTAAATTCGCGACAAGATTCAAGACTTGATTTTCATTGTAATTTATGAACTAACATGTGAAAAAATTCGATCCGATCCGAATCGAGTCAAATTAGAAATAACCATTTTGGCTTGTTGAAGAGAGAAGTTAAATTTTGGTGAAAACGGTTCTATCTCCACCCCACCTTTCTGTCATCATCCAACTTCTCCTTCACCTCGCATTCAACCCAAACCCACCCTTTGTTTTTCTTAAATTTCTACACCTCGAGCTCAAATAAATACGCGACAACATTCGAGACTTGATTTTCGTTGCAATTTATGATGTAAAAAATTAGATTGGAACCGAGTCGAGTTGAATTAGAGATAACCCTTTTGACTGATTGAAGAGAAGAGTTGAATTTTGGTGAAAACAGTTCCATCTCCACCCAATACCTTTCCGTCATCATCCAACTTCTCCTTCTCTTCGATTTCAACCCAAATCTACCCTATGCTTTTTCTTAAATTTCCACATCTCAAGCTCGATTAAATTCGCGATAAGATTCAAGACTCGATTTTCATTGCAATTTATGAACTAATATGTGAAAAAATTCGATCCGATCTGAACCGTGTCGAATTAGAGATAACCCTTTTGGCTGGCTGAAGAGAGGAGTTGAATTTTGGTGGAAACGGTTCCATCTCCATTCTTTTACGGCAAATGTTGACGTGGGTTCATCTTCTTTATGGGTTTTTTTTTTTTGCAATTTATTACATTGAAAATGGCCAAAAAAGAAGAAGGGTTCATAATGGTCAAAGCGGATTTGGCGATGGATGGACACTTTTTCGGGGTGATTGGTTTTAATAATGGGCCCCAATCAGCTGTTACGTTTTCTCTACCAATTAAGTTAAAAAAAAAAAAAACCAAATGCTGGCGTGGACAGCTAAACATCATGGAATTCTGCATTGAAGACTGCATTGTCGTTTTTCTGTATATGTCCCGAGTCCCCCCTTCTTTAGTCAATGCCTCTCATCTGTATTTTGCCATTCCCCATGTCTCCGTGGACTGTGCTTTTGCCTTCGAGGACGATGAGGATACGGAAAACTTAGGGTTTGCGTGAGCTGTCGAAGGCCTTACCTTCCATCTCTTTAATGTATTCATGCTTACGATTGTGGCGATATCGATCTTTCCGTATCGTGCTTGTTGTAATTTTTTAACAGTTCGCGATGAGTTTCGTCATCTATGACATGGATTGAGATGCCAAAGAAAGACGAGCGATATAAGAAATGGTCGAAAGTCGAGGTTGGAATGTATTTAGCAAAGTGGGTAGAGCTTATTTTGGCATCTCTCTTGGGATCGAATTAGAATTTTTTGGGTGGGTAACTCCGGTTTTCTGCAAATTTTTTTTTTTTTAATTTGGTTTTCATTTTTAGCTTTTGAACATTTGGGTTTACCATTCCCCATGTCTCCGTGGACTATGTTTTGCCTTCGAGGACGATAAGAATACAGAAATTTAGGGTTTGTGTGAGCGGTCAATGCCTTCCATCTCGTTAATGTAATCATGCTTACGATTGTGATATCGATCTTTTCGTATTGTCCTTGCTGTAATTTTTGAACGGTTTTTGTGATGAGTTTCGTCATCCCGTGCTTATGACATGAATTGAAACGTCAAAAAAACGTCGAGTCATATAAAAAATGGTCAGAAGTCGAGGTTGGAATGTTTTTTTTTTTTTGGTTGAAAATTGGCATGTATTTAGCAAAGCGGGTAGCGCTTATTTCAGCGTCTCTCTTTGGATCGCATTAGATTTTTTGGGCGGGCAACTCCGGTTTTCGGCATTTTTTTAATTTGGTTTTTGGTTTTTAGCTCTTCAACTTTTAGGGTTTTGTCATTGAACGGTTCGAATGATTCAAAGTTCGGATGTTTTTTTAATAAGAGCTGAATTGTTTTCTATTTTTCTAGCAAAAAAACAAAAGAATTGTTTTCTTTTTCCCCTTCGTCGAAGGAAAGCCAAGCGACCTTTGGGAGATCTTTCAGCCATCAAACGGAGCTTAGCCACCACTAGTCCAAGGAAAATCGTTTCACATGCATCATAAGCTTCTCAAATAAAAATGTAGAGTTAGATTTCGTTTTCTTGCGCGAACACACCTCAATACTGCGAGCAGATACAATTCGATCCGACGGTGCTCTTAGATTAATTTTAGTGTCTAGTACTGCGAAAAGAAATGGCCAGATCGAATTTAACCTCATCGGAAACTCTCTTTATATCTCTTCGCCAGATAAGAGAAAACTTGACGACCCAAGTTTTCATTATCAAAATGAACGGAAGTTAATTGGAATCGACACGAGAAAAGGATATACACAAATGACAAAAACGAAAAGAAAAGAAAGGAGAAGAAACAAACACTAGGTCCCTCTTTCACCCTCAAACACAGCTTGGCAAAACAATAAAGGGGAGGATGGGAAGATCAGAACATGTACTTTTGGAGACATATTCATTAGGGATTAGGTATATTCACTTTTGGTAGGATCATATTGAACTCAATTGAAGCACCTTTCACTAAAAAAAAAAAAAAAAAAAAAAAAAATCTAAAAAAATTCGAATATTCTAAATTCTGTGGGTGCTTCTTCTTTTTATTCTGACTAAATAATGATAATTGAGAAGAAAAAGCGCATGACCCGGTCCCATTTCATGAAATCATTGACAGGTGTTCATCAATGGTGGGGGTTGTCTCCCCATTGTTTCAGCTACCCAATAGTAACAAATATAATAGTGGTAGTAGTAATAATAATAATAATAATAATAATAATAATAATAATGTAAAGTCTTTCATCTGCATCATTTTATGGGCCTCATCTCATTATTTTTCTATTTTTTGTGGGGTTGGTGGAGCTAAATCCCTAAACGTCCATCTCATAAATAATTGTGAAATTTGCGAGAAAATTACCCGATCAGTTATAAATCTATTGCACGGTAGCCAATTCAAACTTTTTAATTTGGCCAATGTAATCCTAAACCTTATGATGATTTTTTCAGTCCAAATTTGGTCAGGAGGATTACATTAGAAAATCGTCAAAAGGTTTAGAACTACACTGGCAAAATTGGAAAGTTTAGAACTGAATCGGCATCCGTACGAAATGTTTAGGACTAATTGGGTAATTCTCTCGACATTTGCTACCTTAAGATTTTCTCGAACAAAGAAACCCACCACCGATCGAAGCCTAATTACATTAATACTATACAAATCACGTTCTTTACAACATACTTTTCCATCATGATATGAATGACACCTATAAAAGAAAGTGAGTCATGTGGCGGGAATGCGAGGTTGGACCCTCAATTTCGGCTTTGATGAAAAGAGGGCTCGTAACAATCGTGTAATCAACTCAGCGCAAAACCCTAAATTTTAAGCGTGCATTCGTGGCCGAGCAAGAATTTTGTTCTACGTGCTCTAATCTAGCCAAAACCAAGTTTGTGTTTGCTCATCAAAGCTTTATGGGCAAGCAAGATGTCGTAATGATACAGCTAGCTACTACATTTTATGGTAGGTAAATGATGATAAGATACACACGCTCATCTTCTCCAGACCCTAATTCTAGGGTTCATGTCGCGTTTAGCATTACATTTGTGAGAGCCTGAAGGACTGATCCGATATGGGTCAAACCTAATGATATCTACAACTCACGAGCATCGAGGAATTTATTTTGCCTATATATAGATTCATGGTGCTTCTTTATATAGGTCGCCGATGCATGTACAAGTGCACGAATATATAATGTACTCCTACGTGCAAGCACATCAAGTAAACTTTGAAGCAATCTCGCCCCGTCTAATTTAGTTACCTCAACATTATTCTTAAATTTGACGTTATGTGCACCATTTCGTGTAATGTCGTCAAGATGATGGATGTTAACTTTACGGTCATCAATGGACCGGATTTTAGAAAATTTGTCGTGAACGCTTTTGTTTCTTTGTTTCCGTTTTTGCTCCTCTTTTCTAATTTTAACGATCTTGGTTGTCTCGATCAGACGTTGTTGTTTTTCTAGGGTTAGTAACATAAGGCCAAGGACTAAGACCCACCTCGAGTGGTTCATGTGACAAAACAGTGGATGCCACTGGGGCAAAAAGTTGACTTCTCATCACGGCCTTTGCATATCTTTTAATGACCAAGAACCCTAACATATTCTTTAAAAAGAAGATTGTTGTGTGCGCACGCAAGCAGAATCACGCCCTTAATATATTAACAAGAAACTACAATAATCAGCAATAGGCTCTTTCACCGATTATAACACGACGCTGGATTAAGTGATCCCATGTTAATCACATATTTAAGTCAACATGGGGATCTTAACCTTAGGAAAGAAAAGAAACACAAAAATCCTCTCGAGCTCGATCCACGAATCATGACGAAGGGCCTAGTGATCCACCGAGAGAGACATTATGGCAAGAAAAGAAGGAAAATCCACCGAGGGACATGTCATTGCGTTGAAGAGATGTCTCCCCCATAAAAAGGATTTTTCTTCTTGACTTTTTCCCAATTGGCTTGCCCTAGAAAGCAGCAAATTGAGACCCACAAAGGGAGTGGGGGATGCTTTCCTTCATAATTTCTCCATCCACCATGTTCGAGCAAAAGAAAAGAGAGAAGAAGACGAACGCCACCCACCATGGATTCATCACCCGTAGCGGCAACTGGGATGTCCCATGAAACGATCACATGGAAAATTTCAAAACATGGGTCGTACATACATGGTTCTCTCGAGGACAAGCATAGGATCGAATTGATCTTGCGCGAAGAAGATGTTACGTTACCAATAAAAAAAAATGTCGATCATTCAATCAAATATCTATACTTGTTAACTTGGCGTCACGCATTTAACTAAGTATGCTACTTCCCAGTGCCCTTGATCGGCAAAAGGCACGGTTGAGCGGACTTCGATGAGTGCACAAAATGCAAGTGTTTTAATGGAAAAGGAAGAATGTTGGTGAGTGTTAGGAATATATGGAAGTAATGTGACAGTTTTGCTTCTTATTTCATAATTTCAACGACATCAAACCTAACTCGTAGCCTCCCCTTTGTGGGAGGATGCACTGACAGGCTGTGGTACATTATGCATTGGTCTTGAGTAAAGAAGTTGAGAATTTCAATTGGTCGGCTTTGGCCCCCTGGTGGATCCCCAGCAAATAGTTTTCCTATTTTTGCTAGTCAACAATAATTCACCACATAAGGATTTTTGCTATTTTGGCTAACTAATGAAATGTCCACTTAATGTGGTAAGTATGCGAGGGGACATTTTATGACCGAAAAAACAAATAAATAAACGAGGGGTCATTTAATTCACAACAGCAATAAATAATTTATGGCAACTAAAATTTTGCCAACTATATTGCTAAAAAACCTACCAATAGTTGTCATTGTTATGTCTTTGGTTAGCAATTAACAAAAATAAGATATTACATTTCAATTATCATCAAACGGCTTTTATTTTATCCTCAACACTTAAAATTTAGTACTTAAATCTTCCACGATTGATCTATTTTTATCAAACAAAGCTGTCCTCTCTTGTTTTGGGCAAAAGAAAAGGGGGGAGAAAAGAAGCACCAACCATGTCGTTTATGAGGAATTAGAAGCCAAAAAGTCAATGATGCCAACTTGAGAAAGCAATCACTATAGAAAAGGGTCTCCTCGAATTAATATCACACATGTTGGAGGTTACATTTTAATTTTTCTCACAATAATAACGATATGTTCATGCAATATCGAACCATATTATAAAACTAAATCCCAACATTGCTTCAATTTCTCGGGCTGCATGACTCTGTTTCATTCCCCTTTTCCACGCCATTGGATACTTTGTGGAGCTCAAGAAATTACGTAGGACAGAGCAATGGCAGGATTCAAGACATCTCTGTCTCATCATTTCCTTAGAGAGAGAGAGAGAGAGAGAGAGAGAGAAGAGCGGAGACATCGAAAAAAGCTAATCAATGTTTGACCATTAGAGTCAAAAAAGCTAATGATAATCAAAGACCTTCTTGCTTTCTCATTGAATCGAAACTGAAAATACGTGAAGCCAGATGTAGTGGATCCTTTGTCAGACCACACACGATCTGAACATCCGATGTCACTAGGTTAAGCAAATTATAGAGCGCGTGTAATACTAGCTCCATGGGGAGACCTGATCTGTACCGACCATAACAATTCTAACTTTTATAAATTTTGAATACTCGTCAAGTTTTCGATGGCCTAACCCGTCAAAGGTTTGACGGTTGAACCATCTTTCGACAGGTTATTAAGAGCCCATTTGGTAATGTGCCGAATAGTGAAAATTTATGTTCTTTTGTTCCCAGAAATAGTTTGGGAACAGAAATGCGTTTGGTAAACTTTTTGTTCCTCGTCACATTTTTGCAAAAATTTGTGCTGAGAAACAGTTTTGGAAGAGAAACAAGAAGTAAAAAAAAGTTGCTTGTTGTTTCTCGGCACAATTTTGAGAATCAGTTTTTTTTTCTTTTCTTATTTTTGTGTTGTTCTTCCCTGGCTGAGCCGGCCGCCGTGCCGCGGCGACCGCCTGCCCCAGGGCGGCGAGGGCGTCACGGCTCTCGCCGGCGAGGGCGAGGGCCGGACCTCGCCGCCCGGGCGAGGCGGCCTCGCCGTCGCGACCCACGGCGGCCGACCTCGCCGTGGGTCGCGACGGCGAGGCTCGGCCTCGCCCGGATCTGGCGAGGCCGAGCCTCGCCGTCGCGACCCACGGCGAGGTCGGCCGCCGTGGGTCGCAACGGCGAGGCTCGGCCTCGCCGGATCTCGGCAAGGCCGAGCCTCGCCGTCTGCGGGCGAGGCCGCCTCGCCCTCGCCGGCGAGGGCCGTGACGCCTCGCCGACCTCGGGTGCCGGTCGGCCGGCGACCGGCCATGGCAAATGAAGAAAATGGGTAAAAAAAAATTAAACAATTCAAAATATTATTAAAATATTATTTGGGAACAGAAATTTTGTGTAGTTACCAAACACATTTCTGTTTTTTTCTACTTTAGGAATAGAAATTTTGGACAGTTTATCAAACGCCTTTAAATACTCAGAAATTATTTCCGGGCACAGAATAAAAAAAAATCATTTCTGTTCAGAAATAGCTTCCGGGCACAGAATGGTATTCATGCGCACCCTAAACGTCCGACCACGTGGTCTAAGATACCTTCACCTCTTTAAAAGATGCGAAGTTGACTAAAAAGCACAAATTTCTCTTTATAATATGAATTGATGTCGTGCGGTTAGTTTTGTATATGTAGGAGTCGTATTTTTGGCAAGTTTAGGGGGCAGATCTCAAGCCTCCTTGTGCCTGAAAGAGCTTAGTTTGGGATATTTCTATTATCAAAACCAAGTTAATTAATTCAGCCAGCTCAAATCGGCCTCCCTTCCATACCTCATGTTAAGTCTGTATACTAATTTGACTTTAAGCCCATTAGTTTCTAAATAGACAAGTTGTTCTAACTTTTAAAAAGAAGTGTTAAAAAAACAATTTCGGGTGTTCAATAGTGTAGTAGCGCCTGACCCGTGCCTCCAGCGCGATGCAAATAATAGTAAATGCAACCATTCTAATCAATTTTTTTGTATAATTAAGAGGTTATATCATAAACGATCTTCTGGAGAAAAGAAAAATAAAAGTGAAGAACTCACACTTTTGTTCGAAAATATTTTACACTTTACAAGAACGCATTACTTAGTTGAAATTATTGTCCAATTAATTTTTTAATAAAAAATTTTCTTGTGTGTTGTACTTTTGAAAAGAAGTTCGCCACACCACATTTTAAAATAAAAAACTTACACATGAAAATAGCCAATAATCTACTTTTCATGAAATAGATCATTGCCGGCTCACCCAGATAAAGTACATAGAAAGTGTGCAGATCACTTGAAGAACACTCAGATTAACGGATATAATTCGACAAAAGTGCAATTATTACGGAACAAAATTTGTCCGTTTTGCGTAGAGGTCAACTACGTTTCTTATACTATGTGAAAGTTTTAAGACATAAAATTAGTAAAATTTAGTGCAAAAGGAATATTTATACACAATAAACTTCACACAAAAACCAAGTTGTGTTCTCCGGTAGTGCATCGAAACGTGCCACGTTGTGCCGTGTCTAGAATTGATGACGCCCATAAGAATGTCAAATGAGAAAGACAGCACATCCCAAACTTCCCCGAAATTGTCCCCCCCCTCCTTCCCCCACACCACCCCCCTTTTTTAAAGGCTTTTTTGTGTGCTAAGATGTATAGTATCAACATCCAAAAATTGGACGTTCAGGATGAAACGGAACTCTAGAGATTCATCAATAGGCCTAATGTCACAACTAAGCACAAGCTAGCTACAGGAAGGTAGAAATGAGCGACCACCCATGTCAAATATTTCGAGATACACAACCCCTCTTCTGCATAATTCCTCACCTCATGGGTCGCAATATTCTGCCGGGATATTCATGCTTGGTGTTATCAAAAGCTTCTACTTCAGCTTAGGGTTGGATCACAGGAATGACGCTGCAGACAAAAAACTTAATTACCAAACATATACACTTTGAAGTACATGAAAATGCGCGCCCCCCCATCCGACCCTTCCTACAACCAAAAATGCCAAGGATCCGTGGGATGCCTACTTGTTGGACCGATGGCCAACGGATATGATATCAATACCTTCAAGTGTGCGGTTGGTCAGTCGTCATCAGATAAGCATACAACATCAGAGGTAGCATTAGAGGAGGTTAAATTATCCCTTTGTGAAGGGGGAATGGCGATTGGAGGACGAAAACAAGGGACATCCATAAACAGATCACTTCCCAAGTCAATAGGTGGAAACCCTCCTGCAGATCCTCCGCCATGATGCCAACTACTTGGACCTGCTGGGCCCGCCGGTGGTGCTGCTGCCGATGGAAACTGCTGAAGAGGGGTACAAGTTGGAGGCGGGTTGCTAGGTGGCTGCTGATTAGGCAACCCCTGCAAAGGGGTGCCTGAAGATGCAACTGAAGGCCTGAAAACTTGGAGATGTGGGGCAGGAGAACGAATATCACTGGGAGCTTGAATGTTTGCTGATGGTGGCGGCACGCTGAGGCTGATCTGGGGCGGTCTGGATGCAATACCAGAGGAAACAGCCGGACTATTGAGGATGGTAACTCCAGACGGGCCCACATTCTGCAAGCTTGCCAAACTGGGAGGAAAACTCTCTGAGCTTGTGAATGGAGTGCCAGCAGTGCCAACCCGGTTTGACTGAAGGCCAGCAGAAGGGCCACGAACTGGCAAAGACTGATGTGCATTACGCTGTGATGATAACTGTAGCAGCTGCTGCATGGAACCAGAAGCTACATCTGCATAACAATGGTTGATGAGCAATTTGGCATCAAAAGCGAATGCAAACCCAGGCCTATTAACATGTTCAATATACAAAGTGCTAATATTATGACAGCATGCATGATGATGACTATTTTACTTTGCAGTTTTACAGAGAAAACTGCAAAAAAATTGGTGTCCCAGTGCACAAGGCAGCCCACACAGCTCTGGTCTGGGGAACATTCGATGCACGCAGCTTTATCCCTGAATTTTCACAGAGGCTGTTTTTGCTAAACGAACGAGTGACTCAGGCCACAACATGGAAAACTGCATCTGGTTCACAAAAATATAGAAAGGAATAATGCTGCTGGAATACATATTTAGGTCTCACATGGCATTGAGTCTTGATATGGACAACAATCAGTGAAAGCATTATTGCAAAAAGAGTTCCAGGTTGTATTTTACTGTTCCAAGTATCATTAGGCCACTATTTTCTAGAGATGGAACATGAAACGACATAATGAATAGAAAAACATCAGTTCAAATGATTTTGGAAAGAAAGTCACTGTGAATTGAGGGAAAAAAACATAAACATCAGAAGTACAAATTCTTGACATCAAAAATCAAAAGGGCAAAAACTTTATATATGCTTCTGGAAAAAAAAAATCTAGCGATTTGCAAACATCAAAAGATATTAATCCTTTGACTATTAACAAAAGTATTTGGGGTTATGCCAGATGTGAACTTCTATGCTGTGAATGAAGTTGATATCTCTAGCGAGCCAAACTTAACTGGTTGAACGCAAAAGTAACCTGAACCAAACCAACAACTTTTTTTAATTTCCTAAAAGATGCGGCCAATAATTCGTGAAATTCTTAATTCACACGTTAGAAAGTAATTTCCAATGGATGAAATTATTAAAAATACTTGTTTCTCAATGCAATGTAGAAAGAGACAGAACAAAATCAAACCACATTGTACTGGATCTCTGAGCTGAAAGTACTTTGGCCTGAAGAAAACCAACCCATTGCCATAGGTCACATTTTCCTTTCAATATTTTGTTAAAATACTGGTTTCTCGATGCAAGGAAGAAAGGGACAGAACATAATGAAACCAGATTGTTCTAAATCTCTTTGTTAAAACCAATCCATTGACGCCTACCTATAAACTCATCAGACTCTGTTATAATATCATAACTCACCAGATTCCAAAGAGCTTTCAGTTCGTATTTTAATATCACGTGCAATTTATCTGAAAAATAAGACATATCAACACTTCACTTCTTCTTGTTTAGCCGTACTTCAAAATACTTCCGAAGTTAATTCATCACGTTCTCTATCTGACCAGCCAATTGTAATCACAACGTGCACTCTTTAATGAATGTTTTCATTTTCTCATGCAACTTCACACAAAGAAAGCCAATCACTTAGACCAACAGAAGATAAATTAGGACATATCACTATGATGTAATTTGACAGTCAGAGATCCAAAATTTACAGAGAGACAAATATTTGCTTCGCTGATCTTGCCTGGTGTGACGTATAGGAATCTGATGTCATTCAACAACCAAAGTAGCATTTGTTCGATCTCCATTGGTCAAATTTATGAATCTTGGGGTTCGAGATAATACAGTAGTCATGGTGAGCACTAACCATCAAAAGCTTGAAGAGATTGAAGTTGGACCAAATGATTATAACCATGCTTCTCGTACCAATAGCACCTCAATGGTAGACATATAGTCTCAACAAAGTAGCCAACTATTACTCTCATCATCTGGAATTTTATATACTCGGCTCTTTTCCACTTGCATCAATTTATTTGAAGATTGAATGGTGTTACGAAATTATAATTTGATCGTTTCATAATTAGGTGATTCATTTTCCAAGTGCAAACTATGAAGCACACGCAGGCCTTGCCTTGCTTATAGGAACATTAGTTTCATCAAGATAGTATTACATGAAATTCTGGTTAGCTCATTCATCAAATATAAATCAAGTAATATGGCCACAACCACACTTACCTGACATGTTCACAGAAGTGCAGCCTTTTCTTTGTTATTATCTAAATAAAAATTTGTTTGAATCCCAACACATTGATCACATATAACATGACAGTAATTGAGCATTGGAAACATCAAACTTTCTCTATTGGTTATTAATAAGTTCCCTGAGGCACTCATTAACAAAATCCTTACATTAAGCCTTATCTAATGGTGATTGTCAGTATATAACATATTACTTGCTCTCAAGGTCATAATACGGGATATGTGTTTCTTTATTAGCCAAGGATTTAATACTGCAAACAAAATCTCGATTTCCCCAATGCAAGTAGGATCTCGCCCCTTCTATACAACAGGATGCGAGCAACATATAAATTCAATGCAAATTTCTTCCAGAGATCAGATAATTCTATAGCATGTCCGGCGCGCATGTATGCACGTGCTAAGAAACGGACAAGCAAGAATGGGATGCTTCTAACATGCTCGTGAATATGAAAGGTACATTTACATACGAAAAATCTATCAAGTGCAAGGCATGTATGCACCTAATAGCTCTCTTAAATGGTATGATGACTAACAAATGGAAAGACAAAGTGTGCACACATCTCCAAGACTACGCACCTTGTTGGATTCCATTTGCGCCAGACGCCCTGATATCAGACCACTTGGATTTGAACGCCTCAGCTAGCATCTTATTCATCAGAACTTTGCGGTGATTCATGTCAAGTTCCTTCTTTTTAGGAAGATATTCTGCCTCAATCTCCTTAAGTTTCAAATCATACTTCCTGCGAATTTGTGCGACAATTTCCTCTATCTCCATGTCGCGATCAGATACCAGTAGCATTTTCTGCTCAAAGGAATGTGAATTTACGAAAATTAGAATATTAAATGTTAAATTCTATAAAAAACGAGTGGAACCTCTCATGAGCTAAACATAATGTCAAGAAGTAACTCACCGCATCTTCATGTGCTTTGTCCATCTGGTCCATTTCCCTTTGCATTCTGTCCAGCTCATTCTGAAGAGGGTCCGAGTGCAATTTCAGAGGCGTTCTGGGTTGTACCATTGGAAATGGACTCTGTAACAGCTGAGTGTTACTTTCCACAGAAACGGATGCAGTTGAATTGCCTGAGCTCTGTGCCACCATCCTCCCACGAGGAATGCTGACTGCAGATTCCGACATTGCTTGATGAGGAGGCATGGCAGGGTTTTCATCAACTTGTGTTGACTGAAAGTGAACAGTTAGATTAGAAGTCTCTCCCACTCCCTGGAGTGGAGTCGCAGTTCCACTGACTAGAGCTAAATCATGTGAACTGTGGTTAAGAGGCTGATCTGGTGGCTGCGGAAGCACTGGAGGCTCCATATCTGCTGCTCCAGAGAAAGATGATGTAGCATTACAAGTACCAGATGATAGAAAAGCAGTTTGTTGAGAAGCATTATGCTGCTCTTCGTCGGGTGCATTTCTCTCTTGCATGCTGGTGGACGGGGCACTAAAATCATCTCCCAACTCCTGGTCAGGTAAGGTCTGTAACGAACCAAAAGAAAAATCACGACATTTATAATACTACAGAGAGGGCATAGATCACACATGTTTGCCACGCATTCATATGAAGACTTGAGTATTTAAAGGTAAAGGAGGGTGGCTATCAACATTATGCAGATCATAGAAGACATACGTGATAAGATGATATGGAAGCACCCTCAGCATTATGCTGCTCTTCATCAGGTGCATTTCTCTCTTGCATGCCAGTGGATGCTGCGTTACGATTAAATCTCAACTCCTCTTCAGGTAAGGTCTGTGATAGAGACATACAGAAAATCTTGTCATTTATACCCTGAAGCCTTTATGAGAAAATATTTGTACAATGAACCTGCTCTGCTCTTTATGAATGCTAATGATGCAGAGACATCCTGGTGTTCAGGCATTCATATCAAGAATTGAGCATTAATAGGGAAAAACAATGGACATCAACATCGACATCAACATCACCAAGAGCATTAATAAAAATACATGACAAGACTACATAAGAAGCAACCTCAGCATTATGCTGCTCTTCATTGGTTGCATTTCTCTCTTCCATGCTGGTGGATGCGGCATTACAATCATCTCTCAACTCCTGGCCAGGTAAGGTCTGTAATAGACATATAAAAAATCATAGCATACGTTAAATTTTAACATACCCTCAAGCCTTTATGGGAAAATGTTTGTTCTGTGAAATATTACTCTGCTCTTTATAATGCCAATAAAGCAGAGAAGGCATACACCCAATCATGGTTTCCACTTTCCAGGCATTCATGTCAAGAATTAGCAATCAAAGGAAAATTAGGGCTTAATAAACATGGTCGAGAGTGTAGAAAAACATACAAAATAAGAAGGCATGGAAGCACCCTCAGCATTTTGCTGCTCTTCATCAGGTGCATTTCCCTCTTGCGTGATGGTTGGTGTGGGGTTACAATCATCTCTCAAATCCTGGTCAGGCGCACTCTATAATAAACATAAAGAGTCATTTATACACTGAAGCCATTATGAGAATAGATTTTTTCTAGGCCAAAAAAAGAGAAAATTCCACTCTTTATGCATGCTAATAATGCAGCGAATGCATATACGTCCACATCATGGTTTTCAGGCATGCATACCAAGAACTGATTATGCCAAGGAACAAAGGATGAACATCAACGTTTTGAAGATCATAGATTAACATACATGATGAGATGTCATAGAAGCAACCTCAGCATCATGCTGCTGTTTACCAGGTGCATTTTTTTCTTGCATGCTGGTGGATGTGACATTACAATCATCTCTTGACTCCTCATCAGGTAGGGTCTGTAATAATCAAATAGAAAAATCATGTCACTAAATTTGGAAGTATACTCCGGCTTTCATGAGAGAATATTGTTCTACGGAAAAGCTAGTTTAATCTTTAGATTTAATACCACAAAAACCTCAAACTGGTACATCTGTGTCACATTTAACCCAAACTAATTTGTGTCACAAAAGCTCCCAAACCGGTACATTCGTGCCACATTTACCCAAACCAGTGTACTCGTGCCGCATTTATCCCAAACTAATTTTTATGTCACAAAATATACTAAACTGGCACAACCGTGCCACATTTACCCCAAACCGGGGCACCCGTGTCACATTTACCTCCAAAAAATCCTAGAATTACTATTGTTTGGGGTAAATGTGGCACAAGGGTACCCGTTTGGGATTTTTTGCGACCCAAAAATTGATTAGGGGTAAATGTGGCATGGATGTACTGGTTTGGGAGTTTTTGGACACAAAAATTAGTTTGGGGTAAATGTATCATGGGTATACCAGTTTGGGGATGTTAGCGGTATTAGCCCTAATCTTTATAACACTAAAAGTGCAAAAGAAGAGATGTCCAATAATGGTTCTGAATTTATTCATGTCAAGAACAGATATACAAAGGAAACCGGGATGGATATCAACTTTCTCAAGAGCATGGATAACAAACATGATGAGATGATGTAGAAGCAACCTCATCATTATGTCGCTCTTCATTGGGTGCATTTCTCTCTTGCCTGCTGGTGGATGTGGCATTACAATCATCTCTCAACTCCTGATCAGGTAGGGTCTGTAATAATCAAACAGAAAAATCACATCATTTACCAAATTTCAGTGTACCCTCCAGCATTTACGAGACACTATTTGTTCAACAAAAAATCATGTCATTACTAAATTTCAGTGTACACTCCAGTATTTAGGAGACAATATTTGTCCTATGCCAAAGTAACTCTACTCTTTATTTATAGGGCATGTCCACTAATGTTTTCAAGGACTGATATCAAGAATTGGGTAAACTCTAACAAGGATAATATTAACACTGTCGAGACCAAAGATAAACATACACAGTGAGATGACACAGAAGCTCCCTCGGCAAAGCCGCTTGATGGTGGCACTGTAGTTGACTTTGATTGATTAACCAAGGGAACTTCACGAGGTCCATCACTGGGATGGACAGTCTCAAGTACTTCAGATTCAGATCCATTGCATATTTCCTTTTCTGATCTATTTGGATCTGGAGAGATCATATCCTCCAGTTCACCTGATATACAAATATTCTCCTGCACCTCCACCGCAGGTAGTTCATCAAGTGCTTCCTCTCTTGAACCATCAAGAATCTGATCATCCGAGGAGCAAGCATTCAGAGAGCTAATATTCTCCAGAGCATGACCAGGGGCCCCAACTTTGTCTATGCCATCAGGCATCCTTGACATTGATCGATTAACCAAGGCAACTTTATGAGGTCCATAATTGCAATGGGCATTATCAACCACTCCAGATTCAGATCCATTTGGCAGTTCCGTTTCTGATACTTCTGGATCTGGAGAACTCGATCTCTCTGGTAAATTCATTAAATGAACAATCTCTTGCGCCTCCAGTGGAACCGGCTCATCAATTGCTTCCTTTCTTGAACCATCAGGAATCTGATCCACCAATGTGCAAGCATTCAAAGTGCTAACATTCTCTGGAGCATGGCTACTGATAAAATCACCTTGTGAATTAACAGGAAGATTCTCCCGATAACAGGGATTTAGAGAAACAGCATTCCCTTGGTTGTCTATTGGTATTCCATTAGCACATAGCCCCACCTCTGTAGAAACTGTTCCTGAAGCCACGGCATTCATCTCATCATTGTCACTGCCGATCCTAACCGGAAGGCAGTCCTTTTCAGCACAGACAATTGCATCAACACTTTGGTCAGACAAGGGAATCGATAAAGGGTCCGCACTATCAAGTTGATTATGACAATTGTAACTTTCCTGACCATGCCTGGCTTCGGGCAGCTCATTCAGCAATTGCACTTGCATTGAGCACCTGTCTCCCTCTACTAGAGAAGGATCCTGCTGAACTCCATTTGCTGAGGCTAGACATTCAGCCTCAATTTGTTTAAGGCGCATGGCCATCTCACGTGAGCATTCTTCAATTTTTGTAGAGCACTCCCTGTCCAATCTCTTCAGCCTGTCTATTTTTGTTGAACCACCAAAATGCAAACGAACAATTGCAGCCTCCATTTGATGATTATTCTCATGCAAAACCTTCTGCGCCTCATATTCTCTACATATTTCATTCTTCCTCCTTTCTAGCTCCAGCAGTATCTGTTTCTGGTTCTGAATTTCTCTGCCACTTTCAGAAATATCTCCCAATGTCAATCCAAACTCATCCATAAATTTAGGACTAGAAATGACCTCATTACTGGAGGATCCTTGAAAGGTACAATCTTCAATCTCTACTTTAACAGTTTGGAGGCAAGGCATAGCTGGCAGGGGCGACTTCACACCAGATTGCTCCATCTCAAGCACTTTGTCTTTCAATTCTCCATATTTCAAGGAATCGACCGGTAAATTCTTTCTAAGGTGGAGAAACATTTTCTTTAGATGTCGCAACATCAAATACACATGATCTGCCTCTTCTTTCTTGCACTGGTAGTTCAAATGCTTTTTTGCAAGCTCAAGAGATTCCGTGTGATCTATTTTTTCCTTTGATAAAGAAACTGCAGTCCAACACTGGATTTTAACAAGTTTGTGAGTAGACTTATTAAAAGGAGTATATATGCACAATAGCACTGAAGCTGCCGAGATTAATAATGAATTTTTTGTATCCATTTATTTGGGTATGCAACAGTGCATAGATAGGGAAAATTTTAATCAGGCCTAAAGTAGAGGATTTATAGTCCAACTCGGCTATTCTTCAACGTTAGAAGACCAAGAAATCATCTGATATGCAAATAAAGGTAATTATTTATGTTCCACTTATATCACAAGCAAAATGCCAAAAAGTCTTGCTCTCAATCCAAGTTAAGACATCCTCAAGGAACAAAACAGCAATAGGCTTTAAGACAAGAAAAGAGACTCAAAAGATACAGCGATCAAAAGTATCTACGCCACGGAGAAGATCTCACGCAGGACAAGGAGCAAATAGTCGGCCAGAAAAAGTAGTAATCCAACTTTCAAATGGTAACTTGGTTAAAAAACCATAAAATCCATTGAAAAACCATGGTATCAGCTAGAAATGGCAATCAGATAAGACACAGGCATACAGCAATGGGCCACTATTTTCTCCAGGGTTGGAGAGAAAGTTCCTCCACCCAGGCCTCCCATTGGTGGTTACCTACTCAACTGGCACTTAAGTGTGACTATAACTAACTAATCTGAAGCCTGGTTGGGGAACTTTCTTCCAACCATGGTTGGCGGAAAACATGGCTCTTTTTTGATATGATACAAGGGGATTTAGTTACGGTCACATGTCAGTTAGAGTTGACTATGAAACCACTGATAAGACACCTAGTTGGAAGAACTTTCAAGAGAGTGTGGCTTTGTTTCAATGATCATAGAGGACATCAAAAAAGACAGAGTAAACAAAACCAAAAGCATCTTAAACTTAAATTCCCATAAACATTTTAACTGAAACACACTGGTTTATAATTAATGGTTAGCGAAACAAAATAACTTGAAAAAAATAATATTCTAACCAGAGCTAACTGGAAAGCTTGCAGAATACTCGCTGGTTCCCGGCTGACATGATGGTTATTGATTACGTAATCAAGGAAGATATCAACCATACCCTTGATATTATCCTGGATATAAAGAAGTATTAGAAGTTAGCATAGTGTAGTACTTGGTAACGGTCAAAAAGATAAGATAACACTCACGATACTGAAAATCAGAAACTTGAAATCAGCTTGACAGCTTGGTGCTATAATAACACCCATGATTTCACAGCATAAAACTCAGGATCCAAAATACAGACAGTATGGACAACACTAGTATCTATGGAACCAGTTGATGCTTAGCCCCAATTATCTAGCAACAATGACAAATGGCACCCATCTACAATCAACATGAGGATCGAAGGAACCGATATTGAAAATAATTATTTACTGAAGGAGGCGACATTTGTGAAGATCGGACGCAGATGAGCGCAAATGTTGACATTATCGAGAGTATTGCTGGATGCTGGGAACAGTACTTTTCACCTTTACAGGATTATACAGTAAGAAAGAATCATGTTTAGAACAACCAAGCAACCAATTGTCCTAAGCAGCGGGCTTACCTATGTAACCCAGTCTTTATAAAATAAAATTGAAAAAAAAAACCATCTTGCCTAACAAACAATCTGAAACTTGGGACACATTAACAATAGAATGAAGTAACAAAGGCTCACTCAACATGCTCCCCATCAGTAAAAGAATTCTTTTTCCAGAGAGAGAAAAACCATACCGACAAATTTAGCAAGTCACTAAGTCTCGAGATTTCCGGTTTCAGCAAAAGATGGAGGCTCCTCTGTGCATCACGCAACTTTCTTCCCTCATCAGAGTCAACCATGTTACCTTCAGGTATAGCTGCCAAATCTTCTCCTCCAAGAGATTTAATAAATGGCCTGGAAGTCCCTGAAAAATGATGTTTTGAAACGTAAAGAGACTAGGACATCTAAGTTTGCCCAACAAAACATATTAAGAGAAGAGAATCCAGTGCAGGTGCCACAAAATGTAACTAAATCTACTCCTTTGCAATACCTTCCTTGTTAGCAGCAACCTTTTTCTCCCCATCTATTCGCTGCTTCCTAGACGACAGAGATATGCTATTATTTGTCAACTTCTTGCGTTTCTTGTCCAGCTGATTACTGTCAGACTCAACTTCTTCTAATATATTGACATTTGATTGAACCCTTTTTCTGTTCCTTGGGGTTGAACCAGACAAATATTTCCAGCAAGGATGCTTTCCTTCCAATAACTTTGTCCAGAAAATATGCGGTAAATCTTCAGCAGTGGACTGAATCTTCGACTCACCAACCAAGGGAAAATCTGTGCAGTAAGTTCCCGAAGTTTGCTGCGCTTTGACAATGACAGATCTGCTCTTAACACTGTTATCATTCTGGAGAAGCAGAGCCAGAAACTCCTGAACCACAGAGTTTGCAAGCAATTGATCAGACAATGCCATGGAAGACACACTAGAGCTGCCATGGAACTCGTCCAATCTACACATTAGATACGACGCCCCCCACATGAGTAACGTGTGGCTAGTGCTTCGACTTATATTTTGCAGTTTGCTCTCAAGGTGTATGCCTTGCTTTGCACATATCAATGCCTTTTCTTCCACCGTACAGGACAAATAAAAGCGGAGTACTTTTATTTGGACTTGAGATTCAATTGTTAATTTCTGCAAATTCTTTAAATCACTAGCAGGATTCCAGTCACTATCAAATATAATCACCATATCAACTGATGACAATTTGATGCTAGGATTACAGGCCCGATTCTCCAACAAAAACACAAATCTTCCCAGCTCCTTGTCATTAAACTTATTCAAAGCAGCCTGTTTCTTAGAAGGGAGAATGCCACCATCGACACGTTCATATGAATCTGCACCAAATCTCTGACGTAAAAAGTCATCCAAAATATCACCAGTCAAATCTCTTCCTGAACCACCAATGGACTGCCAACCAAGAAAATGGGAAAATGGTCCCCACAAACAACCAATGATCATTATCAGTTTTTCAATAAAATAAGCAGCAAAGATAGGATCAAAGAAGGCCAGGGTTAAAGCTCTTGAGGAAAATTTTGAAGTTTTTGCAACTTTTATGGGGAATCTCCTTTTTAAATATCCTATTATTCTTGCTTTTGATGAGAATAACTGATTGAATATAATTTAAAATAATTGGCCTCTATTCCAGTATCTCGTATTCAGAATATAATACTATTTATGAGAAATTCTCCTTTCTCCATGAGGTAAGCATAAGTGAAAACCGCACAAGGTAAAGTATATACTCTTCCCAATGACATTTTAGAGGCAATCCTCTATGTTGATTTAGAGACCTGCAAGTACATTAGCCTATCAATGACCAGTCATCATTATCCATCCAGGGATGAAATCAATTCAGATAAGCTCCCCGACCCCAAAACACATCGAGATAAATGCTTTTGTCAGTAAAAAAGGTTCTAACAGCACATAAGGTCCCTAGTTACTGCACTATAAAGCAATAAAAATTTTAATGTCACCGGGTCCCTCCCCGTTTTAGCTTAACTGAAAAATATCGACTTCCAAACACCAGAAGAATAGTGCGGGAACCATAAATCTCTTCCCAAAAGTATGTACCTCTTCCACACATCAAGCTCTGCCATTAAATTGTCCCCTGCACCTAACATCACATTCGATTGATTTTAAGTCACGCGATCTTCAAATACTAAGATGTACAAAACAAGGCTTATTGACTTTTTGATCTTTTTCAATTCTTCTGAAAATTAGCAGCAGCAGAGTTTGCTGATATTTTTCCTACTAGCACCATGTACTCTGATATCCTGCCACTAGAAGGTAAGCCATCATGAGGCCTAAATAGCCCAAGTTCCAGCAGCAGCAAAAGCAGGATTCAATTTCATTTATTTTATTTTATGGTGTTGGGTGGGTAGGGTTAACAGAATTTAAAGATTTTGTCAGGGTCAGAGAAGTCCAACATCCTCACCTGAAACAATATAAGAACTTTCAGGCGCTGTCTCTTTAACTCCAAAAGCAACCTATCAAGAAGCTGAAGTTTCCCGCTAGCTTTTATTCCAACATCTAAGTACTCAATTGGTTGAAGATCTTTCGTCAATGAGCCTTGAAGAGATGGATCGACATTGTATGGATGATTACAACACTGTCAAAAGAGGCACCATAATAACAAAATTAAAAACTTTAGTAGAATTGAATCTCAAAGAATAGCCTTTTCATCTTCCCATCACACCTTATTGAGAAATTGTATTCCATATCCATGCAAAACTTTCAAGTGAGAGCTCTACCATATGATGTTTAATGGTTAGAAATCTTGAGAAAGTTTTCAGACACCCAAAAACTTTAAATCATTGAACAATTTTTGCCATCAAAAGCCAAAACTGAGATTCTTAAGCGCTCCTAAGTTTTCAGACACCCAAAAACTTTAAATCATTGAACAATTTTTGCCATCAAAAGCCAAAACTGAGATTCTTAAGCGCTCCTGAAGTATCATGCGGCTCGGCTGTTAATTTGTGTTCTCGTGTCAAATTTGAATTGTCAATTCATGATGCTTTCGTTGAACATGGTTAATTTTAAATTCGTGTCGTCTTCAAATTTATCAAAATTTGCTTCCATGAAAGTGTCAGCTCATGTCAATTAGTGTAAGAAACTTGCACCCGTATATCCACCCAAACAATCACAACAAGCCATAGCTTTATACAAAATCTTTTTCTTTAGAGAAAAATAAGGAAGTTTATAACACTTTGCACTCGTTGATTGGTTGGATGGATAGACACATGGTCCACTGGCCACTGGGAAGTGGCGAAGTGAAGAATGAATAGAAAGATCCAAATTTTTGAGCTGAAGAACCAGATACACCACAGCATACAGCAGTAATCCCGCTGTTCAAGGGCAAAAATGTCCTTAAAACACTGAAGTCAATATACTTGCTTAACAAATCTCTCAAATTCAAAGAGTAGACCTCGTCATTTGTTTTTTGCTTCACTGATGTAGAAGTATACAGAGTACATTGGCATACTTAAAACACACAACCGCTATTTAAAGAAATGATCAGTAATTGTTGACATCAAGTCCAAGAAGCAAAATCATCAGATTTGTCCTTCCAACATGTCAGACCCACTTTAACAGGATAAGACGGACCTAATTCCTAAAGAGATTGAGTAAAATGAGGGAAAAAAAGCAAAAGACTCTTTGAGGTTGCAATATGAAATTAGGGCTTCAGAGTTCTCATTCATTAGAAAAATACTAAACCATATTCCAAAAGAAAAACTAAGTGATCGGATATAACCATAAAATCTATGATAACATAAATTGAATATAGGACGCTAGTCCTCCAAATCCCAAAATAAGGGTAAGATGTCAGCATTTTGTAAGATAGACTAAAACTGACAAGAACTCCATAGAGAGAAGAAGTAAGGCAGACATTCCCACCCAAATTAAATGACACATCAAAAGCAAAAACTAAAGTATATGCAACATGTGTGGGCAGGGCTGCAGCCTAGCCATGCACTGTATAACACACCATATCATGTTGTGCAAACAACTGAATGTTTTGACACATAGGTTTCAGCCGCATGAAAAACAAAAAAGAAACAGCTTTACTTTTCCCCATTCTTTTTTTTAGAAAGAGTTTCAAAACTATCAAAAAAAAGTTGAATAGCCAAAAGGGCAATAAACATTGAATTGCAGAAAACAGGAACTTCGGTTGTTTGAAGTTAAACATCACATACTAAGCCTTGATGGAATAAATATAATCATTGATCATCCAGAAATTGTGAAATAATGCAATTGAGGAAAAAGGTAAACCCCCAAACCTTCCGAGTAGAGAGAAGGATATCATGTAGCACACCAACAAGGTCACCTTTTGATGATGAACAGAGCGACAGAGAGTTTGAAAGTAGAGTAGCACAATACTGTTCAAGCTGCACATTTGATATTTGTGTTGGAACCCAGTACTCCACAAATCTAGACGAATCCATCCTGCCCTCAACTGCAGTATAGCTCAACAGCTGCTCCTTTGGCTTACACACAGTCTCTTGAGACTTGGTTGCCAATGCATTCCTACTTTCTTTGTCACCAGGATCAAGCATGGAGAGCAGTTTATGGTACTCGGAGACATGTTCCTACAAAAATGGGTACCAGTAAGTAAGACAGCACATGGTACTGGGTGGTAATATGTGTGCACTTAAAATATAAACCTTCGGTTTCCCATTAAAGAGAAGAAGCCTCGTTTGGTTCTTTAGCTTCTTAAATTCTTCAAGAAAGGACAAAGTTCCAGGTTGTTGGCATTCATCAACTACCAATGCTTCCCATTCTATTTGTGTCAGAATATCCATATCCTGCAAAAAAAATGGTGACAATTTTTAGACATTACAAGTCAGAAAAGGTAAATGAAATTCTATGCAGCAGGGGATTTCAGTTTGCAAGGTAAACTGGGAATAGAGTCAAAATGATATCAAAGATGAGACACATGAGAGACAAAATGAAGGAAGAATAACAGAGGTGAGATGTCTCAATGAAAAGATAACTACTATAGCCCTGGGCCCTGAAGATAATTGCCAATTTCAAAGTTGTTGACAAAGCACAAAAGAGAAAATATAAACACCTCGACAATGGCCTCTGGAGGAGATATAAGCACTTGAAACACAATGGAAGCTCCTTCCTCAAAATATTCCAGTTTCCTAATACGTCTACGAGCATCTTTGCTTCCATTGTAAATCACAACATTAACAGTTGGTGCCAGACGAAAAAACTCCGCATCCCATGAATAAACTGAGGTAGAAGGTGAAATGATAAGAAAAGGAAGACAGCCATCACATTCGAGCGATAAAATAAATGATGTGACCTTCGAAATGTGTTCCTGCAAGGCAAAAAGTAGCCTTATCAGCCATGACCACATGTTAGTTTATGATCTACCACTAGGTCCAACACAGCAGCAAATTTCCAAGAAATGTCCACAAGCACATGCAATAAACAAAAACATTTTTAAATGATCTATGCATGCATATTCTCCTTTTCTCCACATTTTCTCACATGGAATATCAGACTCGCTGATACTATCCATGGGTCCCGCATAGCTTTTATATAGATATAAATTGCAACAAGTGATCTCTGCATCGTCATAGGGAATCAAGTAAATAATAATGAGGACATCAAGTAAGCTTTTCCCCACTAGCTGCCGGAATGATGGAAGGGAACAAAAAAGAGATAAAAAGAAGAACGACAAGAAATAAAAAGAGGGAGGGATAAATAATAAAAAATTAAGTAGACAAGAAAGATTTTTTCAGCACATTCCACCTTTCTGATAACGTCTTATCCTACAGGCTGCACCAAATTGGAAAACAATCTAGACACCTCCTTAGAATTTTTACAAAGGTACTACTATGCCCTATTGCATACCACAGAGATCACCAGGAGGTCAAAATAACAAACATTCTCACCTGGTCATCGGCTATAATATTAATTTGGCTCCTCTGCCAACAGTCGAACTTCTTATCAATGAGATCTGCATGATTTTTCTCTGGACCCGGGGAAACTTTAGCTAGAAGCTTTAATATTTCATTTCTCAAACTTTTTTTTCTTTCTGGAAGCTGCCAAAAGTAGGTAATAAGTCAACAGCCAACTAATAAAAGAACACAAAATAATCAGCCTTCCATGAAACAAGAGGATTTGATTGCATCAGCCAAAGTAAAAATATATACAGCATAGGAAGCAGATGCACTTTCCCCATCTTGCTCTTCTTTTCATGCACCAGGTATCATATGTTTCAGTTTCTACCCAAATCTTGCTTTGACAATTGGCTAAAAACTTTTTAAGTATTATTCTTGGAGCATTACTCAATTCTAGCTACAAATTATTATACAGTTCAATAAAACAAAACTGAAGAATTTCAGCAACTAACAAAAAATATCAATGTGTGCTTTGAAAGACTTCCTTTCAATATTGATTGCCAACACCTCTTTAATATTTTAAAAATAAATCAATGTGTGCTGGCGAGAGCCCCAAAAACAGAACATGACTCTGTCAGAAGAAATTCTCTTTTACAGATTTATCGATACTGGAGTGCAACAATGATAGAAGCTCATTACTAAAATAATGAAAGACGAATATCAAAATGTAGGCAGCTTCCAAAATCTCAGACCAAACATCCAAAAGAAAGAGGATGTGTCGAAAGTTCATAAGCCTGTTTGATTCCACTTCTCAAAAATAATATAATTACCTTAGTCAATTCAACATTACAAGCTCCTGTCGCTCTCTCAAGTCGGTTTTCATACTGTTTGAAGAGGCTCTGAGCTTCTGAAGAGAGAAATAGGGAAGCATTCTCTAGCTCCCATGAAGCATGTTCATAATCAAGGCCACACCATTTTACAAGCCATTGGTAATGGCACATTGACACGTCAATACCCTCCTCATGTCTATCATGTTCACTATGAAATTGAGGAGAAGTTATTAAACGCTTCTGCAGTAGACGCCTTGGTAAAGTCCACTCTGACTTCCACGGTACCACCTGAAGAAATAAAGACATACTGAATAGCCAAAAAGGGTAAAAGAATAGACACAATACTGAAATCTCTCAGATTTAGGACAATCACTTCAGCAATTTAACAAGTATCATCAAAGGAGAAATACTTGAACCATTTACCTGCTTCGTCCGAAGAAAACTAGCAACTAGAGAAGGGCATTGAGCAGCCACCTCAGCTTCCGGTAACCATAGATTGTGAAAATGAGCGAGTCCTTTGTATTTAACAAAAAATTTCTTCTGCTTTTGACACCCTGAGATTGAAACAACAGTAAGATTACTCAAAAGATACAAATCAACACCGGAGTAAGTTACTCAACAGAGATACAAAAGGATACAAAAATTAAGCAACGCTAATGAAAACCATCTTCTCATATTTTCCCCATACCATTAGGATCCAATTCTTCCGCTTCCCTGCAATCCCAAATGAACTCTACTCCTTCAGAGACTGAATAGGCACCATACTTCATCATCTTCCTAACACATGCAAGACAGTGCCAAACTCCTGGGGGAACATCATTAAGAGGAGGATCCAAACAGGAAAGATGGTAGTTTTTTTGGCACCCAGCTCCATCGCAGCACCTGAAAATTGTATGTACTATTTCAGAAAGCACCATGCAAACTACTAGCCCTTCAAAATGAAGGAAACATGCTGTATTGCATTTTGAATTACACTATAAAAACAGCTCAGAGAGTCAATTTTGAAGAGGACAAGAGCTATTCATATCATTGAACGTTGTGAGAGATGTATCAGAGCCCAGGAAAATGATTCACAACTACCACTAGTTTCCATTAGCATAGCCCATAGAATGGCAAATTCCGCTGCCTGCTTTTTTGCTCGTGTCAATGGGCAGTAAGGAGCGAATCATCTCATCCAAATATATCTCGAGGATGTACTAAAAAGTGTCGCCAAAGATGTATTACTTTACAAAACTACAAGATAAAAGCTCCTCAGAAACTATAATAGAGCAAAACCAATGCAAAGAGAAAAACCCTTGACCAAATCTAAGGAATGAATCAGCTTCAAACTCTGTTATTAGTGAAGCAAACAAGGCTGCAGTCTTAAAGTCAGACACCATAAGTGGGGCCATGGTAATAGTGATTTTCATTAAGTGAATATTTTGACAGAGGATAGTCATAGCAAGCACTCCTTGTATGAAAACTTTGTCTAGCCACCCACTGTTTTGTTCATCATTCATCCTTCAGAAACAAATATTAAACTGAAGAAAACTCCAAAAATTTGTGCAAATCTCAATTTAATGTTTTTAAAAGTATATCGAAAGAACAAGGTATGACTGAAAGGGAATAATTCTCAGCAGACGGAGTATAAACAGATAACCTAAAACAAGCTCATGACAATTAAGCAGAGCAACGAGAAGCACTAAAAAAACAGCAAAAAGTGATTATGTTATGCAAAGCACAGTAGGCAAATTTACTAAGAAGAAAGGGCAAAAAATATAGCAAAGCGTCAAGGATTTCTCACAAGAGTTTTCCCCCAAGCTTGCAGATACAGCATGTACTCTGTCCACTTTCTGCATCAGTATTTACCAACACATGCAAGTTCTGCTTTTCACCAAGTTCCAAGTTCACAGTGGCTTCAGGCTCCCCACTATCCTAACATAACATTAACAAAGACAAGCATGCATCATGCCAAGGTCACTGACATCTAAAGAAGAATATATAGTTAAACAGCCAAAAGACTAATACATCCACTTGGTGAAAAGAACAGAAATGTTACAGGGGTAAAAGCAATTTGTCGCCAATAACTCAGATATACTGTAGGTTTATCATATTATCACTCCAAGAAAAGGAACCGGATGTAAAATATAGCGGGCTTTAATACCTTTTTCTCTTTGAGTTTATACCATCTATCTGGACGAAATTGCGCTCTGCAGAGGTAACATTTTGACATCCAGCCATGGCTGACGCATTGGACATCAAGTAAACCGAGTTGTTCTGTTTATCAGGGACGTCTTCTTGACCTTTTTCTAAACAAACATGACCATCTAAAGACCTTCCATTCCTGCTAAAATCCATTAATTCAGACTGCTTCTCCAGTGAGGAACGGTTCTCTACCCTTCCCGAGTCATTATTTGGATCTGCCAGTACTACTTATGAGTTGAAAATACAGAGACATCATGATCTGGAGAAAAACCATGTTTGCATCTTTAGACTCATTACCTTGTTGAGTAAAATGGCTGTTTTGCCTGAGGCAAGTGTTTTCCTCATTTTGTTTTTCCACTATTTGTGTCATGGATTCCACACCATCTTTAGTCTTTTGACTACGATCACTACAATTATCGACTGCATCAACTTCCTCTGGATCAACAGCCCCGGAATTGATGTGTTCCTGCTGAAAGGACTTGTTTGGACGACTCAACTCCTCACGACAATCTACAAGCCCAATGATCACAGTCAAGTAAATAATTAAGTAAGTTCCATAGATGCACAAATAAAACAAACTGCTACTGTTGCACATGCACATGCATTCCACAGGTGACTATGTCGAAACAATTAAACTTATATCTTAAAAGAAAAGAAAAAAGTGTCCAGCTAAACAAGGTTGAGGATGAGAAATGCGAAGTCCACCAAAGTAATGATAATGTAAAGTTTAAACTAGAAAAGTCCTCCACCCCGATTGTTTTCTGCAATGTGACCCACTGGAAAATAGAAAAGTGAATCCAAAAAACTTGCCCATTTTGATCATATACATATTTTGTAGCTCAACATATAAAAAGGAATTCTGGCCAAAAAAAACATATAAAAAGCAACAAATATGAGACAATGCCTTATTTAGGTCATCTGACCTACAGATGTAAGAACAAATGACACGTATGAATCCAACAATAATTCCTGCAACAACTACACTGAGAAATTTTAAAATTTCATACTTTTAATACGAATGACAGGAAGTTGACCAATGCACATGTCATGAATATTTAGCACATGATGGAAGGAAATGTGGTATAACAACAACAAGATCTTGTTCAACAGATTGTCCAAAAAAATCTTTTAATAAATTGTTTGAGCAATAACGACCCCAGCCAAAGTACCTCTATGAAACCTTCATATAGAAAGTATAACAGGGTCAATGTATTCAAACAGTTTCACCACATCCATAAATATAACCTTGATAAAACACACGATGATCTAGTAAACCTGCCTTTTTCATTTATGAGGCAATCATAGAACTACTAGTTCCAGCAGAATGGGAAGATTTTAGCAAAACAGAAAATAATAGACCTGATGCTTTATCCTTGTTTCCTAATTTCCTGAATAGTGCTCTATAAGCACGAGCACTCAATCTCTCTGTCTTCATCTGGGTAGAAGTTGGTTCTTCTTCATTACTTTTGCTAGATTCCTTATCTTCCACTTCCAATTGTTTTGCATTATTCTCTTTCTTTTCCATTTGGTTTTGCCTATCAGATGACTCCGACCTTCTAGCAGGCTTCTTTGATATTGGAGAATTTGAGGAATGCCGCAGTTTCTTGCATCTCTCAGACCTCCTCACTGGACTTGGCGTCCTTTGTCTCTTCACCTTCTCAGGATCCTTAGAAACTGAAGTAGGTGGTGTTTGCTTCTCAAGTCGCTCCGACTTCTCAAGTCGCTCCGACTTTCGAGTGGTCGGAAAGCTTGGAATCATTGGTTTCTTGGATGATGACTCCCTGGTTGACCTTCTCAGTCCATATGAATCTGATGCAGAGTGTGATGTACTCGATCCCTTACCACCGCTATGCACCTTGTTTGTACTTTTTTCCCTAATTTTGCAACTGGATCGAGTTTGATTTACCATATTTTTATCTGCAAATCACCAAAAATCACAACAATCCCTTTATCCTTTCACGAAACTTCAATCAAACATTTATCATTAATTATCTGTGCCTAATAGATGCTTCAATGTGTCCTTAGGAATACTCTTTGAAAATCTTAATATAAAACATATAGCTAATTACAGAGTTTTCAATCCCCAAGATAGTCAATAAAGAGTGCCTCAAAGTTCAAACTACAGAAGTATACAAGACGGAAAACCCATAATATACACACAACTTAACTATTCTTATGATGTTCATGGACAACGCTGGATGAACATTTACAACATATATACCTGCGAATTGAATAACACGCAGCCCTAAAGAGTTTTCTGGGTCAAATCCCTAAAGAGTTGAATAGTGCCACTTGTACAGTCAAAACAAGAGTAAATCAATACTGCTTCATGGAGCACCAAAATTTCCCCACTTTTCAAAATCATGTTCTTTTGTTTCATTTGTCACACGCCGGCAACCAAAGGAACCATAGAGATCCACTGCTATCTTTTCTTTCTCCTTGCTTTCTCTAGGTATCCAAAAAGTATGATATGTGCACAGTCACTTCTGCTATGCATGTCTTTTCGTGTTTCTAACGATTAATAATGACCTCACTTCACTAGGCCCCATTTTGTTTCAATACACCGGTGCAACACGAAGCCGCTGACATCAATGCAATCCAAAATTCAATCACAGGTGTCAGATCACAAGAAATAAAAGGTGGAACTCAGACAATGTGGGATTTCTGGAAGAATTGCTGAAAAGAATGCGGCATCCCAAACCACAAGAAACACAATGAAAAGATAGAAAAATCCACAAAACATGAGATTTCTTACATGCATTAGTGTAACAGATTGACTTGCATTAATTACAACTGTTCTGGCCTAGACTCAGCTGTAAACCCTTTACATAACAAACATACCGAGATCAAACTTGAACCTTCACATCCAAAAGTTCTTTTTAGAACCAAAATAAAGGGTCAGTTTGGAGTGAGCTTTTACCATTTACTTTTGACATTTTTGACAATTTTTTTAAAATACTCCAGCTCATGCAATTTGACACTAATTTAGCACGGAACACCCGAAACATTTCGAAACATACAAAGATTAACATGTAGATTCGCATATACTATTTTCATAATTTTGTAGAGTTTAATAATATTCAAAGTTTTGATAAGGATAGTCGATAAGTAAATTTTTGCTTGAAATAAGACACTACAATCGCACCCTTACTTTAAAAATAAGGAAAATATCCCACTGCAAACCAACAGAGATGCATGAGAGATATTTTGTAATCTAGTGGCAACTAACTGTTGAACTTCCAACAATTTTGACGCTGATATCTTTTTAGTTCTTTCAGTCTATCACACATGACTGACGAAAATTTGGATGGATCTTTGGACACGTTGATTTTGCGAACTAGAAAAGGTCTCCATTGAGCTGCATTCAACATCAAGCAATACCTGGAGTCTATTGGTACAAGAGCGCGGTATCACTGGCTTACCAATCAACCTTGAAGGTAAGCTCCAGGGAGCAACACAGCAAGATATGCAATGCTTGGCCACTTACAAGCCTTTCTTGTGGATTCAACTACAGAAATTACAGTAATAAGGCTTCCTCAGTGGCTTCTTGCTTACTCGTGTCTCGCTAGGAAAATAAAACTTCATTGTTTTAAGGTTGAAAAGCAGGGTCTTGGATCGTATACGTAGTCATACCAAGAGACATTCTAATTTATTTCGGCATCAAAACCTAGTGCCCACTATACTTCAAGCACGAGATTGAACAAGACTCTGGTTTCAAAGACAAGGAAGTACAGCTGCTCTTTCAACCATATCCAAGGTTGACTTGCATGTGCTTGATGAGGCATGGATTGGAGTTTTGACAGTTAAACACATACACAAAGCACGTGAGCCAAGGTAATTAGAAACAAACACAATGCACTTTCTCAACTCAAAGCAAGGAAATGGAGAAACGAAAACAACCTTCAGGTCTTTTGAAGCCACTACAAAATTTTAACCCCGACCCGTCGGTCGAAAGCATGGGAATCGCAGGATTCACTAACAGACAAGAGTATCTACAGACACAAAAAGAAAGAGTTGATCAACCCAAAGTATGTTTCTCTAAAGGAACTGTCAGACACAAACTTAAGGATCTGCATGCAAGAATTTTCGGTCACGACCGTCAGTTCACTGAAGAAAAAAAAAACCAAAACGAAACCCCTAAATCTCCACGTTAAGCCATCAACCCCACTCGAAACCCACAAAAACCCCAGAAGCAGGAGCCGAACTCATCTCCGCGACCGCCGGCCCAGACCTAATTGCAGGTCGGCGGCGAAATCCAAGCCCCACCCCGCGGCGATCCCGCGGATTCACGAGCGCAAATCGACCTGGAAAACTTCAAACGCGGGGCCAATGCAGGAAGACGTCCGAAGCCTAGCGTTGAAATTCCGAGCTCTCGCCGACAAGGCTAAGGAAGGGGAGCGCTAAAAAAAGAGCGCAGCGACGCCACAACGCTACGGCCCCGACGGAGGAACTAGCGGCCCCCCCCCCCCCCCCGGCCCGAGGGCAAAGAACGTCGCGACCGAGCTCTAGAGAGAGAGAGAGAGAGAGAGAGAGAGAGAGAGAGAGAGGCATTACCTGCTCGAGAGAGAAGGAGAGTCGCGTCGCGCACAGGAGGAGGAGGAGGAGGAGGAGGAGTGGGATTGCTGCTGAACGAGGAAGATCGCGCGCTCAGCAGAGAGAGAGGGAGAGAGGGATTTGCCAGTGGATTTCAACTTTGGCCGGTGTAATGGTGGTGCCATGGATGGAACAAATGCCTTCTTTTTTCGCTTTATTAGGCAATCGCATAAATAAGTGACATTATTAAAGACTAAAGTTGAGCAAGATTGATTGTCCATATTGGGACCGGACCAATCGGTTTGATCCGGTTCTCGAAAATATCGATCCGGTTCCCAGTTCTTAAAAGTAGAATTAATTTTCGGGCGATCCGGTTCCCGGTTCTAGGATGGGAACCGAACCGATAAATATATATAATTTCTAATTGTTTCATATATATTTATTTACTTTTTAAAATTTTTGAAAAAATAGAAAGCCTAATATAATTTTCCCAATTTCATCTTGCCTTCACCGGTAAGTGATTTGTCCCATTAGAAACGGATTGTACTGGATCGGGTCCGGTCCACAGTCTCAAGACTAGCCGGTCCGATCTCCGGTCCTAGAAACTGGGAACCGGTTCTGTTCCCGATTCTTGAGTTGGACCGGATCGGATCGGGAACCGCTCACCCCTATTAAAGACGGTGTTGTAGTCTTTGACATGTGGAGCCCTCGGGCTTCATAATGGATCATGCTTGGCGGACGTCGTGAAGGAATGCTCCGACCCAAAAAAAAAAAAGACATTGTGGTAAATTTGGGGTGATATTTAGAGAGCCTACTACACAAACCACATGTGTCTATATGTATGTATACAAACCAAATCCTAGCAATTGATGAGTAAGCTAGGAGCTAGCAATTCGTGCCATTTTGTCTCGCGATTTGGTGGCTAGTTTGGATTTGAATCTTAGTCAGCTCGCGACCGCGGGGCTATTTTAATCCAAACAATGTAGATTCATTATTAAAACTTGTCATGCAACGAGACGAGTTAGGAACACGAATTCACGCAATGGCAGCCTATATGAAAATCCAATGAAGTCACAAAATGTACTTACCATATCGAGTCTGTCTCTTAATAAAAGTTGCCGAAATTAAAACCGCAATTATTTATTTGATTTAAAATTACTATTTAAATTCATTCATTTCCACTCACTAATTTTCCCTGTTATTTCGATTTCCCCGTGTTGATGAAAATCGAGTAAGCACTTTTCATTCAGAGTTTGGAAACCAATGTTGGTTGTAGTTATTTTAAAGGGATTCAATTGTCTACATGTTTTAGTTTTTACACTTGAATTAATGAATATAAAAAGCACATAGAGTATGTTTAATGAACCGGATATAATTCCGAATACAATTTTTAATCTATCATGTATTTGGTGACGTACTCCAAATGAGATAAGTCGAGAGAAAAATTGGTTATGTAACTATTTAATATGAAGATGGAAGAGACAAAGAAAAGAGATGATGAACAAAGGTTTTTAATTCCTTGGAAGCCTACATCCACCGTAATTATCCTATATTTCTTAACTTCTTCGGAAAGATTCATTCTCCTTAAATAAAAAAAAGTACATCGTAGTTGCTAAACATAGACTATGATTTTTATGGTAAATACAGCTATTACACATTATAACTTGATCCTCCATCTTATCATAACTTGCCAAGTTTATCTCGCCAACACTCCTCCTCCAAGTTGGGGTGAAGATGTCTTCGGAGGTCAACTTGGCCAACATTTGTTGAAAGGAAAATTTCAAATCAGTATCCAAAGTTGGGTCATTTTCTCAAAAAGGAGTCCAAAGTGGACATAGTGCCAAATAAGGGCCTGAAGTGCCCCATCAGTCTCAAATAGGGTTCCGAAGTGCCCAATCAGTCTCAAGTAAGGGCCTAGATTCGTCGGCCGGTCAAATGTTCACTGGCCGGTAAGCACATCACTGTTCTGGAGATCGAAACAAGGGCAATTTCGTCTTTTACTTTTTAACGGCGGAGGGAAAAGAGGAAAAAAAAAAAAGAAAAGGAAAAGGAAAAGAAAAAACATAAAAAGGAAAAAAGAAACAAAAAAAATAAAAAGTAAAAGACGAAATTGCCCTTGTTCCGATCGCCGGAAGAGTGACGTGCTTGCCGGCCAGTGAGCATTTGACCGGCCGACGAACCCAGGCCTTTACTTGAGACTAATTGGACACTTCGGACCCCTATTTGAGACTGATTGGGCACTTCATGCCCTTATTTGGCACTATGTCCACTTTGGACCCCTTTTTGAGAAAATGACTCCATTTTGGGTACTGATTTGAAATTTTCCCTTTGTTGAATTACTCCTTTAGAAAGAGGTTTAGTAAACAAATCAGCATGTTGTTCTTTGCTTCGAACATAAGGAGCCTCGATAGTTTTGTCCTAAACTTTCTTCTCGAACAAAATGACAATCAACTTCTATGTGTTTTATTCTTTCATGGAATACTAGATTTGATGCAATGTGAGTTGCAGCTTGGTTATTATA
Organism: Syzygium oleosum; assembly: GCF_021117445.2. NCBI lineage: Eukaryota > Viridiplantae > Streptophyta > Magnoliopsida > Myrtales > Myrtaceae > Syzygium > Syzygium oleosum. The sequence continues at coordinate 11,253,626 of NW_026607487.1, forward strand.
AAATAGCTTCATAGGAGCACGAGGTCCTTCAAGACCAAAGTCACACAATAGCAGGTGAAGCCAAACCAATTCACATGGGCAGATGCCATAGTTTAGCTTTAGAACTCAAACGAGCAACCACGCTTTGCTTTTTGCTTTTCCACATAACAAGATTAGTCCCTACAAGAGTACAAAAATCAGTGAAGGACCTCCTATCAGTGGGACTGCTAGGTCAATCGGCATCAACATATCCTACAACCTCTGTGTGATCATGTTTCTTCATAAGAATACCACGTTTTGGACATGACTTCAAATACCTTAATATATGGTTGACAAGCTCCATGTGACCTTCAGTCAAAGCATGCATAAATTGACTCACAAAGCTAACGGCGTATGAAATGTCCAATCAAGTGATAGCCAGATAATTAGCCGACCAACTAATCTTTGAAACTGACCAAAATCTTGGAGAAGAGTAGTATTTTATATCACTTTGTTCCCAAAGTCCATAGGAGATTGTGCCTGTTTGGCCTAATTTTCTTTAACAGATCCAATGCATATTTTTTCTGTGAGATAAACAAGACTTTATAGGAACTGACAACTTCAATTTTAAAGAAGTATTGCAACCGGCCCAAATCTTTGATGTCAAACTTTTCATGCAAATATTTTTTAAGAGTTTCAATCTCCTGTAGATTTTCACTAGTAATGACAATGTCATCAACATAGATTAATCCTATCACAATTCTCATAGAATTTTTCTTAACAAATAGAGAATGCTCAAACTTACTCATTTTCAATCCAAATGTCACAAGGGCTATACTCAACTTTTCATACCATGCTCGAGGTGATTGCTTGAGACCATAGATTGCCTTATTGAGTTTGCAAACGAATCATTGATTTTCTAAGGGGTGACCAAGAGGGAGGTCTATATACACTTCTTCTTCAAGCTCTCCATGAAGGAAAGCATTCTTGACATCCACTTGGAACAAACACTAACCACAATTGACAACAACTGACATGAGAACTCTCAGAGTATTTATCTTTACTACATGAGCAAACGTTTCTTTGTAGTTTACTTTACATGTTTAGGTATATCACTTGGCCACCAATCTAGCTTTATGTCTTTCAACTGAACCATCACTTTGCAGTTGATATTGTAAATCCATCGACAATCTCCTAGATGTTTTCCAATAAGTGATTGAATAATATCCCAAGTCTAATTTTTATCAAGAGTTTGGAGTTCCTCATCCATGGCCTTTCTCTACACAGTTGATTGTTGCACCTCGAGAAAGTTTGGAGGCTCAATGTTTGTGTCTATAGCTGATATGAAGATACAAAACTATGGAGATGTAATCATAACAAACATAAGACTGTACGGGATAGGTCGTAGATGATTGCTTCATGACAAAGTCTTGAAGATGAGTTGAGGGTTGAGATGCTCGGGTAGATCGACGAACTGGAGTTATTTCTTGGACATGATCAGGAATTAAAGTAGTTGTATCTTGATTAGGAGTGTCTCTCCCATTTCTCTGGTTCTCATCAATTACCAAATAATTGGAAACAATCGGTAATGGATCAAATTCCATATCGAATTCATTGTAATCATAGTTGTTAGTATTGTTACCACTATTTTCCTCTTGAATTTGATCCCTGAATGGAAAATACATGTGAGTTTCATCAAACGTGACATCCCGAGAAATAAGCATTTTTTTTGCGGAGGGATCAAAGCATTTATAACCCTTTTTTAACACTAGAATATCCCAAAAAAATGCATTTATGTGCACAAGGATCAAATTTACTCCGTGATGAAGTGTAAACGTAGCACACACAATCGAATACACGGAGATGAGAGAGATTAATCGACCGGCCAAGGAGCACTTCCATAGAAAATTTGTATTGCCACACCTTACTAGGAAGACGATTGTTTAAATAGCAACTTGTTAGAACAACATCTGACAAAAATTGTCAAAGTAAGTTTCCATGAAATAGAAGATATCGTGTTACCTCAAGGAGATGATGGTTTTTTCTCTCCGCGACCCCATTTTGTTGGAGAGTTTTAATACATGAAGTCTGGTGTGTAATACCTAGACTTTTGAGAAAAGACTCAAAGGCGTGATTGGTGTATTTAGTCCCATAATCAGTACGTAATGTTTTAATCCGAGCACCAAACTGTGAATTGATCATTTGTAAATTCCTTGAAGACTATCAATACTTCACTTTTAGAGGAAAGCAAATAAAGCCAAGCAGTTCGAGATTTATCTTCTATAAGCGCAATAAAATACTTAAAACCATCTCGAGATTCAACTAGTGCATTACCCCAAACATCTGAATAAATCAACTCAAATAGTTCAGATGCATTATTTGCCCTTTGAGAAAAATGCAATCTATGTTGTTTAGCAAAATACAAGTTTTAAGAGCTTGAATCTAGAGAAAAAGTAGGATCAATGGACCATAACACCCGATCAAATGAATGCCCGTACACCGATGCCTTAGTTGAGATGATAAGTCTTTATCCTGGCTAGCAACCAAAACCGTACTCGAAAAATCAAGAGTGCATAGCCCCTTTTGAGACTGACCTCATCTTCCTCCATGTGGTTTTATCCTTAAAGATAACCTTAGCACGGGAAAAAGGTAATTTGCAATTTAGATTCTTGGTAATATTTCTAACATATAACAAGTTAGAAGATAATGAGGGCACAAATAACACATTTGAAGAGTTGGAAAATAAATCCAGTTGCCTAACCCCTTGAACATAGACCTTTTCACCATTGGCAATTGTAATAGGAGAGTAGGAACCTCATGCATATGAGTTATCAAATGAGAACTATCGCGCATGTGATCAGTTACTCCTGAATCAATTATAAAACAGTTCATAGAGGATGCAAATAGGGTAAAGACATTACTAGAAATTTAAGCCATGTTTCCTGAGTCAAAACTTGGCTGAGACACACCGCTGGAGGATATTAGTTGGAGTTGCAAGGCTATTTGTCCTAGAGATGTTTGAAGATGTATAGTAATGACTTGATTGGCAACATTAGGGTCCGTAGTCTTTTTAAGGAGCCTTGTCCTTAATGAGTCACAAGTGAGGGTGCAAATCCCAACAATGATCCTCTTTATGCCCATCTTTGCTGCATTGGGAATGATAAAACTTCGTATTACGGCCATGAACTTTCCCTTTGCTGCCAATAAAGTGAGTTCCTGTATCAGTTTGGTTGCCAACATTAGCTACATTTGTTGAACTCTCTACCAGTTCTCTCCCTAGTTTGGGTTCATTATTCATCACCCTTTGACGAGTTTCTTCTCGTTGAATAGTGGCACAGACATTAGTAAATGATGGTATAGTAGCACTCATAAAAATATGCCTCTTAACATCTTCATGTTTAGCTCATATACTAGTAAGCAACTAAAATATGCGATCTTGTTCTCCTCACTGAGTATACACATCAACAGATTGAACTGGGGATGACACTGTCGGAGTTCATCTCATTTCCGTTTGAGATTGCCAAGATGTTCAATAAAAGATTGGCAAGAGGCTTGCTTGATATGAGCAATCTCCTATTGCAACTCAAAAATCGGGAAGCATTATTTTGATGTCGATACATATCACAAAGAGAGTCCTATAGGTTCTTTGCAATCTCAAAATATGCAAAAATCTCATAACTTTGAGGATCTATGGAGTTGAAAATCCGTGACATGACAATTTTGTCAGTAGCTTGCCACTCGACATGTTTAGGATCAATGATAAGAAAGGGTTTGATCAAGCCATTAACATGTCCCAACTTTGATCTGCCTCCAAGAGCGATTGTAATCGCCTAAGACCAAGTGCTCATTTTATTCGAGCAAAATGACCCAAATCGGTGGTAACAGAGGTGCTGGCCATTATGCAATACGAACAAACACTGTTAAGTTGCACGGCGAAGCTTTAATACCACTTATTGAATTGCGCGAGTGGAACTTCACTACATAAAATATTTATTACAAATGCACACACTTCACTTACACACCTTTGTAGAACTCTTTCACTTCACTGCCTTTCCTACACACACACAAGGAGCACTAGCTTTTTTTTTTGTAGTGTGTAAAGTTGGTGAACTAATGGATTTCCCTATCTCCAGACAATTCCACCACAAATATTTCTGACACTAATCATTACACTACAACTTGCTTGGATGAAGAAAGGACTAAATTATTCTGGAATTATCTTGGCAAAGAGAGAAAGATTTGGCAAGAGAGAAAAGTCTAGACTAGCCAGGAAGGATGAGAAAAAAATCCAGAGAGAGAACCGGCGATATCTTCAACACTCCCCCTCATCGACTACTCTCTTTAAATGATCTAACCCCATGTGAAGTTGCTGCCTTATCATTCTTTTTTTAACCTTTGGTGCTCCTTCATGGCTTTCTCCGCTTTTAGTGCTAGCTGCCCTGGTTTAACACTGTCTACTCTAGCTTCAATTAGCTCTTCGACTGCATCTTTCAATCGGGTTTTGTGAAGCTCGAATTTCAACAATGCCAGATTGACCTGTGCTTCAGTTGCTTTTTTCCATCATCTCACTTAACTCGGCCTTCGTAATCTGTAACTCTTCCGTACAACCTTTGAGATTGTAGTTCACATGACCAAGTCTTTCACAAGCGATTTTCACTTGTTGCTTCAGTTGATTCCATCCCTTTTGAAGCACTTCATCATAGATATCTTGGTCCTCTTTCGTGTAGGACTTTTTCTCCTTACTGTTATTTCGCCGATCCTTGTAACACGTGATGTAAGGTGGAAATGTCTCTTCTTCTCAAGGTAACCTTTCTTTTTCCATTTCTTGTGTTCTCTGTCTTCCTTAAACTTTTGTAGTTTCTTGAACTCACTACGAAGTTTCTCGTGTGCCCTTTCTTTTATCTTGAGCTCTTTGTCCTTTTGCCTTAGTATTATCTCTATCTTTGGCTTCTCGATTCTCAGCTCTTCAGCATCTCTTGCATCTTTTGTAGTTCCTTCTCACGACAACTTATTATGGTTGCTACTTGCTTCTTCGAGCTCTCCCCTGTCTTGCTCTTCTTTGGGTACGTGACAAGAGTTGTCAAATTATCTAACTCAATTATACAAGCGGTTGCAAGTTCTCTTCATTGCAACAGGCACTTGGAAATCCTATTCTTCTTCGCTTTCAATATCCTTCTTAAAGGAAGTTACGACATTTTATTCTTCCCGGCTATATCAACAGACTCTAGCAATGTGTCCTACTTGCCGCAAACATATCACCGCTTGCTAATCCTTTTGTTGCTCTCATCTTCATCCCTATCATGATCTCGGCAAGCTCCCCTGGGCCAAGGTCCTGTCCCTTCTGGTTGCTTTTGCCACGCTCCATGACTTTTTCTATGTTTGCCATCTCTAATGCCTGCACCATTTCTACTCTGAACCCTCTTTTATTACAAAAGATGGCACTTTCATCATCCTTCACTGAGACTTTAGACATTTGTGTGTTTAAAGTCTCTTGGTTGGCCAATATATTCTCTAACCCGATCAAAGTTTGCTCATTTGCCCATCCACGGATGGCTGTAACTGTCACACCCCGACTCGGGATCATGACCCACAGGGGTTATTTTTGCGACGTCCTATTAATATTTATCTTTTGTTAGGAGCAAGCGGAAGCATTTATCATTCTCGGGACAATCACAACAATATCAAACAACAATGGGGTTAGGAAACACAACGAGCACGCTTGTATTTACATGATAGCTTCATTTTACATGCTAGCCATATTTACATGTCCTTTTTTTTCTATAGGCCGATAGTTGCACGCATATCCGTTACTACATAGTTGGATTGCACGGTCGAGGTATGCCTAACTCTGCTACCGTGGCTTCCACAAAAACGTTCCCAAAACTAGCTTCCAAAAAGTCGACCTCCTTCCCTGCTCGTCCGTCCCGCCTACATGCCGTTTGCGGCACCCCCAGGCGCGGAACCATTGACTCCCACGAATGGTCCGTTGAACCCGCGAAGGGGACCGAATAGACCGCCCTCGGTCCACATGTACCACGCCCCATAGGTGTGAGGTACGGGGTTGTCCATGCCCTTATCTACCATAACCTAGGAGATGACCTTTCGATAGGCTCTACCTCGCCCGCATCAATAACATCAACCACGTCCACGACTAGCTCCACTGGGGTACCAAAACGAACAGTTGGGGACGCCATCCTACAAATCTGAGGAAAACCACGGGGAATGAGTCAAGAACTCAATAAGTAAATCTACTAATTTCAAGTTAGGAGGAAGCAATCGTCGATGAACATACGCTCAAACATTTATCGCCCCAGGTGTCGATGGCAAATCAATAGCAAAAACGTACCTTACCTTGGCTACGTACTATTCAGGGTTCACGTATCAACCAAGAGAACATCAAGCATGGTACATAAACGATGCATACATCAACACACGGTATCTCAATTACGCGAGAGCAAACACACGGGATTCATTTATTGTTAACCGAAATCCATCGGTTCTTCCGAAATCCATCTAGCATCCGAAATTCATCGGGCATTCGGAATTCACCAGGCATCCGAAATCCATAGGGCAACGTCCCGAAATCCATCGTGGACAGCTTTAGTCCCTCGTGTGTTCATGCACCAAATATCAAGCAATCCGGTTTCTTATTTTTTCTTTCTTAGTCCATGCAAACAAAAGGGCCCGAAGTCGTAAGTGCAAGTGAAATTCATGGACAATAAACCATAAGCATCTAATATGTCGGCCACGGTCTAGGGCTCATGACTTGATCCGACGCGCCAAGCAACGAACAAAACCATACTTAACTCGGATCCGATACGCTTCAATATCAAACCTTTACCAAGTAAGGTCCGGTCCATACACCATAGCGTGAGTACAAGACATACATTCCCTGTCACGCCCCGAACCCTACAGGCTCGCAACATCCCATCTCGATCTTTCAAATGCGACATCCCAGGACTTGTCGCCAACCCGATATAACTAACTTACGAGTAACACATGCGGAAGCAAACTCGAACTCTCCATTCAACAATCAAATAAACGGGATAGCAAAAGAAAAACCATATATACAAACATTGAAGCTAATATATAACATATTGTCAACCCCAGGAAGATACCATTTATAAGCCTGAGTAAAGGCCACTTCCTATAAGATTCCTCGCATACACAAAAAGGGATCGGTAGTCGGATCGACTTAGCTCCTCTATCAACAGGGACGGTCCAAAAAAGGATGGGATATCCAAACCCATCATCAATCCTCATGGTACCCCAGATGCATTCCCGGATCAGACTCTAAATAATCCGGGTCAGAATCTGAACTCTCGGGTCCAGTGTCAGGATCAGTGACAGCTCCGTCGGGAGGATCTATCTCCATGGGATCCCTATCAGCAATTCCCAAACCGTCATCATGGGGAACATCAAACCTCAAAGAGGACCGAACAAAATGTTCCCCTCTCGATAAAACTAAGCTAAGAAGGCATGGGGCTTCCACAACGCCAAACCTTCATCCACCCAAACCATCAATGCATGTCTAATATAAACCTTATCCTCTCCTATTGGGTACTCCGTTAACTTATGGTTCATATCCATAGGTACCCCAAAACGTTAAGGAGGATTATTCATGGTCGTGGGTCTGAAATGGTTAATAACAACAACAATGAGATAAAACTCAATAAGTAAACTCCCTAAGCCTCGCTTAAGATAACATGTACCTCCGGACAATCCTAAACATGCAATTCTAGCATTCAACATGCCATGAACAACCACAAGCACCCTTACCTCTTCTTGACCCATACAATACAATCCATGGCATAAATGTGCGTAACACAACTAATAATCCAGACATATTCAACATCGATTCTAGGCACATAGCATTCCCCAATCCATAACATACGCGTAGTTGTCCAGATTATTAATAACCCCTTGGGCCACACCGAACCCCCGCCGGTCTTCCGGTCTAGCTAGACATTATCCCGCTACTTCGAGCACGGCAACGTCTGGGATCGAACATCACTCGGCAAGCCGGGTACCAGAAGGCATTCCATTAAGAAGCATCGGTCCAGCCTCCACCGCAACACGGCATCGTCTAGAACCCCCGCCTAGACGGCATCCAAACTTCCGCCGGGTATTATCTAGAACCCCCGCCTAGATGGAACTATCATGACCATGCACACACATCATTCACTCAATGCCAATTCTTATCTTCGCGATTAGCCAAAGTAGAGTATTTATGACATGCAAATCTCTACAAACTAACGTGTCATGAATCGCACCCGTTTCAATATCAAACATCATTAACTAATCACAATTAGCCATTAAATCACATGATTAGCCATGATTAACCACATGATCTACTATCAAGCTACATGACTAATATCTAACCATATGATTTACCATCAAACAACCATGATCAGCCATCAATCACCATGATTAACCACAACTAAGCAAGATCAACCAATCTAAGCTACATGATTAACTATTAGCACATGATCAACCAATCTAAGCCACATGATTAACTATGATTACATGATTAATCAATCCAAACCACATGATTAACTATTGAACCACATGATCAACAATCAAAAACATGATTGGCCATGATTAATTCATTCTAGCCACATGATTATTTATTAGCACGTGATCAACCAATCTAAGCCACACGATTGCCCTAAACACATGATGAGCCACATAAGCCACACGATTAACCCAAATCAGCCATACCCTAATCATCCCTAAATCAGCCACTAATCAGCCCACAATTAACCACTAATCAGCCCCTAAACTAGTCCATTAGTCACCCATAAAACTAATTGAGGTTTAGGAAGTTATTTACCACTAAACTAAGCTAGCTTAAGCTAATAAGGGACAACAACTAGCAGCGGCGGCACAAGCAGCGGACGGTGGTGACGGCAGCTGGTCAGGGCATGAACGGCGGCTAGAGGTGGTGATCCACGTGTGATGTGCTGGTGGTGGCTGGTCGGTGATGGTGGTGGATGGTGGGGTTAGCCGAACAAGAGGGAGAGTGAGTGAAAATGGCTAATCTGAAAATAATGGAGGAGAGAGAGAATGGGCTGGTAAGTCTATCCAAAATGAAGGGCTAGGGTCACTCTTTGATCCCCAAGTCAGATCCAAAGGCCACAATTTAATCGGCAAAAGTACACTACAAGTGCCATAACTTGTGTACGGCGATCACTTTGGTGCCATAACTTTTTTTCGGATCACTTTGGTGCCAAGTCGGAGCAAAAAAGATCACTTTAGTGCCAATTTGGCCGGAAATCCGACGTGGCATTTTTTATTAATTTTTGATGCCGACGTGGCTTGCCGGAGGCTGAGTCAGCATGTATAGTCAACATTTTTTTTTAAAAATTTTTTTTCAGCGTGTACAGTCAGCATTTTTAATTTTAAATATTTTTTTTCCTTTTTTTTTTCTTCTTTCCTTTTTCTTTTCTTTTCTTTTTTTTCTTTTCTCCCTTCGCCGGCCGGTCGCCGGTGGCCGGCCACCGGCGAAGCCCGGGAAGGGCTGAGCGAGGACGGCCTTGCCCATGGCCGGCGAGGGGCGGCCGACCTCGCCGGCGACGAACGGCGAGCCGGCTCCTAAGCGAGGTTGCCCTCGCCGCACGCCGGCGAGGGTCGCCCTCGCCAGATCCGGCGAGGGCGACCCTCGCCGGCGTCGGGCGAGGGAAGCCCTCGCCTGGGCGGGCGAGGGTCGCCCTCGCCGGATGCGGCTAGGGCGACCCTCGCCGGCGTCGGGTGAGGTCGCCCACCGGCTCGGGCAGGGCGACCCTCGCCCGCCCGGCGAGGCCCGGCGAGGTCGCCCTCGCCGGAGTTGGGCGAGGGCGGCCACTCGCTTTGGGCGGGGCGAGGGTCGCCCTCGCCACGAAGTCGGGCGTGGGCGACCTTCGCCCGATGCCGGCGAGGGTTGCCCTCGCCAGATCCGACGAGAGTGACCCTCGCTGCGTCGGGCGAGGGTGGCCCTCGCCCGGGCGGGCGAGGGTGGCCCTCGCCGGGCGGGCGAGGTGGCCCTCGCCCGAGTCGGGCTTGGGCGACCCTCGCTTGACACCGGCGAGGGTGGCCCTCACCAGATCCGGCTAGGGCGACCGCCGCCGCGTCGGGCGAAGGAAGCCCTCGTCCAGGCGGGCGAGGGGTCGCCCTCGCCGGATCTACGGCGAGGACAACCCTCACCGACGCGGCGTCGGGCGACCCGCCGGCTGCGTCGCGCGAGGGCGGCCTCGCACTGGGCCGGCGAGGGCCGGCCTCGCCCGTCGCCGGCGAGGGTCGGCCGCCCTCGCGGCCTATGGGCAAGGCCGCCCTCACCCAGCCCTTCCCGGGCTTCGCCGGTGGCCGGCCGGCCATCGGCAACCGGCCGGCGAGGGGAGAAAAGAAAAAAAAGAAAAGAAAAGAAAAAGGAAAGAAGAAAAAAAAATGAAAAAAAATTATTTAAAATTAAAAATGCTGACTGTACACGCTGACTCAGCCTCCGGCGAGCCACGTCGGCGTAAAAAATTAATAAAAAATGCCACGTCGGATTTCCGGCCAAATTGGCACTAAAGTGATCTCTTTTGCTCCGACTTGGCACCAAAGTGATCCGAAAAAAAGTTATGGCACCAAAGTGATCGCCGTACACAAGTTATGGCACTTGTGGTGTACTTTTGCCCAATTTAATCTTTCATGACAAGCCAAATAAAGGCAAACAAGAAAATAACAAAAGACAAGAGGAGCAATTCTGTCCTATGCTGGTCGGCCACACTAGGGAGGGCACAAAGGACCAAAATGCCCTTCCACACAATAAAGAGATCTTCAAACACTTAGGGGTAAAAAGGCCTTTTTCTAATTTCCAATTCGAATTTCACTTTTCCTAGAATTTCCAAGCGAACCAATAACTAGGTGAGTTTAATGAGGTGACGTCCAATAGATTAGTCTTGATATCCTTAAAAGTTCGATACCTAAGTTTGGATTCTAATTCATGGCCAAAATCGATCAATTGCGACTTTAGTGTATCTCAAACTAACGGGCGGCTTTTAGGAGTTATGTGTATTCAACCCGTGGTTGATTCGATATCAAACAACGTTTAAGTTTACTCTAGCTATGGTGACTTCGGTTGTCATGTAATTGAAAAGGTAAATCTCTTGTTCCGATGGACACGTTAATTAGGAATTGGTCTAGGGTCGTTTGAAATTCATACAATGATTCACCCGCAATCCAATTATATAACATTGGCAAATCGTTCCATAACCATATCTTGATCAGTCTATAATGGCTCAAAATTGTCCCTCGTCAATCCTTATGGTCGAAGTGTCAAACCATGGTTGAGTCCTTAGGTCGTGCGTACTTAATTCCTAATTGGCATTTCCCTAGCGGTTAGTCTTCTCATGAGTGATCAATTCTGAGCGAGATTTAACTAAAAGTGCATCGCAGACATATTCATTTCATAAATCCCGAAAAATGGGTCGAATTTCAGAATGTCACATTCCCTCTTTCGCGGTCAAGTAATGCTTCGACTCATGACTATGCTTTGCAAACTACAAAACACCCAAGCAAACATCAAGCAAGTCTCGAGCACGGATCGGGTAAAAACACAAGTCAACAACATATCACAACATCCTATCCCAAGATTAAAGAACCTACTAACAACAACTAGACAAAAAAGGCAAGATTTAGTGGGGACCAAAGAGAGAAAATGGTGTGAGGAAGAGTGAATGGCCAAATGAAGGTGTGTGGGGGCGTGAGAATGGTGGTTGGCCGAGTGGGGTAGGCGTGAGAAATGGTGGGGTATGCATGAGGAAGAAGGGCCAAGTGGGGACACTTTCCTATTATAGTGTGGCCTACAAAATTAATTATGAAGAAGGGGCCAAAAGTCTAACTAATGATGGAGGTGGTCTTGAAAGTCTTTGCCATAAATAATCTTCTTCCTCAAGCCTTTAACTTGGGCCATTCATTCCTTAACGTGGCTTCCAAGTTGTTAAGTAGGGTCATCATGCCCCATTAGGCCATTTAAGATCAAGGCTTCAATGATGACATTTCTAGACTTATTTTTGGCCTTTCTTCCTTGTCTTGGGCATGAGACACCTTGTCTTCACCTTCAAGATACTCAATTATTGGTCATGGTCTCTATTATTGGTGTGGGTCTCTATCATGGGTATCTTGTAAGATAAGCTCCATTATTAGCCAAGTTGCAAGAGAAGTTGCCAATAATGTTATTGACTTGGCTAAGTCAATTTGTCCTCTTCTTCATGAAGCCTTTGGGCGTGTGGCTTGTGCTCTTCCTCAAGAACACTCAATAATTAGTGCATACTACTTAACTTAATGGCTCATCTTTTTCTTGGACACTAAAATTCACTTAATGTCTAATTTAAGGGGCAACTAAAATGAATGTAAGTTTTATGTCCATTCGCAATTGACCATCCCATTCAGCCCGAGGTTCGGGTTTGAAATATGCCCGAGTATGACCGGGCATAACCGAGCCAAAGACTGGTTTAAACGACGCAAGGCCTGTTTGGCCAGGCCTAACTGGGCACACGGCCGGGCTGCACAGGCGTAGGGCCGGGCTATACAAGCACCGTGCTGGCACATGTGCCGAACTCAGGAACTGGCACACGGCTAGGCACAGGGCCTAGCTCATGGCCAATCCTGATCGGCATTGGATGGGTACTAGCCGAAACTGATGGGCACAAGAGTTAGAACAAGTGTTAGGCACAGTGGCTGGCATACGGTCGGGCACGGGACCAGGCACGTGGCCGGACTGACGGGCACATGGCTGGTCCAAGGCCTAACTTACACGGCCGACACAAAGCCTGGTCCGCGGTCAAGCGGTAGGGCTCCTGGCCTGGTCCATGGCCTGTCCAAGGCCTACCCGACTCATGCAATGATCCAAGGCCAATTCGCGATCGGTCCATGTTCAAGCATCAACGATCTATGATCGATCATCAGTTGTCATGTAGTCGCATGGAATCGATCACAACGGAATCGTTCCATGATCACCCGTGACTGGTGCATGGCCGAGCGGAATCACCCACGACCGATGCATTCCCACGCGGTATCGATCCATGATTGTCCGTTAATCAATTTGATTCATGATTGTCCCACTGCCGACCCTTATGGTCAAGTGGTCAATCCATGGTCGAATCACTCTAATCGACTTGCATGATTAGGGAGTCGTTTCACTGTCGATCCCTTAACCAATCCATGGATGATCCTTCAATCGAACCATGACCGATCCCTTAGATACTTGTTTCGACCAAACCGATTGGTCCATGGCTGCCCTCGGATCGGTCCACATACCAATTCCCTAGCCATTTCCCTTAATCAATTCGGGGTCTGAACCGTGGATGTCACGGTAACAATACCGTTATACTCCGGCCATAATCCGTGAATAATTATTCTCCTCATTCTTGTCTTGGAGATGGTATTTTGAGGATCTAACTTTGAAATTTATTCACAAAGAGATTTAACTTTGGAAAAGTATTGACTTACCATCATATTTTGTTGTGAGATTGAGAGGGGCTTGTGTTCCAACCTTTGTAACTTGGCATCGTTCGTCCTCGCAAATAGCGCTATCAAATTATCCTATGCCTTATTCAGGGTCTTTGCGCTCTTGATGTGTTGTAACACCTCATCTTCAACAGTTACAGCAAGGACGTAGAGAGCCTAAGCTGCTTTGATGTTCCATTTTCTTAACTAGCTATTGTTCATGGGTGGTGTGGTGTTGACGCCGCCAATGATATCCAACAAGTCTTGACCCTGCAAGTAATACTGCATGCGGGTACTCCAATTATTATAATTGAAACTATTGAGCTTCTCGACGTCGTTCACCAAACTTGATGAATCCGCCATCGTAACTTGGTTATAATGCCTAGCACTTCATCAAGTAAGCTTGGTCCTAGACCAACCGGCTTCATAGTCCTTGACTTGTGCACTAGTAGACTCCGACGTACTCTGGTCCCTGACCGCCTGCTCGTGAACAATGGTCCCTGACCACATCTTTGCATACCACGATCTCAATTGCTGGGTTCATGGTCCTCGAACGCTTGCTCTTACAATGGTCCCAGGCATCGTGGGCTCTGATACCAATTGTTGAACTTTAGAGGTACAACTCTGATACTAATTGTCGCGACCTAAATTTCTCATGCTAATAAATTATTAAGACTAAGCCTAACTCAGACCCTCCCAAGCCCTACCAATTCGTAACTTAGGATTTAAGTTTTTAACATACAAAAGTGTTCATGCTTGGAGTCGCCACTAATCTATTTGCGGTATGTCGATTAGAAACCTAAATAAAACATAGGGAGATATGTTTTATTCCTACGAACCAGAGATTCTAAGCTCGGGGACTTGGTTACACTAGATCTAGTCTAACGTCCTTTCGGTACCTTTTCTTTTAAAAAATGTTTATGCAAGCAGTATGGATCCATTTTATTACCTAATTATTAACATGTGAGGTGTTCATGCGGGTGCACAAACCACCAATTTAACACCGAAGAAAGCAATAAATAGATTACAAGATTAGGAGAATGACGTACCTTAATGCAACGCAAGCATTTGCATTGTTAGTAGAAAATCATATAGACAATCTTACTATGATTTCTAATTAACAAAGCAAGGCACTCAATGTGTTCTTTAGGGTTTGCGCTTTATTAAAATGCAAACTAACATATATGCAATGACGTGCAAAAATGACATGCGATTGATGCAACCTAGCATGCGAACTATATGTCATGCGTCGACGTGATCTAATTCTAGTGACGGATAAATGATTTATTTTTGGCATTTTTCCAATGAAATTCGGAATAAAAAAAATGCCTAAAATAACATGCAATTTAAAAACTTCTTTTTTTGATATTTTTTATTAAAATTCGAAATTAAAAGTTACTCAAGTTAAGAATGCAATCTATCATAATCTATCCTAAAGTAACTCATTCTTTTTGGGATTTTCATGGAAATTCGGAATCTAAAAATAACCTAAATAATCTATTAGGATTAGAATAATACCTAATTTAAACTAGGAAATAAATTATCTTAAGTCCTAATTTAAATTAAATAATTATCCCATCTTCTAGATACATTTAGGATTCCCTAAACATGCAAAACCTCTACACTACAAAAAAACAAGGGATTAGCGACGAATTTTGCGACGAAAAATTTGGCAAAATCCGTCGCTAATCGAATTTGCGACGAAATTAGCGATGGAAAAAATTCTGTCGCTAATTTGGCGTCGCAAAATTTTGCGACAGAAAATTTCAATTTCAGTCGCTAAATTGCGACGGAAAAAAATTCGTCGCAAATTAGCCACGAACTTTATTCGTCGCAAATTAGCCACGAACTTTATCCGTCGCAAAATTCGTCACAAAATTCGTCGCAAATTTCGTCGCAAAATTCGTCGCAAATTAGCCACAAACTTTATCCGTCGCAAAATTCGTCGCAAATTAGTCACGAACTTTATCCGTCTCAAAATTCGTCGTAAATAATTCATCGCAAATTAGCCACGAACTTTATTCGTCGCAAAATTCGTTGGAAAATTAATCGCAAAATTGGTCGCTACTTATTCGTCGCAAATTAGCCACGAACTGTATTGGTCGCAAAATTCGTCGCTAAATATTCATCGCAAATTATACACCATTTGGGCCATCAAATCTTGTCCATAGCAATAGCTACGCATTAATGAATATCATGTAATACATTCAAAACAATCAAAGGACACGAGACAACCATAGATTTCGCTTCAGAAATAGAAAACGAACAAACCAAACACAATGCCATATAATTGAAAAATATAACTGAAGGAAAGATGCTAGTCCGCAAAAAATAATGATATATGCAAAGTTGCAAAGTCTGACATGATGCTATTTGATATCCAATCTTATAATACATTCAAAACATTCAAAGGAGGCGGGACAACCAGAGATTCTGTTTCAAAAACGAAAAATCGACAAACCAGACACAAGATTGGGCAGCTTTGGTACTCAGCAGGACACCAGAAGCAGTCACTTTTATCGACACCTGATGAAGTGTGGATACATAAATAAAGATATTTAATCAGTCCAGAATATAAAAGAAGCGTTTATGCATGGATGTGGAACTAGGTATAAAAAAACAAGTAGGAGGGTTAACAAAAAAATGTTTCAAGACGAACATCAATGTTCTTACATATGAATATGAGTCAACTTTGACATCCACGGTAGTTTTTTCACCCTTGTAAACCGTATTTCTGTCACCTACGAAAAATTAGATCCTTCTCCAAACAGCATTCAATAGTTTAATGACTTAGAGAGGTGAATTACCAACACCAATTCCCAGGAAGAGAGGACTCAAAGTCAATTAAGGCATGTATTTCTACAATGTTCAAATATCATGATTTTTTGTAACAAGCATGTCATCCTGGGATCTCTAAATTTTCAGTTTTTCGTAAGCAAAGAACCTAGTTGTAAGAAAGTTGTGCACAAAAAGTAATTGTAGGGCAGGAACATATTGGGCAAACTGCACTTATGGCACAAAAGATTGTGAAGCAAGCTTACTCCCAATTTTGGAAATTTTAACTAGAAAGGAAGGACCGAGAAAATCATCATCATCATCAGCAATCTCAGCATCATTGTGTCGCTCATCATTGTGCCCATCACCTATTGGATTGGCGGGAGGTACAGGAGGAACCGCATCGTGATCGAGGTTGAGGTGTCGCATAACGATTTGCATTTGTTATTTCATTCCTCTTATTTCTTCGTCCTTCTCTACAAGTATATTTTTCAGTTGGTTCAATTCTTGGGTCATTTGCTCCTCAAATCGTGTCCTCCTTAGAACAGCAAGATTGGAGGATGAAGTTGCAGCATGATTCGTCGTGTATACCCTTGACAAGGATCCCATCCCAAATATTTTTCCTTTTTTCATCCCACCCGTTGCCTCCACCCATAATGACATACTGTCAACTGATGGCTCAGACGCAGCAACACCATAACCACCACTAGCATTGCTCATTAAAAGTTCATCATATTTTTCCTACATTAACAATATAGATGAAAATAAAATAATTTCATATATATAACTACCATAAATATTAAAAGCATTCACGATTTTCATTCTAGTTTCCATAAAGTCCAAAGTATAACCTTACATACCTTAATAGCTTTTGCTCGATCGCCAGTCCATGTCTTATCTTTTTTTTGAAATGTGCGTTCAAATGTAGCTGCAAATGTCGGTTCCGTCTCCAATTCATGTGCCTACAAAATGTAAACATGAGTAATTGAATTAAATTAACTTATAACTTATTTAACAGACTTACCATTTGTTTTCGATGCTCCCCAATGTTGATAGAGCCCCCATCATATGTGGCAGACCCTTCACTAGAACTAGAAGATCGATTCTTTTTATTCTGCTCACTGATTTGTTGATTCTTTTCAGTTTCCCAAATTCTGTTAATTTCCGTCCAATTGTCAGCTGTAATGAAAGCCGGCTTCACTTGCTTGATCTTCGCTCTATTCATCACATTTCGTATGTGATCACTGACTTTCTTCTTAAAAATTCTTCTCACTTTATTCTCTTCCTCTTCATCCCACCTGAACTTCCGCTGCAATCAATACACAAACAACTGAAAGTTATTATGATGGTCACATATCCATTACCATGCACCAGACAATTCGACGATAGATTTTGTAAAGTTCATCTCGGGGAAAATATCTGGTCCCTTTAGTATCGAAAACTAAAGAGTTGTTCTGGTCCTTTTACATCATTCTTGACCATCAATATACTACACCGAACTTAGTTGGTGAGAAAATAGAATATCTAAAACTTACCTTGAACTCATTCCATCACAAATATTTCACTTCTTGTAGAGCACTGCTGTAATTAATATACTGCCCCATCTAATAGTTTTGGACTATATTATTCAGTTCCCTCACAACAAACATAGCATCCGTGAATCTGCAAACATACAGATATTGTGCAACATCGACAATTCAGTTGACATCCATATCTAAAACCATAAATATTACATATACTTAAAAAAAATGAAGTACTTACGAATCTCCACATGAGCATATCATGATTCGGTTATCTTCTTCACCTGTGTTTCCCTCATTATTCGATTGTTGCGCTGAATAATAAGGTGGAACGGAAGGAGATGGAACTAAAGGAGATTCAGTTCGCATGTGTCCAAGTCCCTTAACATGTTCTTGAGGGTTGGAGGAAGAGCCAACGTGTCCATGTTGTCCATCAGCATATAGTGGTTAAGGGTCAGATGAAAGGGCAGGGGAAGAGGAAAGGGACGGGGACGAGGACGAGGAAGGGGTTGGTCTTCTATGCATGTGACCTCCACGTTTATACTGACAAGTAGGAAGGTTAGACAAATATGTAAAAAAATATGAACACGTATTAGGGACACATAATGACATACATGACGAAGCTTACCATTTTATTTCAGAGAGCAAGAGATAAAGTTGAGGCTTTTCCAAAGCAGAAAATGTATCCTTTTAATTAGCCAATGCCGAGTGTTTATGACGTGCAATTTCCTACGAACAAATATACTATGAATCTCACTCATTTTGATATCAAACATTAATATATGATCACGATATGCCATGCTAAGCCAACAATAGCCATAATTAACCACACGATCCACTTTCAAACCACACGATCATTCATCAAGTACAAGATCAACCATGAAACATCAATTTCAGCCACATGATCTTCGTTTTCGGCCACACGATCATCAATCAACCCATACGATCGGGCCATAGTTAACCAATCAGCCACAATTAAGCAAATCAACCACACGATTAAACTAATTAACCATACGATTGGCATTAAACAACTAATCAACCATACGATCGTCATTGAACGCTTAATCGGCCACATGATCGACAAATTAACCAGGCGAACATCGATCAAAGCCACATGCAATCCTGAAATCGGCCCCTAACTTAGCCAACCAATCCGACACTAAACAATCCCTAAATAAGTCCGATTAATACCCATTATACTAGGTAGGATTTAGGGAGTCGCTTACTTGGTTCAAGGCCAAGAAAAACCAAACAATGGGGCAAAATGGCCGGTCGGCCAGTGGCGGGCTCGGCGCGGGCGCTGGCGCAAGTGGCGGCTAGTCGGCCAGGCGCTCGGAACGGCGCTCGGCCACGGCCGGGCGAGCTGGGCGACGGACGGGCGAGCGGCTGGGCAAGAGGATAGGCCACGGGCGAGCTACCGGGGGCAGGCGACGATGGCTCGGCGGCGACGGGTGACGGCTCGGCTATGACGAGCGAGCAGGCGACGGAGGCTCGACCAGAACAGGGGAACTCAGTGGCGACGGCGAACGACGGTGGAGCTGGGTGACGACGGCGTCGGACAGCTGCTGGGCGGCGACAGCGACGGCTACGAGCTCGGGCGAGGCGCGCGGGCGAGCTGGGCGGCGGCGAGCTCGGCCAGGCGAGCGGCGAGCACGCGGGCGGAGCGGCGACACTCGCGGCTGCGAGCTGCCGGGCGCGCAGGCGACAACGGCGACAACGGGCTGGCGGTGGGGACAACGCACGGCGGCTGGGCAGCGCCGGGTCGCGGCGGACACGGCAGCGAGAGAGCTACTGCTTGCTCGCGGAGCGGAAGGGGAAGGCAGTCGACAGAGGGGGGCACAGCGGCGGACAGGCGGCGTAGCTGGGCAGAGGCGGATGGCCGGACGGCAACGCGACGGCCGGACGAACGGCGGCGCATGGAGGACGGCGAATGGCGATCGACGGTGAGCAGCAAGGAAGAATGAAGCAGAAGCCGCGGCGAAGAGGAACGAAGGAGGAAGAAGAAGAGAAAAAAAAGAAAAGAAAGAAAAAGAAGAGAGAGAGGGAAGGAGTCTGCATGGGACAGAGGGGGAGGGGATGTGAGCGTGAGGTTGCGTGCGGCAGAGGGGAGAGGGAGAGAGAGAGAGGGAAAGAAAGTCAATATGCACTCAAGTGGAAGCGGACATTTTTCGAATCCTTCGCAAATTTGCGATGAATTTTGCGACGGATTTGAAAAATGTCCACGAATCCACATTTCCATCTCATTCCAAAAAATGTCCGCGAATTTTGAATCCTTCGCAAATTTGCAACGGAAATTGCGATCGATTCGAAAAATGGCCTTTATCAACATTTCCGTCGCAAATTTGCGACGAATTCGAAAATGGCCTTTGTAAACATTTCCGTCGCAAAATCCGTTGCAAATTTGTGACGGAATCGAAATTCGCGGCCATTTTTGGAATCCGTCGCAAATTTGCGATGGATTTTGCAATAGAAATGTGGATAAAGGCCATTTTCGAATCCGTCGTAAATTTGCGACGGATTTTACGACGGATTCCACATTCGCGGCCATTTTTCAAATCCGTCGCAAATTTGCGACGGAAATGTAGATAAAGGCCATTTTGGAATCCGACGGAAATGTTGATAAAGATCATTTTGGAATCCGTCGCAAATTTGCGACGGATTTTGCGACGGAAATGTTGATAAAGGCCATTTTGGAATCCGTCGCAAATTTGCGACGGATTTTGCTACGGAAATGTGGATAAAGGCCATTTTCGAATCCTTCGCAAATTTACAATGGATTTTGCGACGGATTCCACATTCGCGGCCATTTTTCGAATCCGTCGCAAAACTTGCGACGAAAATGTTGATAAAAGCCATTTTGGAATCCGTCGCAAAATCCGTCGTAAATTTGAAACGGATTCCACATTCACGGCCTTTTTTTCGAATCCGTCGCAAATTTTGCGACGGAAATGTTGATAATTGCGATGGAAATGTTGATAAAGGCCATTTTGGAATCCATCGCAAATTTTGCGACAGAAATGTTGATAAAGGCCATTTCCGAATCCATCGCAAATTTGGGACGGATTCCACATTTGCGGCCATTTTGCGACGGATTCGAAAAATGGCCGCGAATTTCACTTCCGTCACAAATTTGCGACGGATTCGAAATTCGCGGCCATTTTTGGAATCCGTCGCAAATTTGCGACGGAAATGTTGATAAAGGCCATTTTCGAATCCGTCGTAAAATTTGCGACAGATTTTGCGACGGATTCAATGGCCGCAAATTTCACTTTCGTCGCTAATTCTTCGATGAATAAGTTTTTGTCGCAAAATGAGCGACGAAATTAGCGACGATCCAAATCCAATGGAAAATAGAATATCGCAAATGTCATCGCACGAATAATATTTGACTTGCCTTCATTTAGTGACGAATTTTCCGACGATCAATTACATTAATAAGAATAATCAACAACAACAATAATAACAACAACAATAATGATAATAACAATAACAATAATAACAAGAACAATAATAATAATTATGACAACCAAAATAACACGTGTCGCAATAATAATTACACATCATCAGTGTTTTGTCGCAAAAATTTTAATCTTCATGTTCGTCTTCTCCTTCGTCTTCGTCTTCGTCTTGATCTACATCTTCGTCCTCGTCTTGATCTTGATCTTGATCTTCATCTTCTTTATGAGCATCATCTTCATTATCGGTCTCAAAATCAGATTTTGTACCACCTTCTACATTTAATTTGCAAATTTCAGTTGGATCCACATCTATCATTGCTCCACATGGATCTCGTAAAGTTGGAATGTTATATTCCTCATTTTCAACCTTGTTACAAACTTCCTCTTGTTGATAGGCTCTATCCTTCCAGTGTTCCTCAATTTTTCTCCGTGCTTTGATTTTACATACAGCCCACCAATCAGCTTTGTTACGTTTCAAACTAGGATATGATGCATAACATACTTGAATTGCTTGTTGTGCCAAGACAAATGGTTCATATTTCATTTATCTTTTTTTGTGACTTATTTCAACCAAATTAAACTTCGTATGCACCTTCGTTCCTTTGACGGGGTCGAACCACTTGCACTTAAATAACACAACCCGCATTAATGGTCCATGGTACTCTATCTCTATGATTTCATCAAACAAGCCATAAAAATCATCTTTTGAACTGCCACCATTGGATGACCGAATACACAAATCACTATTCATTGTGGCTTTTCCCATTCCATATTCTTGAGTGTGAAAATTATATCCGTTTATGAAATATGCTGGCCAACTTCGTACTCTTAACTTTGGACCCCATGATAGATGATATAGCAATCTTTGCTCTCCAAGTTCATCATGAGCTCTCCAAGTTCATCATGATTACTGTGAACCTAAGGTTACACACGCAGAGTCAATAATATATATTTTAATAAATGATGTATAAAATATTAATAACTTAATTGTGGTCCATAGGCAACTTACATATGTTTTGAACCATGATGCAAATTGTTCATCGTACAAACGGTCAAACTCATTTGGTGGTAGTCCATACATTGAAGTTTGGAAAATCCTAGTAATAAATACCATTTATATATTAGCAAATATTTGACACACAATACATATATTTGTAAATTTACACTTACTCGAAGTATGGCTCGACTTCTGGACAGTTCAGTAAAATATATGTATGGGCTGCATGCCATTCTTCGCCTGTTAAGTAACGAAACTTACATGCGCCGCTTGGTCGACCCAGATAATTGAAAATAGAGAATGATTTACAATTGGGATCAATGGGGCCCTCATCATTTCTGCCTGCTCTCCGCCTCTTGCACTGCACGTGCAGCTCAAAATAGTACAATGCAAATGTTGTCACTTCTTCCACAATATATGCATTACAAATTGAAGCTTCAACACATGCCTTATTCTTCACTTTTTTCTTCAAATGATATAAAAATCTAGTTGCAATAGAAAGAAGCTTATCGGAACATAATATAATAAAGTAATTTGAACTTTATTTTAAAAAAAAAATTTACCTCTCAAATGGATACATCCATCGAAATTGGACGGGACCTGCAACTTTGGCCTCATAAGGCAAGTGAACTAAGAGATGCTCCATCGAATCAAAAAACGATGGAAGAAATATCCTTTCTAAGTTGCAAAGAATAATTGGAATATCTCTCTCTAGTTTCTCCATGTATGATGCTTTTAACACTGTCGAGCAAATATCATGCAGAAAATTACTTAACTCTGTAATGGCGCCCTATATAAAGTTCGGTAAAACTTCCTTGAAAGCTATTGGAATTAGTCTTTCCATAAATATGTGGCAATCATGACTCTTCAAACCTGTCAACTTGCATTCATTCAAATCAACACATCTCCCGAGGTTCAAAGCATATCCATAAGAAAACCGCACATATTTCAACCATTGACAAACAACTCGTCTCTGCTCCTTATCCAATGTATAAATTGCTTTTGGTTTTGGTCCCCTGCTACTTGCATCCACATCTAGTGTTGGCCGATCACAAATATCTCTCATATCTTTTCTTGCATTCAAGTTGTCTTTTGTTTTTCCGGTGACATCCATCACAATATTTATGACATTGTCGAAAACATTCTTTTCTATGTGCATGACATCAAGATTATGATGAATAATATGGGCCTTCCAACATGGTAGATCCCAAAATATACTGCGTTTAGTCCACTTATGTATACTTCCATACGCAATAGTCGTGCCGTGAGGGTTCTGAAGAACAGTTGGAAAGTCCTGCACTCGCTTTCAAATTTGATCACTGATCAACCTCAATGGTGGAGGTGTTCTTTCAGTCCTATTCTTGATGAACTCTTTTTTATTCCTTCTGAATGTATGATTTATCGGTAAAAATTGTCTGTGACAGTCAAAATAGCTGGGCTTCTTTCCATGTTTTAATCTAAATGACTTTGATCTCTCCAAACATATCGAACATCCTAAGATCCCAGCTGTACTCCATCCAGATAACATTCCGTAAGTTGGAAAGTCATTTATCGTCCAAAGAAGAGCAGCCTTCATTACAAATGTTTGATCGATAGAAACATCATATATAAAGACACCTTCATCCCATAGCCGTTGTAACTCTTCAATCAATGGTTGCATATAAATGTCAAAACATATAAGGTGTCTTCATGCACATACTAGGTGGAAGATTGTACGGCGTTAAGATAACTGGCCAACATGAATAACTTTTTCCTGATTTTCCAAATGGGGCAAATCCATCAGCACAGAGAACTAACCTGATGTTTCGAGGCTCTATCGCAAACTCAGGGTATGTTCTATCAAAATGTTTCCATGCATCTGCATCTGAAGGATGACACATTAGACCCTCTTCTGTTTCATGATTTGCATGCCAAGTCATGTGTTCAGCAGTGGCTTGAGACGCATAAAGCTTTTGTAATATGGGGATTAAGGGCAGATAAAACATTTACTTGCATGATCTACGCTTCTGATTACAACCCTGCCTCCTGTTAATCTTGTACCTAGGTTGGCTACAGAATTTGCAAGATTCTGCATTTTCATCATCTCTCCAATATAACATACAACCCCTACTACATACATCAATCCTTATAATCGGAAGACCTAAGTTATCCACTAGCTTTTTCATATCATAAAAATCACTTGGCATGATATTATCACGAGGCATTGTTTCCCGCATTACTTCAACAAAAGAGTTGAAGCAATCCGCAGACACATTATGCTCTGCCTTGATATTTAACAGTCTTGCTGCCACTGATAACTTAGTGTGGTTGTCACAATCTGCCCATAAAGGTTCATCTGCTGCTTTCAACACTTCTCAGAACTGATTAATGGAAAAGTTCCATTACACACATTCTCATCAAAACCCGTTACTCCTATCTCTTTCAATTGTGATGCATGACCAGTACCCACTTGTTCAAGTGTAAGAGTAAAACTAGTACTTGCATGGTTCGATTCTGAAATAAAATTCTGACCAGCTGCATCAATCACCATTCTCTCATATGGGTTCAATTGGTCATAATAGCTACATTCTTCCCTAACTAAAAAT
The DNA here is from genome assembly GCF_021117445.2 of Syzygium oleosum. NCBI lineage: Eukaryota > Viridiplantae > Streptophyta > Magnoliopsida > Myrtales > Myrtaceae > Syzygium > Syzygium oleosum. The sequence continues at coordinate 11,278,386 of NW_026607487.1, forward strand.
TGGTCATTTCTTCGATATCCTTCATCAGATATAAATGGTTCACCATGGTAAGTTCAATTATAATAGTTCGGAGTAAACCCAAATCTACAAAGATGTTCTCTAACTTTATCACACAAATGAAATTTACCATTACTGCACTTTTTACACGGACACCTTAACTTATTTCCATCCATGAACTCATATTTACTACTAGCAAAGTCTAAAAATAGTTTCAACCCAGTACGAAACTCATCGGTCAATCCTCGACGTCCATGTAAGTTCTTATTATACATCCAAGCCCTGTCTCTTTGCATTGTATCTGTATAAAAATAAAAAAATCTCGTAAAATATTAAAAATATCATATTTACTGTTCTTAATTAAAACCATAAAATTATAAAAATTAAAATTTTGTTTTTGACGCAACAATTACTTTGAAATTGAAAAAAATGAAAAAATTACCATGTAAAGAAGACTTACCCAAATATTTGACTGAAATCTTTGTAGTAGAAAGTGGTCAATTTGATGAGAATTGCAATGTTCACTTGGATTGCAAGACCTTCAAATGGAAACGTACTTAAAAAAAAAAGAAAAATCACTTAAGATTCATTTTTTAATAATTTTTTATTTTTTTCCGAATTTTTTTAAATTTTTTTTGTTTCTGTTTTTTCCCCTATATTTTTCTCCGGTCGCCGGTCCGGTGACCAGCTGAGGCCGGCGAGTTAGACCTCGCCGGCCATGGGCGAGGCCGCTCGGCCTCCCCCAGATCTGGGCAAGGCCGAGCTGCCTCACCATGGACGGCGAGGTCGACCGCCACACCTGGGCGAGGCCGCTCGGCCTCCCCCAGATCTGGGGGAGGTCGAGCGGCCTCGCCATTGCCGCCGGTTGACCTCGCTGTCGCCTAGATCTGGGCGACGGCGAGGTCGACGGCCATGGGGGGAGGCTGAGCGGCCTCGCCGGCCTTGAGGCGAGGCCGCTCGACCTCCCCCCATGGCCGGCAGGGTCTCGCCGGTCGCCTAGGAAAAAAAACAAAAAAATAGTCAATAAAATAAAAAATTTCGAATCCAGCGATGAATAGTTTTGCGACGAACCATATTCGTCGTCAATTAGTCACGAAGTTAGCTATGATACTTACCGGTAGAAAAGCTTTACCGAGATTGATTTGTGCACGCACGGATAGGTTTATCGAGAGAAACGAAAGAGGGAGAAGGAGGGCGAAAAGCGAGGGGAGATATGAGGAATCAGTACAGAGAGAGAGAAATTGACGGTGGGGGTGGATATCACGAAAGTTATTTTCCGTCATAAATTACAAATTAGCGACGAATTCGTTTTCGTCGCAATTAGCGAGGAATTTTTTCTCCGTCGCAAATTAGCGACGGTAAAAAAATCCGTCGCTAATTTCGTCGCAAAATAGTAAATTTCGTTGCATAAATTAGCGACGGAAAATAAATCCGTCGCTAATTCCGTCGCAAAGTAGCGATAACTAATTTTCCGTCGCAAATTAGCGACAACCAATTTTCCGTCGCTAATTTGCGACGGAATTAACGACAGATTTATTTTTCGTCGCTAATTTGCGACGAATTTTTATTTCGTGGCAAATTCCGTCGCTAATTTGCGACGGAAAAAAAAATCCGTCCCAAATTTCGTCGCAAATTAGCGACGAAAAATTCTCCGTCGCAAATTTCCGTGGCAAAATCCATGTTTTTTTGTAGTGTCTAATTTAAATCCTCACTAACATATTTTTTTATTTTCTTTATTAAAAAAAAAGAAATCAAACAAATATAACAACCGCATTCAACAATCCACGCAATCCGCAAGATTCTTCTTATGAAAATTTGAATTAGGAAAAGAAATCAAACTAACAGTCATATCTATAGGGTTATAGATATCGACGGAAAGCTGATTGTTTGAGTTTGGAAAGCGAATAAAATCTATTATCGTATCCAAGTGATTATGGATAAGATAACGATTTTCCGTATCGCCGCGTATCATACCTTAGGGTATCTTAGAATATTGCGGTTATCGCAAATATTATCCTAAGGTATCTAATCAATCACGCAATATTCACGAAATATTCAAAATATTCAAACTAAGAATTAAAAATATTTTGAAAATATACCGGATAGAGATTTTTACCTGATTTGCAGATTACTTTCTAAATTTGAATCACCGGCGGATCGGGATTGCGGAATGGGCAATGGCAGGTGACCAACAGCGGCTCGGGGGCAGCTCGGATTGCGGTGGCTGATGGTGGTGGTGCCGCCAGTGCTGGATGGCTTGGAAAGAAGCTGATTTGGCTCAGCGAGCACGGCAAGAAAGTCGAGAGCTCACTGGATCGCTACCGAAAATTCGCTGCTGTGTGGACGTTGCTATGGTATTCAAAGGAGGACCTCCGGGAGTTGTCCAAATTGATTGAGACACGCCAGACCGGGACTGTGACGGTGCTATGGTGGTTGGCAACGAGCACTACTTCCGCTGGATCGCTGTGCTCAACGTCGGAGAGGATGAGCTCGCTGAGAATCAGCAGAAAATCGTCTAGAATTACTGGAAACTGCTCGGGATCACTGGCTGCTATCTCTAGGCGCTCGCTGATTGGTGGAACAGCGTCTCAGACGTGAAGGGCTGAGGAAGGGACAACTCCGGATGTTGGAGGCGCGGAGGTGCCGAGTGGGACGTGATATCATCCGTAGGAAATAAAGCAACAATTATTCATGAGGTGGAGTCAACACATGGCAGTCAAGGGAGAGCTTCTTTGAATGTGTCCCATGTCTTCTTCTCTGTGACCGTGCTTCTCCGAATGTGTCCCTCTCTTCACGATTTTCTTTTTCTCTCAATGGTGGCCGTGGATGTCTGTGTTGTGTGTCCTCACTCCGAGAGAATCCTCAATGAATGTATTTATAGGTAAAGCTTAGGTTTTTTGCTTGCAATTATTTCCTATTTTGATTCAAAGAAAATATTGCAATATCTCTGTGATAATGTCAATTCATTCAATGATAATATCAAGATTAACAAATCAATATTTTCCAACTCGATAATTTCCAATGAAAATTTTAGCTCTTATAATGTTCATGGGCTTGGCCAAGAATTTTCTTGAACGCGGGCTTAGTTCAATTTCATTAAGTTCAGAGCCGTTCACTCGAGTCCATCCACCGCTGATCCGATAAATATTCAAACTATATAGGTCTAATTAACTATTAATGAAAATGCAGTGGATGGACTAATTGTTGAGTATCAAGTGGAAACTCCTTTCGCTAAGCAATCATTTTTATTATAGGAAGATCACTCAACTATACTCAATATTTTGTTTGGGAACTTCACAAGATACTCTCTCACAATGCTCACACGGGAGTGTTTGCCTCACTCTTTTCTTTCCTCTCTACACACCCACGCTCTCTCTACTTACGCCACTCGCTAGACAACACGACACACTCTCTACAATACTCTACATCACATGGAGCACTAGCTCATATTTATAGTGTGCGAAGTCGGTGAACTAACCAACTTCCCTATCTCTCTAGACAATTCCACTACAAAATATCTCTGACACTAATTATTACACTACAACTTGCTTGGATGAAGAGACATAGAGAGAGATTTGGGAAGAGAGAGAAGTCTGGACTAGCCAGGAAGGACGAGGAAAAAATCCAGAGAGAGAGGAGGTGATTTCCTCAACACAAACGAGAGAACTAAACTGATCATAAAGACAATGTGGAATAGCTAATGACGTAGCAGGAAGCGCAAGAGCTTGATGTTGATCTTGTTTGCTCTGATACCATGTAGCGATTTAAGACGAACATGGAAGAGACAAAGAAAAGAGATGATGAACAAAGGTTTTACATAGTTCAATCGACCAAGAAAAAAAGTCAAGCCTACATTCACAGTAGAAATCCCCATATTTCTTAGTTTCTATGGGAAGATTCGTTCTCCTTAAATAAAAAAATAGTACATCATAGTTGCTAAACATAACTTATGATATTTATGGTATATACATTAGACCTCGATCCTCGATGTTATCATAACTTGTGGCAAGTTTATCTTGCTAACAGGTTACTTATCCAAGCTAGACTTAAATAGAATAAGAACCTTTCGTTAAAAATAGCAAAAGAAAGACATAACGCCCCCATCCGCAGCGTCTATCTCCATTGCGTGGCATCTGCACCACCATTGATATAGATGGTGGCGCCATTGGTGACTACAACATAGAGGTCACTTGAGTGTCTTTTCATTATTTTAGTGACCGCAGGAGAGTCACGAGGCCCGCAACCTCTGATTGTTGTGACAACTCATGATAGTCTCGCACTCTTTGCCTCTAATTTTTCTCTCACAAGGGGACATTGCAGTGGTTGGTAGCCACTACAGTAGCGGCGACGTCGTCGTTGCTTCAATTTGTAGGTAGGTTTTCCTCTTTCCGTGCCTTCTTCAATTATTTCAATGAATTTCTTTTATTTTTTCAATCTTAATCTAGATGCACCAAACACTTTGGGGATCAAATATGCTAATACATACAATTGAGAGATTTTTATTTCTATTTTATCTAATCGTATTTGAGTTCTTTGTCTTACGACCAAATGTAGCCTTACTAGAGTCTGATACCTGGTCTTGGTGTCACCGTCTCTACCTTGTTGACTAGGTGGACACCCAAGTATTACGGTAGATTGAAATTGAAGAATACTTAGGGCTCATTTGATTATTAAATGAAATGATGAGAATTAAAAAATTCAACATTTGTTGAGATTAAGCTTGTCCGATAGTGATTTGAAAAATTCAATCAAATAAAAACGACTCAACGGAATAAGTAAGGAAGAGCTTACTAAATTAATTATATAAAGAAAGTAATTGATAACATTTAGAATCTTTCCAATTATGTTACTAAGAGCTACCAAACAATGATCACAATTTCCTACGTGCTAAAATTTTCAAGGGCTTTTATTTTTCAATGTTATAAAGCCACTTAGTCTAATTCAATTCATTTCGAAGGACCATAGCTGCTCCGAGGGTGGGAAAATTATTAACCTGAGCCATGGGTTAGGCGTGGACAGGCTCGAGGCTCGGGTTGGGCCTTAGAGAAGCATTTCAAGCTCTAAATTATTAATAAATTTTCAATTTAATCACTAAACTACGTGAAAATGTTAAAAGTCGTCCCTCCGTTAATTCAAGTCAACAGAATTTGCTAATGTGATTCCCAATCTGTTAAGTTTGAACGATGGATAACAAAAAAAAAAGTTACACGAGGTTTATTCAAGTAAGATTTATCTCGAATTAGGATATAATGATCCACATCACCAAATAACTATGAATCTGTTAATGCCCCAATTTTTTTCCCTTTTCCAAAGTAGATAAATAACATAATAAACATGTTGAAATCATCATTTTTAAAGATCCAACTCAACATATGATAATCCACGTCATCCAATACCTTCTTATTTGTCCTTTGAACAAAGGGTACATCGAACATTTATTGACGGTTCACGGACTGCAATGGAAAACAAAAGTTCAAGACGGCATTGAACCACTTGTGTCATTTCTCCTCTAATTATTTATCATTTATTTTGCTTGCTTATTTGGAAATGATTTGGCAACATGACAATTGGTGGGGTCTATCAAAAAGCTCCAAGTCACAAGATAACAAGCAGAAACAATTCTCAAGAATGTCAACAATTGAATCTCTCTGGGGCCAATCTGCTCTTAGGCCGCTCTTAGAATAATTTACCTGATGCTTTATCCTTGTATCCTGGTTTCCTGAACAGTGCTCTATAAGCACGAGCATTCAATCTCCCTGTCTTCATCTGGGTAGAAGCTGGTTCTTCTTCATTACTTTTGCTGGAATCCTTATCTTCCACCTTCAATTGCTTTGCATTATTCTCTTTCTTTTGCATTTGGTTTTGCCTATCAGATGACTCCGACCTTCTAGCAGACTTCTTTGATATTGGAGAATTTGAGGAATGCCGCAGTTTCTTGCATCTCTCGGACCTCCTCACTGGACTTGGCATACTTTGTCTCTTCACCCTCTCGGGATCCTTAGAAACTGAAGTAGGTGGTGTTTGCTTCTCAAGTTGCTCCGACTTTCGAGTAGTCGGAAAGCTTGGAATCATTGGTTTCTTGGATGATGACACCCTGGTTGACCTTCTCAGTCCATAGGAATCTGATGCAAAGCGTGATGTACTCGATCCCTTACCACCGCTATGCACCTTGTTTGTACATTCATCCCTAATTTTGCAACCGGATCGAGTTTGACTTGCCATATTTTTATCTGCAAATCACGAAAACTTCAATAAAACATTTTATCATTAATTATCTGTGCCTAATAGATGCTTCAACATGTCCTTAGGAATACTCTTTGAAAATCTTCATATAAAACATATAGCTAATTACAGAGTTTCCAATCCCCAAGATAGTCAATAAAGAGCGCCTCAAAATTCAAACTACAGAAGTATACTAGACGGAAAACCCAGAATATACACACAACTTAACTATTCTTATGATGTTCATGGACTCCGCTGAATGGACATTTACAACATATATACCTGCGAATTCAATAACACACAGCCCTAAAGAGTTTTCTGGGTCGAATCCCTAAAGAGTTGAACGGTGGCACTTGTACTATCAAAACAAGAGTAAATCAATACTGCTTCATCGAGCACAAAATTTTGCCCACTTCAAATCCTGTTCTTTTGTTTCAGTTGTCACACCCCGGCAACCAAAGGAGCCATAGAGGTCCACCGCTATCTTTTCTCTCTCCTTGCATTCTCTAGGCATCCAAAAAGCATGATATGTGCACAGTCAATTCTGATATGCATGTCTTTTCGTGTTTCTAACGATTAGTAATGACCTCACTTCACTAGGCCCCATTTTGTTTCAATACTCCGGTGCAACACGAAGCCGCTGACATCAAAGCAATCCAAAATTCAACCTTTCTTCACAGGTCAGATCACCAGAAATAAAAGGTGAATTAAACTCAGACAATGTGGGATTTCTAGAAGAATTGCTGAAAAGAATGCCGCATCCCAAACCACAAGACATACAATGAAAAGATAGAAATCCACAAAACATGAGATTTCTTACATGCATAAGCGTAACAGATTGACTTGCATTAATTGCAATTGTTCTGGCCTAGACTCAGCTGTAAACCCTTTACATAAAAAACATACCGAGATCAAACTTGAACCTTCACATCCAAAAATTCTTTTTAGAACCAAAATAAAGGGTCAGTTTGGAGTGAGCTTTTATCATTTACTTTTGACATTTTTGACAATTTTTTTTAAAAAAATACTCCAGCTCATGCAATTTGACTCTAATTTAGCACGGAACACCAAAAACATTTCAAAACATACAAAGATTAACGTGTAGATTCGCATATACTATTTTCATAATTTTGTAGAGTTTAATAATATTCAAAATTTTGTTAAGGAAAGTCGATGAGTAAATTTTTGCTTGGAATAAGACGCTACAATCGCACCCTTACTTTAAAAATAAGGAAATATCCCACCGCAAACCAACAGAGATGCACGAGAGATATTTTGATTTCAAAGACGAGGAAGTACAGCCGCTCTTTCAACCATATCCAAGGTTGACTTCTATGTGCTTGACGAGGCATGGGTTGGAGTTTTGACAGTTAAACACATACACAAAGCACGCGAGCCAAGGTAATCAGAAACAAACACAATGCACTTACTCAACTCAAAGCAAAGCAATGGAGAAACGAAAAGAACCTTCGGGTCTTTCGATACCACTACAAACTTCTTGCCTCGGAGTCATATCAACTACCGAAAAAAAAACTTTAATCCCAACACTACGGTCAAAAGCATTGCGGTCGCAGGATTCACTAAGAGACAAGAGCATCTACAGACACAAAAAGAAAAGAGTTGATCAACCCCAAAGCATGTTTCTCTAAAGGAACCGTCAGACACAAACTTAAGGATCTGCATGCATGAATTTTCAGTCACGACCGTCAGTTTGCTGAGAAAAGAAACAAAACGAAGCCCCTACATCTCCACGTTACGGCATTCACGCCACGCCAAACCCACGCCAAACTCGTTATCGACCCACAAAAGGCAAAGAACGGTGCGACCGAGCCTGACAGAGAGAGAGAGAGAGAGAGAGAGAGAGAGAGAGAGAGAGGCGTTTACCTGATTAACGGAGAAGGAGAGTCGCACACAGGAGGAGTGGGACTGCTGCAGAACGACGAAGATCGCACGCTCGGTAGAGAGAGCGAGAGAGATGCGCGGGTTTTATTTGTGAGTGAGGAAAATAATAAAAAGGGAGAAGAGAGGGGCGACGAGAGCGGGTCAATCGGTCCAACCCCTCCTGCTTTTCCCCCTTGCTGAGCAAAAGAAATCTAAAGAAACGCCCGCTTTTGTCATAGGAAAATCAAATCAAATCAAATCAATGAATCGGGAATGATTTTTACTGGTCGAACGATGAAGACAGGGAGGGAATTCGGTGCTCGGTACGATTCGCGGCGACACGTCGTAAGGAAATCGTGGGAATTCGAACGACGGTTAGCGTCCGAAAAGACGTGATCGTGATGTATCTAGGAAAATTCTGTCGAGAAGACGATACGGTCCTGAAAGGAATAAGTAGTACAGTCCTAAGAAGAAAAACGTGATTGTGAGTTCGAGTCGGAGTCGCATGGTCATGAGCTGAGATAAATGGCAAAATAATGATATATTATGGTCTGTATAGACGGCCCAAAGATGACCCATAAGCACCCTTAAAAATAGTTTAGGTTTTTTGACCCCAAAAAAAAATATTTTAGATTATGTACGAGACTGATAACTGAAATTCCATCCAAAATTCAAGATCGCGCGCTTAGTAGATAGAGATTGATAACTGAAATTCGAAAATTCAAGATCACGCGCTTAGTAGATAGAGAGAGAGTGCTAATTGATTTTATAAACGGAAAATTTCAAATAAGAGACTGAATTATCCTTATTTCTCAAATAAAAATCTGAAATCGATATTATTTTAAAAAAAAAAAAGTTTGAAGTGGCTTTAACAATTTCAAATATGAGCTTGATCTAGCCGGTCGACTAAATATTCCGACTGATCAAGGCCATTTTCGTCCAAAAATAATTTTAACATAAATTTTAGTTAAATTAGATTAAAAATTAAGAAAGCTAAAAGATTTTATAAATAAAAAAATTCAAGCCGGGCTAAGGCCGGCGACCCTCGCCGAGGCGCCGATGCCCCACGGGCAATGGGGCGATGATCATAGGCGGAGGAGGGCCTAGGTTTTTTTTTTTTTGCGTGTGTTTTTTTTTAGTTTTAGCCTTTTTTTCTTTTTTGTGGAAATTTTTTTGGATTTTTTAACCTAATTTAATTAGGATTTTGTATAAAAATTAGGATTCGGATCAAAACGATGTCGTTTTAGTACTTTAGCTAACTTTAACGCCAAATAGAACACCGCGTGGGTGAGATAAAATATTATAAGAAACCACGTCAGTATTTTCCATTGATCAATTTGGAAGGAGTTAATGGAAAAATTCAAATTTTACACAAAATCTAGTCGTGGGCGAGGCCTCGCCCACGCCCTCTCCAACCACTAGCAAGGGTTGTCTCGCCCAAGTCCTCGCTGGCTGCGAGCGAGGTCACCCTCGCCTAGATCTGGCGAGGGCTAGCCTTGCCTATGGCCAATCCTCGCCTATGCCTTTTGAGGGCGGACTCACTTGACCCTCTCTGGATATTGCCGGTGGCCGGCCATCGCCTAAGATTGGCTATTGGCGAAAAGGAAAGAAAAAACGTAAGAAAAAAAAGAGAAAAAAAAATGAAAATGCCTTTGATCAGCCGATGAGATCAAACCCCACTTTGAGACTGACATAGTCACTTTAGACATTTATTTGATAAAAGGAGGGCACTTCAAACTATTATTTGAAAATAAGGTCCACTTCATGCCATTTTTTGAAAATATGAAGGCGCTTTAAATTCTTATTTGGAATTTTTCCTTTAGAGACCAATCCAAGCAATTAATGAGCCAGCTAGGGTTAGCAATTTGTGTCATTTCATCTCACAATCTTGTCAGTTCACATTCAAATCTTATTCTACCGCAACATGTTTATTAGTCGTGTCGCTAATTTAATCCAAACAAGATAGATTCATTATTAAAGCTTATCACGCAACGAGACGAGTCAGGGACACGAATTATTTTATTATTTATTGTGGTTGTAATTTATCATCCATATACGTGTGAAAATTCGATAAAGTTGCAGATTGTATTTACCATATCAAGTCTCTCTCTTTACCACAGTTGTCGAAATTCAAAACGTAATTATTATGGGTTGCACTTTTTACACTCCTTATTTGGTTTAGACACTCATTTTATTTTGTGTTTTGACCATAGAATCCTTTGTAGGGCCTACCACTTCTAATACACTTCTAGAACAGGTCCTTCTTTTTCCTTGTGAGTCCCACTTTCCTTTTTCTTTCTTTCCACGTCTTTGACGTCTTAGTTCTTTGTTTTGTTTTTGCAAATCGTCTCTATATTTTCTCTCTAACAAGCCATTCTCTTAGGCCTCCCACTCCTCCTCCTTCTTCTTTAGTAAATCTATCGGAGGTATGGTTTTGGCGAAAGCTTGTTTTTTATTTTTTTGCTTTTTAGTTTTCTTGTTCTCGAATCATGCTCATCCCAATCTCTATTGAGTATTTCTTGATATCTTTTTTAAAAGTGAATTTGAGTTTTGAATCGTGGAAATGCTTGATTTTGTGATTCAATTTTGCGTTTAAAGCATAGCATCAAAACAGTGCTTGTGAATTAATTGCGCAGTTGCCTTGTAGTCTGTAGCATACTTGCGTCTTATAGACTTTTGCTTCCTCTGGGTTCAGTTTCTTACTATCGTCTTCATGAGTTATTCATCATCAGTTTTGTGATGTTGTTGTTGTTTCTCATTAATTGACTTGTTGGAGTTTAATCTGGTTGTTTGATCTCAGGAGAATTTGGGGTAATCTATTTTCTTTGTCGACAATGGAGGCAAGGCAATTTGCAAGAGTGAAGAACTAAGACGTCAAAGGCGTAAAAGAAAGAAGAAGAAGGAAAGTGAGACCCGCAAGGGAAAAAAAGAAACGAAATCCAAATAATGAAAAAAAATCACTTTTATAGAGTTGTACTAGAAATGATAGGCCCCACAAATGATAGTATGATCAAAACACAAAATAAAAGGAGTGTTTAAGTCAAATGATGAGTAGAAAAAGCGTGATCCATTATTTATTCAATTTAAAATTACTATTTACATTCATTCATTTCCATTCACTTATTTTTCCTGCTATCTCGATTTTCGCGTGTTAAAGAAAATCGAATAAGCACTTTTCATTCAAAGTTTGGAAACCAATATCAGTTGTAGTTATTTGAAAGGGATTCAGTTGTCTACACGTTTAGTTTTTACACATGAATTAATTAATATAAAAAGCACTAGCGCCATGTTTATTGAACCGAATACAATTCAGGATGCGATTTTTATTCAACCATGTGTTTGGTGACATACTCCAAATGAGATAAGTCGGAGAAAAACCGGCTACTTATCCAAGCTAGATTCGGATAGGATAAGAATCTTTCTTTAAAAATAGCAAAAGAAAAACAGAACGCGCCATCGGCACGTATCTCCTTAGTGCAACATCTGCACCACCATTGATGTAGATGGTGGCGCGGTTGGTGACTACAGAGCAAGGTCACTTGAGTGACTTTTAATTCTTTTGTAGATCGTGTGACCACTGTAATAGAGATAGTCGCTTGAGAGTCACGAGGCCCCGACCCTTGATTTTTGTGGCAACTCATGATAGTCTTGAACTCTTTGTCTCTAATTTTTCTCTCACAAGGGGACATCGCAGTGGTTGGTAGCCACCACGGTGGCGGCGACGTTGTGGTCGCTTCAGTTTTTAGGTAGGTTTTCTCTATTTCCGCGCCTTCTTCAATTATTTCAATGATTTTCTTTTGTTTTTTTCAATCTTAACCTAGATGCACCAAACACTTGAGGGAGATCATATATGCTAATACATACAATTGAGAGATCTTTTCTTTTCTATTTAATCTAATCGTATCTCAGTTCTTTGTCTCATGACCAAATGTAGCCTTATTTTTTACTAGAGTGTGATACCTGGTGTTGGTATCGCCGTCCCTACCTTCTTGACTAGGTGGACACCCAAGTATTATGGTAGATTGAAATTACAGAATACTTAGGGCTCATTCCGTTATTAAATTAAGTGCTGAGAATTAAAAAAATTCGACATTTGTTGAGATTAAGCTAGTCCGATAACGAATTATAAAATTCAATCAAGTAAAAATGACTCTATGGAATAAGTTCAGAGACTATATTGAACATTTTTATATAGTTCAAAGACTACATTGAACATGAACCAAAAATCCAAGGACCGCATTGAACAAATTAAAAGTTCAGGGATCACATTACACCTTGGGCTAAAATTGAGGGATCACATTAAATAAATAAAAAATTCAGGAACTATTTTGTACATTGGGCAAAAGTTCAGGGATTGTTTGTGTTATTATCTCATATATTAACTTGTGCATGGGTTAGGCTTGGACAGGCTCTGCCAAAAAAACTCCTCTAGGCCCAGCAAGCTCTTAGATTCCATGATGGGTGAGCCGAGTTTATTTGTTTTTTGCAGAAAAATGACACAAATGATGCATTGAAATTCGATCAAATGTGTAATGTTATCATCAGACTTTTAATATATTCCATATAGTCCCAAAAATATTAATAAATGTTCAATCTAGTCCGTAAATTATGTGAAAAATGGTTAATGTTGTTTTTCCATTAATTCGAGTTAATAGAATTTGTCGATGTGACTCTCAACTTGTTAACGCTGAACGGTGGATAACAAAAAATAGTTACAAAAGGTTTATCCAAGTAAGATATTCACGTCGAATTAGGATATAACGACCCACATCATCAAATAACCATGGATACGTTAAAATGCCTCGATTTTTTTCATTAATCCAAAGTAGATGGGTAAGAATGATAGACATGTTGACATCATCATTTTTAAAGATTCATATAAGCATATGATAATTCACGTCATTAAATAACGTCTGATTTGTCCTTTGAATAAGGATTACATCGGACATTCTACTAATATTTTAGGGATCGCATTGGACGAATTAAAAGTTCATGAACCACATTGCACATTGAACCAAAGTTCTCTATTTAATTATCAATTAATTTGCTTTCTTATTTGGAGATGATTTGGCAACGTGACAATTGGTGGGGTCTATCGAAAAGCTCCAAGTCACAAGATACCAGGCAGAAACAATTCTCGAGAATGTCAACAATTGAATCTGTGTGGGGCCAATCCGCTCTTTAGGCCGGCCATTGATGCTTTCCAAAATTTTCAAGTTCAACGCGGCACCACATTTCGTTTTCTTTTGGCCCTCAAGACGATGTCAGCTTGATTTTGGACCGTCGATATCGCTCGGACGGCATATGTGTCGATCATATCCGATGTCATTTCATCTGTCGCTTATCACTGATGACCCTGAAATTTTAGCTGGCTGCCTCAGGACTCAGATCAAGACATTCAAGTGATCAAAAAGGACTTTTAACTTTTTGGTTAGGACCACTCGAGCAGAGATGAGTAGCTTTGTGTGTCTGATCTTGTGAACCATGATTCGTCTGTTGTTTCTCATCTGGGTGTTCTTTGTCTCAAGCCAGGGCCAGCAATACTACGACTCCTCAACCTGTTCTTCAGCAACTCATCCTGGTTCAAGATACAGCTGTGATTATCCCCAAGAGTATTGTTGGGCGTTCTTGCTGTACCGGGCGAACCGGGACTACCCGACGATCTCGAACATTACCAAGCTGTTCGGTGCTGATCTCTACGCGGTACTTACTTTGAACAAGATTGTATCCCCCACTGAGAATCTCCAACCGGGTAGAGAAATTCTCGTTCAGATCCAATGCTCTTGTGCCGGCCAATTTTTACAGAAAAACGTGACTTATCCTGTCAGTGGAAGCACAGAGTTCTCTGAGATTGCCTGCGGAGTCTTTGAAGGTCTAGTGAAATCGGTCACGCTGGTCGACGATAACTATCCCTTTCATGGGAAATTCGCGAAAGCCGGGTCCGAGCTTGTCGTGCCCCTGACATGCGCTTGTCCTGGTAATTTTTCCCTAAGCAATGGGAAAGTACTATCCCTCGTGACATACCCCATTATGGAAGGAGACAGCATGAATAAAGTTGCGCAGAAATTCGGCATTCCCGTTAGTGACATTTGGGCAGCGAACCATCTAGACTACAGGTCAACAGTTTATACCAACTCTACGATTCTTGTCCCTTTAACAAAAGAACCGTCTCTCACTTTCACCTTACCAAATTCGCCGCCTCCCTCTCCAGGTTTTCTTCCTACAGTTCCCGTGGAGACGGCGACAGATAGTGAGAAACTTAAGAACTTGTATATTGCAGGATCCGTGGTTGGGCTGTCATTAGTACTTGTAGCGTTGATCGCTTGTGGTCTGTACTTGAAGGCCTTGAAGAGATGGAAAGGCCGGAAATTGCAGTCTTTCAATACAAGAAGCTCGCGGTTCTCATATTTGTCCACGCTAAGCTCTCCGAGGTCGGGCCATACGGGTAGAAGCTCCAGGACGTCCTGTTTGTCGCCAGATCTTCTAGTTGGGATCAAATACTCATTGAACCAATACGGCATCGAGGAGCTCAGGAAGGCGACCAAGAATTTTAGTGAAGACACCAGGATAGATAGATCAGTCTACAAGGCGTTGATTAATACTGTCGAAGTGATGATCAAAGGAAGCAACGTCAAAGAGACCCATCGGGTCATTGACGTGCACTCAAAGATCAATCACATCAATGTCTTGACTTTGCTCGGCGTTTGTTATGACGAAACAAGTGACGACTCTCGGTCATATCTCATCTTTGAGTACTTGAGCAATGGAAGCTTAAGGGACTGCTTGTCTCGGCTGGGAAATCCTCTCCATTGGCACCGCCGGACCCAAATCGCTTTTGACGTCGCAACTGGGCTTCATTATCTACATCACTGCATATTTCCTTCTTATGTTCACATGAATGTGAACAGTAGGAGCATTTTCATCACGTCCAACTGGAGAGCGAAGCTAGGAAATATCGGCCCAACGACTGCTATTGGTTCCTCAAAAGGAAACGACCATGACACCTCGATCAGTTTCAATGGATGGATCGCGCCGGAGCACATGCTAAACGGATTGGTCTCTGAGAAAGTGGACGTTTTCGCTTTCGGAGTGGTCTTGCTAGAGCTGATTTCGGGTCGAGAGGACATCGATGGTAAACAGTTCAAAGACTCCATCCAGTTTTTGGCAGGGGGAGGAAACGAAGGCGGGTGTTTTGAGCAACTGAGGGGCTTCATGGATCCGTGTTTGAAGGAGGATTATTCGCTCGCTGAGGCCTTGTGCTTAGCAGTTTTGGCCAAGGCTTGTGTCGAAGATGACCCCCTGCATCGGCCATCTATGGACGATGTGATGAAAGTGCTTGCGAGGATGGTCTGATTGGAGACAGTATGCGCATTTCGATCTTCAAGTCCAAGTGTGCAATATGTCGCATTTACATGATGCATTAGTTAGTATATTTAACTGAAGTGCTGTATAAATTGTCAATTGGGAGAAAAAGTACAATATTAGAGACTTGACTAAGGTTAAGCACCAATTCCACGTTCAAGTTCTTTTCTTCCTGAAACGCGCTTGGTGTTCCGATGTTTCACGTTTCAATTACTGTTTGATTCTGTTGACGGTCTACTAGCACTGTTCTATTTGACAAAGGTTATGCACATGTACAGAACTATTTGACATTAGGTGGTGAACATGTCATAGACACGTTATTTGACTAAATCTGCCTTGTTTAAGTCAAATCGTTAATGTCGTATTAGGATCAGAACTACCGAAATTACCACGTAATGGCGAGAACACGTGACCGAACAATTCAGTATAGATCTTCTTTAGTAGTCTACCAAATATTAATCCTCGATTAACTCTTTCTCGCTCCATCACTGTGGAAGAAGCCTGCAGGTTCTTTTCTTATCTCAAGAGCATATAAACTATCTTGAAATCATCCGGATCGTGGTAACTGCAGGTAATGATAAACCGAGAAACCGATGAGCATGCACGAGGGGAACAAAATCTCCGGCTGCTCTAATATATGATTAAGTAGCCTTTAACCAACTTCTGCACCTATTTTCCACCCTGTCAATTACATTATACTATCACTGAAAGAAGCTCTGCGTCGTCCGCTAACGAGGGCATTAACAGCAAAATCACGGATTCTCGCTTTCTAATTCGCTGTCGGTTGGACTAACCAGCTGCACCGGGCGCCTATTTATGGGTTGCAATGGCCTGGCGTTGAATTCAGAGTCCTGCAAAAGCAATAAATAAATCTTTGCATTCACAATAATTCAACTTTGTCGCTTACATTTGAAAAAGTCAGTTAAAGACCGAAACTCACATCGCGAACAGCTTCACGCAATAACTTCACTTGCTCTCTTGTGACAGTTCTCACCTGATGACGCAGCAAAACCGAAGAAAATGTTATGAACTAGGCTTATATTGAAAGTCTGGAAACATTATATTAGGGGACGTCAAGAGAACCAGAACCATCATGTTTGTAATTTTACTTGAGCAGTTCCAAAAAAGTTAGAAAGTTCACTATTTCTCTTATGAAAACTGTTTTTTTTTTTGGTAACCGAGGTGTCCGGGCCAGCTTGCGTGCACCTCGACTATTCCTCGGGAGAGACTAGCACAGCAACCCACCGCCATGGCCCCCCACTTAAATCACAAGTGCTCAGCTGGGGAATCGAACCTGGGACAAGTGCGCCTAACCACACAATCCCAAGTACGCTCTGATCAACTGCGCTACCCATGGGTGGGTCTCCTATGAAAACTGTTTTAGTTAAATAAAAACAAAAATGCTCTATGTTTCCACTCCAAGAACCAACATCTGAATTGAAAGAAAATGAAACTGCAAACCTTTTGAACAATGGTCCAGAGAACATTTTGAGTGCAGGGAGGCACCGTAAGAGAGCCCACGTATCTGTAGTAGTTTCTGCTTCCAATCTTTATGTGCTTCGGGTTCACTATTCCGATGGCTCTCTCGACTCCATGGCTATCAGCAATTCCTTCTATATGTTTCATCATCTACATATTAAAAATCATTGAAAAAATTTATTTTGTGTTTAAAACACGTAAACCAAGTACTAAATTTCGACAACAAAATAATCCCAAGTCTACCGTTGACAAGAAAGTATCGGGTTGGCCCAGCTTGTACATGACTCCTACCACAGCAATTTCGCCTTCGGGGCTTTCGTGAACCATGTGTAGCTCAAGATCGAACCTGTTAATTGAGTTAGCAAGAAAAAAAATTTGAACTTTTCTCAGTAATGCGGTCAAGGGTCTTTGATCTTTGTAAAAGAATAGTGGCCAGTTAGGGGTAAAAAGAAGAGGAGAGACCACCTTCTGCCATTAACGGCATGCTCAGAGGGCGAGTGCCAATGGCATTGCTTCAGCAAATACTGGGTTCCGTTCACATAAATGGACCCTGCACCTCCTTCCCACCTCAACTGCATAAACTCACAGAACAAACCATGCTCATCACGGTCCCATCCGATGAAAGTGAAACTGTCTAGTGTCACTTCTATAAAACTTGCCTTTTGAAGAATGTCATCATAGCATTAACATTAACATTTATAGTTACAGATCAAAAAAGGTATTGAAGCCTTTCTTGTTCTTTGATGGAAGTCATAAAAGAAATCGAATATGGCGGCGGCGAGTCTAGTCCTACCACGATGTCATGTCCCCTGTTCTTAAGCGTGGCATTGGAGGCTTCATAGCACCTCTTCAGTCTTCCCAAATGGGCCACCACTTGAACCCTCTCGCTCGAGAGATCGATCGGAGACTGCATCGATCCGTTCCTGCACGTCCCCCATTCCCTCCTGATCTCTCCCCACCGTGCCGGACCTCTCTCGCTCCCCGCATCATAATTGAACAGGCTCTCGTCCTCTGCAACATCAAAGAGACCAGTGTAACCAAAAACAAACTCACGCTCACAAGTCATACAAACCAACAAAGAGTCGAAGCCTAAGTAAGTTTATGTCCGCTTTCGCAGGCCGATACCCACCAACTTCCTCTGATGTCGCAGGACCCACATGATGAGCAAGAAAGAGGAAGACAGTGCAAAGCAAGATTCGGGCCACCAAGAGCTTCATCTTTGTCCTCTTCTTTTGCAATGCTGTGTCTCCTATGTTGTGGGAGAGATGCTTCTCTTTATATAGGACTCAAAAGAGTGAATTGAAAGAACTTGTTACAGTGGATGGAGTGCTTGAACACATGACGTCGAGAGGACTTGGCAGTCTGAATGCATGGACGAGGGCAGGAAGCAGTTGAAATTGCCGGTCAACATTTCGTCACCATGAAGATTATTAAAAGCGAAAACAAGAGCCATCGCCATCACCATTTGAGGTTGCTTCTTGTTCTTTTATTCTATGTTGCCTCTTCTTGAACGTACTTACTGGGGACGAGCCCATCTGATTGCCAACGTCTGTGGTGACGAATTCACGAGCGACTGAATACGAATGTTCGTATTCTAATATAATGGAAACCTGTTTATTTCTTGTCATTTCTTGGCTCACTTATTTTATAGGGATTCGTTCCCGTGCTTAACTCGAGTAATTATCAAACAATCCCTGTGCTGTTAAGCAATCCATGTCGATTCTACGTTAATCTCATTATATTTGACGGTCCAGATTCAATTTTGTAGATGCATTAGATACACCGAATACTCTCTCGAGTTGAAGGAGTGTGAAGCAATTTGGTCTAATAGGGGCTTGTTTGGTAACCCTCATATTTCTTTATTTTTTAGTTTTATTGTTCCCCGGAATAGAAAAAGAACGTAAATTCGTTTGGTAACATTAGTTTTCCCCGAAATAGAAAAATAGCCAGGTAATAGATTTGGAAAAGAAACAAAAAGTAAAAAAAAAATACACTTCTTTGTTCCTGGGAACAATTTCTGAAATAAGGCCATGTTGATTTCTTTTTTCTTCATTTTTTCCTTCCTTCTCCTCCTCCTCTAGCCGGTTGCCGGGCCTCGACAAGGTCGACCTCGCCGTGGCTAGGCGAGGTCGGCCTCGTCGTGGCCGGGCGAGGTCAACCTGGGCTAGGCTCAACCTCGCCTAGCCATCGTGAGGTCGGCTTCGGTAGGCTCGATCTCGTTGGCCCTTGTCTCTGGCTGGTTGTCGGTCATCGCCAAGGCCCGGCGACCAGCTAGAGGAGGAAGAAGAAGGGAGGAAAAAAAGAAAAAGGAGAAAAAGGAGAAAAATTATTTAAAAATTAAAAAAAAATTCACGTCACAAAATTTATTTAGAGTCGTACTTAACGCTTTTCTATTCTTTTTCAATCCCGAAAATAGAATTTTTGAACAGTTATTAATCGTGTTCTTCTGCTCAGAAACTCATCCAGAGAATATAAATAAATAAAATTATTTCTAAAAAGGAATTAATCCCGGGAATAGAAATGTTACCAAACGCACCTTAGAGTTACGTCGTGGAGAAACGGATGATCCAATAGACACTAGAAAGTCCACAGTTAAACCCCCTCGACATACAAGATCGACTTCGATTTCAATTCAATTAAAAGATTTCGTTCTTCTCGCTTTAAACACCTTCCCCTTTTCTTCTTCCAAAGCATCAAAAACGCACTTGTCTAGAATTCCAGTGTGTTGAAAATCGCCAATCGGGTCGTGTTTGCAGCACATATCAGAATTCTGAAGCGCATTTCAAATTTCTTCGTCATAACCTTTGTAAAGAATAGAAACATGTAAGAAATAGGCCAAAGATGAGACTCGTTGAACTCCGGGTCAAATTCTGACCCAGCTAAAAAGAAAAGAAAAAGAGAACTCCGGCTCAAATGATGTGCACATCGGGCAACCAAAGTCCAAACAAAGGACTTCGAGTAAGTTGATGTTCAGTTGGAAAAAGAAAAAGGAGATTTCATTCAACGACCCACTAAATAAAATGCCAAAGAAATACCCACATTTTCAATCATAGGAAAAAATTTCGGACCCAAAAGGAAAAAAAAATCATACGAAAAAAACTGCAAAATACAAGCTCCGTTTGTTTCGCGAAAAATGAATGATTTAAAGAAATACTTTTCTAAAAATCGCCGCTTGTATCGCTTAAAATAGTTAATCGATAAAAAATGCTTTTAGTACCAACAACAATTTATGTGAATCGTTTTCGTGGACGATGACAATATCAATACAAGCGATCACTTTTAGAAAAATATATTCTAAATCGTTCATTTTTCGTGAAACAAACAGAACCGTAACTCGTGTTTGTTTTGCCTTCGCTTGTGGAAAATTGTCTTAGAAGCGATTGAAGATCATACACAACAAGGGACGTTGGGATCGCTACTCATCCATGAGCATAAAGAGACTTGCCTAAAAGCTGAATCCTATAAAGGGAATTTACAGCTGAAAATTTCATATTTTGTTGAATCCATTCATGATTTGCAGGGGTGGGGAGACTTACCAAAAAAGTTCTAAATCTATTACAATTATGTAAATGCAATCGTAAACCTTCTTTTTTGTCAATTTAGGTCTAAATTTTTTTCATTTATACCAATTCAGTCTATCCATCCAATTTTGTCCGGCCGGCGTTGACGTGAACGCCAGCCATCTTACGTGGCATGATTGGTTAGGATGGCCGGCGTTGACGTGGATATATTTAAATAATATATTAATAATTTTAAATTATTTTATTTTCTTTCTCCTTTTTTTTTTCTTCTTCCCTTCTTTCTTCCTTCGGCCAGTCGCCGGCCAAAGGCGAGGTTAGCAGGTCGGCCTCGCCAGGGGCGAGTGAGGCCAGCGACGGCGAGGTCAAGCCTCGCTTAGCCATGGCATGGTCGAGCCTTGCCGGCCCTTGCCTCTAGAGGAAGAAGGAAGGGAAGAAGAAAAAAAAGAAAGAGAAAGAAAAGAAAATTAAAAAATAAGTTAAAAAAGAAAAAAATATTATTAAAAAATATCTATATTAGTGTCGACCGGCCAAAATTGACCGGAGAGATTGAATTGTCATAAATGCAAAAGGTTGGGAACTCAATTGGCCAAAAAAAATAAAGGTTTATGACTAGATTTAACACTTTTTTGGTAATTTTCCCTTCAATATTAGCATAATTTATTCGTACATGGATGCTCACATAGTTGATTAATTCTGGTAGTAGCGAGTGTAAAAGGAACCCCTCTAATTCAAATTATTGAGCGATGCTAGAGATGTCAAGATCGATTATACAAAACTTAATTCGTAACCTAACAACAAATTTGACTCGTCACTTTACGAACGAATTATTCACACTCCGCCATTATGCTTTCACATATATTGATTTGGTTTCTTTCTGCAAACGATGAAGAAGATAGTGTCAACCGTCAAAGCGTTTGACGAGTTTTTTGAGAACTCTTTTACACTTAATAGCACAGATGGTTGGATGGGCCCTGGATAAATTAATTGTTATATTTTTTTTTGGGAATGAAACGCCAAAAGAGAGTTTTGTTTTGCTTCATTAAAGTTCTGTATTACTCTATCATTGCGTAATGGCAAATGTCAATGGCCTAAAAAAAATTAATTGTATAAAAGACTCGCGAGTCGGTGCGGAATTTCAAGCTTTAGGAAAATCCTAATTTAAGAATGAAAGATATGGACCAACACGCTCGTGCCTCAGTCATCATGTGAGTCACCATCTTCACATTAACCTGTGAATTTCAATGAGAAACTAGTGCAAACAGTAATTCAATTTGACTCGATCAATATCCATCGATCCATCAAGAATTTAGTGCATTCCGTGCGTTAGCACATTTTTATATACCATTTAATTGGTTTGAATTCACCACTTTAGGTATAGAATGAATTCTCCTCCATGATGATATTTCATTTTGTAGAAAAGGGTGAGATCGCTTGAGAAAGGAAGCTCCGATGAGGTCATTATCATCATAATTCTGCCTTTGATTATATCTTCAAACGTGCTTAGAGATTTTACCCAACTACTAAAGCGGAATCATTCTCCACCCACCCAAAATGGACTTCACTAACAAGGATAATTTCTTTTATACTCATGTAAAATACTTGGATTTCTCATTTGTTCATTAGTCAAATTCAAAAATCGTGCCACCTGAGAAGATATTTTATCTACAAATCACGTCACACGGCAATGACACATGGAGAAGAAGCAAGAGATTTTAGAATTTAAACATAAAAGTCGATTGGAATGCAAACGATACGAACAATTTGACCGATTGATTGAAAACCAACTTTAAACTTGTAAAAAGGAATAGTTACATAGAACTTCAGAAGATCAATCGGCTGGAAATTCGGCCCTAAGCTATCGTAATTTATTGCGAATGGTGAATGTTGGGGCTTCGCCGAAATTGAATGTAAAAGATGTCTTCATGCTAGAAAATTTAGCCCACCACTTCATAAATGCTTCTGGGGATCAAAATCACTTCCATTCCACCTAAGTTTGTGGTTAAGGAAGACCACGTGGGCGATAGTTAACGTGTTTTTGACTAAATTACACCTAAGTTTGCGCAGCATGAAAGACGTGGTCTTCGATCTTCTTCAACATGAAGGTAGCAGCGAGGGCCACCAACTCTCGCCACTCCAATGGCAAGGGGCGCGTCACCTTAGGTATACACGATGGTATGCCCTTGCTATAGATTTGAGTGCCAGAATGGCGACCGTGGCGATGTCATAGCAACCTCGCCCCCCAAACCCACACACGGATTGATGTTGCTTTTTCAGCAGCAGAGGTGGCGACAAGGGCCACATCTGCTTCGCCTGAGTCCGGCCAAGGATGTCGGCACTCACCGATGCGTGGGTGGCGAGGACACCACCTCCGCCTCAATTGCTGCTACATAGGGATGAGCACAGTTCCGTGGTAGAATCTGGAACTCGAGAACCTGACCGGTAGGAACCTATAAGTTTCAGGTTCCAAGGTATACTGGATAGGTTCCAGGTTCCAAAAATTGGGAAATCTATTTTGATAGGCAGGTTCCAAGTTCCAAGTTTTTTGTGTTTTTTTTTTAGTCTATGTCTTCAAGTGATTCTGCGGTGTTTTATGGTGTTAAATGATGAATGTATAATCTGGAACCACTAGTCCGAGCTTTCATTTTATGACTTATTAATGTTTCATATTCTTCATGTGTTTATATATAAGTTTTAGTCAGTGGATCGTAGCAGCAAGTGGTGGTCATTAAATGTGATGATTTTCTACAATTGTTCAATTAATAATATAGGTGGAACCTGAGTAGATCACGGAACGACCCTGAAACTTGTGACATGATAGATTCCAGGTTCCAAGATATATAGGGTAGGTTCCATGTTCCAAAAATTGAGGAATATGTTCCTATGGGTAGGTTCCAGGTTTTAACTGGAACCTGTACGAAACCTGAAAACGAAATCTGGAACCGCTCACCCCTACTGCTACATGTCTCCCCCGTCTCCTTTGTCTTGATTTCTCTAGTTTTTTAAAAAAAATATTTTTATTTGTTTTTCAAATTTTATTTTTTTAAAAAATTTGAAAATAATGTTTTATATTTTAATTGCCACATAGGATGCCACGTAAGGTGACACGTCAGTATTTACTAGCCAAGTTAGCATCTTTGTTTGTATTTTTTAACGGAATGATCGCCAATTTGAACATAAAAGTATATAGTTTAGAGAACTCATCGCACAAAAATAATCGACACACCTTATTGAACATTTTGCGGTACTTCGAGGATCTCCGGTGCCTTTATCCCAGATGCATAACTTGAGAGACTATAATATCTTTAAAGGACAAATCGTAGTAATGGTACTACGTCCTATTATTGCTATTATCATTATTATTTCAACTTCTGCGTATTATCTTCTCTTACAAGCATTTCCCTACATTTCTTTTACAGTTTTATGGCCCGAACAAATTATTTCGTACATTTGAACTACGCAAAGGCTCAAACATATTCCAAAACACCAGTCAAAAACCATCGACCACCTTGACCATCACGCTCCTCCCAATCTTCGTACATGTTATCCCGATCCTATCCGCACATCGAGAGCCATTGCATACCACCCAATTGACAGTGCAACAATCCGTCCAGAGTTTTTGTGGTACTGCCATCGCACTCTGATGCCCCACCAGCTCCACTTTTGCTGAAATCGGTGTTCGTCAAGGTCGCTCGAGTGGAAGATGTTACCGAGGGTGAGCAACGATATTTAGGGTAGGATTTGTTGCGACAGTGCATAGTGCCCAAGGCCAATGTCCTCCACTGAACGGTGATGGTGTACCACGACATATTGTGTGCCTAGGTCGGGATCGTCGTGGCACCTTCCGTCAATGCATATCAATTGGCCGGTGCAATCATCTAGGGTTTGACAAGTTCCGTTGCATGAGAAGATGGCGCGTGATGGAGATGAAAAGAGAGTGATGCTGATAACAATTGAAAGAGCTAGGAAGAGTGCCACAAAGGACTTAATTGAACGTTCAAGTTGATTTGGTGAGGAGAGAAAGAAAGCTTGGAGGTGCTGATATAGAGTCTCTCATGCTCCAAGTTGGCTCAAGAAAGAAAGAGCTTAATCACTAAACTCGCCTTTTGTTTTGAAATAATTTAACATATTGTAGAATTTATTTGTGTCAACTGATGTGCTGACTCATAGTCTCCATTTGCGGGATCCAAACCAAAAATCACTATCTATCCCCATGCTTTCCGGGGTTGTGTGTATGTACATATAGCGATTGGACCTACTTACAGCTTTGTTTTTTTCTCACGGACGTGGAGAAATGGAGTAGTCTCCTTTTAGTTTTGCCTTGCGAAAATTACCAAAAACATCATAAACCTATTGTAATTGTGTCAATTCAGTCTTAAAATAATCAACTTTATAATTGTACCAATTGAAACATTTTCATATTTTGCCAATTAAGTCCATCCGGCCAATTTTAACTGAAAATCGCTAACGTGGACGACGATCGTCCTACGTGGCATTGCCAATTCTAACGTGGACATTAGCGCTAATGTGGACATTTTAAAATAACATTTTTATAATATTTATAATTTTTTTCTTTTATTTACTCTTTCTTTGTTTCCCTAGACTTAGGGCCAGTAATCTCGCCAGCCACAGGCGAGGGTCGGGACGCAACGGATGTTGCTAAGAAGTGGTGAGACTAGCGAGAGTCGCGACCTAGCCTGACTCACTCGACCCGCACATTCTCATGTTGCTTTTTCGGTAGCGGAGGTGGCGGTGAGGGCCACATCGGCTTCGCCTAAGTCGAGGCAGGGGTGCCAGCCCCTAGTCGATGCGGGGTGGCGGTGATGCCACCTCCGCTACATGTCCCCTCCTCCTTTGCTTCAATTATTAACTCTTTCTCAATCTATCATTGCAGTAGTAGTATCCTGCAAGTTCTTTTCCTGTCTCAAGGGCATATAACTGGCATGAAATCAAAGAAAAGAATCCGGATCATGGTAACTGCAGGTAATAATAAACTGAGAAACCGATGAGCATTCAAGAGGGGAACAAAATCTCCGGTTGCTACAATATATGACTAAGTATCCTTAAACCAACTTCTGCAACTATTTTCTACTCTGTCAATCACATTTTACTATCACCGCAAGCTCCGCATCGTCCACTAATGACGGCATTGACAGGGAAATCACGGATTCTCGCTTTCTGATTCGCTGTCGGTTGGACTATATAGCTGCACTAAGCGTCTGTTTAGGGGTTGCAATGGCCTGGCGTTGAATTCCGAGTCCTGCAAAGGCAATAAACAAATCCTTGCTTTCACAATAAAATTCAACCTTGTCGCTTACAATTGAAAATTTAGCTAAAGACGGAAACTCACGTCGCGAACAGCTTCGCGCAGTAACTTCACTTGCTCTCTAGAAACAGTTCTCACCTGATGCCACGGCAAAACAGAAGAGAATGTCATGAACTAGGCTTACATTGGAAGTCAAAACATTACATAAGGGACATCAAAAGAACCGAATCATATAGTGTAGATGATGCTTATGGCAATGTCACAAGGACATATCATGTCTGCAAGTCTACTTGAGCATTCCATGACGGTAGAAAAGTTCACTATTTCTCCTTGAGGACGGTCTTATAATAATAACGAAATTATACCTTGTTTTGACAAAAATGCTTTCCACTCCAAGAACCAAAATCTGAAGTGAAAGAAAAAGAAACTGCGAACCTTATGAACGATGGTCCAGAGAACATTTTGAGTGCAGGGAGGCACCGTGAGAGAGCCCACGTATCTATAGTACCTTCTGCTTCCAATCTTTATGTGGTTCGGGTTCACTATTCCGATGGCTCTCTCGACTCCATGGGTATCAGCGATTCTTTCTATATGATTCATCATCTACATATTAAAAATCATTGAAAAAATTTATTCTGTGTTCTGAACACGTAAACCAAGTACTAAATTTCGACAACAATATAATCCCGAGTCTACCGTTGACAAGAAAGTATCGGGTTGGGCCAGCTTGTACATGACTCCTACCACAGCAATTTCGCCTTTGGGGCTTTCATGAACCATGTGTAGCTCAAGATCAAACCTATTAATCGAGTTAGTAAGAAAAAAATTGAGCTTATCTTAGTAATGATCTTTGTAAAAGGATAGTGGCCAGTTAGGGGAAAAAAGAAGAGGAGAGACCACCTTCTGCCATTAACGGCATGCTCAGAGGGCGAGTGCCAATGGCATTGCTTCAGCGAATACTGGGTTCCATTCACATATATATACCCTGCATCTCCTTCCCACCTCAACTGCATAAACTCACAGAACAAACCATGCTCATCATGGTCACATCTGATGAAACTGTCCAGTGTCACTTCTATTTAACTTGTCTTTTTAAAAATGTCATCATAACATTAACAATTATAGTTACATGTCAAAAAAGGCATTGAAGCCTTTCTTGTTCTTTGATCAATGTCATAACAGAAATCAAACATAGCGACAGTGAGTCTAGTCCTACCATGATGTCATGTCCCCTGTTCTTAAGTGTGGCATTGGAGGCTTCATAGCTCCTCTTCAGTCTCCCCAAATGGGCCACCACTTGAACCCTGTCGCTCAAGAGATCAATCGGCGACTGCATCGATCCGTTCCTGCACATTCTCCACTCGCTCCTGATCTCTCCCCACCAAGCCGGACCTCTCTCACTCCTTGCATTGTAGTTGAATTCGCTCTCGTCCTCTGCAACATCAGAAAGACCAAATGCAACCAAAGTCCACGTCACGCTCACAAGTCATATGAACTGAGAAAGAGTTGAAGCCTATGTAAGTTTCTGTCCACTTTCGCAGGGCGATACCCACCAACTTCTTCTGATGTTGTGAGACCCACATGAAGAGCAAGATCGAGGAAGATAGTGCAAAGCAAGATTTGGGTCACCAAAAGTTTCATCATTCCTCTTCTTTAGTAATGCTGTGTGTCCAATGTTGTGGGAGAGATGCCTCTTTATATAGGAGCTAAAGAGTGAAATGAAAAACTTGTTACAGCGGATGGAGTGCTTGACCATATTACGTCGAGAGGACTTGGCAGTTGTAATGCGTAGACGAGGGTGTGAGACAGATGAAATTGCCGGTCAAAATTTCGTCACCATGAAGATTATTAAAAGCGAAAACAAGAGCTATGCCATTTGAGGTTGCTTCTTGTTCTTTTATTCTATATTGCCTCTTCTTGAACGTACTTACTGGGGATGAGCCCATCTGATCACCAACGTCTCTGGTGACGAATTCAGGAGCGACTTAATACGAATGTTCTTATTCTAATTTAATGGAAACCTGTTTCTTTCTTGTCATTTCTTGGCTCAATTATTTTATAGGGATTCATACCCGGGCTTAATACGAGCAATGATCAAGCAATCCCTGTGCTGTTAAGCAATCCATATTGATTCTACGTGGATTTCTTCAGATTTGACGATCCAGATTCTAAACGTCTCTATTGACGAATTCGGGAGTCACTAAATATGAATCTTCTAACTCTTATTTAATGGAATCTGCCTCTTTCTTATCAAACACATATCTGAATTCTAAACCGTATTTTACTTTTTTATAAGCTGTAAGATTTATGAAATCTAGGTTATGACAATAGGGAAAATTGTCCAAGAAATCCTAAACTTATTGTACAGCGGTCGATTCAGTCCTAAACTTTTCAATTTATTTCTTTTCCTCCGCCGGTTGCCAGGGCCTCGGCGATGGCCGACAGAGGGAAATAGGAAAAATAAAAAAAAAAAATGCAAGAAAAGGAAAGGGAAAAACTCAAAAAAAATTTAAAATTGCAAAAAAAATCCGCGTCAGCGCGAACCGTATTACATAGGGCGGCTAGCAAATTGTTAAGAGATTTAGGACTAGATTGGTCAAATTAAAAAGTTTAGAATTGAATTAGTTGCCGTACAATAGGATTAGGACTTTTTTTATCAATCATCTCTATGACATGGTACGGGGCAGGACGTGTCATATGGGAATTAGGAGTAAAAGACAATAGAAAGTTCCCAGTTTTCTTACCCAAAAGCAACGAGTCTAAACATGTAAATAGGCCAAAGATGAGACTCGTTGAACTTTGGGTCAAATGATGTATATATACAATAAGCAATCGATGTAGTCTTAAACTTTTTCAGTTTGGCCAATTTAGTCCTAAATCTTTTAACGATTTATCAATGTAGTCTTTCCGACCAATTTTGACCAGAAATCGCTGACATTGATGATTTTTGCATTTTTTTAAAAAAATCAAAATTTTCTTCTTTTTTTTTTTTCCTTTTCTTTACTTCCTTTTTCTGTTTTCCCTATTTTCCTCGCCGGCCAGGGAAATAGGAAAAATGAAAAATGAAACAAAAGGAAAGGTATAAATTCAGAAAATTTTTAAAAATTACAAAAATTGTCCACCACATGCTGGTCGTATTAAATAAGACGGCTGGCATCCATCCACCTCAGCAATTTCCGATCAAAATTGGCCATAAGAACTATATTAGCAAATCGTTAAAAATTTTATGATTAAATTGGCCAGATTGAAAAGTTTAAGACTGAATTGGTCACCGTATAATAAGTTTAGGACATTTTCGACAATCATCTCTATGACATGGCATGGGGCGGAACGGGTCATTTGGAATTAGGAGTCAAGACCATAGAAAGTTGCCAGTTTTCTTACCCAAAGCCAACGGGTTTGAACATGTAAATAGGCCGAAGATGAGACTCGTTGAACTCTGGGTCAAATGATGTATGCATTCAACAGGCAACCAAATTCAGAGAATGAACTTCGAGTTAGTTGATATTCAGTCAGAGAAAGCAAAGGAGATTCCTTCAACGGCCCACAAATAAAATGGCAAGAGATACACATATTTCAGTTTCTAAGAAGAATTGCGAATGTAAATCGGGCTATCGTTGCAATCTCTCCAGTTCCGATTCAATCGTTAGTCACCCGTGATTTAAGTTTCCCGCGCACAAGCGTCAAAAAAGTCAAAGTTAATCAAATTAGAAGTGACACGTGAAATTTGACGAACAAAGACCGGGCAAGGGAAATAAACCAGAGCATAATCTAGCTCTTGTGTCGGGAAAATTACCAAAAAAATCATAAACCTAATATACGGATGTCAATTTAATTTTAAATTATTCAATTTGACTAATTTAGTTCTAGACCTTTTGACAATTTACAAATATAATCTTTTAGTTTAATTTTGACCAAAAATAGCTAACGTGGACGCTGACCGTCTTACGTGGCACGGCCAGCATGACGTAGATAATTTTTGCAATTTTTCAAAAATTTTCTGGTTTTTTATTATTCTTTATTATATTTTTTTCATTGTGACCGCGCGAGGGTTGAGGCCGTCACCCAGGCTGCGAGGGTTGAGACATCGCTGGCCACTATGGAAAAAAACGAAAAGAAAAAATAAAACGAGAATAAAAAATTCATGAATTTTTTTAATTAATTACAAAAATTGTCTACGCTCAACAGTTTTCGGTCAAAATTGGTTGGAATGACTATATTGGGAAATTATTAAAAGGTTTGGGACTAAATTGAGTAAATTGAAAGGTTAAGGACTGAATCGGCATCCGTATAATAAATTTATGACTTTTTTTTTTATAATTTCCCGTTTGATACCATCTATATTGTTAGAATATTTAAGCTACTAGGTGAAGGAGATAACATGTATATTGTTAGAAAATTTAAATATTAAATCACGTTTTCATCTAACAGTTTAAACTTTTAGAACAGTTAGCATTGGTCCTCACAAAATCCAACATAATATTTGAGCAGAGGGTCATAAGTTCAATAGACCCTTATAGAGTAGCATCGAGCACACAAAATCACACACATTCCAAAATATATACATAACAATTAATTTGTGTAGTGCCGTGTACAACCACTTCGACTTAAGTACAAAAGAGTTCTCGATCGAAGGCTCGCCAAACACGTCGACTCTTATCTTCTTCATCTTTTGCAAAGAGAAGCCAAATCAAATTATGTGGAAGAATACCGGCAGAGTGTGAATAATTGATTCGTAAAGTGATGTGTCAAATTTGTATTATGTTTTAAAATAAGTTTTCTATTTCGATGTCGACATCTCTAGCATCGTTCATCATGTAAACCAAAAAAAGAAAAAGAAGAAGAAGTAAAGAACGTGTTTGTTTTGCCTTCACTTGTGGAAAAGTGAGTCAGAACTCAGAAGCACTTGTAGATCATGCACAACGAGGGGACATAGAGATCTCCATTCATCCGAGAACGTTAATAGACTTGCCAAAATGTGAATCCCATAAAGGAAATTTACAGCTGAAAATTTTCTTATTTTGTTAAATCCATTCATGATTTGCAGGGTGAAATATAAATTATATTCTCAATATTAGCATCATTTATTCGAACATCATATCATACGGTTGATTAGTTCCGGTTGTAGTTTGTCTAACGAAAATTTCTCTGAAACCTCTAGTATTCCTCCTCATGCGTAGGTTGAAATTTGATCTAAGATTAAGCGTGAAAATATGTAATAAGAGAGGCAAATAAGGAGTCTGGAAAGATATGAACTTATGACATTCTAATTTGTTAACACATTGCTCTTTATATATATATATATATAAATATAAGATTTTGTAGAATCACTGTCAACTGATCTAAAAGTTTAAGATGTTAAATGAATGCATGGTTTATTATTTAAATATTTTAAAAGAATGAAATGCCGAGAGAGAGAATTTGTGTTGCTTCATTAAAGTTCTCTATGACTCCATCATTGCGTAATGGCAAATGTCAATGGCATAGAAATATACTTTTTACAAGACTCGCAAGTCAGAGAGAGTGTCAAACTTTAGAAAAATCCCAGTTTAAGAATGAAAGATATTGACCAACATGCTCGTGCCTCGGTCATCATGTGAGTCACCATAACTTCACATTTACCTGTAAAATTCAATGAGAATTTAGTGCAAACAGTTTTTCAATTTGACTCGATCGATCAAAGATCCTATCCCTCAATTAAGTGTGTCGCGTCGTGAAGCGATGCCCTCACGGAAGCAAGAAAAAAGCATTGCTTGTGTTCCACATTTTATCTACCATTTAATTGGTTTGAATTCACCACTTTGCTTGACCAAAAAAAAAAAAAATTTCACCACTTTGGATATGGTATGAATTTTCCTACATGATGATATTTGAGTTTGTAGAAAAGGGTTATTTCGTTTGAGAAAGAAAGCTATGATGAGGTCATTATCATCATAATCATGCTTTTGATTGTAACTTAAACGTGTTTAGAGGTCTACCCATCTACAGCGGATTCATTCTCCATCCACCCACCCAAAATGGACTTCACTTATTTCTTCCGTTCAAATTAGTCGAATGAGATAAATTTCTTTGATAGCCGGGTAAAAAATTTGGACCTTCTATTTGGCACATTAGTGAAACTCATACATCTTGCCACACACCCGAGAAGATATTTTATCTACTCGTCATGACACGCGGCAATGTCACATGGAGAAGAAGTTAGACCCTAAGAGCAATTCGATTGAATAATTGAAAACCAACTTTCAACTTGGAAAAAGAAATTGTTACATAGAACTTCAAAAAAAAAAATCAACTGGCCGTAATTCATCGGAAATTTAGCCCAAAGCTTTAATTAAAAAATTATAAAAATTATAAAAATTATCCACGTCAGCACCAACTGTGCCACGTAGGACAACCGGCGTCCACATCGGCAATTTCTAGCCAAAATTGGCCGGGTGGACCGTATTGACAAAATGTCAAAAGGTTTAGAATTCAATTGGTACAATTGAAAAGTTTATGACTGAATTAGCAGAAATGCAATAAGTTTAGGATTTTTTTGGCACTTCTTCCGTCAAGTGGTGACAGGGGCGTCTGCCTCCACTTCAGTATGGAAATCTTCTATTACATAGTCGAATGTAAATATGATCACATATGAGACTTTTGTAGCATACATTTATGAACGTGAAATTTTTTTTACACAAATGATGTAGAGATCACGGCATGTATACTTAAGCATTTATATAAGGAATAAGTGCACTAGAAGTCTTAAAACTTATTGCGAAAGTGCAATTGAGTTATAAAATTACAATCAAGTCCTAAAACTTGTCAAGAAAGTGCAATCGAGTCCCAAAACTTTTAAAAAGTACAATCAATAGAAGAATTTGATTAGACCAATTTAATAAGTTTTAGGACTTGATTACACTTTTTGAAAATTTTAAAATTTAATTGTACTTTTTGTAAGTATTAGGACTCAATTGTATTTTTGTGACAAGTTTTAGGACTTTTAATATACTTATCTCTTTATATAAATAAGATAATGGACTGATATCTCGACCCCGACCGTGCTTGTGCGAAGAAAAAAGGTTAGACTGACGCCTGCCGTTGTTTCCTATCCATACCTACTATTTATCAAAAGAAACCGCGGGAGCTATTGACGAGGTAAGTGTATCCCGTCACTTTTTAAACAGCTGGAATAAAGTGTATACGGTTTTAATACAGTACTTTTCTTTGTATTAAGTGTAGTCAATACTAATTTTTTTGATGAAAATAGGCGATGAAGATGGACCCATTGGTCGGTTGGGCTCATCCCCTTCGGAAAATAAAAATGGGCCCACCATCGTTGATGTTTTTCACAGGTCCCATTAGTCGTTCCAAAGAGAGAGGAAAAACAATAATTCACGCTTTCGTATGAATATCGACTTCTAGAAAATGAATCAATCGTGCCATGAATTCAAGACGAGAAATCATAGATTTCCTTTTGGAATATTTTACGTACGTATGTCTGGATATATGCACGCATGTATTGGTAAGAACAGGGGCACGAAGGACCAAGAACATTTAAGGGTTATAACATCTCGTGATATAGCTAATTTGAGAGGGTCCCCTCCTTCTCCTCTTATTTTGATTTTGCTTATTCTTTTTTTCTTCTAATTTTTTTATTGCATTTTAATGTTAATGTTTCTAAACTTCTGAAAATAACTTTGTACTTTAATCGCTATGTAAGGTGACACGGTCATTTTTTAATGGCCACGTCAACATCTCCTTTCATATTTTTAACGAAAGGATAACCATGTCGAAAAAAAAAGTATATAGTTTAAAGACTTAATTGCACAAAAAGAATTTGAGAGACCCGATTGAATACTTGATGAGGAATCTCCGTTTCATTTATCCCAAATATATACTCAAGAGACTATATTATCTTTTAAAAGACAAGCGTGGTAATGCTACGACTTATCATGATTATTATTTCAACCTCTGCATATTATCTTCTCTTACAAGCATTTTCCTTAGTTTCTTTTACGGTTTTGTCGCACTGACATCTTATTTTGCACATTTGGACTACATATACGCACGGCCTCAACCATGCTAGAAACCACCGGTCAACAACCCTCAACCCTAAGAACTTATTCATCGTCATTTCCATCGTCTCTGGGGAAGGAAAACACAAAGATTTCTATGCCATGGACCACGTGACATCCTCTTCACCCAATTCTATGTCTAGCCCCAGAGCGTGCCACACCGCATTTGAACCGTCGACGATGTCGTTCCCGCACGGCAGGTCATCATCATGCTCGCCATCGCACCCATTCATAGAGTCGCACTCGTCAACCACCTTGGCCATCACGCTCCTCCCGGTCTTCGTAGATGTTATCTTGATCCTATCCCCACATCGAGATCCGCCGGCATACCACCCGGTCGACAGTGCAACAATCAGCTCTGAGTTCTTGTGGAATCTGCCGTCACACTCCGACACCCCACTGCCACCGCCTCTGCTGAAATCGTTGTTTGTCAAGGTCGCTCGAGTGGAAGACGTTACCAGGGGCGAGCAACCATATTTAGGGTAGGACTGGCCGTGGCAGTGCATAGTTCCTGAGGGCCGACATCCTCCACCGGACGGTGATGGAGTATTGGGACAAGTGTGTGTGCCTACGTCGGGATCGTCGTGGCACCTTCCGTTGATGCATATCAATTGGCCGGCGCAATCATCTAGGGTTTGACAAGGGCCGTTGCATGAGGAGATGGCATGTGAAGGAGATGAAAAGAGAGTGATGCTAATAACAATCGGAAGCGCTAGGAGGAGTGCCCCAAAGTACTTCATTGTTCAACTTTCGAAACTGAACGTTCAGGTTGATTTGGTGAGGAGAGAAGAAACCTTGGAGGTGCTTATATAGAGTCTCTCTCGCGCTCCATATTGGCTAAAAAAAAGTTATTCATATTTTGCGAAGACTTTCTGGGAAAAATACATCTTTTTGCTTAGATTCTATCGAAGAAATTATAAAAAAGTCCAGATATTTTTTGTCAAAATCGATAAACTCCAATCTGTGGAACGTTGGATGGGATTCATCAAAGCAAAAGAACTCCATCAAAACTCACGAAGAGCCTTGGTTCAATTGTACGTCTCTTCACTAGCTGTCAGTTGCAATCACGGGAATCTCATCTTGGACACTTCTTTTGGTCCATTCAGTTCTTGTTCTGTAATAATTACAAAATACGCTTTAGGTTTTCATAAGCAAACGACAAATGCCTGTTGAAAAAGAATTTCTCTTGAATTATATGTGTTCTTTTAGGGAGAGTAGTTTTCAAAGCCTTATGGTTAGGGTCGTATCTCTTTTGAAATAATTACTAAGCCTCAATGTTACGATCATACTCTACCAGCATGGAAGCCACTTTAGGGTGTTAAATTTACGACCCTTGATTCTTAATGACGCGAACTGAATCATGTATTGTATTAAGGGTGCGTTTAGAAATGCTTAAGGGAAAAGCGATTGGGAAAATGCAAATGACTTTAGTTGAACGAGAATTTTCAAAATGCAAATAGTACTTAGTAAAGTGTATTTTGTGAAGCAACAGTGACTTAATATCCATTGGGAAAAACTACACTTTGTAAAAGACTTTTGCCAGTTTTTTTTTTAAGTATTCTCAAACTATTTGCTGGCAGAAGTTAGCCGTCAGCAAGCCAAATCGGCCGCTGGCCAGCCTCGCCTGAGATCGCACGACCTCACGTGAGGATGTTCAACAATAGATTGGCTTGTGGCTCGCCGGTGGCCTGAACCCTCACCAATGACGTCGCGTGAGGTATGGACATTTCTAGAATTATGAAAGTTGAGTGAAGGCAAATTTAGAAGAAAAAAAGTTGCATCTGCGTTCTGTAAATGCTCAAAACTCAAAACACCTCTGGATCCACCTTGGGTTAAAGGCATTTAGAGGCCTTTAGAAATGCAATTGCATCTTCCTAAAACCCTTCAAAAAAAATTTCAAACAGTATTTACATTTGCCCAATGAACTTTGAAGCCCAAAGACCCTTATCAAATCATTTTCCAAACGCACCTTAAAACGCAATAAAACCCCACACCGCTTACACGATATAGGCAAATACGAAATTTTGGGGTGTACTCATTTGTTCACAAGATGCTGCCCGCATTAGTTTCTATTTGGAGAGAGTCTGACCAAAAAAGGGTTCGAAACAAGGCAGAAAAAGGATTTCATGAACAAGTACGAGGACGTGCCACACGTTAGTAAAATTTGTGAAAGCTTCAGTCGTGTAAATGATCAGCTTCGATGACAGGTGCTGCGGGGACATGAGAAGCGCGCATATAGAAAGATAAGTTGATCATTTTGTACTCCACAATTCATGAAACTAATCCTGTTCATAATTATCATCTGTGCTTACTATGAAACTATCTTAATGATCCTAATCACAAAGTATTTACACAAAACTTATCGCCCCTAACGAAAAGAAAAGTTTTGCACGTACTAAATTCTTACCAAAAAATTCCTTAGTGAATGACATGGCACTTATGTGGTATCCGCCGTGTCATCAGGACATATGCGCGTAGAATCACTATTCAAAATAAAGATTGTAGAAAAGAAAAGAAAATACATATAGGGCAAGATTTTTTTGTTTCGTCGGAAGATGGGGCAAAATGAATTCAAGGAAAATTTCATTTCCTATTTTACAATTGTTTTTACCCAAAGTAGCAGTAGATGTCCCCTTAAACTTTACGCAAAATGCTATTGACGTTTACACCGTATTTAGTTGGCCTAAATCTAGACGTTCTTTTCACACCAAAAAAAAAAAAAAAATCTAGACGTTCTTTCCCTTGTTTTATGGGCAAAAAGTAGATCCGTCAAATAAGTGGGTCGGGTCGAAAATAGTTTGACCCAGTTAATCAGTTTTTTAGATCCAAAAAGAATTAATCGGTTTTGACATATTTTTATGTGAGACAAATTTAGTGACCCATACCAAAGCCAACCCATACTCGATCAATCCGTATTGCTAAAACACTTTTATATTTAACCAAATCTAGAAAAACTCATATCCAAATTGAGGTGAGAGCACGAAACGAGCTAGTGCGAAAGCAATTGAGGGTGAGAGAGAGTGAAGAGGGAGTCGTAGAGGTGAGTTAAGTCTAAATAAGTTATAAATCCATTTAACGCTCATATTATTTTGCATTTTACCATTCTAAACCCATTTATGACATTATAACTGACTTATATAATAACCCAGCTCATCAAATATGAGTTAAAAGATGGGTATATAACCCATTTTGATAGATCTAACATATAATTAGCGTATTCTGGGAAAAGTGCCGAATAAGTCCTAAACCTTTTGGGGTAGTGCCAAATTAGTCCTAAACCTATTTTTAGCGCCAATTGAGTCCTAAACCTTTTGATATAGTGCCAATTCAGTCCTTTTGGCCGGATTTTGCTGACGTGGACGTCGGCCGGCCGGCGACCGGTCACCGGAGCTGACGTGGACAAAATTTAATAATATTTTAATATTTTTTTGAATTTTTTTTTTTTTTTTTTTCTTCTCCCTCTTCCTCCAGCCGGTCGCCGGAGCGGCGACTGGCCGGAGGCCAGAGGCCGGCGAGGTCGACCTCGCCGGCCGGAGGGCGAGCCACGCCGGCCACTGGCTAGGCTCGCCCTCGCCAGCGACGGCAAAGGCAAAGGCGAGCCTCGCCATGGCTGGGCGAGGCTCGACCTCGCCGAATCTGGCGAGGTGGAGCCTCGCCGGCGGCTGGGCGAGGCCCGACCTCGCCGAATCTGGCGAGGTCGACCCTCACCCGGCCATGGCGAGGGCCGGGCGAACCTCGCCAGCCCAGCGTGAGGCTCGCCCTCGCCGGCGACGACGAAGGCGAGCCTTGCCATGGCTGGACGAGGCTCGACCTCGCCGGATCTGGCGAGGTCCAGCCTCGCCCAGCCGCCGACGAGGCTCGATCTTGCCAGATCCGACGAGGTCGAGCCTCGCCCAACCATGGCGAGGCTTGCCCGTGGCCGGCGAGGTCGACCTCGCCGGCCTCTGGCCTCCGGCCGGTCGCCGCTCCGGCGACCGGCTGGAGGAAGAGGGAGAAGAAAAAAAAAAAAAAAAAATTCAAAAAAATATTAAAATATTATTAAATTTTGTCCACGTCAGCTCCGGTGACCGGTCGCCGGTCGGCCGACGTCCACGTTAGCAAAATCCGGTCAAAAGGACTGAATTGGCACTATATCAAAAGGTTTAGGACTCAATTGGCACCAAAAATAGGTTTATGACTAAATTGGCACTTTCTCAAAAGGTTTAGGACTTATTCAGCACTTTTCCCAGCGTATTCTCGTATGTTGTTTCTCTTCATGTAAAATGCTTCATGCAATACGATCCTTTTCGTTTGACCATCGCAGAGCTGTTCTCGCACATATGCTTCATCTTTGAACTACCTCACAGAGAAACACTTTAGTTTTGATTGTAGACTAAATTGTTGAAAAAAATAAGCAATCGAACACAATAATAAATAGAACAAGGAGACAAATTGGACATCGGACTTACGTGATTCGATTGGTAAGACGTGCCCCATGAAGAGAGCAACACATGATTCCATTATGGATCAAGCAATACAAAGGACGTTAGAAGCGCACCTGAGTCCCTCAAACACTTTCAGTACTTCCTCAATTATACCTAACGATTCACACAGTGTATAACCGATATAGGCAAGTTCAGGTTTTGGTGTGTACCCATTTGTTCATAGGATGTTGCCGGAATTTGTTCTATTGGAGCTTCGAAACAAAAAATCTGAAAGAAGGGTTCGAAACAAGACAGAAAACAGATTCCATGAATCAGTACGAGGACGTGGTAATATGGTGGTAAAACCAACGAGAATCTCCAGTGATATCAACGATTGTATTTCAATAATCGGTGTTGCGTGGTTGTGAAAAGCGTGCATTTAGAAAGATGAGGTGATTATTTTGTCCATAAGTAATCCACTGATAACAATTTATGAAGACAATCCCTTTTCGTAATGAGCGCGTGTGCCTATTACAAAACTATCTTAATGATATTAATCATGAAGCATTCCGCAAAACTTATACCCCGACGAGAAGAACAATGCTATATGTAGTGATTGAATTCTAACTGACTGACATACGATCCTTGCACCATATTTAGTTGGCCTAAATCTAAACGTCCTTTCCTTTGTTTTTATGGGAAAAAGTTGGCGGATGAGGGTGGGCTGTTTCTGTTGGCCGGCCCGTATGGCTCGGCCGAGCACCCTAGGATCACCATAGCGAGATATTAACGGTACGGTAAAAGGATGGATAGAATTTGTGCACCTGTTTTGGATTCCATCGGCCTGGATGCGGAAATGACGATGAACCGGTGCCGTAGGTCTTCTCCCCTGTCACCCCCGAAGTCCCGGCGCTATGAGACCGCCTCAGCCAACTCACGGAAGCCTTAGGTGAGTTTGAGAGCGTTTGAGAGAGATTGGAGAGAGTTGGGTGCAGAGGAGGGACCTGCAGCTCTATTTATAGAGTTTCCAGCCAGGCCCTCTCATAACGGGCCGGGCCGAACTCAGCCCACACAAGCCGGGCCCATATCTGACCAATTAAGAAACCTTATATCCAAAATTATTAGACCAGACTCGTAAGCGGGTAATAACAATCTCAATTAATGTAACCCACATTAGGAAAACGTTACATTCTCTCACTTGGGCTATATTAATTGAAATCGTACCTTATGTGTACCTTTATTTGGTCTATGGATAATTCTTAATAGTCAATCCGATCCCATAAAGTTTCAAACACCGAATCATGGCGGTAACTGCATGTAATCACGCAGAGCCTTCCATGGTCACTTGTGCCTTAGACTTTACTGATATAGATTCGATATGGTTGTGTGGCAAACGGATGACACCTCATAAAGAGTGATACCTCATGCGTCATCTCCTTTGTCAGTCCTGATTCTCTTTCCTTAAGTGTCACAAAAAACTGATGTGTCACTAGAGAATATCTTTATGGTTCCAATGAACCTACATATGTCTTATCCTTATTGTTAACATTACTTTATGTGTAATAAGACATATCTTTAAGGCTAATAACTGAATGCCCATAGCCTTTACTCAAGGTTTACACAGTACCTTAAGATTTTCACCTTATATGTGTATTTAACATGACAACAATGCATTCAGAAATACCTTATTGAATGCAAATGAGTTAATACACATTCAAAATGTTACAAAGAGTAACAAAACACAGATGTAAACTTTATTAGAGCATAAATAAAAGCAGCTCCCACTAAATAACAGTATCCCATGATACTCCTAAGCCCATGCTAACGACATGTCGTTAAAAAATACAAGGGCGAAGGCCTTTAGTTAGTGGATCTGCTACCATATCATCTGTGGAAATGTGCTCTACTGTAATGTCACCATCCCTGACTTTTTCCTTTATGGTCAAGTACTTGACCTCCATATGCTTAGACCCCTTGAGACCTCTGTTGTTGTTAACAAACAACACTGCAGAGTTATTGTCACAATACAACTGTATGGGCCGATCCACAAAATCAAATACGGTCAACTCTCTAATGAGGTTCCGGAGCCAAATTGCCTGAGTAGCGGCCGAAAAGCATGCTACAAACTCCGCTTGCATGGTAGAGGATGTCATTGATTTATGTTTCTCACTTTTCCATGATACTGCACCTCCTGCTAACTTAAAGATGTAACCCGTTGTCGACTTCCTTTCATCCTGACAGCCAGCAAAGTCTGAATCCGAATACTCTACCAGCTGAAGGTCTTGAACATGTCTGTAGATCAGCATATAGTCTTTTGTCCTCTTTAAGTACCTCAAAACCTTCTTGGCAGCAACCCAGTGATCGTGTCCTAGATTTGACTGATATCTGTCTAGAAGTCCTGTTGCAAAAGCAATATCTGGCCTAGTGCAAACTTGAGCATACATGATACTTCCAAGTGCACTAGCATAAGGTACATCTTTCATTTGGGTTTTCTCAACATCCGTATGAGAACACTGTGACAGACTCAGTTTATCACCCTTTATGACAGGAGCAATTCCTGGCTTGCAGTCCTGCAGACTGAATCTTTCCAGAATACGATTAACATATGTTCTCTGAGACAAACCCAATACTCGGCGAGAACGATCCCTATGGATCTCAATGCCTAGGACAAAAGACGCCTTATCAAGGTCCTTTATGTCAAAATCCTTCGACAACATTCGCTTTGTCTCATGTAGTAAAGTAATATCACTACTCGCAAGCAAGATGTCATCTACATAGAGTATGAGAAAAATAAATTTCCTACCACTGACCTTGCTGTATATACACTGATCCAACTTGTTCTCAACAAAACCTAATGAAGTGATAACACTATGAAACTTCAAATACCATTGTCTAGAAGCTTGCTTAAGGCCATAAATAGATTTCTTCAATTTACACACAAGCTCACCCGAATCATCAGCTGCAAAACCTTCGGGCTGCACCATATAGACTTCCTCATCAAGGTCTCCATTCAGAAAGGCAGTCTTAACATCCATCTGGTGTAACTCCATATCAAAATGAGCTACTAATGCCATAATCACTCTGAAAGAATCTTTAGAAGAGACTGGAGAAAAAGTCGCCTCATAGTCTACTCCTTCTCTTTGAGTGAAACCCTTAGCTACCAGTCTGGCTTTGAACTTCTCAATCTTTCCTTTGGAGTCTCTTTTAGTCTTGTATACCCATTTGCAACCGATGGACTTGTAACCTTTAGGCAATTCAACAAGCTCCCAAACACCATTATATTTCATAGACTGTATCTCGTCTTTCATTATATCCACCCACATATCTGATTGAGGACAAGAAATTGCATCTGAATGAGTTACTGGATCAACCACGCAGCCTATATCGTAGTCATGCTCTCCCAGATAGACCATATAATCTGGCAGTATAGCCAATCGTCTCTGCCTGATAGATCTCTTGAGTGGAGCTTCTACTTCCTCATCCTGCACCTGAGGGGTTTGAAGTACTTCATCAGGAGCTATTTCAATAACAGGATCCTTGACCACAACAGGCTCAGTCTGTGGTGTAGGGGTCTCCATTATCGTCTGTACAGGTAGAGAAATCGACACTGTAGTACCTACCATATTATTATCCTCAATGGTCTGAGAGCAACTATCTCATTCGGCCACATCAAATTCCAGAAACTTCGCTGCCTGTGATTCGACAATTCTTGTGCCTCCATGGGGACTGTAAAATCGATACCCCTTCTAATGATCTGGGTAAGATACGAAGTAACATCGAGTGGTTCTGGATTTCAACTTGCTCAATGTTGGATTGTATAACCTTACTTCTGCAGGACACCCCCAAACTTTAAGATGATTTAGGCTAGGTTTACGTCCAGTCCATAATTCAAAAGGAGTCTTTGGAACAACCTTGGTAGGAACACGATTTAGAATGTAGAGAGTTGCCCTCAAAGCTTCACCCCATAAAAAATCAGGTAAGTTCGTCCTTCTAATCATACTCCTCATCATGTCCATAAGGGTGCGATTCCGTCTTTCGGCCACACCGTTTTGTTCAGGACTCCCGGGCATAGTAAATTGAGCCACTATTCCAGAATCTTCCAAGTATTTGGCAAATGGCCCTTTTAGCTGTCCAGCATCGCCATGCCTACCATAATACTCACCACATCGGTCAGACCTGACAACCTTTATAACTTTTCCCAACTGTTTCTCGACTTCAGTCCGAAAAATCTTGAACTTGTCAAGAGACTCAGACTTCTCTTTAATCAAGAACAGATAACCATATCGGGAATAGTCGTCTGTAAATGTGATGAAATAGAAATTTCTACACAATATTGCCGTATAGGATCCACTGATGTCAGTGTGAATGACTTCCAACAGGTCAGAACTACGGACTGCGATTTTCTTCTTTATCTTGATCATCTTACCCCTACAACAGTCTACGCAAGTATCTAGGTCACTTTCAAGAGTAGGTGGGATGTTTGTCTTTATCAGCCTTTCCACTCTTTCCTTAGAAATGTGACCAAGTCGTTTATGCCACAATGCATAAGACTGTTCCTTAGGTAGAGGTCTTTTGGAAACAACCCTTTCAGCTGTATAAGCGACGTATATATCATTGGGAGATAAACACAATCTATACAATCCATTCGATATGTTGCAGCACCCAACCTTATTTGAATCAAAGAACATAGAAACCATATTGTTTTTTATTTCAAAAGAGTAGCCACAAATATTCAAACTTGATACGGAAACTAAGTTCCGTCTGAAGGAAGGCACATAAAAGGTGTTTCTTAACATCATATTAAAACCAGAATCCAAAATTAATATGACATCTCCCACGAACTCGACATCGACTCTCTTGTTGTTTCCTACAGTGAGCTTTAATTCATCATGATTTGGCTTCCTTCTGTTTGTGAATCCCTGTATGGTATACGCAACATGATTAGTTGCACCGCTATCTAGCCACCAAGAACTGGATGGAGCTTCTAATAGGTTGGATTCACAAACAAGTGCCAAAGAATTAATACCTGACTGCTTACGCTTGGACAACCAAGCTTTATATCTATTGCAGTCTTTCTTCATGTGACCCTTCCTCCTACAAAAGTAGCAGTGAACACCATTCTTCTTCAAGGGTGTTTTCTCAGGACCCAGATGGTCTAAATGACAGGTGGTTTCAGGAGTTCCTTTCTGAGTATGATTCTTGAACTTACTACTCTTCCTACTACTGGAACTAGAGGCATAGAAAGCATGATTTCCTTTATCTTTCTTCAGTTTCTCTTCCTCTGCCACTACCCTAACTATCAGGTCATTGACCGACCACTTTTCATCTTGAGAATTATAGTTGGTCTTTATAATTCCAAACTCAGTAGGAAGGGTGTTCAGGGCTTGATGCACAATGAAGGCATCAGAAAGGATAATCTCATGAACCTTTAGTTTTGTCTGGAGGTCTACCATCCTAAGGACGTAATCCCTAACCCCATTTGAACCATCATACCTCATATTATTGAGTAACTGCATGTATGTCCCAGCCTCAGCATTAGACGAGTCACGGTTCCTTGCTTGCAAGGTTTCCATCATTTCTTTAGCAGTGCAGTCAGCTGGCAAACTACTTTTCAAATGGTCCTTAATGGATCGCTTCATCAGTAACAAGCAAATCCTATTGCTCTTTGCCCAGGCGGCACTCAGTGTCTTTTTCATATCCGTACTTTCAGCAGTGACATCTGCTGGCTTATCCTCAGTAAAAGCAATATGAATATCTGCCAGCTCCATACCAAACAGAAAATCCTCTTTCCATTTCTTAAAGTTTAAACCAGTAAGAACCTCAATACTTATGGAGTTGCCGTTCAGGGAGAAGGTGACTGTTAAAAACAAGCAATATCTATAATCAGCATCATGTGAGTACTTTCCTAAGAGTTACACACATCATCATATAATCACTTTTGGGCAGAATACATGACATGCAATTATATACCCTCTACATGACAACGGCCATGAGAATGTATTCCAATCTTTTATGAATTCACCACCTTTGGGTGTATGAACCACTAGGATCAGTCATTCCTCACGCATACTGTACATGCATCCCTCCATGAACCAATACATAATCACCTCCTTTGGGAGTATGACAACACATTAGAACAGGAGACATCCTAACAATACGAGACTGATATTTCTCAAACTCAATTAAGTGTGCCACTTTGGCGGCCACTACCAAATTGAATCATTGAAACTCTCTCATACTAAGGATATAAACTTTATGTCTCACATATACTATATAGATGTAATTCTAGACTGGAAGACATGGGCAATGTCTCTAAAATTACATACCATGCTAATTACATTACTCTATACATTGATATATGTCGAACCTTATACATACTATCAATGAAACATGATCTACACGTCCTTAAGTTATCATATACATGTAAGCTTTAATCTGTATCTCTTAAACCATAGAGAAATACAGGAAAATACAAAAATATACCCTAAAAATACGCGTATATAGGGTTCCATATGTATTTTCACATCCTTAAAAGTATCAAACATATAAAATAAATATACCACGGTGTAGATAATCCTTATACGAGCACGTCGGTACCTTGCACGCTCCAAACTGAGACCGGACGCGCCCTCACGTGCCTCCTGAAGGTGCGGCGCGTGGGCCTCACGCGTCGGCGCCTAAGCTGGCCAAAA
Organism: Syzygium oleosum; assembly: GCF_021117445.2. NCBI lineage: Eukaryota > Viridiplantae > Streptophyta > Magnoliopsida > Myrtales > Myrtaceae > Syzygium > Syzygium oleosum. The sequence continues at coordinate 11,323,263 of NW_026607487.1, forward strand.
AGGCCGGTCCGACCGGTCTGATCGCTTATCGGTCCGACCGGTTGACCGATTCGGTCAACGGGTCGGGTCAACGGGTCGGGTCCAGGGTCGGGTCAACGGGTCGGATCTGGGTCGGGTCCGGAGTCGGGTCGGGTCAGCCAGATCGACCCGGCTCGCGGAAACCCTAGCATGTGCGTTGCACGCGCCTGGGAACACCCGCGTGTGCCGCCGGGGCTCTCCGACGCCCCGGCGTGGCGGCGCATGCGGCCACTCCCGGCGGCCCCTGGTGGCCGGCGACCACTCATTTTTCTCGTCTCGCGACGATCTATCCATCTATGTGATTTATTCTAACATTCAACGGATGAAAAAATCAAAATCACACACGAACAGTACCGGCCCGTTTCTCGACTATGGCGGCTCTGATACCACATGTTGGCCGGCCCGTATGGTTCGGTCGAGCGCCCTAGGATCACCATAGCGAGATATTAACGGTACGGTAAAAGGATGGATAGAATTTGTGCACCTGTTTTGGATTTCATCGGCCTGGATGCGGAAATGACGATGAACCGGTGCCGTAGGTCTTCTCCCCTGTCACCCCCGAAGTCCCGGCGCTATGAGACCGCCTCAGCCAACTCACAGAAGCCTTAGGTGAGTTTGAGAGCATTTGAGAGAGATTGGAGAGAGTTGGGTGCAGAGGAGGGACCTGCAGCTCTATTTATAGAGTTTCCAGCCAGGCCCTCTCATAACGGGCCGGGCCGAACTCGGCCCACACAAGCCGGGCCCATATCTGACCAATTAAGAAAGCTTATATCCAAACTTATTAGACCAGACCCGTAAGCGGGTAATAACAATCTCAATTAATGTAACCCACATTAGGAAAACGTTATAGTTTCCCTTCATGCAACATGCTTCTTTTCATTTGACCATCGGCCGTTGTTCTCGCAAATATGGTTCTTCTTCGTCAGTTTGTCACACTCGTCGACTACCTTGGCTATCACGCTCCTCTTAGTCTTTGTAGATGTTGTTTTGATCCTCTTCCCACACCGAGACCCACCGGCATACCACCCGGTCAACAGTGCAACAATCAGCTCTGAGTTTTGGTGGTAGCTGTTGTCACACTCCAACGGGCCCCCACCATCACCGCCTTCGCTGAATCGTTGTTTGTCAAGGTCGCTGGAGTGGAAGACGTTACCGGGGGCGAGCAACAATATTGAGGGAAGGACTTTCCATGGCAGTTCATAGTGCCTGAGGGCTGACATCCTTCATCGGACAGTGATTGAGCATTGGGACATGAGTGCGTACCTACGTCAGGATCGTCAAGGCACCTTCCGTTAATGCATATCAATTGGCCGGTGCAATCATCTTGGGCATGACAAGGGCCATTGCATGAGGAGAAGGCGTGCGAAGGAGATGAAAAGAGAGTGATGGTTATAACAATTGGAAGAGCTAGGAAGAGTGCCACAAAGTACTTCATTGTTCAAACTATCGAAATTGAACGCTCAAGTTGATTTGGCGATGTAGAGTCTCTCATGCTCCAAGTTGGCTGAAAAAAAGAGAGTTAATTATTCAATTTGCCTTTTGTTTCAAACCAAAAAGAGAGTTGTGCAATGACCGGATATCGAGACTAACATAAGCATTATAGACTAACGTGATTGATCTTAATAGCTAGTGGTCAAGATATATCTTCTAATAGCAGATAGAATACTTTTTTTAACGCCTTATAGAAAGGGGGCGTATCTCTTTTAAAATATTTTTCCATAGCCTTAATGTTATGATCGGAATCTAGCTTGAAAGCCACATTAGTGTCAAAGTTATTACCTTTGATTCTTACCGCGTGGACAGATTCATCAAATATTGTATCGAAACAGAATATCGCCCCCCCTAACTTCCACCGATATAGGCAAGTTCACGTTTTGGGGTGTGCTCATTTGTTCATATGATGCTGCCGGCATTTGTTCAATTGGAGCTCCGAAAAAAAAAATCTGACAGAAGGGTTCGAAACAAGACAGAAAACAGATATTTTCTCACTAACCGGTGTTGCATGGTTGTGAAAAAGCGTGCATTTGGATAGATGAGGTGATTACTTTGTACATAAGTGATCAATTAGGAACAATTTATGAAGATAATCCCTTTTTGTAATGAACGTGTGTGCTTATGATGAAACTATCTTAATGATCTTAATCATGAAGTATTCTGCGAAAACTTGTTCCCCAACGGAAAGAGTAATGCTATATGCAGTGATTTCTTACTAAAAATTCTAACCGAATGACATACGATTCACTTGGCATCCGCCGTGTCGTAGGACATGTGCAAGTAGAGTCATTAATTAAAAATGGGGATGGTAGAAAGGAAAATAAAATACAGATGGGGCAACATCAATTTAAGCAATTTTCCCCTTATTTTACTATTCTTTTTACCCAAAGTAGCATGGGTGTGCTCTCAAACTTTACACAAGATGCCATTGAAGCTCGCGCGAGATTTAGTCGGCCTAAATATACACGTTAATTCCTTTTTTTATGGGCAAAAGTTGGCGTATGATGGTGGGCTGTTTCTCTTCATGCAGCATGCTTCTTTTCATTTGACCATCGCCTGTTGTTCTCGCAAATATGCTTCTTCTTCGTCAGTTTGTCCCCGTTTTGTTGACCCTTTAGGATTAGCGCAGTTGATTTGGTTTTGGAGGATTTCCAATTTATGAATTGATGGTCAGCCATTCAAATCCCACTAACTGCCTGGGCTATGGTTATCTGCATAGATCAAATGCCTTGATCTAACCGGTTTATAAGGCTCGCAGGGTGTTTCACGGGACTTTAGGTAACCGATTGGATTTTCACATCTATGCTCCCGAATTAATAACTAGTTTCGGTACATGAGGTCTCATTTGAGTTGTTGTGTACCAATGTATTTTTTTAAAAAGTTTATTAATTATTCTATTGATTTGTTAACTTTCATTTGCCTTGCTCAACATGTTAGAGTAATTTACCTACTTTTTTTCTAATTTAGTTTAAAATAGTTTTGTATCATCAACTCTTATTTGAGTTAGTTACCGACATTTGATTACCTTTTTTTTTTTAATTATATCTCATTATAGAAAATAGGATATTCTTTAACGCCTTATGCTAGGGTCACATTTCATTTAAGTACTAAGCCTCGATATTATGATCTTAATCTAGCGCGAAAGCCACGTTAGTGTCAAAATTACGACCTTTAATTCGTAACGACGTGGACCGGAAATAAAACCTCCCCAAGCTTAGCACGATATGGACAAATGCAAATTTTGGTGTGTCCTCATTTGTTCATAAGATGCTTCCCGCAATTATGCGAAGCGCGCATTTAGAAAGGTAACGTGATTATTTTGCACACGAGGGATCCATTAGCTATCTTAATGATTTTAATCATGAGTTCATGACGTATTTCCGTGAAACTTATACTCCCAACAAGAAGAGTAATGCTACATGTACTAAATTCTTACTAAGAATTCCTTATCAAATGACATGGCGACTTACGGGGCATGCACCATGTCATCGCATATGCGTACGTGGAGTCATCAATGAAATCAAGATTGTACAAAGAAAAGAAAATATAGATGGGGCAAGATCAATTGAAGGAAATTTCTTTTCCTATCTTACCATCTTTTTTCTACCCAAAGTGGCAATGGATGTCCTATCCAACTTTACACAAGATGCCCTTGACGTTTACACCATATTCGGTTGACCCATATCTAAAGGACCTTGGGGCAAATCGTGGGCTGTTTCTCTTCATGTAACATGCTTCATGCACTACAATTCTCCTCGTTCCATCGCATGCTGTTGTCGCGCATACGCTTCTTTCTTGAACTGCATCATGGAGAAATGCATCAGTTTTGCTTAAAATTAGACGAAATCAATCTACCTTGAAGAAATTAATCCCGATATTGGAGAAATGGAGCAGTCTCCTTTTAGTTTTGCCTCAAACTGGACGAAAGGATTCTTTGCTCACCTCTGCACTCTTAGCTCGCAGATGCTTCTTCAACAAGCTGTCTACGAACACGCGCCACTTCAAGTCCTGCGAGCTTCACAATGTCCATCACCTCACGGTCGAGCACCACTGCCCTCTTCGATCTTCTTCAATGTGCAGGCAGCGGCGACGGCCACCAACCCTCAAGAATGGCCGAGGGTCACTCCCTCGCTACAAATTTGAACAAGGGTCACGGCCCTCATCGCCGGAGTGATGATAGCAGCGAGATCATGGCAAACGTCGCCGGCAAGTGGCGAGACTATTGAGAGTCATGACCTCACCGAACTAACTTGCCCCCTCACACTCTCATGTTGCTTTCTCAGCGGTGGCGGCGAGGGCCACATCGTTTTCACCTGACTACGACTAGGGACACTGACCCCTCGCTGATGAAGGGGTGGCGGCAATGCCGCCTCCGCCTCAATTGCAACTACATCTCCACTCCTTCTCGTTTGTTTTTATTCTTTTTGTCAGATTTTTATTTACTTTTCAAATTTTAATTTTCCTGAACTTTTGAAAATAATTTCATATATTTTAAATACCACATAAATACCACGTCAACATCTCCATTTATAACTTCAATGGAAAGACCATCAAGTCAAACAAAGAGTATATACTTTAAATGCCTAATTACACCCAAAAAAAAGTCGAGAGACCTGACTGAACATTTGGCGATAATTCGAACATCTCGTGTGCCTTTATTCAAATATATAAATCAAGAGACTATAATATATTTTAAAGGACAAGCACAGTAATACTACTACTACTTACATAATTTTTCAACATTTTGCATATTATCTTCTCGTACAAGCATATCCCTAGTTTCGTTTACAGTTCTATTGCCCTGACTAACTATTTTGCATTACACGCACAGCCTCAAACATATTACGGAACACCAATCAACAACCATCGACCCCAGATCTTATTTATCCTTATATCGATCGTCTCTGGGGAAGGAAAACGCAAGAACTTCTATCCCATGGACCATGTAACATCCTCTTCACCCACTTCTATGTCCAACTCCAAAGCATGCCACACCGCGTTTGAAGCATCGACAATGTCATTCCTACACGGCGGCTGATCGTCATGTTCATCATCGCACCCATTCATAGAGTCGCACTCATCGACCACCTTGGCCATTACGCTCCTCCCGGTCTTCGTAGATGTTATTTTAATCCTATCCCCGCATCGAGACCCGTCGGCATACCACCCTGTCGACAGTGCAACAATCAGTTCTGAGTTTTTGTGGTAACTGTCGTCGCACTCCGACGGGCCCCCGCCATCACCGCCTTTGCTGAAATCATTGTTCGTCAAGGTTGCTCGAGTGGAAGACGTTACCGGAGGCGAGCAACGGTATTTAGGGTAGGACTTGCCTTGGCAGCTCATAGTGCCCGAGGGCTGACATCCCCCGCCGGACGGTGATGGAGTATTGGGACATGTGTGTGTGCCTACGTCGGGATCGTCATTGCACTTTCCGTTGATGCATATCAATTGGCCGGTGCAATCATCTAGGGTTTGACAAGGGCCATTGCATGAGGAGATGGCCCGTGATGGAGAAGAAAAGAGGGTGATGCTTATGGCAATTGGAAGAGCTAGGAAGAGAGCCACAGAGTACTTCATTGTTCAACTCTCGAAATTGAACGCTCAAGTTGATTTGGTGACGAGAGAAGAAAGCTTGGAGGTGCTTATATAGAGTCTCTCATGCTCCAAGTTGGCTCTAAATAAAAAAAGCGCTTAACTATTCAATTTGCCTTTTGTTGACTCATAGTCTTCATTTGTGTAATTTAATCAAAAATCACTATCATCCCGCAATTTCCGTGCCTTACGCGTTACGAGCAAGTATTCGATCCTCAAAAGAGTAAATATTTCTGGGCACTCTGAAATCGATCAAAATCATCAATCATATAATGACGGGATATCAAGACTAACATGAGAAGATATTAGTGTTTAAATTATGTCCTCTAATGAGAAATAGAATATCTTTTTACTGCCTTATGCTTAGGGTCGTATCTCTCTTAAAATAATTACTAAGCTTTTATGTTATGATCGTAATCTACCGTGAAAGCCACGTTGGGGGTTAAAATTACGACCTTTAGTACGCGACAACGTGGACCGACAATGAAACTACACGTAGCTTACACGACATAGGCAAATACAGATTGGTCTGTTCTCGTTTGTTCAGAAGATGCTGCCGGCATTTGTTCCATTTAGAGCTCCAAAACAAGGAATCTGTCAAGAAAGTGTTTGAAACAAGATGTCATGAATAGGTACGAGGTCGTGCTTTATGGTAGTAAAACCCAGTGAAAGCTCTCTCGTGGTATAAAATGATTAATTTCAACACCCCCGGTGTTGCATGAATATGACAAGCGCACATTTAGAAAGATAAGCTGATTATCTTGTACATAAGTAATCCATTAGCTACTAATTGTGAAATCTTAATGATCTTAATCATGAAGTGTTTCCGCATAACTTATCCTTGGAAAAAAGAATAATGCTACATGTACCGAATTCTTACTAAATATTCCATATCGAATGGGGCAACCAACGTGACATGCCGCAATTATGCGTACATAGAGTCATCGATTGAATTAACTATCGTAGAAAAGAAATGAAAATATAGATGGGGAGAGATCAATTGAAGGAAAGACGGTGTGCTAATTATAAAGGTCTTTTCCTTCGTTTTATGGGCAAAAGTAGGCGTCCAATGGTGTGCTGTTTCTCTTCGTGTAGCATGCTTCATGCAATACAATACTTTTCGTTTGACCATCGCATGTTGTTCTCGCATCATACGCTTCTTCCCTGTATGATTGGCTCCTTTACATCGACCTGTCAAGATTGACGTGGTTGATTAGGACACGGAAGATTTCCAACTTATAAACTAGAGATCATCAATTCAAATCCCATCAACTGTTTGGGCTAGGGTTACCTACTTAGGCAAAAGGCCTAGATTTAACCGGTTTACGGCGTTTGTAGGATGTTTAGTTAGTCGGTCGGGTTTTGATACCCGTGCCCCTGAATTACGTAGAAAAAAAATAGCTACTTTACATTTTTAAATTCGCAAAAAACAAAAACAAAAAAAGAACAATGTGATGGCTACGAAAGCTATTTGACCACCGAAACTCATTGTGGTTTCACGTCACAATCACCCTAATCAATGAAGGAAATTAGTTCACACGAGAGCACTGTATAAAAAGGCTTCGTGTACGTATATAGAAAGGAACGTCTCGCTCTCTTCCAAGCACAATTCCACATGATTACAGAGCGCTAAAAACCAGTAAATACCAAAGCGAAACAAAGTGATTACAGAAGCGTGCCGTGACGGGAAAATTTCAGGGGTGGCATCAAGCTGAATGATACAGATCTCACGAAATTGACCCATGGCAATACCGTCTACACCACCATCTCGACATCTGAAATGACCATCTGCTCGAACTTGGCCCTCTCACCCACAGAATTCTAATTATTGAGCCCTTGTGTAGCTTTGAGTTCGAACATACATATATAATATATGCTCGAATATATATGTATAGAGCATAATTCATCATAATGCGGCGCGCACGATTCATAAAATGTTCTATCATCTTAACGCTCTTCTTGTACATGTACTTAGGTTGACAATACAAACAGCCGATGCTTGAAAAAAGAATGCACGAAATGGTAGCAGATTGCTGACATACTATGCATATGAAATAGTAGAATGAATAAGAGCCAGTGGTCGTCAAACGCAAATGAACGGGCAACCTTTTATTTCTACATGTGGTCAAAGTACTCATCGAATTAAGTTCCCTCTTTTCACAACTCTTGCCAAAACGGAAGCTGTGAGCATCGCTCTTACATGTAATTAGTCATGTAATTACTTATGCACACTGATTACATACGGAACGAATCTAATTACAGTGATTCAGCTCTTTCCATTCCAGCATATTTATAGAACGAATCTATTGCTGCGGGGTTTAGTTTACGTAGGGAGATGATCAGACTTCACATGGGTCTTCAGGAAAATCACCAACCTTACTTGCCTTCTTTAAACTACTTAGATCTGATACTCCCCTATAGTGTTCATTGCATTGAGACTGAAAATTAGCGATTATTGACAAAAACCCTAGAAATGTTGATGCGAGGAGAACTTGAATGGCGAGAGACGGAGACTAAAAGAAGGGAATGCGTGGTTATAGCACGTATAAGTGCGATGAAGAATGTCATCACTAGGGGTGTCAGAACCGAACCGAAAAACCGAACCGAGATACGAATCGAACCGAACCGAAAATTTTGTGCATTTCGGTTCGGTTCGGTTTTCGGTTCGGATTATCTAAATTAACCGACTTTTTTTTTTCAGTTCGGTTTATTTCAGTTCGGTTTGGATCGAACCGAACTGAAAATAAACCCCTCGTTCAGTTCGTTGTCTTCTGCTTTTACCCTAAGTAAAACTAAAAAGGGTTTTAGGGCTCCTGCATCTGCTCCGTCTCCTCCGATCTGAAGGCCGCGACGACGACGACGACGGAACTGAAGGCCGTCGCTCCAAGAACTGAAGGCGACGATCCTGGTCTCTGCTCGCCCTTCCATCGAGAGCAGAGACCGTCGCTCGCTCGAGGAAGCTCAAGGTCTCTGCTCGCCCTTCGATCGAGAGCAGAGACCGAAGTTTCGTGGGTCGAAGTTTCAAATCAATTTCCGGACACCCTTCTACGTGTACGGTCTTCTTCTTTCGCTCTCATACTCCATTGTGCTTGCTCTGTGCGATTGGGTCGGTTCTTGTCATTTTGTGCTCAAGCAGATTGGGCTGACAAAGTTGGTCTTGCAAAGTTGTTTTCTGGGTATGAGTTCCTTTTCTGGGTAGAGCAAGGTGTTCCCTCGAAACCCTCTTGCCTTCTGGCGCTTTCTACTCGCGCGCGCCGGGATGTTTTTTCGATCATGGTCCGTTTCGGAGCTGTTTTTCACGAATTTGGGTGGGTGTTGTGCAGGAGTGCCTCATCATCTTTTGGGCACCATGAGCCCGAACGTGGAGTTCACGGCCAAGGCGTTTAGGGACCCTGCTGTTCCTGTGGGTTCGCCTTCCTTAAACCGACGGTGACATGTTGAATTTGATTAACTTTGTTTTGATGAGATTGAAACTTTTGTGTTTTTCCCGAACTTCAGCTCATTGATGAGATCTTGTCTCGGAATAACTTGCCAGTCATAGTTGGGGGTACAAATTACTATATCCAGGTAGAGTATGCGGCACTTCTTTTTCATTTTCTTGAATAGCTTGCGGCTTTTTCTCTGTGTTCGCACTTTGCAGTAGTTACTCTGTGAATTCACTAACGGGGGCTGTAGTGTTAATTCAATCACACCTCATGCTCTAAATTCACGCAAGATTGTAACGATGAGTTCGCTTAACTTCTGTCACTTTAAAGTCCATCCCTTGTCAGAGTCAACTTGTGAATTTTAGTTTCCTGACTAAATGTGAGTGACTCAGCTTCTGGACTATGAGATTATTTAGTTGACAATGCCTGATAAAGAATAGCTATTTGATGTCTCTACGTGTCCTGCATATTTTTGTACTTAGGATGCTCTATTTGATTCTATCATGTGAATCTTCAGTGAAGTATCTGTTGCTGGAAAACGTAATTTAGATCATCTTCTTACTCAATTTGGATCTATAGTAATAGGTATGTACTGGGACAAATTCCAGTACATATAATGAAACTCCTTATATTCATCAATGCCAGAGACTAAAAACAGGACCATTTTTTGGTGCTGCAATACAAATAATTAATAGTGCTTTCTATCTCTCGTGATGACTAGCCTACTTTGTAAATGTGATATAGCACGCTTTCACCACAATGTTTTGATCTTGGCTGTCTTTGGCTACATATGGTGCTACTATCTCACATCTATACTAAGAACTCTGTACATCCATACATTTATATACATTAGCATGCTCGGTTCACTTGGCTTAATGTCACAGCATATTCTTGATTTAGTTCATTTATCATAACTATTTAGCAACTTCTGTCTTGGTGCTTTAATGGCTACCCCTTCTATTATGCTTTTATTTGGATTAAGTATTTGCTTGTCATACAAAGTTTGTTAACTTGACACAACCACTTGAATTATAATAATTTCAGGTTTTAATTGTCATAGATTGGTAGATGTCTACTTCAATGAGTGAATCTAGTGGCACAAATAGAAGGAGGACGAGATCTTCTGCTTGGGAACACTATAAAAGGACAGAGTAGCTCCTTGACCCCAAGCATGGTGGAGGCTCTTATATGTACTCAAGATTGGCTACGATCCACACCACTTTCACTTTCGATTGAGGAGGACTTAGAAGAACTCGAAAATTTTGAGTCAGGTGAGAAAAAATTATCGTGGAATATTTTATATCCTTTAATATTGCAATAGATACTTCAATTCTCATTTTTATTGTGAATTTAATGTAGAGTTGTCAACTGTGACTGCGCAGCTGAACTCGATATTGGTTTCCCTTGATGATTGACGAATAAAATAGAAGTAGTCATCTCCTTGATGTGTAAAGAAAGCAAGTGAGTACTAGAGATTATGTATTCTTTTTGCAGCTAGTCCATTATTCGATTATTTTTAAAAAAGAAAGGCTCAAAAATTGCACATTTCTAATTCATCAACTAAAAAACCAAATCTATAGTGGGGTTGCAGAAAAGGTTGTCTCTCCTGGAGTCAGATGATGCCAATGTACGGATTCATGCTGTGAAGGTGGTGGCCAACCTTGCTGCTGAAGATGCTTCATCTTGTGAACATGTCGGAGCGTTTGGGACCTTGATTTCTCATTTTTGTGAACATGTCGGAGGGTTTAAACACTGTTACTGTGTAGTTGAACTCCTTCACTCTTTATTATTTCCTCTGTGACATTCCAGCTGCACAAGTCTCTCAGCTGCAAACTCAGCCATCTGCGAGTTTCCTTGCTTACAGCAAGCTTGGAGTAAAGCTCTCCAAGCAATAGCTTCTTCAAATGAGCCACTTCTTGGAACTTTCAGGAGTATTTCCTTTGCTTCTTCCAAATACCCTGCTTGGCAGAGGAGGTCAACTATGCAACCATAGTGTTCACTCTTAGGCTCAATTTTGTACTCTGTCAACATTTTATACAACAGTCTCAGACCTTCACGTGGCAAACCTGAATGGTTGCATGCAGTGAAGATGGAAATGAATGTGATGTCATCTGGTCGAATGCCACCATTCTCCATCTCTGTAAACAGCTTGAGTGCACTCTCTCCGTCACCATTGACTGCATATCCTGAAATCATAGCATTCCAGCAAATATTATCTTTTTCAGGCATTTCATCAAACAGTTTCTTGGCTATGTCTATATACCCACATTTGGCATACATATCTATGAGACCGGTACACAGTCGAGAACTCAATGTCAACCGCCACAGGTTGACAAACCTGTGAATCCAAATACCAGTATCCAGAGCCCCCAAGTGAGCGCAAGCAGAGAGTGTGCTAACCAGCACTGACTCATCAGGCTCAACACCATTCAACTGCATCAAGGGAAACATGTACAGTCCTTTATCATAAAATTATCATAAAAATTATCATAAAATTATCTTTTTTTCATAATCTATGGTTTCTTAAGTATACATAATCTACTGAAGCCATTATCTTTTCCTACAACGTGATGAAATTTCTAGAGCTTTCTTAATTTTTTATCATAAAAAATTATCATAAAATTATCATAAATACATATTATTATCAAAAAATTATCATAAAAAAATTATCATGAAATTTTTTTCATAAAAACAGAAAACCGAGCCATGAATAAAAAAGCAAAAAAAAACAAAAAAAAAAGAAGAAGAAATCGAAAACCGAACCGAACCGAATCGGTTTATCGGTTCGGTTCCAATTCGGTTCGGTTCCTATTTGGTTCGGTTCAAGGAGGCACCCTTAATGGTTCGGTTCGGTTCGATTTTTCAAGAAAATCGAACCGAACCGAACCGTTTACACCCCTAGTCATCACGTACATCATCATATGTTTAAATTTGAGAACTAACGTTATAATGTGGTTGATTTAGTGAAGAAGAGAGATCTTAAACTTGCTTCTATAGAGAGTCTCGTCGTGCATGCAAATTCAGAGATATTCTATAATTGAGTTCACACCAAAATCGCTATCCAAGCCCACCTTTTGTAGGCTAACGTGGAAGCCCCGTACGTTAGTCTCACTTACGCATATGAACTCAGTGTAACGTTGTTGACACCTATTTTTAATTTGCACAAAAATTAATTACACAAAATTTAGGAATTAATTTTCTTTAATTCCTAAAACAAAAAAATTTCTATTTAAATGCATTGCATATAGACATTAGGCATATTTGCATTAATAGGGTCTCTTAGAGCATATTTTCTTAATTAATTTTCAAAAAATTAAAAAATTATTTTAAAAAAAAAATCGGATCGAGCCAGGCCAAGGCCGGCCCAGCCCTCTTTTTCTTTTTTCTCCTCCTCCCCGCACGGGCCCCCGGCCCGCTTTTCTTTCCTTTTTCTTCCCCTCGCGCGACTGGGCCTGGCCCGGCCCAGCTCTTCTCCTCCTTCCTTCTCCCCCCGTCGCTCTCCTTCCCCTGTTCTGCCATGTTGCTGACGCAGATCGGCGAGCGGCGAAGCAGCCTCGCCCCGTCCCCATCCGGCCAGAGCAGGACCGGGGCAGCACGCCACAGGGACTGGCCATTAAGGCCAGTCCCTTCTCCCCCCATTTCCCGATCTCTCTCTTTCTCTCTCTCTCCTTCTCCTCTCTGTCTCTGCACATTGAACGGCCCCCCTGCTCTGCACCGGCCTGCCATAGCCACGAAAGTCGTGGGGTGGCGTAGGCCGGTGCAGGCCATCGTCACGCCGACGCGGCCGGGCCCAGACTCGTCGTCGTCGGCTATGAAAGACAGAAAGAGAGAGAGAGAGAGAGGGTCGGCCATTTTTGGAGAAAAATACAGAGAGAGCGTGAGAGACAGGGAGCCTCCGGCAGCCACCGCGCCTCATCCACCCATCCCCGCTGCCGAGACGACGGCGGCGACACAGAGAGAGAGAGTGGGTCGGCCATTTTCAGGGAAAAAGAGAGAGAAACCGAGAGAGAGAACACAGAGAGAATAGAGGGAGAGAGACGGAGCCGAGAATCCGCCGGAGCTAAAGAAGAACCAGCAACGGTCGTCGACGCCGCCAGACTAGCCGGAAGCCGCCCAGACGCGCCGTCGACCGGTGAGCCCCCCTCGGCCGCGAAGCTCCCCGTTTTCCCCTGATTGTTGGCTCGGTTTGGCCGGGACTCGCGCCGGCCGTTTCGCGCGAATCCCGGCCCATACCGACGTTGTTTCCGGCCCCCACTCGCTGTTGAAGATGAACCACAATCGTCGGAGCCGGCCGGGTCGCCGGGAGAGGTCGAAATCCTTCGTTTTTTGCTGCGCACGCCAGGTGTTCGACGAAACGCCCCAGTGAAACAGGTTTGATTTTGGTCGCCGGCCGGCGAGTGCGTGGCCGGACGGCGAGTTGGGTGACTGAAGGAGCTTAGTGGGTGTTCCAGGAGGTGAAAACCGCGCCGGATTTGGTCTGGGTCGGCCGGCAAGACGCCGGATCTTGCCGGCCGACGGTCCCGCGTGCCTTATGCACGTGAGAACCGGTTTGAACCGGTCCGCAGACCGGGTCAGGCCGGTTTGCAGACCGGTTCAGGCCATCTGGGCCGGTTCGACCCGGTCGAACCGGCCCTATTTTGTCCTTTTCCCTTGGACCGGGCCCAACCGGGCCCGATCCGGTCCAGACTCGGATCAATGACCCGGGTTGACCCTTTGACCCGAGTCGAATCCGGAAATCCGACCCGGTCAGCACAATGGGTCGGGTCTGTTGACCCGGGTCGGATCCGATCGACCCGGGTCGGATCCGATCGACCCGGATCCGCAGACCCGACCCGGGGGGGTTTTAATATTATATTATTTTATTTTTTTTAAAAAAATAATTCATTAAAAAAATAATAAAAAATTTAAAAAAAAATTATTTTATTTTATTTCTTTTCTTCTTCTGTATTATTATTTTTTTATTTTTTTATTTATTTTTTTTCTTTGTTTTCTTTTTTTCTTCGAAAAAAATTCAAAAAAATTCAAAAAAAAAAAATTTTTTTAAAAAGAAAAGAGAAAAAAAGATCCTTTTTAAAATTATGTGATGTATCTAAATATTTTAATTTATTACTGTATTATTATGTATGTTATTGTCTTATTTAAATTAGACAAGCTTGAGTTTGTGTGATAATATTTTGCATGTTATTTTTATTACCCTTGCGTTGTTATTATGCATGTTTTTATTACAATCGCATGAGTTGTGTTTGAATGTCATCTGACTTAGTTAAGGTTAGAACCTTAGGCTGCATAAATTGTTGTGTTCTTGACTGCTGATCGTTTCTGATTATGCACTCGCTTGATCACCTCACATGTTAGGAGAAAGGTCCTAAAATCAATCTAAATTGCCTGACAAATGTTTTCATGAAATGAACAGGGTAAAAAGATACCGAAAGGACATTAGTTATCCAACTAGTGTAACCAAGTCCCCGAATTCAGTTAATCTCTGGTTCGCAGGAATAGGGTGATTCTCCCATCACCCTATTTGGGTTTCTAATCGGCCCACCCCAAATCGATTAATGGCGACTCCTTGGTATAAATCACTTGCATGTTAAATACTTAAACCCTAAGTCGCAATATGGTATGGGCTTGGGAGGGCCCAAGTTAAGTCCTAAACCTAGACTTAGCACGTACCAGGCGAATCCTCCCTTTTTGCACGTTGTTTAAAAAAAGGGGGCTCGGGAGTTCGGTTGCAACAGACTGGCGACTCCGCTGGGGACTTGTTTTTTTTTTAAAGTGGACTTAGGCCAAAATTTTTATCCTATTCAAAAAAAAATTTTGTTTGGCAGCAAGGACTCCAGGTATGATCCTGACATTAAGGTGTTATTTGTCTTGCAGGTTCGAATTGATTATTTATAAATTGTTGTGCATGCTTTAATAATTTAGCACTACACTATTGCACACACAACCACGCTGCCGGACCTGGGCCGCAATAGGACATTTTAGGATGGTGTTAAGAAAGATACAACCTCGAACGCGAGCCCGCGATGTAGAGGTTGCCTTTCTTTTCCCCGATATTTATTCCTAAAAATCGTAAAGAAGTATCTTTAGCCGCTATTCGCGTGACTATAAGATATTCTTTTCGATTTGGCCGAGGTTAAAAGGACTTGACACCAACGCGAGGATGCGACGGTCAGGCACCCTTTTAATTTCATTTTGCTGAGCCAGTCTGAATAGAAATCGAACCTCACTCCTCATGTGTATGTCGTTGTGATTGCCATGGTTCAAGGAAAGGTATATATTCTGTCCCTTCTCATTTTATTATTCAGCCTACTTATTTATTTGATTTGTTAATGTTCGGCCACCCGTTGATTGCATTCTACATACGATGGGAGGAGCTGATATCCAATCCGTTCCCGCTCCTAAGAAAGAGTTTCTAGCATGGTGGGACCGACGAGACGAGGGATACGCTTATTACGGAGCTTATCCGTGAAAATAAGCGGCTCCGAGAGACTGTAGCTTCCCTATCGTTTATAGAATGAGCATCCAGGAATGGCGCTCTTTTGTTAAAATCCCTTGTCTTTTATATTTTCCTAGTATTTATGTTTAGGGGTTTTGGTTTTATCCTGTAAAAATGTTTATGGGTTGTACAAATGTTAATATAACTCGGGCCGTTTTTTTTATGCTTTAAATGAAATTTTTTGCCCCTTAATGACACCACCGCGGCCTTCGGCCCAGTGGTATCCGGCGATGAGCAGTAACGGTCCAAGGCGACCGGGGTTCGAACCCGGGACGCTGTTTGTAATGTTAATATAAATAAAAGCCTTTTTTGCTTCCCTTATTTTTTTGCAAATAAAGAAAATACGTGATAGACAGATGCAATACTAGACTCAGTCATGGACTGATCATTTATGAGATTTTATATTCATTCGTTGCCATTTTTCTAACAGGTAATTACGAATTACACCAACCCGCCAAGTAAAAATGGCTGAAAAAGATATGACAACTCGTGTGGCGGACATGGAGACCGAAATGAAGCAAGTCTTCGTCTTTCTTCGACAACTCTCAAAACAAGTGGAACATCTGTCAGTTCGCTTAGACCAACTCACCATGACTCTGCTTTGTTATCCAAGACCAGGGGTGATAATTCAAATGGAGCCCTCCAGTGTCAACCAAAAGGGTAAAGATGTCATACTTGACAATGTCCACGAGTCCCCTGATCCTAAGGAATTGAGCACCCTATGCCCAAAGTTCATGCAACATGAACAATACAAACCCAGTATCCTTCCATCACAAAAGCGAAACAACCGGAGACAGTTCACTCCCCTCCCAAGACCTCCGTCTCAGATGCTGGCAATACTCCGGAAGAAAGGGCTGCTCTCCACTGAACCAAAGCGACCTAATCCTGAGAGCTTTTCAAACTACAATCCGTCTAAAAAATGTGATTATCGCATGGGCGAGGTGGGGCATTCAACTGATGGGTGCTATACTCTTAAGCACCGAATTCAAAACCTGCTGGATACCAAAACTTTCTCATTCGAGACCGGTGAAGGGAATGGGCGTAAGCCCGCTTGAGTAGAATTCCTCTTCTCCTTTCTGCATGAATCCCTGGAAAAGGGGCAATCCTTGTGTTTTGTTTTTTGTCATCATTTTTGCTGGAAGAAATGTCTTTTTGAACTCCTCCTCTTTTAAGGTTGTAAATCCATGTATTGTAAATAAATAATGTTTTGAGGGCCTGAGGAAGTATCCCAAACCGGCCCGTTGATGATATCCAGCCACGAAAAGGAAAGTGTTCTGAGGCCTGGGCTTCCTCATGTTTCCTCGTTTCTAAGTTTTTGAAAATAAAACAAACGTTTTATCATTTTTCAAAAGGGCAAAAAAGAATAGTGGTGGAAAAGCATGCATACTCATAGCCTGTTTGTTTTTCTAACTCGCTCACTTCGTGTCTCAGAGCATACTACTTTTTGATTTGTTATTACAAAGGGGACATTTGAAAATGACACAAACTGAAGAGCACATCAGACCCTGATGATGCTAGCGGACCAACTCATCTGATAGGAGCAGTCCGAGCGAAGATCATCCAATCTTCAAATGAAACATGGGGCAAATCTCACTACTACCAGTGGCTGATATCAACCCCAGAAAGTCAAGGAGAATGCTGACCATTCCTTGACCCCATGATGAGCGAAACATCATTTCGTACAAAAGTCGGGGGCAGATCAAGAAAAGATTATCCCTTTTGAAAGAAAAAGGTATGTCTTATTCCTAAACAAATTTTGGTAATGATATTCCATCCCTTTTCTTTTGCAGATAATGAACTGGGGAACATGCTAGACTCTGACGTGCTAGCGAGCTGGATAGAGCACCAATGTTGGAATCTCTCGAATGAAACATGCAAAGAAATGCTTAATTGGGAGAGTAGACTAGGGGACATGCAATCTCCCAGTCCATCAAAAAGGGTGTATTTCGTTCCTAAAGTTCATCCACTTTAGCATGGAAATGACATGTTTTTTCCTTTTACATAAGACAAAATTGAGTAAACAACACTCATGGTAGCAAGTCTAACCGGAAAGGGTTTCGCACATGACAAACTTGCATCAAGGCCGATCCTGGCAACCACGGAAGTCTCAATGGTAGTCATGCCCACGTTCGTCAAAGACCTTTAAAGCAGAGATTAGCTTTGCTGCGAAGTTCTCCACGCAAGCAATTGCACATGCCTGTGCAGTCGAGAATCGGAGCATCCACAAGAAACTCCTCAACATGCTGGAACCGCATTGACACAGCATGCGCTGACAATAGAACCCTCTATTCGGGAGCACCCCTAATTATAGAGTATTTCATTCGAGCTTCGAGACTTAGAATATGGAGGAGCAGATTGAGACAAAGAAGGCTGAACAAAGTAAAGAGGAGAAAAGACTCTGCTAGCTTTGAAGGCAAAATGGAAGAAGGGTAATTTGTATCGTTCTCAATTTACCCTCAATCCTCTCATTTCTAACATAAGCTCCTGTTTTTGTTAGGAGGGAATTATCGACATCCGAGGAACTCAAGGAGTTGTTAATTTAATTTCAAATGAAAGGAATCACGAAGGGTAATGTGGTATCGTTCCCAATTCCTATTTCCTCAAAGAGCCGTTCATTAACACGGTCTTTCTTATTGCCTTGCAGGTTTGCCTCGTCGCTGCTGCAGCATAGATAAGTATCTCTTTCTCTAAAAAATTCTCTCATAAGAGTACAAAGAAACAAAGGAGGAGGAAACATGTTAAAGCAAATAAATGCTTAACCTTCCCCCAAGTGCATTGCATGTCTTTTGAAAAGAATTTCGCATGGTAATTTTACCTGTTTCATTCACCAATTCCCTGTGAAAATTTTGACAATTCGACGAATGGTGTCGAACTACTCCGAGGTATTAAACGAGGTGTGTCAGGATGATGAGAGGCAATCCTTAGTCTATACACATTCTCACGTACCAAACCCTTGCAAGATGAGCGAAAATGTTTCACTTCTACAAGGTAAAGGGGTTTCTCGCATAAGGTACGGTAGCCAAAATGACGAGAGGCAGTTCATTTCTCTGCCCCATACACTACCATTAATCCTTTGCTTGACCATTTGAGCCCATACACTTGGAGGTTCTTTTTAAATTACCCCTGTCAAGAACCACCCCACATTGGGGCAGCTTGAGGTAAATCAGCATCACAGGGAGAATTCAAATTCAGAGGGAGCAAGAAGAGCATCCCTCCCTTTCGATCACCGCCCCTGTGACTTCGGCCTCGTCGTTTTCACGGATCCAGTAGTCCTCGACAGGGTCCTCCAAGACAAGCACACCATCGACGGCTGAACAGTCGAGGCTAAGAGGGCTTTGTCAAGAAAGAAGCAGCAAACTAAAGCTTGTCCAAAATGCCAGCATCTTATTGATAACAGTGATGAGCAAGACAAGAAGGATGAGGAGTTTGTAATATCTAAAATTTTCTATGATCATCAGCTGCAACAGCTCTCATAAGGTGAAAAAGATGAATAGAAATTTTCTTGCTCTCACTTGCATTAATCTTTGAGTGTTATTATTGCAGGTGAACTCTCACGATAATTTAAGTGCCCTGGGATGACGAAGAACGGTTCTTCTTCTATCCCATACACTCATATCCCTTGCTAGCCCAATTGAGCCGGCGATTTCATTTCGTACCAACCCAGTTGGTGATCATCCCCTACACCGGGACAAGGCAAAAGTCACCACAGCTTGAGCATCAAGGTCTAAAGTACCGAATCAAGATGAAGACTCCAAGAGCCTAATAACATTGTTCTGCTCAAGCTTGTTTAGGCTAGTCCTGACAGCACCAAAAGAGCAGCAAAAAAATACTGAAAATTAGGGGCATGAAAAAGCAGTGTGCCTGGTAAAAGCAAAGCCAATGCCCATGAATAAAAAAAAACAAAGAAAAAGAAAAAGGAGAAGAAGAAAAACGATGAAAAAGACGACCCCAAAGGGTTAAACTTGAGTTCTTCTTCGATACAAATTCCTACTTTAGGAACTCTGTCTTGACAAAGATCTGTCACATAATAGATGAAGACGAATCTATTCTTGAGAAAGCAATTGGAACAGAGATAGAATGTTATCCAGGAAAATGCTTGACGCAGAAGCTCCTCAAGAAAAAGTTGTCAAAGAAGCTAAACACGCGATTACCCAGGGAGTTTTCCAAAAGAGTCCCGACGGTGAAGAAGAAGGCTGGTGACAATGCTAAGATGATCACCAATTTTCACCCTTACACACATTTTTGAACCTAACGATCCTTTCGTTTCTCAACCTGTGAACTGAGCCCACGTTACATCCATCATGAAGTCTCTTCTGATTAGGGCACTCGATTTAACGTGGAATTTCAAATGTTTATAAACAACGCTCGAGGAAGTGCGAGCAAGACTATTTCTATCTCGTTTTGCAGGGTTCTTGACTTGTAAACCCGGAGATGATTGCAGATTATTTTCTTTCATGGCCTTGACTCGGACAGTCTCCTTCGTTAAGCCATTGACCAAGCCTACATTACGACCCTGAAGAAGACCTCTCAGATTGGCAGCGTCGTATCGCTTGCGAGAAAACTCAGACCCTTGCGGATGTGATAACGGTCAGATTGAGTGTTTTCGATGTTCCCGCATTAATGGACGGGACAAATAGCCCTTTTCAATGAGAGTGAGTGGAAAGTCCTTTCTGACTGAGGATCCCTCGTTCAGCATCTCGAGAAGTCCACATCCCAAGCAAAAATTGTCTTGATTGACCCTCGGTGGATGTTTGGTGATGCAAACATGGTAAAATCATTATGCATGAACTTTCAAATACACATTCTGGGATAGCCTAGCTTGTCTATCCTTGATGAATGCATGCATGTTTGCGCTAACCCTCTTTGACAGGTAAAATATCCTCAAAGACTCAAAGAACATATGACCTTTGGAGCGTCTCCAAAGATGTCACAGAAAATTTCTTCCGCTCCCCAAGTGGAATTGACACAGCATGCTTTTGCAGCTCAGAGTTCTAATCCCCAGTGATAGAACACGAAAATTCGGGCGCTGGAGAAGCCCTCATTATCATCACAAAAGAGATGCCCTGAAAAAGGTCGGGTATTCAGCAGATGATACATCAAACCTCCGGGTAAGAAATCCCAAGTATTTCATCAGATTTCTTTTCAGACTACCCAAAAGGTAAACAGGGTGTTTCTTTGAAAAAGAAAAGCATCTTGACTAGCTGGTCAAGATATTTCATACGATATTCAAGAATAGCCTCAGTTGTCTATTTCTCCGACGAATACGTATGTCTTTGCACAAAAAACTTATCTGACAGGAGACACGCCCTTAAGAGGCAGGAACGTGCCTAGGTAAGTACATTCTACCCATGCCCGATTCCAAAAATCCATGTACCTACTATTGTTACGGTACCCTTTGAACATCGGAGTGACCTCGTTGTTCACCAACTGAACATCGGATTGACCCCGTTGTTCACCAACTGAATATCGAATTGACCCCGTTGTTCACCCTCTGAACATCGGATTGACCCCGTTGTTCACCAACTGAACATCGGATTGACCCGTTGTTCACCCTCTGAACATCGGATTGATCCCGTTGTTCACCCTCTGAACATCGGAGTGACCCCGTTGTTCACCAACTGAACATTGGATTGACCCCTTTGTTCACCCTCCTGAGCATGGAACTGACTCCCTATGTTCACATCAAATTCTCGGGCGAGGACCCCCAAGTGCTCATCGTTTGAGCTTTTTCAAGACCTGCTGGCGAGGACCCACCAGGCAAACAATCAAATCCTCGGGCGAGGACCCCCAGGTGTTCATCGTTTGAGCTTTTTCAAGACCTACTGGCGAGGACCCACCAGGCAAACCAATAAATCCTCGGGCGACGACCCCCAGGTGCTCATCGTTTGAGCCTTTTCAAGACCTGCTGGCGAGGACCCACTAGGCAAACCAACAAATCCTCGGGCGAGGACCACCAGGTGCTCATCGTTTGAGCTTTTTCAAGACCTGCTGGTGAGGACCCACCAGGCAAACAATCAAATCCTCGGGCGAGGACCCAGGTGCTCATCGTTTGAGCTTTTTCAAGACCTGCTGGCGAGGACCCACCAGGCAAACAATCAAATCCTCGGGCGAGGACCCCAGGTGCTCATCGTTTGAGCTTTTTCAAGACCTGCTTGCGAGGACCCACCAGGCAAACAATCAAATCCTCGGGCGAGGACCCCCAGGTGCTCATCGTTTGAGCTTTTTCAAGACCTGCTGACAAGGACCCACCAGGCAAACAATCAAATCCTCGGGCGAGGACCCCCAGGTGCTCATCGTTTGAGCCTTTTCAAGACCTGCTGGCGAGGACCCACCAGGCAAACCATCAAATCCTCGGGCGAGGACCCCCGGGTACTTTGTCAAAGCAATCCCCAGTCAAGGCGACCGAAGAAAGGTTCGGGTCCTAGACAAACAAAATCCAGTCAAGGCGACCGAAGAAAGGTTCGGGTCCTAGACAAAAGCAATCCCCATCAAGGCGACCGAAGAAAGGTTCGGGTCCTAGACAAACCATTCCCCCGTCAAGGCGACCGAAGACAGGTTCGAGTCCTCGACACACAATATCAACTATCTGGAATTACTCTACCCTTTGGCAAGGTAAGTAGCCCCAGGTATGTTTTTATTTGCTTTAGCATGCATCATCTTATATCGCATCATAAAAATGGGACTCATGGTCTCGCCAAAAATAGCATTCATTGAGCATGCATGGGCCAAATTTATGTGTCATTTTATCTTTGAACGTAAGCTCTACGAGCTCAAACTCTGCGAGCTCACCTTCAAAGAGGGGCAGCTGTTGACACCTATTTTTAATTTGCCCAAAAATTAATTACATAAAATTTAGGAATTAATTTTCTTTAATTCCTAAAACAAAAAAATTTCTATTTAAATGCATTGCATATAGACATTAGGCATATTTGCATTAATAGGGTCTATTAGAGCATATTTTCTTAATTAATTTTCAAAAAATTTAAAAATTATTTTTTAAAAAAAAAATCGGATCGGGCCGGGCCAAGGCCGGCCCAGCCCTCTTTTTCTTTTTTCTCCTCCTCCGCGCACGGGCCCCCAGCCCGCTTTTCTTTCCTTTTTCTTCCCCTCGCGCGACTGGGCCTGGCCCGGCCCAGCTCTTCTCCTCCTTCCTTCTCCCCCCGTCGCTCTCCTTCCCCTGTTACGCCATGTTCGGCCTTGAAGCGGCAGCGGAGCGGCCTCGCCCGTCCCCATCCCGGCCAAAGCGGGGCCAAGGGCGCACGCCTGAGGGGCGGCCATTAAGGCCGGTCCGCTTCTCCCGTTTCCGGTCTCTCTCTTTCTCTCTCTCTCTCCTTCTCCTCTTGTCTACGCACATTGAGCGGCCCCCTGCTCTGCCCGGCTGCCATAGCCACGAAAGTCGTGGGGTGGCGTAGGCGGTGCGGGCCATAAATCGTACGCCGACGCGGCCGGGCCCAGACTCGTCGTCGTCGGCTATGAAAGACAGAAAGAGAGAGAGAGAGAGAGAGAGAGGGTCGGCCATTTTTGGAGAAAAATACAGAGAGAGCGTGAGCCGGGAGAGACAGGGAGCCTCCGGCAGCCTCCGCGCCTCATCCACCCATCCCCAACGCCGAGACGACAGCGGCGACACAGAGAGAGAGAGAGAGTGGGTCGGCCATTTTCAGGGAAAAAGAGAGAGAAACCGAGAGAGAGAACACAGAGAGAATAGAGGGAGAGAGACGGAGCCGAGAATCCGCCGGAGCTAAAGAAGAACCAGCAACGGTCGTCGACGCCGCCAGACTAGCCGGAAGTCGCCCAGACGCGCCGTCGACCGGTGAGCCCCCCTCGGCCGCGAAGCTCCCCTGTTTTGCCCTGATTTTTGGCTCGGTTTGGCCGGGACTCGCACCGGCCGTTTCGCGCGAATCCCGGCCCATACCGACATTGTTCCCGGCCCCCACTCGCTGTTGAAGACGAACCACAGTCGTCGGAGCCGGCCGGGAGAGGTCGAAATCCTTCGTTTTTTGCTGCGCACGCCAGGTGTTCGACGAAACGCCCCGGTGAAACGAGGTTTGATTTTGGTCGCCCGGCGAGTGCGTGGCCGGACGGCGAGTTGGGTGGCTATGAAGGAGCTTAGTGGGTGTTCCGGGAGGTGAAAACCGCGCCAGATTTGGTCTGGGTCGGCCGGCAAGATGCCGGATCTTGCCGGCTGACGGTCCCGCGTGCCTTATGCACGTGAGAACCGGTTTGAACCGGTTCGCAGACCGGGTCAGGCCGGTTTGCAGACCGGTTCAGGCCATCTGGGCCGGTTCGACCCGGTCGAACCGGCCCTATTTTGTCCTTTTCCCTTGGACCGTACCCAACCGAGCCCGATCCGGTCCAGACCCGGGTCAATGACCCGGGTTGACCCTTTGACCCGGGTTGGATCCGGAAATCCGACCCGGTCAGCACAATGGGTCGGGTCTGTTGACCCGGGTCGGATCCGATCGACCCGGATCCGCCGACCCGACCCGGGGGGGTTTTAATATTATATTTATTTTATATTATATTATATTATTTTTTAAAAAAAAATAATTCATTAAAAAAATAATTAAAAAAATTATTTTATTTTATTTCTTTTCTTCTTCTGTATTATTATTTTTTTATTTTTTATTTTTTTTCTTTTTTTTCTTTTTTTCTTCAAAAAAAATTCAAAAAAATTCAAAAAAAAAAATTTAAAAAAAGAAAAGAGAAAAAAAGATCCTTTTTTAAAATTATGTGATGTATCTAAATATTTTAATTTATTACTGTATTATTATGCATGTTATTGTCTTATTTAAATTAGACAAGCTTGAGTTTGTGTGATAATATTTTGCATGTTATTTTTATTACCGTTGCGTTGTTATTATGCATGTTTTTAATACAATCGCATGAGTTGTGTTTGAATGTCATCTGACTTAGTTAAGGTTAGAACCTTAGGCTGCATGAATTGTTGTGTTCTTGACTGCTGATCGTTTCTGATTATGCACTCGCTTGATCACCTCACATGTTAGGAGAAAGGTCCTAAAATCAATCTAAATTGCCTGACAAATGTTTTCATGAAATGAACAGGGTAAAAAGGTACCGAAAGGACATTAGTTATCCAACTAGTGTAACCAAGTCCCCGAATTCAGTTAATTTCTGGTTCGCAGGAATAGGGTGATTCTCCCATCACCCTATTTGGATTTCTAATCGGCCCACCCCAAATCGATTAGTGGCGACTCCTTGATATAAATCATTTGCATGTTAAATACTTAAACCCTAAGTCGCGATATGGTATGGGCTTGGGAGGGCCCGAGTTAAGTCCTAAACCTAGACTTAGCACGTACCAGGCGAATCCTCCCTTTTTGCACGTTGTTTAAAAAAAGGGGCTCGGGAGTTCGGTCGCGACAAACATTTTCCTAATGTGGGTTACATTAATTGCGATTGTTATTACCCGCTTACGGGTTTGGTCTAATAAGTTTGGATATAAGGTTTCTTAATTGGTCAGATATGGACTCGGCTTGTGTGGGCCGAGTTCGGCCCGGCCCGTTATGAGAGGGTCTGGCTAGAAACTCTATAAATAGAGCTGCAGGTCCCTCCTCTGTACCTAACTCTCTCCAATCTCTCTCAAACGCTCTCAAACTCACCTAAGGCTTCTGTGAGTTGGCTGAGGCGGTCTCATAGCGCCGGGACTTCGGGGGTGACAGGGGAGAAGACCTACGGCACCGGTTCATCGTTATTTCCGCATCCAGGACGATGGAATCCAAATCAGGTGCACAAATTCTATCCATCCTTTTACCGTACCGTTAATATCTCGCTATGGTGATCCTACGGCGCTCGGCCGAGCCATACGGGCCGGCCTACACTCAGGTCTATGCTTATATCAGAAGTGATGAAGAGACAAAGGACCAAGATACAATAACATAATATAATCTACGAAAAGCATATGCAGACATTGCCGCATAAAACTTTGTTCTGTTATTAAGTACATATATATTCGAAACTAAGAATATTATACAATTCGATGGTTGTCCATCTTATTCCACATATACTGCTAAGTTAAAAACATCCACAAACGTGTACGTTGAATAGAAACATTTGACAGCCACGCTACTCCAGTTTCTGATTTGTAGATTTATTTCACTTTAGCCGAGGACGAAAATACTTGCGCCAAACCCACCCATCGGTGGCCGCGTTGGTTTGCGCTCAGTTCCTTTCACGAGAGGTCATGGGTTCAAACTCGCCCATCGGTGATTTAAGTGGGGGGTCATGGCGGTGGGATGCTGCGCTAGCCCCCCTCGAGGACTAGTCGAGCATCACCGCTGGTTTGAGCCCTAGCTCGTCGGCCGCGCGGACACCTCGATTATCAAAAAAAAATAAAAAAAAATACTTGCGCCGCTATACCATGGACCAGACCACGTCCTCTAAGCCCACTTCTATATCCAGCCCTAAAGCATGCCACACAGCACCCGAACCGTCAACGATATCGTTGGTGCACGGTGGCTGATCGTCATGTTCGTCGTCGCACCCATTCCTCGAGTCACACTCATCAACCACTTTGGCCAACACGCTCCTCCCGGTTTTCATAGACGTTATCCTGATCGTATTTCCACATCGAGTCCCGCTAGCATACCACCCAGTTGACAATGCGACAATTAGCTCCGAGTTTTTGTGATACCTATCGTCGCACTCTGAAGGGCCCCCACCCTTGCTGAAATCATTGTTCGTTAGAGTGGCTCGAGTCGAAGATGTCACTGGTGGGGAACAGTCGTACTTAGGGTAAGATTTGCCATGGCATTGCATAGTGCCATACGGCTGACATCCCCCGCCGGATGGAGATGGAGGCGAGCGGCCACAGATATGCGTGCCGACTTCGGGGTCATCGTTGCACCTGCCATTGATGCATATCAGCTGGCCGTCGCAGTCGTCAAGCGTCTGGCAAGGGCCATTGCACGAGGAGGCGTGCGAAGGAGACGAAAAGAACAGGACATGAACGACAAATAAAAGAGCAGCGAAATATATCGCGAGGATCTTCATGCTGAAAATGTGAAGATCGGGACTCTCTGAATTTTTGGGTAAGAGGAACAGAAACATTGGAATGGCTTATATAGAGCTTCATGCTTTGATTGTTTAATGCCGTATGAACTGTGCATGACTGCATGGTACGTTGACGCTTTTGTTATTACCATACGTGGTCACCATTTTTTTTTTCTGCATAGTCCAAGGCCTCGGACGTGGAGATCCGAATATAGTGGGATCTACGAAACACCCTGGAGGTATCATTGACCGGTTAACTCTGGACCGTTAGCCTATACAGGTGGCTTTCATATAGAAAAGTTGGTACGTAATTGATGAGATTCTAACGAATAACCTCTAGTTTCTGTATCGAAACTTTCTGAAAATCTCACATAGCTTATCGGGACGATAAGATATAAATTTATAAACATTGTTTCATGCTAAATTGCTTCCCAAGATGCTGCCGACACTTTAGTATGAGCAAGCGTAAAGGCAATGAATCAAAATGGTCCCTGGAATTCGAGGTGAACATCTTGAATCGCCTACTAAGATTTCATTTACCAAGACTTAATCTAAAGTCATAATTTGATCAGAAAAAACCAGTGAACCTTAAGTAAGAAATTTCAGCACCTTCTCTCATAAATACGGAAATATATAAATTCGTGCATTAATTTTCGAGTAATGCTAGTCATACCGAAAGTTTCCTAAATCTTGTATACTAAGATGACGTGGCGTTTACGTGAATATATGATGTGGCGTTTCATATTATATGCGCCAGCCAAGGGAAAAAGAGAGAAAAATGAGATTAAGAAGCCCGCCAAAATGGAAATAGCAAACAGAGAACTTGTGCGGGCTCCAATACAATCCTTTTCGTCATCTTCAAATTTCGTCTTTGTCTATTAATTTCTTCAAAACCAGGAATCAGTCGAGTTACCCTCCAAGGGGTTGGTGAAGTGGTAAGGGCTTCGAGCCTGTGGGTGACTGATCCCAAGTTCGAATCCCTATGTCCTCCACCTTATCATATCATTGACTGACATGGAAGCTAGTATGTGGATTTGGCTAGTTCTCCTCCGGTTAGTGCCTGGCCGGTCGGACTCTTATAATGCGGCCAGTGTGGGAGTCCGACTCATAAAAAAAAACAAAAAGTAATCGGTCGAGTTTTCGTCTGCTTCGAACAATCAATGTGGTACGTGATAGGCTATCGGACATACATTAGCATGGTAGGCATTAGCGTCGGACGTACATTAGTTTTTTCGACAAGATCGCTGAAAGACTCTTCTTTTTTGGACGATCGTGGCTCTGAATCAATGTAAAAACAGTCCACTCTCGTCCAACATATACAGGACAGAGCAAAAACAAGTTGTTAATAATAATAATGTAATGTGAACCAGCCGTAGTGAACAATTCTGGAAATACATTATGATTGAATATTTAAATATTAAATTACGCTTTCGTCTAACAACTTAAATTTTTAAAACAGTTAACAGTGGTCTCACAAAATCTAACATGGTATTAGAGCAAGACGTTCTGAGTTCAAATCTTTTCAAGCCTTATTTGCCTTCCAGGCAAAAAGACCAGACTAAGCGTGAGGGAGAGTGATAGAATATCTAAATATTAAATTTATCTAATAGCTTAAACTTTTAAATGCAAAGAGGTAATATTGGCATGAGTCAATAAGTACATCAATAATGAATAATATTTGGCTTCTGTTCGGATAAGAGTTACGTAGTTTTTGCTGGGTAATTTTTCATCGGTCGAGTTAACGATTTTTTCAGCAAAATGACTTGACCATATATATATTTGCTTTGTGTAGCAAGCCAATCACACTGTCCCGTGAACTAAGATAACTCCTGTTTTGGTGAGAATCGAATCGAATAGATCAGATATGCGACTCAATTGCTACGATGCATGAAGAGTTGTCTAGTGAGACGACCAGACTCTGATGTTGGGCCTGGCTGAAAAAATCAACCTCTGGGCCACGAAAATGAGAATGCACACACAATCCTTCCAAGTGGTTTCACCTTTTTCTTGTTCGGTGAAATCAATTGTTTGATGGGCCTCCAGGAACTTTGATTGCCGAGATAATTACAAAAGGAAAAGTCACAAACTTATTATACGAATGCCAATTTAGTTCTAAAATATTCAATTTAACCTAAAAAACTGCAAAAAATTGTCCACGTTAGCGCCGGCCGTGTCACGTAGGACGGCCAGCGTCTACATTAGCGATTTCTGGTCAAAATTGATCGAAAGGACTACATCGACAAATCATTAAAAGGTTTAGGACTAAATTGGCAAAATTGAAAAAGTTTTGCATTGAATTGGCATATGTACAATAAATAAAGACTTTTTTGGTTATTTTTCCTTTACTGCCTGGATGATACGTTTATAGGACTCAACATCGTCACTCGATTGTTCATCACTCATGAATCAAACGTTTCACTCTTAAGTTCCTTTTGGCAAGTCTTGGAGCATTACAAGCGCGTCGTCTCTATCCCTCGAGCCGTGAGCTAAGTCTCACTTCTTTCCGAGCCTTGTCCTTAGCATGATGAAAAAAAGAAGAAGCACTTCAATACTTTGAAGTTAGATTTATAAGTGGTCTGTTGATGAGGTATCATTCTTGAGACGGCGATGGCAAACGCTATCAATTCGTGGCCATTGTTAGGGCCACGACCCTCGTCAGTTTTTGAGTTATAACTCGATGGAACGTGCTATCGATTGCTGAAAAAGGAAACTTAGATCATCTTTCTTATCTTCTCGGTTTAGGTATATCGCTGATATCAAAGTTCATTTCAATCATTTGGGTGTTTCGTTGCGATAGAAATGTGATGGCAATAAGAATATATCAATTATTGACTTTCTTTTCAAATAACGGCATAATTTGTCTTCTTTAGTTTGTATAGTATTTATAATTGAGCGTCCTTAAACTTTTTACGGTGCAATCAAATCCTCTAACTTAATTTAATTTATCCATTACTAAGTCATTTCGTCACTAGTACATTTAATATTGTCCATGTGGTAATAATCATCGAAGTGATAAAAAGAGGACGTTTTGATTCTTTTGAATGCTCTTCATTAAGAAATAAGCTTTTGCCTTCATATTGAAATTGGTGGGAGTCAAATGACACTCTGCCGCTGAGTTATATTCCTTCCCTGCTACTCCACCTATTTAATAAAGTATTCTAGCGGTTTAATGTCAGTTACTCGATATTTGGGAGACTTGTGAGGTTAAGAATTTTCAAATCATCAAATTTCTCTAGTTTATTTGAAAATGGATTATTATAATATACATGTCAACATGATATATCTCGACTCACTTCAATGTGCTTATATATGTTTAATTACATTGCACGTCTTTCATAAGGCATTGAATGTCTTATTTTTGGATTCAAAATTGTAATTAGTTAAAAACATGGCATTTTTAGGTTAACTTAATTTTGACACGACTATGGTTTGAGAATATGAACTTTAGGAAAAAATATCAAATGATGTAAAATTAATTTCTTGAAGAGATTTGGACATTGATACGATTAGGGATGATCGGTTCCAATGTAAGTATGTTCCAAACTTGAAACCTATAACCTACCATATCAGAGTTGGTTCCCAGATTTGGAGCCAGGAACTGACCCTGTAACTCTCAAATCTGTCGGTGTTTTTTTTTTCATTTTATTATATACAAAATATGCATGTCAAACGTTAATGCAATTCATTTTTTGTACTTGAGGATAATATGTTAAACATGTTCAATTTCAATAAATATTTTCCATTTGAAAAAAAGAGTAAAAGAGCTTACTTAGGATGGGGTAAACCGGTTCGATTCCAAGTTTTACCATGGAACCGACAAAGCAAGTTCCCAATTCTCGGGTAGAACAAACAAGTTCAAGGTATATAACCAAGAACCGAACCGGTCAAGGCGATTCCCAGTTTTTGGAATCCGGAAACGAATCAGCTTCCTTGTGAACCAGCCTTTTCAATTTCTAGAATAAGAAATCGGGCTAGTCTCCTTATGAACTAGCCTTGGAATCGACCCCGTTCCCAAGTCGAACCGGTTCGATTGCTAGCCCCTAAATATCAGATGTCATGTATGACCAAATAGATATGGAGGTGTCCTACATGCAGACATAAGTGTGGATTTTCTTCTCCTCAACAAGAGTATGAATAATGAAATGAAAGATAAGATAAATAATCTAAGAAGAATTTAAAAAAAAAAAACAAAAAACAGCTTGAAGACAAAAACCTCACCCACCCCCACACTCGCTCGACTACGCCGGGACGGCAACTCGCCGGGACAGCCCCTATTAAAATCCAAACTTTCATCTGTATTTGTATTCGTATATTCAGACCAAATTACACAGAAGGAGCGAGCAGCGATCCGGTGCAGTTCCGCCTACGCAGCTTACCGTGCGCTCGTCAATCCCCCTTCCTTCTTCGTCGCAAGGGCTTCCTTCCACCGGAATCGTCTTCTTCCTCAGACCATCCCTTCCCGCAGACCGCACAACTTCCCCGGTATGTCTCTCTCTCTCTCTCTCTCTCTCTCTCTCTCTCTCTCTCTCTCTCTACAAATTTCAGTTTCTCTCTCTTCCTTTCGCATCACCTCGAAGCCGCCCTTCGCCTCTGCGCCTGCGCCTTCCTCGGTTGAGGAAATGATCCGACTTAAGATCATTGCCGGACACCGGCGAGGGAACGAACCGGAATTGAGGTTGTCCCGAGCCTTTGTCCGAGCATTTCGGGACAAGCTGACGAAGTAATTGCAGCCTTTGATGATTGGTTTGTGCGAACAATGTGGTGAAATTTTCCGACACCCAGTTGGCCGCTCTTGCTACTGCCGACGATGAGTGCGTGTTGGGGATGATGGAATGGCGCAGTGGCCCTTGGCCCCTCTTAGTGGCGATGGCAATCTCGCTGGCGCTGTGGGCATTGGGGAAAAGGGAAGAGAAGCTGCGCATATGATTTGACTTAGTAAATGAACGTACTTTTTTGTATTTGGTGCCACTTTGTCCTCGCGAATCGTTCTAGCCCGGAGACGTCGGGTCGATCCTCGTTCAGCTTGCGACTTGTTGATCGCAGGCATGCGTTGTTGGTTGGCGTGATCCGATGAGGCCATGCTTTGTTAGGACTAAGACTACATTAGTAGAGGGAGATGCAATTCACTGGGTGGAGTAGAGTGTTTTCATGTCAAGTTCCTTCAGTACTTTTGATTCCGATGACTTGGAACAGAGACAGCCACTTGCCTGTTCCAATTAACTGTTGAGTCTCATAAGTAATCGTTGGTGTCTGATCAACTAGTCAGCAAAAAATTTCTAGCAGCTTTCAGGGAGTGGAAAATTTTTTTCTTTTTACATGACACCACATGCCCAGGTGTCGTCATTGACATGATCGCCAGAGTTTCGCTCGGTTATTCCTGAAGGAGGGTATTTAAGGGTGTCCATTTTCATCTTGCGCAGATCTCTTCAACTCTCTTTGTCAACTGAGCAGATCCAAGGATTTGAGCTAGTTGGAAGTCTGACCAAGGTGGAGTGCTCAGGAAAATGTGTTGCTACTTCAGTGTCAGGACATTCTCAGTGATAATATTGTGGGGTAAGAAGCTCCTGAAAGTGGTGAAGTCTCTTAGTTGTGACCTACTCAGCGTTTACTGATTGATATTATTCTTGAAGCCCTTCTAATTTGCTAACGTTTAGTTGTTGAAGTGGCTATTTATTTGTATTTTGTGAATATTTTGTCTATGGCAGATGCATATGTAATAAAATAGAGTTTTGGCTCTGCTTTCTTGCTGATGCGGCAAAGAAATGGCCTCAATGAGATCCACGGGATGTGTTGACCCTGGATGGGAGCATGGTATCGCACAAGATGAAAGAAAAAAGAAGGTTAAATGTAACTACTGTGGAAAGGTAGTTAGTGGAGGAATATTCAGATTGAAGCAGCACCTGGCTAGAATATCTGGAGAAGTTACTCACTGCGAAAAGGTTCCAGAAGAAGTATGTGCGAGCATGAGGAAAAACCTCGAAGGGTGTCGTTCTAGTCGGAAAAGAAGACAATCTGAGAATGAACAAGCATCTCTGGCTTTTAATTCCAACGAATATGATGATGGAGAAGAAGCAGTCTCAGCGTATAAGCATAAGGGCAAGAAAGTAGCAGATGATAGAGACTTGGTCATAAGATTTGCCCCTCTTCGGTCTCTTGGGTATGTAGACCCTGGGTGGGAACACTGTGTGGCTCAAGATGAAAAGAAGAAAAGGGTGAAATGCAATTACTGTGAGAAAATAATAAGTGGAGGAATCAACCGGTTTAAGCAACATCTGGCCCGGATCCCTGGGGAAGTTTCATACTGTGAAAAGGCTCCTGAAGATGTCTATCTTAAAATGAAGGAGAATATGAAATGGCATAGAACAGGTAGAAGACTCCGAAAACCAGATACTAGGGAGATATCTGCATTTTTCATGCACTCCGATAATGAGGAAGAGGAAGAAGAGCAGACAGAAGGAATTTTGCAATGCATAAGCAAGGAAGTATTGGCTTTTGATGATAGAGCTTTGGAGAGTGACTTCAAAAATGCTACCGAGGGCAGGTTTGCTGGAGGAAGTGCAAATGGCCCTGAGCACCTCTTAAAGAGGTCTAGATTGGATTCTGTTTTTCTAAATTCTCTTAAAAATCAGACATCATCTCACTACAAGCAATGCAAAAGAAAGGTGGGTGCTGATAAAAAAGGCCGCAAGGAAGTGATATCTGCAATCTGTAGATTCTTCTATCATGCAGGAATCCCTGCCGATGCCGCGAATTCTCCATACTTCCATAAAATGTTAGAGTTAGTCGGTCAATATGGGAGTCTAAAAGGTCCATCCAGTCGTTTGATATCTGGCCGATTTCTTCAGGATGAGATCGCATCTATAAGGGAGCATTTAGATGACTTAAGGGCATCATGGGCAATTACTGGGTGTTCTATCATGGCTGATACATGGAAGGATGTGCAGGGGAACATTGTGATAAACCTCTTGGTCTCCTGCCCTCGTGGTGTTTATTTTGTTTCCTCGGTTGATGCCACTGATATAATCGACGATTATGAAAAACTTTTTACGTTATTGGATAGTGTAGTGGATGAGATAGGAGAGGAGAATGTAGTCCAGGTACTTAATCCATCAATTTCTGTTCATCACTTTTCTTTCCTTTTCTTTTTCGTGCTGTATTTCTTCAGTTAATTGTCTGCTTGCTTAGGAGGCTTTTGTCTTATCCTCTGGACTCGAAGCAGGTACTTACCAGAGACACGGTGAGTTTTAGAGCTGCAGGGAAAATGCTTGAAGAACGAAGGAAGAATTTATTCTGGACTCCTTGTGCTGTGCATTGCATTGATCAAATGCTGGAGGATTTTCTAAACATAAAATGGATCACAGAATGCTTTGACAAAGCAAAAAAGATCACAAAGTTTGTGTATAACACTGGATGGCTCTTGAATTGTATGAAGAAAGAATATACTGGAGGGAAGGAACTTCTGATGCCAGGTCTCACAAAATTTTCCACTAGTTTTTTCACCTTGGAAAGTCTGTTTGATCAAAGGATTGACCTCAAGAGAATGTTTCAGTCAAATAAATGGCATTCTTCTAGGGTTTCCAAAAGCGAGGATGGTAAAGAAGTGGAGAGAATTGTCTTAAATGTCACATTCTGGAAGAAGATGCAGTACCTAAAGAAATCTTTAGAGCCAGTGATGCAAGTTTTGCAAAAGATAGACAGCTTGGAGAGTCGGTCGATTTCCTATGTATACAACGACATTTATAGAGCTGGACTGGCCATTAAAGCCATTGTTGGTGATGATGTACGAAAGTATGGGCCTCTGTGGAGTGTAGTAGACAGCCATTCAAGCTCATTCTTCCATCATCCTCTTTATGTGGCTGCCTATTTTCTTAATCCCTCTTATCGTTATCGTCATGATTTTGTATCGGTATGAGACTAATGTGGCTGTCGTTTCTTATCATACTTCACTTTCGAAGCTTTGTTCTTACCCCGTCCTATTCATTACAGCATCCTGAAGTTATTCGCGGTCTGAATGAGTGTATTGTTCGACTAGAACCAGATAGTGCAAAAAGAATCTCTGCATCAATGCAGGTAAAAGACCTTGTTTCACAATTCCATGCATGTGATTCGTGTTTTGAGACTCTTTACTAGGTCATGTTCATTCGAGGTTAGAGTACTCGACAAGCTGCAACGCTCTTCAAAATATTAAGTTCCTTTACTGATGGTCCCATTCTGTTCTTACTAGATTCCGGACTTTGTCTCTGCAAAAGCTGACTTTGGGACTGATTTGGCTGTAAGTACTAGGGCCGAACTTGATCCAGGTCATACAGCAGTGACTTCACACATTAATAGTCAAGCATTTCAGTTAAATAAGTTTTACCACATAGAGAGTGTGCAAGATTATTGCTGATAGAGTTTTGTGCTGTTGATTAATTTTTGCAATAGCTGCATGGTGGCAGCAACATGGGATAAGCTGTCTTGATCTACAGCGGATCGCCATACGTATACTGAGCCAAACTTGTTCGTCTATCGGATGCGAACATACGTGGAGCATATTTGATCAAGTCCACAGCAAAAGGCATAATAGTCTTTCCCGGAAGAGATGGAATGATCTAGCTTATGTTCACTATAACTTGCGTCTGAGAGAACATCAACTCGAGAGATATGCGGGTGATTTGGTCACATTTGACAGTGGGATGCTGGAAATGTTATTGGATGACTGGATTGTGGCAACAGAGAGACAAGCGGAGCCAGAAAATGAGGTAAGCTCAAACAAAGTTTTTTTGTTCATTAAAATTCTTGTTATTCTAAGAGTTGTGAAATTCTGAATCTTTTTTGGCTTGATTTAGGAGATTGTTTACAATGACATGGAGCAATTTTATGTGGATGACAATGAAGAGACGTTTAATGAGAATGACAATGAAGAAAAGCAGCCTGTAGAAATGGTCACTTTGGCTAATGTCATTGAACCTTTTGAAGTTAGTTCTGTTGGGGGAGCTGTTACGACTGATGACGATGATCTTGATTTTTTTGACGATGATTTGACAGATTAACACATCTGTAAGCAGGTCACAATTAGTTAAAGTTATTTGTAACATATGCACATATCATAAGATAAAGGTGAATCCCGACTTCAGAAGTCTGCCATGACAGATGGTCTGGTGCATTTGAAAACCTTTTGTCTTCTCGTTACAGCTTGTGATCAAGGGTCATTTTTCATTTCCCTTTTGGTGGTAATATGGTTTCCCAATCATACCTTTTTGAACTTGTAAAGCGCATCTGTTGGGACAGTAGGGGGCTACGTATTAATGATTGCCAGTGGAGACTTAGAAGGGCTTTGAGGATATTCAACCTTTTTTTTAATTCCTTTTGAGTTTGGAAGAATAGACTGATTCTCGCAACAAGATTTGCAAGTGGAGACACTATGGCCATGGAAGTCTAGCCTCGTTTGGATATTGCGGTACCAGTTGTAAATGGGAGTCATCTTCTTGTTGCCTTGTGAATTTTGACTCGCAAGATGTCCAGTTTTGTGCAAGTAGCCGTTTCCTTCCTTGGTGTGGCATGTTTCGCATAGACGGTTCGTGTGTCGGTCTCTTGGACAGGTAACGGTTTCAAGTAGGAGGGGGTGCCGTCTTTCCAAGCTAAAACATGGCTGTCGTCTTCGCAGTATTGTTGTTGAACTGCTCGTGATGCACTCTGCAAGATGACTCAATGAAAACCATCCATCATCCTGCGTCGAACTCCATCTCGAGTTCGTCGAAACAAGAAAAACATCGGCGGTAAACTAAAATTGGCACACTGTGCGGCGGACCCTACTTTGAATACTGCCACTTGTTCAAGAGTGTCTCTGCAGTTTATGAGATCACTTGGGATAGCCACTTCTATCTTTGTGAATCTATCATGAAGATACAACGAGTGAAGCTGCATGTGGTCTGTGTTTGGAGCATCCTCCGCTTTGAACATTCTGTCGATCAAAACGAATCGAGCGGGGAGCCTCTAAGCAGAAATTTGTGCCGACATACCGATATCCACAAAGACTATTGCAAAAACCTCTGACTTGAGCTGTCTAAGAAAGTGGCATAGAAGCGCACTGAGCCGCCGCAACAAAATTCGCAAATACGCAAAGCCAATTCCCCAAATTCTAACACAAATTGACGAACTCGACATGGCTAGAGTAGAGTCGGCAACACCTTTTTCTTTATCCTACGATAAAATCCAAAACGAAATTGAAGACTTTCTGCGCCCACCGTCAACTCGCCCTATCACGAAATCGCGGCTGTGACGAAACGTACGTTGTGCCGTCACTTCACACTTCCAATATCGTCCGAATATTTATCTCGGACTTAATAGCTTACTCGAATTTAGACCGATACAGAGGATGGCGTGATTATTTCAAGGAAAATTTCACGATTAAAAGAAAATGTTTTGGGAAAAATTATTTTCTAGGAAAACGTTTTTATCTTTTCAGGTCAGGAAATTCATTTTCTTTAACTTTAAGCGCGAACGTTTCTTTTAACCGTGAATAATTTTCCATCGATCAAATGTGTAAAAATTCGAAAAATTAATTCACGGAAATTCTTTTTTCCCACGCAATCGCGCCTTGTCAGATTTCTATTTTAGTCGGAGTTTGTAAGCAACTACCTAGGATACCTAGGTAGAATTGAAAATGCCCAAAATCAAGAAATGGAAGATATTAGTCAAGAGCCAGGCAAGTAATTGCACCCTCGAATACCCAAAAGAAATACAGGTCCATACTGGTTTGTTTTCGAGGACTATTCATCTTAGTTGGACTTCGCATTTGACTTGCTAATCTAGATCGAATTCAGAATTGCGACCATTATTTTTTATTTTGTTCAACGTGATCGTTATAGAAAAAGGTCAGCGTTTGTGGGCTTGATTGACATCACTAAAAATTGCTAAGGCAGACTTAAAACCGTTAAACATTATTCATGAAACTTTTTTTTTTTTGACATTTTAAAATTGATCTCTTCCT
Source organism: Syzygium oleosum (assembly GCF_021117445.2). Lineage (NCBI taxonomy): Eukaryota > Viridiplantae > Streptophyta > Magnoliopsida > Myrtales > Myrtaceae > Syzygium > Syzygium oleosum. The sequence continues at coordinate 11,360,770 of NW_026607487.1, forward strand.
TTTCACTTCTTAAAGATATATTTGACTTGGAAACCCCCAAGGGGTCCATGCACAAGTTCATAATCTTCCTGTTCGCGGCCATAGCCGCCAAGCTCGAGTTCAAGCTCGCGGCAATCACGGGTCTCTTCATTCGCATTCTTGTGGCCATGGACACTCCGTCTAGAGTGTCACAGAGCTCAAGCTCTCTTGTAAGGACACTGGATCTGAAATCTCTTGGTCGCCATGATTGTGGAGCTCGAGCTCGAGCATGCGGCAGCCATGTCTGCCATATCTCGAGCTCACGGCAGCCACGGCCGTTTGAGCCTCAATCTTGCGATGGCCATGGACGCTTGAGCTCGAGGCAATATCGCGGGACGGCAGCGAATGACGCCCGCTGGAGTCGGCAGGGTTATGGTTTTGTTTATTTCTAAGTTTTTCCTAATTTTCTATTTTGCCTATTGTTGCATGCATTTCTAAATTGGTCAGACTTTAAAAAATTGCTCAATTAGTCTATATAAGCTTTCCGGTCACTATCCACCTTTTTCGATTTTCCAACTCGGTTTTTCTAATGGTTCAAGTCAACAGCAAAATAGGGAGACAACTTTCCCTTTCGAGCAAAAGTAGAGATGGCATTATTTTATTGCCTTAAAATTTATAGATTAAGAAGAAACAAAAACCAGTAAAATGTAAAAAATCACGTCAAACACGCGGTTAAAGCAAGGAACAAACACGATTAAGGATTGGATAATTTGTATATTGAGTTTACCCCACTTTCTTCTAGTTAATTTTAAAAAAAAACACTAACTTTACTCTGAATGACAATTCTGGCTCGAACTTTTTTTTGTCTCAATAAAAAGCACAAACTTTTACTCTAGTCACAAATCTGGCCCTCGAGATATGAAATTTTCAAATTGTTCGGGCTAGATTTAGAATTTAAGTGAAAATTTGTGATTTTTTATGAGACAACAAAAAAATTCGAACCAGTATTATCACTCAAGGTAAAGTTGATAATTTTTTTTTGGAATTAGGCCCGCTTTCTTCCGTTAAAATCGTCGGATTCCTGAAGAAAACCAGGGCAAACAAAGACCAAGGAAGAATCTCTGTGTCAGCAGCCTCCACGACATTTTTATTCTTCTCCAAGAACTCATCGCCTATCAAGATTATATAAAGTCTAGTTTTTTTGTTTTATCTCTCCACATGCTGAATAGCTCTATGCTAAGGGTGAGGACTCCAACCCGACCGATTCCCGATTCTAAGTGTGGACCGAACCGTTCGGACCAAATTGATAGTTTTTTTTTTAATTCTTATTATTTCAAAACCCTAATTACCTATTCTTTTCTCACGAAGTCTCGGTCACACTAACTCTTCTCAGTCTTAAACTCTCAATGTCACCTTTCTCGCGGCTTGATGCCTCTAACTTCTCTCAGTCTAAGTCACGCTCACACCTCTCGCTTGCAGCTCAACATCTCCCTCTATCCCTCTCGCTCGACGCCATGTCGAATCTCACCTTCTGCAAGTTGCTCTTGCCCCTTAGTTCTCCTCTTTGAGCTCGCAGATTCTCTCGCCAATCGCCTCCCTCTCTCATTGTCGTCGCTTAGTGGTCGGCGTCACTCTCTCGCTCTTGCCTCTCACTAGACTCACCCTCCATTGCTCCCTCTCAGATAAGTAACTTCCTTCGTCATAAGTTACTCAAATTTGTGGCCGCGTTATCTATATTAATGCCTTCTGAACACTTAAATCAGGATGTGGATTAGGGGGAATTTTTCATTTTTGGCAATTGATGCTCCGATAATGGCAGAATGATTCGGTGCTTTTTCTATAATTCAGTGCAACACTCGCAATCTTGCAGGAAATAGGAAAAAAAAAAAGAAGGAAAGATATCGTGGCCGGTTCCCAAATCAGGTGGGCCAGTTCCTGGTTCCATAAATTGGAAACCAACCCTTCTTATTCGGTTTTCATTGTAAAATTGGGAATCAACCCACTCTGAAATTGATCACACTCAGAACCAGTTCGCGTCTTGATTAGCCAAAAAGGCAATCAATTCTACAGTCAAACCCGGTCTAAAAAGGGTTGTGTTTCTTTTTCCACAGCCAGGCATGAAGGGTGAAAACTGGCGTAGGATGCTATCCGGGGAAAAGATGACGACTCTTCTCTGAGTCAGTCTCCACGAGATCACGCGACTTCTCATCACAAAATTCATCCCCAGTCAAAAAAAGGGTATAAAATTTTAGTGATGTACCTTTCCACATGCCGTAGTGCAGCTATGCCTAAGCAATTCAATTCTTTACTATTGTTATTGCGGCAGCCTTGAACGGACAAAGTCTGATTCCACAAGCGAGTCCTCGTCACAAAGCTGTTCCCCTTTTGTTTTAGCGGGTGTGCCGTGCCGTGCCGTGGTGTTTAACTTGGGCTTTCATAAGATACGATGATGATGATGATGATGATGATGGGGTTTGGTCGAACCGGACAGACGCTGTTCAAATTGTGACCCTTCTCCCTCTTTCGTTCGTTCGTCATCGATTCGTGTCCCCCCCAACCCTTTTTCTTCCTAGAAAGGGGAGAGGAAAATCATCCCTGGAAAAACACACGTTCTTCCTCCATCTGTCCTCCTCCGCCGCCGCCGCCGCCGCCGCCCGGCGCGTGTTGGCAGCAACCCAGCTCAATCCATGACTGACCCACCCTCCGAAATCCACTCCCACCCCGAACAATTACCCTTCTTGGTCTCTTGTTCTTGTTCTTGTTCTCCTTCTGCTTTTGCAGTTTGATGAGCGGTCATATGTGCAGGACCAAAATGGCGGTGGAAGCGACCGAGCCCACAAGAAGACCGCCCCACTCCTCCTCCTCCCCGAGACTCTCCCCCTCCCAGACCCCCTCCAGATTGGCCCCCTCTGATCCCTCCGCCTCCGCCTCTTCCAGCGGCGGCTACTACACCTCCACCTCCTTACCCAAGCTCTCCTCCGGCACCGGCACCGGCGGCACCGGCACCTCCTCCCACTCCAGCGCCACCCCCCTCTCCAGCTTCCGCCGCACCCTCCCGGACAACCCCGTCATCTACGCCTTCTCCGAGCTCCGCTCCGCCACCAACAACTTCCTCGCCAAGACCCGCCACTCCTCCTCGTCCTCCTCCTCCTGGCGCTGCTCCCTCCGCGGCAAGGACGTCGTCGTCTTCCAGCGCAAGTTCAGGCGCAAGATCGACATGGGCCGCCTCAAGGACCTCCTCGGGATGATCTGCCGGATCCACCTGGTCAGCATCGCGAAGCTGCTCGGCGCCTCCGTCTCCGGCGACAACATCTACCTGGTCTACGAGTTCGTCGACGGCGCCAGCCTCTCCGATTGCCTGCGGAACCCTAAGATGCCCAATTTCACGGTCCTCGGGACCTGGATGTCGAGGATGCAGATCGCCGCCGACGTCGCGCACGGCCTCGATTACATCCACAACAACACCGGCCTCAACATGATCCTCGTCCACAACCACATCAAGAGCAGCAGCATCGTGGTGACGGAGCCCTCGTTCAGAGCCAAGATCTGCCACTTCGGGACCGCCCAGCTGTGCGGCGAGGCGGACGAGAACGACGTGCTCCGGGAGCGGGCGGAGAAGGGCGGCGGCGGCGGCGGCGAGATCAGGGAGGAGGAGGGGGCCGGCGAGGGGCCGTCGGGTCCGCGGCTGATGAAGCGCTCGGACAGCCGGAGAATGCAGTTCGAGGGAGTCCGAGGTTACATGTCGCCGGAGTTCCGGGTCACCGGCGTCGCGACCCAGAAGTCCGACGTCTACGCCTTCGGGGTTGTGCTCTTGGAGTTGCTATCAGGTAAGGGGAATGCAGGAACCGTCGCCATTTGTATAATTTAATTTAAAAAAATTCAACAATTATTTATACCGTATCGAATTTGCAAAATACGTTTTTTCAGGTGAAGAGCCGTTCAAGTATAAATACAATAAGGAGAGCAGGGAGTTCTTGAGGACTTCGATCATCGAGACGGCGAGGGCGGCGGTCGACGGCGGGGACAACGGGGGAGGAGGAGTGGAGGGGAGGCTGAGGAAGTGGGTGGACAGGCGGCTGGGCGACTCGTTCCCGGTGGAGGCGGCGGAGAAGCTGGTCCGGCTGGGGCTGCAGTGCGTCGAGCCGGACCCGGACAAGCGACCCGACATGAGCCGGGTCGAGGGGAAGGTGTCCAAACTGTACATGCAGTCCAAGAGCTGGTCGGACAGCATCAAAGTGCCCACTAACATATCGGTTTCATTAGGACCCAGATGAGAGGTTGGTGACGAAATTCCTTATGCCCGCCATGGGGATTGGTTGGTTATTCCTAAATTTTTAAAATTGAATCGAGAATTTCTTATCCGGTGCTTGATTCTTGAAGCCCAAATTCAATTAGTAGACGTGTAGATTTTTTCATTTTTTTTATTAATTCTTCTTTTGGATGGTTTTGTGGAATTTTGGAATTGAGGGCAACAGCATGATGTGACATGACTGGATTTGGGTTTCACATGAGTCTACTTTTTTCGAACAGGATTAAGGTTTTAATTAATGGACGGAATGGACAGGAGTTTTGGTTCGGATGGGAACTGGAGTCTTCCTAATTAGTTTTTATAGTTTTAGTTTTGCGGGTCAATTCCCAATTAGTTTAGTCTGACTGATTGATTTTCGCCACGTAAAGAAATGGTTTGTTGATGGATTGGGTGCGTCATGTAGCTAAGGTAGGCGCCCAATCCTTCGTTCTTCTTCTTAATTATTATATCAACTTCTTTTTAGGCGTATCCTATCTATGACCAGCTAAAGATTTCGATCCATAATATATGTATGGTAGTAACTTTTACTTTTCATTTTTTTTTTGTTATCGTACGGGTTAGTAACATATGAAATTTCTCAAGATTCTTTGAAATCTTGAATTTGTTGGGGGGTTTGACGGGACAAGCGAAAAGGCGAGGTTCGACCCTCGCTCGCCCCCCTCGCCTAGCCAGGGGCAGGCGAGGCTCGCTCTCGCTAGTGGCCGATGGGGGCGAGCTTCGCCAGGACCTTGTCGGTCCTTGCCAACGACCGGATAGAGGGAAAAAGGGTAAAAAAAAAATAAAGAAAAAAGTATTAAAATATTAAAAATTTGCGTGTCAGCATTGGCCAGTTGGTTGGTGTCCATGTAAGTGCCGGCCAGCCAAAATTGGCTCGATGGGCTAAATTGGCACTAATGAAAAATGTTTAGAACGGGATTGGCAAAATTGAAAGATTTAAAACTGAATTGGTGTAAATGTAATAAATTTAGGACTTTTTGAACAATTTTCCCTATACTAATGTGGCGCCAAATGTGCAGAAAACAAAAGGAAAAAACAAGAAAAATATGAAATCATAATTAGACAATACTAATTATAGCGGGGAAACAAAATACTCGACTGCACAAATCAAGAAAATTAGAAGGTTTCGACCACACGAAATAAATTTACAAATTGCACAAATCAAGAAAGTTAGAGAACTGAATTGCACGTAACAAAATTAGAGAATCAAATTGCACAGCTACCGAAAATTATATTAACAAAATCATAGGAGATGGATCTTCCGGTGGCCTTCAAATCTAACGACGACATCGCCACATCGCTAACATTAAATTCTTTGATTATTTTTCCTTGCCATTGAATTGATTTTTCTAAAGTCGGTCTCCCTGGATTTCGTCAATGCTGATGGGACGGTCCATTTGCTTTTCAGGGAAAGTAAAAGCACGTAGCCCAAGAAGAGATTTCTTTCAAAGACGAGTGGGACTAAGGAGAAAGAAGAGGAGCGGTCCACTCATCAATTAACAAATCATTAATGAGAGGGAATAAAAAAAAGGTCAAAAGACGAAACCTAAACGCGTGCATGGTTCTAGCCCGACCGGGGAGTTGCTATGACGATTGCAATGACGAACAGGGGACGCACATTTTCAGTAGAAACCGGGAAAATCAGGCGGTCCAACTTGGATCTTGAGTGCAAAAATGATGCACATTTCACCATCTTCCGCCTTAAAAAGAGTAGAATAGTCTCTAGACCTTTTGCATCTCGAGCTTTATTAGATTCTTCACAGGACGTGACTGGAGAAGAATGTTGAATTTACTACATGGCCAGGAGGTACTGGAACTCGTAGTCGTAGGGTATCTTCTGGACCGTGATCAGTGCCTGGCCGCCGCCGCCGTTGTGGCTCCGGAAGCAATCCACTATGGATTTCCGGAGGGTCCCGGACGTGGGCAGCTGGTGGCAGACCCACTCGACCAGGGCGTCCGGGATCGTCGCGAAGTCGTGCATGTTCCGGAGCAGTAGCTCTGGGAACGCAATCCTCTTCGTGGCCGTGACCACCACAGAGGCCTGCAAGTACTCCAGCTTCGACTTCTCTAGCTCGGCCGCAAGCCCATCCGCCGTGTATATCCTCACCTGCAAGGGTTTCAGGGTTCGTTAGAATTTTGAGAACTTGTGTCGTCTCAATCACATATGCATATGCGGTCGGCGACTCACAGCAGGGGATGAACGGGTTCCGCGGCACAGAGCGAAAGTGACATTAGGATCCGTGTTCTCTAGCCCGTAGACTTCCCGGACTAAGTCCTCTTTGGCATCCTTTTCGACTTTTCTGTGAACCTGCAGAAAAAGGGGGTGGGTGGGGTTTGTTATATCATATTTACGCAAATGCGCCGCTTGGGAATTCGCCAAACTCAAAGGTCATCACCTCCATAATTTTAGAAGTTGCAGGCTTCCTCAAGATGAAATGCTCTATCGCCTGGGCGTTTATCGTGTTTCCTCCTATATCGAGGGTAGCCTGAATTCAAAAGACATAAGTAAGACGCATTTTTCATTGATCTGTATTAGAATTGTAAGCTTTTTACTAGACATTCCGCGAGTGTACCTTGTTCATCAGTGTAAGCAGCTTTTCTGGAGTAGAAGGCACCCCGTACTGGAGAGAACCCTGTAAGAAAAACGCGTGCAAATAAAAGCCAGGGTATATGCAGACATAGGAAAAGAAAACCATACAACAATATGTGACGAAATTTGTACACTGAAAGGTAAATTTTCTGTTTATCAAATTATACATGCATGATACAAGCGTTGTACATGTTGATCCAGAATGCCAGCTTCTGTTGATTTGTCAAGAATCGCAGATCCACTGTCTTGAGATGACTCATTAAGTCCCTGGAGACATTCAGATTGAGAATTGGAGCTACAAGTGATGAGTCGCGAGAAATTTTAAAAAATGTGAGTATCTCTTTCAATATGCACAGAGTTATTGTAGCAGCAAAGTTTCGTACCTCAACTTCTTTAGTAAGGGAATGGAACTAGACGAAGAAATGCACTTAGGATCCATAGAACTTGCGGTAAATCTGACTAGGTTCTTGTAAGGGCCGATGTCTCTCGGAATAGAATCCTCCATATCAAACACGCCGTATGGATCTTGTTGCCTTGAACTCAGTCCAGTCTCAACTCTGAAGCTTCTTGAGTTGAGAGTCGAGTTCAGGGACCGGGAAACTGGACCCGACTTCTCTAATTCCATTACTCTCGACATTCTGAGTAGCCTTATGAAAACGAAGTTCAAACACTTCATAATGTTCTCAGATAGCTTGTTGGGTTCCCACTTTTGCTTATTGTCTTCTACTTTCATTGGACTCGGCATGAACATAGGTGGCGATTTCAGAGGGGTCTCCTGCCTTCGTTCCCTTGGCTGAAAGGCAAGTCATCTTGATTTAATTCAAGAACAAGAATGCTCCAAGATGGTCGTGGATATTGATCGAACATTGCCTTTTGACAAGCTGAAGTAGAGTGGTGTGTATTCATCTGAAACACAAATGGACTGATTATGAAAGACGCATCAGTTTTACCTTAGGTGTAGGGTGTCTTAGGTCTTGCAAGGGCAAGGCCGGCTTCAGCATCCGGCTTTTCCTCAGAAGCCTGTCGTGAAACTTAGCATCCTCGAGGAAATGATTCTCCTTCTGATCGGAAAATTGTCTTGAATTTCCCGTTTTCTCAATCAGAGTGAAGTCCTTGATGTTGTAATCCCCTTTGATGGCTTTGCTTATGAAATGCAATGCTTTGGTCTCAAAGGCCATCCTCTCAGGAACAACTCTGTTCAAGGGGCTCGGACTTGGTGTGTATGATAGATAGCCAGAAGCAGGATGAGGATTGCTCGGAAATTCGGGTATCTTTGTCTGTCTGGACTTTGCTTCCTTGGTAGCTTCTTCTTCATTCTTTAAATTAGCTTGAAGTCGGCTTATTTGGCCTTCAAGTCGGGCTATCTCGTCCTCAACCATTGCCAACTCTGCTAATAGCTCCTTAATCTGTATAACAAACAAGGAATTCAAAGATAGTTTTTGTGCTAAATAATGTCTTAATGCCCCTTAAAACAAATTATTTTTTTCCTTTTTCGCTAATGGAGACTTAATCAAGTTACTACCCAGGCAAAGGTGCTGATAATCATGAATTGGAACATGTTATCTCCAAAATTCTATTCTGAATAAGTGAGATGATCAAAAAGTTCTTGTTTACAACAAGGTAATGCGCTTCCTAGTGAATCAAACACAAAATTCAAGTAGGCTCCCCATAGACGGTCGGAACTCCTCTCATAATGTATCATAGGCATTGCAGTACTTATTATTCCAAAGATGGATGGATCGCGATGCACCGAATCAACTTTAAACCATACACTGTACTGCTGAGGCTGATTCTCAACTCTTTTGTCAGACAAAGGCTTAATTTTATACAAGCTCGACCCTATGATATCAAAGCCCATGCTGTAATACATTACTTTCCTTGAAGGCTTGAACAGCAAACATATTCTCTACACCACACTCCATTACTTCTGTCAAAAAGAAAGAAAAGAGAAAAGAATCTAATAAATACACTTAACCTTAGGTGGAAGAAACTTTGGAATCGCATTGGTCGAACCATTTTTCCGGGACTGGACGCGCTCCAGGATCTCTCTCACCTTCTCTTCTTGACTCAGCAAGAGTTGAAGCATCGAAACCTACCGAGCGAAATACATCAACAAAACAATCACTTGCTTAACTGCAACATACGGAAGAGGTCACCAAAATTGTGTCGCATGTTAATTCTCTTTCCTGAAGTGAGTCACTTTAATTGTCTGACAAACTGGGGGGAGAGACGGCAAGTGCATAGTGCAAAAGGACAGGTATGGTCCAATATTCAGTTCTCCTTTAAATGCTCTACTATCTATGGAATGAACTCCAGCTGGTAAATCTGAAGGAGCATCTGATGCTAATGGGCCAGGAATTGGTCGCAGAACATGCAATTTATGGGGGGATCTAAGCCTTCTAATCTCTTCTTTAATTGGCACGCATAATTCATTTCCCGAATTTGCCGGAGCCAACCACTGCCGTAATGGATTGATAAGAAGAGTAATTCTCTAATCTAGTGCAGATCCTTCAAATCAAATAAGAACAGGTTCCCAAATCCAAGTTACATTACCTCTCTCTCCAGCTCCTCCTTCTTTTTCTGTCCATTGAGCTGCCTCTTTCTCTGTGTGATCAACAAATATTGCATCAAAATAAGCGAAATTCGCAGCAGGAGACTCGTTAGAATTTTTTCTGTCGTGCTACACGGCATTCGTAGAAACGAAATTCGCATAGAGTAATTAATCGGCAGTGACGCCCCGCGACAGTAACTATATTTAGCAATGACTAATGAGGAATGGATAATTCTTATAGATAACAACAGATTATGCAGTAGATTTAACTAATAATCACCGCGAAAGAAGATGGTGAAATTCCCGAATTGAAAAACAAGCTGACGAAAAGACGCATTCTCTCTCGAGAATTCTCAAAAGTTTCTCTGCTTTTTCTCTTGCTTACTGAAACTGATGATGATGATGAATCATGCCAGACGCTCAAGCCGTCATGAGCTCTGTACTCACAGAAGAAAAGCGACGCGTTCTTCGTCACGTCATGCCCGCGACACGAAAGCACGCCGGAAAAAGACAGAACAGTACGTTCGACTAGAACAAATCGATCGTTTAAGCTATCGGACGAAACTAAAAGCCGACGCGAACGCGAAACAGAGCACTGTTGACACGCTAGGAATAACCAGCCCCGATCGTGGCTCCCGAGCTACAAACAGAGCAATGGCGCGCACTTACGAGCTCGGACGACGACGAAGAGCGATCCCCGCGGCTAGCCATGGGAGACACCTCGCTGCACCGCGGCTCGAGCTTGCACCCCCAGCGCGACGAGGAGCAGCGGAAGTTAAGACAGGAGGGGACGACGGCCGAGGCCGACCTTTTGTGGTGGCGGCAGTGGTGGCGGTGGGAGAGAGGCTCGGAACCGAAGGAAGAGCGGTGGCCGGTTGTGGTTGCTGCTGACGGCGGCGGCGGGCGGTGATGATTGCCGGAGCTACGCGAGAAGTCGACGAGCGTGCGAGCGCGACGAGACAGGGAGGAAGGGGAAGGGGAAGGGGAAGGGGAAGAGGAAGAGGGCGGGAGGGAGTTTTCAGAGACGGGTTGGGGGGGAAGTAACCGTCGCTGTTGGTGGAGGTGAAGGTAGAGGTGGTGGTGGGACATCGTCTCGACCACCACCCGGTCGTGCAAGAGAAGACATTATGAGAGAGAGAGGGATTAGTTACCCCCACGAAGATTAACTGAGTTAGGACGAGAGTCGCTCTAACGTAGCTTGCAATTCTCGTCTGGTCTCTCTCGAGGTCTTTACTTTTTCTTTTCTTTTTCTTTTTCAGTGGTTATGTATACACACCTTCTCGAGTTTCTCTCTGTTTTTCAAATTTTTTCTACTTTTGTTTAATTTGATTTGATTGGGGTGACTTCAGCGACCAACCACACGAGGTTGCTGTAGGAGACGGGTTAGGAACGCCTTGCAAATGATGGGATCGCGGGCTCGTTTGTTTTCTTAAGCATGATGATGACATGACCATGGCTTTTTGAGCAAGTTACTATCGAAATCTTAGAAATCAGAAACACGTTCCGTACCGGATGTTGATAGTTCAATTCAATTTTCCTCCGGCCCTATTTGGAACGAGTGTGATGTGGGGAATAAACAGAAAGTATGGCATCGCGAAAGTCGGCTTTGAGAAGGTGCAGTTGCAAGTTACCGCCTGTTTAGATGCATCCAGATAACTCAGGAGGCCAACTTGAATACATACTTGAGTCCGAATGGGACGACCAAGCCCTAGGAAGAACGACAGAAAGAAGAAGGGCAATGCAGTTGGCAAAACTCTTGCAGGATTTTCTCTCTATGTACGACGAGTTGCGAATGCGTGAGGATTCAGGATGATCCGTGCTCGACGTAAGTAGGATGCTGTGGACAGGAATTGGAAGTAAAAACGAACATCCATTCATATCTCAAGATCATAACTTACAAAAGTGTATTTTCCATGATTCATCTCCTAATTTTGTACAAATACCTGTTAAACACGTCCCAACACACATACACGCATACACACGCTAGTGATACCATTTGCTTCAGTTCAGCATCTAGTGAAGAGAAATTGGAAACAAGTTCCTTCCTGAACCTTGCAGGGTGCCCATACATACCAATCAGCTGTTAATCCACTACTGCCTGTGTAGGCAAAGCCTACGAGATTTGAGAGCTTTTGCACCTTCTAAAAGGTCATTGGCTATCGTTGAGAACTCTGCCGCTGGCTACGGGTCCCAGAAAAAAGGCGATCGTGTTGGGGTTGATTTTCTCCATCGTCTCAAATAAGTACTGGCTGAATCTATTTCTTTTGGAGAATGACCATGCAAACGAAAGCAATGATACGGCAAGCTACGCCCATAAGAGCTAGGAAGACTAAACATAGACTCCAGTGATTAAGATCATAGCCACTCTTCATAAGTGAACCGCATCGTGTTATCAACCATACTCCACCATATCTGAAAGTTCGCAGTAACAAAAAAAATAAAACATAAAGAAGCATTCAGTTATCTCGCACAAAAGTATCGGAGGGTCTTGCAAATATAGATGAGAGTGGTTACCTTTTTGCATTTGCTATCACAAATGCTTCCAAAGCCCACTTTGGGTAGCACAACTCCGCTATAATCTCCACGAATGAGTTATCAGTACTATCACGTGTTGCAATGAGGGTCAACACAACAGGAAGAAGAACTGACCACTGCGAAACGAAAGACGGATCATCAGTATTGAGGGCAATTTAACAGAAAATTAGCAGTCCATGTAGTTCATCAAACACTCACCAGTTGGGCTGGACCAGGCTCAAAAAAGATGGCAAATATGTATGCTATCCCTGTCACGCAGTACACTAAACAGACCAGAACTATATAGTTGTCTATGAAAGAGGATCTTGGATTGTTGAAGAAATAGAACATAGAAAGGTAGACCAAAGGCTTAATGACCGTGTTGAAATGGTCGATCGTGTCCTTCGACAAAAAGTAAGCTAGGGCGCTCATGCCAGAAGAGCTCTCTCTCCAGTAATGTAACTTATCAAGTGAAAATGATCTCAAAGCTGCAATCTTACAGAGCAGAGCTGAAAGTTCACAAAATTTGAATTAGTACTCAAAGAGATGTATCTGCAAGTTCCCTCGTTAGATGTCCCATTTTCAATGACATTACAAAAGAGAGGAGTTTCAATGCTAAAAAGTCTGTATACTTACACACTGCAATAACGGTATATGTGTACCCAAGGGCCCCAAACGTCTCGTCACTAACTTTAGCAAGTGTTCCTAAACAGACTCCAGCCAGCAACAATATCAAGTAATCTACAGCTTGGATCCTAGCGTCTCGCAGCCGCTGCTTGCCGACTCTGAAGAAAACAAATTGCACAAAGAGTCCAGCTTAGCACCACCCCACATTGAAGTGTTTGAAACCACAAATGTAGGATCTCAAGAGAATAAGGCATGAGTGACAAAAAGAGTCACAGGAAGCATGTTTTGGGTTTTAACGATCAATGACCCTTTCAAATTGAAAGATTACATGAGCAAGGCCAAGAGAAGGCAGAACATTGAAGGGGGGAAGTATTCTATGTGTTGTATGCACAGCTGATGTGCTGTGAGCAACCAATCGCATTGCCTGTATGATATGTTTGTCATCCTACGTAGCACTTAAATCTAGGATCACTCATTTGTGATTGACTTGGTACCCTGCGTGTAACTATTATGTGGTTTAACCGTCGTATGAAATACCTTCTTGTTGGAGGGAGAATATCTATAAAAATGATTTGCATTTTCTGTAACAAAAATAATTACTAATCCATTCAAGTAGAGCTGGATGATTGGCCTAAAAAGGTGGGAGTCAGTAGTTAAAAGAGGGAAGAATTTACCTCCCTAGGAAGTACTTATACTGTAGCAGTACACCAGGCGTAACCCTATCAGATAAGTCCTTCATCTTTAAGAAATTGTGTTGTATATCATCCCTTTTTCGTTCAACATTAAACTTGACATCCTGCCACAGATCTCCAGCGAAAGATTGTTCTTCTAATCCAGCATCACCGGAATTCCCTCCATGAGCTGAATCCTCACCGGCAGCGGATGACATTCCATCGACTAGCTTTAACATGTCATGGGGTACAGCATACCCATTATGCAGCATCCACCTGACAGGAAGCTGTTTATAATTGACCCCAGAGCTCGTGCTTGGTTTTACTATACCTTCCAAAATATCAATGTAGTGATCTGGAGGGTTAACCCGCTCAGGTACAGTGATCCCTAGGCTTGAAAAGTACTCCTCAACTTTCTTCACTGAACCATGGTATACTGTTAGGCCGCCTTTGGCTAAAAGTATCAAATCGTCAAACATCCTAAACAATGCATAGCTGCAAAAAAAAGGCCTATCTCATTAACCACGCTCTAGGTTCCAGGACATAGCAAAAAGCAGATAATCCAGGTTAGAATAAATAAACAGAGTATAAAACAGATTCTGTAGATATCTGACAAATCGCCCAGTATATGGCGAAGGAATTGAAAGGATGCATCATCAGCAACTTGCCTTGGTTGGTGGACAACCATGGAAATGTTCACTCCCTCAAGAGCTTCACGTCGTAGAGCTCTGAGAAGTAACAGAGAAGATGAACTATCCAAACCAGACGTCGGCTCATCTAATATCAGAAGTGAAGGCTCCATGACCATTTCCAGACCAACATTTACTCGTTTCCTTTGACCTCCAGAGATTCCTCGCTTCTCTACTGTACCAACAAGAGAGTCCCGCACCGCCTGCAGCCCCAGGGATTCAATAACTCGTTCAACAACTAGAACCTTTTCTGGCTTTGGTAGATCCGCAGAGAGTCTACACTAATCAGAAACCAATGAAATTATTGCTGTGCTGCTGGAAAAATTTCGATAAAAACGTGTGAATGAAGAATGATTTTAAACTTTATGATATTCTTGTGGCCCCCGCTTAATAAAAGTGAATTGGAAATGCATGACAATCTGCAGCTCATTTAGCTAAGATACTCGCTAATAAGAGTGAAATAACTGGAGGTTGAACGAATATGACAAAAACAAGTACATCTAAGAATCTAGGCTGAGCAGAGCCAGGAGAAACTGCATAAAGAAGGGGATCTCATTCTATATGCAGCCGATTTATGTTGGGTGAATGTTACCGGCATATAATCTTGCAATGACATACGTCAAAATAACACACAAGACCGGGATCTGTACAAGCTTAGTCCTTCTAAAGATGATGCAACTGAGTACGAGAGAAACTAATAGCCGGTCAAAATAAAACGCATGTTTTTCCTCTATCCATTGTTGAACACAATCAATAAACTCATACAAGATATTCAAGCTACAGACAGCCAAGATAACCAAGTACCTGCATCTTGCGCTAAACCAAAGGTTTTCCTCCACGGTCAAGTTTCCATGCACTATATCATCTTGTGGCACGAAACCAATAATTTTCTTGTATGAATGGATTGATTCTACCTTCCCATTAATAAGAATCATGCCACTCATGGTGCACGCAGTTACCTTTCCGGCCAAAGCAGAAAGAAACGTAGTTTTTCCAGCTCCAGATGGGCCCATAACAGCAGAAACGCGGCCAGGTGATATTTTCCCAGTTACGCATCTTAGAAGGTGCTTCTTTTTCCCTTTCAATGTAAGGGTTAAATCCTTAAAAGCAACCTCAATGGTTGGTCTCTTTCTGATGTCGATATCAGTTGCCATGGAAATTACTCCAGAGAAGGTTAAGTTTTTGTTCTGCTCTTGCAAAGCTTTTTCCTTTTCAATTTGATTATATGCATACTTGAAGATTTGGCTATGGGTATGCAATTGCTTGCCCCTTGGCATGTTCTTTTTCAGATTCTTATCCCCAATCTCAAGATTAAAGCCTTCGTTACTCTCGGGGTCAGCCTCAATTGCATGCATCATCTGCGTGAGGCTGTTTTTATCCTTCTTATTCCCTTTAGCTGCAGAAGATGATGTCTCAGGCTTACCTGACGCACCAAGTGGAAATGGTGGCAGGGCTGCATCACTTCCAGGTTTAGCTTGAAACAGCCCTCTTGAAGGATCTGGTTGCTTTGTAGATTTCCTGCGAGAAAATGTCCGAGATAGTTGCGTTTGGAGCCCAAGCGCATGTTTCTTGGCCACATCTCTCGCAGATTTCCATTTCTCACGTGCTTGAGCAGTTTCTCTTACACTTTTTACAGCTTTTTCCCGTGATTTGGCTTGTCTTCTCTCTCGAGTAGCAAGAACTTGGTCTGAGCAGTTATATATAACAACAAGCAGAACACTTAGCCCAGCCTGCATTTATACATGAAAGGTCTGTAATCATCTATAGAAAAATAGTGGACTCAGGAGGAAAGAGTTATTCACAATTGAAAGATAAACCGCTCACTCACAAAAAACATGAGACCATATGCAGTGATATTCTGATTTTCTGATTTTGGTTCGCATTTTGCAAACTCAAAACAACCTGCAAATTCACCAAATAAGTTCATGAGGCTCTAACCAAAAAGGCTAGTGGAGAATAGATGGGACACCCACCTCAGCATGTGAAAGCATCTCTCATTCTAATCACTCGAGTCATTACCCAAGTATAAAATAGCACCTTCTTCTTGTCCTTCTTCCATGTTTTCAGGGTATTCAATAAACTAACGAGTATTTTTACTGGATGTTCCTGGTTAATGTTGCTATGATATTATGAAAACCATGAACAATCTGTGAAGGATATTTGTATATAAACCTTTAACAGACATACTTTACAAAGTACTTGACCATTAGCATGGAAGATGTCAACCAGCCATGAAATGGATGCATTTGCAGAGTGCATAGAACAGACTCAACCACAGTATTGCCCGTTATTTACTTCCCAGAAGGAGAAAATGGGAATCGAATCTAAAGCCCCTTCGGTCTTAGTAAAGTTGAACCGCCAGTGGGCCAAAAGTCTTGTTTCCGTATAATTGGATTGGCAATCTCTCTAGATTTACCGAAGATATATAAATTCAAAGCATCTATGCAAAACCTGTAACTATTCTCCTTTACATAGATCATGCTGCAATTCATATTTAAATCAAACGAGATGCATAAGTCCTTCACTGCATGTACTCACTTTGTTCAGCTGTAGACCCCGTTCTGCAGTAATGTCTGAAAGAAAACATTCAAATGAAATTATTAGTAGCAAAGAAAGAGAGATCAAGATAGACATTGACTTTTAGTATACGTAATGATTT
The DNA here is from genome assembly GCF_021117445.2 of Syzygium oleosum. Taxonomy (NCBI): domain Eukaryota; kingdom Viridiplantae; phylum Streptophyta; class Magnoliopsida; order Myrtales; family Myrtaceae; genus Syzygium; species Syzygium oleosum. The sequence goes on from NW_026607487.1 coordinate 11,377,335, forward strand.
TTAGCACATGTAGCAACAAACTTGAGTGCTAGTAAGATGAGGGACAATTCTCAATACCCCTGACTGCAAGAATTTTTTTGGATAGTAGACGGACAGTATGATCCTGCTGAACAGAATACCTCACTGCTACTACCAATGTCAGCCCACACATCTGCTCCTCCACAGGTATGGTTTGGTTGCCCAGGTGGAAGCTGGTAATGGTACCTGCAGAAAGGTTCTGCTAATAAACATCAATGCATGCTAAGCATAGCCTCGAAAGTTAAGAAGAGGTTTTAAGAAAGGATTAGAGCTTACGGATCGCATACACCAGTGGTTTTATTGAGTTTGGCAAGAGGACAATAAGCACCCAATGGGCAGGCTGCAACCATTAGCACGGGCTTGTAACATTTATGTTGAGAAATCACGATTTCATAAGTAACATGGGATCACAAAGTCTAACTATTTGTACGGGTTCAAGTGAAAAGTTTAGCAAATAAGTCTTCTCTGAATGTGCAATATAGATGAATAAGGAACAGTCAATAGCTTCTCGGCATAGTTTTGCAAAATCATTTCTTTCAGTGCTTTTTGACATCAGAGACCAAAAAGTAGGACATGCATGTTCAACAACAAAATTATCCACCATTCAGCAATCAAAATTCAAAGCTTCAGGTGAAAGTTTAGCCGTCATAGGAAATTGCAAAGAGAGAAGACAGGATTGAGAAAACAACTTGGAAACCGATATTTAAGCATTGTCTCCATCTTTCAACAGTTTCCCCTTCTTTTCGTTGCAACTGAGAAATTGACATGACGTTTGTTGATATCTTCCCCGATACAATCTCAAAAAAGGGTAAGAGAAAATAGACTTGAAAATCTCTCTTTTTTTATTCTTTTTTGGTCAAGGAAAACTAATGTATTCGAGAATAATTGACTTTGAGTGTGTGAAAGAAGTAAATAATATTGGTTCCATGGATCAGCCAATACTTACGTATCATGCAAGTCATTCCATGAGGACAGAAGAAACCTTCACAACAAGGAGCACAATCGCTAGTTCGAGTAGGCATGTCCTTGGAATTCTTTAGGTCGATTTTTTGATCGGAACCAGCACTACAAGCCCATCCTGGTTCACATCCCGGAACCCAAGACGTAAGATTGCAGTTCTTGTTGGGTTTTAAGTAGCCGGCTCTCTTAGCGGTGAAGAAACTATTGAAGTAAAACTTTATATCCGCAGCCGTGCACAAGCGCTGTGAAAGATCTGTCCAACAATAAGATATCAGGAGAGCTGGGAGAGCACTCATTGTCGAACAATCAATGTAGCACCACTATTAAAGCCTTATCAGAACATCTGCATTGATATTCCTGGGGCAATTGTAAAAACTTTGGGCAAGCTCTTGTTCACCTCCTCATTACTCCTAGCTACTGCATGCATCTTTCTTCGACATTTTAGATAACTTGTGAGAGAGTTCAAGGGGTCGTAACGAAAAGTAAGATTGAAATGCATAAAGTAAAACATATAGTCTCTAAATAACAGAAAGATTTTTCAAGACTTCCAACCAATTTCCGGTAGAAGAATTGAAATAAACAGTTCTTTTGGACCCATTTGCGAGATGATCGTCATCATACCATTGGTTTTTCGAGCGCAAGAAGTTAGAAAAGTCAAGTCTGAGGTAAAATTGAATGCGTCATCCCAGTCGGCATCCCTGGCAAACAAAATCAACCGAAAATGTCACATATACTCGAGATCAACACATGAATTTCGACAGACAAACATATGGATTTTGACGATGGAAAACCATTAGCTGGACTCGCTCCAACAGAGCAGACAAATCATATTATGACCACCATCCATGTGAAAACACATGGATCGCGCAAATCTTGATTGATTTATCTCTACATGATGGAAGCATTAACAGATAGCGGCAATGTTAAAGGCAGATGAGAAGGACGGAGAGAAAAGCGAGCGCGAACTCACACGTCCTGAATGCAGAACCCGAAGTTCTTGGCAATGTCGCCCCGGAAAACCGACGTGAAATTGGAGACCTGGCTGTACAGGAGCTGGGCGAAGAGCTGGGTCGCTGCCTGATTCCCGCCTTCGGATCCCCCGTCGTCATCGGCGTCGGCGGCGCCGTGGGCGAGGAGCGGGGACGAGCACAGAGCGATCACGGCCAAGGACACCGAGACAGAGAGGAAGCGGCGGCCGCTGCTGATCTTCTCTCTGCTCATGGCGACCACGGGGAAGCCCGGCGGAGGGAAGGGGATCCTTCAGGAACAGGGAACGGTGGTGGTGGTGCGGCGGCCGGGCGCGTGCGTGCGGGGCGGGGCCGGGGGCGGGGACGGGCGGAGCATCGGCGACGGAGGCGGGCGGCCGGAGATCGGGAGGGAGGAACTTGAGGGGGGGACGGCGACGGGGGAGGAGAGAGAAAGATGTTAGTCAGGATTTGTTAGAGAGAGAGAGAGAGAGAGAGAGAGAGAGGGCGTTGTGCAGTGACGGTTTGTTTCTGTTTTTCGGGAGGGAGAAATATGGCGGGGAGGAAGATGAGGCGATGTTGGAGGAGGGAGAGAGAGAGAGAGAGAGAGAGAGAGCGCGAGCGACAGCATTGCAATAAAAAAAATTACAAAAATGGAATTATAAATTCATATATATATGCGCGCGCATATACTAGACACGTAAAACGGATAGGCCGGGTCGGGTTTGAATCTGGTCATTATAGATCTAACCCAAATTGACTTATTTAACCCGTTTATGAGCCATTTATCGCAATGAAATTTTTTTTATAAAATCATAAATGTATATATGTACATATACATTCATGCAGTTGTGTTTTATTTTGCAAATAAGAAAATTTGTCATAAATAGATAAAATCACGACCTCAGTATTTCACGGATCTCATGAATCGAGTAAGATAAAAGTCGGAACCCAAGTAATCCAGCTCGTCTATCATGCAATAAGACCGAATAGTTATCGTGCAGCTTAATTTAAATGCAAAAGTCCGTTCCACGTTGCGGCATTAATACCGATCATGCAAAAAGACCGGACAATTATCGCGCAGCTTAATCTACACGCAAAAGTTCGTTCCTCGTCACGTCATTAATATCGATCATGCAAAAAGGCCGAGCAATTATCGTGGAGCTCAGGGCGCGCATGGTAATATTTCTGTTCCAAAAATCAATTTCTGACCAGAAATAGATTTTTCTATTTTCTATTCCATGGACGAGTTTCTGAGCAAAAATGCGTGTTTGATAACGACACAAAATTTCTGTTACCGAAATAGAATTTCGTTTGATAACGACACAAAATTTCTTCGTTCCGGGCAGCCGGCGGAGGGCGGCAGGTGGCGGCGGCGGGCGGAGGACGGTGGCCGGTAGTGGGAGGTGGTCGACCGGTGGCGGCGGATGATGGTGGCAGACAACAAGAGGCGATTGGCCTCCGACGATGGCCAGTGTCGGGCGATGGAGCACGGTGGCCGATGTCGGGCAGTGGAGCACGGTGGCCGGCGGCGGAGGGCTGCCGGCGTCAGGCGATGGAGCATGACAGCTGGCGGCGGAGGACGGGAATCGGTGGTGGGTGGCCGCCGGCCACCTAAGGGGCGGGAGGCAGCCAACGGCGGAGGGCGGCCGACGGTGGAGGGCGGCCGGCGCAAGGTGGCGGCAGGCGTCGGGCGATGGAACACTGCAGCCTGTGGCGGAGGACGGCGGCCGGTGGCGACTGGCGACTGGCGTCGGGCAGCGGAGGACGGTGGTCGGCGGCCGGGAGGAGGGCGGCGACGAGAGCCGACCGGCAGGTGGTGGCGAAGGATGCGGGAGGCGGCGATGGGTGGGTTGCGGCCGGTGTTGGGCGGCGGCAAACGGTGGAAGATGACGGTGGGAGGAGGCGGTCGGCGAAGGACACCGGCGGTAGGCGGCCGACGGCGGGAGGCGGCCGACGGCAAGAAGCGGCCGAGGATGGCGGGAGGCGGCCTGCGGCAATAGTGAGTGGCAAGGAGGTGGCCGACTAGTAGCGAGAGCGAGCGATAAGAAGAGTTTTTATTTCTCATTTCTGTTCCAGAAATAGAAAAGTAAACTTTTTTTACTTCTGATTTCTATTCCAAACTTATCTCTAAAATAGAAATTTGTTCCAGAAATAGAAAAATGAAATTGCGTTACCAAATGGATTTATGTTCAAAATTTGTTCTCTAAAACAGAAAAATAGAAAAATAAAGAAATGAAAATGTTAACGTGCGCGCTCTTAATCTCTACACTCAAAAGTCTGTTCCACGTCACGTCATTATGACGCGTAATGACTTCGACAGATCGATTTTCTACCTTCCCTTACATTGCTCTCCACAAAGTTTGAGCTGTTTTTGAGGTGTTCATTATTTTTCTTCAAATTATGATTTCAAATTATATGGCACATCAACTGTGCTTTTTCTTTATTCGGCTTGGAAGATTTAGGACCGAATTGATCGCCGTACTGTAAATTTATATTATTTTGGACAATGTTCCCAAATATTCGACTTGGACCATGACTAACGGTGTACAAAAAGAGTGATTATAACATGGTTGAGAAGGTTCTTTTTCATTTTCTTTTTTCTTTTGGAAGGATGTGAGTTTGCATGGATAGGAACAAGAATAGAGATGAGCGGTTGCAAGTCCCTATAAGTTCCACCTGAAACCTAAAACATACCCGTTGAAACAGGTTCTTAATTTTTTAGAACCTGGAACCTACCATGCATACCTTAGAATCTATAACTTATCTTGTCAAAGGTTCCAGAGCCGATTCCAGGGTCTACTCAGGTTTCGCCTATATTATTAATTCATTTGAAGTGAATCATCACCTTTTATGATCACCAATTGCTGTTACAATTTACTGACAACAACTTATATTTATACACGAAAATGTGAAACATTAATAAAGTAAAAGTCTGAATCATAAAATGGAAGCTTAGACTAGTAGTTTCAAATTATACACTCGTCATCGGACGCTATGGAATACTGTAGAATCACGCAAAACATGGATCAAGAAAAACGTAAGTTCGAGGTTCTACCTACCTAGAACTTTGAACCTACCCTTCGAAATAGTTTCCTCAATTTTTGGAGCCTGCAACCTATTATGCATATCTTGGAACTTGAAACCAGACAGGTTCCTACAAGTCTGGTTCTCAGATTCAAAATATCAAAATATAGATAATTGCAAGCAGAACAATATAATCACTAGCAAAAATAAATAGTTAGATCAATTCAAGTTGAAACATGAAAAAACCCAATCGAAATTGACTTCAAGACTAATAACAAAATCATTGTGCATCAAATGGCTCCTCTTCTTTTCGCTCAAATAAAGTGGCTCTAGAAGGACTCTCGAGCGACTAGAATTAAGACCGGTGATATTATAACAGATGAAATAAAGAAAAGATTTAAATATGTATAATGAATTAGTAAATAAAAAATTTACCCTGTTTATTTGATTCTCATAGATGAAGATGTGCGGGGACTTAAAAAATTACAAAATTAATCTTAGGGTTGCACAAGTCAAGGATAAAGTTAAAAAAGAATAATTCGATAACACATGATTACGCGACACATAATCAATCTTAGGATTGCACAAGTCAAGGATAAAGTCAAAAAAGAATAATTCAATAACACATGACCACGCGCGACACATGACCCTGCGTCGTTTCTTATGAATCAGAAGTTAATTTTGTAGTAAAATACTTTTCTTCAAAACAAAACAATAATAAGTACAGTAATGATTTCTTTCATGATTACAAATCACATTTTTAGAATTCCTGCGGTAACCCATCTAATCCAATTTCCAAGCGAGAGAAAAACATTGAAATTCTCCCGAGCGCTGATCCGGAGTTGTCTTCTTCTACATCTGTTCTGTTTTATATATTGTTGAGAAAAAGCGACGTAAGACTCCACGTTAGCGCCGCATCATTTCTTTCATTTACTTTTTCAACGTAACGACTAATTTGGGAAAAAAAAATTAATTAGGGCGCCATAGCCCTCTTTTTTTCTTCCTTTAGCTTCCACTGTAGAAGTAAATAAAGGTGTGCATTTTATAAAAAGAAAATTAAATTTAAATCCCTCCGCAAGTCCAAATTTGGCAGAATTGCACCGTCATTAATTAGTAAACGACGGTGCTGTCCCCTTAAGCAAAGTTGGCATGGATATGTCATTACACGACCAAATTTGGCAGGCTTGCATGGGTACGACACCTGTCTGCATGCGAAGGTGTCTTGCCAACTTTGACGGGGCGAGGCTCATAACTTCTTTACTTATAAGATAGGATTTTCTCCCTTATTTGGCGCATCGCGGGTTACCATAACAACAACAGCACCACCGCCCAAAGGTACGTAGCCGCAGCAGCAGCAATCGCGGGTCAATTGGGCTCGACCTTTTCACGAAATTCAAAAGAGACCCGCATGAAAAAATTCGAACACGAACGAACCAAATCGACTCGGAAAACAAAATTCGCTACAAGAACATGAAAATACACCAAGGAAAAACCTGTTCTGTTCTTGCTTACAACATGTCGACAGCAACCCTATGCCCGATCAACTTTCATGTGGTTGATCACCTATTAATCCTCGTCGTCGTCCTCCTCCTCCTCCTCCGCTTCTCTTGCTCGGTTCTCAGATGAACACTATTGGTTTCAGGCGGGCGATGTCCTCGTCCGAGAAAACCGGCCAACAGAAATGCATCCCGGAAATGGCGTCGTAGTAAGATTGCGCCGACATCGTTTGGGCCCTCGAGACCGAGTTGCGCTCTTTGCCATGCTGACACTCCTGGACTTCATGATCGGGAACATTCCTGTCTGCCTCTGCCTCACCAAGGGTCCTGGAGTTAGCTGCACCATCGAAGTTAGCTACAGTTGGGGGATTGATAATCACATTCGCGTTGCCACTGCCTCCATCATTGCTGCTGTCATTTGCAAGATTTGTGGAGGGGTTGGCTTCGGCTTGGTTCAGAAGCCACTGTATGGTGTCACCAGTGGTTCGGTGCCCGAGCCGTCGGGTCAGCCGGAAAACACGGGCTGCACAAGCCATCGGGACGCGGATCCTGCGGCCCCGGGCTCTTACCTTTGCGCGGCGATCTTTGGCGACGGTGGCTCTTGGGGCATGAGGATGTAGGGTTGGCAAACCATTGGAATTCATGGCTCAAAATTTTCCCTCGCTAAGGATATGTGGGCAAGTAATATTTTTTATGTCTATGTGCTTCTGAGGGATGTGTGAGCTAGTAGAGGTGACGAGCTTATATAGTGTGCACAAAGGGAGGGAGAGGGTCCTTCAAAGGGTCATTATATGCAGCTCTTAAAGAGAGAATCCACATCTGTCTAGTTCTTTTACATTTTCTTGTCTTTTTACCATTCAGGAGATAATTTATCTATAGTTATTTAGTGGGTAGATATTTCCTTGTTTTTTTCCCTTTTTACTACGAGGTAAATAATCTTATCCATCTCGTCGGATCGGATGAGACAACAAGTGTGGTAGGTGCGGGCCTCAAGATTATTCCAAGTCGAAGATGATATGATTTCACTTACAAATGGTTACATTCAAATTAAGCGCTTTACCATTCGGTCAAATATTGGAAGTGCAAAGATGGAAAGATCTAACATGGGATAAGGAGCAAGCTCGCCTTCCTTTTTGATCATTTTGACAGGGAGGGTGGATAAAGTGGACAAAATTAGACTTCTATTCCCAGTTGAAAAGATGGGTTCCTTTTTTATCTCACATTTCTCATCGGAGAGGAACAGCATCATACTTGATTCAAATTAATGACGTTGACCGAATAATTTACGTATATTAGAAGTCAAAAAGCAAATCGGATAAGTAAGACATCTGCGCTAAACGTCAGGTCGATATTTAATCGAGAGAGATATACGTCGTCACTTGGCGAATTCGCAGGTTCAATTCCTACTGAATGCATACCAGGTACCAAGGGAACACGATCACTATTATTTATTGCCGAAAGACAGATTTTAGTACTCGTCTTAGTGCCTGGTATTTGGAGATGGGGAACTTTCCTTTCTCTATTAAAAAAAAAAAGAGGTCGTTACCACTTGACCGAAAGTTTCATTATAGTCCAGACTGTACTGTTGTGAGAACCCTCGTACCATTAGGAGGCACTGTAGAAGAAAAAACTACAAAGTCCGATCCATTTTATTGTGATCAATTAGTTAACATGTTGGTTAACCGTTTTCTAAAACACGAAAAAAAAAATCAATCCAAATGTATTTATTATTGTGCATGTGGTACAAGCTCTATTGAATGGAGGTTGAACCAAGAAAGATATAATCCACAATTGGCTAAGTCAAGCACCAAGTAATCGCGATCGATCATGCTTACTGAAGTGAATCCGGACGTGTTTGTTTGTGCTGTAATCGACTCCTCGGGCTAGTAATATCCAAGTGCATTTATTGCCATCCATGCACGACATTCGATTTCGCTCCGAACATAAATTTTCACAATAGTACGATACTTTTATGCCGTACCATCCGTTTGTCCGGACCAAAATCCGGCGCATCTCGATGAGTCCGCCTCCTCGAACAATCTCGAAACCTAACCAGACTTATTCCAACGTGCTATTTTCATACGCCTATACATTTCTCGTGGGTCCCACACGATCTATGATCGGGGTTCTCGGTCCGGTCCACCTAGAAGGCCTTCTGGTGTATTTGGGCCTCGCGCTGAGGCCCGCTTCGGCCCAATTCTCGGCCCGCGAGAGTGGGAAGCGCGGAAATGACAAAGGAGGACTCTCTCAACGGTTCTCGAACTCGATTCCATGAAAAAAAAAAAAAAAAACTTGAAGAATCTTCTGGAACTACCACCACTGTAAGCCCTAAAACTCTCTCTGCCTGCGCGAGCCTCCTTCTTATCCACCTACGCCACGCATTGCTAAGCCTGCCCAAAACCTCCTCCTCCTTCTCCTCCTTCGCCAGCAGCTCCGGAAACCCTAGCAAGCTTCGGAAATGGCGTCGGCTAACGCTATCTCTACGGCTTCCATCCTCTGCTCCCCCAAGCAGGTAACCGTTTCCGGCGAAACTTTTGCGAGTCTCGCGCGCCGTTACATTTCCGATGGTCGATGCTTCCTTTGCTTCCTTTCGAGCGGGATGAATGCGAAGCGGGAGGCTTAGGTTCATCCGCCTTAGGCGCTCGGTCGCCGGCAATGATTTGAGAAGCTCTTGAGATTTAGAATCGAGTCTCGCGGTTTGGTTGGAGCTAGGTTGGTTTTTACTTACTGTCGAGCGTTGTGTTTTTTGGCGTGGCCTTTGATGCAGGGGAGCTTGAGGAGGAAAGCGAACCAGAAGGTGAATTTCGGCCGGTCCGGCGGGAAGTTCGCGGTCAGAGCCGCCGCCAAGGAGATAGCGTTCGACCAGAGCTCCAGGGCCGCTCTTCAGTCCGGCATCGACAAGCTCACGGACGCTGTCGCCCTCACGCTCGGCCCGAGGGGTAAGCTAGCTATGGTTTGATGTTTACTAGATGAATGATGACATAGGATGTGCGTACTTTGAGTTGACGGTAAGGTCTACAAAGCTATAGCTACTGGATTGACTGTGTGACGGAATTTGTTTCCGTGCACATGTATAAGATGTGCTGTATAGAATCCATCTTGCAACCACATTAGTCAAGACCCTGCGAAGAGTAGTTTCGCTGTTGGACTCATAGGTTTTATTACTCAGGATACGGCTGCTTTTTTGTAGCAACAGAGTGGCAGTTGATATGCGAACTGTACTTATCGGGAAAGTTATTCATCTGCTCTCTGCAGGGAGAAATGTCGTGTTGGATGAATTTGGCAATCCAAAGGTTGTAAATGATGGGGTCACAATTGCCCGAGCGATTGAGCTACCTGATGCTATGGAAAATGCTGGTGCTGCTCTCATTAGGGAGGTCAGACTTTCATATTGCAGTCTTGCATTTCCTCTCGGTCATATTGCCTTGCATTTCCTCTCTGTCATATTGCAGTCTTGCATTTATCCTTCCGGTTAGAATTGCTTTCAACGATGTTTTATTTTGCTGATAAATTTTGGCTCAAACGGCAGGTTGCAAGCAAAACTAATGACTCTGCTGGTGATGGCACAACTACTGCATCAGTCCTTGCTCGTGAAATAATTAAATTGGGATTGCTGAGCATTACATCTGGTGCAAATCCAGTTTCAGTGAAGAGAGGCATTGATAAAACCGTGCAAGGATTGATACAGGAGCTGGAGAAGAGGGCTAGGCCAGTTGAAGGACGTGATGACATTAAAGGTAATGTGCTTGCATAGTCCATGAAAGAGCAAAGCTTTAAACGGAAAACTTCCAAGTCCTTTATACTGATACTCTTTTGGGTTTCATTGTAGCCGTTGCGACAATTTCTGCTGGAAATGATGAGCTGATTGGAACAATGATTGCGGATGCAATTGACAAGGTCGGCCCTGATGGTGTTTTGTCCATTGAATCGTCGTCATCGTTTGAGACAACCGTTGATGTTGAGGAGGGAACGGAGGTCAGCATTTCGTAATTTTTAATTTGTGCGTCTTGTTTTTCATTAGTTGGGCAAAGAAACCCTCTCCCCTCCCTCGCGCCCCACCCCCCCCTTAGTTGGAGGAGGTGGTGGAAGTTTTCACTCATTCTTTTATCTGTTCATACAAATGTTTCTATTGGCTTGCAGATAGACAGAGGATACATATCCCCTCAATTCGTTACCAACCCCGAGAAGTTGATCGTGGAATTTGAGAATGCAAGAGTATTAGTGACAGATCAAAAGATTTCAGCAATAAAGGATATTATCCCCTTGCTGGAGAAGACAACTCAGCTGAGAGCGCCTTTGCTCATAATTGCTGAAGATGTGACTGGGGAGGCTTTGGCTACTCTTGTTGTGAACAAGTTGCGGGGTATCCTTAATGTGGCTGCTATCAAAGCCCCTGGATTTGGTGAAAGGAGAAAGGCAATCCTACAAGATATTGCAATCTTGACAGGTAGTTTTTTGCTTCCTTGTAGTCCAGATCATTCATATGTCTGCAAACATGCTTAGCAGACTTAAAATCTCAGTAGTTTACAGCTGCTTTGCGCATAGGTGATATCACTTGCTCATTGTTTGTTAAATCATGCAGGAGCTGAGTATCAAGCCAGTGACCTTGGTTTGCTTGTTGAGAACACATCAGTTGAGCAGCTTGGGTTAGCTAGAAAAGTAACCATCTCTAAGGATTCCACGACCATTATTGCTGATGCGGCATCAAAGGATGAACTACAAGCCAGGATTGCACAATTGAAGAAAGAATTGTCTGAAACTGATTCTGTATACGACTCGGAGAAACTCGCTGAGAGGATTGCCAAGCTATCCGGGGGAGTTGCTGTGATCAAGGTTGGTGCAGCTACTGAGACTGAGCTTGAGGATAGGAAGCTCCGGATTGAGGATGCCAAGAATGCAACTTTTGCTGCCATAGAGGAAGGCATAGTGCCTGGTGGTGGTGCTGCATTGGTTCACCTCTCCGCTTGCGTGCCTGCTATCAAGGACAAGCTTGAGGATGCAGATGAAAGATTGGGTGCTGACATCGTTCAAAAGGTAAATTTTAGTTGTTTCTAGTCGCATTATTGTATCAACCTGGATGAGGCAATGCTTGCTGGAATAAATATCACCTCTATTTGGAAAATGGTATCACTATGTTGCTATTAGACGAGAGAAGGATTTGATTTTTTTTAAAAGACCATTAATTCTGTGAAGTGTTACTTCAAAGAACTTCAAAGAACCTTCCTTAGGACTTGATTTTTTTTTTAAAAAGGCATAGATAGACCATTAATTCTGTGAAGTGTTACTGATTTGCTGTCACATATATAGGCACTTATGGCACCAGCCTCATTGATAGCTCAAAATGCTGGAATCGAGGGAGAGGTGGTGGTGGAGAAGGTGAAGGCCAGCGAGTGGGAGATTGGGTACAATGCGATGACGGATAAGTATGAGAACCTGGTAGAGTCTGGAGTGATAGACCCGGCAAAGGTGGCGAGATGTGCTTTGCAGAATGCGGCTTCGGTCGCCGGGATGGTGTTGACAACCCAAGCAATTGTGGTCGAAAAGGCCAAGCCCAAGGCTCCTGTCGGTGCTCCACCCCAAGGCCTTACTGTATGATACTGAGAGTGTGAGTCTGGCTTGTCGATGGTTAGATCTAGGGATAAAAAGAGGCTGTTGTCATGGTCAATTTAATATGAAGGGGCCGGTCGAAACTCAATTTTCTGTTTAGATAAAAATCCCTTTCTTCGAGGACTCATTTTTTCCATCCGGTTTTTGCTGCTGTGAAAGTAAGGTTGTATTGTTTGTGCGTGGGTTATTTTCTGTGCAAGGGATAAAGAGTAAGATCCACAGTTTTCTGGATTTAGTACCTTCTTGGGTAGAAGCAGTTTGGAAGCACCTCTTCTCTGGACATATATGCTTTTGGAAACAATCTAGCTTCTCCAAACAGAAAACTCAAGCTTGATTTTGATATATTGTGTCCTCCCCAATGAACATGCATTAGGGCCTCTGTTCTCTTTCTCCTACCCTTCCCTCGAATTAACTATCATTATCTCATCACTTTCATGGTGGATTTGGCCGTCCATCTATAGTAGATATCTGCTCTATTCCTCGTAGCTGGAAATTCTATGGACATGTCTTTCAAACAAGATAATATGTTTCCCATTTCAGATGTCTCATGTCAGCCCAAGTGTTAATTGCTGACAGACCTCCATATTAACCATCGCAAAGCGAAATTAAACATGTCGATAGAGTTTGTAAATTAGCTGCGAGTAGACAGGGCGAAATAAGAACTTTTTGTTTTCAGACGAGTCAGATTTCCTAGAACCCCCCGATCTTTCGAAAATAATGTTTTCTATAATATAGTTGTTCATAAAGAAAGTATAGTTATCGTGCCTTCAAAGGATATAGATGCCAAAACGGTTTGATAGTCGATATGGGCGTCCCCTTTGGTCACCTTTGCTAAGACACTATTATTTGTGCCACCCTTATGAGATCAGAATTAGATTTTTGAGTATAAATTTTGATCACGATTTTCGCTGCGAATGAGATTAAAGATACATCCGAATATAACCCATATCACTGCAATCTCCATGGTAAACCGTGAAGCATAATCATTCATCAAAACAATCACAATGAGAACGGCATTGGATGGAATACGAAAGTTAGATTCAGACGAGGGCATGGGGGAACGCAGGGCTTTGGGGACATAGGGTTCAAGGAGTGGAGTGGAGAGACTCGAGATGGTCACAGACAAAATGAACTGATCTAACCATTAGGCTCATAAACATTATCACCGTAGTTGCTTGGTCGGTCATTACCGATTTTCCGAACTGCCCCGACTACTTTCTCTTTTTCCATTGATTCGGAGCAAGTAGGGCCATGACTTGTTGGTGCCACAACACATGATAACGAATCAGATGCATATGCTCTCATCATCCAAAATAGCAAAAGAAACAGGGAATGGAACTCAAGGGTAACCCGGAAAACAAAACTAATTTAGAGCATAACTCAAAAGACGAACAAAATCCTGCCTTCATGCGAACAGAGAGACACTTTCATCAAATTCAGTTCCCAGAAATGGACTAGAAGAGCAACAACAAAGACAAGTTTTCCTATAGTTTCACATGGGTTGGATAAGACATGAGAAGAGCGAAACAATCCCATCCGTCGCTCTAACTCTCTGTTTGCTCCCTCAGCCTTCGGATGGTGCTCCTAACCGTCACAGCACTTGCGGTGCTGTTAGAACAATATGATGGAAACAATTAGCTACTTAAATAAAACATTCGAGCAAAAGAAGTTAGAAGCCAAATTATCAGGAAAGTATCCTTACTTCAAGGTGTAGGCACCACCGGCTTTGACCTTCCCGCAGTCCTTACATCCCCAAATACCAACAGACTTCCTCTTCACTGCATACTGCATCATCAAGCATATAACAGTAAAACACGACGCCATGGCAAAGGAATGCCGGAGCTCGCTCGTAAGAATCCAGCTAGTTTTTCAGAAAATTAAGTCAAAGAACCGCTTACCTTGCCACAGAACTCGCAGAAATACTTGCTATGCTGGGTCACCTCCATTTTCTTAATCTGCTTACGCAGACTGGCACCATATCGCGTTCCTGGTGTTCCAAATTTGAATTAGCAAAGTGCAACCGCGCAGAAAGAGTGATCAACCAAAGATCTCGATCAACCTCACAGGCTCATCATACACGAAGTTTAAAAGACTGCAACAAGCCATCATACAATTAAAACAGATTGTTCAGAAACCTACCATACTTGCCGACAATGCCGACCTTCTTCGTGCGCTTGGCCTGCACAAGATTTACAAACATTTGTCATACAAGGTCAATTCTTGTTTAACACAAGATATCAAATGCTGAGAACGACACCCGAGTTCTTGGAACTGGGATGAGAGCGTTTCAGCTGCCTTTAGAGATAGAAAACCAATGAAAAAAAAAAAAGAGAATTTCCCAGCTCGATCGACAGAGCTAATCGAGATCGACTTCTAAAGGGTGTGTACACACGACCGAAAGGAAGCACATCGATCGATTGAATGGTTCGCAAACCCCTATAGTTCAGAAAAACAACAAACCCACTTCCCCTCGTACCCCAAAACATCGTCCTTGTTCATAGCGCATCAGATCTCAAGGCACCACAAGCTGTTGCAGCGAGCGAAAACTACACCACCCTAAAGCTAAGGTTCACATGTAAACTCCATACACTCCAAGAACAGTTACCTAATCAGAAACGAAATTGGTTCGATTTTGCTTAGAAGCGAAAGCCAACTGCAGCTTCGATCCTGCCGATTCCATAGAACTATAGCTGTGCGAAAACTGAGAAACCGAGAGAGATGAACAGAGGAGCGTACCATTAGGTTACCGACGACGTAGAAGCGGCTGTCGAAGCAGGAAGCAAGTGCAAATGGAAACCCTAGAACCATGCCTCCCCGATTGCTCTTAAATATATGAAGCGGAAAACCCTAGGGCGATTATGGGCCTTCGGGCCCGGGCCCATTGAGCGGGCCCGATCTGGTTCATGGGCCAAGACCGGCCCGAGGGGCCGTGTCGCGAATCTCCCTCTTCTCTATTTTCCACAGCTCGTGTGTGGTTGAAGGCATTTGCGGCATTGCTTTCTTTATAATTGATTTTAGATTGATTGTGTAATAATAAATAAGCTTATGAACCCGAAAAGATTCTTGGGCGATTCGGTACATGTGAGCCCGGTACATCCTAGCCTTCGACATTGGAGGGTCTCGCATGGGATTCGGTATAATTCGAAAGTTAGGATGCATTGGACTTGCATGTAGAGAACATCTCTACACATGCTCGCTCTCGCGAGCCATAGGGCATCGAGGCTTGGGGTCCTTGATCCATCCGCCGGGTGAGGGCGTCAAGTTTCGTGCCCCCAAATTCATACGATTTCTCGATCAGAAGAAATGATTTTCAAACGCACTGAGAATGTCCGATAAAGCACGGGGCCAAAAAGAAAAAATTGAATCGGTTCTCACGAAAAAATAACTTGTCAAAAACATTTTTCCCGTGGCGCTCAATTTTCACAAAATCACAAAATAAACGAATGCTAAGCTGGGAAGTTTGAATTATGCACTAGAAGTAGACACCTCTAATTTTTTTTTTCCTTTTTTTAATTGGCAAAATACTAAACTTCCCCACTTTTTGACACTTTTACCGCTTTGCATCCTGAGCTTTCGAAAATGCATCTTTACATCCTAGAAAAGGCCAAATTTCCCTTGCTTGAAAAACACCATTCCTCCATGATCTCCCACAAAACCTTTGCCTCTCTGCCCATTGCGCTCTACTATCTCCATCTCTACAATCTCTCTCTCTCTCTCCCCCCTGGCCCGACTATACTAGGACGTCCATGGACGACCTCATTATAAGGTCGTGCGCGCGGCTCCATAGCGAGGGCTTGCGGCCTCTGGTGGCAGCGTCGACCAATCTTTGGGTTTGTGCTGGCTGGGTTGATTTGGGTGTTTAGGTAGGGTTCGGGAATATAGAACATGGATGAGATTGCTTTTGGTCAGAAACCGGAATTCTGTAAATTAACTTCGCATGCAAAACGGTATTCAAGTGCAAAGCTCATGATGCAAATTGGTTTTTCCAAATATAGAGGAGCCTTGGAGTTAAAGGTGAGGAATTTTTTTTTTTTTTTTGTATTTTCCACTCTCCATCGATTGAGAAAAGGTGGGGTTAAGCGCATAGAAGAGTAGATATGATGATATGTCATCCAATCCAAAATGTTTAGGGTCCAATTGTGCTGAAATTTAGAGAATAGAAGTGAGGGCTTTAACCATTGCGATGGTTGGTTCAATAGTCTAAGAAAATGGTTTGCAAGCCGAAAGTCCCCATCTCTCGAAACCTTGGTAATCCCAAGAAAGGTAAAGCTTGGGCTTAGGTGTTTAATCGGTCTTGGACTTTTCACTCGGAATGTGATGGGCCTGCGGCGACGGGCTTGCCCAGCAGGCAATTGATGTTTCGTTGGCGCCTTAAATCGAACATTCTAGGAGTGGGCGAGGCATGTCTCAAGGCGAGTTTGGTTCAGCTTTTCCAATAGGCTTTCGGCCTCCAAAGCCCTTTGGGGAAATGCTCGGGTGTTTGGCAAGGTTTTCCAAGGGGCTGTCGGCCAAATGCTGGCCTTGGCACCAGCATTGGGTTTTCAGCATTCGGCCGAATGCTGAAACTGGTTTTTTCCTTCCAAAACTATCCTCACCAATTCTTTAATTTTTCGATTTTGCCTCTCGTTGTTACTGTTCATCTCCTTTTCGCGATGGCAGCTGACGCTGCTAGATCGGGCCGATGAAGGGCCTGCGAGGTCACGTGACCCCGACGAGGGCCGCCTGGGGTCGCACGATAGCAGCTGGCGCCAGATCTAGCTCGTCGGCGGCCTTAGCTCTTCGCCGGAGCCAGATTTGCCCAAAGCCCTTCACGAAAAAAAAAAAATTCATTTCCCCAAGGGACTTTAAGTCAAGGGCATTCGCATTTCCTCAACGCCCATTTGTAAAGCCGAACCTGACACAGCCCTTTTCGGCTAAGGAAAAAAGAAAACAAAAGAAAGTGAGGTTTGATATATAAAACGTACAAAAAATAATAAAAAGAAAACGCTCACGATTGGTAAGGTGCCCATTGGTAATTGAAAAGGCCCGATCCGGGCCTCGTAAATAACGATACCTCATCGCTTTATTAACGTGAAAAACACGCAAGTGCGTCCCGATGTTGTCTCGCCGTCGTCGTTTTCTGCGATCGAGCCGCAACAAAAAAGGAATGTCAAATGGATCGATTCCCGACCCAAAAGCAAAGAGACCGGGTACACGCAATCCCCTCCCGAGCTCGCCCATAACGGTTCTTTCCTTAAAATTATAGGCGAGGATCCGATGCGCGGCGCAGATTCGATTCTTCCCACGTTTTCAAATAATCCCATGTATTTGAGCCGTCGACCCCCGACTCCAAATCTTCCATGAAATCAATTGGGCGTTTCACGGGCCGACCGTTTCGGCGTTCCCGGTCTCAAACGAAAACTCTATGGTGGTCCGTCCATGTGAACTCCAAGAGGGCCCCCGCGGGAATGTGTGAGGAATTCTGGTGATTCTTGAGAGGCCGTGATTGATGATGATTGATGCTCCCCACTCGTACCCCCCAATTAACGATGCAGACAACGACGGGCGCGATCCATTATATGGTGTGAATTAGAATAAGAACGTACACACACTTTGGAATCAACATTCGAATCTGCTTTCTTTCGTAAGCGTTGTTAAAGAGTTCGTGTCCTATGTATGTATGATCGATTTCCATGGTTTTGCGATCCTTCTTTTGTCAAGCATCCCCACTTTTGGATTTTGGGTGCGGTCCTTTTCCTCCACCTTACGTTGACAATGTCCTCCCCACCCACCCACTTCGTCCTTTCAATAGAAAAACGAACGAATAAAATAACCGACATTAATTGTTTGGTGTATCAAATATTTTGCATCCATCGATCTCAATATAGACGAGTTATGTGCTTAGGAACTTACCTGATTATACCGGCGTCGACAAAACGTCTCACATTGTTTATTTATGGGATTTATATACTTGTTATGTATGCGGTTTCCCCCTTCATATGTTGATTTAAACTTTTGGGTTGGACATTCCAACATGATATCGGACTTACGTTCTACCCCTGTTCATATCGCCTAATCCCGGGCTTGCACATGAGGGGTATTCAATTATCCCACGAGGACATGCTGTCTCTCTCTACTTATCAGTTTAAGCTTTTTGTTGGACATTTTAACATAATCAAGCTTTTGATTGGGCATTCTAACATTGCATCAAAGCCAGATTCTTTTCTAGTTTTATTTCACTCGTGCCGCCCCTGCTTGCCAAATTCCTCGCATCATTCCTAATTCGGCTTGCATGTGAAGAGTATTAAAATTATCCCATGTCTTCTTACATACACGCGCTATCTCTTCACCTATCAGTTTAAGCTTTTGAGCTGGATTCTAACATGTATCACTTGCAATGAAGTGGCTCGTGTGGAAAAACATAAACGTAATACAAAGATATCGAAAGGTTCCATGATATCTAACTCTACCTCCACTAGAGTTTGTCATGTCGCCGTGGGAAATAGATTCTATTCAATTTTTTGGGGAAAATTATCCAAAAAGTCCTAAACCTATTGCACTTTTGCCAATTCAATCATAAACCTTTTAAGTTTGCCAATTCAATCATAAACCTCACTTCTTGCCAATTGAGTCTATCCGACCAATTTTGTCTGGCCGGCGCTAACGTGGCCTCCGGCCGGGCGAGGCCAGCCAGCGTCGTCACAGGTCGGCCTTGCCTTGGCTGGGCGAGGCTCGACCTCGCCCAGATCTGGCGAGACCGGCCTCGCGCCAGCCAGTGCCATCGCATGTCGGCCTCACCTTGGCTGGGCGAGGTCGGCCTAGCTGCGGCGAACGCGGTTCGCCCTCGCTAGTGGCAGGCGGGGGTGAGCTTCGCGCCTGCCCGCGCCTCTGGCCGATTGCCGGTCACCGGTTGCTAAACCCGCTAGAGGGAAGAAGGCAAAAAAAAAAAAAACATTAAAAAATTTGAAACAAAAATATTAAAAAATTGCCAAGTCAGCGACGGCCGGCCTAGGCCGGCGACCACATCAGCGCCAACCGGCCAAAATTAGCCGGATGAACTTAATTAGTAAGAAGTGAAAATGTTTATGACTGAATTACCAAAAGTACAATAAGTTTATGACTTTTTGGATAATTTTCCCAATTTTTTGCATACTTTGAAACTCAATTCTTTTGGAAAACCCTAGTAGGGTCATTAAACGCACGATACAAAGATTAGTGTTCTGTATAAATCTCGACAGCCAGTATAAAACCCTAACAACAACGAACAGATTGTTTAACTTTCGAGTCATTTCATCGATACCGTAAATATTTGGTTGTCAAACCCTAGAACCCAACGCTTCATGTCTTTTAAGGCGCCACTCCTGCGGGTTGGTCCCCCTCCATTTCAGGCGTTCTTTTCTCTGCATGTTCTTTTCTTGCCCTAAAGCGACGTGCATGCTTGTTGCCACATGATAAACGCCAGCACAGTTAGTTCGATAACCGACCCAGAAAATAGAGAAAAAAAACGAGTAAACGAACAAGCCCAGAAAGCGACCTGCTCGTCTAGAAGAACGGACTTAATCGATTCTCGTCAACGGAAATGGCGTTGCGACGCTGCACTGCGGTGCGGTTTGCCTTCTGTTTCTGCTGCCTCCTTTAGGTCAACATCCCGGCTTCATCGGTCAAAGATTTGCGATTGTAAATCAAATTTGTCATGCAGCATGCCAAGCTAGAAGAAGAAGAAGAAGAAGAAGAAGAAATGATAATCTTTATTTCCTTGAATATATAACTATTAGCTGAGAGGGATCCGAGCTAGAGCTCCATATAATGATTTTCAATCGACGTATCTGCGTTTCAGAGCTTCTAAGCTCATTGCATCGTGCACTTTATCTAAACCTTCACGATCCATCAAATTTCATACGGAATAATGACACAGATAGCCTATGAAACTTTGGTTCAATATGCAGTGTGGTCCATGAGCTTTTAATTTATTCAATATGATCCTTAAACTTTTGATAAATGTTCAATTTAGTCCCCGAATTAGATGAAAATCTTCAATGTTTTCATTTCATTAATTCAAGTTCAAGGACAACAATGAATATTTTCACATAGTTTAAGGACTACATTAAACAAACTGAAAGTTAAGGGATCATATTACACATTGGGTTATGGTTTACGGGGTCATATTGAACAAATTAAAAATTTAAAAACCGCATCGCACATTGCGGAAAAATTCAAGAACCATTTGTGTCGTTTTCCCATTTCAAACCCGAGAAAATTCAAAGGCCACGGGGCGTCGCACGAAAAAGGGAAAAGTTTCTTTTTCTTTGCGTGAGAAAAAATCTTACTCCAAACCCACTTACGACGCCACATTTCAAGGGAAAGATTTCTTACTTCTAGCTGATTTTTTCAAATATTTTTGGGGTTTTGTAAATGCAACTTTTGGTCGATTCGCGAAATGTGTGGAAAGCAAGCCTAGTTATATGCCTTCTTCTTTTTCAAGGTGCTTTGTATATTTTTTTTCATTATTTCTTTTAATAATTCTACAGCATCTTGAGATCACAGTCCATTTTGGGCATGATTTGGTTCATGTAATTTGGCGTCTCGGAATCACGAGCTTATATATTTTATTAATACTTTGTATTTCTTACATTAAAACTGAACATATTCTAATCCTTCCCATGAAATTTCGACAAGCCTATACCTTACACCTCCGCATCTAAGAACCATCATCTTTATTGAATTGTTAACATGTCGGCCGCTAGGGTTTGTGGAAGAGACGATGGAAACCGGAAAGTGTGCGGAGATGAGTGGCGAACAGACGATTGAGTTGAGAGGATTATAATTTCGGGTATTTTGCTCTGGGTAGGGTTATAACCCGAACCCTAACATTACCCATACCTTGAACCCCTATCCGAAGAAGACTAAGGCCCAACCCGAAAAAT
The DNA here is from genome assembly GCF_021117445.2 of Syzygium oleosum. Classification (NCBI taxonomy): domain Eukaryota; kingdom Viridiplantae; phylum Streptophyta; class Magnoliopsida; order Myrtales; family Myrtaceae; genus Syzygium; species Syzygium oleosum. The sequence goes on from NW_026607487.1 coordinate 11,398,311, forward strand.
ACTCAAATTTGTAGGGTCGGGTCGGGTCGTGCTGAACCGAGCTTTTTTGACATCCCTAATGTCCGGAGGTCCTATTCCGAGAGGAATCGCGGTGCGGTTGACTCGGTTTTCGGAATACGTGAGAATTGAAATTTCTGAAAGTGAAAAAAAGAAAAGACAAAAGAGAAAAACGGATGGTGCTCGTCGTGGAAATCCTTCGATGGGGGGAAAAAGGCAGGAGACGCTGCAACCTTTGAACGCCCAACTTCTGCAAAATCGGACCCGACAAAAAGATTGGAACGGCAAACCGAAAGCATACGAACCCAAACTTTTGCAGCAACCTATGCAAATTATAATGTTACAAAAAGGCACAGATATTAATTAAAATATAAAACCGCCCATCAATTTTCTAGCATATAACATAAGCGTAATTTTTCTTTAAATATATACATATATATATATATATTTCTTTTTTGCTTATCCTAGATTCGGTTTCTGACCGTCCTCTCTCTTCTTCCCGTGTTGATTTTTTCAAAGGTTTACATTTTAGTAGTAGTCGGTGCTCACGTTGATTGGCGAAAAGGGGACGTGTCGTGAGGTGCGATTTCAATCGTACCGTCTTCTTCCCTCTCTATCGCTTTCGATGACCGACCGCTTTTTCCTTTGCTCTTCTTTGCTCTTTTTCGTTTTGAGTGCTCTTTGGTGGCTCGAAATATGTACTAATTTTGATCATGCGTGGCCTTTTTTATTTTTATTTATTTTTAAAGCTTTTTATGTTCATTTAATGAATTATTTCTCGAGTTAAGAACCGGTGCTTCCGGTCGTGTGCATTTTCGGGCTTTCCAGAGAGTCGTCGCGTGAAAAAAGTCGCGACGTTTCCCTCGACACGTCTCGATTGAGTAATTATCGATTCGGGGCTTTCGATTTCCTTTTTTTTTTATCAATAGAGTTGCTTTGTTTGGGGACATATAAATCAACGGCCAAGGCTAGGAATTAGTTTGTAACGAACCATGGACGGGTTTGCTCAGTGCAACTTAATCGCGCTCGTGCCGTGCTTGGATCGATCTTGCCATACAAAAAGATGGAAGAAGAATAAAGAAAATGTACCGTCTAATGATTGACCTTTTAAATCCATCAGCCGTATCCACTATCCAACCCAACAACATGTTGATACTTATGCATATGCGGGCGCGATGCCTTCACACAAAATTTTGCCCGTTTTATATACCTCCAAAAACACATTCTCACTTTATCCAAACGTCAAAGATGCGTTGCATTTCATTCAAATCGAAAGCACCCGGTGCAGCAAGATGAGCTCACGACGACGAAAACACGGATCGCCAATCCTACAGACGCGCTGGCGGGGGGATATCGATCGCGTTAGTCATGCCCTTTTGGGAAAAAAACAAAAAAAAAATAGAGTAATTGAGATTAGAGACGTGGAAGAGTCCCGCGAAAACCAATCTCAATCCGCTTAGGACGGTTCATAGGGGGGAGATCAGGTCAGCGGATCGAACGCGGGGGATCCGCGGATCGAGGGACCCGCGCCTAATTTTGAAGTTAAAATTAGTTAAAGTCGTTAGCAGGAAGCCGTGCAATCATGGTCCCAGCTTTATTAGAATTTTTACTAAATTAAACGTTGAATGGTGCGATGACCAATTCAAAGTCGTCGTCCATCCCCCCCAAAAAGAGAAAAAGGGAGAAAGAAACAAAAACACAAAAACACAAAAAAAACCAGCGGAGAACGAGGAAACCGCAAAAGGGGATGGAGAGCTGGTCGCCAGGCGAAAACCCAATGGCGTGGTCCCGGTCAACGGTCCTAAAAATAGTGAAATTGGTGTAATGTGGGGGGGGGGAACATGGGTAACCCGTGGGCAGCAAGGCGAGGCCTCCCCGGTCGTGGCTGGCGACCGGCTATTGACCAAAAAATGAAGCGAGAAAAAATAATTTAGAAAAAAAAATTATGAAAAAAAATATCCACGTTACCGTCGGTCGTGCCACGTAGAAACCGTCGACATCAACGTCAGTAATTTTAGCCTAAATTGGCAGGATGGACTAAATTGGTACAAATGTGAAAATTTTTATGACTAGATTGGCCCAAATTGAAAGGATCGTGATTGAATTGATACCAATGTAATAAATGGTTCTTTTCCGGTGCTACACTGATACTGAATTTATTTTTTTTGTCGACAGAATCCCAAAACTAGTACTGGTGTATTGGCGTTACAAAAAAAAAACGAGGGTATTGATGCCGCAGTGAACAGAGTTCAGGATGTTCTTTAGTAGATAGAGGTTTATTTTTGTTGCGACGATATAATTTTCGCGATTTCTATGACATAAAATAGTTTGAAATGCTCGTATCACGGTGGCCATAATTTAACTGCCTTTTCTGGTAATTTCCCCCCAATTCATTTCTTTTGGCAAATTGATATTTGATATTTTTCCTAGTAATTTCTTGAGCGCGACAATTAGCACCGCATCATCCGTATAAAACATATAATATTATAAGCACAACAAAAATGAAATCTCACTTAAGAGAATGGAATGGAAGCCCATCTTTCCCCGGGAGCCGACCACGTCAGCCATCGACCCGACACGAACTTGACAACGTTGTTATAACCCTAGAAGTCACAATCGGAGTTAGCATCCCCACACGAGAGTTCCCTGTCACTTCGCGAGGATCCCCCACTTGTCAGAAATTAATATTATTATTTTGTATTTCAGACATCACTTCACCGTCCCTTTTGAAAGAGGAGCACCTCCTTGTAATTTAATTAATGAATTAATATGACGTAAAATTTCGCGTTGATGCATCCGTGATAAATTTATCTTAAGTTAATTTTTTTTATCATGAAAAATCATAAAAATTTACCCCAAACTAATTTTTTGATCATAAAAAATTTCAAATTAGTACATTTGTGATAAATTTACCCTCAATTAATTTCCATTAAGTTTGATTAATACAGCAAAAAGTCACAAACTGGGAATGGGGGGTAAAACATAAAACCGATACATCCGTCAACTGCGCAATTTGATTGTAAAATTTAACGGAAATAAAATTGAAGGTAAATTTGTCATAGGTGTACCGGTTCAGGATTTTTTGAGGTCGAAAAATTAGCTTGGGATAAATTTATCACAGGTGTATCAATTTGGGATTTTTGATGGTATTAACCTTAATTGATTAGCTTATCAATCGATCAATCGAATCACACTATTCCATCAACCGAAGAATATATACACGTCAAGATGCTTAATTTCCAACTTTGGCTAATAATCTCTGTGATGTGCAATGGTTGGGTCAACCTGAATTGACTATGTTTTCGTGACTGAAATGAAAGAGAGCTTATTTTCTTTAAGGATATTTCTAAAATTTGTTAAGAAAGCGCAATTTATTCCTAAAACTTACCAAAAAGTGCAGTAAAAAAAACTTATCAAATTGGTGCAAATGAATTCTTCTAATTTCGTCCAACTTGGCTAACGAAAAATGTTAGTGCAGCTTTTTAAAATACTTTCTCTCCTTACGTGGCGATGACGCAATTAAAACGAATTTTGGTCCAAATTTGATTTTCAATACAAATTTTATTTAAATTAAATTAAAAACAATAAGCTAAAAAAAAATTAAAAAGGAGAGAGCCCTTGTTGCCGCCGCCTCACCATTGTCGGGAAGGGCTGGCGATGGTGGGGAAATGGTCGGAGGGGGCCTGGGCGGGGATCGTCACAAACAAATCGCCCCGGCCCGCACGGCATTAACCCTAGCGAGCCCGCCTTTTTTACAGTTTACTCCGAATGAAAAACGTTTGGTCCGAACAAAACGGTCGGCTTACTAAAGAGCCTGACCGTGCGGGTCCCGCAACGGCGGTCCAGGGTCGTAAATTTTTGCATATTCGGGTGATGCAAGGACGTGCTTTTAAAGATTCAATTCCCCCTGGGGACATGGTCCGTTTCTTGTTTTCGTGACAAAGTGGCTGCTTTGAGGCACGTTCGAGCATTTTGCCTTTTGCCGTGTTGTCTCTTCATTTAATTATTTCTTTCTTTTCTTTTTATGATTGTTATTTCCTGTGATTAATAAATAATAAATGTTTTTTCCTTGTCAAGTCGAGATTTCTCGGCTCTACACTTTTCTTGACGAGTTTGTGCTTTCACCAGTTTTCTTTAGGGTTAACATCACAAAAAACTCCAAGTTAGCACGCCTGTGACAAATTTACCCTAAACTAATTTTTGGACCATCAAAAACACAAAACCGATACACATATGATAAATTTACTCTCCGTTAGTTTCCGTTAAATTTTACCGTCAAATTACCGAGTTTGATGACACGTTGCAGTGTCACAGAGTTACCGATTTATGATTTTTTGTTGTATTAATCCAATTTAACGAAGGGTGAATTTATCATAAGTGTACCGGTTTTGAATTTTTTGTGGTAAAAAAATTAATTTAAGGTAAATTTATCACATGCGTAACAAATTGGGGTTTTTGATAATCCAAAAATTAGTTTGAGATAAATTTATCGTAGGTATACCAGTTTGGGATTTTTTGTGGTATTAACCCTTTTCTTTATAGCCAAGGAACTTTCTTCGATTAAAACAAGGGTCACATTTCGCCAAAAAAATAGTCAGTGGGAAACCAAATAGACCGGGGTTATTATATACAAAAATTACTTCCCATCTCTGATTTCTCATCAGAATTTTTTTTTTATAAATTCATGAAAACTTAGGTGTCGTCTTACGGGTTGATATTGTGTTTATTAGTGGGATTAGGAAGGAGGAGAGAAGGTTCCAAAACACACGGTAGCGTTTGGATGGAAGAGACAGCGATGGAGGAAAAGATTTGAATGGATTGATCCGGTCAATTTCTCGTACATTTTCAATATGGGGATTTATGTGTAACTTAACATACTTATTTACTCTTTCCTACTTATACCGTTATTATATATGTGTGTGCATGTACATAATACATTCTTTCATTTATTTTCTCTCGCTAATTTCCAAACAACACCACGACTCGATTCCTTCAAATACTCTCTTAATTTATCTAGACCCCTCCTTTTCATTCCTGATCACTCCATCCAAATCGAGGGTAAATATGAAAATCTTCGGTCATTTTAAAATTTAAACTGTAAGAGCAGTAAAATTAAAAAAAAAATCACTTATGATAAATTTAAGGGATAAGTGCATCGAAAGTCCCAGCAATCGAGCTTCAAAGCTTTCAAAAAGTGCAGTGAAATCCTAAAACTTGTTCAAAAAGCGCAATCGAGTCCTAAAACAAGTTTTTAGAATTTGACTGCACTTTTCGAACAATTGTATTTTCATGACACTTCGAGTGCACTTATCCCTAAATTTAAAAATAATAATCAGGCTAAAACAAGTCCTCGTTATTCTTTTTTTCTTTTCTAAACAAAAAAGCAAAAAGGTTCGTAAAAAGCAACGACTCTTCTTTTTTTCGGGTCACGGCATAAAATAGGATTTTCGTTTATTTTCCTTTTAAGTCCTCTTCCAAATTCCAATTTATTTTCCATCCGAAATTAAGGACGACGCGCGTTTCGACCCCCCAAAGAAAGAAGAAAAAAAAATAAGGAAAGGACGAGGCGGGGGGGTTATTTGGCAAACCCGCCCTCCGAGCTAACCCCTCAATTTCCATCGAAATTACGGTCCGAGCCATTGGCCCACGGGATCTCCCCACCCCCATTAAACATCAAAAAGCGTAGGGGGGCATGCCGCGTCGTAATTACGGAGCCAAGCCGAGGCCAAATTCGTCATTGAACCCTAGAGAGGGGGAGAGGGAGAGGGAGAGGGAGAGTTGCAGCCGCTCTGGTCGTGTTTTTGTTTATAAGGAGGGCAGGGGGGGGGGGGCGGGGAACTCGGGGAGGGGCGCGTTGGTGCGATGCGTGTTTTAGTCCCAGACGCGAGACGATGAAGGCGAGACACCAACACCAAAGAGCACGAACGTCGTTCCTCTTCTACCGATCCGAACGCAGAGAGCGGGAGAACTTCTTCGCGATCGCGATTCCCGAGACCTAGAGCGACCGCTTCTTCTTCTTCTCCTCCTCCTCCTCCTCCTCCTCTGAGATTCCTTCCTTTCCTTTACTCCCCAGGTTCGATCCTCGATCTCGCCTTCCTCCCCACACCTGCATTGCCCTCCCGTTCCCTGTTCTCTCCGATTCCTCCCTTCCTTCCTTTCCCCTTTCTTTTTTGTTTTCTTTTTCTTTTTCCTCTCGTTTTTTCGGGGTCGCGTTTGGCGGTGGTGGTGGTGGTGGTGGTGGTGGGCGGTTGTTTTCCGTACCCCCCCCTCCCCTCCCCCGCCCGCGCGGCGCACGTGATGGTTTCGTCCGGTTCGATTGAATTGGTCAGCTGATATTTTTTTTGGATTCCGTCCTTCCCTGATTCTCTCTCTCTCTTCTCTTCTCTTCCTGTTCTTGCGCAGTTGTTGTTTTGTGGCGTGCACCGACGCAGAGAGAGACAGAGAGACAGAGACAGAGAGGGTGGTGGGGTTGGAGGAGCAATGGCGGAGGTGGCGAAGGTTCTGTACATAGTGGTGGTGGACGAGGGGGAGAAGAGAGAGAGAGGGAAGGCGTCGTTTCGCTACACCCGCCCTGTTCTCCAGAGCACTCTCCAGCTCATGGGTTGCAAGGCTCGGCACGCCTTCAAGGTAAGTAAATTTTGGTACTCCTTCGATCTTACTTCTACCTGGGTGTTGTTCCTTTTCTTTTTTTTTTTGTTTTCCTCGCATTCTTTCGCTTTCTGCTGAGGCTCGGAGCTGCATTTTTTTTTTTTTTTATATTCGCAATTCTGCGTCATGTGCCGCGATCGGTTGGGTTCTGTGGGGCGAGGGGCTTTGCGATGCGGAGATCTATCGTGCATGCAATCTGTTCTGCCAAATTTCAGTTTCTTTTTCTGTAGTATCCCCCTGTTGGGCCTCAAGCCGTAGCAGGAATTATACGATCTTGTGGATCGTTGTGCTAATGATCGGATGGTATTGCTTCTTTTGAGGAGCAAGAATGCCGCATCTCTTGACGTTCTTTTATACATTGGCGACTCAGATTTCTTTGTGAACGGGGGAAAGAATCTATCTTGACGCCTGAGATTTCCGTCATTCAGCTAATTTTGTGGCTGTTCTGTCTCTTCTTCTTTTTCGTTTTTTTTTCGGTGATGGGTATTTTTGTTTCTTGCGGAACCTCTTTTTACTTTTCAAGAGGACTGACAATTTGTGCTTTTGAAAGTGCTCTGCTATTTTGTTGGCCTTATTTGACCTTTTGCCGTAACAGTATTGTAGAAATGCACCTCTTTGGCTTCTGAATTAAGAAAACCTCAGAGCTTGTCCCTCGTGCAATACTTTTTTTTGGACATGGTATAATCCGGCAAATTTGATGTTAATCTGATTGATTGCATTCTTTTGACCTCAGTGCGTCTTTTTAAACTGATTCATCTGACTCCTAGGTTCGGTGTGAGCGCGATTTTTATTTCCGGAAGGAAACATGTTGCATAACATCCTCTTGGAGTTGTCTTCTATCTGTATTTTGGAGTTACTTGTGTAGTTCAAGGTTTAAGATGTATTTTGTTTCTTTCTGCACCAGATAAGCCAACGGGTTTTTGAATTGATGAGAAATGAAGCCTCTGTTGATGCCTTCTCGCCAGAGGGAACGGAGGTACCGTCTGATTTTGATGCTCCAAAGGGGCATACCTGTAAAGCAGCAGCAGCAGACAAACATTCCAGTTCAGCAGGAGCATTTGAATTGTGCAAAAGGCGGCGAAGAACTGTTGTTGTCAGGAGAGAAACTTTCTTAGATATTGTATGCAGCAGTCTTTCCGAGTATAATTATGTGGGTGCAAATCAGAGGGCTGACTTGGTTTTAGCTTGCAGGTAAATTTTTCATATCTCGCAGCTTCTAATACATATTTCCTCCTCCACAACTTTCTTCTTGGGAGAAAACATAAGCTCCACTCTTGGGAATTCACTGCTTATGTTTGCACGATCGGCACATTATGGTTGTACGGGCTTTTTCGGCAATTATGATAAAGCTTAACTTTGACTCTGCAAATTGTGATTACTGCTACTTACCATATGGACTATGGGATTTGTCATTTACCCATTTACAGCATGAAGGAGGTCTATGTCTTCTTAAGCATTATCTCCTGGCTTTCTGCTGCAGAATACGAGAAAGGAAAGAATCCGTAACTGTGCTGTTATGTGGCACTAGTGGATGTGGGAAATCTACTTTGTCTGCATTGCTGGTATATCTTTAGCTGAGAACTTTAATGTTCTTTAGTTTTTCTTGGACGGTTTTTGTTCTGGGGAGTTCATAGTAGCTATCGCTGCATTCCTCATTACATTTTTATTTTTCTATGTTTTTTGGGGGCTGGAACTGGAAATCAATTATCGCTTTTGATGTTAAGTGGAGTTGTTAGTTGTTCAACGTGAATGTGATGCGTCTACACTCTTCTTTGTCAATTTCCCTATAATATTAATTTTTGAAGCTCGTTCCTGCAGGGTAGCAGGCTCGGAATCACTACGGTGATATCAACTGACTCCATTCGGCACATGATGAGGAGTTTTGTGGATGAGAAGCAAAACCCTTTACTTTGGGCTTCCACGTACCATGCAGGAGAATACTTGGATCCTGTTGCGGTTGCAGAAGCAAAGGCTAAGAGGAAAGCCACTAAACTAGCTGGCATTTCGCACTCCCCTGTTAAGGCTGAGACATCTGATGGATCAAAGCCTGGGAAACCGGATGCCGCGGCATCTGAAGAAAGCGGAGCTGCATCTGAATTAATCAGTCCAAAACAGATGGCTGTTGAAGGATTTAAAGCACAAAGCGAGATGGTAATTGACAGTCTCGATCGTTTGATCACCGCTTGGGAAGAGCGGAAAGAATCAGTAGTTGTTGAAGGTGTTCACTTGAGTCTCAATTTTGTGGTAAGCTCATCCCGGTCCACTTCCTTTTTCTCTCTCCTGTACCGTGTACACTTTGGGTTTGCAATGATCTCCCCTCAGGCTTAATTTGATTTTTCACCTTCCTTTTAATGCAGATGGGGCTAATGAAGAAGCATCCCTCGATCATACCGTTTATGATATATATTACAAATGAAGACAAGCACATGGAACGATTTGCTGTTCGTGCAAAGTACATGACGCTGGACCCAGCAAAAAATAAATATGTGAAGTACATAAGGAATATTAGAACAATACAGGACTATCTTTGTAAAAGGGCTGACAAGCATCTGGTCCCCAAAATAAACAACACCAATGTCGATAGGAGTGTGGCGGCAATCCATGCGACGGTTTTTAGCTGCCTTCGAAGGCGTGAAGTGGGGGAGCAGCTTTACGATCCCACGACGAACACAGTTTCTGTGATTGATGAGGAGTACAGGAACCAATGTGCTGCAAATTCCTTAAGCTCTAAGGGGATGTTTCAACTGATCCAGAGAAAAGGTTCTTCTAGGCATCTGATGGCACTTCTAAATACAGATGGATCTGTTGCCAGGGCTTGGCCTGTGAATTCAGTGGACAGTAATGGGAGTGAGAATGGAATAGGCAACCCTATGTATGGTCCATTGCAGATCGGAAAGGCTGAGCCGGTTAATCTTCAGTTTGGTCATTTTGGGATCAGTGCTTGGCCCAGTGATGGAGGCACAAGCTATGCTGGAAGCTATGCTGGAAGTGTCGATGAATCAAGGGCTGATGGGACTGATAATGGCAGTAAATACTATTCGTCTTGTTGCAGCTCACCAAGGATGTCTGATGGGCCTGCCAAGGAGGTATGTTGGAGGTTAATCTGTAAATACACAACTTCACAAGCATTTTGTTCCCAGGGAGTAATTGCATTGTCGTTTTATAAGAAGCGAAATTCTGCTGAGTTTTTTTTAACCTTGTTATACTTTTCAGCTGAAGGAAGAACACTCTGTGCATGGAAGTGATGAGGAGGCCGATGACCCACCAGTGGACAGTGACGAAGATCTAAGTGACGATGCTAACAAACACGATCACGAAGAGGTATGAGTTTACTCTTTGATCTGAATCTCTCTCTTAAGTGGTCTGGCATCATTGCGGTGCTCTCCTCTATTTGTTGACTGTAGAAGTATTGCCATTCACAGGTGGGATCGGTCGACGAGCAGTCCACTAAATCAGACGAAGAGTACGACGATCTTGCCATGCAAGACGTGCTGGAGAATGGGTATTCGTCAGACGATGATGAGGAATTGCGAGAGAAGTTACTTCCTGCTCCTGGGGCGCTGGGGACGAACATGGGAGAGGACAAGTATCGTAAAAATCTGGACTTTTTCCTCAAGCATAGCAATGAGCAGAAGATTGAGCCGCTGTGCTCTCACGCTTCTGTGCTTGTGGAGAAAAACGAGAGGCGAGCGACAGCACCCGGCAAAGCCAGGATGAGAAAACGGTCTCTAAGTATACCCGCCTTCGGGAAAAACGACGGGTCGATAATTAACGATGCCATTCTGTCCGGGGCCCCTTAAGAGCTAAGGGGGAAAGAGTTTTTTTTGGACTGACCTTTTGATTCGCTAACAAGTTTGGTTTCCTTTGTGTATATCTTTTGTTGCTTTGCTTTGTCTGGTTAGGGAAGTAGGTGGTTTCTTTCTCCTCCTCTTATTTTCTGTCTAATCTAACGATGGAGGAGTTGGACGATGAGATTCTGATTCTTTAAATCTCATTCCTTTATTCTCTCAGATGTTGCGATAGTCTGTTCAGAAATGATCCGTTTAGGATGCCTCTTTCCAGGCCATCCTTCGAATGATTCACCAATTTCGTCAATGTGGCTATTAACTTACATCACGAGGAAAGATTCGCTTAGTGCCAGACTTCGATGGGAGATTGTGTTTTGTTCCCAGTCCAAGTCATAGAACTGCTTCTGCTGTTTCTTTCTTCAGAATAGGCAAAGCAAGAGTCTACGATCTTGATATGCCACCCAAGGAAAGAGAATTCCTGCAAAGGGAGCACAAAAAGGTTTCTGTACCCATTGGCAATTCATTAATAATCGAACCTCCGGAAATCATGCCATTTCATTTTCAAGAACAAAAACGAGAAATCCCGAGATTCACAAGCACAATCACGGACTCGGTTCGCGTGTGTCCAACGTGCACGAATGGAGGGGAGGAAGGAGAAGTGAAGTCACAGAGCACGGTGTGAACGAACCATTCTGGTTCTTCAGTTCAAGGGGTTAAAAGTATGGATCGGCAACGAACTTGCGCGCCCCTCGCTCGAGACTCGAATTCACTGCACTAACCATTCTCCAGCAAATCTGCAATGTTGGCCGAAGCATCCATTTCAAGTAAACCAACCTAACTTCCTGGAGGAGGAATATAGGCCCTTGCCGTTTTGCCATAGAATGCGGTATCCAGTGTGCATGGATTTATCGACCATTACTCTGTTTTCCTGGTTCGGGTGCAATTCCTTGAACTTCGGCCAGTCTGACCTCTCTGTTGCCCACATAGATGACATATCTTCAATGCACTCGAAATCTCAATTGATGAATGACGAGCAAAAAATACTTGATCGTATCCTTTTTCGTATCTTCAAGCCACACGCATTCCGACGCATCTGCATCTTAATCAAAATGAGCACCTTCTATGGAGGGGCAAATGCTCACTGCAGTTCAAACTTTCAAACATCTTGGCTTGTTCATTCCTATTCATTTTGCATAATGCGCTTGCTATGCTCGCATAGGCAAATACATCAGCTCTTAGTCTCTGTCTTCTCCGTGTCAACAAGAAAATTGTAAGCTGCATCTACCATCCCTCTCTTGCAAAAAGCATCTACTACTCTCTCCATCATAACCTCGCCCATTTGAATTCCCTTTCTCCGCATCTCACCGACGTATAGAATAACCTCCTCAATCTCTCCAACTTCGCAGAGCCCCTTAATCAAAGCCCAGTACGTGTCGGCATTCTTCTCAACACCTCTATTAGTCATTTCATCAAACAGCTTAACAGCGCTTCTTGCGGACCCTACTTTACCGAATGCACAGATAGTCAGATTATACAAATGGGTGTCGACTTCCAAACCGAGATCATTCATTTTCACTATCAACTTCTCGGCCTCCTTCGCCCGTCCGAAGCTCGTGTACCCACCGATTAGGAATATATACGTGTCGGGATTGAATTCGACTCCTTCCTTTTGCATCAGGAGCAACACCAAGTCCAATTCGCGAAAATTCCACCACTTCACACAAGCATCTATGATTGTATTGAACGTGACAATGTTTGGTTCTACACGTTTTTTTGACATTTGTTCCACCAACTCCCTAGCCATCTTGACCGCTCCGTTCCTACACAACCCATCAACCACAACAGTCAAAGAGTACACAGAAATCCCAATACCCGACTCCACCATCTTGCTGAAAAACTCCACGCACAACCCGACCTGATCAGATCTCTTCAGGGCAAGCAAGTGCACAGTACACGCCCTCTCATTTATCTGAACTCCCCTCTTTCTCATATAATCAAATGCCTGCGAAGCCTGATCAAATAACCCGTGTTCTGAGTAAACTTTAAACATCATCTCGAGCAGCTTCGCTCTGATTCGCGCCTTAACGCAACATTTCTCGATCACGCACGCGATGGCCGTAAACGGATGCGGGCCGCTTCGGTTCATCATCACGGATCTCAACAGACGCTCCGCTGCGCTAAAGTTCGTGGCTTTGAGAAGCCTGCAAGCTAGGATCAGGTGCGACCGTAGATTCGGACGGAACGAGAGGGAGGGCTGGTTGTCGAGGAGGTACCCGAAGAAGGCCAGGCATTTCGAGGAATGCAAATGAGGGTCGGAGAGGATCCGGCCGAGCAAGGCGGGACTGAGATCGGAGAGACGGGGCGCCGGAGGAGGGTCGAACGGGGTCGCCGGGGGAGCGATTCTATCGATCCTTCGATAGAGCTCGCCGTAGAGACTCCTTGATCGCGCCGGCCTGCCGTTCGGGAAAGTGTTGAGGACGGCTCGCGGGATCTTCTGAGTCATCTCATGGAAGAGGAAGAAGAAGAAGAAGAAGAAGAAGAAGATGAGGAAGAAGAAGAAGAAGAAGAAGAGATTGCAGTTCGTTGGAAGGTTTGGCGGTTTCTTTGGTTGGGTGGCTCGAGTGAAAAAGCTCAAATGGCTCCTCAACGACCGTTGGAGCCGACGCAACATCATACAGGTGTGAGTGATTTTCTAGTATGATGCCCTAAGATTAGTAGTTACCGATCATGTGCTAATTAGAGCCGATAGGGGGCTGAGGCCGAGCCTAATTTCGAAAAAAACGACATTTTTGAAAAATATTTTTTAGGAAGTTATTTTTCGGTGTTCGACTGAAACCTGACAATGAACTGGAAAATATTTTCCGTCATTTGGTAAGGGTAAGGAACAGACCCAGGCTCGGGTGTTCGGGACTCGGTCTCGAGCACGAGTACCGGAGTCTCGGGTACTCGTGCCTCGGCCTCAATGGACTCGGGCTCGAGTGCGAGGGATCCTGGCAAAGGCAATGGGGTCTTAATCCTGAGTACCGGGGACCCAGCCACGGGCACTAGAGTCTCGGGCTCGGCCTCGATGTACTCGGACACGGGCACGGGCGCCGACGCCCAAGCTTGGTTGCTGGGGATCTAGGCATAGGCTTTGGGGTCCAGAGTCCGACCTCTGTGGACTTTGGGCCTACCTTCATGGATCGAGGCCTAGGCGCTAGGGACTTGGGCCAGGCCTTGATGTACTTGAGGTATAGGCACCAAGGTCTCGGGCCCAACATCTGTGGACTTAAATTTGACCTCAATGGACCAAGTTCGAGTGCTAAGGATTTGGGCACGAGCATCCAAGTCTCGGGTTTGGCCTCTTTGGACCCGAGCTGGGGCACCAGGAAGCTAGGTAGGGCTACCGGGGTCCTACGCTTGGTCTTAATGGACCTTAGCCCGGGCGTTGATGTCTCGAGCCCAATTTCTATGGACTTGGGCCTGGGCACCAAGTTTCGTGCCCAACCTCTTTGGACCTGCCAGGCATAGCCTTGATTGACCCCGGTGGACCCAACCTCGACTTCAAGATCCGGGTCCGCTGCCAAGGACTCAGGAATGAGTGTTAGGGTTTTTGTGCTCAAACATAGAGTTTCTAATTTAAGCGTCGATATTTAGTTATGTTTTGGAGGAAATCATAATTCTAAATTTAAGCATTGATTTTCCGTTGACTAGGTAAATATATTCTGTTGACTCATTTTCGTAAGCGATATAAACGTTAAAAAATTAAGAAAATGTTTTTTAGAAAAATATTTTTCGCAAAACAAATGGAACCGTATTATCAAGTCTGTCGGGGTAAGCTTCTTGTTAGGTAAAGACATCACAATCTCCTCACCTTTCGTCCGAGGGCAACGTGAGTAAGAGAAAATATGAAGGTGGTAGTTAAATAGGTATATAATACTAAAAACATATTATAGATATACATTTTTGGGCTGGGCCTTTCTGTCCCAGGTCCAGTCTTACCAGGTCGGACTTCTAATTAAATAGTCTCGTCTAAGATCTTGGGAAAATTATCCAAAAACACATAAACCTATTACACTTTTGCCAATTCAGTCTTAAACTTTTAATTTTGCCAATTGAGTCCTTAACATTTTCACTTCTTGCCAATTGAGTCCATTTGACCAATTTTGACCGGAAATTGTTGATGTAGATGCCAACTGTCCTACATGGCACGATCGACGCTGACATAGACATTTTAAAATAATATTTTAATAATATTTTGAATTTTTATGGTTTTTTTCCTTATCTTTATTATTATTTTTTTTGGGTATTGGAGTTAGGGCCGGTGACCTCTCCAAACAAAGGCGAGGGCTTGGCAGCTCTCGTTGGTCCCAAGTGGGGCCATCATCGCCTAGCCATATCAAGCGAGGGCGTTGCGGCCCTCGGCCAGGCGAGGGTCGCTAGCCCTAACTCCAAAAATGAAAAAAAAAAAAAAAAGCAAAGAAAAGGGAAAAAGGGAAAAAAAATTCGAAAAATTATTAAAAATGTCCACGTCAGCACCGGTCATGCCACGTCAACAATTTTCGGCCAAAATTAGCCGGATGGACTCAATTGGAAAATTGTCAAAAGATTTATGACTCAATTAGCAAAATTGAAAGGTTTAGAATTAAATTGGCAAAAGTGCAATAGACTTAGGATTTTTTGAACAATTTTCCCCCAAGATCTCTATTAAGTTCTCTTCGGCTCTTCGCACCCATTTGGTCCGAGAGAGCTTGGGCGAGCCATGGGACGCAAAGTTCATAATCAGGTCTAATAAAGGCATCATTAATTATAAATATATTAGTATCTACTTCTTTAATATGAAATTTTACTAACCCCGTGAATAAACTACTACCAAAATTGAAAAATGTTACTAGCCAATTCAACATTGAAGCTTGCTTTTCTTTATATCTAGAAAGGGCTAAGCGTGCAAGTATGGTGGCTGCAACAATGAGGAAAATTTCAGATTTACATGTCCAATATTAAAAGTAGAAGTTGATATACGTAGTTGACCGAGCTAATTCAATGGTTTCACCTTTTGAATGGTGAGTCTAACAAGGTGTGTTAATAAAGAAAAAACATTAATATCACTGAAAATCTCAAATTGGTACATTTGTGATAAATGTATCCAAACTAATGTTTTGATCACAAAAAACCCCAAACTGGTACACTCATGATAAATTTACCACAAACTAATTTTTTTATCACAAAAAACCCCAAATTGATATACCTGAGACAAATTTACCTTTCGTTAGCTTCCATCAAATTTTACCATTAAATTTGCTGATGTGGTTGACACATTGTGACGTGGTATGGTGACATGGCAAGTCCATGTGAAAATCCATAGGATAAATACCACGAAAGACCCTAAACTGTCAGCTAACGGAGGCTAAATTTGTCATAGAATTATCAGTTTGGAGTTTTCTGTGGTTAAAAAATTAGTTTTGGGTAAATTTGTCACATATGTACTAGTTTTTTATTTTTTATGGTCAAAAAATTAGTTTTGAGTAAATTTGTCATAAGTGTACCGGTTTGGGGTTTTTTGTTGTCAAAAAATGAATTTGGGGTAAATTTTTTACATGTGTTCCAATTTGAAATTTTTCGTGATATTAATCTTAAAGAAAATTAAGTTTTGCTTGTCAGATTTTTGCAAAACTTGTACAATGAACTCATTAAAGTACTCAACACATAAATAGCTTTAACCTAAATAACTTAATTAAGTTGGAAAATCACTCACTTTATAAGTAAAGAAGGGATCGCGTATTCATGTCTAGTGAATTTTAAAGATAGTACAAACTCCGTCAACAAAACCTGCAAAAACTAATAAAATTTCACATAAGTTTTTCAGCTATTGTCGAAATTTTTTTTTCTCTATTTTCATCCCTTATAATGATCGATGGTTTTATCAAATGGTTAATACCACGAAAAACCCCAAACTGATACATTTGTGATATATTTACCCAAAATTAATTTTTTTAATCATAAAAAACCCTAAACTAGTACACCTGTGATAAATTTACCAAAAACTAATTTTTTGACCATAAAAAACTCTAAACTGGTACATTTATGACAAATTTACCCTCGTTAGTTTCCATTAAATTAAATTAATACCACGAAAAATTACAAATTGGTATACATGTGACAAACAGAGGATAAAACCCCAAACTAATACACCTGTCAACTGCCACATGTCAGTTAATTCAGTAATTTGACAGTAAAATTTAATGAAAACTGACGGAGGGTAAATTTATCACGAGTGTACCGTTTTAGGGTTTTTTATGGTAAAAAAATTAGTTTGGGGTAAATTTGTCACATGCGTACCGGTTTAGAGTTTTTCGTAGGGGTGAGCATGGTTCCAGGGTAGAACATGGAACCTGAGAACTTGACCAATGGGAATCTATAGGTTTTAGGTTCCAAGGTATGCAGGGTTTTTAGGTTCTAAAAATTGAGGAACCTGTTTTTACGAGTAGGTTCCAGGTTCTAGGTAGGCGGAACTTGGAACCTGAAATCTAAACAAGTTTTTTGTGTTTTTCTTTGTTTATGTCTTCATATGATCCTGCAGTGTTTCATGGCGTTAGATGATAGGTATATAATCTAGAACCACTAATTTGAGCTTTCATTTTTTGATTTGTTAATATTTCATATTCTTCGTGTGTCTAAATATAAGCTGTGGTCAGTGGATCATAACAGCAAGTGGTGGTCATTAAAGGTGATGATTCACTGTAATTATTCAATTAATATTACAGGTGAAATTTGGGTAGAACTTGAAACCGACCCTGAAACCTGTGATAGGATAGGTTCCAAGTTCCAAAAAATGAGAAACTTATTCTCATGGGCAGATTCCAAGTGGATCCTGTACGGAACATGGAATCGCTCATTCCTAATATCGATTTACGCAATGACTTCTTAGTTTAATTGTATTTATTTTAACCGTAATGCCAGGAAAATTAGTCTTTTATATTCTCTTTGGTGAATGATAAGCTTGTTTATTATTGTTGCGTTCATTTTCGTTTTGTTTAACTAAAAATGAAATAAATAAATAGAAAAACCTGTTAGACCCTGGAATCTATCTTAAAACTTGTGATAGGATAGATTCAAGGTTCTAAGTTCCGACCGGTAGGTTTCAAGTTCTAAAAAATGAGGAACCTGTACCCGAGAGTAGGTTCCAGGTTCTAGGTGGAATCCGTAAGGAACCCGGAACCGCTCACCCATTTTTTGTTGTATTAACCATTTATCAAAGGAGCCCTAAATTCTTAATGAGTGATGCAAAAACTAAATACTTTCAATATATAATAATAATAATTGCATTGACTTTTCACTTTACTTTTGAGCTGTGTTTTCTCTAACAAGAAGTGAATGAGCTGTGCCTGATGAAAATGATTTCGGAGACATTACAGTTCCTGTGCTATCGTTGTCTTGCTGAACTCATTATGCGGACCTGCACATGCAGTTCTTCTTGGACAACCTAACAGCAGTAACTTCTCTTCCGATCCATTTGCAAATGCCATGAATTCACAGCATGTTCGTCGAGAGAGCCGTTATTGCACGTGCCCGATATGTTCTAGCCGTCAGATCACGTGGACCTCACACAAGGCACCATGATTAATAGTCGAAAAGAGCCGTATGCACATATTATCGAATAACAAGGCAAAAGATCGTCGGCCGATTCGTTTCGGCTGTACAGCGGTGGTGCGGGAACCATTCAATTTAGGGCACAGTCGATGAGTCCTGTTCAGGAATGCCATTATAATGGTCCTTGTAAAGGTTCTTGATCGTACTGCCCATCAATCATAGCCAGACAATGCTTGCATGGGGACCATTATTTCCATTAACTAGTAAGTGTCTAGGCAACGGGACAATCTTCGCATAGATTTTTAGTACGGTGGATTATGTCAGCCGTATACTCAAATAATGTGAAATACACGCAACATCCCACAAAAAAAGCATTATTTTTTTCTTAATTATCCAGGGACACGAGTGTAGAAATTTAGTTATCTGAAGACTCATAATATACTGTACAAGCCCTATAAACTGGTCAAGTTCAGGTTTCAGATACGTGCCTGATTTAAAACGGTTTGCATTTGGTTAATGGGATTTGAATAAATACCCTTCGATCCCCCAACTGGAAACCCCTCGTGTCCCAACTAGCCGCCCGAGGAGTTAAAAGCACAAATTTTCATATGGCTTTTGCATCATGATTTACTCTATATATCCACTGAATCGTCTACATAGAACGAGTCCATTTCATATTCTTTCGCAGCTTCCAAAAGAGAAATCGGTGACTAAAATAAGGGTATTTCGTTTCCTTTTCTACGGGGACTGGGAATCCATCTGAAAAGCATCAAAGGGAATATACACAGTAAATCTAACCTCGAAAGAACTGTGACAGATAATCCTTCAAGGAAAATCGGAGAAGACATTTTCATGGGGCTCTAGATTAGTGATGGTTAAATTGATTCACAACATTAAACCTCGCATGAACGCATGAAACTTGGAATCGGACCGTGGTAATTTCATGTTTTCCTCGGAAACAAACCCAAAGAGAACAACAATCAGAGAACTCCCAGAAAAGGAAAGATTATAAAACATAGGATTACTGCAGCTAGAGGTCATGAAAGAGTCATATAAAGAATTTTCATTTCATGTAGGGATTACATTTATACATGGACATCCGACTATGTTTCACAAAGTCACAACCTGTCTTATGGACATCTCTTCTAGCTGAGCTCTTCAGACAAGTAATAAGTTTTCTGTCTGCTGCAAAAGCTGTCTAACGCACAGATGATGAGTATAATCGGATCCTATACGCGTGGATCACGCATAGCGAAAAAAAAGAAGGGTAACAGAAGAATATTGGACTAGAGATCCCATATGAATTTTGCACCAGTTGAAAAGAAGTTCATCTTCGAAGTCTAATAGGACAAGCATCCAAAGCAATGGCCATGAAGTCGGATACACTGGGAACAGAAAATCTTGCAAATCTTGCAGAAGATTACCGTCAATGGAGGTTAAAAGAGAAGCATAAACACTTTACGTTTAGTAACACACGGAAAACGGGTGAGTATGAAGGGGAAAACAATTAAAGGATTGTGACTCTTCAACTCAATCTTGGCAAATCCCACCCGGCTTATCTTTGAAAGGGCGGATCACACACAGAGACTAATATATCTTACACTGCCCTAGGAATGTCATAAAATTATGCTTGATTATATTGAAGAAGAACGTCGGGAGAGATAATCTTTAGCTGGTTTGTGCAAAAGTATTGACAACCATTCTTGAGATGTATATCCAACCTACAAAGATTGGCAGTATTCACACAATGTTCCATTTTAATCAACATTTCATGGCACTTACAGGGTGTACCCATGGACATTCAGGTAGTTGGTCCTTTGGGCTCGTACCCATGGTTAAAAAGAAAAAAAGGTTCGACCTGATGATGACTTACATTGAATGCTATAAGGCTCACCTGAAGGAGAACATATATGAGAGTTTGAAAACTTTACGAAGTTGCAAAAGGAATAGAATCAAAATGTCTTCGTTACGCAATGCATTCTGACACTCGCGAATGCCACGTCCCTTGATCCTCTTGTTTCTTGATTAGGTAAAGCCATACCTGACCAATATATCTTTGCTTACGCTGGATCCATCCCTTCTCCATAGCTCCTGAAAAATCACACGTCATAAAGTAAATTCCCTTTGCACCATATATAGCATCTCTTGACTTTAGGATAAAATTTGACAATGTATGAGCTGTCCTTAGGCTTGTACATCTAGTCAACGAAGGTAATTATCTAAAAGAAGTTTCTTTATCAGGAAACATAAACCTAACTTATTATAGGACTGGTCACAATGTGTTCCCAGATTGGTAAGGCGATTCAGGCACACGGATTTCCATAAATTCAATTGAGTTGTCTGGTTTTGTCGCTGTCATGATGGATGAACCAGAAAATGGGAGATATTTTGAAATACTTTCTAGTACCATTTCAATTGCAGAGGTGAAAAGAAGTTTTTGTGAACTGTTTCGATTGGGCCCACACCAATGAGATTGATAGGTCGATTTTTGTGCAGATATTAGCAAAAGCAAAATGTGGCAGTGACAAATTTTGGACATCCTCCCACCTTGAATGGCACATCATAGGTCAGAAGAAAAAACCAGTTCCTGATTTCAAAGATGCACTAATTTCTGAGCCACAAAAACATTTGCGGAGTTCTCACTGGCATTTTAGTTGGCCATTTTTTGCTGAGAAGATATAGTTTGACAAATAATCAGGAAAAGATCATACAGTTTGATTCATATCTAAGTCAAGACAGAAGTGGTAGGAAAGTTAGAGCACTTTCAGTGATGAGCTTATGTATATTTTCTCGGACATGGTCAACTGGTTAGATTTAAGGAAATGTGGTTCCATCAAATTCGACAGGAAACTCGATGAAATTCTATGACAAGCAATATGATCTTTTGTAACTTATGTATGAACATGCTAACACATTTGATCCTAATTAGATGTTCCATCGTTGTTTCATGAAATTTGAACCACCCATTGATGTTTCATACAAGATAAAACTTTCTAAAATCTATTGATGAAGATCGCAAAAGACCCAAATGAACATTTTTATGTTGGCCTCCGTACTCAAACAAACAAATTGTACTCATCTTAAGCTGCTAATGAACCAAACAAACTGAGGAGAAACAAAATACCCCAGCGTATGTCTGACCAACAGACAAATAACCAAAAGAAGCAAAGAATCAATCTTATATACTGGCCAAACATGCCAGAGAAAAAATTAGAATCAAAAGTAGAAATCTACGAGATTGAAGGGAATTTACACTTTCCTGAGCATGGTGAACATATTTCATGCGGCAAATCTCATCAGTTCCCAGCTTCTGTTACTCCTCTCTCTCTCTCTCTCTCTCTCTCTCTCTCTCTCTCTCTCTCTCTCTCTCTCTCTCTCTTGCTTTACTTCACTCTCTGCAACATCCCAACTTTATGCCTTCATGCAACTTGTGATACATAAGCCTTTTTTTTTCACATATAGTAGGTTTCACATATTTCTTTGGAGGAAACTCAACTGTAGATCTGCGCAGTCAAAAAAACCACAAAGCTTTGAAGGCAGTTAGTATTCTCAGTATCTTTAAGCAGCTCCGATCTGAATCTCATACTCCTTTTGCAAAGTGCAAATAGAATCTATAGGCATCTTTTAATAAATAAATATCAGGGAAAACAAATTTAATCTTAACCCACCTTAAGGCAACAGAATAACAAAGAAAAGGGACATCGAGATTGTCGCGTAGAGTCGTTTATTGCTGATGCAGCATCATCAAGATTCTCAATTTCAGATGGACTTTCGGCAAAGGGCAATCCAATCACCGCCGTCCATTTTCGCCTGTGAATCTTGATGATGCTACACCTGCAACCGACGACTATAAAGGCGTACTAATCCATATATCAACCCACGCTTGCAGTAATATCTGGATTTCTAAGGAACATAAGAGAAATGCTGAAGAAGCATTCGATATGTCTATATATGCTGGAAAATCTTCAAAACACAAAGGGGCCAAAGAAAACGAAGGAACACGCGTTAGCCTGTTGGCTTTGACCAACACTGAAGAAACAATGGAAAAGGGTCTTACGTAAAGAGCACCCCAGAGAGACTCTGCCATGTTGAACTCTATATCGCATATATTTAAAACAGTAAATCCTCGTACTATATATTTAATAAATCACATAAAATTAATAAACAGCACCCAGGAGTAAGAACTACCCCGGATTGACCCAAAAGAAAAGATATAAAATTAACGGGAAGAAAGGGACTCTGTTGGAACTTTTCTTGGCTCATCTTCTGGCCAAACCTCGCAAATTCCCAAAGCAAAAATCAGGGAAAAGAAATCGAAAACTCAAAATTTTCAGGAGAAGAATCACATCTCCTTTTAGATCTAAATCGGCCCGAACCCTGACAAAAACATAGCTCCCGGAAATTAGAGAAATGAGAAGCAAAAGCATCTGACTAAGTGAAAGCCATCAGAAACAAGAACACACAGAAAGAAATACAGTCACAGAGAGAAAGAGAGCGAGAGCGAGAGAGAGAGAGCTGATCTCATGCCAAAACCAGAGAGAGATCTTGAGGGAGAGAGAGAGAGAGAGAGAGAGATTTAGGGAAGTCATACAAGGCAACAGTGTGTGAGAGAGATTTTATAAGTGATCGAGGAGGGCATGGGCATCTTTTTTCCTTTTTTTGTCTTTCTTTTTCTTCATTGGGCCACAAATGAAAACCTAACAGAGACCCCCTGGTCTTTTTTTTATTTTTTATGGTGGCTCTTTTTTATGGCTTCTTGATTGGTAGATGCTTCGTATGAAATGGAGGACATGCATACATACACCCACGACACCATGCTATCTTTCCAGGAAACCCTAGTTAAATACTCTCTCTCTCTCTCTCTCTCTTATTGTCTGTTACTTAGTGTAATCATTCCAATTCAAATATCTGATCGGCGCATCACCGGCGAATAAAAGTTATTATTCTTTAAGAATCTAAGAATAGTAACATGTTCTGTTCCCTAAGTTTCCCAACAGCTTTAATCATATAATCAAAACAATTTAATTTATTAAAGTTGGATAAATCAAACAGGGGCTTATCTTGATGACTTAAAGCCCCCCAAACTGGTCCTGAACAAAGAACATATTCAGCTAGGAAAGCAAACCATTATACTGCCTTTCAAGGATTTTACATTCCCAAAAATAACACTCTCCCATATAATACTTTGTAAATATAATTTCAAATATCTTTCTTAATTTTCTTTTGTAATTCATATTATTTCGATGGATTTCAAAATAAACAAAGAAATTGTCGATTCTAGTTTGTAACAAGCTGCCTTTCAAGGATTTTACTTATCATCAAATACCATGGCACCTTCAACTTGCTATCTGCACAAACAAACAGTAGAAGACGGTTCACTTTATCTAAAATTGAATTTCCTGAAAGCATTTTCTAGCAACAAGAAGTTTTTGGGGAAACAAACAGACCCTTTATGGAAAATAAAATTTCGAAGAGTTCAATGCATTGACAGTAGGGGTGAGCTATTCTAGGGTTGATCCAGGTTTCACTTAGAACCTACCCGTGGGAAACAATTTCTAAATTTTTGGAACTTTGAACCTACCTTATCATAGGTTTCTGGGTCAGTTCCAGGTTCTATCCACATTTCACCTATATTCTTAATTGAACGATTGTAGTGAACCCTCACCTTTAATGACCACTATTTGCTGATACAATCCGCTGTCACAACTCATATTTAGACATACAAATAATATGAAATATTAACAAAGTAATAGTCTTAATCATGGATATCGCTGGAAATGGAAGCTCATACTAGAGGTTCAAGATTACAAACTCATCATCGGACGCAATGGAATACTGCAAGATTGCACGAAGAGATAGAACAAGAAAAACACAAAGACTTGTTCTAGATTCCAGGTGAAAACTTGGAACCCAAAGCCTATTTGTCAGAACCGATTCCCAAATTTTTGGAACCGGAAACTTACTTTGAGCTGGTTCTCCAGTTCCTAGTTTTACCTTGAACCATGCTTACCCTTAATTGATAGTGCAATGTAATTAACTTGCTACGAGTACACGAAAGATCTTTCCTTTTCAAAAGCTCCTCTGAGAGTTACATACTCTAAATCCAATGGGTTGGTATATTCCCCATCATCGATCAGCCTGTAATTCGATTGTTGATTGAGCAATAAACAATAACTTTCCTCCTTGGATTCGAGCCCTAGTGGACCCAGAAAGAGGGAGGTTTAGAAAAATGGTATGTGCTTTCATTGAATAAAGAACTGTTCGGCTTCTTCTGTGGTTGGCTAGGTTTGACCTACCGGCCACATGATCTCATATGACAGTTTGGCCATCTCACTAAATAATGTTTAGGTTAAGCCAACAAATTTTAATTTACAAGGCGTCATAATTGAGCTCTAAATTATGGTTTTTTCACAAAGGGTCTTATTCAATGTACAGTAAAAGCGATTTATATGGAACTTCGATATGTTCCGCACTGATGTTTCGTCCCACGAAACTTATCCCATCCTCCTGTGAAGAGTCAATACTGTAAATCAGTCTTCATTTCACTGCCTCTCTCACGTTATTCTTCTTCAATGAAGCCACCATGTCAAAGTCGCCTCTGCATCGGTTTTGTTGAAGTTTAGCAGGATCAAACACATAAATATAACTCAAGGAAATAACGTGGTTCAGCAATATGCCTACATCCACGGACAAAAAACTCTCCCTCTCTTCCTTTTTTTCATAGAGTAGATTGTCATTATTCATCATATATACAGCATACGGTTGCTCACAACAAGATTACAGGCAACCATTTTACATAAAGAAGGAAACACCAGAAATAGGAAACAAGAATAATATAATAGCAAAAATATCTCCATTCCAAGAATAGGAGACAAAAATCTTGCCAACGGGTTTGATGTTCCTGTCGGGAATTATATAACCTTCGATTCAATGAATCTTTATATGAACAAGTTCGGATGCATTACGAACGACCGGTGTGAAGCAGACTATATTCTGTTTTTAGTAAGAAATACATTTTTCTTTTGGCGTCCAATCAAAATAGTTGTTCCGTCTAGAAACCTGGAATGATGCCAAAGATATGGAAGAGTTAGAAAATGCAGAACACGGTATTGTTAATTTAATTGCATATGTTCTTGATGATGCTATATTTTTTCAGATACATTTGTACCACATTAAAAATGCATTGTTCACATGGCACAAGGACAAGTCAGCATGGATTCTTATTTCTAAAACTATACAACTATTGGGTTTTTTTTTTTCCGAAATCTATCATGCCGAGATGATCCAAATGCAGCATAATCAATAATGCAGGAAAATTACCAAAAAAGTTCTAAACCTTTTGCAATTATGCTAATTTAGTTTTAAATCATTTTTTTTTGTCAATTGAGTTCTAAACCTTTTGCATTTGTGCCAATTCAGTCCATCTATCCAATTTTGGACAGAAATCGCTGATATGGACGCCGGCGTCCTACGTGGCATGGCTGACGCTGACATCGGCGCCAATTGTGCCACGTAAGACGACCTACATCTATGTCAGCGATTTTCAATCAAAATTGATTATATGGACTAAGTTGGCACCAATGCAAAATGTTTAGAACTCAATTGGCAAAAAAGGGTTTAGGATTGAATTGGTATAGTTGTAATAAGTTTAAGACTTTTCTGGTAATTTTTCCTCCATAATGCACGTATTGATTCTCATCGCTTCAAAATGATACATTATCATTATGTTGCATGAAATTTCAGATAACCGAATCTTCATGTCCGTATTTTACGATTATAAAAAGAAAAATGTAGCATGGCTCTTACGAAAATTGACAAGATCATCCTTAGGGTAAATCACGAACTCTTCGATTCTTCAGTCGCTTTTCTTTATTTTATTTTTGTTTTATGCTTCGTGCCTGCTCATGTTTGGAGACCCCATGGCAATGATCGAAGCTAAGCCCTCCGACACGACATGAAAATGGGTGAATAAAAAATATGTGAGGTGGTTGTGGATTCTCTCAATCAACCGACCCCAACTTCGTACAAATCTGACGTGGTTGTTTGCACGCTTTGCAGTGCCTCCCCTCTTTGTCGCCCTTTTCTATGTCGTCGTGTTTGTAAAATCCTTTTCAGCACTCCAAGAAATAACCTATGAAATGTCGCTCCCCCAACTTTGATTGATCGAGTCACTAAGTGTTTTTGATTTGAGATGCAATGGATTTGCTTTTCAGATTGTAAAGTCTTTCGCTCAGATTAACATCAGGGCAATGCCCGTCTTTCTTGATTTACGTGCAACCATGGGAAATGCTCTCTTGCCGGCACATTTAGATATCCAATGCTACGTGAAAATAATGAGTTAGAACTGAGGTCAACAGATTATCATAATACATGTATGACAAGTAATTAGGAATGTTTGGAATGACACTAATCGGGTTCGCATATGAACACTATAAACAGGGGTTTGTACACATAATGATAAGCATATTGTGTACGCATTGATCCTTTTGACCCGTTTATGACATCATTTGACACATTTAATAAAACAGGTTAACACACGTCACTCGTGTTGATACAACAAGTTTACTTGTGTTAATCACATTTAGTTACTCTTTAGTTGTAAAAAACTGTAGGAAGCATCCTCAGAACAATTCGAATATTATCTCCACTCTATCTTGACATGCTACTTTCTTTCATAGATGAACATGTCATGTTTTCAGATGAGGATCTATTATCCCTGACTCGGTTCATGTCCGTTGTCTTGATCATCGTATCACGACACTTAGGTGATTTACTTTGTGTTGTGAACACAAGATAATACTCCAATCCCTTGATCCGAAATTACGGATGTTACAAATGATTAATTGATCTCTTTTTCTACAATAATAGGGTAAACCAGAAAAGTTTTTGGGTGCTTGTAGCGGAGGAAGCTTGCGCAGACCTTGAGGCTCATCACCGTTGATGGAGCCTGAGGCCACAGGCGAGCTCTGCTTTATCGTCTTGGATAAGACTCGTCAAGGAGACTAGCTCTAGAGGAGGCACCTTCTCAATGTTCATTGATCACTATTGAGATCTTAGCTATATCATAGCAAGACTGCTGAGACCTCATCGAGATATAGTCGGCAAAGAGAGAGGGAAGCCACGAGAGAGCTTTCGAAGATAGGTGAGGATTGAAGAGACATGTGTCGCGATCTGGTGGAGCGAGACACGCCGAATGATTAGAGCGGAGTCGGGAAAACAAATATCGCCCATGTCCTTATTAGACCCAAACTCGACACGAAAATACGGCACGGAATGATAAAACTAAGTATGATCTAATCATGCATTGAAGAACATAAATTCATGCATAAAAGAATCAAATGCGGAAAAATAACATGAACCGTAGTTGACCTCCAAGCATTGATTAAGTTCAGTTGGAATTGCATTTGCGGAGCTTAGACAAAAAAAGATGGGCATTATTAATCCAATACTCTCTATCAACTCAATGGTCCGTTTTTCTTTACAAGAGAGCTTGGCTTAGACCTGCATCCCATATCCTATTCTCAGCTTTTATAACATCCTTCCATCAAGATTGTTGGGCCGTTATCACACAAGGATATGAAGAGGTGATAATTATCACCCAATTAATTAATCATATTAATAAGAAGATGTAATAGTTATCACACAGTAATATGAAGAGGTGAGGAATGTGGAATAATAGAAGTGATGAGGAAAAAACGTGGGATCACAATATCAAAATAATAATATTCTCCCACTTGATCCCAACATTTTCATCATATAAATTACCAAATCCGCAAATACTTTATGCTTAATATAAAAAGAAACAAGGTACATGAATCGTGGCAATATGTCTTCTAAGAATGAGTATCATCTTCCATGTATTACAATGCACTCTATCTCTTTAATGTCAGCTGATATGTGATAACATAACTTAATAAATAAATCTTATGTTTATTCCACGTTCAAAAATAATTGTTATTTTCAAAAATAAATAGATGTGTACACAATTGAGAAAAACATCACAAATGAATAAGAGTTTGATAAAAAAAATCGTCCATACAATAAAAATCACATGGTAGGACCAAGTCCCATCCGAACTATATGATCCTTATAACTCATTGGTGGCATGCCTTTAGTTATAGGATCAGCTATCATCAATTCAGTGCTAACGTGTTTTATGACCACTTTATTCTCCATAACACGTTTCCTTATGGCTAAATATTTGATGTCGATGTACTTACTTCGATTACAACTTTTGTGATTTTTAGCCATGAAAACCGCAGCTGAATTGTCACAAAACATCTTTAATGGCCTAAAAATGGAATCCACAACTCTAAGCTTAGATATGAAACTCTTCAACCATACACCATGCAAGGTAGCTTCAAAATAAGAAATGAACTCAGCCTCCATAGTGGAAGTATCAGTCAAAGTCTACTTCGCACTTCTCCAGGACATGGCTCCGCCAGCAAACATAAAAACTTATTTACATGTTGATTTCTAAAAATCAACACAACCATCGAAGTCCGAATCCGAATAATAAACTACCTCTAGGGTGTCAGTCTGTTTATACATAAGGATGTAACCTTCATACCTTAAAGGTACCTCATCACCTTCTTTGGAGATATCTTCCCAACATTCTCACAACAAAAGCAATGTCAGGACTAGCGTAAACCTAAGCATACATCAAGCTTCCGACAGGAGAAGCATATGGAATGTTCTTTATTTGTTCCCTTTTGAGATCATTCTTTGGGCACCGGTTCAAATTAAACCAATCACCTTTCAAGATAGATGTTATACTTAGTGAACAATCTTTCATCCGAAATCTCTTTAAGACTTTATTGAATAAGTTTCTTGAGATAGTCCTAAAATGCCTCAAGGTCTATCCTTGTGGATCTTAATGCCAATAGCAGTAGACGCTTCGCATATATCTTTCATGTCAAAATTCTTAGAAAGGAATTGTTTCACCTCATATAGCAACCTGTTATCATTGGTTGCAAGTAAAATGCCAACCACATATAGCACAAAGAAACAAATTTTGCTCCCATTAACCTTATGGTAGATACATTGATCCATGATGTTCTCTACAAAACTGAATGAATATATGACATCATGGAATTTTAAATACCATTTGCGGGATGCTTGTTTCAATTCATATATAGATTTCTTAAAGTTACATACCAAATGCTCATCATCACTAGAGGAGAATCCTTCTAGTTATTTCATGTAAACCTCATTCTCTACATCCCTATGGAGGAACGTTATTTTTACATCCATTTGATGCAATTCCATGTCATAATGGGCAACCAATGCCAAAATGATACAAAGAGAATCTTTCTTAGATACAAGAGAAAATGTCTCCATGTAATTAATTCCCTCTTTTTGAATAAATCCTTTGGCAACGAGTCTAGCTTTATATCTCTCAATGTTGTCCAACGAGTCCTTTGTTTTAAAGACTTATTTACAACCAATGACTTTTGCACTGTTGGGCAACTCAACCAAAACTCAGTCATTGTTGGATGCCATATAACTCATCTCTTTCTTCATGGCTTTGTACCACAAATTGGATTAACTACAACTCATGGTTTGTAAAATTGTTTCAGGATCATTCTTAGCTCCAACGTTATAGTCAGCTTATTGCAGATACACAATGTAATCACTAGGAATTGTTGATTTCTTCAAATCTTTTTAATGTTGCATCAACATTCTCTTGGGAAGCGTGTTGTTCAACTGGCTGCTCAACAGTTTTTGGTAATTGCTGAATAACTGGATTTACTAGATCAATATCAGCCGGTTGTGGAACTTCAATGATTGGTTGTTTAGCAACCGGTTGAACTGGAGGGGCGTTGTGAACAACAACCAATCTAATACTTGAGGTCAAAGGTTGAGTATGAATGATCTTTCTCGGTAACAAGGTTCGGGGATTTATTGCTCCTACTGATCAAGTCATTTTCAAGAAACTTAGTATTTCTTGATTCCATAATCCTAGTGGTATGAGATGGACAATAAAATCTATACCCATTGGACTTTTTAACATATCCAATAAAACTAAGTATAATCTAATTATGCATTGAAGAACGTAAATTCATGCAGAAAAGAATCAAACGCGGAAAAAATAACAGGAACTGTAACTGACCTCCAGCTATCGATTATGCTCAGTCGAAATTGAATTCACAAAACTTTGACTAAAAAAAATGGGCACTATTAATCCAATATTCTCTCTCAACGCGATAGTGCGTTTTTTCTTTACGAGAGAGCTTGGTTTAGACCTGTTTCCTATATTTTCAGCTTTTATAACATGCTTCCTTCAAGGTTGTTACTTTAATGGTGGGTAGTAATCACACAATGATACGAAGAGGTGATAATTGTCACACTTAATTACATTAATTGCAATTAATCATATTAATAGGAAAAGGTGACAGCTATCACACAAGGATATGAAGAGGTAATAATTATCACACAATTAATTATATTAATTATAATTAATCACATTAATAGGAATATGTCACAGTTATCACACAAGGATATAAAGAGGTAAAGAACGTGAAATAACTGAAGTGACGAGGGAAAAACGTGGGATCACAATATCAAAATAATATCATGGAATTGTGAGCATGGTGACCTAACTTGAATTACTTGACGAACCAAAAGGATACAAAGGGCATTGCATAATTGGGTGGGGGCATGTGCATCATGTGATGGTTGGTGTTCGTACGTATGGTAGGGCATGGCAGTGGCTGGCAAAAGAACCTCTCTTGCTATAGGGGGCAGGAGCTATGCAGGCCCGTTATGAACACGCACATCGATGGAATGAAAACAACAAAAGAAAACGCAGGAAGTGGATCTTGTTTTAATTCAGACGCCATGTTTAATGTTCCAGGCATGAAAACGCGCAGGTATCGTCACGTGGGACGCATCATCCCTCGCTCAAAAAGCCGCGTACGAAGCAGGGCCAAAGCCCACGCGATGTGGCGCTGGTCGGAAGGACAACAACGTCAGTGTGTTTGTGTGTGTCCCGCAGGTCCTCCTCGCCATCATGCATCTGCCCTTTCGCATTTCATTCATCATCTTTTCAACTCTGAAGCAGCATCGGAGGATCGAGTTAAGCCAATACGATCACGCTGTGATCTTCCCGTTGATGGTCGTTGGATTACGGGAATCGTGTTAGACTTGGTTAATCTTGCGCAAACGACCAGCCGAGAAATTTGAAACTGTTGAAGAGAGAATTGAAGGTCTTCCATTTATTTTTTGTCTGGATACAAGATTATATGCAGACTGTGGGGTTAAATATCTTGCATCGAATTCGATACGATAGAGAAAAGATCAAGCAAACATCAGTCACGAGCTGGAATCGTCCCCCGCACCCTTTCCTTTTCTTTATTTCGCTGGATATAATAGCTCCGTCCTCCATTGTTTGATGGCTTCTTTGACTTTAGTCTTCTCAGTCCACTTCACATATGATTGCAGTATCATCATGCCCATCGATCATTTCTACGTATGCTCTCATGCTTTCTTCACCACAACGTGGCTTGATGTGATGTTGGGATTTGGTCAGTAGTTAGCTTGAAAGAGGAGATGAAGAGACAGATAGGTGTATTCTTGATGACTTCTTTATTTAGTAGAGGAGGTTACGCATTATACACATGCAAGAAAAATGATGAGCTGACAGTGCCGCGTCTCTATATTGAGATAATCGATCTTCTGCCTCTAATTTTTCGATACTGCTTAACTTATTTCACTGGTATCTTGGAGAAAATTTCAATTGAAAACTCTTTGTATGGGATGATGAGATATATTTCCTTGTTTCATTTAAAGAAGCAAATCTAAGGGAATAATAATCACAAAAGTAAGTGATTTATTAATGATTTAATTGCAGCTTTTAAAGACATTTATGACATATAATTAATACAACACCATCACTCATCCTAAAACCACTTATTACAACACCATGACTCATTCTAAAATATTTATTACAACGTGACTCATCAACGTGCATTTATGATAATGTGACTCATTCCAAATACTATTATGACACACCATTAATACATTTTCTATTCATCGTCTGATGATAAAGGGAATGAGTATCCTGTCTCCATTGCTTTTTCTAAACTGCGTATGACAGCTTCTCCGCCCCACTTTTCCTTTTTTCTTTTATATTTTCCTTTGCAGATTGCAAAAATCTCAATGAAAGGATCTCGCATGCGGATTCTTGTAGCGGTTTTTTAGGAGGAGACTAACAAGAGCTTGATGGGACATCACTAGATCCTAAATAGATATTACTTGGATAATCTGGAATATTACCAAGAGTTAAATGTGTTCCTGACATGATAGGCTAGGGCCAACTGTCCACATTCTAGGGCGTTACCAAGACTTAATGATAGTCCGTAATCAAAGGAATCTTAAGAAAGTCTATGCCAAGCTTTATAAGACACTCTCACGTTATATTGGAGCTAATCCACAAGAGTACAGGGAAATCCAACAAATCCTCTGTGAGAATAATTGCACCATTCTTCCTGGAGTTTGGCCAGATGACAATACTGATGTACCTTGGGCTCTTAATTGTTATGCGAAAAAGGCTTTCCATGCTCCCAAGGGTTTAACCAACAAAACATTTCTGCAAAATGGTGGTATTTTCCACCGCCATTTCTCAAATTGCTTGGCTGATAATTCCTGGCATTTTTGCTATTGGAAATTGAATGGCAAAAGTATGATAATTAAATGCATACCAATAAAACCATTTGAGTTCTTCTGGAAATTCGTCTTCTAGGGAGAAAGACAAAGGATGAATGAACGAATAATCTGGATACATGTCACTTGGTTAAAGAAAAGGAACTCAAAAAAGTAGGAAAGTGTATATCTAATATTGATTAAAACTGAAAATTGGCGGAAAAAGTACAAAAAAAATCTTAAACCTATTGTACTCGTGTCAATTTAATCCTAAACCTTTCAACTATGTCAATTTAGTCCTAAACCCTTTTCACATTTTTTAAACTGAGTCCATCTGGCTAATTTAGGCCAAAATCGTTGACATGGATGCCAACGTCGACATAAACACTTTTTAATATTTTTTTTGAATTTTTTAAATATTTTTTTGGTTGTTTTTATTTTCTTTACTCTTTTTTTTTTACTGAGGCGAGCGACCCTCCCCGACATTAGGCAAGGGTGTCATGGCCCTTGCCGACCATTAGGCGAGGGCTCGCGCCATAGCGAGGGCCACGATGCCATCGCTGGTCCAAGCGAGGGCGCACTATCCCTCGCTCGATCTGGGCTAGCTGTGACGACCTTGCCCAATGTCGATGAGGGTGTCCCGGCCCTCAGTAAGAAAAAACGGTAAAGAAAAGAAAGGAAAAACAATAAAATATATAAAAAAATAAAAAAATTTATTATAATTTTATTAAAAAAATATTCATATCAGTACTGGCCGTGCCATGTAGGGCGGTTGGCGTCTACGCTAGTAATTTTGGCCAAATGGACTCAATTAGTAAAACTTTAAAATGTTTAGAATACTCGAAAAATTTATGACTGAATTAATATAAGTGCAATAGATTTATGACTTTTTTTTGGTACATTTCCTAAAAATGGGCAATTGAATGCACAATTTAATGTTATGAGTCTTAAAGCCAACATTTCAAATGTTTTTTCATCTTTAAAATTTAATTTATATGTTTTTAATGACATTAAATCTTTGGAGCTAGTGATATTATCTTTCTACTTTGGATTATCTGTATTTTTTTATTCAATTTGATTAAGAATTATCTAGTTTCCTTATGTTGTTTTTTTTTTCTTCATATTAAAAAAATCTCACTTAGTTGGGATTTGAGGAAATCCCCACCAAGTGAAAATATTAGGTATATTTGTTGTGTCACGTCAATTTTAAGATGAACCCTTCAAAGAGCGATATGTGTCAAAAGTGGGCCTTCTAGCCAAAAAAAAAAAAAAAAAGTGGGCCAATCTGTCAAATTTTTTGAAAAGTCTCTCTCTCCTCTCTTTGACCCTCTCTCTCCCCATAACTTCGTTTACTTCTCCGCTGACTTCTCTCTCTCTGGAACTGCACCTTCAAAGCTCAAACTCCATGGAAGTGAGCTTCACTACGCCTCCAAGATTATTAGCGATTGGCTGGTGCATGGCAGAGGATGAGGGCGGCCTCGCCCTTGGCCGGTGAGGCCATGGCAAAGTTGGCCTCGCCCAAACCATCGCGGCCGCAGGTAAGGCTGCTTTTGCCCGCAATCGGCGAGGCCATGGAGGCGAGTCTTCTTTCTCTGAACGGAGAAGAAGAAGAAGAAAAGATAAGTACAGAGAGGAAGAGAGAGAGAGAGAGAGAGTTGGTGAGAGAAAAGAGATGGAGTAATTGATAAGTGAGACCTATCTTGACACGTGTCAACCAATAAATGGGGTGCTCTACTGCTGACTCGGCACAACAGTTGTACCAAATATTTTCTCAATTGCCAAGGTAACTGGTTAAACAAGTCAAGCAGTTTTTAGGGAAAATCAAAGAAGCCATTGTTTCATACTGAAGACTTCCGGAACCCTTTGTGCTAGCTTTACTCCATGTACAAAGTTGTCCATGCCACTGTCAATTCATCTACAAGCCAAAATATAGTAAAAGACGTGGCTTAATATTTCTGCCATTAATTAACACTTTGTCTCGCAGCGGGCAAATCTAGAGTGTGCAAAAAGTAATCCTAAACGAGAGACTGATTAAGGTACTAGAGAGTGTACGCATAATCTTATTTATAAATATCTGATATGATCAATATGGGCACTAGGACATTTATCGACCTATCTGGAAAAATTATTTTCCGTAAATGAGCTACCTGCTACTTAAGTCAAACGTGATATCGGAGCACGATGTTCTTCAAAAGTCAATTACACCACGCATTAAAACGCCTTGAGATGTGACTGAAGGCTGTGTACTACTGGATGTACTCCAAACCCAAAGAGAAGTTCCTGCACCTTCTAGTTTTAATCGCGCCAATGCACTTCCAATAACAATCCATGCCGCGATCAGAGAGAGATATGTTGTCCATCTCCTTCGTTTTCTCGGGGGTCCCTCGGTGTGCGTTTGTTCGGGCTTGAGCTCAACCGAGGCCAGGCCAACTTTGGATCGAATCGACCGAACATGCGATTGCAATTTTCTTCGCGGGTTCAAATCATTAGGGCGCACGACGCGTTAGTCTGTTTGTACTCTTTCAGTGCTCTAGAGATAGTATGTCTCCTAGTGCACCATGTTTAGAAATCACATTCTAAGTGAAAACAGTTCGGCTCCAGAACTCTGCCCGGTTTTTTCTTTTTTTGGTCGGAAAACTCTGCCCGGTTCAATCTCATGTATATTGCCGGTTCTTTTGGCAGATGGGCTCTTCGGAGATTTAGGAATAATGGGCCACTCTAAAAGCAAGGGAACCTTTGGGCCTGAAGTTTCATCTAGTGATCCATTTTGGAGGCCATTAAACACTTTGGGAAGAGGGTTTGAGTGGTCATTCCAATAATGCTTACTAAATAGGAAAGAGTACCAAAAAAGTCATAAACTTATTGCATTGGTATCAATTCAGTTGTAAATCTTTCAATTGGACTAATTTAGTCCTAAACATTTTCACATTGGTATCAATTCAGTCTATCCAGCCAATTTAGGCCTAAATTTGCTGACATGGACGCCAGGCGTCTTATGTGGCACAATCGGCGCTGATATTGACAATTTTAAATATTTTTTTTGCATTTTTAATGTTTTTTTTTTCCTTTTTCTTTTTTTTATCCTTCCTTGGGTCAATGGCCATGGCTAGTGACCAGCCACAGGCGAGGGCGTCTCAGGGTGAGGGCTGGACTCTTGCGACCTGAGCGAGGGTCACCCTCGAGGGTCCAACCCTTACCAGATTCGGCGACGACCGCCCTCATCCAAGTTGCGAGGGTCCAACCCTTGTTTGTGGCCGGTCATTAGCCATGGCCACCAGCCACATGCCCAAGGAAGGAGAAGAAACAAAAAAAAAAGAAAAAAACATTAAAATTCAAACAAATTATTAACAAATTTCATATCAGCAATGGTCGTGTCACGTAGGATGGCTGACTCTATGTCAGCGATTTCCAGCCTAAATGATTGGATGGACTGAATTAATATCAATATGAAAAGGTTTATGATTAAATTGGTTCAATTGAAAGGCTTATGACTGAATTAGTACCAATTCAATAGGTTTATGACTTTTTTTGTACTTTTCCCTTGCTAAACATGACATCGATGCTTTTCTTCTTCTTTTTTTGTTTAGGGCACTCGAGAATCTTTAAGCGCCCGACTAATTCTACACCGGAGACTACAGTGAGTGACCTAGCATACAAGGGAGTTACTGAAGCACGTCATCTCGTTATCCACGTCCTTGAAGGTGGCCTCGAGAGAACGAACGACTAACAAGTATCATTATAGTTGGAATCGAAAAAGGGAACAAGCTGTTCGATACTGATTTTCATGTATCTATTTCAGGGATAAGTACATATCAAAAGTCATCTTGCATAAGAGATCGGACTCAATATTACATCGACTCGTCCCATGACTTCCCAAAAATTTTGTTGTGCGTATGTCTTAGCACGTCATGTACCCGGGTAATATGTATTACGGGGTTTCAATTCTATCCTAATCTTTTAAATGTCGAATTGTATCTTATTTCCTCGAACGTAGATCTACTTTTATTAAAAGTTTTTCTCCATTTCTCTCCTTATAAAGCCAATTTACTTACCATGAAAGATCAAAATCTAGCTTTGATCGATTCATATCTGCTTAGTAAATCTTATCTGTCTCCACTTTTTGAACGAAACGATGTCCATTTCAAATTTTGTGGCCCCACGAAGCCAGCGGCGGGCCATGGATAGACACGTCTGGCATCACTTTTGCCATTGAAATGATTGATCTTCGCCGTATGGATGAAGACTATGCCGTCCCAGATTTTCAATGCCTCGGGTCAGAAAATCATTGAGCTCTCATCGAGTCCGGGGTCTACAAAATCGGCGTTTTTGCATCGAAGTCCACGATCAGAAACAAGAAATCTGCTCCAAACCTTATTGGCTGTTCACCACCATTGCAAGCATCAATGTGCAATCATGGTTTCTTGGACTCAAAGCGACTTCCTGGGGTTCTGTGCTTGCATCGAGTATATTGATTGCGGCATTCCTTTGTTTTGACATATGTTTTTTAGGACACGAGTAATGGCTCTAAAAAGGGCGGTGACCAGTGTTTAATATGCACGTTAGGGAAAATGCCATGGATAATATTTAAACTTTGATTAATATGCGATGTTTTCTTTCCTTTTTTTAATTCGTTCAATATAATTTTCAAATCATTTATGAATATTCGATATTTTAGTCCTTTTGTTTAATCAAACAGGGGAGACATAAATTGAAAGTTTAGGGACTATATTATACAATTCGCAAGAATTTAGGTACTTGTGGTAGCCCCCTTATTTGACCATGAACAAATTACTAGTTTAGGTACTCGATTGTATATTTCTCAGTAGTTTAGGGACTTGTGGTGATTTTTTCCCTTGTTTGATCAAACGAGAGGGCTACATTGAATATTCAGGTGGGGATTGCACATTTCGCAAGTTTATGGACATTATCAAACGTTTCGCAACAACTTACGGACCTATGATGGTTTTCTCTCTTACATTGAACATTTAAAGATGGTTCAGGGATCACAATAAAACTAATTAAAAATCCAAAATTAATAGTGCGCTAAAATTTAGGGACTATAAATATCCTTTTTCCTATTCTCTCCTACTGCAATACTTTTTTTTTTTGATCAGATACCGCCGTACTTA
The DNA here is from genome assembly GCF_021117445.2 of Syzygium oleosum. Classification (NCBI taxonomy): domain Eukaryota; kingdom Viridiplantae; phylum Streptophyta; class Magnoliopsida; order Myrtales; family Myrtaceae; genus Syzygium; species Syzygium oleosum. Next base: position 11,436,085 of record NW_026607487.1, read on the forward strand.
ACAATATTGCGAAACATTTAAAGCCTCCATTGCTGATGCATCTACATATATACCAAATTGTACTGGATGGCTAAATCATTGAACAGGGGGGACCCAGAAAACACCAAACGGAAAATCGATTTCAGAATCCAAGAGCAGACCCGGAAAGGGGAAAAGCGAGGAGAGCCAATTCATTGCATCTATCTTCGATTGGACAGTTCACGTTACACGAAGCCGCCTCGCTAATTTTTAAATATAGTGCTAATAAAGACATGAGAACTGGTGTACTATTAAATCGATCTCATTCTTCAAAAAAAAAAAAATCGATCTCATGACACGACACGCAAACTATCTCTGGGTATTTAAATGAGGTCATAAACCAATCAAAAAATGGCATAAATAATTCGTGAATTTTGATTAAATATTTAATGTGATTTTTAAATTTTTAATTTGTTCAATGTGATTTTTGGATTTTCGGTACGTGTTCAATTTAGTCAATGTTTAATGTAATCTAGATTAAAGTCTATGAATCATATTGAATAAATCAAAAGTTCAGAAATCACATTACATATTTGATCAAAATTCAGAAACTATTTATTTCATTTTTCATAAATTAATATGGGACACAACTTCCTAAAGTCGCTTGTTGTGGATCGCATTATCCGGCGACGGTCGTACCAAATTTATTTTTTAATTTTTCTGTGGATGATTGGACCCATGGGGGGCTCTATAGCTGGATTTTCTATGTACGGTTCTGTAAATTTTTCTGGTCACCTGTTTTTGGACAGAAGAAAAGGCGAGCCACAGGAAGAAGAGTGGGACTGCTATTATTGAGCCCGGGGTCGATGTGAGCCCCGCTTAGCGCTAATCTATGTGCTCTTTCTCTGTTGCTTTCAGGCCCCACTAATTGCGCGGGTTTACACATTTTCTATGAGTTAAGGGATTGACCGATTAGCGTAGCCACAATGCTTTTGCGGTGTTTGTGACGAACGAGGCCGGAGATCACGCGGGAGTAGGGATGAGCAAGTCTAGGGTCGGTCCACTTGGAACTTGGAGCTTACTTATCGAAATCGGTTTCTAAACTTTTGGAATCTGGAACCTATTCGTTGGAACCGATTTCCAAATTTTTTGAACATTGAACTTACCTTGTCACAAGTTTCGAGGTCTATTTTAAGGTCTATCCAGGTTCCACCTGTATTCTTAATTGAACGAATACTGTGAATCATTACCTTTAATTATCACCGTTTGTCGCTACAGTCTACTTACCATAACTCATACTTAGACACACGTAAAATATGAAATATTAAGAAAGAAAGTCTCAGTCATGGTATTTCTAGAAATTGAAGCTCAAATTGGTGGTTCCACATTACTCACTTATCATTGGACGCTATTAAATACTGTAAGATTGCGTGAAGATATAAAACAAGAAAATTACATGTTGTAAGTTTTGGGTTCCCGCCTTGCATACCCCGAAACCGAATCGGTTCCCATCGGCTCAGCTCTCCAATTCCCGATCCCACCTTGGAAAATTCGAAAAAAAGGGGCTTGGTGGCTAAACGGCAATTCCTTTTATAAAGGCCAGGAGAGCCATTTGTGTGTAGGATAACATACTTGCCACAAGCCTTATCTTCGTCTTCCCTGATTGGCATCTTAGTCCCTCTTTTTATTTAGTTTGCTGAGGTCCCCACGAAGGGGTATCCTTTTTTAGCAGTGGGACTCACCAACTTGGTGATTTTTGGAACAAAATCTCTGATATAATTGACTATCCCAAGAAACTGTTGGACCTATTTGAGAGGAAGATTTTCATCAGGAAATTTCTGCAATTCTTCAGCAACACGGGGATCGGGATAATATGTCCTGTCCCTATGTGAGAGCGAAAAGAAGAGGGGGGATACTTAGGAGAATGCTGAGCTGGCAACATTCCATCATTAGATGCGACTCCGAATTCAAACACGAAAAAAAAAAAGAGGCGGGGATAAAACAAAGTAGGAAGCCCCCACTCGGCCAAAAGGCCAAAGCTGGGAGATGCCACTACAAAAAAGCAAAGCCGAGGAAAACCCGCAAAAAGAACCCGGGTTCCAATCGGGTCAAATCACCCGCACCGCCACCACCGCGTCGCCACACTCGGGCCTCCCCCACTCCACTTCACTTCACAGGGTGTGAAGTTCACTCCTTTCACCGTTCTCTCTCTCTCTCTCTCTCTCTCTCTCAATCGCCGAGCTCGAGCTCGAGGTCTTCGGCAGATCCAGGTTCGTGCTCCATCTCCGCTCCTTGACTACGGGTTCTGAAGCGAGCGTGTGTAGGCTGTGCAGGCGGGGGTGCCTTTCTGTTCGAGGCGGGAATAGTCGAGCAAGCATAGCAGCGCTTACGCAGGTACGAGCAGAGCAGGTTCCTTCTTGCCTTTTCCCTTTTTCCCCGTGGCCGTTCGGCTCGCGTGAATAGCTTTTAGACGGTATCGACCAGCTCAGGCGAGTCCCACACGTCCTCGTGGGAGGGCGGTTGGGTTGGGTTGGGTGTGGGGGTATTTGCTCTTTCGGAATGGTGCGTTCTCGGCTCTGGTCGGGCTAGTTTTGAATGCCCTGAGGATTTGTCCGGTGACGCGGAGCGGAAGATCTACGCTTTGTAGGTTTTGTGGAGCGGCTTTCGGGTGCCTTGGCGAGCTCTTGTGAAATTCAGTCCGCTCTCCAAATCTGTTTAGCTTGTTACGGGTTTTAAGTTGAGGAGTTTGGGAAGCGGAATGTGGGGAGCTCGATTGGCGGGCTTCGACCCGCTTAGAGACGCCGCCGCGCCCGCGCGATATATCGTTGTACATATGACTGTACGAGGAATCTAGGAGTCTAATCTATCGGCTGAATGAACAGGATTCCAAAAATTTGAAAAAGGATGCATGTGTCGGTGTGCTACTTCTGTTTTTTGGAATGCTTCTGTGTTTCCGATGGCGATGTGTCGAATGAAAGTCTGTTCACGTTCCTGTTCTGACTTGATGCAGGATCCACCCCTGTTCAGGGACTTGGGGACACGGTATTTAGTCTCAGAACAGTCTAACACCTTAATACCTTAAATTATGCATTAAGGAGGAGAATCTCGGGTGTTTGTTCCACGTTTCGAGCATCAAGAGATCGGAATGGAAGAAATTCAGTCCCAGTCGGATAATTACAGGTCTTCATCGTCTTCTGCGAGCAGTCCTGCAAGTAGGGTGCCTTCGAGCAACTTCTTTTATCTGCGAAAGCCCGGTTCTCTTCGACAGCCCATTTCGTTCGAGGATTCCCCAGAGTGGGAGGACACAGATGTCGATGTTAGAGTGGAGGATGGCGGAGACTCCATCCATGTTGCGACCACTCCGGCTTCTCCATCTCTTTCGAAGCTTAATAGCGGGTCCTTGCCATCCCCTCCTTTACCAGAGGGTGCAGTGGGTACGAGAAAGATTGCTGGGGCATCTGTTGTTTGGAGGGACTTAACTGTCGCAATCAAGGGTAAAAGGAAGTATTCTGACAAGGTTGTGAAAAATTCTAGTGGCTATGCATTGCCTGGAACAATGACAGTTATCATGGGCCCTGCCAAATCGGGGAAATCCACTTTATTAAGGGCAATTGCAGGTAGTTACTTTTGATCGATTAGATTAGTGAGGCAGCATATTGAAAATGGTTTTTGACTTAAGAGCTCGAAACTAAACCAGTATCCTCTATGTTTGTTCTTCAGGAAGATTGCCTGATTCAGCCAGAATGTACGGCGAAGTTTTTGTGAACAGGGCCAAATCTCATATGCCTTATGGGTCATATGTAAGTAAATTGTGCTATATCTTGTCATAATGCTTAATTTTCCTTTAGAAGATTTTACTTCCTTGGTATCCTGTGGATCTTTTGTTGATGCACAATCTTGTTTTATTTAGAAACTCTCCTAATAATTACATTAGAATGTCGTCATGTAAATTGTTCAAGTTTGCTAATTGACTGTAGGTACTCAGACAAGCACACTAGGTTTCTCTCGGAACCATTTTCTCGAAAGCTTATCCTTTTGGGAAACCAACAACACCCACTTATGCATAGAGTGTTGACCTTTACAAATACGACTTTCGGACACAGTGTGAGGGGTCTCCTGAATGTAGGCTATGATACTATGTTAACCGTCTACTGTGAAAGCCTGAGCTACCTATCAAACATATCGTATGTCATTTCCGCCGTGGTTGGAAAGTGATACGTTGATGTGTGCCCCGTGATAGAAGATTAGTTTACCAGCCAAAGATACTTTTGCTGTGCATCATGAGATTTCTTCCATTCTATTGCCTTTACGCAGCGTTAGATAATTTGCTCATCCGGAAGTGGCATTCTGTCCAGTGATTCTATTTTATGCCTAGCATCCTGAAGGTCCCTTAGCTTTGTCTTCATATTTCCGCAACTTCTACTTATTTGTTCAGAGCCTTTTTCCATCTTGGAAGGCCAGATTCAAGAACAAGTAACTTATCTTGCAAAGGAATTCTCGAGTGTATTCGCTATCTTCTGGTTTACCATATTGGTTCTTTTTCTTTTTGTGAGGGAATGTGACTGTCTTTTACATTTCTGAATGGTGTTTCTTCTTTTAAGGTTTAATGTTTCTATCATGAGGATAGATTTTGATATCTTTCTTTTTTTTTTTTAAATTGGTCGCAGGGCTTTGTTGAGAGGGAAACCACTCTAATTGGATCCCTTACTGTTCGAGAGTTCTTGTACTACTCAGCATTACTTCAACTACCAGGTTTCTTCTGTCAGAAAAGGAGTGTTGTGGAGGATGCAATACACGCTATGTCTTTGGGTGACTATGCCAATAAGCTGATTGGTGGTCATTGTTATATGAAGGGCTTGCCTAGTGGCGAAAGAAGACGTGTTAGCATTGCCAGGGAACTTGTGATGAGGCCTCATATTATGTTCATAGACGAGCCTCTTTATCATCTAGACAGGTAGTTTCTTTATTTATTTATTTATTTTGGGGGGGGGCTGTGTGAATGGAGTTTGTCTTATTTGTGTTCAATTGATCTCTTTAGTGGATTTTGGAGCTCTCGTGATGTACAATAATTTCAGAGAGGGAAAAATGATCATCGAAAACAGTTTTTGGAACATATATTAAGCTCCACAAAAAGTAATTTGTGTCAAAGATTTTGTTATGCAGCATCGTGCAACAGAGAGCACAAGGTTCTTAATGCTACCGGGTTATTAAGAGGTGCAAATATCTAGATATACTAAATACCAACTTGATTCTGTTTTTGATATTTTGCAAACATGCGCAGTTTCATTAGATTATTGCTCTAGATGATTCTAGTCAGTGGTAAAATCATATTGTGAGGAAAGTTTTCTTGTCAACATCAACATGGTTTCTCATTTTTAGGGTGTGCCTCGTGCATGCAATGTGTATGTAATTTTATATTGGTTGATATGTGCTTGTTGAGGGTTTCCTTGTTGCATTACTTGACTCCAGGGTGCAATGATCTCAAGTTCATGATTCTGTTTTTATCCCCTACAGTGTGTCTGCGCTTCTCATGATGGTTACGTTGAAGAAACTTGCAAGCACTGGGTGTACCCTTATATTTACTATTTATCAGAGCAGCACTGAAGTATTTGGCCTCTTTGACCGGATATGCCTGCTTTCAAATGGAAATACTCTATTTTTTGGAGAAACATTGGCCTGCTTACAGGTAAGCTACATATTAGATTTTTAATTCCCTTTTCTATGTGGTTTATCAGGAAGATAAAGTGAGCTTTTTGCCTTAAGGTGTGCGAAGAGAAAATTCCTTGAATAAATCTTGATAATTCTATGTTAGGATAGAAGTTGAGATCTTGTGATGTTGGACTGTAAAATTTCAAAATCTGTTTATTGCCTTGTTTACTTTGCTAAATTAATCTCTCTTTTCTTATTGAAGCACTTCTCCAATGCTGGATTTCCATGCCCGATAATGCAAAGTCCTTCCGATCACTTCCTACGTGCAATAAACACAGACTTCGACAGGATAATTGCGATGTGCAAAAACTGGCAGGTACTTGTTTTTGTTCTTGCTGTTGAATGACGAGTCTTCATCTGCTTTTAGTGATTGATGGGAGTGGAATGATTCTGTGTCCAGTGGAGATTAGGCCTTTATGATTTGGAATGATATCTGTTTGAGAAGATGAGCATTGCCTTGCTGTGTTTTCTGTCCTTATTCCATTAATCCAGCAGTTGTATTCTATTTTTGCGTGAGAGAAACTGAAATTTTGGCACGCAGTCATTTTCAGCCTCTGTTTGAACGTTATGTGCGTGGTTGGCAGGATGACCATGGCGATCTCTCTTCAGTAAATATGGATACTGCTGTGGCAATACGCACCCTTGAAGCAACTTACAAAACATCAGCCGATGCTACTGCAGTTGAGACAATGATATTAAGACTCACCGAGAAGGTACACATACATGTCTTCTGTTTGTCGCATCGTTTCTTAATTTTTTGATGGTAGTTGGTACAGTTTTTAGCAAGCTTGGTTTGTAGTTACTCCATAGTGAAGTGAATCAATTCTTTGCACGAGTAATGTCAACGCATGATATCTGAAGAAAGCTACACATCAAATGGCAATGCTTAGCTTCTTTTTTTGGCCAAAAGGTGTGTGTTTGACTTCACTCATAAACTTAACTGGACAACCATCAATCCGTGATCAACAAAACAATCTTTTTGATTTTCTCTCCACATACGGTAAATGATTGAAGTGTTTCTTTGTAAGTTGTACACTATATCAGGCTGGTTGTGGAATGCTTTATCTTCGTCCCCTAATGCATTGTCAGCAATAGTAATTTTCTTCAGTAACAAAAGCTCATGGTACTGGCAGCCTTAGGTTGCTTTTTCTTTTTCTTTTAGCAATAGCAAAAGGAGAGAACTGTTTGCTCTACTTTGTCTTATCATGCTGTGCTGCTTATTTTAGTGGCGTTGCAATCTTCCTAGTATGATAGACTTGAGCACTTGTGGTTTCATGCTCATCGTTTAAGAGCTGGCGTGCATGCTTTCTGGTGATTTTTGTTGATTTTTTTCTTGTCAGAATCTTCTTGTCTGCTTAACTAAGTAAGTTTTTGCAGGAAGGTCCAACTCTAAAAAGCAAGGGAAAAGCTAGCTGTGGTACCCGAATTGCTGTTCTGACATGGAGATCATTACTTATCATGTCAAGGGAGTGGAAATATTATTGGCTCCGCTTGATTCTTTGCATGCTTCTCACACTCTGTGTTGGCACAGTTTTTTCTGGCTTAGGACATTCGTTGTCTTCTGTGGGGGTGAGTTCCCTGAAATTGTGGATTTATGTTATCTGGTTGCATTTCAATGTCCTTTGGAAATTGATCAGATTTCTCATCTCACAAGGAACCTTTTTGCTTTGTGGGCTATGCTTGTGTTATTCTCTTGGCCCACTGCCATTTATTGCTCTCTGAATGTTTAAGATTTGGAGTCTACTTTCGTGCTTCCCTTCAAATGACATGCTTGTTTTCTACTAATTTCTTTTGTTTTTTTGGCTAATCTCTCATTCTGCAGACTAGGGTTGCAGCAATATTTGCGTTCGTATCATTTGCTTCCCTCCTTAGCATTGCCGGAGTACCGGCACATATTAAAGAAATCAAGGTAATACTAACTTCAATGTCCATAAGCTTCATCTGGCTTATCTGGAAAATCCACCTTGATATGATATATTGAGGAACCAGAATACATCAACTTGCCTGACCATATCATACACTGTTAATTTTTGAGAACAGGATGATATAGTTCATCTCTATGATAATGCGTATTTACCTGCCTAGTTGACTTCTGTTCCTGTAAGGGTTGTTGCAGGTTCCCCTTGCCTTTTCTCTGTCTTTCAGGCATGTGATTTTTTCCCCCTTTATTATAGCTGTTGAGCTCATGGCATGTTATTAGCATGTGTGAAAATTTACAGCTGATTCGGGAGATTTGTATGGGATGAATGTCTTGTCAGTGAAGGCTGCATGGTGTTAGGACATGATTCACTGATTTCTCGTATTACCTATTGGAACAATTGTACTTTTATGATGTCATTCACCTTTATCTCGATTTCTTTTATCTCAATAATGACCCCTCGATCACATGGCATAATCAGATTTTAGGGCATAATATAAAGGATCTATTCTTGCCATGATAGTGTTTCGGTGGGATGAATGCTGAAAGCTGTATGATGAAATCCAATCGGTAGTATCGGGCCCCTTGGCTATTTTTCTAAAGAGAAGATGAATCTCTATGATTGTGAAAAAAAGTACCCTATTGGAAGTTGGTTAATTTTTTCAAAAAATCAGTTTGTCCATGTTTATTTAATTATTCAGAAAACTGCCTTTCGTATCTAAGTAACAATTAATTACTTTTTAAATTATTTTAATGATCTGACAACTATATAAATTCCTTGATGTGCCATCACAATAGGAGACCTCATCATGTGATATTGTGATTTCAACCACACTTCATTTCAGAAATAATTTAATCAGCAGGTCACATATTTAATTGAGAGATATAAATGGTCTCTTTGTATGCTAAAAAGAAGCCACCCTTGATAGGGACACTATTAAGGTTTATGGGTTGGTAAGATTCTCAAGTGGTGCTAATTGGCAAAGATTAGATACTCGATGGTCCAACTATTTGAATCAGTGTTGCTCTTTTGGCAAGAAATTTACAGATTGACTTGTCCATCTGCTTTAATTTGGCATCCTCAAACACTGTTGCTTTCTTCTGTGCAGATATTTGCCAGTGAAAAATCGAATCAACATTCTGGAGCGCTGGTGTTCTTGTTTGGGCAACTTCTTTCCAGCATTCCTTTCCTGTTTCTGATCTCCATCTCGTCAAGCCTCGTCTTCTATTTCCTTATTGGTCTACAAGATGAGTTCAGCTTATTGATGTACTTTGTGCTGAATTTCTTCACGTGCCTCCTTGTGAATGAGGGGCTAATGCTGGTAGTAGCTTCTGTATGGCAAGATATTTTCTGGAGCATCTTGACATTAGTATCCATACACGTGAGTTGGTTCTATCAAACTTCTGTCTTGATCTTTCCTGTGATTAATTCGACATAAATTGATGGGAAAAGGCATGGCTTTTCTCCTCTCCTTTTGGTATACTGCTCAATGTCCTGAAGGTATGCCTTATCATGGTGGATGAGACAAAGAAAGATGTTTTTTTTTTGGTAAGGTGACAAAGAAAGATGTTGAATTGGTCACCAAATTCATAAATTGCTGTTATGCTCGTGGAGCATTCTATTATTTTGTACTGTGCTCAAGTTTCTAGGCCGGAATAATGACTTACGTCTCTTTCTTGTCAGGTGGCAATGATGCTTTCTGCTGGCTACTTCAGAATCCGAGATGCTTTGCCTGGACCGTTATGGACTTATCCAATATCCTACATTGCCTTTCATACCTACTCTATACAGGTAGAAGCAAAGATGAAACTGCTTAACAATAGTTTTAAAGTTCCATTTTGCGCAAGTGACCAACCTTAGCACTCTTCCTCTCCACTTGATACCATGGAAACACTTCTATCTGCACAAAATTTTCCTGCTTGATGTTCAGCGAAAGAAGGAGAAAAAAACAATTTCCGCTTGATGCTTTCTTGGATATTTGGTTCACATTGTTCTGGCTAGGGAAACGCTTCATATATGTAACATGTTGGCTCTGGATCGAATCAAATTGAGTTTGTGGGCATATTTGACGCCGTTCTTGCTAAGTAATTCATGTTATTTTATTGGATAGGGTCTCCTGGAAAACGAGTACCTAGGGACTTCTTTTGCTGTGGGGCAGGTGAGGACGATTTCTGGTTACGAGGCTCTCCAGAACACGTATGACATATCTCGTGACAGTAATTCCAAGTGGGAGAATCTTCTAGTGCTGTTTGTCATGGCAGTTTTTTATCGAATTTTATCGTTTTTTCTGTTGCAATTTTGCATAGGAACGGGCACATCGGTGCGTAAAATTTTCCAGTGTAAACGGGACACGAGCAACACGAGATGAACTGTACAATAAAATTTTTGTCTGCTATTGTTTCTGCTCTGGTTTCTTCATGATATCTCGCTTTTTGAAGCTCGCCGACTCATTAATTTGGCAAGACCCTGTCAGGCTCATATTGTTCGAAAGGTATTTTATTCTCCACTTATCACTTTTGCACTAATGGTACATTTTGAGCATTACAAATGTATGTCTGGACGGAGAAGGGCCAGTGACAACATGATCGATCTAAGCACCATCGGAAAGATGCTCCTTTTGATGAATCCTATCCTTTATGTCTGCGAGAAACTGATCGAAATCTTTGGTCGATGAACCATCAGCCATCAATGCTTCCTCCAGCTTCTTCTTCACTGCCCCGACCGCATTCTTGAATTCGCTTCCTGATTCTTTGCTCATAAGCCGGACGATTTTCTTGGCGACTTCCTCTCGAGTGGTCTTGTTCCGATTGCTCAAATTCAATCCGATTCTCCAATCGTCAACCACCAGCTTCCTATTAGTGAACTGATCAGTCAACAGAGGGAAGCACAACAATGGCACACCAGACCAAATGCTTTCCAATATTGAGTTCCACCCACAATGGGTCAAGAACCCGCCTATTGCCGGGTGGCTCAACACTGCATTTTGACGGCACCAAGGTATTATGATTGCCCGGTCACCGAGTTGCTCTTTGAATCCATCGGGCAGCGGATCGATGTTGTTGGAGCTCACAATGTCGGCCCGGAGCACCCAAACGAAGTCGACCTCGCTGAGCGAGAGTCCATGGGCTATCTCCACTAGGTCCGCCCTCGACAGATGGGCATAGCTCCCGAACGACACGTAGAGGACCGAGCCCGGGGGCTTGGTGTCGAGCCACTGGGTGCAGTCCGACTCGGGCCACAGGCTCGTGGCCACGTCGCTCGTGGTGAAGCCCTCCGGGAACACAGGCCCAATAGAGTAGAAGGGCTTCCGGGCCTGAAGGGCTGACACGGTGCTGGGCTCGAGCTCGCGGACGGTGTTGCAGAGGATGAAATCCGCCGCTTTGACGTCCCGGAAGGCGTTGAAGATGATCTGGTGACAGACGGATGACGGGTGGCTCTCCTGGAGATACGACGTCATGTCCTTCGGCTCTAGGGACTCCACTCCTGGTATGTAATCTATTGGATCCTCACGACAATCTGATCAGGTAAAAAGCTGTTAAATTCAATTACGCTCGCACGCCATCAGAAAAAGAAATGCTGATAGATTTCGGACTTCATGTTTATGTATAATGCTTAAATTACTTTTGACCTTGCAACATGCACATGCACGTTAGAGAGAAATTATAGCAACGATCATAGCCATGCAAAGAGAGAATGTAGAATAACCCTGGCAAGCAAAGTGGCCATTGATCCGAAGGAGATCCAAGTGATAATACAACGTGAACACCAGTGCGGGCTCCGTCCAGAACGAGACGTATAACAGCCCGAACTTCTTTGCCACTTTTGATGGCCACACGAAGAACGTGTCCGCGATCAGGCAGTTGACCCTCTTGCCGGGCATCGCGACGATGTTCCCCACGACCTCCTCCACGTGCGCCGAGAACACGTGCAGGAGCGACGCCATGAACTGGTCGTGGTTCAGCGACCGGTCGAACCGCACTGGCAAGCCGTCCGACATGGTCGTGTACCGTATGTCGAGCCCCGCTCCACGCACGTTGGCGAAAATGTCGTAGGAGCCGTCGCTCTCGCCATCGCCATCATGTTCCTGACCAAGGGCTTTGAGGGTCTGGTGGTGGATGGATTGGGTGTTGATGAAGGTGACGGCGAAGCCCCTCGAAGCAAGCTTGATCGCCAGGTGCACGGACGGGTTGACGTGGCCCTGGAGAGGGTAAGGAATGATGATGGCGTGAGGTTTCCTATCGTTGTCTGCCATGCCGTTCCCCCAAAACAAAGAGAACTAGAGCAAGTGTATGAGTTTTGCGTGAGCGCTTGAGAACGTTTTTAAGGATGTTTGAGGTTTGTTTGAGGATGATTGAGGTTTTCTATAGCCGAAGGATTCGGCTGATTTGTGGCTCGCTCACTTGTTTCCTTTGAGAACAGAAAATCTGCGGGCATTCGCTCGTGACTCCCGGCACGCCATACGATTTCCCAATGAGGGTTTTGCCCGAGAATTTCATGCACGGTTTGACATTCCAAGCTTTCTCATCGGAAGAGAGATGTCCTGAGTGATTTATAATTGAACACCCAGTTGTTATCATTTTGTGTGGGTATTTAATTACTCCTTTTGACCGATCAAAAAAAAAAAAAAACTCCTTTTGAGAACTTGGTCCATGTAGAACGGATCGGGTGGTTACAGATGGTATCAGAGCAAGACCCCTCCAGTAGGTGTCTGGTTTGTGGATAAACTAGGCCCATACTCGATCCGGCGAGGGGGGACTGATTGCCGGGGCAGGAAGGTTTAGACAAGATCCGGCGCTAGGTAGAATTCTAGGATGACGGAGGGGTGAGAATGGCCTGTTTCAGATATGGATAGGAGAAATATCGCTAGTTGATATGGGCCAACATGACTAGGACATCATCTCTTTAAGAGAGGGAGTTTGTGACATATAGAGATTTACATGGGATAAGAGAGGTCCTGTTGAGTAATCGATGAGTAAGCATCCACCCTTGAATGGTCATCATCTTATGTATTACTCAGAGTATTTCTTTTGTGAGTTTGGTTCACGTGGAATGCACCGTCGTGATTGTTCGTGACCTATTATATGTTTGTGGAAGTTGATGTAAGTTAGTGTACTTGTGAATGTATTAAGATATTTTCAGACAAAAAAAATGTATTAAGATATTTAGTCAACTTTATATATATAAAGTGATTTGAGCAATTTATCACGTAATTGTTGTATATTTCAATAAGTTTTAAAATATGGTTAATACCATGAAAAACCCTAAATTTGTACACCTACGATAAATTTATCCTAAATTAATTTTTTGACCACCAAAAATCCGAAACTGATACACCTGTGACAAATTTCCCCTAAACTAATTTATTGACCACCAAAAACCCTAAACTGGTACATTTGCAACAAATTTAGCTTCCGTTAAATTGAATTAATATTATGAAAAATCACAAATCGGTACATTTGTGACGGTAGAATCCCAAACCGGTACATCTGTCAATTGCCACGTGTCATCCAACTCAGAAATTTGACAGTAAAATTTAATGAAAACTAACGGAGGGTAAAATTGTCACATGTGTACCAGTTTGGGGTTTTTGATGGTCAAAAAATTAGTTTGGGATAAATTTATCACAGGAGTACCAGTTTGGAGTTTTTTGTGGTATTAACCTTAATGAATTATATGGGTCTCATGTGAGATCCACATGGACAAAGAGATTCCAATAGATTGTATTCACAAAAAGCAAGAATTAAAAGGTGACTTTCGATAATTTAGAAGTTGTAGCATGGATGAAAATTGTCAATGATAAACATAAATGTGATGCAAGTGAAAGCTCGAAAATTCGATATGAACAAATTATATATCCATCGGAATGAAAAAAATACATGCACGTTGTCCTATGGCTTGTCAAGTTGTTATTGCAATTGAAACTATGGATTTGCATACATCACATGACAAACTGACAATAGAATTACTAGTCGGAAATTTTAAGTGGTTGTAATTCAAAAGCGCGACGCATGTCATTCACTAAATAACAATTGTCTACATAACACGGATTCACACAAACAAACATGGAGTCTGTCTATACTTCATTCTCATTTACAAACTTTATCACAAGTGGAAAAAGGTTCCTATATTTGCGGGGAAATCGTCCAATCGGTCTTAAACCTATTATTCGAGATGTCAATTCAGTCCTAAATATTTTAATTTTGTTAATTTAGTTCTAAACATTTACGTGAAATTCCAATTTAATCCTTTCGACCAACTTTTGCCGGAAATCGCCGACGTGACGTAAGGACGGCTGGCTGGCGATGAATGGACCTCCATGCCAGCAATTTCCGGTGAAAATTGACCGGAAGAAAGGCTCATGGCTAAATTAAAAAGTTTAGAGTTGAATTTGTATTCACATAAGAAGTTTAAAATTGATGGGGCAATTTTTCCAATGCATTACGCGTATAACCCAATTTTTGGGGTCAATGTGGTCCATATCCCCACTCCGCACTCAACGAAGAATACGAAATGAAGAGAATATCCACGGCACCTACTGTTTGGAAAAAAGAGCGGTAGATTGTTTGGTACATTCAACCCGCCCTAAATAATCTGTGGACCTAAGTTTTTCGCAAAGGAATATTACTTCCTCTATCTTCCCTCTTTTTTGTTTTATCTCGTCGAATACACATATCTATCGTTTCCGTATTTGTCCAAATTGATGTCATTTTCATAGTGTAATTTCATTATTTTATCCCGCCCCCCCCATTTTCTTTTGTTTCGTCTGTCTCTATCGACCTCGAAAATCATATTCACAATATCAGGTTTCGAGCTCACGTTACACACGTGGGTACGATTACAACGGGGGGTTTCCGCGGTGTTCCTACCCGTGAAGCCGGTTCATGGGATTGTCCTTATGTTGACCATGCGAAAAAACCACTGAAAGCGACCTAGATGAGCAATAAACACCGCGACATAGGATTAGACATAGCCACGGTTCGGAACCGGCTGTTCCGGTTCGTGGCCATGTATGAACCGGCGGTTCCGGGCCGGTTCTGGTTCCGGCCCGGTTTGGAACCGGCTAGTAAAAATTAAAAAAATAAATTATGAAATAAAAAAATTATGAATTATCAAATTATGAAATAATGAATTATTCAATATAAAATGTAATCAAAATGTACATTATAATCAAATTTAGGGAAAAAAAGAGTTTCTCCACTTATCTGCAGTTTTTTTTTTTGAACCGGACAAGGAACCGGCGGTTCCGGGCCGGTTCCAAAATTGTTGGAACGGGAACCGGGCCCGTAGGCCATGGGCCGGTTCCGGTTCCGAACTGCGGGCCCGGTCAACGAGCCGGTCTCGGGTTTGATCCGGGCCGGTTCCGGGCCGGAACCGGCCCGTGGCCATGTCTAGGATGACTCGCTCTTCGTAATCTGTCGAATATTTGACAATTCAAAGGTTTGGTTTCTTCCCGCGGTCGTTGGGGCTCGCTCGCTGACGGAGGTGGGGCCAAAACAACCGCGTGGCCGTGCCAGCGTATAGAGATCCGCCACGTGGAATTTCCGCGTAAGACCTCTGCCACGTGGCGACCTCCTTCTTCAACAACCAAGAACACGCCGCGGTGACAAAACGAGGAGGTGGAGAAGAGAAATCCCTCAAGTTTTTTCTCGCCGTCTTCCTCTGGTTCTTCTCCTCCCCATGGAGGATTCTCCGAGCCTCTTCGACCGTTAGGCGCCACCGACACCGCCGCCGCCGCCGCCGCCGCCGCCGCCGCGCGAGCTGAGAGCTCGGGGGGACGGCAACAGATGGCGCCGATCGCCGCGGTCTCGTCGCTGATGAACGGCGAGCGAGCGGTGGTCCTGCTCTTCGTGCTGCGCGTCGTCACCTCCCTCCCTCTCCGCCTCCTCCCTCACGGCCTCGCCCTCTGCCTCCTCGCCGCCGCCGCCTCCTACGTCGAGATTCGCCTCGAGAACTCGTCTTCCCTCCCCCAATTCAAGACCAGGTTAAAATTCCCGCGGCTCTCTCAAATCCTTCTGATTTTCCCCTGTTCTTTTTAATTAAAAAATGAAATTTTGTGGGCTCGGATATGATGATTTAGCTGTTCTCGCACTTCAATTGTGCTCTGCGCGGTTTCTTGAGGTTTAAGTTGATCGAATTTCAGTTGAAAATTTCCTTTGAGTCTGGAGCATCTGAACTTACATTTACTACAGCCGTTATCGTTTTGTCAGTCTGTTGAACCTTAGGCTACTGAAATTGTCAGGCAGTCGGCTTGCGCTTGAATTGTGTTTATCATTTGCGGAGACTTTACAATTTAAGGGTGATTAAGTCCTGTTATAAGATGCTTTAGTTGTGTTAAGCGCCATTTCCGAAATCAATTGATTCGAAATTGAGTCGAAATCTTCAAGTAGGAGCACCCGAGGCAGCACCAGATATAAGCTTATAATGGAAGTTCTGCTTCACTTTTGTTTTGACAACTGAGTTATTGTAAGTAGTCAGGATGCAATTGACGAATGGTTGGGCTGTGTGTTTCATTTCAGGCCCGGTGCCTCATCTGGAATACTCTTGGGGGCAGTTACTCTTCCTACTGTCTTGATCTCAAAGTTGATACAGCTATCTAGGGCAGTCTCACTCCACCAAGTTAGCTATGAAGGTATAAGCATTATGTCACCATAGCTTCTCTTTGCATTACGAGACACGTCACACATTCCTTTTGTTATTAGCTGTGCTCTGGCACAATAGCTGATTCATCCTTATCCTCAATGACTGCTGAGAAGTGACAAGTAATCATTAACTCTTCCATTTTGTTGCAGATTTTGAATATTTGAAAATGCTATACTGGGCTGCATCAGTCAGCTCCTTTGGTGTGCTTGTTTTCCTTTAT
Source organism: Syzygium oleosum (assembly GCF_021117445.2). Lineage (NCBI taxonomy): Eukaryota > Viridiplantae > Streptophyta > Magnoliopsida > Myrtales > Myrtaceae > Syzygium > Syzygium oleosum. The sequence goes on from NW_026607487.1 coordinate 11,452,531, forward strand.
TCAGCTCTGCAGCATTCACCCGACAAGGCCTATCCCACTTCCTCGAATATCCAGTCTAATTCAAAGCTCATGTCATGTTGCATTGGCCTCTATGCTGCATTGTGTTGTGTCTCCCTTGCCATTATGTCTAACTTCGGTAAGTATGTCATCAAAGATCTCCATCAACCTCTTGCTCTTAGCTGTTGTTGAATTTTCAGAAGATCAATTTACGGGTACTATTTATCTTGCGCATACTTGTGTGGCTTTTAACATAAGCACTGAACAATCATATTCATAGTACTGCCTGAGTTGGCGTGTTTGTATGACTTAGGTTTAAATATGGCATCTTTTTGCTGATCAGCTACAGATGCCTAACGTTTTGATGCTTTCATGGTTCCTTTGCAGGTTTGCAACTTGCGTTCAACTTAGTTTGGGTGGTCTGTCATGGATTCGCAGTGGTGAAACTAATTCAGCATCTTCTGAATACTTTTCCATCCTGTGCTTCTGTTGGTATGCATTTTGTCCAGGCCTCTGGCAATCACCCTTGACCAGTGAAGTTTACATTTCTGTCTCTTAGTCGGCCCTAGCTTTGAAGACAATTGAGGGTAGAATGTTAGAGCAGTAGAGTTTAGTGGCTCAGTCATGGGCAGAGACCAACCCTGTGGATGCATCAATATGGGGAATGGCTGGGGTAGAGTAGAGATGTCCTAAGATTCTAATGGTTTTGGTGAAATATTTGTTTCTCTTCTTGAAATTTTTAGTTCTGTTATGTCTTTTCAGGTGAAGCCCTTTTGTTGAGTGCCGGGATAGTTCTCTACTCTGGTGACATGCTGGCGTGTACTTTCACAAAGGTTGGGATTCTTTTCTTTTACAAAGGTTTTTTCAGCCTATGGAGAATTCGGATCTTTCTTTTGCCATTCCTGGCAACTTGCATGACTACTAGTATCGGATCATTTGTAACCACTTTACTTTCAACAGGTTAATGAAGGATTTGTTTCTTTCGATTTGGTTTCTCCATGGTATTCAACAAATAGAAGTGAGAGGAGCATAATCATCCAGGTATGATGGATGGGTGTTTGTGCGCCTGATAGTTTCTGGTCTGGAGAGATATTAATTGGATATGTTCTTAATGCAGAGCGTGCTACTTGCCCTTCTTGTTTTTCCACTTGTTTTCAAATTGCTGCTGCGACTTTGGGAACACCCTTCGACCATGACCTCTGATTCAAGGGCACCGAGTGAAGTTAGAAGATCTCTCTTATTCTTTGGATCCCTTGCATGTGTGTTGATGGTTATCGCCCCTTCTTGGATGCAGTTTGCTCGAGATTTTCAGTCCCATCCTTTTTTATGGTAATAACTCTCTTGTGTTGCCAGTCTCCTATGAGTTGCTGCACGTACTCTAAATTTTAAACAGCACAGTCTGGGTTTTGTCTTTTCCTTTCTTCCGTCCCCATTTGTAGACAACCCTTTCTTTTTTGGGGGTTGGGTTCTTGATTCTAGACAGTGGCTGATCACTGTTTATGGTTTACACACAGTATAAATCATTCAGCTTCATCTCATGGCCATATGTTCTTATTCTTGAATGTTTTGTGACTGCAGGGTCTTTTCATTTGTTTTCGGGGAACCGGTGAAAAGACTATCGCTGTGTGTCTATTGGGTGTGTTTGATATATGCATCAGTTATCAGGTTTTACAACATTTCGAAGAATAGCAAGGTTGAAAGAATACTGCTCCGGAAATATTACCATCTGATGGCTGTTTCGATGTTTTCCCCTGCTCTTATCTTCCAGGTGATTTGGCTTTGAAGCAGAATTTGTTGTCATTTTCACAGTAATCCCGTCATCTCCATTCTACTTGCAGTTTGTTTTTCTAATACTTACTGATGACTTTGCCATAACTGTCAGCCTGAGTTTCTTGATCTTGCATTTGGGGCAGCTTTGGCAGTCTTCCTGATCTTGGAAATAATTCGAGTAAGTACATGAGATTTTGGACTCCTTATGTTTGCCTGATTCTTGTCCTTTTGTCTATATTCCTTAACATATATCCAGTGATGTATTAAAGCTTATGTCTGTAATCTGTATGATATGAAGCTGGAGACAGAGAGTGAGGATTCTCCATTCAGTCAATTGGCCGTGTTTTAAAATGAACCATGTAAATAAGAATGTGCACCTATTCTGTCTGTCTACATCCTTTTTATGGTTCATCTGTTTCTGTTTTCGAAATTAATTGGTTGCCCATAGTTTTGCAAATGTATAAATTATACTCTATAGCCTCTTTCAACGGAGTTGTAATAACTTTCAGACCCTGCTTTCTTATTCAGGTTTGGAGAGTATGGCCTTTGGGAAAACTTGTTCATCAGTTCATGAATGCTTTCACTGACCACCGTGACTCTGATCTTCTTATTGTCAGGTGGAATTTCCTTAAAGCTTAAATTTCTGGTTCTGTCATGCAATAGAGGTAACTTTAGCTGATTTTGTGTCATTTGCCTGATAATTAGCCATTTTTCGCTATTATTGGGATGTGCTCTACCCATATGGCTGTCTTTTGGATACAACGATCGCCCACTTGCTCCTTTTGCTGGAATTTTGAGCCTTGGAATCGGAGATACTATGGTGAGGGCATATGACTTTGTATATGTTTATAATGTATTATTTCCTCATCCTTTCATTATAATAAAATCTACTTGATTTTGAATTTCCAGTATAATTAGTTACTAAATCATCATGATAGACATATGAGCTTAATCACCGGGTGCAGCCTGCTGAAATTAGTCATATAGGTTCAAAACTGAACTAAAAGCATGAGATCTTCCAAATTGAATCTAGAACTGAATGAAATGAGTAAGTTCACTGGATAAGGTGATGGTAACAGACAAATCCTGGGAAGCCTAATTTTCCTTTTTTCATTTGGGCGAACCAAGCCCAGTTATCTATTACACCATCTTTATAAGTTGCTTATTTACAATAATCATCTATTTGTGCATCTGGTGTGAAATGTGGAAGCATGTATGTTTAGAAGTTATCCAATGCTGGGATGTTACCGTATTTTATCTACTCAGCATTCTGCAATTTGGCTATTCAATTCATTTTACATTTATATTCAGGCTTCGTTGGTTGGTCACAAATATGGGGTTCTCAGGTGGAGCAAAACTGGCAGTAAGTATTCTTATTGATTTGGTTGCTGGCTCCTTGTTGAGGTAACTGACGCATGGAACCTACTATTTATTCAGAGAAAACAATTGAGGGTACTGCAGCTGGTATAACTTCTGTCCTGGTTGCCTGTTCTGCTCTCCTTCCACTTCTGGCATCGACGGGTTATGTTCTGACACAGGTCTCTCTCTCTCTCTCTCTCTCTCTCTCTCTGTCTCAGCTTGTATGCATGTGTGCTTGTACGTACTCTCATGACTAAGTGCGCTGTGCACACACAGATGGCTCTGCAAATACAGAGACAGGGTGCCTTCTCTTTTCTGTGCCTTAGAATTACTGGCTAGAGAAGGGGTAGTAGACTTCTCTATTTTGAATGATCTTTTAGAAGTGAAATGTTCAGTAGAGTGGTAATTCTTTTACATACCCACAAGGATCAGCATGGAAAGTCCATGTGACTGCAACCGTGTGTTCTGCATATGGGTATAATTGTCACTGCTGAGAGCATTTTGTTGTTTGCTGGGAGATTTTGAGTATATGGTATCTTTCAGGTTCCCGCCTTCTTTGTACTTAGTAGCAATGAAGTTGTGCTTCACCTCTGATGTTAGTTTCCAAAATTGCGCAGCACTGGTTCTCTCTTCTCCTGGCTGTAACTGCGAGTGGTTTGTTGGAGGCCTACACGGCACAATTGGACAATGCATTCATCCCATTAGTCTTCTATAGTCTCCTCTGTTTGTAGATGCAGCTTTTTCTCTCCTTCCAGAAAGATGCCCGATGAAAGCAAGCTTTGGAGCAGTGTGCTTGAGCTCGCGCACGTATTTTGTAGATACTCGACCCCTCTCTTAGGTAGATACTAGTACTACTAACAATTCATGTTGTGTCCCCTAGATAGGTATCAAACTAACTCTTTTAACACTGAGAGCATCCATACAACATCGAATACCCGCATTTCCGGAATCGAAGCATTGGAGACATCATTCATTCTTTCGAGTTTTAGAGACGGGCGGGGTTCTTCTTTTTATTCTTTGTGTCTTGGCTATGGGGAATCTGATGTAATTCCTGTGTCATATGATGTCCAAATAAGAAATCAATAGATGGCATATTTGCCTTCTCACTGTTCAGTCTGTTCTGTGTTCCTCATATCTGATATCAGTATCTTACCTTACGGCCATCTCCTGACTCTCCGGATTATCGTTTTAATAGCATACCACAGCATCCAATGAACAGACGAGCATAATTATAAGATTAGACTTTAGTAAAGGTCCGATTATTTCTGTGGCCGACGAAATTGTGGATCCATGGAAAATAATAGTTGGGTGGACCAAGTGCTCACTTGCCTTCGGGCTTTGACATGTCCAGGTCACATGCACTTTTCTACATTAGTGGAGCCATCATGAACACCGCCCCAATAGCCAAATTTCATGCATTCATTCAGCACCTCAGGACCTTAACCGCAGTGCACTATGAGGTGACCGGAGCAAGACCGCAAGCTGGGCTCGATGGTTTGTAATTTCTACTTGATTTGCACCATTCGCTTGCTTTCCATGAACTCGCAAGTATGGGATGATAGCCAAGTATGCAATGGTGACGACAACATAGCGATAGCAAAAGACAGGTCACATCTCGTGGAGCAATCTCTTTCCTAGCTCTCAAATCCATAAGAAGAAGAGGTGACATCTCGTGAAGCGATCTCGTTCTTAGCTCTCAAATCCATAAGAAGGAGAGGCGATGATTAAAGTGATCGACGTATAATGCGGAATCCAAAAGCACTCGACATTTCCTTTTCTTTACTCGATAAGGAAAGTCATCGACATCAGGAGGTAAAACTTTTGAGTCTCTTCCCCGTACGATATTTCTATTTTTGCCAATCGGATCGGACCTTTGAGCAGATCTAAGCAGTACTACAATGACTACACATGCGACTTGGCAATAAGGGCGGGCTATCATCATCGTCATGAGACCAATGTGCCCCCCCCAGACCTTCACAGGCAGTGAAGGGTTAGAATCGTCAGTGCTGTCCGTTGTACTGTGAGCCGTGAGTCCCCCATCCATGTTGGTGCGATGGATGTTTTTAACTTCTCTCTCTCTACCCTTTTTTGATTGGCTAGTTATCGGTTGTACATTGCACTGTCCTTGCTTGTTCCCAATAAATACATTCAACTCGAGCAAAAGGGATAAGAGCACGAATGACGCCTGAATTTTAATTCAATATATAATATTTATTTTGAATTTTTAATTTATACAATGTGTATTCTGAACTTCGGCTCAATGTGCAATGTCGTTTATAAACTTTAAATTTATTCCATATGGTCCATAAACTTTTAATAAATGTTCATAAACCATATATGAATATTTAAAAATTTAAGAATCACATTGCATATTAAACTGAAATTCATGAATCATATTGAACAAATTAAAAGTTCAGAAATAATATTACATATTGACCTAAAGTTTAAAAATCATTTATGTCATTTTCCCTGCCTCTTTATTTTACTATAGAAATTAGTTCACTTGGCGGATGAAATCGAAACTCCTTTCCCCGTTTGTATTATCTTATTTTCATTTTGTTTATTCATTCATTTTGGGGGGACAGGTGGGTATTCATAGGAGGAGCCCGCCAAAATCGACATGATTGATGCCTGCCGGAACAGAGTACAGGTTAGACACTATCCTCCTGATTGATTTTGTATCCATTCCCCATGCTTGACTTTCTGCACTATTGGCAGAAACCTTTCAGCAATCTCTGCATTCACATCCCCACTTCGCATCTATATTACCAATTTGATTTTCCAAGAAGAACTGACATTAATCCATCTAGGGTTCTCCATATAACCCACAGGAATTCGCCTTGAACAAATGTGATCTTTTCATGCAGTACCTCTGTCCTTCTCTTAGTCACGGAACAGAACCGACATCTATATTGAGCTTTTGGATCACAACCATGTCGGTTCTCAGTTGAATATCCTTCCTCTTTCTGATGCCAGTGGGTCGAGCGAGCATATACGCCGCTCGGGCGCATCACGACTCGGGCGCATGTTGTGATGTGCCTGATCGTTGATATTTCCATACAAAAGAAAGATCTCCCTTTGTAGCTGAACCCACTTATATCAAAGTTGATAATATATTTGAAAGAACCTTGACACATTTTGCACATTGAAGAGTATTTGTTCTTATCTGGAACGATAAAAAGATCTGATCAAGCCAATCGACTTCTCAAAACCCCACCCGCGGGGGGGTCCCCGAAACAAACAGATTGACGGATGAAACTAAACGAAAAGAAAATTCAGCAAAAGCAACCTTAACTGCCCCACCCCCACGTGTGTACTATGTAGAACACAAATTTTCACGTATCCTCTACGCTTTGTAGGATACAAAACACGACTATGCGTATTGTGCGTCACGTATCCAATCGACCCGTCTTCATTGTCAATGCAAGTTTTCAAAAGAAAAGACGAAAAAAACACTACGATCCATGATCGATGGGACATTATCATATCAACGAAACGTCATGTGATATAAGCGTTATGTAACGATAGAATTTTCCAATCGCTTGTGCCAACCATGTCATAAAGTGCGGTGCTCGAAGTTGAAGAACATGATGTCCCAAAAAATGTGGTCCAATTTTTTTTTTCCAATAATGCCTTGGCCTTTCCTCTCTATCTGTGTCGTTTCTTTTTCCATCAGATCCAAGCTGCCTCATGAAATATCTCTGATGACAGCTCGGCGAGAGGCCCCACAGTGAGCATCCACGTCAGACAATTGACGAGCTCATGCGCATGTGCTTACGTGGAATAAAAACTGCTTATGTCCCAATGATATAAAGTCGGAAAAGAAATGGTTCCGTGTGTCGAACGCATTATTATCGGGAGGGGGGTCCCCTTGAAAACTCTTGAAAATAACGTTAGAGAGCTGCCCTTTTTTTCCTCCTAAAATATCATGATAATTAATGAGGTAAACCAATCGAAAATCGACGGCGAATATATCTCAAAGATTTTATGTTTTTCTTTGTATTTCGTAGAAGCCCTAGTTTTGGAATGATTTTCTTAGAAAGTGTCACCCTAAAACACTTGTCGTACTTTCCGGCACATCAATTTTTATTTTGGTATGTGCAATAATACTTCAAAAATCAGATATTTTCGTTATTGAATATGCCTATCATCATGTCCCTCTCACGCATTAAACACGAGCAAACATTTTTTGCTTGAAAAGATATTTAGTGCAAAAGAGATATATCACATGGTGACAATAGTCGGAGAAGCACATTAGTGAGGGATGAGCCCCTCATTAGTTGACCATTTTTCCATGAATACATTTGTTGCAAAAAGATGGAGGTGTGGTTTTATATTTAGATGAGAAATGTGATAAAAAGGAAAATATGAAATTTCTGTAATGAAAAGTACATGAGACTATCTATAGGCTTTATTAGATGATTATCTAAGTAATATGCCAATCAAGGGTATGCATGATTAAAGGAGATATATGTGCAATTGAGAGATACGGGAAATCAAAAGAAATATTCTGATTATCTCTGACAGAGGTGAGTAGCCTAGAGAAATATCTCTAACATCCTCTTGAACTCCAGGTGCATAGCAGGAGGCCACTACAAAAAAACATGTTTTTTTGTGACAAAAAAATTGCAAAAATCCGTTGCAAATCGTTTTTGCGACGAATTTAGCGACGGAAAAAAATTCCGTCGCTACTAGGTCGTCGCAAATTTTTGCGATGGAAAATTTCAATTTTCGACGAATTTTGTCACGAATTTTGCGACGAATTTTGCGACGAACTTTGCGACGGATAGTGTTCGTGGCTAGTTTGCGACGAATTTTTTGCGACGAATTTTTTTTCCGTCGCAAATTTACGACGAAAATTGAAATTTTCCGTAGCGTCGCAAAATTCGTGGCAAAATTCGTCGCAAATAATTCGTCGCAAATTAGCCACGAACTTTATTCGTCGCAAAATTTGTCGCGAAATTCATCGCGAAATCCGTAGCAAAATCCGTCGCAAAATCCATCGCAAAATTCGTCGCAAAATGTATTGAACGGAAATTAGGCACGAACTTGATTCGTCGCTACTTATTCGTCGCAAATTAGCCACGAACTGTAATGGTCGCAAAATTCGTATATAAATATTCGTCGCAAATTTTACAGCATTTCGGCCATCAAATCTTGTCCATATCAATTGCTACGCATTAATGAACATCATGTAATACATTGAAAACAATCAAAGGACACGAGAAAATCATAGATTCCGCTTCAGAAACAGAAAACGAACAAACTAGACACAATGCCATATAATTGAAAAATGTAACTGAAGGAAAGATGCTAGTCCGCAAAAAATAATGATATATGCAAAGTTGCAAAGCTTGACACGATGATATTTGATATCAAATCTTATAATACATTCAAAACATTCATAGAAGGCGGGACAACCATAGATTCTGCTTAGAAAACGAAAAATCGACAAACCAGACACAAGATTGGGCAGCTGTGGTACTCGGCAGGACACCAAAAGCAGTCACTTTTGTCGACACCCGATGAAATGTAGATACATAAATAAAGATATTCAATCAGTCAAGAATATAAAATAAGTGCTTATGCATGGATGTGGAACTAGGTATAAAAAAACAAGTAAGAGGGTTAACAAAAAAACGTTTCAGAACGAACATCAATGTTCTTACATATGAGTATGAGTCAACTTTGACATCCACTGTAGTTTTTTCACCCTTGTAAACCGTATTTCTGTCACATAGGAAAAATTAGATCGTTCAACCTGTCAGTAAGAAAGTTGTGTACAAAAAGTAATTGTAGGGCAGGAACAAATTGGGTGAAACTGCACTTATGTCATATAAGATTGTGAAGCAAGTTTACCCCCGATTTTGGCAATTTTAACTAGAAATGACCGAGAAAATCATCAGCATCATCATCAATGTTAGCATCATTATGCTCATCACCTATTGGATTGGCAGGGGGTACAGGAGGAACCTCACCGCGATTGATGTTGAGGTGTCGCATAACGATTTGCATTTGCTGTTTTAAGTCATTTATTTCTTCGTCCCTCTCTACAATTATATTTTTCAGTTGGTTCACTTCTTGGGTCAATTGCTTGTCATGTCGTGTCCTCCTTCGACCAGTCGCATTGGATGATGAAGTTCCAGCTTGATTCGGCATGAACATCCTTGACAAGGATCCCATCCCAAATATTTTTCCTTTTTTCACCCCACCCGTTGCCTCCACCCATAATGGCACACTGTCAACTGCTGGCTCAGACGCACTTGCAGAACCATCACTACCACTAGCATTGGCCACTAAAAGTTCATCATATTTTTCATACATTAACAATATAGATGAAAATAAAATAACTTCATATATATATCTACCATAAATATTAAAAGCATTGATGGTTTTCATTCTAGTTTCCATAAAGCCCAAAGTATAACCTTACATACCTTAATAGCTTTTGCTCGATCGCCAATCCACGTCTTATCTTTCTTTTGAAATGTGCGTTCAAATGTAGCTGCAAATGTCGGTTCCGTCTCCAATTCTTGTGCCTACAAAATGTAAACATGAGTAATTGAATTAAATTAACTTATAACTTATTTAACAGACTTACCAATCGTTTGCGATGCTCCCCAATGTTGATACAGCCCCCAGCATATGTGGCAGACCCTTCACTAGAACTGGAAGATCGATTCCTTTTATTCTGCTGACTGATTTGCTGACTCTTCTCAGTTTCCCAAATTCTGTTAATTTCCGCCCAATTGTCAGCTGTAATGAAAGCCGGCTTCACTTTCCTGCTCTTCGCTCTATTCATCACATTTCGTATGTGATCACTGACTTTCTTCTGAAAAATTCTTCTCACTTCATTCTCTTGCTGGTCATCCCACCTGAACTTCCACTGCAATCATTACAAGCAAAATTGAAAGTTATTATGATGGTCACATATCCATTACCATGCACCAGACAATTCGGCGATAGACTTTGTTAAGTTCATATCGGGAAAAATATCTGGTCCCTTTAGTACCGAAAAGTAAAGAGCTGTTCTGATCCCTTTACATCATTCTTGACCATCAATATACTACACCGAACTTAGTTGGTAAGAAAATAAAATATCTAAAACTTACCTTGAACTCATTCCACCACAAATCTTTCACCTCTTGTGGAACACTTCTGTAATTAACATACTCCCCCATCCAATAGTTTTTGACTATTTTATTTAGTTCCCTCACAACAAACATAGCATCCGTGAATCTGCAAACATACGTATATTGTGCAACATCGACAATTCAGTTGACATCCATATCGAAAGCCATAAATATTACATATACTAAAAAAACAATTGAAGTACTTACGAATCTCCAAATGGGAATATCAGGAATCGGTTATCTTCTTCACCTTCGTTTCCGTCATTATGCGAATGTTGCGCTGAATAATAAGGTGGAACGGAAGGAGAGGGAGCCAAAGGAGATGGAACTGGAGGAGATTGAGTTGGCATGTGGCCAAGTCCCATAACATATTCTTGAGCATTGGAGGAAGGATCAACGTGTCCATGTTGTCTATCAGCATATTGTGGTTGCGGGTTAGATGAACCGACATGAGACGAGGAAAGGGCCAGGGACGACCCCGTTGAAGAGGCTGGTCTTCTATGCATGTGACCTCCACGTTTATACTGACAAGTAGGAAGGTTAGACAAATATGTAAAAAAATATGAACACGTATTACGGACACATAATGACGTACATGGCGAAGCTTACCATTTTGGTTGACAAGTAGAAAATGTTCCGTCTTAATTAGCCAATGTCGAGTGTTTATGATGTGCAATTACCTATGAACAAATATACTATGAATCGCACTCAATTTGATATCAAACATCAATATATAAGCACGATATGCCATGGTAAGCCGACATTAGCCATAATTAACCAGACGATCCACTTTCAAACCACACGATAATTCATCAAGTACAAGAAGAACCATGAAACATCAATTTCAGCCACATGATCTTCGTTCTCGGCCACACGATCACCAATCAAAGTGGCTGGCCACAGGCATTATAAGCCATTAATTTTTTTGGGCATCTAAAAAAATTTAAATTTCACTCAAAGTGGGTGGCTACAGGTATTCTAAGCCATTATGTAAAGTTTTGAAATTTTGTTATTTCATTATTTTAAAATTTTTTTGGGCACCTAAAAAAATGTAAATTTCACTAAAAGAGGGCGGGCACATGTATTATAAGCCATTCTGTGAAGTTTTCAAATTTTTGATTTTTAAAATTTTTTTTGGGCACCTAAAAAAATTGAAATTTCACTCAAAGTGGCTGGCCACAAGTATTCTAAGCCATTCCATGAAATTTTATAATAAAATTAAATTTATTATTTTTGCAATTTTTTGGGCACCTAAAATAATTTAAATGTCACTTATGTGTGTGACCACGGGTATTTTAAGCCATTCTGTAAAGTTTTGAAATATTTTTTTTTTGTATTTTTTAATTTTTTTGGCGACGTAAAAAAAATTTAAATTTCACTCAAAATGAGTGGCCACAGATATTATAAGCAATTCTGTGAAGTTTTCAAATTTTTTAAATATTTAATTTTTTTTGGCCACCTAAAAAAAATTATTTTTCACTCAAAGTCGATGGCCACATGTATTCTAAGCCATTCTGTGAAGTTTTGCAATTGTTTATTTTATTATTATTTTTACATTTTTTGTGCACCTAAAAAATTTACAATTTCTCTCAAAATGGGTGGCCACAGGCATTTTAAGCCATTTTATAATATTTTGAAAATTTTGAATTTTTTATTATTATTCCTTTTTCGGGCACCTAAAAAAAAAATTAAATTTCACTCAAATTGGGTGGCCACAGTTATTTTTTGCCATTTTGTGATATTTTGAAATTTTGGTTTTTTTAATTTAAAAAAAAATTCACCAAATTTAATATTTTCACAAAATATGACTTTATTAAATTTTCACGAAATTTTTCGGAATTTTTCCAGAATTGTTCAATTTTAATGCATTTTCTGAATAAACGCTTAATCAATCACCCGATGATCATTAAACGCTTAATCGGCGATATAATGGACAAATTAACCGGTCGAACATCGATCAAAGCCACATGCAATCCTGAAATCGACCCCTAACTTAGCCAACTAATGAAACACTAAACAATTTGTAAACAAGTCCGATTAATACTCATTATAGTAGGTAGGATTTAGAGAGTTGCTTACTTGGTTCAAGGCCAAGAAAAATCCAACAATAATTAGATTTTGGCCTAGTTATTAGTGGCGGGCTCAAGACGGCGCCGGCCGGCTGGCCGGGTGGTGGCGACGGCGGCGGCGGCGGCAAGCCGGGCGGCGACGGCCTCGGTGGCGGCCGGGCGGCGACGGCGAGCCGGCGAGGCCGGGCGGGCCGGCTGAGACGGATCGGCGGCGGCGAGCGCTGGCGCGATGGCCTCGGGCGATGGCCGGGCGGCGGCGGCCGGACGGCGGCGAGCCGGGCGGCGATGACCCGGGCGGCGGCCGGGCGGCGACGGCGAGCTCGCCGAGGCCGGGCGGCGATGGATTGGGCGGCGGGCGGGCGGGACGGCGAGCTCGGCGAGGCCGGGCGGCCGGCCGGGCGCCTACGGACCGGGCGGCGGCCGGGCGGGGACGGCGAGCTTGGCGAGGCCGGGCGGCGACGGTTGCGCGGCGACGAGGAGCTCGGCGAGGCTGGGCGGCTGCTGGGCGGCGACGGTTGGGCTGCGGCTGGGCGGCGACGACGAGCTCGGCGAGGCTGGGCGACGACGGCTTCAGGTGGCTGCAAATTTACAGGTCGGCGAGGCGCGCGGGCGAGCGAGGAGGCGGCGAACGGCGACCCCACGCGCGGGCAGACGACGACGGGGACGGCAGCTGCGGCGACGGCGGAGATGGTGGCGACGGCGGCAGCGGATTAGTGCACTCGGCGAAGACAATCCACAGGAAGACAAAGAAGAAGAAGAAGAGGAGGAGGAAGACAACAAAAATTGTCAGAGAAGAAAAGTTGACGGGGGCACGTGCGCGTGCAGGCGGGAAAGCAAATTTGCGACGGACTACTCTTGTCCGTCGCAAATTTGCGACGGACAACTCCCATCCGTGCGACGGACATTTTTCGTCCGTCGCAAATTTGCGACGGACTTTTATTCCCGTCGCAAATTTGCGATGGACAAAACAGTTCGTCGCAAAGAGGTGGAAGACAACAAAAATTGTCAGAGAAGAAAAGCTGATGGGGGTACGTGCGCGTGCAGGCGGGAAAGCAAATTTGCGATGGACGGTAGTTGTCCGTCGCAAATTTGCGACGGAGTCACCGGAAAGGTGCGTCCGTCGCAAATTTGTGACGGATTGTTTTCGTCCGTCGCAAATTTGCGACGGAATTTTTTTCCCGTCGCAAATTTCCGACGGACAAAACAGTCCGTCGCAAATTTGGGAGGGAATTTTTTTTTCCCGTCCCAAATTTGCGACGGACCCTTTTTCCTTTGCAAATTTGCGATGGACTTTTCTGTTCGTCGCAAATTTGGGAGGGAATTTTTTCCCGTCCCAAATTTGCGACGGACTTTTATTGTCCGTCGCAAATTTGTTAGGGAATTTTTTTTTCCCGTCCCAAATTTGCGACGGACATTTTTTGATCCGTCGCAAATTTGCGACGAACATTATGTTGGTCGCAAATTTGCGACGGACTTTTTTGTCCGTCGCAAATTTCGATCGGAAATTTTTTCCCGTCCCAAATTTGCGACAGACTTTGTTGTGTCGCAAATTTGCGACCTATTTTTTTCCATCCACAATTTTGTGACAGACAATATTTTTCCGTCGCAAATTTCCCACGGATTTTATTCGGATTCCAAAAATAAAGGACATTTTCGAATCCATCGCAAATTTTGCGACGGATTCGAACAATTGCCATGAATTTTTTGGTCCGTCAATAATTCTTCGATGTACAGTAACCACGAATAAGTTGTTGTCGTAAAATGAGAGACGAAATTAGCGACGATCCAAATCCAATGGAAAATATAATATTGCAAATGTCATCGCATGAATAATATTTGACTTGTCGTCATTTAGCGACAAATTTTCCGACAATCAATTAAATTAAGAAGAATAAGCGACAACAATAGTAATAACAACAACAATAATGTTAATAACAATAACTACAATAACAAGAACAATAATAATAATTATGACAACCAAAATAACACTTGTCGCAATAATAATTACACATCATTAGTGTTTTGTCACAAAAATTTAATCTTCGTCTTCGTCTTCGTCTGCGTCTTCGTTTTCGTCTTCCAATTCGTCTTGGTCTTGCTCTTCGTCTTCACCATCTGTCTCAAAATCAGATTCTGAACAGTCTTGTACATTTAATTCGCAAATTTCTGTTGGATCCACATCTATCATAGCTCCACATGGATCTCGTAAAGTTGGAATGTTATATTCCTCAGTTTCAACCGTGTTACAAACTTCCTCTTGTTGATAGGCTCTATCCTTTTAGTATTCCTCGATTTTTCTCCGTGCTTTGATTTTACATACAGCCCACTAATCATCTTTATCACGTTTCAAACTAGGATATGATGCATAACATACTTGAATTGCTTGTTGTGCCAAGACAAATGGTTCATATTTCATATACATTTTCTTGTGATTTATTTCAACCAAATTAAACTTCGTATGCACCTTCATTCCTTTGACGGGGTCGAACCACTTGCACTTAAATAACACAACCCGCATCATTAATGGTCCAGGGTACTCTATCTCTGTAATTTCATCCAACAATACATAAAAATCATCTTTTGAACTGCCACCATTGGATGACCAACAATCCATAAAAATCATCTTTTGAACTGCCACCATTGGATGACCGAACAGACACACCACTATTCATTGTGGCTTTTCTCATTCCATATTCTTGAGTGTGAAAATTATATCCATTTATGAAATATGCTGGCCAACTCCGCACTCTTAACTGTGGATCCCATGACAGATAATATAGCAATTATTGCTCTTCAAGTTCATCATGATTATTGTGAACATAAGGTTACACACGCAAAGTCAATAATATATATTTCAATAAATGATGTATAAAATTTTAATAAGGCAAGTGAACGGTCCATAGGCAACTTACATATGTTTTGAACCATGCTGCAAATTGTTCGTCGCACATATGGTCAAACTCATTTTGTGGTAGTCCATACATTGAAGTTTGGAAAATCCTAGTAATAAATACCATTTATATATTAGCAAATATTTGACACACAATACATATATTTGCAAATTTACACTTACTCGAAGTATGGCTCGACTTCTGGGCAGTTCAGTACAATATATGTATGGGCTGCATGCAATTCTTCGCATGTTAGGTAACGAGACTGACATGCGCCGCTTGGTCGACCCAGATAATTGAAAATAGAGAATGCTTTGCAATTGGGATCAATGGGGCCCTCATCATTTCTGCCTGCTCTCCGCCTCTTGCACTGCATGTGCGGCTCAAAATAGTATGATGCAAATGTTGTCACTTCTTCCACAATATATGCATTACAAATTGAAGCTTCAACACGTGCCTTATTCTTCACTTTTTTCTTCAAATGATATAAGAATCTAGTTGCAATAGAAAGAAGGTTATCGGAACATAATATATAATAAAGTAATTTGAACTTTATTTAAAAAAAAAATTTTCCTCTCAAATGGATACATCCATCGAAATTGTACGGGACCTGCAACTTTGGCCTCATAAGACAAGTGAACTAAGAGATGCTCCATCAAATCAAAAAATGATGAAGGAAATATCCTTTCTAAGTTGCAAAGAATAATTGGAATATCTCTCTCTAGTTTGTCCATGTGCGATGCTTTTAACACTATCGAGCAAATATCATGCAAGGAAATTGCTTAACTCTGTAATGGAGCCCCAAACAAAATTCGGTAAAACTTCTTTGAAAGCTATTGGAATTAGTCTTTCCATCAATATGTGACAATCATGACTCTTCAAACCTGTCAACTTGCATTCATTTAAATCAACACATCTTCCGAGGTTCGAAGCATATCCATCAGGAAACCGCACAGATTTCAACCATTGACAAACAACTCGCCTTTGCTCCTTATCCAATGTATAAACTGCTTTTGGTTTTGGTCCCCTGCTACTTACATCCACATCCAGTGTTGATCGATCACAAATATCTCTCATATCTTCTCTTGCGTTCAAGTTGTCTTTTGTTTTTTCGGTGACATCCATCACAGTATTTATGACATTGTCGAAAACATTCTTTTCTATGTGCATGACGTCAAGATTATGATGAATAAGATGAGCCTTCCAATATGGTAGATCCCAAAATATACTGCGTTTTGTCCACTTATGTGTACTTCCGTACGCAAAAGTCGTGTCCTGAGGGTTCTGAACAACAGTTGGAAAGTCCTGCACCCGCTCCCAAATTTGATCGCCGGTCAACCTCAATGGTGGACGTGTTCTTTCAGTCCTATTCTTCATGAACTCTTTGTTATTCCTTCTGAATGTATGATTTATCGGTAAAAATTGTCTGTGACAGTCAAAATAGTTGGGCTTCTTTCCATGTTTTAATCTAAATGACTTTGATCTCTCCAAACATATCGGACATCCTAAGATCCCAACTGTACTCCATCCAGATAACATTCCGTAAGCTGGAAAGTCATTTATCGTCCAAAGAAGAGCAGCCTTCATTACAAATGTTTGATCGGTAGAAACATCATATGTAAGGACACCTTCCTCCTATAGCCGTTGTAACTCTTCAATCAATGGTTGCATATAAATATCTATTAACTTTTTCGAATTTTATGGGCCAGGCACGATCAATGTCAAAAACATATAAAGTGTCTTCATGCACATACCAAGTGGAAGATTGTACGGCGTTAAGATAACTGGCCAATATGAATAACTTTTTCCTGATTTCCCAAATGGGGCAAATCCATCAGCATAGAGACCTAACCTGATGTTTCGAGGCTCTATCGCAAACTCAGGGTACGTTCTATCAAAATGCTTCCATGCCTCTGCATCTGAAGGATGACACATTAGATCCTCTTCTGTTTCATGATTTGCGTACCAAGTCATGTGTTTAGCTGTGGCTTGAGACGCATAAAGTCTTTGCAATCTCGGGATTAAGGGCAGATAAAACATTTGCTTGCATGGTCTACGCTTCTGATTACGACGCTGCCTCCTGTTAATCTTGTACCTAGGTTGGCTACAGAATTTGCAAGATTCTGCATTTTCATCATCTCTCCAATATAATATACAACCCCTACTACATACATCAATCCTTACAACCGGAAGACCTAAGTTATCCACTAGCTTTTTTATATCGTAACAATCACTTGGCATGCTGTTATCACGAGGCATTGTTTCCCGCATTACTTCAACAAAAGAGTTGAAGCAATCTTGCGACACATTATGCTCTGCCTTGATATTTAACAGTCTTGCTGTCACTGATAACTTAGTATGGTTGTCACAACCTGGCCATAAAGGTTCATCTGCTGCTTTCAACACTTCCCAGAACTGATTAGATGAAAAAGCTCCATTACACACATTCTCATCAAAACCCGTTACTCCTATCTCTTCCATTTGTAATGCATGACTAGTATCCACTTGTTCATGTGTAGGAGTAAAACTAGTACTTGCATGGTTCGAATCTGAAACAAAATTCTGACCAGCTGCATCAATCACCATCCTCTCGTATGGGTTCAATTGGTTATAATAGCTACATTCTTCCCTAACTAAAAATTGGTCACTTCTTCGATATCCTTCATCATATATAAATGGTTCACCATGGCAAGTCCAATTATAATAATTCAGAGTAAACCCAAATCTACAAAGATGTTCTCCAACTGTATCACGCGCATGAAATTTACCATTACTGCACTTTCTACACGGACACCTTAACTTATTTCCATCCATGAACTCATATTTACTACTAGCAAAGTTTAAAAATAGTTCCAACCCAGTACGAAACTCATCGGTCAATCCTTGACGTCCAGGTAAGTTCTTATTATACATCCAAGC
Source organism: Syzygium oleosum (assembly GCF_021117445.2). NCBI lineage: Eukaryota > Viridiplantae > Streptophyta > Magnoliopsida > Myrtales > Myrtaceae > Syzygium > Syzygium oleosum. The sequence goes on from NW_026607487.1 coordinate 11,470,669, forward strand.
CCTGTTTCTTTGCATTGTGTCTGTATTAAAATAAAAAAATCTCGTAAAATATTTAAAATATCATATCTACTGTTGTTAATTAAAAAAAATTATGAAAATTAAAATTTTATTTTTCACGCAACAATTACTTTGAAATTTTAAAAAATGAAAAAATTACCATGTAAAGAAGACTTACCCAGATATTTGACTGAAATCTTGGTAGCAGAAAGTGGTCAATTTGAAGAAAATTGCAAAGTTCACTTGGATTGCGAGACCTTCAATTGGACACGTACCTAAATAAAAGCAAAATCACTTAACATTCATTTTTTAATAATTTTTTTATTTTTTCCGAATTTTTAAAAACAAAAATTTCCTTACAATTTTCTCCGGTCGCCGGTCCGGCGACCGGCTGACGCCGGCGAGGCCGCTCGGCCTCGCAATGGCCGCCGGTCCGACTGATCTGGGCGAGGCCGCTCGGCCTCGCCATGGCCGCCGGTCCGACTGATCTGGGTGAGGTCGACCCGCGGCCATGGCCACCCCGCACGGCCTCGCTGGCCATGGTTCGAGGCCGGTCGGCCTCGCCCAGATCTGGGGGAGGCTGCGCGGCCTCGCCATGGCGGCGAGGTCGACTGGCACCTCGCCCAGGTGTGTCCGTCGCAAATTGGTGGCCGGTCGCCGGAACAACAAAAACAGAAAAAAATGTCAACAAAAAAAAATTCGCATCCAACGACGAATCAGAAGGACATGACCATATTAGTTGCATGTTTAGTCACGAAATTAGCTACTATACTTACCGGCGGAAAAGCTTCACCGAGATTGATTTCTGGACGCACGGATTATTGAGAAAAATGATAGAAGGAGAAGGTGAGAGAAAAGCGGGCGACCCGACGAATAACTACTGAGAGAGAGAGAAATTGACGGGTGGGGTGGGGTGCATATTAAAAAATTAATTTTCCGTCACAAATTAGCGACGAACCCTTTTCGTCGCAAAATCTGTCACAAATTGCGACGGATAAAATATTCGTCGAGACGGAAAATAAATCCGTCGCAAATTTGCGACGGAAAATTAGTCGTCGCAAATTTGAGACGGAACTAGCGACGGAAAATAAATCCGTCGCAAATTTGCGACAGAATTTGCGACGGAAAATAAATCCGTCGCATTTGCAAATTTGCGACGGATTTATAAATCCGTCGCAAAGTTTGTCGCAAATTAGCGACGAAAATAATCCGTCGCAGATTTCCGTCGCAATAATCATGTTTTTTTGTAGTGGGCTGCTGTGGCACGGGAGACTGTCTTGCAGCAGGTGGCTACTGATCTGGTTCATTTGGTGGGGTTTATTTGTGGACAAAAACGCGGCCGGTGGGTGATTATTTAAGTTAACAAATTATTCAAGGATATGCACAATTAAACGGATATATATGCGCAATCTTTAACAGAAGAAAATATCTTCAAAAATCACTATAACTATATCTAACGGAGGAAAATATCTTACAAAATATCCCTAACAAGTAGGATGACGTCGTCGGGATTGGCAATGCTCTTTTTCAGTCCTGTCATAAACAATGTTACATTTGCAAAGTTCCGTTGAACAGGAATGTCCAATTTCCGTGACAAACCGGACGATGGACCCGTTACATAATTGTCTAGACTAGACTAAACCTTAGGCATACTGACATTTGTCATCTGACTATTTGTGAGATAACGGGAAAAGTGTCCAAAAAAGTCCTAAATTTTTAGCATTGATGTCAATTTAGTCCTAAATTTTTTTTAGTACTTATTGAGTCTTAAACCTTTTATCTTTATGCCAATTCACTCCTTTCGGTCAATTTTAGCCGGATTTTGCTGACGTGGATGTCGGTTGACCGGCGGCTTGTCACCGGCGTTGACGTGGATAACTTTTAATAATATTTTAATATTTTTTTGAAATTTTTTTGCTTTTTTTCTTTATTTTCCCCTCCCCTCCCTCCTTTCTCCAGCCGGTCGCCGGATCAATGACTGGCTAGAGGCCGGCGAGGCTCGCCCTTGCCAACGACGGCGAAGGCGAGTCTCGCCATGGCTGGGCGAGGCTAGACCTCATCAGATTTGGCGAGGTCGTGCTTCGCCTAGCCATCGGCAAGGTCGGGCCTCGCCCAGCCGCTGGCGAGGCTTGAGCCCTCGCCAGAGGCCTTTGACCTCGTGGCCTCCGTCGAGTGCTTGAGCCTCGCTCGCCCAGCGCGAGGCCGCCCTCGCCACCGGCAAGGCGATCGGCTGGAGGAAGGAGGGAGGAGAGGAAAAAAAAAGAAAAAGAAAAGAAAAAAATAAAAAAATAAATGAAAATTCAAAAAATATTATTAAAAGTTGTCCACTTTAGCGCCGGTGGCCGGCCGGAATCCACGTCAGCAAAATCTGGCCAAAATTGGCCGGAAATACTGAATTGACACATAAATAAAAGGTTTAGGACTTCATTGACACAAAAAAAAGGTTTAGTACTAAATTGGCACAAATGCCAAAGGTTTATGACTTTTTTTACACTTTTCCCATGAGATAACTATTGACTAAGTTTAAGTGGAACTGAAAGATAGGAGCAGGTCGGTCCATATCTTCAGTAATTATCTCTTTTTTCCCTAAGAATGGAGTATCCAAAATCTTTGAATACTCGACTAATTAGAACGAGCGTGATAATCCTCTAGTCTTATTACGCGAATAGTTACTAAAATATATTTGCCCGTGCCCTACGTAGTTGGCGCTGCCCCGAAAGCCAAGAGAGATTATATTTGCCGAATAAGAGGCGAGTAATTATAGGAGATAGCGACATAAATATGATAATGTTATAATGCTTGATATTGTGCAACCTGTGGTTCTTCACATAAACTGTTTCAAAAGTTCAAACAAAGAGTGAAAACTCACTCCATTCTTCTCGATAAAGAACGTGCATGCTCATGCGCTTTCTAGAATATTTCATTTTCTTATCGATCTGCCAATGAAATGCTTCCCAAAGTTTGGTTGACATATGGCACTAAGTTTGCCTAGATTCAGGTAGACACATCAATCTCAATCTGAGGCCAACATGCCTCAGAGAGAGGCGACGTAGCAAGACTAGTCAACGACAGATAGGCTGATTCTTGATGAAGCAGCGGCAACAGCGGACTACAGGCGGCAAGAAGAAGAAGAAGAAGAAGAAGTGGCAAGAAAAGAAATTAGTTTTTTTATTTTTGGTCTTGGAGGAGAGGGTTTTGCGTGTAATTGTAACCTAGATATGCTAATTTTATTATCTAACCTCCATAAATAAGAACTTGGTAGAAGAACTTTACTTCAATGCAGACTAACCTCCCTTTGAAAAAATGTGATATATATATATATATAGACACGCGCGCGCGCACGCAATGTTTCAATTATCGATTGATTAAATTGAGCATAGACAAGCAGACTATTATCCATGATGAGTCACTGATTATACTTCTGAACAGACCTAGTTGTCCATTTGGTTTGCATAATCCCCGCAACAAGTAATCAACAACTTTTATTTGGCAAACTCGTCACACAAATAGGGTTCAGCCGCTGATAAGTATACGGCTTTTAAATTTGATAACTGAGTTCATTTCAAGATGAGAAGTTTCGTTTCACAACTGCTTGTGTAGAGAGAAATATATAATTCAACAAGTAATGTGAAAAAAATAAAGGTTCTCAAGAAAAGAGATATCTAAAGAACTTTTATTTGTTACAACTCATAAGTAAAATAATATATCACAAGTAGCATTCAAACGCGGACGCACATGCACTATTTTCAATTGAGAATTCTCTGTTGAATTCTCATTTAACGACTACGTGTTTAAAGGGTTTCCTAAAAATCTGAATCGAATCGAACAGTTGACACCGCTAACGCATACCTTGTTGGATCCGATCTTTTCTTTTTTCTTGTTTGGGTCAAAGAATCCGATCTTTGAAAGGCCCAGAGTCCACGTGGCAAAATGGGGTGGGTTTGGAAAGGTCGAGTAGGTCGTGGAGGCATCCAGGACTCTGCCACGTCAGAAGCAGCCCTGACTTTTCAACGCCAATGTGTATATCTGCTAATCGCTCGTCCACACGAAGGAATAGTTATGTTCCAGTCGGTTGGTGAGGCGAAATTCAAGAAAGTTCGACGTCGGAAATTGTAAGCATGCACGCTTACATTCAGACATGCAAATGCCAGACATGCATGCATTGCATTTGCTTTCTCTTTATCTCCCATAACAATAATGTCTGACTGTCTTTGTTTCTGTCTCTGTCTCTGTCTCTCTCTCTCAAACTTCATGCTAAAGTCATTCGTACTGAGAAGGACCATATGCATGCGAACACACAAGTTTATCAGAGATTGTTCTCTTGATTTACGTCTCTGGAAACTTCTTCGTCCTCTCTATACGAACGGAATCAAATCCCTGCCACTATTCAATCTGCATTGCATTTGCTTTCTCTATCTTCCATAAAAATAATGTCTCTCTCTCTCTCTCTCTCTCTCTGAAACTTTATTCTAAAGTCATTCGTACTGAGAAAGACCATATGCATGCGAACCACACAAGTTTTTATCAGAGATTGTTCTCTTGATTTACGTCCTGGAAACTACTTCGTCCTCTCTTTGCGTACGAAATCAAATCCCTGCCACTATGCAATCGAAAAGACTATACTGATTGAATGATTCTGAGACGCACCACATGCATCCGACTCAGCTTCTTGTGTATGACAAGCATTTTCAGCGTTTGTCATATTCCCAACAGTATTTTTTTCGGAGCTCATATCTAAATGTGTGTCAGATGACGATATGTGCATGAAATGATTCGTTCATATACAGTGTACGCGTGTTTTTTAACATGAACCTTGCTCCCCGTGTTTCTCCCATGTTACAGATGGATTCACGAATTTTTGTCGCCGGTGTCGCGCATGAAGGTACTGACTTTCACGTGTTTTTCCAAAACCAAGATGAATCGTAAGAAAATATGAATGCGGATATATGCATACAAAATGCATGTTTTTTCATCCGGCATCTCTCCTTGTACGTCTACTCATTGCCAAACAGAAGATGGAAGGAAAATAACTCTGGATTGTTATAACAAACCTCGTTTGAAAAAAAAAAAAAAAAAATATCAACATCCGGTACTGACGATAAATTGCCACAAATGTGATTATTTAACAGGATGGCAGAAAACCCGTATTGACTTTTACAGGATAAGTAAATATGCGCATTTATTTCTTTTCTACCTTTTACTTTTGTACTTCGATCTCATCGCACTTCAGCATTTAAAGTTGATACAAATGCCAATCTATGAGAACCAAATGCAAAAGTCATTGAGATCCATGTTTGAGCTCCAAGAGTAAAGACATAGTCATGCATGCATGAATCTGACACTGACATGTGAATGTAACTGGTTCGTGAAAAAAAAATATGCGTCCGAGCATACATTCCTCGCGTCAAATCTTTCTCCGAGTGGCATATGCGGACTTTGCCAAAGGACATTCAGCTAGTACCAACACTACTGAGCAGTGGTTGGTCGTAGAAATATCCAAAGCATGGCATGGGAAGAGAGAGAGAGAGAGAGAGAGAGGAGTTAATAATTTAGAAGGCAGACGTGACAAGCGAGAGATAGAGAGAGAGAGAGGAGTAAATAATTTAGAAGGCAGACGTGACAAGCGAAAAGGGACGTTTCATGGTAAGTTGAAGGCTAAGGTGTATTTTACTCACATGCGTTGGGCTCCCCGGTATTTATTTCTCCAGTCGGTCTCTCTCTCCTTATGTCGTTTCCTCTCTCTCTTTCCTCTCTAGTCTTGATTAGGGTGTCAAGGGTTGGGTTTGATTCGGGTTTCCGGGAAAGAGATGGACGTCAGATCATAACCGTCCATCTCTCTCTCTCTCCCTCACACGTGCCTCTCATCACTATATATATAGCCCTCTAGCAAACGACATGCCACAACAAATTGCAAATCGAAACTTACTCACAAGACAACACTCCTCAAAGTTCTCGATTCCTCTTTCCCTTATCCCCCAAGAAAAAGAAAAGGAAAAGAGAAAGGAATTCATCCCAAATGGCTAAGCTTAGTAGAGCGAGTGGTAGCAAAATGAGTGGCATTGTGAAGCTCAGGATTGTGGTGGAGAAGCTACAAAAGACCCTATCACTCAGTAGGAGATCGCCATATCCATGGTCATCTTCTTATCACCAAGAGGATGACTATTGCGAAGATGCGAACGAGTGCGAGAACAATGGCGATGTCGTTCCCGACGATGTGAAGGAAGGTCACTTTGCAGTGGTGGCTTTGGAAGGAGACCAGCCCAAGAGGTTCGTGATCCCCTTGAGCTACCTAGCGCACCCCACGTTCCTTAGGCTCCTGGAGCAGGCAGCCGAAGAATATGGGTTCGACCATGGCGGTGCACTTGCCATCCCTTGCGAGCCTGGCGAGCTTGAGAGGATTTTGGCTAAATAGAATCTAGAGAGAGATGACCCTTTAAGTCTAATAATTTAGCGTGGCAAAGAGGAGGAATCGACTAGGGGAGCGACCTTAGATGAATTCATGTGCGGTAAAATTGGTCAGCACTATCGTTATGTCTCCCTTAGAACTTTTCGTATCCAAAAGTACGAGATAAGTTAGGCTTTTTTGCCTAGCCTTCTTATAGATTAGTGGTGCCAAGCAATTTGATGATGGCGACTCTTCCCCTAGTCCCCATGTATTTACTTGTACTTGAGCTCTTTGGAGGCCATATGGTTCAGTTAGTCATTGGACGTCCATGTGATGACTAATGTTACTTAATTACTCAAAAAATTCATTGGAGGTTCATGCCATGACTGATATGCTTGGTGCAATGTCCAAAAGCTTGAGATATGTGTACCTTAGCTAGCTAGATGGAATAACATGGTCACTTTCGTAAAAACCTTCTTTGTGTATGTTCAATGATGTTTTTAAGATTCATGTAACTGCCTCTCTCTGCCCATAAAAGCAAGCAAAGCAAGCCTATCAATGCTAGCCACTTTAATTTGTTCAAAATTGATTGAGTAGCTCGATCGCACGTCCATTCCAATATGGGATGCTTGAAAAATTTCATACGCCTCATGATTAGCAACAAACGGAAGGTTTGGATTCTCTTAATCTAGGGTTAATGATAGTTACAATCTCGATAGTGTGGAAGGCAGAAGATCCATATATGAGATGCTTCAAAGTAGATGCGGAAGAACCTTTAAGGGGTAAGTTAGAAAATGTCCAATCTGTCTATAAGAATAAAGGACTTTGCGTCGTGATAGTACACTCGATTAACATTGTTTGAGTAAAAAATCAACGTCAAATCTGTACTGATAACAAATGCTTCGAAAATAAAACCATCGAGCCTTGGTTTTTTGAGCATGCGCAACGGGTAGGTCCGACCAACTTATAGTGACGGGAAAACCACATCGTTAGGTCTTTTCAGTCCGGATGCAGCCGTCAAATGGACCTCCAGAAATTGTTTGTGGACCAGTAGCAGAGCTAATCCTTCATCCACTTACCGACACTATGGCCTTAGTATGATAAAAGTTTGGTGTTCAAGAGTTACTGGCATGAAATTCCAAGTCTTTTTGATGAGCTCGATGAAATGCTTTCACTTAAAGTTGCTTTAGCTTGGATTTATAACCAAAGTTTAAGATAAATTCTCCAATCCAAGATGAAGTCCTTGACTCTTGGCTGGAGGGAAGAAGACCTTGGTTTGATTTGATTTGATTTACTTCATTGATTTTAAGGAACTTTTGTTTTGTTTGGATGATTTCTTTTCCACACTTATCAGATATATTTGGTTTTGAAATACCCCTTGCCGTGTTCAATCTGCCTGAGGTCTTTACAGAAGATGATTTTTCTACAGTACATAGCTCATGTGCTTTTTTTTTTTAGACAATTCATATCTATCCTCATTGATTCGCCTATTAACTAAAATTTTAGGTTATACATATGGGTAGCGTATGTAAATATTATAGGATCTTCAATGGAGATCGAAGAGAATCAGTAAAAACTGCATCTTTGATCAATCGACTTCTTCCCTCTTAATTTATTAGATTTAAGGGTATATATACCCGAACAATATGTATAGGAAATAAAATAAACTATCCTAGAAAATATCCAATATCTAATAATATCACAAATATCTAAAAATATCTCTAACAATATTTTCTAGATGATGAAACTTTCTTCCAAAGTCTGTATCCCGCTTGCATATGACCGGTGCAACTTTCTTCCAGAGTCTGTGACCATGTGCCGTGTAAGCCAGACCTTACATGACGGTGAAACTCATGATTAGAAAATTGATAATTTTTTCTCATATAACTTTGATAAAACATTGTGGAAACCCAACTTAAATTGCGGCAAACTAAACTCATCATCCCATGGCACTCATCTTTGGCTGCATGATGAAGGTGTGCTCAATTCCGATGCTCACAACTATCTGGATATTTGACAGCGACTTCGCTTATCGATGATGTTAATTTGCAATTAAAAGAGAGTACCACAACAAATAAACGATGGCATAAACGAAGAAAAGGCTACGGTTTGGTTTAATTCCTTCTCTTTTGGTGGCTCTGATATCATGTGAGATTTTGTGAGATCATTGATAACTGTTTTGAAAGTTTAAGCTGTTAAATGAAGACGTGGTAATATTTAAAAATTCCATCACCAGCTCACGCTTAGTCTCGTATTTTTGCCTAATAATAAACGTGAACCTCAGAACCGCTAGCTCTATTACCATGTAAATATTATAAGATCTTCAAGAGAGAGAAAAAACATGAAAGACTACAACTTTACTCAATTGACTTCTTCACTCTTAATTTATTAGATTTAAGGGTATTTATACCCAAACGATACCTATGGAAACGAAATAAGTTATCCTAGAAAGTAGCCAATATCATATAATATCTCAAATATCTAAAAATATCTCTGACAGTATTTTCTAATAAATAAATCTCTAATCTCCAAAGCCCTCACCGCACCCATAGTGCTCTTGCTGAGTCTTTCTTTCTCTCTCACTTGGTTTCCTTTATTTTCTATCTTTAGTTTAGTTTTTTTTTATTTCTTTCAAGATTCTTATTTTTCTTTTAAAGAGGTAGACTTTTTTTAACATGATGCCAAACGCCATGTCAGATTCCAGCGTGCCACATCAACAAATTTGCATGAGCGGTTCCCAGAAGAACTTGATTGCGCCTAATTCGTTTGAAACATTCGAGATGCTACATTTGGTAGTTGAGATAAAATTCAGGATATGATAGATTTTATCCTATCTTGTGTTTGGTGCTTGCCTAAGACAGGATAAAGTCGGATATAGAAGGGATATAACCCAGATAAAATTATACCATGGGGGAGGTGGAATAAAAGTGGATAGGATTTCTAATATCCATAATATAAAATGTTATTTTTCTCGAATAACAAACTTGTTAAATTAATAAAATTAAAACTATATTTGAATATAAATAATATTTGAATTTTAATATAAGAAATTCAAAATAACAAAAAATAAAAATAAATTGGTTTTTTATTTATTCTTATTTTTATTTATATATTCATTTTTCTTTCTTATGATATAAATTTCATCTATATATTTATAAATACATTTAGTATTTATATTTATTACATATTTTAGGTATATTTTTATAGTTTACTATTTAATAAAACTTTATTAGAAAATGATGGGAGGGAAAAAAGAAATAAAAAAGAAAATAATTAAAAAAGAGAGGGAAAAATAATAAAAAAAATAAGCAAATAAAAATGAAGTAGGTAAGAGTGTCGTGAGAGATTTTTATCATCTCCGTTTGTGCAATTTTCAGGTTCATTTATACTGATATGATGTTCATAGAAAATAATGGACATGGTAATATGTGAAAATATCCGGTTTTATTATTGCGATTTACCAAATAGTAGATAAGATATAGCAAATTCCTTGGATTTTATATCCTATCCTAGCCAATTCTATCTTGGCTAGAAATCTAGACGATCAAACGCAGTCTTAGGGATTGATTGCATATTAGATCGGACATATACTGACCTTTGGCGTATTATGTGAGAATACCTGGAATGTTTTCATTACGTTAATGGAATATATGTCGCAAGAAGTGCATTGTGTATGGTGGGAACTCAAGTCAATCCTCGTTGAGTTGATTTCTTGAAATCGCGATGCTCTTCATGTCTTTCGAAATGGTAACAATGAGATGTGTATGTAGGAGTGCATTATTTAACTTTGGATATTCGTAGGTATTTTGACCCGAGTGATTCTTGTCGGAGGGCTCTCGATCGAAAAGAAAAGGAACGCGGCTTTTCTATCGGTTACACAACATCATCACCAATTAAAATCAAGCATTTCAAGTTCAGAATTTGTCGTCTTTTATTCCAATGCAACGCGTACTTTTAATATAGAGCGGACTGTAATTTGAATATCAATGTAGCACTCGCATTAGGCAAGATTAGACATGTCAAAATGGGTTGTACACCATTTCTCATCCCATATTTGATGGGCTGCATATATGAGTTTGTATATTCAGTAAATTAGTCTTAAATGAGTTTAGAATAATAAAATTAAAGATTATATGAGTGTTAAATGGATTCATAACTTAGACCAAACCCACTTCTATAACTATATCTCGCCCTCACTCTTTTCGCTCTCGCTTACTCTGTGCTGTTATCTCAGTTTGTGTATGAATTTTCCTAAATGTGATTAAATATGGAGGTATTTTAACAATATGTATTGGGTCGGGTATGGATCACTATATTTATATTACATGAAAATAGATTAAAACGGATTAAATGAGATAATTTGAGTCGAATAATGTCCAATCCAACTACCCGTTTGACGTGTCTAGGCAAGATCTATACAAGCGGAGCCCATAATTTTATCAGACTCGACCGTCTTTTTTTCAAGGCCCAATGCTCTGTCTCTGTCTCTGTCCATATGAAGCTTCTTGCTTTCCATTTGGGCATGGTCTTGGCTTCCCTCCTGCTGGAATCGCTCTCTTTTGGTTCCCTGTAAGTCTTCTTCCCCAAATTCACTTTCTCTGATTGTCTTTTGCTTTCTGAATTGTTAGGTTTTGGACTTCACGCGTGGTTTCTGGTTAATCTTTAGTTTTGGATTACATTGGAATGGCCTATTCCATGACTCCGATTTTTCTTCTTAATGGAGTGCTATGATGGAATAAACATATATCTATCGCAACCCTTAAGGAGAAATTCAGGACTTAAGCAGATTCATTGGTTACAATATTGTTGTTTATTAGCTAGTAGTACTCTACAATAACACAAGTTTCGTGGGTTTGCTTAATTTCATCAGCTTCCTGCATTGTGCTACTCTAAAGGATTGTAGGAGTTAGTGTCTCAGTAAAATATTAGTGGCGTCGTGCAGAGTGCACAAATGCACTCCCTAGGCTTAGATCATTCGGGTCCCATGGCACCCACGAAATCGAAGGGCTGAGCATGCATCGGGTGCGCTCCACCCGGTATGACTGGTGGGTTGTGGAGGGTCATGTATTGAGGAACGAGAAACAGAAAATAGAATGTGAGAATAGTGGAAACTGGAGAGACCGGAGATGACACCGTCATGGTGTTCTTGTTGATGGGTGTGGATTAGTCTGATTTTATTCAATTAGCTACTTGCGTATTAACCCATAATTGTCAGGTTTGTGCTCTGCTTAGTTCAATTTAACCTTCGTGCACAGCTATCCATTATGCTTTGTCGAAGTTTCTCAATAATGTACCTCCTGTTTCTGTTGAGAGTATTATATCAGCTTTGGCTCTGGATTATTTTCTGTATAATAAATCCATCTATTTGGATGCTCGTTGGGACTGTAAATATGCTGACAGTATGTGACTAATATAATTTCCTTTCTACTTGTTACAAAATTATAACAGGGAGTCTCAGTCTATTATAGTCGCGTTCGCCAATTATAAATAGAGAGGTTGACATGTTACACCTCTTAACATCCAACTAAAGAAGTCTGTCCTATAGAACAAGACTTCATAAGTTTAGGGAAGATTTGAGGTTCAATAGGCTAAGTCTAACACTTATATTTATATAATGATGAAAATCATCTGATGAGGCACATTATGCTTGAGTAGCATGAAGGACAAGTTGAAGCTTCCCTTCAAAGGAAAAAACATCAAGGTCTTGGACAGAAGTGAATTTCATCCTAATTACTTTAGAACTTAGGAGGTGCAGATGCTAGAATGAGATGATATTGTGAAAATGTGTCCTATTTTTGAGCTGGTTATACAATTATAGCAGCTTGCAACTGGCAAGGCACTGGAAACTTCAGCTTGAAGGGTCACTTTTTTGTGCCTTCCTTTGGATGTTTAGTTTGCAAATTTCCTCACTGAATGATATTCAACTGCTGGACGTTGATTTTTCTTTTGTTCGAGTGGTCTTTCTGATTAGACATTTGCAGGATCACCTGAAAAAAAAATGACAGTCCTAAAGAGGTACGTGTTGAGGTTATTCATGTCATTAAAGTACGTCACAGCCAATGTCGTGGACAGGAATAATGGGAGGATTGTGGCAACAGCATCAACAGTTGAGCACTCCATTAAGAACACTCTGGAGTGTGGCAGATCTTGCAATGCCAAGGCTGCAGGTGTCATTGGAGAGGTGTTGGCAATGCGACTTAAGGTGGAGGGCCTTGAGCATGGACTGGGTAGGGGTATTCATATGGACATAAACAAGGAGATAGAGAAGAAAGGCTTTAAGAACAGAACAAAGATCTGGGCCATTGTCCATGCATTAAAAAACAATGGAGTCAAACTCATACTTGACGAAAATGAGAATCAGGCTCGACCAAGTTATTGAACAACTTTGTAGTTGTCTCTGATCCGCGTGGAAATTCACCATCTTGCCAAATGCGGTCACATGAAGCATGATCATGTGCGAGATCTGCAGAGAAGGTACATCTTCGATTGTAATGTTGAATGTGCGTTGAATTGTAGCTTCTTTTGCCCTCAATTCTGAGTATCCAAGTTCAAGGCATCCTTTTCTGCAATTTCCACAGTGGGCTGCTGATGCAAGCAAAGGACTGGGCATGTTAAGATGCAAACAATGCCTAGACATGTTACTCTCGCCATCAGTGGCCCATTTGAGTATGAATGAAAGGCAACTTGGCTTTGTAATCTTATAATTCGGAAAATACAAAGTCTTCATAAATATATATCCTGTTTTAAATGAAGGACTAATCGTAGTTTTCTTCTGTTGCTGCTTTCATCTTAATTGATGAGAGAATGATGGATCGGCATCTCACTCCCAAATGCTGGGACCTGTGAACCACCATCATGTGTTCTTAGAGAAACCGGCAACATGAAATCATGTACAATTACCTCAATCTTACAAGAAAGTCCTGTTTATGACCATTGATTCTTCTCCAAGATTGGCTGTGAGAGTTTTCTACTTATTTTGAGGATGAGTTTGAGGTTGTGATGTATGTTCATAAGATTTAGGCTCTAAAAGAAGAGGACATCCAGGTGGCTGATGTTCAGCAGTAAGAAAGAGAGTTTCAAAGAAAATTCATATACCACTTCGGTGATAAACAAAACTTTTGGTTAAGGAAAAAGCCAGCTGAGACCTTGACTCTCGGATAGTAAAAATGCTTTCAGAGTCAAACATAGGGGTGTATTGTTGTATGATCTGTTAATTTCTCCTTTGATAACCTGTCTATAGACAGTTAGCAATGTCAGGTTTAATCCTACCTTATTTCCGTGGTTACCTTAAAGTCTTGTAAGCCACAACGTTTCAGCTTTAAACATTAGCCTGTCGAGCTAGAAACTCGTTAGCCCAATCAAGCCATCTAAAGTCTCCAACTACTAACAGATAAATCAGGAAAAGCCAAACCAAACCAAATGTTGCACAAAACCAGGGTGGTGCCAAGTAGACGATAAAGCGAATGCTTGTATTTCCATAGCAAGTAACAATAACATATCTTGTTCATTTTGTCCCAAAGTTGGATAAGTTGGTTAATATGATTGCCCTAGACTCCCAGTTTTTTGTCTGTTACTTCATTTCTGCAATTACTAGCTCGTTTATTTTCACAAAAGAAAAGAAAAGTGCTTGAAACCGAGGCGCGATACAAATGCGTGTTTCAGCACCCTTTCCTTTTTTCTTCCCCTCCCCTTTAGAGAGCTACTGTTTTTGCTGGGATTTTTGAATGGCAATTTGCAGCAGTAAATGCATTAAATGGTTCCTCTTCTGATGGATGCTACCAAGTCTCTGTGAACGCTTAACCTCTCTCCAGTGACCCAAGAAGCAGAAATTGTGGATTTTGCTAAAATTAGGCTTGAAGTCCTGTCATCTCAGTCTTGCTGTTCTTGTTGTGTGGTGTTGTCGATGGTAAGTTTCTCTTGTTCAGAGTAATCAAAGAAAGAGCTAGCGTGGCTGTTGCAAACAGGGCTCTCTAGTTCTTTGACCCCCCCTCCCTCTTAACTGCTCTTCGATTGTTTGCTCTGTTCTCTTAATTAATGAAGCCAAAGAACAGGAAACATTGAATTGAATGACAACACAGACAAAGGAAAGGTTCATAAAGGGCTCAGCAAATAGCTCCACCTGTTCGACCAAAAAAAAAGCTCCACCTGAACACATGCGTGCGACGGTAGGGCCGGGCTTGGCTCTTATGCCCGGCATACGTGCAAAGAACAAGCCTGTACTGGAATGGAAGATCAAAAGTTGATAATCCGGAACATGGGGATCAAGTTTGGGTTAATGAAGAGATGTTCAACTAACGTTCTTTAACAAGCTTCGATAATTATTACTAAGATGATAACAATAGTGATAATTCATAAATCAGGATAATCTTATTCATGGGGCGATTATGGTTTTCCTCCTCTGGTAGTCTCATGGGAAAAGAGAATTGTCCCTTATGATGATTATTTGGCTACTGCAAGATCTTTAACAGACGAAAATGACCATTTTCTATGCGGGAAAGAACAATCTATTTTCCTTTTCCGCATGGAGATTCGAAAGAACAATCTATTTTCCTTTTCCGCATGGAGATTCGACCTTTGCGACACATGGAATTGACTATTGAGCCAGTGTGATCTTCACCTCTCGAGGGAAGGGATTCAAGGGGAACCTCTTTTTGGTCATCTGAAACTGGAGTCTGTGTCAGGAATTCATCGTTTTCTATGCATCATTCCAAAACCAAAAAGGCACGACCTTACCTTACCCCACCAGAACAACTCCCATTAAAAGACAATATAAAGATTAGGAGTATTCATAAATTGATTGGGTTGACATCTCTTGACGTTTTTGGATTAGGTAACAAGATGTGGGAATATGATCTCCACCTTCCGCTGACAAACAGCCTTCTTAATGGTCCATTCGTGTCTCTTTCTTGTTAATTAAACAAGATTCTAATAGAGAATTTGGGAATACCAAACACAAGTCCATGCCCATTAGCTTCGTCCCAGCTTCGTGGAAGTCAGTTTTCTTCTTTCTTTTCAGAGACGCCACGCGACAATGGTCTTGGGGATGGCACGATGCATGAATGTCATGTTGAGAAAGGCTGTGATTTCGGCAATTATCAGTCTTTAATTGTAATGGTTTGAAAAATGTAACTGCTCCTGGAGATAAATCTTATTGTAGCAGAGGAGGAGTAAGAGCACCTAACTTAGCTTGAACCCGAGGGAATTGAATTGGATCGAATTGAATGCCGCCACAAATAGAAATTGGAACTAAACCGATACAAATCAAAGGTTGTAGTGGTTGCAATTAGAAGATCCAATTGATGCAGCTGGTACTACTTGCCCCACCAATCGCATGAAATTGACAGAACAGCATACGGAGCAAACGGATCAGAGCTGGGGCTTACCAAAGGGGAACTGGGGATCCAAAACAGAGCCATTTGGAATCGGTCAGGAGCGAATTAGCCATGAGGGTTGTTTGTTAACTCTTCTAATGGAGTTGATGAAAAGTGATCTGCGAGTCCTTTTCAAGCGATTCAAAAAGGAGAGGAAAAAAGGGCATGAATTTCAACGTGGGGAGTCTCCTTAATCCGAGGTTTAATGTTTTTTGTTTTATTATTGGGACCCAAAAAAAGAAGAAAAAACAGAAAAAGAAAAGGTACTTGGGGGTAGCACAACAGGCTTTATGGCCAGTAAGGACAGGGTGGTGCTTTCTTCTGAACTCTTACCCCCATCCATTAAGAACGACTCTTACGTCCCTCCAAAATTAAGTCGAGGAGGCCAATTTTAAAAGCAAAATTAAATACATACACATACACATATTTATGTATAAACACACAAATTTGAAAGAGATCATCCTAGAAATGCTGCCCGTTGTTCACCGACCTTAGTGACTTAGGCCATTAGCCTTTGTGGCCTTCTTAGTATGCGAATTTTGCATAGGAAAAATCAATTTCGTGTGTTTTTAAGGTTACCACAATCTTCACTTACTTCGACCAACGTGGGTTCTATTTCTTTTTCCCTTCTTATTCATTACAAAACAAAAAGAACCCAAAAATAAAATAAAATAGGTAATGTGTCAGAGGGAGGGAATGAGCCGAGCGACACATGCCACAGCCCCCATGTAAAAAGGGAAGCTACTTTTCTATTCGTTTCCTCTGCATCCCCGCACACAAATCTCTCTCCGCAGTTTTTTACAGGTCCTGCCCCGCCGTCTGCTCTCGCTGCAATTCCCGCTATGGAATGATTCCTACAGTACTAAACTTGATATACATATGAAAAGTATGCACAGTGTCGTTTCGTTTAGGTCGGTTTACCAATGCGATTTCTCAGCCAGGACCAACAAATGGGCAAGAAGTAAAGGGAACAAGCAAACCAAAAAGAAGGCAAAACCAGCCAAATCAACCGAACCGAACCGTATAGCGCGTTCCAAATGCCACAAAAGAAAAAGGAAAGTGGTAAAACGATTTCCTGAAATTTGACCAACTCTAGGCATTGGTCAGGTCACATCTTCACCTCCTCAAACTCATCGACGTTTCGCTCTTTTTTACAGTATCCTCTCCCCTTATTTACCCTGATTTCTCTTGTTTTGGCTCGGCTCACATGACGGAGCAAGCATTCGGGTTCTCGTCGCTGAACAGTTGCGGCGCATGCAAGTGCATTGGCTCCCAATACACGCCCCCGTATCCGTACCCGTATGGCCCTTGGTACTCCATTCGCTGGCCTTCCACTTTCTCCCACCAGCCATTGATCTCCTTGTTAGGGCCGCCGCCGCCGCCGACGTTCTCGTTCTTCCTGCCGCCTTCCTTGCCCTTGGCCTCGCTACCCTCTTTCTCTTTCTTTGGCGGGACGATTTCGACCGCCCTCTTCATCTGCTCCCTCAGGCTCTTGGCCAGCGCCTTGGCGTCCATGGCCCCCCTCACCGTGGCCGTGTCCTTGTCCCTGTCGAAGGCCACGTCGAGAACGCCTGCGCGGTCGCAGTTCCAAAAGCTTTTTAACACAAGCACCATCATGAACATCCTTCGCCAGAAAAAAAAGAAAAAGAAAGAAGAATGGAAATTGGGTATGATCACGCAAATGGATTGTAGAACAGACAACCTTTTGTTTTTGTGATTATCTTGCGAATCTTCTGGATGCATCCCTCGCAGTGGAGGCAACTGAACTTCAGAACCACCGTCGTCACCGGAGGCTGCACCCAAAGAATTGTACACCGGGACACGTTCATGTTCATGGACAATGTACATTCAATTGAAACCGAAGAAAGGAACTAAACAAACGCAGCAAGCAAGCTTATCAATAGAAATTGGAAAAGCGTTGCTGGGGCAATTCATTGTTTCCTAAATTGCTTGCATTCCCCACATGGCACCAAGACTTGACGACCAAGCAAACACTTCAGTCTTGCATTCAGTTCTGATTTGAAGTTTACGAAAGACCCAAAAGGAGAAAGAACAGAAAACAGGAGCGACACTACAAGAGAGCAACAATGGAATTTGCCGAAACGAGGGCGCAGATTCGAGGCAACGATCGCATGAAATACGCTGAATCCACAGAGAAATAAAAAAAAATGAAAAAGAGAAAGTCGATTCACCTCTTTGGGTTTCTCCTTCTTCTCGTTGTTGGCCTGGTCCTTCACTTTCTTGGGCAGCGGAGACACCAGCTCCACTTTCTTCTTCGTCTTCTCCTGCAGTTTCTCGCGAAGCTTCGCGGGGTCCACTCTCCCTTCCACCGTCACCTTCATCGCCCCTCCCTCCACCTTCGTCTTCTCCACACCTTCGCTCACAGAGAAAAAGAAAAAAAAAACAGAAGAACCCAATCCTCGATTCAACATTACACACAGAAACCCGGAAACTCGAGCAGATAACGACAACCCGCGAGCGAAACCGGAGCAGATAATGAGAAAACAGAGAGTGCGCATCAGCTCACTGATGTGTCATCGGAAACGAAGCGATGGCGGAGAGTAACCGGAGGTCGAGAACATCCGAAGGTTTTTCCAAACGAACGACGAGAGAAAAACACAGAGATAATCACCCGGGAACACATTCAGAACCCCAAGCTGAACCGGGCAAAAGAAAAGAAAAGAAAAGAAAAAGGCAGTATGGACGGTGCATAAAACCAAACCTGGGAATCTCTTAAGGAACTTGTCGATTTTGGCTTCGCAGCCTCCGCAATGCAGGTCCATCTTCAAGACGACCACCACATGCCCGTTCTTCTGGTCGTTGGCCGCCTTACCTCCTCCTCCTCCTCCTGCTCCTCTGACCGTCCCGTCGCCTCCATCGTTCTTCTGCGCAAGCAAAAGCAACCGAGGATGACACGAGTCCCGTCATAACACACCACATTTCCGAACGGCACGATCGTCGGACGGAGCAGAGAAAGATACGAGCACGGCAGAGGAAGAGGAAGGGGAAGAGGAGGAAGAAGAAGCGAGAACTCGAGGGAGTCGACTCACCTCGCCCATGGCGAACACTCGCAGCGTCGCCGCTGTGCAGAGAGGGAAACTGCAGGGAGAGGGAATGGGGAATGCGAAGGAGTGCGCGTGTAGCGCATGTATGTAAATTGTAATGTGATGCGGAGGTGACGATGTATGCAGATGTGCACTTCGCATTGGGCCTCATGTGGGCTTTCCTCCCCGGCCCACGTAGGTCAGTTGGGCCGGGTCAAAACCGCTCGAGATGGGCGGGTGGGTCGCCCCCCGTCCGTGCATGGCCGGGTCAAGTGGCGGTCGCGCCCTTTCAATGGGGACACCAGTACGGAACGTTGAATACCTGTTGCTCTTTTGCTCCTCGGCTGAGACTAGAGCTCGAGTTACATCTTTTGAGAGAGGGAATACGATATTAGTTTAAAGATGCTGTCGATCTGAACAGATAATCGCTTCAAGTGAACCCGAATTCGCTTAATTAATCCGTCCTGAAAATAAATCTAGAGTAGGAATAGCAGCATCCAACCTTCTAGAGAATCCCAAATAAGCGAAGTACTCAGCAATTAAGATTTCTCTGCCGTGCGCGCACGCACGTACAGTGAGATTAATAGAACCCTTGAAGCATACGTATTCTTCAGCGTAATCCTTGAAAGTGTAACAAATATACCCGATGAATCACAGAGAAGTGAAAAAAAGAAGAAGAAATGATCAATGACAGTACATCTGATCAGAAAATAATTGAACTTTGTGGGGGGTTTTTTGGGCAATAAAGAAGAAGAAATTGTGGGCTTTAGGCCTCCCAAAACAACTTGGAGTTCCATGGATGTTTTACGGGTGGCAACTTTAAACACGTACAGAACAGTCCGCCCGTTTTCTTACAAGAGTAATTATAAGTATAGCTAAGCTATATTTGCTTGCAAAACTCTTATATTTTCATGTGCTTTATACATAATCTATTTTAAGAAAATTTATGTCTGTCTAAACTGCTGCTCTACTCTTACATATTCATGCCAAATCTGAATCCGTTTTAACTACGTCTCGTGTCGTGCAAACAGGTCGTATCGAGAGTCGATCACTCCAGTATTACACCGTGCAGCGGACGTAACCTAGAAGCACCACCCCATGTGCATGCACCATAAAGGAAAATCCTTCGTAAACTGATGCTGGCAAAACAATGGAACTTTCCCGGAATTTGCAGGTTCCTTGGCAAGATATTTTGCAGATGATTTGGACAGATCCTTTTCGAAACGGGAACTGATCTATGCTCGCGGATGCAGACCAAAAAATGAACTAGAGACAACCGCTGAGAAAAGGAAAGCAGCAGAACTATAGTTGGTCATCAACATCAACATCAACATCATTAGCAAGTTTTACTATACTTGAAACTCAAAAGAGCGACACCAATCAAGCTCGCTTTCGTTCTTTTTATTGCTGACAAAATTTACCTCTCCAGGTTCGCAAGCAATTAAGGCACAGCACACCAAAAGAGATATTTGGATCCCATCATTTTTAAAGTCAAATAAAAGCATCAAATCAATGGCTGCGCCCCCACGCGAAACGTAGGAAAGCCTCAGTGGAGTCCTCCACTTGTTAACCCACGAACCTGGGAGGAGACAGTGAGAGAGGGGAGAGAGATGGAGGGGAGAGCGAGGGGTTCTCTGCCGTTTGTGGGCATGATCATAGTGATTCTGGCTCAAGCGAGCAACATGGTGGTGACGAAGATGGCCATGTCCGATGGGATCAACAAGTACACCATGGTCTTTTACTGCAACGCCCTCTCCTCCTTCGTCCTCCTTCCTTTTCCCCTCATCATGTCTCGCAGGTTTGTGCTCTGTCTATATCGCTCACTAACTCCGTTGTTGTCTGGTTTAAGGGGAAAAGAAGAAACGGCTGTAAGTCCTTGACTTGCTTGTTTGCTCTGTTCGGCAGGTCAGGGTCGTGTCCTCCCCTCACTTTCTCCGTGCTTCGCAAGATCTTCTTGCTCGCTCTGGTTGGGTGAGCGAGTGAAGTTTCTTCATATCGCATGAATTTACAGACCTGGGATTTGCTTTTCTTGGAATTCGTTTGAAGCAAAAGGTCTTAATCAACTGCAGAGAAATTCATAAAAGAAACTAAGTGGATTTTTGAATAATTTTGTTGATGCAGATTCGGAGCACAGATTAGCGAGTATGTGGGCATCGATTACAGCTCCCCTGTTCTGGCCACGGCCATGATGAACCTCATCCCAGCTTTCACTTTCATTCTCGCCGTTATTTTAAGGTTCTTTGTCTCTTCTTTCTCATTCACTGCAGTGCACTTAAACATACTTTATCTGTAGAAATGACAGAAGCAGATGATGGCTTGTTAACTGGATGACGGGGGTTCGATTCAACTTACAGTTGTGATTGCATTTAATCAAAGTCTGACCAAAGCAAAATTCAGAGTTCCTGTTTCAACCAGGCCCAGAGAGATTCACTTTGCTACCACGTAATTCATAATCATCTACTGTGCATCTGTCCTCTTAATCTCAGAGATTAGAATAGTTCTATAACCAGTACTTGTGATGATGCTGGATCGCTCCTGCAAATGATTAAATCCCTGAAATGGGACAGAATCAAGAAAGCCCAGAGCTTTCGCAAATGGAGGCTGCACGTTCATACGAAACACAAAAGATAGCACTGCATGATATGTCATCCAATGAAACCAGATAAATTTATTTTATTCTTGAATTTGTTGATTGAATTAAAAACTAGGATGGAGAAAGTGAATTGGAAAAGCTCAAGCAGCCAAGCTAAGCTTGTGGGAACCATTGCATCAATTGCTGGTGCATCAGTAGTCACTCTTTACAACGGTCCACCGATCCTCCACTCACCTTCACCTCCTTCTTATGTCCAACCTCATCACCTTCTTCTTCTTCTCTCGCGACAATCGAATTGGATTCTTGGTGGGTTTCTCCTTGCGGCCGAGGCTTTCTTGGTATCATTATGGTACATTATACTGGTTAGCACCATTATCCTTACTTTTTTCTTTGAATTTGAATGACACTAAAACGTCAAAAAAATCTTGAATCTTGCAGGCATTTATCCTCAAAGATTACCCCGTGGTGCTGAACATAATGTTCTATAAATGGCTCTTTGAGATGATTCTTGCCGGGCTATTGTCCTTCATTATAGTGAGAGAACCACAGTCATGGATTTTAAAAGTCGACATTGGTTTGATTGCTATTTTATACTCGGTAAGGCATAATACCGCGATTCTTAAAGTCTAGATTTTGGTCCGACTTCAAGTTTGAAGGTAAAAGCAGTGTTAAGAGTTCGTTTGTTTGAAGGAGAATTGTTTCCAGGAAATTTTTTTTCAGACTTTCGAGTATTTGAATGATGGAAAAAAACTAATCGATTTATAGAAAATGTTTTCCATAAACTGAAAACAACAAGCTTAGATTGGGATAAAATGACTTTCTCTTTTAGTAAGAAATAAGACACTTTCCCTAAATCATTAAACAAATGAAAACTAACAGTTTTCCTTGCAAATGATTTCTGTGAAAAATATTTTCCTTTTGAGCGAAACAAACGTCACCCTACTATTGTATATGCAGGCTCTGGTTTCTAGTGTCTTTAGACTCACCTTATGCACATGGTGCTTGAAGAGAACTGGACCTGTTTATGTCTCCATGTTCAAGCCTCTGGGAATTGTATTTGCTGTCGGATTGGGGTTCATATTTCTTGGCGAAATGTTACACCTTGGAAGGTATAAGTACTCTCCCTTCTTCTCCATCGAAATGCCTATACCCATCTTTTCCTATAACCAAGAATCTGATGATTAAAAGGTATAATGAAAACTGTGTTCATCAGAGAAAAAGCTCCTTCATGAGTTCATCTCAAGAACAGCAACATATATCCTTTAAGATATAAACTACAATCGCCATACTCTTTAGGTTAATTTCTTTTCTGCCTTTTCTTTTATATATCGGCAGCTTGATTGGAGCGATAGTGATTGTGATGGGATTCTACGGGGTCGTGTGGGGGAAGTCTAAAGAGGAAGAGAAGACAATGGAAGGCGGTGGGGTGGGTGGGAGCTTGGCATCCTCCAGCCATAAGATGCCTTTGCTCCAGGACAATGCTTCAAGTGTGTAGATATTCTTGGCAAAAAGACAAAAAGGTTTGTACATAATCACAGGCGATGTTCCCTTTTGTCTTTTGCCGAAATGAATTCTAGTTGACTATTCCAAGGTGAAAGAGATGTGGGAATGCCTATATAGGCGCGTTATGAAAAATGAAGAACTTGGATAACGTTCGTGACTATCTTGGGTAGTGGAGACACCAACTCCAACTTTCTTCTTCGCCTTCTCCGGCGATTTCTCGTGAAGCTCCGCGGCATCCGCTTTCCCTTCCACCATAAGCTTCTTCGCCTCTCCCTCTCCGCCTTCGTCTTCTCCACGCCTTTGGCCACCAAAGAAAACAGAGAAGAAGAAAAACAATCGCGGATTCACCATTACGGACAAAATCGAAACTCGAGCGGACAATGACAACCTTAGAGAAACTTGGGCAGATTGAGAAAAAGAGAGTGCATTGTCTCACTGATGCAAATCGCCGTGGTGCCGTGGTTCCAACGGAAAACGCGGCCCTGGCAGAAAGTAATCGGAGGTTGGGAGCAGCGGAAGGTTTTTGAAACGAATGATGAGAGAAAATGCAGAGATGATAGGATTGCTCGGAGGAAGGAAAAAAAGAAACACCGAAAAGACAAAGCCGATCACCCGGGAACACATTCAAAACGAGAAAATTACCAATAAAGTCATGATCTATACTATTGTACGTATGTCAATTCAAATCTAAACATTTCAATGATGCCAATTTAGTCTTAAACTTTTAGGTCAATATCACGAAAAACCCCAAACCGGTATATCTGTGATAAATTTACTCAAAACTCAATTTTTTATCGCAAAAAATTCCAAACCGGTATACCCGTTCTGAGTTCTCGGATGACTATCGCTCCATGCATGTATTTAACTAGGGTTTTCCAAAATTTCACGAGCCACCCAAATATCCAAGCGTTGCGATTTCAGAATCTCTGGGCCATTAAAACGGAGCACTGAATATTTGCTGCACACATTGCTATTTAGCTCAAGCGGCCATAGAAAGGCAAAAACCAGAGATTCTCTTTCAATTATATTTTACGACTCTTTTACAATCCGAGGAGACTATGACAGAGCCTATATGAATTCTTTGGAGAGAGGGTATGCAATACTAATTAAAAGATTTTGTTAATGGGAATAAATAATCGATTTTAGTGAACTTGAGTTGAGTATGCTTAATTAATATGCCTTGAAGATAAATCCGGGGCGAAAACAAGAGCATCTAGCCCAGTGAATCCCAAATAAGCATAGTACTCCACAATCAAGATATCTGTGTGCGCACGCGATCGCACGTAATAAATTTTTTGATTGGACTGTCAATAAAGTAATGCCCTACAAAGCATACATATTATTGAGCGTGCTCCATGAAAATGTAATGAATCTATTGAATGAAGTACCATAAAATCAATAAAGAAGTAAGGAAAATTTGACGAAACTTAGAATATCCATTAGAGAGATATTACTAAAAAAGTCGTAAACTTATTGTACGAATACCAATTCAGTTTTAAACCTTTCGATTTGGCCAATTTAGTCGTAAACCTTTTAACGATTTGTCAATATAGTCATTCTGGCCAATTTTGGCTGGCAATTGCTTACGTTGGCGTCGACCATTCTACATGGCACTGTTAGGACTGCCGGAACTAACATGGACAAATTTTTTGCATTTTTAAATTTTTCCAAATTATTTTTTATAATTTTTATAATTTTTATAATTTTTCCTTTTTTTCCTTTCTCCGCCGGATGCTGAGCGACCGATCAAATGATTGCCAACAAACTGAAAAATTATTCATCCAATAGTGGCAGCGCATTTAAAAAACAAGCCAAGGAAGACAGTGATAGGGTATATAGCAGGTGAGCGACTAGTGAGAGAAGACGAAACTTTCAAATGAATATGGAAAAATTATGACATAAGCTTCTATTAACACTAAAATCCTCCTGTTCCTTCTTCCTTTCGGGGGTTTCTAACTTCTATTGTCTCGACCGGGACCATGCTAAAGACATGCAACTGCAAAGGCATTGAAATAGCACGATGGAACCGACTCAGATCCAGTTCAGCATCTTGGAATCGGAAACTGGACGAGAACTGATCGGATGGGGCCGGTTCGGTCCGGTTTCAGGATCTACCAAGATCAGTGCATACCTGTGGCATCCTGAAATTTCATGGCCAAATATTAAAGGACCCTAATGGATTAGGGCGCTCGTCGACGGAAATTAGGAAAATGAAATTGGGAGTTTAGCGTCGCGATTATCATTTTTTTCTGAATCGCGAGTTTGGACTCTTGGGATCAATTACCGTCGAGCCGACTAACCCAACGTCGCGTCGTCCGCACGCCCCGATCCTGTGCCAACCCGTCGCCGCCATTTTTCCTTCCCCATCTTTCCCTTGGCCACGCCAGAGAATCACCCCATCGACTGCCCCTCTCTTCTTCCTCTTTCTTTCTGTTCTTTTTCTTCCCTCTTCTTTTCTTCCCCTTTTTCCGCTGGGACTTCACCCCATCACGCCAGCAGCCCCCAAACCTCTTCATTTCTTCCTTTTGTCTTGTTCTATCTTGTCTTTTCTCCTGCATGCAAGCCATGCACGCAAGAAAGCTGCAGGGGCACTAGACTTTCTTTTTCCCTCTACAATTGGAAAGAGAAAGGTGCCAAGTGTCACCATGCATGCCCATGCATGCAAGGGGAGCTAAAGGGCCATCCGAGAAGTGCATTTCCCTTC
Source organism: Syzygium oleosum (assembly GCF_021117445.2). NCBI lineage: Eukaryota > Viridiplantae > Streptophyta > Magnoliopsida > Myrtales > Myrtaceae > Syzygium > Syzygium oleosum. The sequence goes on from NW_026607487.1 coordinate 11,496,266, forward strand.
TGCTCACCCCTCAGCTGGCTCTCTCACTCTCTCGCTCAGCTCTCTCTCTCGCCCAGCTCACTCCCTCTCTTGTTTCTCTCTCGCCTCAGCTCACTCCCTCTCTTGTTTCTCTCTCGCCTCAGCTCACACTCTCTTGTTTCTCTCTCTGTCCGCCCGGGAGCCCGCCTGTTCAATGACCAGCAGCTGCTGCTCCCTATTCCGTCCGCAACTAGCGGCAGCAGCCAGCCCCTCGCTTCACCGCCGTGCCGTTCTCCCCGCCTCGGACACAAGCCCCACGCTGCAGCCACTACTCTCACCAGCAAGGCAAGTACTCTCTATGACGTTATACTAACCTCGATAATGGTTGCATGTCGGTTTGGGTCTTGGATGAGCCGTTGAGGTGGCTGGAAGGGCGAAAGGAGAGGGCGATATGTGGCGTAGTTGCTGGTCTTGTGTATTCAAACCCCTAGAACGATTTTTGGTGGATCTAGATAGCTAGATTAAGTTGGAAATGATGTTGCATGTTGTTTTGAACTCTTGGGTTGATGTTTTCTTGGCTGGGAAGTGGCAGATCTGAAGTTGGAAAAACATTTCTGGAATTTGTGTCACGGATTCCAGATCGGACCCTTCTGGACGTTCCTGGTTTTCTATTTTTGTACCGCCTTGTGTGGACCGAATCTTACGAAGTGTTCTTCATAAAAGTTGTTCAGAAGATCTTGATGTATAACATACTTAAATTTCATATTTTTCTGAGGTCAAATGGATTTTACCAAGGCCCAATTCCTTACCGGGTCAGAACTGTTTTTACCGTGGAAGCCGCGGCCTCTATACATTCTCGAATTTTTATAAAAATACCCACTTCGAATTTGGTCACACTTCCTTCACAAAAATTTGTTCATAGTCCCTTTTGTACAACATATAAAAATTTCAAGGTGTTTAGACATCATTTGTTATATGAAAAGAGCATTCTTTGTAACTCGGTGTCACTGTTTCAACGGACCAGTTCTGGTCTATTTTCGTGCCCTCAAAAGTTCCCTTTCCAGGAGGATTTTGGGATTGTGTTCTTCAGGAAAAATAAGTGTTAAGGTCTCGTTTATAACATGTTCAAATTTCAGAATTTTTGGAACTCATTTGCTATGCCTTTGAAATTGATTTCTCAAGTCATGCAAAACTGTCCAGTTTTGCCAGAATCCAAAGTTTCATTATTTCTTAGTTGGAAGCCTTGGAATTTTGATTTGATGTCTTCGGGAGAGGTAATGTACACGCTCTGAACTTGCTGATGAGATTTTTTCCTTGCATTAGAAATTGTAAATGACATCTCTAAATTTGATGTACTGTGTATATTGAGACGTGTGGGCTTGTAAGTGTAATTGTTCCGTCGGTCCCCATGACGATGATGCCCCGGAGTTGAGATGCCCGGGGGGTAACTGGGTTCCCTCGGTTGCCTGGGGGTGTAACACGGTTCCCTAGATGTCCTCGCGACGCCGTGGTAGGTGCGAGAAGCCTGAGGGGGTAACGGGGTTCCCTCGGTTGCCTGGGGGTGTAACACGGTTCCCCAGATGTCCTCGTGATGCCGTGATGGGTACGAGATGCCCGGAGGGGTAACTGGGTTCCCCGGAGGATGTTGTAGCTTGAGTTACTAAATCAAATGCGAATTAAAACTGCTTGTGATCACATAACGCATGTAAGGAGAATTCATGTGAATGACTGTTGGTCGATTGGTAATCTTTTGTCTGGTGATTTATGTCCAAATAAAAAAGGAGTCTTATATATTATAGCTGGTTGTGAATTGGTTCATCTGCCTATCTATTTGACTCAATTGAAACGCCTGTCATTATCCGTTTAGTATGGCGTGATAGAGTTTACTTGGCTGAGTTTCCGCTCACTATTTGTTGTTGACACCTTTTTCAGACTAGTAGTATGCCGATCCTCCCTACCTCTACCTCGATAAGCTACGGGGTGCCAGTTGATTTTGAAAGCCGTCTATTTGAATTCGTGACCGCGGAGTTCCCTGAACTTGTTTTCATAAAATGCATTTCCATTCTGACCGTAAATATTGGGTCCCCAGAGGGACTCGTTCTTTTGGGCTTCGTCGGGGTTTATGCCCTCGATGGGGGACGGTTGGTGGGGCCCCTTCCATACCATGGGCCGGACGGAGATGATGGCAATGCTAGTAGCGGGATCTTTTGAGGACAGCATCAAGGAGGAGGAAGGAGTAATTTTTTTGAAGACACGACTGTTAGTTAGTTTTTGGGGATAGAGTCGTGTAGGGATGGGTGATAACTTGTTTGTCTTTGGTTAAGCTTGGTGGGTCGAAGTAGGATAGCCGGGTTGGAGTTGTTGGGTAGTCTCCCCGTGTTTTTGAACTCACTCTTGTATCACCCTCATTATTATGTGAAAGATGAATGTTATTTTCGCAACTTGCGTGTCCTAGCATTTCTGCGTTTCTATGTTACATTCATGTTATAAATGCCAATCTTTAAAAAGAAGCATCTTTCGCTTGCAAATAATCTAATGACTAATGAGGATTAGAGGATAAATCTTGAAAGGGGTGTGCTTGGGATGCTACAATACCCCGGGTGTTTTTAGGCAAAAAGGAAAAGAAATTTTGTGGATTTTAGATGGCAGAAAAAACCGCGAGCCCTTTTCCGGCCGTAGTAGAAAATCAGGGGCTTTAGGCCTCCCAATCCCAACTAACCGTGGGGGAGTGGAACCAAACAACTTTTAGTTCCGTGGATAAAGTGCACTCATTGCAAAGAAACAACTGTTCAATGGATGGTTTGCCGAAGGTAACTAAATTCATGTAAAGCAATCACTTTGTGAACACGCACACGTCTAGGCAAGAGCTTAGAAACTTCTCTCTTTTTAACTATCGTAACACGACACCCATCACAGGCTTGTTAAAATCCCAAGACACTATTTGACTTCTCTTGCTCTCACACCTCAAAACACCCCGCCCGTTTTCTTACAGCAGTAACTGTACACACAGTTAAATTTTCTTACAAGATTTAGTATGTTTCCTAGAACTTGTGCTTCGCCGCGGTTACCCCTTTATGCCAAATTCACAGTTGTTTCACTACGTATCGTATCGTATCGCGTAAAGGGATGGTGCCAACAGATGAATCATTATGTTGTAGCAATCATGGATGTTTAATTTATTGTAAACTTTAAAAAAAGCCACATCAATGAAGCTCGCCCACGTTCTTCTCATTGTTGTTAAAATCGTCCTCTCGTTCGCAAGCTATCAAAATATTGAAGCGCATCAAAAAGCTGGGGGAGATATTTGGATTCCATCAGTTTTAAATTCAAGTAAAAGCATCAAAGCAATGGTTGTCCCCCCGGCAAAACGTAGGAAAGCCTCGGTGGAGTCCTCCAATTATCTAACCGCCGAGAGAGACGGAGAGAGAGAGAGATGGAGGGGAGAGCGAGGAGGGTTTCCCTGCCGTTCGTGGGGATGATAATGGTGGTTCTGGTTCAAGCAAGCAACATGGTGGTGACGAAGATGGCCATGTCCGATGGGCTCAACAAGTACACCCTGGTCTTTTACTGTAACGCCCTCTCCTCTCTCATCCTCCTTCCTTTTCCGTTCATCATATCTTGCAGGTTTGTGCTCTGTCTATCGCTCACTGACTCCGTTTCTGTCTGGTTTAAGGGCCAAAAAAAAAGAAGAAAAGAAAAGGTTTCAAGTCCTTGTCTTGTTTGTTTGCTCTGTTTGGCAGGTCAGGGTCGTGTCCTCCTCTCACTTTCTCCGTGCTTCGCAAGATCTTCTTGCTCGCTCTGGTTGGGTGAGTTGAGTGAAGTTTCCTCATTTCACATGAATTTGCAGACTTGGGATTTTCTTTTCTAGGAATTCTTTTGAAGCAAAAGTCAACTGCTGAGACTTTTATACAAAAAACGTAGTGAATATTGAAGTAATTTGGATGATGCAGATTCGGAACACAGATATGCGGATATGCGGGCATCGATTACAGCTCCCCTGTGCTGGGCACGGCCATGATGAACCTCGTCCCGGCTTTCACTTTCATTCTCGCCATTATTTCAAGGTTCTCTCTCTCTTCTTGCTCGTTAACTGCAGTGCGCTTAAAGAACCTTCATTTGAAAAAAATGAGAGAAGCGGATGATGGGGAAGTTGTGAGTGCTTTAAACCAAGTCTGACTAAAGCAAAATCCATAGTTCCTGTTTCAACCAGGCCCCGAGAGATTCACTTTGCTACCCCTTAATTCACTTCCCATCTTCCTATGTAAGTGTCATTGTAGTCTCAGAGACTATGAGTAGTTTGTATGACGTACTATGATCTTATTTCTGATGATGTTGGATCCCTAAAATTCCCAAAAAAAGAGTTGCTCTGCGAATGAATAAATCCCTGAATAAAATCAAGAAAGTCCAATGCTTCAGCAAGTGGAGGCTGCACGTTCATACGAAACGCAAAACTGATCTTACTCACTAATTTGTTAATGAATTAATAATTAGGATGGAGAAAGTGAATTGGAAAAGCTCAAGCAGCCAAGCTAGGCTTATGGGAACCATTGCATCAATTCTTGGTGCATTAGTAATCACTCTCTACAAGGGTCCGGCGATTCTCCGCTCACCTTTGCCTCCTTCTTTTGTCCATCCTCGTCGCCTTCTCTTGCTTCCCTCCCAACAATTGAATTGGGTTCTTGGTGGGTTTCTCCTTGCCGCCGAAGCTTTCTTTTTATCATTGTGGTACATTGTACAGGTTAGTACCAACAATCCCTACTTTTTCTTAAGAATATGGATGACATTAAAACGAAGCAAAAAAGACTTGACAAGCGAAAAAAAAATATACAATCTTGCAGGCATTTATCCTCAAAGATTACCCTGTGGTGATGAACATAATGTTCTATCTAACGTTCTTTGCGACTATCCTTTCTGGGCTATTGTCCTTTATTATGGTGAGAGAGCTGCAATCGTGGATTCTAAAAGTCGATGCGGGTTTGATCGCTATTTTATACTCGGTAAGCATGTAGTATCGTGTCTCCCAAAGTCTAAATTTTTGGTCCCTTCGAGTTTGAAGATAAAAGTCATATTACTATTGTAAATGCAGGCTGTTGCCGGTGTCTTTAGAGTCACATTGTGTACATGGTGCCTGAAGAAAACTGGACCTATCTTTGTTTCCATGTTCAAGCCCTTGGGAATTGTATTTGCTGTGGGATTGGGGTTCATATTTCTAGGGGAAAAGCTACACCTTGGAAGGTACAAAGTACTCTCTCTTCTTCTCCATTGGCCTATACCCCATCTTTTTCTATAATGAAGAATCTAGTTGATTAAGAGAGAGCAAAAAAGATGTGTTCATAGGAGAAAAAGCTCATCTCAAGCATAGCAACAGATATTCTTAAGATATAAGACATAAATCGCCTTGCTCTTCGGTTCAACTTTTTAAAACAAAATGGTCATGCTCTAACTCTGGAGATTTGCCAAAGACTCTCTGTTAAGAAACCAGAGTTTCTGTCATTACAAGCATGCATGAATGAGCAAAACAGGGCAGGAAAATGAGTTGCACCAGGATTACTTGCTAATTGTTAGAAAAATATCTGATCGGTACTTTCCTTGCCTTTTGGTTTTGGCAGCTTGATTGGAGCAATAGTGATTGCGATGGGATTCTACGCGTTAATGTGGGGAAAGTCTAAAGAGGAAGAGAAGACAATCGAGGGCAGTGGTACGGTTGATGGGAGCTTGGCATCCTCCAGCCATAAGATTCCATTGCTCCAAAACAAAGCTTCAAGTGTGTGCAATTGAATTTTAAAATTTGCGAAAGCTGCAATCAAGTCCTAAAACTTGTCAAGTTGGTTCAATCAAGTCATAAAGTTAATCGTCCAATTAGACTAACAGAAAACGCTACGTGTCTTATTTTATTACTTTTCTTGAGACACGAGACAATGAGGTGGTGTCCAACAAAAGCCACGTTAAAAAAATAAAAAACTATAATTAAATTAGATATAAAGCTAAAAGTTAAACTAAAAAACAAATCCACACACGCAACTATCGGCTGTGGGGTTGGTGGTCGCTACCACAGATGTTAGGAAGGGCCGGCGGAGATTGCCTTGGCTTTCCCGAAGCTCGGCGAGGGCCTGCAAATCTCGATCTAGGGGAGGGCACGACCCTCGCCTTGGGTCGGCGAGGCCTTACTTGGGGTGGACAACACTAGGCGAGGCCTCGCCAGCCCTTGCCGGTGACCTTGCCCCTCACTCAGATTTGGGGTGAAGGTCACGCCCTCCCCCAGATCGGGGCATGCAGACCGTCGCTAGGGACCAGTGGGGCCTCACCCAAGGTCGGCGAGGGTCGCTAGGCTTCGGAAAGGCCCATGTGACCTTCGCCAGCCCTTCCTGGTGGCTGTGGCAGCGGCCGCCGGCGAGGGCTTGGCCACATCCGCTAGGTGTGTGTGGGATAATAATTGTCAATGCACAAATAGTACATCCGGAATCTCGAAAAATGTGCCCTGGTAACAGCACTTGGAGTGATAACTACTTGTAACGGTGGTTAGTAGGCTATAAATACCCACAGTGTTCGTTGTAAAGAGAAACAATCTCCTAGACGCAAATTTGCAATGTCTTTTCATCTTCAACGCTTGTTTTATTATCTCCAACACTTTATTTATAGAATTTACTATTTATGCCAAACATATCCGTGCTCACAATCACCACATAACTCATTTCCATTAAAAATCAAGAATCAACCTTTTGGTGAAAGATTTTTCACTACTTGGATGCATTCTCATTTTCGGTGAAACGGGTGCACACACATTAATGTATATACCCGCTTTTGAAAATCTACATTTTGCACTTTGAGTTTCATTATGAGATTTCAACTTGTATCTTTCACTCACAATCCGTATTCCGTTTTTTGTTAAGCTGCCATTTTCTTTCCTAAATTATTAGTATCAAACTCTAAGGCTCCGTTCATTTGGCGGAAAATATTCTCCTTTTGGAAAATATTTTCTCGGAAGTCATTTTTCTGGAAAATGTTTTCCCGGAACATAATTTTCCGGTGTTCGACGACCAATATGAAAAAGTTTCGGAAAATATTTTTCGCCGGCGATCGGCGGCGGCGGCAGTGGCGGCCGGCAACCGACGGCCAACGTCCGGCGTCCGGCGGCGGCGGCGGCCGGCGACCTTAGTGTAGAAGAAGAAGAAGAAGCTCCGGAAAATGATTTCCGCTTTTGAAGAATAGCGGAAGTCATTTTCCGTAGACTTAGGCTATTTTGTGAGGGGGGGAAGGAAAATATTTTCCCACGGAAAACGTTTTTCGCCCCCCGAACACCTGAAAACCCGAAAAATATTTTCCGGGAGAATATTTTCCGCCAAACGAACGGAGCCTAAAATCTCTTCCACTTTTCTCCTCCTCCTTTCTCTCTCTTGGTGCCACCGTGAAAGCTGTCGTGGTTCGCCTCAGCTGTTGTCACTCTCAGTCATTGTCTTCTACTCTATCAGAGTCGTCATCTTTGGAGGCTCCTCTCCGCCCAACACTCTCCACCGCTATCGAGCATCATCCCCTTCTCTCTCGCGCGCAAGCTGACCTTCGACCTAAGGTCGAAGATGGTCTCGACTTCCATGATAGCCCAAAGTTAGGTCTACTCAACATCGATTTGGGCATGGAGCTTGAGCTTGAGCTTAGAACTGAGTAGATGCATCAAACAGGTGGGTCGGGTTGGGTCAAAAATGGTTCGACTCAAATTTACCTATTTCCATGCAATACAGATTTAGTGATCCATACGTGACTCGACCCATATTACTAAATCACTTTTATATTTAACTAAATTTATAGAACTTCATGCCCAAATTGAGGCAAGAGCACAGAGTGAGTGAGTGAGTACGAGATCGAATGATGGCAAGACAGAGTGAACAGAGAGTCATAGAGGTGGATTGTGTGTAAGTAAGTCTAAAACCATTTAATATATATAATTTTGGATTTTACCATTCTAAATCACTTATGACCCATTTACTGAATATAAGTAATTCATATAACAACTCATCTCATCAAACTCAGTACATGCACCAAAGGGATAAGTATCAAAAAAATCATAAACTTATTGTACGGATGTCAATTTAGTTTAGAATCTTTCGATTTAGTCAATTTAATCCTAAATCTTTTGGTGATTTGCCGATATAGTTATTTCGACCAATTTTAGCCGCCAATTGCTTACGTGGATGCCAACCGTCTTATGTGGCACTGCTAGGATGGTTGGTGCTGACATAGACATATTTTTTGCATTTTTAAATAATTTTTTGAATTTTTGTTTCATTCTTTCTCTACTAATTGCTGGGCGACCGATCAAATAATTGCCAACCAACTGAAAAATGATTCATCCAACAATTCCAGCGCATTGAAAAAAACAAGCCAAGGAAGATAGTGATAGGGTAATAACAAATGATCGACTAGGGAGAGAAGACGAAAGTTTCAAATGAATATGGGAAAATTATGACGTAAGCTTCTGTTAACAATAAAATCCTCATGTTCCTTCTTCCTTTTGGGGGTTTCTAACTTCTTTTGTCTCGACCGGGACCATGCCAAAGACATGTAACTGCAAAGGCATCGAACCGGCACCCTGGAATTCAGTTGGGTCCGGTTCAGCATCTTGAAACCGGAACTGGACCGGAACTAATCAGTATGTTTTCTAGAATTTATGCTTCTCCACGATCACATGTTTATGACAAATCCAAACTTGTTTCACTACATATCGTATCGTGCAAACAAATCATGCCGACAGTTGATGACCCTGATGACGCTACCCTATTGCACGTTCATCGTAAAGAAAAACCCTCCATTAACAGGTGCCGGCAAAACGATGGGAAAACTGAAGTAGTAGATTTTTCCAGAATTTTCGGGTTCCTTGACAAGATATGCTGCAAACGATCGGGCAGATCCTTTTTGAAACGTGAACTGATCTCTGTGGCAGATGTAGACCCATAATGAACTACAAACAAACCCCAATCCGGGGTTGGCCGATGCGAAGGTGCCTATCGAGAAAAGAAAAGCAGCTTAGCTATATTTGTAGTTATGTCATTACCACTATCGTTATGTCATAGCAATCATTGATGTTTTATTTATTATGAACTTTAGAAAAGCCACATCAATCAAGCTCGCCCCCCACTTTGGACGAAATATCGCATAGGTAGGCCCATCTTTGTCATCACGGGGCTAGACCATTCAACAACCGACGCGTGACTCCACGTGGCGCAAGTGAGACTCACGGACGAAGCCTCTCTTCCTCTCTCCCTGTTCATTTTCCTCAATAATTGTTAAATATGTCTTGAATTTTACGTTCTCGGTCCGGTTCAACACTCGACCCGATATATTTTTGTGTGATCCGAAAATTGAGATTTAGTTCGCGACGCGGAGAGTTGGGCCGATAAACCCAACTTGTAGCAAGTGAACAAATTTTTATGGCGGTTTACCTAAGCTGGAGCAACGAATAAATGTTTTGGGGGGTTCGGGGGCATAGCCCCCGAGGAAATTTTTTTGGGAGCACTATTTATACCGCGGCTAGGTTTTCTCATTGAGGGACAGAGAGAATTTTGTTTCAGGAGAGTTTTGTGAGCCGTGAGCTTTTTGTCGTTATTTCGACTTCTGAAAATTGTACTGTCTTTGATTATAGTGGAATCTTGTCTTGCCTCGCCCGTGGATGTAGATCACGTTGTGATCGAACCACGTAAATCCCCGTGTTCTGTATTTGTTTTTTCCGCATCTGTTTCCAACAATAATAAATCCACCATTTTCATCTCAAGTCCCTCTGTCTACTGTTCATGGGTAACCCGCATGGTCATCGGAGGACTTTGTCCTCGGAGAGGGTCTTGGATGACCTGCTGTTGGCATTGCAGCACCCTCTCCGGTCGACGGCAAAGCCGATGATTTCACCATCCCGGTTGTCGTTGTCGGCTTCTCACAAAACGTTAAAATGTACAAATATCCGTATCTATATATCTACATACATGTTCTCCTCCAACCCCAAACAAAAGCAAAAATAGAATAAAATAATCAGAAAAGAAGAGTCGAGAAAGGTAAAAAAAATCAGTTGGAATGCATTAGCTTCGCTTTTATTTTCCTTGCAGTCTTCATCATCATCATCTTGATCGACAACTTCCAGAAATTCAACACCAATATTCTCTTCTTCCACCAATTACTGTGAAAAAAAAAACGAGAATGCATAAAAAAATAAAAGAGGCCGTGATGATTTGCACGTATACGAAGGAGAGAGAAAATGAAACAGGGCAGGCACCAACTGTTGGGTAGTGGTTCATACTTCCTTTCGACAGGAAGGCATGTAGATCCCGCTCCCGTTACCTATATACATTTTGAGCTTGTATTTTATTGGTAGTTTGGATTTGGGCTCATAAATATCTCTGACAGTAGAGGTGTGGTGTGACAATTATAATAAAATCTTTCGATGGACTTAGCCCTAATTTAAGGGTAAACCAAGATAAAAATTTTGTGTCTCGATTTTCTTTTTTTACTTTTACTCTCTATTTCTTGGTGATTGTGCGTCAAATTTTAACATCCCCCCGACTAGTGACCATATCTTGGCGGGACGGCCAGAACCGGCTTTCTATTTTCTTTTCCTTTCTCTTTTCCGGATCTAATTAGTGTTTTTTGTGACAAAAAGTTGCGGATTCAGAAAGATGAACAGTGGAGAGAGAGAGAGGCTTCATCCGTGGGGCCCACCTGCGCCACTTGGCGCCGCGTGTCAATTGCTGAATGGTCCGGTGTCCCGTGGTGACATGGCGTGGCCCGCCTATGCAATACGAGAAAATATTAGCCTTCGTTCTTTTCATTGTTGTTGAAGTCGTCCTCTCGTTCGCAAGCTATTAAAAGCTATACATACTGGCTGGCAAGCTATTAAAATATTAAAGCGCATCAAAACTTGGGGGAGAAATTTGGATTCCATCGGTTTTTGTAGTCAAATTGAAGCATCAAATCAATGGCGGTCCCGCAAAACGTAGGAAAGCCTCGGTGGAGTCCTCCAATTGTTAACCCACGAAACTGAGAGAGGGAGAGAGAGAGAGAGAGAGAGAGATGGAGGGGAGAGCGAGCAGGGTTTCCCTGCCGTTCGTGGGGATGATAATGGTGGTTCTGGTTCAAGCGAGCAGCATGGTGGTGACGAAAATGGCCATGTCCGATGGGCTCAACAAGTACACCCTGGCCTTTTACTGTAACGCCCTCTCCTCTCTCGTCCTCCTTCCTTGTCCCTTCATCATATCTCGCAGGTTTGTGCTCTGTCTATCACTCACTGACTCCGTTACTGTCCGGTTTAAGGCGCAAAAAATAGAAAGAAAAGGTTTCAAGTCCTGGACTTGTTTGTTTGCTCTGTTTGGCAGGTCAGGGTCGTGTCCTCCTCTCACTTTCTCTGTGCTTCGCAAGATCTTCTTGCTCGCTCTGGTTGGGTGAGTGAGTGAAGTTTCCTCAATTGCACATGAATTTGCAGACTCGGGATTTGCTTTTCTTGGAATTCTTTTGAAGCGAAAGGTCTTAATGATACTGCTGAGAGTTTGATAAGAAAAACAGGGTGAATTTTTTAGTAATTTGGATGATGCAGATTCGCATCGCAGATATGCGGGTATGCCGGCATCGATTACAGCTCCCCTGTGCTGGGCACGGCCATGATGAACCTCATCCCAGCTTTCACTTTCATACTCGCCATCATTTCAAGGTTGGTTCTTTCTCTCTTCTTGCTGGTTTACTGCAGCGCGCTTAAAGAACCTTCATTTGGAAAAAAATTGAGAGAAGCAGATGATGGTGTGTTGATTGGATCATGGGGGGATCATGGGGAAGTTGTGAGTGCTTTAAATCAAGTCTGACCAAAGCAAAATCCATAGTTCCTGTTTCAATTAGGCCTGGACACATTCACTTTAATCTCAGAGATTATGAGAAGTTCTTTTACCTTATTTCTGATGATGCTGGATCCCTAAAATTCCCAGAAAAAGAGTTGCTCCGCGAATGAATGAATCCCTGAATAAAATCAGGAAAGTCCAGTGCTTCAGCAAGTGGAGGCTGCACATTCATACGAAATGCAAAACATAGCACTGCAAGATATGTCATACAATGACACAAGATAGACTTATCTTACTCATTAATTTGTTAATGAATTGATAATTAGGATGGAGAAAGTGAATTGGAAAAGCACAAGCAGCCAAGCTAAGCTTCTGGGAACCATTGCATCAATTCTTGGTGCGTTGTTAATCACTCTCTACAAGGGTCCGACGATGCTCCGTTCACCTTCGCCTCCTTCTTTTGTCCATCCTCATCGCCTTCTCTTGCTTCTCTCCCAACAATTGAACTGGGTTCTTGGTGGGTTGCTCCTTGCGGCGGAAGCTTTCTTGTTGTCATTGTGGTACATTGTACAGGTTAGTACCAACAATCGCTACTTTTTCTTAAGAATATGAATGACATTAAAACGAAGCGGAAAAAGACTTGACAAGCAAAAAAAATCTATAATCTTGCAGGCATTTATCCTCAAAGATTACCCTGTGGTGATGAACATAATGTTCTATCTAATGTTCTTTGCGACTATCTTTTCCGGGCTATTGTCCTTCATTATGGTGAGAGAACCGCAGTCGTGGATTCTAAAAGTCAATATGGGTTTGATCGCTATTTTATACTCGGTAAGCATATAATATCGCGACTCCCAAAGTCTAAATTTTTGGTTTACTTTGAGTTTGAAGATAAAATTCAGATTGATATCGTAAATGCAGTCTCTGGTTGCTGGTGTCTTTAGAGTCACATTGTGTACATGGTGCCTGAAGAAAACTGGACCTGTCTTTGTTTCCATATTCAAGCCCTTGGGAATTGTATTTGCTGTGGGATTGGGGTTCATATTTCTAGGGGAAAAGCTACACCTTGGAAGGTACAACTACTCTCTCCTCTTCTCCATCGAAATGCCTATACCCCATGTCTTTCTATAATGAAGAATCTAGTTGATTAAGAGAGAGTAAGAAAGATGTGTTCATAAGAGAAAAAGCTCATTCATGAGCTCATCTCAAGCATAGCAACAGTTATTCTTAAGATATAAGACATAAATCGCCTTGCTCTTCGGTTTAACTTTTTAAACCAAATGGTTATGCTCTAACTCTGGAGATTTGCCAAGGACTCTCTGTCCAGAAACCAGAGTTTCTGTCCTTACAAGCATACATGAATGAGCAAAACAGTTATTCTTGGATCCTTGGTTAATGGTTACATTGGTAACCTCACCAAACTAGGGGTTTTCTCCAACCAGCAGGGGCTGTCCGCGCTTGTCCACAAATGTGGCTGGCAGCCGGACTGTTTTCTTTATTTTAACGTGCCGGTGCCCGCACGCCCAGCTCCCCTTCATTAGAGGATAGTTTTTTCTTCTCTTACTCCAAGGAATACCCTGCATTTTGCGTCTTAGAGTAAAGACGAAACACTTTCAGGACTTACCTAGGTCAAGGGTAGGAAAATGAGTTGCACGAGGATTACTTGCTCGTTGTTGAAAAAATATCTGATCGGTCCTTTACTTTGCCTTTTGATTTTGGCAGCTTGATTGGAGCAATGGTGATTGCGATGGGATTCTATGCGGTAATGTGGGGAAAGTCTAAAGAGGAAGAGAAGACAATCGAGGGCAGTGGGGTTGATGGGAGCTTGGCATCGTCCAGCCATAAGATTCCTTTGCTCCAAAACAAAGCTTCTAGTGTATAGATATTCTTGGCCAAAAAAAAAAAAAATCATAAGTGAAAAGACAAAGGTGTGTATGTATTTATATAGATGTTCCCTTTTTGTCTTTTTGAAATGAATTTGAATTTGATTATTCCGACGGGGAAGAGATGTGGAAATACCAGTGTATGGGCATTACCAGAAAAAATGAAGAATTCGAAAAAAATTTCCGACTGTGGCGTGGACATTGACAACCATATGATATGGTCATCTGTAACTACATGCTATTGATATCGACAAGAAGGGAAAGATGTTAAGCAAATATTATGACTCATCGACAAAGCCTACAGGTAACCAGCTATCGGCCGAGTGTTGGACCCAAAAAGGAGAATACATTGATCAAGTATGTCAAATGGAGGCGCCAATGCAGAGTGACGGTTGAGCGTCCTAGTGACCTTGAGATATGTAACTTCTTGTGGACAATAATCGTCAATGAACAAATAGCAAAATGTGCACTTGTAATTGCATTTAGAGTGATAACTGCTTGTTGTAATAATGGTTAGTAGGCCATAAATACCCATAGTATTCGTTGTAAAGAGAATTGATCTCCTAGATGCAAATTCCCAATGTCTTTTTATCAATGTATTAGTATGTCTTCTCATCTTCAAACACTTGTTTTATTATCTCCAATACTTTATTTATAGAATGTACTATTCATCTTCTCTTTGGAAGCCAAACATATCCGTGCCCACGATCACCATTGAACTCTTTTCCATTAAAAATCAAGAATCAACTTTTTAGTGAGAGATTTTTCACTACTTAGATGCATTCTTATTTTCGGTGAAACGGGTATATATATACTCGCCTTTGAAAATCTATTTTTTGCCCTTTGAGTTTCATTATGAGACTTCAAGTTGTATCTTTCACGATCTTTATTCCGTTTTTCTGGTTAAACTCCCATTTTATTTCCTAGATTATTAGTATCACTTTCTTCACCTCCTTTCTAAAGAAAAATAAATAAAACTCTAAAATCTCTTCCTCTTTTCTCCTCCTCCTTTCTCTCTCTTGGCACCACCGTGTAAGCTGCCGTGGTCGCCTCAGGCCATCAGCTATTGTCGAGAAACTTCAAAACTCTCGTCGATAACTTCATATTGTGTTCTTGATGACTTTACTGGCAAGTTGTCGATTACCTTTAAGCTATCAGTTTTTCTGTTCATAAATGACCAAACTCTACTTTCATTGACTAAGTCTATCACTTGTCAATAATAATCAAAAGTTGGTGATTTTTTTGGTGTAAACACTTGAGTTTATGAATGTTAAGTAAATGCATAAAATGAGGAAAAAATACACAAAAAAGTTTAAGAGAATGATCATTTAGAAAAACAAAGTGGGTATAGGTAAAACTGAGAGTAGCATACTTGTTTGGTCAATTCTTGGTCAGCCTATCAATTTTGATGCAATAAGATTTTGGTTGGGGATAAGTGAACTAGAAGTCCTAAAACTTATCACGAAAATGCATTTGAGTATTAAAATTTGCGAAAAATGCAATTAAATCTTAAAATTTGTCAAATTTGTGCAACTGAGTGCTTACGTTAATTTCGTCCAACTTGACTGACGGAAAATGCTGACGTGACTTTTTTTAATATTTTATCTCTCATACGTGGTATTAAGGTTAACTAAAACGACATCGTTTTAGTACTTTAGTTTTAAACATAAATATTAGTTAAATTATATTAAAACAATAAGAAAGCTAAAAGTTGTTTAAAAAAAAATTAAAGGCGGGAGGGCTAGAGCTAGCTCTCTAGCCAGTGGCCGCCGCCCCATCACCAATGGGGCGTTGGTGATGGTTGGTGGGCCTTAATAAGAGTCATCGACCCTCTTTCATATCTAAGTGAAGGTCACCGGGCGAGGGCTAGGAACCCCTCGCCCGTGGTCGTTGACAACTCTACTTCCCACCGGTGATGAGGCAGCGACCACAGGTGGAGGGCTTGGCCCTCCTTCCACCTGTGGTTTTTTTTTTTTTTTGCTCCTTTCTCTATTTTTTTTAACTTCAGCTTTTTCTTTAGTTGGTCTTTTTTTTTGGAAATTTTTTTTTGGATTTTTTAATCTAATTTAATTAAGATTTTGCGTAAAAATTAGGATTCGAATAAAAACGATGCCGCTTTAGTACTTTAGTTAACCTTAATGTCGTGTAGGACGCCACATAGGAAAGATAAAATAATAAAGAAAGCCACGTCAACATTTTTTGTCAGTCAAATTGGACCGAGTTAACCAAAAAACTTGATTGTACTTATTTGACACTTAATTGCACTTTTTAAAAGATTCAATCGCACTTTTACGATGAGTTTTAAGATTTTTACGACATTTATATCTGTTGGTTTTGTGCATACTTAGCGTAACAAATTCATTATATGGTGCGGGTTCATGTGAGCTCAGTGAAATCAGCAGTCTGAACGAGGTGGATCTCAGGTGATTCAGCGGCTGAGATTAACATTTTACCGAGAAGTGCTCCTCGTTCATGCAAAGTGTCGGCCCCGCACGCTCGGACCAATCATATTTCTCAGCCAAACGATGCTGGAATCGCACCAATCATATTGCAGAAGACTACAAAACCGAACCGAAAGCTCCACCGAAAGAACGTCGACAAGAACAGCTAGTTAGTCAAACGCAAGAGCGAGGACGCTTCTTGCTCCGCTCTCGACGCACGCATTTTTCCAAGTGCCATCCTCCTCCGCTGAGGTTGCCGGCGGCGCGACGGCCAGATGGGGCCGAGACTCGCCGCGCCGGTCGCCGGGATGGTGATGGCCGAGTGCGCGCAGGTCGGCCTCATGATCGTGGGCAAAGCCGCCATGTCCAACGGCATGAGCAACCTCATCTTCGTCTTCTACTCCAACGCCTTCGCCTCTCTCCTCTTGCTTCCTGCCTCCCTCCTCTTCCACAGGTCCTCTCTCTGTCTCTCTCGTTGCATGCCTGTCTATCTGGTGGTAATCTTGAGGTACCGGTGTCTTTCTTGGTTGATTGTTATGAGGTTTTCCCCCCCGCTGTTTGCAGATCGGAACGTCCTCCGTTGACTCCATCCCTCGTTTTCCAGTTCTTCGTGCTCGGCCTCCTTGGGTAAGTTCGAAGTGAACGGCTTCAATTGGGTTCGAATAGGGAAAATCTTTTCACGCCTTCGTTTGTCTTTCAGTCGATTCTCACTGTTTGAATGGATTCCCGTTGATACCGGGTTTGCCCTTTTCTGTTCTTCTTTTTTTCTTATTCACAGTTGCTCTGCACAGATACTTGGGTACGCTGGGATCAATTACAGCTCGCCCACGCTCGGCTCGGCCTTGCTCAACCTCATCCCAGCTTTCACCTTCATACTTGCCGTCATTTTCAGGTCACTATAGTTGTTATGATTGGCTTAGTACTTCTTTATTTTGTTCTGTTCTTCGCCTGTCCAATGTAGTAAGCTAGTGGATGTTCAAGTAAAACTTCGCCTATTTCACATATACCTTGATAAATAAAGTTCGTAATACAATAACACTTCCGGCTTATATCTTGGATTCCTGAAGCCTAAGTTAGGTTAGAGAGTATAATATGTCTGTAATACAAAAGATCAGTTTATCCAAATACCTTTCAGTAATGTGCTCCTGAATTTAGGGGCGCCACTTAATAGGTAAACTGATGAAAATTACGCTGGGAAAGTTATCTTAAATATGTAGTTCCTAAGTAGATTGTCTCGTTTACCAGTTCCATAAGTAAGCTCTTGTCTACATAGCTTGCACTGAAAACATCGAATCACAAACTAAAGGGTTGACCATTCTGTGAAGTTGTTTGGCTTGTTGCTCTTGGTTTCTTCGTACTAATCGATAGCTTCCATGCTTGGTATCCGGTCTAAGGATTCTACCACCTCTCTTGGCTTGAAAAATTAAACGGTCCTTGAAAGGTATTCTGACCGGGAACATGTAACATTGAACTTTTTTTCTGCTAGAGTGCAAAAATGGTAGACTGGATTTTTTGGAATAACCATCCATGCACACTTCCCTTGGTAGTACATGAAAGATTGGTACACTTGAGTACTCTGGTAATTTCATGTTGTCTTGCCTGCTGATTAATAATTATGCGGTCGGTGCTCCAGATTGGAGAGACTAGACTGGAGCAGTGCAAGTAGCTTGGCCAAGTGTGCTGGAACCATGGTATGCATTGCCGGTGCATTTATCGTCACTTTGTACAAGGGGCCAGCTATCGTGACGACATCCTCTCTTTCAAACTTGCAAACTGAAGTTTTCAATTTGCATCATAAACTTCTGACACCAGAGTCAAACTGGGTTCTAGGAGGTTTGCTTCTTGTAGCTGATTGTGTCATGACTTCATCGTGGCTCATTGTACAGGTAAGGTCCAGACGAAACTTGCTTGACGTCACGCTTAGTCAAACCATATTGAGTCTAAATAGGTAGCCTTTTGCTCTTAATGCTTCCAGGCATCAGTGCTGAAAAAATATCCAGCGGAGTTGATTATAGTCTTCTTCTACTGCTTCTTTGTGGCCATCCAGTCTGCCGCCATATCTTTCTTTGTGGAAGGAAAGACAAGTGCTTGGAGCTTAAAGGACAACATGCGGTTGATGGCGGTTCTTTACTCGGTAGGGTTGTCTGCCAAATTATTTTTCTGTGCTTGATTTGGAGCTTGATTGACTTATACTATAGAAGCCTATCCCTATCATATTAAATGTTGATTAGTAACTTGTTCTGTCTTTGATTCATGTAGTGGAGCAATTTTGCTCCAGTTAACGTCTTTTTTGTTTTCATTTCATGTCGTGGAGCGAATTTGTGAGGATATTGGTGCTCTGGCTCTGTTTGTAGCAGACTTGCAATTGTTTATTGCCATTATGTCACTTTCTACCTTTTCTTTTTGCATAATTAGTTCGTAACTTTGGGGTTATGATGTAGGCTGTATTTGGCTCTGCTTTCCAAGTTGGCATAAGTACATGGTGCCTGCGCAGAACGGGACCTGTCTTTGTATCGATGTTCAAGCCCGTGGGGATTGTCATTGCAGCTGTTGCGGGTGTTCTATTTTTGGGAGATAACTTTTATCTTGGAAGGTATTTCTAATCTTTATACTTGCTTTAATCAATCTTTCTGATACCTATGTGTTCAATGCTGCTGTTCTTGCAACTGATATCTCTCCCTTTCTTCTAGAATTTAATTTTGTGTTAGTAACTGTGACAGCTTCATGAGTTACATGTTTCATCTTTGCAGTTTGGTAGGATCAGTGGCAATTGTTGTTGGATTTTATTCTGTGATGTGGGGTAAAGCCAAAGAAGAGAAAACGGGTCTTGCTACCTCAGTGGGTAATGTGGAACCAAACAACAAAAAGGTCCCTCTTTTGGAAACTATTGTTGAAGAAATGTAAATATTTAGCAAAAGTTTTGTTTCTGGCCATGTAAATTGTGATAAAAGAAGAAATTCCTTTGGATGGAAAATGATACTTGATCCATACATAAAGATGTAAGTTGTCTACATCAGAAGGGTATTCGCAGCTTCTCTATCCTGTACTGGGTTTCAAGGACAATTGTGTGAAACACAGAAACTGCAAACAGGAAAAAAAATGTGTTTTTTTTTAGGCTCGAGACATGATTCTGGCGTGGCCATTGGCTGGAGTTAATTGTCGCCGGAAGGTCAAATTTATAGAGAGACAGTTATGACTCTGTAGTCCCAAGGACCATGGAGCTTGCCTCTTAGTTTCAAAATGTTGAGCCCTACACAATAGTTGGTTGTTGGTAGAGAGCGAGTCAGCGTCTATCCTCCATTTAATCATTCCTCTATTTCAATTTACTTTCGCTCAAACAGCATGCAATTGGTTTAGTAATTAAGTATTACATATGTGTGTGGATTAGGCTTCCCGTACATGTTAAGTTTCCTATCCTAAGGATCCTGTGTTTGAGCTTGTGATATGGGCTTTAGCATGTATTTTACTTAGCCTGCAAGGCTAGTAGGGATACTTTTCCCAATTTAGCTACCTGAGATAGACTCCCTTGTCATAACTAACAGCTAATAAAGAAAGCAAATTCTACATCCCACAAAACAAAAATACTGAACATCTTCAGCAAGTCAAGTTTGTTTAATGTGCTTGACTAGTGTTTGTTTTATTAGAATAAAGACAGCTGCAACTTTGATGACATGACAAAAAGGAGGCTCTTCTCAACTCAAATCTTTTCCTTTTCTTTTTCAATTATCCGCAATCTAGATCACACTGTTGCCTGCTGTGGTAAGATATGGCGTTCACGATAATCTGTGTACTTCATGGTTGTTTACCGTCACTTTTGCTGGAATGCATATGGTGGTGATAAACTGAAATGGGTGAGCATTCAAAATTGTCGTAAACCCTTGCTGCAAATATGAATAGATAGCATTGTGGTTGATCTTAGCGGCTTACAATTTTTGTCATGGTCAGTGTATGTGTTAGATAAATAGCGGAAATTCTTTAGGGTGGGATCATAGGCTAATGTTGGTTCAGTCAGCATAGAAATCTAAATAAGTAGAATGTATTGGCAGAGGAAAAGTTTTGTAACTTGGATTGTTTTTCTCCTAGGTTCACCTCGCAATTGGTGGATATTGGCAACAAAGGAAGAGAGATTTACTTCTGATTTTGATTATTTCTGTTTGAGTTGAATGCTTTGCAGAATCTTTATCCCGGCTGACGTTTCTTATTGAAATGGAAGTAGCTTTACCAACTAATAATTGTTCTCTAAAGATAAGGTTTTAGGGTTGTTTTTCCCTATATCAATATAATGTCTAGCCTTTTCTTTTGCCCTTTTATTTTCAGTATACTGATACCGATTCTGCCGCTTCCAAGCCAGAGGAGACAATTTTGGTATCTCCTGTCTTTGATTCAAATGAGTCGGTATTAGGCATCCTGCCCTTTTATTGTATGCACAACATTGTTTAAGTTTTAGCAGGATTTTTTAAGCTAGAGATTTCTATCCAAATACTCATCCAAAGAACAAGATCAATGCGCCGGTTGTCAATATCGACTTTTAAGCTGTCTTCTTTTAACATGCCAATCAGTTAGGCTTTGTGTAATCGTGCATGCTTGTGTAACAATTCATATATCTGTGATAATGCACACGTTCCCTGTTTCCTTTTTCTGTGATGAAAAAATTGTGAATCTGTTAATGTTTCAAAAGAATTTTGTCTTATTTTTGAAGGGTATGTATTTTTCTGTCTGAAGCTTATCGTTTAGTGACAGTCTATCATGAATGTTATCGCATTTACTGACCATTTAGGTAAAAAGCTATAGTTTTTTCCCCTTATCGCATCCGTTTTTTCCCCGAATGAATGATGTCCATAGACTGCCTTGCTGAGTCATGCAAATATAAATTGTGTTTGAGCTGTCCTCAAAACATGGAAGGCACGATCATGCTGAGTCTTATACAGTCTAACCAGTGTTCCTACAGTGTGGATTCTAGTCTTATCTTACCCACACTGTTCCTGTTGAGTCCCAGACATTTCTATGTATGTCGAACGAACTGGCTCTTAATGTCTCTGAGGGGTTTATTACTTTGCATTTGCCTCTTGTCCCTGAAAATGAAGACACTTGCTGGATGCCGTGTGGTCTTTAGCTGTATTCAGCCTCGTTGCCCCGCTCCGCCGCATGAGAGGAAGACTTTGCTTTCTCTGCAAAAGTTGCACGTCAGCTTCTGGGCCAAATCCAACAGGCACTTCAGGGTTTCCAAAGGGTCGAAATCAGAATCAAAGGTTGGAATCTTGTTACCTATGATGCCCATCCTACAGGAGAGCTCTTATATAATTTGATTTTTCTTATTCATATAATTGAGGAGACTACGACCTCTCCTGTCTCCCCCCTGTTAAGGTGAGGCCACACGACTCATTCATGAAAAGGAAAGGGGACCCTGCTCACTCCACAGAGAATCATATGATTAATTCAGCCAACGGTTCAGGCTAAATTGGTCAGCAGGAAATGTCATTGGACCCTGTTGGTGTGGAAGGGGAACTAATCTTAATATGATATACAGAAGTTGGATGCTCGAATATTCTATATATGACGTGTCAAAATACTGGGTCTGACAACAATAAAACAGATGTGATTCATTCCAAAATTAAATGATAAAAAAGATCAAGAAGTTGGCTGGGCCTGAAGACATGGATGGGATCTTTTTGAATGTGAACCACTAACCCACCCCTATGGGAAAATTACCAAAAAAATTCTAAATCTATTTAAATTGTGTCAATTTAGTCCCAAACATTTTTTATTTGGTCAATTGAATCCTAAAATTTTTGCATTTGTGCTAATTCAGTCAATTTAGCCAATTTTGGCCAGAAATTGCTAACATAGACGCCGGTCGTCATACATGACGCGGTCGGCGCTAACGTGAACAATTTTTTTTGGATATTTTTATTTTCATTTATTTTTCTTTTCTTTTTCTTTTTTTTTATTTTCTTTCTCTCTTTTTTTTCGTTCCCTTCTTCCTCTAGCACCTCGCTGGCCCCTGGCAAGGCTTGACCTTACCCAGCAATGGCGAGGCTGGGCGAGGGTGAGCAAAGTAAAAATAAATAAATAAAAAGTTCAAAAAGATATTAAAAATTATCCACATTAGTGCCGGTCAGCGTCATGCCAACGATTTCAAGCCAAAATTATTATATGGACTGAATTGGCACAAATGCAAAAATTTTAGGACTCAATTAGCCAAAAAAAAAAGGATTGAGGACTGAATTAACTCAATTCCAGTAGGTTTAAGTCTTTTTTTGATAATTCTCCCCGCCCTATAGAGAAATATAATATTAACCTATGGTCCCTGTCTCCATCAAATATATAATTTAGTAAAATTGTCAAGAATTGCTGCGTGCTCCGTCAGGATTATTGTAGGAACCGTGTGACAAAAAGAGAGCAAACGTGTGCTCGAGTGTTTCCCAAAACGAAATCAAGGGCAACAGGAAAAAAAAAAACTAAAAAAATTTTCAAAACCTTGTGGCCACGTCATTTATTTCATGCAATAATACGACGTTGATGCAAACGAGTAGCGTTTTCTCCCTCTCAGTACCCTCACAACTCCTCGAAGGGTTGCCTTCTCCCTCTCTCTCTCTCTAATTTATACATGTGGATGTGGGCATTCTCAGATATAGGCCAGGGACATGGACATATGTATATATGGATGTGTGCCCGAATCATGTATTGATCTTGAGATTGTTTCGTTCATCTGTTCTTGGTTAGAACCTTCCAATCGAAGAGAGGATGAAGGTTTCAGCTTATTAGCTAGAGAGAGAGACGAGAGAGAGAGAGAAGTGATGAGGGATGAGATGGAGGTGATTAGGGATGGTAAAGCGATGGACGTGGCGCAGTTCGTGGTGATGGTGATCATGGAGGGATACACCATTGGATTGACCATCTTGGTAACCGAGGATCCGTCACCATTCCCCGAGGACGAGCCTGCACAGGTAATCGGGGCGCCTATACCTTGGGGGAAACTAGCCCAACAACCCACCGCCAGGGCCCCCACTTAAATTACGGAACTGAGCAGGGATTTGAACCCAAAACCTCTCTGAGGGAAGGAAAGCGCCCACCAACTCGGCCATGCGTAGGTGGGTGCATAAGCCCTTTCGTCTTCGTTCTCTACACAAATGCTCTCGCTTCCCTCATCCTCCTCCCTCATTCCTTCTTCTTCCATAGAGACAGGTTGCGTAATGTTTGTGCTTGTGTGACAATCAGTTTTGTTTTGTGTACGAATCTTTTCCCACGAAAGCATATGATTATTTGACACGGGCTGCTTGCTGGTTGTCTATATGTTTTGGCTTGCAAAACAGAGGAAGCAGTCATCACCGCGGCTCTACTCCTGCGTCTCTTCTTCTTGGGTTTAACTGGGTTCGCTCTCTCTCCTGATCCTTATCTCTTATCCTCTGTTTGCTGGATGTATAAAGAAATCCTACTGAAACTTTTTCAGCGAGTGATGTGAAAAGTTTTAATTGAATATTAAAACAGCAATTGCTGCCTCAGTATAAAAGTTTAAAATAAGTTGTACTTATGTGTTATATCACTGCATCTTGCATTTTCTTTCTTTCAGTGTGTTCTTCAAAATGGACAAGTCTTATGAGTTACTAATCCCTTTCCCTTTCCTGTCTTGCTCAATGCCTCAAGTCTGTGGACCACACTTCTCTAGTGGGCTCCTGGCCTTCTGTGGCAGTGGGCACTTCTGGGGCCTTAGCAACCAAATTACAATCCGTTCGCTCGTTTTACGACGAGGAATATCCTTTACCGAAACTTCGATTTTTGGTTTTTATTAAAGTAAGTTCTGTGGCTTGATTTCTAGGAAAATCGTGGCGAAAAACAGAGTGTAGTGCAGGGTTATATGGAAGTGGGTAGAAATTGAGTGGATTGAAAATGGATATGAGATCAACAAAGTTTCTAACTACGTTACAATACTCTTATGAAAGCTGTAAATGACTTGAAGGTTAACTAAAGCTACAGGAAGCTGTAAACGCATGAAGTAAAAGTGCAGAGGAAACTAAAGTGCATATAAGCTTGAGTTTTTTTGCATTGTTATTGATCCTTTCTCTTCTTCTTTCTTCTGAGTATTTATATCTCCTCCTATCCTGTAACTGCTTGTCGGTTACTTCTTTGTTTTCAAACTTTGAATCTGGGCGCTTTCAATAACTGCCTTATCTACCCACGTTTTCCAATTTCATTGTCCACCAAAACTTGATCTCAACCGCTGAGATGACTTCCAATTTGGATAAATAATCTCCCACGATCTGCTCGTGCTCACTATCTCCGCTTTTTGCTCATAACTTCCTGTTGTCACGATTCACGTGGCTGAGTTGTGATCTTGCCGATTTTCGGTAGTTTCAGCATTTCTCGAAATGTAAACTTTTCATGTTTCGGTAAAATTACCGATTCTCTCCAATCACAGAATTCGGGACACGGTGCCATTCACGCTTACTACATTCCCGAATTTTATCCAAACGTACTTCGGCAGACGACTGAGCTCCATTGTCCGTCGGATTTTGACATTAAACCGACTTGACATCTATGCCGATTTTGGTGTAAACAAATGCCCCCTTTTAAAAGAATTAAAAGAACTTTTAATTCTTTTAAATGTCAAAGAAATAGTACCTATTCTTGACGTCGCTTCGTCACCTTGCTTCGCGCGCCTACCCTTTCGTCTCCAAAACACTTTTGATAAAAATTGTTCCTTTTTCGTTCTTCTTCATCTTCACCTTTTCGAATCTCTGCAATCTTTTCCGACACTCTACTAAAATCCATGGCTTCCAAAGCTTCCAAGGACCAAACTTTCTCCTTTTCTGCATCAGATGCCCTCGACCGATATTATCTATTCCGGGATTCTGATAATTTCAAGGAAGGATCTCATCTGTTCTCTCGTACAGAATGATTTTGAAGATTCTTATATCCTCGGCCCTGCTGCTCACAATCACTTTTTCGTTCCACAATGCCTGTCAAACCGCTTCCCTCGTCATCAGATTGAGGTACTTCCCATCCATGAGTCATCTATTTTGGCGTACTAGTGGTATTCTCGTCCTTCTCGCCTTAGGGCTTTCTCTGATTTTGATTCTGAGTTCTATCAATGGTACATTCGTCTTCTTCCTTCTAAGGGTTCTCTTTGGAATACCCTTTCCATCCACGATGCTTTGCGTCTTAGTTGTTTCGACTACCATGTGAATCGGGAACTAGTTGGTGCATTGTCCTGTTTTTGGTCATCTTCGACCAACTGCTTCTTTTTCCCTTTTTCTCCTATGTCGGTAACTTTGCTTGATGTACATTGCCTTACTGGGCTCTCTCCTTTGGGTATAGACCCATCTACCCTGTCTCCAGATTCTCATTCACCGCTTGGCAAATTATCTGATTCTGAAATGGCCTACGGGACATTCATGAAAAACTACTTTAAAAAGGAAAATGCAATTACCGACAAAGAGCACAATGCTTTTCTTTTATACTGGCTCTGTAAATTCCTTTTCTGCCACCCTATAGTTAGGGTCTCGAACGATTTTGTTGCTGTTGCTGTTGCTTCTGCTTTAGCTTCAGGGACCCAACTTTCTTTAGGCAAGACAATGTTGGCCTTACTCTATCGGGGTTTAGCCCATGCTTCTTCCTCCACTGCTTCAGATGAAGTTAGTGGCGTTTTTGGTGGTCCTCTTTGGCTTCTTCAAGCATGGGCAACCTTCTATTTCCCTGCTTGGTTTTCCGAGGATCAAGTTATCCAACCTCTCTCGGTTTCTATTCCTGACCAACTAGTCTGCCAAACTTTGAGCAGGAAACTGGTCTCTGTTCCTAAAGCACCATCCTCTTGTTTTCGGTACTTTATTTCTCAAATTTATTCCATTAAGGAGAATCCACATTCTTTCTCTCGTTTCTTCACCCCTCAATTCAAATCTTACCTTCCTGCCTTTCAGAAGAACAAAAGTGACTTTTGGCAATCTGTCTTGACTTCTGTTGATCTCCCTGTGAGATTTTCGACAAAAGGAAGGTTTGCTGCTGGCTTTGAAATCTATTCTCCCCAATACTGTGCCAGGCAACTTGGGTTAATTCAAGGAGTTCCTGTTCCTGCCCTTTACACTTTCTCTGTTGCTTCTTTTGATAAATTAACTTGCAAGCTGAAGGATGATCAGCCTTTTAATGAGCTGACCACGTTGATACGGGGTATCTACCGATTGTCCCGTGTCATCGAATTCACTGGCTACTCTGATTATTCTTCAGCCGATTTTGACCTTTGGTGGAAGGATTATCAAAAGACTGTTTTCAGATCCTCTGGACCTGATTCTTTCAAAAATAAGAGATGTTGTTCCTCCTGTAGCATCAAAAGCAATTGAGGCTGTGAATATGCCTCCAACCAAGTCAATAGAACCCTCCAAAGGTAATTTGATTCTGATTTTCAATATATGTTTTGCTTGATTTTCAGCCTCCCATTTAACATCATACTCTCGCAGTGAACAAGAAAAGAAAGACTTCAGATTCTATTGCTCCAAAGAAAGCACCAGCAAAACGCGGCTTTAGAAAAGTAATTATTCGTTCCTCAGAATCTCCAGAGAGTCCTCCAACATCTGATCAATCTTCAAAGCTCACGCTTCGAGCTATGATGAAACCGCGCACACCAAAAGGTACTTCTCTTGCTTTATTTATGGAGACTAGCAATGTGCATATTAGCACTAACCTGTATATCCTTTGATTAATCCAGATACTCCCAAGACTGATCCATCCAGTGTTGCTTCCCCTGTTCCTTCTCCTAGCAAGGCTCTTATCATATCAGCCCCAAATCTTTCACCAGTGATTCCTGCTTCTTTGATAGAAGTTACTGCTGAGTTGGTTCAAGATCAACCTCCTATTTCAGATTCTCAAGAGGGTATACCAACGCAGGATACTTCTACCAATGTCATAGAACCTGAAGAAAATCTTCCTCTAGCTCTTACTGGTAAATGTCATTGCCCTGTATTTGACTCGAAATTTCTATTCAGTTATCTGATATACATATGTTACAGCTATAGCTTCTGGCATACCTGCTTCTGCACCTCAAGAGATTCCAACGCCCGAAGAAACGACGATTCAGGAACTTTTGAGTGTGCAAGTGCCACCAACTTCTCAGATTATCACTGCTTTACCTCCCTCAACATCCTATGCTGTGCCCAATCCATCTGCTTAGATAGAAATTTTCCCTTTAGCAGAACGGGAGGAGTTGGAAAGAATATTGGCAAGTACTCATCCCAGTTCTTCAATGACTACTGATTCCTCAGAGCCTTCAACTTTGTCAATGCTTGCCAAAGTTCCTAGAGAAGTGGCTAAAGCTAAATGGGAACAGCTCTTAAACCTATTAGAGTCTGGTTATGGGAAGTTGATCATTGACTCTATCAAAGAACGCCAAGCGAGGAATCTTTTCCAGGAAATATGCTCTGGCCATCCATCCTTTATCCTGTCTGATTCTTTTCAAGACAAGATTGATCTCTTCGCTGTTGACTTTGTAGATGCTGTGACTACAATCAGAGTCAATCTTGATCATCTCCCCCATCTTCTCTTTGGAGAAAGCCGAGGACTGGCAATCCAAGATGAGTTAGCCCACAAGCGTGAAGATGCTCGTCTCTTCTATAATCATTTTAAGGTTGAGGCAAGCAAACTTCAAAGCTTGGAGGCCAGAAGAGCAGAACTTGAAGCAGAGCTGAGGATGGTGGATGCTCAAATTATAGATCAGAAATTCGCAGTCTCAAACTTTTCTCCCACACTTAGACGCAAGATGCAGAAATGTAAGGAATTGGAGAGAGAGTTTGATAATACTATTGGGTTAGTTAGGGTTCATGAGAAGAAAAGGGCAGAGATCATGGATGAAAACTACAGGCTAGAGATTAGATTAAGAGACTTTGTAACTGAAGCCAAGACCCTATTGGCTAATTGGAGATAAAATGTCGAAACCATTTGTTGGATTCCATTCTTGGTCTTCTTTGCATTTGCTTAATTGTAGAATATCCCGACAGAGTAAATTCCCGATGTTGTATATTCAAATGTAGGATATCCCGATAAAGCAAATTCCCGACGCTGTATATTTTAGCAATCGGTAACTCAAACGTTCTACCCAAATGTCGCTCTTTATCTCTGTCTGGTTCTTTTAGATATTTGAATCAATTCAAAGATAACTGTTCCATTGCAACTTGCGTAATTGAAAGATCAAATGCTAACATTTCCTTTCATTCATTCTCTCTGAACTTATTGGTTACCAACTTAATAACTGCTTATCCACACGCATGAATCAAATTCCATCTCCGTCCCATCTCTCCGAGAAAATTCTGACACATTATCCTCCACGATCTGCTCCCTTTATAACTATTTAAGCTTGCCACAGATTCCCTACAAACTCACAATCCTGTTCATGATGTCTTCACATGGTTCTTCATCTCGGCTGCTTCTTTGGTCTCGATCACAGAATGGTCGTAATACTTATGAAGGTAAACTTTCTACCTGACCTTTGACGACCATTCTTCATTCCCTTTAACATGACAACTTGCTTCATTTTCTATAGGTGATCGATCCTTATGGAGGCAACTACACGAACTGCTATCCTAAGGACACCATGCTTTATTATTGAACAACAATCATAAGGTAGAAGTTACCGATCTGACAGACTTCTTCAGATTCAAAGTATTTCTGTCTGTAGATTCTACCTTTCTGGATTTGGTCTGGGAGCTATGTTCTTTATTCCCTGATAACTTTGATGCATTCAAACATAATGTGAGGGAGATTTGGAATTTGGAACCTGTTGTTGTGGAAGCTGATGCTCTTCAACTTCAGATTGAGAAGGCGTTTTCCCGATTGCAAGATTCTAAGGCTAAATATGCTCAAACCCAGGAGTCTTGTACTCAAGCTAAAGATGACGTTGAGATGGCACGTCGACTCCTTACTTTCTTTTTGAATCATCGTCGTGTAGAACAGAGAGTGATCAGAGATGAAATCTCTCGAGTTAGATCCATGGTTGAAGTTTCTTCAAACAGGCACAGGCAGTTGCTTCGAGAAGCTTGGGAGAAGTTTGAAGTTATCCGCTTCCATTCTCGTCACATGAAGTATCTTGAAGAACAACTTTCTGAACTTCACCCGAATCTTGCCTTACATTCTAATCTTGTAGCCCAAAATCTCAAACTTGTTAAGGATCTGCAAATCTTTGTAACCAAGATCAGAATGTATTTTGACTTCTAGTGGATGAATAAATCTCCTTATGTTTCCCAGATTGATGGATGATATTTTTTCAGGAATTTCCCATTTATAGAACGTGATAGTTCTTTTCCATTGACATCCATCAACCTGTATGCATTCCCACTCAGCACTTCGGTAACTAAATAGGGTCCTTCCCAATTTGATGATCATTTACCGAATTCTCTATTTTGGAGATTAAAAGGCAGTATCGTTTTCCATACTAGATCCCCTACCACAAACTGCTTAACTTTAACTCTTTTGTTAAAAGCTCTGGCTACTCTTCTCTTTTGTGCAATCAACCGATCCACAGAAGCCGCACGAACTTCATCTAGTTCATCTAGATTTATATGCATCCAATCTTTATAATCTTCAGGCAACATTTCACTCTGTACTTGATCTTTGTGACGTTCAGTATGCCCACAATACTGTTGACAATAAAATATCCCATTCCCTTGGATTTTCTTCTAGATATTTCTTGATAAAACCAACAACAACCTTGTTAGTAGCCTCAGCTTGTCTATTTACTTGAGGATAGTACGGTGTGGAATAAATCATTTTGATTCCTCTTGATCGCGCAAATTCCTTTACTTCACTTCCAGTGAACACTGTACCTTGATCGGCAGTAATTGATTCAGGCAAGCCGAATCGATGAATTATATTTTCCTCCATAAATTTGATCACGGTCTTTTGTGTTATACTCTTGTATGGAATGGCTTCCACCCATTTCGTAAAATAATCTGTGGCTAACAAAATGTAACTGTGCTTATGAGAAGAGGGTGGGTAGATCTTACCAATTATATCCATTGCCCATCCTTTAAATGGCCACGGCTTTATAACAGAATGGAGCTCCATAGCAGGTACATGTTGCAACGGTCCATGTTTTTGACATGAAAGACATGCTTTGGCATAATTGATACAATCCTGCATCATTTCTGGCCAAAAATATCCATACCTTTTTAACAGCCATCTCATCTTGATTCCTGCTTGATGAGCTCCACATACGCCTTCATGTGTTTCTGCCATAACCAATTTTGCATTATCTTCATCAAGACAACGCAAGAGCAATCCATATGAGGATTTTCGGTATAATTCTTCTCCTAATACGACATATTTCTGGGCTTGTCTTCTCAGCTTTCGATCTCTTGAATCTGGATTCTTCAAATACTTGATGATACTTTGCTTCCAATCCTCTTTTTGGACTACCTCGCTAACTGCTATCGGTATCTTTCTTTGTTCAATAGAAGGTACCGATAGTGTTATGGTGGTTGTGATGTCAGCTAACTCTTTTGATATTCGGTATCCAGAAGCTACTTGAGCCAACTCGTTAGCCTCAAAATTTGTATCTCTTTTAACATGGACTATGTCGTACTCCCTGAATTGCTCTAATTGCTTCTTAGCTAAATAGTAATAACCAATCAAATTCTCATTCAAACACTGGTATTCTTCCCTTAATTGCTTCACCACTAATTGTGAATCACCGAATACTTTGATAAACTGTGCTTTCAACTCAATCAATATTCACAGTCCGATAATCAATGCTTCATATTGGGCTTGATTATTAGAACATACAAAATTTAACTTATAGACGCACCTTCTAAGTTTCCCATCGGGAGAAATTATTACCAATCCAGCTCCAGCCATGCTCTTAGCACGCGATCCATCAAAATACATAGTCCATGGTAGAACTTGACTAAGACTTTGCTCATTTTCTTCCATTTGTAAACATGAATATTCGGTAAGAAAATCAACAATGGCTTGGCCTTTTACTGCTTTGATCGGCACATATATCAAATCAAACTCGGACAAGATAAAGGCCCACTTTGCTATACGCCCTTTTATAATAGGTCGGGATAGCATATATTTTATTATATCAGTCTTACCGATCACATGTACTGTAGTTGGCAGCAAATAATGCCTTAACTTCATACAAGCAAAGTATAAAGATAGACATAATTTTTTAATTGCGGTATATATTTTTTTTCAACATCAGTTAACACCCTGCTCAAATAATATACCGCTTGTTCTTTCCCATTCTCATTTTCTTGAGCCAACATACTCCCGATAGTTATATCGGTAGCT
Organism: Syzygium oleosum; assembly: GCF_021117445.2. NCBI lineage: Eukaryota > Viridiplantae > Streptophyta > Magnoliopsida > Myrtales > Myrtaceae > Syzygium > Syzygium oleosum. The sequence goes on from NW_026607487.1 coordinate 11,527,622, forward strand.
GATAAGTACAATTTCAGTGGTTTGCCTGCTTTTGGCGGCATTAATACAGGCGGATTCATTAGATAAGCTTTGATTGAATCAAACGCTTTCTGTTCTTTTTCTTCCCATATAAATTCATCTTGCTTTTTGAGACACAGAAGCTGTGTCATCGGCTCCATTTTATCAGACAAATTGGCAATGAATTTTCTTAGAAAGTTTATTTTCCCGATCACCATCTGCAATTGTTTCTTTGACGTAGGATGAGAAAGCTCCATGATAGCTTTTGTTTTGTTCTTGTCAACTTCGATTCCCCTCTGATTGACCAAAAATCCCAAGAAATTTCCTGCTTGTATTCCGAAGGCACACTTGGCTGGATTCATCTTCAATTTGTATTTCCTCGTCCTAATAAACGCTCGCTCGAGATAATCCAGATGATCTTCTTGGGCTAATTTAACCACCACGTCATCAATATAAACTTCTAAGAATTTACCAATCATATCATGAAAAATCAAATTCATTGCCCGCTGGTACGTAGCTCCTGCATTCTTTAGTCCAAAAGGCATAACCACCCACTGAAAAGTCCCGATTGCACCAGGACATCTAAATGCTGTCTTCGGGACATCTTCCTTAGCGATAAATATATGGTTATAACCCGAATGACCATCCATCAGGGATAACATCTCATTTCCCGATGCTGAGTCTACTAACATATCTGCCATAGGCATTTGGTATTCATCCTTTGGAGTGGCATTATTCAAATCCCGAAAGTCAATACAAACTCTTAGCTTCCCATTCTTCTTTTTCATAGGGACAATATTTGAAAGCCACTCTACATACCTGGTTATTTCAATAAATCTTGCTTTCAGCAGCCTTTCTATTTCCTCCTTGACTTTATCCACCACATCTGGAGCAAACCTCCTTGCTAGCTGCTTATGCGGACGAAATCCTTTCTTGATTGGAAGGCGATGTTCTACAATATCTCTTGACAAACCAGGCATTTCATTATAGTCCCATGCAAAACAATCATTATACTCTTTGATTAGATTAACCAACTTTTCTCTCATGCCCCCTTGTAAAAAAGCACTTACATATATCGGGCGGAAACAACCAGGCTCCCCTATATCAACTTCTAACAATGGATCTTGAGCCTCCATTGTCCTATCTTCTTTGACTAATGGGTCTTCCCATTCATCTATACAATCTGAGGCTCCAATCTTTCGATGCGCCATTTCCGCCAAATGTGTAAAGTACCTTTCACAAACTTCTTGCAATACTGACTCGCTTTCCATATAGAGTATGTAATTCTTCCAATGCCAAGCTTGACTTAGGGATCCATTCAGCTTTCACATCCCCGAAGCGGCAATAAGCAAGGGACTGTGGATCTGTCCCTGGTGTTTCAACAGCATAACCTTCATGTGCACAGTCTCCATATTTTCGACAAATGTCAGTCCACCCGATTGAAGCATATCCCGAATCTGCCTCAATATATTCCACTTTATCGCCATTCCAGAATGCCAAGACTTGATGCAAAGTTGAAGGTACGCACTGATTAGAGTGTATCCAATCTCTTCCGAGCAGCAGATTATATGAACCATCATACTCTATCACAAAGAAAGTCGTTTTGGACGACTTGGACCCTATAATCGAGTCCAGCACTATTGCCTCCTTGACTTCGGTAACTTCCCCAAGAAAATCAGCCAACTGAACATTGGAAGGGATAATGTCATCATCATCCTTCCTTAATTTCTTGAAGTACTTGTAAGATACGAGGTTCAAAGTGGCTCCGGCATCTACGAAAATTTTACCGACAAACCTGCCATTGACCTTTCCTGAAATAACCAAGGATCTTAGATGCTTTGCTTTTTCAGAAGGTACCTTATCAAACTTAATGGCTTCCTTGTCGGGAAACTGGAATTCTGCCATGGCTATCTCCTTTCCGAAATGTGTTCGGTATCTTCTTCCACTACCAAATTAGTTCCATACTCCGCTGGAAGTTTAGCATGGATCATGTTTATCCGTAATGGATGATCATATTTCTTTGACATTTTGGGGTAGCCAATTCGGTAACTCCTATTATTTCCTCGTGACCATTTAGGACCCAAGTTCTTTTGCCCCACCTTTCCTTGATGTCTTGGGTTGAGGGCTACAGTGAACTGCCCAAAATTAACTGTCTGAGGAGCTTGTGAAACTTCTTCTTTTCTCATTTCAACTCGAGAGCTATTTCCCGAATCCCCTGGTTCTGATTTAATCTGATCTTTTTGATCAGGGTTTCTCTTCCAAACCCAATTACCTTTCTTACTGACAGATGTGAAAGGTAAATCCTGCTTTGCTGTACTTTTAGCTCGGCTATTCTGGAAATTCCTTTGCCTGTTTTTCATCCGCTGAAAACGCCTCTTGATGGTTCTGTAAGACGCTTGTCCTGGCGATTTAACTGTTGACCATTTTCCTTCGGGAGGATTGTGTGGCACCTTAACTGTTTTTCGCTTGTGGATTTCCTGGGAATTTGATGGTGGTGGATCATCAAACTCATCTCCCCAGCCAGTCGGCACAATTGGTAATGACGGAGGTGTATAGTCATCCGTATCTCCGTAATAGACCACATAGTCAAACTTCCCACTAGGTTCTCCAAGCAATCCGATTTTAGGATCACCATCTTTATATCGTTGCCATAAGTTCTTTTTCTTTGCAGGTTTGGGTAATGTTTCTTTTTCTTTATGGACCTGAGTGGCCGATTCCTGAAGTGGGAAAGCTGGTTGCGATGAATCATGGTGATATTCCTTCCTCTCATATCTACGACTAACATTTTTTCTTTCGGGAACATGTGCTGTTTGTCTTGATTGAACTTCCTGTTCTCTAGCTTGTACCGTACAATTTTCGGTAGCAACAATCTCAGATTTTACCTGTGGTCTACCTATTCTGCGGACAAACGATTCCGATCGATATCTCCCCCTTGTTCCTCTCATGTATTGGAACTTGGGTATTTCCCGATCCTGATGAATTAGCTCTTGGTGACAACGAGTGCAAAGTTACTTGTTATCGTCGCCTGTCATATCTCGTATGTTAACCATACTAATCATGTTCGGGAAAGGGTCTATGTCCACTTCCATTGGGGCCTTGCCTTTGTCTTCAGCAAACTTAATTTTGCCTTGGCGAATTGCCTCTTGAATAGTCTTCCTAAATACAATGCAATTCACCGTATCATGAGTTGTAGAGTGATGCCACTTGCAATACCTCTTATCTGTCATTTCCTCCTTTGGCGGAATTATTTGCCCTTCAGATAACTTGATCACTCCATCCTTCAACAACATGTCAAATATTTCATCCAACTTGTAGATGTCAAAGGAGTAGTTATTTGTCTCCTTAGCCTTGAACTTGGATGCATCTCTCATCCTGGCTGGCTTTAGTGCTGGGCGCACATATGGTTTTTCAAGCACCATAGTTGCTACGGCTATTTCATTCTCCTCTTCGGCTACATCACCTTGTTCGGTATTTTCAGCAAATGCCACTGTATGCCGATTGTCCTTATTCGGCTTCTTATCTTTCTCCTTCAACAAGTGTTCGTACTTGGAAACCCGTGCGTTCAACTGAAAGAGATCGTCAAATGCTTGTCCTTCAAATCTTTCTTTAAGGTTGAACCTCAAGCCATTAAAAGCCAAATCCGTGAACTCCTTTTCAGTAAGTGATGTTAAACATCGATTTCTGGATTTCTTGAAACGTGCAATAAACTGATCTACCGTTTCGGTACCATATTGATACATCCTGGCCAAATTGGCTACCGTTACCTCTGGTATCGTTCGGTAAAATTGAGAATGGAACTGCCTTTCCATCTCCGTCCATGTCCGAATAGAATTCGCATGCAAATTCGTATACCAAGTGAACGTTGTTTTTGACAAAGATAGTGGGAACGACCTTAACCTTAAATACTCATTAGTTCCAGCTTCTCCACATTGTGCTAAGAATCGACCCACATGTTCCACAGTTGACTGATCTTCTTCTCCTGTAAATACAGCAAAATTTGGCATCTTGAAACCCCTCGGATATGGTATATTGTCAACCCAATCGGGATGTGGTTTTCTATACACTGGCCTTGGCATTCCTCTCTCTGCTCCCAATTGTTGTATTACCAATTCTGCAACTCTATCTGGGTTCCATGGCCTTAAATTTTGCTGGCCTAACCAAGGATCTTGACCTCTAAGATCGAACTGTTGAGGTCGATTCACCCCCTTGCTGCTCCATGTTGAAATTAACGGGTAGTGGTGGTCTATAAAGAGGATTTTCTATCATATGAGGATATGGTTGAGGCGCAGGTGATCTGATATGGTCAACATTAGGCATATTTATTGGTAGAGGTACATTCATCACTGATGGTGCATTTGTGGCCATGGAATTAATCAAATTAACCTCATTTGAGGCATTTTGAGGGAAATTATAAGCACTCACACCATTCACAAGGTTTATAGGGGTAGGATTCTCTGGCCTTGGTATAATTTTAACAGGAGGTTGAGAATTTGATCCCCCATTACCATTATATCCAACATGAGGAGGTCCCGATGTTGGTGGGAATGATGTTGTCCCAGGAGGATTTGCATATAAGGGTGGAACTTGAGAAGATGAACTGGGATGCGATATTACCTCATTTATAGCATTGATCACCATGGGCTTTATCACATCAGTTACATGTCGCACCATATGATTGGTAAGATCGTTCTGCTGTTCCTCAAACATCCTTTTTATCGTGGCTACCAAGGTGTTATCTGGTGCCAACGAACGGGCTTGTTCTTCAGTTAATTGCCGAGGAATGTTGGCATTCTCCTCTACTTGATTAGCCGCAGAGTGTTCAGAACGTGCTTCATCAACTGGATTATTGACGTTGTCGACCGGTATTCCTTCAGATTGCCTAGTTCTCACCATTTCTCCAAATCTTACCACGCAGGTCCCACCGAGCGTGCCAAAAAGATGTTCGCTCGTTTTACGACGAGGAATATCCTTCACCGAAACTTCGATTTTCGATTTTTATTAAAGTAGGTTCTGTGGCTTGATTTCTAGGAAAATCGTGGCGAAAAACAGAGTGTAGTGCAGGGTTATATGGAAGCGGGTAGAAATTGAGTGGATTGAAAATGGATATGAGATCAACAAAGTTTCTAACTACGTTACAATACTCCTATGAAAGCTGTAAAGGACTTGAAGGTTAACTAAAGCTACAGGAAGCTGTAAACGCAGGAAGTAAAAGTGCAGAGGAAACTAAAGTGCATATAAGCTTGAGTGTTTTTGCATTGTTGTTGATCCTTTCTCTTCTTCTTTCTTCTGAGTATTTATATCTTCTCCTATCCTGTAACTGCTTGTCGGTTACTTCTTTGTTTTCAAACTTTGAATCTTGGCGCTTTCAATAACTGTCTTATCTACCCACGTTTTCCAATTTCATTGTCCACCAAAACTTGATCTCAACCGCTGGGATGACTTTCAATTTGGATAAATAATCTCCCACGATCTGCTCGTGCTTACTATCTCCGCTTTTTGCTCATAACTTCCTGTTGTCACGATTCATGTGGCTGGGTTGTGATCTTGCCGATATTCGGTAGTTTCAGCATTTCCCGAAATGTAAACTTTTCATGTTTCGGTAAAATTACCGATTCTCTCCAATCACAGAATTCGGGACACGGTGCCATTCACGCTTACTACATTCCCGAATTTTATCCAAACGTACTTCGGCAGACGACTGAGCTCCATTGTCCGTCGGATTTTGACATTAAACCGACTTGACATCTATGCCGATTTTGATGTAAACACAATCTCAACATTTCTTCTCCCCTTATGTTTCTTGTTTTCTTTTCTTTTTTGAAAGATGCAGTTTCTATCATTTAGGGGTAATCGATTTTAAGGTGGGTCGGTTCCCACCCTGAAACTTGGAACTGGACCGAACTGTTCATTCCTTTTTCAAAGTCGATTCCGGAACCGGTAATTCCTTTTTAAAATTTTTGGTTTCTTCTATTCCATGCATCATGAACTCCAAAAGCATTTTGTGATGTTGCTTCCACCATCTACTATAGCAATCGTACCTACATTTTGTTCTGATGAATTCAAATGGTTTCACCTTCCAATTTGTTCTTTTCTGTACCGGTTTTTGTTTGACCTTTCCATATGCATCTTCTCGGTTAAAGAGCTACAAGTGGGAGCTTTTCAACATTAAAAGAAAAAAAAAGAGAGCATTATGTTCGGTTTTTCGTCAAAAAATGTACATGATCGGGGGTGTGGCGCTAATTGATGATCGATAAGTCTTCAACTGGATGTTGTGGTCATTATTCTATTACATGGCATCGTATCAACATATGTTAAATAATAAAAGAATACATAAATATGGACAAACAAATTTGTAGTCTTGACTCTATTTTTGCTTAAGGTCAGAAAGAAATGCAACCCAAGCATATAGAAAAAGATTAAAAAAAAAAAGCAAATTAGTCTGATCCAATTTGGGCGGTCGGTTCTGCACTTGGAACCGGGAACTGGAACCGTCCAAGAACGGCTGGTTTAGTCCGATTCTCGGGTTGGAACCGGACGGATGCTCACGCCACCATCTAAACCTAATTGTTGCTCAGCTCGACGGGCTTGAGAGGCCCTCCAATCACTGGAACCGGACCGATGCTCACCCCACCATCTACACCTAATTGTTGCTCAGCTCGACGGGCTCGAGAGGCCCTCCAATCAATGGACCAAAGTCGGGAGAGTTTTTGAGCCCAAATTGAAGGAAATTTTGAGTTGGGACGACTTGGACATGTCAGCTCTTCTTTATGGTCGAGCTCAGCCTCGTCAGGCTGACCCGAGCCAGAAGTTACCACCTTCTTTGTAGATGTTCCATGTGGCGGTGGCATCGGTAAGGCTTTTAAAGGCTTGAAGTTGGGTGGTTCAAGCGCCAACCAGCCCAGCTATTGTTCGTTTCGAAATTTTACCAGGCCACTGTCCTATTCATACTTTTCGCTCAATCAATATCTACTCTGCTTCAGTAATGGTTGGGGCTAAATTGGCGGTCTTAATTCCTTGAATGTACTTTGTTGTGCCGAGTGCTTTGCACAGACCATACACAGTATGGTCTTGTAATCATTAGCTCTTGAAAGTCTATGAGATATACATCATAGACTCAATACATGTACCTTGAAGTTTGACAAGTGGGAACCAATTCAAAATGGACCTGTTCATGGGGACACCACACGAATGTGAAGAAACAGAATATGTTTATTTGGCTGGTTTCTGTTGGATCAATACATATCTCTCTCCTCTTTTGGTCCGCGAAGGCATTGAGAATCAAGTGTAACCTGTTAATGATTTGTTCTTGCAGGATAACCATTACTCAGAACCTCGTCTTCATTGGCCTAGATTTCAGTTCTCCGATTCTTGTGTGCGCAATGGTACACTTGGTTCCGACATTTTTCTTCCTCTTGGCAATACTACTCAGGTCTTCACCCTTTCTAAACTGTTTTGTTCTTTCTCTGTCTGATAATTAACGTGATGATATTATGTCAAAGTCCTGAGCTAGTAAGGATTGCTGGTAGTTCGTAAATGTGTGCCTCTGGAAATGAAAAAGTGAATGAACTATACTTTACCAATATTAGGACGATAAAGCTGGACTGGAGAGCACAAGCATCCGAGCGAAAGTAATCGGTACCTTAATTTCTGTTGTGGGGGCAATATTTGTCGATCTCTACAAGGGACCTGTCGTCAGTAACTCTTCGGTTTCGTCCTCCAATCGACTTCAACATCAACAGCAATTTGTCTACTCCTCGACACCTGATCATTGGGCTGTTGGTGGCATTTTGCTAGCTGGTGCGTCCTTATCTGTCGCTGTATGGAACATCATTCAGGTACTGCTTCATTTCTTAATGAAACTCTAACAGTCTTTTACATTATTCAGCCACAAAACAAAAAAGAAAAAGAAAAAGAAAAGACAAAACTTATATGTTTCTTTTGCATGCTTAATGATAATGTTGCTTTATTTGTCAGGTTGGAACATTGACGCTGTACCCACAAGCGATGAAAGTGGTATCTTTCTACAGTTTAGTTGGTACTCTTCAATGTGCAGTAGTCTCTTTTGCCGTAGAGAGAAACCTAAGCGCATGGAAGCTAAAACTGGATTTGAAGCTTCTCTTGATAATTTCAACCGTAAGTACATAGCTACTTAGTACTCACTCGGTATCATTTACCAAAGCATAAATTTACAGAAATTAAATAGAAAAAAGAAAAAATGTTTATGTTATGGTACCCTCTGACTATCACTAATGCATGCCACAGGCGATTTTTGGAAGAGTAATTCGGGCACGAGTCCAAATATGGTGCAGTCAAGCAAAGGGTCCTTTCTATGTTCCCATGTTTAAGCCATTCGCGATCCTATATGCATGCTTCTTCGCTGTTTGCTTCTTTGCAAATAGCCATCATTATGGAAGGTAAAAATCATATCTTGTTGTCACCCGAAATGATTTTCAAAGGCTATTGATGCAACTGGGTGAGACTAGAAACGACCTGAAAATTGGTCCAGGAGAGGAATTTGAATATTCTTTTCATAAAAAATTGGGAACTTGAAAGCACAGTATCTAGCACATTTTTGCCTGCAGAGCCTTTCTCTGTTTCTATTCCATCAATAACACAATGCAATGGGAAGCTCATATGATTCAAAGAGTGTCCTAAATGATGAATAAATGGTTGCATTTCATGACGGTAGAGATTGGACACATGTTGCTGGAATCTTTTCTTTTATTGGATCTTCACCAACTCAGAGGACTAAAGTATAAATTCTTGATAGGGCTTGCCCTGCACTCTCATCAATTATTCAGCTCGTCATGGCAAAAGTGTGAGAAATGAACTGCCTGTGCCGTAGTTGAAATATATTGCTTTGTAATTTTAAGTATCCATTTGGCCTATGCCTCTGTCAATGATCCAATCTTAAGTATGTTGTTGGCTAATCGCAGCATCATAGGAGCGTTCATAGTAGGAATAGGATATTATTCATTGATGTGGGGACAAATCAGAGAGGGCAAAGCACGTGACGATCATGACAACAGAAATGGGGATTCTCGTGGCAACAAAGTACCTCTTTTGCAAGAGGAGACTCAAGTATAGAACATCCTGCCCAGTATAATTGAAGGAAACAAAACAATGATCCTGGAAAGCCTCAAAAGTGAGTTCTTCAGTTTTTGCTTAATGGATGTGCCTTAACGGGTTGCTGAATCTGTACATGATACATACTACAATGGTGCAAGAAGGACCGTCCTCCAGCATTCGTTCTACAAGTTATCTCTTGCTTGATTTTGCTCAAGGGACTTGACAGAGGAAACTCATGCCCATCTGGTTCCTCTTGCCAGAAGTTGGAGATAGATACATTTGGGCAGTGGTCCTGGTTACTGTTGGAGACATGTATACTCTTGTAGATAACACCTCAATCAGAAATTGTGTGCTTGTATGTTATCATGAGAAACTTTGTAATGTACAACTTGATTTTTCTTTTCGCTCTTTTTTCTTCTCATACTTGCTTTTCCACTTTCTGTTTGGCCCGGGGGGGGGGGGGGGGCGGCCGGGGAACCGGCCTTTTTTTTCCCCGAAAGTTCCCTGGTTTTCCTTCTGTTGACATTACATGCATTTCATGGCATGTAAAAAATGGAATTAGCAAACTATATGTTGCACCTGCTGAGATGTTTATGCACAAGATAGGCTGGAGCATTTCACTTGCAATGATTCAGTTCTCTGGGTTGTTTGGTTCTTTTATTATCTGTCTTCTCCTCAACAAAACTGAATTTCGAAAAGCTTTCAGTTTTCGGATCCATCTCTAGCTCAAAATGTTCGATCTTTCATCCTGTATTGATGATGCCAAAAGGATGGGATCGGGAGGCATGCAATGGAAGAGTTTTTGAAGGCAGCACAACATTCATATTGCTTAAAACTTCCTGACGGCAATAGCCATTGTGGTGCTTGAGAGCCAAGGAGACCATCGAGCTTGTTCAGCAGAATATCAAGGCACTTCATCTTATTTGACATGCCTCTCATGCTTTTCTAAGGTTAATAATGCTGAACACTTTGAAGACTCGGGATGTTTAATCTCTCCTTCCCTTACTAATTTTACAGGGGAAATATTAAGATGATCCCTGCACCACCTAATTTAGGTGTGCATCAGAGAAACTTCTTAGACTGAAAAACTGCTGTGGAGTCCTGAGAATGACATTATTGCATGCCAGCATTGGAAAGGATGTCCTCTTGCTCGTTGATTAACTCTAAAGATTAGTGGACTGGTGGCTTGACTGGAGTAAACGGAGATGTCGTAAGCATGAGCTATCTGATCTGATTCGCTTCGCTGTTTCTCAACCTAATGTCTTGTATTCTTTATTGCTTTGTTCAGTACCTAGTTTTATGATTGAAAATTGTTCATCGGGCAGATGCATGGGGTTCGGTTATCACCGCGAACTTCATCTGCTATTGTTAAATCTAGATTGCAGGGGAGGGGGAAGGTATTTTCGGAGGCAGTAAAGAGAGCTTAATAGAAAACCCACCAACTCCAAGTAAATACAAACAGAGACAGCCGAGGGATCTCATACTAGATGCATATAAAAGTGCAGAGTCCAGCTCCACATTATTTACTTGACTTTTAGTGCAAATCCAAGTAGGCGATCGGCAGCATCTATGCCTTGAGGATGAACTCATCGAGCTCTTTGAAATTCTGGATTGCGAAGTCCTTGATTACGTGGGGATCAGGAATTTCTTCGCTCACCTTCTCAAATCCACATGACCATTTCACCAAGCTTCCATCTCCCTTAGGAATTACCTTGATGCAGCCGTTGAAATTTTTGTAGAACTTCAGGAGATCACCATCTATAATGCTGTAGGTCACGAACTTGTCTGCTTCATCCACACTATCAATCTTCTCCTTTGATACTTTAACAAGTGGAGAACCTAGACCATGGAAAATATGTCGGAGAAGTGATAAGATCCTCACTTTTAAATCAAGTTTAGATGATGTTTGTGACAAAAATCCACTTTAAGTGAAATTCACGCCAAAATGATCTTTCTGGTTGGATCTTGATTGCTCACAGGAGAAGATATTTGGCCAAAAAAAACACTGGTAAAGAAAGAAATGGAGTCTCAAGCTGTTTTTTCTCACTCAGCCTCTTTCAGTGTCGTTATACTAGCTCAATCATATAACTTGTCGTTTACTTTTCAGTATTTCTTACAAAACTGCAGTCCAAAGTCAAAGGAAGCAGCACAAATCAAGAGGCAACCAACGTAAGTGAAAGTCTAACTTTTAAGAAGAGTTTCTTTTTTCATCCACATGCACCGCATGCTTTCCTATTACAACCTCATTTTCAAGATCTTCAGAGAATAATCAATACTAATGATCAGTTCCATCCTCTTCAAAGAATTCACCTGATCATTCTCATGGCATCTGAAATTTTCAAGTTTGTTAGATCTAAGGTACTCTTGGGAGCCAAGTACCCCGATTAAGAGGTGATACGTTTGTTGGATCAAGTTCGACCGCCAAAGCTTTTCGCTCTTAGCGCGCTTTGCTATCTATTTCAGTAAAAGGACAGCAGTCACGAAGATGCTTCACTAAGATCACCAACATTTTACCTTCAGCATATGTGATGAGGCGAACTGAGCCAGCAGCTTTCCCATCTCCTTCAAGAACTTCAATACTCTTGTACTGTTGGGGGAAGACCTTAGGGAACAGATTGGTTGAGTCTCTCAGGCTCACCCAGAATTTGTCTGCAGGAGACTTAACCTCAACCTCTGCTTCGAGAGTTAAAGGGCCACCCATTTCTTAACGTTCTTACGAGAGAGGAATGTATATGGGAGTACACGAAGTCACTCTTTTAGAGACTACCCAAGATGTCTACATATACTACTCCTCCTGCTCTGATCTATATATGAGGGCTTTAATTTAGTCCAACTGCCATTCATCTGCCTCCCACATCGATATCATAAATTTGCAGCATCACCAGCCTGCACTGCCCACAACCATCATCTAAACGTTTTGCGGTAAGATAATGCGAGGCGAGCGAGTTCTCACGGCAACTTTCAAAGCTAGTGGGCCAAGCAAATTTGCCTTCTGTTTTGCCTGATCAGGACCAAGATCATTGACTTAGACAAATTGTCCATGCCTCACAATCTTAGCAAAACATGGCCATTTCTTCCGCTGATAAGCATAGTGTCGGCATGGATGGCGGATACATTAAAGTCTTGGAAATTTTCGTGACCCTTTCCTAGCGAACACGTTGATCTGATCGTGCCAATGCGGGGGTGGAATAAATGTCCGCCCCCAGATACAGGTAGAGAAGTCACTGCCGAACCCCTATTAATGAAGAGAAAGTAAGGCAGGGAGATAAAATGTAAGTTGATCCATTGCATTCTGAAATTAGAATGGGGTGTCTCCATTATCATGTCCTGTATATGCAAGGCCGCCGTTATTTCCGCCTCTCAAATAGTTTTAGACATACCTTAAAATTTAAATTGTTCAAAGTAGCCCTATTTCTAATAACTCCTTGTAATACTCAACTCTTTACTTTAAATTTTTGTAGGGGAATTCTTTGGTTAAAAAAGAGACTGATCCGCTAAAAAAAAGCCGTGTATTTTCGTTACGATGTGTGGCTTTTGCCTTTTAAAAAAATACCGACTTTCACCCTTTCTTTTTGTGATTTTGATTAATTAGTTCTTTCGAAATTATTTTTGTTGACTAACTCGATAAATTAAGGAGTGTTACAGCCATCTAGAAGGTAAAAACAATGCGAGCCTATGAAAGACATGCAAATGATAAGCTGCATGCTTACAATTACACCACCGGAAGGAAGTTCTTCCATTTTTTTTTAACACGGCCGCGGATATTATCTATGATCTGCTATCATAATGCGTCTTACCGAATATATTTTGCCGTGGTTTCTATAAAAGTGTGTCGACACACAAACACTCACAAAACTTTCTATGATAAACTGAAATCTACTTTTTTTGTGATCAAAGGACTAGCAATCTTCTGACGAACGATTCCTCGAGGAGTCCCCCAAGCCCCAACATACCCAGAGACACCACCACTCCGAAATACAAAAAGGAAATGGTTCAGGAATTTCAACAAACAGATAGCAGGTCCTTTACAAATTCAGATCCCAACGGAACGGTGAAAGCGCTTCTTACTGAATGGGTAGGTTCGAATATATTCATCAAACCTATTCTTCTTAAAAAAAAATTCGGTGGCAGTAGCACCGCTATTTTGCATCAACTGCTCGGTCCAGCAGCATTTACACCCATGATCCCCGTCGGTTGTGACTATACCATTCAGAAGATGGACCATCAAAAGATGACGACTTTCCATCACCCAATGCTTTAGTTGAGTGGCTCGCGGTGACTTGTGTGCCAAACGGACCACTCAAACCAGATCGAATTGGCCAGTTTGATCCTATTTCCGGAAGTGTTGGTTCGCTTCTCGGTTCCTAAAAGTAGAACTGATGTCTGGACAGTCTGATTCCCGGTTTCAAGAGGGAATCATATAGAAAAAAACTAGTAAAATGTAAACTAAACCTTAAGTGAATTTCATTGATAAAAATTAGTAAAATATGAATTAAATCTTAAATGATCAGTTTTATTGGATCAAACCGAAAATCGATCACCCCCAGTGGTGACGATTCAACGACAAACACAAGCCAAAACGGACTTTCCCGGATCGCCAGGCAATGCGTTTTATCGGCAAAGCTTCTAAATGGTCAAATCATGGTATGTTCAGAGACAGCAAACGACGTCGATGAAGTCGCTAACCAGGTTCAAATCGTCGCATCAGATAGGGGGGGGGACAAGGACAACACGATTGAATCCAGAATCACGGTCTCACCCAGACACCATCATGTTTTTTTTTTCCTTGGCATTAATGCCGACCAATTCAGCTGAGCTTTGTTGTCTAGTATTAATGTTAGGGCGGCAGATTCATTGCATGGGGCGTGCGATTCTGTCGGATGGGATGCGAGACACATCTTAACCGTCAAATCTATTGGGACCTGAACCCCTCCAAGCATCACCACGGTTGGAATTAAACCGGATTTCCAACCTGAGGATCTTGTACGGTACACCCATTTTACCGTATAGCTATACAGCGCGCCGTTGTAATTAAATAAAAAAAATTCTTCTCGTGCCGTAATTATATTTCATGACGTTTTGAGTGCAAAAGTGTTGTAAAAAAACATGATTTACACCTTAAAAGTGTCTAAAAAAATCAATTTCTTGAATGCCATAACTTTTTAAAAAATGTACCAAAAGTGCTACGTCACGTCGGATTTTCGACAAATCGATCGACATTTTTAAAAAATTATGGTACTTAAGTGATCGATTGAAAGTTATAGCACTCAACTGATCGTGTTTTAGAAGTCAGGATATTCAAGTGGTTGAAAAAAAAAAATTATGACACTCAAGTAAACACTGTTCGAAAGCTATGATACTTATTGTGTTCTTATCCCCTATGGTGTAGATAGAACTAGATTGAAATGAATCCATATTATACACCCGGAGGAAAGGACATAGGCTCCATTATTTGGTGAATGCCGTCGTGCGCAAATATACATGCAAGAAACCTATAGCCACCTAGAAACTTACATGTAAGTACAAGTTCTAAGTTTTCAGAACCTGAAACTTATGATATACACTCTTAGTATCGTCGTATAATCTGAATATACCAATATAACAAGTTCCAAATACAAATGAAACTGAGTCAAGCTACTTGTGACTAACTCGAATTCGGCTCGATAATTCTTGAGATCCACTCGTCTGATTTTGAGTTGCTCAGGTAGCTTGATGGGTGGAGTTTGAACTTGACAAGCTTGCTAGCCTAAGCATCAAGCTTCTATTATTTTTTTCAAAGATATTGAATAGTTATGAAAGACACAGAAATCCCCAAAATCATATGATGTACCATTCTATTAGGATTCGTTGCACAATCACAAATAAAATAGAGAAAAAGTGCAAGAAAGAGAATTTTAGACGCAAGGTTTTATCTTGATTCATCTTTATACTAAGGCTACGTCTAGCTGACGATTCCACTGTAATTAACACATCGTACCTTTTTATTATATCCCTCAATTACAAGAGAAATAGAATATACATATATATATATATATATATATATTATGTATAGTAGCTATTCATGGCCTAAACCCAAACTACTAATAAAATCACGAATTCAAAAATATAAAAAACTCTGGCTTTTAGGGGCACTGCCCCATACAACCCCCGCGGGGGTGGCCTCCCAAACCCCTGCTCGCTCACTGGGGAGCGGGATCCCTGTACTGTCCTGTTGCTAAGGAGTATGAACCACACCCCAACACATTCAACCTTTTCAAGTTCTCAAGCTCGTGTTGTTTTATAAATTGATTGTATTCAAGTTGAGCTAGATTGAGTTCAAGTATCTTGACTTTCTATTCTAGTAATCGAGCTCAAGAACTCTTTCCTTAGACAAAAATCCAAAATAACCAAATTCAGCTTGGTGATCAGAATTAAGCTTCTTTCGTGAATCTCTCGAGCTTAAAAATTTAAAGCAGACCGTGGGAGTTTTATATTCTGAAGATGTTGCTAATTAACTCTTCTTGGAACTGATTGTACTGATATATTTGTTGTCTTTGGAAGGCATCTTGAAGTATAAGTTACCAGCTTAGCTTCAACTTCGTCTTAGTTAGCCTGTTACACGAGGAAATTAAGGAAGTTTTCTGGTCACTGATGGTGGTAAAGCTCCAGGTTCCGATGGATTTTCTTTACCTCAGCTTGGAGTGTGGTTGGTGATGATTTTTGTGCTGCTATATCTAATTTCTTCTAATCTTCCAAGCCCCTTAACAAGATTGATTCTACAGCTATTTATTGAGCCTAAACTGTCACTGCCTCCAGGATGACTGAGTTTAGGCCCATTGCCTATAAATGCATCACTATGGTTTTAAATAATAGACTTGGCAAAATACTACATTTCTCAATCTGCTTTTGCGTAGGGTAGATGTATTGGTGATGATATTTTATTAGCTCACGAACTAGTGAAAAGCTATCATAAAGCTGGTACTTCCTTGAGATGCATGACTAAAGCTGACTTAAGGAAAGTCTCTGACCCCTTGAATTGGGAGTTTATTCAACTGTGAGCAAGATTAAAAACTATATAAGATCACCTTCTTTCTTCGTAAGTATCAATGGCTCCTTGGAGGGTGTTAGAGAAGGAAAAGTTAATCTATTATTCAGCAAAATACCGTATTTATACAATGGTAACCCAATAAACCCTAAGAGTCCTAAAGACCACTTTGCCCTTGATACTTCTAACACTCCCCCTCAAGCTGGAGCATAGATATTAATCATGCCCAGCTTGTTACAAATATATTCTATCCTCCCGCTACCCAAAGATTTAGTAAAAATGTCTGCAAGTTGTTCACCAGTTCTAACATGACTAGGAAGAATCATTCCACTTTGCAGCTTCTCTCGAATAAAATGACAATCAACCTCAATGTGTTTTGTTCTCTCATGAAACACCGGGTTAGATGCTATATGTACTGCAGCCTTATTATCACACCATAGAGACATAGGAATTGAAACTTTCAAGCCTAACTCAGTCAACAGCTGCTGAATCCACACTAATTCACATGTTGCTTGTGCCATGGCTCTATACTCTGATTCAGCACTGGAGCGGGCAACAACACTCTGTTTCTTACTCTTCCATGACACTAGATTTCCTCCAACCAATGTATTGTAGCCAGTAGTAGATCTCCTATCATCTGGAGACCCTGCCCAATCAGCATCAGAAAATCCTTCAACTCTACTATGACCATGATTTTGATAAATAATGCCTTTCCCTGGAGTCTTCTTCAAGTACCTTAAAATTCGAATTACTGCATCCCAGTGAGAAGTACGAGAAGAAGACAGAAATTGGCTGACCACACTAACTGGAAAGGCAATGTCTGGTCGAGTAACTGTGAGATAATTTAGTTTGCCTACCAATCTTCTATATCTCTCAGGACTATCGAATAGCTCTCCTCCTTCGGCAGCCAGTTTAACTCCTTGTTCCATGGGTGAATCAAGAGGCTTGGATCCTAACATGCCTGTCTCAATGAGTAAATCCAAGACATATTTTTGTTGTGACAGAACAATACCCTTCTGTGACTGTGCCACCTCAATTCCTAAGAAATACTTCAATTTTCCTAGGTCTTTAGTCTGAAACTGTTTCTGAAGATAGATCTTTAGTTCATCTATACCAACTAAATCATCTCCCGTGATAATAATATCATCCACATAGACAATCAAGAATAATTTGCCTTTCCTTGACTGTCTATAAAAGAAAGAGTGATCATTGTCACATCTAGACAGTCCAAAAGAAAGTACAGCTTCAGAAAATCTTCCAAACCATGCCCGAGGAGACTACTTCAAACCATACAAAAATCTTTTTAATTTGCAAACCATTCCTCCAGACTCCCCCTGAGCAACAAACCCTGGAGGTTGCTCCATATAAACTTCTTCATGTAGAGTACCATGCAAAAAGGCATTCTTAACATCAAGCTGAAATAAAGGCCAATGATAGGTGGCAGCAAGAGATATCAAAATACGAACAGAAGTAAGCTTGGCAACAGGAGAGAAAGTATCCAGATAGTCAATCCCATACATCTGAGCATATCCTTTCGCAACAAGTTTCGCTTTTAAGCGAGCAAGAGAACCATCGGGATTAACTTTGACAGCATACACCCATCTACAACCAATAGCAGTTTTGCCTGAAGGAAGAGGTACCAAGTCCCAAGTTTGATTTACCTGTAGAGCTTTTAACTCTTCTTCCATTGCTGTCCTCCACCCAGAAATTTGTAATGCCTCAGATACAGACTTGGGAATAGGATATTGGTCAACAGTAGATAAAAATGATCGAAAAGAAGGAGACACAGAAGAGTATGAAATAAAATTTGCGATAGAATGTTGTGTACAGGCACGTGTACCTTTGCGATGAGCTATTGGAAGATCAAGATCTGACACATGAGGAGAATCGACTAATGGTGGATCTGGGACGGAAGATGACGCAGTCGTGACAGGAGGAAGGGGGGGAGTATGAACCCGAGGACGCCGAGTATAAACCTGTAGAGGAGGTGGTTCCTGTGTAGACGCAGGTGAAACAGCTGGAGTAGTTGACCGAATTGTAGTCACATGTAATTCTTCATCCAACTCAGACATAGAAATTGGAACATCATGATATGGAGTGGATTCGAAGAATGAGACATCAGCACTTATGAAGTATTTGTTCAGTAAGGGAGAATAACAATGATAACCCTTTTGAGTACGGGAGTAACCAAGAAACATACACTTGATAGCCTTGGGATCAAGTTTGGATACTCCAGGTCGATGATCACGAACAAAACAGACACAACCAAATACACGAGGTGGTAAGGCAAATAGTGGCTGATTTGGAAATAAAGTAGAAAATGGAATACCACCTCATAGAACAGAGGAAGGCATGCGATTAATGAGATAGCATGCAGTCAAGACAGCATCAGACCAAAAGACTTTAGGGACTTTCATCTCAAATAACATAGATCTAGTAACTTCCAACAAATGTCTATTCTTCCTCTCAGCAACACCATTCTGCTGTGGTGTTCAGGACATGAAGATTCATGAATCATACCATGCTGTGTCATAAAATCAGAAAAAGGTGCAGAAAAGTACTCCTTAGCGTTATCAGAACGCAACACTTTAACATGCACACCAAACTGAGTAAAGATTTCAGATATAAATGCGCGAAATATAGAAAACAACTAAGAACGATTTTTTATTAGATATAACCAAGTAACTCTGGAATAGTCATCAACAAAAGTAACGAAACATCTAAAACCCAACTTGGAAGTCACATGACATGGACCCCAAACATCTGAATGAACTAACAAAAATGGAGACTCTGTTCGTTTAATGACTCGAGGCGGATAACTAATACGATGTAATTTGCCAAGTTGGCATGACTCACACTCTAAACTAGAAATAGATTTAAAACTGGAATTCAATCTCTGAAGACTGTGTAGAGAAGGATGACCAAGACGACAATGGATCTGATGTAGAGAAGTAACACCAGAACATGCAAAGGAAGTTGAGTCTTCAAGCACATACAGTCCCCCTTCCTCACGTCCTTTACCAATCGTCCTCTTCGTAGCCAGATCCTGGAATATACAAGAATCAGGATAGAATGTTACTGAACACTGAAAGGTTTTAGTTAACTTACTGACTAACATGAGATTAAAAGGAAATTGTGGAAGATAAAGCACTGAGGTCAAAGGCAGTGATGGAGTTGGATGAACTGTGCCAACTCCCTTAACATGTGTAGATGAACCATTAGCTAAAGTAACGGTGGACGATGATGGAGTAAGAGAGGAAAATATACCTGAAAGACCTGACATGTGATCAGATGTCCCTGAATCAATGACCCAAGGGTGAGAACTAGCTGAAACGCATGCAGTAGCATTACCTGTCTGGACTAGAGTAGCAGTGGAAGACGAAGTAGGTAGTGAAATCTGAGACTGGTTGTACCGTGCAAATTCCTCATCAGACATAACCACTACATTGCCTTGTGACGGCTGTGGTAGGGACAAAGAGTCAGTGCCAGATGCAGCATTTGCAAACTGTTGTTGCTGTCCTGGTCTACCATGTAACTTGTAGCAAAATTTTTGAATATGGCTAGGTTTTCCATAATAATGACAAGTTTGAATAGTCCCCGAGCTCTCAGCAGTAGTTTGGGCCGATCCATAAAGCTGCCTTTGTCCTTGGCCTCTTCCTATTCCTGTGCTTCGACCACCACGGCCACCACAACCATTATACCCTCCACGATTTCCTTCGTCACCCCTACCTCCACCAGTTCGATATTGAGAAACAAGAGCTGAATTATCAACCACAGCTGTGGTGCTCTGAGAAGAACCACGGGATGCTCGAAGAACTCTAGCATATGTATCCCTAAGTGACGCAATAGTCTCTCCTCCAAGAATCTGAGACCTAACAGTATCATAGGCTGGAGCAAGACCTCCTAGAAAATTCATTACAGCCAACTGTTCTCTTTGGAGTCGCATTTGTTCAGCATTAGAAGAAATAGGAAGGAGAGCATTCAATTTATTTATACATTCTATTAAAATCAGCAAAGTATTGATCAATAGAATGCCCTTTGCTCTCAGATTGGTGAAACTCCTGTGATAGTTCATATATCCTAGAAATATTGTTCTGGCCAGAATACAATACATCTAAGTACTCCCACAAGTCCTTGACTGTATCAATATGAGTTACCAAGTCTACAATATTGCTCTCCATGGAGTTCAAAAGCTGACCCATAAGACATGCAACAATAACATCCCAATTTGCATCATTAGTAGGTTTAGTTTCAGTCAAGTGCATATGCTGATTTCTACCCGTCAAAACAAACTTAACAATCTTCTTCCATTGTTGAAAATTGGTAATACCCTCAAGCTTCTTGTCAGTAATTCGATAAGATGAAGAGGAAATTACCTCGGTCGTCACGGTATCACTCTTTCCAGAACTACCATCAATTTTACTTAGATCACCCATCCTTAACAATTCAATAATTCACCAAAGCCCCAAATAATTAACTCCAAAATCTCCAAAATTCACCTAATCAGCGTCGCATAAGTTCTGAAAAATTCAGAAACATTCCACAAACACATCCATATCTCGAAGAAAGCGCTACCCACATCATTATCAAGCCTAATCAACAAATAACGCCTAAAAATTCCTGCTGTGAAGCTCAGTAACCATCAAGTCGCCAAAAAATCAAACCTGTGGGTCCTAACCGAGAGACATGGGTGCTGAATCTGGCTCACTGACAATGGACGACGCCTCACTGATGCTGGACGACCTCTCTACAAGACTCCCCGACGATGGACAGCACTGGATTTGGACTTGCTGGCCTCGGTGACGTTGGGTGACGTCTCTACATGGGTCACTGGGTCTTGCTGACTCTAGATCTAGCCTTGCCGGGCCTAGGCAACGTCAGGCGACGCCCTGGCAAGGCTCGCCGGCCTAGATGACGCCCCGGCAAGGCTCGCCGGATCTCGGTAACACTCGATCTGAGCTCGCCGGGCTTGGGCAACGCGAGATCTAAAGATTCCGGTGAGAAGGGGGTTGATTGAAGGGGGTTGGTTGGTGGTCGACAGTGGATGGTTCACGGCGGCGACTGGTGGTAGACGGTGGTAAGCGGCTGTTTAGGGTTTAGAATTTTTGTTGCTCTGATACCATGTTAGAGAAGGAAAAGTTAATTTATTATTAAGCAAAATACCGTATTTATACAATGGTAACCCAATAAACCCTAAGAGTCCTAAAGACCACTTTGCCCTTGATACTTCTAACATAGGGATTCTTTGCTGGGAGCAAGGGTGTGAGAGGGGGATCCAATGTCCCCTTACCTATTTGTGTTGGTTATGGAAGCCTTATCTAGGCTTCTCAACTCCGCAGCTCAAAGTGGAAAGATCAAATATTATTCATCCTGCTCTTAAGTCAATTAACATACCTATGTTTTGCTGACTACTTAATGATATTTTTCAAAGGTGATGTTAGTTCTTTGAATGGGATACTCCATATCCTTCAATTCTTTCGAAGTGTATCTGGCTTGCAGGTTAATCCTCACAAGACAGAGGTATACACTTCTGGCTATAATGAAGATCCAGTCTATGAAATCTTGCTGATTTGTGGCTTTAAAAGGGGCCAGTTACCTGTAAGATATCTTGTGTTTCTCTTATTTCTGGAAGATTGTCTGATAAGAACTGTAAACCTCTCATCAATCGTATCACAGCTAGATTTTCTCGTTGGCCTGCTAAAAGACTCAAATATGCTGGCAAGCTTCAATTGATCAAGGCTGTGATCCATAGCTTAGTCCATAATTTGGTGCGAGGTTGTTATTCTTCCTATGAAATTCGTGAAGGTCATTGAGCGATGTCTTTCTTTCTTTTGGAAGGGAAGGCACGATGCATGATTTGGTGCTAGGGTCAGTTGGGACCAAACTTGTCTTCCTAAACATGAGGGAGGACTTGGGTTTTGAAAGTTTTGATTGGTGGAACACTAACTGTATTCTAAAGTGTGTTCGGAGGCTTCTGCTAAAATCTGGTTCTCTTTGAATCGCTTGGATTATATAAGAAGGGGGATTATTTGGTCTGCCACTCCCAATAGCAATTGTACTTACGCCTGGAGGAGGATTTTATAAGGCAGTTCTTTGATTAAGCCTTTTACTAAAAACCAGATTGGTAATGGCCAGTCCATCTGTCTTTGGACTGATCATTAGCATCCCCACGGGATCCATCTTGTTGTCTACCCTCGCAGAGCGTTATATAATGCTGCATTGCCTGCTTCTGCTAGGATTGCTGACATAATATCTGATTCTAATTGGTTTTTCCCTAGCGCTAGATCTTATGCTATTGTTGCTATCCTAGTCTGCGATATGCGGTTCACTTGCGCCCCATTCTGCTTTGGAAGATAGAGTTGTTAACACCATAGTCTTCCAATGGTGCTTTGATCATTTCCTCCACTTGGGATCTAATTAGGAACATGGCTCCTCAAGTGTGTCGGTATAGGATCATATGGTTTGCACCTAATGCTCCCGAGTTTGCTTTGATCTCTCAGATGGCAATATTGAATAAGCTCTTGACAGAAATGGGAGTTGGTTTCTCCTTCCACTTCTGTCGTTTGCTTTCACCGTAGGCAATGCAATGAATCTAGAAACTATCTGTTCTTTGGCTGTTGTTTCTTCCCTGCTTTGCCTTTGTATCTTTGTTCTATTGTTAGAACTCCTGGAGATTAGGAATCTGAATTTCTATGGCTTCAGCAGCAAGTCAAGGGTCCCAGTTTTTCCTCGATCATCCTCAAGTTGGCTTGGAGTGGTTGCATTTACTATGTATGGCAGGCTGGAAATAATGTTCTTCACAATCACAACAAACCTTCTGTGGATCAAGTACTGAAGTTGGTTGTTTGCTGTTAAACACAGCATGAAGGTCAGTGCGTCCTCAAGCAGAAAGTTATCATATCTCTGCTAGACTCTTGACTGGTATGGTTGAATAAAGAACTTACCCATAAAAAAAAGGATTAATATAAAAAGAAAATCATAAACTGGTATACTTGTAACAAAATTACCATAAATTAATTTTTTTACCACTAAAAATCCCAAACCAGTATACCTGTACCATCTGTTAATTTCCGTTAAATTTTACTGTCAAATTGCTGAGTTGTATGACACGGTGTACCAGTTTAGGGCTTTACCTCCATTTATCATAGCTATGCCAGTTTGTGATTTTTCGTAGTATTAATCCAATTTAACGGAAATTAACAGAGGGTAAATTTGTCATAGATATACCAGTTTGGGGTTTTTGATGGTCAAAAAATTAGTTTATGGTAAATCTGTCACGGGTGTATCAATTTGGGATTTTTCGTGGTATTAACCCTAAAAAAAATAACTTGCTTCATATGACTTGTTCCTATCTTGTCATTCTCATTGTTTTTCTCTTTATTCCTTCTGATGGATTTTAGGATTCATGAGTCATTTGGTAATTTAGCTAAGCGAGACATAGATTATCTAGTCTCTTCCTTCCTAACCTCCAAGATCCAAAAACCCTTTTATTTGATTATTCGCGGCATCAATTGGTATTGAAGCCAAGGTCCGGCATTATCATCATGTGTAAACATTCTCATAGGACATTCCTTCAAGTCTTTGTAATTCATGTTTCTTCCGGCCCCGAAATAAGTGATGAACTATTAGAATTACACTGTAGGCCCCCAAAATCAGCTGACGGCACATGTAAATGGAAAAAGTTAACGAAGTTAAAAGCTATAAACATAAGGTAAATTCAGCGGGTAACATGAAATTTCCCCACCGATTACTTAGCGAAAAAAGAAAGCATTACATCTCTCTCTCTCTCTCTCTCTCTCTCTCTCTCTCTCTGAAGTTTCTGAGAAAGCCAACGACTATACATCGAGCTAACTCATTTGTCCCTTGACTGAAAGTAAGCAGCAAAAGTGTAGTCTCTGGTGAGCATGAGCTGACATGTTCTTGACCTCTTCCATGGGCGAAGCTTCCTGCAGCATAATCCCTGAGACTGCGATGTTTAAATGTTCGAGCCCGATTTTGAACACGGCAGACAGAGACTCATTCCCGAAAAGTCGAAGATCCTCATCCACATGCATCAGACGAGTCTGCTCCCGATAGAATTCTCAGTTCTTGGCAGTGATTCATATGTGAGACTTCGAAAATTTCTGCCAGGAGATTGTCATTTTTGAGTTTTAATTCTCATGAACTACGTCAATAATTACCAAACAAGATCCTTGCTTGAATGAGTGATTGGTTAGTTCCCTTCTCACGAAAGCCCCAAAAAAATGACCCATTAGTCCACGAACAAATGAGAATGCGCCCCCGCAAGCCTTGTTTTTTAAACCCGGGCCGGTCATTGAACCCGCCTGGTTTTCGGTTCGCTGGTCAACTGGTTCAACCGGCCGAACCGCTGGGGTGACGATTTGCACAATTTAGCAAACGCAAGTTCCTATTGAAGCTATTTAGCAAACACGAGTGCGTAGCTCAATTGTTTATCCGGTTAGACCGACCGGGCTGAACTGGGTCAACTTCCGATTTGACCTGTTCTCGATCATTCCAGTTTATAAGTGAAAATCAGATCAGATGATGGTCCGATTCCCCAGTTCAACTAGTTGAACTCCCTGGTCCGTTCCAATTTTAAAAACACTATCCACAAGTTTATCAGTTTTCGTTTATGATAGTCAGAACTAAAAATAAAATCCAGAGAATAATGTGAGGGTAAAGCTTTACGTTAAGAAATGACGACAGCTGAGGCTGTACAGAGCCTATCGTGTCAAAAAAGGAAGTCCAGCAACTCTCTGTTTCGTGGGGCAAAAGGATATACATGTTTCACAATTCATGCACACCAAAGGCAACGTGAAAGTTCGTCTCCTGCCTAAAAGGCGCGTTTCATCAGCTTGATTACATTTTTCACGTTCTTTTCTCTATCCCTCTGATCTCCAACCATGCTTCAATGCCACCTCTGATCAAGAATCTCCAACACAGATGTCAGCATGACGGACCACCAACACTGTTTTCTTAATTTTTATTTTTATGTTAATGCTTCTTCGTTTTCGTGCGCAGAATGTCATCGTCTAAATTAGTTGCTCCTGACTTGTCCAGATCCACAGCAATTGTTGAGCCAACATCACCGAGATTAGCTCGTTGACCCCTTTGTTGGTGAACCCTTTTTGCGTTGCAGCTGACACCCAGTAGCTGTACTTCTTCAATGTCACTGAGAATGTTAACTTTCTCCTCCCACTTCATGCGTTTGTAGAATAATGATCTGGATTTTATAAATGTTAATCTAAATGACCCTTGTGGAACCCTCATCCTTTCCTTAGCCAAAAAGTGAAGCAGCCCTTGATTCACTTATCATCGCGCTGATCACTCACATTAAACTATTAATCTAGAGAATACGAAATATAATGGGTCAATATATGATTTTGAATTTAGTTTTTGTGCTATAACGTTGTGCTAATGTATAGACTTTTCGTAATTCGTTTTGATTAATCTCTAAATGATAAACTATACAGAGCACACGGATATCTCTACGGTACTCTTAACTTAATGTAATGATTAGCTCTACAATTCAAACGGATGAAAGGGCCCTCTCAACGGCCACATTTTGATCCCTTCTAAAAGAAAACAATTAAGGAAAAATCGAATCGAAAAGGAGAGAGAGATCTCATCTCTTTGCTTGCTTTTAAAACAAAAGACCCGAACTTAAAATACTCATGCAAGGCGACCACGCAATACCAACTCCCCTTCTTTTCTTTCCCCAACATCGACCTTATCTTTCACTTCAAGCACATGCTCTGAATTTTAAGGTTGTTGGAGGCTACTGTCAACTGGTATGGTGAATGCATTCTCCTCCTAAAATGATGTAGACCTTCACTTGCTTCATACGTATCCCTCTCAGGCGATGATTCTCACTCAACCCATATTCGTATTCCGCTTACCCATCAAAAAGCGGGGGACATTGGAGCTTTTTACAGAGACAACCCCCTGCACTGATGCTTCAGTTCTCTCTTCATCAGATGCTCTGTGACATCAAACCCAATCGCTCTTTCCTCAGTTTCCCTAATTCCTCTGTTATAACGAAGCTCTCTCTCTCTCTCTCTCTCTCTCTCTCTCTCTCTCTCTCTCTCTCTCTCTCTCTCTCTCTCTCTCTCTCTCTCTCTCTGTTCCCAAACAGCATTCTGTTTCATGTAACATGAATTGCAAACCCCAGAATTAGATCATCTCACGAGGGAAGCCATCATGCCGTTCGGTTTGGTCTCGACATGGAACAAGCGACGGAGAAGCAAATCCCTGGAGCAGGCGGACCCCTGTAATTCTTCTTCACGCGTCTCTTCTTTTACAATACTTAGTAAAATCAATTTGATAATAAGATGTATGGCTTCTTGGTGATTTTTGAGGATTACGAAATCTCATGGTACAGTCAAGCTTGCTGCTAACTGTTATGGATGCAGGGACTTATAAGCCGGTGAAGCTCTGGCAACTCGAAGATCAATCACTACAAACCTCAAAGCGGCGCAATGGCTCGTCCGTGTTCACGCTGAAAGAAATGGAAGAGGCGACGTCATCTTTTGACGATGCCAACTTGGTAGGGAAAGGAGGGTTTGGAAGAGTTTACAAGGGGATTCTCAGGTCAGGACAGGTACAAGGCAAAGAGCGTAATTTTAGGTTTCTAGTCGAGGCAAGTACAAAAGATGACAATTCTCATCTCGTGTTATGTGAATTAAGCTATTCAGGTTAAAGAAAGCAATGGATTACGATTATTTGTAAACAAATAACAAATGAATGCTTCCCTGCACAGACTCTTGCTCTCATACCCTTTTCTAGTTAAAGAGATCTCTTTCGGGACGTATTTAATCCCCTGAATTCTTGTTGAAACACATTATTATTATCTTCTATTTGATGTGGACCTGAAGGTGGTTGCCATCAAGAAAATGGAGCTGCCACCATCTAAAGAAGCTGATGGAGAACGGGAGTTCCGGGTTGAAGTCGATATCTTGAGCCGCCTCGATCACCCCAACCTGGTGTCGTTAATCGGCTATTGTGCCGACAGAAAGCAGAGGTTCTTGGTGTATGAATATCTGCCAAATGGGAACCTGCAAGATCACTTGAATGGTTAGTTTTTCGACTGCTCAGGATAATATATATTCCCGGTAAAATGACTTTTGATAAGTATTCGCTTTACGCTTGTGCTAGGAATTGGGGATTCAAAGATGGATTGGCCTTCAAGGCTCCAAGTAGCAATAGGAGCAGCAAAGGGGCTAGCCTATCTCCATTCAGGTTCAGCTGTGGGAATCCCGATTATCCACAGAGATTTCAAATCTACCAACATACTTCTAACGGCAGATTTTGAGGCAAAGGTAAGCCAGATAATTTGACCCTTAGTATGGGCAGCTTTAAGGGCACAAAAGAACTTATTCAGAGGCCATTTGATATAGATATCCGATTTTGGACTCGCCAAGCTGATGCCCAAGGGCCAGGAAATATGTGAGACTGCTAGAATGCTTGGTACTTTCGGCTATTTCGATCCTGAGTATACATCGGTAAGCTATCATTGTCACCCATAGTTACTTGATATATTTAGTCTCTGAGCCTAATCAGTTCAAAAAGTTCAAAGTTCTTCCTAGAGAATTGGAGGTTTCAATTAAAAGATCGAACTTCGCTCCAGCTCTATGGCAGAAAAGTTACTTTAGAACGTCTTGTGCACATACGCTTGTTTTTTCCCCTGCTTTTATAAGATCATATGCACACACAGAGACTCGACCTTAAGTACACTATAGCAGACATACATTTATTTGATCTATTGCTTTACCTTGGCGAAAAATGTCTTGAGGGTTCTCCACGCACTAATGCATGATATACTACTACATACACAGAACATTCCCTATTTGCTAATAAGACGCACATGAATCAGAAATTCAAAGCATATCATCTGAGTAGCTTGCTACAATCTGCATGTTCACTTTTGGATATATTATCTGCATCATGATATATGGCAATAAGCTCAGGGAGTCTGTTCAAGGATTACAATATGTTAGAATGCTATCCTCCTTCCCAAATTTCCCACAAAATGAATTCAATAACCAGCCCCACTCCCCCAAAAAAAAAAATCAAAAAATAAATAAATAAAAATAAGGTTACAGCCAGACTCATGCCAGGTGTAGCCAGCACATTGATATGAAACTACTGAATTGGCCATAACCTGACCAAGACATATTAGCACACTAGGCAAAGAAACAAGTGAATTGGCCACAACCAGACCTAGACATCTAATCACACTAGGCAAATAAGATACTCAAACTTCCAGAACGGCCGTAGACATACTTCTCTTTGCAAGGGAAAAAACGAAAAAATCTCTAGCATGGTTTTGTTTTGAGAGATATTACCAAAGAGGGAGATATGAAATTGATGGTTTTCTAGACTTCACACCTTGTGGTTTAAAGCTACACAAAGAAAAGAAAAGAAACTACCTGCAGACTTCATCACCCTGTGGTTTCAAAAGTTGCATTGTGCCCAACTCAGTTTTAGACCATTTAGACTCCCTTAAAGTTTCTGTTAAAATGAAGAGAAGCTACCAATCATCCAGGAAGAGATCGACTGTTCAGGGTCTGTGCTTTGAAATTATAAAACTTGATTTGATTGTGTAGCTTGCTTTTTGTCCCATCCAAAGGGTGCTCTTTTCCTATCTCTAAAAGTATATGCTTATGTGTTATTCTAAGTTGCCCATTTTCAATTACTTTCCAGGGTTTTCATGAGGGGTTTGTGACAGAAGTTTTAGGGATTTAATTTGCTCCATTTTTAGAAAGTAAGAAATTTCAAAAACCAACAAATCCACTCTCATATAAAAATCAAACTTAGTTACCCAGTCGTTACTGTGCTTTATTGAATTTTTTATGGTTCTAAGATTGCAAAACCAGGCATATGATTTGCCAAAACTGACAGTTAGCATGAATGTCTACCAAATCCACAACAGGGAAATTTCTTAAACCACACTTTAGGAAATTGAATTTGGACCAAATCACACAGGTGGATTCAGCATAATTCACCTTCTTTTTGTTCCAGTTCAATTAAACTGGCTTTTGGCAATAGACAGGAAAACTCACTCTGCAAAGTGATGTGTACGCATTTGGTGTGGTGCTCCTCGAACTCTTGACCGGACGAAGAGCATTGGACTTAAATCAGGGTCCAAATGATCAGAATCTAGTACTTCAGGTAGATTAATTTCAACTCGGAACTCAATATTTCCCAGGCAATCTACAAAATATATTAGACATAAAAGAAAATCTACTTTGAGTTGCAGGTAAAGAATTTACTGAACGGCCGGAAAAAATTGCGCAAGATTATGGACCCAGACCTCACTCAAAATTCGTACACACTGGAGTCCATAGCCATGTATGCTAACCTAGCATCACGCTGTGTCCGACCTGAGAGTAGCGAGAGACCCTCCATGGGAGAATGTGTAAGGGAACTTCACCTAATATCCTTCATTAACTCGAAAGGTTTGGGCATGGCTGTGAACAAACGCGAACTGATCTAAGATATGAGATGTCTCACAAGAAGAGAAATGATATGATAATGTCTATGAAGGAACATGACCTCTTTTACTACCAGAACACATTTTGGGGCCTCCATGTACCTAAGATTCTTGAAGGAGCATCTAGTTATCCTCTGTGAAGCAAAAGAGCACAAACTGTGTGCAATGCACGACATAATTAAAAGAAAGTTTAAGAAAGATTTTGGGCTACATTGTAATGAATCTAGGAAGCATTTGAATTATTGAGTCTAGGCTAGGAAAAAAAATTCATGTATTTATTTCTTTCACCCTACTGCCAGCTTCAAGTTGAATTATTTGTACAACCGCTAGTTTATTTGGTATGTGTATAACCATCCTTTTCTTCACAAAGTTTTCTTTCAAATGTGCAGAGATTTGTCCCCATTGGATACTGCCAGATTGAATTGCTTTATGCAACCTCATCTTTATCACGATTGTCTACAACTCATACCATATCTTAAAGAATATGCATGGTGAATCCAATTTCAAGAAGATATATCATGATAACTCAAAATGAAGGCAGAAATCATGTTAAAGCAGCAAGATCAAAAGAAAGCAAGTAATGAAGCTTTCTTCTTCGTAAAATCATGGCACATTTCATCCCCAGTCAAAGTTGATAGAGGCAGAGATAAAACAGGAGATCTCTAGAAACTTGAAGTTATTATGAAATTGCACTAAAAAAGAATTAAGAAATAAATTAGATTCTTGTTCGAGTCAAAGGGTCAGCCTAAGTGAATACTTAAACAACTGACACCAATATGAACAATCTGAACATAAAAGGGAGTGGGAAAATGAAACAGGACATCTATAGAAACTTGGAAGAGAGTATTTCGAAGAAGGAAAACCATGATTATCATTTAAGTCGGACACTGTACAAAGATGATTGATTCAAAATTTACAGAAGGGGAATAATAAGGAACTGTGATTTTCCTTGGCAACTAGGAAAATTGTATGGTGTGACATTACCTCCACATGCATTCAAGAGGTCTGTTCTTGGTCAGAGCCTGACTCATCTGATTCTGAAGGACTATATGGTACTAGAAGTTTCTTGCACATCAAGTGCTTGCGTCTTTGAAGTGTCAACAGGACCAGAATGTTGTCTGTCTTAACGATTCTGTAACCTGCTTTAGTATACATGTTGAATGGAGCAAGATCAATCATTCTGCAGTGCAAGTACACCTCTCCTGAGGAACACATCTGGGAAATAAGTTCCTCACTAGCCTTCAATAGATGCCAGCCAATACCTCTCCTGAAAGTTAAAAGGATCTCCAATTGTCAACTTCCACTCAATCTATCCACCACGAGGTACGGTTGATACACTAGTAAAGTTTGAGCTATTTAGGAAGTTGACACTTTGCTATCGCAATTTACATGACTTTTCCGCTATGTAGGAAGTTGAAATTATTTTATCAGTAAAATCAAAGCTACTGACAGACTTTTGCACTAGATTATCCACTTACAAACCATCAAACGGGATAAGAACCAGGTTACAAGAATACAATCTAAACCTTAGTCCAAAGTATGCTTCAAATCAAGAGGGAGAGCCCCTGATCAACATCAATCGGGTTAATTGCATTCCAAACAAAAGGGCCAGTGCCAGTGAACCATCTCATTCTCAGTTTAAGCAACAACAAACGAACCAGAAGACATTCAACCATGCCGCAACAGAGCTGGTAGAAACATGTAATTTGGCTTCTTGATTTCCAAAAACTCAATGTTCAGTGCTCACCACCACATGATCCTAGACCCAATTTTTACGAAAAACAACGAACGCACGAGTAAGCGTCCATGTCTAGCACCAACAGCCAAGAAACGCGATAAATAAATCCCCTGTTTTTTCTGTTCAGCGGCATTGCAAGGCAATTAGTGGGGCTCCAGTATTACCTCCTGAGCTGCTCTTTGACGGTCATGTTGCAGATATAAGGAGAGTTTCGCGGGGGCGTCGGCGTCGGCGGAGAAGCGTTCGAGCCTCTCTTGTTGAAGCACACCTCCACGGTTCCGGCCAACTCTTCCTCGCCGTCTTCCCCGCCCCTGTAAAACCCGACGAGCGTCGCGACGTGCGGCATCGCGCTCCGCCGCTCGATCAAGTACTGCTTCACCAAGAACCTCACCAGCGACACGTACCCGCCGGGCAGCAGCATCGACTCCGCGAACGACTCGGCCAGCACCCGCACGGTCTCGTCCATCTCCTCGGCCCTCATGACCCGGACCCGCAGCGACCCGGATCCCAGCTCCCGGTCGTACGCGAAGCCCTCGAGGGACCGGAGCTTGCCGAACTCTTCATCGGTCAAGAACCGCCCGGCCCGGTACGGGTCGTCGAGGAACGGGGTGGAGGGTGCTGTCCCGGTCGACGCGGTCGTCGGAGGGGAGGGCTGGGAGGACGAGGACACGGTCCTGCAGGCGGAGCGGTCGAATTTGTGGAGACCGAGAGGTGGGTGTCGGAGACCGGGAGGCGGCGATGATGGGAAATGGAGAAAGTGGCGAGCTTTGTGGCGGCGGCGGTGGAGGTGGTGGTGGTGGTGGTGGTGTTGGGGGTCCAAGGAGAGAGAGAAGGAAAGTGTTGCAGCCATAGGAGAGAGCAAAGAGCTCGGATTCGAGGATTAGCTTACGAGGGAGATGTAGGAGTCATACGTCAGAGACGACACCGCGCTTAAAAATCAAATCTTTGGTGGATTTTTGGGTCGCTGTTTCCATCCGATCGTTTGATAAATTTCCTTACCGGGGAGGGGCTGCTGGCTTCTATGGTGAAAGATAGGAAAAACCAGCTTTGCAGTAGCAGCAACTCCGCCAACTTTTGATGTTGACAACGCTCAAACTCTAAGAAGGTTTTTGGTGTCTAATGTTTTATTTTTTTGCTCTTTGTTTCGAAGGGCTATGTTTCAGACAAAATTAAGACGCAGCGTTATCTCGTAAACATGTTAGATCCACATAAAAGTATCGAATAAAGTCTTCGCTCAAGAGACCAAACATGATGTGTTAAGTGCTTTAGTGCACACCATTGTAGCGATTCGGACCGGTGATCCTTACTCAAGGAACGATGCCGTGCATATCACTATTTTCGTAAGTAATACATCGGTCGACTCATTTGTGCAATGCTTCACATCAAAGAAGTGCGTGCACGGTTTGCCGTTGAGCGATCTAATTGGAACAAAAGTCCACGTCTGTAGTAAATTAACAATAACGGTACATGTGATGTACGAAAGACGTGGGACAATTGGGTAGATATGTCGAGTAGTCGAATCCTTAACAAAATTTTAAGGACTCGGGCAAGGAAAATGGATTCTTAAGATGGTACCATGCCAAAAATAAGGAAAAAATAAATACTTTGTAGAAAGAGTACCCCTGAACCAGATGCGCACATATATGATATAAGCAGTCATTGATTCCTTCGCCCTGAGCAATCCTCAATGGTGTCACTTACAAATCGTGACAATAAAATGAAGATGTGCACAATCTTCAACCCCAAAATGTTGCTAGTAATAGCAACATTAAAATGAAGATTCAAATTCTAATTCCTAATTGTGAGATCCTGTCATTTATCTATAGGTATTTTTCTTAATGCAATCTCTTTAAGTTTGGATAAAGAAAATAGCTTGTCCTAAATTCTCTTCTTTTGACATGGATCAGTCTTGTCATTCAACTCATGATAAAAACTTACTTTCGTTCGTTCGATTACAACAGCAATATGAAATATTTAAAAAAGTACAAGCTTTGACGCATGACCATACATCAACTTTCAATAGATAAAACTACAACGGCTTTTGGCATATGAACTTTTGGTTATCGCTCACCGATACAGTCGAAGTTCTCACTCCTATTGTTAATCTAATGGGTGCTACTCCATCAAAGGCACTTTCCTCAAATTTAGACACACACGGCACCGCACCGCTACAATCTCGACTAATGACGACCCGTAAGGTCGATGACCCTCGAATCTACGGCAAATGCTGCTCAGATCGAACTCGGGGACCAAGGAGAAAGGTTATCACAGCTGCGATCGATCATCGATTCAAAAATCCGATGGTTGCCTAGAGGGAGGGTCGGAGTCCATAACAGTAGCCAGCGGCAGTTCGGTCGGGAAAAAAAGGTGGAATCGATTGCGAGAGGACTCATGACAAATATAGGCCGGATTTGTTAGACTTGAGAAGACAACATACGATGAATGATGATGATGCTTGCTTGTAATGGTCCGAAGGCAATACCTTGGAGACCAAAAAAAACCAGTCCGGTCTCAAAGTCAACGAAACTTCAGATAGATAGATAGGCCCAACATCCCTCGGATTCGGACCCAAACCCACACATTTCACTTCTCTCCTTCGCAGCCCCACCGCGAGCCCCGCCGGGAAGGAGGAAAGGACAGGAGGAGCGAGCGCAGGTCGTCGACATGGCCACGGACGCCGCCGCTGCCGCCGCCGCCGCCGCCGCCGCCGCCAGCTCCGACGACTTCGCCATCGGATGCTTCCTCTCCATCCGGACCACCTTCGGCGACGAGTTCGAAGCCCAGGTCGTCGCCTTCGACGCCACCTCCAACATCCTCGTCCTCCATATCCTTCTCGTTTCGACCGTTCTGCTCGTCCTCCGGCGTTCCCAATCGTGACTTCGCGCTTCGAGTTTTGTGATTTACCCCGAGGGGGGGTTTTTCTCGCCTTTTCTTTCGTTTATGCTTCCGTTGCCGCTTTCTGGGTTGAATTCCTTGACTGTGTTCGCGGTTTTCG
Organism: Syzygium oleosum; assembly: GCF_021117445.2. NCBI lineage: Eukaryota > Viridiplantae > Streptophyta > Magnoliopsida > Myrtales > Myrtaceae > Syzygium > Syzygium oleosum. The sequence goes on from NW_026607487.1 coordinate 11,561,937, forward strand.
GATTGCCACAAGAGGGTTCGAAGTCCGGGTCTCGGCGGAACTTGCGGCTGCTCAAGGCGGATTACATCAAGCATTTCACCTTCCTGCGTCACGGTCAAGACCCGCTCGATCCCAGCAAGTGTTACATTGATCTCGGCACCTTGCGAGCTCGAGAACAATCGGCATTGAGGTTTGGTGTCGGTTATCTTCGTCATTTCTGCTGCTGTTTTCCAAATGAGGTTTCGAGTTTTCCATGGTTTTGGTTGGGGGTTTTGTTTCTGCAGGCTAGCCGAAGCGGAGGCTGAGAGGATAGGAGTGGGTGTGACCAGCGAGGCTCAAAGCATCTTCGATGCATTGTCTAAAACGTAAAGTGTCTCACGCTTTATCCCCTCTAGTACTACTTGCATATTGCTGACAATTCTTGCTTGGGTTATATCATAGGATCTAATAGAATATACTCTCCAGTTTTAGATAGTGACATGTTTGCCATGCGTGTACATTCTGCGGTATTCAAATCAAGATGTGTTAACTCTTTGGGTATGGCTAGGAATAGGATGTGCTCGAGGTGGTGGAGATGATTCGGGGTTTGCTTCTTAAAATCAAGAGCTCACTTTCCATTTGTTTGCCTATGGTTTGTGATTTTAGGTGGGAAATTCTTATGGTAAGACGTGAAATTGTTATTCGTGGAAGTAAAAAAAAATCTTGAAAATGCGTATGAGGTGACACAAAAAGTTACTCTGACGAAGAAGTCTGCTCTACTCATTAATATGTCGAGACGATGCTTTGGGTTTATCATATTAAATGGTGCTTCTAAGATTGGTTGGTTTCGGCTGTATCATGGAAACATCGTTGGTAAATTCTCCAGACTGGCTACTGTTTCCTGTCAGATCGAGGATTTGGTGCACAGAATTGTATCGTGTCAGAGTGAGGATTTTGGACTAATTCAGTTCTGGCTCTTCTTTGAATCTTGAGGCAAGGAACTAAGTCAATGGTGTTTGGTAATGGTACCTGGGACTTTAATATGTGGTGACCAATGGTCTAAAAATAAGCTCGATTAACTATCAAATCACAGACAAGGGGGAGAAAAGATAGAGAATAAAGATTCTGGAGAGAAAGCTGTTGCGCCTGGCACATTGCTGTTGTTTGTTGAATAATTAAGTTTGGTTTATGTGTGTTTAGCTAACTCACACCTTTATCTGATGGTTGTGGATGTTGAGCCCATAAGAGGGTTCTTCATAAGCATTTGGAGTAAGATTCTATTGAAGTTCTTGGATATAATTAAAGTTAAACCCGCTTTCACTTGGTCTTTCTGATAAAATTGACTAGTACGTGTTGCTTGCTTAATTTCTATTGCTCATAACATGAAGAATTGTAAAGGTCAGTGTAGTCAAAAGCGCACACCCAGGCGCCAAAGCAAGCTTAGCTTTTCGCCTCTGTGATGTCTAGGGGAGGCGTGTTCAACAAGGCACCTTTCTTACTTAAGCCATCGGGCGCACGGGGCACAAGGCACTTGCCTGATCCAAACTATGGGTTATGGAAACCCTAAGGAGTCTTTCTTTTGAATGATTTTTTTATCCTCCTATTTCAGAAAGATCGATGGAAGATAGGACCCAGAAAAAAGTAAATTTCTAGAATCATAATTCTGAAATCTAGAAGAAATTGGTGCTTCACTCCGTGTTCTTCTAAGTTGTGTGACATTATGTCTGGCTTACTTTCACTCCATCCTTATGGCTAAGTGCACACTTTTCTTGCACAGTATTTATTTACACTTTTGACCTAGTTTAAATTTAAATATGTTAATTTCATTCTCGTTTAAGATGATTAATGCTAAAAAGATTTTCTTAATTTTGCCTTGCTTTGCTCGGGCGTGCTCTTTTTTTGGCCTCTCTCCTTAGGTGTTTCGGGGTCCTAGTGCTTTAATGCGCTTTTTGCCTTTGACTACGCTGGTAAAGGTCAACGTTTCACTCATGAAGAGGCAGACCTCTTATCCATTGATATGGACTTCATGGCTCAGTAGCCTATGCTTGAGTTAGAGATAGGAAAAGGTTGCAAAAGCAAGAACAAGTTTTAATGCATTTCCCCTATTTCTTTTATTATGCTAAGAGAAATAAATGCATGTGGAGAGAAAAATGCCATCATATTTTGTGAATCCTATAGATTTAGTATCGGTTGATGGTCTTTTCTTGGTCTCGCTTTTCTTATCCAAACAAAAGTAAGTATACTCTGTCAATCCTCTGTCTATTTTCCCCATAAGAATGTTGATTAGGAAGCCTCGAGTTCGTTGAGACTTCTCAAAGTGTAGGCTATGCGGAAATGGAACTTGCCAATATGCTTTACAGGAGAACAAATTTTTAACTTTAACTTCCTCACATACAGGCTTCCAGTTCGCTGGGATAAGAGTATCATAGTTGTGATGGATGAAGTGCGTGTCAGCAGTCCATATGTTCCTGAATCTGTTAGTGGAGGTGCCGCTGCTGCCAATGAACGGGTTAAGAAAGTGGTGAGGAAAAGAATGCAACTACTTTAGTCATCCACTTTTATTACTCGACTAATAAAGCGATTAACGGATTGTCCATGAACATTCTTAGTTGGAATTCGAGAGGAAGAGATTGCAAGCGCGTCCAACACAGTGAGCATCTCTGCACACTCGAATTTGTGGGTTTCTACCAACTCTAGGTGGATTTGCCATCCACTGGCAAGGAAAATGTGAGGGCTGCAAAAAGGAGCAGTGTCTTCTATCACCTATTAATGTCGGGTTTAGTTGATCTGCAGCAAATAATCTCTGGTTCATTGTGAGATGGGTGTGCAGATGAAGAAGACTCGAGACAGTTCCTTTGAGCTTTGCTGATGATAAGACATCTGTCTGATGTATGCCTCTTGTATTTTGACTTGGAGAGTTTGTGTAACGGTATCTGCTACCATGTTGTGTGACTCATGGTGGTGAAGATGTGCTGAAGAAATTGACGACACGATGGAAACTTACACAGGTGAGCCTCGGTTGTTCTGTTGCCTTCTTTTTTGTGGAGAATGAGATCAACCGTGGTGCGGATACAACATCGTAGCTTTATATTTTACCTGCGTATCTGGTAAAAAACGGGTTGTGTGTTGTTTGTAGAAGATTTACTCTGTTATTCTGCAGTATACTGCACCCTAATCTTCGTGCCTAATGCGTTCTAGTAGACCATGAGACCAAGTGGAATCTCCAATTGCTTCTATGATGCTGTTATGTTCGGGAATTTGCAGTAGGTCCCATCTTTTTTTTTTTTTGGTTTCGGGTGAATGACTGGTTTTATTGTTAAGGCAAGGTGACATGCCTCCTTTAATTGCTCAGGAGGCAAACTATTATGGATTCTTATCAATTCAAATGGCAGAAGAAATATGGTGGAAAAACAAGAAACTATGATGTATGATGGGCAAATACTATGGAATATGCAGTGAATAGTTGCTGTTTGTGCTTTTAGGAGCACGGAAAAGTTATCCTCGCATTTCTAGCTGGAGGTAAAATCATTATATACCTCTGTTTTTAGGACCCTGGAGAACCGTCGGTGCCCTCTATTGTTGAGCAATCTTGATATAGCTCTTACGGTCAAGAGCCACCGGTCGATCTTTTGCTCACAGGTTCTTTGCGTTCTGAGAGGCCCATTGAAAGGCCTACTCTGAATAGATTATTGGAATCTGTAATGGTTCTGATCTCTCCATGTGGGGAAGTTTCTTGCCAGGACTCGAAGTCCAATGAGATGGAACAATTGAGGATTCCGCGCGGGCCCTGTCTCTGGTTCTTGCAAGATCGTTGGCCGTGGTCGCACTCGGTCCATAAACTCAGGTTGTGACAAGAATTTCCCGCCAATATGAGCGATGGTTTCCTGGAATCTCTTTTTCTCGTGGGTGCGAAAAAATGTGCTGCGCCTGTTTTAAGAGGTATCGAACTCCGCGGGGGGATTGGCGGTCTACGTCGACCCTCGTATGTTCCAATTTTATTGAAGAGACATGTCGACACTCATACGTGAATTGCAAGAAAACAGTGCATTACTCTTAATCTATTGACTGTCCAGTATCCCAAAACTGGCGTTTATATGCAGTTATAACGAAATTCGAATATTACAAACTCTTTTGAGCACTCTAGGGACAATGGTTCCTCGTACTCACGATTCTCCTATTTACCTAAATCAAATAGGCGAGAAGACATTTTACGTGGAGAATTAATTTAGGTTTATAAGGTTGTATCTGAAAATCTGCTTTGGAGCGATAGATAATTACCTTATCATTTCCTTGTTCAGTAAAAAGCTGTACTCACTATCACATCCTCTCTCTTTTATTTATAGGATTCTTACTATTATGTCCTTGTTTGCAGAGATATCGAGTGTACTTCAACTTTAAATTATATGGTCATAAGGTCATAATTGGCATTGAAACAAAAGGCTTGACGTTGCAATGTTCCACGTAGGACAATTAGTGATAACTGGATTGTTATATATTTTCGGCAAAAATTGACCCCTAAAGGCTATATTAGAATTTCGCAAAAAAGTTTAGGACAAAATTAGCAAAATTGAAATGTTTAAGACTAAATTTGTATTTGCACACTAAATTTAGGTTCGAGTGGATAATTTTTCCAAGTCGAAGTAGAGATCGGAACTGTCGTCCTCGAGACAAAATTGGGATGTCGACATCATTAGGATAAAATGAGGCAACCCTTTTGTACAAGGTTGCAAGAAGTTCGTCCTTGGAAAACAAGCTTGCTATCCCATCAAGAAAAAAGCAGCCTGAGTGGCCTTTTCATTCTTCCTTTGGAGGTTAGAATAACTTTCATGCATGTGTCGCGGCCCAAAGAATTGGATCGTTCCTGAGGTTTTCTGGACGATGGACCGTGACCGACCCTTGGATGAGAAGGCGGGCCCCGAGTGTTCTAGTACTAGGGTTTTCTTGATGTCTTCTAGAATACTCCTGGGGGCGGGCGATACGGTAATTGTACCATTCCGTAATAAATGCGGTAGGTGGGGTAATTGGGGGAGTACGATCTCAACCGTTAAGATCGGGGAGAGATCTACGGATACGGTCAGCCCGATACTTGTATATAATGGGGTCTCCTCTTCCTCATTTTCAAGAAGCAATACAAAGTTCAGAGCTTCTTTCTCTAGAGTTTCTCTCTCTAAAGTTCTTGCGAGTGCGAGTGTGGGAAGGCTTACTTGGGGAGAAATTCCTAAGGCCGCACGAGTGTGGGAACGCTAGATCGATCGACCCATAACACATGCACAATAGTACTTTTTCCTTAGAATTCCAAATTAAAGATGGACCGTTCGAGATTTCTACAGGCACAGACTTTTGGTGAAGTAGAAACTTGATTTTCGATGTACATTTTGTTGCATAGGTTCCAAAACTTAGCAAAAATTAAGGTAATTGAAGGTTGTAACAGAAGATTCATGGTTTGTGAATGCATCCCGTAACTATTTTGTTCAACCCGACTTTTTATAAGGACTTGAAAAAGGGAAAAGGAGATATTTGTGCCAGTCACAAGTTGTTCTCCTTGAAATATGAAAGAAAAGCAGGACTTATCCTTTTGTCTATTCCCGTTGAGAAGCATTTATTTATTTATTTTTTGGAAAAAAACCACCAAAAATCCTAAACTATGCCATCTGTGATAAATTTATCTTGAATTTTTTTTGACACGAAAAACCCCAAACTATGCTATTTGTAACATATTTACCCCATAATACTTTCTCTTAGGGCATTTTCGTCTTTTTTCTTTTCCTTTTTTTCCCTTTCTTCTCTCTCTTCCCTCCGCCAGCCATGGCGGAGGGAAGCCGGCGAGGGCAGCCCTCGCCCGACTCAGGTGACCCTCACCAGCGTAGGGCGAGGGTCGCCCTTGCCTGGGTTGGGCAAGGGCCGCCCTCGCTCGACTCAGGCGAGGGCGACCCTCACTCGACTTCGGCGAGGGTCACCCTCGCCAAATCCGACGAGGGTCACCCTCGCCAAATCCGACGAGGGCAGCCCTCGCCCAACCCCAACGCCGGCGAGGGTGGCCCTCGCCGGCTTTCCTCCGCCATGGCCGGCGGAGGGAAGAGAGAGAAGAAAGGAAAAAAAAAAAGAAAGAAAAAGACGAAAATGCCCTAGGAGAAAGTATTATGGGGTAAATGTGTTACAAATGACATAATTTGGGATTTTTCGTATCACAAAAAAAAAGTTAAGAGTAAATTTGTCACAAGTAGCATAGTTAGGAGTTTTTTGTGGTCTTTTCCCTTATTTTTTCAACCTAATCTTCAATCACGAATTACAAATAAGGACATCATTCTACGTATAGATTTGATTAAACAAAAATATGGACGATGCTCATATTTATGAACCATCAATCGGTACTAAATGAAAGTCGCATATCAAACGCTAATTGTAAGTGCAAAAATTAAAGTAAACGAGACTAGCTTACAAAGTTTGTATACTAAATAACATAGTGAATCACAAGCGAACATTTAGATTAGTGAATCATATTCAGTACAAGACTATAATAAGTCAAATCGCTTAATATATCAATATAGTTAGATATACAAAGCGTACTTAGTCATAAAATTCCCTAGAAACGGATAAATCCACCCTTTTTCTAGCCAAGATTATCCTCTTGCACACAACTTTGCCCACTGGCCTCTCTCATATCTCTGTCATAAAATTCCCCTTATCCAGGCTCATCATGCAGTAACTTGCTCAAAAGACAAAAGCCAAAAAAAAAAAAAAGGATCATATTTCTATCATTTCATAGTACTTCACTTGCTAAATAGCTAGTACTATTCTATGTCTAGGATTGCTTGTCTAGGACTCCAAGCGGAGTCCAAGTGGCCAATGAGAAGAAGCTAGGACAAACTTTTTCAGGGACGTCGATCATACACTTGGTATCATCTCCTAAGAAAAGGTTTGTATGGTTTACATTGTTCTTCATCTATCTATGCTATCTCTTTGAGGAGAGTCTAAAATTGGTCTCCTCGAGAAATCCGGAATGCCCCTCTAATTTTAGACTATGGTCCTATAAAATCGTAACTCCTAAGAGCATCAAAACCCGAGCAATCATAACGTAATCGATAACGATAACAATGGTGTGATTACGAGATCTTTCGATAGAATCCCTCCTCCATTCATGGTGAATGGGTGAGGATGGATACCCAAATAAGCTCTGTCTCGTACGAGTTACGAATGAGGTGTGTTTGAGCAGGGGGATGTATAGCATGCTCAAAGTGGCATTTTATGACAGGTGAGAGCAGAGCAGGCACTTTGACTCCAGTGGAGTTCTCTGGCGATTCCTGACAGGCTCGATCTTTGATCAGTCTCAGCATGCTTTCTCTCCATTTCTTCACTCCCTTTGAACAAGCAGAAAAACGGTCACTTTTCTCTCCCTCTCTCTCTCTCTCACTCTTGCCTAGGAACGTGTCTGCTCGTAGGCGTAGTTCATCACCAAGTGTCGCTCAATCCCTGGATTTGACACTCTTAGACGGGCTGGACTTGTTCGTCAAAACTTCAATGTCAAAAAACGGTTTTTTGACATTGAAGTTTGGCTCTGGCAAAAAAAAAAAAAAAAAAAAAACAAAAGTGGCAATCAGTTTTCTCTTTATTTTTTCTTTGCCGGACTCTGCGAGAATATCGAAGGAAGAAACATCTTTTTCCAACTCCAGGAAAAAAAAAAGGGTTTAACCACCGACTTGCTTAAAGTCAGTTGCAGTAAGTGACGAGGATGTAAGAGAGAGAGAGAGAGAGCATGCAAAAGGCATTTCCTGTGAGGCTAAGTATTTAAAATGGAAGCCATATGAGTTCGGTAAAATTAAAGTATTCTGACGTTGTTTCTGCGATGCTGGCTGGAGAAGCTGGTGATGCATCAAAGCCAAGAGAAACTAGACACAGTGGAGATGCTTTTGTGCCCAACTTTATCTCTCTCTCTCTATATCTCTCTCTGTGATGAGAGAGAGAGAGAGAGAGAGAGAGAGAGAGAGAGAGAGAGAGAGAGAGAGCGAGCCCGGCCCTCGTATTAAATACGCCATTAGAAAGCTCGAAAGATGTGAATGAAGAGATTCCCTCCCTCTCATTTTGGTTTCTTTCCTTTAGCTTTTGGCTTTTGAGTGAGAGAGGGACGCTCCTTTTCCCTCCTTTTGCTTTTGCCTTCCTCGCCATCTTCACACTCTCTTTAGTGTTTTCTTGGTACTCATGTGGGCTTTCTTTCTTTCTTTCTTTCTTTTTTGTCTTAAATTTCCATTGTTTTATGGGTGTGTAACTTTGTAGAGCCAAGAGGAGAGGAGCAGAGTGTGATGTTCCCTCTCTTTCTAGAGCGTTCCTAATCTTGTACTTCTGTTTTTTGCTGGTGGTTTCATTTCGACTGAGTAAAGCGACATTCTTGCTTGAGGTCTACTCACCAGGTTGTGTGTGTGTTGGGTGTGTGAAGGTTGGTGAATTTTCTTTTCTTGGGGATTGAGTCATCTGGGTTTTACCATGCTTCTTTTTGTTTGCTTGGGGTTTTGGTAGATTTTGGGATTGGAGCTTTTAGTTTGGAGATTCGGGCACCTAAGAGTTTGAGGATCCGTCAACCTATTTTTCTGGGTTAGAGAACAGTAAGAAGAAGAAGAAAAAAGCAGACTTTGAGAATGCCACCAGGAGGAGGACCGGCGCCACCGCCGAAACAGGAGGAGCTGCAGCCCCATCCAGTGAGGGATCAGCTTCCCAACATCTCTTATTGCATCACTAGCCCTCCTCCTTGGCGTGAGTTTAGCATTCATCTGAATTTGCTTCTGTTTTATTGTTCCCCATATTTGAGCAAGTCTGGTTTTGCATTGATTCTTATTTGATTTTAAGTTTAGTGCTTGAATGGTTGTAATTGATCGGAGCTGAACGATGTTCAAACTTTGTGCAAATATCTACGTGGGTTTTAGCATTCTTGTAAATTATTGTATGATTTGCATTTTTACTGCAGCTGAAGCTATACTTCTTGGATTCCAACATTACTTGGTGATGCTTGGCACAACAGTCCTCATTCCAACTTCTTTAGTTCCTCAAATGGGAGGAGGCAATGTAGGCTTTTACTTGCAACTATTCATGAAAATCCTCTGTTTCATCTTTCTCTTTATTAAGGAATTCGATCACTCTGACCTGAAAGACAATGTTATTCTCTCTCCAGGAAGAAAAGGCCAAGACAATTCAGACAATCCTGTTTGTAGCAGGTTTGAGCACTTTATTCCAGACTCTGTTCGGGACCCGTTTGCCTGCTGTTATAGGGGCGTCATATACATTCGTGCCTACAACCATCTCGATTATATTGGCTGGCCGATACAGTGATGTATTGGATCCTCTAGAGGTTGTTCGCGAGGCCCCGTCAACTTCTTTTTTTGCCCCTATTATAAGTAACTCGAGTGTTGACTGAAGCACCAGATTTTGAAAAATACAGAGATTCGAGAAAATAATGCGAGGTATACAGGGTGCCCTCATTGTTGCCTCAACTCTCCAAATTGTCATTGGCTTTAGTGGCCTCTGGAGAAATGTTGCAAGGTCAGCAGTAACTTTCTTTTTTGGATTGAACATAGAAAAGTTCTCCAGTCGAACATATCACATTGCCATTTAGACCATATTTTCTAGAGAAAGGTTCAGAAGACTCTGGTTGCATTTGCATGTGACTTACAAGCATAGAAGTTCGTTGTGTGTTCAAATATATAATAAGCTTCCAAAAAATGTTGCACTTATCAGTTACAGGTTTGTGCTTCTCAAGCGTAAATGAACTGGCTGCTTGCAGCAATTACTTGTAGAAATACTATAATGGCTAATTCTTGCCAGCATTACTTAATTAACAGGCAACCACAATATACTATTTGTTCCATTCCTTTTGTTCAAGCAATTCTCACTGTAAAACGGTTGCTTGTTTGTTTTTGTGTGTTGCTTTCAGATTCTTGAGTCCGCTATCTGCTGTCCCTTTAGTCGCTCTTTCTGGATTTGGGCTGTATGAGTTGGGTTTCCCTGTGGTAGGTGATTCATTTTGGTGATTCACTCAGTTGAATGTCGGAATTGCTCTTCAATTTACTCATGCCATTAACTGTGTGTTTACCTGTTTAGCTTGCAAAATGCGTGGAGATTGGGCTGCCTCAAATTATCCTTCTAGTGATCTTTTCCCAGGTTATTATTGTCAACACTGATGTGCTATTTCCTAGAGTGCTTTCTGTTAGAGCTTAATTCTCCTCTAGTGATTTTTTGGATGATTGCAATTGTATGTGTGATGTTTGCAGTATATACCTCATCTAACACATGGAGAGAGGCACGTATTTGATCGCTTTGCTGTTATTTTTTCGGTGATAATTGTGTGGATATATGCTCATCTTCTCACTGTGGGCGGAGCATATAAGCACACGGCACTCAAAACTCAACTGAGTTGCCGAACTGACCGTGCTGGAATAATTGGTGCTGCACCGTGGTAAGTCCGCCACTCCCTTCCAACTAAAGAGATGATCTTTTATCAAGGTTATGGCAAGTTGTCACTCGCACGGGATTATAACACTGTGAGATATCGTCCACTTGGAACCGATTCTGCAGAAGCAACGCTTTTAGAAAGTCGATTGGCTTTTTGATTAGTTTGTTCCTTGGCAATGTTCATGCAGGATACGAGTACCATATCCTTTCCAATGGGGAGCTCCCACATTCGATGCAGGAGAATCATTTGCAATGATGGCTGCTTCCTTTGTTGCTCTAGTGGAGGTTCGTACCTCATCTCAACTTTATTTTGTCGCCAAATGTAATGTAGAAATGCATCAAGCAATCAATTTGTTGTCAATTGTTGGGAATTAGTTATCCCGTCTTTGCTAATAGAAATAAGCCATATTACGTAAGGTTAGCTATGGTCTAGCAATCTTCTTGTGATCCTTCAATTTGCCTGACCCTATTTGATGAAATTAAGCAATCGTTGCTCTTTTTGGATCATAGGCAAGTTCTTCGGATTATATTTTGCTTCTGTTGTTTGTGGATATAGGATTATTGCCACACAAGGCTGGTCAAATATTTCTAAATTAAGTCTCGTCAAAAGAGAAATTCAGATTCATTCTCTCATCAAACAAGAGTTAAGGTTAATCATTGAAATTTAGACATCCTATGGCTGATTCTGCTAGTTCCCATCATTAGGTTTTTATTCATCAGGCTTCAACTGATTTTTTAATTATTGTCGAACAGTCAACTGGTACATTTATTGCTGCGTCAAGGTATGCAAGTGCTACTCCAATGCCACCTTCAATTCTTAGCCGAGGTGTTGGTTGGCAGGTACAATTCCTACGTTCTTTCATTTTCATCTCATAGGAAACTTCATATTTTCTCCAGTAAGATTTTTCTGTAGGACAGCAATTCGAAACCTCCTCCCCTATTGCTGGTGTCCCTGAATATACATTTTCAGACAAACCATATTCATTGACTTGGGCCGACAAAGTATTTACACGCCTCAATTCTATAATTGATAGTTGCGATTGTATAATTTGCTTACAATTCTGTTCTCCTGATTGAAGGGAGTAGGGATTTTGTTCTCTGGGATTTTTGGGACAGGAATTGGATCTTCTGTAACTGTGTAAGATTCCTTTTCGTCGTGTCACTTCATCATTAGCAGTTGCAGAGTATATCATCACCTCTAGGCAGCCTCATTTTCTCTGACTTCCATTACCCCAATTGATTTGTGTAGTGAGAACGCCGGCTTGTTAGCCCTGACGCGTGTCGGCAGCCGGAGGGTCGTGCAAATATCAGCAGGTTTCATGATATTCTTTTCTATTCTTGGTAAGAGACTAATGTAACAATTCCCAATTCATACAATAGGGACTGTCCCATCTCCTGCATATTGGTGACAAATTTACATTCGTCCAGGGAAATTCGGAGCCGTCTTTGCTTCGATTCCAGCGCCAATTATTGCGGCTTTGTACTGTCTCTTCTTTGCCTATGTTGGTATGTTCTGTGAGCTATAGAAAGTTGGTCTTGTCGTGCTTTTGGAGTGTGGTTAACTCTCTCTCTCTCTCTCTCTCTATGATGCATGAGCAGGTTCCGCCGGTCTTAGCTTGCTTCAATTCTGTAATCTAAACAGCTTCAAGACAAAGTTCGTGCTCGGGTTCTCCGTCTTTATGGGCTTGTCCATACCTCAGTACTTCAATGAGTACACGGCAGTGAATGGCTATGGTCCGGTCCATACAGGAGCAAGATGGGTATACTGGCTAATCCTTGTTTATATGTTTATTTCCTTACGGGTGCTAAGTTGATGCCCGGGTTCTGGTGCTAATGAGGGTCTTGAACTTGGCAGTTCAATGATATGATCAACGTGCCTTTCTCGTCCAACGCATTCGTTGCCGGATTGTTGGCTTACTTCCTAGACATCACGCTTCACCGCAAGGATGGTCCCACGAGGAGAGACAGGGGCATGCACTGGTGGGATCGGTTCCGTTCATACAAGACGGACACGAGAAGCGAAGAGTTCTACTCTCTGCCCTTCAACCTCAACAAGTTCTTCCCGTCGGTTTGAGAATTCGCCTGCGGAGATTCTGAATGTATGTCTTGATCAAGTCGTGCACCTGCTTTATGTCGAAGCAGGTTGCCCTCTGTGATCTCTCTCTCTCAGCATATATGAATCCAGATTGAGCAGCATGTTTTATAGACTGGAGTGCTTGTCTTTCGGATTGTCGTGTGTTATATGCGATAGCATTAGTAAATTTGAGTTCTTTTTTGTTGTCTATTATTCTTGTTTCTAGTCGTATTCTGCTTCCATCTTTACCGTGTGAGTAGCCTACCTGCCACTATCTTTTAACTGCAAAATGTCTTCGTGAGATTGAGCTTCTTTTCTTTTCTCCTCCGGTAATCTTCAATTGAATTATATGCCGGGCTTGTTCCGGTTCGTGGATACTTGTATCCTACTTCTCGAAAGGACTCGCGGACCTGTGTCTTGTGATTCTTTCGTTGCGTTATGCACTTCATTCGTCGGTTCCGGCAGCGGCAGAGCAAAGGAAGACATAAGAAACTTTTTCGCCGGAGGAAAGATGGGGCCAATCTCGATCCTCCTTGTGCCGGGATGTATTGCATAGCAGAAATCAGAGGTTACGAAAAGGAACTCTGCAGGGACTTGCGTAATTGCCGAGTTTCGTGTCTCATCTCGTGATCCGATACATGTCGTCGTCTCGACAGGGGAAAAATACTAAAGTCTTAAACCTATTACATCTGTGTTAATTCAATCCTAAACCTTTTTATTTTACTAATTTCATTCTAAACATTTTGACGATTTGCTAATGTAGTCCATCCGGTCAATTTTAATCGAAAATCACTGACGTGGACGTTGGCCGTCTTACGTGATATGGCCAACCGACATTGACAAGGATAATTTTTTAATAAGTTTTATGAATTTTTTCTTTTTCTTTTTGCCGATGGCTAGTGACTAGCCACCAGCCAAAGGCGATAGCCAGCGAGGGTCGCTCCCACCCGCCACAGGCGAGGTTGCCCTGGCTTGGCGAGGGTCGGCCTCACCAAATCTGGCGAGGGGGGCAGACCCTTACACAAGTTAGGGCGACCTCGCTGAGCGTCGTCTGGGTGAGGGCAAGGCCCGGCGAGCCTCGTGTTAGCCTCACCAGATTTGGTGAGGGTGGCCATCACCCTCACTTCAGCGAGACCAGCCCTCGGCGACCATTGCTTGAGGCCAACGACCCACTGGCCACTAGCAAAAACAAAAGGAAAAAAAAATGAAAGGTAAAAAAAGAGAAAAAATTCAAAAAAATTATTTAAAAATTGTTCAAGTAAGCACTGGCTGTGTTATGTAGAACGATCAGCATCAACGTTAGCGATTTCCGGCCAAAATTAGCTAAAGGGACTCATCATAAGGTTTACGACTCAATTAGCCAAATTCAAAGGTTTTTGATTGAATTAGCAGATGATAAGAACAGTATGAGTGTCATAACTTTTGTACGGCGTTTATTTGAGTGTCAAAAAAAAAAAATTTCCACTCAAGTGCCACATTGGAGTAAAATTGATCATTTGAATGTCACTTCCGAAAAATCGTTCTAAGTGGATTTTTTGTATTTTTTAAATTTAAAATTTTCTTTTTTTTTTTCTATGTTTTTTTTTTTCTGTGCATCGGCCGCAAAGACCTCACCTAGGCCGGCAGGGCCGCAAAGGCCATCGCCGGCTACTAGTAAGGTCGCCTCGCCCTCGCTCGCGATCGGCGGAGCTGTGAAGGTCCTCGCCCAGGTCCATCGTAGCTCGCCAGCCGCAGGCAAGGGTGCAAAGGCCCTTGCCAGATCTGGGCGAGGCCAGCGGCGGATTTTCCAGCGAGACAAATTGTCGATGGCACTTAAATGATCGATTTTTCAAATTTGTGGCACTTAAGTAAGTGAAAAAAATTACAAAAATTGTCCATGTCGGCACCGGTAATACATTGTAGGATGATCGGCGTTCACATCGGATTTTCAGGCAAAGCAAATCACCGATAGCACTTAAGTGATCGATTTTTTAAATTTGTGGTACTTAAGTGAGTGAAAAAAATGTTATAGCGCTCAAGTGAGCGCCGTACGAAAATCATGACACTCCTACTATTCTTATCACATTGACAGAAATATAATAGATTTATAACTTTCTTTGTAATTTACTCTCTTGGTAGTGGTTTTTTGGTTAAAAGAAAACTTACTCGGTTTTCGTTAATCGAATTTTGGTTGTAGTTTTTGAAAAGCGGCCTTTCGAAGTCCCAAGGTAAAGATTGCTCCATAAAATTTAGGTTTCTGTCCGGAGAAAAGAGTCCAGCTAGCATGAAGGTACAGTTTATGATGATTTTGCGTCGGTGCAACATCGGCCACAAATTTCAACTTGTAAGAGACGAGCAACCGGATTTGAGAAAGTGCCGTGGAATAAAGATTTTGTTTTTCCCATTTTTATTAATGAATAATATCACGTTGGCCCCTCTAATTTTGTCCAAAATCAAAATCATCCCTCTATTTTTTTTTTCTTTTTTCTTGTTAAAAACATCCTCCACGACTTTTTAGAAAATGCCAATGTTAGTCCTTCCGTTATACTTTTTCACTTGCTCGTTGATTTTTTTTTTTACATAGAATGCAGAATGAATGGCCTAAACGCCGGAATACACGTGTCAATGTTATGAGTCGCTCAATATTATTTTCTAACACCAAATTGACACAACATCAGACGACACAATAGAAAACAAAATCGAGAAGGAGAGAAAGGGTCCACCGTGCCTGCCATGGCAACGAGCTCAAGCTCTAAACTTGTAGAAACCATGGTCACAGAGGCCACAATGTTGGGGTTTCCTCGAGTGCTAAAAACGCAGCGGAATTTATAAACCAAAACCCTAGACAAGATCCATGCGTATATTGAAATCTAAACAGAAGTTCGACACGTACTTTTTGTAGATCGAAGGTAAATTGACAATCGATTATGTCTGGATTAGCGCCCTAAGTGTTGCGCCTCTACCGGTATCCACACACATGAACGGAAGTCTCCAACGATCCAAGTGCTAGCTAAAGATCTTGGACTTCTTTTTCCTGATCGCCTTTGATATTTGAGACTCTCTCAAAGATCTCTGAACAGAGAACGATTCTTTTCGTATTCTCTTGGAGGCAATCGTAGGATTTTTCGTCACCCACACGCTATATATATATATATATATATATATATAGCCTCATTATCTACGCGAATTAAAAGAAGTGGGGCCGGGCGAGCGATTTGGGCCCGCCAAACTGTCCACCTTCAATCGTACGTTTAATCGTTATCTCATAACGTGCACGATCGCGTAGATAAGTTGAATATGAGAATAAATTAAAATCTACTTCTTATTTTAAGTAGATCCCAACGCACAGAAAATATTAACTCAGTTTGTTATTGTGTGCGACCCTGTAGGTTCACTAAACATTAGCAGTGTGCTCAAAACCTTTTTTGGCCCACAAGTCATAAGCGGTCTGTAGCAAGACATTATGACTACCTAAGTATAGTGAAAGTCGGTTTTCCGACACAACCTAATCCACAACTAATATTAGAGTATCAACCTTAATTGATTCCTAGGGCAGACCACTAACAATTACTCGAGCTTCGAGGTGCAAAACTCAAGGCCATGGTCGCTCGACTTAAGGTCGTAAGCAGGTACGAATCAATATTTTTGTATGATCGTGCATGTTTTGTGGGTTTTGTTGGAGTTTATAATTTCTCTTATTTTGTTTTTGTTATATCCACATCTAGAGAATCTTACTTTGTGGGATTAGAGAAAATCCCAATAAGTGAGATTTTCGTTCCAAATTGAATCGATATGTGTCGCGATTGCACGGCAACAAGAGCATATAAGATCAAAGTAGGATGCAGTGGATCTGCAACCCTGAAAATCGAGAAAAGTGTCAAAAAAATCATAAACCTATTACATTGATGCCAATTTAGTCATAAACCATTTTTTTGTGCCAATTTGTCATAAACTTTTTAACGTAATGCCAATTCATTCTTTCCAACTAATTTTGGCCGGATATTGCTGACGTAGACACTGGTTGACCTACATGGTACGGTCAACGCTGACGTAGATAACTTTTAATAATAATTTAATATTTTATATTTATTCGTTTCTTTTCTTCTATTCTTTTCTTTAATTTTCTTTATTTTTTCCTGCTCTCCCTTCTTCCTCCAATTGGTTGCCGGACCTCGGCGACCGGCCAGAGGCCAGGGCCGACGAGGTCAACCTCACTGGATGGCCACAAGGGCAATCTCGCGCTAGGCTGGCGGGGGTCGAGCCTCGCCAGATCCGACGAGGTCGTGCCTCGCCCAACCGCTAGCAAGAGCTCAAGCCTCGCCATGCCTAGGTGAGACTTGACCTCACCAGCCCTAGCCTCTGGCCGGTTGTCGAGGTCCGGCGACTGGCTAGAGGAAGAAGGGATGTGAGGAAAAAAAAGAAAAAGAAAAGAAAATATATAAAAATTTGAAAAATATTAAAATATTATTAAAAGCTGTCAACGTCAGTCGTGCCACGTAGGCCGATCGGCATCCGCGTTAGCAATATCTGATCAAAATTAGCCGAAAGGACCGTTTTGGCACTATATCAAAATGTTTAAGACTAAATTGGCACACATATAATAGATTTATTGTAAGGACCTCGGCATCTGCACTGTGTAATATTGTCCGCTTTGGGCCCACTGACCCTCACGGCTTTAAAACGCGTTGTCTTGGGCAGAGGCACTCTTTCCGCTGTGCTGAGAACAAAGCCTTGAGGGGTGGATCTGGCCTGTGGGCTTACGCCCCAAAGAGGACAATATTGGGCTTGGGAGAGGAAGGGCCAGAGAGCGCCTCTGCCCAAGACAACGCGTTTTAAAGCCGTGAGGGTCAGTGGGCCCAAAGCGGACAATATTACACAGTGCAGATGCCGAGGTCCTTACATTTATGACTTTTCCAGAAACTTTTCCCTTGAAAATCTATTCGTAGGAGGGGTAACTATTAGAGGCATATATTTTGCCCAACGCAAGTCCAGGAAGGAGAAGAAAATTAGCAAAGAATGCAAAACTAATCTCCTCCCTTATCACTTAAGTAGAAAAACAATGCAAACGATTCTTAAGTCAATAAAAAGAAAAGAAATGATATGTAAAGGTCTTAAATATTTTGAGAATTTTAATTGTCATTTTGAAGAAGACAAATTCAAGAAATACTAAACAATTTTATTGAATTAAAAATTTGCAGTTGGGTATATAAGTTTGAGGGTGAAGTTGCAATTGTGAGTCTATTTGTTCCTACTAGTAGAGATTGCCATATATTAAGATTTCATTAAGGGAAGAAAATTATCAAATAAGTCATAAACTTATTATAACTTGTACCAATTCAATTATAAACCTTTTAATTTGGCCAATTTAGTCCTAAATCCTTTGATAATTTGCCAATTTAGTCATTCCGATCAATTTTGATCGGAAATTGCTGACCTGAACACTGGCCATCCTACGCGTCGCGGTCGACGATGATGTGGAATATGTTTGCAATTTTTAATTTTTTTATTAATTTTTTTCTTTTCTTTTCTTTTCTTTCTTCATCCACTAGTCCCCAGGCCTTCGCAATGGCTTGCGACCAGCCATAGGCGAGGGCCGACGAGGTCAACCTTACCGACATCTAGCAAGACTCGACCTCGCTAGACCCTCTCAACTTCGAGTGAGGCTCACCCTCACCAAATCTAGCGAGTTGAGCCTCGCCCAAAGCTAGCGCTGTTGGCGAGGTCGATCCTTGCTTGTGGCCGATCGTCGGGCCATCGCCAAGGCCCGGTGACCAATAGAGGAAGAAGAAAAAAATAAAGAAAAAGAATAAAATAAAGATAAAAATGATAAACAATTATTAAAAATTGAAAAAATTGTCCATGTCAACACTGGTCATGTTACGTAAGACAACCCGAGTTCACGTCAGCGACTTCCGGTTAAAATTAGCCGAAAGGACTAAATTGACAAATTGTTAAAAAATTTAGGACTAAATTGACCAAATTGAATGGTTTAGGACTGAATTGGCACAAGTACAGTAGGTATAAAACTTTTTTTGGTAATTTCCTCTCATGAAGGGCTAATTCGATATTAAGAGAGAGTCATGTCATTAGTACTATGAAATAAAAATCAATCTTATCTACTAAATGAGAAGTTCCAAGTATCTAAGAAAGAATTCACTAAAGCAAAATGCTTCTAATTTTTTAAGTGATGTTTCTCCTCAGATATCAATACAATCATCAAACTTGGTATATAGTATTTCCGAAGATCGACATCGCATGAAAAGTATGACTTAGTTCATGAACACATCTTGCAAATCTCCTACCGAGGCCAACATGTTTCCTCCTACTCCACCATTGTCCGTACCATCCTCTCCTCTTCAACTTATTAAAACCTCTTCCTCTCAGACATTCTGCCAAATTCTGGTTCGACCGAATGGTCTGTGTTATGCATCCAAGGGGGAAGAATGTGAAGATAGCTACTTCTAAATCATATCCTACGGACCAACCTAATAAGAAAGACCCCACGCACTCATTTGTTTAGTAAGGAGAGCTTTAAGAAGAACTTAGAATGTTCACAATGCAAGCTACAAGAACACAAGACCCTGATCTTGCTGCCTCCACGAGCCGCCATATTTGAACAAAGCTCGAGTTCTGAATTTCGTCCGCTTGTGCATAGAAAACTCCTCCCAACGCATTGAAACAAGAGAAAAGGACACGACACAGTTTCATTTTCAATTACAATGGTTGCCACTTGCCTCGCTCCGTAGCCACAACAGGTCAAGATCTTCAATTCAATAGCAGCGTCTGTAGCCCCCCACTCGAGTCATGCTCGAACAAGAAGTTGTCCGTTTCGCCATTTAATATGGGAATCGCGCAACCCCAACACCTCACATGGCTTACATAGACTGACATCTAATCAGATATATGTTAATGAGTTGCTAACACATGTGAAACCTTGGAAGAAATGTTATATTTTTCCCCCAAAAAAGTTGTTGGGATGTTCTAGCTGGCTTCGGAAAGGAACAAAGATTTAGTTTACAAGAGTCAAAGATCCATGATGAAGATTCGTGTCTCTATCTTGGGGGTGATTACGGATTGGCACGTAAATCGACCCCGATAATTACTGTAAGAATTCAGCAAGGAGGAGTGATTTATGCATTAAATAATTTGACTAAGGTAAAATGGTAGAAATAATCTCTATATTTTGTCCAAAATTCAAAACCGTCCCCTGTACTTTTCAAAATTGACCCTGAATTTGTTAGAAAGGGTCAACATTCGTCCGTTTGTTATGTCGCTCATTTTCTCGGCCAATTTATAGTGATATGGACAATTGGAACGCTCATGTGGACAATTGGAACATTGAGGACTTTTTACATGTTGGCTCACTTTGCCACCGTAGAAGCTCGGGTTGAAGCCCGCAGCCGGGGCCATTTGAGCTTGGAGCTTCTGGCTGCTATGGCCAGGTCTGACTTCAAGGCTTGCGACTGCCACGGCTTCTAGAGCTTCGCTTCAAGCTCATGGCCATGGAAGAGTTCAAGCGGCCATGGCAGTGAGATCTAAAGGTTGTAGATCTCGAGCCCGCTCTCGTCATGACTGCTCGAGCTTTTGACCTATAGTCATGGCAGTAAAGGGTGATCATGAGTGGGTATTTACGAATATCATTGTTAAGGTTTGAAGATTTTGAAGAAGAAGAAATCCAAGTAAAAAAGAGAGTTGGCGTTTGGAAAAAAAGGACAAAAAATCCATATTAGAAAATATCTAACAACATTAACCCACATTAGCAAAATCCGTTACTGGACCGATTGAGGGGCGACTGGTAACACCTTTTTAAGAAGTACACGTGCGATTTTTGCACGAAAAGAAAGTACATGAATGGTTTTGAATTTTAGGCAAGAATTAAAAGGACTACTACTGCCATTTCCCCTATTTTCTAATCAGATGCTGCGCGACACCGGAACAGGAGTTGGTGAATCTGGAAGTCAAATTTGCCGGTGAGATCGCCGACAGCTTGTTCTTGCAAATTTTATTTTATTCTTTCCTTGAACGACACAACTTGAGTGCTTTTCAATTAATTAATCATCTAATTTCAAATGGGTGTCAAAAGAATGATCTAGGTCTCTTCCCACAAGGCTCATAATAGTTTTTTTTTTTTGGGGGTCACTGTGATCTTCATAGTATATGTAAAGCAACTTGAGGAATATATTGATAATGCTACTGTAGTGGGGAGATATGTCCCTCCATAAGTTTTTCTTGTAAATGTATTGGAAAAATTTATGAAAAGTGGTGCCTGTTGCTTAAATTATATTGCCAGTGCAAGATAGTGGAAATTAATTACTTTATGTGGCTTGCCACTAAGTTTAGTGACCATATTATACTATACTTTGATATTTCATATCATCAAAAAAGCTAGAGAGTGTACCCTTTTTAGTATATCCTTCCAAATTTAATAATTTTTAAAGTGGGACTATTGCTAGCGAATGAAAGCGAAAGGATCCCCCAATCATAGTCATTGAAGCCAATGGTCGTGGATGATCCACATATATAGACGCGGATCCAATTATAGCCAATGGCACAACAATTATTATACACGAATGGGGTCGATCTTGGCCTTATGACTTGACCACTTTCCAACATGTGAATGCCATAGCTCCTCTCTTGGTCCATCGATTGCCAATGTAGCTCTCATCATTATCAATTCATCATTGTGATTAGTTGAATGTACTAGGTGATTAATTATTGATTGGTTAGGTATAAGGACGGTTTCATGTGTGATGTGCATGTATACTGCTGAAGCTTGAAACAATTCCGAGGTCTTATAAAATGGAATGGAATGCAGAAAAGGTCCAACATTATTGAATCGCTCAGTTTCCTATGGGAAATAGCTCATCTGTTTTTCAGCTAAGTTCCAAAACAAGTTCGTAAGAGAGGCCAAACGACCAAATGGCGTGGCCAACGACGATGAAGATAGTACAAAGTATTCTAGATGCCCTTTTGTCCAATCCGTAAATGTTGTCCAGCCATACATTTTCTTTCTTGTTTTCCAATGATTTGTTATGTTACTGTTATCTCCTTCCAACGTCTGATGCGATATAGATATCAAATACAGGTTGCACATGTGGGATTGGTGATGCTGTTGCGTGGGGCGAGCGATTGTTGTTTTGAGTGATGTCGATGGAAGCACGGACAGATCAGAGTGCGTGGGGATGGATGTCGTTGGATAAATGTAAAATGCAAGATAGAATACGTTCAAAACTAAGCATATAGGATGCATTACCAACCAAGAATCAAGATGAGAATTGACGAAGTTCACCACAAAAACTTGCAGAATGAACCGCCTACCAAAGATGCAGGACTTCAGTATAGGAAAAGCTCACCACCAAGGCCGACAAAAAAACCACCAGCCAAGGATACAGGACTTCTTAGCTCACCACCAACGAAGAATCTACCTTCCAAGGATACAAAAACTGGGGATAGATATTTATTCACACAGAGACAAATCTCATATGATCTCAATATTTAAGTATTCGTGCCTTACATTTGAGAATTCGCCTATATTTATAGAGAAACTAATACATATAATAGATTAAGCGTTAAAGACATGGGGATTACCCAAACATTAAGGACATGGAAACTAGAAAACAATTAAAGACTTAGGAACTAGAAAATGCATTAATGACATGGAGACTTGAAATCTTGACTTTTCGGCCTTTAGGTTCATCTACCAAGTCCACCATCCTTGACCCAAAAATAACCATTTTAGAAGATCAACAAATATTCAAGGAAATTGCTTAGAATAACCTTCCATCGATATTATGTTGATTAACTTTGAAATCGACAACTAGTTTGGTGAATCAACAACTTAAAACTTGATCTGCAAGGGAATAATTGACAACTCCTTAATTGATAACTTGGTAGTCAATCGGCAACTATTCTTGCGTATTGATAACTAGCATGTAGAATCGACATCTTCAAAGAGTTAATCGATAGCCCGATACTCCCGTATCAATTGGTGACCATGTTCTATAGTCCTATTCTATGGAGATGAGCATTGTTGCCCTCTTACTGTTGCAAGGTGATAATTGATTATTGGTACGAGCTATCTTCATACGATTCATATGGGTAAAATCACTCTTGAATATGGAAATGCTCAAGTCATATCCACCACACAAGCACACCTCTGATAATCGGAGAAAAGTTGAGTAAGTTTGGACCTATCTAACTTTGTAGAGACACTTTTTCGAAAATTTAGTACATAGTATCATATGTCTCGTAATCTAGTCATGCCTGATGCCACCGCATGTTGCCATGAACCATGCATGCGCAATCTAGTCGCTCCGATGCTGTTGCTCGCCTCTAATGTAATTCTCGCTTAGATCATCTCTCTCTCTCTCTCTCCGAGAAACATTAAAAGTGCCAAAATCATGTGCGTACCTTTATTAAGGATCAAACCTTTTCGGACGATCGCTTTGATCTCAAAACGATCGCTTAAGTTATTCCACGACTTGACCCGCCAAAAAATTTACAGTGGCATCTTCCACGTGGCTTGCCGGAGACACCAACCCTTAGTATGCAGATCAAGCAAGCCGTCTGACAACACAATCGAGCCCCAAAATTGGAGGAAATTAGGGCTCCGTTCGTTTGGCGGAAAATGTGGCATTTTTGAAAAATGTTTTCCGGGAAGTCATTTTCCTGGAAAATGACTTCATTTTTCGATGTTCGGCTAAAATCTAAAAAAGTCTCGGAAAATATTTTTCGTTGTTCGGTATAGAAATGATTTTCCTTCTTGCAATACTTTTAATATTTTTTTAATTTTTTCTTTTTTTTTTCTTTTTCTTTTGCTTCTTCTCCAGCAGGTCGCCGGCGACGACTGCGGCCGGCGGCCGGCAACTGGCCGGAGGCGAGCTCGAGCATCGCCCCAGGTCGGTGAGGCTCGAGCTCGCCAGATTCCGGCGAGGTCGAGCCTCGCCGGCCTGTGGCGACGCTCCGCCTCGCTTGATCCGGCGAGGCCGGCGAGTCCGACCTCGCCAGATCCGGCGACCTGGGTGAGGCTCGAGCCTCGCCCGAGGTCGCCGGAGCCTCACCGATGTCTGGCGACCTTGGGCAAGGCTCGAGGTCGCCGGATCTAGCGAGGCCCAAGTCGCCGCTGGCGATCAAGCAGCCCGATGAGCCTCGCCCACGAACAAGAAGAAGAAGAACCCACGAACAGCAACACCAGAATACGAAGAAGAAGGAGAACCCACGATTCCCCTCTCTCTCTCTCCCCCATGAACAGCAACACCAAAAAACAAAAGAATCAAAGCATCAGTAGATCCAGCGACCTCGAGCCTCACCCAGGTCGCCGGATCTGGCGAGGTTGGAGCTCGCCGACCTCGGGTGAGGCTCGAGACTCGCCTGACGTCGCTAGACGGCGGCGAGGCCGAGGTCACCTGAGGCCAGCGAGCTCGGGCCTCGCCACTGGCCGGTCGCCGGCCACAGCGCTGAGGAAAGAGAAGAACGAAAAAAAAGAAAAAAAAATAGTGAAGAAGTAGAAGAAGCTCCGAAAAATGACTTCCGCTTTTGAGAAGCGGAAGTCATTTTCCACAGACTTAGGCTATTTTGTGAGGGGGGAAGGAAAAGTTTTCCCACGGAAAACGTTTTCCGCCCCCCGAACACCGGAAAACCCGGAAAATATTTTCCAGGGCACGAACAGAGCCTAGGTTAAAATTGCATCTCTTCTCAAAATTAGGCATCACTTAATTACCTTGAACTGTATCTAAAATCGCCGCACCAAATATGACACCAACATTTTGACGAGATCGCGTATAGAATATCCACATATCAAGAAGGATTAGATTCTTTTGGATAAAGAAGGTGAAGAAGAAGAAGACGAGCTTGACAGTAAAAGAAAGGTTATCCATGAAAGGATGAAACTTAAAAGAACGATAATAAGAAACCAAGTGAATAGTCCCACTCATAAGTAGTGTGATCAGCTTTCGTAAGCAAGCAAGGAAGACTTCGGCCTAACCTTGACCCCGTCCGCCAACGTTGCCGACCACCCATTTCACATCTCCTCCTCCTCCTGACATCCCTCCACGTGGCCCGTACGCCGGCTTCGCAAGGCCGGCGCCGGTGTCGAACTGTCACTGAAAATGTCAGCAACGCTTCGATTCAAATGCCACCACATCTTTTACCCTAATAATAGCAGCACTACTACTGGAAGGAAACACACGTACGACAAAACCTTATTTTACATTTGCACTGATCTTAACGCCTTTCGTTTTCACCCTATTTTTTATCCTTTAAGGTGTTAGCATCGGGCATTGATTTAAATATGACCCCACGCACGGCCCCTTCCCTATCTCACGTCGCCATATTCACCACATTCCAAAAGGCTCCTTCGGTTGCTTGTGTGTATAGATAGAGAGCCTTCCTTGCTTGCTTCTTCCTTCATTCATTCAACCCCCTCACTCTCTCTCTCTCTCTCTCTCTCTCTCTCTCTCTCTCTCATCCTTCAAGGCTTTGCAGAGATGGGGAATTGCCAGGCCATAGACGCGGCGGCGCTGGTGATACAGCACCCGGATGGGAGGCTGGAGAGGATGTACTGGCCCGTGACGGTGAGCGAGGTCATGAGGACCAACCCTGGACATTACGTCTCTCTCATCATCCCCTTGCCCGTCCCCGACGACAAGAAGGAGGAGGGCGACCAGCAAGACCCGCCCAAGGCGGTGCGCTTCACCCGCGTGAAGCTTCTCCGCCCGACTGAGACCCTTGCCCTCGGCCACGCCTATCGCCTCATCACCTCTCAAGGTACATTCCTGGGTTCTGTTCATAAATTTGTTGTTCCGTAGTTTGGTATGAGAGATAGAGGGAGAGATACATTTATGCCTAGTTTTTTCCTTTTTTCTAACTCTTGTGATCGGTTCATAGAGGTGATGAAGGTACTGAAAGCGAAGAAGTACGGCAAGATGAAGCAGAGGCAACAGCAATCAGGAGCAGCTGAGAAAGCAAGCGCTGCAGTGGCAGAAGTGGAGGGCTCTGACATGGAGGCCATCAACAACGAGAAGGTAGGAGAAAACTAAACAATTTTCAGCACACCCACAAGACGATTAAAGTTCTCTCTTTTTAAATTTTACTTTCGGAAGTATCTTTTTAATCATGTGTGCACGAGGGTTTCCAGTCCTCGCCGATCTGTGTCAGTTCCTCCCTCTCCCAGTCTGATAAGTATAGTTAACAGCCTGGACGGATTCCCACCAGATTTTCCTTTTGAGTCACCCCAATGCAAAGCGGAACTTTTTAAAAAGGAGCACGGTATCTCTCAGGGCATAATTAAATTAGCAGGAGTAGAGTAAAAGTCATGTTCCTGCTCATTGTACTGTGCAATAATCATCCGTATGCTTGGATGTGATATAAATTATTGGCGATTGGTTTCCCGGGCAGCTTAAGCTATTACAAGAAACCGATTCCCTGAACGTTGACGAATGATGCGAAACTGTCTCCTGCAGGTTTCGAAACATGGAAAGCAAAGGCCGAGAATGGTGGCGGCGGGCGTTGCGGTGGGGAGATCGAAATCCTGGAGGCCCAACTTGCAGAGCATAGACGAATGCGGAAGCCGATGAGCTCTCGATGGTTGCTTCATCGATTCTAGTTCAGTTTCATCCAGAGGAAGCAGAAAAAAGAGCCTGTAATTGCCAAAATGGAGCCGAGGACTTCTGAGTTGACCTCTTTCGAAGCCAGGTCAAAGGAGAAACATGGGATGGAGGATCTTAATGTTGGGCGAAGGAAAAAGAAGGCGAATGATCTCTCGGGACCAGCCAACCATTTCTTTCCGGCTCCAGAGCTTCCCATTTCTCTCAGGACCACCACGATTTTCTTGTCACCATGAGAACTTGAACTTGTAAATTTTAGGACCATAGCGAATGAAACAATAGAGAAATCATATGCCAAATTGTAGCCGAAGGAAAAGTTGAGTCTTCCTTGCTTTGTTGAAATAAAGAAGTTGAACATAATGTCCAGAGCAAAAAGGCCTGAAAACAAAAGGTCATTCTGGACCCAAAAAGACAGCACAGAAAGTGAGGACGGATGTGATGCAAGATTTCAGCGGAAACAGTGGACGGAATGAATTGTCGCTCAGATATTTTGTATGGACGAAAGTACTCTATTGAACTGTTCTTCAGTCAGCCATGTCGGAAGTTTGGAATTTTCATCAGTATCTGATGATCTTTTTGATGCATGAGGACATCAGGACGGCCTGCGTTAGAATTTATTGAACCTGTGCTCCGTGTGCCGACCACACATTTTTTTACCGCTCATTTCACCGCTCCCTGTTTCGCTATGACCAAAAAGACATCACCTTCTCTCTCCCGATCCTTTTTTATAGGTTTGAAAATCCTTCTCCCTCGTTCACGCGTCTCCATCCCTAGTCTTTCCCGATAATATAAGGAATCGAACTACCTACCTCATTCTTCCCAAGTGAAAAGGGTGATTTCTCTCGTCCCTTCATGTGCCGGAATGTGCAGGAAAACTCCGATGGAGTTCAAGCCCAAGTCCATCATCAGATCCAGTTTAATCATTTTCATTGAAAAGTTAAATCAAAATGTTAAGGGTCAATAATGATAAATTAACCCGTCCTACCTCATACCAAACCTCTTGTACCGAACTTTGCTAACGCTCCTAACAAGTGCACTTCCACACCGTGTCTATTCGTATTTGGATTTGATCTATTTCTCCCTTCATAGCACGCAATCGCATTACTAGAAAATGATTTGCTTTGCTTCGCCACTATAGATTGGGTAACATTAGTCTGGGGCTTGTCGAAGAGTATAATGAGCCAGGAATTTAAATCTAAGTTGTGCATAATCTACACTAAGAGCCACCTTATTCAAATTACAATCGGTGCACTTTGCAATGTTGTCTACCTTTGACAGAAATCACATCGGCGATAAATATTTCTACGAAGGAACTAATTCACTTGGCAATTTATAATGTATTACATTATAGCTTGACCATAATATATTGCAGATGTTATGGAGTGACCATCACCATCAATATATGCAGATATGCCAGAGAAATTTGGACAGATGAAGAGTTTTGCGCATAATATTAACCGGAACTTCTAGAAACTCAAGGTATATAAAATGTGTATGCGTATTGTGGTGGAAGTGTTGTTCATATTGTCGTTTGCTAAAGTTGATGCTTTCACCTCTTAAAAGGCCCGTCGGCTCCTCTTATGATTTTCCTCTTCTAAGGTGTTATTTTGGGAGCTTAAGCATGACACCTCCCCCACACCCTTTGTTGGCACTAAAAAATGATCAAGTCTTTTTTATCGATATTGTGACGACATAAAACTCTGTGGGGGAAAATTACCAATTCAGTCCTCAACCTATTACATTTGTGCCAATTCAGTCTTAAACCTTTCAATTTGGCCAATTCAGTCCTAAACCTTTTGCAAACCAGCCAATTCAGTCTTTTTGGCTGGCCGGCACTGACGTGGCCGCTGGCCGGCTGACGTGGCGCCAGCCGGCGCCACGTGGCAATATTTTAATATTTTATTATTATTATTTTCGATTTTTTTCTTTTTTTTTTCTTTTCCTTCTTCCCCCTGGCCTGTCCGGCCAGGGGGGAGGCTCGCCGGCGAGGCGAGCTGGGCCCTCGCCGCCGCTGGGCGAGGGCGGAGCTCGCCCAGCCAAGGCGAGCTCGCCCAGCCATGGCGAGCTCCGCCTCGCCAGATCTGGGCGAGGTCGGAGCTCGCCCAGCCAAGGCGAGCTTCGCCTCGCCCAGCTCGGGCGAGGGCGGAGGTCGCCCAGCCATGGCGAGCTCCGCCTTGCCAGATCTGGGCGAGGGCGGAGCTCGCCATGGCTGGGCGAGCTCCGCCCTTGCCAAGCTCCGGCGAGGCGGAGCTCGCCTTGGTTGGGCGAGCTCTGCCCTCGCCCAGCGGAGGCGAGGGCCCAGCTCGCCTCGCCGGCGAGCCTCCCCCCTGGCCGGACAGGCCAGGGGGGAGAAGGAAAAGAAAAAAAAAAGAAAAAAGAAAAAAATTCGAAAATAATAATAAAAAAAATATTAAAATATTGCCACGTGGACGCCGGCCGGCGCCACGTCAGTCGGCCGGCGGCCACATCAGCGCCGGCCGGCCAAAAGGACTGAATTGACTGGTTTGCAAAAGGTTTAGGACTGAATTGGTAATTTTCCCAACTCTGTGTTAGTTGGTTCGATCACCGACAAGAGGTCAAGGGAAAGAAGCCTAATGACACTATATTAACTATTGACGTGAAACCAATATATGGATAGGTGCCAAGCAATTCGATTATCGGCAAGATGTTAGAAGCTAAGGAGTTCTCGACGATTATGATTATCGATGACCAAATGCTATTATCGATATACGGTAACTATTGGTTGAAGATTGATACTTATGGATCGAATCATCACCATTCTATTTCTCTATTTCTATTTTTCTTTTCTCAGGATCAGATTTGAAATAGAAAACAGTTTGGTAACGCAATTTTATTTTTTTTATTTATAGGATAAGCTTTTAGCTGAGAAATAGGTTTAAAACAGAAATGAGAAGTAGATTTTTTTTACTTTTCTATTTCTAGAATAGAAACAAAAATAACAACTCTCTTTTATTGCTTGTTGTCGCCGCCCGCCATCACCGCCCGCCATCGCCGCCCACCCGTCGGCCGTCCGCCACCAACCGCTCGCCGGCAGTCCCTCGCCATCGGCCATTCGCCGCCTCTCGTCATCTGTCGCCACCCGCTGGGTGTCCGCCTCACCGCCGATCGCTGGGAAAGAAAATTTAAGAATAACCTATAAAACGAATTTCTATTCCTAGAAAAGAAATTTTGTATCGTTATAAAACTTTACTTTTTGCTCAGAAACTCGTCCGAGGCTAAGCGCAAATGATAAATTTTTTCTTCCCCGGCCCTATTTCTAGCTAGAAATAGAAAAATCTACTCATTTGACGAGTTTTTGAGCAAAAAATAGCATTTGATAACAACACAAAATTTATGTTCCCGGAATAGAAATTCGTTTGATAGGCTATTCTTAAATTTCTGTTCCCGATGGCCGGTGGCGGATGAGGCAGGCGACCGGTGAGTGGTGGCCGGTGAGTGTTGGCGAGCGGACGACGACGGGTAGCAGCGGCGGGCGACAGGGGCCGACAACCGGTGGGCGGCGAGGGCAAGCAATAAAAGAGAATTGTTATTTTTGTTTCTGTTCTAGAAATAGAAAAGTAGAAAATTTTAATTCCTTATTTTTGTTCCAAACTTATTTCCTAGCCGTCACGGGCAATGCTATCACATCGCCCTGTTATTTACATTTGTAAACAAGACCCTAAAAGTTATTGCGGAAGGAAGCGATTAAATAATAAAATAGACAGAACAATAAAGTAAATCAGACACCAGATTTATGTGGTTCTGTTGATATGACATATGTCAACAGGAAGAGCAGCAGAGGATTTCACTATAAAGCGACGTAATAGAGATTATAATCACATTTGAGTCACTCAAACACTAAATTTAATCAATCCGGCTACATTATCAACTTTTATGTCAATAGAACCATAACCTTTATGTCAATAAAACATTCATTCTCTATACTTAGCAGCAAATTTAATCAATTCCGACTACATTATCAACTTAAAGAAGGGTTACACCATGTAAAGTAGGGGTGAGTGTGGTTTGGGCAGGCAGTTCTAATGCAGAATCTATTAGTGGTGCGTTTCTGGACCGGTTGGACAGGTAGAAGTCCAAACGGAAGGTAAAACGGTGATGCGACTAGAACCGGTGGACCCGGTTGACGACATCGGATAGGGCTCAAATTTGGTCGTTTGAAACGAAACTGCGGTCTGAACACAACTCACCGCTTTTGGCCGTGACTAACAATGGATTTTAGCGATTCGGAATCGTTTACATGGGTTTTTCTATTATTTTAATATTTTATTGGCTTTAATTTTAAGGGCAGTTTTGTAATTTTGATATTTTATGCTTTGTAGTCCTAGTAGGGTTTGGTTTAGGGATATATAAGCTTGTTTTAAGGTTTTTTTTTAAAGACAGAACATTATCATCAATATTGAATTTCGGGATTTCTCTCCCTAAGCAACCTTTTGCTTGAATTACTCGCTGAACGCTGCGTCAAGTTCCTAACATGAAGCCGGGAACCGTCCACTAAGAACCGGTTCCGAGAAATTAGAACCGGGAATTGCCCGTTGATTCCATGGATCCACCTGGGAACCGGACCAATCCGGTTCCTAGGTGGATTCATGGAACCAGTCCCACCAAGTTTCACGCAAATGGAGGTAACCGAGAGTGAGAGAGGGAGACGATGAACGGCTAAAGGCGCGGCCGTGAGTTGATGGGAGTTGAGAGTCGAGTTTCAGATTAGGGATTTTATGGTTTTCATTTTTTTTTAAATGTTTTCTTTTTTTTTTTTTGGTTGAAATTTTTCTAAAAAATTATATATATTATCGGTCCGAGTGGCCGGGTGGGCGGTTCCATGCCTAGAATCGGGAACTGGACTGATACTTACCGGTTCTAGTAAATTAGAATAGGAAACCGGACCGATCCTCACGCACACCCTTAATGTAAAGCATTGTTCCTAGCCCTTCAAATGTAGCATATGCAACCATTTCAAACCAGCTTGCAGATACTCTTGCGACCATCGTTTACCTTTCGTCTCTTATCCAGCCTAGTTATACTCAAAACTCCCATCCACCAATAAGTTCATTGACCCAACAAAGCTGCAAATCCCCACGTTAAAAAAAAAATGAATTGCATAGCGATTCATCGTCCGTTTTGCAAAGAAGACAACAACATGGATCGATTGAAGCCCATCCCCCCATCCTATCGAAAGATAGATGACCCATTGTGCATAACCCACCAAACAACAAAACTGCACTGGACCTGTTCGGACTCAACCCAATCCAATGTGTCCATCCGTCTTTCGTCCCACTTGCTAAATTTGACATAAGAGAAGTATTTATTAATTTTTATAGAGTTGTGTTTTAGCACCCATTTTGGCCGCATATGTTTTCAATGAGTTAGTGTATAAATTACGTGTGTCCCCTTAGGGTTTGTTTGTTTCGCAAAAAAAAAAATTGATTTGAAAAATATTTTCCAAAAAATAATTGGTTATATCTCTTAAAAAAAATTAGTCAATGAAATAGGTTTTCACCATTGACAACAATTTATACCTAAGCAGTTTCATGGATGACAATAATATTTTTCGTCAATTTAGTTTTATAAACGATCATTTTTTGAAAAATATTTTTCAAATCATGAGTTTTCCGTGAAATGAAGGGAAATTAATCGCAACGTATTTTGTGCTGCGAAATTCATGGACCATAGAAGCTATCCCTCGACCAAGGACAAGACACATGTGCACAGCTCTATCTTTGACTATCATCGCCCTTAGATTCGTAGAATTTATCACCGTCCGGGCACTTTGTGCTCGAGTGTGGAACTGCGAAACAATCTTGATTGCTCTCCAATCATTTGAAGTTAAGATCACCTCGGCACATACCGATTTTTCATCAACATCTCTTCGGCACGTCCACAAATTGATTTTCTCCAGCAAGTTGCTGTGACATATTATTGAAATGTAGGACGCCGGGCCATGACTTTCACTTCTGACAAATTATGGTCTCCACGGTAAGAAGCACTTCTATACATACTTGTATATGATGATGAAAGATATCCTGGATTGAGTAACATCATGAATACAAATTCTTGATTGAAAATGATGGACTATATATACTTTGTATATGATGATGAAAGTTATCCTGAAGGAATACCGACTTGTTTTATTTTCTTTCCTTTTTCAAAATTAAGTAATATCATGAATACAAAATTCTTGAGCGAAAATGATGGACTACATATGGTTGTCTTTCGTGGGCCATTGGTGCACATAATGAAATTTATTCCTATACTGACTGCCAAAGCAATCATTTTGATAAGAGAAATATTCTGTTTATCAAGATTAGTTTTGCCGAATTAGTTTATAAAGTGATGCGTCAAACTATTATTAACCGTTGCATATGGCTCATTTAATTAAAGACTTACTTGTAATCCTACACGTCACTTAATAAACTAATCTTATAAACCAGTTTTAGGAAACCCGGGATTGAACTTTTGATAATATGCTCGATTCGTTAATTTGCGGGACGGGGCAATTTCATCTCGTACTAACAAGGGGGATGGACTCTGGGATGCTTACCTACCATTTGCAGAGTTTGCCTAAAATCGTTGGTTATAGCTCGGAGATCTTCACAGGCTACAACTATAGCTTGACCCGGACATTCCATAGAGAGCGCGAAACTCCTATAATAACGTCTTGGTAGCCCCTCCCGTCTCTCTTTTAATAAATAAAAACAAAACAAACAGGCACTGTTCTCTACGCGAGCAAGGTTCAAATAGCATAAACTAAAGCCCCAGCATGTCTAAACACAACCCGTAAAAAAATTGGCACCTCAGTCCAAACCAAACAAGTTAACAAATGAACATTGAATCCTCGAAATAAGAGGACAACGAGCAACCGCTATGGACAATAACCGGCCTTTTCAGCACGCCATCTTCGGTGGTTCGCAGTTTTAAAAATTTCTCTCCTGCATAATTTTTTTTCTTCCTTCTTTGGTAAGCATCTTCATGTGTATATACTGAGACCCTTCAACGGCATCTATACGAGGAACAGATCTCAACCCAGTTTGTGCTCTTCTTCGTTGTCGGACACTGTTAGGGAATCACGATGAAACTGTTATTGGATCATGGGGTGGTTCTTGTTTTATTCAATGAACCTTTCTTTCGTTCCAAAAGCACGCGCCGCTCCATTAAACTAAAGGAAGAAAAGAACAGGAGACATGCTTTTGTTTTACAATGAATCACGTGTCCTGCTAATTGTACTTTCGATGTGAAAAAATCACTAGCAACACGAGTAGGTGATTCCCCTACTCACGAGGCGGGGGAATTCTCATATGTATACGGAAAAGAAAGGGGAAGGGGGACATAATTCTGCACAGAGATATCTTTAATTATGCGATTAGACTTTGTCTTAAAGATTGTCCGTGTCCATGTCCTTTCAAATTATCCACTTTGTCATGCAATCGGGTACGAATCTTTCGGCTCTACAGGGGTTCTCAAGGCAACTTTTTCCCCCCAAACTTATAAAGACCCTAATGCGAGAGTCGGTAAAGATCGTGCTGCGCCTTTTGGGAAGTTCATTGCTTTACCAAACTTTCACAGCATACACATGGAGGCGATGCTTTTTAGACTGTTCTCGAGGACTTTTTTTTGTTAGTCTCGCCGAAGATAGTGGAGTTTGACGAACGTGGTTAATATCCCCCTAATTGAGTAATATCATTGGGATCAAACACCTATTCGGATCATATTGGGAAAGTCAGATTTTTGAGCACTTTCCTTTTGTAACTCTTTTTTTTTTAATAATTCGGGAGGCCATAGATGCAGAAGTCCGGCTATTTGGAGGCCGGTGGAACATCTAACAAGCGTCGTGAATCGAACCCGAAACAATCTACACATAATTGATAGTATTTGAACAGGCGGCCTCCAATTCCTACGTCGGGAATCCCCTCACGCACAATGTAAGCCCAAAAATATTGTGAATATTAATAAGAACTCTAGATAGTAATTGTGTCAATATCAACCCTAAATTAAACTGGGCTCCGATATCTGCTCGACATTCACCAAAGTACCACTAATTGAATTATATATATATAGGGTCTTGTCAATGGGTGCCCCATGGCACTAGTTAGCCATATATATTAAGGAAATGTTTCGATTTTCAATGTATTGATTACACATAATATGAAAAAAAGACAATGCATTATAAATCACAAAGTTTCTTAAATAAAAATTTAACCAATGCCTAAGGGCGCTCGTTAACAAATTCCATGTCCCTCAACAAAAGGGCTCGTACATCAACCTATATGGGCAAGTTCTTGCATGCTTAAATATGTGTATATACACATGTTACGTATGTGGAGAGAATGATAAAGATGTGAGTGATCGAAGAGTCGTGAATGGTGTGATGAAGGGAAGGATATGATTTTGATGGTTGTGTTGATGATTAAATGGGCGACTCTTTTTCTCCACTCCACATGTGAATTAATGGAGGTCCATCCACTATCGCACAAAGCTAAAAGAACAACAAATAAAGAACAACACGACATGGACATAGACGCTCCCTCGATAGTAGCTACTCCCCCCACACAAGCCCGCTTCTTTTTCGCTCTTCTTTGTCTGCCTTTCCTCTATATATGTCCTTAAATTGGCATCCAAAGAGATCAGGCCTCTGAGTTGTAAAGCCAATAAATAGGGCTTCCTCCTTCAGCCAAAGGGACTTTTGTTTTGTTTTGTTTTGTTTGTTTTGCCTGTGTTGTTCCACCGCTTTTTTACAAGCATCAGCATCGGTTTAAACATATGCGAAACCATTGGCAAGATCCTAATTCGATCATGTAACAATGATTGGAGAGGGATGGTAATACAGAGTCCTGTTCATTCATTCCGGGTTTTTTATCCCATCATTTTAAACATATGATGTCGAGATCGGAGTCGGCACAGTCGGACGACTCGTTTTTTTTAAGATGCTAGTTTATAGTTTGGGTATCACAAATCGGTTCAAAGTAGAAACATGTGTTTTTTGGGTTGATTGAAGTACACTTGCTTCATGAATAGGACTGTAGAACCTTTCTCAGTCTAGCTGTACTAGAGAACTAGAAGAGGAATCTATGTTGAATGTGGATGAATTAGCCCTTGCTAAATGCTGAAGGTTTAAATCGTTCAAGGGTTTGAATGTAAGATATGATAAAGAAAGATATTATATTTAAATGATGCAGCTAATTGCCAAGAGCGATTAATCTGAAGGGGGGTTCAGGCAGGTCTACGTCCAAGGGCAGTTGGCAATCAAAGAGACAAAATATTGATCTCCCCCCCCGGTTCATGGGGGGGCGTAGGCATGATGCTTATGAGATTTTCCCTTTTTTTCACTTGCCTTTTCCTTTTGAAGCTTTTCCTTTCTTTTTGTGATGAAATTTGACATGGGTTGGGGAAGTTGGGGGACCCTCCCCGCTCGGGCCTATAGAGTGGGTGCTGTCTTTTGCATTCAGCATGTAATCAAGAGATCATATCTCTGAGAAATTCAGAATCATTCCCTCCTTTGAAGAAAAAGAGAGACCCTTTAGCCCGAGGGCCTGTGAATGATACTTTTTGCAGCTATCAAAACCCCACGAGCATATGGCTTGACAAGTTAAAAATCAAGTTCAAAAGCTGAAATTTTCCGATGGGTCCTTTCTAATGTGTTTTGGCCACCTAAAGTCGAAAATCTCCCACAATTGAAAAAAGGTGAGGGAATGAGCCTAGACTCTGCTCCCTACACACCCCTAAAGAAACCCTAGTTTCATTATCTTGGGCCGTGGAAAGAAACTTTGGCTTTTAGGTTTTATACTTAGGATTCCTAACTTTAAAGACCATTTTGTTCATATATTCATAAAGAAAGTGCTTAGAAAGTGGCACTGTATTCAACTAACATTTCAGAGATTCGCGTCGATGTGGTTACTCGTTCAAAGTTAATCGAATCTTTTTGAGTTATCGCGATAAAATCACCTAACTAGATAAATAAAATGAAATAGAATATAAACAATAGAAAGACCAGATGACTCTTTTGGTATTTAGATTTTTTAACTTAAGAGTATCGTGTACGTGACACTTTAAAAGCATTTCGAAAAAAAATTTATGAAAGCCGTCTACATCCATGGCAATTTTGCACGATGAAATAAAACGAAGCAGCCGTCGCCCTTTTGGTCACTTTTGTCACACCCCTTGTCTTTCACTGTGGAATAAGATATCTCATAAAACTTTTTGTAAGTAACGTTCATGATGGTTCCTCGGCCATGCTCTTCTTCTTTAGTGCAATTACATGTGAATTATTTGCACCAGTTACCAAAGGTGTCCGAACATTTTTCAACCCTAACTACCCTCGTACTGATATCTCCCGGACTCCTTTTGACGGATTGGATTGGATTCGATTCTCAAAGCTTATTGCGGACAAAGATTGCATGTGCCCCACGGTCCCAGCCAGGTCACCACTTTTCGCAACCAATGAGAAGGGGACACGTCACCACCGGTCCTAATTTCGTCGGCTATTATAGCCCACCCCCCAAAAACGTATTTTATACAAGCGTAATACCTACAAATTAGTCACTAATCACGTGTTTTCTTATACGCAAGACCAATCGTATTCAATGCTAATCTTATAAAGCCTTGTCGGATCTTCTCTATCAATCCCATAATTTCCAAATGGCACTTTGACTTTACAGCGATGGATCGCAGTTTACTAAGTAAAGAATGGAAGTTAGATAGCATATGTCCAGATTGAAGGATGGATATTTGAGTCATATTTCTCTTCTTTATGAGCAACATGCTGGATTTAATATTATCGTTGATGGACTGTGGGGAATGTTGTCTCGTCACATATTCCAACATACGAACCGACAGTTAATGTTATCTTATTACATGGACACTGTTCTTCTTCTAAATCTCCTAATTCTTTACTCCTTTTGCTTTTCCTCCTCATCCATCCTTGTTGTGCTGATGATGTCCCCACTCACGAGATGAGTTCATCTATGCAAGCTCGTGGACGATAGCAATCCGAGAGGTGGGCTATACACATTTTTTTTTCTTAATTAACTAGTTATTAAATTCCTCGAAGCAGTTGATTACCAAACCAGAGTCCCATTTTTGTTTAGTGTAGCCCTTTTCAGTGGGGAAGACTGAAAGAGGGGGTGACATTGATTGGCGATATAAGTCCAAATTCCCAGAGGCTCCCTAAGTCCCACCACGATGGACTAATTGAGCAAAGGCCACATCGCATTCCTACATCAACTTCCATAGCCGCTTCATCAAATCAAATGATTCCAAGATATTAAAATCCTTATGAGGTAGATTGTGGGAACCATATGATCAATTAAAATAAAAAGTATGATGTAGAAGAAGTAAAATTCCAGTTAGCATCAACCCTTTATGTATGGCCACAAACGCAGGATGAGAAAACCTATATAAGTATCTTCCATGTGGCCCTTGCTCTTTTAGTCTCCTCCATCAATGGCATATATGATGATGATGATGAAGAGAAACAGTACCGCAGCGTAACCGTCGCTGTGTATTTCATGCTACAGGTGGTCCAACCGACGAAGCTAGGCGTACACGCCAAATAATGTGCAAATGAAAAAAAAGGGGCGCATAACTTATGTGAACAATGTTATTCACCAAAGGCTTCATGAAGACGCACATATTGCTGGAAATGGCGACGACAAGATGGCAGGATCATAATTGCCCGAAAAAATGGTTACCTGTCATCACCGGCCAATGAATAGAGAGGGCCATTTGCGTGGTACTTGGTCACTATGCGCACGAAAGAAGAGAACAGCATAAGCTGTGTCGGGGATACAGGGCAAAGTGACAAGACTAATGCCCGGGACCTTGTTCTTCTTACTGTGCCGAGTGCACAAAAAAAAAAAAATGAAATAAAAGGAGGCATCAAAAAGCCTTGGCCTTTTCCTATAATGAACTTCACCCATCATTGTGTTCCGAGCTTTCTCGCTCGTGACTCGTGCGCGAGCCACCGTACCGCCCCGCTCGGCATTCAAAGATGAGCATAGGGGAGGAAATTTCGTGCCTCATGGTCGCTATGCAACGAAAGTGGCCATTTTAGTACTCTCTGGGTGTCTCTCAATTTGAGAGGCGGAGCTGGGGGGATTGGATGGGGAACAATATCCGAGCGGATGCCAATGGAAAAGAGTTAATTCATTGGCGGTGTCACGGGAGGCAATTCGGCCACTTAAATGAGGAGGAGGAAGAGGAGGAGGAGTTGTACATAAGAGTTGGTTGATTGGATTGGTTCCCCTGAGCCCCTCCGCCTTTATTGCGAGCGGGACCGACCGAGAGTGCCCCTCCCCTTCCCGCTCTGTTCACGGAGCCATCGCCCCACGCAAAATTCCAAAAGCTTTCTCTTGCAAAAAGCTATTCTTACACGTACTGACGATCGAAATGAGAACAAACGGCAACGCTACAAAAGCCTTTCGTAGTCAATCACGTGCCATGCACAGAGAGAGAGAGAGAGAGCCAGAGAGGGAGAGAGAGAGAGAGAGATGTCACATTTTGTGGGTCAAGAGATTATGAAAGACATACAGTCTGTTTTATTACATGGATCCATGGAAACCAATACAAACACAGCATGAACAGGTCCCAAAACCTTTTATGTTCGTGAGGGCCGAACGATCAGCCGGTGCCGCCCCCTCCTCCCTCCCGTCTCATCGCGAGGGCCAGGGGTCGGGGCGGGCCTCAAACCAAAAAAATAAAAAGAATTTAAAGTATTTTTTGTCCGCACGTGTGTCCTTCGCACGTATGGAGCAGCACTCAAAAAGGGATTTCAGTATAAGGTCAGGCCGAACCCTAGGCCATTAAAAGGGGGGAAGGTGATTCCCGCCAAGAAAAGAAGAAAAAGGCACACCATACAGCACTCTTTCAAGTCTCAAAAACTCTAGTAACATCCAAGGAGGAGCAGCATCTTGTTCAGCTTTTCAGGGAGTAGATGTGGTAGGCCTTGACTTTGAATTACTTCACCACCACCATTAAAATAATTATATATTTATGCCCTTAATCTTGCCATCTCGTGGACCGTAGATGTCTCTTCGCCCTTCCCCTCCCTCCCTTTTCTCCAAAAACGCAAAAAACAAAATTCTATACAGTCGTGAAGGTCCCACGATCTCCTTCCCCTTTCATTCCACAATCAATGCAGCCTTTGAATTCAAATCCCCCACTTCTGTCACACTCCATCACTCCACTATTTCAACACCACCACCACCATCTCTCTCTCTCTCTCTCTCTCTCTCTCTATCCTCCTTTGCTTTTCATACCCGAACATCATTAAATAACTCCCCCCTCTTCCCTTGGGAATCAGCAAAGCCAGCCCATCTCCCCCCCCCCCCCACATTAACGTTTGTGGCAATGCCCTCCTTGAGAAAAACCAAAAAGAAAAGAATGAAGAAAATCTCCAAAAGCACCAACCCCCCTCTCATACGTACATACATACATTATATACTAATGGTCTCTACATCACTCAACTTCATCAAGTCAATCTGATCAAACCCCAGAAAGCCCTCTCAACAAAAAACGCTGAGGCTTCTACTTTCTAGACAGCTCGGGGACCACCCATCGTCGGGTTTCTCGCGCTCTCTCTCCCTCTCTCTCCTTTTTCTGCCTGGCTTTTTCTCTTCCTTAGTTATTCTATTTCCCCCTGCTCGGAGTTTCCTTTGTCAACATCTACCCATAAGCTGTTATTTAGTTTCCTCCTTTTATTATTGTCCGATGGCGATAACGAGGACGAGGATGATGAGTCACTAAACCTCGCTCTTGCCTGAGTCGTCACTCTAAACTGGGGCAGCACTTTTGGGGCCTTCCTCTTGCTACTACCGCGCACCAGTTTTTGCGTTAATCGGTAACAGCTGATGATCTTCTCCTGCAAAAAGAATAAAATTGGATATGGACTCGTGTTTTTACATTGTTTTTTTCCCCTTTTATTCTTTGTGGAACACTGCCCCCAACCATAGTCACGTTCAGAAGCTTACTTTGCTTAGCCCATCGCACCATGATTCCGCGTTCTCCGGTTTACATAGAGACAGACTCGGGATATCGCTCGCAGCAGATAGCACGGCCGCGGCAGCGATGCAGGACGGTCGATACTCAAGGAAGCTAGTTTCTGTTACATTACCAACAGGCGCTGATTTCAGTTAGGAAACTAATAATTCATTCCGATGTTCTCTTTTTTTTTTATTTTTTTTTTGTGGAGGCATGAACATCT
Organism: Syzygium oleosum; assembly: GCF_021117445.2. NCBI lineage: Eukaryota > Viridiplantae > Streptophyta > Magnoliopsida > Myrtales > Myrtaceae > Syzygium > Syzygium oleosum. The sequence continues at coordinate 11,602,201 of NW_026607487.1, forward strand.
GCACTGTATACCGGTACTGGAATTACCTTGGATGTTAGAAAAGATTACGTCGGTCGCCCGCGAGACGAGAAACCCGACACAGGTGCCGGTTGGATCGACCTTCCACGCGAAGAAACTGATGAAGGTGAAGGGCGTTATGGATCGGAGCCTCCAATCCAGGACGCTTAGAACAAGAAGTTCCATCCGGCGGATTGTCCTCGGTTCAAAAATGTTCTTGGCACCTTCAACCTGGGTCAAAGAAGGGGATTATTTCCACGAGGATCAATAAAACAAGCAAGTGAATAAATAATTACATAAAGGGCCCAATAGTTTCGTCGAGGAAAATAATTAAAGCCAGACTGGGGTTAGGTACAGATAAGTCATCAAGACATGACAATTTGACAAGGACCTGAAGATGCAGAAGAGAAGGAACCAGAGGCTCCTCCATCTTAGCAGCCAGTGACAAGCAAGCCACCGAGAGGAGCTGCATCGGCCACCCATCCGGCTGCTGAAACAAGGAATCCCAGAGAAAAACACAAACAAAAGGGTCAAAAACAATTCATTTTATAAAAAAAAAATCCAGACTTTAGGACAATAATTGTACGAAGGAAGTTCGCCAAAAGCGCCGATGAAAGGCTCCTCGTAGGTATACACGCAATGTCGCGATAATCAATGCAGTGCATGATTCCCCGTTGGGTATAATAGCCGGTCAACAAAACGTGAATGTACACGTATGCACCAACATCGCAACGCGCACTAAAATGCGCCCGCCGCTACTTTACACTAACCCACAAAAGAAAATTATTTAAATTACGAGACCAACTTTTACAATTAAAGTACCATACAAACGAGCATTTAAATTGACCATATTATTTAGGATAATGATATTATAAATCGATCGTTATTATAATGGCCATTATTGGTCGACGAGGGGAAAGGAGAGAATGGCGGGGGGATGCTTATGTCATTTCGACGTTATTTCCTCAAAAAGGTCAAGTATAATTACTCCCGGGTAATCAAATAATTGCTGCACGATTTCCGAGGGGGAAAAAAAGATAAAAAAAAATTAAAGGGAGGGAAAATCAATAGCCATGACGCGCCAATCTCGACGACGCAATATTCACGCGGACCGGCGGAGTTTCGAGGTTTCGTCGACGGGAGCTCACCGGCAGGCTGCTGGAGTAGAGGAAGCGGTCGATGTAGTTGACGGAGAGGTACGCCGTCAGCGGCCGGAATCCGTAGAAGGCATGCACCTGCAACGCGAATTCCCACGTCAGACAAAAGCGAGACGTCATCCGAGAGGATCCGGATTAACAAACTCTCGAAGCGAGCCGAGACTTTTTGTCTCGTGGCGGGCCGCGGAGGTTCCACGGCGCGGCGGCCGGTTTCACGAGCGGCCGCCGGGCCCGATGCGCGCCGCCACCGCCGCCGACGCCGATCGGATCGCTCGGATCCATTTGCTCCGATCCGATTCGCGGCCGCAGGCCCGAAAGGCCGACGATCGCACGGCCGCGGCATTATCGTAACATCGTGCGGGCTCGTGCCCGGCTGTCGACACGGGGTGGTGACGATCGGCGTCGTCATCGAAGCCGTACCTTGAGGATCCATGCAACGGACTCCTCCCTCGCGGAGGCGTCGAGCGACCGCGACCGGAACCGAGCCGCGTAGTCGAACCCGGGCAGGAAGCGGCCCTCCGCCTCGATGAACCCGGCCACCACCGACTCCTCGGCGCGCCCCGCCTGGGAGCCCGCGTCCGAGGACGAGCACTCGGGGGAGCTGTCGGACAGGACCCCGGCGGAGTCCTCCTCGCAGAGCAGGTCGGACAAGCAGTCGGAGCACGAGACCGGCATGATCGGCGGCCGCACGCGCGCGACGGGGCGGTCCCTCATTCTCTCGCCATGACCGGAGGGGGAGGGGGGAACTGGCCGAGGCTCCCCGGCCGGAGCTGCGTCGGTGACGGGCGAGGGGAGGATCGGAGAAGGAAGGGGGGGGGAGTCCGGCGAACTCTGAGGCTGGGGAGATTTGATGCTCGGGGCACTGGGTATGGTGGGGGACTGGGGAGGCGAAGGTCTCCTTGAATCAATAATATCTGTTTGTCTGGGTATAAATATAAGGCTGTTGATGCATTTTCGGGGGATATTTATTTTCTTTATTTTTATTTTCCCGTATTTTTTAATTATTTACGTATATCATTTTTCGGGGGGGAGTAATTAATTACGTGCGACTGTGACGTCTGTAAAAACAAAAAAAGCGGGGGAGGGAAAATTTTGGGACGGGGGGTTTTGGTGATTTTCCCGGGAAAATTGATTTGCCATATCGAGACGGTTTCTCTCTCTATCTGATGATGAGCGATGAGATGATTTTGGTTTTGGCTTAAGTACAAGATTTTTCTCAAAAAGTTTTTATTGTTTCGAGGGATTCGATTCGAGTGTGGGCGGGGGAGTGGAGTTCGGGTACCGTGACACGCAGCGCGTGTGCACGGGGAGCGTGGGGTCGCGGCTCGTGACAGCCCAATCGTGGGGCGACGCGTGGCCGTCGGCCGGCGGGGCAGCGGGGTTCGCGTTCTCGTATCGGCGGTTCGAGGCATATCCCCGTGGAATTTCAGGCGTATAATCCGAAATATTTGTTGTTGAAGTTCAAATGCGATTACATTTATTAAACGCGACATGAGATATAAGGGATTCTATAACCTGTTGAGTATGTGTGCGAGTGAATTTTAAAGTATCGGAACGATTGATGCGTGAAACGCGCGGATATGTTTAATTAAGCGCGTCTGGGCTTGGAAAGCTAGTCCGTGTATAGCATGAATAGGATTAAGCTCGCCGCGAGCACGCATAGCTACATGTCGTGCAACTAGATAATGTAAAAAATTGCAAGCAAGCAAGCAATTAGAATAGGGAAAACGACACAAATGGTTCTTGAATTTTAGCCCAATGTGCAATGTGATCCATGAATTATTAATTTGTTATATGCGGTCCATAAACTTTAGACAAATGTGTAATGTCTTCCCTTAACTTTTTATACATGTTTAATGAAAATGTTAAATATTCTGCCTCAATTTAAATTAACGAAACGATAACATTAAACATTTGGGAAAAGTGTCAAAAAAGTCCTAAACTTTTTGCATTAGTGCCAATTTAGTTATAAACCTCTTTTTGGTGCCAACTCAGTCCTAAACCTTTTGCATTTGTGCAAATTGAGTCCTAAACCTTTTTTTTTGTACCAATTCAGTCATAAACCTTTTGCATTTGTGCCAATTCAGTCATTCCGGTTAATTTAGCTCAAAAAGGTTCAGGACTGAATTGGCACCAATGCAAAAGGTTTAGGACTCAAGTGGCACCAAAAAAAGGTTTAGGACTCAATTGGCACCAATGCAAAAGGTTTAGGACTGAATTGGCATCAATGCAAAAGGTTTATGACTCAATTTGCATAAATGCAAAAGGTTTAAGACTGAATTGGCACCAAAAAAGGTTTATGACTAAATTAGCACCAATGCAAAAGGTTTAGGACTTTTTTGACACTTTTGCCTTAAACATTTCCATATTGACTAACTTGAACAATATCAAAAGTCCAAGTAACACATTAAACAAATTAAAAATTGAGGGACCACATTACACATTGAGCTAAAGTTTAAGGACCATTTTCAACAACATTACATATTTGGTCACAGTTCATGGACTATTTGTGTCCTTATTCCATTAGAATATATACTAATTTGACACTAGTGATAGCGAGACCACAAATTGTGCTTGTAACAATTCGATCAGATCTGACAAGGCCAGGAAGTGATCATCAGGGCGAGAGCCTGCACAAAGGAGCGGGTCCGACAAATTTATGGGATGTTGAGTGGATCTAAATCATGCACCGAATAGGAGAAGAACGTTGTTGGATTATACATGAAAAATTGAAATTAACTCATAATGGGCCCCTTTTGACGTAAGCATGCTTAGATAAGAGCACTACCGCACTAGCTGACCTCTCGGGAAAGTGTCCAACCCTATGCCAAAGGGACAAAATCATGAGACTTGATAGAAGATGGACCAAAGTGAACAATAACTCGAGTGAATTAATCCACGATTGTCACAGTTCATATGCTCCAAGGTTCATGAGAATGCCAATTTAGTAGGATGAGAGAGATGAAAAATGAAGGATGGCAACATCAAATAGATCTTATTAGGGAAAATGACATAAATTGTCTCTGAACTTTGACCTAATGTGCAATGTGATCCATGAACTTTTAGTTTGTTCAATACCCTATATGCAATGTGATTCCTAAATTTTTAATTTGTTCATTATAGTCCATGAACCTTTGGTACATGTTCAATTTAGTATGTGGACTATATGAAAATGTTCAATGTTGTCCCTAATCTTGAATTAATGGAAAGACAATATTGAACAATTTCATTACATTGAACATGTAGCAAAAGTTTAAGGGCTACATTTAACAAATTAAAAGCTTAAAAATTATATTACACATTGAATTAAAGTTCAAGGACTATATGATATATATATTGAGTCAAAGTTTATAGATTATTAGTTTCGTTTTCCCACATTATCATCTTCTTACACTACTCGATAAGAAGCATTGATGTAGCATTGAAACCTGTGTTATACTTATGATGTACTAAAAATACATTTTCAAGCACAATTCATATTTTTTTTTTCCCTTTTATCGAGTTCCCAGTCCCAATGGGGCACTATTAACAAACTGCATATTCAATATCAATGGAATCACTCAAAAAGGGAAAAGCACTGATGAAATCATTTTCTACTTCGGGTTAATCCCCCGTCAACACTTGGCCGTGGTACAGTCGGGCAGCGATGGATGTAGTGGTTTCCTTTTTGGCCTTTTGCAGCGTGCAGTTGCGCAGCATCGTCGTCCCGGTGCGGAAGAAAATCTTCGGGAAGTTCCACCGCGCTTCCGCAGAACTGCGTCGAGCTCTCTGCTCGAGCTCAGCATGGTCCCCGGGGCCTAGGGCCCTGGCCCCCTTGGACGAGCCAGAGAGCATCGTTAAGGATCCCCCCTCTCTTTGTCTCTGATCTGGCGATCCGTGACATATTCTGTCCATCCGATGCAAAATTGATGATTTCGAAAAGGGACCATCCGAACCGGGAATCATCATGATCGGACTGAATCGGCTGGTTTTGGGCAGCTTTCAAAGCCCCGATTTGATTCCAAGTTTCATAAAATTGGAAGCGGTGAATTTCGATCCGGTTTGTGATTCGAGGTGTGAACCCGAACCACCTTGACCGGATAGATTTATTTAGTTATTTTCACAAAGCTGAAAACCCCAATCGCTTCACAAACCCGCAGTCACGCACGACTTACTCACGTTTGCACATGCCTCTTCCCAGCCCTGATAATCCTCATTCATTCTTCGCGAACCCTTAGTCTTGGGTTAGTTATTTTTACAAAGCTAAAAACCCCAATCCCTTTACAAACTCTCAGTTACGTATGACTTATTCACGTTCGCACAAGCCTCTTTCCCAAACCTGATAACACTAATTCATTCTTCACAAACCCTTAGTCTTACGCTCACGCTCATGCCTCTCACTCTCAGTCACTCACGTCTCTCGCAGCCTGGACGCCACCCTCTTACCTAAGTCACATCCCTCTCGCTCGACACCTTCCTCTCACTATCTCATCTCAAGTCTCAACTCTCGCCTCTTGCCTCTCTTTCTTGCACTGTTTTTGGCCTCCTCCACTACCAAGATCCATCGCACCATGGAGGCTATCGACTCTAACAAGGACGATTTCATCAGCCACGCCGAGTTCACGACCTTTTGAGAACCAGCTAGTGCTCCTCGATGGTAGAGATTAACAATGCCTTCAACCTATACGATTGGGAAAAGGACGGCCTAATCTTTACCCTCCTCTAGAGGCGAAATAAGGTCCCTATTCTTGAAACCCGCAATCTCTCTTCTCTTTTAAACCCATTTATCTTACTTTGAGTCCAATGCAAAATCGAGACAAACCCTCAAATATCTCTTGGTTTCTTCAATTGGCTCAAGGCCAAAATGGGTTTGGAACCAATCACCCCTCGTGTCAACTAAGGGTGAGGGTTTCTTCAATTGGCTCAAGACCAAAATTGGTTTGTAATCGATCACCCCTAGCGTCAATGAAGGGTGAGTACCCCTCAAATATCTCTTGATTTCTTCAATTGGCTCAAGACCAAAATGGGTTTGGAACCAATCACCCCTCGTGTCAACTAAGGGTGAGGGTTTCTTCAATTGGCTCAAGACCAAAATTGGTTTGGAATCGATCACCCCTAGCGTCAATGAAGGATGAGTACCGGATCCAGTTTAAACTTGGTCACCTAACTGAGCCAACTAGCTCAAGGCTGATTCTAGTAAGAACTAGTTTGATTCCTGGCTTCCAAGGCTTCTACTCGGGAACACTTTATTCTTGTCCCAAGTTGAATCAATTTGGAATTGGTCTTTCAAGGAAAAATAACACTTTTTTTGTGCACATGGAGAATCGAACCATGGTCTATACCATGAGCAACTACAATATAACCACTTGATCAACCTATGTTTTTGTAGTTAAATTGTACAATGTTTATACCTTATTATAAAAATTTGATTTTTCTGAACAAAACAAAAATCGAACCAGTTCTCAATTCTAATATTTTGGAATCGGAAGTCAGAGAATCGGCATCCGATTCTAGGCCGAACACCAATGACCCTTATCGATAGGTGGGACAAGTCCAATACAACGGCGAAAGTGAAAAATTGCTTGATTTTACGGGGATTCTCGAGGAATGGATGTAAATTCCTTGATGAGCCTCGGATGGAAAAAGGAATAAATCTCTTAAATTTGTACTTGTTACGAATATTTGCAGGAGTCACTAATGAATCATAAGGGGATACCTTCTTTGGGATCCATTCATCGAGGATCATACAACTGATCTTGGAGCCAAGTCAAAAGAAGAAAAAGAAGGGGTTTGTGGTTGTGCAACATCACAATCCAGAGGACGTCGATGGAGGGGTCGTGTGTATTAAATACGGTAGCTGGTCAGCTTTCTCCCTGCTCGGGAACATGCGCCCCATCCCAGATCGGATCCTCGACATCCAGCAAATACAGATTTCCAGCGGCGACTCGGCTCGCAACTGCTGGTCTCCATCCCTACCACCACCGCTGTTCGCAGGTACCACACTACCCTTTGATCTAAAGTTGGCTTAGGAGCTGTCGACAAATGTACCCATGCATAAACATATAACTTGGATATTTTCTGTAACGAGACTATATAGTAAGCTTATACTTCGAAACGTGGATATATATTCTTTTCGTATAATCATGTATTAAGGAAGGATTTCAAAAAAATCATCTCCAATTTTCATCCCCATTTCGAATTTGCATCCTTAGCTTCGGAATGATTTGTGCCTCAAATACAAAATCCACCAGCCAAAAGGACTAATCCACACCTCAAACGCATCTAGGCCTTGTTGGGAGGACGCAACTTGAAGAGGGCAAAGTTGGATCGGAAATGGCAAAAAGTGAGGATGCTACTCGTAAATACAAATCGATGTGTGAACCCAAACATGATGACTTTATTAAAATTTTCCCTGAATTAAATGGACAAATTATGAGATACTTTATCTTTACTCATTTCGTTCAATAAAAACCGATAAGAGATAAAAACTGGGCATAAATAAAAGAAGAAGAAGGAATGACAGCAAATATCCTTTTGATTTGCTCAAATGAAAATTTCAATAGATTTCTGTCCAGGATAAGAAGTGAAGTTTCTTATATACATATGATATTAGATCATAAATCTGGACGTAATTTCTTATTAAGAGCTATGCCTATATATAGGGAGTGCTAGGCTTTGATTAGGAGTTATCATCATTGAAGTTCATCTAATCAAAGTTATTTTTCTACACGCGTGCGTTCCCTATCAATTGATATTCGAAAAGGAAATTAAACGAAACCTGTGAGCATTCAGCTCATTTGGAATTAGAAAAAATCAAACCATCGTTTCATTAAGACAAATCATTTCCTTTTTGGGACTAAATGATCCAACAATCATTGTCCTGGCAACATGGACAGGGCATCCTAAGTTAAACGATGCCGGATGAAAAGGCAACTTAAGACATTGATAAGTCCACATCCTGGCGAAGGTCATCGCATGTTACTGGCTCTACTGGGGGCATGGGATCAAGCACGAGCAAGAAAGCGAAAAAGAACAAAAGTAAATAGGAACGCCACGGTGGTTCTTGAAAAGAAAGATCCCAAGCTCGTTCTATTTCGCGAGCGTTCGTGATCTAATGAAGAGCAAAGCTCGTTCGAGATAAAAAGTGGGCGTACGCCAGTTTCAAACTTCAAATGATAACATCCAAGATGTGTATAGAGCCTAGCATTACTATCAGATCTTATAGTATAGAATTAGCATCATCCCCCACCACTATTCTTTTGTTATTCAATGTTCATACGTTGCTATCGAGTACTTGTACATGCGGGGTTTTGGTTGCTTGTTTTCCATTGGTCGGATCAAGCACCGGACCCCTGCTGCTGCTGATCAAGGGCCCCAACCATATTGAATTCATTTGCCAATTTGACGATGAAACGTTCCATCCTTCCACAAGAGCTCAAGAGGTAGGGTGCACTACTGTGCGTGAATGAAGGGTGACCTCACGACGACGTGCGTAGGATCCAAAACGACCATTTGACTATGGTGCTTGAAAGCATCCACGGGTAGATATAAAATCAAGTGATGGGCGTATGTGTCATTGAGTAACATGAATGAAACAAAACAATCTGCATATCCCCCGGGATCAGAAACGGGGATGTTTTGGGGGGTTTCCTTTTTTCTTATTGGGATATCTTTAGAATCGTATAAAATGTACATGAAGACACATGAATGTTAAGTATACATACGGATAAATTTAATCAAAGCATCATGGTCTTATTCGATGAATCTTATATTGGTTTTGGACCATAGGATTCTGGTATCAGTTCCTATCCCAACTTTGCACAAGCTCTGAAAAATTTGACCCCAATCGGGACCCCATTCGCAAAGCTTTTTACATATATGGTCGGCGAGCCATACGATTGAGACATCCTCCCCTCTTTGTAATTGACAATTCAAGTCTCCGCCATTGAACACTAGTTTTGAATATTAGGTGGCAAGGGTTGGCTTTCGATGCATAGAATGATTGCTGGAGCTTCAATTTCAATGCGTTGCTTCATCACGCAATGACTAATGGGGGGGGCTTCTCTCTTTTCCCCTTTATTTTGTTAGGCTCAATCGTGTTCTGCTCTAGCTATAGTTTTATAGCGTGGTGGTGGCTTTGATTAGTGACTGATTAGTTTAATTTGACTGTTGATGATGCATCTGATGTTGATAAACATTTAGTGGCTACGAGTCTAAGTTTTGACCGGCGGTGCAATAGGAAAGGTAGCAATTTCCGAGGAAAAGCTTATCAGGGGTGCTTAGTGCTTTGTCTATATACTCTTAACCTAATTTGTTCTTTGGCATCAAAAGTCATTGGACCAATCTCTCAAGCCTTGAAGCAGAAGTGCTGACCCCCAGCTTCTAATCTCCCATGGATGAGGTCGAATCCATTCGATTTTTAAAAGGATTAGCGATCCTTAATTTTTCGAGGAATCGCGGGAAAGAAGTATTGACTTCACCTATCAAAACCTTGGTCCTTACTAGCAAAAGCATACAATATTGCGTGTGTGCGTGAGAAATCGACATTCAAAGATTAAGCAAAATCATTTAATTACGAAATATTTCAATTAGTAAATAACGGAAAGAAATGATTAATAAAAATACACTATATGAAGAAATTGCATGGATATTTAAGATTACATAGAAAAAAATTGATACATTATACGAAGAAATTGCAAAATAAGTAGTTAGGGAATTATTAAGGGATTATCGAGATTTCTTAATAATAAGAGACTCTCTTTACTTTATGTAATAATATGGATAAGAAAATAATACCAATTCGGAAGTTTTTTTACCAGAGGATCCTACTAATGAGGTACTTAAACTTTGGTTACATATGTAAACTCATATTTTTCGTATTTGGGACTTATTAAAAATTTCAGAAAGTCAGGTAAATAAGATCCCTCTAAATGTACTCTTGGTGTGTAAGGGTGCTAGTCGAAATCCCACATGGGAGATCTTGTAACTTGCGCAACAGGTTGACACATTCTAATTTATTCATAATTTATTGATTTAAATTTTCGAGCGAAAATATATTAAATCCAATATGTCCAAAGGTTCAGGGATTATCTTTCAATTGGGTCCGGGAAGCTTTTATACGAATGACACGTGTCCCTTCTCTTTTCGTCTCTCCAAGTTTTGGGGCCGAGGTATGCAATGTCTTTCCTTGTAATTTGTCTCCTGTTAGCATCAAACTAGGATGAGCCCATAAACACTATTGTCTAATCATGGGATTGTTTTATTCGTCCTAAAATTTTTGATTTCATCAAATCGCTCGGCATCGTAATTTTCGTTGATCGCTTCTCTTCACCTTTAATTTATTAGATATTCAAGTAAAAACTCTAGCACTGGTGTATTTCTCATTTCCACCTTCAGAACTAATGTTGAATTATTTGTAGGCTTGCGTATGCATGTTGTAACGTGACAGTAGATGTAATCTCTATTTACTCAACACAAAAAATCTAATGTAATTTCTTCCGAGTATCAAATATTTTGCGATGGGATTCCCATACTTTCTCAATCTTGATGTAAACACCACGGGATGTCGCATGAGATCTTGCGATGGATTCACGTGGCCCTTCCCCAAGTGCGTGGGGATGCATAGTCCATCTTTTGAGGACCATAGTTTGCAAATTGCACAAAAAGAAAAAGACAAGTTTTGTGGGTTCTATGTAGGAGGGGTAGGTCACTATTAAAACTATTAGCATGGCACCAGCTGGTTTTTTTGGATTTTCTTTCTTTTCCTTTTTCCTTCGAGGAGCCCATCATCGATAGATGGTGCTTGGAGCGACAAATCCGCAAATGCCCCGAGACTCCGAGATAAAAATCAAGATATGATTATCCTATCCTGCTTTTGGTTTATACTTCAAATATGATAAAGTCGGGTATAAGAGGGATATAACTTGAATAAAAATATCCCACGAGGGAGTTGGGATAAAAATGAATAATAAACTTATTAAATTAATGAGAAAATAACACAAACAGTCCCTGAACTTTGGCCCAGTATGTAATATAGTTCCCGAACTTTTAATTTGTTCAAATCTAGTCCTTGAACTTTAACCTAATATGCAATGTGATCCCTGAACTTTCAATTTACTCGATGTGGTCCTTGAACTTTTGGTACATGTTCAATTTAGTCCTTGAATTATATGAAAATGTTCAATGTAATTGTTCCATTAATTCAAGTTCAAAGACTATAATGGACATTTTCTTTATACTCTATAATATCTATCATGTGTATATATATTTAGTATCAATATTTATTACATATTTTAGATATATCGGTATAGTTTATTGTTTAATAAAATACCCTCTCCGTCTCCTTCTCCTTCATATCTCTCGATCATGTTGAAACTTCACAATTCCTTCGTAATTCTTTAGTTCACGTCAAAGCTTCACGAAACGGCAAGAGTGTTAAAGCTTGTTTTCCTCCATAGCTCTCTAGTTCACATCAATATCCACAAAAGCAACAAGAGAGTCGAAACTTCTTCTCCTCCATGACTTTGTAATTCACGTTGAAGTTTCACAAAAGTGACAAGAGAATCAAAACACTATACTTTTCAGAACCGCAAAGATGAATGATCATGTGTTCTCTCTCTCAAAGTAGGTGTGGTATTTGCTAGCTGATCTACCTTATCGATGTTGTTGTAACCTGTTTACATTTCTTGTCATAGTCAAACTTGTGGTTTTGGAATGCCTCAATGAGCTCTTTTGCTATTTAAAACTTATATCGTACAATAATCATGGATTGGTTGATGGAGGTTACCTCGATTTATATATTTATAGTTTATTTAGCAGTGAATCATGAGAGATTCTTACAATCATCGTTTGTGAATTTTTAAGTTCATTTATACTGATATGTCGTTCATACCAAATAATGAACAAGATAGATTTGAAAAAAACAGGCTTTATTACTGCGATTTACCAAACAGTATATATGATATAGCAAAATCTTTACCTGATTAGAAATCCAGACGACCAAACGCATTGTAAATGTATTAATGTCGATGGTAAATCGATATAAAATTGAATTGGGTTATCGTACTCTAAAGCCCACAACAATTTCGATTGATCTGTCAATGAAACCCGTTTACCACGTTTCGGGTGAATTTCAACCCGAAGCATGGTAAAAAAAAAAAAAACTCTAAATACATAAGCCCGAATGTGTGTTTTGGATTCTATTTGTTGGCTAAACCTTAGAGAAAAAAGTATATGCAAGTTACGAATAAAAGCTTGAGCGATTGCGTAAAATGGTGACCAAACATTGAAATGTGCGACTCCACTTGGGTCTCTTGTCGTGGGCCGGACCTTCAACTACTCACTTCCAATACGTAGAAAATATCAGGGTCGATGATGATGTAGCCACCTATGTCGTGCATATCGAACGCACAACGAGCAAATAAAGGTAATTTAGTACACCTATCTAAGGGTTCCCATTCCCATCGTTTATATATATATATATATATATATATATATATATATAAAGAGAGGAAAAAAAGGATAACCATTTAAAATATCCAACTCCTTTTCTCTTTCAGAAATATATTTTTTTTATAAATTGGCTGCTATACAATCACAAAATAAAAAGCGTTATACATATTTAATGGGCATTCGAATAAAAATCATCCATATCCGACCAAATTAACGATAGAATTACAAAATAAATGCATTATACATACCATGGGCCTCCAAATGAAACTAATTCATATCCGACCAAAAATAACATTAGATATAAAAATCATTTTGCAAAGGAGTAAAAACAGAGAGTAAAATAGGTGGCGTCGCCCGGACTCGAACCGGAGACCTTCAGTGTGTTAGACTGACGTGATAACCAACTACACCACGACACCTTGTTGAAAAGATGTCTTCATTATATTTAGATATATCATATAGTGGTAATAGATGTTTTTTTAAGGATGACCTTTTGCCCGTACATTGCAAACTCCTGGAAGCGGCAACGATGCTGACCGTAGCTCTGAACGCGAATCTCCCTCCATTTTCATGCCGCCACTGCACCTCCTCCTCCTCCGCCTCCGCCTCTTTAGTGTTGTTGGTCCCTCCAACGTTCGGGACTCGTGTCTCCTATCGACGCTCGAGCCCGCCGCCGTCCAAATCGCTCTTCGCCGGCCCTCCCCTTCGTTCCCTCGTCCCTCCTTCGCCGCGGTTCCGAGGCGCCCGCTTCGACGTTCGTGTCGTTCCGGGGCGGAGGCACGGCGGGTTTAGGGTCGGCGCCTCGCGGAGGCGCAGGAAAGGCGGCAACTTGGAGGCGGACGGTCTGGAGAGGAGTGGTAAAGTAATGGGATATGGTGATGATGATCATGATGATTACGATGATAATGAGGAGGAGGAGGAGGAAGAGGACGAGGACGAGGACGAGGAAGGGATGTATTCGCCGTTTGAGAAGATGACCAGGTGGCACGAGAACAAGCCGCCTGGGTTTGGGGTTGGGAAAGTGTACGACACTTCTCTTGAGGACAAGCTGCTCGAGGAAATGCACCAGAGTCGGGTGGCTCAGGCTGCTAACATCAATAAGCTCAACAATCCCGTCACGCCCACCCCTCCCGGGAAAGACGAGCCACGCCTCAAAGGTTAGGCCTTGATCGGTAATTTTTTTTCTTTTGTTTTGGACAACCTTAAATTGTACGTGGTTTTTTTTTCCTTTATCTTGTTCTTACACTCACTTTGACTTTACACTTCTGTCATAGAACATGGATAGATAGCCTTGAATGATCTAATTGCTGCTAGATTAGAGGATAGCATATCTGCCTCCTCCTTTTCATGTGACAAGTTGATATAGTTGCTTGTCATCTGATGAGACCCTTTAGCCCAGAAATGCAATGGGACTCAGGTCAGGGGTGCGTTTACCTATGTGTGTAGAAATGTCGGGGAAAATCGAAGTCTTAGGTAGTAAAGAAAAGCACGGGCTTTTCGAGAAATCAGGAGCTCTTTTCACCGTGCTCTCGGGAATTATGGTGTTAGTCGCCGCTTGATTTGAGCTGCACAACTTGAAGAGTAGGTAATGGTCCTGTTGCACCTTGTCGATTTGGTTGCTATTGTAGGACACTCGGTGGACTTTGTCAATGTAGAACAGGTGTCTCTCTCTCGCTCTCTATTCAGATTGTGGAATTGGTCACTTCACCTTGATGTAATTGGCCCATAGGACTCTTTATCCATCCTGCATGTATCAAGTTTCTGCCTTTGTTGGTTCTGGTGCAGAATACAATTTAGTTAGTGGTCTTACATTCCATTGATAGTTGAAACAGGTTTTTGTAGCTTGATGTCTTCTCTAGTATAGTGTTGCATCTCATTTGAATCTCATTTCCAACGTTTTTGAGTAATTCAGTGGCAGAGGCACTTCCAAGCGGAATTCCTGTTCGTGTGGCCAACCTCCCTAAGAAGAAGAATATCCATAGAGATCTAAGATTGGCTTTTAAAGAAGTTGATGGAATCACCGGTATTCATCCAGTCGTCTCTGGAAACAAGAAAACAAGAGATCCTGTCTGCACGGGCTTCGCACTTGTATATTTTAAGTCTGAGGAGCATGCAATGAGGTACTAATTTTACTGGGAAGGGAATAGACTGAACAAGAGAGTCGTTTCAGCCACAGAAATCTATAGAGTAATAGCCTGCTTTGTATGAGTTGTGGAGCTATAATTCATTGAAATACCCTTTCCTATTTATCGTTAAACTACACCAGGGTTAATTGTGGTTTTTTTAGTAGAATTCCAAGAAAACCATATAGGCTGAATTCAGTTTTCCTCGTTTAAGTTTGTTTTTGGGTGCTATTGGTCGGTAACAATGCATGTGGCAGACTGCTTTCTAGCAGTCCATTGTTTGTTTCCCTTTTGCATGCTGAATGTCTCTTTTCTTGCCAGTTTTGTCCAGACATTTTCTCGGCGGAGCTTAACATTTGGTAAGGTTCAGAAGCAGATCAAATGCGAGATGATGACTTCACGTCTCCCTGTTCATGCAAATGCAGAATTGGCCAGTAACACCCTTGTGACTTCTCAAATCAGCATGCCTAATATGGAAGGGGAGCCAGATTTGCATGCTGACATCTACGAGCCTACTTCGGGTTCTTTGGAGGATCTCACTTCTGAAAAGGAGAATGACTGGAATGATGAGATCAAAATAGATGAATATGAAACTAGAGAGGATACAGAGACTTTTGATATGTCAGATTTTGAGACTTTCGACACCTTAGAATCAGGGACAAAGATTGCCACTGCTTCATCTTTGACCGAGCAGCAGGGAGGGAAAGCAACACTCACCAGAGTCGCCCCAAAACAAAAGAAACCACGGCCAAATCCCAAAAAGCCTGCTGGCAAAGGGAAAGCAGAGAAGGTTTTGAAGCTAGAAGTCCCGGGATCTGCTAAACGGTAATTTCCTGCATGCTGCAGTACAGTGAAGATGAGTTTATGATTTTGTTATTGTGTTGCCGGGTAATATAAATGGTTCTACCAACTCGACGATGCAGGTTAAAGATCCAGGAGAAGGCCGTGCTAACCGGTGTTTTGTCTAAATACGGAGGAAAAGTTGCTTTAACCTCAAACGACACTTCATTAGGTTAAATTGTCTTATGGATGCCCAGAGGGGGAAAATTATTCCGTCCTGCATGAAGAAGATTGATAAATGGCGAGTTATGTTTTCTTCTTTCGGCCTTTACTTTTTCTGTTTACACTTGGTTGCTATCCCTCTCCAGGGAAAATCCTAGTCTCACAATATAAACCAAGTGCAGCAAGGTGACCATTTGAGCTCCGGTTATGGTAGTCCTGTTTGCGAGAGTCCCCATCTTTGCTAATTGCAACTTCCATCCTCATTAGGAAGAATTTTGATATGTCCATTAGAGGTGTCAAAATAGATGAAAAATCCACTTTTTTTTTAACTTATATCGAATGCGGATTAGGTTGTATATGGGTTAGCTAAAAATTAAAGAATGTGTTGTTAGAGTAGCAAAGTCTAATTAGATACTGATTATAATAGGTCTGGGTTATATTTAAAGAAAAAACAAGTTCAAAGAGTGAAAAAACGACGGATTTAGAAAATATAATCACCTCATGGAGGTTGACTAAAGACGGTGACAACTAGATATGAATCTGTGTCACTTAAACTCGATCGGGAAAAAGAGTATGCTACTTAGGCTCCGTTCGTTTGGCGAAAAATATTCTCCTTTTGGAGAATATTTTCCCGGAAATCATTTTCATGGAAAATGTTTTGAAAATGTTTTCCCGGAACATAATTTTCCGGTGTTCGGTGATCAATATGAAAAAGTTTCGGAAAATATTTTTCGCCGGCGGCGGTCGGCGGCGGGGACCGGCGACCGGCGGTGGGGACCGGCGTCGGGTGACCGGCGGCGGCGGGCGAACGGCGGCGGCGGCGGCGGCGGCCGGCGACCGGCGGCGGAGGCCGCGCGATCGGCGGCGGCCGGCGGGCGACCGGGCCGCGGCGGCCGGCGACCGGCGGCGGTGGCGGCCGGCGACCTTAGTGAAGAAAAAGAAGAAGAAGCTCCGAAAAATGATTTCCGCTTTTGAAGAAGCGAAAGTCATTTTCCATAGACTTAGGCTATTTTGTGAGGGGGGGAAGGAAAATATTTTCCCACGGAAAACGTTTTCCGCCCCCCGAACAACCGGAAAATCCGGAAAATATTTTTCGAGAGAATATTTTTCGCCAAACAAACGGAGCCTTAGGCGACTCAAGATATGCATCGACAGTAAGTCTAGGCACAAATCAAAAGAACAAATCATGTAATTCTTCCTTTCTAAATGTTCCCGTTCTTTTCATTGTCTATATTAATAGCGTGGTGGTTTCTTTATCTTTTCTTTTGTTTAGGGAAAAGTACCAAAAAAGTCCTAAATTTATTGCGTTGGTACCAATTCAGTCCTAAACTTTTTAATTTGATCAATTTAGTCTTAAATCTTTTCATATTGGTACCAATTCAGTCCATCCGGCCAATTTAGGCCGGAAATCGTTGATGTGGACGCTGGCGGTCCTATGTGGCATTGTCGGCGCTTACGTGGATAAAATTTATAATTTTATAATGATGTTTTCAAATTTTTTATATTTTTTTCTCTTTTTTTTTCCCAGAAGTGGTTGGCCGTCGAGCCAACCATCGCCGGCCAGGGAAATTGTCAAATCAGTCCTAAACCTATTGTACGGCGGCCAATTCAGTCCTAAACCTTTCTAGCTCTTACCAATTCAGTCCTTATGGCCAATTTTGGCCGGCCGGCGCTGACGTGGCCGCCAGCCGGCACCGGCCGTCCGGCCAACGCTGACGTGGCAATTTTTTTATTATTTTTTCAATTTTTTAATCTTGTTTTTCTGATTTCTTCCTCTGGCTGGTCCGGCGACTGGCCAGAGGGGAGGGCCGGCGAGGTCGACCTCGCCGGCCTCGTCGCTGCTGAGGCGAGGCCGACCTCACCGTCGCCTGGTTCGCGACGGCGAGGTCGAGCCTTGCCCAGATCTGGCGAGGCTCGACCTCGCGACCCCAGCGACGGCGAGGTCGGCCTCGGCTGGCCTGGGCTGGCCTCGCCGTCGCACGGTTCGCGACGGCGAGGTCGGCCTCGCCTTCTTGGGCCTTGCCTCGCCCGGCGGCGAGGCCGACCTCGCCCGGCTGCGCCGGGCCTCGCCTCGCCGTCGCGTGGCTCGCGACGGCGAGGTCGAGCCTCGCCGTCGCGACCCGGGCGTCGGCGAGGTCGGCCTTGCGGCTGCCGGGCCTCGCCTCGCCCGGCGGCGGCGAGGCCGACCTCACCGACGCTTGGGTCGCGACGGCGAGGGTCGGCCTCGCCGCCGCCGGGCGAGGTGAGGCCCGGTGGCGGCGAGGCCGACCTCGCCGTCGTCACGGGTCGCGATGGCGAGGTCGAGCCTCGCCAGATCTGGGCGAGGCTCGACCTCGCCGTCGCGAACCAGGCGACGGTGAGGTCGGTCTTGCCTCAGCAGCGGCGAGGTAGACCTCGCCGACCCTCCCCTCTGGCCGGCCGCCAGATCGGCCAGAGGAAGAAATTAGAAAAAAAGATTAAAAAATAATAAAAAATTGCCACGTCAGCGTTGGTCAGATGGCTGGCGGCTACGTCAGCGCCGGCCGGCAAAAATTGGCCGGAATGACTGAATTGGCAAGAATTAGAAAGGTTTAGGACTGAATTGGCCGCCGTACAATAGGTTTAGGACTGATTTGACAATTTTCCCATCGCCGGCCATAGGTGAGGGCGTTAGGCCCTCGTCCAGATCCAGGTGAGGGCTTCGCCGCCCTCGCTAGCCAACAGACAAGGGTTTCGGACCTTGTTTGGATTTGGGTGAGGGCTCGACGCCCTCACCTGTGGCGAGCGATGGTCGGCTCGCTAGCCAACCAGTTCTGGGAAAAAAAAAAGAGAAAAAAATATATAAAAACATTAAAAAAATCTAAAAATTATTATTAAAAAATTATAAATTTTGTCCATGTTAGCACCGACGTCCACGTCAGCGATTTTCGGTCTAAATTGGCCGGATGAACTGAATTGATACAAATATGAAAAGGTTTAGGACTAAATTGGTCCAATTGAAAAGTTTAGGACTGAATTGGTACCAATATAATAGGTTTAGGACTTTTTTGGTTCTTTTCCCCTTTTGTTTAAAAAATTATTCTCTCCAACCATCACATAAGCCCCGTTTGGTTCAGCTTTTCCAAAGAGCTTTCGGCCTCCAAAGCCTCTTGGGAAACTGTTGGTGTGTTTAGCAAACCTTCCTAAAGGGCTTTCAAGTGAAAGCTAGCATTGGGAAGGCTAAAAGCCCCAAAGTTGGTTTGTACCTAAATTTTTTTCTTTCCAAACTATCCTTACTAATTCTTTAATTTTTTGATTTTGCCCATTGTTGTTACTGTTCATCTTCTTTGCGCAAGGGCGGCCGGCTATAGTTGGCGAGGCCAGATTCAGTGAGGTCGCACAACTTCGGTGAGGGCCGCCTGAGGTCGCGTGACAGCCCAAGATGCGGTTGCTTGGGTCGCGCGACCTTAGGCCTCGTTGCTTGGGGTTGCGCGACCCCGATGAGGGCCGCCTGGGTCACACAACCCTCACCGGGGGTAACACGACCTCGGGCAACGGCAGCTAACTCGCAGGCGAAGGGATTTAAGTTAAAGCCATTTGCATTTCCCTAAAACTCATTTGCAAAGCTGAATCAAAACGGGGCCACAATGCCCTTATAAAAAAAAAATCATCAATAACTTGCGCGATGCCTTATTGACTACAGGTGAGGGGCTTGCGGTCCTTATCGGCCAAAAGGCGAGGGTGTCGGCCCTTGCTTGGATCTAGGCGAGGGCTCGATGCCTTCGGTGGCCAACGAGGGTTGTGGGCCCTCGCTTGTGGTCGACGATCTCGTCGTCTAGAATTGTAAAAGAAAATAAAAGAAAAGAAATTAATAAAAAACATTAATATTATTAAAAATTGTATACGTTCGGTCGTGCCACGTAGGACGGCTGGCGTCCATATTAGCGATTTCCGATCAAAATTAGCCGGATTAACTCAATTAGCAAAACGTGAAAAGATGTAAAACTCAATCGGTGAAATTAAAATGTTAAAAGCGAAATGAGATTAGAACTTTTTAAACAATTTTCCCGATTGCAATATAATCGCCCGGACCACCACCACAAGGACATCGGCTTGGGCTTTCAGCAGGCCCGGCCCAACCTATCGAAACCGAAGACCAAACTTGGACTCACCGTCGCTCGCTCAAACCCACAGACAAGAGCCGTCATTGCGGGGATCGGCCGGCGACAAAATCTCAAATTCAACAGCTGCAGATTTCTCTGTTCTGGTGATGCTCTGTTTCAAGGTCTTGCCTCGCTTTTCGCTTGATCCGGATCCGTGGAACTGGGAAATCAATCACTACGCCCCCATTGATTCCTCGAGTTCCTGATCGACTGGCCAATTTCATCACATCCCAGAACCTCGACCCCCGATAATCTTCTGGGCCCTCCCATGAATTGCTTGTCCCGCGTGCCTTCCTACACCGCGACGCTGTGTAGAAGAGCCACCCTTTTGATCGGCGGACGTTCTTTCGTCAAGTGTGGTGCTAATGCGCCCGCTTGGAGCCGAGCGTTCCGGAATGCTTCTCTCCGAAGTGTGGACTCGGAGTTCGTGCTCCGCAGATATGGTGTTCGATGCTATTCCTCTAAGAGAGGCAAGAGAGGCGGGTCCAAGGCGGCGAGCCCGGTCTCGAAGACGGTCGTCGATCCGGAGAAAGATTCCTTCTTTGTTGTGAGGAAAGGGGACGTCGTCGGCGTTTACAGGAGCTTCCTCGAATGCCAGGCTCAGCTTGGTTCATCGGTAATAACCATTTTGCCGCTTCGATCGCGCTAATGTTCAATGGATTCCTTTTCATTGGTTCTTTTTTCTTGGGTTGAGACTCTTGGGTTCATGTGCATCGCGTTTATTTTGCCGTTTAGTTTATTCAGCTGTTCGTTTTTTATTTGTCTGAAGACACCGAATGCCATAAGCTGTGTTAGAGAAGTGGACGATCGAAGTGTCATAGTCAGACAATGTGATCGTGATGCTCTTCCCCTCGGTTTCTTCTGTTCTTGCTTTTTATGCACTCAAGCTTAGGTGGTTCATGCTTTCTATAGTGTGATGACGACTTTCAGTGAGGCATTTTACCTGTTGAGTTGTGCTAATCTCATGATATGCAATGAAAATTTCGTTGTGAAATGCTTATGACTTTTTGCTCGGTTTCTGTTAGTTCAAATGATCTGGCTGACAAATGCCAGCATAATATGTAGCTGTTGAGATTATGTCTCAAAACTACCCGGTAAATAATGCTTAAGAAATTTTGACGCGTCTATTGGTGCTAGTTTTGAACTCACGATTTTTTTCTTTTTCATGACAGGTCTGTGATCCTCCTGTCAGTGTTTTCAAAGGCTATAATATGTCTACAGACTCTGAGAATTATCTTGCCTCTCGTGGGCTTAAAGATGCTATCTACACTATCAATGTTGCTGATTTGAAGGATGATCTTTTTGGAATGCTTACACCTTGTCCTCTTCAGGTGAGATAGTCTTGCTTGGTGAAGTTGCTAATAGAGTATGTTTGCCCGTAGTTTTTAATTAATCTCACTTTATGGCTTTTTGTACCACTTAGAGATATAGCTTTTTCTGTCACCCAGCCAAAAGAAAACTATAAGCGTAAACGTCATGCAATTTTCTATGCATTCTGAGGTACTGAAGGAATTTTTGCGTTCTGTCTTTATACCTCCTGAAGGAGCCCTCATGTCATTGTTAAAGAACAATGAACTATATCACTTTAAAGAGCATACTTGAGAGTAAATTAATCTTGCCCTCCCTTAACTCTCTGATTGTGTTTAGCCCCGAGACCATGGGACTGTCAGCAATTGAAGGGGTAATGACACTAAGAATATGTTTGTTTCGCGGAAAATGAATGATTTGGAAAATATTTTTCTAAAAATGATCGCTTTGCTTGAAATTATTAGTCAATGAAATAAGTTTGTTTTTTGACAACAATTTATGACTAAAAATTTTCGTGGATGATGATAATATTTTTCGTTTGTTCATTTTTGTTAACGATACAATCGATCATTTTTAGGAAAATGTTTTCCAAATCAGTTCATTTTTCGCAAAACAAACAAAGCCTAATAGTCTTTGAAGTTTGCTCATTGTTTAATGTCATATGTACATTTCTTTTTTGTTCAATGTCATCCCTGAACTTTTCAAAATGGTTCAATGTGGTCATTCCATTAAGATCGTCGACAAAATCCGTTGATGTGGACGTAATATTCTTTATAATTTTAACTTATCACTATTTTTATTCAATTTCGTTCCCGTACTTTGTTTATTTGTTCAAGTTAGTCCCAAAACCATTCTTTTATTCTCTCTCAATATTGCACCGGATTTATTCCCAACACAAAATGTTTATTAATTATGTCAGGGCATTTAAATCCAAACATGATATTTTAATTAAATGGATTACACAACACAAAACATTTAAAACATGAATTCTTATATGTAAAAATGTTTTCTTGTGTTTACGTATTGTTAGAATGTCTATGCATGTCATGTTAACACAAGGAACAATTCAAATTGTTCAATTAAATGAGTACAAGCACGTCATAAATAGATTAAAGGGTCAATTTATACCTGACGAGTTTATAATCATTATGGTTAAGCTTATGCGAACTTATTAACACGTGTAGTGTGTATATTTTGTCAATGGGTTGTGTTGAAAATTACTAGTTTAGGATAAGGGTCATTGAGGTCTGTTTTGTAGAAGATTTGATGACGTTCTCCATACCTAAGCTAAGGTTGATAGAGAGAAAAAAATTAAAATATAGTAGTTTAAGTTAGAAATTGAACAAAAAACAAGTCAGTAATTTTAACGGCCACATCAGCAAATTTCATTCAATCTTTATTGGAAGGACCACATTGAACGAAAACTAAAAGTTAAGAGACGACATTGAAAAGAAAAAGGTCTAGAGGCGACTTTAAATAATGAGGAAAAGTTCGAGAACTATCGGTATTGAATGGAGACTGGAGGCAAATTGAAAACGTGCTAGAAGTAGGTATGTCTGGGTGGATTGGTGCGGCAATCAATTAAGCATGAGGTAGATGTGTAAGGGTCACAAGTTACACATGTAGGTGACAATGCATGCTTTCCAGGATCATTTTTTCGTTCTCCCCCAATGAAGTTTTTGTTGAGTGATGATATCATAAGTAGTGTCTTTCTGTTGATAATTCATGTCGTTGAAATTTTTGTCATCTGAGGTGGGTTGAGATCTATTACTGATCAAATTGCTTTTGGTCAGGAGCCTGCTGCATACACAGGCGAAGATACTAAGACTAATGGCCCCAAAGAGACATCCCATGATGCATTGGTAGGTAGATGTATTCAGTACATTGATGTGCTTTCTTACTTCTGCATAAATCTTTGGGTTTGCTCGAAATTATGAAAATTTCATATACAGCACTCAGGGTTAGGGGCCATAATCTGAATATGGGTTGCTATTAGGGAGAGAACCTAGCATAGTTTCTCTCCACTGTTGACTCACTATAATTATTTGGATAATAGGGGTTTGTGATTCGTAGGAAATCTTTGTCCTTCTCTGCTTTTCTTTCTGGCTTCTTAAAATGGTCCTTGCAATCTAGCCAGGTAAGTTCACTCTGTAACTGTCTCCTTCTTTCAGGAGGAAGAAGTTTCTGTGACCATTTCGACCGATCCATCTGTAAAGCATGTCAGCTCCATTCTCAAAGCTGAGGGGGCGCCATTATCTTTAAAATGTGTGAGTACTTGTTCTGATGCAACGTGTATAATTTATTCTTTGAGGGACATACTTATTAATGTTTCTGTGCTGAGCCCATCACATTCGTGAAGCTAAATTTGTTTTCATTTTAGTTTGGTCTATCAAAATGGTGATCAAATCTAATCACTTTTTAAAATGTGTTAGTACTTGTACTGATGCAACGTAAAGGTAAAATCATTCATAATAATGTCTTTCGCTAACAAAAATGAAAGAATAAGTGGCAACATTTGCAAGACATGATGATGGTTTCTGTATGCAGAACTCCTGTATTCTTGAATTCGATGGTTCATCAAAAGGTAATCCTGGGATAGCTGGGGCAGGAGCTGTATTGCGAGCAGACGATGGAAGCGTGGTATACATTTAGCTTGTTTACATAATTTTGCTCATTGCTAATGCCTCTCTGACTTTGTATCTTCATACAGATATGTGTATTACGTGAAGGTGTGGGTACAGCCACAAATAACGTTGCTGAATATCGAGCTGTTATCTTAGGACTGAGGTATGCCCTGGAGAAGGGGTGTAGAAGCATTCGTGTTCGAGGCGACTCCAAACTTGTCTGCATGCAGGTTGCTATCCTTCAAAATCCATACATCATGCAATATTATCATATTCATATGACACCTAAGTCATTAATATTCTGGATGTACTCCGAATCCTTTAAGACAAGTTGGGATCTCAATTGGTTTCTCAAATTATGCCTGTTCTAAGTTCCAATAGGTTGTCCTTCTGAATCTCTGAGTAATTTCGTGGCATATTGGACTCCTGTGTCAGAACGACACCAAGGAGTGACATGCCCTAAAATTCTAGAATTTGATAGTTTCTCTGGTAGCGCATGAAAATTTATGTGGCAATATGCATGATTCAGAGTCAAAGTAACTCACCATAGTCATAGGCTCTGTTATTATCGTTCTTTATTTATTTGGGTCTTAAATAATGTACCTGATGTTGATGCTCCAGGTATCTTTTTCTTTATGTTATGTACTTACAATAACCGGTGTAATTAAGCTTCCAATCACTCTCTTAATGTAACAGATTGGGATTTGGGATTTGTTGCTTTTCTGCTTGCATGTGCTTCTGTTTTATTGCCCTTGTTATTCAGCATATTGGTCGGCAAATCCTGGATGACAGGTTCAAGGTTTATGGAAAGTAAGACACAAGAAAATGTCCGAGTTGTTTCAAGAGGTCAAAAGATTGAAGGAGAACTTTCTCTCATTTGAGATCAGCCATGTTCTCAGGGTAACTAATTTTGCTTTTGCATCTTGTAGTTAAGTTCATTCCTCATCTTCTTCGACGCCATTTGCTTATGAATTTTATATGGCACACAAGCTATGTGTCTGTTTTTTCACACAATTTAAATTTATTATCAGCAATTTGGGTGCTTAATCATTTCCTAGACTGTGAATATCATATCAATGGTGATGGAAGTGGCTTATGTAAAACAATAGTTACGCATCCTTTAATCTAAGATGAACTTTTGCCTTATGGATTTACATACCGACTTTTCACAGAATCGATCTGCAATATGCTTTTGCAAAAGGTGATCTACTTGCCACCTAAGATGAAGCCATTTCTTTCAAGCCTGTTTGGTGTGGTTATACTTTTGGAGTTTTGTTCTTTTCTGCTATAATTGTGGGCTTTTGATTGGAAAAATTTCCTCTCTCTCTCTCTCTCTCAGTGCACCTTCTTTGCAGCTGCTTAAACTATGACTTGCATTTGAATTTTATTTACCTCATAGCCAAGATGCCAGAAATCCTTGGTAGAAAAAAAGGTTGCTGTTTCTCGTGCTCTATCGAAAAAGAGGTTGGAGTTTCTTGTTGTTTGTTACCTTGCCAGCTGCCTTGATAGTAATTTGAAGCAGAAAATCATTCCAAAAGGTCCTCATGTGTTGCCCATAACTACATCTTGAGATACATATCATGCAATGGTTACTTAGAATCGAGTATCATCAATTGCTGGTTTTTGCATTGCAAAAAACTATCATTATCTTGATTTTTTCTGCTTTTTACAAGGGCCTAAATTCTGAGGCTGATGCTCAAGCAAACAAGGCAATCCATCTTGCTGGTGAGATACTGGCTAACTCTCCTCTTAAAATTATTATGAGAATCTTTTAATCTGGCATGCCTCTTTTGCTGGTGCAGATGGTCAAGTTGAAGAGGAATGTGTAGAGCTGGTTCAGATGGCTTAGGACTACGAGCCATGTTGGGTATACATCTGGATAGAATTGGACTTTGCCATTTTGACGCGACTAGTTTTCTTACTATGTTTCCTTTCAGGTCTGTGACTCTGCAGGCGACACTTTTAGAAGGAGTTTGCCTCAAAACTCCTGTTTCAGGGCCGAATACATTGTGCCATAACATTCTGTCATTAAGGCGCGTAGATGCTTTGCCATCACGCGCTCGACACGGCATCAACAATCTGGGCAAGCACCAGATGAATCAGAACTAGCTTTATGAGTTGAAGAAGAAGAAGAAGAAGAAGAAGAAGAAGAAGAAAGAGAAGAAGAAGAAGTAGGAGGTAAAGAACAAGACGATGATGATGATGGAGGTAAGGATGGCATTTGATTGGGTATTACCACATTAATTGACAAAAAGCAAAACATTGCTTGATATTTCCCTCAAATTGTGATGCTGCTGATACAGGAACTGAACAGACGAAGTTCTCCGTCTTTATTTTTTGGTTCTCAAAGTAAATTGAAAGCTAATGACCTCGGCCTTGGGTGTCTTTATTTTTCTTGGGTTGTCCTCTCCAATTATGTCAAATTTTTCGTTCAAGCTTGGATTACTGATGTAAATGAGGATGCAACATGATCACTCGATCCGGACCGCCTCCCCCGATGACTACTCCCGTTCGCTTGATTCAGAGATGAATCACTATCTGATTGCGCAGGTTCCCCCATTAAAACCTTACCATGAGTAGTATGGTCTCTATTAAAAGAGAATCGCTTTGCTTATGCTCATCGATGCCCGCCATTTTATTCAGCTGGCGCCGTCAGTGAGCATCGGTCGGCATGTATCTTTGCTGCTAGCACCCCTTTAAACTCGCAACTCCTCGCTCTGCACCGTAAAAAATCATTCGTTTCCGCACCAAAAAAAGCATTTGGAGGGAAGACATTTTTCTATCAAGTACTGCCTAATTTGAACCTAGGCGGTCGGCGGGATATGTAGCTTAGCGGTTGTGGGAACCGAGGGAACCCGAATTCTCCCGAGAGCGAAAGAAGGATACGAGAGGACGGGAAGTGTCGCCCGACTTGAGTATACATCGTTTAGAATTTCACTAAATCAAGACAACTCCGAACTTATTCAAGCAACCTCGTAGCGCAACATCGAAACAAGTTAGCAGGTGGCGGACAAGACAGCAAACGCAGCATGATTCACCGACCGGTGTATATTCGTTAGAAAAGATCCCGAGTGGGAGCGTGGCAAATGGTTCAACATGCGAAGTGCACCGTCGTTTTCGTCAAGGAATGGGACTGGTCGTGATGATGGGCTCGTCCTTCGGTGTCCTCAATGGTGGCCCAGAAAAGACTTCGGACGCTAAGACGATCCACGCTAGCTCCACCAGGTATTCGATGGAAAGCCTGGTCTGCCGCACGAGCAGCGCGCGACCCGGGGAGGAACTTGGGAGCCAAGCAAGGCACGCCCTATGAATCCATGGCTTCGTCGACCGGTTCCGAAATGCGACCGCTCTTTCCGGAAACGACGATGATCTGAGTGAAGGGTCGGGGGAGCTCTGGTAGCTGGAAAACCCATGGCGGCAGTCCTGTCGAGAGTTGCTCGGAGCTTCGCCGTCGCCGGGGCGGCCCGATCTTCGCTTCCTCCGGCCGCCCCTTCTCCCTCCTCTTTGCTGCGCCGCTTCTCTTCGCCGCCCTCGCGCCGGGCCGGGGCCGCCGCGGTCGCCCGGTCCGGTGTCGCCGCCGACGTGGACGCGGAGGGGGACGAGGGCCTGGGCCTCCCCGCGGCCTCGGTGGTCAAGGCGGCGGCGGCGGATCCGACCGTGCTCCAGCCCCGCGTGGTGGTGTACGACGGCGTCTGCCATCTCTGCCACCGAGGTCCGAACATCGACACTTGTTTGCCTATTCATTCATAACCTTATGGAAATTCTCTCTTTTCTGGGGTTGCAGTTCAAAATGCGCGCCTTCTCTTTTTCCCAGCTTTCTCAAAATCCTGCTTTTTTTATTCCTTCGTGGAAATTGTATGCGTTGAATTACTCGCGAACCTCATCAAGAACTTGCACTTAAGGGGACTGATTGTCATCTTATCGCGAGTAATAGTATGTCGGCCTCGTGCTTCTGTTCTTGTTACCGTGTTGTTAATCGTGGGTAATGATGTTTTTTGTTCACAATGCCGATGAGTGTGGGAGGTTTTGTTGATCATCCGCTGAAACTTTGCCTGACGGATGCTGTTCAAGTGAGAGATTATTGACATGTTTGATCATCCCTTCAAGGAATGGCTTTTTGGGATTCTGTAGCAGTAGAACTACTCCTTGTGTAGTCTCATATGTTACTTAATTTGCATTCATCATAGTTGGTTATCCGTCGGCGTCACACTTTTTATATTGCATTTTCTTTCGATGGTTCTAACTGCCATTGGTTTGTCCTTCACCGATTCTTGGCGCTTGGCTTGGAGGCCTAGTTCAATGATTTTTTATAAGTTTCCTTTGTGTGTCTTGATTTTGGACTGTCAGGGGTGAAGTGGGTTATCAAAGCGGACAAACACAGGAAGATTAAATTCTGTTGCCTCCAATCCAAGGCTGCAGAACCATACATGAGACTCTGTGGTCTCGAACAAGAGGATGTCCTTCGTCGCTTTCTGTTCATTGAAGGGCCTGGATCATACCACATAGCATCTACAGGTTAGAGCCCTCTTCCTTTTTGGGTACACAATGTAGATTGACCTCTCCTGGTTGAGAGAGTTCTATGTGTGTTCTTATTTTCTTTTTTGAATGATTAGGTTCTTTGTGGGTGTTGAAAATTTCAATTTGCAATAATGATCACTGAGTAACGTAGTTGCTCGAGGTTTCTGGTGGGCAAGAGTTGCACATGCTAGGATCGCTTTTGGTGAGATGTGAGAAGGGCTAGCACTGAGCAGAGAGGAAGAGAGCAACACCATGAATGGTCACTCATCACTTCATATTTCACTTGCTAGCTTTCATCTTGGATCTTATTTATTTCGATTATTGCAGCCACTATGCTAGGATAAACATTCTAACTTCACTGGCTCAATATTGCTTGTGTTGATGGATTGTATTCATGGACACTTTCTTTCAAAGCCTTGAAGGCCAGAGAAGCAACAGCTGCATTCATTTTGAATTTTTGTCGGTCCTTTTGTCTATATACCAGTCTTGTTGGAGGTTCTTTTGTGGTTGTATCCTCGGTCATTCACCTTGGCCTCCCTTTTAGACTCCAGTCTATCACTTTCCACCTTGGATTCTTGATCGGTAACATCTCCATTTTAGTGTGCAAGTCCACACGTGTAGCTTTAATAGATGCATAGTCACTTGTAGATATGTGTTTCCCCTCTATCAAGATATTGAAATTTTCTCCATGCTTGGTCCCTTTGCATGGACAGTGTACTCTGGCGTGATATTGCTATGCAGAGTAAATAGATATGCTGTGGCTCCTGTCTGTCTCTGTCTGGTAGCGCATGTGTTCAACCATGGACGGGGAAGTTCAGGGTTCCATCTATAGAAGATGCTTGAGACATGGGATTCTATGAATTCCAAAAATTGTTTAAATTCTTTGATTTTCAGTACCTAATTCACTGTAGCTTGTGTTTTTGGTCCTGTTCAGGACATATCTCATGCTTTCACACAACATAAAGGATGTGAGGGACCATGAAAATTCTTATGAAATAGTTGGATTTAGGCTTTAACTCTACCAATCCAAAGCGAATTGGTTGCATTCCTAGAAAATTAGTTGTCCATGCGAGAACGTGGGCAAGAACTTCGTCTGTGAATTTCACATTTCTCTATGACTATAAATTGTTTAGTCGATATTTGCAGCTCCCCAAATGCATGCTGAATGACTAGAAGCTCATGGCTAATTCCTTTGATCTAACTATGATCATGCAGCTGCTTTAAAAGTGATGTCCTACTTGCCGCTGCCATACTCTGCTCTCAGCACACTACTGGTAGTACCAACACCAGTTAGGGATGCAGTATATGACTATGTTGCCAAAAGGCGATATGACTGGTTTGGGAAGGAAGAAGATTGCTTGGTTCTACGAGAGCAGGATATGCTCGAGCGCTTCATAGACAAGGATGAAATCTTGGATCGAAGTCGATCAGCTTTGTAAATACTTTTGCTTGCCTGGCATTTACTTCATATATAAGTTTCCCACTTGTAAATGGTTTCCGTGATCTAGTTCCTCTCTTGATTGAGTTTTGGGATGAAAGAACATGACATTGCAGGTCACGAAGTTAGTCTTAAACTTTTTTTCTTGTTGGAGTCATGAACAGTACAAGTAGCATCAGTTAATTTTAATCTTATATCATCTTTATCTATTCTATTATCTCCTTCCCCTAGTAGTTAATTTTAATTTTTGAGCCAAACTTTTCAAGCAACCTTAAAAGGTTGTTACACCCTCTTCCCCCTCTCTGAGCATCTTTCGTATGATCCCCCAGAAATTTAAACGGGAAACCTCTTGTTGCTTAGAGGATTACAGACCGTTTCTTTCTTACATCTTTCAATCGTGAATATGAACCTTAGACTATCAACTGTCCCACAATAAAAAAAAATGTTTCTCAAAAGATTGAGAATAAAATGAAAAGGGCATGAGCGAACGAGGAAATTGCCGAGTTGCTTTCCTCTTAAGAATGGAGGACGAATCGAATCATCTCAGATTTTGCTCCATGGTGTCTTACATCTCAATCTCAAGAACAGCTGAGACACAAACTACCTTCACCAGCCACTGCTTGGCCAACCTAAACTTCGAGGCTCACTCAATTTCTGTAACATCTCTCACTATAAAAAATGTTTTCTCAGAATAAACACTAGATACTAGCGAGACATGAAAAAGGCGGACCTAAATACTACAGAACCCTGGCTAAAGTTTTTATAAGGTTTGGCAACTCCATTTCAACTGCTATCCTCGCCATTCCATTCATTCCAGTCCTTGTCAACATGACCTTGAGCCCATTTGACTGCAGCGCGAGCAGCTTGTGGTCCTCCGGGAAGCCCTCGTTCGTTTATGGTATCAGCCATGTCGATGAAAGGGATGACCAACAAAGTCCCCGGTCCCCCATATTCAGAATGTAAGAAAGTACTGAAGATCTGCGGAAAAAGATCACATCTCGCATAAGTTATTGGCATCAATGCATTTATACACAAATCTACCAGCAATGGCATGACACATGAGGGATTTTTATTGTGCATACAATAAGTGAAAGTTTGATTTACATAGACTATTTTGGACATATGCCAGATAATTTGTATCTCAAAAAGTTTATTCTGATTCAAACATAGCTATCAAGAAACACGCAGGCTATGTACGAAATGAAAATCCACAAGAAAATCTCAACACGACACATGAAGGGTACACTAGTATAACAGGGAGTGTAGATATATACAAATTAATGTATGCCCGAAATTGGACCATATCAACTTTTGTAGATCACAGTCCAGTTAGAATTCCTATGTGCATCCAATTGTCAGGATATGAGATGCTTCGAATTAATTAGAAACAGAAAGACATCTTGTCCTTCTCTTTTAGAATGTCCAACCAAATGATTTAAACGGCAATTCATCCCATAGACTAAGCCATTAAAGGCTTTTTGATGGGATATATCCTAAACAGAATCAGAACAATCACACAGATAATAGAAAAATTGACACACGAGTTTACCCGAGTTTACCCAAGTTTACCCTAGAATAGGGCTACGTCCTACAAAGAGATTCCACTATGATATTTAGGTTTACAACCACAACCACTCGTCACAATGATTTCTCATACGAGTACAATATATAGGACTAAAAATGGGCCCAAAGCCCATCCGAATCCCTTTGATCCCACAACAAACGAGTCATCTTAAGATACAAGCCTAAAAGAAAAAACCCGATGTTGTTTCAGGGGCGCTGCCCCCGAGCCCGCATCCCCTGCCCGCTGTCCAGGCAGCGGGACCCTCGACATTCCATGCGTAGGGGTCACATGTTGTCGGTTCATACTTCAGTTTCCCTAAACTCACGTGAGTGTGCCTGGTATGAGAAACAAGGGTCCCCGAAGTATTCGCCAACTTCAACACTTTTATCTTCCAGATACATATTATGAAGAAAGAAACTAATTATAGAGGAGCAAACGGTGAGGAAGCTCTACTTTCACAAGAGTAAGTCATTGAAGAAAATCTTGTCAATAGTGCCAGTACAGCATGAAGATCTTTTTTTCTTCCTCAAGCCACGATCTTTCAAGAGGTAGCAAATCGGTTTCTACACTGCAACCTATAGATAGTTTGTCAAAGTAGAATTTGAGACCATACGAACTGAAGATGAAATGAAAAGTTCACGTGAATAACCCGTAAGGCTTGACCCCCGAAATACCGATCCACCTAACTTGAGCGACCAATGTCAAACAAATCTGTTGCCTCCGCGCCACAGAGGAAAGATGCAAATGAAGGGCTCAATCTATGAGACTGTACCTCTATACAGTGCCTCCATAGTAGAAACTTAGGCACTTAGACAACAAGCCATTCGAGTAACAATTGACCTCAGCTAATAAATACATTAGTTACCTAAGAGATTAAGAAGACAAAGTAAATTATATCCGTGCAAACATCTACAAATTCAGTCATACCAACATGCACCAGCACAAACAACTTAACTGACCCAGATCAGAAGGAAACGTTCTTCTTCCTCAGAAACCGTTAAGATAATCGGAAGAGCGAGAATGCAGGGCCATACTTGTTCAACATCAATATCCAAAAAAATCTCAATAGAGAAATCATATGGCTCTAGTCCAAGATAATAGGAGCTTCAGAAGATAACGAGCAGGAGTTAAGCTTGACCTCGGTGCAGATTCCCACGACTTCGTCGATGGAATCGCCGAACAGATCCTTTTTCGAGAGCTTCGTCAGCAGGTGGGTCCTGAATTTCTCCGTCTCCTGAGAAAATCCATGTCACAAACACAAACCCGGCCTTAAGCACTCCAAACATTAAAAAAAAAAAAAAGCACCCAAATGACGACAAGGAAGAAGAAGGAGAAGTCGGGAAGGGCTAAAGCAGAGTCGAACTCACGGCATCGGCGAATTCGGGAATTGGGTCGGGGAATTTGTACTCGGCGGCTCTGCAGATGTGGCTGGCGTGATGAAGCTTCGACGCGAGGTGACTGAAGGAAGGGGAGCTTCGGGCTCTGCGCTCGCTTGTGGAGCGTGCGTGCGACGAGCTTGAAGAGAACACTCTCGAAGATGGAGGAGGAGGAGGAGGAGGAGGAAGAGGAGAGCGAAGTGTAGAGGAGGAGGAGGAGAGGGAGAATGGGAATTGCGATAATGGCGGAGGAGAGACGACGGTCCAGAGCAGCATCATCGTCTCCGTTTCTTCTCACTTTCGTGTTCTATCCCACTGAGAAACCAGACCGCAGGGTTTTAGCAAACCCCCCACCAAGGGGTCTCATGTGGTCTAAATAGGCTCCGGCTTCGGAAAAAATAAAAAAATTAGATTCCGTTTTTTTCACAAAAAAATATTATATTTAAATAGTATTGATGGAAATAATTAATTAATGTAAAATATTTTTATTATTGATTTATGGATGATTGACAATTTTTGTAGTGATAAAAAGATCGTTTTTAAAAAAATATTTTCTAAATCATTTATTTTTCGCAAAGAAAACGGAGATTTAGTCTTAAATAAGAACTCCACCTCACTGCCGGGCCATATCTTCTCTAGCCGGCTGGCATGTGCGACTCTGGTGCTTATACCGGCAACAACATCATGGAGCCAAGAACGACATATCTTCTCTAGCCGACTGGCATG
This sequence comes from Syzygium oleosum, assembly GCF_021117445.2. Taxonomy (NCBI): domain Eukaryota; kingdom Viridiplantae; phylum Streptophyta; class Magnoliopsida; order Myrtales; family Myrtaceae; genus Syzygium; species Syzygium oleosum. The sequence continues at coordinate 11,635,585 of NW_026607487.1, forward strand.
TGCGACTCATGTGCTTATACCGGCGACCACATCATGGAGCCAAGAATGACGCACACGATCAAAACAAAGAAACTTCATCAATGATATTACACGAGAAATTGCCCTTAGAAGACCCTTGGAGAACCCTTTGAATTTGGGTCAAAAAAGAAAATTTCGAACAAAGTTACTCCTATGTTGCCATTGGAATAAGCACATGAGTTGCATGTGCAAGTTGGCCGGCCAAAGATTTGTTGATCGGCGAATTAAATTGGCCACTTTATGCTCTTATTTGATATACTGTTCACTCTAGACCCATTTTTGCGAAAACGGCTCCACTTCAGAGTGAGTTACCTACTTTATGCCCTTATTTGAGATTAAGTTGACTGCTTTATGCCCTTATTTAAAACAAAATCCATTATAAAGCATCTTTTGAGAGACCCATTTTACACTTATTTGAAATTTTTCATTACATTAGACAAAACTAGACATTTGTTCATGAACTTTCAACTATTACGCAAAACCTCTAAACTTTCATTTTATTACGGTTCTTAAACCTGTTATTTAAGGGATAAAAGTATGTTTTCCTCTCATTTGAAAAGCTTTTTCACTCTTAATTCTGTAACAAAATAAAAAATATCGACAATAGGAGAGACCTAAATTAAATGAAATACTAATAGTAGAAAAACTAAATATCACTAATAATATTAAACAGTAAAAATTCGTGAAAATTTAATATATGTAGCTACTTTAATAGAACTGAATAACATAAATCAAGAAAATAATAAATATAACTTAAATAAAAAGGAAAAAAAAGCATCACCAATAAAAAGATCAATAAAAAAATTGATTATCATTATGCATATTTAAAGAGTCAACGAATATACTCCTTCACTCCTTGACAAAGTAACCTCCAAATTATCAAGTTCAAGAGAACTCTAGCAGCGCGATGAACATTCTGTGCAATCGAAATGGAAGACAGAAATTATAGTTTCATTCCAGTCCATCCAAAACTTTTATTTACGACTTGAGAGCAAGAAATCAGGGAAATTTCGGATTGACATGAAATCCAGTAATCACTCCTTGGCTGTACAACTAAGCAAAGTTTTCATGTCAATCCTTCTATTTACACCTCTCCCTCTCAATCCTTTCGGCCTCGGCATCCTATATATATATATATATATATACAGCCGAAGAACGACCATCTAACTTATAAGTTTCTTTCATGAGGTTCCAGCCAAGGGAAACCCAGGAAATCAAAAACCTCCCTCTCTGTATACAGCTTTATGCTTGTGCTTCCCTTTGAACCCTGCAGTAGAGAAAGGCATGCCATGCATGAGGAACCATTGAGGAAATCGCGAAGCACCATATGAGGGCACAAGGGCTAAGCCATTACCCATTTTCCGCCTGAACCATGAGTTGCAGGAAAGAGTCCAGTGTCATCGAGTCTAAATCCCTTAGACTCTGCCAGCAACCTCAACCTGCACCAGAATATGAATCAAAGAGCAGGCATCTTTGTACCGAGTGGAATCAAGAGTGTGCTGTTTATATAAAGCAAATGGCATATTTCTCTATGATCACATCATCGTATCAGCGTCAAATGCTTTAAGATTCTTTGGCTGTGCATGAACTGATCAGAGAGATGACTTCTAGCGCTTGTTCAAGATGGAAAGTTTATTTGTGCGGTAATCATGAACAGAGGTTTAAATGTGTACTGGTTCAACCGAGTGCAAGTCCAGCTTCTAATCAAGTTTTTTATCAGTTTAACCGGGTAGCAGAAACCAATCCAATTGATCAATGATACAGTTATAGAAACATTGGTCAACCGTGGATCACTAATCTTGAATTACTTGACTGCTTGAAAACTGTTGGGATCACTTTAAAGAAACTTTATAAGAGTTTGACGTTAATCCAGGAGTACAGTAGATGTTCCTCTTCAAATGTAAATCCAACTAGTTTGTGCTTGCTGTCATACGGGCAATAGTAAAAGCCTCTATCGTCTCAACAGCTCTTCAATAAGCTACAGGGACATCCTTACAAGATTCAAAAGCTCGGCTCAATTAATGTTCCTTTCTCAGCTAAGTTTTCACAAGTAGTAGATTTCAAAAACTCAGAGATCAAGTATTGCATCTTCCTGAATTGCTGAACATACCTCCTGTTTAAGACGTCATTCCCAGTCCAAGCTATCAGTCCAAATGCATATATCTCCCGGGGAAATACCTAAATAAGTGAACAAAAGTTCCTACTAAGAGTATGCTAGAGGATATTGAAGCTCAGATTAAACCTGAAGCCATGGTGAAGCGAAGAATTTCAGACGACAGAAGATTATAAATGAAAAGGAAGGGAGGGGTTCAACCCAGATAAAGTGTCGGACAATCCTTTCATCCCTCACAAAGTGGCACTCTGGAACAACTGAGTCGCATATGAGGCAGGACATTAAACATGGCCGAGCAGTAACTTGAGTGCCTCATATGTTCTTGATCTTCTATTCTAAATAATTATCTCAGACCTCAAGGGATACATGGAAATCAGAGTCAACATTAGTCAAGTACCTTTAAATCTATTCGATGACGCAGCTCTCTTCCAGGATAGGTGCAAAGACCAAAATATGTATCAACACCTGAGTCAGCACCCTGCCAAGATTACTTATTAAGAATATGAGGAGCATGATGTTGTAAGAAGAAAAGAAATAGTACCTGAAGAAAGTATGAAGGCAGATGGTGCAGAAGACATGTCATCAATTATGAAAAATAAAAGATAAGCTAGGACAAAGAAATAAATCACAAATGTGGAAGCATCACTTATGTCCGTAAAGTTCGGCCAAGAAAGTCCATTTGCTCTACTTAATTTTTCCTCTTGATCAAAATTCTCTCCCTAACAATCACAATATCGAAGCAGTAATTGTTGTCTATTTTCTTCATAATCCTAAAACAAGAATTCAACCAAAGATGGAAAAATGCTTCAGACTGTTTTCAGTTAGGGTACTAATTATATGCAAAATGCAGTTACAGAAGGCATAAAATTCCATCATTTTTATATGCTTCAGACCGTTTTTAATTAGGATACAACTTAAATCACGGAAACAAGATACCAATTAACTTAACTTCATATGATTAGCATTTATTATATGCCTCAGAATTCAGCCTTCTATGATTAGCATCTACAATTAGCTTAACTTATCCAAGGTCTAGCACCAACTAGCATGTGTGGACTATTTCGAACAAACTTACCTCCTCACTGTGAGTGCTAAAAATCAAATCCTCTCTAAGAAACCCCATATCCTTTAAATGCTTCACGTACTTCTTTAGAAAACCTCTGTGACTGGAGACAAAGAAAATCAGATCAGCTTTCAGAAACAAAGCCAGAATTATACCTATCACAGAGCATGACAGCAAGCACAATTACGCAACAGTAAACAATCAAAAGAGAGAACTTGACAGTTGAATTTCAAGCAATCACCTTCGTCAGTTGACAGACTAAATACAAGCTATCCCTATCATGAGCAATGACTAATAAGATGATGGTTCTGTCAACTTGTAACAACAACCTAAAACAAACATATCTCAATTGACTTGTAAGAAATAAATATTTGGGTTCTTGAGAAACAGAGTAAGGTTCTGCTTTTTTCAAAACACTCGAGGACACAATTTCATTGAGTGTTCTTTCTACACCGTCACAGAAAGGCAGGGGAGAACTTTGACATTTCAGTGACTATTAGTTACCATAAGTTCAACAACATACAAATAAGTAAATCAACAGAGAATGTTTTCTGCAACCCTCAACCTGTAATAAGTTTAACCAGATACAAAATTATTCTTGATTTGTTGAGATGTGGAAACATGCAAAGTCCGTAGCAAACCCAAGTGACCTATAATTTAATACCTCTTTCCATCTGGATGAGTAATCACAACATCCAAGTCGCCACAAGAAGCTTTCCCACGTCTATAGGATCCTCCGCACACAACAATCACCTTAAAGTATTATACAAGTTAAATACAAATATCAATTTCTGCCTATAGCTTTTGTCAAGTACAAATGTGTTGTAAGACATCTTCCAGTAAAACAATGAACCTGCAGTGCAACTAGGTTTGGCACAAAACAAAATATGTACAAGTTCCCACCGATCGAGTACACGTGCTGCATGAGATAAAATATTAATATAACTAGAAAATGCTCATGCGATGATGCATAGGTAAGCAAATAGCAATTTCATTATTAGAAGTGGAAAATATGTTAGTCCCAAAAACAGGTAACTGTAAGAGGGTTGAATTGGTTAAAATAAATTTTATCACTTTTTCTGGGCTAGTGATAGGGAATCCAAGGCTATGCAAGCAGCCAATAATCCCCATTGGTTGTGGCAGTGCCCACGTCTCAGACAGCTGGTAATTATAAAAAGTCACAGGTTTTTTTCTCCTGGAGCTAGTCTAAGAGAATGCGCTAAACATGATGCTTCAAAATCAGGCCTTGAGCAACAAAGGTTAGGACGCTTACCACTTGGGCAACCCTTTGAAGTTCAAAATAAATTTTATTTACAACTAGTTGAGCACAACAAAAGCAAAATTGTTCAATGAGCTCATTATATATGGAGAATAGATAAAATGAATCTAGGTCTCTTACATAGTCACATTGTACGATATACGTTCCAAATATACTATAAGGTGCATATCACCTACTTAGCTAGATTGCAAATAATAACAAAGAAAATCAAATTAAGATCTCTTGCCCAGATAATATGATGAGAAGAGTTGCAAATAACAATATCGTAACAAGAGTGTCCTATGTTAGGCTTCTGTAATAGACAAACTTTATGTGGTTGGTTTTAACTTTGATTGTTCAATTCTTTCTGTCAAAAGGAAATATTGAATCATTGATTGCAAAGTAACATTAGATTCACTATTGACATATGACTGACTATACATCATATATATTTTAAGCTTTTATTTTATGGTAGATTGTGTTTGTTATATTCAGCAATGAAAAGAACCTATCCAATATGAAGTATTGCATTAATAAGCAGGCAAAAGTCATTATATGCACATGTCTGACATTTTTATAATGTGGTTGGCCGAGTAACCTATTAGGTACTGTGGAAGTCGGGTGGTATTGAATTATTATGTTTGGGAAATGGAGCAAAATTGGGGGAAATGAAAGTCTGGACAAAAAATGATGAAAATTTCAAATTTTTTAAAGGGAAGGAGAGGACGAAAATTTTAAATTTTTGTCTATTTTCTCCCCAAATTTTCCTCACCCCCTCCTCCCAACCATGGCATATAATATTCATGCATAATTTGTTAACCAAACATGTTAAGTATGTATCCAAATCACATACTTGGTTGAAAGGTGTCAGTGGCACAAATCATACCAAATTAGCAACATGACAAGTATTTTTTACGAGTCCGTATAAGTACATGCTTAGCTCAGAGAAGAGGTAAAATGCTGAAAGGTGTCAAAAATTACATGAACTTGAATGATGTGATAATTTTTTTATATACATAGTATGCACGTGCCGAGATGTATATATATCTATTGGCTCACATGCACGGATTTGAAAAAATAAAAGCTCCTTAAACCTTATTAATGGGGAAATATTGGAATAAAAAAGGAGGAAAAGGCTAACAAACTACTCCATTTACCTCATCACCCATTACATACCGCGTAAATGAACACATATTCTCATGCTAGTCTCTTGATATTATTCAATCGTGAATTGATAGTAAGAAATCCAATCTTAATGTACTTAGACTGGTTCGGTAGGATGCCTCCGACATCAATCACTCTGCCACATAGTCTAACTGTTCACCAGTTCATTTGCTTCATTAAATCTAATCATATGAAGAACACAGGTATAACATGGCAAAGAAGAAAATATTAATTGTGGCCTACAAAGAAGTTTTAAACTTTCTAATACAAAGTAGTCCACGAATGAAGATCAAAAGATCTGTGCCAAGCTAAAAAAAGCCCAGAGTTTAGCAGTTTAAGAAATTATTTGACACTGGCCATGAATAGGAAATCGACGTCACCAGGTGATCCAATTTCCCACTGAACCAAAACCTTCTCAACAGTATTATCTTTCTGCAGGTGAAAGTGATTCTTCCTCACTAAATATGAAAAGAAGCCCTGCTTAAGCAGTAGCACATTTCTATTTCAGAATAATTTATATGCATCCAGTTAAAAAATTAAATTCCTCAAATACGAAAATCAAGCAGTAAAATTTATTGTGCTCACCCCAGGCAAGACATCTTCACCTGCTTTCTGAAGAAGTTGCTCCATCTCTTGAACCTAGGAAATTGGGGAAACATGAGTAGCAGATAAAGTAAAACCAGAAGTTCCAACTTTAATATCCAATGTTCTACATGTTTTTCTCCTTTCCTAGTCCCTGTAGGGTCTCGCAGAACTCCAACTTTCAGGTTAGGTCATAAATGCCACCTATCATCCTAAATCATTCTTTCAAACAGGAGGTGCCAGGATTGGCAAAGTTTTTAGGAAAAATACCTCATCACGTGGAATCCTCTGCTTTATATCATCAAAGTATCTCAAACCTAGCCTCTGAGCATGTGTCAATGACTCCTCTTTCTTCAGCTCATCAAGTGTACGGTATCCTTTTTCATACAACTTCAGTGCAGTTGTTGGACCAATCCCCCAAACTTCACCAAACAAACTGATTGTCCGCACCTAGAATATGATGAAACAGAAGAAATTGAACTACATATGTACTTCAATTGCTCTCCAATGTGAACACCGAACAGAATAATCTCAAAAAGAATAGACCCAGCGTTGGCGAACATGTATGTGCAAGATAGATGTGAAAGAGCAAGGAATAGTTAAGTATGGAAACAACAAGATAAGAAAAACTTAAAGCAAAACTCATGGTATTTTCAGAAACACCAACACAGTACTTCAGATTCATGTGGCCATCCATAATTCCATGAAACCAAGGGATAATATCTCGATACAGAAATTCAGTCAAACAATTTTGGGTTGCTGCAAATATTGCAATACAGTGTCTGCATTGATGCACCCTGTGACTGGAAACAAAGAAGGGAAACTGCTCAAATATGCAAGCACCAGGATTTATTGAGTGGTACTATATCACTGGCAGTGTAGTTAAATGTAAATGTCAAACTTTGGATAAACTCTTCGTGTACCTTTTCATCTGTTTCAAAGTGCTCCAACTTAGACAACTTGCCAGTAGTCACTATCTCCTGAATCTGCAAGTTAGAACTATCAGTGCCTGCTCTCTTTTAAAGATACTAATCTAGAAACAAGCAAATTTCTCTAAACAACAACCCCTCACCAATAGCAAGGTAAGCAGAGTTATTAACTTCAGCAACATCGATGGTTTACAAAATTCAACAACCAGAAAAAATCACTCTTAATTTCAAAACAAAAAATTGTCATCTTAACACTCATTGACCAAAGAAGACTACCAATCCATTGGATTTTCCCAATTGAACTACCACAATGAATTACACCAATAAACCCAAAAAAGAGATCGAAATGATCTCTCGGGCTAAAGATGGCAACTCACATGTTCTTGCAATGCCTTCCCTATTGAAGGTAGGTTTTTCACCTGGTCCCCGCTTTCAATCTTAAAGGGCAACTTCTCAATAACAGGTATAGCTTTATAATAGCTAAATGATCTCCGATCATCACCAAGTGCTGCGGGTAAACCAACAGAGTTATTAGGTTCTTCAAGACCGTTACTGGTGAAAAGACATGAGGAAGTTGACGAATGTCACCTCTATATATATTGATGAGCTTCCCGAAAATTTCAGTCACATTCCTGTTTAGATCAGGTGGCCTGTATATCAAAGAAGACTGCTGCAACCCGCCCTTAATTGCCACAAAAGAATTATTCAGCTCTAAAAAGGATTAGAGCAAATCTTTTCATGATTATGATTCTAAATTTAATTCATTTTCTATCATTGTTTGAACCGACTTAAGATAGACAAAAACAAGGAGGGAGAATTGTTGGATTAGCACATTAGAATCATTGGCTTCTAGAACTTACATCCTTGGATGTTATGTCAGAGAGGCCTGGGCTGGTATTACCAGAGCTCAAAGAGTGGCTTGAGTCATCAGAAAGTCTGGGGCTACTTATTGCCTCAGACAGGTCATTCTCTTCAGCATTTTTCTGCGGAGGAGACCTAATACTTCCACCTTTTGATGATTCATAGCCAATACTTACACTTCCATCAGCTGGTTTAGGAACTAAAGGCGTCTCTGGTGTCTTCTCTTTTTCTAAGTCTAATTTCAGATCATATAAATCCTCGGAGACCTTTTCCCCTGATCTCAAGCTCTCCTCTAGCCACTGGTAAAGAAGAATTTTCTGCATAGGGGAAGAGCAGTGAGTGAATCTACAAAGTACCAACATCTGATATGTGCATTTGGTGAAGTGATCCATGTACCTGCCATTTTCTATAGTTTGCAGCAACATGGAAAGCCTAGTTTGTGAAGGAGCTTGAAGCAGCATTTTAGCTTATTTATATTTGACAGTATAACGCGAAGTGTTTTTAAAGGAGATACAACTTCCAACCATTTGTTCAATTGCAAAATCGTCATTGTGTTCAGATGGAACAGCCACATCTCTTCATTTCTGATGAGAGCATTTGTAACATTAAAGAGAGACGTAATGGATTTGCAATTCCATTTTAACAGTGAGCTAAAACATGTCATATCTTAATTTTCTTAGATCACGATAACTAGCATACCATGCCCTGTACTTTCGTAGACATATGCCTTTATATGAATAATTGCTGGATATAGAAGATGGCATTCATTTAATTCCTTGGTCAGGATGAGTGAGTACTACAGGTGTAACAACCCTTCCCGTTTCTCTTTCAGCAAACAAGAAAAAACCATTCCCGTTTCTCAAGGTATTTAGATCACACAACATGCTACTTGCGACATCCTGACATCAGCACAATCTCACATAGGATCCTTTTCATAGAGATTCAACGAGAAAGGAAGTGGTAAATTTCAACTACCTGACACACCACCTGTCCTTTATTTTATCTTGAGATCAACTGTAAAAGAAGAATTTCACAATGATACAGTGAAGGAAAATCAGTTATTGCCTAGCAATGTTACTCATCTTTCTCCATCATATCTTAATCTAAAGTTTCCTTTGTCTTTTGAGAGGATAATTCCAAGGTAATTCATGCCAATACAAAGAAACATGTTTAGAGTGAGTTTTTCTTCAACCAAACCTCAATACAACTGTACACCTTTGTGAACCAGGGGAAAATCTGGCCCAGAAAATCCGTCAAACAATATTAAGAAAAACTATGAACAGTTCAGACCATATAGTAGAACCTTCACACGCAAATCATGCATGCAGTCCAGACTTCCTGCATAATTTTTTTATGAGAACTAGCCAGAAATGAGGTGTAATACTACCTAGTGGAAGTACAGGGATAAAAGTAATGAGCAACACTTTGTCAAAATGCTTCCAGCGAAAAATCTTTCTGCTGAACACTAATTGCTGCAAATTCTGTTGAACTCAACATTTCAACCCTGATTAGGAACAACCATCCAAATCCTGGTTCCGAAAATGTAACATATGACTTCTTTGCGCATAGCACATCAATCACATTGACCCAGAAGAAGAAAAATGCAACCTTGTGCTTCCAAGCATTTCTAAAGGAAGCAAGCAAGCAAGCAAGCACAACCCATTGAAATGCTACTCCTGAATGTCGTGCTAAAACAAGGTGAGCAATGGTTTGGGAGTCCGGCACGGAGCGCCGACGGCAAATTCTAATCGAATGCTCGAACATATCCCTGACATCACTCTCTGTAATTCTGCAGGCCCCCATCTTTAACTTGTTTTCTCATTCTAGATTTCTACAGAATTCGACTGAAGGCGGACCCGCCTGAATAGCTTTCAAAGTCTTTGTCCAAGTTTGCAAACCAAACCAAAAGCCGAAAAGCGAAGCGGGTCGAGAAACATGCCGGGTCAAAAACGAAATAAAAAAAAAAATTAAACGAACCCCTTTGAAACGCTCCAGCTGTTGCTCCCCGAGTTGCCGCAGAAGCTTGTCGGCGTCGATGGCGAGAACGTGGGTGACCCCTTTGGACGGCTTCTCCGCTATAGTCGCCCCCATTTGAGCGAGCTTCTGCTTCCATATCTGTAGCCACACACCCAAAGGACACGGAGAGAGAGAGGGAGAGAGGGAGTGATTGACTCGGGATCACATTAACAGGTGAAGATTTTCATGGCTGGCGGAAGAAGAAGGAGGAGGAGGAGGAGAAACTGAGACCTGCAAACGGCGAGGCTGGACGCCGGACTCGACCAAGAAAACGACCATCCCGGCGAATATGCCGTCGGGATCGGAGGGAGGAGTTCCTTCCTTCTTCTTTCGCTTTGGCGCCATTTTTCCCCTACGTTGTGTTCGGCTTGTTCGTAGACTCTTCCGCGTCTCCCTGCTCGGCTCGCGCTCGCCATCTCCTCCTTCTGGAACAGAGGCGAAATTTTGCTTCCGCGTGTAATTTGCACGGAAATTTTCTGGGAAAAATTAATTTTCCGTGCTGCGTTCAACCCAAATTAATTTTCGTGTTTCTAAAAATATTCCAAACTGTACACCCGTGGCAATCTACGCTTTATTAACTTCTGTCTAATCTCTCAGCAAAGGGGGGCACGCGATATGTGGCAAACGACTCGGGCGATCGAGTTCGACGTGCATCCGACACAGAAAATTTTAACGTTAATGGCTCTCTTAAACAACGTTGTTGTGGGAAGCCAAATTTCATGAAAATGAATTGAGATAATTTTGCTCTAAGAGTTCCATCGTGTTACCAAAATTTGATAAATTTCCTAATTTTTTTCTGAAATGTTTGTAGATTTGTCATAAGTATATAAGTTTGGTATTTTGTTGTGACACAAAATTTAGTTTTGAAATAAATGCGGTACGAATGTATTTTTGTGAGCACGAAAATTAATTTGAAATAAATGTGACAGATATACCGATTTAAGATTTTTGGTGATATTGACCCAAACTTATACGAATCATTCTCTTTAACTTTAAAATGTTAACATGCAATCAAATTCCAATCTCTATTTTAGTTTTTCTCGTTGGCTTTTAGTAGACTGAAAAATTCAATTGGGCTTTCTTATTAAAGATTCGTTCGTTTTACTGAAAAGGAATGATTTGGAAAAAAAATTTTAAAATAATCGCTTGAAATAATTAGTTAATGAAAAATATGTCATTATCGATAATAATTTTGGTCTATATATATTTGTGAACGATGAAAATATTTATCATTTATTCATTTTTGTAAGCGATATAAATAATCATTTTTAGGAAAACATTTTACCAATCATTCATTTTCGGGAAAATTTCAAATAAGGGCGTAAGTGCCATCAGTTTCTTAAATAAAGCCATGAAGTGGACTTTGTTTCAAATAAAGGCCTGAAGTGGCTATGTTAGTTTTAAAGAAGGGCTTGACTTCATCGGCTGGTCAAAGGGTATTTTCGTCATTTACTTTTTCTTTCTTTTTCTATTTTTTTCCCTTTTCATTGGTGGATGATCTCAGGCGATAGCCGGCCACCGACGATACTTGGAGAGGACCGCCTTGCCCACGGCCAATGAGGACTTAGGCGAGGGACTCTCACCAGTGGTCGGCGAGGGCTTTGCTTAGGACTCGATTTTGTGTTGAGGTTTTTTTTTTTAATATTTTATCTCTCCCATGTGCCATGTGGCGTTAAGGTTAACTAAAACACTAAAACAACGTCTTTTTGACCCGAATCTTAATTTTTACACAAAATCTTAATACAATTAGGTTTAAAAAAATTCAAAAAATTTTCCATAAAAAAGACAAACTAAAAAAGGTAAACAAGGGTAAAAATTAAATAAAAAAACACGCAACAAAAAAAAAATCAAGGCCCTCCTCCTGTGGTCGCTGCCCATCGCCGTTGGGGTTGGCAACCCTCGCCCAAACTGAGGCGAGGGCCAATGACCTCGTCGGCCATGGGCGACGTTCCACCGGCGATGGGGCGATGGCCACAAGCAAGAGAGTTGGGTCGGCTGCTTTTTTTATTTATAGGACGAAAATGCCTCGGATCGATCGAAATATTTAGTTGGCCGGCGAGTTAGGCCCTTATTTGGAAACACTATAGTCTTTTCAAGCTCTTATTTAAAATAATTTTTACTTTAGGTCCTTATCTAAGAAAATAAAAGCACTTTAGATCATTATTTGAAATTTCCCTTTTATTTTTTGCGAAACAAATGGAGTCTAAATTATTTCCTTCGCGTGTCCAATGGAATCCCTTATAACCCAAGATGGCACGGTCATCACCACACGAAATGACCACGTTTTGAGTCAAAAATAAATTTTTAAAAAAATGAACCGAAAATCAAGGAAAGAGGAGGGTATTGAAGAGCTGTGATTGGCCCTCCCTGTAGACGCGGGAGGAGGAGATGGTGCGGCTTCAATATTCATTGACCAAAAGGAGCTCCTGCGATCACTTAAATAATGCAGTCCATAGAATATTTTTTCACACGTCTACCCCCTAGATTCAAAGAGACGATGGAAAGTTCGGAGAGCTGCGTGGCGATCCTTCCAACAGAGCAGTCGTCCTTCGACGTACCTTCGCTACGGCTTTCTTCACGTCGTTCACACCGTCCCCCGTTCGGCCAATCCCCAACGTTGAAGTCGACCTCTCTATTGGATGAAGATGGGTGGATCTTCTTTCGTCGTCGTCGTCGTCGTCGTCGTCGCCCTCCTCCTCCAACGCAGCCCCCAGAAACGCCGCCGTCTTCCACTGCTCTCGTAACACGCTTTCGTGCCCGAGAAAAGTCAGACGAAACTCTCCCCCACGGAACAAGTCAAAGTCCAGCCCCCTTCCCTGTCAAACGCGACAGCAATCCCTTTGAGCACAAACCCCCCTCCATTCCTTAGCCTGCCTTTTGCTCGCCGGCTTCGACCCCATCTCTTCTCAATTCCCCTCCTCTTTACCATTTCCCATAAGAAGACGCCCCAAACTCTCCTCCTATCTCAAGTTTTCAACCGCTCCCCCCCATTTCCTTCCTCACATCCACCTCTCTTTCTCTTTAGCAATTACAATCAATTGACCATGAGGTTTCTTCACCTTTTGGCGACGGTGGTGGCTTGCTTGGCCCTCGCGCCGCCGCCGCCGGGTTTGGTCTTGGCCACTTTCCTCCCCAACATATCCTCCATCCCGCCCTCGCTGCTCCCCAACATCCCCTCTGCCGCCTGGAACGCCTTCCAGAACTTCTCCGGCTGCCACGCCGGCGAGAGGCGCGACGGCCTTGCCAAGCTCAAGAAGTACTTCCGCTACTTCGGCTACATCCCGGACTCCCCCTCCAACTTCACCGACGACTTCGACGACGCCCTCGAGTCCGCCATCAAGACCTACCAGCGCAACTTCAACCTCGAACCCACTGGCCAGCTCGACGCCGCCACGCTCAATCAGATCGTGCGGCCGCGCTGCGGCAACCCCGACATCGTCAACGGGTCGACGGCCATGAACTCCGGCAAGGCGGAGTCGCTCAACGCGTCGCACTTCCACGCCGTCGGCCACTACTCCTTCTTCCCGGGGACTCCGCGCTGGCCGGACGGCAAGATCGACCTGACCTACGCGTTCCTGCCGCAGAACCAGCTAACCGACGAGGCGAAGGCCGTGTTCTCGCGCGCCTTCGAACGGTGGTCGACGGTGACGCCCCTGACGTTCACGGAGACGGACTCGTTCGCCGCCGCCGACATCAAGATCGGGTTCTTCAGCGGGGACCACGGCGACGGGGAGCCCTTCGACGGGTTACTGGGGACGCTGGCGCACGCGTTCTCGCCGCCGAACGGGAGGTTCCACCTGGACGGGGAGGAGGACTGGGTGGTCACCGGGGACGTGACGAAGTCGTCGGTGTCGACGGCGGTCGACCTGGAGTCGGTGGCGGTGCACGAGATCGGCCACCTCCTCGGGCTCGGGCACTCGTCGGTGGAGGAGTCGATCATGTTCCCGACCATCACGTCCGGGACGAGGAAGGTGGAGCTCGCGACGGACGACATTCAGGGGATTCAGGTGCTCTACGGCAGCAACCCCAACTACAACGGCTCGTCGTCCACGCCGTCCACTTCGCAGGAGCGAGAATCCAGCGACGGCGGCGAGTCCCGCGCTTCCGGGTCGCGATGGGCGGGAAGGGCGATCGTGGCCGTTGGATTGGGAATGTTGCTCTTATGACCGTAGGATGCAGTTCCACGAGATTGTTATCGTCGTTGATTTCTTTTCTTTTATTTTTTTGGTAGGTAGGATTGGTGGATGTCACTATCCAAATTTTTTTTTATTATTTAACGCTTCTGCCGATCATTGGATCTGCGCCGCAGATGCAGAATCGATGAACGGCTGCGATGTGTTTAGGAGCAACCCCGTCTTGGCCGACGGGGATGCTGGGCCCATGTGTTGATTGATTTCGTATATATACAAGCACATATTTACCCCAAATTTTATGCCAAACTTGTACCGGTACGATCCATTTACCCGCATCAAAATTCTATTAATGAGAATAATTAAAAATCCGTTCACTTGTATGCTAAAAAGTAAACAGTGTTTATATGGCATAAGTGAAACAAGAATAATTTGTTTTGGCTGAAAAATCATCTAATAAAACTTTGATGAATGGTAAATATGTTACATAAGAATAGTCATGGCCATGGTTCGAAACCGGCCAGTTCCGGTTCGTGGCCATGTATGAACCGGCCGATTCCAGGCCGGTTCCGGTTCCGGTTATCTTTTTATTTTTTTTATTTTTTATTTTTTATTTTATTTTTGCCCGTTACGGGTCGCAGCAGGGCCTGTAGACGTGCAAACCCTGCTGCAGGTTTTCTGTTTTCTATTTTTTTTATTTAAATTTTTTTATTTTTTTTGGAACCGAGCCCGGAACCGCCTGTTCCAGGCCGGTTCCAAAATTGTTGGAACCTAAACCGGGCCCTTAGGCCACGGGCCGGTTCCGGTTCCGAACCGTGGGCTCGGTCAACGGGCCGGGCCCGGGTTTGACCGGGCCGGTTCCGGGCCGAAACCGGCCCGTGGCCATGACTACATAAGAATAAGTTTAGGGTTAATGGGTCACAGTGGGTATAATATGTGATTTTTAATGTCCCAAAAATAAGTTCACGATAAATATGTCAAATTAAATATAATTTGGATTTTTTGTGACTTTTTCCTTTATATAATACAATACTCATAAACTATTCTTTTATGTCATTATGCTTTTGTGGTCCTTGGAACAATTTTTTATTATAAGAAACTAACTGGTGAACAGGCGCATGCGACCGTTTTTTTTTTTTTTTCTATTTTAATTTTCCTTTGGAATAATGGCCAGATGCATCAAATAGAACTAGTCCTCACGTTCACCATTACGATTGTTTCTACCTAGAAAAAAAAAATTCAACCATGTTCACTTCTCGAAAAAATCGTCGGTGTTGATTGACTTCATTCATATTTTGGGAAAAGTATAAAAAAAAGTCATAAATCTATTACATTGGTACCAATTTAGTCCATGGCTTGTGGACAGTAGCTAGCGACTAGCCATTGCCAAAAAAAAAAAGGAAAAGAAAAGATAATTACAAAAAAATCAAAAAATTTATTAAAAATGTTCATGCACGTATGACCAGTGGCGCGTCAGCGATTTCTAGGTTAAATTGGTTGTATGGACTGAATTGGCCAATATGTTAAAGGTTTATGGCTGAATTGGTCCAATTAAAATGTTTATGATTGAATTAGTACCAATACAATAGATTTAGAACTTTTTTTTTATTACTTTTCCCTTCATATTTCCATCCAAAATTTAACAACAAGCGGTACATAGCGACAAATATTCTAGAATCAAGTTTGCTTCGCGATATGGATTGATTACTATTTTTCATGGAATTACAATTGCAGAACAACCGTTAAGGTGGAATAGCCTTAGTTCTTTTTTTTTTTTTGGTAAGGGCCTTAGTTTTTTTTTTTTTTTTTGGTAACTGAGGATCCGCCACCATTCCCCGGGGATGAGCCCGCACAGGTAATCGGGGGAGACTAGCCCAGCAACCCACCGCCAGGGCCCCCCACTTAAATTATGGAACCGAGCGGGGATTCGAACCCAGAACCTTTGAGGAGAGAAGGAAAGCGCCCACCAACTCGGTCATGCGCAGGTGGGTGCCTTAGTTCTTTTTTTTTTTTTGGTAAGGACCTTAGTTCTTTTTTATTCCTCTAGAATTGAAGAAAGAAGAAACATCCAATTTTACACGAAATTGAGAGGGGTGTCAGTTATTTGGAAGTTCACAGGGCCTATATAATTTTTTTTTCTTTGAAATAATTTTTAACCTGGAAAACATGAGACAAGAATTAATAGGACAATAAACGGGAGGATTAACAACCGTAACAAATTGAAAGTTCATGGTAGTGTTATGCAATTGTGAAAAACTGGAGGAGATACTGCCCTTAAAGTGTAGAGAGGTTTTGTGTAATTTTTTAGAATTTCTAAGTATACATCGATCATCATTCGTTATTCAATTCAAGAATCCTTTCGGAATGTTTTAGAGAGAAAATAGGGAAAATATTGCCTTAAAAATAGAAGCACGATTCACGTGGCTTATTGATGAATATTAGATCACATGTCGTTCCCATTTGTAGATGTAAGAAATGGGCACTGTAACATAACGTAGCGAAATTGATAACAATACATATTTTTGCGTTTTTCCATGTACAAGATATGAATTTTTTTTTAATCGAAGACGCGAGCGATAATGGTGACAAGATTAAGTTAAATAAAAAAAAAACATAGGTGCATAACATGTTCGATATTATCTTTGCAAAAGAAGAATAGGCATAATAATCGCGTCTTATAATCTCGAACATGCATTGGCAATTCAATTAGAAGGTTGTGCACTTTCTTGGACAATATTTCACATATTTCTTAACATAGATTACCTCACCTAATAATATTATCGTTTACAAGCAAAAGATATAAAATAGCAATTACCCCTTTTAGGCCTCAACTTGTTTTTTTTTTTTTTATCAGAAGAACCATATTCATACAATTCTCACGACTTAGCTTGTGAGTACAACGGCAAAGCATCGACACAAAGTAGACTCCAAAGATCGGGAGGGGGGTAGAGTTTCCAATTCTGTGGCAGAACATTTTTTCTTTGAGCCTTCGCTATCCAGTCTGCCACTTTGTTGGACTCTCTATTACAAAAGGCCAACTTAATATCAGTAAAATTTTCCAGCAGATCTTTGGCTTTCAAAATAAGCACATGTATATCCCACTTGAATAATCTACACATGTGACGGCTTTAACCAAGTCTAAATTATCCAACTCTAGTAGAAGGCAATCCTTTGCCCGTTCAGAGAAGAAGACTAGCGTTTCTAGAAGAGCACTGACCTCGGCTCGAGTTGCAGAGTCGGCCCTCACTGTTTTTGCAAAACCATCTACCATTCTTCCATAGCTATCTCGCATCACAGCAGCTACTGCCCTCGAAGTTGAACCTTCAATAAAGGAAGCATCAATATTGATCTTCAGGACTCCCTGTTGCGGATTTCGCCAAATTTGAGGTAAGTGTTGGCCTTCAACAGCTTTTCCTTTTCCTAAATTGCTTCCTCGTGCTTCATTTTGCTTCAACTGAGCTGAATTCACCAGCTGATTTGGGTTTGGTTTCAGTCTTCGGAATATGAAATTGTTCCTTGATTTCCAAATAAGCCAAAGGACAGTCGCAAGTAGCTCAAAAGGTATAGTTGTGACGCTAAAATTCCAGAGGCCTCAACTTGTTTAGAAAACGACTATTTATTCATCACCAAATTCCCCCAGTATCTTTTTATTTCCCATGAAAAGGCCCCCTAAAAGTTTTACATCCAAATAATCCCGAGATCTGGACGAGTACTGAGATGAAGCCTTTTAGGGACATACTTAGGTCCGTAAATCACGTAACATAGAGTACTCTTGAAATTTCAATGGGGGCATGTGCCCCACCGAACCGTTCAAGCAAAAGCTATGCGCCAAGCTATGGACCTCACATGACCACCTTTTAAGAATCCTTTGAAAGATTGCTTTTCTTTTTCTCTTTGCCCTCAAAAAGGGTTGGTTCTTTTCTCCTTTCACGGTTTTAATAATCAAAATTCTCGTGCTCGACATGTAGAAAGAAGAAAGAAATTCTTTTGAATGAGTTGGAAAGATTCCAAGAGGTTTGCTGATTGCCTTTGATTTTAGGGCGTTAGATTGCAATTATTTTCATTGATTGTTTTCAAGTGTGCTTCTTGGAGCAGTGGGAAGTGAACTAAGGGCAACTAGCGATTTATGTTCACCACAAATCGAGAAGTCTGGCTTATTGTAGCGAAAGTCGTGATGATGAGTTTGTCACCCAATACCATTGAGGTGGTCGAAAGAAAGGGTTAAAACGTAGTGTGCGTTTGTTTTGTAGAAAACAAATGATTTGAAAAATATTTTTTAAAAAATGATCACTTGTATCACTCGGAATAATTAGGACCAGCGGCCATTGAAGCGGGCCTAGTCCCAGGCACGGCAGGGCCACCATTGTAGCAGGTCGTGCCAGCCCAAGGCAGCAAATGGCCCACTCTATTCGTAGGCGGGCCCGGCCCATTTGCCCACCACTACCCGTCGGATCCCTTCAAACCATTCCCCGTTTTCTGAGGGACTAGGAGAGACGAATAGGCTCGGTAAAGAGTAATCATCGGAACGAAAATGAACCACTTTCGCGGTTCGATTAGGTAGGGACTGGTCCATCGAGAGAAATGTGAATGGACACAACAAGAGCTGGACGATACAATCGGTAATGCTTGAATGGTCTTTGAGGGCAAGCGACAAATGGTTCGGAGAGAAGAGTTGTTGGCGCCTAAAGTATGGCGTATTCGAGTACCAACAAGGGTTCATCACATAACTTCAAACAATCCGATTCCGAGAATCGCTCTATTGTTTTTTGTAGCATTAGTGCGATCTATCCAATGCGTACACATGGCGGTGTTCTTTATGAACTTGTCCAAGAAGGGCACGGGAGTCATTACCGCCGCATCTAATTGAACTCAATTTGACCCGTCATTTGGCACGTTTTCTTCTAACAACAAGACCATCGTTATGTTCAATGGGTTAAACCCAACATCGTCTTAGGATTTAGGTGGGTGGGGACCATTCTTTTGACCCCAAGCACACGCACCCGCAGATATTCTCTCTTTCACATGTCCTTCCCTATAAAAAAAAATGCTACCCATCTTTGTTGTCCAAACGTCTCACTCGATTTCAATACCTGTGTTGGAACACAAAATGGTCATCTGCTTACAATAGAAAAAACACAATGGACATCGTAATGTAGCAATGCTTGCCCATTCGTGAACTTTTTAGTCAACCACAAGAATTAGTCTTTTGAAATTTAGAGACTATTGTCCTCACGATTACCCAGAGTTGGTAATATATACAATAAGTCAGGACAAGCCCAGCTGAAGAATAATTAGAATAATGCATCCCATATGATATCGTAATTGTTCGCTTGGAACGTGATCGACGACCGATTCCACAAAACGAAATTGCATTATTTATAGGAATTATGGCCACCCATGAAATATACAACACATTCTGGTTGCAGAAAATTCTATTACGTTTCAGGCTTATTACCTGTTGACTGTGTATAACAGTGTTTGCTTGCAGTAATAGTCATTATAGTGTAATCATTATTACAGTCAAAACTGTAATTGCTATAACATGGACCGCCTCTGTAATAGCTACTACTGTCAAACTGTGGTAACTATTCTCAAAATACTCTTTTTTTTGTCATTCACTCTATCGATGTCAGATTAGTATTTATAATTAAAATATGGTAACTATAATTAAGGGTGCGTTTGATTCAATTTTAGGGAAATGCAAAGTCATTTCCTCAAAGCTCTTTGGCTCCAGTGTATTTTGCTCAAAGCAAGTGCGTTTGATTAGTGACTTTGGTGTAGTTTTTCGCAAAGTAACATAAAATTAAAAAGAAAAGAAAAGAAAAACAAAGGGCCCTATTCGTCTCCTTCGTTGAAGAGAGGGCCAGGGTTTGCAGCATCTCTCTCCCATCCACCATTTCTCTGTAAATCCTCAATCCGAAAGCCCAAATCCGTCAAAACCCTAACTCTCTCGCATTGGCTACTGTGCGGTACCTGAGATTGATCGTGCCACATCGGACGATGGGCCGCCGAGGTCGTGTGACCGCGGGGTGACTTAGATCTAGCCCTTCGGCAGTCTGCGCGACCTAGGCGAGGGCCCTGAAGGATGCGCGACATTAGGCAAGGCAACGTCAAGGTCGCGAGATCTTAGTGACCATCGTTGAAGGGTTGCAAAAGATAAATGACGATGGGGTTGAAGAAGGTCATCCCTCGACCAACGCAACTTCAACGTTAACCCTCGACTTGCGGGATCTCGACCTTTGCGACTTGACCTCAACTACTTAGCATCTAGCGAGCACAGAGATGATGGGTTAAAGAAGATGAAAGAAGATGGTTGAAAAGATGAACAATATTTTTTGAGAGCAAAAGTGGAACACACAACTATTAGTGAGGGCAACATTGGAAAGAAAAAAAAATCATTAATCCCCATAATAACATTCCGAAAATATTGAAAGCTTAATGCAAGTACCTACCTTGGGCTTTTAGCTTCGCCAAGGCCAGCATTTGGTCCAAGGGGTCCTCAAAAAAATTGCCACACACTAAGTTTTTTTCGGAGGGCTCAAAGCCCCTTAGAAAAGCTGAACCAAATGTACCATAAATATATTCTTTTGTTTGACTGTATTAATGCCCTATATTGATAGGAGATAAATGACAACCTGAACAATATCAAATTAGCGCAGCAGAACAAAACAATCTCCCTTCTTGTGTAGGCTTATAGGAAACAACACAATAGAGTAATATATCTGCCAAAATATAATTATCAAGCACCCTTAAACACAAGACAGTTTTTACGTGGTAAATCTCCCCGGTGTGAGGAGATTAAAAACCATGGGACCAAAGTTCACCCAAATTTTTCACTATCAACAATATTGGGCAAACAAAATTCTTCTCTAGTTAATACTAGAGGTACACAACAACATCAAGAACACCATTCTTGGCAGTACACATGAATTTCACTAGAGGTCAAGGACAAATCTCACTAAAGTGCAAGTTCAGCTCTATCCACGAAACTTTCGATGAATGAAGATCTAGATGAAATCAAACCAATCAAATTCGAGAATAATGGGTAAAAAGAAATTGGACAACGAATTGACCTCCGATCGTCACCTCGATAAAAACCGGACATCACTCTCTTTCCTAGATTTTCTGCCTCTCTTTCTCTCTTGCTATTGCCTCACGTCTTCTTTTCTGCTACGTCATAAAATAGAGAAAAACCCTATTTATTTAGGTTAAATATAGCATCCCATTAATTTCTCCATATAAATTATCATATGGGCTCTAGTCTTTGGGCTTGCATTTTATTGGGTTAGCTCCACATGGGAGTGAACCCAGCCCAACTCATATTGAGTATGATGACCAATTGATGGTGCTCATCATCATCATGAATCGTACCTAATTACCACTTTTTATTGTGTGGAATCTCTTCACCACTCACTTAAATTTAAGATGCATGTCACTTATTCTCAGAAGATAACAAGAAGTTTATTTTTGTCTCTAAAAGATCATATAGGCACTGAGAAATAGAAAGGACCTCAGGAAGTACCAAGAAAAAGGAATGCATAATTGCTATAATTCCACATATCATGGACCTATATATGGGATGAGGATACTAAGAATGCCATACCCTTCGTACGACGCTTACTTGAGTGCTATAACTTTTTTTATCTCACTTAAGTGCCACTTCCGGTAATAAGTGATCACTTGAGTGCCATCGGCCATTTAGCAGCCGGAAAATCCGACGTGGCTTCGCCGGAGCTGACGTGGACAATATTTTAATATTTTTTTTGAATTTTTATTTTTCCTTATTTTTTGCAAAAAAAATTTCAATGCTAGCGAGGGTCACTAGCGACCCTTGCCGGCTGCGAAGGCCTCACCCAGATTGGGCGAGGGCAGCCTTGCCCTCGGCCACAAGCGTGGCGGCCTCGCTAGATCTGGCAAGAGCCTTCGCCGCCCCGCTCGCAGCCGCGAAGGCCCTGGGCGAGGCCGCGAAGGCCGTCGCCAGATCTGGGCGGCCGCAAGTGAGGTGGCCTCACCAGATCTGGTGAGAGCCTTTGCCGCCTCACCCGCGACCGGCGAGGCTACGACGGCCTCGCCAAGGGCCTTCGCGGCCGCAAGGGAGGCGGCGAAGGCTCTCGCCAGATCTGGCGAGGCCGCCTTGCTCGTGGTCGCCCAGATCTGGCAACGACCTTTGCGGCCTCATCCAAGGCCTTCGTGGCTAAAGGTAAGGTGGCCATCGCCCAATTTGGGTAAGGCCTTCGCAGCCAGCGAGGGTTGCCAGTGACCCTAGTCGGCATTGAAAAAAAAAAGGAAAAGAAAAATAAAAAAATAAAAAGAATAATTGAAAAAAAAATAAAATAAAAAACATTTAAAAAATCCATGTCGGATGGAAAATTAATAAAAAAATCCACGTAGGATAGTTTGCCGAAAATGACACTCAAATGATCTACTTTCGCCGGAAGTGGCACTCAAGTGATCTTTTTTTGCCGAAAGTGGCACTTAAGTGAGCGAAAAAAAAAAAAAAAAAAACCACCGCCCGCAGCGGCTGCGTTGGCTTGCGCTCTAGTCCCCCCACGAAGGGATCAGAGTTCGAACCCCAGCGTAGTCGTTAGGGATTCTTAAGTGTGGCGCCGTGGTGGTGGGTCCTGCGCTAGCGTCACCCCAGGTTTACGGGAAAATTTCATTTTGGTACCCAAAGTTGGGCTTTTTTCTCAATTTGGTACCCAAAGTGGACAAAGTCCCAAATTGGTACCCAAAGTGTCCATTCAGTCTCAATTTGGTACCCAAAGTGCCCATTCAGTCTCAATTTGGTACCCAAAATGGACATAGTCCCAAATTGGTACCCAAAGTGCCCATTTAGTCTCAATTTGGTACCCAAAGTACCCATTCGGTCTCAATTTGTTTTTGAGTTCGCGGCCGGTCAAATGCTCACCGTAGGCAAGAAATTTCTTGTTAAGCTCTAGGAACAGTTTTTTACTTTTTTACTTTTTTTCCCTTTTCTTTTTTTTCTTTTCCTTTTCCTTTTCTTTTTTTTTTCCTTCTTCCCTCCCCCGGCCACAGCCATGGCCGGCGGAGGTCGCCGGCGTCGGCCCTTGCCGGTGTCGGGCGAGGGCGGCCACTTGCAGGTCGGCCTCGCCCGACGCAGCGACGGCGACCTCGCCTAGCCCGGGCGAGGGCCGCCTCGCCCGACGCCGGCGAGGTGACCCTTGCCGGATACGGCGAGGTCACCCTCTCCGGCGTCCGCGGCGGCGACGCCTTCGCTGCGTCGGGCAAGGGCCACCCTCGCTGGGTGGGCGAGGGCCGACCCTACCCGAGATCCGGCGAGGGCGAGGGTTGCCCTTCTGCCGGATCCGGCAAGGGTCACCCTCGCCGGCGTCGGGCGAGGGCGGCCTCGCACGGGTCGGCGAGGGTCGCCCTCTCGCTGCGTCGGCGAGGGCCGACCCAAGCGAGGGTGGCCCTCGCCCGACGCAGCGAGGCGACCCTCGCTAGCCCAGCGCGAGGCCGCCCTTGCCCGGACGCCGGCGACCTCGCCGGCCATGGTCGTGGCCAGCGGAGGAAGAAGGAAAAAAAAGAAAGGAAAAGGAAAAGAAAAAAAGAAAAAGGGAAAAAATAAAAAAGTAAAAAAAAATCTTTTCGTGTAGAGCGAACATAATTCTTCTTGGCCGATGAGCATTTGACCGGCCGGCGAACTCAGGTACCAAATTGAGACTGAATGGGCACTTTGGGTACCAAATTGAGAATAAATGGGCACTTTAGGTACCAATTTGGGACTATGTCCACTTTGGGTACCAAATTGAGACTGAATGGACACTTTGGGTACCAAATTGAGACTGAATGGGCACTTTGGGTATTAATTTGGGACTATGTCCACTTTGGGTACCAAATTGAGAAAAAGGCCCCACTTTGGGTACCAAAATGAAATTTTCCCCAGGTTTACCCCTCCGGCTGTCGGCCGTGCGGGAGGTTCCTGGGTTATCAAAAAAAAAAAAAAGTGAGCGAAAAAAAAGTTATGACACTCAAGTGAGCGCCGTACGAAAGTTATGACACTCCTAGTGTCCTTATCCCAACTATATATAGAATTAGAAATATGTTTTTCTTATTTCCTTCAAAAGAGGGTTGATGAATTTGCTTGTGAAAAGGAACTATAAAACAACATATACACTTAAAAGCCATAAAATAAAAATAAAATAGCATTTTAGTGGGAATGTTAACCCTTTGTTGTAATGATGAGGAACATTCTATATAATCAATCACCTTTGCGATAGGGGTAAGTGGTTCCAGGTTCCCTGCAGTTTCACCTGGAATCTGAAACCTACCTGTTGGAATAGATTCATAATTTTTTGAAACTTAAAACCTATCTTGTATATCTTGGAACCTAAAACTTATCCAGTCACAAGTTCCAGGATTGATTCCATATACTACCTAACTTCTATTTGTATTATTAATTGAACAATTGCCCACATCTTCCGTGGTCTCCAATTTGATCTCCAAGACATTGTTCCTACATTACTTGGCCGTTCTGAACCAATCTCGTTTACGGATCTTCAAGGTATTCTCCTTAGTCACGAGAGTATTAAGGCTTTCCAAAAGTTGCAGATCTCTGAGCCTTCCTCTCTGGCTAACTTTGCTACAGCCAACTCTGCTCAACGAAATGCCATCACCCATCCTGGTTTCTCTTTCTCTAGCCGTGGTCAATCCAGAGGTCGTAGGGGTCGTGGTGGTCGCTTTGCCGTGGTCGTGGTGCCCGTGGTGCTCAACAAGGTCAGTTATGGCGTTCCATCTGTCAACGTACAAATCACACTGCTGCTACATGCTACTATCGCCCTCCAGGTATGCCTTATTACCCGCCCTCTACACATACCCCTTCGAATACTTCATCTTATCGACCCTCTTACTCTCCCAATGCCAACCTGAGCCATGTCCTACCCCCTCTTTTACCTACACCTACCAACACTGTACCTTGGTACCCTGACATTGGTGCCTCCCATCATGTCACACCTGACATACAATCCCTCTCTTCCTACGAAGCCTATAATGGATCGGATCAACTACACGTGGGCAATGGTAAGGGTCTTAAAATCACTAATATTGGTACTTCTTCTATTCCCTCTTCTATTTCAAATCTTTCTTTACGTTTAAATAATGTTCTTCATGTCCCTGATATTTCTAAACGTTTACTTTCGGTTCAAAAATTTGCGTCTGACAATAATGTCTTCTTTGAATTCTATCCTACCCACTTTCTTGTTAAGGATCTAGTGACCAAGGCGGTTCTTCTCTCCGGCCCGAGTAGTGGTGGTCTTTACACCATACCACAACAATATTCAATGCCTACTGCCAGTATTGCGGAACGGACTTCCATGGATGGCTGGCATCAACGTCTTGGCCATCCCCATGAGCGTCTCTTACGGTTTATGATCAAACAGAATAATTTGTCGTGTCAGTCAACACGGTTGAGTCAGTTATGTACAGCTTGTCAATTGGGCAAGGCTAGTCGTCAGTCCTTAAGATTGTCTCAAACTCGTAGTTTATTTCCGCTGGATTTAATTTATAGTGATGTTTGGGGTCCTTCTCATTTTGTTTCAACTGATGGTCATCGCTATTTCGTTATTTTTGTTGATGATTGCACCAAATTTATTTGGCTTTATCCTCTTAAAGTAAAGTCAGATGTTTACTCTATTTTTCATACATTCCAAGCTCTTGTTGAACGTCAATTTTCACGAAAAATAAAAGCCGTTCAAACGGACTGGGGTGGGGAATTTCGTGCCCTCCCCTCCTTTTTCTCAAAAATTGGTATTGCTCATCGCATCTCCGCCCCTCATACTCATGAACAGCAAGGGGCAGTTGAGCGTCGTCATAGGCATATAGTTGAAACCGGTTTAACATTATTAGCTCATGGCTCCGTCCCTCACCAATACTGGCACTACGCATTTGAAACGGCAGTCTACCTCATCAATCGGATGCCGTCCAAGGTCACTAATCGCATCTCCCCCTTTCAAATGGTTTACAATCACCCTCCGAATTATTCCTTCTTAAAAATCTTTGGGTGTCGTTGTTTCCCTTATCTACGTCCGTATAATGCCCATAAGATGGATTTCCGCTCCATTCCTTGTATTTTCTTGGGATACAGTTCCTCTTACACAGGGTATTGCTATCTTGACCCTGTCACTAATCATTTATACATTGCTCGACATGTTCGTTTTGATGAAACTTGTTTTCCCTTTGTAACTCCTTCCATTCTTGGTCCATCACCTAATTCATCACTTCCTACACCTGTCCTGGTACCGTGGGCTTCAGCCCCTATTGGCGTTCCTCTGCCTACCAATATAGTGAGAACACAGACTCCTCCACTGACTCCCACAATGTCGTCTAATACCGATTCATTCATCTCCCCTATCTTAAGAACCAGACCCCTCCATGACATTTATCACTCTCCTTCCTCATCATCCTCTCCACCACCGTCACCGCCGCCCCCACCTAGGCCAACACGCACCTACACCATGCAACTTCGCTCTCGTCCTCCTCAAATTAATACCGCCACCACCCCTCTCACCAAGCCAACCTCATTCACCCAAGCCAACCTCATTCACCCAAGCCAACAAAATCCCTGAGTGGCGTGCAGCTATGACCGATGAATTTAATGCCTTGTTAAAAAATGGTACGTGGTCTTTGGTCCCTCGCACTTCCTCCATGAACCTCGTTGGGTGTAAGTGGGTTTACAGAGTTAAGCGCAAAGCGGATGGTAGTCTTGAGCGTTATAAAGCTCGCCTGGTCGCTAAGGGTTTTCATCAACAACATGGCTTGGATTATACAGAAACCTTCAGTCCAGTTGTGAAAATTACCATTGTTCGCTCTATATTATCTCTAGCTGTCTCTCAAGGGTGGCAAGTGTGACAATTGGATGTGCACAACGCTTTCTTACATGGGATTCTTTCTGAAGAGGTGTACATGGAACAACCCCCTGGGTTTCAAGACCCAACTCGTCGTGATTATGTTTGCAAGTTGCATCGTTCTCTATATGGTCTCAAGCAGGCTCCGAGAGCCTGATTTCAACGACTCTCACAGTTTTTGCTTCATTTGGGATTCTCAGCATCACAAACAGATCCCTCATTATTTATCTATCGAAGAGGCCCTGATGTCATTTATTTTTTGATCTATGTTGATGATATTCTGGTTACAGGAAATGCATCTTCTACTATCAGTGCAATCTTAGAGACATTATCTGCAGAGTTTTCTATTAAGGATCTCGGCCTGCTCCACTTCTTCCTTGGGATAGAGGCTGTCCCTCACTCTAACGGGTTGCTTCTCTATCAAGGACGTTATATTGATGATCTTCTTCATAGGGCTGGGATGTCTGAGTGCAAGCCTGTCCAAACTCCTATGGCCACGACTACAAAACCATCTGAGAAAGGGGGTGGTCTGATGTCTAATCCTACTTTGTATCGGTCTATAGTTGGTGCCTTGCAATATGTGACATTGACAAGACCAAATCTCTCCTTCGCCGTTAATAAAATTTGTCAATTCATGCATGCACCTACTGAAGACCACTGGCAAATGGTGAAACGCATATTGCACTATCTCAAACATACAAGGTCATTTGGTTTGCTTCTTTCCCGATCCAATGATAATCGCTTGCAAGCTTTTTCTGATCCGGATTGGGCTGGTAGCTCTGACGACAGGAAGTCAACTGGAGGGTATGCTATTTTTCTTGGTCCTAATTTGATCTCTTGGAGCTCCAGAAAACAACGAACCGTAGCGCGCTCTTCCACAGAGTCTGAGTATAAAGCTCTTGCCGATGCTGCAGCTTAATTCATTTGGCTTGAGTCACTCTTTCAAGAGCTTGGGTTCCCTTTTCAAGGTCCCCCATCCTTTGGTGCGATAATATTGGTGCCACTTATCTGTCTGCAAATCCAGTTTTCCATGCTCGTACCAAACATGTTGAAATTGACTTCCACTTTGTTCGTGATCGCGTTGCCAAACGACAACTCAGTGTGCAGTTTATCTCAACAGCTGACCAACTAGCTGATACTCTCACCAAAGCTCTTCCCAAAGCACGTTTTGCATTTTTACGAGACAAGTTGAAGATTCGCAGTCTCGATTCTTCAACTTGAGGGGGTGTATCAACCAAATATATATCTACCAAATATAGGGTAATCAATTTTAGAAGATTTGGAATCTTATCTTTAGAAATTAGAAAGTTTTTGTATTTTATTTATTTCTTTCTTGCTAGTAAATCTTCTAGAATGTACTCTTGGGTATTTATATACCCCAACTAAGCTTAATGGAAATATACAACGATTTCTGTTTCAACACAGATAGGCACAAATCTCTGCGCTGTGTGTCTGTTCCGTCTTTATTCTGAGTCTTTCCTTTCTCATCTTGGACCTTTCTCTTCAGCATCTTATGATTCCCAAACCATTGGCATTCTTCTTTCTCTCTCACTGTTTTCTTTATTCGGACAAAGTAGGTGCTCTGTTTTGTGTGCTGTTGCTAGGTCATTCGGGACTGTTTGTGAACACTCCTCCTGCCCGAGTCCTAAGTCCTGGATATCAGCTGTCTGCGACTCTCCTGTTTTTTCGTTTGATATATTAGTGAGACACTAGAGATCAGGTTCAAGCTCAACTCTTAATCATCTAATCCTAGCACCAAACTTCGATTCACATGCAGTGGGTGCAACCGTCTGAAAAGTTCAGACAACTCACGTGTTGTGGAATCCATATATTTAACACAGGATTCGCAGTTTAGATGGGTTTTGGTACATAAACCTTAATCCTATGACGCACTTTAGTCAATTTTTACCTTTTCTTTTTCTTTTTGCGGGCACAATGAATCAAATCTCGCTGATTCGACGGCAAACCTGTCGGGAGCTTTGCGAATACTCGTGCTTTGTGTGGAAGACTAAGCGAATGGGAATGCTTATGGTTCGGGCGAACGACCTTCCAAACATTATCAGTCATGATTTTGATTTTCTTATTTCTTTGTTTCAATAAATCTAAAGAGTCTCCACCAACCTATTTACTACGGCTAGTTAGAAGCTAAATTAGACGCAATTCGTAACATTTCAATACAAAATGGTGCCAAAGTTAAGTAGTGTTGGGATTTTTGCGTCCAAATCCCATAGAATTGAATGAAAAGTGTGTAGATGAAAGTGTCCCACATTGAATAGAAGAGAAATGGGAGATGGGTTCAAATAGTTGAGCCTCACAAATAGGTTTGGGCCCCAAGGGGTACCCCACTTTTGTGGAAGGGAGAGGACCACCTACGCCAAGCTAGGTCGGTCCCCCCCCCCCGCACGCGCGCCGCCGTTCGGGTCGGTTCATTCGCAGTCTCTATCGGTTTTTATTTTTATTTTCCGAACAGACACGTTGTTTAGAAATTATTGATTTATTTATTTTGGACAAACAAACATGTCTGTTCGTGAGGTTCGGTTCGCCCGAACGAAAACCGAAGCCCTTCGTGACTATTCACGAACCAAACCGGTTCAAGTGAACCTTCTTCGCTACTGTTCACGAAGAAGCTCGTAACTCTTCATTTTCGCCACTTTAATATGACCGAACAGTTGAGTTCGGGAAAGTGACACTTCGTAGCATTCATATTCCCGCGAGACATTTTCTCGACGCACTCTAGACATTTTTCACTTTATCATTTCGTGTGATTATTCTGCGAAATTGCGTTCGAAGGGGTCCTCCGAATACGTACCGCTTCGGAGGAACGAGATCCGTTCTATCCTGGGAGACGATTGTCCAATATTCTCGGGTACTGATTGAGGGGCCAAATTCGTCTTAAGGACACGACGTTACTTCGTTGGGCTCGGATCAACATTCTGTTTATTTATTTGTACTGCTTTCAGGTTAGTTTTCCTAACGTTTGATTTCAATTTCTGATATACGAACTTAGCCGACAACAAGAAGTAATAGGCAACGTTTCAAAGTTTCGTTGCTTTTATAAATGAAATTGATTGGACAACAAAGGAAACTAAAAACAACAATGCCAACAAACAATAGAGAACATGAAAACCTAGAATCACTCAATCTGAGACTTGATAATGACCCTCAACAGACTTGTCTGCCTCCTTTCACATGAGACGTCAAGTGCTCCACAAATTCATTGATGCACCGGTCAGAGCTCCCACCTTCACCGATCGCTTCCTTAGCCAATTCCCTCCATTTCCTTACATTCCTCTTGATCTCATTGCTTCGCTCTCCTCTCATCACCTCATTCAGACTCTTAATAACCTCCTCCCTCCTCACAACTCCCTCCTCATCCTCCTTGGCCCTCACTCCTACTTCCCAAATCTCCTCCACGTACTTAGCGTTGGTAAATTGATCGGCCCACCGGGGGATCCCGATCATCGGGATCCCTATGCTGAGCCCTTCGAGAGTCGAGTTCCACCCACAGTGCGTCATGAAACACCCCGTGGCTTGGTTGGCCAGGACTTCCAATTGGTTGCACCACGTGGCGATCATGACCTTTTCTTGAACTAATTCCCCGAACCCTTGCGGCAATTTATCGAGCTCGGAAGGCCTCACCACCCATAGGCAAGGGAAGCCGCTTTCCTTTAGTCCCCATGCAATCTCCTCTGTTTGCTCCGCGGTCAATGAAACCATGCTTCCAAAGGAGACGTATACAATCGATTTAGGCAGCTTTGTCTCGAGCCAATTGGCGCACTCAAAGTTTAACGGCTTCCATAAGCTCGCGCCATACGCATCGTCTTTGTCTATGCGACAGTCCAAGTATGTAGACGGAACCATTGGACCGATCAACTTTGCTGGCCAAAGGTCTGATATGCTCTTTGCTTCCTAGCATTATATGCATCATGAAGAACTTAATTAGAAAGATATTTATCTGGGATGCAAAATTGATCGCCAAGATTCTTAGCTTTCCTATGTAGTGGTGTGGCCTAGAGACGTCATCTCAGCCAACATCTTTGTCGGAAAAATTACGTCTGTTGATAGAAAATCTGAGGGTTTTAAGGAAGTGAAAAATAAGACATACTTCATTTGGTGTTGTGTCCTCTGCACTTCATAACTGGAATGGATTTTTCAATTCAGTGGATTAGATGATGGTTCATCTTAAAAGAGGGTTTAACCGTTGAAAGTCGCACTAGTGACCTTACAACTTGATCGACCACCATGAGGAAGACGAAACTCAAATCCATGCACAAGAGAATTAAAAGGACAATAGCAATGTTTATCGTGTGAATTTCCCGTACCTCATATTCCAGTGCCTCGAAGCTGTTTCCAAATGTCCAATCAGCCTTGTCTGTGTTAGTGAATTGTCTCAGCTTCATGGCTAAGTAAGCAGGGTAGCTTCCTGGCGACTGAAGAAAACTCGGGAGGTCCCACGAGTTGAGCGGAGGCAAGCCGGGAACCAAAAGTGCCTCGTCGTGTAACTCGAGCGGCAATTTGAGCAATCCGCTATGCAAGCGGTAGAATATGTTCGAAATCGTGATAGAGTTGGTGAAGAATGCCGCGCCGAATATATCATGTTGCTTAGCCACATTGAGAGCCCACGGGAAGAAGGAGTCGTAGACCACGCAAGTGACAGGGGTGTCCGTGCTCGAGTACTTCTCTATAAGTTCAGACAACGTTCTTGAGCCACGCTCTTCGAACGACTTGAGGAAAGCGGCTTCGTTCCCGGCCTGACTGAACCCTTCCTCATCGAACCCGTCGGAGATGGGCTCGACCCCGACGTTTGGAGCATGGACGAACTTGACCGTGTAGCGGGTTGTGGCTAGCGTGGCCTTGAGTCCTTTGGAAGCCAAACGCTTTGCAAATTGGAGGAGAGGGTTGATGTGGCCTTGGCTGGGATATGGAAGGACCACAACATGGGCTCTATATTGCTCACCCTCCATTTTCATCGATAAACCGTGTTTCTGATATAAGAGGGTCGTAATTTATAGACCAGCCATCCAGAGAAACCGTGTTCCACCTA
Organism: Syzygium oleosum; assembly: GCF_021117445.2. NCBI lineage: Eukaryota > Viridiplantae > Streptophyta > Magnoliopsida > Myrtales > Myrtaceae > Syzygium > Syzygium oleosum. The sequence continues at coordinate 11,667,626 of NW_026607487.1, forward strand.
TTCCTTACAGGTGGAATATGTACGGAACACGGAACTAATCACCCATAGTATCGATTTACGCAATGATTTCTCATTTTAATTGTATATTTGAACCGTAATGCCAGAAAAACTAGTCTTTTGTATTCTCTTTGGTGAATGACAAGCTTGTCTGGTATTGTTGCGTTCATTTTCATTTTGTTTAACTAAAAATGAAATAAAAAAAAAGAACCTGTTAGACCCTGGAACCTGTGACAAGGTAGGTTTCAAGTTTCAAGTTCCGACGGGTAGGTTTCAGGTAGCAAAAAATAAGGAACTTGTACCCGAGGGTAGGTTCCAGGTAGAACCTGAAAGGAACCTGGAACCGCTCACCCCTAATCGTTAGTCGCCGGAAAAGTGAATTTATTGAGCATCAATGAAGGCGCATTAAATGATTGTTTAGAACAAAGAATTTTATTTGTGATTTCTAGGAAACACATCATAACTATTCGTTAGGGATTTGTATGTGTTGTTCGGGTCGATCGGAAGGTGCGGAAATAGCTAGGACCGAATGTGGAAAGTATGGAAAAGCATCTCGTGATTTTGTATTTTCAACAATGTTCTCGTATCGTGATATGGTTTCGCGAGTCTTTTTTCGCACATAGTATAGATAAAATGATACACTCATTGATCATTTCTATTTGCTCATTACAAACTTTTTATATCATTTTCTTTATCGCAATAATTATGGTTAAATATATAGAGGATGACTCACAGAAACTAATAAATTAAAATAATAAAGAAAACAAATATGATTATATATTTTTAGCAGGAATTCATTCTTTTATTTATATTATATCTGATGTGATTGAGATAATCTTGTTCAACTCGCCTACACAAATAAGTTTTAGCACCACACGTGATTTTCATTAGGGGTGAGCATGGTTCCAGAGTAGAACTTAGAATTTAAGAACCCCGGAACAGGACTGGTAGGAACCTGCTTAGTTCCAGGTTCCAAGGTATGCAAGGTAGGTTTTAGGTTCCAAAAATTGGAGAACTTGTTTTGATGGGTAAGTTATAGGTAAGTGGAACCTTGAAATTATGTTTTTCTTGTTTTATGTCTTCGCGTGATCTTACGGTATTCATGACATTTGATGATGAGTGTATAATCCGAAACTACTAGTTTGAACTTCCATTTTATAACTGACTTTTACTTTGTTAATGTTTCATATTTTCGTATGTCTAAATATAAGTTGTTGTCAATGGATTGTAGCAGCAATTTGTTGTCATAAAAGGTGATGATTTGCTACAATCGTTCAATTAATAATACAGGTGAAATTTGGGTAAACCCTGGAACATGTGACATGGTAGGTTTAGGTTCCAAGGAATGTAGGATAGGTTTCGGGTTCCAAAAAATTTAAAACTTGTTCCAACAATTAGGTTCTAGGTTCCGGATGGAATCTGTAGGGAATTTGAAATCGCTCACCTATAATTTTCATTTTACTTCCCTAAGCAATATAGATATACAAATAAAAAAATACGCGAGATTTTAAACACATCAAAGGATATTAAATTCCGAGTGAGGATAAAGGAAATGCTGACTAAATGAAAGGTATGACTTACAAGCTGATAGGATATAGGTGAAATCATGTTCTTAAATTGACAGAGCTTACTTATGTATTGGAAATCGAAATTGACACAATAGAAAGATTAAAATAAAAACATAGAGTGATGAGAAATGAAAACAAAATGCTAAAGTAAGACACATTATATAATTGTAGAAGAAGCTATTGAAAGGGAATAAAAGCAACAGAAACGAGGAGTAGATAAAGAATCAAAGCACTCTTGCATTGATTCCCTCTCACTTTTCTACTTCTCCTAGCTCTAAAAATCTTTCCTTTTATTCTTTTATTTTTTTGTAGATAAGGCGCTAATAGAGAGAGTCACGCTATAAATTTGATTTGAAGAAAACAATGTCATAAATTAGAGCACTATGCGAAAATATATGTCGAACAATATCCTTAAAGCTTTCACATTTTCACGAACTTGACATGGACAAGACGCCAACATGATGTTCAAATTTGCAATGCTAGACGACATATGCTTTTGATTATGTGAATACTTTCAAGTTACACAGCGAGCTCGCAATAAACACTTACTTCATGATCATTGCATTCCTATGATGTTACTCTACATCGTACCAAGGAACATAGGTCCGTGCTACTGAAGGTGGCCCGCGAGAATGCGTGCATACAATAAGTAATTTGGAGAATTGTGCAAATTTTAGTAATTTGTGTCCGAGACTTTACTGATATCATGATAATTTGATGGCCAAATACCAAAAAAAAAACCCCAAATTATGCCTATTGCGACAAAAATATAGCAAACTTTTTTTTGTGTCATAAAAAATCCCGAACTTGTCTACTATGACACAAATACCCTAAACCTTTTTTATGTAACGAAAAAATCCAAATTTATGCATGTGTGACATATATACCTTCTATTTTAGGGCGTGCAATCGTACTAGGTTTACCCGGGAACCGAACCGGACCACTCGAAAAATAGGTTCGGGAACCGGTGCCCATTTGAATTGGTCTGGGAACCAGTTCCATTTTTTGGGAATTGGTTGGAACTGGTCCTGTTCCCGATTTCAAGTGAAAACCCACCTAGTCCGGTTTTTGGAACCGATTTTTAGGTTGTGTTAAAAAAAAGCCGTAAATCATATATTACTATATTTTGGATTATAGATTTTGGTGGATAGTAATTTTTATTGCTCATTTTAGGGAGATTGTTACTTTTAGTGGATAGTGATTTTTTATTATTCATCTTTATTGTGAATTGTTTCGTTGCTACTCATATTAATTTGCTGGAAAAAATGAAACCAAAAAAAAGAACAAATGAAAAATAGGTTCTCAGGTAAACCCTGAAACCGGATCGAAAAAACAAGGTAGGTTCCAAAATAGGTTTCGGGACAAAAAGGGTCGGTTACTGGTTTCAAAAACTAGGAACTAGTTATAACATGATAGGTTTCAGGTTCTAGGTCTAGAACCTACCCACCCTGGAACTGATCACCCCTAATTTATTTCGATTTCATACAGGGTATATCTGTCTCACTAGTATAAATTCGAGATGTTTTACGATATTTGGGGTATTTGTGTCATAATTGGCAAGTTTAGGGTTTTTAGTAACACAAAAATAAGTTTAGGATATTTGTGTCGCAGTGGGCATAGTTTACATTTTTTGTCGTATTAACCCTAATTTAATTGAAGGGAAATCCAACCCAAACCGAACCGTCGGCATCCCTTGTTTAGACAACACAGTGCAGAGCGCCCCACCGAATATCTCAGGTCGCTTACCCACATTGTGTACACACACAAAGAAGCTCTCTCGGAGAAGATGTAATTGGCATAATTTGTGGTTTGGAAACCACGCACCAATCAATGAAGAAAGGAGAGTCAAGGATCAAATCAATGACCCAAGACGGCAACACAAGCATCTTTCCACTGATTTGGATGTCTTCTGGCTGTCCCGCCATGGCGTGAATCACATGAAACTGCAATTGCTCATTGAACCTGAACCACTACTAACCTGAAAAGACCTTGCGCGACAACTGTCGTCTCTCAAATCGTACCCTTGTTGGACCCATCATATTGCGCCGATGATGATACGGCTTAGATCTACGCCTCACAAAATACTGGAAAATGTTTAAAGTGACAACGCCAGCTTCAAAGTGAACAAAAGTGGTGGGCGCCGCAGAAAAGAAAAACGAAGAATGATGAAGGAACAACGAGAAGCTATAGAAGAAAGAAGAAAAGGAAAGCAAAGTTCAGACTTGTATCTTGACTTAAAGAAGAGGTTACGGCGACCTTCCTTTCACATTTGAAGTCGGCAATTGAAGACGGTGAAACTTTAGCCTGTAAATAGAGCAAAGGATGAAGCACTTGAAGATAGGCCGAAGAGGGTCTCCTGAAGTTCTGTGTGAGCTTCAGAATGAATTGAGAGAGAGAGAGAGAGAGAGAGAGAGAGAGAGAGAGAGAGAGAGAGAGAGAGAGAGAGAGAGAGAGAGCTGTGTGTGAGCAGAATAGAAAGCGAGTTGTTCCTCCGCGAGCGAGAGGGATGATAGAGAAAGTTGTAGGAGTCCGCGCACTCCGAGTATTTTGGGTGGTGGTGTGAGAAGAATATTGTAATAGAAAGTGAGATTTTTTGGGGGAAAAATTATCGAAAATACAATCAAGTCCTAAATATTTTCCTGCTTTGCGAATCGAGTCCATCCGATCAATTTTGATGTAAACGCTGACCATCCTACATAGCATGGTCGGTACTGATATAGATAATTTTTTTTAATTCTTTAATATTTTTTCGAATTATTTATTTATTTATTTTTCCTTTTTGTTTTATTTCCTTCTCTTTTCCTTCTTTTGTTTTTTTTAGTGTGGCCGGCAAGGGTCACCGGCTTTCAGACCCTATCCACTATTTATGCCGAAATGTTGGACAGTTCCAACAATTTTCTTGGAACTTTGGCGCATGACCTCAATTCATATATTTTGCATCGACTTATATTAGGTGGGCACCTTGTTCCAAAGAAAAAGATTAAATTTATGTAGGAATATATACTTTCCGTGAATAACTAAACTCCTCTCTCATAAAACCATTTTGATTCGTTTTTTAACACAATTTATATTTTCGTGATTATAGATTAAGTACATTGTTCCTCTTGAAGAATGGAAATGGAGGCGCCCCAACTGCAAGCTAAAGAAGCAACTTTTGAGTAGATAAAGCAAATGTATTTATGGCAGTCAAAATGGCACAAATTCTTATTGTAGCCCAAATTTATTAAAGTGGATCATATATGGATCATCTTAAATTTAAATTATTAATCATGATGCCCAAAAAAAATGAGTTTTAGTGGGACCCATTTTCAACTTGCTTAATCAAAATAGTAAAGTTAAGAAAACATGTCTCGGTACCTCTTCAATTTTCGCTTCTCTCATCTCTCTCTCTCCTTCTTCGATTCCATTTAAGGGTGAGCTTGGTCCGGGTCCGGGTTGGGCCAGTGCAGGGATCAACCTGCACAATATTGATCTCCAATATTTGGGATCAGGGACCGACTTTGTTGAGCTCGGGATCGAAGAATGGACCAACTCTGTGGATCTGGTCAGGTTCCAGGAATGACCCGGGACTAACCGATTCTTTTTTTGTTTCATTTTTTTGTACTCCTTGAAAGGACAAACGTACTCTTTGAAATTACAAATCTATCCACAATGCGATATTGAGTAACCAAACGGTGAACACCAGTACAAATTAAACATAAATCTAAGATAAGGCAATAATAGAATTCTCCACTTGCCAAAAGCAACAAACCATAGAAACAAACACGTAAAGTAAAATAAACAATTAAAATTTCAAACTACGTAACATAAAACATGATTATAGAACTTTGTGTCTTGTTCATTTATAATAGATTGCTTTTAATTCTAAATACCTGAAAACAAAACAAACGACAAGCATAGTTAATTCTTAACAATAGTTTTAAATTTAAATTACTATTAGTGCAATTGATAGGACATCTCACCACTTTTATTTATTCAACTTCAATTTATAAACTCTATTTATCGATGATAATCTCCTCAGTAAAACAATCCATATCTAAAAAAAGGAATCCACTCATTAGATATACAAATGAAGTAACATGTAAAAAAGAAATATGCATGGCTTAGACACCCAATTCAAAATTTACGTCGTTCTCAATATGCTCTTATAAACTCTATTTATCGATGGTAATCTCCTCAATAAAACAATTCGTATCTAAAAAAAGGAATTCGCTCATTGGATAAACAAATGAATTAACAAGTAAAAAAGAAATATGCAAGACTCAGACTTGCCCAATTCAAAATTTACGTCATTATCAATACACTCTTTAATATTAATAGGCACGTTAGAAGCTTTCAACCAATCTTGAGCGAAATCAAAGCTTTCACCACTCTAGGAGTGAAAGAACTTCGAAAGCTATCAAGCATGCGACCCGATGAATTGCAAAAATAAAAAAACAAAGATAAAATAACGAAAAGAATTAGGGACGCACCTGTTTAGATGCAATTGATTCACTAGAGGCAGAAGCATGAAACGGATGGGAAGAGAATCGATCGGTGAGTTCAAATGAGTCAAGAGGAGACGAAAAAACTGCCCTCGAATAAATGGAAATGGAAGATTTTAGCGATAATTTAAAATTGATGGAGAGAGTGAGACTTTGAGAGAGGATAATGGCAGAAGAAGAGGAGGGGCACTTATAGTTATATATCTAGGGTTTGGACAAAAAAGAAGAAGATAACTACGAGGTTCGGACCGACCTTAAATCCCTAGGATCATGAACCAACCTGGTTTAGGTTCCAACGGCCCTAGGATTAGGGACCAGCCCGGTTCTCCTAAGAACCGGATCAGGATCAGCCGGGTTGGGCCGGTCCAGGATGCTCACCTTCCATTCCACCGATCATGACTTACGGACTCTCATCCCATCTCTGGCGTAGCTGGCCTCCTCGTTTTCTGTAGTATCCAAGAAAGTCGCTGCTTGATGAGTATTATTGCAGTTTTCACAAGAAGAGCTAATAAGGGGCGACCCAATCGGAGTGTAGTGCATCAAAGTCATCAGCTGATTCTACACATTTCGATTTTTCTCAGTTGTCCAATGTTCCCTTTAATGGGTCTTAGGAATGTTTTGATTTTGCATTTACCGAACTTCTCGAAACTAGAAGAATTGAAGATGATATGTCTCGGAGTTATTGTATTTCAAGAAGAGTCAGTGTTCCTAGAACTTGTTTAGGAGTCTTTTTTTCCTTTGACCACCCGAAATACTGAAAAAGGAACAAGTCTGGTGGATTGAATAGAATAATGAATGTGATGTGATGATGGTCCCTATTTTTTCTGATACAACAAGTATCATCCTTAAGTTCTACAAGAGATTTCGTATTTAGATAAATCACAAATCCCCTTACCTGCCCATATGGAGAAAGAGTGGGAAAGTTTTCCAAAAAGTCCAAAATATATTGTATTTTGTCAATTCAGTCATAAACTTTTCAATTTTACCACTTGAGTTAATCCAATCAATTTTAGCCGGAAATTGTTGACGTAGACACCGGGCATTCTACGTAGTACGGCCGGTGCTGACATGGGAATTTTTAAATATTTTTTTGAATTATTTATTATTTTCCTTATTTTATTTGCTTTTTCTGTGTTTTTTTTTTCTCTACCGGCGAGGATCACCAGCAACCCTTGCCTGCCGCGCAAGCCTTGTCGCGGTCGGCAAGGCCACGGAGGCCCTGGGCGAGGGCTTTGCGGCCTCGCCGATTGCGGGCGAGGGTTGCCTTGCCCACAGCCGCGAAGGCCCATGCCCGTAGCTGGCGAGGTCATGATGGCCTCACCCAGGGCCTTCACCGCCCTGCTGTCTACGGGCAAGGCCTACACGATTGGTGAGGGTCGCTGGTGACCCTCGCCGACTAAAAAAAACATAGAAAAGAAAGCAAAGAAAAAACAAATATAAAAAATTCGAAAAACATGTTGAAATAATATTACAAATTCTCCACGTCAGAGCCAGTCGTGCCACGTAGGATGGCCAGGGTTCATGTTAGTGAATTTCGACCAAAATTGAGCAGATGGACTCAATTGGCAAAATTATAAGGTTTATGACCGAATTGGTAAAAGTGCAATAAGCTCAAGACTTTTGGACAAGTCTCCAGAGAAAGAGTTGTACGGTGAGCAGACAATGTGAGTGTCAAAATCATTCCAATTTTTTCAGATTTATATTCATATGAACATCTTCTTGAATAATTATAGATGTTTCACATTGAGCACAAATTAATGGTTATATTAATAGTTTTAGCGAGGGCATTACTCGCCACCGGGCAAGATACACGACCCTTTGATTCACCGCTAACTTCACGACCCCATCCATAACTGACCCCGATCTTTCTCACTGACTCAGCAAGTTGATTTATGGAGTTGCCGAATTTTCAGATGTAGCCATTTAAGGAAACAAATTTTCAAGAATGTAGCCCGAGTCGGGTCGGATATAGATTGTTAAAATTATATTTCATAGGGTCAATATAGTTTAAATGGGTCAATTTGAGTTGGGTCATTTTTAACCTGCCCAAACCCAACACGGATCACCCGTTTGACAAACCTACGTATGCTAAACTGATGGCTAAACCTCCTCCAACAATGCCGTCTTATCACTTCGAGTCATTACTTGATTATTGGGAGCCTGGTGTGTGTTTTGGACCCATGAAACCCAATATCTTCGTCGTTGCCACCGAGGAAATAATTCGTTGGATGCACGAGGATAAATAAATATGAAATCCAGCTACTTGGAATTAATCGTTTCCCTTAAGTTTAATATGCTGAAATAATTCGTCCAGTATATTAATTTAAGCCCACTAGCATCTGTCTCGATTTCTACGACGTGATATATCCCACGTTAGGGAGTGTTTATCAGGCACGTTTTATTACCATGCCCAAATTAGAATAAACTATGCGTTGCTACGAGGAAGAATTTTCCCACTGACATCGGTCCACTCTTCTTCGAATTTGCCAAAGAAAAGAAGAAAAAAAACACAAACATAGAGGTCGTAGATAGCATAGGTACAATCTTCGATTTTGACGTCCCCATGGAGACAAAGCCGTCCGGCCTCCTAGCCCGCGAATATGCCCGTCGCCTGTCGTCGTTTTCGCATGCCTGAGACCTATATATTTGGGGCCTGAAGAACTACAATGGCCAAGGTGAACTTGTTGATCCTGCCCCAGTAACATTTATAATCGTGAGCCAAACAAACATGGGTTCCCTCCTCAGAACCGGGTTGATGGCTCTTTGCTTCCTCGTCTCAATCATGGCAGTCGCCGCGCAATATGATCCACCGGACACCAGTAGCGACAAAATGCCGCCGGGCATGGTCATGGCGCCTACGCCGACGGGCAGTGGCTCGTTCATGCTTCCATCCGTGGCGGTCAGCCTTCTCGCCTTGATCGTCTCCTTCTTCGCCGTTAGAGAGAGGGTGTAATGTGTCTACTCATTGGATGTGCTCGAGTGTTTTACTTTTTCTTGCAGTATAATCTGACTATCTTGGCTTCGTGAGTGCTTCGTCTACACTCACATTGAATGTTTCAATAAAAATATTTCTTCATAATGTGTACGCTGTCTAATAAACATCTTTTTTTTCATTACATGTGTCGCTTTTCCTTGCTTAAAAGGGGTGAAGCTCTATTATTCCTTAGTCCATGTTTTTTCTATGTACATATCAAGATCTTATACCTAAAACAATCCCAATATCTCAGAGCTATCATTAATTAAAGAAGAAATATTTTGTTAAAACATCCATCTCTTGTTTACGGGATTTACATACTCTTTCTACGCATGTTGGTATCTCTTCACCGATCAATTAAGGACATTCTAGCATGTATCAAAGCCAGTCCTCAAGTTGCATGTGTCTCCCTTATAGTATCAGAGCTTTTTCGATTCATCATTATCCTCATCAACGATGTATTTTCGAGATCAGATCCATCAACTCAACTTCGATCTCAGTTTTGGAAGAATCCATCAAAACAGACGAACCAGCACCCCTCAAGCAACCATGAGAAAGTTCTCTAGAAGTATCACCAGTAAATTTCTCAAGAATACCCAATCGCGAATTGACAAAACCAGCAAGAAAATTGAGAAAATCGCTAAAGGCATGGGCTAGCGACTGCATGCGTCGCGAAGTTCGTGTTCCGACTCTCGAGGATTTTGTGTCTCTAAAAGCAAAGAGAGAGAGAGAGAGAGAGAGAGAGAGAGAGAGAGAGAGAGAGAGAGAGAGAGAGAAGCCATCCTTACTGCGATTATCTTCTATAACAATCTGGTATCTAAACTTTTTGTTCAACTGAAATAAACGCACCTACATCGCCCCATTCATATGCATCCTCTCTGCAGATCCACCCATCTGACAATGGAGTGTGTTTCCGAGGTTACTCAGATCGCTGTTCAATGAGTTTCTCGCTTTAATGTCAGACGTTAGAGAATTGATTATATCCAGAAGTTCATGTGCTAAGAAAACCTTGAAACTGGAATGTGAAACGAGTGGTAGCATGAACAACGATTAATATCGTCATCCATGAGAATCACCTTTGGTGACTGGTGAATTCATCCGAGATTATTCTGGGTTTTTGACTGGTGGCAAGTTTTATATAAGTAGTTGTAGATGCAGACTTAACCTAGCGATTTCCCACTTTATACTTTACCTTTGTCTATTTCCTGCTTTATTTCTTTTTACTGTAAACACTTTTCCTTCTTTATCAGCATCCACTTAAATTAACCTAATCGCCATTGACCTAATCATAATATGACCTACAAGAAAAGAATCCATCGTCACAAGAAGGTTTCTAGGCACGCCTCCTGCAGATCTAGGTGCGCATTACCAAAATATGGTAGCCCTAGATTTACTTGGGAATGATTTCCTCTCCTCCTTATTATATTCCGAAGCCCCCCCTATCATCATTCACTATCAACTTAACGTGATATGTGTCACATGAATGTGCATAGTACCATCATTCTTAGATGATGTTCATAGATTTATACCTTTCTTTTCCTTTTCTCGCTCTGGAGTTTGGCCCTAGATTCTTATGGAAATTTACCAATCTAAATTAGAGTGATTCGTCAATTTTTGTCATATTGAACTACGAATTAATTTTGGGTTACCAACTTTCATTTGGGTTACTTACCAACGTTCAGCTATTATTTTTTCAGTCACCAACTTTTCTGTTGAGCTACATATTTTACATTTACTAACTCCTTTTAGAAATTCCAACTTAGATTAGCACGATCCACCAATTTTTCTTCCATTAAATCAACACCCAATATTTAATTACGAACTCTCAATTAAGTTACTTATCGACATTTTCTTTTGTTTTTATGTGACAAAATTCCCTACTTTCCTTATCATTTACAAACTCTTATTTCCATTTCTTAGCAATGCCTTAAATTTGTTAGCTTTTTAGAGATTACCGACCTTAATTAGAGTGACTTATCAACTTTTCTCCAATTAAGTTTATTGGCTAGTTTTGGATTATCAACTCTCATTTGAGTTAATTGCCAAGTGTATTTTACTTTAATTACCATCTTTTCTTATCTTTTGCAAATAGAATTTAGTAAATATTCTTTGAAAAAAACCAACTAAACATTGGTAAACAACTCAAAAGAGACTTAGCAAACCAAAATTAGTTAGCAAGTGAAAAATTCAATCACGCATAATATCTTGGTTGATTGACAATCGTTTTGAAAGTAAGATACTTTCCATAGCTAGAGCTACTCTATTTTTGAAAACCAAGATTTGATTGTATGGGTTACCAAATTTATGGAACTCTGATTGATACACCCCAATGGCTAATTCATATGCTCAACAAATTGTCCAACAGTCAGTTTGGAGATTGATCGTCTTGAAGATTGTCCAACGGGAAGATTAGATGCAGAGGAGTATAAAAGGAGATCAAAGCGTCAAAGAGAGAGACAATAAAGAGTGCAAATTCCAAATTCAGAGAAAGCTTTACATTTTTACACTTTGTCTTCTAAGAGCATAAAATTGTAATTTTTTGAGGAGCGTTGGTAGTGTTATAATTTGTGCTTAGGTGTGAGATAGTGAGATCTATCAGCTTGTGTATAAGTAGCATCAACTTCAATAAGAAGTGCTTGAGTATAAGCAGCATGCTTTATTGTAACTTCTAAAAGATTGCTAATGGAATTTAGTCGGTAGTATGTTAGTCTGAGAGAGTGAACATAGGCTTACACCAAGCCAAACCGCTATAAACTCTAAGTGCATCTCTATTTCTCTGCTTATATTCGTTTATTGCTTGATAGAAGTGCATTGCACTGCTTGACATAACTAGAACCTGCTTATTTAAATACTCTATTTTACTCGGTCACGCTTATAACAAACTTGGCTCCTTTAATTTCGCAATATTTTGTGAAGATTCTTGAATCCCCCCCCCCCCCCCCCCCTCCTCTTCAGGTGACAATGTTAGCCAACATCAAAGTTTCCGTGTGATCTTGACGTTGAGATTTGAATGAGTGCCGTAGGTGCTATATTCATTGTCAAATGACATACTCGCATCTATTTACCAATCTAATACCAATTTAATTTGAGATATTTTTGTTGAGATGCACGTGTGAGTTGTGTTAGAAAAAGTCTCACATCAGATAATTGATGTGGTTTTAAGTAGTTAATGTATCGTAGTTGACTCATAACTCATTGGCTTAAGCATTTGAGTAAAAGTGGGCCTAACTGGATATGTTGGCGGGTCCGACTTGGGCTCCCTCTTGGAGATCTTCTCGGATGAAGATATTGGACTTCCGTTGCGTGCTCTCAAAGAATAATATCAGAGTCGATGGTAGACTACTGGGCTCCCAATTTGTCCTGTTGTCTGGTAACCAACACATCTTCCGAGCAGTAGACATGGAGTAGCAACGCGTCCCCATGGCAGCCTCTGTTGTTCGATTTGGAGAAAGAGATTAAGAATGAAGGTGGATGCCACAGATTCGAGTTGAAATATGTTGACATAGTAGCTTAAGCTTTTGAGGGGACTTGGACTCTCTTTTAACGATCTTAAAGTATCCAGTTTCTGCTCTACGCTCTCAACACAACTCTACTCGTTTTACTTTTCCAATGGGGCGGCACAATTGAGTTGAATTGACATAATTTCTCCATTGACAATCGTCATTGCTCGAGCTCAGGCTTGATAGGATCCCATGTCGCAATCACATCGTCTAGTTATCAATCATTTGATGCCACATATGGAGGCAGCTTGATTGAAATGGCAAATCACTTTGAATTTTGAATTGCCTATTTGTCTTTCACTGTTTGGGCGACTGGGTCATCTTTTATTTGTTTGCTAAAGACCCTCTTTGATGTAAAGCCAAATTTCAACAAAGATTACGTGGTAATTCAACTTCTTTATGTAATCTTCAGCAACATGTTTCTCAGTCTAGATGGAACACAGAAAACTTTATTCAATTCAATAACTCATAAAACATAGACTTCTTCAATAGGGATTAAACAACCATACTATAAGAAATAATTATTCGATCCTAGAATCAACATATCTGCCGAATTATCCGTCAACTCATTGATGTCTACATCCATACCTTGTTCTTTTACTTACTAATTGGATTTTGAAGGATTCTTACCGAAACTTATTGCTAATAGTTTCGTTTCTTTTGCTGAGTCAGAAATACTTTGAGTCATCGCAGAAGTTTCCATTGATTGTTGGGGGTTGGAAAGTGACGTTTACTAATTTTAGCTCGTGAATTTAAAAAAACTACGCCAAGAAAGAATATTTTTTATCATATGGACAACTTTTATTTTCCTGTCAATCGTTCATTCATCAACACGAGGGTGGACTACTGCTGCAAAAAAGAACATGTTAATGAACGCGTGTACTAATCTGAGGAGCGTTTTCGTGAGAAAAATACTATACTGGCGGCATATTTTTCTAATATAAATCCATATATATATGTATGATTGCTACGACTAGGTACTTAATCCACGTGAAAAACATTGGCACAATCTAAAACTGTACGGTCAATAAGGAAAGGAAGTCAAATTGCAATTTATCTTTTCGGAATTATTCAGGTCCGGGTGTCCGTGTACGACCGGCTTAGGGGGTTTCTTCAGTAAATAGAATTACTAAATCTTGCTTGTTGGACGATGATATATTTTGAGCCTAAGATGTCATTTACATTCCCATGCACGTAACCCAGAACTCACAAATTACATAATTAAAGTAGATAAATGAGAAACAAAATCGAGTTTTGATGATTGACAAGGCTCGTTCATTAAAGAAAAGTTTTGAGTTTGCCGGAGGGTCACTTGCCGGTTCACCTAACGCACACGATTATCGAATGTAAAGAGATCTTCAGTAAAGTATTTTTCTGGGGGCATTTATATATTCAATTGGGTTCGGTGAGTAGGTTGGTAGGTTTCGTATCTGTTCGGAATTTGGACTAATTCCCCTCCAAATTAATGAAATATTAGGTCTAAGATTGCTTTATTTGAATGCGGATGAGATCCATATTCCAAACCTATCTTCTCCGGGACCCATTAAGCCGACTGAACTTCAAGGAAACTAGCCGGTTATTAATTAAAGATTGATCCTAGGATTCCACTTCAGTAATTGTACTTAATTAATCTGTTTTCATCAAGACACATGTAAGCTATATAAAATTAGAAGCTCTTCTCGTGTTTGTTTATGTAATTTGTTAAAAAAATTGGACGAACGTGGCAATACATATTGTGCGATTATATTCATGAGGTCGACCATCCTTGCATTTCATATCGTCATCGAAAATTGCAAAATATTTGTTCGTAAAATGGGTCAACACGTGTCAATTTCGAATTCATTCGCATTGAGCTCGGATTTCTCTTAAGCTCCGTTTGTTTCGCAGAATATTGATGATTTGGAAAAGATTATCCTAAAAACAATCTCTTGTATTAGTTGAAATAATTAGTTAATAAGAAATATTTTCATTATCGACTAAAATTTATGTCTCAAAATTTTCGTGGACGAGAAAAATATTTTGCGTTTGTTCAGTTTTACATGTGATCGTTTTTAGGAAAATATTTTTCAAATTACTCATTTTTCGCGAAATAAACGAAATCTTAATAAAAGTTACGTCGTGTTCAAGTGGTGTTTTCGTACCATGTCGTGAGTCGCCCCTTAAATGGTTTTTCAACTTTCATTGTTTCCAGTCTAACCACTTTCGCTAGTACCGTCGAAAAATCACTTTAGACAATTTTATATTTTAAGTCATCCACCCATAAAAGGTTTCACGTAATAAAGTACTTTATAGGTCATTGAAACTTCAAGTAATATTATGGATTTAGTCCATATCGTGATTAAGCCTGTGGAAATTGAAAAAGAAACATACCAAGCCACACAATTGTGTAAGATGAAGGGCACGACTTAAAGCTCTTGATGTTAGATGTACAAGGAAAAGATTGCGCATAGACTATACAAGATTACTCAACAACCTAATTTGATACTACCAACTAGCTCTCTCATCTAACTTAATAGAATAATTACCAAAAAAGTCCTAAATCTATTACAATTGTGTCAATTCAGTGCCAAACTTTTTTTTTGCCAACTGAGCCCTAAACATTTTGCATTTGTGCCGATTCAATCTATCTGGCTAATTTGGCCGGAAAATCACTGACATGGACACTAGCCGTCTTATGTGGTGCGGCCGGTGCTAACGTGGACAACTTTTAATAATATTTTTTCAATTTTTATTTATTTTTATTTTTATTTTTTTTCTTTCTTCCTTCTTCCTCTGGCCGGCGAGGCACGTCAGCGCTAACTGTGCCACGTAAGACAGTCGACATTCATGTTAGCAATCTCCAGTCAAAATTAGACGGATAGACTGAATCGACACAAATACAAAAGGTTTAGGACTTAATTGGCAAAAAAAAGAGGTTTAAGATTTTTTTTCGTAAGAGGTTTATGGCTAATTTGGTACAATTATAATAGATTTATGAGTTTTTTTGGTAATTCTCCCAACTTAATAACAAAGTTCTATCAAGAGTCAACTCATTACATTAATTTTTAGCATCCTTCTCAAACCCAGTGTGGATTCAAAGAAGTGACACTTAGAGTTTGCATTGAAGAAAGCACTTGGAAGGACGTCGAGCCTTGGAATTAGCGGAACAACTAATTACAACGTTTGACCCTGCAGCATTAACCGATCCGAAATAGTTCTTGGGGATTTTGATTAGGTCAATTTTGTCAGTAGTGCCTGTTAATCAAAAAATTTAAAATCGATGGAGAATATAATAGTGTTGGTGATTGGACTCTGGTTTAGGCGCTCATCATCAGTGGGCTAATTAAGTCATTCCAAGAGGTTCCAGAAAGAGACCCTTTAATAATCTTATAAGACAAGATTCTTGGGAAAAAACAAGAAGAAAATTTTACAAGATAAGATGAGCCCACTTGTTCTAGTGTTCACATTAAAAACATGGCGGCAACCTTTTATTCCTCTTTCATCTACATAAACATACATATAAAACAAGAAGATGGTTGCTTCGCGAGTACAAAACAAATGAAAACGAAGTCTTCGATCCTTTAGTACGATGTGTAGGCAAAGAAAGAAACATGGTTAGGAAGCCAAACATGCATTTTGATGAAGTCCATCGCAAGAGATTATTGTTAAGATACCATTTGTCAAGGGAAGTAGATTGTCAAATAGGGTTTGTGTGATGTTAAAAAAAAAGGATTGTTCGTAACTATGATTACGCGGTCCTCTAAAAACGACCAACTCAGGATAAGAAAGACATTATTGTCATGGAAGATCTAATTAAAGGAGATGACCACCAAACATTTTAAAACCGGCGTAGATCATCAATCAGCAACCGCGCTTCTTTAAGCAGAAAACTAAACAATAACATGAAACTTGGGTGTTCGTGTTCTTGAACTTCACTGGTTTATGATTTTTCGAAAGGTGCGGTCTGTTGTTTTTAACAATGAACTTTGCAAGAACATGATGCATACTCAATCGCATAAAATTTTCCCAACAAATAAGCAGAGAAAAATCTGCTACGAGAAGGATTTTCATTCACTTTTTTCCATTTTCCTGATGATCTAAGCTTACACAATGCACTATTCACCTGTAATTTGTAAAGCCCTACTTCTAGAGGACCTCTAATCAACCCGGTATGTTCGATTGGAGACTAAGACCTAGCTGAAGATCCAAGGATTTACAGCTGATTTGCTTCGAACCTGCCGACGCTGCCATAGCCACCGGCAGGTCGTAACTTCCTCCGGATCTCTCGCCGTGTGTCAGAGTGAACATACATGAGTCCTGTTGGAAAGAAATGTTAGGAGGGTAATACTTCAGCACCTGATGATGATCATCAGAGTCTAACCCACTAAAGTGAGCATCGTGGTCAAGTACTGGGCTGAAGCTGATCTGAGATTCATCATAGAGAGTGAACTGATGGTCGGAGGTATTATTAGAGGGGTCGTAGAAGAACCAAGGGCCAGTGCTACTAGTGCTGGTTGAGCCTTGGAAATTGCAGAGATGGAGGTTGTTTTGGAGAGGTTGGAGGTATTGGTGGAGGGTAGCCTTCCTGGCCTGAATCTGAAGCCTCTTCTTCTTCAATCTCTCCTTCTTGTGGGCGTTCTGGTGACCGCCCAGCGCCTGCGAGTTTGCAAATTCCTTGAAACAGTATTGGCACTCGAACTTCTTGTTGTGGCTATCGTCATCTGCCTGATGATGATGATCGCTTGTTGTTCTGGCTGAGCTCTTGTCCTTGACCGTGTTTGACGAGTTGACACTTTCATCTCCTTCCGGGGACTCTAGTTTCGAGCATCTCGGGTCGTTCTTGGGTGGATTCAGCTCAAACCCAAATAGTTTCAGCTTCTTCTCGACGAAAGATCCGCTCGAACCGCCGTTTTCGCTGACACATGTGTGAGATAGGAGATTGGAGGAACTTGAGACTTCCCTGGCGATCTGATCTCTTAACATTGGAGCAAACCAAATGGATAACTTATGCACGTTTCTTGATGGTTTTTGTGATGCAGGCTTGAGTCTACTTCTCGTCCTTTTATAGTAAGTTGTGTGGTTTTCCAACGAGTGCATTGCATCTCAAACTAGACTCTTTCTCTATTTAATATTCATTGAACAGCATAAACGTACCGTAGTGTGAATAAAAAAAAGGTAAGAGGCAAGAAAAGATTGGTCAGAACAGAGTGGCCCATATATTTCATGCAAACATTTTATAATGGTAGGAACTAACTTTGTTTCATCTATCTTTAGATTTTCTATATTGTAGTAGATACACCACATACTTTCTCCGTCAAAGAGGATTCAGTGTGTGTTTTGTTAAGGATGAAATCCACGGTCTACGAGAATTTTTTTAAGGGAACGTTGCAATTATAGTACCACTTGTCCACTTATTTTATTCTAAGAGGGGCAAATAAAACAAATATTATTCCATAATTATTGTATGAAGTACACATTAGCAAAAGTCAAAGAAGGGTGGGGAGATGTATGTAATAACCTGGAAAGAAGGGAGGATCTAACTTTGCAACAAATCACACACTGTGCTTAAAAATGTTTTATTTTAATCATTGTTTCATCTAAGTTCTAGACCCACCTATGACTCGGTGCATTTCATGCACTTGTCCCCTACCACAGGTTACCATAAAATAATGCCAAAACAAAGAACAGATCAAACGCAAATCATTCACTTTGGGTGTCTTGTCCCATCTACTACAGCACTCGGAAAGATTTGTTTTATGATCCTGAGACTTATGGCGATGTGATTACTCAGCGCAAAGTGAAGGTTCTCAGCAATTATCTCAACCCACAATGGATTAAAAAATTGGCCTCAAGTGTGTCCACCCTTGACCATGTTCTGGGGAAGAAACATTAGAATAACCAGAGTTGTTGCTAAACTAAGGAATATAAGAAGTGGGGCGATGAGGTAAGCATATATACTAATTAAGGTCTTCATGAGATCTGGGCATATCTTCTGAGAGCAGGAAAAACCCTAATATTATAATCAGCCCCAAGCATATGTTTTCAGGTGAATCAAGTCATAAGCTGAGTGTTTTATTATTGTATTGAGCGTGGGAAGCATTTGTGTTGGACAGTTGTTCTGATTGGACCCACCCATTTGCAGCTTTGGGGACATGCAAGATAACTAATAAATTAGATTGTGTGAAATATTCCATTGTCTCCACCTATATAGACCTATTGCATTGGTGGATTTTCTTCCACCAATCATCCCCCCCTCTCTCTCTCCAATGCCAATCAATTCCCACTCCTTTTTTAAAAAAAAATTTCGATGGCTCTTTTTGCAATATGTTCAGATAGCTTTCTTTTCTTTAGGAGGAGAATTCCAAGTAAGCTTGCTGTCTTCAAGCATTTCACTATCCTGACACATGGAATCAAGTGAGGACATAAAGCGGGTGATTAGATTAATGTTGGCTAGGATCGTGGGTGGGTTGGTTGATTTGATTGATTTCAGCCCCCATTTCACACCGTTCTACTCAAGTGGTTTCATCCATTCAAAGGCTTGATTTGTGGGAGATCATAGGGTGGCCCCCCTCGATTTGCCTCGTGTAGGAAACAACAAAAAAGCCAGTTGGTCTACGCAAATGTGGTAATATCCACAGTATTGGGTCTCTATTTAGACTTTTCTAGAGCTTTGACGTCTTCATTTATGTCTAATGACTTAGAATCAGTTCGATCATTGACAATTATTTCTTTTACTAGAGTTTGCCACCAAGTGATATTCTACAAATTCAATCTATAAGAGCCCGACCAAAAAGAAAATCTATAAGAGAATCGTGGGACCCGCAATTCAACTTCAATAAACTTCCTCGCGTGAAAGCCGGTAAATCGAGTAACAGAGACTTAAAGCGTGCCGACTTCAGACACGCACGAGTGAATAGTCAAAATCCTCAAAGGAATAAGGGAAAATAATATAGTTAAAAGCAAAGACGTGTATTTCAATAGTTGGCCGCAGAAGAATAGCTTCGACGCCTTCTTTACTCTAATACCATATAAATCGAACAAATCCGTTTTCATTCTCACTCCTCCTCAAATACACCATATTTCAAGATAACAAAGACGTCTAATATGTGGTAAATGTGTTTTCCTGTGTCTATAGATCAACTTAAATTAGTTATCACATTTCATGTTGATTGATGGACACGAAAAACGCGCTAATCACATTTAAGATATCTTTACCGTTATGGAGACATAACATGCTGATATACTCTTGTTAGATGAATTTGCGAGTTTATCACATTTCAAAAGTGCTTACCGCTCCGAAGGCACCGATGCCGTGAGAAACGTTCGACAAATCCTCAATGGAGAGTGCCTTAGCCAATCACTTCAAAAGCCAAAACCTACGAGAGAATGTTTGAGGTATATATTTTATCATTACAACACTCGAATCTTGAAAAGTCCAAAGCGTACGAGCAGCCTCTTGTTTCCTTCCCCTTTGACAAAACGTACAGGTGCTTTAAGTGACCAAGATAGAACGCCAAAATTGACTTTAGGAGCAAAGAGGGGGTTCTGGTGGAGCGGAAGAAATTGCAAGGGGACATCAGATAAAGAAGACAGATGGAGCATGTTGGAAGGTGGATCATCCCTCTGATAGGCCAGTCAAGACTCCTTGATCTTGACAGAATATTGCATTAGTTCGCTTCATTTCTCCTTCTGTCTTTTCTTTGACTTGAAGCCTCCAATGGCTGTCCAAACCAAGTACACAAATGAAGAATTTACACCACATGATGTCAGAGGAAACGACGGGAGGAAATAAATCGCAATACAAAATAATGTAATTTCGATGTTTTATTACGATGGGGTTTGTATGGTTTGCACATACGATTGATTCAAACTAGTAAAATAGTTTTTTAGAAATATGTCTTCTTGCAAAATGGTTTCTCTCTATTTTACCTACTTCTTTGACCTTAACACGGTTGAGGCAGTTTCAAGTTTGTCGCTAACTGTATGGACTTACAATAAGCGTTCTGGAAGATATGATTAGTTTCGTGCGTCAGTTGGTAAAAGAAGCTTCGAGCTGCTTTAGACTCAAGCTTCTTTGCTCATTCTTAATTTGAAAAATTGCTGTCAGCATTAGCAAGCACGAGAAGTATCTCAGCTACCATTCTTTTGGAGTTTTTTCTAAACCGACAAATCCGCAAGCACAACTTGAAGCTTTCAAAACCCCAAAAACAATTCTACGGAGATTGAGCGACTGACTTTAAAAAATGGGTATGTTAGAAAATCCAATCCAAAAACTTATAAATAGAGGGTAATTACGTATTGCTAAGTAACGTGAGATATTTCAACATCTCATTTTATGTGCAAATTAGATCAAAAGTGGCACGTGAAATTTGACGAAATGGGGCGAACGCACACGAGAAATAAATTGAGGTGAAACTTAACTCTATACCCACGTTAAAAAATCAAATCCAAAATTTAAGTATACAGGGACAGAGAGACCAAGAACGCGCGTGAGAGCTACCCTTTTGTCGGGCGACGTGGGTTATTTTCCTTCACTCGGTGTTGTTTATGTAACCTCGGGGGCACTGAGTAAAGGCCGCACGTCATTAGACGACTATTAAACAATCCATTCAAAGAATAGCGGACAACTGTCAATGAGTTTATTAATAGATTATGCCGCACTCGACCTCACGATCTTTGGACAGGGTCTAGAACCTCGACACGGTTTCACTTCGCTTTCTTTTACAGTCTATGTGAAAGTCCCGTGCGCGAGCTGAAAAAACGTAATTTGTATGCAAAATATTTTTTAAGTTGCCATGAATTGATACCAATTTCAATTCCACAAATCATGCAATGTTGAGTGCACTTACTCTTCCTTGTCAGAGAAGTTCGTTCAGTTCCGAAAGTGCATTTCCAACGCCAAAATAACTTGGACCTTACTCATCGGCCAAGGGGCCAATGGCAGCGGCGCCGGTGAAAGACGTTAGTGTTAGATTTAAAATTTTGGACAACTATGCCATAACTCGATTTTATAATCCTAACAGCTAGTCTTCGCTCAGCGTCATTCACGTAGCATGCAACTAGAGGGGAAAATTGACGTTCACGATCTTGACAATCTCCGCTTATTCTCATCTAATTAAAGCAGACCAACCTCCAACCTCTCATTGAGTTTGAGTAGCTAGAATAAGTATTTTACCAGTCGAGCTCTGGCCGGTGGATATTCAAGGTCTGCCATTTATCGTTAAACTACTTCCTCGACTTTGGCTCGGTCACAAGTGGTGTTCGATTCTGTGGTTCAATGTCCTCATAGTCGAGGTCATGAGTAGACCTATTAAACGGGTGGGTCAGGTCGGGTTTGGATCGGGTCATAAATGGTCCGACCCAAATTGACCCATTAACCCGTTTATGACCCATTTATTCATAGTGTAAATATCTCGACCCATACCCGACCCGATCCATACCCAACTCATACCTGACCCAACCCATATTGCTAAAACACTTTTATATTTACCATAATCTAGGAATACTTGTTTCTTATTTTTTTTTTAAATTATACTGCTAAAACATTTTATGCAATACAAAGTTAGTGAAAAAAATTTATAATTTTTTTTAAAATTGAGGTTATGTTTGTTTTACGAAAAATGCGACATTTCTAGAAAATATTTTCCATAAAATCATTATCCAAGAAAATAAAATAAAAATTTGACGTTTGGCTGAAACTTGAAAATATACTAGAAAATATTTTTCGATATTTGGTATATAAAATCTGATTTGATTTTACTTTGTGCATTCATTTTAATAATATTAATATTTTTTTATTTTTTAAATTGAATTTTTAATTATTTTTTTCTTTTTTTATTTTTCCTTTATTTTTGGCCGATTGCCGGCCGCCGTGGCCGGCGACCGACCACAGGCGAAGCTCCAGCCTCGCCGATCTGGCGAGACTTAAGCTCTCGCTGGTCTCGGGCAAGCTTGACCTAGTCGGATCTGGCGAGGTGGAGCCTCGCCCAAGGCCGACGAAGATCGAGCTCGCCAGCCTCGGCCAGCCTCGGGCGAGGCTCCTTCTCGCCAGATCCGGCTAGGTCAAGCTCGCCTGAGGTCGGCAAGCTCGAGTCTCGCCAGATCGGCAAGGCTCCAGCCTCGCCACAGGTCAGCGAGGCCGAGGCCTCGCCGAGATCTGGCGAGCCTCGAGGTCGCCGAAATCGGGCGAGCTCGAGGCTCGCCAGATCAGCAAGGCTCGAGCCTCGCCTGAGGCCGGCGAGGTCATCCCGCCCCGGTGGCCGGTCGCCGTGGCCGACCACCCGCCGAAATAAAAAAAAAAGAAAAAGAAAAAGAAAGAAGAGAAAAGAAAAAATAAAAATAATTAAATTTCGATTTTTTTAAACATTTTTATAAAGAGCGAGAGAGTGTGTGAATGGGTTGGACATGGATTCCAAACTCAACCCATTTAGACCCATTTATCTTTAAGCTTTAAAATTTAAAACCCATTTAAAATTGACTCTTTAAAATTAAAGTGACCCATTTATTTTTAAATGGGTCATATATGGATTTAAGACCCATTTTGACACCTTTAGTCATGAGTTAAGGCCGGTGGATCTTCAGGTTTTGATAATGGAAACCTTCATCAGAGTCGAGTCCAGCATGGTGTCATTGTTGGCTACCTCATGTGTTGCAACATCAGCTGAAAGGGTAATGCAGATAAACCAATAGGCA
This sequence comes from Syzygium oleosum, assembly GCF_021117445.2. Lineage (NCBI taxonomy): Eukaryota > Viridiplantae > Streptophyta > Magnoliopsida > Myrtales > Myrtaceae > Syzygium > Syzygium oleosum. The sequence goes on from NW_026607487.1 coordinate 11,690,820, forward strand.
AATGGTGCTCATTTCGATATCACTATTGTTCTTTACGACTATGACGGCATTCATGGACGATTTATAAATTTATGTCCAAGCATAGTCATTCATGGACGATTTATAAATTTATGTCCAAGTAAACACCCGGATCTACTCATCCATCGGCATTTCTAGATAGCATGAGCAAACAAACAAGCATAGATAATTCCACAGCAAAGATAGAAAAAGTTGATGTAGCCAGCATTGAAAGGGAAGTCTAGCACTCAAACCCAACACCAATATAAGGGAGAGAGCAGAGATAGAAAAGTAGCTTAATCCAGCCAAATAGCCAATGATAATGAAGATACCCTCTTAAGAAGCACGAAATTTAAAGGGTGATCACGTCCATATCTCAAATTTCCTCTACTATCTAATGAATTGAGACAAAAGTGTGAAACAGCTCATGACCATTGTCGCAGGAAAATTTGAACATATGTGAAATCAGGCAAAAATGCATTTCAAAACTACTCCATTTCCGCTCTAGGTGATGGATGTTGCAATGTTAACATCTCACTTTTGGAAGAATTGATGTCACATTTGCCGCTTGGTACGAGGCGCGAGAGCCAGAAGTATCTTCTTTCTAGGTCCCTGAAATAAGAGTGTCTTGAATTAATCTTCAAGTTTATATTAGGTCCTGTAATGACTATACTAATACTACTGCTCGACCAAGATGTCACCTTGAGGAAATGCGTATCACAGAAAAAATCATCACATAGACTCATGATCAAACTTCATATCCTTAAATAATTCAATAAGTAAATTGTTGGGGATGTGGCATCTAATTAGCATGAAAGTTAAATCAAAGACATCAAAATACAATTTTCAGGTAACCCTGGTTTAATCAATGTGCAAACAAGATGTTGCCATTTTTGGTTTTATAGAATGTTCAAAGTTGGCGATTGATGAGTTGCACATGAAAGGGCCTAATTCCCTAAAAAACCCGAGCTTTAGATCCAATCCCAATTAAGCCCTGAACTTTTTTTGTCTAAAAAAATCGTAAATTTTTACTCTAGTCCCAAATCTATCTCAGTTAACCCTCCGTCCAAAAATAACCATTGGTTTGTTTACATATATCAGGAAACTGTTGTTGTTCCACACAAAGGTAAGTGTGTTGATAAAGACACAGATTTTGAAAACGAACCTCTAAGTGGCCTTGATGTTGACAATTTTGAAAAAACCAGTGGTGGTTTTTGGACGGAGGATTAACGGGGGCAGATTTAGGACTAAAGTGAAAGTTTGTGATATTTTCTTCTAGACAAAAACAAGTTTCGGGCGAAATTGGGATTGAACCCAAAGTTGGGGTTTCTTATGAAAGTGATTATTATCACATTCCACAAAATGGATCAAGCTCACTCTTTCACTAGGGATCATATATAACTGAAGATCATACCATAGGAATTCCAAGCTCTTTAAGATCATGTTCACCCATCTGCTTCAATGCTGCCATGTCAACCTGTCAAATACATTGATATAAAAGGAAAAAAAATCGTCAATGGAAACTTCATGGTCTTGCTTCAGAAAAGCAAACAACATAGCCTAGAATCACCGCCACAGCTAAAACATATTAGATGGATGATTCAAGGGCACTCCAACGATGCATCTTATAGATCCTCTGTCTAGAGTGAGCAAATGTAGGGAAAGTAGGAAACGAAAAGAACAACTTTGGATGACAGAATGGACAAAATTAATAAGCAACAATTCTAAGTTCTAACTTCGATTACTGTCAGTCAATAATCTCATTCATTTGCATCTATTTTCACTTCCTTGTTCTTAGCTTTTACTCGATTCCTACTCCCCAGCAAAACTGTATATTCCTTGAAGTTTTAATTTGTAATGCAAAAGATGATCATGCAAGAAGCTCGATCAACCTGATGCTAAATAATTTGTCTTAAGAAATTTCAAAAGAATAGCACTTACTTCTTCAGCCTTGAACAGAATGGCATATTTTGCCAACCCCAATGATTGCAACAAGCCATCAACAGTTTGATGTTCATCACCCTAAAGAATAACAAGCCAAAACAATGTCAGGGTCATAAGAGACCAACAATTCTGTTGATTTGCAGTAAAAAAATAAAGAACCAATATTCTAAGCCTTGGTGAAAAACATCGTGGCTTTAAGACATCTAAAGGTCATCATTAAGAATGGACATGATTGCTTACGTGATTAGAGCGAGAAAACTAGGAAAGTTGGAATGAAAGATATCCTAGGCTATGGTTAAGAACTATGACTGTAAGATGCTCCAAGAAGCAACAATCTCAAAGGTAATCTATGTTACTATGTAACCAATTTATACAGAGTAGAGATCAGCCAAGGCACAACTTCAAAAAACAGCAAGAGGCAAGGTGATTAATGATGTCATAACTTAGTACTGATATCAATATTTTGACGTAGGCTAGATTAATGTGGCAAAAGCAAAAAGGTAATCCTGAGCAGAAAAACCCGTTAACGCATATTACCACTACCGACAGCCGATCCAATCATGTTTGGAAGCAGTTGACAAGCTCTAATATCATGTGGATAATACAAAGCGTGCATCTCTCTCATACACTTGCAGAAGATTGTTGAAAACAAGCAAAAAAGAAGGATCTACAGTCCCTTCTGGTGATGATTAACTTGCATGTAAAGAGGCTAAAAATGAAACATCAATTCACAAACTTGCATGTAATAAGGTGACAAAAAGACACCTCAATACTTTGTAAAAATCCCAAAAAATTACGAACACTGTGGAGGATTAGAACTACAACAATTAGCTCAAAGAGAGAAGAGAGATTGACAATCTGACATAAAAAAGAAAAAAACACTTTTGTTTTCTCTCACTACACAACCCAAACACTAAGAGTGATGTTTGTCCAGTGACAATTTAATCCTACTTCTCCTGCTCCCTGATCATATATGCTCATCGTCTGATAGCAATATTAAACTCAATTATAAGCACCTGGCCTATTACATTTAGCTATCAATGGCCAACAATACTACATCAGACAGAGAAAAATAATGATTGGTCTCGATTGAGAAGACATTGAGCTCATATAATTTTCTGCCCATCAACTTCACTTTACATAATAACCGGGTCAAGGTTACTGAAACATTGGATGTTCCTTGTCTAAATAGTGGTGCAGCCTGGGTAGGCTTCTGTCTGTATCGGAATAACATATAGGTGTTCAGTGCATTAGGGATGATAATAGTAATATTGAGCTTAATGCATACCTATAAACCAAATAAAACAGTAAACAGGGGAACTTGTTAGTTAAAGCTTAAAGTGTATATCTAGTAGCAAGATACCGCTATGTATAAGACATTAAATGAAAGTATCAAAGATATCCATATCGGAATGTTGGAACATTTATTTCAATGTGCCAAACAATTGACGTAGCATAAAATGAAAGACGTCACAATCGTTAGGAGAGTAGTGTCTTTTTGAACTTAGGAGTTAGGGGGCCAAAGACAGGAGGAAGCTTAAGTGGGTAGCACCGTAGCAGACTGATCAACCACTAAAGAAGTAGATTGCTGCATTTGTCTTGCTTTTCCAGGAACGAAAGCATGCGAAGAGGACTCAACTGAAAAAGAATGCCTTCAGCTTCCAAACGATACAATGCTCTCATTAATTGTCCAATCTTACGCTTTTGAGCTTATCAAAGCATGGGGAAGCGGATCCAAATTTTGACAATGTTAAGGTAAGATCCTCAAGACACACTTCATTGCTCCACATGTGTGTGTATACTAAGATCCAACATTAATTGAACTATCCATCCAAATTTGATGCTTATACAGAGAAGTAGATCAATTAAGAGAAGAATCGGCATTATGGCATTTATTCATCGATTGTATAGGAAACGTAGGAGACAGAACGAAGCTCATTTTCTGATAAGACAGACATTATGTTACCACAAAACCAGAAAACAAATATGCATGTAAAAGCTGGCGCAATGCAAGTAATCTGTCTTTATAAGCTTCTAGAGAGTAATAGTAAACTAGGGTGAAACAGAAAAGGCAAGAGCAGCATACCAAGTATGAGGTTTTCTGCACAACATTGCTCGGAGAACGAGACTGACCCAAAACTGTTGCTGCAGGCCTTATGCTTGTAGAAGGACGTGTTGAGTTTGCTACATAAGGCACACTACTACTCATAGGCCTGGCAGGATCAAGCATATCTTTTCGCATATAAGCAATTGACCTGACTTCATCCGATGTCCTCATTGGCAAACTTCTATGAACATCCTCTGGACTCCTTCGGGGGGAGAGGCCCCTAGAACTGGCAACATACCTTTCCGGGGATCTTCGTCTCAAATTCTCCAAACCTAAAGAAGGATAAGACCTTCTAAGAGGTTCAGTCCGACGCAAATGATTTGTACTTCTTGATGGAGGAATTCGACCCAAGAAACTATCATCCTTCCTTTCATGCATCCGCTGCCTTGAATCGAGTGCAGCTGCTGAGGTGTGAACTGTTTTAGACAGCTTCTCACGGAGGTCCACGGCATCACATTCGTCGTCACTTAGAGTTCTTCGAGATGAATTCTTTTGCATGAGTTTAAAACGAAGGTCACCTTTACCAATTCGCATGCCTTGGTAATCCAACAGGAGACGACTATAGTTAGATTTCAGTTAAAGAAGACAACCAAAAGTTTTACTATCACAAGAAAGTTAAAGAAGGTCAATTACCATCAACTCCATTACTGCCTCTACTTGACATGGAAATATCTCCTCGATGCCTGCAAAATGCCAACATATCAGCATACTACTCTACTAGACACAAACTAACCAAATGAAACCAACAGTGAAAGATGATGTTCTTGGGGATTGGAAAGGTTGCAGAAACAACAGCAGCAGCAGACATGTTGATGACCAACAGGAAAAGATATATAGGTAAATAAAAAACTGAACAAAACAAGCCAGAGCAAGCTGGGATATAAAGTCTCACGAGTATAAACGCACCTTTTACTACCAAGGCTGTCTCCATGCAACAGGGTACTATCAGCATTGCTGCCTAATCTATCTCTTACTGAGCGCTTACTGCCGACGGCTGGCACCGAATCAGCGTATGAAGCATCCGAAACAACTCCTGCCCTCTTCACCACCTGGAAAGCGACCGAATGTCAATCACAAACTCTTGACCTATACAGTCCAACCAGAGCAACATCTCTCATTCAGCTCAGTTTGCTACGAGAATGGTCGGTTATCAAAATTTCAAAGGGAGAGACGAACATCAACTTTTGATGTTGCTTTCTTTCTCAACTATAATTGGAGATTCTATACGTTCAACTAAACACGCCCAAAATCAGTCAACCGGCGCTGGCCAACGACATTTTTCTCCCAGCAAGACGACACAGAGCACAAGCAAACCGACCAAATAATCCACGGGACCTCGCTTTTCCGCACAATAAACCAAATCCAACAACATTCATAGATCTCAAATGAGCAAATCTCAAAGAACAATGCCAAAGCTCGACGACAAGAGAAACCGCAACCAAACCCTCACTTCCCAAAAACTTTAAGAGATTTTCGCGAAACGATGAAGCTAACCTGGCCGCTTCGCCCGAGAGTGATGGTAACTCTGCCTCTCGAAGCCTCAGTCATTTCCGCCTCCACGGAACCAAAAGACTAAACCCTAGGCGAGCCCAATCAGCTACACATCACACGGGGCCGCCCGTACGGACGAACGTTCCACAGTCGCAGAGCTCAACGGCGGAATCCACGACGTAGGAGCTGGTGCGGCGGTGGCGGCGGCGGCGGAGGAGCGACGGCGGCCGGAGGAGGGCCGGGCGTTCCCGTTAGGCGATGGACGCCGTGGAAGAGAAAGCAGGCGGCGGCGGCGACGCCGGACGAGTGAAAGGGACCTCCGATTGACGAGCTCCGGAGGCGGAGTGCGTCGAGGATGTATCGAGAGCGCGGGGGGCGGTGAAGGGGAAAGAGCTGAAGAAGAAGAAGAAGAAGAAGAAGGTGGAATGGAGTCGTATCGTATCAGAGAGCTGTCCAACGCATTTCTGGTGCCACTGCTGGAGCTGACGGGAGGAGGAAAACCCTTTCTGCTTCTTTTTCTTTTTTCACCGTTTCCTTTTTCTCCCTTTTTACTCCTTTTTTTTATGAATGATCTCTGAACTTTATTTCAATACACAATATAATCTCTCAATTTTTAATTTATTCAATATGATCTTTAAAATTTAACCCGATGTGTAATATCGTCCTCGAAATTTTAATTTGTTCAATATAATTTATGAACTTTTGATACATGTTCAATCTAGTCCTTAGACTATATGAAAATATTCGATATTGTTCCTGAACTTGAATATAGTCCGGGGTCTAACTTGAACAAGTATCAAAAGCCTGGGGGTCATATTGAACAAATTAAAAGTTCATGGACCATATTATACATTAGGCGAAAGTTCAATTAAAAGTTCAGGGATCACAGTGCACATTCGGTTAAAATTTGGGGATTATTTGTGTCGTTGTCCCTTTATGGATTTATTCTTCTAATTTCTTTTAAGCAAAGGTATTTTCACATCCAAAATATTAAACACGTACCTTTTTTAGTGTATTAACTAAAATATCCTCCGAAATAAGATAAATTTCATATTTAAATTTGTAATTATTGCTCGTCCGGAGCTCCAACATGAACCTCGCTTGTTGAATATCATCTCTTCAAAGTTATATCTCGATTATTAAAGTGACATAAAAAATCTCTTGCGATCGATGATAAAGACTATAAATGGATTATAACGGTTAAATTGACAATTTTTTTGCAAACAAATTTAAAAGCGAAGAAAAATAAATATTGAATAGAGGGGAAGAAAAAATCTGGACATGTACGATGGATCGACGACATATAAAATTAATTATATTGTCCAAATGAAAACAAGATAAAAAGTATCTTCGAACCTTATGATTTAAGGAACTTAATTGCTTTATCTTTCTCTGGCAAAATAGAGAAAAATATGATTATGCTTAGTTTTCAAATGAATATGTGGGTAACTGAAAATGTTGTATACTTTCATGTCATTATGGTCAGTTAAAATTCAAAGGTTGTATATGAAGCCAATTAAGTTATGGAATCAAAGCCAGCCTCTTTACATTTTTAATCGGCGAATCAAAAGTCGGTATGAGTGCACATGGCGGAGCGAAAAAAGTACAATACACTCTCGAAACATTGCGTGACCCAACCATGAAAATTTCGAGCGTTCATAGAAATATTTTTCTTTAAAAGTGCAAATAAAAATGATCACAAGATTTCGTTGTCGCGACCCTCCTAAAAGAGGTCAAAGGAGACACATATCACGTTCGGGGAAATCCCCACTAGACTTGATTATGAGAATAATCACAGCCCATGGATTCGCCCAAGCCCGCACCAAGCAACATGGACTCGAAAGGCGCTATTGGGAGGCTTGGACAATTAGTTAGCATGCCCAATTTGATAAATTTTTGTACAAAAATTATTCCTATCAATGAGCATGGGCAAGAAATTAGAACCAATTTGTTAGAGCCCGGCCCGAGCCCATCAATTGATCACTCTAGTCACTAGTCACCTATTTTAAAGGTTGTTTGGTAACTTATCAAGATGTAATTATGACATGGGAGGAACAGCTCAAACCTAAACCTAATACACTAGTTTGCGTAAATTGGATATATTAGATTCGGAAATTTGGTTAGATCATATTATCCTGGCGTGCGAGGACCGACACCACTTTAACTGTGAGAGGTTTCTCGATGCAATGCCGAAATTCTATGGAATTCATTTTACACTTGTTCAATTAGAAGTACAGCAAAAAAAAAAATTAGAAATACAGAACTTGCATTGCTTCGAAGTCAGGAAAGTGTTGTCTAAACATGTGAACCCTAAATCTAAACATGCATTGTTCATCATGCAAATACCATAAACAAGCATATGCCTTTGCTAAACTATGTAAGTAGGCACTCTTTTTGACACTATCAAAGAACCACCAACCCGTGCTCATGCTTGGTCAGTCGGTTGGGAAATTCTAAACGTCCCTTATTATAATACAATTAAAGTCAAATGATAAATAAAGGCTCACGTCGTAGCCATTCCTCAAATATCTTTAGACACACCCTAAAATTTAGAATTTTCAAAATATCTCTCATTGAGACTTAATTAATGGTAGGATTAATGAAAGAGGTTTAATGTAGATCAATTAATCTAATAACTTTTATAGACCTTACCTAAACTGTTATTTTCTCTAATGTTGTGTTCAAATCAAAGAAGTTTACTAGTTCGTTTGTTATTCCAAGAATCATCTAAAATTCAAGTATTTTAATAGATTTACTTAAATAACTGTGAACACACCCTAAAATTTAAGGACGCGAATGATAACCATTATGTTTATCTATTTTTTTGTTCTCAGGAACAGGTTTGAAACAGAAATCCGATTGACAATGCAATTTCATTTTTTTTATTTTCAGGATAAACTTTTGGTCTAGAAATAGGTTTGGAATAGAAATGAGAAGTAGATTTTTTTTACTTTACTATTTTTGGAATAGAAACGAAAATAACAACTCCTTTTTATTGCTCGCCCTCGCCACTCGCCGTTGCCCCCTACTACTAGCTACCCGCCCGCCACCATCGGTTGATTGCCGGGAATAGAAATTTAAGAATAACCTATCAAACAAATTTCTATTCTTGAAACAAAAATTTTGTGCCGCTATCAAATGCTATTTTTTGCTCAAAAACTCATCTAAAGAATAGAAATAAATTTTCTATTTCTAGCCAAAAATAAGGCCAGGGAAGAGAATGGTTATCATTCGCGCCCTAAATGGTCCAAGATAGCCCTTACTAAGACTGCATTAATGGTCAGATTGATGAAAGAGAAATATATAGCTTTAATGTAGATCAATCAATTTAATGATTTTTATCAACCTTTCCTATAGTGTTGTTTCTTCTTCTTTTGTGTTCAAGTCAGAGAGTTTACGTGTTCGTTTTTTATTACGAGAATCATCTAAGGTTCCAGTATTTCAATAAACTTAGTAATTGGGATACTAATTTGAAAGAATATTAATAAAGTACATTTATAAATAATGTTTCTCTAAAGTTCAATCTCTAATAACTCCAAGTAATATACAATTCTTCATTTCATGTTTTTCTTAGAGAAATTCTTTGGTTAAAGTTGTGAACTTTTTATCATTGCAACTTATATTTAAGATATGTTAATCAAAAGATTACCAATAAGGCGCAAGCTCGTTATAAAAAAACATTTATAGAAATTAGCTTGAGAGCAAAAGCGTGAAAATGAAATTTGTATAAAAAAAAATACAGAAAATGACATCAAATGGTCGAATAAAACATCATTGTATTGACAAAATTCGAACAGTCTGATATTTTGTTGATAATATGCTGCATTTACATTTTCAATAAATAGTCGCTTTCATTCTATCCACTTCTGATTTTGATAAATTAGTTCTGTCGAAGCTATTGTCATCAACTCAATAAGTCGGGGGGTGTTGTAGCCACCAAAAGGATTTCTTTTTCATTTGAATGAGTAGATTGGATGAGTAGAAGAGAACCGAAGCGAGATGAAGAAAATCAAGCAAAAAGTACAGGAATAATCAACTCATATCAGTTTATCACCATGGATTCTCTAAACCTTTGAAGTCATCATCCTTTAGAGGGATTAAAAGTTCATTACAATCAGCCTTTCAGGAGAAAAGAGTGGTTCCTTTATATCTTTTCAACCGTTTTAACTTGCCAAACAATATAAACACCAAGCTCCCCAAAATGAAATCTCTTCTCCTCTCTCTGAATTACTCATTAACCAAACATAGTCTTCGAATAGTCGTGCTTATTCATGATAACAGCCCTGAATTTCCCCGTTGAAACTGTGATACGCTTCGTTCTTGCAAGATCTACAAATCAGCTAGAATATCAACAGCCAAATAGACTGCGTCTTCTCATTAACATCGGCTTTTCGATGTAAGATCAAACATCATCAAGTGAATCGGAAATATTTAGCATAGAGACTTTGGAAGGAAATCTAATCTTGTGGAGCCTAATCTGTGATTTGATAATTCAAGAGCACAAAACATTACTTCTTGCAGCAGTCCAACACTACTTATCATACATACAAGATCAGATAGGTCCCAAAGCTTTCATAATCCAGGAAAACAAGTTCACAGAAAAGAAGGGGACAAAACCGCAGAGACATACAAGCGAAGGAAAGGATGTAGAGAAAGCTTGTGTGATGTAGATCACGATGTCTTTTTGTCACTAAAAACAAATCTCGAACTCAAACATCAAGCATACTTACTATTATAGCGAGAACTTAGAAAAGATCCATGTAAATAAAAGCTTCGAAACTTTGTTCCAAGATTCGGACCGTGATGCTTCGATTCCCAGGTAGAGAGAAGTGAAGATACGATTAACATCGATGGATCGAAGTCTCTCGTGAAGAAGGCATAACCCTAGTTTTGTTCAGAAGTCAGCACACAAACGATATGAAAAAACCCGAAGGCTAGGGATAATAACTAGGGTTTCGCTTCTCCTTCAGCGAACCCATCTTCACTTCCTTTCGACGATTCCTCCGATCTACACTTCTTTCTTCCTCTTTCTTCTTCTTCTCGATCTTCTTCTTCTTCCTGTAAACGCTGAGTAGATGGAGAGATGATTTGGTGTGGTGGGTAAGTGGTAAAAGATGGTGTGCTGGGGATAAAAGTGAGGGGTGATTAATGATGAGAGGAGGAGGGTAGAGGACATGATGATTGCTTCGGGATGTTCTGTTGCGTCGAATGAAGAGATGAGAATCCCACAAACACTGCGAGAAATTTCACAATCTTGATGATTGCTGTTTCTTCAACCTGGTGATGTTAATCATAAACCTAGCATATGAAAGAGAGAGAGAGAAAGAGAGAGGACTTATGCTCAAGACTAGGTTTATATCTTTTCCTTCTGAAAGACAAAACCAACTTTAAAAAGTGAACATCATTAAGATTAAAAAGCGAAAGGAAATGAGTATTATGTTAAGACACACTTTCTTTTGGGAATAGTATCAATAGAATTTCCTTTTACACAAACACCCTCAATCTCATCAGATCTTCATAGATTCAGTCAGTATTAGTGTTTGATGCATATAAGAGCAGCCAAGAACCCTCGAGATCTCATATAAAGGAACTTTGAGGGGGCGAAAAGAAGAATATTCTACAAGATGATGGCATTCATCAACTTAAAATTTATTTGAAATGTAATTGTAATGTGTAATTAATTTTCTAGTGCTACAAGGTAATTCGTGTCTTGTTCACCAACAACACTCGACTCCTCTTATTTGTATAACATTTAGAACTCAATTTAAACTTTAAAACTTATAATGCACCTAATTCATAATCATGTCCTGATATCTCTTGAAAGAAATATGGGAGAAAAGATCGCGTAATATGGGTCAAAGTAAAATCGGTGCTGGAAACAGACGCACTCTTCGAAGTTATTTCAAGATGGTCAAAGTAACTCCGGGGGCATATTTATCATCCCAAAGTGGAGCTTTACCCGATGCAGGTAGACGGGCCGGTTTACATCTACCTACAGAATTAGTCATGCCCCTTTAAAAAAGCAAATTTGATGCAGTGGCACTAAGCATCACTTATCTTAGGCATCAACAAGGTGCAGATCAATTGTCAATGAGAACATGCTATTTGTCAAGCCCTGAGTGGTACATCATGCAAGAGAGGATCATTAGTCAGAGCACAAGAATTCTACGGTCAATTCGTTTTACTAGTTAAATCTTTGAATTTGATCCAGCACGTGGTAATTTCTTAGGATAGAAATCGCAACAAAGTAACTTTTATAAACTAGCCCCTCAGCTTCCACGTGAATGCCCTAGTCCTTTTTATAAGATCACAAAAAAACAAACTTAGATATATTTAGCTCTGTGAATTTTTATTTCGATAGTTTTCTCAAATCCCACAGCTCTTATAATTTGATTTTTATCTAACGCGAAGCATCCGAAACTTTTCGAAAACGTAGTTATATTAATAAAATAATTTCATACGTAATTTAGACTCCGTTTTATCGCAGAAAGTTAATGATTTAAAAAATATTCTCCTAAAAATGATCATTCATATTGCTTATAAAAATGAATAAACAAAAAAACTTTTCATCGTACACAAAAATATTCAGACATAAATTATTGTCTATGACGAAAATATTTTTTATCGAACAATTATTTTAAGCAATATAAGCGATCATTTTCTAAAAAATGCTTTTTAAGCTATTCATTTTTCGCAAAAACAAACGAAGTCTTAATTTTTTAAATTTATGACGAATACTTGATTTTTTTTTTTACAACAAAGTCCTTAAATAACTTAGTTTAATAATCATGATATCTGGTCACTTGCACACGGATTAAAAGCATATAAGCACAACCTAAAATGAAATGTAAACATGAAATTAAAGTGATATGACTCGATGATGATGTGAATTTCACGTCGTTGGACAAGTCCGTAACTCTGACTTTTTGTCCATTGCTAAAGTCGCGGGGTAAGATAATCCATTGCCGTGGGGTTGCTCTTTCGCTTTGGAAGTAACGAAGAAGATTATTCTCCCACGTTGCAATGATTATAAAATTCCACCTTCCGAGGCAATACCAAATTTTTTCACTTACCTTTTGGACATCCAAAGGATATGAAAAGCTGTCTTTTCCCCAAAAGTAAAATGGCGCAATGGGACGGATCGGATTGAATTTGAATAGCTCATAAACGGGCTTGATCCAAATTCACTCATTTATTCGAATGATCTTCGTCCAGCCAAATTCGCTTCCAGCCCATCTTTAGTGTACCTTATAAACTTAGCAAATTGAAAAAAAATAGAAAACACATAAACAGATCTCCAAAATTTAACGAGCTAGAAGAGTACAAAAATAAAAATTGCGAATTAAATTAATGGATTATTGAAAAAAATTATAAATTAAATAGATCGAATTAAAAAAGAAAATCATAAATCACTGTAGATCCAAATCCAATGATGATGATTTTAAACCACCATTGCTTATATTGATGGTAGTGAACGATGAGCTCTCTCTCTCTCTCTCTCTCTGTGAGGATGTGACACTACCTTGCATCCATCGCCTTCCTCACGACCACGACGGGATGGTAGTAATCCCCAAAAGGTGGCGACCATCGCATGGTGGTCTCTGTCACCACCGCTATCATTGTGCTCATATTTAAGTAGGTAGATTAGGGTTTCCTTCAAACCAAAATTTTGGAACTTATTGGTAATATTTTTCTGTTTTTTCATATTTATTTTAAGTTTCTCAACTAATTGACTCAAAACATGATAAATGGATTAGACACAAAGAATGAAGAGGGGATAAATTGGTTTTCTATGGAAACTAGTGACTTTTTCGCTATTAGGTGTTGGACAGCATGATCGTGCGTACACTAAAACAATTGATAAAAGAGTTCAAGTGGTTCAATCCATTTTGCCTACTTCATTCTCCCAACTCTAGCAACCCAAAGCTGGAATCCATTATGTAATCCTCGAGATGTTACGGCATGAGAATACTTCCTATTACTTTTAACTTTGCTTCCACAGAGATAAGCACTTCTCACTACACCTAACACTCTCTAATCTAGTTATAGACACTCAGGCTTTTACAAATAAATACAATCAGATTTACACATATTCAGCACACAAGAATAGTACAGAGATGAATACTTACAGCATAAATTAGTTTTATTTGCTTTCTCTCAACTTTACTACTTCCCTTAGGTTGAATTTATAGCCATGAGACCTCAAATTTCCGTTTGAAATTCAAATCCTGCGAGTACCCGTTGATTTTGCTATCTGCAGTCGCAAAACGTCGCTTTGCAGCTTCGTAAAGATAGTTGCTCAATATAGTCAGTTCTCCTTCTCCACTCCATCTTTTGTAAATTCCGATGTCCAAAACCAGTTGTAAAACGTCAAATGAAACTCAAATCAAATTGATAAAGAATTTAGATTGTGCCTCCATAATTGTCGAGGCTTGCAGTAGAACCACTACTCCATCTGTAGCGAAAACACCTTCTACAGTCAGGTCCATCAAAGCTTCTACATACCTAAGCTTGTTTTCCTTCTAAGCTTGGGTATCTCTAAGCATATTGACGTCCTTACGTTCGGTAGACTGTGCAACTTCTTCTTGATTCATCCAACTCTTCGATAATCACACCTCCTCTAATTTGTCCACCATCTGCAAGGTTGAGCCAAGCTTATTGGCATTTTCAAGTCCTCTAGTCCGTTCACCTTTTATCGGTTCATCGAAATCCTTTTGAGGATCACTTGTCTTCTAATTTGTTCACCATCCACAATGTCCTTCTGAACATCGTCATATTCCCCGTCCATAACTTGTATGTCATCTACAAGGTCAATCCAATCATCAATAGATCTCACGTCTAATAGATTATTTACCTTCTTTTTAGAGTCAGATCATTCTACACTATTAGATATCCCTTTACTAACACTGTTTGCATATGAAAGAGTACATGTAGAGGTAGTATCTTCTGCACACTCGACTGCACAGATTATTATACTTGGAATGTTTTGTCATTCTCAAAACACCATCGGGATTTTCCTTAACAAAAAATATAAGTGCCACATTATTTGGTCTGATTTTCTGACCCACTTTCACTTCCTTTATCGACAAAAGAATTATCCACACCGAATGGGCCGAAGAATATGAGTTAAGAATGGGTTGTAGGCCTATTTTGTCCCCTCCACTTACTACTATTCGTCACGACAAGGATAGAGACCCTCAAATTCACGAGTTTAATTTACAGCTTATTTATCCTTTTTTGAAGAAGGACACATCAGCATGTTGACAAGTCAATGCTTGAGATTGAGATGTGCTCCTCCTTTTTATTTCCCCCTGTTGTCTTTTCCACTTTTCTCTTTCTTCTTCCTCCTCCTTGACCCAGGCCACGTCGCAATAGCTTGTGCTCCTGTGCTCCTGTGGCCACTCACATTGCCATCAGTCACCACCACCCTCCATCACCAATGCTCTTTAATACATCGCCACCATTGCTACCATCCCACAACCTGCCTGTGAGCTAATCGACACAGTTCACGACCACCTACATGGCCGTAGATCTATGGTAGAGAGAGAGAGAGAGAGAGAGAGAGAGAGAGAGAGAGACGGGCATGAAAACGACCAAAGGAGGTGTGGCGAAGCAGTGCGAGCATGCAGTTTCGGTGGATGGTCCTCACGGTGGCCGATGGCAGCTTCCACCGACTTAAGAGTTTTGGTTGGCGTGGGTGTGATTTCCTCCCAAACGTGAGGGTATATGATAGATTCATGGTATTTTTGGGTGATATGGATGAACTTTGCGACCTCAATTTGGTTTCCGATGTACCCAAAAAACATATGCATGCGAGGAATACATTGATGGACATGCAAGAGGGGTGGAGCAGGCAAAGTGGGGCATCGGGAAGAAGATTTTCAATATTACAATAGATAATGCATCATACAATGATAGAATTGTTGATATTTAGAAAAGTACACCTTATATGAGATCCTATTTGTTATGTGATGGACGGTTTTTTCATATGCATCGTGATGCACGTGTTTTGAATCACATTGTACAAGAAGGTCCAAAGGTGATTGATGGATCATTACAAATCTATCATAAATGTCAGAGTCACACAAGGAAAGAGAGTAAAATTTGTTGAAGATATATCACAATCATGCCTAAAGATAGATAAAAAGGTATGTCAAGATGTGGTTACCAAATGGAATCTAAGCACCTAATACTTGAAGGTGTGCTTGTCTTTGAATGTGCATCACTTGAGGACTGGGTTGGAGCTAAGAAATTTGCATTCTTGTTACAACCTTTGTCACAATCCTCCCAAAGGTGGACCACCTAGAGATTGGCTAATTGATTACTAAGCCTAAACTTAGCTCGAGCTCTTCCAAGCCAAGACCAATTCGCAACTTATGGTTCAAGTTATTAATATGCAAATCATTTTCAAATCGAAGTCGGAACTAATCAATTTTTTATGGGTCAATTAAAAACTCAAGTAAAGTATCGGAAGACTTACTTTACTTTATTTTACTTCTACAAATCAGAGATTAAGTGGATTTGGGAACTTAGTCTAGATTTACTCTAACTCCCTTTCGGGTACCTTTTCATTTTTACGAGCAGCTTGGATTGGATTTTGGACAGGTCATTTAAAGAGATTATCTCACCCTACTTACTTATGCTAACCTACCTTTTATAAATACAATTTGGATGATCTATACCAGGCCAAAATCTCTTTTGGCCCAAACCCATTTACATAACTCACATCTTTAGCGTACTTAATGAACTTAGCAAGTTGAAAAAAATAGAAAACTAAAGAAACATGAATCAAAAACTTAGTGAACCAAAATAATAAAATTGCAAAATTAAATTAACGAAAAATTAAAAAAAGGATGAATTAAACTTATAGAATTTTATAATTGTTAATACAGGTATGCAGTGAAATAGATCTTTGGTTGCCAGGGCACCGGCGATGTCATAGTGACCCCTACAACCACCTCTGGCGCTTCTATGGCCGCAAGTGGTGGAATGCGACACCATCTTGAGGCCATTGTCTTCCTTCGACAACCACCAAGAGATAGTCATAGTCCCCAAGCGGCAGTGACCATTGCAAGGTGGTCTCTGTCGCCGGCACTGTCATTGTACTCTTACGTACAAAGGTATATTAGGGTTTCCTTTCTTTTAGGGTGTGTTTGTTTCATGGAAAATGTACTATTTTTGGAAAACACTTTCTAGGAAGTCATTTTCCAGGAAAATGAGTTTGTTTTCTGATGTTTGGCTAAAACCTAAAAAAGACTTGAAAAATATTTTCAGTTGTTTGATAAGGAAAATCTGATGGCGAAAATTATGGAAAATTTTTATATTTTTTAAATTATTTTTATTTTGCAAAAAGAAAGGCTGGCGGCCAGCAGAGGGAGGAAGAAGGAAAAAGAAAAGAAAAAAAAAAGAAAAAGAGAAAAGAAAAATATTAACAAATTCAAGATGAACAATTTCGGAAAGTGTTTTCGCCTTCTTAGATTAGGGAATTCACTTTCCTAATTTTATACATGAATGTTTTCCTTGACCATAAAGTATTTTCAGTTGATTTATTATTTTTGGCGAACTAAATAGATGAAAGTCTGGAAAACAAATTCCTGGAAAACACTTTCCCTCAAACAAACGCACCCTTAATTCCAAACCAAATTCTTAGTACTTTTTGGTAATATTTTTCATTTTTTTCAAGACTTGTTTTAAGTTTCATCGGCTAAAATGACTTTAAATACAGCTATTCTATGCAACTCATTAGGCCCACATTATTTTTTTAGTCTTTATTATTGAAGGTATAGTGGACCTATCTTTCTCTTTAATATGTCTCGACCCATATCACGTGAAATTGAAAAGCACTGCGTTTTTTCTGCTTATGGTAGCCCAAAAGGAGTTAATGACATAACGTTTTATATTTATTAAGGAAAACACCGTCGTATATACATGGCCTTTTCTTTTGTTTTCTGATAAACGTGTCTGCATGGCTTTAATAAATCATAAACCGTGCGATTCATGTGGAATTGCCTGTCTACATGTGTCCTGGAGATTAAGTATTGAATATCTTACTGCCCTTTCTCAACGGGCGATAGCACGAATAAAGTGGTACTGATATCATGTGTTTCGTACGCGTGGGATACATATGATTTTATGTCAAATGTATTGCACTTTGCCCGTCGCAATAGGCAACAATCTTCTCCTGCGACCATCCAATATCACCGAGCAAACCTATGAGCCAAATAGCTCTCTTACCTCGGTCGACACCACCTACTTTGTTGTAGTTGCAGATAAAGCAACCATCAAATGTAATTGTGCTTTCTGACCGACGGCACAACTCGCAGCACTGAACACATGCTTTGTCAAGAAACTTTGCCCATCCAGGTCACCGGCAAAATCAGAATCCACATAACTTGTTATTCCTCTGGAAGCATGTATCTTTCAAAAAGTCAAACCGATACGAACAATATATGCTACGGCCTAACGCAAATCATAAATACATAATACTATCCACAGTACTAGTTACGCAAACAAGTCCCGGAGTAACACGTAAAATGCAAGAGCAATGATGACTCAGGTGCTAATCACGATTAATTTCTAAACACTAACGTCAGATCAGCTTTACCCCGAGATCTAAAAGTAAACGATGGTTAATCTAATCAAAACTTGGCTAAATAGACTCTTACAAGTGTTCCGCCTCGAGCCCGCCCGCAAGTTTAATATAATGGAAGCTTTTCCTCAAAGCAATAATGGGGGGAAATCAACTTCTATCTTAGCTCATGCCTCCTGATTAACTCCTAGCCTTAGGTACGTGGCTGCGACATAATCTCCCACGTAGTCGGTGTCTAATGTGAAAGTAGGTGTCTCGAGAAAAGGACAAGGTGAGAAAGAGAGAGCGTTTCTTTCATCTTAGTCTCGTAATGACATTTTTTTGAATGATTGTCTGTTGTGTTTGTGCTTTCGCAACCAAATAAAAAACCTAAAAGTCAGTATAGTTAGCTAGATTACTGTTGATCATGCGGAACGTGTTCAATCGGGAAAATTACCAAAAAAGTCCTAAACCTTTTGTAATTGTGCCAATTCAGTCCTAAACCTTTTTTTTTGCCAATTCAGTCCTAAACCTTTTGCAATTGTGCCAATTTAGTCCATCCGGCTACTTTTGGCCGGCCAGCGCTGACGTGGACGCCGACCGGCTAACGTGACAATTTTTAATAATTTGTTTATTTTTCGATTTTATTTTTATTTTTTTCTCTTTCTTTTTTTTTCCCCTATCTTCTTCCCCGGTCCCGATCCGGCTACCGGCGACCGGCGAGAGGCTGAGGCCGGCGAGGTCATTAGCGAGGGCCAGCCTCGCCAGATCTAGGCGAGGCCTCGCCCGGCGACGGCGAGGTCGACCTCGCCAGATCTAGGCAAGGCCTCGCCCGGCGACGGCGAGGCCGCCCAGATCTGGTTAGACCTCGCCGTCACCTGGCGAGCTCGACCTCGCCCGGCCATGGTGAGGCTTGACCTCGCCCGGCGACGGCGAGGTCTCGCCATGCCGTCGCCAGGCGAGGCCTCGCCGTCGCCGAGCGAGGCCTCACCTGGTCACGGCGAGGTCGGCCTCGCCCGGCAACGGCGAGGTCGGCCTCGCCCGGCAACGGCGAGGCCACCCAGATCTGGCAAGGTGGACCTCGCCGGCCTCAGTCTCTCGCCGGTCGCCGGATCGGCGATCGCCGGATCGGCGATAGGGGAAGAAGATAGGAAAAAAATAAAAAGAAAGAGAAAAAAATAAAATAAAATTCGAAAAATAATAAAAAAAATTATTAAAACTTGCCACGTCAGACGGCCGGCGTCCACGTCAGCGCTGGCCGGCCAAAAGTGGCGGGATGGACTGAATTGGCGCAATTGCAAAAGGTTTAGGACTGAATTGACAAAAAAAAAAGGTTTATGACTGAATTGGCATAATTGCAAAATGTTTAGGGCTTTTTTGGTTGCAAAATGTTTAGTACTTTTTTGGTAATTTTCCCGTGTTAAATCTATATCTCCCAAAATCAAATGGAGATAAATGAGAGAGGCCCTTCTCGATTTGCTTTGCTTTGCATCAGCATAATCGCTTTATAAGATTAAAATATTTAAGTTCTTTTGAGTTTAGGGAGACAAAGAGCTTCAGGTATTCGTCATGTTTCGGCACAGTTTGACTCCTGGTGCTATCGTTCACTTCCACACGAGTTTTCAATTACAGAAGGCTTTGGAGTTAAGATACAGATCAAATATCAAACGACTAACAATGCTTGTAAGTGTTATTATGGAATTAGACCCGATCAAATGGGTGGGGTCCGTTGATGTCGTTAAGGTCGGATCAACCCGGAGAACGAAAACGGGTGCACTTGAGTAAGTCTAGGCACACAATTCCCTTGTTGAGCCCCAGCTCGCCTAGCCCTACCATTATAATCCTTCAAGAGCTGGTTAGTTTTACAAAGAAAATTTGATAATTCTTTAGGCGTGATTTGACCTGAGCAGAGTTTTTTTACCTGGCACTAGCCTTGCAGCCAACATCAATTAAATTTTTGTAGGAACACTTATTCTTGTTTCTTAGAGTGCTTAAGCTATATCAAAGCCATGATCATTTCTCTCTGGTATATATTAACTACTGCAGCCACGAATAGATCGTAACCCATATGGCATTTATTCATAATTGAAACATAAAATGACTTTGTTACCGTTTCGTTGGAATTTATCTCGCGACGAAATATCTTTCACCGAAATTCGTTATTCGGCTTTTAATTAAAGAAATTAGGGTTCTACGCCAACTCCGAACAGGAAATGTCACAGACAAAAGGAACCAGCAGCTCTAATTAGCACAGAACTATACAAATACAAACCTTGTCGGAATTTAATCGATGACAAGGCGTGGAAGCTACAGGCTCGATAAAGTAACCAGATGTAAACAAACTATGATGAAATTCGATCGACGACACAGTTTGAGAACATAAGGATACTATGCTAGTATTTAATTGACGACATAGCACCTGAGATAGAGATTACACGCTGGAATTTAATCGATGAAGTGAATCCAAAAGTTACAGCTAAGAAAATAAAGTGCAGTGCGGGAAAGTAAAAATACCGAAAAGATAGTAAATTTGTTTGATTTATGTCCTAGGAAAAGGTGGCTTTTCTAGTAGATGGCTGGTGTGTTTTTGTAATGATCTAGTGGTAACTACTTTCTGGCAATTTATAGAGATTGCATTTCTTCGAACGGTTTTTGTCGATTGCCTCCATGTCCTCCATTTTCCGCAAATTTCATGTTCACGTTTTCATGCCATACGACGTGTTAACTACCCCATGATCTTACCTTTTGCACGACGGTTGCCCTGTCTTCTTCAAGTGCATCTCCTAAAAAACTGTATGTCCCTTTCTCCTCGATCTTAATTGCTTCATTGATTTTGAACTTTATAGTCACGCTTCGACGTTCCTTGAGTTAACATTTGCCAGCTTAATCCATCAACAGTATACTCATGCTTCTCATGCTTTCAAAGAACTTAATTTGGTGGTATGCTGCTTTCACCCATTCATATTCATGCCAGTATCCATTCCAATAATTACTAGGTTTTCGTCGTCGTATATCCTTTGTATCTGCAAATCATTAGTCCCTTCTTTTCAAAGCAAATTAGGTGAAGGGTCATGCTCCTTTGTGCTGTCGTCTTAGGCTGAAAATGGTGGAACCAGAGACGCTTTTTGAACGGCCCCACGGTGGTACATTTTGGAAAACTTTGAGAGCCCCTCGCCTTGACCTTCTGGCTTCTGCTCCTCAGTCTTCACCTGTGGTCAACTGGAACAACGAGAGCCAGTCCTGGTTTTCTGTCGGCTTTCGGGCGTTTTATCGGTGGCACGATGTTTTGCACCACAAAATCATGCGAACCCGAGCGAGACCATCGGATCAAAAAAACTTTTAATGTCGGCGGTCGGATCTCGCACGAGAAATCGAGAATAAAAAGAACGAAAAACGAAGGGATAATAATGCAAATGATCCTTGAATTTTGACTCAATTTGCAATATAGTCCATGAACTTTCAATTTTCTCAATGTGGTCCATGAACTTTTAATTTATTCAATATAGTCCATGAATTATATGAAATTATTTAATATAATCCTTTCATTATTTAAGATCAGGGACAACAACGAACATTTTCGTATAATCTAAAGATTAAATTGAACATGCATCAAAAGTTCATGGGTTACATTTAACAAATTAAAATTTCAGGCATCGCATTATATATTGAGCTAAAGTTTAGGGATCATATTGAATAAATTAAAAGTTTAGAAATCAAGTTTCACGGTGTGTCAAAGGTTAAAGACTATTTGTCTCATTTTCCCAAAGGAGGAACAAATTATAGGGAAAAGAAAAGAAGAAGAACAGAAAAATCTCATTTTTGGTTACGTACAAATCGCCAAGAAAGTATAAAGAAGCCAAAACATACGAACAGAATCACAGAAAAAGATGTCGATGAGTGGACGGAAATGTCCAACCCAACCCTCCACCTACTCTTTCCTATAAGCAAACATAAATTGGAAAAGAAAAAAGAAATCAGAAAATTTGGAAAAAAAAAAATCAAAGATGGGGAACCCAAATTCTCCATACTTTGATCTTACAGTCCAATCCGCCGCTGTAGACGAGACATCTAGTCCCGCTCCTCCCGGAGTGGGACCCGCCGTCCCCGTCGCCGTCCACGTCGACGCTCGCGGCCAAGCACTTCACCGGCTTCGCGTGTCCCTCGCACACCGCCAGGCAGGAGTACCGCCGGTCCTCCTCTCCCTCCCTCCTCCGCCACACCCTCACCGTGTGGTCCGCCGACCCGCTGCACACCACGTCCCCCGCCACCGCGAGGCACAGTATCGCCTTCGTGTGCCCTCGCAGCGCCCCCACCACCACCATGCAGTGCTCGCCGCCCTCGCTGCCGCCGTCGGGTTCTCTGCTCCGCTCTCCGTCTTGGACCTTCTCCCAAACGAGGATCGACCTATCATCATCCGAAATACACCCATTTGTGAGTTTTGAATTTTGCTGCGGATTTGCTTGTTTCGTGTACGGGCGATTGAATATAGCTTCTAGTAGAATGGATAGTGATGCTCACCTGTCGCAGGCGCCCGAGTAGAGGATGCATCCGTCCTCGCTCAGCGCCAGAGCGTTGACCGCGGACCTGTGCTGTTCTAGGGTCGCGACCAATGCGTGCGTCCTCTGGTGGCCCTCCTTCCTCCACACCTTGATCTTCCTGTCGGCGGAGCCCGTGTAGACGAGGCCGTCGCGGGACACGACGACGGCGTTGATGGCGTCGTCGTGCGCCCTCTCCACCGACTCCATGCACCGGAAGTCGGACACCCGCCACGCCTTGAACGACCGGTCCCACGAGGCCGAGTACAGCACCGAGCCGTCGTAGGTCAGCGCCAGCGACGACACGGCGTCCACGTGGTGGACCCACGTGCACTTCTTGTGCCGCCGCACCTCCACGTAGTTCTTCGCCGAGAAGAGCCTCGCGAGGCGGTCCGTCACGGTGGGCAGCGAGGCCGCGAGCCTGTACCTCCCTTCGGCGTCGATCCTCCACACCCGTATCTTATGGTCCTGGTGGGCGGTGAAGAGCTTGTCCCCGCGCGCCACCACGCTCTTGACGGCGCTGGTGCTGGCAGCTGCGGCGGCCACCGCCTCCGCGCGCCCCGCGTCGGATCCGGACGGGCTCCGGGCCCACGCCCTCACCTCGCCGTCGGAGGAGCCGCTGAAGAGGGACTTGCCGGCGAGGGCGAGGGAGGAGATGTAGGAGGAGTGGCTGGAGAAGGTGGCGACGCAACGGTGGCGGGCGGGAGCCGGAGACTGGTCAGGGGGGTGAGACGGCTGAGGAGGAGGGGTCAGGGAAGGGACGGAGGGGAGGCTGGACTGGGAAGAGAGGGAGCTCGAGGATTCGGAGTGAAGGTGATGATGGTCGGAGGAGATGGCGGTGTGGGAGTTGCACGGCAAGGGACATGGAAGAAGTCCCATGTTTTTTTCTCTCATAGAGAGAGAGAGAGAGAGAGAGAGAGAGAGAGAGAGAGAGAGAGGGGTTCAATTGCAAGGGAGAATGATGATGGGGTAGTTGGCTATATATAAGCTACTATATGTCACCGATACAAATGATTTATTTTGGATTTAAAGAGAAATGATCTAGTAGAAAGAGAATAGGGGTTGGAGCATAGCACACCTAAGTTAAGTATTTTAGATGATTTTTATCGAAATTGAAGCAGTTATACTATACTTACATAACGATTTCGTGGGTCATCCGATCCAACTAAAACAAGGGTCGGAAAAGCATAGTTCCAAACGCATTTATTTGGAGACCTCCTGCGCATCTCAATTGTTACAAAGAAAGCCGTTTGAGCAATTAAATAATGACGCATCGCCGAGCAAGCAAAACTTTTGATTATCCCAATATTACATTACTTTGCAGAAAAGATCCTCACACTTTGAAAAAACAACTATCATCCAACAAAAAACCTGATCCCGATCTTTCCCTTCATCGATGGCGGTTGCCGCCGCCGTGCCAACGATGAAACTAGAGATAACGCGGCCTCTCATTCTCTCCACTTGTCCGAACCATCGTCCACCACCATCGACCTCTACGGTGTCGATGGATCAAAGGTTGCTGATTTCAATTGTTTATGACTCGGTTATATAAAAAACAAAAAAAAAGGCCGTTGTACCATTATTGTCAAAAGTTACTTAGCCAAATTAAAGGATCAAGTACTACATGTGTAGACGAGTGTGTTTGTGGTTAGATCAATTTGGCTAAGTGAGTTTCGACAACAATTTCTAGTTATTAATGGGGAAAATTGTCAAAAAAGTCATAAATCTATTGCACTTTTGCCAATTCAGTCCTAAACCTTTTAAATTTGTCAATTCAGTCCTAAACCTTTTCATTTCTTACCAATTGAGTCCATTTGGCCGGCTGGCGCTGACGTGACCGCCGGCCGTCCGACCAACGTTCACGTGACAATTTTTAAATATTTTTTTCGAATTTTTAAATATTTTTTTCTTTTTTTTTCTACCTTTTCCCTCTAGCCGGTCTGGCGACTGGCGACCGGCCAGATGCGCGGGCCGGCGAGGTTGAGCCTCGCCTAGCCATGACGAGGCCGACCTCGCCGTCGCTGGGTTTCACTCGCCCAACCGCGACGGCAAGACCGGCCTCGCAGCAGCGGGCGAGGCTCACCCTCACCAGTGGCCGGCGGGGGCGAGCTTCGCCAAAGGCCGGCGAGGTCGACCTCGCCGGCCAGGGGGAAAAGGCAGAAAAAAATATTTAAAAATTCGAAAAAAAATATTTAAAAATTGCCACGTCAGCGTTGGCCGGATAGTCGGCGGCCACGTCAGCGCCGGCCGGTCAAATGGACTCAGTTGGCAAGAAGTGAAAAGGTTCAAGACTGAATTGGCAAGAAGTGAAAAAGTTTAGGACTAAATTGGCCTAATTCCAAAAAAAACCCCACACTTTACACTTTGTCCCAATTATACCCTGAACTTTTTTTTGTCTCAAGAAAAACCTCAAACTTTTCTCCGAGTCCCAAATCTACCCTACCGTTATAACTCTGTCTAATTAACGTCAGAAAAAAAAAAAAGAAGAAGAAGAAAACGGAACCAGCAGTTGCGGCGCGGCCAAGCCTTCGCCAGTGGCCGCCGCCACAGCCGCCGGGAAGGAGCGGCGGCCCTCGTCTGGGCCTTCCCGAAGGCCAAGCCAACCCTCGCCGCCCCCGGGCGAGACGCCGGCAGGAGCCAGCAGCCCCGATCTGGGGAGAGGGCGCGACCCTCGCCCGGATCGGGGCCGCAGCCCTCGCCGCCGACTCGCCCGGGCCGGCGAGGGTCGCCGCCTTCGGGAAGGCCCTGGCGAGGGCCGCCGACCCTAGGCGAGGCCTCGCCGAGCCTTCCCGAAGACCGGCGACCCTCGCCGGCCCCGGGCGAGTCGCCGCGAGGGCTGTAGCCCCCGATCCGGGGAGGGCACAACCCTCGCCCCGAGATCGGGGCTGCGAGCCCTCGCCGGCGACTCGCTCGGGGCCGGCTTGACTCGCCGGGGCCGGCGAGGGTCGCCGCCTTCGGGAAGGCCCGGGCGAGGGCCGCCGCTCCTTCCCTGGGAGTATGTGGCGGCGGCCACCGGTGAAGGCTTGCCGCGCGCACCGCCTGTTTTTTTTTTTTTTTTTTCGACGTTAATGGACAGAGTTATAACGGTGGGGTAGATTTGGGACTTGGAGAAAAGTTTGAGGTTTTTCTTGAGACAAAAAAAAGTTTAGGGTATAATTGGGACAAAGTGTAAAGTTTGAGGTTTTTTTTTTAATTAGGCCGGACTAAATTAGCAAACTTAAAAGGTTTAGGACTGAATTGGCAAAAGTGCAATAGGTTTAAGACTTTTTTGACAATTTTCCCGTTATTAATGATTTGGAAAACACTAATAAAGTGTTATTTGTTTGTTATAAAAGGGAAAAATGGGGACAAAAATCCCTATATGCTTGTTGAAAATTCAAAATTTTCCATGTGTTTTATTTGTTCGAAACAGTCTACGTACGGGAATGACGACAGTTTTTTCCCATTAACTAGGATTTTTATTTGAGGAAAAATAGTCAAATTGGTCTATTTACTTTTTACCTACCTGGCATATTACATAAGCACCGTATTGGAATTTGAGCATATTGAAAATCGACACATGTACTCTGTTTGTCCAAATAAGCATTTTAACGTCCAACTCAGCGCATTCACTATAACAACTTGACCAAAGGATTTAACGGAGAACTTTTTTGAAAGTACATGAATTGTTTTAAATTAAATCAAGATCTATGGAAAATTCCAAATTTCGAGTAAAGTGGAGGATCATTTATGCGATTATCTAAAAAGAAATATGACCATAATGGTGGTCGATAATTTCGAAATGCAGAAAAAATTGATCTTTGCATGGCAACGGAAATAAAATGCATCGGACGGCCTAAACTATGTGGAAAAAAAAAACGATTAAGTCATGAATCTTTCAATTGGTTTAGTTAAACTCTAAAAAATTTTATAAAAAAGTACAATTAAGTCCTTTTGATGATCAGTACCCAAAATTGCTTACGTGTCACTGAAAAATTGCCTATATGACATCCTTAAATTGCATTTCCAAACATAAGTTCTCGGCGAGGTGACATTAGGACAGTTCAACCTGGGTTTGTTGTGGCGGCGGCGGTGCAGGCGTGCCTTAGCATGCGGGTTCGAGCAAGACAGAGAGATGGTGGCCGAGCTGCGGTGATGATAGCAGAGTCATGGTGGTGCTGATGGCTATGTCATGGAGAGATGAGCGCAGTGGGGCATCGTAAGTTTTGTGGCATCAAAGGGACTTACACATATAGCTTGCCTCCATCTAAATGGTATGTCAAGCTATTTTTTTCTTGGAACTTTGATACGAAGTTTAGCAAAAGACACGTGGCATAGCGTACGGAGGCAATGCCGACTTGCCCATACTAAAGCTCGGCTCGCAGCAAGACTCCAACAGCCACTTGGACAAGCATCCGAAATTGAGGAGGTCGGTATGGACAAAAGTTGTCTGCTGTAGTTCTTGAGCACATTCGATGGTGGAGGGAGTGCGGCCACCTTTACCTTTAACGCGGCCCCGCCACGCCAGTTGTCGAGATAGAACCAGACGTTTCTGTAGAAAGGTAGAGCGCGTTGACGCAAGTCGGGGGGGATGGGCCTTTTTAACTTTTTGCGCACTTTGTACTCGGTTTTGGTATAGCCGTTGAATCCGAAAATCGAAGAAGAGAAGATCTTATTCATGTGGCTCACGTAGGACTATTGGAACCTCCTCCCTCTTTTTAAGAGCACATCAGCAAGGAAAAGATGATATGGGACCAGATCGATGGTTTCAAGGGCACGCTAAGTAGTTGATCTGCACGATCTGAAAGTATCTTATCAGTTGAAAGTCCTGTTATTGGGTAAGTAACATAGGGCCTTATAAAGGGTAAGCTTGGTCTGGGTGTGGTGAGTCCCGTGTTGGAACCACTGTATCTCCCGCCTAGGATAGCCTCGAAGGCCATGTCCACCACCTTATAGTTTCCGCGATGCATTTCAAAGGGGCAGTTCCTGTGTCCCTTCGAAGATTAGACAGAGTGAAATTATAGTTTGCATATGACTCAAAAGATACTCGAAGTATAGTCTTATCCCAAACGTATGACAGATGATGATGAGGACCTGCGACAAAAGAGAAGATACCGGGGGCTCATGCATGGCCAAATTTTGCAGTCTGTCTTGAAGACAAACCTTCACCTACCGGACGCAAGTGGGCGTCATCACGTCATTGACGTCTTGCGAGGAAGCAAGTTGGAGGGCTCTGAAAAGAATGGGTCGCGGGTCAAAAAGACACAGCAAAGCTTTAGCAGAACAAGATAGAAAAACGAATGTGAAATGGGTAGACGTTGGATCGTTTTCTTAAGTGGATGTGCACGAAAGGCCCGATTCGAGAAGCCCGTAAGGCGACAATCCCTTGGACACCAAAGCTCCCTACTTTTCAACCCGCGACGACGACGACCTAGCGCACCTACAATGACGACATTCCTCGTTTGATCTTTTTCTAGTTCCTTGCAAGTTTTTTCGATCTTTAGGTTTTTATTAGGTTTTTCCACTTTGTTTACTAACACCTTTTTGTTCTGTTAATTTACTCCTTTTTTTTTTATTTGACGTAAAATTTTATCAAAGTAACATATTCATCGGAAGAGATTTAAAGTGAGTTGAATAAGCGGGTGTGAGTTTTCATAATTGATTTAGCTATAGGTTAGCACGCAACAAAACGGTTCTATATGAGATAAGGGGGTCTAAATGGGCCAACCCATACTTTATATATTTAGTCTGACCCAATCCACCCGCTTAATACCTCTAAGTAGTGGGTAATTACAAAACCAACACATCAATGGCAACGAAAGCCGCGTGTAGAGGAATTTTATTTCGTTGGTAGTGTTTCCAAGAACAATCCTTGTGATATAATCGCAATACTATTCCGTAAACGCGTCGGAATCGGTGCAAGCGCTTCTTCTCGATCATTTCGAAGGAATGTGTTTACACCAAAAAGTGGAAAAAAACCATGGAAATAGGCATTGGGAGCTTTGGCGTCGGTAACTTACCGATAGTTCGCAACTTACCGATAGTGGGTGAGCATCGGGAGCTTTGGCGTCGGTAACTTACCGATAGTTCGCAACTTACCAATAGTGGGTGAGCAGAGGATTGGCATCAGCAACTTACCGATAGTTAGGTGTCAATAACAAAACTGCTTATGGATAAGGGTGGTTATTTGAACGTGGAGAGTGCCTAGAAAATAGGAAGATAATAACCACCGTTAGGAAGTTACTTTTTATTTAAAATTTAAAAGTTGTAAACGCTTGTACGGGATTATAAATATCCCAAGTTTGTATTTTAAAGGCCCCCCGATTAACAACAGAACTCACGTTCTTTATCAGTTTGTCTTTCTTTTATCTTTACATTTCCTGCACTCGTACCTTTACATTTGGCCAAGGCCATTATTTTCCTGCAATTTACAAGCTTTAATTCTTTAGGAGTAGTTCTAATGCTCAGATTCACGTCGCCGAGTCGTCCTCCGATATGAATCTTCATCCTTGGTGCTTCGTCGCCGAGTCAAATCCCAGCGTAGTACCGCTGCTCTTTCAAGCTTCGTCCTCGAGTCAAATTCCGTCGAAGTTTGTTTCGATAGTACTTCCTAAACTTTTCCGTCGAGTCAAACTCCGGTTTGGTTTAGGTTTGTACAATTCCACTTTGATTTTTATGATCGCTTGGATATTTCCTGTCAAATCACCACAGAACCCGTCCTTCAATTAAAAGCCGAAGATCCGTTTTCGGTGTTTGTTTCCTTACGGATCAAATTACGGAGAAACAAATTGGCACGCCCAGTGGGACGAATGTGGCTGATTCGAGGAAATATGAAGGTACGTACTCAACTTGATCCTGACCATCCTGGTGGTGTTTTGGGTTATCATCTGCGTAATTGGTGGGACAAGTAACGAGAAGGAGGTGTCAACATCCCGAAGTAATTACCGATGAGAAAGGATCAGGGGGCAGGATGGTCAACGACTTGTATGCTCTTCAAATGACAAAATATGAAGATTCGGCTTTTGTCAAGTAGCATAAAAGTTACCGATGCCAGGGGGCAGATTCAGCTTCTATCAAGTAGCAGAAGAGTTACGGGGCACCTAAAGGCCATTAGTTAAAAGAATCGAATGATTGGTAAATCATTCGATTCTTTTAAGGGGGCATCTGTTTACACCAAAAAGTGGAAAAAAAACCATGGAAATAGGCATCGGGAGCTTTGGCGTCGGTAACTTACCGATAGTTCGCAACTTACCGATAGTGGGTGAGCATCGGGAGCTTTGGCATCGGTAACTTACCGATAGTTCGCAACTTACCGATAGTGGGTGAGCAGAGGATTGGCATCAGCAACTTACCGATAGTTAGGTCAATAACAAAACTGCTTATGGATAAGGGTGGTTATTTGAACGTGGAGAATGCCTAGAAAATAGGAAGATAATAACCACCGTTAGGAAGTTACTTTTTATTTAAAATTTAAAAGTTGTAAATGCTTGTACGGGATTATAAATATTCCAAGTTTGTATTTTAAAGGCCCCCCGATCAACAACAGAACTCACGTTCTTTATCAATTTGTCTTTCTTTTATCTTTACATTTCCTGCATTCGTACATTTACATTTGGCCAAGGCCATTATTTTCCTGCAATTTACAAGCTTTAATTCTTTAGGAGTAGTTCTAATGCTCAGATTCACGTCGCCGAGTCATCCTCCGATATGAATCTTCATCCTTGGTGCTTCGTCGTCGAGTCAAATCCCGGCGTAGTACCGCCGCTCTTTCAAGCTTCGTCCTCGAGTCCAATTCCGTCGAAATTTGTTTCGATAGTACTTCCTAAACTTTTCCGTCGAGTCAAACTCCGGTTTGGTTTAGGTTTGTACAATTCCACTTTGATTTTTATGATCGCTTGGATATTTCCTGTCAAATCACCACAGAACCCGTCCTTCAATTAAAAGCCGGAGATCCATTTTCGGTGTTTGTTTCCTTACGGATCAAATTACGGAGAAACAGAATGTAACAGGAGATTCAATGGGAAGATTATTCAATTCACGAAGCCTAAGCGTTTAAGGCTAACTAGGAATCCGTCGACCCGGTGCGTGGACATCGACATGCACTGAATCAAAACATGAACGCGGATTGTACAGGTCAGTGCTTTTGCTTCTTCAGGCCTTCGTCCCGTTCTGATGGTGATTATTATCAGTTCATCGCCATCCTGGATCCATGTGGGTATATAAGGCCGAGGAACAACCAGACTTGCTGATATTTTTGCATCACGTCGCGAAAAGGGAGGGATAGTTCTGGTGCAAATGGACCCGACGTGCGAGAGCGAGGCTTCGGGTTGCATCCCGAGACGCACCACGGGAGGTGGACTATTCCCTTCTGGTGCGGAGCCAGATAGTGGCCCCAAAAGCTTGAGGGCTCGGGTCAAGGCGAAGCTCAGAGAAGGCGCCGGGAAGGCCAAAGCGAGAGCTCAAGAAACTGGGGAAAAGCTCAAGGAAGGTCTTCGGCGGGTCAAGAACAAGCTCCAGTCCCAAAACCCCCCATAGATTCGCTGACCACGCCTTTTCCTTGCTTTCTTCTTCTTCTTCTTCTTCTTCTTCTTCTTCACAATAACTGTATGTAATCCTTTTTGCTTTGGAGAGAGATGAGGATCCCAATGGATTCCATCAGTTCTTCGTTTCTCTTTCCCTTAACCCGATTGAATCTGTGCTTAGATATATAATAGAGACGGGGGGAACTTGTTGCTGTGTAACTCGATGTCGTTTTGGGGTTGACTTGGAAACGACCTTCCAACCATCGGTTCTCTTGCGCCCCTAATTGGTGAATACTTTGTTCAGCCTGTTGATGAGTTTTGCACGCATGAATCCAACGCTTTCCTATGCTAGAGAACATGCTGTTGCCTAGGTCGCTTCTGGATCCGGGTTCCGATGATTGTTGTGGGACAACGGGGCGGTAGGGAAGTTTCACGGCTTGGCGCCGGGGAATCCGAACTGAGGAATCTCAAGAAGAGGACGAGGATCACAATCTTGCATGACACCTATTCTACTCGAATCCTTAAGCTATAAGCGAAGAGGGTTCGCATTCCAAATCTCCCGTTTCTAAGATTCCATAGTGTTTGGAAAACTTATTCCCCGATAGACATACTCGAAACATATTCGATCAATGCAGAAAACGTGCCCAATGATCATCAACCTGTATCACCGATCGTACAGACATATCGCATAACGAACATACCCGGTATTGCCACGGATTAAATGCCGATTTACACTTTAGAGTAATCTTCGATAGTCTTTCGTACCTACTTGCGTTCCGAAGGAAAATCAGAAAAAGACGTTATATCGAAGGGGTGCGTTATTTCGCATATATGAAAAATCACGTTAGTTTTTCTAAAAGGTGTCTACTATTTATAGTAATAGGCAAATAACCACCTTGTGAGCTTTTGTGGCTCACGGGCGGATTTGGCCTATCTTGGGCGGCCCATCCATTATGCTATTCACATAAGTTTTTTAGTGACTAAGATATCGAGCCTCTCCCTCAATGTAAAGGTGTTTTAAAATCATTAAGGTTGAGACTGGGGATGGAGATGCTGTTGTTAAAGAAATCTTATTGGACAAACTCTCTTTTGAGAAGAATGAAATCAATTGAAATACCGTACATTTGAAGAAATTGTGGCAGATGGGCACACCCATAAATGTAATTATGTCATCTTTCCGACGTTTATAAGCCTCACAAATTATCTAAATCTTATGAATAAGTATGCTCGAGACATGTTAATCAGAAGTAGTGGTAAAACACTAATAAGACGAGAAAAGTAATCTATCACAACACGTGAACTGTCTCAGTGTACTGCTTAGCAGATGCCTTCTGAAACTGTCATTAACAAAATTCGCCGTAATTTAGCAGGGACAAACAGATAAATTTATTCTTCTCGTGATGCTTGTGCTAAATCTGGGTACCCACAATTTCTTTTTCTTTCTTGAGCATGGGATTGTCCGGACGCGATCCAAAAAAGTTTGCCAGTTTCAAAACACGGACCGATCCGAGTAAGAACTTTTTGGCCTAATACCGATCGACCCGCCCATCGAGCTAGTCGGGGGTGTTTTTCTTTTTTTATTTTTGGGATAATGACACAAATAGTCCCTAAACTTTGACTTAATGTACAATTTGGTCCCTGAACTTTTAATTTGTTCAATGTGGTCCCTGAACTTTAACATAATGTTCAATTCGGTCCCTGAACTTTTAATTTGTTCAATGTGGTCCCTGAACTTTTAATATGTGTTCAATTTAGTCCCTGAACTATATGAAAATGTTCAATATAGTCCCTGCACTTGAATTAATGGAAGGACTATATTGAACATTTTCAAATAGTTCAAGGACTAAATTGAACACATATTAAAAGTTCAGGGACCACATTGAACAAATCAAAAGTTCAGGGACCAAATTGAACATTAGGTTAAAGTTCAGGGACTACATTAAACAAATTAAAAGTTCATGAACCAAATTGCACATTGAGTCAAAATTCAGGGACTATTAGTGTCATTTTCCCTTTATTGTTTTTACCTTTGGTGAATCTGAAATCTTCTGGGAATCTTGAGTTCTGACCTTGACCAAATCAATCAAAATTGCCGATTCCCTCTCCCACTCCCCATCATCATAGCAACCACCCAACCATCCCCACGAAACAACCGTCTCTTCTGTCATCATCATCGTCGCGGCCCAAATATAATTTAAAGAACATACAATATAGTATTTGTCAATTCACACGGACGAGCAAAGACGAAGGACCTTTCGCATGCAAGTTGCGCTCTGATCTGCCCACCCATCAACCCGACCCGAAATGGACGACGCCCGCCCCTCTGGCCACGCCCCGGCCAAGATCCCCGAAGCGGCGCTGAAGCCCGGCGGCCGGAGAATGCCGCTCCTCGGCCTGGGCACCGCCGCGTCGCCGCCGGTGGCGCCGGGGGCGACGAAGCTGGCCGTCCTGGAGGCCATCGAGCTGGGCTACAGGCACTTCGACACCGCGGCCCTGTACAGCACGGAGGAGCCGCTCGGCGAGGCCGTGAGCGAAGCCCTCTCGAGGGGGCTGATCAAATCGAGGGAAGAGCTCTTCGTCACCTCCAAGCTCTGGTGCAGTGATGCTCACCCGGGGCTTGTCCTCCCTGCTCTCCAGAAGAGCCTCAAGTAATTTTACACCTCAGAAATCTCCCACCCAGTCCCATATTAGCTTCTTGTGCGATTCAAGACCTGCGAGGTTTTAACATGTAAAGATTCTCTGCATCATGAGCATGTCAATGTAGGTTGGTTTTGATTCGGGGGCGAACATGGTTTCAGGATAGAATCGGGAATTGGAGAACCGACCGGTTCCATGCGCTCCGGCTGGTTCCCGGTTCGGTTCCCTCGGGGAACTGGGAAAACCCTAAAAGGAAACCTTTTACTTTTTTTTCTCATAAGAACCTAGATGTGTTTATCTATGTAGGGGTTTACAGTAATCTTTCGGGCAATTAATAAGGATCAATGTGCGTAAGGTCGTCTTTAATTGAAATAGGGGTTACTCTTGGGGAGAGATTTAATTCTCTACTATGGGTCCGTTTGTTTCGCGGAAAATACACGATGTGAAAAGCATTTACCTAAAAATGATTCAGCCATATCGCTTGAAATAATTAACCAATAAAAAATATTTTCATTATCGATAATAATTTATGCCAAAACATTTTCTTGAACAATAAAAATGTTTTTCATTCATTCATTTTTATAAGCGAAATAAACGATCATTTTTAGGAAAATCTTTTTCAAATTGTTCATTTCCGGCGAAACAAACATACCCTAATAGTCACTCATAAAGTTCTAACGAAGAGGATAGATTGAGACTTAACATAAAAGGTTTTTAGATATCAGCGGCTACATAGAGCGATAAGAAAGTTGGATATCATATTAATTTTCCGAAACCATTAGATTTATTATAGTTTCATTTCCTAAAAACCAACATATAACATTGGTGTCTTGTTGTAATTTATATTATTCTATGTCGTTGATAGATTGAGATAAATTACTCTATAGTACGCTATCGGTGAAAAACTACAATGGCGGGTATCATACTATCACGAGATTTTATATCGCATTTAATATATTCAAGATAAATTTGTTATGCCCATTAAAACAGATTGGAATCCATGGACCTTGTGCTCCGTAGGATTGTAGGTATGGTGATTAGTATGGTCATGATCTTCACTAGAGATTGGTGAAGCTTATGTTGTCACATGTTAACATGTATGACGATAATCTAGGTTTTATTTTACGTGTTTTGAACTCTTTATTGTTTATTTTATTTTACGTGTTCATCTTTTATTGATTGTTTCTATTGACAAATGAGAAACTTTCATTTTTGTTATTGCGTTAACTTTCATTTTGCTTAACTAAAAGTGAAACAAAAAAAAGGAACCTGTTTGGAACCTGTGACTGGGTGGGTTCCAGGTTACCAGGTTCCAGGTTTTAAAAAATGAGGAACTTGTTCCGACAAGTAGGTTCCAGATTTCAGGTGGAACCTGTAAGGAACCTAAACTGCTCACCCCTAGTTTTGATATGCCCAACTGATTAACAAAATTTATTTACAAACTGATTTCTCATGCTTTGGTCGAAAATGGAATATGATCTGCTCATTTGAATGTGTGATTACGTTAATTTATGCACGAATTATATAAATCCATCTTAATATATCTAAAGATCTCTTATTTAACTAGTTTCCCTTTTCGTAGACATCCTCTGAGATTTGAACTGTACAGAGAATAGTTAGTGTTCGAAACTGGTGGCACTAATTGTTATGCAGTGGTAACTGATCAATGCATTGTAGATGATAGAATGATTCTGTACAATGACATAAAGCTGAGACTGCGGAAGTCATTTGCTCTGCACATTTCCTGATGATCTCTGCTTGTGTACACTCTGCTCAGAAATCTCAAGTTGGACTACATAGATCTTTACCTCATCCACTGGCCAGTGAGCTCGAAACCCGGAACGTACGAGTTCCCGATCAAGAAGGAAGAATTTCTACCCATGGACTTCAAGGCCGTTTGGGCTGACATGGAGGAGTGCCAGAAGAAAGGACTAACTAAAAGCATCGGAGTCAGCAATTTCTCTTGTAAAAAGATGTCTGAAATTCTGGCTACTGCACAAGTACCACCGGCTGTTAATCAGGTAAATTTCTTTGATTCTTCTGATGTATGTCCTAGATGTTGGTATGACATGGTTTTGACGCTGATGCATTGTCCGTGGCAAGGTGGAATTCAATCCGCTGTGGCAGCAAAAGAAACTTAAAGAGTTCTGCAGAGACCACGAGATCCTATTGACTGCTTATGCCGCTTTAGGCGCTAAAGGAACCATATGGGGAAGCAATAGGGTCATAGAATGCGAGCAGCTCAAGGAGATCGCCGAGGCCAAGGGAAAAACTGTTGCGCAGGTCAGGTGCTTCTGTTCTCGAGCCTCAGCCCTAGTTTAGTGATTAAATTTCCAATTTTAGATGGATGAAGATGTTGAGTGATGCTGATATTTTGGGTGGTGATGAACAGATTTGCCTGAGATGGGCATTTGAGCAAGGAGTGTCTGTACTGGCCAAAAGCTTCAACAAGGAGAGAATGAAGGAGAACGTCGAGATTTTTGAGTGGGAGTTGACAGAGGAAGAGAACAAGAAGATAAGCGAGATCCCCCAAACCAGAGGATGTCTAGGAGAAGATTACATCTCGGTGCACGGGCCTTTCAAGACGATTGAGGAGCTGTGGGATGGTGAGCTGTGAGCAATACAGGCTGCTCAGAACACTTTCTGACGAGTTTCGAGTTTGGTGGATGTACCTAGCTTTCTTCATATGAAAGAGGAGCTGAATATCACCTGAACTCTTAGGATAGAACCTCACTTTTCGTGAATGGATCTGATCAGGTTTTTGCAGCTTATTTCCTAGCTGAAGAAGCGTGCTTATGTTGAACTTTCAACTAATTTGAATCAGCACATTGGAAATCTACAAATAGTTGGCATCATCAAACCGTGTTTCAACAGATACCCGGAATCTTTCAGAACAACGTCACAGGTTACACTCAAGCAGGTTTTCAACTTGCAAAGCTTGTGACATGTTCTTTTGCAAGAAATGTTGCTAAGTCCAACATTGCACTTTACCCTTGGGTTTTCAGCAATATCTGGTTTACAGCCTCATGGAGAGGCTTCCAATTGTCCAGACGGCTGAATGAAACAGCCAAAAAGATTTTCCATTTGCCGGCACAGACTGCAATGTAGAAGATGAACTCGAACAAACAAAGTATCGTGCAATATTTTAGCCTCTACCGTAAACTGCAATAAACATGATCTCAGTCACAATTTCGCTGTGACACTTACAGAAGGTCAATTGCAGATGCTAATAACAGATCAGATGACCAATGGACCTTAGGAGTAATTGTACTCCATAAGTAAATGCATTTGACAAATACATGCATTCCAATTTCAGCAGCAGTCCACGGTTCACTTACAGAAGCTGCAAATTGTAGATAAAGAACTACTGGATAAATCAAGCAATTGAAATAACTAACAAGAAACTCACCCAGTGAAAGCTCTGTCCAAGTTTACCAGCTTTCAGTCTTATCCTAACTTGGAGCTTCCATGGTGTAGCCTGTTTTACATTGAAAGAACGAGGAGGTGACCACATTGTGTTACAGCACCTACTCGTCATACAATTTCGTATTCTCTCGAAAATCTTCGGCATGAAAGCATCCCAGAGCTGACAGAAGTAATGAAGTTATGTCAACCAGTAGTAGTTGTAATGGTGAGCTCTACCCTCTAAGCATAAAATAATTGCTGCAGGACTAACCTCTTCAAAAGTTTTACTCATCTCTGCATAATTATATTCAATTTCATCAATTCTCAAGAGTGTTTTGCAGGTCCAATATTATTAATTTCAAGATACTCACCTATTTTCCAACATGAAATTGATTAAGCTATTACCCACATTCGATAAACGGATCAAACTCGAGTAATTGCAGGTCAACTAGATCCTTATCTACGTCCGAAAATCGTACACATAATAGAGGGAGAAACCAATTGTACAAATTGGAAACCAGTTTATATTAGGAATTAAACCAGCACAACCCGAAATTGGAAGTTAACTTATGCCTGAAAATACTCACCCTGAAAGGCTGAAACTGACCAGGGCCTCCTAGAATGTCAGCTCTAGGCACACAGATATCTCACTAACAAAGCGGGGGCTTCACGCCCTTATGCATTCTCACCCTAATATAGAATTACCAACTTTTTTTCCTTGTCGGTCGCAATGCTCATCACGAAAAATTCTTAGACGGACTTTATGCAGTTCTTGAGTGAAGAACCGGGTTGTTTGCAGTATTTCCCAGCAGTAGTGTAATAAGGTGATGGAGCTTGAGCCACTAAAGGAGATTGCTGGGGCCAAAGGAAAAACTGTTGCCAGGTCAGGTGCTTCTTGTTCTTTGAGTCTCTTGGCACCAATCATAAAGATTTGATCTCAAATCTAGACTCATGGAGGAGCAAGAAGAGTATTGGGAGATAACTGATGCATATTTGGTAGTGACAACAGATTTGCCTCAGATGGGCGTATGAACAAGGAGTGTGTGTACTTGCCAAGAGCTTCAACAAGGAGAAGATGAAAGAGAACCTCGAGATTTTTGACTGGGAATTGACAGAGGAAGAGCTGAGGAAGATCTGCGAGATCCCACAGAGCAGAGGATATGGCCTTGCTGGACATTTGAGGAGCTCTGGGATGGTGAATTTTGAGATGCAGAGGGAACTGATGGATGCTTCTTCCAGCTAGGTCCTGTATGTGCCAAACTCTTTTGTTAAGCAAGTAGGAAGAAATTAGCGAATCTGAATCCAAATAGCAGGATTCTTTTCAGTA
Organism: Syzygium oleosum; assembly: GCF_021117445.2. Classification (NCBI taxonomy): domain Eukaryota; kingdom Viridiplantae; phylum Streptophyta; class Magnoliopsida; order Myrtales; family Myrtaceae; genus Syzygium; species Syzygium oleosum. Next base: position 11,729,332 of record NW_026607487.1, read on the forward strand.
GAAGAGTCCTAATAAAGCTTTTATTGGTGCTCACTTGGAAAGGCACAGAATTTTCAGTACATTTCGAATACAACTACATAAAGTACCTTGAAAGTTCTACCAAAATAGGTCTTCAACCTGCAAGGCTTTTCCAAATTGCTTGTATAATTAACAGGAACCATGACAGACTGCTATTCAATGCACCAAGAAGAATTCCACTCGGAGCAACACAGTTTACTTGCTAAAATGGATTGCAAAAGTCACAGTCGATTTCAGCAACTTGAAGATAACATTCTCGTGTAACTTCTGAAACTCTTGTCATATAAAATTATACCATACCTTCTGACAATAGGAGAGATTTCATACAAGCACAACGTCTGTCAGACTTCACAGAAAATGAACTGTACATGTGGTATATTGCATTGTTGGTAGAGAAAAACAAACGAAGATAATACGTGAGCAAGTTTCTCTGAATTCTTTCTCCTGATACGTGAGTCCTGGAGTTTTTAATACAAGGAATCTCACCAAATTCAAACTTTCGAGTTCCTTGCTCCTCCTTTTTAATCCACATACTGTAGCGTAGTTTTATAATACAGGGTTCTTATTATATGCCTAGCATATAGAATATACCCTTTGACACACAGACCGAGACATTTTCTATCATGCGAGTGGTTGCTCCATCACACTCGGTCTCAAAAAGATTACCAAGTCAACAGTTCCCTGCATCATCTGCTATCTTCTGCATAATCCAAGATGAAAAACCAATCTGACCTCACTCCAGCTTACAATCCAGTAGCGGTATTGAAGTCCGGTGGCCGGAAAATCCCACTCTTGGGTTTCGGAACAGCAGCGTTTCCGAAAGTGGATCGTGAAGTTGTGAAGACGGCGGTTCTTGAAGCAATTAAGCTGGGTTACAGACATTTTGACACTGCAACTCTCTACTACACAGAGGAACCAATTGGAGAAGCCATCGCTGAAGCAGTGTCGCAAGGGCTGATAAAATCAAGAGAAGATCTCTTCATCACCACCAAGCTCTGGTGCAGTGATGCTCATCCTGGGCTTGTCCTCCCAGCCCTCAAGAATAGCCTCAAGTAAAAATTTTTCTAGTGAGATAATCTTGTAAACATGATCATTTCATTGTCATATTAACACTCAAAACTTGTTGCAACTTTAACTGAGATATCGCAGGTAATGTTATAACAAATCTGTTCTTACCTTTTAAAATGTTTTCTGATAGCCTCTAGTTTGTGAATATTCTCATCAGAAATATCAAGTTGGATTACATAGATCTCTATCTTATCCACTGGCCTGTGAGTGCAAAACCCGGAACCTACGAGTTCCCAATGAAGAAAGAAGATTTTACGCCCATGGACTTCAAGGCAGTTTGGGCGGATATGGAGGAGTGCCAGAGAAAAGGACTCACAAGAAGCATTGGGGTCAGCAATTTCTCTAGTAAAAAGCTCTCTTTCATCCTGGCCAATGCACAGATACCCCCTGATGTCAACCAGGTGAGCTTCTTCACAAGTTGAAGAAGTCCGATAAAAGGAATGACCCTGTTAATTTGATTCCTGTCACATCTAAATTTTCATGATAATGAAGTGAAGATGCTAAGCTTTCGGAGTGGAAAACCTCGAATGTTAGTATATAACATAGATAGATCAATTCCATGTCTAGACAGTTGAGTACAACCATGGATTCACGGAATGGTGCTTTCTCTAACAGACTTTTGAATTGGGGTTTTTCTGAGTTTATCGGGTTGATTTTGACCAAACATTTTGAAATCTTGAAGGTAGAGTTCAATCCACTGTGGCAGCAAAAGAAGCTTCGGGAGTTCTGCGAGGCCAATGGGGTTCTGCTCACTGCTTACTCTGTTTTAGGAGCTTCAGTAAGCAATGGAGGAAGCAGTAAGGTGATGGAGTGTGAGCAGCTGAAGGAGATCGCTAGGGCCAAAGGGAAAACTGTTGCCCAGGTCAGATGCTTCTTGTCTTTCAAGTCTTTTAGCACCAATCATAAAGATGTAATCTCAAACCTAGACAAACGGAGGAGCAAGAAGAGTATTGGGAGATAACTGATGCATGTTTGGTGGTGACAACAGATTTGCCTCAGATGGGCATATGAACAAAGAGTTTGTGTACTCGCCAAGAGCTTCAACAAGGAGAGGATGAAAGAGAACCTTGAGATTTTCGACTGGGAATTGACGGAGGAAGAATTGAGGAAGATCGACGAGATCCCACAGAGCAGAGGATATCTTGGAGAAGATTACATCTCCGAGCACAGGCCTTACCAGACATTTGCGGAGCTCTGGGATGGTGAATTGTGAGCAGCAGAGGGAACGGATAGACTTTTCTTACAACTAGGTCTTGTACGTGCCATAACTCTTTTGTTAAGCAAGTAGGGAGGAATTAGTGAAGCTGAATCCAAAGAGCAGGAGTCATAATAATGTTTTAATTGGTGCTCGCGTGAAGAGGCACCATATTGCCAGTGTATTTTGAATTCAACTAGACAAAGTACCTTGAAAATTCTACCAAAACAGGTCTTCTAACCTGCAAGGCTTTTCCAAATTGCTTGTACATTTAACAGGAACCTGGAGGACACGCACTGCTATTCAATGCTCCAAGAAGAATTTTAATCGGAGCTCTTGGAGCTACACAGTTTACTCGCTAAAATGGATTGCAAAAGGCATACACGATTTCAGGAACTTGAAGGCAGTATCTCCTGCAACTTCTCAAACTCTCTTCTATGAAATTATACCATACCTTTTGACAATAGGAGCCATTTCATACAAGCACAACGTCCGTCAGATTTCGCAGAAGACGAAACGTAGAGGGTCAACAAGCCAGCCCTGGAAGTTGTCTATTTAAGCAAGATATTTCATAAGCTGTCCCTTCATTTAATCTCACGACTAGATATGTACAAAACGTGGATGTCACAGAAGTTATCGCATACACACTTTTATCATTGCTTCTAAACAGATCTCGTATGACCAGACAGATTGCGGAGCTCAAACAGCCCCCTGCGAAGAGGAAAGAAGTATTCGAGAGTAGATTACTCATGCAGTAACGGATCAGCATGACCTTAGCATCTTTTGGGCCTTTCATAACTTGGAGGCAGCGAAGGACAGTTCTCATTCATGTTGGCATATGGTTCGATGGTGTTGTACTCTGGCAATTCCATCCAATATTCCCCAAGAATCTGACAAAATGGAAGTTGACCGCCCTTGTTACTGCACCAACTTGGCAGACGAGTTTGGTTATTCTCATAAATCTTCAGCATGTAAGCATCACGAATCTGAGAGCAAAGAAAAGTCGGGTCATATACAGTAGCAAATTTTCCATGATGAACTTTAGGATGCAAAACTACAAAGAGTAGATGATGAAATAGGGTATTCATGACTTACTGTGAACTCAGTTACTTGAATAGAATTCGAAGTGGGACCAAATACTCCAGCTTCCTTGTACATAGCAAGTATAAAGGCAACGCATGTGGTTGATTTCCCATCACTATACATCCAATCATCTTGCTCAGGAGTAGTAAGTAGTTCATCAAATGACATCCCTCGCTTCTCAGTCTCTCCTATTATTCCATATAAGTCCAATTCCTGCGACAAAGCAAGAAACGCATGATCTTTGCGATTGGAGAATAAAGCCAGTAAATGGTGAAAATTCTGTCCTTAAAGAACTAGGAATCACAAAAAAAATAATCATTTCAACCTCAATATAACAACACCCCCCCCCCACTTCCTCTTTTCTTTTTCTTTCTTCATTTTTCCTCTTTTCTCCTTCGCATCCCCTTTCCCCGTGCCAAATAACAGCCAAACAGCAATAATCAGCCACTTTGTCCCCACGAGCACACAACACCATTTATGAGGTTCCACTCCTCAAGCTCTCCAGCTCACAAGAATGAGATGCTACAAAGACAGCAGCCACTTGGACTTGGTGACTACAAGATATCAAAAAGAATTGCTTTCCATCCATATCAGAAAGACTAGCCAAATGCCTAAGACACATGCTCCATGTATGCAATTTATGTAGCTAAGAAAAGCACACAATACCAGGACACCAGTCACACCACCACTCTTCTGCTTCCTCTCTCTTTTTCCCCGATTTAAACATCCATGATCTCTCATAATATATTGACCAGACCAGAATATCCACGCATCTAGTATCACAATTACCATTTTAACTCCTCATTTAGGGAAATTTTGTCATTAAATCCACAAAACTCAACTAGTCTCTGATGCTAGGACAAAGGATAAAATAAGAAAATATTAGAAATTGAAACAAGAAAATCAGAACCGGAAGTATGACCAGACAGCAGCTATACCTCAGTCCCAAGGCGCTTATTCAAAGCTTCATTCCACATATTTGCAGCATATGCTGGCTGCAATCTCGTCCACATTGACATGACAGAAACAACCTATCAAGAAGCTCCAAAATATCAGGAAACATATTGATAATTCCTGAAATTACCCTGAACCAAAAAAATGCTGCGCTGCAAAGAGTATGGCTCTTTCATTCGTGAGGAAAAAGAAAAAGAAACAAAACAAGATAGCCAAATTGTTACAAAGGTTGGAAAATTCAAAGCAACTCCAGAAAATAAAAACTCTCTTGATCATATTTCGAAAGAAAAACATGCATAAATCACTTTTAAGAATACTATTTGAAGCACGTGCTAAGCGTTATTCCCCTGTTACAGCAATTGCATTAAGCAGGTCGAGGAGATTCACTAATCTCAAACTTCCCATTTTCAATCCCAAAGAGATAGCAACAACAAATTGCCAACTACTATCAGATTCACCGCAGAATAATTATTTCTGATTAACAAGGCTGTAATGGATGCAGAAGATGAGTTAATCAATAAAATCACTTCCCACAACTTCACATTATCCACACAGTTCAGAATAAATAAGGAAAATGCATACCAAGTGAGCATCAAGAGGAGGAGGATAGTTGTCTCCTATGGTATCAATCCAACTGAATATCATGTTGTGATAACCATAAGGCTTCCCTGACATGCTTCGAGCATATTCCCATGCTGCCATGGAGTTGAACTTTGCACGCACGTCTGGATGTAAAGGAAGCAAGGCTATCTGGGGATTAGAATTGTCTTTTAGTGCCAATTCCCACCACTCTTGCCAAGGAATAACCACAATAATTTCTTCCCCCTGCAAATGAATGACCAGTATGCTATCAAAATGGTGGAAGGATATATCAAAAAGTAATCACACCAGTCATACCTGTGTTCATTATTAACAATGCCGCTCTTCTAAGCCCAAGAAAAATCGCATGAAAAACATTTTTTTTCTTCTAGACAATCAAACTTCAAATATTAAAAAAAAAAAGATTCTCGGCAAAATTCTAGGATGTGCGAAGGGGAAAACACAAGACTCTCTTCAACTGAGGCAATAAGGGGAATACATTCCCTAGCAGGAGCAAGAGGCAAGACAAAAACCAGCTCGGAAGTTCGTGTCGGTGAAATCATTCACAGAAGACCACACAACATGTTATGGTCGAATTTCAAGTTTCTGCTCTTTGGTGTCAAGTTCAGGTGCATACAATTCATTTTCCATTCGCTCAATCCATAAGTTATATCCATCGAACTTCATTTACTGATTTGCGAATGTCAGAAACTGGTATAGAGAAACTGATGAATAAAAATGAAAACACACCTTCTCATTCTCATGCCCTGATTCACCAACCCACAGATTACCATGTTCATCCTTCAAGCAAACCGCTGTGTGACCGGCAAAAGCACCAGTTACCCATTTCTCCAATGTTTCAAAACCACCCCACCTACCACGGATCTTGGACACCGCTAAAAAATCGCCAGTATGAACATCATCCGGATTAATAGTTGTGTACCAGGGCTTAGGACGTTTTTCAAAAGTAGCGCCCATATGGTTCTTCAGGAAAGCTAAATTAGCATTCTGACCCCAAACAGTGTTAGAAAACAGGGGCAACACATCAATTAGAGAAAGCAATGTTCCAAGCATTCCCGATGGCATGAGAAATACAGAAACTCCGTGCTGCTTTACCTGCTCAACATCCAACTCAAACGTTATTTTGATGCAACGATGAGATTTACTAATTCACAACTAAATCAAACACACAAGGCATACATATTCCAACTCTGCTTGTTCTTCCCATGAGTCAAACTTCAATGTGTGCTCTCTAGCAGAAAAGTAATAGTCCCAAGTGATCCTGTATGGCGTTGCGAAAACATACAAATCCATGCACGTCCAGCTATGCGGTTCAGATGTCTGTAAGGAGAAAAGCAAGAAAAGATCGAATTATTCATTTCTGCAGTGAAGGAAGCAACTAGCAAGTGCAGAAAAACAAAAAATTGAGCAACAATCTTATTGTCTTGAAAGAGGCATGGTATGCGATTTAGTTATATAGAACTATTTTAAACCATTGGAGACTGGAATATAAGCTCCCCCCATTCAAGCAAATTAACTTAAGCTTTCCCTAGCACAAGTGAGGGCAATAATTTTAGAAACTTTGCATGTAAAACCTAAGCAACGGTGCAATGCCAGCACCGATATTCAACCCAAATACTGACTCCATATATCCAGTGCAGAGTAAAAAAAAAAAGTGACACTTTTCTCATGTTTCCACAATCGTCCTCTACTTTGACTAACGAACTAATAACAATTCAGATTCGATACCACAACTCAAGATACTAGAATATAAAACCCAGTCATGCCGGTCATCATAACCGACAAAGAATGACGAAAGATGTAATTTTCAAGTCCATCTCCTACAATCCAGACTCAAATCACCAGCGCCTATAAGTCTCCATTTGCACTAAGAAAAGCCACAGGGCACCACACATGACCGTACGCTAAGTTCAATATCTTACGAAACACGGTCCAAAACACAAAATTTACAACGCGACCGGGATCACAGAGGCACGGAAGACGGACCTTCAAGTAGAGAACGCCGCCGCCCAAGCCAGGCTCGCCGCGATCGCCCCGGGTGAACTCGAGTCGGGCCCGGTTGCCGTCGAAGCAGGACCCGTTCCAACGGAGGGACCCGTTGCCCGGGGCGACGGACCCGACGAAGGAGGGCAGCAGGTCCACGGCGCTGTGGAAGGTGTTGAGGACGGGCCACGATATCTGGCGGGGGAGCACGGGGAGGACGTCCTTGGCCTTGAACGGGACCTTGAAGGCGAGGGCCGGATCGCCGAGGGACCCTAGGATCAGGAGGAGCACGAGGAGCCGGAGCCGCCACGGGGGGAAGAAGAGGGATCGGCATGGGGATGGAGCGGCGCGAGGCATTGGATCGCGATTTGGCGAAGCTGACGATTGGCGAGGGGAAGAAGCGGGAATTTGGCTTTGGGTTCGTCAGAGGCGGAGGGGAAATGGGAAGTCCGTCATGGGAGGGTTTGCTTCGGGAGCGACGACGACGACGACGATCTTTCTGATTGCGGAGGGAGGAGCTAACTTGGTAGTTACCGTACGATATTCGCTTCCCCTTTGTGGGACTTGGACTGGAGGAGGAGGGAGGGGGGGTGATGACGTGGCGCTTGGAGGGATCTGCGTCCGCCCTTTGGAATTTCCGTTTGGACGAAGGTGGAAACCGAGCGAGAAATGGAAAAGATGGAATAACGCGAGACTGACCATTTCTATATCCTAATGGAAAAATGACACAGGAAGCCCGGAGTTTGACCAAACCTATAATGTGATTTATGAAATTTTGTCCCTTAACTTTATGAAAATATTCGATACTGTCCATGAATTTAAATTAAAAATAGCCTAAGGACCAAATTGAACATTTACTAAAAGTTCAAGGACCATATTGAACAATTTAAAATTTTAGAGACAACATCGAGCATTGAGATAAAATTTCGGGTTCAGATTGAATAAATTAAAAATTTGAGAACCACATTGCACATCCGACATTTATGTAAGTACCACTTTAATAAATGAGTCTTAGTATTGAATATTCCATTAACAATTATCAGATATACTAAATGAAAAGAAAAAATTGCCAATAATGATTACACGTGATAAAAGTAAAGATTTTCAAAATCGTCTTAGTTTAGTGCGTTCGTGTCAAATTGCATTTTGCCCTTTTAAAATCGTACAATTTACATCATGCACTTTGGCCCCGTTTGATTCAGCATTGGGAATGCTCATTTTACCTTAAATGAGCATTCCCAAAATGATGAACCAAACGGTTCAGCATTGGAGTTCTAAATGCTCATTTGGTAGTATTTGGAATGCTAACTGTTCCCAAAAAAAAAAAAAATTTCTTCTTCAGCAAAGCGTGGCCAGCTAAGGCGGCTGGCCAGGGGCCAGTGCCGTTGGCGAGGGGCCGGCGAGGTCGCGCGACCCAAGCGACGGCCACCTGGGGTCGAGCAACCGCCCAGGCGCCGTCGCCTGGGTCACGCGACCCCAGGCGGCGATGGCTTGGGTTGAGCGACCCCAGGCAGCCGTCGTCTGGGGTCGCTCGACCCAGGCCATCGCCACCTGGGGTCGCGGCCTAGGTTGAGCGACCCCAGGCGACGGCCACCTGGGGTCGCTCAACCCAGGCCGTCGCCGCCTGGGTCGCGCGACCTCAGGCGACGGCCGCTTGGGGTCGCGCGACCGCCCAGGCGCCATCGCTTGGGTCGCGCGACCCACGCCGCTTGGGTCGCGCGACCTCAGGCCTCCTCGGGCGACGGCCGCCGGCACCAGATCTGGCTCGCCAGCGACCGTAGCTTTTCGCCGGAGCCGGCGAAGGGTACTTTTAAAAATAAAAATAAACAACCTCCCAAAGCCCATTTGTAAAAAGAAATAACCAAACACAATTGCATTTCCCCAAGTGATTTTCAAATAATTTTTTACCAAACGCCATTTGCATTTTTTCAAGTGGCTTTCACCTAAAGGTATTTGCATTCCCCAATGAACATTCTAAAAGCTGAACCAAACGGGCCCTTTGTCGATAACCTAGGTAGGTGATTTTGTCTGGACCTTTATTTATCGATTTCTAAAATGAACTTCACCTCTTATTGCTCTAACATGACAACCGCTGCCTTGAGTCTTACACCCCTCTTACTATTTTTTATTCATGGTATCTTTATGGTTTTCATCTTTAGCATGAGAACGAATCATTTGAGTGTGTGTAGGGTAACCGCAGCAACTCTTGACACGACATAATAATACGATCCGAAAATGACACGAACTTAGCGGGTGGATTGAGGCTAATCGTGCTCCGATCAATTCCGTGTGAACTCGCGAGACATGATTAATAACCATGTCGTGTTTGTGTCCAACCTGCCAGACACAAGATTTGACCACATAACCCATTTAACTTAGCAGAGTTGTGTTGACAAGACTTATGTGTGACCTGTCTAAACATGATTAACTAGAACACTATTCTTTGCATCCTATTCACGGTAAAAATATTAAATTGATGATGTTTCATTGACTATAAACATGATTTTTAATTTGATCCGATGACATTTTGTTGATAGATAATTCTAATTTGTAAATAGATTTCACGAAAAGTCGAGGATATCTCGTATTGAGTTTGTGGTGGGGGTTGATTTCGTGTGATTGGCGAGTTATGCAATCCGACTAACCCGTCAATCTGTTATTTAATCGAGATACACGGATCATGTCATGCCAACTCATTAATTTTGCAGCCATGTTCGTGTCAAGTAGGTCAATACGATTAACTAATCATGTCGTGTTTGATTGACCTATTTCATAGTATACTCTTACGCCAACACAATAAGAGAACGATCCGCAAACACAAATAGATGCCCCTATTGCGGGAGGGGTGTCTTTAGTTCCATAAATTTCGGAAAGAAAGATATGGAAGATGGGATTATGGGGACACGAGTTAATGTTTGTTTTCGATTGGAGTCTTATCATTCCCTTCTTTAACTCATGTAGCAAAAGGCACGAGAGTAAAATTCCAACCCCACAAGCAACGGTACCGTCACGTTTTGGAGAGCGACGACTTGCTATTGACCACGTCACTATTTCCAAGTTGTGTTCTTTTTCAGCTCTAGGTTACGCTTAATTAAACAAAAAACCTTTATGACCACGGGCAATCTACCTACAAATTAATGCAATATCATAATGCTTAAACTTTATCAAAATTAACAATTTGTAACATGCAATTCCACATCTTCAATGATCTGTCTTTATATCATTAATAAAACATTTCAAGGAATAATATGCAATATTATCACTTAATTACATGAACTGCGACTTACGACATGTCTCGTTTTATATCTTGTGAAACTAACGGTTTTTTTATATGCCACTACTCCGTGGACTTGAAGTCGTCTCACAATTTTAGATTTGCATAAAAATTAAGCTATTGAATTAAACTAAATTATTCATATTTCCCTCTAACAAAATGCCAGCAATGGTTTCATAATTTATCTTTGTTAAAGGTTGCACTCGTGGTGGAGCTGAGAGGCTTGACCCTATTTCAAACTTGAAACTGATTAGTCCTAAAATAAAATCGAGCCCATCGCAAATCGAAGTTGTGTCACCCAATAGAAATCTCAAGCACATTCTACTTAAGTATGCAGGAGCCTAAAACTTAATTAATTTATACTTTTTGTATACTTTGAACAAACAGATTTATCAACGGCAAAATAAATTATATAATTGCCCTAATAATTGAGTGCCGGCAATCCGATACTCGAAAATCAATCATGCCCTCTTAGGGTCAGCTCCGTTCATAATATTAGCACAAAGCACAAAACCCATCATGAACGTGAAAGGCAGGACTACTACGTTCCGTTTCTTCGCTATAGGTTTTTAGTACTGTATTAAATGGTAAGTTTTAAGGTCACATTGCATTTCGATGCATAAGGGATTGAAATTAATCTTGCAAATTGTTCATGCCAGTTGCCAAAATCCCACAAATGTGGGATGTGTTCAGGAGGTCTCTGTCGCTCTTGGGAGTACGATTTTAAAGTCCACAAGCGAGTTGTGACGCTAAAAGCAGTTTGGTGAGCACCATTATGCAATCATGGTGCATGTCTCTATAGGGTTAGAATTACTTCACTCTAGCAAGCCCCTAGCACCGTCCACGGCGAGTCTGATGCTAGCATGACCGATCTCCACAAGAGCATTTACCAATCAACATGTCCTCAGTATACAATCTCCGAGTTGCCATTCTACGGCCAATTCTCACCTCACAATGAATAGGTCGATAAATATTATTCAAATGCACTAAGGGGGACTGCCAGAGCAGAGTTGTATCTCACACTCAATGGGCTGCCGTGTTCTCACATTAGGAATAGATTGGGCAAGTCCCTCGATTAATGTCAGTCAGGTGTGTGACACGGAATTGGATGGCCAAAGGCCAATCCTAGAGCAAGTTGAAAGTCACTATTGCACAAGATGAACTCTGCTGTTGCTACTTAAACTAAGCCTGGTTATGCAGAAGTCTTACCTCTTGAAGTGAATTGTCTTGAAGTTTTCATTCTCCCCATCCAATTCGGGTTTGATAGGTGCAGCTAAGCATCAAGCAGTGGATCATCTCAAGTACCTGGAGAGTGGGTAAACACAAATTGCACAATCAGTTTAACCTTTCAAATTGGCCAAACAACTTGCTTTACTAAACTTACCAAAGCCACATGCTCCCTCATTCGATAGAACCATCTCCAAATGACTAAATATGATCTTCGACAAATACATTACTTCTCAATTCAGTGGTTCATATTCCAAAGAGGAAGCAATTTGAATAGCACGGAAGAAGAAGTGCACTGTCTTCTACCGCCATTGGCTGCCTGAATGGATTCAATTGGATCTACAAGCAGCAGAAGCATCAATCGCAACTTGCTTAAGTTTGCGCTGTTGGAAATAAGCTTCTCAAAAAGAGCAAAGAGGAGAAATGAGACACACTGGAAGAGAAAAAGATATGCCAGCAACAGTGTTCATGCAACAAGCTGCAAGATGACAAGCCTCTTCACAGTAATCAGAAAAAACTGCAGGGACATTCATCTCGCGTATCAGCTCCTGCAAATATTAAAAGAATAATTTAAAAAAAATATATTACGAGAGGAAGGAGACGAATGTATCATGGAGTTATAGAAGACCCACAATTGTAGGTAACCAACTCGAATAAGCAGCAATGCCAGCATTAGGAGCAACAACCAAATGAGGCAAAGACTCCTGTCAACATAACAGAACCTATCAAAAAGTTACACTGTAGGAATTCCAAACAGAGAAAGAAATTATACATGAGAGAGAGAGAGAGAGAGAGAGAGAGAGACTTCTGATATATTTCTGTAGATATCATGATAACAGCCTCTCCGAAGCTGCAAGATAACCGTGGAATCATAGGCAGTGTTTAAACTCTTGCTCTCGTGAGAACTTGTGGATTTGCAGTCACAGTTGGTTTCACTACACTGAGCATAACCACCGACTTTAATTGTCTCACCATCCCTATTCATTGCCCAAAAACCAAGAGAAGAAAGAAGACATGGAAGAGGGTTACAATTTGTCCAGTTATACATTAGATCATTCAAAAGTCCACCAGAAAGATTAAAAAGTATGTGGTAAATAAGTGAATACATATCAAGCCCAAAAACAATAAATGAGTCACCTATGCTCTGGAACTGCAGGTCCAACAAGCTCAATATGCATCCGCATACCAGGAAAAAGTGCCTGCAACTCACCAAAGGCCGGAAGTTGTAGAAGCTCCTTCTCAGGCCCTATATGACACTAGCAGTTAAGTGCAAGCTTTACAAGGCTTAACTTTGTCTCCATGATTAGAAGCATCAAGGACACTTGATGCATTTGCTGTTTATTGTTATTTTTTATCCAATTCAAAAAATTGTAGAAAGTTAAGGACTCATGTTCGACAAGTGCCTCAAAAGTAGAGACAAAGTTTTCAGATGTCCCTGACAGGATTGCACAATCCAAGGTTCAGAATAAGGACATTTTATAAGGACGAACTGGTATTGATTAAGCGATGGTGATCAGAGTAGCAATAAGGCTGGAAGAGAAACCTTCTCTACATTTATGTAAGCCTAAGTCAACAGGAGAACAATATGAATAAGCAGTGGCAATGAAGAGAAGTGCTCCACAAGAAAGCGCTCCCAAAAAGATGAATGTTCAGGGCCAGAAATTACCGACATAGTGGACACGCAGTTCCTTGCTAGTGCCAATAGTTGAAATCCTTGCACTAGTAATCTGAATGGCATGGTATATCAACATTGGCTGAGAGAGAGAGAGAGGAGTAAGTAGCTTTAAACACGTACAACATGAATAAATTAGCATGCATCAACTTTAATAGGTAACAAAGTATCAGGTGGAAGAGAACATAGTCGCATTTTTGCGTGCAATAATAGATCTTGACATTTGAACCGATCCAATTTTCACATAAAACCCTGGTGCAGTAATTGTCCATTACTAAGAAGGGCACCAAACCACCCCTTGGTTTCACACAGAAATCTAGCTTTAATGGCATTGATTAAAATTGTCCAATGTACTAGACATGCTAATCATTTGATAATGTAGAATATAATTTGACACTTTCAAAGCCCCAGCTCCAAACATCCGCAAGCCCAACTTCTATACTTTTTGCTCAATACAATAAGTTTTCCATGAACTCAGTGTTGAGAAGATAAAATTCAGACGTCCGTTCATCAAAATGGCCAACTTCTAGAAAAAAGACCATCCAAATGGTTAAGTTCAAGCTTGTTATAAGAGATGTAACAAGGGGTACACAATAAGCAGAATTCATAATAATTCACAACAGAGGATAAGAATTAACATGAGTACCCATTGAAGGAGTAAAGCAACAGGTGAGTGAAATGGGATATGCCTCCACCTGTAATAGTCATCCCAACCACTTAGATGGTCTGATATTGGAGAGACTGGGCCTGCACAATTTTTCAGTCAAGTGTTTTTTTAAGGCTCAACTCAGTAAAAGCTGGAAGCCATTGGTTATACCTCTACATGGGCATAACATTCTCGGAAGATCCCAACTATTGTGAAACCTGCCACCAAATAAAGTTTGTAAGCAGATATTAAGGACAGTATCATTCACCTGACCGGAACAGTAAAAATTAGGCCATGTAAATGAAAAACCGTGCAAAGTCTTGATTTACATAACTGTCCCAGTAAATACTTCAAAAGTGCTAAGAATAAGAGATCCTTCTTATGCTAATTTATCAACACAGAGAAAATTCACAGGTGAAATGTCATGTAGTTCACTCAGCTAAAGCTTAGTGCTATTAAGGTGGATCCATAAGGAGTCATAAATAGATTCTCTTACAACGTCGATAACTGAAGTGTGACCTATATTCCACAAAGGCAATAAATGCTGGTCCTAATAAGGTGGAATCAGGAAAAAATTTCTACAGTTCCTTAACAAAGCCAACATGTATGAAAGTGTTGGTGCTAAAAATTCAAATACCAGCTAAACTACAATAAACACAAAGTGAGGTGTGAAACAATCCGCTAAAGAGTTTTCTCACAGGACAATCACATGCCTTTCAGCAACAGAAGCATTTTTCTCATTGTGCTGGTCAAGGTGTACGAGCACCACAAAATTGCCTGTTTGAGAGACATCCGGCCCATAAAATATCAATTGATTGATATCCCAGGCAAATAGGACATACTATAATTTCAAAAAATTAGGAGCATACGAGAGATACTCCCCATAGCCATACACCAGAACAAGTTTACACTACATAAACTCATGACCAGAAGCATGAACCAAACCATGACAAAGTAAAATTCGAGATTGAAGAGAAAAACTCAAAAAGAATGCCAGCAATGAATATATCAAATATAGGAGTACCACAGAACCTCAAGTCCTCGAAAAAATTGCTCAATGGCTGGCACTTGCATTCATGCATCCACATTCCAACCTGATGAATGCCCCTTTTGCTCAAGAACGAACATCTGCTGGCTCGTTTTTCACAGATCTAGAAAAAATATCATCAATTTACTTTCGCACAACAAGCCAGAAGAGGCAAGAAATATTCTGAAGGAAAATGAGAGTCACCTCAACTGTGGCTTCTTGACAGTACGTGAAAGGAAAAGCATTCAATGCATCAGCATGCTTCATTTGTTGCTCTAACCTTGCACATTCTTCTTTATGAACACTCCAATGAGAAATCTAAGGAAACACCAGGAAAAAAGAAGAAAAACAAAGCCCTTAATTGTCACAGCCCCAACACATTAGCTATAGTTTGGATAGATGTCAGATCAACATATTTCAATCGAATAAATTCTGATGACATCAGCATGCTTTGCCTCTAGATACTCTTTACAAGGAGAGAGCATTTTATGGGGCAGAATGGCAACAATACCACTTGTCATGCCAAGGCCGTACCACCAAGCCACAAGCAAACACAATAACCACCTAAATTTTCAATTTGTAAACTTGGAGGACATGATTGGCTCAGTAATACCACGTGAGCATCACATATTATATTACTGTCACGTGAGATATATTCCCCATTCAAAGGCTCGGCCACTGTGCATTTAATCACTGGGTCCAACCACCACCCAACCGATTTCTATTCCTTCTGTCAGCCTTGATTTTTTTTTCTAATCGAAAATCATGGCATACTTTCCTAGTTCCAGCAGATAAACTTTCACAAAAGCATAATGCGAACTTTCATTACATGATGCCATGAGAGTCAATGGTGCAACATAGGAGTCGTGCCTGCCGGTGCAAGGAGAGGCTGTAAGAGGTATACGAGCTTTTGGCGCTTGTGAGGATCAACAATTTCATATTTTGCATTTTCCTTTAAGTCCACCAACTAGGATACCCTTAAAACATGTAAGTCATGATCGGTCTAGCAGGCAACAATGGACCTGCTAAACAGATGCTCCGCCGGATAAATCAAACACCGAAACAGCTATGCGACCGCACTTGCATTGTCCATCGTCTCAGAGCCACTCACCTCTGGAAGAATCACACATCACCAGATGCAAAAGGGTCATCCAACAAATGCACCACTGCCCGTTGTTCATAATTCAGAATATACCGCATTAAACCACGCCGCCACTACAGAGCACAAAACCTCTTTCTGTTCGCCCGCCCGGCGCGAGTTCGCGTATCTAAACCCCCCCCCCCACCCCACCCAAACGCGTGCGCGCTGAATCGGCGATACCAGTGCCGACAACGACGTCCTGACCGACAAGTCAACCGTCACGCAGCACACAACGAACCGAACCAAGAGAAATATTCCACAAGGGTAAGGACAAAAAACGATGACAAGAACAAGCGATGGAATCGAAACATGAGAAGAAGAAGCGAATGGATGGTCGTCACCTGGTGAGAGACGGAGCAGTAACCGACGGCCCCGCAGCGAGCGCACCGCCTCTTGGCCGGGCCGATGCACCTCGTCCCTCTCCCCGTCCCTGCGCACTCCATCGCGGTTTCAGACTGTTGAAGCTTCCGCGCGATGCTGCCTGGTCCTTGCACCGGAGGAATGGGAGGAACCTGAGAAGGACCAGGAAATCGAAGGGAAAACTGCGTTTGGACAAAAGCTTTTCTTTTTACTTTAATACCCAAAATTATGTTAAGAGTAAATGCACTACAAAGACCCAACACATATCGCAAAGAGATAACGACACCAATTGTTATTAAACTTTAATTCAATATATAATATGATTTATGAACTTTTTGTGATTCCATGAAATTTAGCCCAATATCTGATATGATCACTAAATTTTTAATTTATTTAATATGGTTCTTATGCTTTTGGTACATGCTCAGGTTAGTCTCTAAACTATATGAAAATGAACAGTGTCATCCGTCGATTAATTCAAGTTCAGAGACAACATTGAACATTTTCATATATCCAAAGACTAACTTGAGCATGTATCAAAACTTTAGGGATCACGATAAATAAATTGAAAGTTTATGAATCATATTGCACATTGAGCCAAAGTTGAGGGACCATTTGTGTTATTTTCCCTATCACAAAAGTGAAATCTAATCCTAAAATTTTCAAATAGCGTAATGGAATAATTTTGTTAGCTCCATCTAATTTGAATAACGAAAAATGTGAACATGTAATAAATTTTGGGGAAAATTCAAAATAAGGGTATGAAGCGAGGTCATTTTCTCAAAAAAAAGACCTACAGTAGATGTTGCTTCAAATAAAGGCTTGAAATGACCAAATGAATCTCAAATAAAGGCATGGAGTGAAAAAGTCAATTTCAAATAAAAGCCTAAGCTCGTTGGCTGATCGGTGAGCACTTGATTTTCCTAACGATCAAAATAGGGCAATTTTGTCCAAAAAAATCTGCGTAAAAATTTTTAAATTTTTTTTTACAAGATTACTATTCATCGTCTTCAACCTTAAGATTGCTCAGCCAAACTCCTTTGGCACATGTTCGTCCTTGCCCATTGCCACCTGGACATCCGGGAGCACTTGCCGTAGTTGCTGGCCATGGCGGCCGCAAGCTTCAAGGTGGACTCTGGCTTCGAAGCTTGCGACCGCCATGGCCGCTCGAGCTCGAAGCTCGGCGGGAGGGTGAGCTTGCTTGCTACTCCGACACCAAACTAGCGAGATCATTCCACTTCAAGATTCTTTCGGTCTAGACGAAGTTTGACAATTGAGAAAAATGAGAACGAAGATTGAAGATGCTGTGCCAGCCATTAGAGAGATCAAGCACGGCTGGACAAGGATGAACCATAGCCAAACAGATCGAGGGAGGGTCTCAGGCTATATTTTCATTGATTCTCTTTTCCTTATAAGTTCTTATATATTTGTTATATATAATTACCGAGCTTTGATTTCAATCGTCAAACACACAATGCTTTTTTTCTTTTTTGGCAATTAGTACACTTTAAGCAAATCATGCTTGTGATTTGGTGAAATTTTGACACGACAAACACATGGTAGGATTGGAACAAGGACTTATATATTGAAGGCCCGGTCAACCTGCCTAAATGCTTCGACGTACATTGCAGATCATGAACAAACACATTAAATCCGACCTTCGGGCTTGGCACAAGCCAGGCTTGGCTCAGAAGAAGAAGAAGAGCAAATAGTGCTTTGTTGCCTTACTAAAGCATCACATCAATGCCTAAAACAGAGAGAATTTGTACCCCATTTGAAAAGTTCAGGGGATTTTTTAATCAGGCTGAAAGAATTCCCCAGAAGCCTTCTGGTATTCCTGTTGAAATTATTAAAAAAAAAAAACCTTCCTTTAAAAATCACAAAAGATCTAAACCAAAAAAAGGTCAACGAGTGCATGTTTTAAAGATTTAAGATACTTCTAATAAAATTATAATTGAATATTAAAAGTCAACTAAAAAACGAAAACAAACTTAAAGATACCTTGATGTTAGTAAAAAGAAGGGGAAATGACACAAATAATCCCTGAATTTTGGTCCAATGTGCATTTTGGTCCATGAACTTTTAATTTGTTCAATGTAGTCCCTAAACTTTAATCTAATGTGCAATGTGATCCCTGAACTTTTAATTTGTTCAATGTCATCCCTGAACTTTTGGTACATGTTCAATTCAGTCCCTGAACTATATGAAAATGTTCAATGCATTCCTTTCCATTAATTTAAGTTCAGGGACTACATTGAACATTTTCACATAGTTCAGGGACTGAATTGAACATGTACCAAAAGTTTAGGGATGACATCGAACAAATTAAAAGTTCAGGGATCACATTGCACATTAGATTAAAGTTCAGGGACTACATTGAACAAATTAAAAGTTCAGAGACCAAATTGCACATTGGGCCAAAGTTCAGGGACTATTTGTATCATTATCCCTAAAAAGAATAAGTACGGTCAAAAGCTAAAAAAAGACATATGGCAGGGAACCGATTTATACATTAACCTATAACGGTGGGATGGTGGCCAGTTATAGATTCGTGGAATCGATAACTGAACTGGTTATTTTTAAAATCAGCCTTAAATCGATCCGTTCATACCGATTTAATGTATGAGTCATTAAATTTGCATTACATG
The DNA here is from genome assembly GCF_021117445.2 of Syzygium oleosum. Classification (NCBI taxonomy): domain Eukaryota; kingdom Viridiplantae; phylum Streptophyta; class Magnoliopsida; order Myrtales; family Myrtaceae; genus Syzygium; species Syzygium oleosum. The sequence continues at coordinate 11,748,228 of NW_026607487.1, forward strand.
AATATGGATCAAAACGGGTTAAATGAATTAATATGAATCGAATCATTTTTCAATCTGGGTCAAATCCGAGTCAACCCAACCATTTGACGGGTCTAATTCGATCCAGCTCTCAAATTGAGCCGACTCGGTGCTCACCTCTAGAGAGAAGGAAAATGGGCAAAGTTCGAGAGCATGTGTACGACTTCGCTAAAAACTGAGGTAACAAGTTCATACTTTTTCAAATTAGAAACGTGTTTTCCATCACATTCATGCATGTTTTCGCTGCCTTTCTTTGATCCCCAAGATTTGAAAAGCCCTTGTGAGGGTCGCTTCTTCTCGTTTGATTCCGTTTTTGATTTGACGGCGCTCGTCTTCATCCCCTCCATTTGACTCCCTGTCAAAAAAGGACTTGACCATTCAACTGACAAGAAGAGAAGAAGAGAAGGCAAGGCAATGCAAACTGGAGGAGGAGGAGTATATCTCGCGAGATATCGGGTGGGAATTGGGTGGATGTCACACCCAAAAGTCGATGTCAGAATCTTTCGCCTGCGAAGCTCAAATCCATTAAAATAATCCCAAGATTTGAGATCTCCTCGACACAGCAAGATTTGGTCTCGTTTTCAATCCTCAAAAGCGAGATAGAGGGTGAGAGAGAGAGAGAGAGAGAAAGAGAGAGATAGCCCATCGATTGAGAGACGACCAGGCAACGCATTTCCTCTCCCTTTCTGCCACAAAAGCAAACGCAAATTCCACAGTGACTGTAGAGAGACAGAGAGAGAGAGAGAGAGAGAAGGTGAGACGCTGAGCAGAACGGAATAGGATCCATTTCGTTTTCTTTGCCTCTCTTGGGTCAAGCGGAAAAGCAAAGAAGCTGGAAACTTGCATCTTTCTATCAGCTCCATCATAACCAGCTGAATTCCCATCCTACGAAGAAGAGCCGGTGATGGACGGGGGCGACGTCGTCTCGTGGCGGAGGAGGGCGCACGGCAACGGCGCCTTCGATTCGCTTCGGCCCTCTGAGCCCGGAGAGGCTCACGTCCTGGCCGTCGATGACAGCCTCGTCGACCGGAAAGTCATCGAGCGGTTGCTCAGAATCTCTTCCTTCAAAGGTAATCGCGTGTCTTTAACTTCTTGCTCGAGTGAGCTGAAATGCGTGCCTTTTCTTCTCATAAAGAACAAAAAAGGAGTTTTGGGTTTCGAGAGATGAACGTTGGCTGTCACAATTCGTAGTGACTACTGTGGAAAGTGGAAGCAGAGCTCTGCAGGTTCTGGGTCTGGACGATGACAAAAGCTCCGGTCATGTCAATGTGAGTGGCAATCGGAAAGTTTTCGTCTTCTTTTCCTAGACATTTTCGGTGTAATTTCGTGTGTATTGCTTCTTTTCTTTGGCTAATTTGGCTGAACTTGAAACTGAGGCTGTTACACTCTGTTTTTATGAATGAGCCTGAACAAAACTGTAGTCGCGTCTGGTTATCATCAGGGGTTGAACTTGAAGGTGGATTTGATCATCACGGACTATTGCATGCCTGGAATGAGTGGATATGATTTGCTCAAAAGAATTAAGGTCGTTCTTTTGCTCGTCAAAGCCTTTTTCTTTCACCAAAAAAGGGTTGGATTGGATTTTACAGGAAAATAAGTCTTCCCAGTCTCTGTCTAATGGCAGGAATCGTCTGCTTTGAGAGAGATACCCGTTGTGATCATGTCATCCGAGAAGGTCCTGGCGCGTATTGACAGGTATCCTCTTACATTTTTCCCTTGATTTCTTTCACCCAATTTGGCAGATCTTTTTCTTTTTTGCGTGTGTGATTTTGAATGGGAAACTGATGGAACAGGTGCTTGGAGGAAGGAGCGGAGGAGTTCATCGTGAAGCCCGTGAAGCTGTCGGACGTGAAGCGGTTGAAGGCGTACATGAGGAGAGATTCCGGAGAGAGAAACGAAACCGAAACCGAAAACAGAGCGAACGTGAATCCAAAGAGAAAGCTGCGAGAGGAGGACCCCGACGAAGATGATTATGCTGATTCGGATCTCTCGGCTTCGTCGTTGTTGTCACCATCGCCGCCGGCTAGCTCTGTCTCGTCGTCGCCGCCATCGACTTCATCATCTTCCCCGCCGTCGACTTCATCGTCTTCCCCGCCGTCACCGCCCTCCAGGGCTGCTGCTGCTGCTGGTTCTGCTTCTTCGGCCCCATCTTCGGCATCGTCCCCGGATAAAAGATGGCTGACGATGAACGGCTGCTGCGATTAGACGCCACAGGACGAGTGATGCGATTTTGTCTTTGATTTCGATGGGACTTATCCTGTTTTCTCTTCTCCTTGATTCAGGTTTTTTGCCCCTTTTTTCCTTCCTGCGATTTACAGAACAGAGGAGTGTCTTTGGCCTTCCTTTGGGTAAATGGAAGCTTGGAAGTACATAGATGGAAAGGAAGAGTGAAAATGGCGTGGAAGTGGAATTAGTTTCGTGAATAGACTTCATTATTTTTCCTGTCTTGTTTTAGGAGAAATTATATATTGTTCGAAGCTTTGACTCCATGATAGCGCCGGACTGATTACCGAGGATAAATTTATCATATGAATATATATATAAAAGAATAATTCAGAAATATATTTAAATGGGAGAGTGTGTGACTCGAATTCGGGCATGAATTTATCGGAACCGACATCAAATGCACACCGATATATTTGAGCAGTCCATGTTTGTGTGCGGGACCGATTTTGCTTCCCGCGACTAATCAAGTGTAGTCACACATGGTCAGATAGATATGTGACAAAAATTTGGTCGGAGTTGACGCTAGAAGGCACATTGCCACCGATTTTAAAAAGTCAGGGAGCAAATTGCAGAAATTAAAATGTCACAGGGCAACTTGCCGCAATCGCCAAAACTTGAGATGCAAAATGTAATTTTCCCTTTAATTCACAGTTAAAAAAGTAATGTAAGGGCTTTTGGAAGAAAATGACATCAATTATATTGCTTTCCAATCTTCTCTACTTTTGGAATGAAATAAAACGTGGCTCACGGAGAAGTATTTCCCAAGATCATCTTCATCCACTTCCTTCCTAGCTCAAAACAAGCAAACAAGGGAATATTTCCGTCCATTTCCTTTCACTTCTCTCCATCCAAACACATTGTAACGGGGGCATTCTAACAGGTTGGGTTTTTTTAAAGGGATAATGGCATGGATTGCCTATGAACTTTTCTTCAATATTTAAAGTGATCCTCGATTCTTTTTATTTCGGGATAAGCGTATTGAAAGCCTTAAAACTTGTCATGAAAGTGTAATTGAACCCTAAAACTTTCAAAAAGTGTAATCAAGTCCTAAACTTGTCGCGAAAGTGCAATTAAGTTTTAAAACTTTCAAAAAGTGCAATTAAATCCCAATACTTGTCAAGTTAGGACAATCAAGTCCTTCGATTGACTCGGTCCAACTTGACAAACGGAAAATGTTTATAAGTTTTGAAACTTTATTGCACTTTTTAAAAGTTTTAGGACTCAATCGCACTTTAACAACAAGTTTTAGGATTTGATTGCACTTTTTGAAATTTTTAGGACGTAATTGCACTTTTGAAAGTTTTAGGATTCAATTGTACTTTCATGATAAGTTTTAAGACTTCCAATGCACTTATTCTTTTATTTTTTTGCGAGAAACTTTGGGGTATAGGTATCCTAAAGACCACCTATTAAAGAAAAGTAAAGGGAATGAGTAGATGTAATTAAAGTGATCGAGACTCGAGCGAGGGGAAAACCTGTTTATTTAAAGAAAATAGTACACCAAGGAAGGGAACGTGTAGTATTTTGCTGCTATTAGTGAATTATTACACGTATGAAATCCATGTGTATAATTTTCTCCATCTAATCTTAATTTATGTCGGATTAATGCCTATTTTAGCAAATTTTGTCAATGCTAATTTGTGAGTTTAGATTGAAAACACTACAAGGATTTGATTGATCAAATTCAAAGATCTAGATGAATCGATTGAAAGTTCGACAATGGTGTCACGTATTAAAGAAACTGATAGTGATACGCTCCCTCTACAATACTATATTAAGACATACTCTCTCAAAATATCTATCTACGCAACGAGGACACGACACATATACACTACCATGTCATGCTCGATTAATGCTAATTGCACATGAAAAGGAAATGTATATGCACAAGAGCATCCGGAATTAAGTAGATCTACAAGATTCATTTGCGCGTCGCGAGGGCTCGAAAGATAGTGTTTGTTTGTTTTTTTTTTTTTTTTTGGTGGGTTTGAGAGAGATGATGGGAGAAATTGAAACTACGAGGACGACCTTTACTCAAAGTAAATGAGACATTTAGCTAAAGTTTCATAACATAGATTCATGGACGAAATTGTTGCAAAATCATATTAATCAACCGTAGATACTAGGCCAAGGTTGTCGCTCAAGGGCATGTCAATGTAGCATTTCCCCTTGTTTGTCTGAATGGGCCAGTGATCGAGCCTCGCAGCCCAAGATCAATGCCAATGTGGCCTCGACATTTGTCCATTCCCTAACTCGCCGGCCTTCCGACATTCTCTCCGACAGCTCAACTCAAAGACATGATTAGGGAATAAAAGAAAATTTCAAGTCTTGGTATTGGGAAGCGACTCGTGCAGTGATTTTTATACCAATTTATCAAATCTTGGTATTTGCCCGGTTTTTAATTTAATTACTAATCGACTATCCAAATCGATGATGACGAATTTGACGGTAAAAAGAATACAGAGGCTTTGTAATCAAAATTAAGGCTTTGTCCGAAATCTATGGAATCATTACAAATTCCAAAATAGATAATTTTCGTAAGGTGTCCCGGGTCTTATTTTGGTTTCTTTCGCGTTTAATTTGTTCTTTCCATGTTCGCCGTCACATGCCATCATCATCAACATCATATGCCAGAATATATTTCGTTGAATGTCAAATGGGAGGAGTTAGGTAAGGAGTAGGACGGAAGATCCGGACAATGCTCCAAATTGTACGAAATGTTCAACCCGACATTACTCAATTGGATAAGAAGACTTCTCGAGCAATCTGGTGGAATGGGCATGCTACGCGGTAGTTCTAAGAGAATAAACACTTGCATTGACCTCTAAAAAAGGTCACGAGAGACGTGATTAACCAGTATTTGGAGGACAGTTGGTTCAAGAATGATTCCGCGTTTTAAGATCATGATAGGTGATTTTCGAGTTAATTATTTACGAGGCACTTTTGATATACTTGCTAAGAAGATTTTTATGAATATGCGTTTATTGAAATCCTAGAATTTGGGTGATGGACCCGTTAATAAGTTCGGGCGTCAGAAGTCTAACGTAGCTCCCACGTGAAATGATCGGTCATTGCTATGTGTTGTTTATGAAGTCGGAATTCCACCGACGACAAATTCGAGACCTAATTTTTTTTTTTGGTCGAAAATTCGAGACTGTTGTTTGAAAATCGTCATTTTACTCAAGATAAAATTTGAAAACTCCTTCACCTAATCTCCTATTGATAGTTGACAACAAATTTATATAGATAACCCCTTTGCACGACGTACGGCTAGATAACTCTAGTTCCTCCCTTTCTTCTCCCTCTAGCTCACCTAAAATTTATGCTCCGTTTGTTTCATGAAAAATATAACATTTCTTGAAAATATTTTTCAAGAAGTTATTTTCTGGCATTTGGCTGAAACCTGAAAATGAACCGAATTGATAAGAAAAATCTCATTTAATTTTCTTATATATACATACACTATTCGAGAGCTAGTGAATTGCGCGTGTGCAGCCAAGAAATCTAGCATGGGCACTGAGGTTTCACGCTTGGATCTCCAACTCCCGGGCACGAGCATGGGCAATAGTGTTGGGTCTACCAAAATCGTGCTTGACATTCGAACACCCCCCCGCTCAGGTGTATAGAGGTCGAGCCCAAGTCCTCTGCGCCCGGGCTGAGGTCTATTGAGGTCGAGTGCCAGACCCTAGTGCTTGAGACTAAGCCTCCGGCGCCCGAGACTAAGCCTCCGGCGCCCGAGCCTTGGTTAATCGAGGTCGGGTCTGGAACTATGGTACTGGTGCCCGTGCCTGGGTCCATGAAGGCCGGACCTCGAACCTAGTGCTCGAAACCCGGTCACTTGGGCCCGAACTTGAGTCCATCGAGGTCGGGCTCGGGACCTTGGCGCCCATCCCTGAGTCCATGGAGGCCAGACCTTAGTCCCCGGCGCCTAGGCTTAGGTCCATTGAAGTTGGGCCTATGCCCAAGACCTTAGCGCTTGAGCCCGGGTCCATCGACGCTGGGCCTTGGTCCCCGATGCCTGCGTTCGGGTCCGAGACCCCAGCACCCACGCCACATCCATTGAGGTTGGGCCCCGCTCCCCGACACCCACGTTTAGGTCTATCAAGGTCGAACCCAGGACCCTAGCGCTTGTGACCGAGTTTGCGACGCCCAGGCGAGTCCATTGAGGCTGAGCCTAAGACTCTGGTGTCGGTGCTCGGGTTCTCGGCACCTACGCTTGGGCTTGTTAAGGTCGAGCTGGAGTCCCCGGTACCCGGGCCCGTGTCCATCGAGGCCGGGCTAATGCCCAAGACCCCGATGCCTGGGCTTGGGTACATCAAGGTTGGGCCTTGACGCTTGCACCCGAGTCCATTGAGGCTGTACCCGAGACCCTGGCACTCGGGATAAGCTCCGTAGCTGCTAGGACCCTGGTGCCAATGCCTCGGGCCTCTGGTGTACCTGGATCCATCGAGGCCGGGCTAGGGTCTATCAAGGTTGGCCTAGGTCCCCGGCGCCCGAGCCCGAGTTCTTGGGAACTAGGTCCCAGAGCGGACACTTGGATCCCAAGCCTGGCCTTTGTGGACTTGAGCTTGAGTGTCGCCAAGGTCCTAGGCCTGAGTGCCGAGGTCCCAGGCCTGCCGTCTCAAGCACGGGCACCGACATCAAGGTCTTAAGCCCAGCCTCGATGGACCTAAGCATAAGAACCGGGGATCTAGACCCAACCCTGATGGACCCAGGCACAGTCGTCGGGGTCTTCGGGAAAGCCTTGATGGACCCAAGTCCGGGCGCTGGGGACTTGAATGCGGGCGTCGGGATCCAAGGCCCGGCCCGGCCTTGATGGACCTAGCATGGGCGGCTGGGGTCGCAGGCATGGGCTCATACACCAAGGACCTACGCATGGGCGCCGAGTTTCCAGGCACAATCTCGTTGGACCCAGGCTTGGGTGTTGAGGTCGTGGGCACTGCCTCGATGGACCGGGCCCTGGCGCTAGGGTCCCGGGCCAACATTGATGTACTGGGGCGCGGGCGCAGGGGACTCGGGCATGGGAATCCCAGGCCCAGCCCGATGAACCTGGGCTCAAAAGTCGGTTGACCCGAACATGGGTGCCAGGGTCCAGGGCCCGGCCACAATGGACTCAAGCACAGGCACCGAGGACCCCGATATGAGCAGAATGCAGAACCGCAACAATGGCAGCATTGGTGTGATTGAGCAAGGATGGGAAGAGAGAGAGTGATCCGGGTGATGGTATCTTCGTTTGCTGTTGAGTTTTAGGTATGTTTATGGGTCAAAATCTCTCGTTGTTAATGATGAAGGATCCTGGTGAATGAGTAAACAAATTCGATTTCTTGGGACCTACTAGACATCCTCTGTACTTTTCATCCTCTGGATTCAGTACACAAGCTAACGAATTTGGAACAAGATCATCTACTCTTTTGGTGTCGCCATCCGGTGTCTCATCCATCCAAATCATTCATCCACGTGGACAAGGATAGATATGGAATTTACAGCTAGTGGATCAACGATTCAATTTTGCCGAGACATCAATAGAGACACCGAACAGTATAGAGAATCCTTGTCCAGCAAATTTCATACGATACAATTTTCACAGTTCCGCAAGTTACAAATTTCATCAATTACTTGCATACGACAACCACAAAAACTCCTGAAGTATCAATCGTAACCCACTTGATAGCTGTCACTTTATGTTTTTAGGTCTCACTTCATCTCATTTCGGACGGTGAGGTCAGTCCAATTTCTGCAACACCTCAATCCATCTAGTTCTGAAAACATCTTCTCCGACAGGATAGAGGAGGATGAACGACGAAATCTAACAAACTAGGTACATATATGCTACTAGACTACCAATTTGGGTGTTTGGATTTGTTGCAATAAGTTTTGAAGATCTAATCCAACAACTTTAATCGGATGACGAGATCTGACCCTTTCCTCATCTGTTTCGGGGAAAAAAGACTAAAAAATATGGAGTTTGAGAACACGCAACAGGTGATCCTGGGGAGGAAACGTCCCTATAATGCCTTGCGCCTTCTAGTACGTTTTTCTCTCGAGCTATATTACTTCAACAAAGTTAAATGAATATCAAAATTATTCATTCAATCAACAAACATTAATGGTGTAGTCCAACATTTTATGGTCGCGCTTAACGTCTCAGAACAAGGCCTACTAAAATTTCCCTTGGTGCAAGTCTTGATCTATATCAGCCGATGGTTCAATCCGGATCGGATATCCTGAATACAATATGCATACACAATCTCTCGATGGGTTCGAATCATAGGAGCAGTGAGCCCACAAAACCATTTTTACCATCCCCTCTCTCGCGGTTCTGCTCTCTTTCCCTTTGATGAAACCAGCTGCATAAAAAATAAAGATGGACTGAGATAATAGTTTCATGGACTTAACTGAGACACGGCTTGAGTTTCTTGTGCCTAAATCTTCTTTACTGTAAAGTGGCCTATCTGCTACCCTTCTCTTCTATGACATTAAAGCATGGTCTTTCATACTGTCCAATACTCAATAGTCCATATCATTGTTATTTAAGGCAATTCTAGTTTTGCTCACAACCTTCCATGGTTTTAAGGAGTGCAAGCAAGCGAGAATTATTCAGAATCAAGCTGTCAATTCCGGCCCGTCACTTATTTATAATGTCGCGGTTGACATTAGATAGTCACATTTCACCTATACCTTAAACTTTCAACACATGAGGTTTCAAAGTATGTCAGATTCTTAACATCTAGACTTATTCAATGCCATTTCATAATCTCCAAGATTTGAAATGAACTTTTTCCCTTTACTGATCCGAAAGTGATACGACCTTTTCCAAAGTCAGAACCAACAAAGTTGTGGTAAAAGCCCAACATGCAGTTTGTTTCTGTTTCCCTTTCGGGCCATACTCCTGCGGTTGTTCACGTTCACCTACTGCAATCCCCATCCCAGTTTCAATGCAAAACCCAGTCAACCAGCCACCCAACCCCAACACTCTGTCTCTGTCTCTCTTCTCCTGTTGGGATTACGCATCATCCATACCATCCGTTTGCCCGATCTTCTGATTCATATCGTGCAAGAAAATGATGGGTTGGTGACATCTCCCCATTAAATTCCTTGAATTTACTCGGATCGAACGCAACAAGACAGAAGCTTCTTCCCCCCCGCGAATGATTAGGTGAATTCCCAATCCGATAAAGTCTTGCTTTTAGACTTTTCATTTGTTTCTCAACTCGAGATTCAACTTGTTAATCATAATATTATGTTTGTTTTTGATCAGGAAATTGTCGTTGGCACTCTCCCATCAATGTACAGATCATACTTTGATTAAGATAAGTTTTGGGGATTTACCATTTCAACGCTGCTCCGACTTGGTCTTGACCAGGGATTTTAATAACTCGAGCTGGTATTGTCCCTTTCGCGTTGTTCGTGAAAGGACCAAAGCGCCCCCTGGTCGGAACGCCTTGACGCGGCTCCGAGCGGGGCCGTTTTGGTCATTGCGCGAGGCAAAACCCCGGGAAAAAATACAACCGGTACCAACCGCCTCCTTAGAAACTGTCAGCGGTTAGAGACCAAAAAGCAAAGAGACAGTAGCTGACCTCCACGTTCTTCTTCTTCATCTTGCAAAGCAGAAGAACAGCGACCGGATTTTTGTTCTCTTTTCTCTGCAATTTTGATCTGAAAACGCTCTCTCATGGCTTCGGTTCTTCGCCGGAGATTCTTTGCTCTCATGTCGGTTCTCTTCCTCGTGATTGTTTCTGACACTCGCCTCGTCGACGGCCAGCAAAACATCGAGGTCTTCTATCCAGGCTTGCCGCCGATCCCCGCCCCAACGCCTCCAACCAACCCTCCGGCCTCCCCGCCGCCGCCACCGGTGGTGCTTCCGCCCCCGCCGCAGCTGCCGCCCCCTTCGCCTTCTGGCACAGGCAAGCAGACCATTGCCAAGGCGGTCGCGGCCACGGCGGCGAGCACGCTGGTGATTTCGGGGCTGTTGATCCTTCTGCTCAAGAGGCGCGCGGTCGCGCGGAGTAGGAAGGAGGAGAGCGGCTCCACTGGCGGTCTCCCGACCATCATGCGCGACGACTTTAGGCGGTTCGATGGCAATATTAAGGGACTGATAGTGGATGAGAATGGGCTGGACGTTCTTTATTGGAGGAAGCTTCAGGGGAGGAGCGGCAAGACCAACATCAAAATGGAGGCTTTGGGGAGCTCCAAAGAAGGAGCAGAAGCGGCAGAGGAGGAAGGCACAGCGCCTAGAAGAGATCGCCGGAGAAACTCCGAGCCAATCCAGGAAGTCCATTTGCTCCGAGAGAAGTCCTCGACTTCCTACGGCCAATTTAAACCGGAAGCAAACGACCTGGTTCAGAATGTCATGCCTGCTTTGTCGTCTCCTCCGCCTGCCGGGCTCGTCCTAGAGGCCGTGGAGAAATCCACCGTGTCAACTCGACCGCCAAATGCTCCTGCTCCACCGGCACCGGCTCTGCTGCTGGTGCCACCACCACCTACTCCACCATTAGCACCACCCAAAAGGTCAACGGAGGTACTCACCTCATCAGCAATCGGAACCAATACAAGGGCCCCACCACCACCCCCTCCACCAATCCCAGCTGCGAAAGTGCCGCCGCCTCCACCCCCTCCGAAGGCGGGTGGTCCGGCTTCATCACTAAAACCTCCCCCGCCATTGCCAAAAGCAATGCCAGGTGCCAATAAACCAGGTGAATTGTCATTGGGGAGCGCTCAAACAGGAACAGATCAGGTGAAGCTGAAACCACTGCACTGGGATAAGGTGAACATTGCCAACACGGAACATTCGATGGTGTGGAACAAAATTGAGGGTGGTTCTTTCAAGTAAGCGCATTCTGAAAAACTTGCTCACTCTAGCAGCTTTAGGACATCGATTCATCATTGATTTCTGTTTCTAACCCGTGCTCATTTTCCATTACTTGCTTCAGGTTTGATGATGATATGATGGCAGCTCTATTCGGATCTGTTGCTGCGAATCGCAAATCTCCTCGAGGGAACACAAGTACAGCGATTCCAAGTGCTGTCAGTCCGGGCTCGTCAGGACAGATCTTCACACTCGATCCTCGACGGTCACAGAACATCGCGATTGTGCTCAAGTCTCTGACTGTTTCCCGCAAAGAAATTCTCGGTGCACTCACCGAAGGCCAAGGCCTAGATGCCGATGCTCTCGAAAAGCTTGACAGGATGGCCCCGACGAAAGAAGAGGAAGCCCAGATCCTTGGATTCGCTGGCGACCCCACAAGACTTGCCGATGCAGAATCTTTCCTCTACCACCTCCTCAAAGCTGTCCCCTCCGCTTTCACTCGTTTCAGTGCCATGCTGTTTAGGCTGAACTACGAATCAGAGATCCTGCAGCTAAAAGAATCTCTACAAATAATTGAATCGGGGTGCAAGGAGCTTCGATCGCGAGGACTCTTCATGAAACTATTGGAAGCGATCCTTAAGGCCGGCAATCACATGAATGCTGGAACTTCCCGAGGAAATGCACAAGCCTTCAACCTTAACTCTTTGCGAAAACTCTCCGATGTCAAAAGCACGGACGGAAAGACTACCTTGCTTCACTTTGTCGTGGAAGAAGTGGTCCGAGCAGAGGGGAAACGCTGCGTCGCCAACCGGAACCGTAGCTTGAGCCGCACCAGCAGCCAGAGCAGCAGTGCGAACACAAATCCTGAGAATCGGACATCGAGAGAGGAAAGAGAGAAGGAGTACATGATGTTAGGATTGCCAATTGTAGGAGGTCTCAGCGCCGAGTTCTCTTACGTGAAGAAAGCCGCGGCAATTGACTATGAAACCTTTGCTGCCACATGTGCAGCTCTCACGTCCCGTATAGAGGAAATCCGGCAACTCCTGTCTCAAGGTACAAGGGACGGAGGAGGGTTCGTGAGAGTAATGCAAGGATTTCTCAAAGCCGCCGAGAACGAATTGAGTGCCATGAGGAAAGATCGGGCAGCTGTGACGGCGATGGTGAAGAAGACAACTGAGTACTACCAAGCAGGGGCCTCAAAGGACAAAGGAGCAAACCCACTTCAGCTGTTTGTTATTGTTAAGGATTTCCTGAACATGGTCGATCAGGCGTGTGTTGAAATTGCTCGAAACCAGCAGAGGAGGAAAACGGCAGCGCCAAGCACGGGGTCATCGTCGCCAACATCTCCTGCAACAAGACCCCCCGTGAGGTTCCCAAAGTTGCCATCACATTTCCTGTCGGAGAAGTCCCGGAGCACGTCTAGCGAATCCGATACAGATTTCTGATTCGGCTTGTTTTTGAAAGGGAACAAGCTAGAGTGTATAGGCATCATAGAAACTGTACTATACGAGGACGCGTCGAGCATTCTTTCATTCGCATCATATTCTTTCCCAATTATTGGTAAATATGATCGTGTATATCAGTTTTTTTCGTCACACTTGCTGATGCAATGTTGTCTTTTTACGTCACTTGAGGAGTTAGTGCGCGTGGTGGATACAATTGTTGAGCTTGTTCATTATTCTTTAGTCCAAGACGATTGGAGGAGAAGGTTCTCTTTTGTGCACGTTCCACGAGTGATATTATTGCTTTGTTTTGGCAGAAGAGAACGTTCAATTCCTGAGATCCGTTCGCGCTTCACAGATTCTGAAATGTGACATACCCAGAAACTATTTCAAAAGAATCTTTATTCTGATCATTCGGTGCTCATGATGGAGGATCTCCATAGAAGATCCAGTTCCAAGAAAGGTGTTGATTCGACTGTTGCGGGATATGAGATGAGCAAACGAAAGAAAAATTGCCTCCATTAATAAAGTCGTGCAAAAGAAAAGCATGCGAAACACCTAAGAACATGCAGTCATTTCCTTCGAGATATATACCGGAGGAAACAAAATTTGGAGAAACCGAATAGCCCGTGAAAAGACCTTACTTTTGCCCGAAACCAAACATGAGCTCTACAACTTGTCTTCCAATTGTCGGATCAAGTGAGATCTGCATGGAAGACGGGATTCAGAGCACACCAATTCGACGGTTTCCGGGTGTCTGATTCACTAGATTACGAGGATCCTAAAACTCCAAACCATATTGCACTTTCAAGAGAGCGATAACACAATCATGTTTTTGACAGGAACAAGATGGAAGCCGGACTATGTATCCCGTTCAGAGCATGGTATGTCAAAAGTTATCCATTTGAAAGAATTAAGGAGGGTCGAGGAAGGAAGTGAGAGTTGTGCTTCCAACCTAAGATACACAAATGGAAGTTCTCTAAGGCAAAATTTACTCTGAAAAAAAAAAAGGTATGTTCAAATCGACGGTATTAAGCATTCACATTCCACGAGTTTGCTATCTTAAACTTATGCTCTCTACCAATCTCGTGAAAAATACGCATCTTCATTTGCTTAAGACCTTTAAAGAAGGTAAAACCGCAAGCAACATTTTCTGCAAACACTACGAGTCACCAACATAAAGTAAAGAAACTTGAGACTAGTCCTATGTAATTGAAGCCACAGGGGCTATAGAGACTCGTACGCCTTTCACAGATTCTCAGATGAATTCTATAAATAAAAGTTTCTCTGAGACAATCACTCTTTATATGTGTAATGATAGAGAGCGAAAAAATGCAACATCTCAGGAGACATCCGACCTACCTTACCATAAACTCAACACTGCTTATATCTTCCCACACCATAATCGAGACTATTATATGGGTGTCTCTCTAGTCATTAATTCCAAGCTCCTCCTGTCTCATAAATGACTGAAGGTGATCTGCTAACTTTACACACCATTGAGTCTCTGGATATTTCTACCAGAATGCCTCTTAAGTACTCCAATCAGACACGCGTCTGCGGCACCCTTCCTCAAGCATCCTTATCGAATAATCATTGAACTTCAGCCTTGTTAACCACCTGTAAAATTGAATAAACAATTTTCAATGCTATTGCCACAATAAAAATGTCGACGAATGAAGCAAAGGTACACGATCAACAGCGAAAATAAAGTCACGCTATATGAAATTGTCGTGCTTTTGCATTCTTGTCTCTCTTCCAGATATAACACTGCCGAAAGGCTTATGAAGAACCGCAGTTACTAGAGCACTTTAATTCCTGCTTCTGAATTAGCCGGTTTGCGCTGGAAGAGTTGACAGTTGGTAGCATCATATCAAACACTCTTAAGCTCATTTGTAAATGAAGATGTACCAAAATTAATGACAAGAAGAATGACTTCCTTTTACCCCTCCCTCAGCATTCTCCGGTCAACACTAGACACAGATGTATCTAATAATAACTCATGATATAAACATATTATGCTCAGACAGAAAATCTGCTCCATTCAGTCTAGACAATTGAGAAACATTGTTCCTTCGCAATTATATGCTCTCCTCCAAGATACGTAACTGAACTCTATTTATAATGTAAGCACTTCACCATCTCAAACAATTTGGACGGATTAAAACGAAAGACTGTACCTTTTTTCAGGCCATTTGTCAATTTACTATGCCCTGGCTGACCTGATATGTGCGTGCCTCTCTGGGTGATACTGGGTCTTGAGTTTTTGTGCTCTGCCTTCTTTTCTTCCTGAGGAATAGCAATCTTGTTGTACTGATGTGATCTTTAAAGAGAATGTTATGCTAAATCTTTTGCAAATTCCATGATGTAAAAAATGCGCAAACCCAAATAGATATGTTGTTTATACCTTTAATTTTTCCTGAAATTGCGGCTTCCCTTTATCGACAGCCATGGATCTTTCCTTCAGCTTCTTCATAAACTGAAAGAAGATGAGGAGAAAAATTTAAGCCTGTAAAGGATACAAAAGAAACATTTTCAGACTAAAAGGATAAAATGATCCATACCAGTGGAACCTCTGTAACCTTTCCCGTCCTCTCATCACTTCTGGAACCATAGGAAGAAGACGCAGGCTGAAAAGCTATTTGTGCCGCACTCCCTGTTTTAAGTGGCCTGAAGAATGATATATGAGATAGATGTTAATGATATACTAGTAAGTTAAAACCTTGCTCCTTAGGCACGCAATATATCATGAAAGAATTTGGTTATCTAGATTCTATATTTATAATAAGTAACTGCAATTGATTGAGCAAAAAATATGCAGGCAGAATACTTTAAACAGCATTAGAGAGTAAAGTTGCAACCTGAAAAGTTTAGCATCTGTCAGAAAATATCATGTGCATTGATTCAGACAAAAGGTTGGATGCAATTGGGGCAATATGCATGGAGAATGTTATTAAATCATTACCGTCCATTTTCCTTCTGTTTGATTAGGGGAATGGAAGCCTTTGGTTCTCCCTCCCTGGAAAGCACCTGCCAAAGTTAGAACCAATGTGCTTTGTATGTTACAAACAACAGGATTTTGAACAATAATAATCATCAGTTCCAAGTTCCAACAAAGGAGTCGTATGAGAGAGATCAAAATCATCAGAAAACTTACCTGCTCTGATTCTTCACCGGACAATTTCGGGCCCACATTATTGTTCTGGAACATCTTGAATGCTCGCTTGACAATGTCCTTATCCCCCATCCTCTCCATGATGAAAGATTTCCTTGTGGCGGGAGAAGCTGGATGAGAATTTGTGGAACCCAAAGCAATCGACATGTGCAAGGCTTTAGGAACTGCATTTTTCTTGTCTCCTATTGAAAGGTTCTTGCTCTTGGGCAGAGATGGACTAATTCCTGGCTTTCTCGAAGATCTCAATGAGGATGTTATTGGGGTAGTGGAAGCCGATGGCCTCGACTGTCGAGGGGTGGTCACTTTTGGGGATTTCATCACTGGTGACTGTGGCTTCTTCTTACGTACCGCAGTGCTCTGCTCCTTACATGCATCGCTAACCTGGACCAGACAAAGAAAGGGGACCGGCAGTATGATCAAAGCAATTCTAATCAAGATCCTTCAATGATGGTCAAGAAAGTTTGTTTATTTCACCTTTTGAGGGAGCTTTGGCTTATTCAATTTTGCACTCTTCACTTCATACTTTAGAGTGGCTTTTGTCTCGATTTCACAATGTGGCTGAACTTCCTTAACATCATCTTGAGATCCAATAGAAGGAACCACTTCTTGCACATCCTTCACTAAAGTGTGTTCTTCTGGTCTCTCCATGTTGTCATGCACTTCCACCACTTCCTTCACGGAGTTAATTTCCTCTGCTTTACCCAAGTCGGTGATTTCGAGATTTATCTCCTGTTCTACTTGGACTCCTACAGCCAACGAGCTTTGACATTCAATAGTAATCAAGTCATCCTCGTTCGGGTCTTCACTGTACAAACCATTTGTCTCGGCTAACAAGCTCATCTCTTGCTTAATTCCTCCGGAGTGACCTTGATCCTCGTGTGTATTGATCTCAAAAGTGGCCTCATCAGCATCCCTATCCAGATCTCCATTTCTTTCACCCGTTCGCAACGAATCATCCATCATTTTCTTCTCCTCATCCAGTAACTCAGCCTTTTGAGCAGCGATCTTCTTGTAATGGGCTTCAAAGTAAGCCCTTTTCATGGCCACTGATCCGGGCGTCGCGCACTTCCCTGCTTCTTCCATATATTTATTAGGCGAAAAGGTCGACCATCTCTCCCAAGAGAGCGAATCACCCTCAAACCTACCAAATGAAACCGACACTTCAAGAGCAGCATTCGAAGCAGCTGTTGTCTCTCCCATCTGCTTTCACGAAGATCAAGAACCACACACTATTTTCAGACACCTAATCCCAATATCATTGACCATTTCCAACTAAAGTAACTTTAGAACAGGGCATAAAAACCATGAGCAGCCAACTATGAAGTACCAGCACACGCATTAAAATAAAATCAATTTCATCAAACAGAGTAAATGGGAGTCATTTTCACAGATCCAAAAGAGGAAGAAACCGTACCTTAGCGAAGGTATAATTTTACCACAGAGCTATGTCACCAGCCACACAAGCTGTGCAAAAACCATCGCCACCTGTAGCCCAGCTGGGAAGTTCACCAATCTATCCACTCAGAGACTGTGAGAGACCAAGTTATGAGCCTTTCAGGACGAGGACAAAAGGGAGAGGATTGAAAACCGCAACCCATTCAGAAGACAAAGAGATGAGGATAGCATAAGCATGTGCTCCTTTTCGTTTCTATTGCTTCTTGTCATTTTCACAGTCCTGAGAAGGGGTTGTCTGTTTCTGGTTCTTCTGGAAACTCCCAAAATGACAAGCTCTATCATCTATCTACACAAAAAGTGAAAACCCATGATGAAGGTAAAGAGAGACAGAGAAAGAAACCGTTAAAAAGGGTAGGAGAAAGGCCCCAACCCAACTAGGTTTCAAAGGAAAGTTTCAACCTTTTCCACTGTGATCTTGCAATCACTGCTTTTGGAACTGAGAAAAGTTGGACTGGGAGAGTTCAATGTCGAGCCCAGAGGAGAAAAGTTACGGCAATGGAATGGAAAGACCCATCATTGGGACATAAACAGTGAGATTAGTTGGGTCAATGTGGGATCAAAAGTGGACTGACTGGTAAAATGAAGGATGGAGGCTACTGTTCATTAACCATTTTCTGAGGCTCATAACTGCAGTCAGATCAAAGCATCCCCCACCAGAGTTCAAAGAGACCAGAAGGTGATGATGAGATCAGCAATCAAAGCATGTAGCCAGGCGAAGGCCCACCTAGAAAAAGTTTTCTTGAACAGGGTGTCTGCGGGACACGGTCTGAGAGACAGGGAGAGAGGGAAGGCGCATGTGACAAGGTCTTTCCATTAAGGCGTTTGATAATGTGTCAAACAGTAAAAAATTTTGTTAATTTGTTCTCAAAAATAGTTTGAGAACAAAAATACGTTTGGTAAACTTTTTGTTCTCGAGCACATTTTTGCAAAAATTTATGTCCACAAATAGTTTTGGAAGAGAAACAAGAAGTAAAAAAAAGTTACTTCTTGTTTCTCGACACAATTTTGAGAATCAATTTTTTTTCTTTTTTTTCTTTTCTTCTTTTTGTGTTGCTGTTCTTAGGTTGTGGCCGGTCGCCGGCGACCGGCCACAGCCCAGGGTCGGCGAGGGCGTCACGGCCCTCGCCGGCGGAGGCGAGGGTCCCCCTTGCGGCGAAGGCGAGGGCCGGACCGCTCGCCCGGGCGAGGCGGCTCGTCCGTCATCATGGAGAGGTCGGCCTCGCCCGGATCGAGCGAGGTCGGGCCTCGCCCGGATCGAGCGAGGCCGAGCCTCGCCAGTCGCGACCCACCGGCGAGGCCGACCTCGCCATGACCGACGGCGAGCCGCCGGCGGGCGAGGCCGACCTCGCCATCGCGACCCACGGCCGAGGCCGACCTCGCCATGACCGACGGCGAGCCGCCTCGCCCAAGCGGCGAGGGTCTAGCCCTCGCCCTCGCCGGCAAGGGGGACCCTCGCCCTCGCCGGCCCTGGGCTGTGGCCGGTCGCCGGCGACCGGCTATGGCCAAGGAAGAGAATGGGTAGAAAGAAAAAAAAATATTAAACAATTCAAAATATTATTAAAATATTATTAATAAAAAGAAATTTTGTGTAGTTACCAAACGCATTTCTGTTCTTTTCTATCCCAGGCATAAAAATTTTGGACAGTTACCAAACGCCTTCAAATGCTTAGAAATTGTTTCCGGGCACAGAATAAAAAAGAACCATTTCTGAGTAGAAATAGTTCCCCGGCATAGAAACATTGTCATGCGCACCCTTTGGTTGAACCAGAACGAACAAATAATAATAATTGTCAGGAAATGTCCAAATGCCAAAAGCGACGTCGTTGGGGGGGCATCAGAACGTGATCGCGAGAGTAGTGTCGCCATCCAAAGAACCACCCCCCCTTTCTCTGCTCGTGGTTACGCACATATAGCATGAACATGGATTTGCAGCCAACAATGGCCGAGTCTAAGTACAAATTCTCTGTGCGTCGGGATCAAATTTCTGACCACTGAGGTCTCCTCGCAAATGACCATGGACTGAAACAGGGGATTTTCTGCGGTGCAATGAGATTTCGACCTACCATTTTATTGCGATCCATCTAACCGGTGACACTACGCTCTTTTCAATCCGATATCGAAGGACGCTCTTTCATCCATTAATTGACATGAGGTCTAGTTTATCCGGCGATCTCCTGTGGCACCATAAAAAAACGCCTTGAAATTGCCTTCAAATTTAACCTTGTATAATCTGTAACATGAATGTTAGCTAGTGAACTTGGCTTTTTAGGGGACTGGGGTCTGGCCACTAGAGACCTAAATCCGATTTCCCAAGACCCAGGTCCGGCTGCAAGGGGGTGTGTTCCGGTCGTGGGGACCGAGGTCTAGATTAGGACTTAGGAACTTAAAAGTTTGGTCGTGAAAGTCTCGAGCCCAAGCGCCGGTAGAAGTGGCATGGGTTTGGTTACGAATAGATTGATCCGGTTTCCTCTTCTAAACCCGTTTAGCTTTTTTATTGAACCCGTATTCAGCCGAACTCATTAATTGTGTCAAAGGACTTTTTCCGGATACTAGGGTTAGCTTTGAATTCTGTGAATCTCAGCCATTCTAAGTTTGCAGAAATCTAGTCCTCGATCAAACTAGATGGAAAAATGCGTCCGTCCCAGATTCACTCGGACCCATTTTTAAGCAGCCCACGAAGTGCAAACAAAGCATTGTGCCTCATATCTTAGGTATGGTTAAGTCCGGATTAGAGTTATTCTCTGTATAATCCTGATTAGTATCCAATGTTGGGGTTAAGGGATCTATCTCCAAATCCTTAATTGAAGCTTTTGGCCCCATATCCTACTTGGCTTTGCTTTGCTTTAATTAAGCGCACTTCGACCTGCTTGTATAAGATAAAAAAAAACCGTATGTACAACTCGCCTAGCACACTTTATGGACCTATTTGCCATCTCTAGCGACGAAATGTTCGGTATGGGCGTGACGCGTGAGGAACTATAACCCGCCAAACCGAGCGAGAGAGCGAGCGAGCGTTTTGTTATAGCCTCGTAGGATGATTAATCGCATACATTAACATCACTAGTGGTGATCGTTGGTTGGATTAAAGTTGGGTCTAATACTTGTGCCCTAGGCCTGTCCATCTTAAATTGCTCATCATCCAAATCTTCAATGATGGGCCGGGCTTGGATTTGGGCCCAACCGGGCTAGCCCCGAGCTTTCTCGCTGGATGACTTTTAGCCTCTTGTTTCTCCTTCCGTTGACTACACATGCAAAGACAAATCCCGTACTCGTGCTGTTGCTTATTCTTTTGGGCCTGTAAGTGGGTCATAGTCAACCCGATTACAGGTAAATGGGCTCCATTAACTCTTTATCCATTTTTTTTAGCCCATTTTAGTTACTTTAAAGGGAAAAGGTCTCAAAAAACTCCAAATTAAACTCATTGCGACACATTTATCTTCAACAGGAGGCTAATCAGTCGTCGTGACACAAAAACCCTAAATTGTACCCATGGCGACGCATTTATCCTAGACTTTTTTATTGTGACATAAAAAATTCTAGGCATGTACCTACATGACACATTTACCCTCCGTCAAGGTTCCGTTAGATGAATTTTTAGCCAAAACAAGCCACGCGGGCGCCGTGTCAACACTATTTGCTTTCTGGCATTCACGTAGGTATATTTTTAACGGTTTTCATTAACAGAACTTTTACGGAGGGTACATATATCACATAGATACGAGTTTGGGATTTTTGGTATTACAGAAAAAAGGATTAGGGTACACGTGTCGTGACCAGCACAAATTAAGATTGTTTTTATGGCTTTTGCGCTACTTTATATTGGAAAAATCAGGAGTCACTTTGCTTTTCTAATGGTCCGAGGTCATTTTTTGTAATTATGTCTCCACGTAATGGAAAAGTTGTTTTTGCCTCGCTCCCAAGTTTCCCCCGGATGGGCGGTGGGCCCATTTAATTTGCAAAAGGAAAAATATGATTTTTTTTTTACTCCTCTTTTTTTCTTTTGAGGGGTGGGGGAGGTACAACATGAAGAGTTTATCAAAGCATCATCATCTAGAAAATCCATTAGATCTGATTAACCTCTTTGGCATATAGGGACTTATCAGTTTGGTTCGGTCAAAATTTTGCCGATCTTTCCACTTCTTAATTCAAAACCGGAGCATGCTCGATAACCTAATACGTCGCAACTTTTCATTCGGTCCGACATAGCAGTGCTCAATCCATCTCGAGTGCTGGCATGATGTCGACGCTCGCTTCTTCTTGTTGCTTTAGAAACTAAGCCAGAGAGGAATATCGTGGACCTGGAGCTGGAGCTTTTCTGCGAGTTCTCGTTTGACTTTTCATTGCTACGAAGACCAAATGGGCAAAAAAAATCAAAAATTTATCTATTTATTTACTATATTTTCGGGAAAAGGCTTTTCCAAATATCTCCAACGTGCCATTGAAGTTTTTGCTTCGGGTTCGTCGGAGATCCCCCATTAAAAGAGCCTTTGCTTGGAGTCAAATCCAGTTCAGTCAAGACCCAAGTACAAGCCTCCGGCTCTCCCGCTTCTTACCGTCTTTAACCCCACGCCACGTTCGACCCGGCGGAATCGTCATCGTTCATTCCCGGTCGAAACCCGATCATCGCCGCCGCGAGGGGCGAATCAATTCGATTCCGGCCTCTCGATTCGCTCCACGCCGAGCCCGATGATGTCAGGTCCGGTCCGGTCCGGTCGACCGGGCGAAAGAGTCATGGGTCGTCACGTGAACATGCGGCGGCGGCGGAACCCTCCTCGGCGCGCCACGTGGACAACTAGCAAAGCTACAGAGCCCGTAGCCGAGAGTATGAAGAAGGGTCTCTCCTTACGAGGCTTTTCCAGAACCAATCGCTTTGCGTGGCGAACTTGTACAAGAAAAGCAAAAGATACCGTGGACATTGCAACAGCTACGAATATCGTGACAACATTTTTTAATTCATAGCAACATTTCGATAATTTATTAATTTTTATTTTTATTTTTTGGGCCGAAAAGAACATTTGATGATTCGAATAATATTTTTTAATTCAAGCCGTGCTGTGCTGTGGTAATTTAGGGGGCAAAGGTGTTGGGTTTAGGAATCTCTGAGGCCCCCGAGGGAAACCCGTGAGTGGTGCGCGCTGGCTGGGACCAATTATTTTTTCAATTTATATTTTCCTGGGTTTTTTTTTTCATTTTTCAATTTTTTCAATTCGTGAGGAGAGCCATGGACGTGGACAAAGTAGCTGTCGAATTGATTTTCCCAACTTGCCCGACTATTATTTTCTTTCTGTTTTCTTTTTTATTTTTTCAAAAGGGTTCGTTCATTGATGATCGTGAAAATGAGAGTGGTGGCGGGTGGCGGTGGTGATCTGTCCAGAAACAGAGCGCGGCTTTGATTATTTTTGCTGCCACCAGAGCGCAAAAAGACCAAAAGCCAACCACTAGAGATGTGGGAGGGTGGTGTCACGGTGTCAGTATTGATGGGGACTTCACCAAACTCAAACATCAAGAAACCCAAAAGAACAAAATTCCTGTAAAAATTAAATTGAAAAGAAAGGAAGGGCAGCACAAGAAACAACACAGAAAGAACGAAAGAAAGAAACAACATGGTGTTTGTTATTCCTCATCCTCCTCCAAAATTTGTGAATCCAAATGGTAATCTAAACAATATGTAGTAATCGCCGACGAAGACGACGAAGACGACGACAGAAGAAGAAGAAGAAGAAGATGAAAGAGCTGTAAGAATCATCGATTGTCCCACCTAAAACCCAAAAGAAAAAAAGATTGGAAAATAATGATCACAACAAATGGAATCCTCTCTCCAACCCCTCCCCACCAGACAACCAAAAAAAAAGGGAGAAAAGAAGAAGACAAAAAAGAGATTTTGTGTTCTTCATCCTTTCCTAGTGGTATCGCCGTTCAATCTGTACAAACACCTATCAAAGAATCGCCAATCAATCTGAACAATGTATTGAGAGAAAGAAGAAGATAATGTAAGATCCAAAGAATCGTCGTCGTCGTCGTCATCATCGAGTCTCCTTCACCACAAGTAGCTCGTGTACCCGATCAATGCGCTCCCTGAAGAAGGAGAGCCCGAACCCGAACCGAACCCGAATATGCTGCCCGTCCTGCTGTACAGGTCGTAAGGCTCCCACAGGTGGTCCAGCGGGCACGGCCTCCTCTCGTCCAGCCTCACCCACGGCTTGCCCTTCCCGCTCCAGTGCAGGAGGCTCACCGGTCCTGGGTGGAGCGACCTGCAGCTCCCCCTCACATTGTCGCCGCCGAGGCCGTGCTGGTTCCACCGGTGGTCGATCGCCTCCACGTTCCCCCCGAACACCAGCAGGAAGGGCGGCAGCGACCCCAGGTCGTATATCCTCCGCCGCCGCTGCACCTCCATCCACCCCTCGATCCGCTTCCGGTAGCCCCCCTCCCGCCACCTCGCCAGGTCCATCACCATCACCCCCGTGTTGAAGTAGCACGGGTCCCGGGACCCGAAGGCCCGGGACAGGACCGGGTCGGCCCAGAAGGCGTCGGTGAAGTACTTGGTGAAGTTGGCGTGGCAGTACTCGGGGGCGCCGATGACGCGGGAGCCGCGGAGCGGGGTGTCCCAGAGGCGGCGGATGTCGTCGACGACGAGGAGGTCGGAGTCGAGGTAGATGACCCGGTCGACGCAGGGGTCGAGGATGTCGCCGAGGTAGTTGCGGGCGTAGTTGAGCGGGTTCTCGAGGGCCTGCCGGACGGAGGACGAGATCAGGTTGATGACGGTGTCCTCCCGGAAGATGTAGACCTTGAAGTTGAGGGAAGGGAAGGTGGAGCGGACGAGCCGGGTAAGGACCCGGGGGCTGGCCGGGTCGAACTCCGCCGCGACGAAGTGGAAGAAGACGTTCTCGGGGCAGGCGGCGTGGCGGAGGACGGAGTGGACGGCGGCGATGGAGCCGCGGAGGTACTCGGAATCGAGGGTCATGGCGACGTGGACGAGCGAGGGGTCGCAGGAGGAGGAGGAGGAGGAGGCCGGGGACACGGCGGGGCAGCCCCGGCCGTTACGGTACTCGGGGGCCTCGGCGAACCGGGGCACGTCGGCCACCGCCGCCGGGAAAGAGCGGATGGCGGAGCATAAGGGCGACAGGGCCAGGAAGAAGATGAGGAGGAGGAGGAGGAGGAGAGGAGTGCCCATGGGAGGGCACGTTCGGGAGGGGGGAGGGATCAAGAAGAAATTGCAAGAATGCAAGGTAAAGGAGGAGGGTCTTCTCGGGGTAGGAGACAGCGATGGTTGCGGCTTATAAAGAATGGGGTTCGACTGGAGCCAGCATTGCTTCTCCTTCTTGTTGTTGTTGTTGAGAGAGAAGAGAGAAGAGAGA
The DNA here is from genome assembly GCF_021117445.2 of Syzygium oleosum. NCBI lineage: Eukaryota > Viridiplantae > Streptophyta > Magnoliopsida > Myrtales > Myrtaceae > Syzygium > Syzygium oleosum. The sequence continues at coordinate 11,772,705 of NW_026607487.1, forward strand.
AGAGAGAGAGGAGTCAATGCTATGGCGAGGTGGAGGAAGAGGGGAAGGGAAGGGAAGGGAAGGGATGAGTCAAAGAGGCCAAACACAGTTTTTTACTTCGCCATAAAAATGACTGAACTTCGTTCCTGTCGCCGTTTACGTGTATGGTCCTTACGAGGACGAGAACAGAGAGAGACAGAGGATTTGGCTCTGTATTCGTCTCTCTATGGGTGAAATCGTTCGATATTGACCGGGATGGAAATCGAATTACTCGAGTACTTGGCATTTGGAGAGAGGGGAGGTCTCGGGTTCGATCCCTTCTCGACGCAATTCTTGGAACCAGGTCGGGCCGATCGGTCGCGCTCTTCGGGCCGACTACTACTTAGAGCATGAATGAGCTCATGGGAGGTAGACCCCGAGGGGTAAAGTACATTTATGGCACCTTACCAAAGCATATGACAAAAGCATGGTATGCATGGTCAAGGGATCGGGATGGGCATTGCCTCGTGTGTTAAACCATCATCAGTTGCGATTTCGAAAGTTGCCCCCGTTTATTTCCTTAAAAGAGATTGATTTTTTTCTTTCCAGTTGGGTGATATTCGTGTGCGTACTTCTCGATGGGGAAAGCGCGATGTGACTTGGAAACAGGTGGCAAGCAAAGAACAATAAGATCTTTCATTTTTTCCTTATTTTAATTTTTTGCCTTGGGGAATATTCACCTACGTTTGCATCTATTTTGTTTGGTCGGAAGGCAGTAGGTCTGATGCACCTAATTGGATGGATTAGGGAACTAATAATGATACATTAGTCCTAATGTAAACTTTTTACTTAGCCCTTACTTAGAGCCGTGACGGCGCGATTTAAACCTTCTTCTTATCTCACTGGTGATCGGCATTTTCCCCGTCCCCTCGAAATCCCAAAACTGAAAGGGTATATAATGAAATCGAGAAAAAGTTAATGTAATTTTAAAAAAAATTTCGGAACTAAAGTGAGAAATCACTAATATTATGTATTTGTTTGTTATAATTATGTCCTCGAAGGATGAATTAGAAGCGAAGATACAATGTGCTTTGACGTGTGCTGCACTTCCCCGTTTGCCTTTTCCACATTCGACATGTTTGGTTTTTTTTTTTCTTCTCTCGCAGCAAAAATTGTGACGACAGAAAGAAGTTAAAATGTCAAAGTGGCATGCTGTCCAGGATTGTAGGCGTCCAATTTTCTTGATCACGTTCTAATCTCCGGCAAAATTGGTCCCGTGCAATTTAAGCAACATTAACGTGTTGTTCAATTGGATATTCTTTTTTGGGAAATTTAGTCGGCACTTCCTTAATTTATATATATAAGCACTCACACGCAAAGTAATTGTCTAGTTTACAACCCACGATAAATTTAAATGTTAATACCACGAAAAACTCCAAACTAATACACATGTAACAAATATACTCCAAACTAATTTTTTTACTACCAAAAATCCTAAATTGGTGATAAATTTACCCTCCGCTAATTTCCATTAAATTGGATTAATACCACGAAAAATCACAAACTGATACACCTGCGATAAACGGAAGGTAAAACCCCAAACTAGTAAATCCGTCAACTGTTACGTGTCGTCCAAATCAGCAATTTAACAGTAAAATTTAACGGAAACTAACGAAGGGTAAAATTTATCACCAGTATACTAGTATGGAGTTTTTGGTGGTACTAACCCTAAATTTAAACCCTTTTTTTTTGTCCTTTTTTGTCGACTTTTATTTTCCTCGTTTGTTTTGTTGCTAATGTTGGGTTGAATTTTGGAACATATCGGACAAGGAATTGGGATGTTCGGACATTTCAACAATTGTCTTGGCTGTAGAGTAGCAATCCCAGGCTAGCATGTTCGGATGGATTGCAATTCCTTTATACCACGAAAAATCACAAACCGGTACATCTGCGATAAACGGAGGGTAAAACCCCAAACTAGTAAACCCGTCAACTGTTACATATCGTCTAATTCAGTAATTTAACAGTAAAATTTAACGGAAATTAACGAATGGTAAATTTATCACCAGTGTACCAGTATAAAGTTTTTTGTGGTATTAACCCTAAATTTAAACCCTTTTTTTTAATCCCTTTTTGTCGACTTTTATTTTCCTCGTTTGTTTTGTTGCTAATGTTGGGTTGAATTTTGGAACATATCGGACAAGGAATTGGGATGTTCGGACAGTTCAACAATTGTCTTGGCTGTAGAGTAGCAATCCCAGGCTGGCATTTTCGGATGGATTGCAATTCCTTCATACCACGAAAAATCACAAACCGGTACACCTGCGATAAACGGAGGGTAAAACCCCAAACTAGTAAACCCGCCAACTGTTACGTATCGTCTAACTCAATAATTTAACTGTAAAATTTAACGGAAATTAACGAAGGGTAAATTTATCACCAGTATACTAGTATGAAGTTTTTTGTGGTATTAACCCTAAATTTAAACCCTTTTTTTTAATCCCTTTTTGTCGACTTTTATTTTCCTCGTTTGTTTTGTTGCTAATGTTGGGTTGAATTTTGGAACATATCGGACAAGGAATCGGGATGTTCGGACAGTTCAACAATTGTCATGGCTGTAGAGTAGCAATCCCAGTTTGGCATGTTCGGATGGATCGCAATTCCTTCATTTTTTCTTCCTTTTTTTTTAGGAAAATTATTTTTCTCATTGAGGAAATAAAAGATTTAATTTAGTTCTCTTCCGTGATGTGGGGGATCATATGATCGAATACCCTGAATGCCCAACAATCATATTCGTATGATGATGATCGCATTCAGTCGATATTCGTTAATCAAAATAGATTTGCACATTAATGAGATCGATATTAAAGTTTTCTTTTTTGGGTCAAGTCAATAATAATTAAGTAGATTCATCCCCTTAATGGCAATTTTCGAAAAAATGGAAAATTCGGTGCATTATTTAATAATTTCGGTAGATTAATAATGCTCTAAATTCAGAGAATATTGTTATTGGGACTTGGGTTTTCCTTGGTTTGCCCGGAGATTATTAATTTGAGGTGGTCCGTCTTAGTTTGCTCGTCCCATTTTCGCATATAACTAGAGACGTCTAAACCCGTGAACAATTGGATCAAAAAAAAAAAAAGGGCCGTGAACAATGATAAAATGGGAGTTGGAACGTTGTAATGCCGTAATTTAATTTCTCGTTAAATTAATTGAAAACGATAATCGTCGAAAAAATAGAGAAATCGAGATGAGTCGAGTCGAGGCGACACGGTATCGGGCTCTAGCTGAAATTGAAGCTCGATACAGAACTAGGGTTACTCAAGCTCGGCTCTATTTTAAGTATGTAACACTGTATGTGTCGAGTACTTTTTTCTCGCTCGGTCGAACTCGACTCGGCTAGAAATACTCGCATTTGCCCTTTTTTTCTGCGGTTTTTTTTTTGTCGGACCTTTTCTTTCTGCGTTTAAAAGTATATTAGAGGGTCAGATTATAATTAAATAGTATAGAGTCATATTACAAGTACATTTTACATCATTTTTTCCATCAAAAATAGAAAGAAGCACATAAAAAAATGAAAAACTCAATTAGGATTTCGATACTTATGCCGTATTACCTGATTTTCAATTCGAAACAGTCGACGCCTTACGTGATTATCGAATTGAATCATCCTAACTCAAAGTCTTGCGCACTTTTGCTTAGCCCCCGTCGTGAAAGCAATAGCCTCTGGCACACGAGAAAATTTAATCACGAAATTAAAGCTATGCTTGTTTCGCGAAAAATAGACGATTCGAAAAATATTTTTCTAAGAGATGATGACTTGCATTGTTCCAAATAATTAATCAATAAAGAACGCTTTCGTTATCGATAATAATATATATCTAAATATTTTTCGAGTATAATAAAATTATTTTTCGTTCATTTATTTTCATTATAGTCTTTTCAACAGTAACACAATAGTGCAGGTAACAAAAAAAAAAGGGGTTAATACCACGAAAAACCTCAAACTAATTTTTTGACAACCAAAAACTCCAAACTGGTACACTCGCGACAAATTTACCCTTAGTTTGTTTCCGTTAAATTTTACTGTCAACACACGACAGTTAACTAATGTACCGGTTTTATATTTTACCCTCCATTTGTTACGGGTGTACCGGTTTGTGATTTTTTGTGGTATCAATTCAATTTAACGGAAGCTAGCAGAAGGTAAATTTATCACAAATGTACAAATTTGGGATTTTTAGTGATCAAAATATTAATTTTTGGGTAAATTTGTTATGGGCATATCAGTTTAAAATATTTTGTGATGAAAAGTAAAATTATCGCGGACGTACAAACTTGAAGTTTTTCGTTATATTAATATAAAAAAGCGTTATATGAATGTGTTTTTACAATGTGGTGTCTGGGAGGGAGGGAGGGAGATTCGTTGCCACCAGTAGTGAAATGACAGCTGGGCGCAACAGAAGAGTCCCCCAGCTGTGATTGATGCGGACGGCCTGAGGGGAGGGGCGGGGGGCACAGCACTGAGAAACACCTGATTGGTTCCCCTCCACCCCACCCCACCCCACTCTCCACTGACCCAAAAAGCTCCCCCATGTGACCACGTGCCCTCCTCTGCCCGCTATACTATTTTTGCAACCCCGCCCCGCCCCCACACATTGCTCTTCTCATTTGCTTAATCGGCCATTCAGTCCCACTCTGGCGCCACCCCCCCCCCCACAAAAATAAGAAAAACTTCAATTAAATTTTAAAAAACCATAGAGAAAAAAAAATCATTTTTTTGGATATTTCAATTGAGGCGAGGCATCGTAATGTCGTGGCCAAAATCGAATTTCAGTACAACATTACATTGTTCTTTTTGGCTTTTAGCTGTGAAGACGGAATGTAGCGTTATGCGCCGATTGAACAAGGATGCCGAAGTAATTACACGTCCAAAAATAAGTTAATGCGGTAAAACGCATTGTAAAAAATGTGTGGCCTTACAATATTTCACAACGCATTGCGATGTTTTCAGTATTTGGTTACAAGGACAGATCGCAACGATGCGCGTTAATTAAATAAAGGGGGGCCAAGTAATTTGCGCAGCCTGAAAAAAGGGATTTATCCGCTGGCTTCGGACAATTTTGGCACCACACTGTCAATTAAATAAAAGTCAAGGTCTCACTGTACCTCGTTCAGCGAAACTAATAAGAAAATCCTGTCCGGGGAGCAAGTGGCAATCTTTTTAAACTCCATGAAGCCATGGTTTTATTGGGCTTGGAGTGTCATATTCTCTCTCTCCCCCCGCCCGCCCTCGAGTCTTTCCATGCAAATTGTAAATTTTACTTGTATGCTGCGCAACGTGGACGATTATGTAAAAGGTCAGTGATGTACGGAGTCCGGACCACATAAGCAAGATTCCAACAGTGTCTTTTTATTATAAAGATGGTCGATTTTGGACTGCCCGTGAAACTTTTTTTTAACCTAGGGTGTTGGTTCTGCCAATCCTTTCCTACCAAATTCTCCAATGGCGAGTTGGCACAATGCACGTCGAGTGCGTTTGGTGATTGTAGAAATTTATCTGCCTTTCGAGCGCTCGTCGAACATGATCACCGTAGATTTTTCAAGATTATTGACGTGCACACCACCATGGTCATGTTGATGTCGATGTCGTAGGTTTCTTGTGGGTTCTTTCACGATTTGCCACGTAGAATAAGTCGGGCTGTTTGGTATGTTTGTCCTTGCAACTTATAATGTCCAGACATGTATGCTGTGTCCGGATGAGAGGGAGGAGAAGAAAGAGAGAAGAAAACACCCCGATTCTATGATTTTCCCTCTCCTTTTTTTTTCTAGAAATTTTCTATTCGAAATCTCATTCATTCCATTTTCCCTCAATTACCCAACAAAGCCTTAGAGACAGCTTACAACTTGTGCACGTCGACCCGCATTATTCATCGGGAATATGATACAAATGGTTCATAAACTTTGACCCAATGTTTAATGTGGTCCCTGAATTTTAGCCCAATGAGCAATGTCGTCCATGAATTTTTAGATTGTACAATGTGGTTCTTGGACTTTTAGTGCATGTTCAATTTAGTCCCTAGACTATATATAAATGTTCAATGTTGTTCTTGAACTTGAATTAATTAAAGGACAATATTGAACATGTTCATATATTTCAAGGATCAAATTGAATATGTACAAAAAGGTCATGGATCATATTGAAAAAATTAAAAGTTTGGGTATCATATTGCACATTAGCGTAAAGTTCATGAACCACACATGAACAAATTAAAAGTTCAGGGACCACATTGTACATCGAGTTCAAGTTCAAGGACCATTCGTGCCTTATTCCTTATTCATCTTATTAATACACTTGATGTATATGTGTAGGTTTCCAATGATCCATATGAGCCACAATTGGGAAAAAGCAATTCATACACTGCTATTGTCCGCTTGACATACTCTTGTCATATCACTTGCCAATCAAGCATAGGCATACGCCACCATTTGAACAGGAATGATATCGGCGTATTAATTTTGCTGCCATCTTCAGTTCAATTACCATGACAAAAATGATAGTAATTGATCAGACAGACGTTAGGAAATAACCTCGATGTATCGGTCTCTCCATTGCATGATTTCCTCCCATGAGTGGAACAACCGGAACTAGGGCAACACGACAAGGATGTTCTTCCATCATCAAATGAAATCAATATCTTAATAATGTCATACTTAAACTTGCAGCCTCGTTCAGTGTAAGTGGCCAGTGAGTGACTTCACATCCCCGTGTGGGTTGAGGGAGTAGGTGAACACGAGCTTTTTAGCAGAAGAAAACAAGAATGACATGTGGATGTTTTGTCAGCTACTGATAATGATAATGGTCGAGGTGATTTTAATAAAGAGGGGGAAGGGTGAGAAGTTGGTTTAATTTAGGTGGTGCTTAGGATTCTCTGACGACACGAGAGGCCCCAAGTTTGGTTCAGAATAAGGGCAAAAAAACTTCACTGACCTTGAGGTACACTGCGAGCCTGAGAACCTGCTCTGGGCGGTGCTGTTCACTTTGCCACGTGAAAGTACTACAAGACCAAAGTGGGTGATGTGAGCCATTCATTCCATGGAGAGAATGCAAAAGACCAAAATCACAAATGTTTTCGTCTCCATATGATATCTTCGGCTTTAGGTTGAAAGTTCTCCTAGTTTTGACATGGTATTAGAATCAAGTTGGCAAGCCTCCGTGCCGCGTTAGATACCTCGCATCTAGCTCGTTGTCCCTGTGAAGTCGTCTTAGCATGTCAAAGAGGATTTTATATTACTTGTGAACTAGATTCATCTTTCCTATACGGAAGCTCCTCCGTTTGGTAACTTTAACATTGGAGGTGTTTCGCATGTTCGAGATCGGACATGTTTGCAGCAACTCATTGTAGCTCGGCCTAAGGTAGGGCATGACCACCATAGGAGAGCAACAACTGCCGATACAATTATTTCCTTGCATGCCTGTAGTGATATATGTATCTATGAACTAACTGCTAAGGCTGATTTTCGGGTTAATAAATGAACTTGCTCATTTACATTGAATACATCACACAATTTTACTTTTCGAAATTGAGATCCTCTAAATCTAGGGAGTTAAATTTCCTTGGATGGTCGATCCATTATCAACCAGATGGAAGATCCCGATTAAGTCACACCACCAAGGATACCTTGAATTAGCCAAACTGCTTGCCTTTTGTGAAAAATTACATACGAACTAACCAAAACCCTAATCCCATTTTTCTCTGTCCTCTCTCCATCTCGGCGCACCTAGACAATCATAAGTTGAAAGGAGGTCATCTCTTTCTAATTTTTCTCCTGTTCTTTCTTTTGGCGAGCAAAGAAGGTCATCTTAACATTGCTGACCTACGATAACTCGCTTCTCAGCAACCTGCATGTGCGACGCTCAAGTTCAATCCATGGAAAGGCCTTCTTCACAGTGGCATGTGATCTTACTACACGCAAAAGCTTGCTCGCGATTCTACAAATATTTTTAAAAACTTCGACTAAGTAACTCGTGATTCCAATAAAGAAAAAAAGGCTATAGAGGAAATTCACACGTGAAACTAGGTGGACTTCCCGTCTAGCGCAGGGCTATATTAATGAAATAGGGGATGAAAGCTATACGGCGTGCTGCGCAAACATAAATGCATACACTTATTTGTATTCGTCTTAGGAAGTAGAGGAAACTCTAAAACAGAACATAATCACGTGTTTACCTCAACTATGTTTTTAGTAGAGAAAAACTAGCATCATGGAATAGGGGTGTCACAAAACGAACCAAAACCGGAACCAAACCGAAATTTCGTGCATTTTCGTATTATGATTGTATGAGCTCAAGAAATATTAGAAAAATGTCGGTATCTGATAATTGTATTCGATTGATGCCCGCATTTGGCCAAAAAACAATGGCACGTAATGCAACAATCCCACGTCCCTTCCATATGGAGAAGTAGCGCTATGAGTTATGTGAGCATATGCCATCCTGAACTGCGGTATATCCACATAGCAGAATGAAAGTCATCGTCTCAAGAAGGAACCCTAATAATATTCCGAAGAGAGAATGACGACGGCGGTGGCCAAGAAAGGGACTGACGTCGTCGAGAATCTTCATCTTCATCCCTCCCACGCAGTTCCTTTCTTGACTCTTCAAACACCCACCGCTTTTCAGACTTGATGGTCGAAAGGGTTACGCAACTTCTCCATGGAAACAACCCTTTGCATTTCGAATTCTTGACCGTGTAAATCTGGTCTCTGCATGTGAACTCGTCGTCCATATTGACTTTCCTGCCTTATTATTGATGATGACGGTGACATTGCCACGACACCAGCATTCACATGCGAAGACCGGAACTCTCGCGAACGAATATGTGGGCGTGAGATCAGTATCGGACCACGAACTTGCTGTCGATGTCATCTCTCGTGTTTTTAATTAAGGTTAACCGTAGATTCTAAATTTTTTCGAATAATCACTTCAGATAGAACCTCTCCTCAGCCCAACCCTCCTTGTTTTACTTATTAATTCTCCACAAGAATTGCATAGGAGGTAAGAAAAACGGGCCAAATCTCAACCAAAAAAAAGAAAATACATGAACTTTTTCTTGCAGGACAAATATGCCATGGCTGTGTAAAACGAACCAAAAAATGTCACGAGCGTTTTTAGCCGAGAGGTAAAAAGTACATCCCCTTTAAATCTTTCCATCGAAGTGAGTTGATGTGGGACGTGACGTGACTACGGGATGTTTTAAAGCGATGGATTAATAGAGAAAGGATTACAACGATCTCCTGAAACCTACGTGAATCGAAAACGACAACGTTTTCAAAGAAACGGCGTTTCGAGCTTTTGCTAACGTGTCTTGCAGTGAGAGAATATTCGGTGGTTTACTCTCACCGCATCATATGCCTACTTGGTGTATATTTTCTCGCATGGATCCATTAAAAAATTGCCACGTGGCGTTTGATGTGAAGAAAGGGAAAGCCCTATTATGAAGGCTCTCTCTCCTCTGCGCACCTATTCCCTCAAAGAAGGCTGAGTAAGGCACCTCGCATTAAATGCAAGCATTTATTGCCATCCTCCCTCCTCTTTCTTTTTCACGTTTGAATGAGATGTCTTCTTTTAGGCTCCGTTCGTTTGGCGAAAAATATTTTCCAAAAGGAGAATATTTTTCCGGAAATCATTTTCCTGGAAAATGTTTTCCCGGAACATAATTTTCCAGTGTTCGGCGACCTATATGAAAAAGTTTCGAGAAAACATTTTTCACCGGCGACGGCGGCGGCGGCCGCCGCGCAGGCTGGCAGCGGCGGCGACGGCCGGGTGACCGCCGGCGGTGGCGGCGGCCGGTGGACCGGCGGCGGCGGGCGGCTGGCGGCGGGCGGGCGGCCAACGACCGGCGGCCAACGGTGGTGACCGGCGATCAACTTCCTCTCCTATGGAAAATATTTTTCCTCCCATGGGCAATTTTGCGTTCAATTTGGGGGAATATTTTTCCGCAAACGAAACTTTTGGAAACTCTTTCTCCTTCTTCCCAAAAAGCTTCCCTTCCCTTCTCCTTCATCTTCGCTTTTGTTCTTCGCTTCCTCCAGAAATCACCGGTGAGCTTTGGTTTCTGGCGAAAAGCGGACGGCTGGTCGAAGCAGAGCGGTTGCGTCCCCGAGTATCCTCTGCCTTCGCCTCCAACATGTGGCTCGTCACCTCCGCCTCCACCTTGTAGCTGTCGGCTCCGCTACGTCACCGTGGCCTTCGCCTCGTGGCTGTGGGCTCCGCTCGTTGCCGTCGGCTCCGCTCCGCTAATGTGGATGGTCACAGTGGAGTTTTGTTGAATCATTTTGGTTTGACGGAAGCAAGGTGACGTTTCTTATTGTTGCTTACAATCTGTTTTATATTTTAGCTGTATCTCGTATTTGTCTAATCAAATTTAAGCAAGTAAAAGTACAATGGACACCACGTCAAGCGTTCTTTAGAAAACTTTCCCACGCACCATCTATCAGCTTTTCCAGGAAATCTAAACTTTGTCTCTTCTAAACTTGAATTTTGGTTTTCTAATCCAAATCTACTGAATGCAGGATAACCAGTTGGCAGGGGTCATAGGAGGGAGTGGGAGGAATGAACATAATTCCAGCAGTGACCCAAGTTTTCCTAAATCACTTTGTCCTGGGAATGGAACCATTGGATGCTGTTGAGTATCCAAGGTTCTCCCGCAGGTACGTTTCAACCATATTCATTCAAGAACTTCCAATTGAATTCCTATTAGAAGTTGTTAGGTTCTTGGTCCTTTTCCTATTCTGCAGCTGAAACCGAATGTGGCATTGTACGAAAACTGCACCTGCATCGATGGTGATCACGCGTTGAGCTTGCGGATGAACGAAAGCTTTTCCTAAAGGGGAGAGGTCATAAGTTGGAAGCCAGAGCGGCAGGAGCAATTGTTCAGCTTGTCGTTCAGAGTCTACAAAACACGCCCGATTCGGGTCGCAAAAGTTGCGAGGACTTGAATTGTGGAGTCGTCCGTGGAACTCTTACTGATGTGAGTGATCCTAGAAAAGATGGGAGGCCTGCTGCGGTTTGATATTTCTTGTAACTAATAGTGAACTAGAGAAATGGCGGGATTAGAATGATCTTGCGGTGCGAATACATGGAAGCTGCAAGTGATGATGCTTGTATTATTGAATGTAAGAATCAGGATCTTGTATTTTTGTATGGCACAATTACTTGGGAAGGTACAGCCCAGGCTGAGAAATTGTTCCAAAGGAATTGAGAAATAAGTGCTTTATAAAGATAGATGGTGAATGATATTGAGATCACCAGCCATTGCTTCAATGATGTTTCCGCACTAGGAAGCAATGAGCTCCACGAGTTTGCTTCTGCACATCTCATTAGAAAAATATCAAAGCGATGAGTCTTCGACTTTGAAAATGCAAGCAGAAGCCTTCCCGCTGAGGCCGACAATTGGGCGAAAATCAATAAGCAAAAGCAAAGCAGATAGCAGTCGACGTAGACAACACTTCCATAAGAAAGACGTGAACAGTATATCAGGAATTGGGAGGCATAACGTCACAGAACCCAATATAAGGTTTCTGCCTCCGCGAGTCTGTTTTTCAAATGCGTTTAAGATGACCAATTGAGTGCATATCCGACATTTATCAGAATGTACATTACAACTCTGGTATTGTTGCAAAAAGACTGCACCACCCCATAATCAATTTCCCTAGAAATCCACAATTTGTCCTTGAAAAATTCTACAACCACGCACGGATTGCGCCCTGCAAAGAGCGAGAGTTTGCAATATACAGTCACCAAATATTCTCTGAGAGGAAGCGACGGCCACGAGGTGGAGGTGACGAGTGGAGCCCACGGCCACGGCGACGTAGCAGAGCCGACGGCCACGAGGTGGAGGCGAAGGCAACAAGCCACGTGTTGGAGGCGAAGGCGGAGGATGCTCGGGGACCCGGTTGTCCGCTTTTCGCCGGAAACCCAAGCTCACTGGCGATTTCTGGATGAAGCGAAGAACGAAAGCGAAGATGAAGGAAGAGGGAAGGGAAGTTTTCTGGGAAGAAGGAGAAGAGTTTCTACAAGTAAAAGAAGACATCTCATTTAAACGTGAAAAAGAAAGAAAATAGAGGATGGCAATAAATGCTCGCATTTAATACGAGATGCCTTGCTCAGCTTTCTTTGAGGGAATAGGTGCGCAAAGAAGAGAAAGCCTCCATAATAGGACTTTTCTTTTCTTCATGTCAGACGCCACATGGTAATTTCTTAATGGATCAACGCCAGAAAATATACACCCCCTAGGCATACGACATAATGAGAGTAAACCACCGAATATTTCCTCGTCTTGCAGGCATCTTCTTTGCTCGTGCCACCGTGCCTTTTTCATCATGTCATGTCAACGCTGTCAGCCACATCATGGGCCGCATCAAATGCACGGACGAAAGAATTTAAACTGCGTATTTTTGTTCACATAAAAATCGTGCATTTCCTTTTTTGATCGTCGTGTAATTGTTTTTGGGGAGTTGGCCTAAGGAAAACTAGGAAAGCAGCATGGAATCTGTGCTGGTAATGGATAAGAGGAATTCGATACTCTGTACCTGCAAGAGGTCGCTGAGATTGGGCTCCAGCCCAGGGGCAGGGGTTGGACTTGGGAAGGATAACCAGGCCCATGGGCCTCCTTCAAAGGGGACTCCAAGTAAGCCCATTTTCTCACATTCAGCTCGATTTTCGTGCCTACGCTGTCTCCCTAAACGGGGTCATCCTACCTTTCGAAGCCCTTGGGATCTCTATTCATTAGCTTCAATTGGGAGTACAGCGAAGGAACAGATGATTTTCACGCATCAAAGTACGTTCGAGTGACCAGTGAGGATCCGTGCTGTTTTGGCAGCTGGGGCATCTCTGTCGGATGGTCTGGGAAACTGAGAGATTCTCTCGATGTTGACGTAACCTCATCGAATTGTTTGATGAGTTCTTTAACCTGTGATCTAGATCGGTGGTGACATCACAAAGAGATATTTACGTTTTGAAAGCCGTACTTACTCTATGATTGAAAGAAAGGGTGGAGACACCACATGATATTATGATACATACTAGATGCAGCGCGGAAAATCAAAATGCAGTCGATACTTGTGCTCCGACGTCGATGCGGAAGATCGAGTCAGGTAGTTTCCATGTATAAATCATTCTGATCTATCTTATATTACGGCAGACCCACCAAGTTAGGGTTAGTATCTGGTGATTCATGGCAACTGATTGCCGGTCAAAGATCGCCATATGCAGCCTTGTGCAAAGTTTCTCAGGAAGTGTTTTACTTCGGAGTCAAAGATCGAATGGCAACCATTACTCGTCGTCCTCTAGTGGGAAGGAATGGTTTCTAATGCTCGGGAAAGTGATGTAGTTCTGTTTTAGAGAAGATGAAATCCTCGAACGGATGTCCCTTTTCTTGTGTGATGAGGAGAGAACTTTGGAGCATGTCATCTAATCTTGCTGCATGCAGTGAATGCGTCTGTGTTTGCAGGTAAGGGAGTCAGATATTCTGAAAGATCAAATAAGTTTATCTGACAGATGGTTTCAGGAATAGTTCGATCTTGAAAAGCTCTCTAAGGCGGACAGTCAAAGAGTGCCTGTAGAAAATTTGCTTTTATGCAAAAAGTTGTAATGAGAACAATGACCGAGATTCACATCGAGGCTGACAAACCACAAGAGCACAAATTAAATGCCTAGATTGATCCATTACGCGATTGTCGAGTACTTTATTCCCGTATTGTCATGTATCATGTCAAACGTCGTACCGTTTGCATATGTAATTTTTCAAAACTTTGTCGCGTGCCTTTTCTTTCTTATATTGGGATGATTCTAAAAGAGTTCTTACGACAGAGGACGACTTGGATTTCTCGCAACATCTATAAGAATCATCACAACAGAGAGTTCATTTTGTAAGGCTTATCTAAGCGGATCCATCATCGTGTATACACAACGAGAGCTACCCATGGAATCTCCGGGGCCATCCGGAGAATGTCTCCTCTTCTAATAACATTAGGCTCGGAGCCGAGATATCGACGTACTTCACGCGGGTAAAGTTTTGCCACGCATCAAGTCTCATGCATATTGACTCTAGAGGATCCGTGACTCGATTCGTTCGAGAGACCCGCTTCCAAATGCGCACCGCCTCAAGCGGTCAACTCCGAACACACTCGCCCGGGCTGTCGGGTCCAAGCGGATCGTGCCAGGTCATTACAATACGAATCCATCCCGCCACAAAAGAAAAAAAAAGAAAAAGAAAAACCATTCTTTCCTTTTCCTCTGGGCCTTTTGGTGACATTGGCGTCGATGATGATTTGGAGAAAGAAACCGGGGATTCGGAGCAACGAAAATTAGGTGGACAGGAGAAGCAGGGAGAAGCAGGACCAATGAGGAGAGGGAGAGAGGGAGAGGGAGAGGATGAGGAGCAGAAACATTAGCCGCCACGAGCTCGCGAGAACCGAGGCGACCGATCGATGTCGCCCCACGGATCGCGACAAACGCCTCGCTCCCGCACGTACCCATCCAATTAGCCTCCCGACACGAAAGCGCCGACAAAAACAGGGGAGGCACCATTCATTTAGAGCACGTGCGCCACGCCCGTTTTCCCTCAAACCAACCACCACCGCAACCAGGAAAACCGTCATTCGTCTCGTCATCGACAGTGCTGCCTCCCCCCGTTCATTTGGCACGTGATTATCCTTTTGCTTAACGTTTTTGCTTACGCGTGCTCAGCGCTTTAAGATACCACCTTTTGTTGAAGGGTCGCCATCGCCTCCGTCTTTTAATTTGGAGGGACCGTGTCTCTGATTGGTGTGTTGCTAGAAGTTGGTATATCTAAAAGGAGTTTCTCGTGCTTAGGGAACAGCGTGGAATGCAATTCGAAAGGGTATCATAGGGGCATCCATGAGCAAAAGCCTTCAAAGTGGTGCGGAAGATGCAATGGAGGAACGAAAAAAGAGAGGAGGTCGTTCCGTTCATAGCGGGATAAGATGGAGGATATTTTATTTGGATTTTAGCTTACGATCGAACGTGCATCCTGGATAACGGGAACAACGGTGCTGAAGCGGATATGCATCGAGCACGTCGCTTTTCTAAGCCTATCGTTCCGACCATAATCGATTCATCGAAATTCATCGCATCATAATTTGTCGCTACCGTATTTCACGTGCTTAGATGTTAAACAAAACGGGTATCGTTCTTTATCTTCTCATGATGTCGTCATTCCGTTTTATGGCCTCGGGAAGACGACACGTTTCCCCGACTTTTCCAGCAAAGCTCCCATGCATGTGAAGCGAATCAAAGCAATCTCTGGAGATGGGAGAATCCGCCCCATCGTTGGTTACCACTCTCGCTTCCTAAGGTCAAAGCGGAAAAGGAAGAGGGCGCGACGAAACAGAGAAAAGAACAAAAGGAAAAGGCGGCAGCCCATCAAACCTTCAAACTATAATGGAACGAAAAAAGCAAAAGGAATCCGCTCACGCAGCCAGCCACAAAGAAAGGCTGACGGTAAAAGAAGAGACCCAGTTGTATTAGAAAAGTCTTGGATCGAAGAATTGGGGGAGCGTTGAGTAGTTAATATATCATAATCAGCCAATAACTCATTTATTTAAGCTTTCGAGTGAAGATAGATTCGACTGGATATATTGATGATTTAGGATTTGGGTTCCCTCTTGGCAATAAGAGTGTGCAAAATGGATCGCCCAAACTGAGAACCGCCAGAACCAGCCGGTTTGGTCTTGTTTCCCGAAAGTGTCGGTTCGGTTTCCGGTTCCTAAAAGTGAAACCGGTGTCCGGGTAATTCGGCTCCCGATTCTAAAGGGAATCGGACCGAACCGACTACATATACTTTTTTTTTTGTGATTATGTGTAGTCCGCATGGAGAACACAATTCGTCATCGCATTGATTGGAATTGCACACTTGTTTTTGTGATTATGTGTAGTTGGCATGGAGAACACAATTCTAGTTTCAAAATATATGGTATCAAGTAGTGGAAAAAAAAAAAAGAAACGACCGGTTCCTGGTCCTAGGACCAATCGGTTCGATCCCCGGTTCCCTATCGGACCGGATCGGAAACTGATTACCACTATTTGGCGATCTCCTTGAGTGGAAGGTATTAGAATTCTGTTGTGCTACCAACAAATACTATCATAGTAGCTTTCTGGGCGGTGGGCTTTGCGGTGGTGGCTCGGTCCGAAAACTCAGACGTGAGAGGGAGATTGTTAGGACGAGCAGTTAGAAAAGTCACACGTCGAAAAATTGATGTGATGTCGAACAGTTAATGTTATCATAATTGGTTCATAATTCATTGATTTAAGCTTTTGAATGAATATGAATCTAACTGGATTTGTTGACGGGTTCGGATTTGCACCCCCTCTATCGGGCTTCTGTTGCGTGCTCCCGACGGACGGAACGGATTGCGCATCCCCCAACAACAAGTGCAAGCGAGCGAGCAGTGGGGCTGCGGCACCAGGTATGTGGCGATGGCGGGGCCCGGCTCCAGCTCCACTTATCCCCCTTCTTCACCACCACCACGACCACCACCACCACGACCACGGCCGTCACTATGGACGATTGAATGCGATGGACGAAGGACGCGATGGGGTCAAACGCGGGACACGCACACGCACAACCCCAAATCTTTTCCAAAAGGGAGGAGGGGCCGACCGAATATGCCAAGCCGACGGTGGAGACGGCCCCCCTCCCTCTGCTGCTCCACCACCAGCACCAGCACCAGCACCACCCCCTTTTTCTTTTTTGCCATTTTAACTTTCGCCACTACACCATGCATACTTTCATCTTTTCCAAATTCATTTCCAACCCCACGTTCCAATAACTTATATGATCCGAAGGATTATTTGTCCTCCACTTTCAAATCGCCTTTCCATTGGCCAGCAGACATTTTGCTTTTCTCTCCCGATCGCTCGACCACTTCGCCGCCCCTCCAGCTTTAACCACGGCCATTAGCTTAATTAATCACGTACCCACGTCAGAAGAGGTCTAGAATAATCTGTTAATCTTTGCCCTTGAACTTGGACCCGCCAATCGGGACGTTTACTGTATTAGGTAGGCTTTGCTAGTATTAAATAATGCTGCTAGGAAGGCGCACGCGTTGTACTTCAAAAGATAGGTGTATTGGAACGATGGGCTAGGGAAGATTTGGACATTTGTTGAACTGACTTTGCTTTTAAGTAAGAGATATTAAAACTTCAATTTAAAAAAGTGCTAGAGATTTCAAAAAGTCCAGACTCTTCTACGGACTGTCCTTTGTTTTAATAATAATAATAATAATTCATATTGGCTGAAGGTTTTTTGTAAAAATTCGAAGCCAAAATTGCCCGGAAGGTTTGCTTCACGTAACACTGGCAAATACGCGTGCTCGTCGACATTTGGAGAATCGAGTAAAATCACTCTGTTAAGAAGTGTTTATGAAATATTGTTGACATAAATTATAGCACACGATACAAATAAAACCGTATGAATTGTTACTTTGATAAGTTATATATTATAATCCTTTCCTTACATATTTACACATAATTAGGAAGGCTACATGTGATGAGCAACAAAAAGATGTTTCTGTTTTCCTTTTTTCGGCCCTGGATGATATTCCCTTTTCCCCATGAGATGCATACGCATTTCTATATTCCTCTTCGGACGAACTCCCGATCGAACCGACTTTATTCACGCGACTATTTCCCTAGGATTTACAGCTGAAATTCGGATAATTTATGAGCAAAATATACTCTAAGATGGGATATCAACATCCATATATATATAGGTATTGGATATATCTACACGAGATTGAAATTTGGTAATGTTACCCTAATCGTCACGCATGATATATTGCTCGCACCCCTCAAAGAAAAGAGATGAAATTCCAAAGACACCTGGCCTCGTGTAAATCGCTCGATATTCGAACGGCCGCCATTCGCCCATCCCCCCCCATCCATCCGATCCCGACCGTTTATTTACTCCCCCATCACCTCCTCCTCCTCTTCATCATCCCACGCATCGCCATGCAACTCCCCCACATTTTCTCTCTCTAAGGACACTCTCGCTTCTCTCTCCATCTCCATCTCTCTCTCCCTCTCCTCCTCCTTCTTGCATGGTCTGAGATTAATTCTGAGCCCTCCGTATCTCGGGCTCGTGGGCTCTGGGTGATCCGCGAGTGGGGTTGAAGAGGAGGCGCCAACAATCCGGAAGATGTCGCGGACTTGCTCGCAGTGCGGGAACAACGGGCATAACTCGCGGACCTGCGCGGACGGAGGCGGCGGCGGCGCCTGCGCCGCGGAGGGGACCGGCGGCGGCGGCATCATGCTGTTCGGGGTGCGACTGACGGCGGAGGGCTCGGCCTTCAGGAAGAGCGCCAGCATGAACAACCTCTCTCAGTACGAGCACGCCCCGGAGTCCTCCAACATCGTCGACGCAGGCTACGCCTCCGACGACGTCGTTCACCCCTCCGGTCGCAGCCGCGAGAAGAAGAGAGGTGATTGAACTGTATCCGTGTCGGCGGATTTTTATACGGTTTTTTTTAGTTAGGTGAACTGGGGGAGGGAGGGGGGGGGGGGGGGGTTCTTGGTCAGCTTTTGGGTGATTTGATTTAATCATGGGGGTTTGATTTATAGGAGTTCCATGGACGGAGGAAGAGCACAGGCTCTTCTTGTTGGGACTCCAGAAGGTGGGGAAGGGGGACTGGAGAGGGATCTCTAGGAACTTCGTGAAGACGCGGACGCCGACGCAGGTGGCGAGCCACGCCCAGAAGTACTTCCTCCGGCGGAGCAACCAGAACCGGCGCCGCCGCCGGTCCAGCCTCTTCGACATCACCACCGACTCGGTAAGCACAGCATCAATCGTTCGATGATCGACTTTTTTTCCTACAAATTCCAACTTTTTCGAAATAGCAAGAGCATCAATTGATGTCCCTGGTCCTTAACATGGGCATCTACACTCTGGGATGCTATTGCTAGCTGTTGAAGAACAACCCAAATCCACTAGTTCTTGCATCCCTGTCTGTGTGTTGTGCATGCCTATTAGGAAATGGAACTTGCTGGTAACAGCAAGAATCCATTGATTTTTTCCGGATTTTCTTTTCCATAAAAGGTAAAGCAATGCCATAACCTAAGTGGAATGACCAATCTTTCCTTAAGGGATTACAAAGCAATCGCAGGAAATATTTTTCAGGAGAAAAAACAGAGTATGGCGTCAACTTAGAATTGTTTTTCCCCTGAAAACTCAAACGTCAACTGAAAATCTGTTACAGTACTTTGGTGGTTCAAGTTCTTCAAAGGAGGAGGGTCATCAAGCGCACCAAGTACCAAGCTTCCCTCTTTCCTTGCCTCCGGCGGTTTTGCCCGGAACCAGCGAGAATCTGCTGGAAGGTCTGCGCCTAGGCAAAGAGGGCCACCAGTCGAAACCGACCCCGTCGAAGCCCATCCGTCCGGTTCCGATCCTCCCTATCCGTCCGTCCTCGAAGATGGCCGCCCTCGACCTCAACAAGGCGACTGTGACTCCGGAACCGGCGGAGCCTTGGCCGCTGTCTCTCAAGCTCGCCGCAGCGGTGGCAACGATGCCCTCCGACGACCAGCAGGCGGCGGCGGCGACGCCGCACTCGTCATCGACCAACAGCATCATCAGCGTCGCCTGAGGGAATCGATGTCCATAATCACCCAATGATTTGGCTGGCAATGCTGCTAAACGGTGGGGGGGGGGGGGGGGATCATCTTCTATAGCATAGATGAAAGTAGAGATGATTAGGGAAATCTAAAGGGTTAAGTCATTGTTAGATTTGTACAGATTATGTTGTGCATGAAGCTAGAGGGGGGAGGGGGGGACAGAAGATGCGGTGTCGTTTTCGTGGTGTCCAGTTGGTCCGGGTTGGCTGTTTTTGTGGGGTGAATGGGAGAGGACCAGGTACCTCTCTGGCTATTGGTCCGGCTTGCTTTGGGAAACCTCAACCTTAGGAAAAATGAAAAGTATGTAGTCCGTGAATATTCTTGTCTATATGTCTCTGTTCTTTTCTCTCTTTCTTTCTTTTTATTGAAGTATTTCTGGGTGTACAATACGTTGCTATATACGGTGCATTTGCATGGTCTTGCTTCCATGATCGCATTCGAAATCTCCCATGGTTTGTTTCTACTTCTTTGGATCTTTTTAGGGTTCCGATTGACTCCATGAATAGGGTTATGCGAGCACTGGTCCGGTTCGTCGAAGGGAAAGAGGAGATGTCTCGAAGGATTGGAAAGAAAAGGATGAAGAAGGGGTTGTTTGTATCATGTGGATGTGAATGTGCAACTTGTGGAGAAGCAAATAAAACGAGAGGAGGATATTATTCATTGGAAATCTTTTAAATTCTGTGCCGGAAATTCGATGAATCTCTAATGCTTATCATAGGTGCGTAGGAAGAAATAAGTCAAGGCTAGGCGACGACGGCTTGAGGATGTGTAATACCCCGGGTCTATATTGTGTAATATTGTCCACTTTGGGCCTATTGACCCTCACAACTTTAAAACGCATTACACAGATATAGAACCTTAAGCCTTATAAGTTAGCCCGAACTTCCCCCCAGGCGATGTGGGACAAAAGAAGTACCCCACTTTCCTGCGCACGTCCGGGGTAGTGGTGCGGACGCACCGCCATCCCTCCACCCTGTGCTCCGCCGCTGGGCTTGGGCCGTCACTAATGCACCTAAGGGGGACCGGCGGACCCGTTATGCGACTAGACGAATCGGCGGATTTGAAGTCAACGATATCAAATTGAGCTCAAATTTGGTCGGCTGAAGCGAAACGGCGTGCTGATCAATACTCACCGCCTTTGGTTGTGACTAACGATGGATTTTCGCGATTCGAGATTGTTTAGATGGGTTTTTCTTTTTTTTAGTATTTTTTATGGGTTAATTTAGTAAAGGGTAGTTTCGTAATTTTACGTTTTGATGTTTCCTAATCCTAGTAGGGCTTGGTTTGGGGTTATATAAACTTGTTTTAGGGTTTCTTTTCAGCAGATTTGGATATTTTTGATTTGATAATCATATTTGGAGGACGAATTGTTCTTATGTCGAATTTTCTTGTTCAGTCAATTTTTCTATCGCGTTTCGGCATCAATTGGTATCAGAGCACAGGTTGCTTGAATCAATGGCTGAACAGAATCGCGGTTGTGGACGGCGGGGGGTTCGTGGTGGCCGGAGGCGTGGAGGCGTTCCTGAAGCAGACGATCAACCGCGTCTAAGAGATTTGCGAGACGTAGAAATTGAAGAGCAGAGAAGACGAATCCAGGATTTGGAGCGACAACTTGCGAAGGCGAGGTTGGGCGTTCAATCCGAAGAAGAAGCAGAATCTGAGGATCCATCCGATGATGAAGAGGAGGACGTAAACCCTTTTGGGGTTATGAACCAGGGGCGAAATCGAGGAGTACGACCCGGAAATCAGCGCTCTTCTTAAAATTTCGGAATGAAGATCGAGATTCCCGAATTTAATGGTAAGGCTCATCCTGATGAGTTTATTGATTGGTTGCATACGGTAGAACGGATTTTTGATCTTAAAGACCTAACTGAGGGGCAAAAAGTGAAGTTAGTGGCTATTAGGCTGCGAAACATGCTTCGATTTGGTGGGAACACGTAAAAAAGCAACGCGCTAGAGAGGGCAAGCCGAAGGTGGATTGCTGGGAGAAGATGAAAAAGTTATTGCAGAAAAGTTTTTTGCCTACCAATTATAGGCAAGAGACGTTTATCGAATATCATAACGTCAAGCAAGATGATAAAACAGTTGAGGAATTCACAGAAGAATTTGATCGCTTGCGGATGCGTTGTGATGTGGCAGAGGAAGACGAGCAGACGATTGCACGATATCTGGCAGGGCTGCGATATGAGATCTTTGATGTTGTCCAATTGCAGCAGTATTGGACATATGAGGATGTGTGCAGACTAGCCCTAAAGGTGGAGGGACCGTTTAAAAGAAAAGGCAGTAAGTCCAAGTGGTCTAGCAGCGGTTCTAAGTGGACAGGCAGCAGTTCCAAGTGGTCAGATAAAGAGTCTCGGGGGAAAGCAGGGAGTTCTTCAGCTCCGGCAGCAATTAAGGGCGCTGGTTCAAAATCTGCAACAAAAGAAGAGCAGGGTAGTGCTGGATCTAGCAGGGGAGGAGCTGCAAGCAAGCAATGTTTTAAGTGTCAAGGACTCGGGCATTTTGCTGCTGATTGTCCGAACCGACAGTTTGTGACACTTGTAGATAATCCAACTTTTAATGAAGACCCAGCTTATGATGAATTTGAAGGCGAGCAAGCAGATGCAGATCCAGATCCGGAGGACATTGTCTATGCCGATTCTGGTGAGTCTTTAGTCGTGCGTCGGGTTTTAAATATTGCTGAGGTAGATGATGAATCGTGGCTCATGCATAATATATTTCATACTAAGTGCACTAGTAGGGGAAAGGTGTGCAGTATGATCATTGATGGAGGAAGTTGCGAGAATGTGGTATCCACGACTATGGTGGAAAAGTTGGGGTTGAAAACAGAAGATCATCCTCAACCATACAAGCTGTCGTGGCTTAGAAAAGGGAACGAGGTAAAAGTGAGCAAGAGGTGTTTAGTGCAGTTCTCGATTGGGAAGAAATATACTGATGAAGTGTGGGGTGACGTAGTTCCAATGGATGCTTGTCATATTCTGTTGGGGAGGCCTTGGCAGTTTGATAGGAAAACACAGCATGATGGATTCAAAAATACGTACACCTTCAAGAAGGATGGTCGGACCATTACTTTGGATCCTTCAGATTTGAGAAAAGAAGGGAAAAGTAATCTGCTTTCCAAATCAGAGTTCCAGGAGGAGGCGGTGAATGCCCCAGAGCTTTTTGCTGTCGTAGTCGTGGAGCAGAATCTTGATAGTCCATAAATTTCAACTCAAGTTCTGCCTATACTTGAGGAGTTTGCTGATGTCGTACCAGAGGAATTGCCACCTGGATTGCCACCCATGAGGGACATTCAGCATTGTATAGATCTCGTTCCAGGAGCTACTATTCCTAATAAGGCAGCTTACAGAATGAATCCTAAGGAGCATGAGGAGATGCAGAGGCAAGTGAAGGAACTATTAGAAAAAGGTGCAATTCGAGAGAGCATGAGCCCTTGTGCAATGCCAGCTTTGTTGGTTCCTAAGAAGGAGGGTCGTGGAGAATGTGCGTGGACAGCAGAGCTGTTAACAAGATCACGATCAGGTATCGCTTTCCTATTCCGAGGTTTGATGATTTAATTGATCAACTGCATGGAGCGACTATTTTTTCGAAGATAGACTTGAGGAGTGGATATCATCAGATTAGGGTGCGTCCTGGAGATGAGTGGAAGACCGCTTTTAAAACTCGAGATGGTTTGTATGAGTGGATGGTGATGCCTTTCGGGTTGTCTAACGCACCGAGCACCTTTATGAGATTGATGAATCAGGTGTTTCGTCCTTTTATTGGCCAGTTTGTCGTCGTATATTTCGATGATATTTTGGTTTATAGTGTATTGACTGATCAACACTTGCAGCATTTGAGAATGGTGTTCGAGACATTGAGGGAACAGAAATTATATGCTAATACCAAGAAGTGACACTTCTTGGTGATCGTGTGACCTTTTTGGGCTATATAGTAACTAAGGAAGGCATTCATATGGACCCAGCTAAGGTTGAGGCTATTACAAATTGGGAGATTCCGAAAAATATTCATGAGGTACGTAGCTTTCATGGGCGTGCGTCTTTTTATCGGAGATTTATTCGGGATTTCAGTACTATTATTGCACCTCTGACGGATTGTCTGAAAGGAAGTAAATTTGTGTGGACTAAGGAGGCAGAAGCTGCCTTTCAATTATTAAAGAAGAAGGTGACTGAAGCACCTGTTCTCGTGCTTCCTGATTTTAATGAGATTTTTTAGGTGCATTGTGATGCTTCAGGTGTTGATATTGGGGGTGTCCTAAGTCAAAAATGTAAACCTGTGGCATTTTTTAGTGAGAAGTTGAACGAGGCGAAAAGGAAATATTCAACTTATGATAAAGAATTTTATGCTATTGTGAGGAGTTTGGAGCATTGGAGGCACTACCTTATTTCGAAAGAGTTTATCTTATTTTCTGATCATGAAGCCTTGAAATATATCAATGGGCAGCACAAATTGAATGCAAGGCATGCAAAGTGGGTGGAGTTCCTTCAAGTTTTCAGTTTTTCCATCAAGCATAAGGCAGGAGTACTAAATAATGTGGCAGATGCATTGAGCAGAAAACACTCTTTGTTGTCTACAATGCAGGTAAAAGTTCTAGGCTTTGACACTTTTAAAGATTTATATGTTGATGATCCTCATTTTAGGGATATCTGGAGGAAGAGCAAAACGGAGCCTTTTCAGCAATTTCAGATCGTGAAAGGTTACCTATTTAAAGGTAACAGATTGTGCATTCCTCAATGTTCTTTGAGGGAATCTATTATTATTGAGGGACATGCGGGCGGTTTAGCTGGGCACTTTGGCGTGGATAAGACGAAGGCCTTGTTGAGTGAACACTTTTATTGGCCTCGAATGGAGCGTGACGTGACACGTTTTATAGAGAGGTGCAGGGTATGTCATGTGGCAAAGACCAAGAGTACTAATGCAGGATTGTATATGCCTCTACCTGTTCCCGTTGCGCCGTGGGAGGATGTCAGTCTTGACTTTGTCTTGGGTTTACCAAGAACGCAACGGAGTAAGGATTCAATAATAGTGGTTGTTGATAGATTCTCGAAGATGGCCCACTTTGTCCCATGTAGCAAGTCCTATGATGCTTCACAGGTTGCTCGATTATTTCTGCGGGAAATTGTTAAGCTGCATGGAATTCCTAAGTCCATTATCTCAGATCGTGATGTGAAGTTCGTGAGTCACTTCTGGCGCACTCTTTGGAGGTACATGGGTACAAGTTTGAAGTTTAGTTCATCTCATCATCCTCAGATTGATGGTCAAACAGAAGTTGTCAATCGAAGCTTAGGGAATTTGCTGCGGAGTTTGATTGGAGATAATTCGCGACAGTGGGACTTGGCATTGCCTCAGGCGGAATTTGCATATAACAGGTCAGAGAACCGAACTACTGGCAAGACTCCTTTTGAAGTGGTTTATGGGCGTTATCCAATTACTCCCTTAGATCTCACACCGATACCAGTTCTCAAGCAATTTAGTTCGGAAGCTGAAGAACATGCAAAGCATATCAAAGAGCTGCATTCCCAGGTCCATAATCAGATCAACAGGCAGAACATGAAGTATAAGCAACGCGTGGATATGCGTAGGAAAAGAGTTGTCTTCAAGGAAGGTGATCTAGTTTGGATTCACCTTAGGAAGGAACGATTTCCAGCGGGTAGGTTTGGCAAGCTTCAGCCTAGAGCTGATGGACCTTTCAGAGTTTTGGAGCGAATTAGTGACAATGTTTACAAGATCGAATTGCCGGGTAAGTATAATGTATCCAGAACTTTTAATGTAGCAGATTTGTCACCTTACTACCCTGAAGAGGAAGAAGATCCTGAGGAGATTGACGACAACAATGAAGGCGAAGCAGATTCGAGGACGAATCTTTCTCTAGCAGGGGAGGATGATGCACCTAAGGGGGACCGGCAGACCCGTTATGCGACTAGATGAATCGGCGGGTTTGAAGTCAACGATATCAGATTGAGCTCAAATTTGGTCGGCTGAAGCGAAACGGCGTGCTGATCAATACTCACCGCCTTTGGCCGTGACTAACGATGGATTTTCGCGATTCAAGATTGTTTAGATGGGTTTTTCTTTTTTTTAGTATTTTTTATGGGTTAATTTAGTAAAGGGTAGTTTCGTAATTTTACGTTTTGATGTTTCCTAATCCTAGTAGGGCTTGGTTTGGGGTTATATAAACTTGTTTTAGGGTTTCTTTTCAGCAGACTTGGATATTTTTTATTTGATAATCATATTTGGAGGACGAATTGTTCTTCTGTCGAATTTTCTTGTTCAATCAATTTTTCTATCGCGTTTCGGCATCAGTCACACTCTCCACCTCTTACAAGCACAACGCCCTCGCTGTGGGTCCACACGCAGTCGGGAGTCGGCTCTGATACCACCTGTAACACCCCGGATCTACACCGTGTAATATTGTCCGTTTTAAATCCACTGACCCTCACGGCTTTAAAACGCGTTACACAGATATAGAACCCAAAGCTTTATAAGTTAGCCCGGAACTTCTCCTTAGGCGATGTGGGACAAGAAAGGTACCCCACTTCCGTGCGCATGCCTGGGCTAGTGGCGCGGACGTACCGCCATCTCTCCACCCCGCACTCGCCGCTTGGCTTGGGCCGTCACAGGATGTATGCCCAACACGGACGTGATGGAAGTGACATGACCGGCAACGCCATCGATGGAACAACAAATGAATATGGATATATGCCGAACGCGGATAGAAATTACGTATGAAAGATTAGAAAAGCGGGGCCTCTTATGCCCACGCAAAGCACGAAACGTGTGAGAAGTCTCCTCATATGCAATTTATTAATGGATTCTCATGCAAAAGGATGGCCTATATCTATTCAAGTGGGCTTGTAGTGGGATTAGTTCGCCAAAGTCTAGGTTCTCTAAAAGAATGTGATTTATTTGGGGAATAAATGAATCGTTACTTCTTGATCAAAGTCAAGATTGTAAAATTTTTTAAGGATAACGTGGTCATTAACATCTTTAATTGTATCGAAAACCAAAATGCATATGTGCTGGTTTGCAAGTCATTACATCCCACTATCATTGAACTAATTCGGAAAAAAACGAATGGAATTTAACTAACCATGTAATCTAACCTTAAAATTTCTCGAAAAACATATAATCATTAGTTCGCGCCGTGTATCGATTTATATATAATTGGGTATAATAACCAATAAATGTAACTCACCCCTCAAAAGAATATCCGTTTTTTTTCCATATCAATCACGGGTATATAGTTCCTTTTTATTAATTTCTTCGAATTTTTTTAAATAAGGGTCCTCGGTATCATCACGTAGAAAAGTGTATTCCCACTATGCTTTAGTTTTTAGACTTGAAAGCAGAAAAGTGTGGCTAACCAAGAAAGTCAAGGTCAAACATTTCAGCTCCAACGAAAACGGGGCCCAGTGAACAGAAACCGATCCCTTTCTTGGCTGAATTTTTGCTTTCTAAAAATGGTCGATAGTTTGCCACAATAAAAGACTTCATTGCATTTTCTACAAAAATGATCAGTGTAATTCAAAGGTTCGGTAAGATTTAGGACTTCAAGTGTACCTTCTTTTATTTATTTATTAAGGATTTGTTAAACAATGCGTCCGAAACACTTGCTAACAAACTGAGTATAATTCGCTATCTTTAATCTATCGATTGTTCTCAAGTTATGCGTAATCAACACCTTGAAAATTGAACCGTTCCTTATTTAGTATGCTTAACAAGTATTCTAAAGGCACTTGTTAACATGACCAATTTACTAAGTTTAACAAGATAATGCCGTAGTTTGCCCTTTTTTTAAAGAAGCTCGTTCTTTTATCATCATAAGGTATAGGCAGGAACCTTGAGGGCCGGCGTAGTTAGCCGGGCGTCGCGACAGTTCCGGCTTCAAAATTGAAGGTTTCCCATTAAACTCCCACGAACTATGCTCGAAGGAAACGTTCTGCGTTAGGGGCACCCCATTGGGAGTGCTAAAAAAGGCCCGGTATCCCAAAAACTTGGACCACTCAATTGATCGGAACTAGTTTTTTGGGGCTAAAATTGGCCAAGTTGAGCTACCCGGCCTGACGGTTTCTTTCTCTTCGAGTCGGTCATGGCCGAACAAATTAGAACGAGTTAACCCTAATTTGTAAGCTCTCGCTCTCCGTTCTAAGTCATTATCTCTACCTCTGGCTCTCTGACTCACCACCACTAATTAGCCTCGCCGTCTTTGCCTTACATCTCTATCCAACTTTCGAAATCTCTTATTTTGCTCATGATGAAACTCGTCCGCCACGTTAGATTTGGAGGTCCAACAACACATTTGATCTGGCTAGCTCGGTGGAAAATGCCATCAAATTTTAGGCTCCGCTTGTTTTGTGAAGAGCGAACAATTTGGAAAGCTCTTTTTTTCCTAAACACGATCGATTGTATCTCTTAAAAAGAAGAATAAACGACAATATCCTTATCGTCCACAAAAAAATCTAGACATAAATAGCCATTGGTAATCAAAACATTTATTATCGGACTAATTATTTCAAGCGATAGAAGCGATCAAATTTAGAAAAATATTTTTGAAATCATTCATTTTTTGCGAAGCAACCGGAGCTCTCGAACCCCAATGCGCAGAAGAGACGTTGAGAATTTCGAGTGCTGTTCCCTTCGACCCATGGACAGGCCCATCGCCATTTCCCTTGGGCCAAAGAATGGGCCTTGTTACTAAATCGGGCCGAGCCCGGTGATGGTCCAATAAGCCCCGACCGAACAATGGGAATTACTGCAAAGGGAGAGTTTCCCAGAATGGGATGAGATTTAGTACAAAACCCAACTGAGATTAGATTAAATTGAGGATATTGATTTAGTAATGGAACCTCGTTAATGCACAAAACCCTTTTCTATATATCCATACATACATATATATATATATATGTATGTATAATTGCCTCCCGAGCGTGCCATCTGGGATTGGATATTGCTAGAATGACTCTCTCCTAGTTTTAGAAAAAAAAATTATTCTAGTGTTTTCTTCACATCTGTAAGAATTAACCGTCCCATACTCCCGATTTAGAGTTTTATATGTCGGGCGAACTCAAAGAAATAACTTTGTATCATGTCTTTATATAGATAGGATAACTGGTTCTTACTTTTATTCCCCTTTATCATTACGTGCGCTCTTTGTATTCCCGATACATAAAAAAATTTACCAAAAAAGTCATAAACCTATTGTATTGACAACGATTCAATTCATCCGACCAATTTAGATCGGAAATTGCTGACTTGGACGCTAGCGGTTCTACGTGGCACGGCCGGCACTGATGTGGACAAGTTTATAATTTTTAAATATTTTTCAAATTTTTTCTCTTTTTTTTTTCCTTTTTCTTTACCCTCTTGACCGTGCGAGGTCACTGGTCAGCCATCACTGGCCACAGGCCGGTCTGGGTGAGGGCTTCCAATCCCTTGCCAGCCACAGTGAGGGTGCCGAGCCATCTCCGGTCGCAAGCGAGGGCGTCGGGCCCTCGCCCAGCGCCGGTCGTGCCACTTATGGCCGTTGGCATTCAAATCAGCGATTTCGACTTAAATTGGTGAGATGGACTAAAGTGGTATTAATGTAGTAGGTTTACGACTTTTTTGTTGCTTCTTTTTCTTCTAAAAAGGGGAGTCCCATCTCCCCAGAGCGATCAGAATTGTCCCAACTTATTTCGAGGGGCAATCACAGGACTACCGCTCGACACGTACTTGTCTTGTCACGATCGTATTCTTCTGCGCACAAAACGAAATTATAATTAAGCAAAGGAGAGCATAAGATAAGTACGTAAACAAAACAAGAAAATAAAGAAAGACAAAGACAGTTAACGAAGAAATCAGAGCTTGGGTGTGGGGGGGGGGCAAGTCACACTTGTCCACCCAATCCACGGCGACAGACCAAAGTTTTCCTAATCTTTATTAATTTGTAATTATGGCAAAGTGAAGGCCCCCGACGGTCAAACCTTAGCAAAACGCTAATTACAAACTCAAGACTACTAATGTCAATTATTCCGTCGCCACTCGTAATCCTAATCCCCCCTTTTAACCCATAACCCCTCCAAAAAAAAGCCCCGAAAACGACACCGCATCCCCCCCTCCTTCTCCTCCTCCTCCTTCTTCATCCCCTTTTCGGCCCGTTTGGTTCGGCTTTTCAAATGCTATTTGGAGGAATGCAAATACCTTTAAGTGAAAGCCACTTGGGGAAATGCAAGTGGTGTTTGGTAAAAAATCATTTGAAAGCCATTTAGGGAAATGCAATTGTGTTTGGTAAATTCCTTTTTACAAATGGGCTTTGGGAGGTTTTTTTTTTTTTTTTTTTAAGTACCCTTCGCCGGCTCCGGCGAAGGGCTACGGCCGCCGGTAAGCCAGATCTGGTGCCGGCGGCCATCGCTCGAGGAGGCCTGAGGTCGCACGACCTTAGGCCGTCGCCGCCTGGGTTGCGCAACCGCCCAGGCGCCAGGCCGTCGCCGCTGGGTTGCGCGACCGCCCAGGCGCCCGGCCGTCGCCGGCCCAGGGTCGCGCGACCCAGGCGACGGCAGGCTGGGCGGTCGCGCGACCCTGGGCGGCCGTCGCTCGAGGTAGTGTGACCCAGGCGGCAACGGCCTGGGCGGTCGCCCGACCCCAGGTGGCCGTCGCCTGGGTCGGGCGACCTTGCCGGCCCCTCACCGGCCGCCCTAGCCGGCCATCCTAGCCCGCCACGCTTTGCTGAAGATTTTTTTTTTTTTTTGGAACAGTCAGCATTTGTGGAATGACGAAAGCCCAAAGCTGGTCCGGACCAGTTTTGGGCTTTCGTCATTCCAAATGCCAGCTTTCGGCTTTCCGGACTGGGAAAGCTGAACCAAACGGTTCAGCATTTTGGGAAGGGGCTTTCGGCCTCGAAAGACTCTTCTTCTCAAAGCTGAACCAAACGGGTTCGTCTTCTTCCCCCATCGATTTGGGTTTTTTTTTTTTTTTTTTTTGGGGGCCAAAAAACCTCTCCGACTTCCAAAAGCGAACTCCCAAAAAAAAAAAAAAAAACCGGAAAGAAAGAAAGAAAGTCAAGTAAAACGAAACTCGAGCGAAGCAAAACGACGACGACGACGATAAAAAAGAAAAAGAAAAAAAAAACCAGTCAAAAGTCGCATCTCCCTCATCCTTCAACTCTCTCTTTCTCCTCTCTCTCTCTCTCTCTATCTCTATCTCTGACTGGGTCAATGGCCGCTCATTCTCCACCACCACCCCCCCTCCTCCTCTTCCTCTTCCTCCTCCTCCTATCCTCCTCCCCTTAACCCCCCCCCCACCACCACTCCTCCTCCTCCCTCCTCCGATCCCAGACTAAACCCCCTCCTCCATGGCCGCCTCCTCCGCCGCCGTCGCGGCGGCCGTCCTCTGCATCCACTGGCTGCTGCTGCTGCTGCTGCTCGCCGCCGCCATCGAGGACGACGTGCTGTGCCTCGAGGGGGTGAAGAGCTCCCTCGCCGACCCCAAGGGCTCCATCGCCTCGTGGACCTTCGCCAACACCTCCGCCTCCCACATCTGCAACCTCGAGGGCGTGGCCTGCTGGAACCTCAACGAGAACCGCATCATCAGCATCCAGCTCACCGGGTTCGAGCTCTCCGGCGGCCTCCCCGAGTCGCTCAAGAACTGCCACAGCCTCCAGACGCTGGATCTCTCCCAGAACAAGCTCGACGGGCCCATCCCGCCCCAAATCTGCCAGTGGCTCCCCTACCTCGTCAAGCTCGATCTCTCCTCCAACTCCCTCTCCGGCCCGATCCCCAGCCAGATCGCCGACTGTAAGTTCTTGAACAACTTGATTCTGAGCGACAACAAGCTGTCCGGCCCCATTCCTTACGAGGTGGGTCGCCTGGACCGGTTGAAGCAGTTCTCCGTCCAGGGCAATCGTCTCTCCGGATCTATACCGTCGGTGCTGTCCAAATTCAGTTCCGACGATTTCTCCGGCAACGATGGTCTGTGCGGTAAGCCTCTTAAGTCGTGTGGGGGGCTGAGCAAGAAGAGCCTTGCTATAATTATCGCTGCGGGCGTTCTTGGAGCTGCGGGATCGCTGTTGCTAGGGTTTGGGCTCTGGTGGTGGTACTTTGGTGGAGCTAGTAGGAAGAAGAGAGGATATGGCGCTGCTGCTGATAAGGATGATAGTAGCTGGATTGAGTGGTTGAGAGCGTATAAGCTTGTTCAGGTGTCTTTGTTTCAGAAGCCCCTCGTGAAGGTCAAATTGGCCGATCTTCTTGCTGCTACTAACAGTTTTGATGCTCAGAGCATTGTGATTTCCACGAGAACAGGAGTTTCTTATAAGGCTGTGTTGGCCGATGGCTCGGCTCTCGCCGTGAAGAGGCTCAGCACCTGTTCGCTCGGCGAGAAGCAGTTCAAATCAGAGATGAACAGGTTGGGGCAGCTTAGGCATCCCAATTTGGTGCCTCTTTTGGGTTATTGTGTTGTCGTGGAAGAAAAGCTGTTGGTGTATAAGTACATGCCTGGTGGGACTCTGTTTTCCCATCTACACGTGAATGGTCATGGCATGACCGGTCAGTATAGCTCATTGGATTGGCCTACCAGGCTTAGAATAGGTGTGGGTGCCGCGAGAGGGCTCGCTTGGCTTCACCACGGGTGCCAGCCCCCGTATTTGCTCCAGAACATTAGCTCTCACGTGATTCTCCTCGATGACGATTTGGATGCGCGAATAACTGACTTTGGGTTGGCAAGACTAGTCAATCCTCGGGATTCGAATGACAGCTCATATCGCAATGGAGATTTGGGTGAGTTTGGTTATGTGGCTCCTGAGTACTCGAGCACTATGGTTGCCTCTCTAAAGGGCGATGTCTATGGTTTTGGAGTGGTACTCTTGGAATTGGCGACTGGCCAGAAGCCATTGGAAATCTGCAATGTGGAGCAAGTATTCAAGGGAAATCTGGTGGATTGGGTCAACCAGTTGACTAGCAGTGGTCGAAGCAAGGATGCAATCGATCGATCTATCTGTGGGAGAGCACACGATGACGAAATTTTGCAGTTTCTGAAAGTTGCTTGTTCTTGTGTGGTTTCTAGGCCTAAGGATAGGCCTTCCATGTATCAAGTATACGAGTCGCTGAGGATCATTGGTGAGAGACATGGTTTTTCAGAAGCAGATGACGAATTCCCGTTGATCTTCAAACAAGATTCTGACAATAAAGAGTAGCCTGAGAATCTCCGCATTTGGGTCTTTGCATCTTATGCTATGTTCTGAATGATGTCTTTTGCTGGTTTCTACTCCATGGGGCTATCCAGTTCTTCTGGCAATTGCTGGATAATTTATGTATCATACAAGAACCATCATCTGATGTAGCATTCTACATAGTTTGGGGAAGTAATGTTGTCAATCCGAAAAAGGTACTTCCTGTTCTTTGGGTGCCCTGTTGTTCATTCACTAGGTACTTACCGGTATATTTTCGAAATGATGCCCTCTTTAGTGTCTACTAAGCTTATATTTGTTTGACCATATTGCAATTCATGCTTCTTCTCTAGCACGGAGTTCTTTCGTCCATTAACTTCCTTTCGCGAACATGGAATTTCAGTCTACTTCAGATCAGTGGAGCAGGTTTCAGTACATCGCAATGTACTTCTGAGTCTGAGGTCTTGGAGATTCCTAATCGAATCTGATGTCGTCTAGGATTTTCATGAGAATCATTTACTGGTAGATCTTTTGTTCCTCCTGCCCAGAGAATCAATGGCTTTAATTGCAACCTTACTTAGAAGTACTTTATGTTTTGGAAACCATTCAATGCAAGCTAGAGGGAAGGTTCTTCGTTGCATTCATTACTGTGGGGGAAGAAAATTCTCTGGAAGCACCCTTTATCATGACTGATGTTCGTCTTAGCTGTGAAGGATACGCCGGGACCACATATATGGCAATGAGAGTTAGCTATGGGAATTTTTGTGTTTAACCAATCAGTGAATAGACATGGCATCACTGCTTGGCATATCCCATTGATGGCACTGTCACAGCATAAAACTTCCTTCCATTAGACTGCATATCTCCCTTCGTTTTATTTTTTGGTCCAAAATCTCCCTTCGTTTTATCTTTTGGTCGCAAATCTCCCTTCGTTTGAACTTGCTTGTATGTTGCCTTTGGATAAAAGTCATGACTAAGAAGCGTGCAAACTAATGGAAGTTTTTGCCGCGTTAATGAGCGATCCACTAATTTGTGGAGGCTTATTAGTTAAAGCAAGAGGGAACCTTAAAGGAATAGTAGTTAAGTGCATAATTAACCAAAGAGGATGGAACGTTGACCGGCTTGCCAAGGAAGGAGAAGAGTGGGGAATATCGACAGTTTAAAGAAAGTCCATCAGCTTTTTGAATGATTTGATAGTAGAAGTTAATGGCCGGGTCATTATGTCGAGGTTTTTTGCGGAAACTCCCCGCTTTACTACTTTGCTAGGACGGAAGCTTGCTTTTGCGTTTGTTAATCATTGTTCTCCAAGTCCCAGTTATGCCTGTAACGCTGTTGTCTTTTCTTGAAATGATTGTCCTTTTGAGGTTTCAATAATTTTTGAAGAGCAATCAGAGTGAATTTTTCGATCCTTGTCAAAGTTTCGTAGAGTTTGGTTCAAGAATGCCTTGGACACTTCTTAAGTAAGCCAATGGGTCTATTGCGGTCTCCAATTCATTAATCGAATGTTTTCTTAGTTACTTATTTATCTTGATGACCATATTAAGCGCACTCATTGGAGAAACTGTCGTGTACTAGTCTGTCCAATCAAATTGACAACAGTAAAAGTCTTGGGTCACGGTTTGAACTCACTATATAGCAGACAAAATTCATCCATTTTATATTATAAATAGTTTCGATTGAAGTCTGTTTATTTCAGTGGTGACAACTGACAAGAAATCTGTTTCTAGTGTGAGTGTCCACCTCAATCATTCACTAGCAAAGGTTTCATTTTATTATTTCTAATGAGGTTATCAAGATTGACTATTCTTCCTCAGCTAACCCAAAGATTGGGAAGATTGCCCTGAATTCATGATTCTGTATGGAGGAGCAACCCGCATCTAAGACTCCGACAAGCATCTCGTCGCGAGGCTCATTTTGAGTTGTTGGTCATAGGGCACGGTCTTCGAGCTCATCTCACGTAAAAATTGGAGTCTTAAGACTAAACTAGCCCCCAAAGAATCAATCCTTGAACAATTTCAGATTGAACTTTCCTTTCGATGTGAATATAGTACCCCTCCTCGCCCCCTCTTTCGTAAATAGAAAAGCCTCACTATCATCCATGTGGATCCGCTTCAACAAAAGTTAAGCAATCATCGATATTCATTCGACCTTTTCATTTGGGTTGAACTGAAGATGGGGGACGATTGTACCTAAAATCTCATCTATGAATACCATGAGTTCTCATTTTGTAAGTACAATAAAAAGAGATTTTGGCATCAATTCTAAATCATCCATAGAACTTTTGCCTGATTCACCTCAAGGTCTTAGCCCCATTCGGTGATAAAGGTGCACTTTTCCATTCTGGAGTATGCAATATTTAATCTTTAATGACTTTTGCCCCTTTTACTACAAAAAGAACAAAAAAAGAATTTAGTGGTGACTAAATTCGAATACCTTGACGAAAATGTTGCACTGCTTCTGTCCTCCAAGAATTCTAGATTTTTCTAGGCCACTCCTTAAGTATCTGAATATTTTCTTGTAAGATATTTTAAGTAGAAATGTATGGCTAATAGATTGACCACATCTAGTATTTTCTTGATTTTCTAGACCGCTTCTAATATGTCTAGATATTTTCTTGTAAGATATTTTTAAGTAGAAATGTGTGGCTAATAGATTGGCCACATCTAGTATTTTCTAGAAATATCTAGGAAGTAATTACTCCTCCTTGTTAGGCCTATAAATAGTCGAGAAGCACATCCATTTGGGTGTGTGCTTGGCACTCATGTAAGTGTGTGTGAGCGTGCGCTTGGCTCCTAAGTATTTGCGTGTGTAAGAATTTCTCCCAACTGATAGTATAGATAGTGCCTCTATTAAAATGAGTGTTTTCTTTAAGTGAGCTTTGTGCCTTTCTCAATAAGTGGTCAGAGCCACATTTCCGCACTCAGCAAGTGGTATTAGAGCAGGCGGTTGGGGGCCTTGAACCTAGCGATAAGGAGTCGTGTTACGTGAAGAAGGTGGTTCGGGGCCATTGTACATGAGTAGGCAGTTAGGGATCAGCGTATACAGAGTTCAGCTAGTGCACAGTCAGGGATTGTGATATGTTGATTTGGGATCAAGCCTACTTGGTATAGTGCCAAGAATTATAACCAAGTCAAGATGGCGGACATTTCGAGTTCGGTTAGCAGCATCAAGAAGCTCAACAACTTCGATCATAATAATTGCAGTACCCACATGTAGTTTCACCTACTGGGTCGAGATTTGTGTGATATTGTTGGTGGCAACAACACCACACCACCCACGTATGCAGAAGAGTTGAGGAAGTGGAAGATAAAGGCTAGTAAGGTTCTTTATCTTCTTGCTATCACCGTAGAAGATGAGTTGTTACAACATATCAAGAGCGCAAAGATCTTGAAGGAGGCATGGGACACTTTGGCAACGTTATTCACGAGGACGAACGATGCCAAACTACAAGGTTAGGTTAGGAAATGAGTTACCATTGGTGTTGAATAAGTTATGAATGTGCGTCAATATTTCTCCAAAGTTAAATACCTTTTGTGAAGAACTTCCAAATATTAGATCCTTAGAATGGCATTTCAGAGACTAGGATGAGAAGAATTATCATTCACGGGTTATGGCCAGAGGTATTGTTATAGCCACCTATGGATGGGCTAAAGTGTTAGTGGTCTGCCCTAAAAATCAATCAAGGTTAATACTCTAATATTAGTTGTAGATTAGGTTATGTCGGAAAACCGATCTTCACTATACTTAGGTAGTCATAATGTCTTGCTAGAGACCGCTTATGATTTGTGGGCTAAAAGAGTTTTGGGCACACTGCTAATGTTTAGTGAATCTACAGGGTCGCACACAATAGCGAACGGACTTAATATTGTCTGTGCGCCTTGATCTACTTAAGAAGTAGATTTTAATTTATTCTCCTATTTAAATTATCTATGCGGTCGTGCGCGTTATGAGATAACGATTAAACGTACGATTGAAAGTGGACGGTTTGGCGGGCCTAAATAGCCCGGCCCACTTCTTTTAATTCCGCTAGATAATGAGGCTGTATAAATAGATAGAGAATCGTTCTCTGTCTAGGGTTTTTTCGATAGAGTATCGAAAATCAAAAGGCGTTCAAGAAAAAGGAACTTCAAGATCTTTCGCTAGCACGTGCATCGTTGGAGAATTCCGTTCGTGTGTGTGGATACCGGTAGAGGCGCAACACTTGGGGCGCTCATCCAGACACAATCATTTGCTGATTTATCTTCGATCTGCAAAAGGTACGTATCGAAATTCCTTTTCGATTTCAATATACATATGGATCCTGTCTAGGGTTCTATATTCCGCTGCGTTGTTTTTCGTTGATGAACCCTTCATAAAGACCTAACTCGGACTGAGTTGGAAAATATATTGGCCCACCAAGAGGCTTTTGACAGGCAGGTGTTTAAGGTCTCATTTAAGGATGATAAAAGTCTCAATTAAGGCTTTTGACCCAACTCCTGTATCTTGTGAATGGGTTTACAAACTTAAAACTTGATCAAATGGGTCTATAGAAATATATAAGGTGTGTTTAGTTGCTCAAGGATTCTTTTGAAAGTACGAGTTAAAGATGAAACCTTTAACCCACAGGCAAAGGTTATTACAGTTCGAGTCTTATTAGTACTTGTAGCAAGCAAGTCATGAAAGTCGTGGCAAATGGATATGAAAAAAGTATTTTTACATGGAGAGTTGGATCATAATATATATATGGAATAGCTGAATGGTTTCAAGAGTGAGATTCATCTAGGCTATGCTTGTAAATTAAAGAAAGTGCTTTATGGCTTAAACTAGCCCCAAGAGTGGGGATTAGAAAATTGCAGAATTCTTGATGCAAAGTGACCACTTAGTAGTTATAGCAAACTCGAGCTTGTTTGTGAAGGCGGAAGACGGAAAGCTTGTAGCAACACTGATCTATGTGGATGATCTAATCATTACCGGAGATGGTGTAAAGGAGATATGTCAAATAAGAGCCAACCTCTTAGTTTGATTTTAGATGAAGGAGCTTGGAGAACTGAAAAACTCTGGGACTCGAGTTTAAGCAAAATAAGGACATGTCAACAGAATTATGCACGTGATCTGCCATAAAAGTTTGGACTGCTTAATTGCAAGCTGGTATCTACGCCTATGGATGGAATATAAAGCTATGTGCAGTCGAAGGACGAGAATTGGAAAATTCAGCTATGTACATGCAATTAATGGGTAGTTTTATCTATCTAAGGATAACACAGTGTGGCATTATCTTCACGGTAGGAGTAGCAAGCCGGTTGATGGAGAGACCACGAAAGCCTCACTTGGGTGCAGTCAGACAAATACTAAGGTTTGTAAAGGGTACATTTAATCTTGGGCTCTTGTATAAGAAAGAAGAATCGTGTGAGGTAGTAGGCATTGCAATGCTAACTTCCTAGAGATCATGACGCAAAGCAATCAACTACCGGATGTCACAGTGTAGTAAAAGATAGCCAAGTTTGTCATTGTCTATAGCAGAAGCTAAGTTTAGAGCAACGAGAATAGCAGCTCAAGAGAGTACATGACTAGTATATTTGATGGAGGATCTTCATCAACTGCTAGACTACTCGACACAGCTGTACTCTGATAATCTATTACCCCTAAGCTTGGTAGAGAATCTAATTTTTCATGCAAAGACTAAGCATGTAGAAGTATACCATCACTTCTTGCAAGAAAAAAAGTACTACTAGGTGAGATAGAGCTGGAGTACGCCAAAACAAGTGATCAAGCTACAAATATCTTCAGAAGGGGAATTGGAACAACAAAGTCTGAAGAATTTCAAAAGCAACTTGGCATGGTTGCTAGATCCGCATTGACAGAAGAGTAATCAGTGAGGGGGAGTATTGAAGAAAATGTTGCATCTCCTCTCTTATCCAAGAATTCTAGATTTTTCAAGGCTATTCCTTAAATATCTAGATATTTTCTCGTAAAATATTTTACATAGGAATATGTGGATGATAGATAGACCTTATCTAGTATCCTCTAGATTTTCCTAGGCTACTTCTTAAATATTTAAATATTTTCTTGTAAGATATTTTGAAGTAGAAATGTGTGGCTAATGGATTGGCCACATCTCTCTAGCTCTGAAAATGTTTAGAAGGTAATAATAGTCGAGAAGTGCTCACATATGGGTGTGTGCTGGGCACCCATGTAAGTGTGTCTGTGTGTGTGCTTGGCTCCTAAGTGTTTGTGTGTGTAAAAGTTCTCCCAACCAATATTGCGGAAAGTGCCTCTAATAAAGAGAGTGTTTTCTTTAAATGAGCTTTGTGCCTTTCTCAACAAGTAATATAGAGTGGTACAAATAGTTAGAATTGTGTCAAAGCAAAGTATAGGGACCAAAAAAAACTTCCAAAATTACAATTACGACGAGTATAACTTTTCCTTGTTTTGCCTAGCCTTGACAAGCCCCTTTCTAAGCGTCCAAGACTAAAATTATTCACAAAAAGTTACAGTGAAGAAAGTAAAAACTCAAATTTAAAAAGCACTAACATGACACAAGATAGAAAAGGCAGAGACTCCATATGATTCACATCTAACCAGCAAGTAGTGCCTCTCTCACCCAACAACTACATCTCTGGATATTTGTACTCCCTTGCCTTTTTGTCTTCCTGGCGAGTCAGAGTGAAGATGGTGTCCAGATAAGAAAGTGGATAACATAAGCTGTCGTCCTTCCCCTTCTCTGCATCAGCACATGCTCTTCTGGGGCCACATCCAAATATCAATGCCCAAAGCAACAGAGACCAAGTGCGTTCCCAAATCCGGAAAACACCGCCAAGATCTATGGACGGGGGTCCTCACCCAATCCATTCATTCTGAATTTTGACTTACTACCGAAATGCCATGTGCTCAATAATGCTTCAATTGAATTATCGTTCATCTGTAAGAGAAAGTCCAAATGCAATAGAATTTTCTCAAGTTCTCTGCCTGTAGTCTTATACTGGTCGCCTCAGAGCTAAGCGGTGCTCAATGCTTGTCTGTTAGCCAATTGATCACGGAGGCACCGTCGCGAGAAGCTTCGTATAGCCAGGGCAGAACTGGCTCAAATGGCTCTTTAGGAAGACCGGAGACAACAATCTTGAGCCTCACCAGTTTAAAGAGATTCAGAGCGCTGACTTAGCGTAGGTCGGAACTTACAGGGCAAGGAATTTCATTACTTTAGAACTTGGTGACTTCTAAAACTCAGCACCATATGACGCTTAATAATCGAAGCTACCGTGCAAGCAAACTCCATTGCAGTAAATTCACAGATGACGTTTATCCTGCGAAAAGAAACCTAATGGACTTTACTTCGTGCATGAAGGAAGAAATGCTCCAAAAGAGTTCATAAACAGTGTTACAAACGAAGAACCAAAAACAATTTCCACTTTACGGCTCATCCACCACCCAAAACAAACTTTCGAGAACCTCGTGCCCACGATGCTCTCTATTCGAGTAAACTCATTACAGTTTGGTCTACTAAATTTGAAAATGGAAAACTTTCAACTGCTTCAAAAATTTTCTACTCGGATTGCAGAACAAGATAGACCATGTTATTGCCGCCCCCCCTTCTTTCGACGAATATACAGGACAAACAAGAACGCTGATGCCTTCCATCTTGCTCTTCAAGTTCCTTGATTTCAACAAGGCGGCAAGACAAGCTCCAAACAGAAGAATGGCATTGCTCATGACTCTGAAGTCTGATCTTAAAGATGAAATTCTTTTTCCATAAGACACATCAACAGCAAGATGGCGTCAAACCTGAATTACAAGCAGCAAGTGCAGTTCTTGAATCACAAGAAATAATCAGGAGTCTTGCGTGTTGTGTCCGGTTCAATTTGACGTGGTGCTGGGTCAAATTGAAGAAAATTCTGATCCATATTCTCTCCAATCTCAAGTATTGCAGCCATATTTCCACACCGATAACAATAATTGGGTGCACTAAATACAGTGACCACATTTTTTTCCTAGCAAGATGTGAATGAGCATAAAGAATGGGTTAGACATGAAATGGCAATATATGCAAATGGAAAAGAAAAGAGGAACTCCCTGTTCTAGTTGACAGACCTGACACCAATTGTATCCTTCCATGACAAGCTGATGGGCTCTCGATATCAGAGTGAGACCATTAGTGTGATTAAAATTAGCAGCAATGTCCTGACCAAAGGTATAACCAGCACCACGTGGAGATATTCCCCAGCCACAGCGGTCATCTGGATCAGACCACAAGAGGTCGCACATTGGTCCTTCATGAGGAACCTGCACGATGTACAATCAAATCAGGGCATGCAGTTCATCCAATGAATACTTATAATGCACTGGTCAGACTCAGATATGCTAATTTTGGGGAAAATGGTTGTCATGTCAACAAAATGGCATCAGAAAGGAAACAAATGGAAAGAAAAAGTTTATTTGATGTGTATACAATGTGACAAAATGACCTAGCATGAAGTAACTAAGCAAATGTTTTTGTGAGTTACATATTAAATAACTAGAAATTACATATGAACATGTTCTGAAATAGAAAAACTGAATTGTTTAGGTGATATCACATGATGTCAAGAGGTATGTCACCAAACAGACATTTTCTAAATCATGATAATCACCAG
The DNA here is from genome assembly GCF_021117445.2 of Syzygium oleosum. NCBI lineage: Eukaryota > Viridiplantae > Streptophyta > Magnoliopsida > Myrtales > Myrtaceae > Syzygium > Syzygium oleosum. Next base: position 11,814,097 of record NW_026607487.1, read on the forward strand.
TGAGAGCACTCATTTCATCTGGATAAGAAAATTGATATTCTAACCAGGGCACATCTCAATTTAGACATTGCTCAATCCCCTCTCTAAAGGCAAGTATATTAACTTTCAGAAACACTGAATTCATACTGTCAACAATATATCCACATCTCCTTTTGGATAGCATGTCATACAAAAAAATGTATATATAATGTTAAGCAATCCATACCTCTTGTATACGGTCCAAGGCTCGAATATTGTCTAGTGTATCCAAAGATGGTGATAGACCTCCATGCAAACAAAAGATCTAGAACATGAAAGTACTATAGTGAGTATATAACATGTAGGTAGCTCATGCAGTGAAGTGGAACATGTAACTACAAACCTGACTCTCAATAAGAGCAGTAAGTGGAAGATAATCAAACAAGTCGGTGAAATATTTCCAGACATTGGCATTTCCATACTTTCTCAAACATTCATCATAGAAACCATACCTGAAATTTATGAAATACTTACGTCAAGAGTAAAGCAGACCTTAAAAGCTTAACCATACTATGCATGTTCATGAATGTCACATGAGTGCCTCTACTGTGTGCATGCCAATCCATTTTGCTTAATTTTTTGGTTGAGAGAGAGAGAGAGAGAGAGAGAGAGAGAGAGAGAGAGAGAGAGAGGGAGATCCGAGATTTTCCACTCAGAAAAGATTATTCTATATTAGCATTTCAGCATTTTCATTTCTGAAACAAAGTTTTCATTGAACCCATTTTTGTGTGTGTGTTTGAGAGAGAGAGAGAGAGAGAGAGAGAGAGAGAGAGAGAGAGAGAGACAGACAGAGAGATCCAAGATTTTCCTCTCAGAAAAGATTATTCTATATTAGCATTTCAGCATTTTCATTTCTGAAACAAAGTTTTCATTGAACCCGTTTGTAAATAGTCCAAACTCCAGAGCGCCATCACTCGTGTAAGGCCAAATCACTCTTAAAACAAACTTCGATTCATATTCCAAGCACCATACCCTAGTTACCCTTCTTTTCAAGTTGCATAGAAGCAATATATTCCAAGTCTTCGAGCAGTTCATTCCTCATATGTCAATTTTCTTAGCTAATTATTCATCGATCCAAACAGCAAGCTGAATAGTCATTAGTTACACCAGTGGACAACAAACAGAATAACAATAGAGATAGAATAAGAGAGTTTTAGAGTTCAACTAGTACTCTGCTGGTTGTATAAGGATCAGATAATTTTATCACAAAGAATGCTAACACATATCTTAGATAGTCATGGATAAACAAAAAAAGGGAAGATACAGCGGCAAAGAGTGACTGAAATTGCTGGAGCAAAGAGTCTCACAATAAAATTAAAGACAATGTAAATCAGCACTTAAGTGGATATTAAGAATCAATGAAAACCAGTGGTCTCGTTATATAATATCCAAGAGAAATATCTTGCTACCATCTAGCACACCCATGTAATGGGTAGTATACTAAGGACAAACATTATTGTGCAAAATTTACATTGCTTTCGCACGATGTATGGTCTTTAAAAACTAAGAAAGTGCCTTACACTTGTGTTATTTGCCGACTTTCATGATTTCCCCTAAGGATAGTGATTCTATCTCTATAGCGAACTTTCAAAGCCACTAAAAGCGTAACAGTCTCCACCGAGTAGTACCCCCGATCTGCATTTATAAAATGACGAATACGGTTAGGTACTTTCTGTACGATCATCGACCACTATAAGTGGCATCAATTACAGGTGTCTCAAAGGGAAATGCTATTAGATATGGATAAAGCTGGACACCAAGGACACCATCCCATATAGGATACTCCCAGAGTTGTGATAATGACAATACGAACAAACGACGCAAAATGCTAACATGTGAACAAGTCCTATAAAAAATTACTATGCCAATAATATTCCTCAACAGCAAGTGAAGGCACTTCTTTGATTAACCCTATCACGTCGCTCAAAGCATCTACCCATGCGGCATACATTGCAAAGACAATTCTCCTTCCCACCGCATCAACTCCGGCTCTAAGTACTTTTAAGTTGCAATTGCTCAACTATGGATTCCAAACAGGTGAATCATGGCTGTAACTAGTAACTACAATAGTTTTAAGGTACTGAAGTGAGATCTCAAGTCAATAATTTTCAATATGCACTTGACCAAAAGACAAGTTCGTAACACAGCAACAACACCTATACCACCCAACCTCAATCTACTGTTTCCAAAAATTGCCAACAAAATAAATTCACCAACAAAGGGAAAGCATGGCACATGTGGAATAAACCCATAAGGTAAGCATATAAAGAGAAGAAAGGCTTAGATCCGCCAAGAAAACTACTTCAAATTATGCTCACGCAAAAAACAACCAGACATTTTTTTTTAAGGCAAAGAACCACAAGTTACAATTTCTGATCCGCGATAACTTGAAGAAAAGCGATCTTTCAAATCCTTCACAGTGCTTGTATGCTCATTGAATATCACTAGCAGTATATACACTGTGGTGGCAATGCAGGGTATTCCAAAGTAATGGAGTTCAATTAGGGATGAATGCCATGAAGGTGTCCATGCTACCAATTCCCGTACTCCCAACTGAAGTAAACTTTCCGACCTGCACAACATTACTCTAACATACCCTCAGACATTACTCATTCCGGTCTTTTAACAACAGATTCAAAGATCACAGACTAGAAACCAATGAGCACGGAGCAGGATCAAGGTTGTCAAACTTCATATGCAAAGAACGCCCTGCCTGCACAAACATACTCCAGCGAGCCCCCATCTGGCGCTATGTAAACGAATCCGGAAATTTTGAAAAAAGAAAAGAAAACCCAATAATCATTCCTCTTTCTTTCCGTCTCTCGTGAACAAAGGAAAAAAAAAAGTATCACCATCATTGTCGTCGATCAGGATCACACAAGCAAAACCAAAATTGAAGCAGACAATCCACCATGGCAGAGAGCAATCTTCAGATCACACGACACCACACACAACATAGTTTGACATACATAAACTTATAATTCCACGTCCCGAAAACCACATAGCTCGCAAAAGTAAGCCATGTAAATAAACATTAGCTCCGAGACCAGAAACGCAAGGCGTAAAAAAGAAGAAGAAGAGGAGCTCACCAACATAATCTCCCATAAACAGATAATTGGTATCAGGCGCGTTGCCGCCTATCCTAAAGAGCTCGATGAGATCGTAGAACTGGCCGTGAATGTCCCCGCAGACCGTGACCGGGCACTTCACCGGCTGCACGTTCCACTCCTCCACGAGTATCGCCCTCGCCTGATCGCAGATCGTCTTCACCTCCGCCTCCGTCAGCGGCTTGCACTCCATCAGCTGCTCGATCTGGCGGTCCAGATCCGCGTGCGACGGCATCGCTCCGGTCGTCGCACCCCCCCCCTCCTCCCTCGCCCCCCCTCCTCGGTCCCTCCCCGCGGATCGGCAAATGGCCGGGCAGGGGTGGGGGCGGTTGGGACAAACGCGCGATCGCGCGGGCCGGATCGGTCGCGATCGAGGCGGAGCGTCGCCCCCTTCACTCGGCTCCTGTCGACGGGAACCGCTCGCCGAGCGCCGGGATCGGGATTTCGAATCCGAGCGATCCAGCGGGTCGCGATCTCGCAACCATCACGCACCTCGCGGAATTCGCCTCCTTCGCTCCTCTCCTCCTCTCCTCCTTCTTCCTCCTCCTCCTCCTCCTCCTGCTCCTTCGCAGTTTGGATGCAGCAGATGTTTCGAGGGACGAAATTGCACGAGAGAGAAAGGGAATGAAATGAAATTCAAATGCAAATGCAAATGCAAATGAATGAATAGGACAACGCTCCTCGGGGGGAGGAAGAAAAAGAGAAATTTTTAATCCCTTTCGTCGTCCTACGGTGGGTCCGCCCGAGTCAAATAGGAGAAGGGTGGCGACACGTTTCGATCCGGGGAGGACGGTTCCAGCAGCACTCGCCGTAGGGGCGGGCGCACCGGATCCGACATCCCCTGACCTCGTCGCCCGGGCTCCGAATTTGGGCTTCGCGATGTTTGTCGCTGCTTGGTTTGTGAATTAGGCCCAATGAAATGCATCGAAGGTGTCGTCTTATTTGATCGAGAACTATTTCAATAGCCTCACTTTTGTTCCGTATTTTTTTTAGATTAATAAAATTTCCAATCTTTTGTGTGTTTTTTTTTATAAAATGAATAAGATGTAGATTAATATAAGTATAAACGCATTCATCAACATAAAATAATAAGGGTGCGTTTGGTTCAGCATTCCCAAGGGCCTTTAGGGGAATACAAATACCTTTAACTTAAAGTCCCTTAGGGAAATGCAAATTGCGTTTGGTAAAAAATCCTTTGTGAAGCTACCTCGGTCCAAGTAGTGTTTTGGCCAATCTTATTTTGCAAAGGACTTTGGGATTTTTTTTATTAACAAAAAAAGCTTACCCTTCACCGGAATCGGCGATGGGCTATGGCCGCCGGCGAGGGGCTATGGCCGTCGCTGGGGTCGGGTGACTTCACCAGCCCCTCGTCGACCTCTCGACGGAGCTTCGCTGTCCCGATTTGGCCTCGGACGACTTTGGCCGGCGGCCCTCAGCCTAAAGAAGATGAACAGTCATGAGGGGCAAAATTGAAATATTAAAGAATTAGTGAGGATAGTTTGGGAAGGAAAAATTTGGTTTAAGCATTAGGCAAATGCTGAAAGCACAAAACTGGTTCGGACCAACCTTAGGCTTTTCAGCATTCCCAATGCTAGCTTTCAGCAGAAAGCCTATTGGAAATGCTCGTCAAACGCCTCAGTATTTCCCCAAAGGGGCTTTCGAGGTTGAGAGCCTCTTGGGAATGCTAAATCAAATGCACCCTAAATAGTAGGAAAGTCAACCCGATACAAGTCTAAATGAAGTTCTACTTTTACCACTATAGAGATCATTGGCTAAGATTGTAACATTCTGAATTTTCGATCATTTTCCCGGGATTTATGAAATGAATATTTGGCCAATGCACTTATAGTGAGATCTCACTCAGAACCGCGCATTCTAGGGATGCTAACCTTAGGGGTAAGGCTATTATGGGAATGAGTTCGCACGACCAAAGAACTCGACCTTGGTTCGACCTTCGACCATAAGGATTGTCGAGGAAATGTTTTGGGCCAACAGAGACCGGTCTATTTGATTGATCGTGTCCGAAGGGAACTAGTGACAGACCCTCACAATTATATGACAATCGAGGTTGCCTTGGTTCGAGCAAACATAAACGTGATTTGACTTAGTATCAGTCACGGGTCGAGAGCGCGTAATCCCAATGAGCCACCCGTTAGCGAGAGATAAGCTAAAAGTCGCGATTGTTCGATTTTAGTCATTTCTTGGAATTCGGGCCTGGGAATTAAGAATTTTGAAAGTGACAGTTTTGAGCGGCCGATGACGTTTTTGGCTTGGCCAACCTTGGGGCCACCCATTTCTGCAAAAAAATGGATTTCGGTTTGGGACCGGAAAAATGACCGTTTTGCCCCTGGAACCGCGAACGAATTTTGAGGGCTGGATTAAGTCGGGAGACTGAGAATTACCTTGTGTGGCCGAAAAATAAGAGGACAAGAATGCCCCTCTCCCTTTTTGGATAATTACTCTTTTGCCCTCGAATTATCGGATAAGGACAAAAGTGGGCCGTCGGATTTGGATAAGATTAAATCTCGGCCATTGGATCGGAGGGGTAGTTAGAGGGGTATTTTGGTAATTTCCGGAGTGTAATTAATGGCGGTAGAATATTTATATTCATTTCTCTCTCTCTCTCTCTCTCTCTCTCTCTCTCTCTCTCTCTCTCTCTCATTATTCTCTCCCTCTTTCTCTCTCCTCACCCCCCACCGATCGGTTCTCTCTCTCTCCCTCTCCCCCGTGCGTGAAGCCCCCTTGGCCGGCCACCAGCTCGCCACCGCCTGGTCGCCGCCCTCCCGCCGGTCATCGCCGCTGCTTCTTCTTCTTCCGGCCGCGCCTCACCGCCCACCGTCCACCCTTCTCTCTCTCTGTTTCACTGTTCCGATCAGCCCCGCCACCACCGAACCATCCCTGGTCCATACGACCAGATCGCCGTCCCCAGCCGCCCGTGAGCCGCCCGCCAGCCACCCGCCCACTGCAGCTCAGTCGCTCGCCCGCCTGATCGCCGGCGCCGCCGCCGCCGCTCGCTGCTGCTGTTCCGCCCGTTCCAGCCACCCATCCAGCTAGTTTGTCCCGCCTTTCTAGGGTAAGCGACTTCCCCAAACTCTCCCTAGGACCTCGGGTATTGCTAGACTCGTTTAGGACTCGAATTAAGTGGTTCGTGTGGCTATTTTGGAGTGTAGATCAAGGCTGGTTGTTTGGTCGTTATGGACTGAGTTAGTGATTGAAAATCTGTGGTTTAGTAAGCTCGGATAGGACTGAGGTGATGTGGAATGATCGTGACTAAATTGTGTGTTCAATTGGTAGTTTTATGATTTGTATGGGTTTAATTGGATAGTTGTACGACTTGTGATTGTTGGCTGGCTTGGAATATGTTGTGGGCTGACTATGTGCAGCCGTGTGTGCTATGTGTGTGGCCGTGAGGTGTGGTGGTGTGGTAGTGCGATTGCGCAGTGAGTTCGCGTGCCAAGCATGGGTGTTCGTGTGATGAGGATGTGCACTGCGAAGTGTGTGTGGAGTGTGAAATAGTGGGTGACCGTGTGTATGTGTGGCTGTGTGGTAAATGTGGCACGTGAGGTGCGAAGGTACGGATATGTAGGATTGATTGGAAAAGGTCCGTCCTGAGGCGTGTTCGTTTACGCGGGACAATGCCGTCCCTAACGAGGTGACGATGCCCGGCCCGACGGGGTGACAATGCCTGACGAGGTCAGAAAACCGTTGGTCTGATGCGTTTTACGCGGGCGCGGTAGTGAAGGCAAGTGAATGTAGGATTCCGTCCTGAGGCGTGTTCGTTTACGCGGGACGATGCCGTCCCTGACGAGGTGACGATGCCCTGCCCGACGGGGTGACGATGCCTGACGAGGTCAGAAGACCGTTGGCTTGATGCGTTTTACGCGGGCGCGGTAGTGGTGGAAAAGTGGTGATTGAGTTGGACTTGACTTGACGTGTGAGGATTGTGAGAGTTGACGTATGGCGTGAGTTCGTGTGCGAGTGTGATTTGTATCGCGTATTGTGGTACTCGATTATGGGGTAAAAACTGCTCGGCATGGTATGGGACATGTCCGAGTGGGTTTTGCCTTATAATCGAGGCACGCGCGCGGCTCTGATGCATTATTGTGGCATGTTGGTTGTGTTATTATCTGACGTGCAGGAACGTGCATGATGGGCTCTAGGTAGGATCGCATGTGATTGTTAGTTTGGTTAATTGTTATGTGTTGTGTGTTTCGTATGGCGGTACGTGAGAGCTTATGTGGGGTTTGGGGTTGTACACTTATTGAGATTCGTCTCATAGTTGTATAATCCACAATTTCAGACCCCCAACCTTAGACCCATGAGGCCCGCCTCCTCTTTTTGGAGTTTGAAGAGCCGCCCATGGTGTCTAGTGGAGCTGCAGGTGATCCTCTGGAGCAGAAACCAGAAGACTCATGAGCTGAATGAAGGAGGGCGACCAGTAGTTTCCCCCTAGGGCATTTTAGGGGTTGCGCAGAATAGATCGATCTATAGTGAAGTTAAGTTAACCAAGCCACCTGATCCTTTTGTTATGGCGGTAGTTGTGAATGCTCGTTTGTTAAGTATGTTTGTAATTTGATGTTTGTATGCTCGGTGCTAAGGTATTGTATAAATGAATGTTGTTGTTGTTATTTGACTGTTTTGTTAGTCTGCCCCGTCGTTGTCTTTATAGTCAAGGGTTTTGTATTCGCTTCCGCATGTGTTTCTGATGTTTGGGTTGGGTCGGCGATGTGCCTGGGACGTTGCAATCATTCTACTAGAGTGGGATGTCACGAGCTCGATGGAGGTTCGGGGCGTGACATCACTTGTTTGAATTGGTATCAGAGCAATGTTTGCTTGATATCAGTAAGGTCGAGACCTGGAGTGATAAGGAGCGACGACTTTGGGGTAGTCAGTTAGGGAGCCCTTCGTTAAATGTGTGTTTATGTTAATTGTGCATGTTCTGTGAGTAAGTGCCTGTGATTGCCGAATGGTTTATGGTGGTTGTTATGTTAATTGAGACGAATGTGCGGCAGGACTTGAGGTGAGTACAAGAACCCTGTTGGTTGTTTGATGATGTTGGCTTGATATCATGTGATTGGTTTGATGGTTGGCTGTGGGTTGTCGAGTGTTAGTTGTTGAGTTTTGTGCCTAGGGCGTGGACTAGTATAGTTGGCCTAGGTTCCTAATACTCGTATGGAATTATAGCAGGTAGGAGAGTGGTAAGAAGCTGATATAATGAGCAGCGAAGGAAGAGGTGTAGGAAGAGTCCCAAGAAGGGGCGCATGAAGAGGAACAAGAGGTGGATGTCGTGCTCGAGCTAGAGCTGTAGAGGACCTCGATGTGGGTGCTCGAGCGGTAGAAAATCGTGGAGTTGATGCTAGAGCTGCAGTGGACCCCAGAGTTGATGTTAGACCTGCGGAAGATCCGCGTATGAAAGGAGTTCTTAGGGTGTTAGAGAGGATTGGGAATATGTTGGACAGGCAAGCTTAGGAGCGAGATAATGCGACCGCCCAAGCTGCTGAGGCTGCAGCTGTTGTAGTTAATGAGAATGCTGGTAATGGAAATGGGAATCGGCAGATGCATAAGATAGTAGAACAATTTTTGAAATTGAAACCGCCCAAGTTTGAAGGAATAGGAGATCCGGAGGCTGCTTCTAAATGGATTGAGGAATTAGAAAAAGCTTTCGTGTTATTGGGGTGTACTGAAGTAGAGAAAGTGACGCTGGCAGTGTACCAGCTTCAGGGCAATGCGAACGACTGGTGGAAAGCCACGCAAGGCCGAGTGTTTCCTGCGGGTGTGGATCAGAATTGGACGGCCTTTGTTCAGGCTTTTAATGAGAAGTATTTCTCGGTAAGTGCCTGAGAAAGAAAGATGACAGCTTTTCTTAGATTGCAGCAAAATCAAATGACTGTGGATCAATACGAGGCTGAGTTTACCAGGCTGTCTAAATTTGCGCCGAGAATGGTAGAACATCCTGAGGATAAGGCGCGAAGGTTTAGGGATGGATTGAGGGCTGATATTCATAGTCAACTGATACCGGTAAATTTGAGGACTTATGAGGAATTATATGAGAAGGCCCAAGCTATCGAGCAGGATATGACGGATAGAGCCGCCGCGTCTGGATCACAGTATACCTCCACCACGGACGATCGTCAGCAAGAGAAAAAGCCGATGATGGAAAACCGACGTTTTGTCCCTCCGGCAAGAAGGAATATTGGGAAATCAGCACATCCGTCTAATTCAGCTCGTAGACGCTGTGGGAGACATCATGGGAGTGGTCCCTGCCCAAGTGTGACTAGGGCGTGCTTTGGGTGTGGGGGAATGGGACATCACATAAGGAGTTGCCCGAATCTTCAGGTTCGACCACCCCCAACATCGCAGACACCTCGGATTGAGAATCCGACTAATGTAGCCCCGCCGGCTAATTCGAATAGACCACCGGCACAAGGACGTGTGTACGCCCTAACGCGAAAGGGAATTGAGAATATGCCAGGCGAAAGTACAAGTAAGGTTTCTCTGTATAATTATGTGGCATATGTTTTATTGATCCGGGGGCGTCACACTCGTTTGTGTCTGCTCGATTTGTTAAATTGGCTAGATTGAAACCATTTTTAGAAGTGCAAGTGTGGGTGAATACACCATTGAGGAATAAAATATGCGTGTCGTTAGGGTGCTTAGACCGTAAAATTGTGATTGGTGGTGTAGGAAGCAGGATAGATTTGGCTGTTTTGACTAGGTAGAATTTTGATATGATTGTGAGCATGAATTGGTTAGTAAAACAGAATGTTGTAGTGGATTGTCTGTGGATCTGACGAATATTGAGACAGTCACTAAGTGTCCGAGGATGGAATTTGGAAGTTTTGAGGATGATATGCGAGCCCGATGATTTGGAGTTTAAGAAGAGATTTTAATCGGAAGTTCATAGGAGCAATTATAGTATTCACCGGACAGCATGAAAATGTACCAGAAATTTCGGTAGCATTATTGATGGGATGAAGTGGGAGAAATGAAGAAAGAAACGTCATCACCCCCATTTGTTGGATGGCTGAGTATAGTTGTAAATTTCGAGGACGAAATTTTTATTAGGGGGGAAGAATTGTAACATTCTGAATTTTCGATCCTTTTCCCGGGATTTATGAAATGAATATTTGGCCAATGCACTTATAGTGAGATCTCACCCAGAACCGCGCATTCTCGGGATGCTAACCTTAGGAGTAAGGTTATTATGGGATTGAGTTCGCACGACCAAAGAACTCGACTTTGGTTCGACCTTCGACCATAAGGATTGTTGAGGGAATGTTTTGGGCCAACAGAGACCGGTCTATTTGATTGATCGTGTCCGAAGGGAACTAGCGACAGACCCTCGCAATTATATGACAATCGAGGTCGCCTTGGTTCGAGCAAACTTAAACGTGATTTGACTTAGTGTCGGTCACGGGTCGAGAGCGCGTAATCCCAATGAGCCACCCGTTAGCGAGAGATAAGCTAAAAGTCGCGATTGTTCGATTTTAGTCATTTCTTGGAATTCGGGCCAGGGAATCGAGAATTTTGAAAGTGACAGTTTTGAGCGGCCGATGACGTTTTTGGCTTGGCCAACCTTGGGGCCACCCATTTCTGCAAAAAAATGGATTTCGGTTCGGGATCGGAAAAATGACCGTTTTGCCCCTGGAACCGTGAACGAATTTTGAGGGCTGGATTAAGTCGGGAGACTGAGAATTACCCAGTATGGCCGAAAATAAGAGGACAAGAATGCCCCTCTCCCTTTTTGGATAATTACTCTTTTGCCCATAGAATTAATGGATAAGGACAAAAGTGGGCCGTCGGATTTTGATAAGATTAAATTTCGGCCATTGGATCGGAGGGGTAGTTAGAGAGGTATTTTGGTAATTTTCGGAGTGCAATTAATGGGGGTAGCATATTTATATTCATTTTTCTATCTCTCTCTCTCTCTCTCTCTCTCTCTCTCTCTCTCTCTCTCTCTCTCTCTCTCTCCTCACCCCCCACCGATCGGTTCTCTCTCTCCCTCTCCCCCGTGCGTGAAGCCCCCTTGGCCGGCCACCAGCTCGCCGCCGCCTGGTCACTGCCCTCCCGCCGGTCACCGCCGCTGCTTCTTCTTCTTCCAGCCGCGCCTCACCGCCCACCGTCCACCCTTCTCTCTCTCTGTTTCGCTGTTCCGATCAGCCCCGCCACCACCGAGCCACCCCTGGCCTTCCTCCCCTGGTCCATACGACTAGATTGCCGCCCCCAGCCGCCCGCCAGCCACCCGCCCACGGCAGCTCAACCGCTCGCCCGCCTGGTCGCCGGCGCCGGCGCCGCTGCTGTTCCGCCCGTTCTAGCCACCCATCCAGCTAGTTTGTCTCGCCTTTCTAGGGTAAGTGACTTCCCCAAACTCTCCCTAGGACCCCGGGTATTGCTAGACTCGTTTAGGACTCGAATTACGTGGTTCGTGTGGCTGTTTTGGAGTGTAGATCAAGGATGGTTGTTTGGTCATTATGGACTGAGTTAGTGATTGAAAATCTGTGGTTTAGTAGGCTCGGATAGGGCTGAGGTGATGTGGAATGATCGCGACTAAATTGTGTGTTCGATTGGTAGTTTTATGATTTGTATGGGTTTAATTGGATAGTTGTACGACTTGTGATTGTTGGCTGGCTTGGAATATGTTGTGGGCTATTTATGTGCAGCCGTGTGTGCTATGTGTGTGGCCGTGAGGTGTGGTGGTGTGGTAGTGCGAATCCGCAGTGAGTTCACGTGCCAAGCATGGGTGTTCGTGTGACGAGGATGTGCATTGCGAAGTGTGTGTGGAGTGTGAAATAGTGGGTGACCATGTGTATGTGTGGCTGTGTGGTAAGTGTGGCACGTGAGGTGCGAAGGTACGGGTATGTAGGATTAATTGGAAAAAGTCCGTCCTGAGGCGTGTTCGTTTACGCGGGACGGTGCCGTCCCTGACGAGGTGACGATGCCCGGCCTGGCCTGACGGGGTGACGATGCCTGACGAGGTCAGAAGACCGTTAGCCTGATGCGTTTTACGTGGGCACGGTAGTGAAGGCAAGTGAGTGTAGGATTCCGTCCTGAGGCGTGTTAGTTTACGCGGGACGATGCCGTCCCTGACGAGGTGACGATGCCCGGCCCGACTGGGTGACGATGCCTGACGAGGTCAGAAGACCATTGGCCTGATGCGTTTTACGCGGGCGCGGTAGTGGTGGAAAAGTGGTGATTGAGTTGGACTTGACTTGACGTGTGAGGATTGCGAGAGTTGGCGTATGGCGTGAGTTCGTGTGCGAGTGTGATTTGTATCGCGTATTGTGGTGCTCGATTATGGAGTAAAAACTGCTCGGCATGGTATGGGACGTGTCCGAGTGGGTTTTGCCTTATAATAAAGGTACGCGCGCGGCTCTGATGCATTATTGTGGCATGTTGGCTGTGTTATTATCTGACGTGCAGGAACGTGCATGATGGGCTCCAGGTAGGATCGCATGTGATTGTTGGTTTGGTTAATTGTTATGTGTTGTGCGTGTTCCGTCTGACGGTACGTGAGAGCCTATGTGGGGTTTGAGGTTGTACACTTATTGAGATTCGTCTCATAGTTGTATAATCCACAATTTCAGACCCCCAACCTTAGACCCAGGAGGCCCGCCTCCTCTTTTTGGAGTTTGAAGAGCCGCCCATGGTGCCTAGTGGAGCTGCAAGTGATCCTCCGGAGCAGAAACCAGAAGACTCAGGAGCTGAATGAAGGAGGGCGACCAGTAGTTTCCCCCTAGGGCATTTTAGGGGTTGCGTAGAATAGATCGATCTATAGTGAAGTTAAGTTAACCAAGCCACCTGATCCTTTTGTTATGGCGGTGGTTGTGAATGCTCGTTTGTTAAGTATGTTTGTAATTTGATATTTGCATGCTCGGTGCTAAGGTATTATATAAATGAATGTTGTTGTTGTTATTTGACTGTTTTGTTAGTCTGCCCCGTCGTTGTCTTTATAGTCATGGGTTTTGTATTCGCTTCCGCATGTGTTTCTGATGTTTGGGTTGGGTTGGCGATGTGCCTGGGACGTCGCAATCATTCGACCGGAGTGGGATGTCGCGAGCTCGATGGGGGTTCAGGGCGTGACAAAGATATACTTGTATGAGACTATCGTAATATTTGTGAAGACAAAAAGATAAAAAGGAAATAGAAAAATAGAGTGTTTTTTGTTTGTTGATTTAAGAAAATGATGGCTTGCTTCCACCAATTTTAAGTTAAAACCTAATTCTGACTCGAACTTTTTTTGTCCTATAAAAAGTCACCCACTTTCACTGCTACCTGATATGGCCTATGTTAACTTTTTGTTTGATAATGCTACGTGTCAATTCCACGTCATTTCCTTTTTCAAAATTACAATTATATATTTATTTTCTATTTTTTTCCTTCCTTTTCTTTTATATAGTGTTTACACTAAAAAATGACTAACTTTTGGTTATTATTGAATGTGATAAATTTAGTCGATGAGAGCAACGTTTGGTTATTTATGAACAGAATTATCGACAACTTGATCAATCGATAGTTTGAAAGAATCGATAAAAAGTGGAGTCGACAATTTCAGATGCAATCGTCAAAGAAGTAACCGTCAAGGTAGTGGAATAAAGCGACCGTCAAGTTAGTGAAGTCAATGTAACCGTTCGATAACCGTTTGTAACCTCTGTTTATAACTTCCGTTGATAACTGTCGATTATAGCTTTAAATAGCTATATTCATCTCTTCGGGAGCCTCCTGGCCGGCGCACAAACTAGCAAACATGTTATCTTTCAATTCTTGCACCGTAGGTATAGTTTCTAGATTTGCGTCGTTGATTGAATTATGGCATGTTTCTTAACTATAGTTTTTAGATCCGTGTCATCATCGATTAAATTCGGGAGTGTTTCTTTATTGTAGTTCGTGAATGCCTAGTTGTTGATTTTTAGCAAAAAAAAGAATGCCTAGTTGTTGATTAAATTTCGGCACGGCATCTCTACGTTCTTAAGCTTTTTCGTCGATTAAATTCCAACACAGTTTATGTACATTCGATTCCGTTCGAAGTGAAGTTATCGATTCGTCTATTTACCTGTGATATTTTCTGTTTGGAATCACTACAAAACCTGTCTCCTCTAATAAAATCAAAGAATGAAAACGTATTTCATCACGGAGTTGAATTCCGACGAAATTTTTTTCGTTTCTTCTTCTTCCTTTCACCTCCGGACCATACCATACCACTATAGACAATTTCCATACCACCATCAACTCAGCCTTGCGATTAGCTCAACCTCGTGACTGGCCTTTCACCACCACCACCACCACCTTACCGCTGTTCCAATCCTCTGTCCATCACCACCTCGCCACTTTCCACAACCACCGTCCTCCGAGCCCCCTTTGGCTCAAACTTAGAACGTCAAATCTGAAGCCACGACCTCCATCGATGGAGGTTGCCACCCGCGATTAAGCCATGCAACCTCAAATTTGAGGTCATGTGACTAAGATCTGAGGTTGCGTGACTCATATTCGAGGTCGCACAATCTCAATTTGAGCTCGAGCACCACCGTTGATGGAGGATGGAGGTTGAACGATTGGTCATGACCTCCACGGGAGGTTCGCCGGAGAGTGAGACCGACGATGAAGAAATAGAGGAACCCACACACCACTAGTAACCCAGACCATGCTTGAAGCTTCATCATCCCTCCAAGATTTGATGCCTTTGTCCAGAGTACAAGATTCCAAGAATTTATCGCCCGGTAGAACCACAAGCCGTAGAAGCGAAGAAGAAAGGAAATAAAAAAAGATAATCTTTTTTGGAAATATCCAATTGAGCTGACATTCCACGTCATCAATGACATATGGAGGGAGAGAGAGAGGGAGAGGGAAAGATGTAGACAAGGAATTGACACCTCAAACATTTAACGGAATACGTGGATGAAAAGTTGATGGAAGATAGATTTGGGAAAAGAGGGAAAGTTTGTGATTTTTTACTATAAAAAAAAAGTTCATACGAGAATTTGGCTTAATACTTAAAAAAACCCCAATCTAAGATTCAGTCTCAATTTTATCATAAGCGTTTTTTTGTCCCATAAAAAACCTCCAATTTCAGGTACTGTCCCAATTCTATTATAAACTTTTTTTATTCCATAAGAAACTTTCAACTTTAGGTCCAATCATAATCTACCCTAAACCTTTTTTTTGTCTCATAAAAAATTACTAACTTTTACTTGAGTCCTAAATCTGTCATCGTTATCCCTCCCAAAATTTCTCTTTGGAAAACTCATAAACGTGAGCTCTTCCAATGTCTTGAGTGTGAGCTTTCCGGCTGCGGGAGATGGAAGATGAGCGCAAAATTGAAGATCCCCAAGCGAGATGGAAAGAAAACTCTATAAAAAATTAAGCACAATTGAAGAAGGCCAACCTTAATTACTCTAGTTCTTACCCAAATTTCAAATCCAAGAAGACGTCGTTTGGGCTAATGTAGAAATTCATCTCCAAAAGACATCTTTTTAGATCTGTAATTTAGGGAAAAACTAGAGTAATGACGTGGAAATGCCACATCACTAAGGGCGATTTTTGAAGGAGTGTTAATGGGGGCAGTTAAATCAAGTAAAAGTTTATGGTTTTTTATAAGATAAAAAAAGTTTAGGGTAAAATTGGCACTAAACCTAAAATTGATAGTTTTTTATAAGATAAAAAAAGTTTGAGGTAGAATTGAGACCGGGCTAAAAGTTGAGGGTTTTTATGAGATGAAAAAAAATTTTAGTGTACAATTGAGATTAGAGTTAAAGTTGAGGATTTTTTAGGGTATTAAATCGTCAGAATTGAGATTCTATCTAAAGTTTGTGGTTTTTAGGGGAATTATATCGGGAAATGATTAAAATGAAAAGATTTTATAAAATCTAGGCAGTAGTGTAATTATGAAAACACGTGAATAGTACCAAAGGACTCTTTTCACTTTGTTGAAAAGTTGAGAGATTATATTGAACAAATTGAAAATTTAGAGACTACATTGAATATTTAGGAATAGTTCAAGAACTGTATTAAACGAATCCGAAGTCCAAGGATGACATTACATATTGGGCCAAAGTGTATGAACTATTAATGTCAATTTCTCTTAGGAATACTATCTCAGATTCACCTCAATAGCCTGACCTAGACAATGATAAGCCATGCTAGAAGGAATGGGGCTATGGCCACCGGTTGAACTTCAGCTAAGTCAGCGCGAGACAGAGTTACCAAGTAGTTGGCCACTACTAGATCATGTATTTCGGAGGCCTCTTCGATTTTGAACAAAAAATCAATGGAGCAAACAAGAAAGGAAGAATCAAACTCCTCCTTCACTAATCTTGACGTGATCAACGAGGGTTGAATATGAGCTCGAGATATGCTGGTAGCAGTTATGGACACTCTCGTAATAGCCAAGCAGACCCCTAGAGAAAGCGTCCACCACAATGCCATCGGGGGCTAGGCCTGAGAATGCTGCAACGTCCTCGAGGGTGATAGACATCGTGGCCTCTGGAAAGATGAAGTTGAAACACTTGTCCTAGAGCACCACCAATGGAGTATAGAGGTGGGAGTGGAAGTCTTGTTTCTCTGTCGACAGGCGGATGGCATGGATTCTCAGCTTCTCCCGAACTGAACCCTTTTACCTTATTTAACATGCAACCCAGTTTGAATAGTGATTATCAGTAGGAACCAACACCGAGGAATCGATTTGCTCCAACCTGACAAATCAACCCATCGTTTAAGGCGACATTGCTACAGGAAGCTTGTGGTTTTCGAAATACTTCTCACTCATAGTATCCTTACTCCTGCAGAGTTTGGGTTGAAAACAGGCCCCTGTGACATCATTGTCAATCTTCTATCAGATTGCTGATCAGTGAATTATTTGAAATCCTCGACCTCGACCTGATACAACATGTTTCTTGCATTCAACGGGCTCGCAATCACATTTAGCTAGAAGCTATCAATGATGAGCTCACAAAGTGCTTCATAAAAGTAATGTCACTTGTGGTTACAACCAGTGATCTAAAGGTTTGAAATGAAGAGATGAACAATTAGGGCGGGGGGAGAGAGAGAGATTGATTGATTTGATCGATCAGAGCACTTGAATTCAAAAAATAGAGACTTTAGGGCTTAAATACGTTTTTATCTAAATGGAAGGATGCTGTTACATTTTGACTGATTACCAAGCTAGCATTGGGTCAAAATAAGGGGACCTATGTTGACATTAGGCCCAAAATATGGGCGAAAACCTAAAGAAGTTAATCGCCCAAATCAGGCTATGCCAAATACACTTAACTCACAAGACTGACTCAATACAATGCTTGATAAACTCACATACGATTGGTTTACAAGATCATTGATGGAATGTCTAACAAGCTCATCGATCATGAATTTCCAATGGATATAGTTTAAGGGAAGTTCATGACACGTGGCGATGATCAATTGACTTGAAATATATCAAGAAGTCAAAGACTAAGTCAAGAAGGATCCATCAACCAAGGAATAGTTGTACTTAAGGGATCGGGAGCAGCGGCAAATCATTCCTAAAGCATTGCACAAGTCAAGAGGCAATTAGTGATTTTAGTTGAAGAAGATCAGAATGCATAATGAAATGACATATTCAGGCTGCATGATGGATAAAAGAACGCATCTCTCATCACACATTTTACAAATCACACAACATCAATCAAGGCATCGAGAAGCGTGAGGAGCTCATCCAATTTTGAAGAAGATCATTTGGATTAGATTTTGCCAAAGTTTGAATGTTAAATTTTAATTAGATAAGGTTTCCTAATTCCGGTATCGTGCTTGTCTTTCATTTTAAAAGCTATGAAGCTATGTCTTGTAAGCCTCTCACTTTCGCAATGCACTTCATTGATTTTCTTTAAAAAACTTAAGTCCAATCTCAGTCATCGAACAAACATGCCATTTAAAAATGTAAGCCATCTGTTCTGACTCAATAAAGTTCCTTGCAATTTACGTTATATATTTTTTATTATTTATCTACGAATTATATTTATAATTCGAATTTTACAAAGTTCTTGAAGTTTCCAGACATATAGAATTTGATTTGAAGCCAAATTTGATGCTTGAATTGGCCGTGGTCATCCTCGATCAGACTTTAATAATTGAAACCATTGCAGTTTAGGCGAACACAACTTGATAAAACTACAAGTGACACGTACATAGAGGTTTTTTTGAACTTCTAATGTACTTTGCCTCTTTTTCTTTTTAAAATTTGAATGTTCAATATTTATAAAGTTGGGCTTTCTCTGATGTCATCTGGTCTTGTCATATTCTAAGCGGGCGAAGGCTGTAGCTTTGGAAAATTTAATGGGTCAAAGGACTACAAAAAGAGGTCAAATATACAATGCATCTAAAACTTTGTAGGTGTCCCCAGTCATATAAGGACGCTCCATCACTGATATTGGATGGGACCACCATTGCATGGTCACCCAACTTTTGAGAATAGAGCTGTTTACCATCATTTGAAAGCCAAATCTCCAATACGAAAAGACACCCACCACACAAAACTTCCTCAAATTCACCGACAAAACGTTGCCAATCTTTCAAAAGGATCCACTATATGCTTGTCTTTGGTTGTTTGTGAGAAAAGCACGAGGTTGTGTGTTCTATCCTTTTCCCCTTCTGTTTTTGTCCTTCTCGGAAGCTGTCCCAATTCGAACCTCACTTGCTTCGGACTCAAACTTTGCTTCTCAGCTCAACCCCGACCCGACAAGCAAAGAGAAAAAGAAAAGAGAGGAGGTTGGGTGGAGAGCCCTTTTGTGCCCACTTTCAAAGTGTGATCTCGTGCTCTCGCGCATTCCCTTTTTTTTCTTCTTTTAAACGTTTGGCCAAACATAAGCGCAAATCAATTAGTTGGCTAATTATATAGAGATATTAACGGTCGGTTTGTTTTAAAGAGAACTATTCCGAAAAATTGTTTCCTGACTTTTCGGTGCTTGGATGACAGGAAACCAATTGATCTTCAGAAATTGTTTTCGATGGACTGAAAACAACAAGTTTATATCGGGGGAATGCGACTTCTCATTCAGTAAAAGGAAATCATTTTTCTAAACCACTAAATAAATGAAAACTAACAATTTTCCTTGAAAATTATTTCCATGAAAAGTATTTTCTTTTAGGGATAATACCACGAAAAATCCTAAACTGGTACAGCTATGACAAATTTATCAAAAACTAATTTTTTGATCACTAAAAACCCTAAAATAGTACACATGTGACAAATTTACCCTCCGTTAAATTTTACCGTCAAATTGCTGAGTTGGATGACACGTGGCAGTTGACTGGTATACCAATTTGGGGTTTTACTTTCCGTTTGTCATAAGTGTACCGGTTTATGATTTTTCATAATATTAATCCAATTTAACGGAAACTAAGGGAAAGTAAATTTGTCACAAATGTAACAGTTTAGGGCAAATTTGTTACAGATGTACCAGTTTGGAGTTTTTGGTGGTCAAAAAATTAGGTTGGGGTAAATTTATCACGGGTGTACTCGTTTGGGGTTTTTCGTGGTATTAACCCTTTCTTTTATCACGAAATTTTTAGTGAAATAAATGCACTCTAAGTTGGTACATTTAGTTCACACGGAGGGTCTAAGGAGTAACAACATGTATACAGTTTGCATTTCTAAATTAAAAAGATTGCATTCGTTTCATTAACCCGAGATGGAAAGGCTTTCTACGGATCATGCGCACCCCTTTAATGTTATATGGTGGGTTCCCTTTAATTTTGAGTACCTCCTTTGTTTTTTTTTTACACTTTTTTTTTTATAAAAGAACTCTGTGTACTTACTGATGCCCAGCTCTTTTTTGACCAGCAGAATCAGTATATAAGAATAAACAATTCACGGACAACAACCAGCTCCTGTTCGAGATTGTTGGCTGCTAAACACTCATGACAAGACAGCCGTTAAAACATAAGCATCCCACTCATTAAGCATAACAAACAAAGAAATATTCGATTTTCAAAGTATCGACAGGCAAAAATCGCCAGTTAATTGATTGCTTTCATAAGGGCGCTTTTCGACAACACTCTATTTCGATAAACAGGACGGATTGAATGTACATAGGACATGTAACTAGGCAAGAAAATACGAAGAATAGCTTAGAGCAGGGTTTCGTTTGATGAGTTGCCCTGGGATGATTTTATCTTTGGATTCGGGAGAGCATATTTTGTGTGACACAAGCTTCCAATATTCTTCAACTCCCCCCTAGTGCTTGCCACAAAGAATACAATGCTTCCCGGAAGAGAATATACTGCGGGCAATCAATCAAGCAACCAAACATTTGATACCGGAGTGTTCTCATACGTGTCTAAATAACTTTAATTACAATCCCATGTCTAGACAAACTTAAGCAATCCTAGACACACGTTTCTGTCGTATTCTCTTTTGCTCTCTCTCGATACTTATGCTTGACCTGGAGGTTGTTTCGAGTTCCCAGCTCTCCTGAAACAAGGAAAAAACACATGAAATTAAAGCCACATATCATTTTATAAAGTTATGAAAAGTAATTAATGTGCTCCCTAAACATTTGTTTAATTATCCTTTATGTTTTGAATAAAAGTGCCAGATAATTCCAATATATCAGACTATGATCTTTAATAGCATGTTTGAAGATGCGGCACGTGTGTTCTAAAGGCGACGGGAAAGTGAAGACCAAAAGAAAGAAACCATTAAAGCTTCAAAAGGTTGCATGTACTCTGAACACATCTGTATTTACGTAAAGCTTTAGATAAGCATTGAAATTGAATAAAGCAACAGAACATCTTCCCTTTTGATGGCAGGCACATATTAGATTTAGCTCCTTTAGTATAGCATTAAGTAAGTGGCCCATTCAACAGTTTTTTTTTTCTCTATGCAATGAGAGGGAAGGGTACTTGTTTTGCAGGCACTCGACAGAAATGCACCCAATAGAGCGGACCGTAGATCATGTGAGAATCGTGAAAGATCCATCGAGTCTATGGGTTCTCGATACGAGTGCACATGTATATAATGTCTTACATACAAGCATTTTCTTCTATCTCCCAGAGAAATCAAAAGATGAAGCAACAAATCGAATTGGGATATATTTGAACTGTTGAAATTAAGCACAGCTTTCATTTTGTTGGTTATTGTTGATTGTTGTTTCAAGGAAAAGACGTTCCAAGTATAAAATTTCGTCAAAGGGACATGCTTGTGTGATATTATGTCATATTCTTTTGTTTATGAGATACATTCCGTGACATTGACATATGGTGTAATGAAATAAATAGAACGAGGATACTTTAGATTTAAAAGGAAAAGTTGATTTTCTCTTATAACACAACATCCATATAAATCGCCCTGGAGATGATAATATAGTCATTCTTAGCTGTCTAAAACTTTCGCAAAAGCAACTGTTCCATAGGGACGAAAACTTTAGCAAAAGAGGAAATCACAATGCATGGAGTAGAAGCACTTACACAAACTGGCGAGGCTATAGCTCTATATTAAAAACATGAAAGAACAACGCTAGCTCTTTTTTAGGACGAAAAGAACCCATCTTTGATAAGTAAACCTCGAGCCTATTAAATACCGCTAGCCTGGGTAAGTGGCTCAAAATCACTAAACATGTCAAATTTTATTAACATATGCATAGAAATGCACTCATCTCATTACAAAACATGGCTTCAAGTTTTCATGCATCCAATGGATATTCATAGACAAAATAATATCTCCTATCATTTCTGCAAAAGAGAGAAAACTTCATGCACCGTACCTGTTATGGATAGGATCAGGTCCATTTGGAACTCTCCTCTTGCTCATGTAGTTGAGATCCGACTGCGGTCGGAAAGCAAGCTTCTTCTCTCTATCCATCACCTCAGAGTTCTTCGCCTGTCCCTTCGACCGGTCCTTCAAGGGTGGGTTTAGTGCTGCTCCTCTGCCGCCAGCTGCTTCCGCCGTCGCAAACGCCAAAAGCCAAACAAGACTCAGAGCTGCTAGTGCTCTGAGTATGAACTTTGCATATAGAGGACAACTCTTACCCATAGTATATGTTTCCTATATAGTCCTCTACACACAAGTTTTCACTCTTTTTTTTGTCTTTTCCTACGAAGAAAGATGCTTAGGTTTCTAGGATGACAAAGACGAACGACGAAGTATATCAGAACTCAACACCATCATTGCACAATGATTGCCATGCACATATGTGTATTTATGAAAGAGAAAAGAAGAGAGGAGAGAGAGAGAAAGAGAGGAGAGAGGAGTGGGCTTAAGGCAAGAATTCTATGTTTTTGGTGGAGGGAAGTCTTCCCTTATTTACTTCGTGGGCTACGGATGGTTGGTTTTCTTTATAGGTTGAAGCATTCTATTGCACTTTCTCGAAGAGAGAGAGAGAGAGAGAGAGAGAGAGAGAGAGAGAGAGAGAGAGAGGGAGAGGGGCAGGCTTAGCTGGTTTCTTTGGTGACATGAAAAGGGACCTAAGTTTGCTTTATACTGATAAGTTTTAATACAACACTGCTTTTAAGCTTCCATTTGAGTTTTTTCATGCACATGCATCCACAATGCCCGAAAAGCCTTGGTGCCTCTCCCTCCCCATCCTATGTTACGAATAAAAGCAAGTTTATATGGAACGAAACTTGGCTCCTCTCGTAGCTCCTGCCCTTACGCGGCAATCTATTTTTAAAAGGGATTCACTTACAATTACCTATGTGAGTCGTGTTAGAAGACTCTCGTGTTGGAGATTACATATTCTATGAAGCAGTTCTTATATTTTAATTAGCCCATACCTCATTATTTTAAGTTTTTAATAAAGTCATGTCTAATTAGATATGTTACTGGGCTAGGACTTACGATCTCTCTTATAGATTCTCTAAGGTGAATGTATTGGGATTCTACTGCAACTTGCGAGCTTAAAAAGAGATTAGTGGCCCACCAATGTGGATCGATATTTAACTAAAATATCTCAAAAAGAAATCTCATGATCAACATGGATTTCGGTGAAAATTTTCATCTCAATGGGTTTGGTAAAAAGAGACCATGGGTGAAGGCAGGTGTCGAGGTAGAGCAATTTGATTTCATGTATGGCGATGATGTTTGTTCAGAAGCCATCATGTAACAAAGGTGGAGATTCAAGTGTGAGATTGTTTGAGGTACACATGTAAATTGTGTCTTGAAGTGTCGCGTTAGAAATTTAGTATTGTGTGAAACAGTCAATTTATCTTATTATATTTAAAATTCATCGACTTAAACTTTTGAGTGAATATGAAATCAGACATGTTGATGGACTCCGACTTATACTCTTTTTTAGAGATCTCCTCTGAAAAGGTATACGACTTCTACTACGAGTCCCAACATAGGGATTGCACTGTTTGGATTCTATTTCAATCCCAAACACCGTTCTTCATCGAATATGTAAGCTGTATAGTGACCTGATATTGGTTTTACTAGTTAGGTCAATTTGGGTTAGTACAGACCTAACATGACCCGACTCATCCAAATAGCTTCATTAAGATGTTAATTAGAACATACATGTCATTCTCGGGTAAAATTGCTTTCACATTATATGACCCAATTTGTAAATCAACTCAAATATATCGTGACAAGATTATGACGCGAAACACAAGTAACATAAATTTGAATCCGCTCGACTTCTACTCGAGTCATGTTTTCATATCTTGGCAGAAATCGACACTCACAAGTCTAATTAACCTCCTATGGTCCACTTTATGCCTTAATCACTTGGACCACCCTTAGTTGGACCGCAAAAACTTATACTCACCCAAAAAATGGGGATATGTGATCTTTGGGAATATGATCACCCAACACATATAGATATAGAAGTACATGAATATGAATTGGAAGCTGGTTCCACCTTTATATGGTTGAGGGCCTTTTGCTAGGGAATATTGTCACTCCTTACTTCCTAGGGTTAAAGCATATGGCACATTTTTTTTGTCTTATCCATTCTCTGCATGCCTGTTGGAGTTATAATTAATATTCTGGCAAGAATCGAATGCTTGTCACTAGGAATGGCTTCTCCTAGAAGGTTGACATAATTAGGTATAATATCCTACAATTTTTTTTATTTGGGTCAGCAGCCATAAAAAGTGCCGATTGTCATGTTCCTTGATTATATAATTGTTGAGAACCTGAGATTTGGCTCGCATCAAAGTGCCACTTTGGGAGTCCAAGGAACCCAACCTGCCTTGGATCCTCTGTTCTGAATTCCTTTTGTTACCATGTAAATCTTGAATTTTTTTTTGAGAATTGTGGATTACGATTTCAAGACATGCAGAACTATCTAGGCTGAAAAATTCGTGTTGGCATGCCATAATTATGTTTATTCTTTGTGTCATATCATGTAAGCGTAAAACATTATAATCTTGATTTCATATTGGGTAATGTTATGGAACCACAACCAACTATTTTAAATAGCTTAAGCATTGATTGTTAGATGAATGAGTGGTTTATTTTTAAAATACTCTCGACACTTTCTCTGATGTGTAGACTGGAGTTTAGCCTAAAATTAAAGCGTTATAATTGGGGAGATAAACAAGGAGGCTGGAAAAATTTGAGGTGAAAAACTCCTGCTTTCATACTGTTTGAACTTATGTGGGACCGTAAGGAAACATTCTAAAAGTTTAAATTGTTAATTATTCAATTTTCTATCAAATATGCCACAATAACAGAACTATAATAAAGGAAACGTGTCAATTTGTGTTATTATAAGGAGTTGAGCATGTCATGTTATATCATATAATGGTTTCTCATAATTTTTGTTTCATCTTGCATCGGGTTTGTATCGTGAAAAGGGGTTGTGTCTAACGTTCCCAATTATAAATTAAAATGTCCGGTGCATCCTTCAGTTGATTGATAAATAGAGTATGCGAATCCGCATGACAATGGTTATTGTCTAAACATGTAAAGCCATTAGTAGATCAGATCTCACAAGAAACAATTGGAATATCACATATCTTTTAGAAGGGGGAAAGTCCAAAAAAAGTCATAAATCTATTGTATTGAAGCCAATTCAGTCATAAACCTTTCAATTTGACCAATTTAGTTTTAAACCTTTTGCGTTTGTACTAATTAAGTCCATCCGACTAATATTGGTAGAAAATCATTGACGTGGACGCCGGCCATCTTACATGGCGCTGCCGGCGTTGATGTAGACATTTTTAATAATATTTTGAATATTTTATATATTTTTTGTTCTTTTCTTTTCATTTTTATTATTTTTTGTTTTTTTCTTTCTTTTGTTTTTCCTTTCATTTTGGCCGGTGAGGACCTTTGCAATCTTATCGGTTGCAGGCGGGGTGGTCCTTACGACCAGTGAGGACACAATGGCCTCACCCAAGGCCATCGCGGCCTTGCCAGCTGCGGGTGAGGGCGCGAAGGCCCTTGCGAAGGGCTTTCGCAACCCACCGGCTGCAAGCGAGGCGACAATTGCTGGTTAAAATGAAAGTAAAAAAAAAAAGAAAGAAAAAAATAAAAAATTCAATTTTTAAAAAAATATAAAAAAATCGTTAACGTCAGTACCGGTCGGGTCATATAGGATGGACAATGTCTACGACAGTAATTTTCTACCAAAATTGATCGAATGAACTCAATTAGCACAGAGACAAAATGTTTAGGACTAAATTGATCAACTTGAAATGTTTAGAACTGAATTGGTACAAATGCAATACTCGAGTTTTTGAACAGGTCTAACCTAATATGTTTATGAGGTCAGATTTGAACACTTGTTTTGTAATCTTGACATGGATTATTGCTATGTGTCATAACAAGTGGTATCGAAGGCGATAGATTGGGCCCATAATGTGGTTGGATGTCCAATGAATATGGAGAGGAAGAAATCTTGAATATTTACCAGATACTAATATGCATGTTTTCAACTCGATGAGTCGGAGACTCTTGGGGAACTGGATCGTTAGATGTGTTGTGGTTCCTATATACTGTGAGCTGCTAGTAGTGATTAATAAACGAGTAGATTGCTGGATGCTTCATTAACAAAGGTAAATGTGCGATAATGTTGTCGAATAATATCCAATCTCCCGCATGGTATTCTTTTTGGGCAAAATATTTTTTTCATTTGTTACCAAAATGATATATGAAAGGATTCATAGAAAATCTCAAAAGTCACCATAACAAGGCAATTAAGTAGAGCTTCAAAACAAACCAAAAACCATAAATCAAGATATATCATTAGAGCATGGTTGATAGAGATAATCACGCGCTTGTCTTTCAAGAACATATTTGTAACTGCATCCAAGCAAAAGGATCGACGGCCGAGCACTGATTCACACATCATTATTAGTAATGAGTACAAGCCGGGATCTCCATATAGTTACAGCTTTACCTTTCGACAATGTGCGCCTAGGTTCGGTGTCCCCAACATTATCACTATACGGAGACAACATAAACATGTGAAACAAGTTTAGATCTGAAACCTGTGAGAACGAGCCCTTTAGAAAGTGCGAGATGCCAAAACTTCTAACAAAAAAACGTTAAACGACCATAGATTTGACAACGAAATTGCTAAGAACACCATTGAAATTGGAGGCGGAGTACTTATTCATCAAACTCCTAAGTCTATAATTTGATCGGAGAGAAAAGCTCACAAATCTAAAATTAGGAGAAAAAAACTCAAAGATTTAAATCTAGATCGAGAGAGTAAGGAAAGCAACAAGCGGAAGTAAAAGCAAAAGCAATTAGGGAGGGGAGGGAGAGATCTAGGTCAAATCCCTCCACTTTAGAAGTTAAAGAGAGGAAGAAAGGCTAAAACTCAGCGAGGGAGGGAGGGAGAGAGAGACCAGTTCCCATGGGATTTGAAGTGATAAAGAACAACTAATGTATCTAGGTTGCTTGCTCCATTGTTTGGACCTCTAAGCGAAGATCAGTTCAACTAAATATATTAGAAAGCAAAGGACACTAAGCTCCTTCTGAGTGATCTTTCCATAGGTGAGGTTATGCCTAACTTAGTGGTATTGAAGCAAATATAATCAATAATGGATTGGAGTTGACGGGCCCCAGCAATACGTGTCCCCGATGAATACGTCAAGCTATTTTTTTCCTAGATCACAGTGGTTGGCAGATGAGGATTACCATTTTGATGATTTGGAATAGCGGTCGAGAGATTTGAGGGAGTCGAACCATTAATGCATATCCCCACATGACAGATGAGACTTGTCAAGGTACAAGTATTGAATGCTAATGAAAATTGTAAGATTTGGTGAAACCATTGCCAACTATTTTAAAAGTTTAAGCTATTAGATAAATGTGTGGTTATTATTTAAATATTTTAACACTCTCCCTCAAGCGTAGGCTAAACTTTGGCCTAAGCATAAAGCGTGAAAATATGCAATTAGGGAGACAAATAGGGTCCGGAAAGATTTGAACTTAGGATATCATATTTTGATATCACGTGAGATTTTGTGGGACACCGTCAATTTAATTTCCTTTATTTCCTTGGATAGTCCTCTAACAAAGCCTATAAATAAGCTCTCCATGTACTCTTTTTTATACATCAAAATATATAGAAAAATTCCTCAATTCTCTTTTCCACTTTATTTTTAACTTGGTATTATAGCCTCTATCTTGAGCAACCCTAGAGCATCGAGTGCACTTCGCACCCGGTGCACTTGTAGCAAAATAGATACATCCTGTTACTCGACAGTGTTCATTCAAATGCCTCATTCCCATTTGAGTAAGCGCTATGGTGGTTGTGTTACGATGTCATCGATGGGTCACCATGTTGAGTTTTTCTTTTGCACGAAGGTAATTTTCGACTTTGTGAAGACGCATCTTGTCACAGTAACTTTCGTTCAACAAAGCCTGATTTATTCCACTTGTTGTAGCCATACTAGTCGTATTGGCTACGATTATTAAGATATTGTCCCAACAACAAAGTCGACCGCAAAGGACGCATGCTGTTCGGCTCAAATGCCTCCGATTCTCGACTTTTCTCTTCACATTTCGAAAAGAGACACTACCACCAAACTTGCCGCCCTCGGATGAGCTAGATCTGGTAGACCCCGCCTCACACAACACCTCGCCACAGATCCACCAAGCCTGATGCCACGCGGCGTCATTAGAGAAACAAGTTTTCGTGACTTCTTTGAAGTCACCTTGAATTTGAGGGAGGATGTTAGAGATATTTAGATATTTTCTAGAGATATTTCGGATATTTCCTCTAATTTTCTTATCTATTTTAATTATGAATATATGATTTGATTTCCTTAAATAGTCATCTAATAAAGCCTATAAATAAATAGGCTCTCAATGTACTCTTTTCTATACATCTAAATATACTGAAAAATTTATCAATTCTCTTTTCCATTTTATTTTTAATCAAACTTTTAGAATAGTTGGTAGTGATCCCACAAAATATCACATTATATTTAAGCAGCAGGTGCCGAGTTCAAATCTTTTTAGGCCTCATTTGTCTTCCCAATTAAATATGTGCACGCTTAGTACTAGGTAAAATGACCAGACTAAGCGTGATGGGGTGTGATAGAACATTTAAATATTAAACCACGCATTCATCTAATAAACTTTCAGGATAGTTGGCAGTGATCCCACATAATCTTTTATACATAATTATAATAGATATAGAAAATCAAAGAAAATATCTGAAATATTTTTAGAAGATATCTAAATATCTCTAACAAAAATAAAAGATCAAGAAAAATCGATTTGTCACGGAGCAATCAATAGATCTAATTGACTTGATGGCTGAGGATTTTTTTTTCATGATATTGCATCCACTTAATGTGGTAGTGAGCTTGAGTTTGGACTCCATTTGGGTGATCTTCTCATCAACGAGGCATCGAACATCCACTATCCATCCACGGATGACCATTTGACCATGCCATGTTGGAACATAGAAAGATATGGAAGATCTCTTTGCATGCGCGCACACCGTCCCTGAGTGAAATCATCTTTTTATTGGATTCGTACACGACAACTTTGATAAGTGTCCCGGAATCTCGATTTGTTTGATTGTGCGTTACACACAACATGGGCCGATTCCATGCGATAAAAAAGCTCTAGATTTGGTTACTTGCGCTTCAATTATTATAAAAAAAATGCTTGATCAAGCATCTCTCCGAATAAAACATGGTTTCAATGCCATCACTGTGGCCAATGCTAAAGCACGGTTCGTCGTTCAGTACAAGTTTCTTACTGATGTTTCTCAGCACGATGCAAGTCGTGTCCAGCACCCTCTGATATGCTTCTGTATCTCTGTATTCGGTCAAAAGATGAATAGATAGTGCACAGATGTTTCCGAAACCTCTATGTTTTGATTTTCTACTGTATGAGACAGTTGAATGTTTCTAAGTGGGATTAACTTCACATGTTAGCTGTTGGTCAGTTGAGTCGTTAACGTTTTAGTTGAATCATTATGGATGTACAAGGTTTTTCTTTTCATCCTTGTAGAAGTGTACGTAATTTAAGAGTCGGATAAATCTGACAAACATACAAACTATACTAATACAGAAAACTCACAAACGTATTGTCGCGCCGTACCAAGGAACTTTGTGTTAGAAATTTTTATAAATGTGGGATAACATTGATCGGACAATGGTTTAATTATTGAAAGACAAGCTGTTATAAAGTAGATAAAATATACAAAGTTTTAGACCTATTGCATTGGCACCAATTCAATCTTAAACCTTTCAATTGAGTCATAAAAATTTTCACATTGATATCAATTCAATCCATCTGATCAATTTAAATTGGAAATCGCTGACTTAGATATTTTTAGTAATATTTTAAAAAATTTCTTTTCTTTTTATTTTTTTTATATTTTTTTCCCTTCATTTTGGCCGGTGAGGGTCCCTGGGCAAGGACCAGAAAGCCCTCATCGGCAGTTAGTGGGGGCCTTTGTGGCCCCACCGTCCGCGGGTGAGGCGGCCCTCGCCAACCAAAATGAAGGAAAAAAATAAAGAAGAAAAGAAAAAAATATTAATAAATATCCACGTTAGCGTCGGTCGTGTCACGTAGGACAACTGGCGTCCACATTAGCAATTTCTGGCCCAAATTGGCCAGATGGTCTGAATTAGTATCAATATAAAAATATTTGAGACTAAGTTGGCCCAATTAAAAAGTTTAGGACTGAATTAGTATCAATACAATATGTTTTTGGCTTTTTGGTACTTTTCCCCTTAAAAGACTCGGATAATAACATGTGGTCGGACAGTGTTGACCACTTTTTCAAATGATGACCGTGCTGGGCCTCTTAGAATATATAATATAAATAGGCTATTGTCTTGTCTCTACTCCGCATTGTGAACATATCACGGTTTATCCATTAGTCCAATGGAGTAGAAGGAGAGAAGGTCCTAGTCCTGGATTTGTACAGCTTCGTTCATATTGATAGTTATGAAAGAGATTACATGAATATAAAGAGCATTTAAAATTTATTATCAAGTCTCTCACGTGCAGCCCGGAGTAGGAGCAGCTCGCGAAATTTGACTAATGGTAGGTAGAGACATATTCGTGAAAGAGACGGTACTGGCTCTGATTCCATGTTAAAAAGTTCAACTTAAAAGCTTAAGCTGATGGGTGGAAGAAGACCATAAAAATATAAAAAAATATTTAGGATCTATTGTTAAGCGATGTGGAACAATACTTTACCATTGATCAATTCGATGATGGTGATCACTCTTCTTAGCCTGGACAAGTCGAGTTCGTGATTTCCATTCAGACCTAGGTATTCTAAGAATGTTCACCTGTTTGGTTTCATGACAAGGAATTCTCGAATGTGATTATGTTTCACCAAAAAGTGTTGACATAATACCTTTCAAATTATGAATGGGTAAAGACGAATTGAAAAAGGTTGTGAAGGGCCCTTAATTGATTTTTGGAAAGAAAATGTAAATGATGAGACAATCAAATGTTCCAAGACTAGGGAATATCGTTGCAGGCCATGTAATAGAGTACTAGAAATGTAAAGATAAACTGGAAGTATAAAATGAAGAACTGGTTTTTTTTTATTGATTGGCAGTCCCTTTTACAAATTACAATTCAAGTATTTATCCCTACTCTCGATGGTTAACAACAGTTACAAAGAAATAACACATTCTACGTGGTTCCTACAATGAAGCAATTCTTATCTACAAATGGTTACTCGGAATTAATCGACTCCACTACTTGACGGTTGCATCTTCTCCACTTCATCACAGTTGCCTTTATCAGTTGTTCCCGGACTCTTCGGCTCCATTATTTGACATTTGCATTGAATTCACTACTTTACAAGTAACTTTCTGACGGTTGCATCGAAATCGTTGGCTCCACTACTTGGACAGTTAATTCATTTCCACTCCGTCGACGGTTACATCAATCGTGACCATTTTTGTCAATTATGTCTATCTTTATTTGTCATTTCCAAAAAGTCTTAAACTCATTGTGCGAGGCCAATTCAATACTAAACTTTTTAATTGTGCCAATTTAGTTCTATACCTTTTGACGATTTATCAATTTAGTCTTAGTGCCAATTTAATCCTAAGACTTTTGACGATTTGCCAATTTAGTCATAGTGTCAATTTAATCCTAAACCTTTTGACGATTTGCCAATTTAATTCCTCTTAGAACTCTTGTTTGAAGATTATGTGGCTCGAGGAATTGACCATCGGAGTTCCTCTCATATCCATGTTGATGCTTTGAATCCTGAAAAGAAAAACGTGGATGAATACTGTTGAAAATATGTCTTGAGTTGGAGCCAACAATAGAAACCCGATTCAAGTAGGTTTCCTAGTTAGAGTAGCTTTTGGATACAAACATTATCATTCTAGAATAAAACAAGAGGATTGCTAAGGTTTTTTCTTTGTGAGTTTTCCGAGCGAGTTCTCTCTAAGAGATTGTGAGGTAGCACTTGTGAGTTTTGCTTTTAGTGTAATGTAGGGCTGTGAAACACTTGAGCAATTGTAAGCTCTATATTCTCCAAATTCATAGTAGATTATGTGACCGGCCCTTCCTGTGAAGTAGGTACCGACACTCGGATCGAACCCCGTAAATCTCTAGTGTTCTTTATCGCTCATCGTTGGTTTTTCTAGTAATTTTCTCCGTCTCACGTTAAACATAAATTGCAAGATCCATTGTTTCCGCGCAAGTTTCACAACAAATACAATGGACATTTGAATCTTTTCCCGTGAGGGTTCCCTTTCTCGTTAAATATCAAAAAAACTATATGGATCATAATCGATTATCAACATTTGTAATCGTCACAACAGAATTTCTTCTTGTTACGAGCAGTAATCCTCGTTGCGACTTAATATTTGTTAAAGATGTCTTTTAGATGTTATAGATACATTATATATATTTTTGCAAAGCATTCAAATGTTTTCCATATTGTGCATATCTTGTACGTGTCAAATTTGTGTCTAAATTCGTGATCATGTATATTGAACCGGAAATTCTCCATAAATAAGCTATGTTTGTAATATTGGAATCGAGCAATTCAATCGTTCCATCGCCCTTCTCATTTTCTAATAACTTTGTCTAAATATGACGCCTAAGATAATTGAAGTTCTTCCTCCTTGCGGACCCCAAATGGAATCTAAGGAGAATTGAAAAGCGAGCGAACATTAGAGGAATGGTGATAGGTGGAGAAATCCCGCGAACCACGCAAAAGCAACGCAATCACGCCAGCCACACAAAAGCAAATCAATGAATGAAGTGTCTCTGTTCTTTTGCCGAAGGGCTAGGCAAAGCAATAGTGCTTAGTACTAGGTGTGATGATAACGAGAACTTATTATACTAGGCGTACTATGTATATATGTTACTGTATTAAATTTAGAGAATTGAAAATAGTGGGATGTTTTTTTTTTTTTTTTTTTCCGACGTGGGTTTCAAAAATTGAACGATTTCAATTCACTTTAGCATATGTATGAGGTCAAAGAAATACTTCAAGAATGTAGGGTTGTTCGCTTTATACATGTATAGTGTAGACAATCATATGCTTTTTCCCTTGAATTTCTGTTCACATCTTCGACTCGGTCTTCATTCACCAAAGATGATGTGATGGAACTACAAGTTCCATTCAGTGAACAGTCTCTCGCTCAGCCAAAGTCTCCTCCTTTGATGCCTTTCTATGACTTGGGAAGCAACTGGCTCCATGGAAACTGATCAGACAAAGCTTTCACACCCTTCAACGAATCAAAGATGCTTTTCTTGGTTCTAACTTTCTTTCTGGTTGGGTACCCTTCCTTCCCCATCTGCCCTGTCCGATCACCTGTCACTATTGTGACGGCAGAGCTGACGTTGTAAGAAGAAAATGATACTTCGCTTCGGTTTCGAATTCTCCTTTTTCGCCTCACAAGGTCGAAGAGAGCGCTCTTTTTACCTCTCTGGTTGAGTACCTTCAATCGAATTCCCTGCCCGGTCACCTGTATTCTTCGTTGATTCGAGGTAAACTGCTTCTTAATAGCCTAATCCGCGTATTCCTTCAAACTCGGCAAACTCTGATGGTAGTTTCCGTATATAAGATCTCATATGTAGCCAAGTTACACTCATTTCGCATGCCCATCTTTCTCAACTTTTAGCAACGATTCAACCCTCCCCAGAAAAAACAAAAATGGAGAACGACGTTGCTGCATCTACTCAACCGGATCTGAGGCTGAAGTGGGACGTGTTCCTGAGCTTCCGAGGCGCAGACACGCGCATACCCTTCATCGACCCTCTCTACGACGCGCTCCGAAGCAAAGACATCCGGGCCTTCCGGGACAACGAAGGCATGAACCGGGGCGACCAGATCTCGCCGACCCTGCTGACGGCGATCGAGGACTCCGCCATGGCGATCGTGGTGTTATCGCCGGACTACGCGACCTCGAGCTGGTGCTTGGAGGAGCTGGCGAAGATATGCGAGTGCGGGAAGCTGATGATCCCGGTGTTCTACGGGGTCGAGCCCTCGGACGTGAGGTATCAGAAAGGCCCGTTCCAGGACTCGTTCAAGCGTCATGTGGGGAGGCACGGAGATGCGAAGGTTTCTTCTTGGAGAGCTGCCATGATACAAGCTGGTGGAGTCTCCGGTTGGCACTTCAGGGGCCAAGACGATCAGAGGTAAGAGATGTCGAGCCGTTTTCTTTCCTTCCCCCAACGTAAGTGAGAACACCCAAACATCATCCATGTTGTCATGTGTACCCTAAACAAGACCATCCGTAAGACGAGGAATTGAGATTAATCTCTAAATTTTACTTACTAAGATACTTTCATCTTTTTTCTCCTCTTTTCTCCATCATTTTGGTAAAGTTTGATCGAAAAGTCGAGGTGATTGAATCTACATCCGTCATTATGGGTCGCTAATGCGGTGATGATTAATTTACATAGGATAAGCTTACATGTTTAATTTCTCTTTAAATCTCAACAACTGAATAATACCTGTGGTTCCTGAACAATCAACGGTACGGGAAAATGTTCAATTAGCCTTAAGCCTATTGCACAAATATCAATTCAATATTAAACTTTTCAATTTAGCCAATCTAGACCTAGACCTTTGCGTGAAATTTCAATGTAGTGCTCCTGGCCAAATTACACCGAAAATTGATGTCGTGACACACCGCCACGTTAGCGATTCTGGGAAAAATTGACCGGACGGATTATATTGGAGTTTGGTACAAAAGTTTAGGACTAAATTAGTAAAATAGAAAAGTTTAGAACTAAATTAATAACTGTATAATATGTTTAGGACAAATTGGGTAACTGTCCCTTCACCGGTAAGGTGACAACACAAGGTACCTTGCCGATGCACCTGGTCCCAAAACTATAGGGTTAGTCATATATACTGATCTCTTTGAAGGTATACTACATTCTATTAATGATTGGTTGTTGTCAATTAAACCTTTCATGCGAAACTAACTTTTTCCATTTATTGTTTCCTAGTACAAATTCGATAGATCATAGCAATGTCAGTAATTATTGCTTTGGCTATAAAGAGGGTATACTTGGGGGCTAGGCTTATAAGTAAAATTTGAAAGCTCATATAAGCACACCTAGCTCAGCCTTGTTCACGAACTCCACAATTTGGATTTTTATTTAGTAAAAAAATGCAAATGTTGTAGTTGAGAAATTGGGCTCCGTTTATTTTTTCGAATTTTCCGCTGTTTGGCTCAAGGAAATGAATGGATTAAGGAAAACAATTTCCGTCAACTGAAAAAAGACCTTTAAATAGGGGAAAATAACTTCCGCTATCTGAAAAACAGAAATCATTTTCTGCACTTTTTGAGACAAAGCCCTAGCTCCATTCCTCTCGTTGCACGCCTCCTCCTTCCTCCTCTCTGCCTTCTCGCTCATCTCTCTCCACCTTCAGAGCTTCTCCTCCTTGTCGTCTCATACTTCTCTTCAGCACCAAATGAAATATGCCATATTTCGACAAAAAAAAAATCTGCCATATCACTTTATGAGCACATTTAATATATCAATTTTCGAATTTCTAACATTATTTGTATCCCTGACTTTCTCTATGTTAGGACACCATTTTCTATATGTCCATTATCTAAGTGTCCTAGTCTGAATATTATATATCTAGGAAGCCAACTTAAGTGAGTAAATTTTGAGTATAAGAAATACACCATTAAACTCATGGATCAAGTTCCAACCCAAAAAAAAAAAACTCATG
Source organism: Syzygium oleosum (assembly GCF_021117445.2). NCBI lineage: Eukaryota > Viridiplantae > Streptophyta > Magnoliopsida > Myrtales > Myrtaceae > Syzygium > Syzygium oleosum. The sequence goes on from NW_026607487.1 coordinate 11,849,789, forward strand.
GATCAAGTAAAATGCAAGTGTAAATATAGTAAACGATTTAATTATTTTTTTACTTCGAGGTGTACTCATCAAGGAATTGAACTTGTGATATGCGTCTAATTTACACTCATCATATCCTTAATCACTAAGCCAACCTCATAGGTCAAATATAATGATGTTATAGCCGAGTTTGTTTCTTTTGCCATACTAAGGATGTGTTTGGATTGACTTTTACTTACTATGTTTTGCTTAATCAGAATTCTTTTGCTCATACACTTTGATTTTTATTAATCGAAAACACCTGAAATTTTTACACTAGATAATAACAAGTTGATTCACATATGATTCTTTCATGATTTTTTGAAATGTGAATAAGATTTTTAAGTTCAGCGGAAAAGGAAAAAGCACCCATAATTTTAAAGCCAATAGTGGTGGAGAAGATGCACCAATAATTGTGTGTGTGGTCTTGGAATGTGTAGAGTTAAAGCATGATTTATAATTCCACCATCAATTTAATAAAAAAGCTTATGCATTCAACTTTAAAGAGTTAGTTTTGTAATCAAATTCTTCTTGGTGTCTGTAACCCAAAATGATGACGTGCATTCAATGTTAAAAGTTCGTCGATTTTTTCAATTTAAGAACGTGCATTTTTGTTCTTCTCCACAACAAAATCGGTAATTTTTTTTACCAATGATTCTTTAGGTTAATACTAAGAAAAACCCCCAACTAGTATACCAGTGACAATTTTACCCTCTGTTAATTTCCGTTTAATTTTACTGTCAAATTTCTGAGTTGGATAATACGTGGCAGTTCACTAGTGTACCAGTTTGGGGTTTTACCTTCCGTTTATTAAAGGTATATCGGTTTGTGATTTTTCGTGGTATTAATTCAATTTTACGGAGGGTAAATTTATTACAAATGTACCGGTTTGGGATTTTTGGTGGTCAAAAAAATAGTTTGGGATAAATTTATCACAGATGTACTAGTCTGGGATTTTTCGTGGTATCAAATCTTTTTTTTTTTTTTAAAGGGAATGGTAGGATGGTCTTTATTTTTTGAACGTGTTTCCCAGTGAAAATAATTGTATAACTTCAGCATATGTGCATTCACGTCCCGATTTGACAGCTATATATATATATATATGGGCCTTTGCATATTTGATTTATAATTCCTTCCCGCCACTCATCCACTCCCTCCTCGCTCGTAATGTATTCTCGACTTGAATCTCTTATTGCAGAGAAATGTCGCTGTTGATTCAAAACCTCGTCCGCAGAATTATGGATGAACTGAACAATGTTCCGCTCAACGTGGCTCCGATCCTCGTCGGACTGGACTCTCGCATTGAGCAACTCCTCGGTGTGTTGAGCGTCAAATCCGGCGGTGTCAAGTTTCTTGGATTGCACGGGTTTGGCGGTGTTGGCAAAACCACCCTTGCCAAATCGCTCTACAACAAGCTCGTCGCGCACTTTGAGAAACGCAGCTTCGTCGCGGACATCAGAGAAGCTTTCATGCAGAGCGATGGCTTGATCTCTCTCCAGGACAAGATCCTACGCGATCTCTCGCCCAATATGCCACCTTTGAATGATGCCACTTCTCACAAGAATGCGATCAGGCTAGCCCTTAGCGAAATGCGAGTCCTCCTCCTCTTGGATGACGTCGACGATGCTGGTCAGCTCAACATGTTGTTCAGCGGTAAAGAATGGTTCCACGAGGGAAGTCGAATCATCATAACGACCAGAAATACAGAAGCTTTGGTCGCAAGAAACTTTGAGATTGAGCTTTACGAGGTGCGAGAGCTGTTCTTCGAAGATGCGTTGCGTCTGTTCAGCTACCATGCATTGAAGAGAGAGAAGCCAATGGATGAATTCATGGCGCTGTCCAAGCAAATCGTGTCTCTGGCCGGGAATTTGCCGTTGGCTTTGGAGGTGTTCGGCTCTTTTCTGGTCGACAAGAGGAGGAAAATCGAATGGGAAGACGCGGTGCAGAAGCTGAAACAGATTCGCCCTAATAATCTCCAGGACACGATGAAGATCAGCTACGAAGGGCTCGACGAGGAGACCAAGCGCATATTCCTCGACGCAGCTTGCTTATTTGTTAAGACGCATATGACGAGAGAGGAAGCAATAGAAATATGGGAAGGTTGCGGCTTCAAGGCTGAGATTGGGCTCAGAGTTCTTGTCTCGAGATCACTTATCAAGATCATGAAGGATGACGGTACGCTGTGGATGCACGATCAGCTTAGGGACATGGGGAGAGAGATCGTGTTACTCGAGAATGCTCGTGATCCCGGCGCACGCAGTCGACTGTGGGATCGCAAGGAAATCTTGGCTGTCTTCAAAAATAGATTAGTATGGAAATTTTGTGCCATCGCGCCTTTTGCTTCCTCCGTCATTAACGCCATTACACACACGTCCCATGTCGTTGTTCTTCATTTGGTAGTTACTAACAGACATGAATTTGAAAAAAAAAAAAACATTGGTCAAATTGTAAACTGTTCCAATTGGTGTAGATTTATCTTTCTTTCTCCTAAGCAAGCTTTTAATTCAAGATCCATACTTTTTCCATCACAGGGGACAAGGAACATAGAGGGGATCGTCCTGGACTACCAACATAAGCCGTTTGTGACGGACCCTAGCAGCGAGAGACTGTCACGAGACAATTTCATGAGAACGCCCAATCTCGCTTCCGCCATTCAATGTTTACAAGAGATGTTTAGGAAATTTTTTGATTTTGGAGCAGAGAGTGAGAACGAGGCGGTGCTTCGTGCTGAGTACTTTAAACCAATAATTAACCTGAGACTGCTTCAAATTAATCATGCCAAATTGGAAGGGAAATTCAGGTTCCTGCCTCAGTCGCTGAAATGGCTGCAATGGAAAGAATGTCCCTCGACCATTCTTCCTTCTGATTTTTTACCACGAGAATTGGCGGTCCTCGATCTGGCAAGGAGCAAGATTGAACGCTTGTGGAAAGCCAACAGTAATAAGGTGAGTCACGGTCTTGGTCACTCTAACGATACAATAACTATAGACATGTTACGTCAGTATACTGTTTCAATGCTTCTGTACCATTTGATACTGCCTGTATGTTTTTGCTACCATTCATATGCTTCAGCAACTATTTATGATGGGATAAAATTTCATATCGACCAGGCTGGGGAGAACTTATCGGTTATAAATCTTCGTGGCTGCTGTAATCTTGCTAGTATTCCAGATTTATCAGCAAGTCGAAGCTTGAAAAAACTTGTTCTCGAGCGGTGCACGAGATTGACCCAAGTTCCCGAGTCAATCGGAAGTCTGAATGCTCTGGTGCACCTAAACCTTGAAGGATGTTCAAAGCTTGTTGGACTCCCAAAAGACGTATCCGGGCTCAAGAATCTGGAAGAACTCATTCTCTCCGGTTGTGCAAATTTGAAAGAACTACCCGAGGATATAGAGAGCATGGAATCTTTGAAGTTACTTCTCCTCGATGGAACTCCTATAAAAAGTTTGCCCGAAAAGATATTCCACCTCACAAAACTTGAGAAGCTTCATCTAAATCGGTGCACTTCTTTGAAAAAGCTACCCAATCACATTGGAATGATGGCTTCTCTCAGAGAACTCACTCTTAATGATACTGGAATAGAGAAGCTACCTGATTCGGTGCGGTCATTGCGGAAACTTGAGTTATTGAGCCTTGTGAGGTGCATCTCACTGATTGAACTTCCTGAATTTGTTGGCGACTTAGAATCGTTGAAAGAATTGTTCATTGATGGAAGTAAAATCAGAGAACTGCCTGCTTCCATCGGTTCTTTGCTGTACCTAAAGACCCTTTCGATTGGAGATTGTCAGTTTTCAAGCCATTGTCCTGACTCAATTAAAGGATTGCATTCGCTCACAGAGCTTAGTCTAGGTGGACCGTCAATCACAAGTCTACCGGCTCAACTCGGAGCTCTGAAGATGCTTAGAAGGTTGGAAATCCGGGATTGTGAATCACTTGAAAGCTTACCAGAATCGATCGGAAGCTTGTGGAATCTCACTACCATGATACTTTACAAAGTGAACATAACAGAGCTTCCGCAGTCGATAGGAAATTTGGAAAATGTCGTCATGATGAGGCTTAACAAATGTAAACGTCTCTGCAAGCTTCCGCCATCCATGGGCAATTTGAGATCATTGTACCACCTGATGATGGAGGAGACGGCAGTAACAGAATTACCAGAAACCTTCGGGATGCTCTCAAAGTTAGTAAGTTTGAGAATGGGCAAGAAACCGCGTTCCACGGTTATTCATGAGGGCAACACAGAGACAGAGAATCAACATTTGATTACAGAGGAAATTCCTGGGTCGATTCTTCCATCTTCATTATCGAATCTATCTTGGCTTGAAGATTTGAATGCCCGTGCTTGGTACATGCATGGAAAAGTTCCTGATGATTTCGAGAAGTTGGTATCGCTAGAAACTCTAAATCTAGGATACAATAACTTGACGAGCCTTCCCACGAGCCTGAAGGGACTTTCCGTCCTTAAGAAGCTGCTGCTACCTCACTGTAAGGAGATCAAGTCTCTTCCGCCTCTTCCATCGAGTTTGGTAGAGGTTAATATCGCAGGCTGCGTGGCAATGGAGACAGTCTCTGATCTGTCTGAATTGGAAAACTTGCAAGAGCTAAACATGGCGAATTGTGAGAAAGTGGTGGATGTTCCAGGACTTCAGTGCTTGAAATCCTTGAGTAGGCTATACCTGACTGGATGCCATGCGTGTTCCTCGGTAGTAAAGAGGAGAATATCTAAGGTTATCTCTCTCTCTCTCTCTCTCTCCCCCTCAAAATATGCATCTGAACTATTCAAGTCCGAAAACTCTGGAAAAGGAAAATTATATGCACCAAATCCTCAATTGCACGAAAAAGTGGTGAATCGTGCCATGTGGGTATAGCAGTCATGCAGTCACTACTAATGGACATGTTTATATAGCAGTCACGATGGTTTGACATTTTGCAGGTTTCTTTGAGGAATTTAAGCGTTCTCAGTATGCCAGGGAGTGAAATTCCAGATTGGCTAAATGAAGAGGAAGTGAGCTACACGGTACGCAAAAACCGCTCGCTCAAGGCTGTTCTCATAGGTGTAGTCGTTGCCATCACCAGTGACTTCCCAGAATCTTTGAGAGATCATATTCCCACACTGGTGGATATCCAGGCAAATATACTCAAAATGAACACGCCTATCTTCAGCACCACATTGCGATTGACGGGAGTTCCGAAATTAGACGAAGATCAGGTTCATTTGTGCCGGTTCTTGGATTTTCATCCGCTGGTTTCCAAGTTGAAAGAAGGGTACAAAGTTCAGGTGGCAAAGCGGAACCCACCATTCATTCCCGGAATGCAGCTGAAGAAATGCGGGGTACGTCTGATTTTCGAGAGAGACGATGAATTTGAAGGAGATGAGCAGCAACTAGATGATGGCTACCAGTCTTTATCCGAAAAGCTTGCCCGGTTTTTCAACAGTCTGTAGTAGCCAGTTCGCTTTGGTTTAAAGTTAGCCTCTGGAAAATGGAAGCAGAAAACGGTGCCAAAGATTGAAGAGAAAGGGAACGGGCTTGCTCCTGTCAATTGAAATTTCATTCCTGGAAATGTAATCTGAAAATACCAGAAGCTTCCTTGTAGACTTTGTGATGAAGATGAACTATAGAGCATCGTTATCCCCCGTTCTTTTATTTTGAAGCCTTTTCTGTTGACCCAGAAAGTTCCCACTTTTCTTCTACTGCAAAGTTTGAGCAGCGGACAACTCTTTATTTCTCACTCAAAAAGAAAAAAAAGGCATAACGATACGTATGCTTCATGAATTTTGACCAAATGTGCAACGTGATCCTTAAATTTTTAACTTATTCAATATTGTACATGAACTTTAGCCTATTGTTCAATTGATACGTATTCAATATAGTTCATTGTAGTTCATGAACTTGAATTAATGAAAAGATTACCTTGAACATTTTCATATAATTCAGGGACTACATTGAATATGTAAAACAAATTCAGAAATCACATCGAATAAATTAGAAGTTTAAAGATCACATTACACGTAGGGTTAAAGTTCAGGGATCACATTAAATAAATTAAAAGTTCATAGACTATATTACACGTTAGAATAAAGTTTAAAGATTATTTGTATTTTTTCCAAAAAAAAAACACTGGAAAAGGAAAAATCAAAACTTGGTCATAGTGTCATGACCAAACATATAATAGAAAAGAGAGAAAAAAAAAACAGAGCTAAATAATGAATAGGTTTCATGATTAACAAAAGAACTAAACTTTTGAGTCGCATGTTCTCTCTTGTCTTGTGTTTCAAAAGGAGAAATTGTCCTGCTGTGTGTTCCACTGTCGAATCCACCTGTTTATAGCAAGTTGAGTTGCTGCTATCCATCCACGTTCTCGTCCATCCGTAATTTCGCCAAAACGGATGCGGCGTCCATGGCGACGCGAGCCGCAATTTGGCCAGCACGCGTCGCGAGCAACCCGACGAGCATCGGCCCCCCGCGCCCCCCGCTCGCGCCACCCACTTCGGCCCTCCCCTTCCCTCGCCGCGCCCTCCCTCGGCGCCCCGCCGGAGGACCCGGGACCCGCGTCCGCCGTCCCGGGTCCTCCCTCCATGGCTCGGCCGGCGAGCCGGTGGAGGGCTTGGACGACGGCTTCTTCGAGGGTGGCGGCTCGATGATGGAGGACGAGAGCGAAGACGAAGAGGACGCGGAGAGCAGCGTCGATTTGCTCATCAGGTTCTTGCAGAGCATGTTCAAGAAGGCGGGCCGGCGTGCCAAGAAGGCTTCTCGCTCCGTTTTGCCCGACGCGATACCACCGCAGCTGGTGAACTCTCTTTCTTAATCTGCCTGGTCTTGCAATGTCTATACAGGGTTGGGAGGAGGCGATACTGAGAGGTGTTCATATCCTGCTTGGTATAATTCCTCTAAAAATGAGCATTTTGCTGATACCTTCGGCGTACCCTTTGTTGACTGACGCTGACCGTAGTTCTCTAATGCTTCTATGGATGGAAACTGCAGGTTTCCTTTGCGGTTGATGGGATTCTTCTGCTAGCTTCACTTTCCATTTTGAAGGCACTTCTTGAGGTACTCCAGTAAACTTTTTATCAGCAAATGTGAATAACTTAGTGGCTTCAAGAGGTTCACCTCGTGTCTGTGGTGACCGTATCTCGCTTATAATGTTTAGGCTGATGACTGTCTATATTACGTATGTCATACGCTCCACATTTCTTCCGTTTGTGCCCTTATATGAGCATTGGTCTCCAATGACATTTCTCGATCGATAGGCTCTTTGTTCATTGGAAAGTTAGATAATAAGGAAAAATGTGGAGGGCATTTTCAGAGTAAGAGTCGATCATTGAGTGGCTGCAACTTCATCTCATTGTGCCAGTGCGTAGCAAATGAAATTGGCTGTAACTAGATCAATTTTTTAGAAGGAACAGCCTTTGGCTTTGACCCTCAACTGCCGATGGTAGTGTTGGTGCTGGTTTCAGGTGGCTTGCACTCTTGGTGGCTCTGTATTTGTGGTGATCCTCCTCCTGAGGGTGATTTGGGCAGCTGTCTCGTATTTCCAATCTAATGGGGGTGGCTTGAACCAAGGTGGGAATACCTTTGGTGCGGCACAACCCATATGACAGACGATTTCAGTTTGAGCTTATGCATCTCTCTTTGATAATTTCAGAATTCTCCTTCCTTCAACCTTGCTTATGTCTATAAGTTGAACCACTACGTCTGTACTCTGAAAATTTAGGTTCTCAGGTAATTGTCCGTCGGCTGTGAATACAAGTGCTATTGACGCTTATAATACTTGATGATGATTATTAGTGACTGTACTGATTTATGTCATCTATCATATTACAAAGACATCCAGTATCCAATTGTATTTTTTGTAGTTAAAACCATCTGCTCTATACCGTTTAACATAAAGGAAATTATCTTGCTCTTTTTTCTTTTTATCTATTTCGTCTGTCCTTTTCGTTGTAGTCCGAACATCAGAGTAGATGTTCCAGTGGTGTTGGCCGATTGTCCAGTGAGTAGGTAATGAGCAACACCGAGTAAGTCCTCATGAAATTGGTTCTACTCTTCAACCAGATCATTGTAGCAATTGAAGATGAATAGATGCCTAACAGTGAATATTCAAGACTTATAGCAAATGGTAGTGTAACTTCTCATTGACAGGGATGAGTGGATCTAGGGTACAACCTAAATCGCCACCCTTACAGTGGTGATTAGACAATATGGAGATGATGCTACTCTTCAACCGATCACCATGGCAATTAAAGATGAATAGATTACTGAGCAACTGGTAATTTCCCTTCTAATCAACAGGGATGAGAGGGTCTCGAGTATAATGTTTGTATTTAGATCTATGTTTGTACTACGAATAAGGTTTTATACAGCATATTTGAGCATCAACCCACGGTGTCCAGCCTCATTATATCTGTGTTTGCCCACTGCAGTTTCGCACATTTCAACTCGACCTCCATGTTCAACAGGTATGTCTATCTGACCATTGTGTTTATTTAAACACTGCTGTCTCCTGATTTCATGTATAGAATACTTGAGACTCCACATGCACCTAGAGTTTACATTGCTTTCACTGTGAAATCCACTTCCACATCCTATAGTGGAAATATACTCAGTAACATGCATAAAAATGACATGATCAAGTATAATTGTTCAGTTCGAGCGTTTTTGGTTGTTTCCTTGGTTAAAATCCGTCCTAAAGAAAAATAAAGACGAAAAGGCCTAACAGTCTTAAGCCTTTCCCTCTTGTATTGTATTGTTATCTCATATTATAATGTTCTAATGAATTCCTGAGTAGCTATATGAATTCAAATGGCTAATGCAAGACCGGATGTCATAGATTGCTTGAATGGTTTGATAATGTGAGGCTGAGGCATAAACTTCGAAGAGTGGAGCTACTATCCACATCTTATTTACTGCTTTCTCACTTGTCCTGAGTGTCGCGACCTCCCCGAACCGGCCCCGCCGCCTAAGGTGTTTGGCTAATGGATTACTAAGTTAAACCTAGCTCGAGCTCTCCCAAGCCCATACCAATTCGCGACTTAAGTTTAAGTTCTTGACATGCAAATCAATTTCATCTAGGAGTCGCCGCTAATCAATTTTTGGTGGGTCGATTAGATACCCAAGTGAAACACAGGAGAAATGCTTCACTTCTACGAACCAGAGATTTAATGGGTACGGGGACTTGATTACACTAGCGATCTACTAGTGCCCTTTCGGTACCTAAACTTAATTTCTTGCGAATTAACTTACCAGGCAGCCTATCGAAAAAGCTAAGATTCCGTCTAACCATGCTAAAAATAGAAAATAACAACCAATAAATTAAAGGTGCGCAATCAAATAATCACAAAGAAAACAAGCAACCAGCGACCTAGCATCGTCTCTAAAAAGAAAAGGCAATCAAAAGCCCTAAAGTAAAGCCTTCATGGCTTAACCCATTTTTGAGAATTTTTTAGAGGGTTTTTTCTCATTTTTTCATTTTTTGTTTTGAGTTTTTTAACCTAAAATCTAGTGAAATTAAGCCAAAAATTGATTTCTAAACATTTCCTAATTTTCTGATTTTTTTTTTTTGGAATTTTTCCAATTTTTCCGAATTTTTTAATGTTTTTGAATTTTCTGAATTTTTTTAATATTTTTTAGATTTTTTTTAGATTTTTGGGTTTTTAAAACATTTTCGAATTTTTTTGGAATTTGTAGTATTTTTTATTTTTTAAAATATTTTTTTGAATTTTTGAATACTTTTATTAATAAAATAAAGATTCCGGACCGAGTCTCCTGACCCGATCCGCCCGAACTCTGACCCGGCATTCCGACCCACCCGGGACTCCATTTTCATTTTTTTTCTGAAATTTTTTTCTATTTCCCCTCTTTTCTTTTTTTCTTTTCTTTTTTTTGGGTTTCTTTTTCTCTTTTCCATTTTGTTATTATTCTGGTCTTCATCCCATACGTGCTTTCTGCCCATGCACGTCCTTCTACTCCTGGGCTTCTTCTTCTTCGTGGTGTTCTTCACCGAAACTCACCCCCACCATGACTATGCCGGAGACGTCCCACCGCCGGCCGTCGACTTGAGCCGCCAGCGCGGATGGAGGATGCTGGCCTTACGCCGTCGCCACCGGCTGACGTTCCGGCGACTTACTCCGACCACGGAAACGACATCGACGAGTAAAAACTCGATTTCCAGCCACCACACTTCCGGCCCCGAAGAAACGCACTAAATCTAAGCAAACAAACACACATACCAAGCAACAGAGATAGTGGATTAACGGGAGCGGCCCCAAACCGCGGGCGTCGTTCCGACGACGGGAAGGGCATCTCCGGCGAAGGCTTCATCGACGGCTCACTCGGATATACGACAAATATGTCACAGAAAAGAACAAAATAACGCCGCATCAGTCACCAAACATCAACTTCAGAACAAACAAACGTGAATCTAAGATTTTTACGGGTCGATGCGGTGACTTCGGTTTCGGTTTTCATTCGGGCATTTCATCGAACAAGTGGGATGCGCCTAAAACTAAGGTTTCCAGGTGGATTTCAGTGGGATTCGAAGGTTTTTCTTGATGGAAAACGTTCAAGAACACATCCTGGAGGTGAAAAGAAACATTTTCCTCATCTTGTGGTGCCGGGCGACCACCGAATAGGCTCGGTGTGCCCGGCACCCGAGAGGCAGGGGAGGTGGACACGAAATAGAGGAAGATGAAGAGAAGCCCACCTGTTCGCGGCCGGCCGGAGTGAGGCGCGATGGCTGGGAGGGAGGCTCGGCGACGGTTCAGGCGGTCCTCCAGCGAGCGAACGAGGCTCGGGCCTCTCCGATTCGCCTCAACTTTCTCTCGGTCTCCCCTTTTTCTCTTGAAACTCTGTCGCTCTCCGAAACTCTCTCGAGCTCACTCTCTCCCCGATTTCTCCTTCTCGGTTCCAATGGCTTCCCCAAAAAGACCTCCCTTGGTTCACAGCGGACCGGGGTAAGGCGTGACGGCTGAAGGATCGACAGGGGCTCCGGCGGGCCTTTGACAAGCAGATGAGGTTCTCGTCTCTCTCACTCTCCTCCTCTCACTCTCTGTTCCCTCCTCTCTTGCTCATCAAGCTTTATCCTCCCCCTTCTCTCTCTAGTCAAACTCTATCTTGACTCCCCCTTTGCATGTGCAGATTATCGTGTTTCCTTTTTCGTGTCTCCGTGGATGGAGACCAAAGAGAGAGAAAGAAAGGCTTTCATCTCCATCCTCCGGAGAGAAGTGTTTCTCTTTCGTCTTTTCTTTGGCTTTTCCTTTCTCGATCTCTCCTCTTGCTCTTCTCAAATTTTGTCTTTTCTGTGAAATGCCTCTCTCTTGATGACCACCCCACGCTCATTCTTTTCTCTGAAAAAAAAGATTACCTCTCTCTGTACACTCTCAATTCTCTCTTCTGTAGCGTGAGATAAGTGAATCCCTTTCTTGTTGGTCCATGGGAAGAGCTCCCCTTTTGTCTTTTCTTTCTTTTTGCTTCTTTTGTGAAAGTGTGGGTGGAGTTCCGAGAGGGAGAGAAAAGAGACCCCTTCGTATCAGCCCAGGGAAGAGATCCCCTTCGTACTAGAGTTCACTTTTTTTTTTTGTCTTTCTCTCTTTTCTTTTTTTTTTCTCCTTTTTTATTATTATCATTTTTTTTTAATTTTTATAATGATGATTTTTTTACATAAAATAAAAATGAAATAAAATAAAAGGAAAATATGTTTCACTAAATTCTACTAATGCAAATGCGCCTAACATCTATATGTCATGTAATTTAACGAAAATATTTTTGTTTAGAGATTAAAAATCAATCCCTAATTTTTTATGCAATTAAACCCTAAATGAATAGGCAAAATTTAGGTGTCAACACTGAGGAAGTGCAAGTAATATGTCCGTGGCTCCGTGCATGCATGAGCACATGTTCAGTTTTTGGAAATCACAAGTTCTAAGGAGATAAGAGTCTTATTTTTTAGTAACCCTCCTGATCTGTTTTCTCCCATGATTCAATTGTAAATCCTTCTTGTTTTTCATTATATGTTGTAACGAAGCAAAACAGAAAGGAAAATAGAGTTCATCATGTGATGGACTGAGAAATAGAACTTATCTACTTAATGTTCTGACTTCTGAGAATTAGTGCAGATTAACATAAAAGCAATTACACGTATATATTCATGTGCGATCTGATTCAAACGTGGAATACTCATTCTCTATAATGCTTTACTTGCTGAAAGAAGAAAGATGGAAAACAAATTCTCAAAGCTTACATGGATTAGGGGGCTTCCCACACAATCGTCTGTTTCCAGTGAACGAGCTCTCAGGAAGTCAGTCAGAGGTTTACCAGCAGGAATTTGCCCCACCAAAAGATAATCTGACAAGTTCAAGTCCCTTAATTTACTCAACTTCAAAAATCCTTCTGGTATGCTGCCAGTGAACCGGCTCCTTTGCAGCTTCAGTACCTCTAGTGAGCTTAAATTTGCTAAAGCATCCGGCAGATTAAATCCCAAGTTGTTGTCGCTCAAATCCAAGCTTTGTAAGGATGTACACGTCCCTATAGTTGTCGGTAGTCTCCCCGAGAAATAGTTGTGTGATAAATTTAGAAACTGGACTCCACATTGTTCTCCAATCCCTATCTGTTCAATTCCTTCGGTGAATCTATTATCAGAGAGATCAATATATGTCAGTGAACCTTGTGGAAACCTGTGTTCCATTTGGAACACCTGACCTACGTTGCCTGTTAACTTGTTTAAGTGGAGATCAAGGATACCCAAAGCATTCAACTTCGTAATTGATTCTGGAACATCTGAAACTAGTGAATTTCTGGAGAGATTCAACAAGTAGAGCTGAGTTAGTGTTCCAAGCCAAGATGGCAAATTCCCTGTCAGGTGATTGACTGACAAATCCAGCTCCTGTATTGAACTAGGCATTATTTTCAAGGACTCTGGAATTTCTCCTTGAATTCCACATCCTGCCATATAAATTCGGGAAAGAGACGGCAATCACAATAACCACTGAGGGATGGAGGAGAAATTAAATTCGTTGAATGAAAGATTGATTATTTGAAGATTAAAGAGGGAAGACATCTCCTGAGGCAATGGTCCTTGGATCATATTGTTTGAAATGTTTAGAATCAAAAGCTGAGATAACTGACCCATTGACTGGGGTATCATGCCAGATAAAAGGTTGTCATCAAGATATAACACTGTCAGTGCAGAGAGAGCTCCCAGACTTGAAGGAATTTTTCCCTTCAATCTGTTATGTGCGAGAGAAACTCTCCGGAGAGAGATCAGATTGGCAAAATTGGGCGAGATTTCACCAGTTAGCTGGTTATTGTGGAGTCTTAGGAAACTGAGGGAAGGCATTTGACCTAACCTGGAGGGGCTCGGGATTTCTCCCTCGAGAGCCGGGATCAAGTGCCACGGCCTTGTCTCGGGGCGTGACATCCTTTCATATCCATGCTAATGCTTCGAATCCTGAAAAGAAAAACGTGGATGAATACTGTTGAAAATATGTCTTGAATTGGAGCTACAAACAGAAACCCGATTCAAGTAGGTTTCCTAGTTAGAGTAGCTTTTGGATACAAACATTATTATTCTAGAATAAAACAAGAGGAATGCTAAGGTATTTTCTTCGTGAGTTTTCCGAGTGAGTTCTCTTTAAGAGATTGTGAGGTAGCACTTGTGAGTTTTGCTTTTAGTGTAATGTAGGGCTGTGAAACACTTGAGCAATTGTAAGCTCTATATTCTCCAAATTCATAATAGATTATGTGATTCGCCCTTCCTGTGAAGTAGGTACCGACACTCGGATCGAATCCCGTAAATCCCTGGTGTTCTTTATTGCTCATCGTTAGTTTTTCTAGTAATTTTCTCCTTCTCACATTAAACATAAATTGCAAGATCCATTGTTTCCGTGCAAGTTTCACAACAAATACAATGGACATTTGAATCTTTTCCCGTGAGGGTTCCCTTTCTCGTTAAAAATAAAAAAAACTATATGGATCATGATCGATTATCAACATTTGTAATCGTCACGACAGAATTTCTTCTTGTTACGAGCAATAATCCTCGTTGCGACTTAATATTTGTTAAAGATATCTTTTAGATGTTATAGATACATCATATATATTTTTGCAAAGCATTCAAATGTTTTCCATATTGTGTGTATCTTGTACGTGTCAAATTTGTGTCTAAATTCGTGATCATGTATATTGAACTGGAAATTCTCCATAAATAAGCTATGTTTGTAATATTGGAATCGAGCAATTCAATCGTTCCATCGCCCTTCTCATTTTCTAATAACTTTGTCTAAATATGACGCCTAAGATAATTGAAGTTCTTCCTCCTTGCGGACCCCAAATGGAATCTAAGGAGAATTGAAAAGCGAGCGAACATTAGAGGAATGGTGATAGGTGGAGAAATCCCGCGAACCACGCAAAAGCAACGCAATCACGCCAGCCACACAAAAGCAAATCAATGAATGAATGGTCTCTGTTCTTTTGCCAAGGGCGAGGCAAAGCAATAGTGCTTAGTACTAGGTGTGATGATAACGAGAACTTATTATACTAGGCGTACTATGTATATATGTTACTGTGTTAAATTTAGAGAATTGAAAATAGTGGGATGTTTCCGACGTGGGTTTCAAAAATTGAACGATTTCAATTCACTTTAGCATATGTATGAGGTCAAAGAAATACTTCAAGAATGTAGGGTTGTTCACTTTATACATGTATAGTGTAGACAATCATATGCTTTTTCCCTTGAATTTCTGTTCACATCTTCGACTCGGTCTTCATTCACCAAAGATGATGTGATGGAACTACAAGTTCCATTCAGTGAACAGTCTCTCGCTCAGCCAAAGTCTCCTCCTTTGATGCATTTCTATGACCTTGGGAAGCAACTGGCTCCATGGAAACTGATCAGACAAAGCTTTCACACCCTTCAATGAATCAAAGATGCTTTCCTTGGTTCTAACTTTCTTTCTGGTTGGGTAACCTTCCTTCCCCATCTGCCCTGTCCGATCACCTGTCACTATGGTGACGGCAGAGCTGACGTTGTAAGAAGAAAATGATACTTCGCTTCGGTTTCGAATTCTTCTTTTTCGCCTCACAAGGTCGAAGAGAGCGCTCTTTTTACCTCTCTGGTTGAGTACCTTCAATCGAATTCCCTGCCCGGTCACCTGTATTCTTCGTTGATTCGAGGTAAACTGCTTCTTAATAGCCTAATCCGCGTATTCCTTCAAACTCGGCAAACTCTGATCGTAGTTTCCGTATATAAGATCTCATATGTAGCCAAGTTACACTCATTTCGCATGCCCATCTTTCTCAACTTTTAGCAACGATTCAACCCTCCCCAGAAAAAAAAAAATGGAGAACGACGTTGCTGCATCTACTCAACCGGATCTGAGGCTGAAGTGGGACGTGTTCCTGAGCTTCCGAGGCGCAGACACGCGCATACCCTTCATCGACCCTCTCTACGACGCGCTCCGAAGCAAAGACATCCGGGCCTTCCGGGACAACGAAGGCATGAACCGGGGCGACCAGATCTCGCCGACCCTGCTGACGGCGATCGAGGACTCCGCCATGGCGATCGTGGTGTTATCGCCGGACTACGCGACCTCGAGCTGGTGCTTGGAGGAGCTGGCGAAGATATGCGAGTGCGGGAAGCTGATGATCCCGGTGTTCTATCGGGTCGAGCCCTCGGACGTGAGGTATCAGAAAGGCCCGTTCCAGGGCTCGTTCGGGCGTCATGTGGGGAGGCACGGAGATGCGAAGGTTTCTTCTTGGAGAGCTGCCATGACACAAGCTGGTGGAGTCTCCGGTTGGCACTTCAGGGGCCAAGACGATCAGAGGTAAGAGATGTCGAGCCGTTTTCTTTCCTTCCCCCAACGTAAGTGAGAACACCCAAACATCATCCATGTTGTCATGTGTACCCTAAACAAGACCATCCGTAAGACGAGGAATTGAGATTAATCTCTAAATTTTACTTACTAAGATACTTTCATCTCTTTTCTCCTCTTTTCTCCATCATTTTGGTAAAGTTTGATCGAAAAGTCGAGGTGATTGAATCTACATCCGTCATTATGGGTCGCTAATGCGGTGATGATTAATTTACATAGGATAAGCTTACATGTTTAATTTCTCTTTAAATCTCAACAACTGAATAATCCATATGTCGACCTGTGGTTCCTGAACAATCAACGGTACCGGAAAATGTTCAATTAGCCTTAAACCTATTGCACGGATATCAATTCAATATTAAACTTTTCAATTTAGCCAATCTAGACCTAGATCTTTGCGTGAAATTTCAATGTAGTGCTTCTGGCCAAATTACACCGAAAATTGATGTCGTGACACACCGCCACGTTAGCGATTCTGGGAAAAATTGACTGGACGGATTATATTGGAGTTTGGTACAAAAGTTTAGGACTAAATTAGTAAAATAGAAAAGTTTAGAACTAAATTAATAACTGTATAATATGTTTAGGACAAATTGGGTAACTGTCCCTTCACCGGTGAGGTGACAACACAAGGTACCTTGCCGATGCACCTGGTCCCAAAACTATAGGGTTAGTCATATATACTGATCTCTTTGAAGGTATACTACATTCTATTAATGATTGGTTGATGTCAATTAAACCTTTCATGCGAAACTAACTTTTTCCATTTATTGTTTCCTAGTACAAATTCGATAGATCATAGCAATGTCAGTAATTATTGCTTTGCCTATAGAGAGGGTATACTTGGGGGCTAGGCTTATAAGTAAAATTTGAAAGCTCATATAAGCACACCTAGCTCAGCCTTGTTCACGAACTCCACAATTTGGATTTTTATTTAGTAAAAAAATGCAAATGTTGTAGTTGAGAAATTGGGCTCTGTTTATTTCGCGAAAAATACTTCCGGCAAAACATTTTTCCAATTTTCCGTTGTTTGGCTCAAGGAAATGAATGGATTAAGGAAAACAATTTCCGTCAACTGAAAAAAGACCTTTAAATAGGGGAAAATAACTTCCGCTATCTGAAAAACAGAAATCATTTTCTGCACTTTTTGAGACAAGGCCCTAGCTCCATTCCTCTCGTTGCACGCCTCCTCCTTCCTCCTCTCTGCCTTCTCGCTCATCTCTCTCCACCTTCAGAGCTTCTCCTCCTTGTTGTCTCTTACTTCTCTTCAGCACCAAATGAAATCTGCCATATTTGGACCAAAAAGAAAATCTGCCATATCACTTTATGAGCACATTTAATATATCAATTTTCGAATTTCTAACATTATTTATATCCCCGACTTTCTCTATGTTAGGACACCATATTCTATATGTCCATTATCTAAGTGTCCTAGTCTGAATATTATATATCTAGGAAGCCAACTTAAGTGAGTAAATTTCGAGTATAGGAAATACACCATTAAACTCATGGATCAAGTTCCAACCAAAAAAAAAAAAATCATGGATCAAGTAAAATGCAAGTCTAAATATAGTAAACGATTTAATTATTTTTTTACTTAGAGGTGTACTCATCAAGGAATCGAACTTGTGATGTGCATCTAATTTACACTAATCAGATCCTTAATCACTAAGCCAACCTCATGGGTCAAATATAATGATGTTATAGCCGAGTTTGTTTCTTTTGCCATACTAAGGATGTATTTGGATTGACTTTTACTTACTATGTTTTGCTTAATCAGAATTTTTTTGCTCATACACTTTGATTTTTATTAATCGAAAACACCTGAAATTTTTACACTAGATAACAACAAGTTGATTCACATATGATTCTTTCATGATTTTTTGAAATGTGAATAAGATTTTTAAGTTTAGCGGAAAAGGAAAAGGCACCCATAATTTTAAAGCCAATATTGGTGGAGAAGATGCACCAATAATTGTGTGTGCGGTCTTGGAATGTGTAGAGTTAAAGCATGATGGATAATTCCACCATCAATTTAATAAAAAAGCTTATGCATTCAACTTTAAAGAGTTAGTTTTGTAATCAAATTCTTCTTGGTCTCTGTAACCCAAAAATGATGACGTGCATTCAATTTTTAAAAGTTCGTCGATTTTTTCAATTTAAGAACGTGCATTTTTGTTCTTCTCCGCAACAAAATCGGTAATTTTTTTTACCAATGATTCTTTAGGTTAATACCAAGAAAAACCCCAAACTGGTACACCAATGACAATTTTACCGTCCGTTAGTTTTCGTTTAATTTTACCGTCAAATTTTTGAGTTGGATAACACGTGACAGTTCACTGGTGTACCAGTTTGGGGTTTTATCCTCCGTTTATAATAGGTATATCGGTTTGTGATTTTTCGTGGTATTAATCCAATTTAACGGAGGGTAAATTTGTTAGAAATGTACCGGTTTGACAGCTATATATATATATATATATATATATATATATATATATATATATATATATATGTATGGGCCTTTGCAGATTTGATTTATAATTCCTTCCCGCCACTCATCCACTCCATCCTCGCTCGTAATGTATTCTCGACTTGAATCTCTTATTGCAGAGAAATGTCGCTGTTGATTCAAAACCTCGTCCGCAGAATTATGGATGAACTGAACAATGTTCCGCTCAACGTGGCTCCGATCCTCGTCGGACTGGATTCTCACATCGAGCAACTCCTCAGTGTGTTGAGCGTCAAATCCGGCGGTGTCAAGTTTCTTGGATTGCACGGGTTCGGCGGTGTTGGCAAAACCACCCTTGCCAAATTGCTCTACAACAAGCTCGTCGCGCACTTTGAGAAACGCAGCTTCATCGCAGACATCAGAGAAGCTTTCATGCGGGGCGATGGCTCGATCTCTCTCCAGGACAAGATCCTACGCGATCTCTCGCCCAATATGCCACCTTTGAATGATGCCACTTCTCACAAGAATGCGATCAGGCAAGCCCTTAGCGAAATGCGAGTCCTCCTCCTCTTGGATGACGTCGACGACGCCAGTCAGCTCAACATGTTGATCAGCGGTAAAGAATGGTTCCACGAGGGAAGTCGAATCATAATCACGACCAGAAATAGAGAAGCTTTGGTCGCAAGAAACTTTGAGATTGAGCTTTACGAGGTGCGAGAGCTGTCCTCCGAAGATGCGTTGCGTCTGTTCAGCTACCATGCATTGAAGAGAGAGAAGCCAATGGATGAATTCATGGCGCTGTCCAAGCAAATCGTGTCTCTGGCCGGGAATTTGCCGTTGGCTTTGGAGGTGTTCGGCTCTTTTCTGGTCGACAAGAGGAGGAAAATCGAATGGGAAGACGCGGTGCAGAAGCTGAAACAGATTCGCCCTAATAATCTCCAGGACACGATGAAGATCAGCTACGAAGGGCTCGACGAGGAGACCAAGCGCATATTCCTCGACGCAGCTTGCTTATTTGTTAAGACGCATATGACGAGAGAGGAAGCAATAGAAATATGGGAAGGTTGCGGCTTCACGGCTGAGGTTGGGCTCAGAGTTCTTGTCTCGAGATCACTTATCAAGATCATGAAGGACGACGGTACGCTGTGGATGCACGATCAGCTTAGGGACATGGGGAGAGAGATCGTGTTACTCGAGAATGCTCGTGATCCCGGCGCACGCAGTCGACTGTGGGATCGCAAGGAAATCTTGGCTGTCTTAAAAAATGGATCAGTATGGAAATTTTGGGCCATCACGCCTTTTGCTTCCTCCGTCATTAACACCATTGCACACACGTCCCATGTCGTTCTTCTTCATTTGGTAGTTACTAACAGATATGAATTTGACAAAAAAAAACCATTGGTCAAATTGCAAACTATTCCAATTGGTGTAGATTTATCTTTCTTCCTACTAAGCAAGCTTTTAATTCAAGACCCATACTTTTGCCATCACAGGGGACAAGGAACATAGAGGGGATCGTCCTGGACTACCAACATAAGCCGTTTGTGACGGACCCTAGCAGCGAGAGACTGTCACGAGACAATTTCATGAGAACGCCCAATCTCGCTTCCGCCATTCAATGTTTACAAGAGATGTTCAGGAAATTTTTTGATTCTGGAGCAGACAGTGAGAACGAGGCGGTGCTTCGTGCTGAGTACTTTAAACCAATAATTAACCTGAGACTGCTTCAAATTAATCATGCCAAATTGGAAGGGAAATTCAGGTTCCTGCCTCAGTCGCTGAAATGGCTGCAATGGAAAGAATGTCCCTCGACCATTCTTCCTTCTGATTTTTTACCACGAGATTTGGCGGTCCTCGATCTGGCAAGCAGCAAGATTGAACGCTTGTGGAAAGCCAACAGTAATAAGGTGAGTCACGGTCTTGGTCACTCTCTAACGATACAATAACTATAGACATGTTACGTCAGTATACTGTTTCAATGCTTCTGTACCATTTGATACTGCCTATATGTTTTTGCTACCATTCATATGCTTCAGCAACTATTTATGATGGGATAAAATTTCATATCCACCAGGCTGGGGAGAACTTATTGGTTATAAATCTTCGTGGCTGCTGTAATCTTGCTAGTATTCCAGATTTATCAGCAAGTCGAAGCTTGAAAAAACTTGTTCTCGAGCGGTGCACGAGATTGACCCAAGTTCCCGAGTCAATCGGAAGTCTGAATGCTCTGGTGCACCTAAACCTTGAAGGATGTTCAAAGCTTGTTGGACTCCCAAAAGACGTAACCGGGCTCAAGAATCTGGAAGAACTCATTCTCTCCGGTTGTGCAAATTTGAAAGAACTACCAGAGGATATAGAGAGCATGGAATCTTTGAAGTTACTTCTCCTCGATAGAACTCCTATAAAAAGTTTGCCCGAAAAGATATTCCACCTCACAAAACTTGAGAAGCTTCATCTAAATCAGTGCACTTCTTTGAAAAAGCTACCCAATCACATTGGAATGATGGCTTCTCTCAGAGAACTCACTCTTAATGATACTGGAATAGAGAAGCTACCTGATTCGGTGCGGTCATTGCGGAAACTTGAGTTGTTGAGCCTTATGAGGTGCGTCTCACTGACTGAACTTCCTGAATTTGTTGGCGACTTAGAATCGTTGAAAGAATTGTTCATTGATGGAAGTAAAATCAGAGAACTGCCTGCTTCCATCGGTTCTTTGCTGTACCTAAAGACCCTTTCGATTGGAGATTGTCAGTTTTCAAGGCATTGTCCTGACTCAATTAAAGGATTGCATTCGCTCACAGAGCTTAGTCTAGGTGGACCGTCAATCACAAGTCTACCGGCTCAACTCGGAGCTCTGAAGATGCTTAGAAGGTTGGAAATCCGGGATTGCGAATCACTTGAAAGCTTACCAGAATCGATCGGAAGCTTGTGGAATCTCACTACCATGATCCTTTACAAAGTGAACATAACAGAGCTTCCGCAGTCGATAGGAAATTTGGAAAATGTCGTCATGATGAGGCTTAACAACTGTAAACGTCTCTGCAAGCTTCCGCCATCCATGGGCAAATTGAGATCATTGTACCACCTGATCATGGAGGAGACCGCAGTAACAGAATTACCAGAAACCTTCGGGAAGCTCTCAAAGTTAGTGAGGTTGAAAATGGGCAAGAAACCGCGTTCCACGGTTATTCCTGAGGGCAACACAGAGACAGAGAATCAAGATCTGATTACAGAGGAAATTCCTGGGTCGATGCTTCCATCTTCATTATCGAATCTATCTTGGCTTGAAGATTTGAATGCCCGTGCTTGGTACATGCATGGAAAAGTTCCTGATGATTTCGAGAAGTTGGTATCGCTAGAAACTCTAAATCTAGGATACAATAACTTGACGAGCCTTCCCACGAGCCTGAAGGGACTTTCCGTCCTTAAGGAGCTTCTGCTACCTCACTGTAAGGAGATCAAGTCTCTTCCGCCTCTTCCATCGAGTTTGGTAGTGGTTAATATCGCAGGCTGCGTGGCAATGGAGACAGTCTCTGATCTGTCTGAATTGGAAAACTTGCAAGAGCTGAACATGGCGAATTGTGAGAAAGTGGTGGATGTTCCAGGACTTCAGTGCTTGAAATCCTTGAGAAGGCTATACCTGACTGGATGCCATGCGTGTTCCTCGGTAGTAAAGAGGAGAATTTCTAAGGTTATTTCTCTCTCTCTGTCTCCCCCCTCAAAATATGCATCTACACTGTTCAGGTCCGAAAACTCTGGAAAAGGAAAATTATATGCACCATATCCTCAATTGCACGAAAAAGTGGTGAATCATGCCATGTGGGTATAGCAGTCATGCAGTCACTACTAATGGACATGTTTATATAGCAGTCACGATGGTTTGACATTTTGCAGGTTTCTTTGAGGAATTTACGCGTTCTCAGTATGCCAGGGAGTGAAATTCCAGATTGGCTAAATGAAGAGGAAGTGAGCTACACGGTACGCAAAAACCGCACGCTCAAGGCTGTTCTCATAGGTGTAGTCGTTGCCATCACCAGTGACTTCCCAGAATCTTTGAGAGATCATATTCCCACACTCGTGGATATCCAGGCAAATATACTCAAAATGAACACGCCTATCTTCAGCACCACATTGCCATTGAAGGGAGTTCCTAAATTAGACGAAGATCAGGTTCATTTGTGCCGGTTCTTGGATTTTCATCCGCTGGTTTCCAAGTTGAAAGAAGGGTACAAAGTTCAGGTGGCAAAGCGGAACCCACCATTCATTCCCGGAATGCAGCTGAAGAAATGCGGGGTACGTCTGATTTTCGAGAGAGACGATGAATTTGAAGGAGATGAGCAGCAACTAGATGATGGCTACCAGTCCTTATCCGAAAAGCTTGCCCGGTTTTTCAACAGTCTGTAGTAGCCAGTTCGCTTTGGTTTAAAGTTAGCCTCTGGAAAATGGAAGCAGAAAACGGTGCCAAAGATTGAAGAGAAAGGGAACGGGCTTGCTCCTGTCAATTTGAAATTTCATTCCTGGAAATGTAATCTGAAAATACCAGAAGCTTCCTTGTAGACTTTGTGATGAAGATGAACTATAGAACATCGTTATCTCCCGTTCTTTTATTTTAAAGCCCTTTTCTTTTGACCCAGAGAGTTCCACTTTTCTTCTATTGCAAAGTTTGAGCAGGGGACAACTCTTTCTTTCTCACTAGAAAAAACAAAGGCATAATGACTCGAATGATTTCTAAACTTTGACTTAACACGTAATGTGATCCTTAAATTTTTAATTTGTTCAATGTGATACTTGAGCTTTAGCATATTGATTAAAGTGGTCCTTAAATTTTTAATTTATTGAATGTGGCTCTAAACTTTTGTTACATGTCCAATGTAGTACCTTGACTATATGAAAATGTTCAATATAATCCATAAATTTGAATTAATGGAATGATTATCTTGAACATATTTATATAGTTCAATGACTACATTGAACATGTACCAAAAGTTCATGGACCACATTGATCAAATTAAAAGTTCAGGGCCTATATTGCACGTTGGATTAAAGCTCATGGATCACATTAAACAAATTACAAGTTTAGGGAACACATTACACATTGAGGCAAAGTTTAGGGACTATTCGTGTCATTTTCCCAAAAAAGAATAGGGAAAATGGAAAAATCAAAACTTGGTCATAGTCTCATGACCAAGCATGTGATAGAAAAGAGAAAAAAAAAAGTAAATATTGAAGAGGTTTCATGGTTAACAAAGGGTTAATACCACGAAAAACCCCAAATCTTTATATCTGCGACAATTTTATTCTAAACTAATTTTTTTACCTCAAAAAACTTCAAACTGGTACGCCTGTAATAATTTTACCCAAAACTAATTTTTTGCCATTAATCACCGGATACTAACCCTAACTTGGCCTAGAAATCATTCTGATGGAAACTTCCTGACTCAATCATCTTCTGCATCAACGTAGGAGCACAAGTGTCGACTGCATTTTGATTTCCCACACTGTATCCAGTACATATCATGTCTGTGTCCTCCCCTTTTTTCAATCATTGAGTAAGTACGGCTTTTGGAACACGAATATCTCTTTGCGATGTCACCCCCGATCTAGATCACATGTCAAAGGACTCGTCAAACAATTCGATGAGGTTACGTCAACATCGAAAGAATCTCGAGAGATCCGATATCGATTTCCAGGCCATCCGTTAGGGATACCCCAGTTGCCGAAACAGCACGACTACTTACTAGTCACTCGAATGTACTTTGATGCATGAAAATCATCTGTTCCTTCGTTGTACTCCTAATTGAACCTCATGAATAAATCCGCAAGGGCTTCGAAAGGTAGGATGACCCCGTTTAGGGAGACAGTGTCGGCACGAAATCGAGCTGAATATGAGAAAATGGGCTTACTTGGAGTCCCCCTTGAAGGAGGCCCATGGGACTGGTTGTCCTTCCCAAGCCCAAGCCCTGCCCCTGGGATGGGCCCAATCTCAGCGACCTCTAGCACAGGTTCCACGCTGCTTTCCTAGTTTTCCTTTAGGCCAACTCCCAAAAAAAAGAAAAACCCACTTCCACGACGTTCCAGGAATAAAAATATCCTGACATTTCAGACGATCAAAAAAAAGAAATGCACGATTTTTATGTGGACAAAAATACCCAGTTGAATTTTTTCGTCCGTGCATTTTGCTGCGGCACATGATGTGGCTGACAGCGCTGCCACGACATTGTTGAAAAGGACACGTCGGCACGAGCGAAGACGACGCCTGCGAGACGCAATAGCAAAAGCCCGAAACACCGTTTCTCCGAAAACGTTGCCGTTTTCGGTTCACGTAGGTTTCAGGAGATCGTTGTAATTCTTTCTCTGTTGATTCGTTGCCTTAAAACGTCCCCTAGTCAGTACCACATCGAGTCACTTCGATGGAAAGATTTAAAGGGGGTGTACTTTTTACCTCTCGGCAAAAAACGCTCGTGACATTTTTTGGTTCGTTTACACAGTCGTGGCATATTTGTCCTACAAGCAAAAGTTCAGGTATTCTTTTTTTTTTTTTTTGAGATTTGGCCGCTTTTCTTACCTCCTATGCAACTGTTGTGGCATTAATAAGTAAAACAAAGAGGGTTGGGCTGACCAGAGGTTCTGAACGTTTACAATATCTTAGTTAAAGGAAAATCGACTATTCGAAGTGATTAGGGCACGTAAGCAACAAATAGACGTGTCATTTCCTTCAATCTAAAACGAGAGATTGCGCACTGGAAAAATTGAGAACCTATGGTTAACCTGATTAAAAACATTAGAGATGACATCGACAGGAAGTTCGTGGTCCGATGCTGATCTCACGCCCACATATTTGTTCGCGAGAGTTCCAGTCTTCGCATGTGAATGCTCGAGTCGCGGAAATGTCACTGTCATCATCAATAATGAGGTGCGTGGGTGGGTGGGTGGGTGGGGGCGGGGGGAGAGGGAAAGTCAAGATGTACGACGAGTTCACATGTTCACATGTAGAGACTAGAACTTTACACGGCCAAGAATTCGAAATACAGGGGGTTGTTTCATTTGAGGAGTTGCGTACGCCTTTCGACCTTCGAGTCTGAAAAAGCGGTGGGTGTTCGAAGAGTCAAGAAAGGAACTGCGTGGGAGGGATGCAGACGAAGATTCTCGACGACGTCAGTCCCTTTCTTGGCCACCACCGTCGTCATTCTCTCGACGGAATATTATTAGGGTTCTTTCTCGAGACAATGACGTTCCTTCTGCTCTGTGGATATACCGCAGTTCGGGATGGCATATGCTCGCATAACTCATAACCCCCCTTCTCCTTATGGAAGGAGCGTGGAATTGTTGCATTACGTGCCATTGCTTTTTGGCCAAATGCGGGCATCGGTCGGATTCAATTATCGGATACCGACATTTTTCTATGTATTCTTGAGCTCGTGCAATCATAGTCCATGATGCTAGATTTTCTCTACTGAAAGCACAGTTGAGGTAAACACATGATTATGCTCTGTTTTAGAGTTTCCTCTACTTCCTAAGACGAATAAAGATGCGTGTATGCATTTATGTCCGCGCGGCGCACCGTATAATTTTCATCCCCTATTTCACTAATAGAGCCCTGCGCTAGAATGGAAGTCCACCTTGTTTTACATGTGAATTTTCTCTATAATCTTTTTTTCTTTATTGGAATCACGAGTGACCTTGTCAAAGGTTTTAGAAATATATGTAGAATCACGAGCAAGCTTTTGTTCATCAGTAAGATCACATGCCAGCATGAAGGCCTTTCCATGGATTGAACTGGAGCGTCGTACAAGCAGATTAATGAAAAGCGAGCTATCGTAGGTCAGCAATGTTAGTAGCTCGGTTAAGATGACCTTCTTTGCTCACCAAAAGAAAGAACAGGATAAAAATTAAAAAGAGATTACGTCCTTTGAACTTATGATTGTCTAGGTGCGCGAAGATAGAGAGAGAATGAAAAGAAAAATGGGATTAGGGTTTTGGTTAGTGTGTATATAATTTTCACAAAAGGTGAGCATTTTCGCTAATTCAAGGTATTTGTGGTGGCGTGACTTAATCGGGATCTTCCATTTGGTTGCTAATGCATTGACCATCTAAGGAAATTTACCTCCCTAGATTTAGAGGATCTCAATCTCGAAAAGTAAAATTGTATTATGCATTTAATGTAAGTGAGCAAGTTCATTCATTAGCCGTAAAACCAAACTTACAATCAATTCATAGATATATGTCACTGCAAGCATGCAAGAAAAATAATTGTATCATGAGTTGTTGCTCTCATATGGTGGTCATGCCCTACCTTAGGCCTAGCTACAATGAGCTGCTACCAATATGTCTTATCTCGAACATTCGAAAAAACCTCCGATGTAAAAGTTACCAAACAGAGGAGTCTCCATATAGGAAAGATGAATCTAGTTCACAAGTAATACAAAATCCTCTTTGACATGCTAAGACAACTTCACAGGGATGACGAGCCAGATGGGAGGAACCAAATGCAGCACGAACTTATCAACTTGATTCTAGTACCATGTTAAAGCACGAGAGTCTTCAACCTAAGGCCTAAGATATCATATGGAGATGAAACATTTGTGATTACGGTCCTTCACATTCTCTCCATGGAATGAATGGCTCACATAACTCACTTTGGTCACGTAAAACTTTCACGTGGCAAGTGAACAGCACCGTCCAGAGCAGGTTCTCAGGCTCGCAGTGTACCTCAAGGCTCAAGGTCAGTAAAGTTTTTTTGCCCTTATTCTCTACCAAAAGCCGGGACCTCTCGTGTCGTTTCTCCTGTTTCCATCTTCGACTCAGTCTTCACCAAAGATGATGTGATGGAACTACAAGTTCCATTCAGTGAACAGTCTCTCGCTCAGCCAAAGTCTCCTCCTATGATGCCTTTCTATGACTTTGGGAAGCAACTGGCTACATGTAAACTGACTAGATAAAGCTTTCGCCCTCCTTCAATGAATCAAAGAAGCCTTCCTTGGTTCTAACTCTCTCTGGTTGGGTACCCTTCCTTCCCCGTCTGCCCTGTCCAATCACTTGTCACTATTGTGACGGCAGAGCTTACGATCTAAGAAGAAAATGGTATACTTCGCTTCGGTTTCGAATTCTCATTTTTCGCCTCACAAGGTTGAAGAGAGCGCTCTTTTTACTCTCTGGTTGAGTACCTTCAATCGAATTCCCTGCCCGGTCACCTGTATTCTTCGTTGATTCGAAGTAAACTGCTTCTTAATAGCCTAATCAGCGTATTCCTTCAA
This sequence comes from Syzygium oleosum, assembly GCF_021117445.2. NCBI lineage: Eukaryota > Viridiplantae > Streptophyta > Magnoliopsida > Myrtales > Myrtaceae > Syzygium > Syzygium oleosum. The sequence goes on from NW_026607487.1 coordinate 11,877,375, forward strand.
ACTCGGCAAAGTCTGATAGTAGTTTCCGTACATAAGATCTCATATGTAGCCAAGTTACACTCATTTGACATGCCCATCTTTCTCAACTTTTAGCATCGATTCAACCCTCCCCAGAAAAAAAAGATGGAGAACGACGTCGCTGCATCTACTCAACCAGATCTGAGGCTGAAGTGGGACGTGTTACTGAGCTTCCGAGGAGCAGACACGCGCAGACCCTTCATCGGCCCTCTCTACGACGCGCTCCGAAGCAAAAACATCCGGGCCTTCCGCGATAACGAGGGCATGAACCGGGGCGACCAGATCTCGCCGAGCCTACTGGCGGCGATCGAGGACTCCGCCATGGCGATCGTGGTGATATCGCGGAACTACGCGACCTCGAGCTGGTGCTTGGAAGAGCTGGCGAAGATATGCGAGTGCGGGAAGCTGATGATCCCGGTGTTCTACGGGGTCGAGCCCTCGGACGTGAGGTATCAGAAAGGGCCGTTCGAGGGCTCGTTCGGGCGTCATGTGGGGAGGCACGGAGATGCGAAGGTTTCTACTTGGAGAGCTGCCATGAGACAAGCTGGTGGAGTCTCCGGTTGGACCTTCAGGGCCCAAGACGATCCGAGGTAAGAGATGTCGAGCCTTTTTCTTTCCTTTCCCCAATGTAAGTGAGAACACCCATACATCATCCATGTTGTCATGTGTATCCTAAACAAGACATCCGTGAGACGTGGAATTGATATTAATCTCTAAATTTTACTTACTAAGATACGTTCTTCTCTTTTATCCTCTTTTGTCTATCATTTTGGTAAATTTTAATCAAATAGTTGAGGTGATTGAATCTACATCCGTCATTATGGGTCGCTAATGCGGTGATGATTAATTTAAACATGATAAGCTTACATGTTTAATTTCTCTTTAAAAAATAACAATTGAATAATCCATATGTGGACCCGTGGTTCCCGAACAATAATAATTTAGTGAGTTCTTGTGGATACCGCTCAGCAGAAGGGGAAAATGTTTAATCAATCTTAAACTTATTATGCGGATATCCATTCAATCTTAAACTTTTCAATTTTGTCAATTTAGACCTAGATCTTTGCATGAATTTTCAATGTAGTACTTCCGGCCAATTTTCGCCGAAAATTGATGTCGTGACACATCGCCACATAGGACGCCCGGCGATGATTGGACCGCCACGTTAGCAAACTAGAAGGATTACATTGAAATTTCGCGTAAAAGTTTAGAAATAAATTAGCAAATAGAAAAGTTTGGAAATGAATTCACATTCATATAATAGATTTATGACAGGTTGTGCAATTTTCCCTTCAATGGTACGGTGACGACACAAGGTATCTCGCCGGTGCACCTGGTCCCAAAACTATAGGGTTAGGGGGTCATATATACTGATCTCTTTGAAGGTATATATATACTACATTCTATGAATGATTGGTTGTTGTCAATCGAACCTTCCATGCGAAGTTTAACTTTTTCCATTTATCGTTTCCTAGTACAAATCCGATAGATCATGGTAATGTCAGTAATTATTACTTAGGCTATAGAGAGGGTGTACTTGGGGGCTACGCTTATAAGTAAAATTCGAAAGCTCATATGAGAAGACCTAGCTTAGCCTTGTTCACGAACCCAACAATTTGGATTTTTATTTAGTAAAAAAATGCAAATACTGCAGTTGAGAACTTCAGCTCTGTTTATTAAAATATTTTTCGAATTTTTCGCTATTTGACTCAAAGAAATGAATGGATTAAGGAAATTAATTTCCGTCAACTGAAAAAAGGCCTTTAAATAGGGCAAGAAAACTTCTGCTTTTTAAAAAACAGAAATCATTTTCCCTACTCTTTGAGACAACGCCCTCGCTGCATGCCTCCTCCTTCCTCCTCTCTGCCTTCTCGCTCATCTCTCTCCACCTCCGGAGCTTCTCCTCCTTGTCGTCTCGTACTTCTCTTCAGCACCAAATGAAATATGCCATATTTCGACCAAAAAAAAAAATTTCTGCCATATCACTTTATGAGCACATTTAATATATCAATTTTCGTATTTCTAAAATTATTTATGTTAGAACACCATTTTCTATATGTCCATTATCTAAGTGTCCTAGTCTGAATATTATATATCTAGGAAGCCAACTTAAGTGAGTAAATTTCGAGTATAAGAAATACACCATTAAACTCATGGATCAAGTAAAACGCAAGTCTAAATATAGTAAACAATTTAACTATTTTTTTACTTAAAGGGGTACTCATCAAGGAATCGAACATATGATGTGCATCTAATTTATACTAATCAGATGCTTAATCACTAAGCCAACCTCCTGGGTGAAATATAATAATGTTATAGCCAACTTAGTTTCTTTTGCCAAACTAAGGATGTATTTGGATTGACTTTTACTTACTATATTTTGCTTAATCAGAATTTTTTTGCTCAAACACTTTGATTTTTATTAATCAAAAACACCTGAAATTTTTACACTAGATAATAACAAGTTGATTCACATATGATTCTTTCATGATTTTTTGAAATGTGAATAAGATTTTTAAGTTTAGCGGAAAAGGAAAAAGCACCCATAATTTTAAAGCCAATATTGGTGGAGAAGATGCACCAATAATTGCGTGTGTGGTTTTGGAATGTGTTGAGTTAAAGCATCATTTATAATTCCTCCATCAATTTAATAAAAGCTTATGCATTCGACTTTAAAGAGTTAGTTTTGTAATCAAATTCTTCTAGGTGTTGTAACCCAAAAATGATAACGTGCATTCACTGTTAAAAGACCGTCGATTTTTTCAATTTAAGAACGTGCCTATTTGTTCTTCTCCACGACAAAATTGGTAATTATTTTTACTAATAATTCTTTGGGTTAATACCACGAAAAACTCAAAACTGGTACATCAGTGACAATTTTACCCTCCGTTAGTTTTCGTTTAATTTTACAGTCAAATTTCTGAGTTAGATAATACGTGACAGTTCACGGATGTACCAGTTTGGGGTTTTACCCTCCGTTTATTATAGGTGTATCAGTTTGTGATTTTTCGTGGTATTAATCCAATTTAACGGAAGGTAAATTTGTCACAAATGTACCGGTTTGGAGTTTTTTGTGGTTAAAAAAATAGTTTGAGGTAAATTTATCACAGGTGTATCAGTTTGGAGTTTTTTATGGTAAAAAAAATAATTTTGATTAAATTTATCACAGATGTACCAGTCTGGGGTTTTTCGTGATATTAACCTTTTTTTTTACGGAATTGTAGGATGGTCTTTATTTTTCGAACGTGTTTCCCAGTGAAAATAGATGTATAACTTTAGCATATGTGCATTCACGTCCCGATTTGACAGCTATATATATATATATATATATATATATATATATATGTATGGGCCTTTGCAGATTTGATTTATAATTCCTTCCCGCCACTCATCCACTCCATCCTCGCTCGTAATGTGTTCTCGACTTGAATCTCTTATTGCAGAGAAATGTCGCTGTTGATTCAAAACCTCGTCCGCAGAATTATGGATGAACTGAACAATGTTCCGCTCAACGTGGCTCCGATCCTTGTCGGACTGGACTCTCGCATCGAGCAACTCCTCAGTGTATTGAGCGTCAAATCCGGCGGTGTCAAGTTTCTTGGATTGCACGGGTTCGGCGGTGTTGGCAAAACCACCCTTGCCAAATCACTCTACAATAAGCTCGTTGCGCACTTTGCGAAACGCAGCTTCGTCGCGGACATCAGAGAAGCTTTCATGCGCGGCGATGGCTCGATCTCTCTCCAGGACAAGATCCTACGCGATCTCTCGCCCAATATGCCACCTTTGAATGATGCCACTTCTCACAAGAATGCGATCAGGCAAGCCCTTAGCGAAATGCGAGTCCTCCTCCTCTTGGATGACGTCGACGACGCCAGTCAGCTCAACATGTTGATCAGCGGTAAAGAATGGTTCCACGAGGGAAGTCGAATCATCATCACGACCAGAAATAGAGAAGCTTTGGTCGCAAGAAACTTTGAGATTGAGCTTTACGAGGTGCGAGAGCTGTCCTCCGAAGATGCGTTGCGTCTGTTCAGCTACCATGCATTGAAGAGAGAGAAGCCAATGGATGAATTCATGGCGCTGTCCAAGCAAATCGTGTCTCTGGCCGGGAATTTGCCGTTGGCTTTGGAGGTGTTCGGCTCTTTTCTGGTCGACAAGAGGAGGAAAATCGAATGGGAAGACGCGGTGCAGAAGCTGAAACAGATTCGCCCTAATAATCTCCAGGACACGATGAAGATCAGCTACGAAGGGCTCGACGAGGAGACCAAGCGCATATTCCTCGACGCAGCTTGCTTATTTGTTAAGACGCATATGACGAGAGAGGAAGCAATAGACATATGGGAAGGTTGCGGCTTCAAGGCTGAGATTGGGCTCAGAGTTCTTGTCTCGAGATCACTTATCAAGATCATGAAGGACGACGGTACGCTGTGGATGCACGATCAGCTTAGGGACATGGGGAGAGAGATCGTGTTACTCGAGAATGCTCGTGATCCCGGCGCACGCAGTCGACTGTGGGATCGCAAGGAAATCTTGGCTGTCCTCAAAAATGGATCAGTACGGAAATTTTGTGCCATCGCGCCTTTTGCTTCCTCCGTCATTAACACCATTGCACACACGTCCCATGTCGTTGTTCTTCATTTGGTAGTTACTAACAGACATGAATTTGACAAAAAAAAACCATTGGTCAAATTGCAAACTATTCCAATTGGTGTAGATTTATCTTTCTTCCTACTAAGCAAGCTTTTAATTCAAGACCCATACTTTTGCCATCACAGGGGACAAGGAACATAGAGGGGATCGTCCTGGACTACCAACATAAGCCGTTTGTGACGGACCCTAGCAGCGAGAGACTGTCACGAAACAATTTCATGAGAACGCCCAATCTCGCTTCCGCCATTCAATGTTTACAAGAGATGTTCAGGAAATTTTTTGATTTTGGAGCAGACAGTGAGAACGAGGCAGTGCTTCGTGCTGAGTACTTTAAACCAATAATTAACCTGAGACTGCTTCAAATTAATCATGCCGAATTGGAAGGGAAATTCAGGTTCCTGCCTCAGTCGCTGAAATGGCTGCAATGGAAAGAATGTCCCTCGACCATTCTTCCTTCTGATTTTTTACCACGAGAATTGGCCGTCCTCGATCTGGCAAGCAGCAAGATTGAACGCTTGTGGAAAGCCAACAGTAATAAGGTGAGTCACGGTCTTGGTCACTCTCTAACGATACAATAACTATAGACATGTTACGTCAGTATACTGTTTCAATGCTTCTGTACCATTTGATACTGCCTGTATGTTTTTGCTACCATTCATATGCTTCAGCAACTATTTATGATGGGATAAAATTTCATATCTACCAGGCTGGGGAGAACTTATTGGTTATAAATCTTCGTGGCTGCTGTAATCTTGCTAGTATTCCAGATTTATCAGCAAGTCGAAGCTTGAAAAAACTTGTTCTCGAGCGGTGCACGAGATTGACCCAAGTTCCCAAGTCAATCGGAAGTCTGAATGCTCTGGTGCACCTAAACCTTGAAGGATGTTCAAAGCTTGTTGGACTCCCAAAAGACGTATCCGGGCTCAAGAATCTGGAAGAACTCATTCTCTCCGGTTGTGCAAATTTGAAAGAACTACCAGAGGATATAGAGAGCATGGAATCTTTGAAGTTACTTCTCCTCGATGGAACTCCTATAAAAAGTTTGCCCGAAAAGATATTCCACCTCACAAAACTTGAGAAGCTTCATCTAAATCGGTGCACTTCTTTGAAAAAGCTACCCAATCACATTGGAATGATGGCTTCTCTCAGAGAACTCACTCTTAATGATACTGGAATAGAGAAGCTACCTGATTCGGTGCGGTCATTGCGGAAACTTGAGTTGTTGAGCCTTATGAGGTGCGTCTCACTGACTGAACTTCCTGAATTTGTTGGCGACTTAGAATCGTTGAAAGAATTGTTCATTGATGGAAGTAAAATCAGAGAACTACCTGCTTCCATCGGTTCTTTGCTGTACCTAAAGACCCTTTCGATTGGAGATTGTCAGTTTTCAAGGCATTGTCCTGACTCAATTAAGGGATTGCATTCGCTCACAGAGCTTAGTCTAGGTGGACCGTCAATCACAAGTCTACCAGCTCAACTCGGAGCTCTGAAGATGCTTAGAAGGTTGGAAATCCGGGATTGTGAATCACTTGAAAGCTTACCAGAATCGATCGGAAGCTTGTGGAATCTCACTACCATGATCCTTTACAATGTGAACATCACAGAGCTTCCGCAGTCGATAGGAAAATTGGAAAACGTCGTTATCATAAGGCTTAACAAATGTAAACGTCTCTGCAAGCTTCCGCCATCCATGGGCAGTTTGAGATCATTGTACCACCTGATGATGGAGGAGACCGCAGTAACAGAATTACCAGAAACCTTCGGGATGCTCTCAAAGTTAGTGAGGTTGAAAATGGGCAAGAAACCGCGTTGCGCGGTTATTCCTGAGGAAATTCCTGGGTCGATGCTTCCATCTTCATTATCGAATCTCTCTTGGCTAGGAGAATTGAATGCCCGTGCTTGGTACATGCGTGGAAGAGTTCCTGATGATTTCGAGAAGTTGGTATTGCTAGAAACTCTAAATCTAGGATACAATAACTTGACAAGCCTTCCCACAAGCCTGAAGGGACTTTCCGTCCTTAAGGAGCTTCTGCTACCTCACTGTAAGGAGATCAAGTCTCTTCCGCCTCTTCCATCGAGTTTGGTAGTGGTTAATATCGCAGGCTGCGTGGCAATGGAGACAGTCTCTGATCTGTCTGAATTGGAAAACTTGCAAGAGCTGAACATGGCGAATTGTGAGAAAGTGGTGGATGTTCCAGGACTTCAGTGCTTGAAATCCTTGAGTAGGCTATACCTGACTGGATGCCATGCGTGTTCCTCGGTAGTTAAGACGAGAATTTCTAAGGTTCTCTCTCTCTCTCCCTCTCTCTCTCTCAAAGATGCATCTACACTGTTTAAGTCCGAAAACTCTGGAAAAAGGAAAATTATATGCATCAAAACCTCAATTGCACGAAAAAGTGGAGAATCATGCCATGTGGGTATAGCAGTCATTTACTCGCTACTAATGGACCTGTTTATATGGCAGTCACGACGGTTTGATCTTTTGCAGGTTTTTTTGAGGAATTTACGCGTTCTCGGTGCGCCAGGGAGTGAAATTCCAGATTGGCTAAACGAAGAAAAAGTGAGCTACACGGTACGCAAAAACCACACGCTCAAGGCTGTTCTCATAGGTGTAGTCGTTTCCATCACCAGTGACTTCCCAGAATCTTTGAGAGATCATATTCCCACACTTGTGGATATCGAGGCAAAAATACTCAAAATGAACACGCCTATCTTCAGCACCACATTGCCATTGAAGGGAGTTCCGAAATTAGACGAAGATCAGGTTCATTTGTGCAGGTTCTTGGATTTTCACCCATTGGTTTCCAAGTTGAAAGAAGGGTACAAAGTTCAGGTGGGAAAGCGGAACCCATCATTAATTCCCGGAATGCAGCTGAAGAAATGTGGGGTACGTCTGATTTTCGACAGAGACGATGAATTTGATGGAGATGACCAGCAACTAGATGATGGCTACCAGTCTTTATCCGAAAAGTTTGCCCGGTTTTTCAACTGTCTGTGTTAGCCAGCCAGTTCGCTTTGGTTTAAAGTAAGCCTCTGGAAAATGGAAGCAGAAAACGGTGCCTAAGATTGAAGAGAAAGGGAACGAGCTTGCTCCTGTCAATTGAAGTTTCATTCCTAGAAATGTAATCTGAAAATACCAGAAGCTTCTTTGTAGACTTGTAATGAAGACGAACTAGATGTTGTCTGGGTCCGCCTTATATGTGGGGCCGAGCTGACAAATAAAACAAAAAAAAAACAAAAAGTCAAAAAACAAAAAAAAAAGGAAAAAGGAAAAGAGCAGCTTCCTGCGAGAGGTGAGCCCCAAGAAGAGAGAAAAAAAAGAATGAGAGAGAGTGCCCTCACCATGAGGTGCACGAAGGAAAGAAGGGAAAGAAGATTGCGGCTCCCGATTCGAAAGCCAAACGTTGACGGAATTGGTTCAAATTTCAGTATGTTGTGCATGAGACCGAGGGCTACGAGTTGATTGATTTCATTGATTAAGAACTTTCTCCGAATTCTCCAATCGCGGTTAAGGTTTTTTGCTTTATTTATGTTAATCCATCTTTGGTGATGAAATACTGTTGTATTGTTATTCTTGAGCCTCTAGTGTGTGAATCGAGAAGAACACCTGGTGTATTCTACTATTCTTTGTCATTAGAAGTTTTTGGGCCGTTTGTGATTTTTCCCGCATTGTATTTTCACTTCCACGTTAAATCTTGGTGTTGGTGTTGTTGTTGTTGCATTTGTCTCCTTATCATATTGGCATTATATTTACGTATTGCGAGGTTTTATTGCTGAAATATATTGTTGGTTGTTGTTGGGGATAAATTGATTTTGGTTGGTTTAATTTTGGGGAAGAAATTGATCTTGAATTAGACGAATTGTTGCCTGATTCTCCCCAACAAAGTAGTATCAGAGCTGTGATTCTAGTATCAAATGGAGGAAATTAGTGGCACCATGGTTTTAAGCTAAATGCCTTGAATTACTATTTGGAAGTCTTGGATGGAAGATATGTTATATTGCAAAGATTAGTATAATCCCGTTGATGGTGATGAGGCTAAATGAATAAAAAAACGGTTGGGTTTATTCGATAATGGATTGATGAAAGTGTGTTTCATCATGTGACTCAAGAAATGAAAGCGATACTTTGTGGAAGAAATTACAAGATCTTTATGAGAGGAGAACCTCACAAAATAAAGCCATTTCAGTTAAAAAACTTGAGATACAATGAGGGAAGTAATGTCTTGGAACACTTGAGTGAATTTTTCAAGATGTTGTAAATCAATTGACAAATATTGAGATTGGCCTTGGTGATAAAATGCAATCATGTCTATTACTTGGTACTTTTTCTGAAAGTTGGCACACCTTAGTTTCGGCGTTAAACAATTCAGCTCCTTTTGGTGTGCTTTCTATGAGCATGATTAAAGAAAGTTTGTAATAAAGAAACAATGAGAAAATGCTAGAATTATGTTTCTAAATCGGAGGCTCTTGTTATAGAAAACAAGGCGATAAGTCAATCAAGAAAGTTTCAAAGTAATTATAACATAGGCAAGCCAAGAGGAAGGTCAAAATCAAGGCCGAGGAGAAGTGTGAAGTGTTATAATTGTGGCAAGATGGGACATTATCCTAAAGAATGTTAGCTACTAAAGAGAGATAAATCCTGTGATAGAAATGGAGATCAAGTAGCAATTGCATTTGGTTGTGATATTGCGTTCATTCGTGACGATGCTTGTGTGAACTTTACATGCCAAGACTCTAGCTGGGTTGTATTCAGCAGCTTCATTTCATGTCACCTCACGACGTGACTATTTTACATCCTTTTGCAACGGTGATTTTGGTTGTGTTAGAATGGGAAACATCACTAGTTATCGACATGGGAGATGTTTATTTGGAGATCGATGGTGGATGTAATTTGTTTTTGAAAAATGCGAGACATGTTTCAGACATTCGACTTCACTTGATCTCCATGGGTGCCTTAAATGATGATGGTTACTGCAATTCCTTCTATGATAGCAAATAAAATTGACTAAATGTTCCATGATAGTGGCTAGAGGTGTAAACGGTTCCGTTTGGTTCGGTTTTCTTGAAAAATCGAATCGAACCGAACCGAACCGTTAAGGGTGCCCCCTTGAATTGAACCAAAACTCGCTTGAGCTGAATTGGAACCGAACCGATAAACCGATTTGGTTCGGATCAGTTTTTGGTTTCTTCTTCTTCTTTTTTTTTTTTTTGCTTTTTATTCATGGCTCGATTTTAGGGTAAAAACAGAAGTGTTTATTTCAGCTTGGTTCGATCCGAACCGAACTGAAATAAACCAAATTGAAAAAAAAAATTGGTTAATTTTGATTATCCGAACCGAAATTGAAACCGAACCGAAATGCACGAAATTTTCAGTTCAGTTCAGTTTGGTTCGTATCTCAGTTCGATTTTTCGGTTCGGTTTCGACACCTCTAATAGTGGCTAAGGGCCAAAAGACATGCACTCTTTACACCATGCAAGCCAAGTTGTTTAGGAGAGAGGTAAATGCAGTGGAGGACTCCTCAATTGACCTATGGCATACGAGACTTGGTCATCTCAGCGAGAAGGGGTTCGAAACTCTTGATAGAACAAATCTTCTACCATTGAAAGAGAGAAATAAGAGGGAATGTAGTCATTGCCTAATAGGTAAGCAGCATAAATTCTCATTTCATAGTTCTTCTATACACACGAAATTAGATGTACTGGAGTTAGTTCATATTGATATTTGTTGCATGGATGCTAGAACACTTAATGGTGCATTATATTTTGTGAAATTTATTGATGACTGCTCTAGAAAAGTGTGGACAACTCTTGCTTTCTCACTCAAAAAACAGAACACGGGGAAAGGAAAGATCAAAACTTGGGCATAGTTTCTTGACCAAACATGCGATAGAAAAGAGAGAAAAAAGAGGGCTAAATATTGAATGAGGTTTCATGATTAACCTGGTTTGGTGAAAGAACTAAGTGTGTGAATGAGAAGAGCACGAATGATAACCATTTTCTTCTCCGATCCTATTTCTGGCTAGAAATAGAAAAATTTATTTCTATTTCCTAAACGAGTTTCTAAGTAAAAAATTGAGTTTGATAACAATATAAAATTTCTACTTTTCCAAGAATAGAAATAATCATTCCTCTAAGAGGTCTCTCTCACCGCCCACCCGCCGATATACGAATTCTACATGAATGCTATCAAACGAATTTCTGATACGAGAACAGAAATTTTGTATCATTATCGAATGCTACTCAAACCAAGGATTAGAAATAGACAGAAATTATTTCTGAAAATATAATAATTATCATTCGCGCTCTCTAAACTTTCCAGATTTAACATTTGTGTCGCATGTTCTTTCTTAGTGTTCAAAAAGAGAAATTGTCGAGCTGGGTGTTCCGCTGTCGAATCCGCCTGTCTAGCGGTTGAGACGACAACCATAAGCCATCCCCGTTCTCGTCCATTTAGTAATCTAACCCGCGCTCAAATGGCGTCCTCTGCTTCGCTGCTCAGAACGGAGGTGGGTGTGGCCAACCCCATCACCACCATCTCCTCCCACTAAAACCATGACCACCTCCATGGCGACACGAGCCGCAGTTTCTTCGGCACGCGTCGTGAGCAACCCAACAAGCATCGGCCCCACGCGCTCCCCGCTCGCGCCACCTCCTTCGGCCCTCCCCTTCCCTTGCCGCGCCCTCCCTCGGGGCCCGGCCCGAGGACCCGGGATCCGCGTCCGCCGCCCCGGGTCCTCCCTCCGTGGCTCGGCCGGCGAGCCGGCGGAGGGCTTGGACGACGGCTTCTTCGAAGGTGGCGGCCCGATGATGGAGGACGAGAGCGACGACGAAGAGGACGCGGAGAGCAGCGCCGATTTGCTCATCAGGTTCTTGCAGAGCATGTTCAAGAAGGCGGGCCGGCGAGCCAAGAAGGCTTCGCGCTCCGTTTTGCCCGACGCGATACCGCCGCAGCTGGTGAACTCTCTTTCTTGATCTGCCTGGTCTTGCAGTGTCTATACAGGATTGGGAGGAGGCGATACTGAGAGGCGTTCATGTCCTGTTTGATATAATTCCTCTAAAAATGAGCATTTTGCTGATACCTTGGGCTTACCCTTTGTTGACTGACACTGACTGTAGTTCTCTAATGCTTCTCTGGATGGGAACTGCAGGTTTCCTTTGCGGTTGATGGGATTCTTCTGCTAGCTTCACTTTCCATTTTGAAGGCACTTCTTGAGGTACTTAAGTAAACTTTTTATCAGCAAATATGAATAACTTAGTGGCTTCAAGAGGTTCACCTCGTGTCTGTGGTGACCGTATCTCGCTTATAATGTTTAGGCTGATGACTGTCTATATTACGTATGTCATACGCTCCACATTTCTTCCGTTTGTGCCCTTATATGAGCATTGGTCTCCAATGACAGTTCTAGAGCGATAGGCTCTTTGTTCATTGGAAAGTTAGATAATAAGGAAAAATGTGGAGGGCATTTTCAGAGTAAGAGTCGATCATTGAGTGGCTGCAACTTCATCTCATTGTGCCACTGCATAGCAAATGAAATTGGCTATAACTAGATCAACCTTTTAGAAGGAACAGCCTTTGGCTTTGACCCTCAACTGCCGATGTTAGTGTTGGTGCTGGTTTCAGGTGGCTTGCACTCTTGGTGGCTCTGTATTTGTGGTGATCCTCCTCCTGCGGGTGATCTGGGCAGCTGTCTCGTATTTCCAATCTAATGGGGGTGGCTTGAACCAAGGTGGGAATACCTTTGGTGCGGCACAACCCATATGACAGACGACTTCAGTTTGAGCTTATGCACCTCTCTTTGATAACTTCAGAATTCTCCTTCCTTCAACCTTGCTTATGTCTATAAGTTGAACCACTATGTCTGTACTCTGAAAATTTAGGTTCTCAGGTAATTGTCCGTCGGCTGTGAATACAAGTGCTGTTGACGCTTATAATACTTGATGATGATTATTAGTGACTGTACTGATTTATGTCATCTATCATATTACAAAGACATCCAGTATCCAATTGTATTTTTTGTAGTTAAAACCATCTGCTCTATACCTTTTAACATAAAGGAAATTATCTTGCTCTTTTTTCTTTTTATCTATTTCGTCTGTCCTTTTCGTTGTAGTCCGAACATCAGAGTAGATGTTCCAGTGGTGTTGGCCGATTGTCCAGTGAGTAGGTAATGAGCAACACCGAGTAAGTCCTCATGAAATTGGTTCTACTCTTCAACCAGATCATTGTAGCAATTGAAGATGAATAGATGCCTAACAGTGAATATTCAAGACTTATAGCAAATGGTAGTGTAACTTCTCATTGACAGGGATGAGTGGATCTAGGGTACAACCTAAATCGCCACCCTTACAGTGGTGATTAGACAATATGGAGATGATGCTACTCTTCAACCGATCACCATGGCAATTAAAGATGAATAGATTACTGAGCAACTGGTAATTTCCCTTCTAATCAACAGGGATGAGAGGGTCTCGAGTATAATGTTTGTATTTAGATCTATGTTTGTACTACGAATAAGGTTTTATACAGCATATTTGAGCATCAACCCACGGTGTCCAGCCTCATTATATCCGTGTTTGCCCACTGCAGTTTCGCACATTTCAACTCGACCTCCATGTTCAACAGGTATGTCTATCTGACCATTGTGTTTATTTAAACACTGTTGTCTCCTGATTTCATGTATAGAATACTTGAGACTCCACATGCACCTAGAGTTTACATTGCTTTCACTGTGAAATCCACTTCCACATCCTATAGTGGAAATATACTCAGTAACATGCATAAAAATGACATGATCAAGTATAATTGTTCAGTTCGAGCGTTTTTGGTTGTTTCCTTGGTTAAAATCAGTCCTAAAGAAAAATAAAGACAAAAAGGCCTAACAGTCTTAAACCTTTCCCTCTTGTATTGTATTGTTATCTCATATTATAATGTTCTAATGAATTCCTGAGTAGCTATATGAATTCAAATGGCTAATGCAAGACCGGATGTCATAGATTGCTTGAATGGTTTGATAATGTGAGGCTGAGGCATAAACTTCGAAGAGTGGAGCTACTATCCACATCTTATTTACTGCTTTCTCACTTCTCCTGAGGAAGTGCAAGTAATATGTCCGTGGCTCTGTGCATGCATGAGCACATGTTCAGTTTTTGGAAATCACCAGTTCTAAGGAGATAAGAGTCTTATTTTTTAGTAACCCTCCTGATCTGTTTTCTCCCATGATTCAATTGTAAATCCTTCTTGTTTTTCATTATATGTTGTAACGAAGGAAAACAAAAAGGAAAATAGAGTTCATCATGTGATGGACTGAGAAATAGAACTTATCTACTTAATGTTCTGACTTCTGAGAATTAGTGCAGATTAACATAAAAGCAATTACACGTATATATTCATGTGCGATCTGATTCAAACGTGGAGTACTCATTCTCTATAATGCTTTACTTGCTGAAAGAAGAAAGATGGAAAACAAATTCTCAAAGCTTACATGGATTAAGGGGCTTCCCACACAATCCTCTGTTTCCAGTGAACGAGCTCTCAGGGAAGTCAGTCAGAGGTTTACCAGCAGGAATTTGCCCCACCAAAAGATTATCTGACAAGTTCAAGTCCCTTAATTTACTCAAGTTCAAAAATCCTTCTGGTATGCTGCCAGTGAACCGGTTCCTTTGCAGCTTCAGTACCTCTAGTGAGCTTAAATTTGCTAAAGCATCCGGCAGATTAAATCCCAAGTTGTTGTCGCTCAAATCCAAGCTTTGTAAGGATGTACACGTCCCTATAGTTGTCGGTAGTCTCCCCGAGAAATAGTTGTGTGATAAATTTAGAAACTGAACTCCACATTGTTCTCCAATCCCTATCTGTTCAATTCCTTCGGTGAATCTATTATCAGAGAGATCAATATATGTCAGTGAACCTTGTGGAAACCTGTGTTCCATTTTGAACACCTGACCTACGTTGCCTGTTAACTTGTTTGAGTGGAGATCAAGGACACCCAAAGCATTCAACTTCGTAATTGATTCTGGAACATCTGAAACTAGTGAATTTCTGGAGAGATTCAACAAGTAGAGCTGAGTTAGTGTTCCAAGCCAAGATGGCAAATTCCCTGTCAGGTGATTGACTGACAAATCCAGCTCCTGTATTGAACTAGGCATTATTTTCAAGGACTCTGGAATTTCTCCTTGAATTCCACATCCCGCCATATAAATTCGGGAAAGAGACGGCAATCGCAATAACCACTGAGGGATGGAGGAGAAATTAAATTCGTTGAATGAAAGATTGATTATTTGAAGATTAAAGAGGGAAGACATCTCCTGAGGCAATGGTCCTTGGATCATATTGTTTGAAATGTTTAGAATCAAAAGCTGAGATAACTGACCCATTAACTCGGGTATCATGCCAGATAAAAGGTTGTCATCAACATATAACTCTGTCAGTGCAGAGAGAGCTCCCAGACTTGAAGGAATTTTTCCCTTCAATCTGTTATGTGCGAGAGAAACTCTCTGGAGAGAGATCAGATTGGCAAAATTGGGCGAGATTTCACCAGTTAGCTGGTTATTGTGGAGTCTTAGGAAACTGAGGGAAGGCATTTGATCTAACCTCGAGGGGCTCGGGATTTCTCCCTCGAGATTGTTTGTGTCCAAGTACAAGACTAAAATGGCAGTTAAGTTAGTAATGGAAAGTGGAATTCTCCCTCCAAAGAAATTGGTTGAAAGATCGAGCTCTTTCATATTGTGCAACTGACCAATTTTTTCGGGGATGACACCAATAAAAGAATTGTTATGGAGATCTAGATGAACCAGCCCTGTCAGGTTTGTAATAGAACTGGGTACTGTACCAGAAAATTGATTTGAGTACAGAATCATAGAATTCAGATTTCTGAGATATCCTAGGCTCGGAGGGAGTGACCCAGATAGCTTATTCTCATACAACAAAAGTTCTTCAAGCTGCCAGAGCTTACCAATGCTTTCTGGTAACATACCGCTTATTTGGTTGCCGTACAGGTAGAGCTTTCGCAACTTTGGGAGACGGAAGCCGATGGAAGGCGGGATCGTTCCAGCGAGATTCATGAGTCCACCGAGATCAATGACTTTGAGAGACCTCAAGAGTGTTATGGAAGGAGACAACCAGCCTGTCATCTCAGATTGGTACACAAAGTCCGTTGTGGAAATAAATCCCGGGAGACGGATTTCCGTGACTCTGCCTGTTGCATTATTGCAGGAGATGCCTTCCCACTCACAGCATTTGAGGCCAACCCATTTCTCTAGTCTTCCAGAAGTATCGAAGCGAATGCCTGCCCTAAAACCGCTCAGTCCTTTCAGGTCTTTGGGAGTACATATTCCATGTACATTTGCTGCTCCAAGTGAAGCAGCACACGCAGTGAGCGCTATTAGCAAACCTAGGAGCTGATCCTGCATTTCGAGTCCTGATCGAGGGTGTCTCTTCATGGTCGAAGTCTGTACTCAAGGAAGAAGACAAATGAAATTAGCTTTCGTTATGGAACTTGCTAAAATTTAAGCAAAGGAGGCAACAGACGATCTAAAGTTCGGAGATTCTGCTTTTCTTGTTTCCAACTTTCTTTTTGGTCTTCCTTTTGCTTTACAGTTTGTTGTGTTGAAAACAGTATTTGTGTCTTAATGATGGTGTGCTGTCAGAGATTTCTTATTTGATTATTCTGGGGGATGCCTGAGATCTCTTCCTCCAATATTTCGAAATCATTAAACTAGTCATACTTGCTCTTTTGCCAAAGATCAAGAACATCTTCCCCAAGAACCTGCATAAGCCAATGCAAGGACCAAAGTCCTTATTGATACCCCTTGGAAAGGAGAAGTACTAGAGCAAATCTAGGAATGTAGTCTTAGATCATGCGGGATCTGTCAATTTTGAAGGTACTGATTAACCGATTCCACGGTAGACGAGATCTACGGAACTATTTCACTCTTAAAGGTCTACCATATCATGCAAGCAACAGGCGAAACTGAGATAGTGTCGCGAGACTCCCCGATATATCGATCGGTGTTAATCATAATGTGATCCTTTAGTTTATCAGTTATGCTAGAGCAAAACTAGGATAATACGCAAACACCTAGAGGGTTTTCAGGGGGAATAAATAATACAAATAGTCTCTAAATTTTAGTTCAATGAGCAATGTGGTCTCTAAAATTTTAATTTGTTCAATGTGGTTTCTAGACTTTTGGTACATGTTCAAGTTAATCCTTAAACTATATGAAGATATTTAATATCATCCTTCCATTAATTCAAATTAAAGGAAAATATTGAACATTTTCCGTAGATTGAATATATATCAAAAGTTTATGAACTACATTGAACAAATTGAAAATTTAGGGACCAAATTGCACATTAGGCTAAAGTTTAGAGACCACACATGAATCACATTGTATATTAGATCAAAGTTGACTGATCATTTGTATCATTTTTCCTTTCATGCCGAAGAAGTTTGAAAACATCCGGATTCCCAAGAAAGGAGGTAATACTTTTTGTTTTTTTGTCTTTTTTTTCTTTTGGTACCTTTGTTAACATCATCTCTATCAACCCCAAGCTGGCCAGACAAAAGATGCTTGAGAGGAACAATGCCGTTATCATAATCACGTGCTTTTAGCTGTCAAAAACGAAGTTTTGCAGGAGAAGAAATCATGTTTGTCTACGACTTGATAGGGAACACTGTGCTGGCAGGCAAGTTGTGCTGCGACAACCCTCCCTTTTTTTTTCTTTGGTCCTTTTTATGTTGTAATTGTATAGATGGACAAGCATCATACACGCGCTTTTAATTTTTTCCGAGGCAGGCAAGTTTGTAGTTTGGAATCTCGAGAAGAATCTTCTACTGGTAGCATCAGCATTGCCTTTTTTAAAAGGAAAAAAAGACGTGTCAAAAAGATACCGACTAATAGATCGTGTGCAATTATAACCATTAATTTTTAAAATTAATATCATTAAAAATCCTAAATCGATATATCTATGTCATGTTTATCGCAAACTATCACTAAATATCCTAAACTAGTAAAATTTTGAATCTACCATGTTAAAAGTCAACGATTTGAGCGTGAGATGCGAGAAGTGAAGCAAACAGGCAAGGATACGAGGTATTTGCGAACATTCCAAGAGTTTTCTCAAATCGAATTAAGCAACAGATTCCATTTCTGGTGAAAAAAGAAAGAAAGAAAGAAAGACTTAAACACATGATAATAAGGTCGGATTTTGGAATAAAATACTTTACGAATATTGAAATGATAAGAAACAGGTTAATAAAGCTAATTTTGATATTTTTTGTGGTATGAAAATTTTAAAATATTTTGGTGTAAATATAGTATTGGTGTACCAGTTTAGATTGTGGCACGGATGTATTAATTTGAGGTTTTTTGTGACATGATAATTAGTTTGGGGTAAATGTGATATGAGTATATCGGGTTGTGATTTTTAATGATAATTATCCTAATCTTTATGGGGGCGCCTGTCGAATTCACTTAGGGCCCGCATGATTAATTGCTTCAATTGATCTGTCCATCGACCCAAAAAAAAAAATTGATCCTGTCCACGTGGATTTGTGTCCCGGCAAGACTGGCCCAGATCAAACGCATTGGAAGCAAAAAAGAAAAGTAAGCAAATCAAAAAGAGACTTGGAGTCAAGAGTAAGTATAGCAACCTGCTCTTCCCCATTTTCAACACCCACTAGTTTGTTTCCACCCTTACTATAGCCACATACATTGCATTTTCAAGTGACCTAACCGGATTGACCTTCTAATTAGCCTGTGTGGAATTGAAGGTGGACCTCGTTGCAGAGTCATCTTTTCCTTCACTTGCTTTTTAACTTCTTCCCTTAATTAGAACAATGCGGGATATATTGAGATCAATTTACAAAAATTGACGTATAAAGTCGTTCAGTAGACTAGCTTATTGGTTAATATGATCCTATCACCATTCTCTTTTTATGCCGCGATTCACACAACCAATCTTTGTCTTCATAACGCTCTCGGCTAATAGAAAAGAACTAAAGATCCAACAGTGGTCGCTGGTCACATTAAAATCCAGAGTCTCCTCTCTTGCCATGAAGACAGTGATTTGCTAGCCCAATCGACGCAAGCAATCGCCTACCGGTAAACATGATGAACGTGAATAACTGATATAACAAGTTTCATCGAGTAACGTATCTTCCACAACAAGCTGGGTAAAGCCCTTCATCCTTGCCAAATGGGGGCCATGTCAGAGAGTCCAGACTTCTATCAGGATGGATGACTACATTTCGATGGTGGTGACATATTCGCACAACCAATCTCCATCTTCACATGACTCCTTGGACAGACGCCTGCTTTACGCGGGCTGCCTTTAGAGGCTCATTACCATAGTTTCTAGCGGTCTCTTCTGGGTGATCTCCAATTGAAAATCTTTGAAAGTGACCACTACAAAAAAACATGTAATTTGCGACGGAAATTTTCCGTCGGAAATTTACGACGAAATTTGCGACGGATTATATTTTCCGTCGCAAATTTGCGACGGTTTATTTCCGTCGCAAATTTGCGACAGAATTTGCGACGGATGAAAAATCAGTCAGAAATTTGCGACGGAATTTTTATCCGTCGCAAATTTGCGACGGAAATAAAAAACCGTCGCTAATTCCGTCGCAAATTTGCGACGGAAAAAAGTTCGTCGCAAATTTCCGACGGAAAAAAAAACCGTCGCAAAATCCGTCGCAAATTTGCGACGGAAAGAAGTTCGTCGCAAATTTGCAACGGAAAATAAATCCGTCGCAAAAAGTTCGTCGCAAATTTCCGACGGAAAAAAAAAACCGTCGCCAAATCCGTCGCAAATTTGCGACGAAAACGAACGTCCGTCGCAAATTTGTAGTTTATCAGCCCGTGATATTCCAACCCTATCTCTCTCTCTCTCGCTCTCTCTCGCTTTTCTCCCTCTTTCATATGTCTGAAATCAGCAAAATCCGCGCACGCACATATTAATCTCGGTGAAGCTTTTGTACCGATAAGTATCATAGCTAGCTTCGTGACTATTCATCGTTGAATTGTAATTTCTTTTATTTTATATATGTTTATGTTTGTTTTTTTTCGTATCTGCATCACCGGTTTAACGACCGGCGACACCTCGCCGGCCTTTGGATGAGGCCGAACGGCCACGCCGTTTTGCGACGGAAATAGTTTCCGTCGCAAATTTGCGACGAATAAATGAAAATTCCGTCGCAAATTTGCGACAGAATTAACTTTCCGTCGCAAATTTGCGACGGAATCAAGGATCCATCGCAAATTTTGCGACGAATTTCCTTGATTCCGTCGCAAATTTGCGACGGAATCAAGGATTCGTTGCAAATTTGCGAGGGATGAATTCCGTTTCCATCGCACATTAAAAAATATTAAAAAATGATTCTTGAGTGATTATTCTTTTTGGGTATGTGTCTAATTGAAGGTCTCGCAATCCAAGTGGACGTTGCAATTCTCATCAAATTGACCACTTTCTCCTACCAATATTTCAGTCAAATATTTGGGTAAGTCTTTTTTACATGGTAATTTTTTCTATTTTTGCAATTTCATATTAATTGTTGCGTAAATAACAAAAATTATAATTTCCAAAATTTTATGGTTTTAATTAAGAACAATAGATATGATATTTTAAATATTTTACCAGAATTTTTTATTTTAATACAGACACAATGCAAAGAGAAAGGGCTTGGATGTATAATAAGAACTTACCTGGACGTCAAGGATTGACGAGATGAGTTTAAATCTTGGGTTGGAACTATTTTTAGACTTTGCTAGTAGTAAATATGAGTTCATGGATGGAAATAAGTTAAGGTGTCTGTGTAAAAAGTGCGGTAATGGTAAATTTCTTGTGTGTGATCAAGTTAGAGAACACCTTACTAGATTTGGGTTTAGTCCGAACTATTATAATTGGACTTCCCATGGTGAACCATTTATATCTGATGAAGGATATGGAAGAAGTGACCAATTTTCAGTTAGGGAAGAATGTGGCTATTATGAGCAATTGAACCCATACGAGAGGATGGTGATTGATGCAGCTAGTTATAATTTTGTCACAGAATCAAATCATGCAAGTACTAGTTTTACTCCTACACGTGAACAAGTGGGTACTAGTCATGCTTCACAATTGGAAGATATAGGAGTAACGGGTTTTGATGAGAATGTCTATAATGAAACTTTTCAATCTAATCAGTTCTGGGATGTGTTGAAAGCAGCAAATGAACCTTTATGGGTAGGTTGTGAGGACCACACTAAGTTATCGGTGACAGCCCGACTATTAAATATCAAGGCAGAGCATAATGTGTCTGCGGATTGCTTCAACTCTTTTGTTGAAGTAATGCGGGAATCATTGCCTCGTGATAACATCACGCAAAGTGATTTTTATGATATGAAAAAGCTAGTGGATAACTTAGGTCTTCCGGTTGTAAGGATTGATGTATGTAGTAGGGGTTGTATGATATATTGGAGAGATGATGAAAATGCAGAATCTTGCAAATTCTGTAGCCAACCTAGGTACAAGATTAACAGGAGGCCGGGTCGTAATCAGAAGCGTAGACCATGCAAGCAAATGTTTTATCTGCCCTTAATCCCCAGATTGCAAAAGCTTTATGCGTTTAAAGCCACTGCTGAACACATGACTTGGCATGCAAATCATGAAACAGAAGAGGGTCTAATGTATCATCCTTCAGATGCGGAGGCATGGCAATATTTTGATAGAACATACCCTGAGTTTGCGATGGAGCCTCGGAACATCAGATTAGGTCTCTGTGCCGATGGATTTGCTCCATTTGGGAAAACAGGAAAAAGTTATTCATATTGGCCAGTTATCTTAACGCCGTACAATCTTCCACCTGGTATGTGCATGAAGACACCTTATATGTTTATGACATTGATCGTGACAGGGCCGCAAAATCCAAAAAAGTTGATAGATGTTTATATGCAACCATTGATTGAGGAGTTACAACGGCTATAGGTTGAAGGTGTCCCTACGTATGACGTTTCTACCGATCAAACATTTGTAATGAAGGCTGCCCTTCTTTGGATGATAAATGACTTTCCAGCTTACGGAATGTTATCTGGATGGAGTACAGCTGGGATCTTAGGATGTCCGATATGTTTGGAGAGGTCAAAGTCATTTAGATTAAAACATGAAAAGAAGCCCAGCTATTTTGACTGTCACGGATAATTTTTACCGCCAAGTCATCCTTTCAGAAGGAATAAGAAAGAGTTCACCAAGAATAGGACTGAAAGAACGCGTCCACCATTGAGGTTGACCGGCGATCAAATTTGGGAGCGTGTGCAGGACTTTCCAACTGTTGTTGAGAACCCGCACGGCACGACTTTTGCGTACGGAAGTACACATAAGTGGACAAAATGCAGTATATTTTGGGATCTACCATATTGGAAGGCCCATCTTATTCATCAGAATCTTGACGTCATGCACATAGAAAAGAATGTTTTCGACAATGTCATAAATACTTGTGATGGATGTCATTGGAAAAACAAAAGACAACTTGAACGCAAGAAAAGATATGAGAGATATTTGCGATCGGCCAATACTAGTTTGTGGATGCAAGCGACGGGGGACCAAAACCGCAAGCAGTTTATACATTGGATAAGGAGCAGAGGCGAGTTGTTTGTCAATAGTTGAAATCTGTGCAGTTTCCTGATGGATATGCTTCGAACCTCGGGAGATGTGTTGATTTGAATGAATGCAAGTTCACAGGTTTGAAGAGTCATGATTGTCACATCCTGATGGAAAGACTAATTCCAATAGCTTTGAAGGAAGTTCTACCGAACTTTGTATGTGGCGCCATTACAGAGTTAAGCAATTTCCTCCATGATATTTGCTCGACAGTGTTAAAAGCATCGCACATGGAAAAACTAGAGAGAGATATTCCAATTATTCTTTGCAACTTAGAAAGGATATTTCCTCCGGCGTTTTTTGATTCGATGGAGCATCTCTTAGTTCACTTGCCTTATGAGGCCAAAGTTGCAGGTCCCGTCCAATTTCGATGGATGTATCCATTCGAGAGGTAATGTTTTTTTTTTAAATACAGTTCAAATTAGTTTATCATATAATATGTTCCGATAAGCTTCTTTCTATTTCAACTAGATTCTTATATCATTTGAAGAAAAAAGTGAAGAATAAGGCACGTGTTGAAGCTTCAATTTGTAATGCATATATTGTGGAAGAAGTGACAACATTTGCATCATACTATTTTGAGCCGCACCAAGAGGCGGAGAGCAGGCAGAAATGATGAGGGCACCAAGAGGCGCATGTCAGTTTCGTTACTTATCAGGCGAAGAATTTCATGCAGCCCGTACTTATATTTTACTGAACTGCCCAGAAGTCGAGCCATACTTCAAGTAAGTGTAAATTTGTAAATATATATTTTGTGTGTCAAATATTTGCTAATATTTATATGGTTTTTAATATTAGGATTTTCCAAACTTCAATGTTTGGACTACAACCAAATGAGTTTGACCGTTTGTGCAATGAACAATTTGCAGCATGGTTCAAGACATATGTAAGTTGCCTATGG
Source organism: Syzygium oleosum (assembly GCF_021117445.2). Lineage (NCBI taxonomy): Eukaryota > Viridiplantae > Streptophyta > Magnoliopsida > Myrtales > Myrtaceae > Syzygium > Syzygium oleosum. Next base: position 11,900,579 of record NW_026607487.1, read on the forward strand.
ACCAAAACCAAGTTATTAAAATTATATACATCATTTAGTATAATATATATTATTGACTTTGCATGTGTAACCTTAGGTTCACAGTAATTATGATAAAATTGAAGGGCAAGGATTGCTATATCATCTGTCATGGGGTCCACAGTTAAGAGTTCGAAGTTGGCCAACATATTTCATAAATGGATATAATTTTCATACTCAAGAATATGGAATGGGAAAATCCATAATGAATAGTGGTGTGTCTGTTCGGTCATCCAATGGTGGCAGTTCAGAAGATGATTTTTATGGCTTGTTGGATGAAATCATAGAGATAGAGTACCCTGGATCATTAATGATGCGGGTTGTGTTATTTAAATGCACGTGGTTCGACCCCGTCAAAGGAATGAAGGTGCATACGAAGTTCAATTTGGTTGAAATAAATCACAAGAAAAGGTATATGAAGTATGAACCATTTGTCTTGGCACAACAAGCAATTCAAGTATGTTATGCATCATATCCTAGTTTGAAACGTGACAAAGCTGATTGGTGGGCTGTACGTAAAATCAAAGCACGGAGGAAAATCGAAGAACACTTGAAGGATAGAGTCTACCAACAAGAGGAAGTGTGTAACACGGTTGAAATTGAGGAATATAACATACCAACTTTACGAGATCCGTGTGGAGCAATGATAGATGTGGATCCAACTGAAATTTGCGAATTAAATGTACAAGAATGTTCAGAATCTGATTTTCAGATAGAAGACGAAGACGAGGACGAAGACGAAGACGAAGACGAAGACGAAGATGAAGATGAAGATTAAAATTTTTGTCACAAAACACTACAGATGTGTAATTATTAATGCTACAAGTGCTATTTTGGTTGTTATCATTATTGTTCTTGTTATTATTGTTATTGTGCTTTTTTATTATTGTTATTGTCGATTATTCTTTTTATTTTAATTGATCGTCCGAAATTTTGTCCCTAAATGCCGACAAGTCAAATATTATTAACGTGCCCTAACATTTCCGATATTCTAATTGCCATTGCAAAATTTGAGATGCCAAAATTTTGGACTGAAAAAAAGACGTAGCAAATTTAGGACCCAAATAAATGAGATGCTAAATTTTTGACCAAAAAAAAGACGTCACAAATTTACAACGATCATGTAGTATGTCCATATTTGCGACGGACCAGTATAGTTCGTCGCAAATTTGCGACGGACTCAACCTGTCCGTCGCAAATTTGCGACGGACTCAACCTCTCCGTCGCAAATTTGCGACGGATTTTTATTTCCTTCGCAAATTTGCAACGGATTTTTTTTTACGGCGCAAATTTGCAACGGATTTTTATTTCCGTTGGAAATTTTTTGTCGGTCGAAAATTTGCGACGGACATAGAAATTCAGTCGCAAATTGGCGACGGACTCAACCTGTTTGTTGCAAATTTGGGACGGACTATAGTGGTCCGTCGCAAATTTTGCGAGGCAATTTTTACCGTTCGAAATTTGCGACGGATAATTTAATCCATGGCAAATTTGCCACGGATTTTTTTTTACGTCCCAAATTTGCGACGGATTTTTATTTCCGTCAGAAATTTTTTGTCGGTCGAAAATTTGCGACGGACAGGTTGAGTCCGTCGCAAATTTGCGATGGACTCACGGACTATACTGGTCCGTCGCAAATTTGGCGAGGGAATTTTTACCGCTCGAAATTTGCGACGGATTTTTATTTCCGTCGGAAATTTTTTGTCGGTCGAAAATTTGCAACGGACATAGAAAGTCCGTCGCAAATTTGCGACGGAAAGTGGAGTTCCGTCGTAAATTTGCGACGGACATTAGGTCCGTCGCAAATTTGCAACATTATTACCCCCTCTTTCTCCCCCCTTCCCCGACGCCGCCCAAACCCGCTCTGCGCAGCTCCCCCGCCGCCGTCGCCATCGTAGCCGTCGCCGCCCAGCCTCGCAGCTGCCCCGCACTCCCCCGCCCGTCGTCGGTCGCCCCGCAGGCCCCCCCGCCCGTCGACGGTCACGGGACGGCCGCCCGAAGACCCCGCCCGTCGCCCGCCCCTCGCCGGTCGCGCCCTCGCCGTCGCGGCCGTCGCCGCCCGGCCTCGCGGCCGCCCGCGCAGCTCCCGCCGCCGTCGCCGGTCGCCCCACAGGCCCCCGCCCATCACCGGTCGCGGGCCGGCCGCCCTGCGGCCCCCGCCCGTCGCCGCCGCCCGGTCGCGCCTCGCCCGCCCCGCCTCGCCGCGTCCGAGCAGCCCGGCCGAAGCTCGCCGTCGCCGACAAAGCGGATTGACGCCCGGCCTCGCCGCCCTCGCCCAGCCCGGCCGAGAGCCGCCCACACCGTCGGCCGCGGCCCGCCTTGCCGTCCACCGTCGCCGCCCACCATCAGTGGTAGAGGCTCTCGCCGGAGTAGCCCCGCCCATTGCGGCCTTCGCCGGAGCACGGGCACCGTCGCGCCAACCCGGCCCGCCGCCCAAGCCAGCAGTCGTCACCCGATCCGCCGCGCCGCCGGCCCGGTGCCGCGGTACCGCCGCCGGTCGCCGGCCACCCGCCTCCCGGTGCCGCCGGCTGGACCGTCGCTGCGCGAGCCGCCGCCCCCACCCGACGCCGTCGCAGCCAGCTGGCCCGACCGACACTGTCGCCGCCGAGCTCCGCCGTCGTTCGCCCGGTCGTGGCCGAGCACCTGGCCAACTAGTCACCATTTGGGCCCACGCCCGCGCCGGGACCACCACTGTTCGATCGGCCGGTTTTTGTTGTCCTTGAACCAAGTAAACAACTCCCTAAACCCTAGTTAGTATAATTAGGTAATTAGTCGGACTTGTTTAGGGATTATTTAGGATCACTTTTCGTTGGCTAAGTTACGGGTCGATTTCAGGATTGCATGTGGCTTTGATTGATGATTGACTGGTTAATTTGTCTATTATGTGGATGATTAAGCGTTAAATGACGATAGGGTGATTGATTAAGCGTTTTCACGGAAAATGCTTGAAAATTGAACAATTCTACAAAAAATCATGAAAAATTACAGAAAATTTAAAAAACGGTATATGTTGGCAACAAATATGAAATTTGACCGTAAAAGTTTTTTAAAATTTTTAAAAAACTAAAATTTCATAATATCACAAAATGGCAAAAATTAATAGTGACCACCCATTTTTAGTGAAATTTAGATTTTTTAACGTTTCGGGACAAAAAATATTAAAATATTAAAAATTTTCATAACCTTATAAAATGGCTTAAAATAAATGTGGTCACCCATTGTGAGGGAAATTTTTATTTTTTTTGGGTGAAAAAAATTAAAAAATATAAAATTTCAAAGCGCATAGAATTGCCTAGAAAACATGTGGCCATCAACTTGCAGTGAAATTTAAATTTTTTTAGGTGGCCAAAAAAAAATTAGAATTTAAAAATTTTCAAAACTTCACGGAATGACTTATAATACCTGTGGCCACCCACTTTTAGTTATATTTAATTTTTTTAACGTGCCCTAAAAATTATTAAAATAAAGACGGACAAAAATTTTGGAAACTTTACCTAATAGCTTAGACTACCTGTGGCCACCCAATTTTAGTATGGAAAATTTTTTTTATTTCACGGAAAAAATTTTATATTAAAAAATAATAATTTAAAAATTCTAAAAATTTTTAAATTTCAAAACTTTACAGAATGTCTTAGAATATTGGTGGCCATCAACTTTTAGTGAAATTTTTTTTTTAGGTCCCAAAAAAAATTTAACAATAATAACAATTTTTCTCTTACAAAATTTACAGAATGACTTAGAATACCTGTGGCCATCCACTTTCAGTGAAATTTAAATTTTTGTACGTGGTAAAAAAAAGTTGATTCAAAATGAATGCGATTCATATAGTGATGTTTGATACCTGTGGCCACCCATATCGTGCTCATATATTGATGTTTCATATCAAAATGAATGGGATTCATAGTATATTTGTTCGTAGGAAATTGCACGTCATAAGCACTCGACATTGGCTCATTTCAAGGAAACATTTTCTCAGTCTTTCCATCAAAATGGTAAGCTTCGTCATGTACATCATTATGTGTCCGTAATACGTGTCAATAGTTCTTTACATATTCGCATAACCTTCCTACTTGTCAGTATAAACGTGGAGGTCATTCTTATAGAAGACAAGCCTCTTCCTCGTCCTCGTCCTCGGCCCTTTCCTCTTCCCCTGTCCCGTCATCTAACCCTCAACCACAATATGGTCCGTCACAATATGGACACGTTGGCCCTTCCTCCAACACTCAACAACATGTTACGGGACTTGGCCACATGCGAACTGAATCTCCTCCAGTTCAATCTCCTTGAGCTCCCTCTCCTTCCGTTCCACCCCATTATTCGGCGGAATAATCGAATATTGACGGAAACACAGGTCAAGAAGATAACCGATTCTTCATATGCCCATTTGGAGATTCGTAAGTACTTCATTTTTATTTTAGTATATGTAATATTTAGGGCTTTAGATATTGATGTCAACTGAATTGTCGATGTTGCACAATATCCGTATGATTGCTGATTCACGGATGCTCCGTCTGCATTGTGAGGAATTGAACAAAATAGTAAGAAACTTTTGGATGGGAGAGTATATTACTTACAGAAGTGTTCCACAAGAAGTGAAAGAAATGTGGTGGAATGAGTTCAAGGTAAGTTTTACATATTTTATTTTCTCACCAATTAAGTTTGGTGTAGTATATTGATGGTCAAGAATGATGTAAAGGGACCAGAACAACTCTGTAGTTTTCGATACCTAAAGGACCAGATATTTTCCCCGACATGAACTTTACAAAATCTATCTACATTTGTCTGGTGCATGGTTATGGATATGTGATCATCATAATAACTTTCAATTTGTGTTTTTATTCATTGCAGCGGAAGTTCAAGTGGGAGGAAGCGGAAGACAATGAAGTGAGAAGAATTTTCGATAAGAAAAACGGTGATTTTATGTGAAATGTCATGAATAGAGCGAAGATCAAGCAAGTGAAACCGTCTTTTTTTACAGCTGACAATTGGGCGGCAATTAACAGATTTTGGGCATCTGAACAGAGTCGGCAACCCTTACCAAAAAAAAAAAAACAGAGTCGGCAACTCTGTGAGCAGAATAAGAAGAATCGATCTTCTAGTTCTAGTGATGGGTCAGCCACATATGCTGGGGGCTCTATCAACATTGCGGAGCATCGCAAACGACTGGTAAGTCTGTTAAATGAGTTATAAGTTAATTTAATTCAATTACTCATGTTTACATTTTGTAGGCATAAGAATTGGGGACGGAACCGACATTTGCAGCTACATTTGAACGCACATTTCAAAAGAAAGATAAGACATGGACTGGCGATCGAGCAAAAGCTGTTAAGGTATGTAAGGTTATACTTTGGCTTATATGTAAACTATAATGAAAACCGTGAATGCTTTCAATATTTATGGTAGATATATATATAGTGATTTTATTTTCATCTACATTGTTAATGTAGGAAAAATATGATGAACTTTTAATGAGCAGTGCTAGTGGTAGTGATGATTGTCCTGAGTCCTGGCCATCAGTTGATAATATGGCATTATGGATGGAGGCAACGGGTAGGGTGAAAAAAGGGAAACTATTTGGGATGGGATCGTTGTCAAGGATGTACATGCCGAATAATCCTGGAAGTTCATCATCCACTGCGACTGGTCGAAGGAAGTCACGACAAGACAAGTAATTGACCCAAGAAGTGCATCGTCTGAATAATTTACTTGTTCAGAAGGACGAACAAATAAATAACTTGGAACAACAAATGAGACTCGTTATGCGACACCTTAACCTCAATCGCTATGACGATCCTCCTGTACCTCCAGCCAATCCAATAGGTGATGGGCACAATGATGACCAACACATTGATGCCGAGAATGCTGATGCTGATGATGATGATGATGATGATGATGATTTTCTCCAGACTTTCTAGTTAAAATCCTCAAAATCGGGGGTAAACTTGCTTCATAATCTTGGTTTTTCATAATTTCACTCATATTCATATGTAAGAACATTTATGTTCGTCCTGAAACATATTTTTGTTAACCCTCTTGTTATTTTACACCTAGTTCCACATCCATGCATAAACGCTTCTTTTATATTCTGGACTGATTTATGTATCGACATTTCCTCAGGTCTCGACAAAAGTGACTACTTTTGGTGTCCTGCCATCGTACCAAAGCTGCGTCTTCTTGTGTATGGTTTTTCTGCGTCTTCTATGGTTGTCCCGTCTCTTAGTTCATGTTTTGAATGTATTGTAAGATTGTATATCAAATAGCATCATGTCAGACTCTGCAACTTTCCTTCAGTTATTTGTTTCAATTATATGTCATTGTGGCTGGTTTGTCAGAATCTATGGTTTGTTCGTTTTTCTGTTTCAATTATATGTCATTGTCTCCTTTGTTTGATATGGACAAAAATTTATGGCCGAAATGATGTAAAAATAGCGACGAATATTTTAAGCCGAATTTTGCGATCATTACAATTCGTCGCTAATTTGCGATGAATACATTTTGCAACGAAATTTGCGACGAATTTTGCGACGGTTCGTCGCAAATTTGCGACGGATTGTATTCGTGGCTAATTTGCGACGAATTTTGCGACGAAATTTTGCGACGAATCTGCGACGAATTTGCGACGAAATTTTGCGAAGAATTTGCGACGAAATTTGCGACAAAATTGCGACGAATTTTGCGACGAATTTTGCGACGAATTTTGCGACGGATAGCGTTCGTTGCAAATTTGCGACGAATTGTATTCGTGGCTAATTTGCGACTAATTTTGCGACGAATTTATTTTCGTCGCAATTTTGCGACGAACTTTTAAATTTTCCGTCGCAAAATTTTGCAACGACCTAGTAGCGACGGAATTTTTTCCGTCGCAAAATTCGTCGCAAATTCGATTTGCGATGGATTTTTGCAAATTTTCCTTCGCAAATTTCGTCGCTAATCCGGTGTTCTTTTGTAGTGGACACTTGTGCACATTCATGGTTTTAGGGAGACAATTATATCATTTATCATCAAAGTTTCCAAACTTGCTCTCATACGCCCTTAATTAGGGCAATATTTAGGTATGCCTTGTAGAAAGCAGTCTTACTTAGGATTGGTGATGGGATCCCTCTCTTATTGGAACTACTTAAAGAGTTCAATTTTGTGAACTTGGAGAGCGCAGCTCATCAAGGGTGGCTTTGCTCCCACTCTCACCCTTTACGACGGGCTTAATGCCAACACGTGTCCTCGTTACATGAGGCAACCCCATCATGAGCTCCTGTTATCTTGGGTCATATCCTCATTCCTCAGACATGGGGCAACCGGTCAACTCTTTCATCCTCACAGCAAATAGCTCTTCCCAATTAACTACCGTTGCAGCTTCTGACTAACAAAACTGTTAGCAACCCGATTCTCCTCACGTACCACCCGTGATTCACGTGTCCATCCCAAATTGAACTCGACTTTCTCATATAACACTCAAGTGAGTCCACTTGAATCGTCCGCTCCTTTCATGGCCTCTCTACTTTGTCTTGTTTCCGTCATTATTTCTATGCAACACTAAACTCTTGCGCAAAGCATAGGCACCTTGAAAGCGAAAAAACACCCTCAACTATTCGAGCACCCTCTTATAGGAAGAGAGAAAATTCCTGATCAAATAATTTCCATTAGAGTCCCGTGAATGCCTCAAAACACCTGCCGAAAACACTTTGAATAGACACTTCCATCTCTATTCAGTCTTACCCATCCGTCGTGAGAAGGTGACCAGCTCATCCGTAACCACAGGCAGATGGGTCGATGAAAACAACTAATGGGCTACTTCTTTTGATGGATCCGAAGACGGACTATCACTTCCAAATACGAAGAAGAAATTCCACATTCTAAGCCTAAAAAAGCCGTTCAGATACTACAAGTCTACAGTGGAGATGATCACAAATATGAAATCTTCATCCATCTATCCGGGGATGGCTTTTGTAGGTGATGAAAAATTGAGGATGGCGTTTAATGTATGCATACATGAATGAATACGATCATTCGAATTATCATGATTTCATATCGAGCATGCTCAAAAAGTGCACGAGGAGTGCTCCCGCAGTACAATGTTTTAAAAAGCCTCGTGTCAAAGTCCACCTTCTAGTTCTTTTCTCTCTTTGTCCACAAATCTCTTGTCTCCCAAAAACTCTTTCCTCTTTTAAGCCGAGAGCCTACTTAGTTCTTAGGTTTTTGTTTTCTCTGATTTGATTATCTTTTCTTTTTTCTCCCGATCTATTTTAGAAATTTATTTTTGTGAATAAAGGTAAACGTGGAGACTAGTTCGGCCATTTGTCTAGTGGACAGCCGTCGAGGAGGATGTTCGTGACGTGATTCCATAACCTCTTCGAGATTACGCCGCTCTCCTCTCCCAATTTAAATTTATGTCTAGATCTGGGGATTTTACTCTCCCGAACTAGATATAGATATAAATCTCGGAATTCCTTACAAGAATTTAATGTGTGATCTTTCAAAATATAGATATTGGTGTATCTACACGGCAATGGTGATGAGGACATTGAATTTAGATGTGTACCGCAAGCTATTGCTAATAGAGCGGGAGATTTTGACGTGAGCTTCATCACTGAATTTGGTGTTCGGCCGCCGTACGTTTACGGTAGCATATATGTTATTGAATGATGAGAGTGTGCTTCTAGCTTCACATTTACTTTGTTCGGCAATTACTTAAGATGGGCTGGGCATGAAAGGCTTTTGTGTAGCTCTTGAATATTATTAAGAGAAAAGAATGGAATTTTTCTTTTGATAAAAAAAAAAATCCATCTTCTAGAAGCTTCTGCGCTAGGCTATAGCTAGGAAGATAATGTCGAGGCTGGGACAATGAATGCCGCATCTGTTTTTAGCCTTGGTGTCTCGACTACAGCCGCTGAAGCCACCAACCGCCTCCCTCTCTCTCTCTCTCTCTCCCCCAAGATGGCCGTTACTAGCAATATTTCCCGTGGAGGTCTTCGGTCTGACTATCATTTAATGCAAAAGTATCCCGTCCTTCGTGGTCAATTCCTCACCACAAAGACATCGATTGTTTTCTTTCGGCTAATAAAGGCCGCGAATGGTAACCATTCTTCTCCAGAAATTAAATTCTTGCCAGAAATTAATTTTCGAAATTCTTGTCAGAAATTGATTTTTGGAGGAGAAATCTGTTTGATAAAGCATGATTAATTCTGCTCCAGAAATTGATTTCTAGAATAGAAATCTATTTTGATTTGTTGATTTTTTTTTGCACCTAAAAAAAATTAAATTTCACTCAAGTGGGTGGTCACAGGCATTCTAAGCCATTCTGTGAAATTTTAAATTTTTTTATTTTTTTATTTTTTTTGGCACCTCAAAAAAAAATTTTACTCAAAGTGGGTGCCTAAAGGTATTCTAAGCCATTTTGTAAAGTTTTTAAATTTTTGATTTTTTTGGGCACCTCAAAAAAATTAAATTTCATTCAAAGTGGGTGCCCAAAGGTATTATAAGCCATTTTGTAAAGTTTTGAAATTTTTGATTTTTTGATTTTTTTTGGACACCTCAAAAAAATTAAATTTCACTCAAAGTGGGTGCCCAAAATTATTTTAAGCAATTCTCTGAAGTTTTGAAATTTTTGATTTTTTTATATTTTTTGAAAAAAATTCACTAAATTTCCTATTTTCCCGAAATCTGGCTTTTTTTATTTTCTGGAAATTTTTATGAATTTTTATGGAATTTTTCAATTTTTATGCATTTTTTGAAAAAAAAAATTATTGAGATCTCAAAATGTGTTGTAAAGGCCACGAAAAAGAGAGAAATTAGGGAGAATGCATTTCGGAAGAAAGAAGCTACAAAAAGTAACTTCTCTTTTTCTTGCCAAAAACTCATTCTGGAATAAAAAATGCATTCTGGAATCAAGTATTTTAAACAAACCCATTTTTATTCCAGAATGCAAAAATTGCTCCACAATGCATTCCGAAAATTTTTTAACAAAAGCATTTATGTTCCGGAATTCATTCTAGAGCAGAATTTCTACTCCAGAATGGATTCCATGCACATCCTAACGCTCCGCCATGAAGTTGGAGACCCGCCTGTGTCTACTTGGTTCACACAACGACATTACATAAGTGCTAATCTACGTATAGCCCCTAAGTCTCGACATTGCATTCATCGTCACCCCCCCCCCCCCCCAATCATTCGCACCTCCTCGTTTCACACTTAGCCTGCCGAAGATATTTCCAAAGACCAAGACTCTGTCTCTCCCTCTCTCACTCCTTTTATTTATAGCCACCCAATATGCTGAAGTAACTCTGTAGTATCTCTCCTTCGGTACCAAACATAACTCGCTTGCTCAGCGTGATCTCTCTCTCTCTCTCTCTCTCTCTCTGCGCAAGCATTACCGTTGAAATGGCGAAGGCCGGGGAGGTGAAGGTGATCGGGGGCTGGCCGAGCCCGTTCGTGATGAGGCCGCGGATCGCGCTGAACCTGAAGGGGGTGGAGTACGAGCTCCTGGAGGAGAAGTTCGGCGCCAAGAGCGAGCTCCTCCTCCGGTCCAACCCAGTCCACAAGAAGATCCCCGTCTTCCTCCACGCCGACCGCCCGGTCTGTGAGTCCCTCATCATCGTCCAGTACATCGACGAGACCTGGCCCTCCACCGGCCCTTCCATCCTCCCCTCCGATCCCTATGATCGCGCCACTGCCCGCTTCTGGGCCGCCTACATCGACGAGAAGGTATCCCACTCCCGCCTTCGATACCTTGGCCTCTTTCCTATTCTTTATTTGTTGCTGATCTGTTGCTGATCCGATGATGAGCATGATATGCATTTTCAGTGGTTGCAGTTGAGCTTATAAATTTGTTGGTAGCCTCCTGTCCTATGTCTTTGTTGATCGTAGAGTTACTACTACTCGTGCCTAGTCTTAGAAATCATGTTTAACGTCGTGTCAAGAATTACCCACTTCTTCAGTTTTCATGCTGTGAACCGGATCTGTCTTGTCTATCCTGTTCACCACGCTAGTTGCTCGATCAATCGTGGTTATCCTGGTTCTCGTGCATGTGATGTATTTGCTGATGTGATCTTTATAGGGGTCGGGGTCAACTTTATTTCCCAATGCTCCGAAAACTAGGGTTGATGATTGGATTTGGACCGTCGAATCGTGAGATAAAGTAGGTTAAATGCCTTATTTGAAGTTGATTGGCGAAAGCGACTATGGACTAAACCTATTATTGTAACATTTCTCTTATAAGATACTTTGTATTTATGCATTTAAATTAGGGTTAATATTACGAAAAACTCCACACTGATATATTTCTGATAAATTTATTCAAAATTAATTTTTTGATTACCAAAAACCCCAGCTAAATTTACCCTTCATTAAATTGGATTAATACCACGAAAATCACAGACCGATATACCTATGATAAAAGGTGGGTAAAACCTCAAACTGGTATACTCATCAACTGCCATGTGTCATCCAACTAAAAAATTTGAGGAAAAAATTAACGAAAATTAACGTAGGATAAATTTATCACGGGCGTACTAGTTTGAGGTTCTTTGCGATCAAAAAATTAGTTTTGGATAAATTTATCATAAATATATCAGTTGAGGGTTTTTCGTGATATTAATCCTTTAAATGAAGGAGTCAAGTACATAGACCACATGAATGTCTACCATTGATTATTTCTCTTTATGGGCTTTTACAGTTTGAAGAAGTAGTAGGTTTATTAAGATAAATATGTTTCAGGCAGACTACTAGTGTAAAATATTTTTTACATGAACAATCGTGAAATGAAAAGTCTGATCTACTAATAGAATAAAAAGGGTTACCAAAATTAACATTGACCTTTTCTACCGAAGTCATATTAAGATTGATGTATGTATAGAATAGAGCGTGGAGTGGTATGAGCTGACATCTAACAGATTAAATCAATTTCATCGCTATATTTCTAGTATATTAACTTTGTACAACAATGTTAGTATACCATATGTTGTTAACGACACGCAATTGCCAATATCGCCCACAGTGGTTCCCGTCCATGACCGGCATCGCGAGAGCGCAAGGGGAGGAGGCGAAGAAGGCCGCGATCGACCAAGTCGTGGAAGGCCTATTTCTGCTGGAGGACGCGTTCGGCAAGATCAGCAAGGGCAAGCCCTTCTTTGGCGGGGACACCATCGGCTTCCTCGACATCGCGCTCGGGTGCTTCCTCGGGTGGCTGAGGGTGACGGAGAAGACGCATGGCTTGAAGCTGCTCGACGAGGCCAAGGTCCCAGGGCTGGCCAAATGGGCCGAGAGGTTCTGTGCTGACGACGCGGTGAAGGGGGTGATGCCAGAGACGGAGAAGCTCGCGGAGTTCGCCAAGTTGATCATGGCCAAGTTCAAAGCTCCTCCTCCCCAGTAAATCAGGGAAAGCAGTTTCTTGTTCGCTCGTCTTAGAGGTCCGATTGTGCGGTGCGGCATGATTGATGGACTGGGTACTGAAATAAATGTTGTGGACCTTCTTGGGTAGCTTTCGGGTTCAGCTCCGATGTGTTACTCTTCTGTAGTTGGTTGAGGTATGCCCATTTAGAGCAGGGTAGAAGAATGTACTGTCGATCTCGGTTAAACCAGTCTTTAACAAGATCAATGTGGCCTTTCCAAGGTAATTTCTTGTCCAGAGTATGGTATGGATCGGTTTTCCATCTTATCCGGTTCAAATGACCATTCAGTAAGGTCTATACTTTCATTTTGATTGAAATACTTCGAGTCTAAAATATCATGAGATCGGACGATAAATCAAGCTCACGCGGAGTTTAAGTCACAAATAGTATCGAGGGCGATTTGATCAAGCTAAGTCGATATGAATGCATACATAACGGAACACTCAATCGGGGTGTATTCTTGATTACCATGAATGCCGTGAAAACACTAAAAACGAAAATACCATGTCAAAGGTCAATCAAAAGAGAGAAATATGCGTGGTCATGGCGACACAAAATCAATGGACTTGACGAGGTCGGAGGTAAAGGTGGTGATAGGAGCAAAAGCAACTGGAGCAAGCAAGTATCACGAGCCGATGCTTGAGATCGAGACCGTGCAGCAACTTATGTTCTTTTTTATCGTTGGGCTGCCTAAGCTAAGCATTTTTCCAAGGATCGATTCCTCACTCACCCGAATCGAAAAGAGAGAACGTGCTTAGAGAGAGAAGTTTTGGGAGAGAATGTTTTATATTACTTAAGTATAGGATTAATACAAATGACGAGGAGGCCATCCCTATTTATACAATAGTCCCTCCCATTAGAAACGTAGATTTCCTCGAAATCTAATGGTGGAGATTCCATCTCCTCATTGACCAATTACCAACAGTTATGACTAGAATGCTCTAAAATACGGTACATTGAATACATCGCCCGTCCCTAGGAATATTTTTTAGACTCAAGAAACCCTAAGAGATTTGTCCCATCTTCTTGGATTGTACACAAGTCCTTTGTTCTTGGGAAACCTCGAGACCGTGACACTCTCCCCCACCCATCCGAACGACATCCTCTATGCTCTCAACTCGGTGTGTCTGGCTTGCCTAACCGCATCCTTCTCTTGGATCGTTGTTTCTTTGGACATTGGCGATTCTTCTATTTTCGATGCCGCTTCGTCTTTGGCTTCTCAACTTGTCGGCTACACGGCTCTTGAATCCCAACTTGTTCCACAAGGAACTCCTTTTTTGGTTTGGCTATCTCGTTGTCTAGCAAGTTCTCCGCTTTCGGAAAGAGCTCATGGATCGACATCTCATGTTGAGTTGGTGTAGGACACTCCAACTCTACCTTTGGCTTCTCCAAAGGTTGTGGCATTGCGCTTGACTTGGTTATGAACTCTTCAACTCTCGGCCCTTCATCCACGAGTCATATCTGGAGATGCTCTTTGTCACGCCCCGGACCCCACCGGGCCCGTGACATCCCTCCGTGGTCGTATTTCGAATGCGACGTCCCAGGACTCGTCGCCGACCCAAACGAACATCAAACCATAAAGCGCAAGCGAAAACGATTAAAAGCATCCAGACAAGATTAAGACAAAGGGTAGTAGGAAAACGCTTGAACAAATCAACCACATACTTCATTCAACAGCATGTACTTACAAAATCTAACCTTACATACAAAAGGCCACTAGAGTTAAAACCACCATCATCAAAAAGGAACAAATGGTTGGGTAGGCTAGCCTAGCTATACAAAAAGGGTCTACCAACTCCATGGGCTCTTGTTCAGGGTCTTGCTCCATCGGCTCTTCCTCGAGATCTCAAAACGATGTGACTGACCATTTATGATTGGGGTCGGGGGTCTGAAATGGTTATATAATAACCATGAGAACGAGTCTCAATAAGCAAGCACCCTAAACCCCACCTAGGCTAACGCGTACCTCCAGACAAATAGAATAACCCCCAACACATTCAATCAGCATGCAATAACATTCAAAGGCACTCTCTAGCCTTATCTCAATGCATATATAACCCTGCACGTTAGTTGGATCGCAATAACATAACCAACTTCTCAATGCATATGCACTCCAAGATACAACCAATTTCGTACACATGCATCCATAATAATATTCCAACCTATTCCAATCTCAATCTCTACACATGGTCACATCTTTCAACTTCCGACACACACATGAGTCCACCCCGATCAATACCGACCCGCGTAACACGCCTCAAGCCCACCTCATCGTATGACTCACGTAACACGCATCAAGGCACGACTGGCGTAAAGACGCATCAAGTTGACGGTCCTCCGGTTTATCCAGGCATTGTCTCGCATAACACGCCTCAAGACAAATCCAATTCCTCGCGTAAATACGCCTTAAGGATTATAAGATTAAACGTACATCCTCATTCAATTTCACGCCTTTCCCCGCGTCAACACGCCTCAGGGCTTATCGATCATACACGATACATATCTCATTCCCTTCACACAACATCCACATGCCCTAATCACACACAAACATGCTCAATTCCAAATCAACAACTCAGCCCAACCAATCCATTCATAAGGGCAGCAATATAGTTCAACCATATCACCCAATCATTCCAATACCTTTCAATCCACAATTCAAGCTATACACTCAATGGAATAAATCCACACATCCCAACATTCAACTCAGCCACCAAGCACCACAACTCAGCCACAAGAGGAAAAGAAAACCGAATACACAGAATCGGGGCAAATCTGGGTCAGTGCACAGTTCTGGAATTCCTTTTAAAACAAACAGTAATTCAACTTCAAAAATTATGAATTTCGGATATATCCTAGACAACATCCTGATGAACATTTTTCATGAAGAACACAAAACCCAATTCTGTCTAGAACCACCTCTTTTTGTCACCCAAAGTCAGACATAAAATATTTCATTCGGACTGGCCATCCGGCTTTCAAAATGCATTTCAAGCAGTAACTAAATCTCTTTAGAAAACTTTAAAATTTTTATATGCCTTAGCCACAAATGTCCCCAACAAGTTTTTTGAAGGAAGTATTTTGAAAATAGGTCTAAAAAAATTTATAAAAATTCGAACAGACCCGAAGGTCGGAGGAATAGTATTTCCGACAGACTAATTTCGGTCTAAAGATGGACTTCCGAATGGCCTCAAATGACTTCCAAAAATTCCCAAATTAAATTATGTTATATTTCAAGATGTTGTGAACAACTTTCATGAGGACATTACCCCAGATTTGGCCCGTACAGGTCTCGGAAAAAATAGCAAAACTCGGCGACACAGCAGTAATGAAATCCGGGAACACAACCAATAAGCAAATCTACTTGTCTAGCCCTTAAACCAACTAACCACAGCCACTAATCAACCCCTAATAAGCCCATTGGTAACCCCTTAGCTTAGACAAGGTTTAGAATGCACTTACCTAGAGAGTCTAAGCAAACCGAACAAAGTGAGGGGCTGCAGCAACTGGACGGCGGCGAGATGGCGGCTCCAGCGGTGGCTGCTGGTGGTGGCCAAGCAACAAGGGAGAGGGAGAGAGGAGAGGATTCAGTTGAGCAAAGGGGGAGGGGGAAAATGAGAGAGAGAGAGAGAGAGAGAGAGAGAGAGAGAGAGAGAGAGAAGACTTGATCAGATTTTCTACTAACCCTCACTAAAAACTCCATCACCCACCCCACTCACACATCCAAGGGCTCAAAATCTACCCTCTTCCCTAAGCCAAGATTCAAGAGTTCCTAATTTTTCTCACATGAATTACCCCAAAATTACAAATGGTAATCAAAATAAATAAGCAAGACGGGGAGGGGCATACTTGTCCATGAATTTGGGCCAAAGGAGGGAAAGTTCAAAAGTCTCAATTGCCCTTCAATCTTTCAAATGAATTCAAATAATCCCAGGGGTAAAATGGTCATCTTCCACTCCCGGTCCAAATTCCAAATTTCCGACAAATCTAAAAAACCTTAAGGTTGGCCACACTTATGTGACGTCATCCAAATAAATTAGTCGTGACACTTCGAGAAATTTGACATCCAAGTTCGGATTCAAATGACGGCCAATTTCACTCAAATGCGGCTTTAGTGTATCTCCGACTAACGGACGGCTTTTTAGAGTTTACGTGTATCGACCTGCAGTTACTTAAGTCATGGCAACCTTGATCGTCACCGAAGGTCGACTCATGGTCGAGTTCTTATGTCCACGTACATTTCCCTAGGTAGCCATTCCCTAAAGGTTAGTATCCTGAGAATGATCAGTTCCAGGCGAGATTTAACTACAAATGCATTGAAGAATATACACATTTCATTTATCCTAAAAGTGGGTCGAAATTCAGAATGTCACACTCTTGGTCTCTGATAACCCATGGATCATAGGTACCACCGATGTAACATCCCCAATTTGGACCGAGACGACTAAACGAAAATAGCCATGGAATTGGCGAGAGGATCGATCCGAGGGTCGGTCATGGATTGACTGGTATGGTCGAAACGGGTATTTAAAGGATCGGTCATGGTTCGATCGAAGGATCGTCCATGGATTGGCCAAAGGATCGACAATGAAATGATTTCCTAATTACGCAAGTAGATTAGAGTGAATCGATCATGGATCAACCATTCGACCACAAAGGCGGCAGTGGAACAATCTGGGACGACCATGGATCGGTGTCGTACGGGCATGTGTCGGTCACGGGTGATTCCGCTCGACTATGCGATGGTCACGGACGACCATGGACCAATTTCGTGGTACTCGATTCCATGCGGCTACATGACAACCGAGGGTCGACCATGGATCGTTGATGCTCAAACATGGACCGGTCGCAAATCGGTCATGGATCATTGCGTCGAGTCGGGTAGGCCATGGATGAGTCATGTGCCAGGGCAAAAACTTTGTGGCTTGGTCGCGAACCAGGTTTTGTGCTGGCCGCGCAAGTCAGGCCTTGTGCCCGGCCATGGACCAATCATGTGCCCGTCAGTCAGACCACGGGTCAGCCCTGTGCCCGGCCATGTGCTAGTCATTGTGCCTAACCCATGTGCCAGGCCTTGTGCCCATCGGTTCCATCCCAGACATAGTTCCGTGCATACATTGTGCCTACCCGTAAGCCAATATATGTGTTCGGTCCATGAACTGGTTTCTCGTTCGCGTGTCTCGTTCGTGTGCTTGGCTTCTCGTTCGTGCAGCCCAGCCATGCGCTTGGCGCACTGTCCGTGCGGTCCGGCACCGTGCTCGTGCATTCCGCCTTGTGCCCGTGCAGCCGGCCTGGCACCCTTATGGCCCAGCAGTGTACCTGGCCCTGCGCCCATGCGGCCAGGTCGTGTGCCAGGCCCTGCGCCCGGTCAGACTCGATTGAACAAGCCATGCACCAGGACAATCCGGCTGGTTCGACCTTACGCTGTTCAGCTCGGTCTTTGACTCGGTTGTGTCCAATCATACTTTGATATAATTTTACACCGAACCTCGATTCCAAATGGGAAGGTCGATCGTTTATGACATTTGAGAACCCCTAAATTACCTTAGTTCCTTGTTAAGATAAGTTTAGTGAAAATTTGGATGTTCAAGAGGATGTGCCATTAGAATTAAGCAAGAACCCCAATTATTAGGTACTTCTTGATAGGGCCACATGATTCACGCCTATAATGCTTCTTGGGACAAGAAGACAAGTTGACTTGACCTACTAGTGCATTATTACCAACTTTTTGGACAAGTTGGCCAATAATAAAGACCAATCCCAAATAATGGAGTCATGAACCCATAATTGAGTTGTCTTGCAAGGCCAATAATAGAGAAAGACTCACGCCCAAAGGGGGAATTCATGGACTAAGAAACAAATGGACAACTTCTTTAACAAGTTGTCAATAATAGAGCTTGTCCAAGAAGACAATAATAATTGTAGATTCTTGAGGAAGACACCAATAATGGAGATAGGGCCAATAATGTAGAAGCCACCAATAATTGAGTCTTGAAAACTAAGACAATGAAGCACACGTCCAAGACCAAGAAAGGAGAGAGGTTCACGCCTAGGAGGGAAAAAGCCAAGGGCAATCACCATCTTGGTCTTGAATGATCCAATAGGGTATAATGACCCTAATAAGAGACTTAGAGGCCAAGTTAGGAATAAGTGGCTCAAATTGAAAGCTTGAAGAAGAAGACTAATGATTGCTAAAGACTTTCAAGACCATCTTCATCATTAGCTTAACTTTTGGTTCTTTCTTCATAAAGAGCATTAGTGGACCACATTATAAACAGCCGTTGTCCCCAATTAGTCCCCTTTTTCCTCACACCACCATCATCTACGCCACACACACACACACACTCTCTCTCTCTCTCTCTCTCTCTCTCTCTCTCTCTCTCTCTCTCTCTCTCTCTCTCTCTCTCTCTCTCTCTCTCTCTCTCTCTCTCTCACGCCTACCCCCCACCGTCCGATCCCTTCCCCTCTTCTCACGCCAATCTCTATCTCTCCCTCACGTCACTTTCTCATTTTGGTCCCTACTAAATCTCGCTTTTTATCGAGTAGTGTAAGTAGATTCCCTAATCTCGGGATAGGATGATGAAATGCATTGTTGGCTAGTGTTTGTACCCGATCCGTGCTTGACTTTGCGTGATGCTTGCTGGTTGTTTTGTTCTTGCACGTTATAAGTTCGAGTTGATGCACTATTCAGCCGCAAAAGAGGAAACGTATGTCTTATACGTACGTTAGGGCGCATGGACTGAAACTTGCTTGGCAAAGGTTTGATATTGAGGCGTATCGGATCCAAGCTAAGCCGGTTTGGTTTGTCACTTGGCCCGTCGGATCAAGTCACAAGCCTTGGACCGTGGCCGACATATTAGTTGATTACAATTTGTTTGTCTATGAATCACATTTACACTCACGCCTTCGGGCTCTTGCTTGCATGGGCTATTAAAGAAAGATAAGAAATTGATTGCTTGATGATTGTGATGCATGGACACACGAGGGATTAAAGCTATCTACGATGGATTTCGAGACGTTGTTCGATGGATTTCGAATGCCCGATGAATTCCGGATGCCTGATGAATTTCGGAAGAACCGATAGATTTCGGTTAAGAATGAATGAATACCGTGTGCTCTATTCATGCATGCATAATTTATATACTATGCTTGATGTTCTCTTGGCAATTGTGTGCACCATGAATAGTACATAGGCGAGATAAGAAATTCCTTTGCTATTGATCTGTCATCGATACCCGGAGCAGTAAGGTTGGACGCGTATCCGGCGACGATTGATTCCTCTTTACTTGACATTAGAGGATTTACTTATTGAGTTAATGACTCACTTCCCGTTGTTTTTTTCCTAAACTTGTAAGATGGCGGCCCCTCCTGTTCGCTTCGGCACCCCGGTTGAGATGAAGGTAGCGGTAATAGATGTGATCGACGGTCATGGGAACCATGCCTATCGCCATGTCACTACACACGTGATGGTGGATGGACTATTTAATAATCCCATACCGCATACATATGTGGCCTGGTATATGTGGGCAGATAGCGACCTCATGGGACCCCTTCGTGGGTTTGACGGACCATTTGGAGGACCTGGCGGTTCCGTGCCCGAGGGTACCGTGAGTGGCGTGTAGGCAGACCGGAGTAGCAGGGGAAGAATGCAACTTTTTGGGAGCTCGTTTTGGGAGGAATTTTTTGTGGATGACCCTTTTTGAAGAAAACCACGGTAGTAGGGCTAGGCATAACCCAACAGTGTTTGTTATAGCAGAAATATGTGTGAGAATCGGCCCGTAAGAAGAAGGGGCATGTAAAATGGTTTTGCTTGAAATGTATACATAAGTTATCATGTAAATACAAGGTTTGCTCATGATACTTGTTTTAACCCCGTTGTCTGATCTTGTTGTGATTGTCCCGATTTCATGCTTCCGCTTGTTCGTAAAGAAAGATAAAAATAAACGGGACGTCGCAAAGTAAGCCACGGGTCGCGATCTTGGTCGGGACATGACAACCGACAGGCATTTTAGGTCAGTGATGATAATCAACTTGGTTCTCATGTCTATCATGACCCTCGCACTATCAAAGAATTCCAAACCCAAGATAAGATCATATTCATCGAGTGAAATTATCTCGAAAGAGAGTTTGCCTTTCCATTCACCGACGAGTAGTTAAACGTTTCGGGTAATGCCAATGGCCGGTACATCATCCGAGTTGATTGCCTTGGTTAGCTCTACGCGAAGTCCTAAACTCTTTGCTTGACAAGAATATGTCCGACGCACATGTGTCAACCAAAGCATAGAATTTTGTGTTGTGTACCTTGACTTCCATGAATGGCAAACTACTTGGAGACTTCTTGGGCGGTACTTGGGTCTTCACAGAATTTACGGAGTTAAGAACCTTTACGGTTTCGAGTCGCACTTTTCTCATCTCTTGCTTCGGCTCTTCCTCTTCTATCGCGATCAATGCATTGAGCTTGTTCTTCTTTGGGCACTCTTGGGTCCAATGGGGACCATCATAAATGAAGCATGGGGATGGTGATGGCTTTTTTTCCCTTTATTTGTGGAAGTCCCCTTGGGGTCAGTTACACTTTGGGTTGGGTTGTTTGGAAGGGCTTCTCCCCATGATCTTTCCCGTTGATCTCTTCGGCCACGGATAACTTCACATTCCTGGTCTCTTTAGCCATGAGTAAATTCACCTCCTCGTCTTCATTGTGGTGGCAATCCGTTCTCCACTCATTCGCTTTGGACTTGGAAGATTCTACTTTGGTGAAGTCAGCGAGAGACTCGGCTAATACTTCAAATGTCCTGTCATTTGAGCTTGAGTTGGGCCTAAAGCTTCAATCCATCCATGAACATCCCGAGAGCCTCTTCCTCCCCTAGGTGAGAAATTTGGAGCTAGAGTTAGGTGAATTCCTTTACAAACTTTCGGACCATGCCGTTTTGCTCAAGGCAATGGAGCTTGCTACGGGCCTCTTGTTGAGTGAGTTCGGGGAAGAAGTAATTTCGAAATTTCTTGACGAAATTATCCCACATGTTGATGGGATCGGCCTCGCTTGGTCTCATCGCAATCGCACATATTGCGTCATCAAACATGATATTATCGGTTAGGAACATAGAGGCGCTTCTTACCTTGGCAATCTTATCTTGAATGCCAACGGCATCGAAGTATTGCTCCATTCTCTAAAGGAAATTGTTTACTTCTTTAGCAGACTGGTTGCCCTTGAACTCCTTGGGCTTCAGCACATCCAAGTTGTGCGCCACTTGAACGGGTATGACATCGCTCGCGATACTAGTCTTTCACAATACTAGCTCAGTCTTGAGTTCTTAGACCTCTAACTTCAAGGCTTCGACTTCGGTTTTGTGAGAGTTGGCCTCTTTGAGTTCCAAGATTTCATCTTCAAAGCTTCGATCGAGGCTTCGAAGGTTTCTTCCTTCGAGTGCAAGGGGCCCATGGATCAATTCACGATGGTCGTGAATTCAAGGCGGAGCATCTCTTTGACCTCATTGATTTGCCCTTCATCTCATCGAGTCCGTCAATGAACTCTATCATCATGGCCTCATTCTAGTGA
The DNA here is from genome assembly GCF_021117445.2 of Syzygium oleosum. Lineage (NCBI taxonomy): Eukaryota > Viridiplantae > Streptophyta > Magnoliopsida > Myrtales > Myrtaceae > Syzygium > Syzygium oleosum. The sequence goes on from NW_026607487.1 coordinate 11,922,527, forward strand.
GCTTTTCATCAAGAGCCTACATGACGTTTATCACACCCCAAATCCTACGAGAAAGGGGGAGTGACACGGTCGTCCTTCCATATGAAGGACGCAGCCTCAAACACAACCAAAGAACCAACTCCCAAAAAATCATCGTCGATATTCCTCTGAGGGTCTGTTTAGTAACGTTTCTGTTTCTTTGTTTTTCTGTTCTTTTGTTCCCCGGAACAGAAAAAGAACGGAAATCCGTTTAGTAAAAAAAATCTACTTTTTTATTTCTGGAACAAAAAAGTGATCTTGGAATAGATTTGGAACAGAAACAAGAAGAAAAAAAAATCCACTTCTTTGTTTCTGGAACAAAAACAAGAAATGATTTTTTCTGGAACCCTCCAAAAACAAGAAACAATCCGCCGGCCGCAACCCGCCCACCACCGCCTCCTGCCGTCGTTTGCCGCCACCTACCGGCCGCCTTTCGCCGCCGCTCGCCGGCCGCCTCCCGCCCGTCGGCTGTCGTCCATTGCCGATCGCCTCTTGTTGTCGACCTCTGTCCTCCGCCGCTCGACACCGGCCGCCACCCGCCACTAGCCGCCGTCCTCTGCCGGCGGCAGCCGTGCTCCATCGCCCAACGCTGGCCGCCGCCCGGCGCCTCCCGCCTCCCGCCGTCGGCCACCCGATGTCGGCGGTCACCCACCACCAGCCGCCGTCCTCCGCCACCGGCGGCCACCCACCACCATCCTCTGCCATCGACTGTCGTGCTCCACTGTTAGACGCCGGCCGCCACCCGGCCACCGGCCGCCCTCACCCACCGGCCACCTCCTGCCCCTAGCCACCTGACGCCAGCGGTCACCCACCACGGGCCGCCGTCCTTCGCCGCCGACCGCCGTGCTCCACCGATCGATGCTTGCCACCCTTCGCTGCCAGCCACCTCCCGCTATCGGTCACCGCCGCCTGACACCACAGTGATCCGCCGCCGTGCTACGCCGCTGACGGCCGTGCTCCGCCGCCGCTCGACGCCAACCAACTCCCGCCGCCAACCGTCATCCTCTGCCGCCGCCGGCCGGCCACCTCCCGCCGCCGACCACCGTCCTCCGCCCCCCACCGCCACCCGCCGTCCTCCGCCAGCAGCCCAAAAGGGAGAAACTCGTCCATGGAATAGAAATAGATCATTCGCGCCCTAAACGAGTTTCTATTCTTTTTCTATTCCAGGAATAGAATTTTTGTGCAGTTACTAAACGCTATTTTTTGCTCAGAAACTGTTCCAAAAAATAGAAATAGAAAAAACTATTTCTGATCAGAAATTGTTTCTGAAAACAGAAACGTTGCTATGCAGACCCTTATTCTGATGGCCGTTAACTGATAAACCTGAAAAAATGGGAAAGAGAGAAATGAGCAAGAACAGCCCAGTGAGTAGCACATATTTTCTAAACAGGTTGAGCTTCCACGATACACATTTAAAACTCAAAGACATAACTTATTTACACCAATTCAGGATATAACAAACTTAAAAGAATAAAATGAGTTTTATACTACTTCGACATAACTATATCCATAGCAGATTTTCCCTTTCATCCATGATATCAAAACAAGTATCATTGGTCCAACTCAAACATGTCAATCTCATGTCAATGGTTCATTTTATGCTCAATATCCAACTCAAGGCTCTAGAGGTGGCTCTCACGAATTTACATCATCGTGAAGCATTTAGGCCTTACCAACGTATATCAATACAAGGTCCTAGAAATGTGTGACATCTGAAAATTTCCCTGCATTTATCAATAGGTAAGGATTTAGATGTGGTAATTATCGCATGTGAAAATTTAAGTCGAACGATTAACGTGGCGGTGACGGAATGCCAGAACTAAATTGTTATGCCCATAATTTCAGTGAATAGACCTACTAGCAATTAATTATTGAATAATTGCTTAAGGATTGATTTTCTAGAGTGACGATGATACACATATCGCCATGTTAGTTGTCAATGGAGATTGTTATACTCTGAAAATTCCTTTACCGCTTAAATGTTGAGTTGGTAATGTACTGAATTGGGTATTTTCTTACACTCGGAAAATTTTGTTAAAAGTTTGAACGGATTCAAAATATTTTTTTTTAAATCATCAATGTTTTAAAACAGACACCGGCTCTCTTGTTTTCTTACTGATTCAATTAGTGTTTGACAATTATTAACAACTACTTTGGAAATCACGTGATTGAGCCATTTGTCCTTCTTTGATCTATACCACATGTCCTTGATGACATTATGCTTAGCCTAAGCAAATGACATCATGTGATACCTCATCTAATTTAACCTTAACTCATAAATGCCATTGATGAATCACTCCCCACTTGGACGATGGAGATGAATTCTCCCTAAATATCTTCTTTTGCGGCTAATCTTGTTGAGCCACTTGTGCCTAGCTATTTACTTAGGGCCACATGAAGCATTCTTATTGGGATAACTTACCTCTCTACCTATAGGTTTAATGATTTCACGCTATGAGCATATATTTACTTTAGCCATGATTGAGTGAGCTCATTCCTTCACTCTTTGCCGAAATAGAACTTTCATGCAAAGACCCCACTTCATCAAACTTTCAATCCTTACTCACCAACCTCATTCCATTTACCTTCACCCACCAACTTCTTTTGGCAACTTTCGTTTTCAATTTGTGAGTAAAGGCGGAGGCTCTACTCGTATTTCTAAAGTTTCTAGCCCGATCTTTCGAGTTGGACAAGGTACCGCCGACTTTTAATACTTTCCATCAACGGTTTTGTCGCTTGTAAATTAAGTATCGTTGATTTTGGGTTTCATTTATTTTGATTGAAGGCGACCGAAGCTTTAAACCGGTTAGTTTTCTCAAGGTAAGTGAAAGCTCTAGGAACTAAGTTAGGTTATTCTATTTGGTACTCTTGACTTGATTGTATGATAGTTGAGATTTTAGTTTGAATTCAAATGCTATGTGCAAGAAGTTCTCATGATCAGGTGTTGAAAGATAATGTTTGTTTGACTTGATTTTATAAATTTTTACATGTTTTTGAAGCATTCTTGTGTATTACATAAGAATTGATAGCATATATGATAAAAACAAAGTGTGAAAATGGAGGAGTTGTTAAATTGGAAGTGTTGAAAACAATTTAGAGGAACTTTCTGAAAGTATCAAGTCATAGTAATGAAGTTGTTGATTTCTGTAGAAAGTTGCCGAACGCAGCAAGAAGTTACTGATCGTCAACAAGCCAACGATCTTACCGATAGTTGACAAGCCGACGATCTTACCGATATTATCAATATCGCCGTGCCGAAGATTGTTTGAATTAGGCCATTAATTTGGTCCTTGAAACTAGTAAACTAGGGAGACCCACAACTGATTAAAGTTAATTCTCACATGTTCAAGGTCTACTAAGTATTGTCTATTAATCACGTGGTCAATCTTTGAGTTGTCGATGTTCATCTTGCTGATTAATTGAGTTATGGATATTCATGCTACCAATTCTCTAAAAATGTTATCATGACTTGCATGAAAATGAAAAGAGATAAATGTGTTATTATTACTTAAGTAAGTGATGCATGGAAAAGACGTGACGATTGTATTTCGGTAATGATTTGCATAAGATGATATCATATACCGAATGTTGGTTATGAGAATGACTATGTATGAAAGGATGTTATTTGTTGGACGTTAATTGTGGAAATGATATGAGTATCTCATGTTGATTGTTGAACATACGCATGTGTATGAGAAATGTAAATAATTATGTGATAATGATCCGTCGTCTACGAGATCGTAGCGACGATGCCCCGCGAATCGGGATGCCTCGTTGGATGTACATGATGCCTCGCTAATTGAGATGCCCCATGAATCGGAAAGACCCGCGAATCGGGATATGATGAAATAATGAATTTGATGCATTCTCATGTTTATATGTACATTCATGATGATAAGACACTAGGTGATACTGGTGCATTATGATATAATATGTCATCCGCCTTTAATCGAGTGAACATATTATGTACTAGTGTATGTCACGATGATGATGATAATAATAATGATAATGATAATGCGTATGCTCATGCATTTAAGTATTGTTTGATTGTTTATGCATGTTAACGTTAGTTTGAGTGCGAAGGTGAATTCCTACCTTAGACTTAGAGATTTTATTTATTGGGCTTCAGCTCACTCCTTTATTTTCAGATGTGTAGGATGGCCCTATCACCGCCACTGCTTTTTGGAGCCCCGGTTCACGCTGAGTATATGTACGAGGATGATGTGTTGCCCGATTTAGTTTGTATGTATACTAATTGTACTATCACGGTATGGGTTGACAAAGGATTTGCCAAGTGGGTTCCCCATCAGTATGTAGCCTGGTATGCGATCTTCGATGATATCTGGGTAGGACCGTTGCGAGGGTTTGATGGTCTCCTGGGTTATGCTGCCAATGAGCCGATGTTGGGAGAGGTTATCGATTCTTAAATGTTTGATCAGTATTGTACAGGCAGGCTTTTGAGAGCGAGGGTATGGTAGTGGAGATAAGAGTTATCGAACCCTTTTCAAGTATTTGTGTTGTGATGTTTTAATGTAAGTGATGCATATGTACATTATTCAGTATATGAAATAATGATATGACATGTTTAATTATTTTGTTGTGCTTTCGCTTGCGAATAAATTAATAAGAAAAAAGTTAGATAAGACACATGTAGCGCTTGATGTACCTAAGGCGTCACAAAATGACTCCCACGAATTTATATTATTGTGTAGCACTTAGCCCTTTATTGCGCATATCAATAGTATACGGCCCTAGAAGTGGCTCCCATGAATTTACGTTATCATGTAGCACTTAATCCTTACCAACGTATATCAATAGTACAAGACCCTAGAGGCGGCTCCTACGAATTTACATTATCGTATAGCACTTAGCCCTATACTGCGCATATCAATTATACAAGGCTCTAGAGGTGGCTACCATGAGAATTGCATCATTATGTAGCACTTAGCCCTTGTACGGAATGCATACCCATAACTCTTCACTGGATTCCAAACAATCATGAACATCAATCCATCATCCCCAATAATTCACAAAACCAATCCAGAATATATACATATATCACAAATCAAGACAAATAACCTTTCAAGAACACAGCTCATCCACCAGCTATACTTTTTATAAAGCATTTCTCAAATCAATTCCCAAACTCATTTCACGAATCATCTCACAAAGCAGTACATATGAATATTATGTCATTTCACAATGCTTTTCATAAAACTATCCTCAAACCATTCAAATACTAATAGGCAGTAAATGCCCGATCCGGACTTTTATATAACAAAAATTCTGTAATAGATTGTACAATACTCAAATTTTTATCACTTTCATGACATGAGTTTATAAACTCATAGAAGAGATAATATTACTCACCTAGGAATACCTGAAACCAACAACACATAGCTACACGGGTCAATAATTTCGTAATCCTAACAATTAAACGAGAATTGATGTCAAAACCAAGTAAAATACTATGATAACTATGAAACGGCTATAGTAAGCTTAAATGCTAACGACACAACTCTTACGCGCAAAACTCTCAACCGAAGCCGATATTCAAAATTATCCACAATGTGAAGCTTGAGGGCGGAAATTGATCACGCCATAACTCTCTCTACTGAATTCCGATCCAAGCGAGCTTATAGTCAAAAGGAAGATCTTTTGGAACATCATAAGACCCATAACTTAGCCTTCCCAAAACCGAACCAAAAACCTTCAAAATTCGGTCCAAAAGCCACTGGTCGCGCACTGTTCATCACTCGCGGCCAACTTCAAAATTTTATTTCGGGCAAACCATAAATCCAAATCGAGATTCATAAAATCCCGCAGCCCCGCAACACTCTAAACTAGCATTTATATATATATATATATATATATATATATATATATATATATATATATATATATATTCGTAGTTCAATGACTCCATAATCGAATCTCGTGATTCAAAATCACAAAACCCAAAATTTGTGCCATAACCCCAAAAATTACTCCGATTAGATGAACAAGGGGCACGGGTACTTACTGGGCGTTGCAATACGAAGTAACTCCGATTTGGCAAAGCTCCCATGGCATGTAGCACAAAATCACTTTTTCCTTTTCTTCTTTTCTTCGCCTGTCACGCGAGCTCTCGACCTTTTATAACCTAAAGTCTACTTTTTACTACTTTTTGCTTCATTTTTTTTTTTTGATAATCGAGGTGTCCGCGCGGCCGGCGACCTAGGGCTCAAACCAGCGGTGATGCCCGACTAGTCCTCGAGGGGGGCTAGCGCAGCATCCCACCGCCACGACCCCCCACTTAAATCACCTCACCGATGGGCGAGTTTGAACCCAAGACCTCTCGTGAAAGGAACTGAGCGCAAACCAACGCGGCCACCGATGGGTGGGTCTTTTTGCTTCATTTGTTGACTCTTCAACGCGTTTTTTTTCTTTTTTGCTTTTCCACCTTTGACCTTTTGATCTTGAAACCCATATTTTACAACGTCCATCGAAACTCCGCTCTTCTTGGATCTTTCGCGGGTCTCATTCTCTCAAACGACCTTGTCTTGGGGAGCCTCACCATCCACGACAACTGGAACAACTTCTTGGCTTGAGATTCTCTCAATCACTTGATGTGCTCCTTGATCTCTTTGAACAACTCTCCACTACTTTGCTCCGATACTACTAGTTACGAATCGATGCTTGAGATCAAAACCATGTGGCAACTTAGGCTTCCTTGAATCGTTGGGCGCCTAAACTAAGCCTTCTCCCCATGATCGATTGCTCACTCACCCGGATCGTAGAGAGAAAAGCTCTAGGAGAGAATGCTTTTTATTACTCAAACGTTTCAAATGTTGGATGGATACAAATGAGGGGAGGACACCCCTATTTATACAAGAGTCAATCTCATTACAACCGTAGATTTTCTCTAAATCTAACGATGAAAATTGCACATCCTCATCTGCCATATGACAGGGACGCTCTAGAATATGGTACATTTGTTGTATCACCTGTCCCCAGGAGTATTTTAGTGGACTCGGAGAAAACCCTGGGAGATTGACCCGGTCTCCTTGGATCGTACACGATCCTTTGTTCATGGAAAACCTCGGAACCGTAACACTAGTATGGAAGAGGAATCCATTTTAATTGAGCTCGCTCTGCATTAATAGGAATGCATACTTTTTGCTGAGCTGGCAAGTCACGATAGCAAGAACAACAAGCATGACATAGCAATCCGTGCAACATCAAGCACTAGATCGAGCTCATTCTAAAAAAATTTAGGTACTTAACTGAATTTAAAAAAAAAGTCAAAATGCCATATTGCACTAAAGTTCAAATACTTTTAATAGCATCCTCTTAATATTAGAAAGTTCCTTGTGCAGTTGTTTCATTAGCCACGTGAATAGAATCGCAAAACTCTCTGGCTCATGGCACCACAAGTTGAACCCATCTTCTCAAGCAACCTCTGGACAAATTTCCATCTTCTAAGTTGACCATCTTGGTGTAAGATAGCATTGAGATGGACTCCGTCTAGAAAGGTATAACGACATCTTCAATCTTCATTAACTCCCCTAACTAGTCGACACGTAAGCCAATCGAGTGTTGAGTTGTCCGTGGGAAAAAATATTAGGTACCACTGGGGTAGCCAAGTCAACTAAAAATTAGTCCATTTATTATGCGCCACGTGTGTCTTGGGCTCACCTATTAGAAAATTTTCACTTTGCTTTCTCTCCCCTCTCTCTCTTCATTGCAGTTTCTTCTCGGCTATGACGTTCGCTCAAGTTCGAGCTCCGCGTCCATGGCCGCTGCAAGTTTTCAAATCAAGCTTCCGTGGCCACGAGACTCTGGGTTTAACTGCCATAACCGCAAGCTCGGCCCCACCGGCCGCTGGCAAGGACAAGCCCTTGCCGTTGTGGGCAAGGTCGGCCATGGCCTCGCCAGATCTGGGTGAGGCTCGACCTCGACTGGTCAAGCGGATGCTCGACGGCCATGGCCATAACCGTCGAGCTCCGGTTCTGCATTTGGGTCGGCGAAATCTAACTCCGGTCGACGGCCCCCCGGGCAGCCTCGAATCCGACTGTCCGCGGATTTTCGTCCATTGAACAGAAAAAAATGCCAAAGCGAAAACATCCCAAGAGGTCGGGGATGGGGCCAAGGCCACGAGCTTGAAGCTCGAACAAGCTCGCAACCTCATGCTCGAGCTATATGGTTGTGGAGGCCGAGATGTTGGGCGCAAGCTCAAGCTCTATGGCCACGGTGGCCGCAATGAAGAGAGAAGAAGACCAAGCCCAGGAGAGAGACGATGAGAAAAGCAAGTGCAGTAGAGAGAGATATTTTTCAGATGGGTGGGCCCTTGATCGACACGTGGCATCCGATGAATGGGCTAATTTTTTTGCTGGCTCGGGTACCACAGCAGTACCCGATATTTTCTCGTGGGGCCCACCGTGCACGCCCTTTTTCTCTTCTTTAACCCTCCCTCCATTGCTCGTCAGCGCAAGAAGCAGTTCACGGGTCAAGACTACAAACATCGAATGAGCCGTGGGAAATCGAACATCCTCGTTCCCACTCACCGTTCCAATCGCTTCTTGAAACCTTGCCCACTAAGAAACAAAGACTCGTAACAAAGTCCAAAAACCCTAAATTTTCGATCCCTACAAGAAACATCTCAACACAATCCACCTTTTCCTCCTCGCATCATCGTCCGAATATTAAATCAGTACAGAACTCCCCCACATAATACGACTCCCCAGCCCTTCCATCTTCCATGTTCTCCTCCACCGCCCTCTCCTGATCATCTGTCATCAAGAAAAGGGGGCCCGAGAAAGCAAAGCCAGAGAAGGATAGTTCGTGGCTTGTCAGCTCCGATGGATCTCTTCACGAAAACCGGGGCCGTCAAGCTCCGGAGCCACCTCGACAAGTACCTCGTCGCCGACGACGACCGCGCGACCACCCGCCAGAGCCGCAACGGCGCCTCCGCCCGCGCACGCTGGTCCGTCGAGCCCGTTGAGGGCCGGGACCACCTTATCCGCCTCAGGAGCTGCCACGGATGCTACCTCGCCGCCTCCGACGAGCCCTTCCTCCTCGGCATGACCGGGAAGAGGGTCATCCAGGCCTCGCCCGGGGAGGGGCCGTGCTCCAGCTGGAACTTCGAGTGGGAGCCCGTCAGGGACGGGTTCCAGGTGAGGCTGAGGAGCTGGTGCGGCAAGTACCTGCGCGCCAATGGGGGCCCGCCGCCGTGGAGGAACTCCGTGACGCACGACGAACCCCTCACCGGAGGGACGACAAATTGGGTGCTGTGGGACGTGGAGGCAGTCGCGCGGAGCACAGATTGGGAGGCGCTCGAGGACTACTCGTCGGCATTTTCGAGCTTCTCATCGTCCGTCCTCGATGAAGATGATCGTGATGATATGGTGGCGCGTTCGGAGGTGTGGTCGCCGACGGCGGTGGCGGTTGCTCCAAGGAAGATTGAGGAAAAGCAGGTATGCATTCTTTTCCTTCCTGAGCAGTCACTTGTTGACGAAGTTTTAATTCCCACTACTTCTGGATCATGCACAATCAAATTTTCTTTTTTATTTTGGAATTTAATTACTAAAAATAACACGTGTATATCACGCATACATTTATCTAAACTGAACATTCATAGTGAATTTTATAGATTAAACCCACAAGGCAGACGATAAAAGAAATTACAAAGAAAAAATGTCCAAGATATCTAAAATGAACATTGATATATAAAAATAAATATTAGGTTAGAAAATGAGTTGAATTACTCGCTTCACTCGAGCTTTGATTATTTAGCGAGTTCGAGAGCCTAGTTAAACTAGAAAGCATTTCTTCGGGTCGTGGTCGGGCTAACTTAACTTTAGTAACTTTCTTATTTTTTTTTTTACTTACGTAACCATATTATTGCTTATAATGATTTACTAGTGCATAAGTTCTATCTTGTCGAGCTTAATCGGAACAAAACTTGTCATATCATAAAGTGAAAAAGGCTGGTCGATTTCTTGAATAAGTTGAGCCGACCTTGGAAACCCGGGCGAATGAGAAATGGTGTGAACGTAAGACAGCCCTTAGTGTTCGGCGAAAGCAACCGTACACTATTTTTCACGCGGTCGACAGCTTAATCATACGTGACCCTATGTCAAATCCTATGGTGGAGCTCCTGGAAAGTAAACAGATAAGACATAAACATCATTAGAGAAGCTGGTGTATTGATTAGCAATAGGCACAAGGAAGCTTCCCCTCGTCTTTCGCGTTAATAGGGTGATTAACCACGGAAAAATCGGAGTTTGTGCTGACCTTATACTATACATAATATGATTTACGAAGCCCATCACAGTGTAACTTACATACGGGACCATATAAATTTTAGGTGAACCCGATGCTGCCCCTATCGAAATAGATAGACAATAATTGATTTGCGACTAAGTGATTGCTAGCCTAGTGATTGAGTCATCTAGATGGTTGATATTTTCTCCTGAAACAAGCACCCACCGACCCACTAAGAGAATGCCTTGATCTCAAGAACCAAGTCTACATTTTTGTTTGTCTTTTTTCGTCCACCTAGCATTTGGGAAAGGGTAAGGAGGGCCGATCACCGTAGTTACCCATCTGAGTGTCACCATAAGAGTCACATGCTCCCTAGGAAATGTTCGATTTGAGTTATAGTTCCTCAATTCACCCGTAGGTGTACAAGCCCATTATGAAGACCCTACTTACATGTTAGAAATCAGAAAATCTCTCAACACGAGGTAACAAATGCTAATGGCACCAGTTTATAAGAAGTTCGATTATGGTATGATTCGAATACGTGACCTCATTGAAGACAATGTGATCTATTCATCATTGGCTATCACCCTCGTGCGCCCACCTAGTGAAGAGCAAAAGAGGAATAGGATGACACACCACTATAGATCCAAAGACTTTAAGGTGTCTCTCTACTTTATCGCTTTCTATGCTTCCCTGATGCAGCCTCCAACCACCCCTCCGCACTATCTCTCACCAAATGGCAGCACTAATCTGTTGAAAAACATAAGAAGAGATCTTGTCAACGAGCTGACTCTGGAACATTTGTTAGCCTTCCATGTCTGATAATGTGCTTTGAAAACGTAACAAATGTATATAACAAGTGCCCTAGAAGACAGTTGTTAACAAAATCTATATGAAAAAGATAAAGCAGAGGCACCATGGATTTATCCATGCTTTCCCATCCACTCCTTTGTCTTTTAGAGCCATGGTGGACTCGGTCATATTCCGGCCATTATGAACTTAGGTGGAGCGTGCTTGTTATCCGTCAATCCTGAGCACCCAGTGGGAATTGGAAAGGATCTTCTTTGTACAGATGAGTGTGCCATGAGCAGTTTTTAGGCTCTCAATTCCATGTTTTCTGCTGCCTGGTTTTGATTTTTTTAATACAGGTGGCGCATGTGGGTCTTAAGCAGAGGCTGTGTTATAATTACTTTGGATGATCGATCGGCAGGATAGCTTGATAGTTCGAAAGCTAAAGGCTACACGATGGACCCAATTGCTGCCTCGTGGCTTAGACATCTGAGTCTGCAATTAATTCGATTACCCATACACGTTGTGTATCACGACCGATGAGATCCCGATTTTGTAATCGAATTAAAAGCCGAGAAGCAGTGGGGTGGTCCCGTGTTAGATATGCCAATCGCATTAAAATCAACGATGACCCAAACAATTAATTGTACACAGACACTCGAGTACCGAGGATCGGCCTAGTCGATACTCGATAGATAAGAACTCTATTCTCCGGATGTTCGACCGATGAAATCCCCCACGGATACATGCAGATTGCCTCCCGTCCACGTGCATCGGATAAGGCTCCACTCATAGGGCGGCGGCAGCGGGGCGTGGCCCCTCAAAGATCGATACGGAGTAAAATAAGGTCGTAGATCCGAACATGGAATCTAACACGATCCGAACCGGATATTCACCCCTCCATCTGATAAGTTCGAACCTAATTTTTAAAGATTGCGTGGGCACGCCGTAAATCGTGGATTCACGCCACTTCCCAGAAGAAGACAGACCCCCGCCGGATTCACTCGAAAAGTTCGGGATAAACGGAGGTGGTGGTGGGGGGGAAGAACCTTCCCGGGTGGGCCCCGGATATACCCTCCTCCCCCCGGGGGCCCCCACTAACTGCGGGGCCCAGGCCCCACGCAATCACCGGCCACGTACGTGGCCCTTTGACTTTCTTCGGGCGTGTTCGCTGACCTGACCGGCACCATCTTCCCCCTTCCCCTTCTTTATTCCTTAACTCTCGCTCGCCGCGCAGTGTCTTGTCGCGTCCCGACATATAATATAAAACTGCCCGGCCTGTCTTTTATTATCGTCGTCTTCGCCACGTGAACTCATTCAATCGCGCCTCCCTCTCTCCCTTGTTCCCCCAACAGATCTCCGGCGCCGGCTACTGCCTCCTGTCGGGCATGGAGTTCTTCCGCAACGCCAGGGCGGTGCGCCTCCGGAGCCGCCACGACAAGTACCTGGTGGCGGAGGAGGACGAGGAGTCCGTCGCCCAGGGCCGCGACGGCTCCTCCCCCAGCGCCCGGTGGTCCGTCGAGTTCGTCCTCAACTCCGACTCCGTCTTCCGCCTCAAGGGTCGCTACGGCAAGTACCTCGCCGCCTCCAACCAGCCCTTCCTCCTCGGCATGACCGGGCGCAAGGTGGTCCAGTCCCTCCCCCGCCGCCTCGACTCCTCCCTCGAGTGGGAGCCCGTGCGGGAGGGCACCCACGTCAAGCTCCGCACCCGCTACGGCAACTTCCTCCGGGCCAACGGCGGCCTCCCGCCCTGGCGCAACTCCGTCACCCACGACGTCCCCCACCGCACCGGCACCCCGGACTGGGTCCTCTGGGACATCGACGTCGTCGAGATCGAGGTCCAGTCCCCCACGGCGATGCGCCCCGTCGAGCCCCTCGACCACCTCGATTCCTCCCTCGGCTCGGATCCCGCGTCGCCGTCGTCCTCATCGGCGAATTCCGAGCGGTTCTCTAGGCAGGAGGTGCGTCTTTCCACTTCATCTCTTTTCTCTCTGTTCATTTATTCATCTATGAATGGATCTTTGCGGATCTATATTGTGGAAGTTGCTTGAGGAGAGATGGAGTAGCCGATTGTTAATAGATTGATGTCTGCCAAGATTCCATTGTTTTTGTCCGTGAGTAGTATAGTAATCCTCTGAAAACAGGCACGCACCGTTCGATCTGATACATGGTGCTTGTGAAGAACAGTTGCAGCGGACCTTATAAGACTTCTCCACTCGGCTGAGTTCGGCGTTGATCTGTCGTTACTCGAGCGAGTGGATGTTGAGTGTGTGGAAATTGACTTAACTTGTACTTGGATTTGCTTGTGCAGTCGACCGATTCTTATGTTGGGTCGCCCCCGAAATCGGAAGGGAGGACCATATACTACCACATTGCTGATGAAAGCGGGAATGTGGAAGGGGAAGGTATGGAAGGCTATTCTTTGAACTTCAAGGGGAACACCGTGGAGGAATTGACTCGGAAGTTGGAGGAGGAGACGGGGATGCAGGGGATTTTCGTGTGTTCTCGAAGCCCTTTAAATGGGAAGCTCTTCCCGCTTCGCCTGCAGCTTCCTCCTAATATTTCAACTATGCATGTCGTCGTTGTGCCATCCTCCTCGACAGGTGAGATCTTTGTTTTGAACTTCTTTTTTCCTTTGGCCGAGTATTATCTCTATACTTTGGAATATATACATTGTAGGACAGTTCTAATTCGAGTATATTTGAGTAGTACGTAATGCGTCGGATGATTGGTGATGGGTCGATATTCTTCCATGTCGTCGCGATCCTGATTCCTGGATCCATTTCACATTGAACTGCTGATACTCTAGCATTCCATCTTCGATGTCACATAGTTCAAAAATCAGTGTGCAACTTTTTAGAAGGTTACTTAGAACTAGAAAGGAAAACTAGGTTGAAAGTGAAGCCCTTATACCATCTTGGGAATAGCCTGGCGAGCGCAACATGACTAAACTGTAGGAGAGAACTCTTTTTACCATAGATTGCAGTGGCCACAGTAATCTGAAGGGTGTACTTTGCCTTATAGACCAGTTAAGGTGGTTGTTGACCGGATGGATTGAGGACAAGAAAAGGATCAACAACTCCCTAATGTTATATAGTCAGTTGGTTACTAGCTCTATTTTTTTCCTCTCCATTTTTTCACGCTTTTTTTGTTGTTCGCATTCTTCTCTGAAACTCTCTCTCTCTCTCTCTTTCTCAACCTTTTGCTCTGCTTTGCTTTCAATGTGCCAGTGGCTGGAGACTTCAGTAAGTGAGGGATTAAGAAGGGGTCATGGAGCAAGAGTGTCGCGCATACAAATGCGTTCTACAGATTTACTTTTTCATATGCTTTGATTGAGTTCTGCTTTTACGCTTCCAGAGACCTCTACATGTTAATTGTTTGTAGAGGAAGTATTGACCCAATTTATTGCCTGAAAGCCAGAAAGGAAAATATTCTGATGGGCGAAGTATCATAGCAGCACTCTCCAGTCTCCATCACCGGCCATGATGTGTGCGATTTCTATCAGCCTTGGATGTTTAGAAATGGCACTTGGAAACTTTTCTGTTCAGGTTTATACCAAATTCTTTCAATTTTTGTTTGATTATATTTATCCGCGGTCCTATGGTGATGTAAGATGTTTGGTCTGGATCAATTTCCATTGTATTGTCCGACCATTTGTACAATTGCATAAGAGGTTGTTCTGTAAGCTGTTGGCACATTGACCATTAGTGTTGTGTTTCTGCAAATTTTCCGGCTCATATTGTTCATAAAAGGGAAATTTAGTCCCCTGACCATGTCATTCGATTGTTCTTTAGCTGCATTGAAAGAGCAATTCAAGAAACTCATGGAAGATGATTATTATTCAAGCATGATCTTTGGCAGTGAATATGCTTGTGTGTCGTCTTTTTCTCAGCAACCGAGTCCAAAGAAATACTAAAGAGAAAGAGTGGTTTTCGATATAAAAGTGACAACGCAAACTCCGTGACTATTCCGACTAATAAAAACTCCATGACTATAGCAGGAGAGACGAACGCGAACGCGTTCTTATTTAACCGCGGAAGGCACGGGCCGATCATACTTTGTCGACTGCACACGAGGCGGCGGTCATATTGCATAGTGGTACGAATTGCTATGGAGGTATGGCTGTGACTTGTTGCTGTGTTGCTCAATCTTGTTCCTGAGCTCGTCCTTCTTGGCACCAACCACTTTGTCCACCACCTTCCCATTCTTCATCAGCAAGAACGTCGGCATCGCCTGCACACCATATTGCCTCGCCACATTCTGCATTTCCATAACAGTCGCATTATCCGGAGTACATGGAGTCGAACCCGACACCTTATGGGCATGCAAGTCCGACCTTATTGCAAATGATCATGCAGGTCTTTCTAAGTTTTTAATTCCGCGGGAGGGAAAAGAACGAGAATCGTACCATCAACTCATCGACGTCGATCTTGATGAAGTCGACGTCAGCAAACGTCGCAGAGAGCTCGTCGATCGTCGGCTCCATCCAGCGGCAAGGTCCGCACCATGTGGCCGTGAAGTCGATCACCATCTATTGCCATACCAATGTTTTGAAGCAGAGTCACATGAAGCAACGGAAGTGACAAAAAAACAAAAGAGGCAACAGTTCAGTTATCCATGTTTTGCAGCAATTACCAGCTTGTCAGTCCCTTTCGACGCATTATAATGCTCTTCCCATTGAGATTTGGAGTGAAACGCCATGACACGGCTTGGCTCTGCAGTAGCCCACTCGTGGTAATTTCCAGAAGACAAGTTCTGTCCCATCAGTTCTTGTTCTTTTTCCCTTTTTCCCCCACAATGCGATTGCTAATTGGTGATGCAAAAGCTAGCAAATGCTTGGGGATTGTGAGGTGCTTGCTTGGCTTGAGCTATTGAGGAGTTGGTGGGGTTTTATACACCAATAAAAGGCGGCAAATCGAAAATTTTCGTCGTGGTTGGTGCTTCAGGAATAGATTCTGACCATGATAGTGCTCCATCGACATGGCGTTTCTCCATTTAACTGACTGGTGGGACAAAGCAATATTCGTTCATGAAAATGAAGGGAGGAAGAAATACCTCGTTTTTCTTCTTTTTTTTCGGAAAAGCACCTCGTTTTAATCAAAGAGAAAAGGCATATGATGACGGCGTAAGAATTCGATGTCCATTGGTTCTTATGGTGAAAGGGCATAACGATAGTGTCATCCTACACAATTTGATGGTGCATGAGAGGTCTCAATTTTCTCAGGTTTCATGTTCCTACTGCTTTTTTTTGTGTACGAACGGCGGGCGCACAAATTCGGGTTGCTATATTTCGCGTTGGGTGTTGTACAGTCCATATGAACTTGGATTCCCAATCAAGCAAATCCCTAATTAATTATATTAGTCTTTGACAGCTGACGAGTCGGTAGTTTCGATAATAACTCTCGAGATTCGAAAGAAATTTGATTAACACTCGAGAAATCGGTGGGCGTGTAGCTTTTTTTATATCAATTATGGTGAGCAAGAAAAGGATCTTCCATGAAAGTACCATTATCTCGTAAAATCTACTTCCACCATTATACGTGGATACACGTAGGTCAAGAACCAATCCCGCCAAGGTGCTAAAGTTTTAAAATATGTAAAGTCATATACACAAGTCGCACCACTAACACAACCAGGATCATACCATTGTTATAATTCAATCATAGATATATTAAATAAGCTTTTAGACTCCGTTTATTTCTCGGAAAATGAATGATTCATAAAACATTCTCCTAAAAAGAATCGTCGGTTGTATCTTTTACAAAAATGAACGAACGAAAAATATTTTCGTCGCCCACGAATATGTTTAGACATAAATTGTTGTCGTTAATGAAAATATTTTCTATTGACTAATCATTTTTAGGAAAATATTTTTTAAATCATTCATTTTCAGCGAAATAAACGGAATCTTATTAAACAAAATTTTGTACGCTATCTGAGAAGCTTGGGTACAACTTTCTCACAGCTGTTTCAATAGAATAATTGCCAAGAGCTTTCAAATCTTGGTTAAGTGGTAGTGACGTGTACGTCAGAGCTAGCAAGAGTCTAACTTGAAAAATCAATTTCCCGACAGGAACTATCATCTACAGCTGCATGGACCACAACCATACTTTGAGCAATAGCATCTCTCAACACGAACAGTGCATTCGAGTTCTCCACATTAGCACTCTTGCCGGCTCGAGCAAACAAGTCAGCTCCAGTGAACCGGATTTGAAACTAGCAGGACTTGATTAGAAAGGGCATGCAAGTTCCGAACTCGATTAGATGAATTAAAAAGTTCGAGGGCTTGATTGAAAAAATATATGAGTTCATGGAGTAAAAATCGAATATCACTTGAAGATTAATGTCCTGCTCCGAGTTTCACGGATTTAGCCATTTTTTTTAAACAAATTAAGGGCTCTTGATACGCACGTGATTTATTACCTCAAAAATTGCGATACAAGGTTGTCTTTTTCATCATCCTCGGCTAGAGGAAATTTCTCAAGTCATGTCCATGATGGATAGGTTATAAGTATGGATATCACCTACGTTTATCTGTAAACATGACGGGGTGGACTCGAATTTCGATAATTTATTCATCTAGGCATTGGAAAAAAAGAAGAGAGGCAAAACCATGGGCCGCTCATCGCAGTGGTAGGGTTAAAGGGAATATTTATGATGTACCATGCAAATCGCAAATAATAAGCTTATATGCTTCTAAAGTGAAAAAGGGGGGAGGATGAGATTCTTTTCCACTAACAAATCGTTTAATCCTATAATAAGCTGTAAACCAAGATGCAATTGATCTTTACCTGAATGGTAACGCACTCTGTTTTTTTCCTTCTTTTCCTGCTTTTGGGTACCCAGTCTAGGTGAGGCGAACGAAGTGAACGACAGAGCATGACGAGGTGAAGTGGTACCAAGATTCACTTGTCTTAGGTAGAATAGAATCGAAACAAACGATGGGAGTTGACATACCAAAAGTGAAAGGCAAAAGGAACGCACCGCCAATCGCCATTACAGAGATTCGATTGCCGACGGACGGACGAGACTCCAAATCAAATAGCGCACGCCCCGCGATTTTCGCCGACATCAAAGTGCGGAAATGAAAAGAGGATTCTGATTCTGAATCCGCCCTCAGAGATTTGGGAACGTTTCGAGATTCGTGGCCTAACAACACGAAGGTCGCGATCGAAAGCGCCATCACTCGACGCTTTCTCCTAACACTGTTGACGGCAGGAGTTGCTCCAAAACTCTGCATAACAACTTGAGATTGAGGCTTTTGTTTGGGAAGTAGGGAGAGGTGAGGAACGTGGGTGAGGAAAATGGATAAGAATTTCTAGTTTTTCCGAAAGGAAAACACAGAGAGAGATTCAAAAATTTCTGTCCCTAGAAGGTTTTCCACCCTCCCAAATAAACCATAAACAAAGCGTTAAGCTACCCTGAAATTTACCACGTAGTTTCAAGTGTCTATTCTAATCGGAACTACATTTCACATGGTGCATCTGCAAATGGAAACCCTTCAAGGGCACCATCTGCAAGACGACGGCAAATCTCCAAGGCACAAGGCAACAAGGACCAAACCCACCACCCCCCTCTCCTCGCGCACATTCTTGCATGCCACCTTCGGCATCTTAAAAGCGGACAGATGATCTTCTGATACTAAAGAGCCATTGCTAAACTTCTAGAGATAATGGCAAAGAAAAGAGAAGAGACTTGCACAAAATAACCATTTAGCAATTTGCACAATCAAACCCAAAGACGGTTTTTTTATTTTACTTTTCTCGTCAAAAATTAAAATAGGGCAAAAACTGCAAAAAGAAAACCCCAAATTATATCCATTGTGTCACAACTACTCTAAACTTTAATTTTGTATCACCAAAAATCCTAAACTTGCCCACTATGACACAAATACTCCTAACTTTTTTTTTGTGTCACAAAAACACCCAAACTTATACATGCATGAGATATACATCACCTATTTCAATTTCATCCACGGTATATTTACCACACTGATATAAGATCAGGTTTTATTAGTGACACAAAACGAGTCCAGAATATTTGACACAACAGGCATAGTTCGAATTTTTTTTGTGGTATTAACCCTTTACAATATTAACAAATTTTAGAAAATTATGAAAATTGTAAGAATTTTGGATTTAAAAAAACTCAAAACACGTGAACCGCGAGATTTAGGTTAAGGAAAAAGAAAAAAAGTAAAAATCAAACCAGACATATCCTAAATTTCTACGGTATTCCACATTAGAGAAGGATGTTTCATGTTTTCCCAAAAAGTGAAGTGTTCAGTCATCTAAACTCCTGGAATGAGAATAGAGCCCGGTAAGGTGACATTAATCTAAGTTTCAGCTTTAAGTGTAAATCACAAGCTCGAAAGCAATGAGGTAACTTCACTTAACCATAGGCAAAACTAGTAATCCAGCACCCTCTTCGCTGCTAAATGTATGCTCATGAAGCCACCCCGACATCAGAAGGGGCATGGCCATCATGAACCGCCGGACCATGGTTGTTGAAGGTATGCGCACCACCCCTGCCGCCTCTCCCTCTATTGTTGTAGTAGTTTCTAGGGTAATAGTTACCGGGCTGCTCATAATAGTGGCCGCGGCCATTCTGGTAGGGCCCACCACCCCTCCCTCCACTTCTCCCTCCTCGACCGTTGGGATAACCCCGGCGACCACCATTACCTCCACCACGACCCCCTCTCTGGTTCTGGTAGTTCCTCCGGGGAATGTACTGATGATCCTTCTGCTCTCTTTCCCTTTGATTAAACTCTTCCACCTGTGGATTTACATTTTCTAGTTGAGCTGAGGCAAACTCCGAAGGATTATCAGCTGCTACTTCATCCTGCGGAAAAGGAAGGATCACATTCGTGCTCATCAATCTACTGATAAAAGTGAAAATAAAGTTGTGCTGAGATAATCTGCAGGCACCTTATGAACATCATCGACTGGATTAGATTCATTATCAACTTCATGTCCTTGGAATTCAGTCCCAGCTTCCTCCTATAGAAGAAGAGAACATCGGCAATAAGAAGATAATCAACAACAAATAAGCATGGCCTCTCATGCCAAATATTCAGTTTTATTTTCTTGTTAAGCTATATAGGAATCTCTCAATTCTACTTGTTTGTTTGACATACAAAAGATCAGACAAGAACTGCAGCATAAGGCAAGTAGATGTTTTTGGAAGTTTGGTTGTCCTCGATAAAAGAAGGGAGCCATTCTAAAAGAAAATATGAGTGACGCATTTACTAGGTTATCATATTTGATAAATAAAGACTTAGGATAGACAATAGAGTTAGTATCCAAATGTATAGTCAACAAACAAGTTTATTTTTTCTCTCCAGGCCGTAAAGTGCAACTATGATCATTAGAAAGATTGACAAATACATGTCAATGACTAACTGATAAGACATGAAGTCGGCTGTTAAAGGAATGACAAAATAAAACAAGTTTTTTCAAAAAAGAGAAACTTTTGCTAATTACCATACTACAGTTCCAAAGTCTACTAAATCTTAGTTAAAAATAAGATTACATCACATAATCTCAAGCAACCTCGTCCTTTTCTCCTTAAGAAGATGTCTGTGCAAGCCCTAACTACATATATAGTGCAACAATGTTGATTGGCTATTCTGTTTTGTTATTCCTATTAATAGAAGGTAAACTAAAAGTATGAGCTCTAATGCCTAAAAGAACAGAAAACAGTTACCCACGCCTATCTGAATCATCAAATGTGATTAAAGTAATCACATAAACAGTGCAAACGCACTGCAAGATTATATTGTTAATTCACAAAGAACATAACAACGCTACCATATATTTAGATTGCTTAAACATCAGAATTAAAGTATCTAATTTTAAAAAAAAATCTCTTTCTTCTTCTAATTGTTATTATTATCTTTTCCATTCTCCTTTTATATCAACTGTTACTATAAGTTTTAGTATAAAGATAAAGGGAAACAACCAAAAACATGGGGAGACATGCTGGACTGATTCAAGAACAATGCATCATATTAGATAAAAGTACATCCTTTTTCTTGCGAGAAACATCAATGTATTATGAAAACAAGGAGAATCTGCTCACAATAAAAGTTAAAAACAGAAGCTTAATTTTGATGAAAAGCAAGACAGCAAAACTTGTTCTAAGAGAACTAATCAAATTAGAAGATTTCATATCCGATTTGGAGCAACCGGGAAAGGCTCTAAGATCATATACAGACAGCTTGTACATGAGGGAGTAAGTTCATACATCTTATGAGATGTTACTTGCAGCAGACAACAGGGTAACCTCACCCTATGACTTAAAAGTAGGAAGTAAAGCATTAACATGGAATTCCAGAAACGTTAACAAAATGAAAGCAAATTCATTAGAATGAACTTTAAGAACTGTTTTGTAACCTTATCAACAGTGACAAAATTTAATGGAAATTTGTGATTGACATGATGAATCAGTAAAAGAAGTAAAATTAGCCAATTTCATCTACTTTTCAAACAAGATGAAACCAATAACATTGACACCAGACATTACACCTGCATGCATTGTGGCAAGCACACGCGCGCATGCACACACATTCACATACACAATGCCAAGTCACACAAAAAATGCCCTGTCTAATGTCATCACTTGCTTAAAAGTTGCATTATAAGCCCTAATTATCCCTATTCCAAAAGGGGATAATATCTTCCCAACACTTCTTATTTCTCTCAAAAGCAATAGCACCACTTGTGCAACCTCCATATCCACGGGCTTATTTTATCAGCTAAATGGCAACGCACGCGCGCGCGCACTATGATCTTTCTTTATCCAACAAAAGGTGTATCATGTTTGCGTGGTCCTCCTACAATAAAACTAGGCGGTTGATTATATATTTCCCTATGCACAATTCTGCTACTTAGGTAGGAGAAATCCCCATAAGGTAGAAGGTAGAAAGAGTAAGTATGTCTTCAAATTGAAATGCTTGCTACCATAAACTAAATCACACATGTCAATTGGCATGCCATGCCATTATGTAAATGACCGGTGTCCAATCGTCAGATCCATCATCTATCTATCTCCAAATTACTTTTACCCAACATAGAATGTCAATCACCACCAATATAAAGCCCATCCATTAAGGGGAAAGAGACAGGGGGAACCCTCACATGTAAATTTGTTGGAAAAGGAGCAATCCTTGATATGCATAGACTTCGATAGATGGATATTACTCGAGTAATCGACAACTTCATACGCAACACTTACGCTGACAACCTAACCTGTTAAACTCAAAATTAATGGTTCTATTTATCTTCTCTTGACACAATCCAGCAGAAAATTTAAAAAGAAAACTCAAAGGTGTTTAGGGTTAGGTCCGAAGGTCTCTACACAACACCTACTTTGTGAGTATCTAGATATTGTTTTGACCTAAAAATGCCTCATTTTGCCAAGAAATTGAATATATTCTACCATGTGCAATGTCCTCCAGCAAAGAAACCATTAACCTTTCTCTCTCTGGGACTAAGCTTTTGTTGATAACATTGACATGTAAAACACTCTTCTTCCTTCAAATCTTTTAGCTAACAGACAGCAGACCCTATCGAAACTTTAAATTTGAAAAGTTCAATAGCCTCTAAATTTTTAAACGTGTACTTGAATTTTTGTCCCAAGGTAATAACTTGATTACATGCTATTTAATTGACTGTCAACATGCAAGAGCCATGGCAACCACTAGATTCAACTACATTAGTGGTAGGGTAGAATAGCTAAAGCACTCTTATTAAAATGTCCCTTTAGTTTTTTAGCAGATATCAAGTATGAGGGTAATGCATTAGTATTAAAAACTTGGGGTGGAAGATTGCTACATCAAAATCCAGACCATAACAGACATCCAAGAGCGAATACATCGAGTAAATGTCAAAAGAAATTGCAACAATAAGAAAGATTAAAGAACATAAAGAAATTACACACAAAACAACTTTCAAAAAACTGGAATTGAATAGAAACAAAACTCTAACTGAAACTTCAAAATTCATACCGTTTAAAAAACAAAATAAAAAGCAAACCCACATAATCATGCCGACCATCAATGAAGACATGAACAGTGGGAATGTCAACTGTATTACCAGAGAGGGAAAGGGACTTAGGATGGTGTTATAGCAGGAAGCGTACCAAGTACTGACCCACTAATCGGCAAAAACAGTTAAATGAAGAAGGAAAATTAAGGATAGATAATGATTGTAAGGAGTTGGAGGAGTCCTGATAGACCATGGGAACCACAACTGACTACTATGGGGTATGAAGTATGCGAAACACATTACAACAGAATCCACTCTTTTCGGGATCTATCCAAGTCCATTTCCCCCTGTTTCATTACCTTAAGATGATGCAGTTAACTGCCCATTGCAATCTAAAAAAGTCATTAGCCTGTAATTTAGTTCCCGATATAGACTTCTGGAAAGATAAATAATTGGTCGAATTACACTATTTTGCCTACCGATTTACACCATTTTGCCTACCAACATACAGAGATAGGAGTCTTATATTGTAGTTGCAGCAAAAGCTTGAGTATTCTCCAAACCCATAATTAACAGGAACTAGCACCAGGATTTATTAGATGATGACAGGATACTGGAACTACAGGATATAGATTGCAATTGATCACAATTGCGGAGACTCACATGCCACACTAAAATAAAACGATAGGTGAGAATCAAATAGGAAGGAATTGACTAGTCTGCACCCCCTTGAAATATATGCATGTACATCACACCTTTTAAAGGCTGGAGAATAGACTCTCAGACAAATCATTGCAGTAATTGATCATATCGACAAGTTACAAAATGCATACAAGATAAATCTAAACTTCTTACAATTATCAAGTAGAGAAAAAATGATAATCCAAAAAAAGACTTAAAAGAGACTAAACCTCCTCCCAAAGTATAATGTATAACACGCCAAGAAACATGCAAAGAACAATCCACACACCTATGAAACAGAATAAGGATGCTTAACGACATCACAGCCATAGTATGTACAAGAGATGCATAAATCAGATTATAGATAATACATAATGCATCTCATACAGAGAAAATTACAGTAAAGTAAACAAATTGCAAATAGAATACAATAAGGAGGCTAAGGGTTTAGCAATCTTTAAAACATCAGAATACATCACAGCCAGCGTATACATCGGATGCACAAATCACATAACAAGTGATACACCATTCATCTCATAAGGCTAAGTTCAGTCGAAGTGAAACTATATGCAATATGCACCATTTTGTTTTACCTCCTGCCGAACACATAACATATAATATGCCTTGATTTTAACAGCACGTGATCTAGGATGCATTTACCTTCTGCTCGTACTGAGGCTCTTGACTTTCTACCTGGACAGGCACCGTGACTGGGACCTGAAAAGGCGCATAATTCCCAGAAGCAGCAGCAGCAGCCATATCAACTGGAGCTTTCATCTCCGGCGTCGTCGTGAAGTAATCGGATGCCATTATCTTATTCAACCGCTCCCTCAACGACGCATCTGCAATTCAAACTTCAATGGTAAGATACCCAAAAAACAAAAAAACAAAAAACTCAACAAAATCATGATCAAAGATGCGATTAGACAAAAGAGATGTACAGGTAACAGAAGAGTTGGGCTCGATCAGCTTGTCGGAATTGGCAATCCACTGTTTGGCGTGGTCCACACACTTCTGCAGAGCGTTCTTGTGCGACAAGCTGGAGTCGGCAGGCCTCGAGATCAAGAGGCTGCTCAAAGTCGCAATCAGGTCCAAGTCCCGCTCTTTCAACAGATCGGTGGCCTCGTCCGTCACGTAGTCGTAAGTCAAGCAGCATCCGCGCTCGTGCGTCCTCGTCAGCATCGTGGAAGTGTAATCGCTCTGACAGCTGACGGCGAACATGGAGCCGAAGTAGAGCAGGTTCAGCACATCCTTCACGACGGCATCGTCGCCGCCGCCCCCCGGCTGCTCCTGCTGCTGCTGCTGCTGCTTCTCGGCGGCGACGGCGGCGGGGGACGGGGGGACGTCATCGTCGCGGGGGAGGCGCTGGGCGGCGAGGGAGAGCTCCTCCTGGACGGCGGAGGAGAGCTGGGGGCGGAGCTTCTCGAGCTCGTCGATGGAGGCGAGGACGGAGGGCTTGGAGCGGAGGACGTCCTCCTGCTCCTTGTTGAGGGGCTTGCCCTGGGCGACGGACTCCTCCATCTGGAGGATGCGGTTGAGCTTCTTGCGTTGGGCGCGGAGGCGCTTGCTGACGAGGCTGAGGACGGGGCCGTCGGTCGCGTCGGCGGGAGGAACGGGCGACGCCATCGCGCGGTGGTCCGGCGAGGGGGGAGCGGGGGAGGAGGTTAGGGTTTTCGGGTTAGAGCGGCGGCGGGGCGGCCACCGAGAGCGGCGGATGATTCGGGCGTGTACGGAGGAAGAGGGAGGGAGGGAGTGTGAGAGAGTGGGTTGAGGGGTCTTTATGTAATGTGCATCAAGACCTTCTGACTCCTTGCCCACTCCCAGCTTTCTAGATTTATCTATTTTTATTTTTACTTGGACTGAATTTTCTTTTTTTATATCTTAGTCTCTAAGTAAGTAAATTCCCATAAAAAAAATAATATCAAGAAAAACCCCAAACTAATATACATGCGATAAATTTACTCTCTGTTAAATTGGATTAATACCACGAAAAATCACAAATTGATAAACATGTGACAAACAGAAGAGTAAAAATCCCAAACCGGTACACTCGTCAATTGTCACGTGTCATCAAAATTTAACGGAAACTAACGGAGGGTAAATTTGTCACAGATATACCAATTGGGGCGTTTTTCATGATACTAACTACAAAAAAATAGGTAATTCTCCTTACCAAAAAAAAAAAAATAGGTAATTCGAAAAAAATATATATGGAAATGAATTTCACCTTTTCTTTTTTCACTTCTTGATATCACAAACAATTTAGGAAAACCTAAAATCGTCACTTTATGGCTCAAAAAAAGTTATTTGGAAAAAAAAAATGAAGTTTCCTAATCATGTTAATTATTACTAGTTGTTTAGATTTAAAAAAGCATTGTAAAAGGAGATTCTCAAACAAAGTGTATTTTGAAAAAAGAGAGGCAATGGTATAAGTATAGTCGGTATTTGCACTTTAATAATTATTCCAACATAATTGCATGTTATTTTGTCGTGGAATATATATATATGTAATTTGCTATATGATATGATTAAAACATCTACTGTTAACAATATAGTTAATCTAACCGTTAAACGGCTTTACAATGTTATACGATTAAATATAATGTACGGTAATGATATGTATAGTGGGTATTTCCGTGTTGCCTTCTAGTGCAAGTCAGCTTGAAAACTGAAAAACAAAGTCGTCCACTTCTATATGTTTTAATAACGTGAAAGTCAACATTAGCAAAATGTATGGCCAGAACAAACCCCAAGAACAAATCACGGCCCTTCTTTTTTAAAGTACGAAAATGATTTTGAAATATAACAAAAAAATATGAGTAAGACCGGCCCTCATTTGGTTCAGCATCTGGAATAGGCTTTGGACTCTAAAGTCCATTAGGCGAAAGAGAAAAAAAAATTAGACCAACGTATTTTCCAAATGAAAGAAGGATCGAGGAATTCCACAAAAACAAAATCAATAACAAGCGAATCAGACGGCTCTTGGAAACATAATGGACTCTTTAAACAAAAATAATTCGCCTAAACAAGAGGAGACTTGGACTTTGCTCTTCACTTTCTTCTTCAATTCTTGATCACACCCACTATTTGGGACCCGATGGTCTTTGCTTATCTCACAACTGCTCTCTGCACGTGTTCTTCTCCTGCGCAACTCAATCTTGGGTGGTGTCTGGTAGCTAATTTGTTTATTCAGCCATTCATTTTGGTCGTGACAGTGAGTATCTTGATCTTGGGCAAGGACAGATTCTTGATTTCAGAGCACAGAAGGGCATATGCAGCTAAACGACTCAGGATTCTCTGAAAGTAACAGTAAGAACATAGACATCTACTGACCAAAAAGACAAATAGTTCACCGGAATGATCTCATTTTTCTCTTCCGGAGTAATCTAAGCTTATGTTCAAGCTAAACCCTTCGCCATAATGAAGCTTGAATCACAGATCGACCTCCCATGCGGACTAGAACCAAACCCGTCATTATCCAATGACATAAGCTGGTGGGGTACACACTAACTTGTCACATGCTGCAGATACACGATCACTCGCGATATCTCAAGCCACATATATTTACAGATAACACTGAACGTCAAAAGATTAAAGAGGAAATTTACAATCTGGTATGACGAACTTGAACTTCCGTCTAATTCAAGCTGCATAAAGTGAATAAACTGAAGACTTCCGCACCCTGTACGAGCCAGTGAAGCATAAAGTTAATCTGCGGAGCAATGATAACAAACATAGACAGGAAAATAACAAAAAGGGGCTTTAAGTTGTCATCTCCAGAAAACAGAAGGCCATTCACCATTAGATGTTTAACCAAAGTAAGCACTGCCTGTCAGGCAATAGTGCCAATCTCTCATTGCTCTAAATTCCACTGTACTTCTTGAGCAATTTGTTGTGTTCATGGTCTGTATGTCATTCATCATGGACAATTGACTCGAAGCTAATTTCGCTGCAAATGCACTCCCCTCTTAACATTTCCATTTTCTCTCTGTTCAGTTCCTTTTGGTAACTGCTGCACTGCACTTCATCATAGAGGCACGTGTTTTCTGATTACAGTATCACCTCTCTCTCTCTCTCTCTCTCTCGACTTGAACTTCTTTGCGGTAGGTTATTGCTTTCATCTTGTCTCTTTATAACTCGTTAGTCCAAACCTCATGTTTAAAGCTCGACCAAGGTTGTCTTAGAAAGAAAGTGGCTATATGATGGTGGCCCCATAAGTGAAGATCTTCCACCAAATTTTCGCATACATTGTTTGCTGGACTCATTTTAGTAACGTGTTATCCATAACAAGCACACTAGTGAGAAATCTAAGAGTAACTTAGGACACTCTGAGAAGAGCACACTGATGAGCAATACCAAAATAAGGGGCAAAATATTACCCGGAACAACTTTTCTAGTCACAAAGGGATCACTGATCAGATGAACTTCTACATTTACTCCCGGTAAACAGAACAATCTCGAATTCGCTCTAGACTCCTTCCTTATTTTCCTTTCACAAACCTAGCTGCAGGCTAGAGAAGATGGTGCCGACGACGGAGAAGTAAGATTTCATGTGGAGGAAAATTACAACAACAACGAGGAAAACACAAGTCCATTCAAGCATGAGGGAATTCTTATCAAGAAGGCGAGCACTGGCGGATGGAAGTGGACAAGCCTCTTGCTAGGTGACTATGAGACAACCGTTACAATTTTAATTATGAGAAGCAATGTTACTGATCAATGTGACCATTAGTACTAAGAGATTCTTGTCTCATGCTGTTTGTTGTTTATCTTAATTTGATGCAGCGAATCAAGGGCTAGCAACACTAGATTTCTTCGGGGTGGGAGTGAACTTGCTGCTGTTTCTGACCAGAGTTCTTGAGCAGGGGAACACAAGTGCGGCCAACAACGTGAGCAAGTGGACCGAGACAGTTTACTTGTGTTCCTTGATCAGGGCCTTTCTCAGTGACTCTTACTGGGGACGTTACTTGACCTGCACCATCTTTCAGCTCATTTTCGTGCTAGTATCTAATCTATTATACACCATGTCAAAAGCTATCAAGTAGAATGATAGGCAGAAGATGTCAATGCCGATTGGTGAGGCAGACCGGAAAGGTAGTTTCCCATCACCACAACGGTGATCAAGAAGACGCCAGATGTTACAGATAATAGCACCAAGTACTGTATGAAAACACAATGAGTTAGCTTACAATCAGTAAAGAAAAAACAAATAAGTCATTAGGATACTTTGAGTGTGATTGCATTTATAAGTTCAATTAAATTTGAGTTTATTATAAGTACTCTTATGCAAGACTAAAGTACTAAATCACGCACATGCATTTTAGTTAGTACTTTTTGTGACCAAATGGTGCCTCGAAGGATATTATACAAACTTAATGTAGTGGATCGTGGAAATGACCATTTGCGGAGCAAAAACATATGTTGGCAATGGTTTCTTTATATGTGATTGGTTTGATCCAACAAAATGAGTCTAGAAGATTATAAACCTGGCTTGTACTGATGGAGGCAACTAAAGTTCAACTTTTGCATACAAACTCAATGCAAAGGCTCCACATTGTGGATAAAAAAAGTCAGTTACCACTTAACAGCACGAAAATGAGCTGAAAGACAGTGCAGATCAAGTAATGTCCCCAATACGAGTTGCTGAGGAAGGCCCTGACCAAGGAACACAAGTAAACGGTCCCGGTCCACTTGCTCACATTGTTGGCTGCACTTGCATTCCCCTGCTTGAGAACTCTGGTCAGAAACAGCACCATGTTCACTCCCACGCGAAGAATGCTAGCGTTGCTAGCCCTGGATTCGCTTCAACGGATTGAGATGAACAACAGACAGCATGACACAAGAATCTTTTAGTACTAATTAATTAATTGATCAGTAACATTGCTTCTCATAAGTGAAAACATAACGGTTATCTCATAGTCACCTGGCAAGAGGCTTTGTCCACTTCCATCCGCCGGCGCTCGCCTTCTTGATAAGAATGCCCTCATGCTTGAATGGACTTGTGTTTTCCTCGTTGCTGTCATAACTTTCCTCCACATGAAATCTTACTTCTCCGTCGCCGGCATCATCTTCTCTAGCCTGCAGCTAGGTTTGCGATAGGAAAATAAGGAAGGAGTCCAGAGTGAATTCGAGCACATACATTCACAGCTTAGTCTAATATTTACATGCTGCGAAGTGAGTGAGTGAATAACAAGAAACAATAGCCAAAAGGACATGCTCAACACACGCATGTGCATGGACATACACCGATCGTGAATTCATGTACTAGCCCAGTTAGATAGAACTATACAAACCTTTTGCCGAGCCTCGGCGTTGAAATCGCGCGGCCTTATGGTAGAGTTCGGAGGTCCTTCTCTCTGGAAAAGAGTTTTTAGCTAGCCTCAGATGAGTGAGACATATTCCATGAACTAAATAGCCAAAGAAATAACATCAAAGGAAAGATTTCTTACCTAACGCTCAACGAACACTAGCAACATAAGGAAAATAACTGAACAAACACACATGGTTGGTGGCAACCAAAGAAAGGGAGTTACAATCCAAATAAAACACAAATGTGGAAGAAGAGAGCTGGCAATGTAGAAAGCTCGAGGCGTGTGTAACCTTGAAAGGTCCACTGTGTAGAAAAAGCTTCGATACATTGAAACGTTAAAAATTACTTGTTCAGTTATTCATGAATCTAGTAAAGATATATTAGGGCATACTGGTTTGAGATTTTTTGTAGCACTAAAATTAATCTGAGGGAAATATGGCACGGATGTATCAATTTATGATTTTTTTTGACACGATAATTAGTTTGGATTAAATTCAGTATGAGTGTACCAGTTTGGAATTTTTTATGACACGAAAATTATTTGGGATGAATGCGTCACGAGTGCATCAGTTTGGAGTTTATGTTGGCATGTAACCCTATTATGTATTGTTAACCATATTATCAATAACATAGTGTCAATGAGGGGTAGCATATGCATTTGATTCTATCATGGAGTGCTTCGCGCCGAGACTTGGCCGGGATCCTGTAGCATATGCATTTGGTTCTGATTCCAACCATATTCCATACGGAATACATCCACGACAGTCTGCGTAAAATTGGGTTTTTACAGACAGCAAGAACGAACAAGCCGCGAGCCCTTGAATCACTCACTGCATCGCGGGAGAAGCGAGAGACTTCGACTTTGCTCTTCACATTCTTCTTCAATTCGTGATCACATCCACCATTTTGGGGCCTGATGGCCTTTTTACTGTTACAATTCATTTCGGTCGCGAAAATAAGTATCAAGATCTTTATGTAGGACAGACTCATGATTTCAGAGCACAGAAAGGCATATGCAGCTAAGCGACTCAGATCCTCTAAAAGTAACGGTAAAAACGTAAACTGATCAAACAGACAAGAAGTTCACCGGAATAATTTCATTTCCTTAACCTAATGAATCTAAGCTTATATCCAAGGTTCGCCAATGTGAAGCTCCAATCACAAATCGGCCGCTCATGCAAACTAGAACATAAGTTGGTTGGGTACAGACCGATTTCTTACAAGCCACGCGTACATGAATCACATGCAGTATCTCAAGCCACAGATATAAATACTTTAAATGAAAGATAAAAGAGGAACTTTAAGTCGGTCCGATGAACTTGAACTTCCCTCTAATTCAGTCTAATTCAAGCTGCATAAAGTTAATGAACTTAAGACTTCCGAACACTGTACGAGCCAGTGAAGCATTGGTCACAATGCATAGTGATACATAATTTCATTGAAATCCAAATCTGGCCTGCGCCAAGTGCACCACTCGACTTGAAGGCCAACATTTCATTAAGCATAAGATAGGTTGAGTTTATACAACATCCTCCTTACAAGCAACTTGGCAGCATCAGAATCAACTGCAAGTAAAGAGCTTGTTAAATCTACCAAATACATAGCTAAATGAACTATGTCCTGTTCACGGGTTCGAGAGCTTCCACAGTAACAACACTGTTTCCCCTTATAACCTGCAGCATCAGTGGTGAGATTATCAGTGTTAGCCAAAAAGCGAGGATCCAAATTAAAATTGTAATTCAATTAGTATAAACCTACCACCATCCCGATGTCAGTCTTCTCATTCCCATTCACTTCAACAGTATTATCTACCACTAGATTCATGAACTGATCGAACCCACGGAGTGTTCCAACAACCATCCTATTCGCGTTAAGCTTAACTGCAGAGAAGAGAACAGTTAGTTATATATCTTATTGACATCTGGATGAATCAAATCAAGCTACGAAAAAAGGATCCCTAATCTCCCATCAATGAATTTTCATACACATAAACCGCCATAAGTACCAAAAGTTTCAATAGAGAAAAATACAAACGGTTGTGATCTCTGAACAGGTAATTAAAGCGAAACTGTTCAGACTAATATCAAAAAGCACACCAGACTCTAAGCACAATTTTCATCTTCCAGCGACGATAGTTCAACTTTCCAACACATGCTACCGATGAAACACACGCACAAACCAATGAACCCCACATGCCGAAATACTTACATGAGGAAGATACAACATAATTAGGTAGTCGAGGCAAATAACTCTTGGAGTTCACATCTCAAGAATGAAACGATACAGAGCAAGGCCACAGCTTCTTGTCATAACCAAGACCAACATTAACGAGTCAAGACGCAGTACATGCCAAGCAGCTCCATCAGTGCCAAGGATATCAAGCTAGTGTGCACCATACAAAGGGGTGTGAACAAGCTCATTTACAGGCTACGTATTATCTAGACTGCAAAATATGAAAGAACTCATATCACGCAACATTCGAATTCACCAACTTTTAATCAGTAAAACAATCACGAGATGCAAGGCAAATGAATCCACACAACACCACATCGGACGATTTCATTCACCACACGAAACAACATCGCTTCATCAGCCGGCAAGTAACTCCGTCACAACCACAAAGGACATATGACTACGAAATTCCACGATGTTCACGCTGCACTCTAGTTCTGAAATCGGCTATAAAGCCAAAAAATTGCGCGCAATGTAACTCCACGAATCCACTTCGGACAGACAACGACGAATACTGTAACTCAAACGCCACAGACAATTGGGAAAAGAGGAGAAAAAAAGAAAATTGCAGAGGCTTACTTTGGAGCTTCTTGTCCATGTACCTGAGCAAAGATAGCAAAACGAAAAGCCATGTCAGAGAGGGAACGAGGGGAAAGACGTAAACCAGTACAGAGGAACGAAGGAGAGAGAGGGAGCTTCTCACTTCTTGAGATCCGGCGGCTGGCCCGATCTGCTCATGGCGGCGACTTTCGCGGAGATGAGCGGGACGGAGGAGGTTTTCTTGGAGCGGTGAAGTTGCAGAGCACGATCCTCCCGAAACCCTAGAGTGTCGAAGGAAGACGAAGAAGATGACGACTTTATGCTTTGGTGTCTGCGACGCGATGTCGTTTCACGGATGAACGGCCCATGAAAAATGAGGCCCAGAGTTGAATCTGGCCCAATACAAGTGAAGCCCAGTGAAACTCAACATTGTGGTAAGGGTTAATACCACGAAAAACCCCAAACTGGTATACATGTGATAAATTTACCCCAAACTATTTTTTTTACTACAAAAAACCCTAAACTGGTACACTTGTGATAATTTTACCCCGAACTATTTTTTTGACCATAAAAAACTCCACACCGGTATACCTGTGACAATTTTACCCCCGAACTAATTTTTTGACCACCAAAAATCCCAAACTGGTACACCTGTGACAAATTTACCCTTCGTTAGTTTCCGTTAAATTTTACGATCAAATTGCTAAGTTTAATGACACGTGGTAATTGACATGTGTATCGATTTTGGGTTTTACCCCTCTATTTGTTACAAGTTTACCAATTTGTGATTTTTTGTGATATTAATATAATTTAACGGACACTAACAGAGGGTAAATTTGTCACAAATTCTCATAGAATTTGAGAGAATTTATAAGAAAAAGTTAAGAAGAAAATTTAGAAAGAAAAAAAAAGGCTAAATAACCGTGGCAAATTGCAATGGTTATCTTTTTTTTTTCTTTTTTTGCCCGTCGCCAAGGCAGCTTGGCAACGGGCCTTGCAGGCTGCAGCAGGGCCTGCAGACGTGCAGGCCCTGCTGCAGGTTTTTTGTTTTTTGTTTTTTTATATTTTTAATTTTTTTTTTGGAACTGGAACCGGGCCCGTTGGCCGGGCCCGGGTTTGACCGGGCCGGTTCCGGGCCGAAACCGGCCCGTGGCCATGTCTACCCCCAGCAGAACTGTCCGTATCCACCCCGTTGACTAACCGGACCTTCTCTCGGTATCACCTCCCTGTTTCGTCGCATCTGCGCGCACAATGCAAAGCATCAGTCCAATGCTATGCTCGAGTTGGATAATCACCAGCTTACTCCCACCTGCGAAGGTTTTCTCTGTCAATCACGAGGTGCATCCATTCTCCGATCGAATCTCTGGTTACCCTGAATTGAATTCCTACGTGGGTTCACTTCGCTGCTCGTTTGGTAACAGGGCTCGTCACTTGCTAGATGCCCCTCAACAGCAACACCACTCCCATGGAGCTCGAGCGTGTCCTTTGTTGAATTTTCGCTCCTTTCCTCGCCCTCTTGGATCCGGTCGGTCAATGGCCGCCTCCGTGTCAGCACTATCTTTCTCTGTCCACTGGTCTCGCCTCGCCAGACCCTTGCGTGCCCGTGTGAATGTCGACCCCTGTGATCCCCGTAGAAGGTTCTCCTCCTTCCCCTTCGGGTCGAAGCCGAACTCGTCCGTGGCATTCGTGGGTCCCCGCCATTTGAGCCCTGTCTTTGCCGACCCTCGCGCTTCCCCGTCGCCGGCGAAGAAAGCCCTTTCGGGAGATGGGTTTGCTTCCGCGGCCGAAGGCGAAGGCGATTTGACGATTCCCGAGGAGAGGCCGCTCAAGTTTCTGCTGCGGGTCGTGTTCTGGGCTTCTCTGTCTCTGGCTTGGTTCGCGGCTTCCAAGGACGCGAATGCCGCCGTTGATTCCATCAAAGCATCGGGCTTTGGCTTGAAGATCGCGAGCAGACTGCGGAGCTCGGGATGGCCGGACGAAGCTGTGGTCTTCGCGCTCGCCACGCTTCCGGTGATTGAGCTCCGCGGGGCCATTCCTGTCGGTTACTGGATGCAACTCAAGCCTTCGCTCCTCACCGTCTTATCTGTTCTCGGGTCAGTCTAATTTCCTAAATGTTTGATCTTGTAATTGGTGTCTGGATTAACAATGCTGTGAGCCATATTGCATTCCAAATGCAGCCCCTCTCACTTTATGTAGTTTCCCGCCAACTGCGTGATGATATGCCGTGGTTAAGATGGATTTTTAAGTAATTAGAATTTTTTTGTTGATGATCGTGGCTAGTTTAATCATTGGACTATGTCAACTTCCTTTGAGTTTGTTCAGGATGATATTTGCGCCTCATTGTTGGCTACTGATGCTTATTTTTTTACCTTCGAACTGTTTGCAACATTTTGTAGGAGGGAGGTGCATTTCAGCTTTGAGAATGAATCACCAGCTACAGTCTGACATTATTTCTCTTTGGTCTTACTTATTGTAGGAATATGGTGCCCGTACCATTCATCATACTCTACTTGAAGAAGTTCGCTACTTTTCTTGCTGGAAGGAACCGATCGGCGTCCCGGTTACTTGAGATGCTATTTGAGAGGGCGAAGAAGAAGGCTGGCCCTGTGGAAGAGTTTCAGTGGCTGGGCCTCATGTTGTTTGTGGCTGTGCCTTTTCCTGGAACAGGGGCTTGGACCGGAGCTATCATAGCTTCAGTTCTGGACATGCCCTTTTGGCCTGCAATGACTGCCAATTTTTGCGGCGTTGTCCTCGCAGGGCTTCTGGTGAATTTGCTTGTGAACCTTGGACTCAAATATGCCGTTGTGACTGGTATAATCCTCTTTTTTATTTCCACATTCATGTGGAGCATCCTTCGGAGTCTTAGGAAATCTTTGAGCTCATCAAACTGATGAATGGAAACTACTCAAGATTTGATGTTAAGTTAATGGCATTGAATTCTATACTCATTTTTCTGGTTAAATCATAAGTGGCTGTCTCCCCTTCACTAGCTTTGGTGCAATGTACTGTCGATTTCCTGCCTTGGAAATGCTCATCAGGAATGATTAGATGATTTGAAACTGACCGGAGACCCGTGAATGAATTCATTCTCTATTAGTTTAGAATGGAGATATCTTTCAGTGAATGCAATCTGATTAAACTTGAGTAGTGACCCCCAGCTTTGTTGACCTTAGTTTATATAATTATATTTACTCATCACTGCCCTTTATGTTGGATTACATCTAAAAGCATTTTGATTAAGCGCTAACATTGTTGCCTATGCCAGCTCACTTAGCTTCCATGTCCAGTGTGGAAGCAAAGCAAACCTCAATGTCGTAGTGGGTGAGTTCGTTCTGTATTGGAAGAATTGCACCAAAACTCCTAGGTTTTTATTATAGGATGCAGTTAAGTCTAAATGTTTTAATGGGTGCAATTAATCGTGAACTTATGAAAATTGTAATCAAGTCCTACACCTGTCAATTGATGCAGTCAATTCCTAAATTTTTATTGCAGTCAAATCCTAAAACTATTGTAAGAAAAGCTATTTAGGGTGGCCACAGCAGTAATTTTTTAATGCCGCTTTGACCCTTCCCAGTATCCTTCTTTGGAGGATTTATTTGCACCAATCAAAAGGTCTAGAACTCGATTGGATTCCTAAAACTGTATTCCACGGTTTGCCAGGAGAACATATAGATTAGTCCACTTTTGGCAGACAAGTAGGTACTCTTCTAGTTAACTTTTGGATTGGCAGGATTAGGTTGTACATTCAAGTTGCTTCTACTTTCTTGTAATAAGAATATAGGTCCCCCCTACATGCGGTTTCTCTATGTCAGCCAGAAGTTTGTAGTGACGACTAGTGAGCAAAAAAAAATTGGTATCAAAACATGAATTTTCCTTCCTGTTCTGACTTCTCACCTGGCAACATTAATTCTTCCCATTCCGATCATTAATGCGCTCTATATACCGAAACTCTCAAATGAAAGAGGAGAGATATTCGTGAAAGGAGAGAAAACTCTATGAGCAGGTTGACTGAAGCTTTCTCGTGAGGGGATTTATATCTAATACCTGTAATAGCTAAATTCCATCAGCAGTATGCTGCATGATGGATTGTGTGGAGCCTGACGATTGTGCCAAGTCTATTCTTTCTCCTGATACCAATCTCTGTCTACATATATGCTTAAACGTGTAGCAGGTAGAGCAGCTGCTATTGCATGTTCGTTATGGTCGCTGCATGTTTACTTTCCTTGTATAGCAGAGGTGAACTATATAGTTGAGTTTATAGCTGGCTTGAGAAAGCAGCGGCTTGTGAGGCTCTGGACATATTGGAATCTGATTTCTGGGTACATGCATATGACCATTCTCACGGTGAAGCTGATTGGCATCTTCCTCGGTCGCCATTTCGAAACCTAGGACAGTTCTTGTGACTCTGCCTGGGAGGACCAGACCAGTAGCGAGGAAGTGATTAGGTAAGGCTGAGGACTTAGCAGCAAAAACGAGTAATGGGTATTGCCTCCCCAGTTGACATACAAGATGAATCGGATGGATTCTTATGCAATGAAAGAAAACCCTCGAAATTATAATTTGGGATTAACTTAGAGTTACACAGAGAGTCCTGGTTTTGGTACAAGGGTTTTAAAGACTTTTTGTTTCTGATTAGTAGATTTATACTTTTCGTTATCAAATCTTGCGACGCACATTTGTTGACTCTTTTTTGGCAAGATGCTTTAGATTATGTAAAATCAACTTGAGGGTAAAAGTCGAGGTTTTTTACACGCTACGGGTTTTCTTTCCCTGATATACCGATGAAATGATATTGAGTAGGGTGATCGCCCACGGTCAGATACAATGCCATGGCCATACTGAGATGGACCGCCAAAATGAACGATAATAGCATCGGAAACATTCTTGTTGCTGGCAGGGCAACAACAGATCCTTACAGTACACATAGCAGTGAAGTTTCTTTTTACTTGATCAATGAGTACCGGTGAGAAGAAAGGCGGTAATGCTATCAAAGATTGGATTTTCAATTGGCCTCGGGAGAAATTCCTAATCAGTACGCAGTAATTGGAACTTAGGCACTTTTGGATTCATATAGATTGCTAATCTCAACTTGCGAGGGCTTTAAAAGTGACCACTTGTTAGGATGGAAGAATGAAGATGAAGGGAAAAGAGAAAAGAAAAAAGGATTACGAGGCGTTAATGCGGGAAATTCTATGTAGCTTGATTAGATATGATGAAAAACCTTTGAAATGGTTGAGACATGAGAGTAGGCTCGGAAGTGACGGAAAACCAAACGCCAAGGATGCGTTCGTTTCACTAAAAACTCCATGATAAATGAAAATATTTTCCATGGAAATCATTTTCTAAGAAAACAATCGGTTTTCATTTGTTTGATGACTTAGGGAAAGCAATTTCCTTTTTACTAGATGGAAAAGTAGTTTTCCCCCGTCTAAACTTATTATTTTTAGTCCATAAATAACGTTTTTCGTGGATCGATTAGTTTTCCATCATCCAAATAAAATAAAGTCGGAAAACGATGTTTCTTCGCCCAAACGGGCCCTAAAACTACGACACGAAAGAGCAAGAGCCGGTTGTCGCGGTGGAAGCCACTTTTTTGAGTGGCGGTGGACGGTGGACGGTTGTGATCCTTGGTGGTGCTCATGATCAGTCATCTCTCACGCCATGAATGACATGAAAATCCCTAAAAGTGATGATCTTATGCGCATTTTGACCACTATGAGTCACGCAAGCAACTATTCGAAGGTCTTCCCTTGCTAAGCACCCACGCCTCAGAAATAGTTGAGAGATCAACCACCACAACATCCTTCTGCTTGCATTGTAGGGAACCCGAAAACCCCACCCTCCCAACCAAAGCTATATGCGAATACATCTCACGTAAGTGACCACGCAATCGATCAAGACTCGGAAGTTTATCTACTTGCATATCTCTCCCGTTTTCATTCGGATAAACTAAATAGCAACATGTTAGCGAAAGGACGACGAGATACATCTTGACAACAATGCATACATTTTCGTTCCTGTTATTGGGCCCGTATCGATCTCTACTGCACAACAAATAATCTACAAAATCTTGGATAAGGTCAATGAGCGTTTTGTGTACTACTAAAGTCAATCTCCACCGATTCTTGAAATGTGATTGACTTGAACTCAATTTATTACGATCATATATGTATCTGTCGAAGTAAAACAGATTTAGTCTAATCACATGCATGTACGGGTGAGAAATTAAAATATACGTGTCTAACGAAAGCGAGAGAATGTTTGAGACTTAAATGGTCTGAACTTGAATTAAACGTGAAACCTGAATAATCGCAAGATTAGAAGTGAGAAACTTGGACTGCACTCGATGTCTAGTTATAGCAACATGTGTTCAGGAATGCCCAGACTCAAAACAGTCTCTTGCGGTCATCACACCCAAACTCGAATTAAATTGAGGCTCAACGAGTGCTTGTGTTGCTGAAAATAATGAATTGATGAAAAATATATTTATTATCGAAAACAATTTATGTATAAAATTTTTTGGATGAACATATTTTTCGTTAATTCATTAATGTAGGCGATACGAGCGATCATTTATACGAAAATATTGTCTAAATCATTCATTTTTTTGCGGAACGAATGCACCATAAATCACGATATGGCATCCCAAAGTCATGACAAGACTGTGGCAGGAGGCATCAAAGAACACAAACCAAATTTTCGATAGGTCCAATAGCCCCAATCGCTAACGCT
This sequence comes from Syzygium oleosum, assembly GCF_021117445.2. Taxonomy (NCBI): domain Eukaryota; kingdom Viridiplantae; phylum Streptophyta; class Magnoliopsida; order Myrtales; family Myrtaceae; genus Syzygium; species Syzygium oleosum. The sequence continues at coordinate 11,962,061 of NW_026607487.1, forward strand.
CTCTAAAGGTAATGTGAATAATTCCTATCCTGATAATTTGGCTACCAACAAAAAAGCACCACTATTTTGTGGGGTGAGCCCCACAGATGCATTTCTTAATTTAATGTGTCGGTGCCCACACACCCCGTGCCCCTAATTCCCTCCAAATCTTTGTCTTTCTCGAGAGGAGGGAATACCCTCTTGTTGCTTTACATCTTGAGAATCCCAAGATCCGGACGAAACTCAGGATAAAGCGGTTTAAGGACTTGTTTAGGTCTAAAACCTGGTAATTTGGCTACCGGCAAAAAAGTATCATATTCTGGTACAAACAAAAATGCAATGAAGGGTTTTATTATATAGCAAAAAGTAAGCCTCTTCTCATGCATGGTCGATTTACAGGTCTACATCACAAGAGCTATTAGACAAGCAAGAGTTGCACGCTTGTGCATGTGGAAAAAGACTAGAAAGAACAAAGGATATAAGTAAATTTCCAACTTTGGAGATGGTATACACAATATAAAATCTAATTTAAATGATTAGAAAAGTGTGAAAATAGTGAATGTCAATCTATCAATAGTTGTTATTAATCATCGGGATTTAAAGCTTGCTTATCATATTTGAATTATTGGTTTATATTACGAAAAATCCCAAACCGGTACACCTTGTGATAAATTTACCTCAAATTAATTTTTTTACTACTAAAAACCCAAAACCGGTACACTTATAACGATTTGATTTTCTGCGAAATTAACGCACCCTAAAACTTTTCAAGCCATTTTGGAAAAAGAGAATCACGCATTGTAAGAAAGAAATTTACTTGAAATGGAACTTTTTAATTTAAAACACGTTTATTAAGCCTTATAGACATAATGCGTTCCTAACTTAAATATAGCTAGTGGCACCTAGACTTTTGCAAACATATTTGATGGAGCATTTAGATATACAATATGACGGCCGTTTACTTTGAATAAAAAATTCGACACTTTTCATTCGGCAAAAGGACACTAGAAGTGTCATAACTTGTGTACGGCGATCACTTTGGTGCCATAACTTTTTTTCGGATTACTTTGGTGCCAACTTTTTTGAAAAACGATCATTTTAGTGCTAATGCCGACGTGGCTCGCCGGAAATCCGATGTGGCGCTGACACGGCTCGCCGGAGAGTTCCAGTCAGCATTAAAAACAAAAAACGACGCCGTTTAGCTTTCTGACGTGTACTTTTTTTAGAAAAAAATTATATTATATTAAATAAATAAATAAATAAATAAAAAAAAAAAAAAACCTGGCGCGAGTGGAGCCCTCGCCGCCGCTCAGCTCCCACCACAGTGGGAAGGGCCGGCGGTGGTGGGGCGATGGTCGGCGAGGTCGCGGCCCCGGCCGGGCCGGCGACCCTCGCCGAGTCCGGCGAGGCGGATCCGGCGAGGCGAGACCTCGCCGTCGCGTGGGTCTCGCCTCGCCGGATCCGGCCCTCGCCGACCACTGCCCCCACCACCGCCGGCCCTTCCCAGCTGTGGTGGGTTGGCGACAGCAGCGGCGAGGGCTCCCTCGCCGCTGTTGCAACTTTTTTTTTTCTAAAAATTAAAAAAATCGAAAAAAAAGCCACATATTTTCCACGTGTACAAGTTAGACCAATTTTTTTTAATATAAATGCCAGGCCATCTTTTTGGCCGGAGTCACTAAAGTGATCTGTTTTCCTCCGACTTGACATCAAAATGTTATGCGATCGCCGTACACAAATTATAGCACTTCTGATGTCTTTTTGCCCTTTTCACTCTTTATGTACGAATTTTCTTGTTTGTTAAAAGTAACAAACGAAATCTAGATTTATATGCAAACATACCTGACCGAAGATGATTTCTCATGCTGCTGCAGATCATTTTTCCCCCGAAGAAACCTGTCCAGATCAATTACACCAGAAGTATATTGCGAAGATGGTTTTGCACGAGGGGTGCTTCGAGTTTGACACAATCTTTGACGAAAATCATCAAAGATCATGCGTCGAATCCCCCTCCTGAATCGTGACAGCAGAAACGCAGATCAGGATTCGCAGAAAGTGGGGGACACTGGCGAATCTAAACTGTTCTGAAATGCAAAACAAATTCAAAACGTTTTAAAAAGCGAAAGAGGAAGTCAACTTTCATGTCAGAGTGGGAGACAACTTATCACAGAATGATAACATGATAAGAGGGTGGGCGAGCGAGAAGCTTACTCGCGACTGATTTGATAAGTCAGTGGGTTGTCACACGACAGGTTGGCCTGTGTGGAATTGGACCTGTCTTATCATGTCCAATAAATTCGTAAATTTTTCATTAGAATTCCTTCTGATTGGAGACGTGCAATGCACCTTCTCGTTTGACGTCCTAGGAATATGCCCATTTAAGCAATGGCATCCAACAAGTTAGGTCATATCAAAAGAAATTTTGTAGAAGTTCCATAGTTGGTGGCTCATGACGAAAGAGAGGGAAAGAAAAAATAATTAAAGCATGAACCGGAAGATGAATAGAAACGATTTTGAGAACTCTGGAACTTTCCGTCGTTGAAAACTTCTTCTCGGACATGACTTGTATAGATATAATTCGTGAATGAATATGAGGCTGCTGATGAAGAACGAGTACTTCTTGTATTGGGAAAATTGTCCAAAGAATACTAAACCTATTGCACTTTTACTAATCTAATCGTAAACCTTTTAATTTGCCAATTGAATCCAACTAACCAATTGTGGCTTGAAATCTTTGATGTGGAAGCCCGCTGTACCACATAATACGGCCCAAACCGGCATAAATAATTTTTAATAATATTTTAATTATTTGTTTGTTTATTCTTTTTTATTTTTCTTTTCTTTCTTTTTTTATTCCCTTCTTCCTCCTCTAGCCGGTTGCTGGGCATGGCAATGGCCAACAACTAACCATAGGCGAGGGCTGGCGAGGTCGACCTTGCCTGCCCCTGGTGAGGCTCGATCTTGCCAAGTGAGGGCGAGGCTCACCCTCGCCAATGGCCAGTAGGGGCAAGCTTTGCCAGAGGCCAGCAACCTCACTAGCCCTTACCTCTGGCCGGTCATCGAGCCGGCAACCGGCTAGAGGAGGAAGAAGGAAAGAACAAAAAAAGAAAGAAAAGGAAAAAAAAAGGAAAAAAAAAATAAATTATTAAAAATTATTAAAAATTATCCACATCAATGCCGACTTCACCACATAAGACGACCGATATCCATGTCAGCGATTTCAGACTAAATTGGCCAAATGGACTCAATTAACAAATCAAGAAAATGTTCAGGATTCGATTGGCAAAATTGAAAAATTTAGGATTAAATTGATAAAAGTGTAATAGATTTATAACTTTTTAGACTATTTTCCCCATTGGCAGCTGATCAATCATATTACTACTGATTTTTTACATTTGAATTACAAGTTTTTATTTTTATTTTTATTGGTTGATCTTTTACGTGTCATGTGGTATCATTGCTAAAACGATATCTTCTTGGCAATCGCCACATCTATATTGTATCCATCTCCTAAGACAAAGCAATGCTTGTGTTCTTCTCGCATCAAGAGCTTGTGCTAGCTGGTGAATATGGAAAAACACTATAATGAATAAAATCTCTATACCCTATAATAAGAGAACGATAAGAGTAATATCAATAAACTCAAATTCATCCGTAGTAGTGGTTTGGACAATTTAAATCCATGCTGATTCGGACATCATATTAAAAAAATATGCGAATCAATTTAAAGTTTTTATCACCATATATGTCTAAAGTTCTGAGACCTCTATAAAGCCTTTAGCTATCATTATTTTTTCTCTTCCGTGGTCTTCATGAATATTGACTTCTCAAATGTTGGTTTCAGTTAATTCAACAAAAGTTAGATTTTACAGGTGAATGGAGATTTTCATGGGATAGTTTTGATTCGGCTGAAAAAGTTTCAAGCAAGTAGACAAGAACATGCATAACAGTTGTTTCCAGAGCTTATTGTTTTTAGAAAAAAAAAAAGACGGATTTTCGGCGATAGTTGAAATTTCACTGCACGAAAATCGTTCAGATATCCTTCTTGTTTGTTCAAATTTGACGATCCATTAAAATCATAATTGAATCAATCTTTTTATAAATTTGGAAGCATATTATTTCGATGGAAATTTCCAAAGTAAGTACTTTATTTCAAAAATAGCCAAGTGCCTTTTTCAACTTCGACCTGCACTTTTTACATCGGGGATTATGCTAATTCTATTTTTCCTTGCGTGAACAATCCATTCGTATTACACTACTTAACAACTAATGTTTCTTTATTGAACACTAAATCCAATTTATTGTCACAAATACCATTATTTTTTGTAGACTTTTGTGAAAGTTTATATGCTAAATATACGAGAATAATTGAGAATCAAGTTTCAAACAGACTTTTGTGGTTTAAAATCGAACTAATCCACAAGAAGACTTAAATAAATGCTTTTCTTTTTCATTTTGAAATCGGAATATACAAGTTTTTTTTTGTGATAAGAGAATTCAATTATGAGCATATGTGTATGTCCTCAGGTATTACAACAGCAACACAAATTATAAAAATGCAATAAGATCTTTCAATTTTAATACTTGATTTTTCAAAATTTAAAATTTTCTTAATTTAGATTTTGCTGCATGCAAGCAACCGTGGTTTAGTTTACTCTACGGATAATACCAAAAAAAAGACTTGCTTGTGAATAAATTTTTGCGCCGCTTGTGCATTAGAAGATAAACCGTAGATATCAAAACATGAACAGATTTTTAATGCTAAAATTTTTTCCAAACTAAAGTAGAGAAGAGATGGCGGGTTCACCACATATATCCTCAATTTCATTGCGATTTTATAATATGAAATTATTACCTTTCGACCCCCATGCCATGCCATCTTTCCAAATCTCTTGTACTCAAAATTCAAAACAGTCCCTCTTCCTTCTCTTCACTTAACTAAATCTGAGACAATTACGGCACAGACGTCTCTGCACAGCCTGGTTGGTTCCAAATCTCAACTCGAAGATCGTCTCACCACCCCCTCATCTAGTTACACATCCGCAAGAAAGATTGATTATCTACAAAAACTAATTTGCGGATAATCAAAACTAATCACACAATGTCCCTTACTTCCTAGCCACAAACAAACGAGGAGTCAGCTAGTCAATAGAGAGAGAGAAGTTGTGGTTATCTGTGTTTGAGTCAGAGTCTGTGCCGGAGTTTTAATAGGACATGCTTAACTAACAATCTTAGTAACCTCATAATTCATCCTGCGTTTCTTTATAAGAGAGACCACAGTTCTCTTTTGCTCCTCGTGTCTGCGCAAGCTTCGTGCTGGAGAGAACATCAAATGCTGCTAGGGTTCTTGATCACGTCGAGAGTGTGATCGAAAGAGAGGAATTGATTTCGCTTGGCGATCCAGAAAGGTTTTTTGTGAGACCGCTTCTACACCGTTTGATCCATAAATGACAATAGGGTGCCGGCAATTTCCGACGAGTGGAGAGGTTTTCGAGAAGCAAGTGGTTGTGGTCACCGATACTCGTTCTTCTCCCTCGCCGGAATTCGCGACTGCCTCGGATTCAATAGTCCTCTCGGGGAACAAGTTCCGTAAAAGGTCCGCGCCCTAAACTCGCTAAGCTTATCTTCTGTAACTTAAACTACGTGTTTGTGTTAGCTTATCAATGAAATCCTTTCTTTACCCAAGAAAGAAAAACAACTACTTTGATAATTTATAACTATCACCGTCATGTTCAGTTGCATCTATGTAGAGTTAAATGATCAACGATGTGATGAAAAGCTCATGACTTCAGACCTTTTGAGAGAAATCAATGTACTCCAGGAATTTGCTGTAATTTTCTTGTAATGAAAATCACAGAGAACCGCATATTAAACATGCTGTAAACATGTGCTATTAATTGCTGTTAGCTTATATTATTACTGGCTGGAAATTATTGCTTTCATGTAAGTGGACACATTTAGCCAACAGATTAGCCATTCACTAATGTGAAGAATATTGTCATGTGCTAGCCAACAGATTAGCCATTCACTAATGTGAAGAATATTGTCATGTGCCAACAAATTTAAATGCAAACTGAAATTCAGCCTGGACAGTCAATCACAACAATGATAAAGAAATCAAGAAGAGAATAAGGAGAACCAGTTTTCATTTTCACTTGGAAAGGCAAGCCACTAGAGAGAGACTTCATGGAAGAGACGACCCAAAGTTGTGGTAGAGACCTTCTCTAGGAGTCCACATCCCACCATTTTAGTACACAATCATTAGCTCACTTGAAAATATTGGATTAATATTTTTCGCATGCCATAAAGACCAGAAAGACTATTGTTTCCTACAATATGACAACATAATGGTGAAAAAAAATTTCGGATGTGGCAATCGGCGAAACATGCAACGCAACCTCATACAGAAGAGGACAAACATGGAACGTAGTGTTTCGCACTGTTGTTAGCTCTGTCCAGCAAAGAATGAATCTGCTCATATTGTATGGAAAAGGACAGGTAGGAAAATTTGGAAAGTCGACACAGTTAATCAGGTTTCTTGCATTTGTTTGTCGAAGCTTTTTCTATATATTGGGCTTCTTAAGGATACACACCCCTCAAGTTTTTCTTCATTGCAAACTCTTCTTCCTCTTATGTAAGTCCTTTCTTTATTTGGAACCGACCATCTTTCCTTGGTTTGAAGTTCATCACTTGCGTCAAGCAAATGATACTTGTAGCGGTCGGGCATGCAGAGGTCCACACACATGCATGCACGTATCAGTTTGCTTTTTAAATCCTACTGCAGAAAGAAAGTTAATATGTTTGTTAAGTGATGCGACTCATTTTCATGGATGAACTCAATTGAAGCATGCCCTTTGGCAGAACTACCATTCTCCTGAGCCACTAATAGGACACCATTGTGTGCCTAATCAATCGTTTCTAAGGATTATTTCGTGGTACTCTGTATACTTGTTTGGTATTAGAGTGATGCTACATATGTAATGAGATTACTTGAGAAAATTGTGAATGCCAAGTGATGTGAGTATATAGGATGCAAGCGAGTCGTATTCAACGTTCATTAAGAGCCTATCACATCATTTACTAATCCCATCTACTAATCGCGTTCTAATCAGACTTCCCATTCCCATAGCTGAGGTTGCCAGCCATGTGTTTGTTTAGTTATTTTTCCTCGTGTTGCTAGTGTTCATCGAGTGTTTGAGTAAGAAAGATTTCTTTAAATGTCCTTTCTCTATTTAGTTCATTAAATATATCTCACTCATCTGAGACTAGCTAAAACTCCTTTCAGAGAGAAGAACCTCCAGCCTCTACCATGGAGCAGCACAACTTCAACATTGAGGCTCAGCAAAAGGTGTGTACAACTCTATCTAACCAGACTAAAAAATTGAATTCCCGATCACATTAACACTTTTTAATCACCGGAGGTGAAGTTTGAGCTTCTGACGAGTGCAAGTGTGGTGTATGTCCATGCGCACGCACGTATTTGTGCATGTCCTTTCGGCTATTGTTTCTTGTTATTCACTCACTCATGTCGAAACATATAAATACTAGACCAGGTGTGATCGCACGCAAATGCATGTGTATATGCACTCCTAATTCTCAAATTTGCTCGACACTCCTTTCTTATTTTCCTTTCGCATACCGAGCTGCAGGCTAGAGAAGACAATGCCGGCAACGGAGAAGTAAGATTTCATGTGAAGGAAAGTTACGACATCAACAAGGAGAACACAAGTTCATTCAAGCATGAAGGCATTCTTATCAAGAAGGCAAGCATCGGCGGATGGAAGTGGACAAGCCTCTTGCTAGGTGACTATGAGACAACCATTGCGTTTTTACTTATGAGAAGCAATGTTACTGATCAATGTGACTATTAGTACTAAGAGATTTTTTTGTCTCATGCTGTTTTGTTTTTCATCTCAATTTGATGCAGTGAATCAAGGGCTAGCAACACTAGCATTCTTCGGGGTGGGAGTGAACTTGGTGCTTTTTCTGACCAGAGTTCTTGAGCAGGGGAATGCAAGTGCGGCCAACAACGTGAGCAAGTGGACCGGGACCGTTTACTTGTGTTCCTTGATCGGGGCCTTCCTCAGCGACTCTTACTGGGGCCGTTACTTGACCTGCACCATCTTTCAGCTCATTTTCGTGCTGGTAACCAATCTTTTTCATTCACCATGTCGAGCCTTTGCATTGAGTTTGTATGCAGAAGTTGGACTTTAGTTGCCTCCTCCATCAGTACAAGCCTAGCGTATTATTTTCAGATTCATTTTCTTGGACCAAACCAATCACATATTAAGAAACCATTCCCAACATATTGTTTTGCACTGCGAATGGTCATGGCCACGATCCACCCCATTAACATAGAATGACTCTGTATAATATCCTCTGAGGCGACATTTAGTCCAAGCAAGCATTAAGCAAAAAGTGTGCATGATTTAGTACTAAGAAACTACTTAGTCTTGAAGAGCACTTATAATATACTCAAATTTAATTGAAACTTTTTAGCTTCCACCAGTTATAGACGCAGTGAAAGTCTCCTAATCACAAATTACTTTTTTTCCCTAATTGTAAGCTAACTAGTTGTGTTTTCATGCAGGGTTTAATGCTATTATCTGTAACATCTGGTGTCTTCTTGATCACACCAGACGGTTGTGGTGATGGTAAACTACCTTGCACGCCCGCCTCGCCAATTGGCATTGCCATCTTCTACCTATCGATCTACTTGATAGCTTTCGGCTATGGCGGACACCAACCCACTATAGCCACTTTCGGAGCAGACCAGTTTGATGAGGCAAACCCCAGAGAGAAGAACTCCAAAGCAACATTCTTCTGCTATTTCTACTTTGCGCTCAACGTCGGGTCCCTCTTCTCAAACACCATCTTGGTGTATTACGAGGACTCAGGGAAGTGGACATTGGGGTTCTTGGTATCCACTGGCTCTGCGATAGTGGCGTTGCTGCTGTTTTTAATGGGGACGAAAAAGTATCGGTATGTGAAGCCGTGCGGCAACCCTCTGCCTCGCATCGCTCAAGTGTTCGTGGCCACCACGAGAAAATGGGACGTTGTTCCAGCTAAAGAAGGGGACCTCTATGAGTTGGAAGGATCGGAATCTGCAATCAAAGGGACTAGGAAAATCCTGCATAGCAATGAGTTCATGTAAGTACGTTATTTTCATCAGTACTCACTAGAATATAGAGATGTTTTATAGGCGAAAAAGGAGATACAGTTTCTCCAGCATTCACGTCAAGATGATCAATTTCTTAAGCCACTCAAGTGCACTCGACATATCTCTCCGGCCAGAAACTTGTTTCTAGTCTCATTGTGATATTAAGCAGACAAATCTACCGGCTACATCGAAATTAGTAGAACTTTAAAAGGCAAAAGATGGAGCTTTTTGGATACTTGGTCTGCTTCATATAAGAGATGATAATTTATCTGCTTGTTATTTGCAATAATAATGTCGAGTGTGTGATGATGATATGCTGATAATCCTTTCAGATTTTTGGACAAAGCGGCCACGATCATCGAGAGCGATCTATCGAGTCAAAAGAATCCGTGGAGTCTATGCACGGTCAGCCAAGTTGAAGAGGCCAAATGCGTCCTAAGAATGATTCCGGTTTGGCTGTGCACAATAATCTACTCGGTCGTCTTCACACAGATGGCCTCCCTCTTCGTGGAGCAAGGCGACGTGATGAACTCCATGATAGGGCGGTTCCACCTCCCGGCCGCCAGCATGTCGGCCTTCGACATCTGCAGCGTCCTCATCTGCACCGGCATATACCGCCAGATACTCGTGCCGCTGGCTGGGAGACTGAGCGGGAACCTCAAAGGCCTGACCGAGCTCCAGAGGATGGGGATTGGGCTCGTCATCGGCATGTTGGCCATGCTAGCAGCCGGCGCGACTGAGATTGCACGGCTCAGGCATGTCGTACCAGGTGAGAAGTCGAGCTCCCTGAGCATCTTCTGGCAAGTGCCGCAGTACATACTTGTTGGCGCATCCGAGGTGTTCATGTATGTGGGTCAGCTCGAGTTCTTCAACGAGCAGGCTCCAGACGGGATAAAAAGCTTTGGGAGCTCGCTCTGCATGGCCTCCATCTCTCTGGGGAACTATGTGAGCAGCATGCTGGTGAACATGGTGACGCGGATCACGGCCCGGGGCGACAACCCCGGGTGGATACCGGAGGACCTTAACACAGGGCACATGGACCGGTTCTACTTCCTCATCGCGGCGCTGACAGCCTTTGATTTCGTGATCTACTTATTCTGTGCTAAGTGGTACAAGAGCATCAACCTTGAGAGTGAAGAAGACAACAAGGGAGTTGACAAGGGGCATCAGGAAGAGGATGTTTAAGATCGTCTCTTTTAGTTTTTGATCAATTTATTTTCACATCTAAACCTCTTGGGTTGCCGTGAAATAAAAACCTCTACTGTCTAAAGATCAGTGAAATCAATTTTTTGTGTTTTCCCGCGACCAAACCAGGTCTGGACTTTCGAGAGCTATTACTTGCAGAATGGAACGAAATATACAGCAAAATGAGAGGTCGAACTTATTAATCTACGATTTTTTGTCGTTTGCACATACGTGATGTCCTATTGAGTAATCAAGTTTAAACTGGCTTGTAAAGTATGTCCTTGGACCTTGCTTCTGATTGTACAAGCATCAGGGATTATAAGTTCTTTTTGGGCTTGATATGGTTTGCAAGTTGTTAACCATGTGATTGTTTTGAATCCAATTATAGCTGCTACATATTTCTCCAAGTAAAGCTGAGCTTTAAGCGTTAAGGGTCTCGAGTGACAGATAAAGTTCACATCTGGGACATCGTTCTTATCATACCATGCCAAGATCCAAGAGAAGAAATAAAAGAGCAAATGGAGTAAAAAATATTTGGCCACTCTGCAGTGACATGGAACATCTTAAGGAGTATCCATGAACAACTCAAGACCGGTTATTTGCTTGATCTAATGACTACCCATTCCTGAAAAATGATTTCTCCATGGATTACAGTCCACCGCTTATAGAATCAATATTCCATAAAGTTCAACAACAGAATATTGTCCTCGCTGCTTAACTAATTCCAAATCATTTGACGGGTTCTTGTTACTTTTAGCAAATATGAAAGACACCATACAACACAAAGGACCAATACCACAGAGAAACTTGCTAATAAGACCCACCAAGATAGCTACAGAATCCAAAGGTGCTAATTAATAACAAACTAACATACTCATCGCAACAAAATTCTCAAATATTTGGCGTTGAGCCACACTACCTGAAATTCCAAAGAGTAGAGACAAATCAAGCAACAACTATCTTCAAAGCCCGGGCTTGTGCAACTCTTCAGCTCCATGAGCAAAGTGGCACCTTTCGCCAAAGTTGCAAGAGCCTTTAGCAAAGTTCTCACAGAGCTTCGTCTTGAAGTTGCTTCGGGGAGTAGAATGCGCAGCTGAGTTTTTCATGGCAGGTCTAGAAGCAGAGGCAACATTAGCAATAAGCTCATGAACCATGGCACTAGCTTGTTTTATCTGATCAAATGTACCCTCGAGCTCAATGTTCCTCAAATTAGGATCTGAGTCATGCTCTCTTATTGAGAGTTTTGCTCCTGTTACTCGGCAAATTTGCTTCGAGTTCACACCATTCCTCCCAATGATTGGTCCAGCAAGTGATGCATCGATACTTATCTTGGCTGTGGCGGAAGCCCCAAAGCTTGCTGCTGCTGCAAGACCCGGAGGAGGAGGTTCGTTGCGGCCACCGTACCTACCAGGTGCTGGAACCATGCCACGAGGATCGTCATAGGAGGGACCAGTTGGCTTGCCAAGTTCCCACTCGCCATGGGCAAAATGGCATTTATCACCAAACTTGCAGCCTTCGGCAGTGTTGAATTTGTTGCACAACCGAGTCTTCACAGCTGTAGGAGATGGGGCTTCTGGATAAGGTGGTGGTGCATTCCTGGAGGCATGGGGAAGAGTAGGGTTGCCACCGAGATTAAGCATCTGAGACACAGCCTTAAAGCCTCCAGGTACATAGTGCAAGAAGTGGCATCCCTCGCCAAATGGGCACCCAGAAGTACTGAAAGAAAAAAGTTTCAGTCATATTAGAGTTCTAATGATGTACAGGCCAATAAAGAAACTAAATCCTTATTTGAAAATGGGGAGAACGGAGAAGGAATGATTCTCATATTTATTATGGCCACAATAAATGTATAGAATGCATTCTCTAACCCCACGAGTCGATGAAACAACGCTAAAGGAGAAAACACTCTGCGGTAATAAATCAGATGGCTAAGCCCTGATAACTAGGCTTCTTCCATCCATTGCAAGGACAGGAAAATAAAATGATGCCGGACAAAAAGAAAACTTTATTCGAAAATTGGACTACCACACAACTTGCACAAAGGCATGTTACATGGATGGTAAATCAAATGCTTAGTGCAAAGTAAAGACTCATGATCAGCAGTAATCAGTCGACCATAACTTATCATCATCTAATCAAATAAGAACGTGAGCAGAGTATACAATGATCTACAAATGAACTGACACCACAATTTGAAGATGACTGATGTTATTAATGCATCACTCAATTTCACTAACACTAGACAATAATTCTTTGGTGACATTACAAGCAGTATGAGAAGAAAGATACAATAAAGTTCATCAGGAATGTCCTTTATAGAAGAAGTTTCTACTTCCATAATGAGACTGAAGCAGGTTGCTCAAGGAAAGATTGAAAATAAAGGCCCAGACTAGACATTGGGATAAGCAACACCGCAAAAAATAATCACGACATAGCAAATGACAAGAAATACACAGAGCCAGGACATGACCATCAGGGAAGAAGGTTTGTTGTTGATTTAAATTTCAAAACAAAACCATTGAATCGTTTCAACAAACACAAATTTTAATTTGGGCTAGAATCAAATAATATTTAGTAAATGAATGGTCTTAATACAGAAGTCAAGTGTGAGAATCTTCTCATTTGACATGAAACAACTAAAGCGAAAACCATACGCAGCCCATCATGATTTACACTAAGTATGTGCAATTGTGCTCCACGGCATAAATCATCATGACCAATCATGATGCTACCACTTTCCTAGTTATATGTCATTATGGAACCCATCAAAACCAACCCGCAAAAGAAGACAAAAAGGTTTCAATGGGTTAGTGTAACTAAATATGCTCCTAATATACCTCATGAAACACAAAAACAGGATGAAATCAAATGAAGATCTTGTTACATGAGACAAGAAGTAACTCCGGTTTCTATACAGACCAAACTTTATAAGCCAGTCACACCAAAAAGAGGTTTTGGAAACTAAACTAGGTAAATCATCACATCGACAGATAATTTTTTAAAAATTAATGAGCTGCAGCAGCTAACTAACTTGCGAAAAACGAAAAAATACATTTTGCCAAAAAATCAAACTTTACAAACATTCAAAACACATGAGAGAGAGAGAGAGAGTCATGCACAGCAAATCAAGTTCAGACACACTTTAAACAGTCGGAAACTTTCGTCCTCTGTTCTGCCAATATGCCTTAATCAGAACATTTCGAGTCAGTTATTTAGACGGTATGTAGACTGTAGAGAGCATTGCCAATGTCCCTGGCGAAACAAATTCTATTACTGCTTGATCCATGATCTCGTAACCACAAGTTAGCCTCCAGTCCAAAAAAATTACTTAAAGAACATCAAAGGCATCAAAAACTGAAGATATAAACATCCACAAGCATCATAACTGCAAGCAACAAATTAGACAACAGTAAGTTCTACATCCAAGGATTTCTGCTCGATCTGTCAACTCCATATGGATAAAAGCAAAAACATATAAAACTTCGAGTATGAGAAAGTGCAGAAGATTCCAAGCGCAGATCCAAACTCAGTCCAGTAGAAAACAGAAGTAGAGTTTTTCAAAACAATCATCTGAGCAAAAACAGAATAGGCATTGGAAACTCATGAAAACTTATGTAAAGGCTTTGCCAAAGCTAGCATTATCATGCCGTTGACCTATATTGTGCCTTGTGCGTCTTAACGATTATGAAAAGAGAAGGGCTCCCATGCATCCACAGTATCTGTTCAGCAATTAAAATTTTGTCACAGAAGTAAAGATAGCAATTATGAGGTGGACCATGTTGGATCCTTTGCATCAGCTTTGAGTTTACTTTTCCTGCCAATAGTAGTTAATCCCAATTTCCAACCAATCCTTTGTGAATCAATGGTTTCTGTTCAATAATCTTTGTTAAGATTAGAACAAGAGAGCGAGGCCACCTGTAGCACAACTTTGATATCCAATTCATTAGTCTATATCACATTGCTTTTACTTTATAAAATAAATAAACAACCTTCAGTTTTGTTACTTCTAACAACAGATGCAATTGTATTTAGACTATTTCTTTTAGATAGGTTAGGATTTGAACCTGAAAAACTTTGTGCATGGCTTCGATTTGCTTCCTATACCAGTTGAATAGGTCTCCGATTCTGTTGCAGAACATTAGTTAATTTCTTTCAGTTGACAATTTCAGCGGGTGAATGACCTTGGAATTTAACGACATTACGTCACATTACCATTTGTTATCACAACCAAAAGAAAATGCTCTCCAATCAAGTAAAACTATCCACTCACTACTTCGTCGAATGTAACGTAGGGAAAGAAAGCTTTGACACTCCAACAAAGAGTACACACTTTAGTGAAAAGTTGCAAGAAGAAAATGTATTTTATTCTCCACGACAATAGTTATTACGCCAGCATAGCAAGTTCTGGTTGCTAAAACATTAAAAATTTAAGCAACTGAATACCTAGAAGAAAAGTACATTCAACACCTTAACTTTCGTTACATGCATAAAAAACCTCACAATGCTAAATATTCTTTTGGCGAATTAACTGGCCAATAGCGATGTTTACCGAAACACCAAGTTCGGAGGCTTCAAGCTCTTTTAACATTTGAATGCGGCATCCAGGCAACGAAGAAAATGACAAAGGGAACTTTTACCAAAGATACTAATCTCGACTCACAAACCACTAACACGAAAAGCTCCTCAGCCAAAACAAATCTAGCGTAACAAGAAACCAACCCGGATTTGAGCTTTATAGACTACCATGTTCAAACACCGAGCAAGGCTATTTCTCAGGCGAACAACACGCCCATTTGCTCCTAAGCATTCCGTACCGGAAAAAAGCGCAACAACAAACTCAAACCCTATAATCACAACATCGGGGAGATTCAGGGAACAGACACAACGACCTGCAGGGACGACTCAAGATCCATCGGAGCAAGACAAAGAGCGACGCTTTGAAACCGCCCTAGCTCATAAAGAAAAAAAGAAAAAACGCCAGAGGGCTTCCCAAATTTAATATCTTTTTTTTCCGCAGGGCAAACTACCATAATTGCTAGTCGGCCACTGGGACTACTGCCCAGTTAGTAGTACCACAGGAAACAACCGAAGGAAAACCCCAAAAAAAAAAACCGCAGCTTATTTTCCCTCCGACGGGCCTACACTAGAGCCGAGGAAATCAGGAACAACACAAGCGGGGACGCACGCGCTCGCGTCAACTGAGAGAGAGAGAGAGCAAAGAAGCGGGGTGGGAACGAACCTTCCCTGGATCTCTTGAAGCCGCCATTGCCGTTGGAGGAAGCGTCGGGCCTCCCTCTCTTGCGGCCGCCGCCGAAGTCCATGTGGCTCTCTCTCCCCCGCTCGCCTCGCGCCGCGCCGCGCCGGAGAGCCCCCGCCGAGCCGAGAAGGAGGGAAGACGCAGAGGGTTTTAGAGAGAGAGAGCGAGCTAGGGTTTCGCGGAGGCAGGGGGGGAAAGGAGGGGGAACGGGCGGGGCTCCGAGGAGAAGAGAGAGAGACGAGGAGGAGGAGGAGGAGGAGGAGCGTGAGATGATGATGTGTGGCGGGTTGGACCCGGGGGGAGGTGGAAATTAGGGCAAAAAAAAACACAATTTTACATTTCGAGGGAATTATTAAATTGAAATTTTTTTTAATAAAAAAAAAATGGAGGAAGGAGGAAAAGGATATTTTTGGGAAGGGGTGACGCGATAATTCGAAGAGGCGGGGGGTGGGTGCGAGCGCGTTCCACGTGGGGATCGGATGACGTCGGGCAGGGTCTCTCTTTTGCTAAGATAGGTATCACGTGACGAGACGCCTGCCCGCCCTTGCCGTCCTACCCGAGTCGGGATCCGATTCCACCGCGGGCCGCGCCTACCCGACCCGGTCCGACGGCGACGGGCCCCCTTGGGCATTGGTTAACCGCTACAAGAAGGCCCACGTTTCAACGGCCGCTTTCTCTCCTTTTTTGGGGGCCTTACGACGGTTCCCTTTGGAGAAAATTGTCCACGATCCATCGAGGCCGTTGATCATGCGAGTCCAACACCACCGAGACCCCCCACGCGATCAGCGGTCGCAATGTGTCCGAACGCATGGACCCGAATCCATCCACCGGTCAATATTTACTTATATTACCTTCTTAGATTCTTTCTTCTTTTTTTTTCCCTTCCCTACAAATATCGAGCAGCAGTCAAATAAAATTGTTCTCGATAGGCAACCTATTTCATTCCGAGCCAACTAGGCTATGCTCTCGAGTGGTTGTGTGCCTAGCCAAGTGCAAATCCTCTCTTTAGAGCATTTTCTCGGACTTTTTATCGGGCGACACGGCGTTGGGGTCTCCCCCCTACGACCCGCAGGAGCTAATACCTGCCTAGTCAATGTTTCGGCATCGGGGAAAAGCCTATCGGACGGCAGTATTTTTGCGATTCCGTGCATCTAGAAGATGGAAGTGCCGAACATCTCTATTTCCCAGTGCAGCCAGCTATGCAGGGTGGATCTGGGCTCACGTTGCACCACTGAGCCCTCCGACCGCAATCCGCGCAAGCAAAGATGCAGAGGGTTCTTCACGAAGTCAATAGCAAATTTTATTTCATCTCATAAAACACTCATAAAACACAAAGTCAGGGCAAGTTACCTGCAATTTATGCATATCTGCATACTCCATTTAGACTTCATTCTCCTAAGGCAATCCTATGTGTGTATTCGAAGCTCAACCTAACAACCAATTTGCTATGGGGCACGATCCTCTTTCTCCACCTCCGCACATATTGATGATATGTTCAGAGTGATTTTCACTTTTTGTTGTGTACTTTTTTTCCAAACCATGGGGCATATGCATTTGGTGTTAGGGGTCAGCATGGTTTCATAGTAAAATCTGGAACCTAAAAACCTAACTGAAACCTGAGAACCTGACCGGTAGGAACATGTAGGTTCCAGATTTCAAGGTATGCAGGGTAGGTTCCAGGTTCTAAAATTTGGGGAACTTATTTCGATAGGTAGATTTCAGGTTCTAGATAGGTGGAACCTAAAATTTAAACAAGGTTTTTGTGTTTTTTCTTAGTCTATGTCTTCACGTGATCTTGCAGTATTTCATGATGTTAGATGATGAGTATATAATCTGGAACTACTAGTCTGAGCTTTCATTTTATGACTTTTTAATGTTTTCATATCCTTCGTGTATCTAAATATAAGTTGTGATCAGTGGATCATAGTAGCAAGTGGTGGTCATTAAAAGTGATGATTCGTTGCAATTATCAATTAATAATACAGGTGGAACTTGGGTAGACCACCTGTGATAGGGTAGGTTCCAGGTTCAAAAAATGAGGAATTTATTCTCATGGGTAATTCCAAATTCCAGGCGAAACCTGTACGAAACGTGAAATCACTCACCCCTAGTATCGTTTCACGCAATGACTTCTCATTTTGATTGTATTTATTTGAATCGTAATGTTAGGAAAACTAGTCTTTTGTATTCTCTTTGGTGAATGACAAGCTTGTTAAGTATTATTGCGTTCATTTTCATTTTGTTTAACTAAAAATGAACTAAAAAAAAAGAATCTATTAGACCCTGAAACCTATTCTTCCAGATTCCGACGGGTAGATTTCAGGTTCCAAAAAATGAGGAACCTGTACCCGATGATAGGTTCCAAGTTTCAAGTGAAATCTGTAAGGAATCTAGAACCGCTCACTCCTATTTGGTGTCTTTTCCATTGAGCCTTTTGGGCCAAGGACAATTTAATCTTTTCAACCATACAGCTCCCTCCAAAACTGCACAATTGTATTTTTAGAAGTACAAGATGCAAGTTGATAAAAGGGGTTCACACCACTTCAAACTTCAAACTGTTACACATGTGGTAAATTTACATCAAATTAAATTTTTGGCCACAAAAAATCCCAAACTGGTACAGTTGTGACAAATTTATCCTCTATTAGTTCCTCTTAAATTCTACCATCATATTGCTGAATCGGATGACAGGTGGCAATTGACGGATATATCAATTTGTGATTTTTCATGATATTAATCCGATTTAACGAAAACTAATAGAGTATAAAGTTGTCGCAAATATACTAATTTAGGGTAAATTTGTTACAGTTGTACCAGTTTAGGATTTTTGATTATCAAAAAATTAGTTTATGATAAATTTGTCTCAAGCGTATCGATTTGGGATTTTATATGGTATTTATCCTTGATAAAGTTGCAAACCTCAAAATCGTTTTAGATATTCTTTTTCAGAAAAAAGGGACAACGGCATTATTTGTCTCTAATTTTTTTTTTAATTTATTTAATGTGATCATTCAATTCATTTTATGTCCGGCTTAGTCCATGAACAAGCTATCATTTTTGTCGAGTTATTCGATCACGAACAAAGTCATCGATTCCGCCGTGTGCAAGGCCGACCGACGTGCATCAACAGGGGTCGTGACCGTAGCTACAAATTTGGACAAAAGTAGGCCAGGGTCGAACCCTCGCTGCGAAGCGGCATGAGGACGGCCCTCGCTACGGCGAGGGCCGGGCCCAGCCGCCCTCCCCCATCGACAGCCATGGCCGCGCCATGGATCAACTCAGTTCATGTTATAAGTGAAAACACCTGCTCGGTCGAAAAAAGACGCACCATTTAGGAATTTTTACCAAAAGGAAAGAGGAGCTTCTTGTCTTGTCCTTTGCTTCCTGCACTACACATCTGTTTGGCGTGCACTGGTCTGAAAGCGAGTGGGTGAGCCTCAGTCCGGGCTGTCACTTGTAGTTGTCACCAAGCTTCTTCGTTGAAGCTGCACTGTAACCCGTCGCGAAGTGACCAGTCACCGTTAACAGGTTCTCTCTCTCTCTCTCCTGCTTTTATGTTCTTGAGCGAGAATCGTTCCTCTGCCTCGCGTGGTGAACCCAATTCGTCGATTTCGGCGGAAAATGGCGTTGCTTTTATAGCTGGGAGTGAAGAAAAGAGGGTGTGCTTCTGAGAATTTCGCCTCTTGGTGCTGTTTTCATTTTGCTGTGGAGCGTGTGCCAGTGCTTGTGCTTGGAATTGTGGAAACCCGCAGAGATTAGTCAAGCATGTGTTCTTGTTCTTTTTTGAATTTTGGTACTTAGCCATGGTTCTAGAATTAAAAAAAAAGATGTTCTGCTTTTAAATTTGAACTGCTCGCATCTTGGCAAATCGCGGGTAGATGGGTTGTTGTTTCTTGTTAAGTATAAGATAGGGAGAGAGATAGAAGTGACAGTTGTGCGTACTGGGGAAAGCAAGAAAGAGTTTTTGAGGACAAGAATTCAAAACGTCTTCTTGATAAGCCTGAGCTGTGTCGCCCTCTGCTCGGCCTGGTGCTGCAGTGGTTGTCTTGTTAAATGATGTAGCTGTTGGATACAATTGAACAATGCTAGACCTGGAGCAGTTGTGAACACGAACAGCGCTAGTATGAAAATGAGAGAAGTTACCAAGCGAGTTCGAGTGGATGAGTGTTTCGATGAATATAATTTGATGAAGACTCACGCAGACTTGATGGAAATTATTTTCCTCACTAGATCACACAATGCGTCATTTGATTTGCAACTTCAAGTCGTTCTGACCTGCTTTTACGTAATTCTAGGTTTTCATTTTGTTGCGCTCGAGTTAATCTGTTCGTCATGGCATCGACAATGGCATCTGGCCTGCATTTTGCAACAGTAAGACCCTATGTATCCTCTTCGCGCCAAGCTTTTAGACTAGGTGCCACAATTCTTGGTTACGACAATAAGGTGGCATCGTGGGCTGAGCTTGCTAGCACTTGTCATCTATCATGTATGCTACCCTTCCGAGGAATTTCTTCGTCATCAGGGGTGAAATCAGATAAGCCTGTGACAAAGGCCATGTCTGAAGATAGTCAAAGCAAGCCTTCGTCAGGTTTGCCAATTGACTTGAGAGGTCAGAATTTTCTTCACGTATTCTTCTCTGTATGCTTAGTTTTTACATGCTATTAGGTCAGTTTTCATTTTTTTTGTCAAAATTTCCTTTCGTCTCCTCATAGTAATTTGCTTCTTGTGGCAATTTGTTATCTCAATCTGTTGCAAACTTTATCCATTAATCAGTTTATGTGTTAGCTTCTTGCATCTGGAAAAGGTGTTGCAATTTGCTTCTTTTGGCCCTTTGTGTTTCCTATTTGTGTCGCTCATTTCAGTAGTCACTGGGCTTCTGAAATATTAATAAGCAGGCGAGCTTGCCGCATGGAAGGATGTCATTCTTGGACGGAATGCCAATCTTTGAGTATTTTTCCACATAACCTCTGTTTTTCTCTTGAACAGCTAGACAATGATATATAGTGTATATTTCTGAGCAACAAAAAGTATGGAAAAATGATGGATTTTTTTTAAAAGACGTTGCAGTAGTTTAAACTGTCTTTATAATGATTGGTAGCTTATCTACTCTACTTGTATACATTTGTTTAGTGAGCCAGATTTTTTCTGTTATAATAGCATATGTCTTCATTTCATCTGTGACAATAAAGTTTTGTGGTCTTACTCTTAATTTATCTGTAGGAAAGAGGGCATTTATAGCGGGCATAGCTGATGACAATGGTTATGGTTGGGCAATAGCAAAATCTCTTGCTGCTGCTGGGGCTGAAATTCTTGTTGGCACATGGGTGCCTGTGAGTACTACTGCCGATAATGCACTTTTATGCTTTTATACAGTTTGGTCCTTTAGGATTTCTGAGGAATCGTTGAAATACCCATTCATTGGTGGTTAATTTCTTGGTTAGGTTTTGAAAATCTTTGAAACCAGCCTGCGGCGTGGAAAGTTTGACGAATCACGTGTGTAAGTTGCTCTTGACTAGTTCATGTTGCAACCAAAACTGGTAATTTTTTTGAATATGTCACACTGATTGCTCCATGTTTCAGGTTGCCAGATGGTTCTG
Source organism: Syzygium oleosum (assembly GCF_021117445.2). Lineage (NCBI taxonomy): Eukaryota > Viridiplantae > Streptophyta > Magnoliopsida > Myrtales > Myrtaceae > Syzygium > Syzygium oleosum. Next base: position 11,983,236 of record NW_026607487.1, read on the forward strand.
TCATGGAGATCTCCAAAGTATATCCTTTAGATGCTGTATATGACAATCCTAATGATGTCCCTGAAGATGTAATATGAGAGTATGCCGCATTCTTGAAAAGTTGGATGCTAACTTCAGGACCTAAATGAAGATGATTTGATTTTGCTTTTGCAGGTTAAAACAAACAAGCGTTATGCAGGATCCAACAACTGGACTGTTCAGGTTTGAGAATATCCTTTGCCAATTTTTATCTTGTCTTGGACACCGTTGAGATTGAGAATAACGTCTACAAAAGGGACTAATAATATATCAAATGAAGATGGTTAATCTCCAGGGAATATGGATCTTAACCTAAGTGCGCGAGGAAAATTGTCCATTCTACGACTTCATTTCTCTTGAGAAACAAATTACTTATGTCACTGCCATCTTGCCGTATTTCATGCAATGAGAAAATTTTATTTTGTTTCATATGATTAGCCATATAGTTTTTATTATGGTTTGGGCATCTGTGCCGCATTTTTCTTCATCGGATGCCGAAAGTCATATTATTAAGCAGCCATATAAACATATGTAGGAAGTGGCAGAATCTGTGAAGCAGGACTTTGGCAGCATAGACATTCTTGTTCACTCACTTGCAAACGGGCCAGAGGTAAATACGTGATTCATGTTCATCCGTTGATGATTACTTTCTGTTTAAATAAGCTGTTTACTATTTATTTGTCTGTTTCAAAGGTAACCAAGCCTTTGTTGGAAACATCGAGGAGGGGTTATCTTGCGGCAATATCTGCTTCAAGTTACTCCTATGTTTCATTACTCAAGCATTTTATGCCGATAATGAACCCAGGCATGTCTTTTTCTCCAAAAACTGCTCTTTGAACGGACTCAGATTGTTAACCATAGTAAATATGTCATGCCATCTCACTGATTTTGGAAAGTGATTCTCTTCTGAAAACTTGATGGTACTTCTGTAGGTGGTTCTTCCATATCACTTACCTACATTGCTTCTGAGAGGATCATTCCAGGGTACATTTATTAACTCCGAATTTATCACTGTTACTTCTCATTTCCACGAATAATCAATATGCAGGTTTCACATGCCATTTACAGGTATGGTGGAGGAATGAGTTCTGCAAAAGCTGCTCTAGAAAGCGACACACGAGTAAGTATGCCGTTTTGCCGTATTGGCATCATTCATCTCGAGCTCACACGCACACATCTTTTGTACATGATTGTGGGTCTCATGACTTGTTCAGGTGCTTGCTTTTGAAGCAGGAAGAAAGAACAGAATTAGAGTGAATACTATATCGGCGGGTATGTCGGCATTTTCGCCCTCATAATTTTGGAAGCATTATTACAGAGCATCCAGCTTACCTTTTTCCATAGGCCTCAAGGTTTTCTTTCTACAATTGCTCCTTTGTAGAAATATGTGATGAGATCAAAAGAACTAGGTTGCGTCTTCCGTATTGGTATCCGGTAATTATTGCAAAAAATTCCTGCCTATTTGGTCGAGACAGTTCTTTTGGTCTTTTTTAGCTGCTGTCTTTCTGAAAAATAGAATTGGCAGGTGTAACTACAATGCTCCATGTGTGGTCTAGACCTACCATCTATTCGAACCATGAACAACCAAATATTATTTGAGATTTATCGATGCATAACTTTCAGGTCCTTTAAGAAGCCGTGCGGCAAAAGCAATCGGATTCATTGATATGATGATAGAGTATTCCATGGCCAATGCTCCTTTGCAGAAAGAACTGTCTGCAGGTGCTGTTCGTTGAACTCATCGGTGGTACTGTCTTTTTGGCATTTTTTGGCCATCCTATACTGACGAAGAATCAATGTCAAACAGAGGAGGTGGGGAACACTGCTGCATTCTTGGTATCGCCTTTGGCTTCTGCCATAACGGGAGCCGTTATATACGTCGACAACGGCCTAAATGCCATGGGAATCGGAGTCGACAGCCCGCTATTCGAGGGCCTTGACATACCAAAGAACAAGCACTGAAGATTACATAGTGAGCGCATCAGAAGAGCGCGGCATCAGAAGTTTTGCCAGCTCCGTTCAGTTTTGCTCTTTTTACTGGTATCATCAAAGGAAGGCCTTCCAATTTAAGGCTCCAGATTTTGTCCTTGAGTGTTTGTCTTCTTTTCTAATGGAAAAGGCGCAGTGCTTTCCATTAATTGGAAAAAACCATAAACACAAGCCATTAATCCATCCATTTGTGCTTGCTAGGTTTCTAAAACAGGAATCACTATAAAGCCAAGACCTTCACTTCAGTATTGACAATGACAACTGAAAACAAAGGTGTCAATGATCAGCGATTAGAAACTTCTTCTGTTCCCTGCCATGAAGCAGCTCTAGAAAAAACGAGAACACACTAAAGCTCCGTTCGTTTGGCGGAAAATATTCTTCCGAAAAATATTTTCCGGGTTTTCCGATGTTCGGGGGGCGGAAAACGTTTTCCGTGAGAAAATATTTTCCTTCCCCCCCTCACAAAATAGCCTAAGTCTACGAAAAATGACTTCCGCTTCTTCAAAAGCGGAAATCATTTTCCGGAGCTTTTTCTTCTTCTTCATCACTAAGGTCGCCGGCCGCCGCCGCCGGACGCCGGACGTTGGCCGTCGGTCGCTGCCGCCACCCGCCGCCGGTCGCTAGCGAAAAATATTTTTCGAAACTTTTTCATATTGGTCGCCGAACACCGGAAAAATTATGTTCCGGGAAAACATTTTCCAGGAAAATGACTTCCGGAAAAATATTTTCCAAAAGGAGAATATTTTCCGCCAAACGAACGGAGCCTAAAGTAGAGACCAATAGGCCAGTTGTGAGTAAATAACAAAGCCCAGGAGACAAGGAGCAGATTCCAGGTTCGGAGATTGAATGTTAGCAATTGGTTATAAGTGCTAATTATAGGGCAAAGTGTACTTACGTAACGGTATCGCCTTAATAAGGAGTCACATATTCCCATGCATGTGGTCTAGTCCAGTAAATGAGCAACAAAAGGCTTAATTCCGCCATATATGACCAATAACGAAGATGATGACTTAAAAGTTAACCCACTAAAGCAGAAAGGCCTCGGCGAGTCAGCAACTAAAATATAGAGACTCACTCGGATGGCTTGTTCTTGACATTCGATACAAGAGTTCACATAAGCAATTCTTCTGATTGAAGAAGGACAGACCACGACAAAGTGCATCCTCAGATGATTTAGAAACCTAAAATATACACACCAATAGAAAGACCTCGGTCAATAACAAAATTTCCCAAAAGAATAGAGGTATGCACTTTGAACTACGCACTAAGGAAAACCTAGACCATCCACCTATATACACCGAAAACAGCAGAAACTAGAGCTGCAAACACTGAAGGAGTCTTGACATGAGCCACCATCCCATAAAAGCCCCCTCAATGAAGTTTCCGTTTACATTTTCGGATGGCATTAGCTCTTGTTGAAGTGTCGTCATCAGTTACAGGAGAGTCTTGAACCACCGATTCTTCCTGTATGACCAAACCACGATTTCTAGTCAGTTTCCTAATGGGTGTTGTGGTTAATGCTGATTGAGAATTACGTGACACTGGATCTGCTTGAGAAGCAACCGAGCAGATCTGCTGCTCTCTATGTGGCATCAACTCCTCTCCATGTGGTAGCGTGCTAATCATCATCTATAGCCAATAAGCAACAGCTATGGTCATATTCCCGCATATAGAAGAAATACTTTTTCGGTGGAAATGAGAAAAAGAAAGTAGAAGAGATATTGATGGATGAAAAGGAATAAACAAAAGAGACTTGCATTATTTTAAAGGTGCAGATGCATACCTTCCAATCCCTGTAATCAAATCTGAATACAAAATGATTGTAAGCCACTTCACCAGACAGAACAAGACTAGAAATGGGAGCATTTTTTGGTGCTGCAATACAAAGCATTAACAGTGTCATGCAAAGATGCAGCCACCAGCGATATTGAAGATTGAAACAGAAGTTTATGAGGATAAAATAAATCTTACAAACAAAGTGATTGCCCTTCTCATCCACAATAACTTCAGCTCGCCCATCTTTGACTAGGAAAGACAAAGCAAACAGATTCTCAACAGTCTGTGCAAAAGACTGTCTGTTCAAAATCAAGCTATCAAGTCCGACACGCTTCTTCCTTCTCAAGATCTCAAACATTGTTGACATGTTCTTGTCAGTATCTGTCTTCTCTTCAACCCCAGCATCATCAATCTGTCGCAAATGAACCACTGACTTTTGTCATCTCAGTCATCTCAGTTCCAAAGATAATACTCAACCCATGTATTTTGAGCATAAACTTACGTGGAAATCTAAAAGTTACTAAAGGTCAAAGTGGATCAGCAAGAACATTGGAAGAGAATAAACTAACCAATGAAACTCACAGCTGAGTTTAAGCACAATTAAATAGAAGAGGTTCATCCAGTGAAAAAGTCTCTGGGCCTTTCCTCTTAAGAGAATTCATAACCCCATCAGAATTAAAACAAGAATTAGACAACTAAAAAGCAATATCCCGGTAATGCAATACTACCATTGACGATTACCTTACTTACCAAAAATGAAAAAACCTGTTTCTCATGCAATGACTTCATTTATTCTGTCATCATTTGTCTACTAGCTCGTTTGCTCATGGTACCGTAGACATGCTCAAGATGCATAATCCTTCAACATAAAAATCAATATCCAAAAAAAGAAAAACATATCTTCCTCATTTGCTCACGGGTACAGAGTGAATTTTTAAGTTCTAACAAGTTATGTCCTCAGGCAACTCTACTAGATACCTCGGCGTGCTTTCTTTTTTAAATTAAAACAAACTAAGTCCAAAGGTGAAAATACCTCCTCAGGGCGAGCACTTTCAGTGGGCCTCGTATGTCTTCTATGAACAGTAACCTTCCTTTGCTTAAGCTGAGTATTCATTGGTCCAAGCCTACGAGAAGGGAAAAAGTCAAATTCAGGAGAGAGGCACGACACTAAAAAATCCGAATGATGACTTTCGAGACATTCACGTGAAGAGCCAGAGGATAACTCACATGGTACAACAGCCACGGAAGTTTCTAAAGATGGGCGAAACACCTACGCCTAAATCCTTCCAGTTAAAAGGGACCCGATCATTTTCACTGTTTCCTAAGCCTCCCATCGGCTGACCGAAATCCTTGAGTAAGCAATTCACAAAATCCGATGGAGTTATGCCCTCACTGGAGTATGATTTCACTGAGCTGACCAGAGTGTTTGCAATATCTAACAGTGCCTCAGCATCTGCCACTTGCTCCCTTGGCTTCTGCACTGAAAAAGTGCACGGAGAACGAAAAAAAAAAAATCACAGTTTCAATACTAAAATCAAGTCAACAAACACCAGCAGATTCTATTATAAAGAGGCAGAAGGGCTCTCCAATCACTAAATACTATAAATTCTGTAAAGGATCATATGGTGTTCTGTCAAATCCAAACCACAGTTCCAGTATAGAAACTAAATCCCGATTTCAGTCACTCACTTGATGGCTCATACATGACATAAGCACTAGAACGAAGCAACTAATGTATGCGGAGCAACTATGCTCCGAATCGTATTCCTTCAGAAGTCAATGGTTACAAGCAAGCATAATTAAGGACCAAACCATACCTAGTTCATACAAGTTCTCCACTTCAGTGATGATGGTAGCGAACTTATCCGAGTCGGCCCTCAGCAAGTCATCTCTTTCGTCTACAACAACAGGAAAACAAATCGACAAAATCATCCCAAGAATCAAGAAAAGAGGAGGGGGAACAAGAAAACCGACGAGTCGAACGACAGGAGAACAGACCCCAACACAAAAATCAAGAATCGCTACCAACCGTTGATGAGGTTCTTGACGGCGAGGTAGTGGGAGCGCAGGACCCTGCGAGCAGAGTCGTCTTGCTGCGTCGCCCTCGACGACGGCGGCGGCTCCTTCTCCCCGCGGTTCCTGCTCAACCTCTCCCTCTTCACGGCCTGCAGCCGCTCCGGGGCGGCGGCGGCGGCGGCGGCTCCACCCGCGCCCGTCCTCTCCGAGCCAATCCCGGCGCCGTCGGAGGTCACCGCCTTGCTCGACCGCTCCCTCTTCACGGCCTTGAGCCGCTCCGGGGCGACGGCGCCGACCGCGCCCCTCCTCTTCGGGCCGATCCCGTCGCCGGCGCCGCCGGAGGTCGAGGCCTCCGCCTTCATCGGAGAGAAATCGATGGAGCGCAAACCCTAGGAATTGGGGGGAGAGAGAGATTTCGCTGAATTTGGCAAAACGCGCGCGCGAGCGAGAGAGTGAGGAGAGAGAAGTTTGAATCGCGTTTGGTTCTCTCCCCTCTCTCTCCTCTGCCTCTCTCTCTTCAATCACCTTAAATAGTTTCTTTTTTTTGGGTGCCTTGGCTAGATTTGTATTCCGTTTTTTGGAGTTTTTGTTATTTGCCGATTTACAGCTGTGAATTTGGCGATGGGATTCGCACGGACAATGGGATTCTCTCTCTCTCTCTCTCTCTCTCCTCGTCGATGGGACGATTTGGAAAGTGCTTGGAATTTCGAAAGCGTCGGAACCTTTTCCCTGTGCCCCGACGAGGGTGCTCGTTAAGTAAACGTGACCGATGGCGTGTATCGGAAGCTCGGTTGCCTCCGGATCATGATGTGAGGTTGGATCGGGGAAGGGCGCGCCTGCCTTCTCTGTTCACGATACCAAGGTGCTTGCGTTTCGAGGTGTAATTTATGGGGGCTTTCCTGGTCGAGGAGATTTTGCACGGGTTGCTTGGGCTTTCGATGTGTCCGTTGAGCTCGAATGCATTCTGTCCATTTTCCGTTCGTCGTGGTAGCTAATCTGCATGGAGGGAAATTTTGAATCGGCACATTGACACGCATAAATGTCCGATCGTCGTCGATTGAAACCGATAATGCATCTTCAGCTCCCGGTAGAGTCCGGTCAATGGCATGGTTATGAATTCGGTACGCCATCCCGTAGTGAAGGGTTGCAACGGTATCATTTGGAATATGTGGGGGCCTCCGCTCCGATAATCTATAGCTGGATTTCCGATGTAGTTATCAATCTCGAATCTTTTGATCTATTCCTTTTTTTTTATGTAGAACGGACGAAATATATTTATTTTATCTGTCTTTTCTTTTTATTTTTTTTCATTTTCCTTTTCTTCCTTCTCTTTTTTTTTCCACGGTGGCTAGCGAGGCCTAGGGGCCGCGGGCTCGCCTAGATTTAGGCAAGGCCATGGCCGCTTTCACCCGGCTATTTGGGCGCAAGGCCTGGGGGCGGCATGCGAGGCAGCCTCGCCCAGGTCTAAGTGACACCGGCCCCCAGGCCTTGCCTAGATCTAGGCTAGGACTTTACGGCCCTCGCCAACTACTATGAGGAAAAAAAGGAAAAGAAGGGCGAAAAGGAAAAACAATTAATAAAATTTTCAAAATAATAATATAATATATTTAAAAATTGCCAAATCAACATTAGCTGGACAACCGGCGCCGGCCGATCAAAATTGGCCGGATAGACTGTATTGTAATCGCTAGACGAAAAATTAATTTATTCAGTAATAAGAAAATTAGTTCACTTCTCATTGAGAATATTTTTTTTCTGGGTAAGAAAAAGGATTATAGCCAAATACAAAAATTAATGTCGAGAATTTACTATTCCAATTCCACCATATGATAAAAGCTTGAAGTAACTCTCTAAGAGACAGTGATAAGAATCTAGTGTCCAAGCATTTATAATTTTCAAAATCAGGAAGCCAGTCAGCGGGATAATTTCTTTTTAAAAGTTATGTTGCATTTTGAACTCAAAGTGAGAGTTTAACGTAACAGTCTTATGATGTATTTAAATAATGCATAACCAACATTATCAACCGTAAGCTTTGCACCGAGAAGATGAGTGATCACTTTAAAAGCAATCTTAATGATGACCTTGTGAAAATCAAATTGTTTTGCGAAGTTGAGTCCCAACCACAATGCCCAAAGTTTTGCTTGGGGACGACGACCATATTTCGACGAAGGTAACAAAATCACCAAGTCAGACATCCCCTCTCCCTACACTTGCAAGTCCTAGGTAAGATGATCCTCTCATGGTTATCGGGGTGTGAAGAAAGAGCCCCCATCGATAGTAAAAAAAACCTGCAATAGAAGCTCTATTAGTATTCAGTATAATTCACCTTGTTGGGGGATCCCAATTGACCAAATCAGAAAGTTTGTGAAATATTTCTCATATATGAAACTTACGTAAAACCAAATAATCTCTTACTTTCAGATATCAGCAGAAGTTTCTAATGTAAACGGTTAGATTATTGTTGTTTATGAGAAATTAATGCTATTAATAAAATGAGTCACAATATGCCCTACATAGATTCATGTGTGCCAAAGACCATTTGAGCTTGTCTTTTTCCTAAGTGAGAAACACTTCAAATATAGTCCACTTTTAGGAAAAAAGGTAAGGAAGAGCTTTTATGATACAATTGTTAATAAAAAGCCGACCTCGGTGCGGCGTGGCACGGCACGGCACGACGCTAACTATTCTATTAACAGGCCATGCCGAGCCACCCCGTTTGATGTGATAGACCATGCCGGAGCCAGCTCGCATGTCATGCCGAACCAAGACGGCACAAGCCCATGTTGGGCCAAGACAACCATTCTGTGCCCGGGAACTATTTTTACTCAGAAATGATTCTTTTTTATTCTGTGCCCGGAAACAATTTCTGAGCATTTGAAGGCGTTTGGTAACTGTCCAAAATTTCTATTCCTGGAATAGAAAAGAACAGAAATGCATTTGGTAACTACACAAAATTTCTTTTTATTAATAATATTTCGAATTATTTAATTTTTTTTTCTTTCTTTCTACCCCTTCTCTTCCTTGGCCATGGCCGGTCGCCGGCGACTGGCCACAGGCCAGGGCGTCGCGGCCCTTGTCGCCTGCCTCGCCGTGGGTCACGACAGCAAGGCTCGGCCTCACCCAGATCTGGCAAGGCCGAGCCTCGTCATCGCGACCCACGGCGAAGCCGACCTCGCCGTGGGTTGCGACGGCGAGGCTTGGCCTCGCCCGATCTGGGCGAGGCCGACCTCGCCATGAGCGACGGCGAGCTGCCTCGCCCAGGCGGCGAGGGTCCAGCCCTCGCCCTCGCCGGCAAGGGGGACCCTCTCCTCCGCCGGCGGCCGGCGAGGGCCGTGACGCCCTCACCGGCCCTGGGCTGTGGCCGGTCGCTGGTCGCCGGCCGCTAGCGACCGGCCACAACCCAAGAAGAGCAACACAAAAAGAAGAAAACAAAAAAAAGAAAAAGAAAAAGAAGAAAAAAACTGATTCTCAAAATTGTGCCGAGAAACAAGAAGCAACTTTTTTTTGCTTCTTGTTTCTCTTCCAAAACTGTTTCTGGGCACAAATTTTTGCAAAAATGTGTCTGGGAACAAAAAATTCACCAAACGCATTTCTGTTCCCAAACTGTTTCTGGGAACAAAAGAACAGAAATTTTCACTGTTTGGCACATTGCCAAACGCACCCTAAAGATCACGGGCTTTGACGGGCCAACGCTTGCCCAATTCATGCCAAGCCCCTTTTAAAAAATATTGCTTGCCCGTTCGGCCTTTTTTTATAAGTTCTTTGGGCCTAAAGGGGTATTTTTGACCGAAAGTTCATAAGCCCAAACACTATTAAGAAGACCACTTACGTTAGGGATAAGTGCACTCACAAAAGTGCAACCAAATACTAAAACTTGTTACGAAAGTGCAATCGAATCTTTAAACTTTCAATATGTGCAATCAACGAAAGGATTTGATTGGACCAGTTGTTTTGTCACTAAGAAAGAATGCAAATTGCGTCTTTAGATCCGGATTATTTGTGCAATGTTGTTCCAAAACTTTCAATTTGTTCAATGTGATCTCTGAACTTTTCGTACATATTCAATCTAGTTCCTGAACTATATGAAAATGTACAATGTTGTCCCCCAACTCAAATTAATAGAATGATAACATTGATCATTTTCATATAATCCAAAGACTAACTTGAACATATACCAAAAGTTTAGGAACCACATTGAACAAATTATAAGTTTAAGAATGACATTATACGTTAGGCTAAAATTCATCCACTACATTGCACAAATTATAAGTTTAGAGACTACATTGCACATTGCGCCAAAGTTCATGAACTATGTGTCAATATCCCTTAATTTTATGTTAAAAATTAAAAAAAATAGAAAAAAGAAAAGAAAAGAATGAGAGTACCTGAAACCCATTTGTAGCATAATCACGTTTTCAAAGCAAAACAAGGCGAATTTGTGGGATTCGGTCCCTCAAATCTCTCTCGTCCTTAAAGAGAACTGCAAGATAAAAGACAACCAAAAAAAATAGTCAAGAGATCATAAATGCTGAACCCGGTGGCACGAGGATTCATCGAAGGCAATCAAGAGTCACGACGCTGATGAACAAACGAAGTCCGGAAGTCGTTCACAAAAATGGAGGTGGCAAAATCGCATCGATGGAAATGATAAGCCCCAGAGAGAGAGAGAGAGAGAGAGAGAGAGAGAGAGAGAGAGAGAGAGAGAGCACCTCACAGGTAAAATAATGTAATTGATACAGAACTCACGATGAGAGACCATCTCACAAGTAAATAATGTAATTGATACAGAACTCATGATACAATTTCTTGCACATCCGCTCGGAGTTTCCTAATAACAGTACACCGGTGGACCGAGACTGCGGGTGGAGCAGCGCGAGTACAATAACGAAACAAGAAGAATGTCTGCTATTTATTGGAGTTATTTTAACAGGCAACAATAACAACTCTGAATGCACCCTACACTTGAATAGAAAAGAAAAAAACCCTTTATCACAAAATTCGTTTTCGTTCCACAATTAAGTTGCTTCTTTTGGGGGCCAAGACTAGTCTGTATACATAGCCTAAACCTGATCAATATCTTCTCTCTGGAGCCCACTTGATCCCGCGCATGGTGACGAATGTAAGCAAAACTCGAAAACCAACTCAACTAGTGTGCAGTAATTAAGACATTTTCATTTGGATTTGCCGATGTACATGTACCAAAAACTCGACGTAGGACAGGCCGCCGTGGTTCTTGTCCTCAACCAGATATGAGAGGAACAGCATTCCTGGAAGGAAAAAAACACACAATCTTGTCAGACCAATCCGGCAAACGAGGTCAAAAGCCAACAATTCCCTAAACCCCAGCACATACAATACTAATCTGAGATTGCTTGCAGAACCATATGCTTTTGTAATGGCCAGTGCAGATTTTAGAGCGGATTTACACTGCTTAGAAGAAATAAATTAAGCCATTCATAGAGAATTTATCCTTTTCTTTTCTATAAAAAAGAAGAAATCTGACATCATCGAAAAGGTTTAGGAAGACATTCAATTTGACCGAGCCATTAGAGTAAAGACGGCCTCAGTCAAGGAAACTTGGTTGGTTTGACCAGCCTCCACTCCAATTTTTTAAGTCAGACAACCAAAAGTAACTTAGTACAAGCAATCTAAACTCCAGTGAAATTACATGGGTGCAGAAACACTGACCTGAAGGATCTCCTTTCTTGCATAATCTCAAGCTGTATTTACAAAATAAGAAAATGAAAAAAATCAGAAAACAGAATCCTTAGTAATATAATTGATGTGACTATATTAAAGAAACAGATAAGTTCTGAATGATGTAAGAAGCCAATGAGACAATAATATTCACCGGAGATAGGAACATCTTTGCCGTCGTATCTCATTCACCACCTCATTCAGTTTCTTAGACAGCGGATTCTCGTACTGCTGGAGAACAAACTGAAATGCGAAATCCTTACTTAGAAATGAAATATTCCAAACTATAGATGTAATTCCAGAACTCATGCGGAGCATATTCTAATAAGTCATAAGTAGGCCAAAATAATCTAAGTTGAAATTGGAACATCGGAAACTCATCATTATAGAAGGAAATAATATAGTCTTTCCAATCCACCAACAAAATGTGCTCAGGCCTAACAGGTGGGCCTACTCAATAATTTAACAGGACAGCTGGTATCCGACCAAATTTTAGCCTTGTTGCCTATTATCATGATAGTCCAGATCCCAATCTTACAACTTTTTTCATCACACAAACAAAATCAGATGTAGATTCTGATAAAAACAATTTTCAAAGAAGAATTTGCATGAAACCAAATTACCTGAGTAGGAATTTCTTCGACTGTGGACGTGCCAAACAATTTACTCAAAATATCTGGATCGACCGAGTTCCCTACATATATTAGAGCATCATCGCCATTTTCAAGAAGATATATTCCCTCGTCAGTGACATGCTCACTTGAAAGAGGAATTGCAGCTGGAACAATGGATCCATCCTCCTCCTGTTATTATGAAGAGAGTTATCAGTGATTCAATACAAAATTAGAGAAAAACGGAACAAGCAGCATTTAGCCATTACCTTTGAATTCAGGTCATGGATGGGAATCATTCTGGGATAGACCAGAGGAATTGCCAGAGGAGTAGATACAGATGAAACATAGTTCACCCAGAAAGACCGGTCGTCTATCTTCCCTTCATTTCTCAACCCTGTGCCTTTTATTAGGGCTGAAACAAAAAGGAGTATGTCAATTCCCAAAATATACCTACATATAACACATTTAACCATTTACACAAGAATAGGGACGTGTCACGTGCCTTCATAGGGCCGTTGACAGATATATATACAGAAATTTTAAGGAGTGCCCTCAAGGCACTTGTTGAGCAACAATTGGTATTGAGTTGAAAACATTAAAAGGAAATTGCATGTTCCATTGTCTCGAAATGCATCAAATTTTTGCCCTTTACTCATATTTAAGGTCTTCAAAATCTGACATTTTTATATTTTTTAATGCTTAATCAGTGCCGACCCTGAAATTGCCAACGTCTTCAAAACTCAATGCTAAGTTGAGCCATAGGAAGTGCGAGGTCATTGGTATGATTCCCAGAATTGGCAACTTTGGGCCACTACCGAGGGCCTTTTACTCCTGTAATAACCTGACCGTCCCAACCCATTAGGAGTCAGATAGTCAAAGAAACGCAATCAACCAATGTCATCAGGAAGAAAGGGCACTGGTCAACAAAGCCATACAATAAAACATCTATGCAGCACTATTTTGAAACCTGAGGCAACAAAACATACAACTTGAAAGTTTTAATAACGTGATGAAAATATCCTATGTTGGACGTCCTAAAACTTAATAAAAACTGTCTGCCCAGCTTTATACAGCTAGAAATTTGAAATTTGGAGACTATTTCCACCCCTTTTAAAGAACATGTAAACTATAATGCATAAAAGCATCAAAAGAAACATGGTTTCCCTTTCTTTCATATCCTGGCGATTAACAAAAACAACATAATCTGGCCCAAATACAAGGGATGAAGAAGAGGTAACGTTTTTTTTAGATTAACTATGAGCCAATGAGACTTTAGATTAGCAGTCCCAGCACAACCCTTTCATACCAACTCCCATATGTACATGTTGAGAAAGAAATTTACCAAGAGTATACAGAGGTAGAAGCTTGAGAGCCTCCGGAAGAATTAGCTGTCCGGATGATGACACTGTGGCACAAAATTTACGATATGAAAGCAAAATGTTGATGCATAGATTTGTTGCTTGTTCGCGGACTTGTGAGAGTGGACTTGAAGGAACTTCACTAGCCGCTGCAGAGAGATCAGACAAACAGATAAAGAGACCAAAATCATAATCCTTCAAAGTTGAGACAAACATTACCAATATACAGTTCTGTTTATCAACTACTCTTCAATTAAAAGAGAAACGGGCTGGAAATCACTGGTTATTTTGATATAGATACTAACAATATTAAGATGGCAGACGCTGTCAAATTTTCCTGGACAAGGACCCCAAGATTGAGCAAAAATAAGGCTAAACACAAGCCACTATAGGAGTCAACAAATAATTAATAAGACGGAAGAACATGAATTATTACATATAACAGATGAAAGACATGGGGGAAGAAGTTACAGAATACCTTGCTTCAACAAACATGTGAATTGAGCATCCAAGTCAGCAGCTCGGAACAGATTAGTTAGCATGCTAGTGCATGGAAGAGACAAAGTTGTAACGCGAATTCTTCTTTGGCCGTATACAGTGGTGTAAAGAAGTGCACACTAAGTAACAGATATAAGAAAACGAAAGTTAAAACTAAGCTATTGCAATAAACCCCTGGAGTTACAAGAATGAGATAACTGAGGGACAAACTACCTGAAATGCACATTCGGAGCCATCCTGTAACTTATCATCATGCTTCAAAGTTACCATTATTGTTTTGTCGCAATCAATCTGCACAAGAACGGGCATTTGCATATAAAACAGCCATGTAAGAGGATCTAGAAAAAGCTCAAGAAAGTGATATAAACACCAAAACAAAGAAGAATCGTTAAAGAGTTGCAGGTAAAGTAGTAACTTGGCCATCTTATGAAGTGAGTCATCAAGGAAGACCTAGAATGCATCGGCAAGCAAATTTTTCTCTAAGAATAACTAGGAACAATTTTTAACTTTTCCATTGTAGTATAAGGACTCCAGTCTGAAACCTAATTCCTGGAATCTGCAATTGTATGTGCATAACTGAATATGCATAAAGTACCAAGAAATGGTTCAAATCTTCATTAACAATTTACTTTACTTTTGATATCCAAATGGTTCAAAACCTTTACACATATCTGATGCTAAGGGCTCCCGTTGTTCAGGAAGAAAATAAAATGGAAAGTACATATAATATATTACAATAGATACTTCGCACAAAGACACATACCCCAGGTAGATCAATATCAGTAGGAATGCGCTTGCAAAAATTCCCATGGTATTCTTGCACTTGAATGCCCTACAAGATATCAACTACTAGTAATATAAAGGAGAACAGAAGCAATAGCAAATGCATCACAAGAAAACATATCTTCAGTCGCCATTAGAAGTACCTGACTGCATCTCACTCGCATTACAGCCTCAAAACCCTGAGGTCTTGTAATATTCCATCTTAGATCATTGTAAAGCTTTGCAGGATCTGATAGAGCGGAGAAGGGATGATAATAATAAACCTGGAATAGATTCAAACAAAAAAAAGGGCAATACGTGAACAAAACTAAAATGAGAGATTGCAATACCACATCCATTGCATTCGCAGTGACTTATTACAAACATGTCAAATCAAGTTCCAGCAAGTGTATGGCAAAGCCCACCCAACCAAGCAAGCTACAAAGAAACTGATAACTCCATATCTACCCACTTTGCTTTTATCACTGCATCGCATACAACCTCCTACCTACTCTAAATAGCATAAGCTCCCACAACAAGAAACTTCCTTCTAAGCTAAGGATGCATCAATGGATTGGCAAATGAAGACACGACTTATGAGACGTATCAGGTTTTCTAGTTAGACAAACTGATTTATAAATGTAAAGGCTACTAGGAGTTTTTCTGAATGCTCAGTCAAACAAAGACAGTCCTTTAACTAGCATAGAAGAGCATAAATAATTTCCAGAAAGCAGAAAACTATCATTTTACTGATACATTGAAGTCATCCATAACAAGAAAAGAAATGAGCGAGTATACCTGCCCTCCAGTAGTTCTCGGTACCACAGATATCGACGCAATATCTATGTAACTCTGGGTAGTGAGAAACACATCAACGCAAACCTACAGCATTTCAAAATAAGAAAGTTAGTCCATGTAAAAATGCAACAGATATCTTATATGTATAGATAACAAAAAGCAAGCCACAGAAGCATGTCTCGATATTTTTCTCTTGAGCGTATCACAAATATAGAAGGCTCAATGCAAAAGATTACCTGGTACTCTGCAAATTCAATGGCCATTGTCTTCAAAGTTTTGTCAGCTGGTTGGAGTAACTTATGAGCCTCCTACATTTTCCATGAAAACTAATTGTGAGAGGACAACTACAGCCAAGGAGAAATACTGAGGATCCCAATTTAGCTAAATACATGGCAACAAGATATTTTTTCATAAGCGTTGATTTTCTATAACGTCTCACCAATAAAAGCACAACAAGATCTGCCAAAGGAGTACATGCACGAATATGTTATGTATGACAAGCAATTCACAACTCCAGCTCCTTGACCACAACCCAAATTATACAGGTGACAATATGATAGAATGAATAAGTAGAGCCAATGGGAAACAATACATACTTTTTGGCCAAAAGCAGCACTTGAATTTCTTAAAGGGCAGTAGTATGGATGCAAAAAAGACCATATACAATGAACGGGCAAAATTCAGCAGCTAGGCTGGCAGTCAGGCCATTATCTAAGCAACAATATTTCTTTCAATAGACTAGCAACACAAGCTGGCAGCTACAAGCAGAGCAGAGTAGAATCCGACAGCTGTTTACGTTAGTGAATATGGGAAAACGCCGGGGGGGGGGGGGGGGGTGGGGGTTGGTTGGGTGGTCTGGAGGCAATAGACGAGTCATGGATTCCATCTAGATTGCATTTCAGCTAGCTCCTACCTTTTCTCCAGATGTGATATTAGTTCTTCCTTCAGCCTCTCTGGCAGAGAGAGCACCAATTCCAACTGATGGCAAGACTGTATCATTTTGGGAAAAATCAAGAAATTATCAGTGTTAATACATCCATTTACATGGTAAACAGATAAAACCTCATCAACCAAAGAACAAAACAGGACATATCCTCAGAAAGTCCACTACAACGGCCAATACAGCGAAGAAATTCCAACAACCAGTTCATACAAAACAGGGCACATCAAACATTACAAGAGAGCGAACCACAGGCGCCGGTATAAAAAGTTCGGATCCCGAGAATCCAGATCTGACTGCAAGTTCTAGCGCAATATCTATGAGAAGCATCCAGATTTAAATTGTCTCGTTAAAGTGAGCAACTGTGCCAAGATACATGAGATATTCTCTTCATACAATAAAACGAGGACCAAGGTGTATACTTGCCAGACTAGGAATCCTTTTCATGCTCTCCTTTTCCTTCACTTTTTCCTTTTCTTTTCACTTTCAATCAATTATCTAAAAATACATTACCATGCATTCAATGATTACAACATGAAATGAACAAGAACGATTCCGACGTAATGCACCTAAAATAAACTTTTCTAAGGGGTGTTCGACCGACAAAGAATAGCACGACGCAACATCAAAACACGAATCAACTTCTACATGACTTAGTTAAGTTGAATTTATGTTGCTCAAGCACTGATCCAAATTGTTTCGGCTCACTCAACACAATTAAAAGTCTTTGCCTTCGACTTCAACCAATATTACCTCAAATCGACATTTAACCTATTTATCTAAAGCTAACATAGGATCCTCAATCATATGTTCCAACACAAGATATATGAGATGTCATGGTGCATTCATTTTTTCACTTTATCTATGCTCATTAAGTCTCTCAAGCCTTCTGTCCTGAATTCGCTGGTGACTTTATTCATGTTGCTACATGTATAGTATCTCTAACATAAATTCGAATATCCTCCATTTAAGCCCACCCAATAACTTGCATCCATATTTGAACAAGCATCAAACTGCAACATTGGATGGTACAAAGCAGTAAAAACTTAAACAAAGAGGTAATTCTTCATATTTCCCTACTTACTCAAATACTCTTGATACTCCCTATTGACTGCGCACAGTATGAATAATTGATCACAAATTAACACATTACAAATTAAGATAACCAAGACAAATTAATGCATCACAAATTAAGATAAATTCAATGAAACCTAGAACATGCCTGATTGAAATACCAGAAGTTTCCCGCCAGTACTTTTCATTGCCAGAAAAGCAGCCTGAAGGTTTAAAAAGAAGGAAAAAAAGGAAATTGTTAAAAAAAAATTTCATATTGTTAATGTGTCACGCAATTAATGCATTAAGAGCATAACAGTATTTTCTCCAATACGACGATCAAAACCTGGAAATTAAAGAGATAAAAGATAAACTAAAAGAAGCATTTTCCAAACATAATGAGTACATAATAAAATTACTACACTGCAATGGTGCAGAGTTTCAAGCTGTTCCATTATCCATGCTTTCTTAGTCCTCCATTTCTTTCTTTCAGTGCTTTTTGCTTTGTATACTTCCTGTCCGTGAAAATGCTAGTATACTGCCTTCTATTAAAGAAACTTTCTTTTTCTTAACTAACACAAAAAAAAGCTCATTCAAAAGGCAACACAAAGAAAGCTAAAGGAAGAACTTCCATTGAGCATTTCCTGATGAGTGGCATAGACATGTTAACTTTCGGCAGCATATAAGTTTGTGTCACAAGCATAAGATCTGATATTCAAGGCTATTAAGGCTACTCACTTTCCAAAACCAAGCAATCAGTAAACCAAATGTGATGATTTCAATCAGTTAAGTACACCTCTATCAATTTTATCTTGCTTAAAGCCAGATACTTGTTTTCATATGTTGTCCCTTTCTTCTCTACAAAGTCAACACTTTGGTAGATTTTATTTTCCCGTGACTTGCTTAAAACCCCAAGAGTAGTCTTTTTACAATTTTAGTGAATCTCTAAACATCTTCTCGACTTACACAGCTCATATTCTCTTCTATTTCAGCCTATTTCTTCTCTATACAGTCGACCTCTTCCAAATTTTATTTTATGATTTACAGCAAGTAGTTTTTAATTTTTGAGGGTATCATTTCACAAATCCTGATGTATGTAGCTCATTTTCTTGTCTTTCAGTCTATTAACATCAAAAGAAAGGAATCTCTGAAAATGTGCCAAAAAACTAAAGAAACCCAAGTATAAGCAATTCAAATGTGTCGAAGACATACAATCCACGAGATTCTTGGAGTATTTACTAACCCAACTCGACCTTGGAACAAATTAAAGAACCAATAAAAAAACAAAAAGGAAAGAAACATCACAGTCATGTTTCTCAAGGAAAAGCCTGGAACAAATTAAAGAACCAATAAAAAAAAAACAAAAAGGAAAGAAACATCACAGTCATGTTTCTCAAGGAAAAGCCCATCAGTTCTCATTATATTGCATTTGCAAGCATTAGGAAGAGCCCTAGAAAGACAAGGACATACCTTAACTGCAGCACCAAAGGCTGATTCAGCAATTTTATTATTTTGGAACATAGATGGAATGCTTTCCAGCAATAGCTCCAAGTGTTGACGGCACTGCAATCGCAGAGTAAAAGAATAAAATAAGGTATAAGATAAACTTGACCAGCATTAAGAAACTGATAATAAAGATCATCTGTTCCAAAGGAACAGAAAAATATTACATGGTAACTTTTTCATTTTATAATTCTTAAATGGCATTATGACACTCACCTCAGAAAGCTGGACGATAACATCACTTTGCAGCGGAGTGTAAACATCTTGTATATCGGGAACGATTAGCATCAATGGCTGAAAACATTCATTGCATGTCAGAAACAACATTCACAATCCTCTTAATTGAGTTTTCAGCAGAGAATAGGTCAATGCTCTCCAAATTAAACAAAATATATTTTTAGAAAAATGACCAATCGAAGATATAAAAGCTGTCTCGCTACCAGTCAAGAAAGGAATTGACTAACAAGCAAAGAAAAAAAAAAGTGGAATTACAGCCACTGCAATTTCGGAATTCATTAAATACTTTCAAATATTCCATAAATTTGAATCACTTGAGTCTCGCAACAATTACTCACTGTCCTACCTTGGGAAGAAAAAAAAAACTTCCCCAATACAAAAGGATAAGACACCCAATTCCTCATAATCATGTCCCACACTTTCTTAAACCGCAGTTTCCAATCACAATTGAATCTCAAAGAACACTACTGAAACTTTTGTGATTCCTCAAAGAAGTTATCTTTGCTTTCGAATGCTTAGCCCATTCTAGCCCTTTCATAGAGGTGGGCAGCAAGCTAAAATCTTAACCAGCTTTCTTAAAAATATAACATCTCAGGCAATCCAATTGTTATATTCCCTTCAGGCTAATACCCTTGCCAGTATCACTACCATCCATGCATCAATGAAATGACAGACCTGATAACTCTACTACTCTAAATAGAGAAGCAACTAAAAGTTCATAAAATTCAACATAGCCTCTTGAGCTAGTCAATGCCCAATGACCAAGAAACATAGACTCTCCAGACTATGCCAAAGAAAAACATTGCTTGAAATTGCATAAATGAACTGCCTTTTTTGTAACCAAGAAAGTAGTCTATACACCAACCATATTTCTGGAAAGCCATCTTTCCTCTAACAATCCCCCCCCCCCCCCTTTTCCCGCCAGAAAAAAAGAAGAAGGAAAAACAAATGCAAAAGAAAGTAACTTTACTTGGGTAATACAACCTTAATTAAATTGGCTACATGAAATCATAAATTCATTATCCAGTGCTTTTTCCTTTTGCTCGAGAAAATTATGAAACAAACTATAGCATAGTTTCAGCTGGACTCTTCAGAATTTTATTTGACAGAACTCATTCTTAAGCTACGTTAATGTCCAAATCTGTAATATTTTACTTTGGTAAGCCACATGAGAAAACAGCCAAGTGATGGAACTTCTAATGACATACCACTGAATGAAATACTCATTACTGGACTATACTCTGTTAATGACAAGAGAAAACAGCCAAAAAATGGGATATTTAACAGGTTTAACCATGGGATGCATCTATCCGGTGTCCATGGAAGATAACCTGTAATGGAAAAGTGATGCCACATTGACTGCCTCTGAAGTACTGATAGATCGTCCAATTCTTCTAAATAGTCACTAACATGTACTGAGTGATGAATGGCTCACTAAAATATCAGTCAAGCCAAATATGTCATAATAAAGTGTTTCTGGATTAACTGTAATGCCTGAAACTCTCAATCCTAACCATAAACAAAATAATATGCACTTTTACAAACCACAGAAAATTGCATACATTAAGCTCTACAACTAAACACCCTTTGATAATAATATGAAAATAGCGCTTCATCAGGGAACCAATCTTAAATAGAGCACAGTACAAGAAAAAACAAAAGACAGCGCAGACCTGTTGCAGCGCGCGTTTTAAACTGTAAAAATGTATAGTGGAGTCAAATGTCGCAATTCCAACCATTGTCCGAGGACCTTCCTGCCAAATGACAGTATGAACAAATTGATCAGAGAAAGCATCACTTACCAACAAACCTTTGATAACACAAAGCAGTTTGAGGTTTTTTTTTTTTCCTTTTCTATTATTCCATCAGTTTTTTATTAATTTTTTATAGCCCTAAGGACAGCAATTAACAGGAAGTCCGCATAATAGCTACCATTGTTCTAATGCATCTGCAATGAAGTAGACGGATAAGTGACGTAAAATAAGGTCAGATGCTACTGAGATATCAACGTAACAAATCATGCATCTCAATCCTGTCGGCAACTGCACCAAATTCAGATGAAGCATCAATGCTACTCCAATTATCAGTGGCAGGTCATTACCTGAAACTACCGATGACATTATAAAGGACGATGCAAGCAAGCTAAGTTATCAACCCAAGAAGAAGAAGAATGAAATTAATCTGAACGATATCTTTGATTTTAAAACTCAAACTGATTTCCCACGTCTTGATGCAGGTCTCTCTCAAAAGCATTCAATCAACCAAGTTCATACTAAACTTGCATTCATCAAAAACATCTAAATGCACAGCCAAAACTGGACCTTCTACACACTGTTTTCCACCTGAAGAAAGCATCCTATATGGAACTTACCGCTGGTTTGGTTCTTTCAACCAAAGAAAACAAAAAGTGAAACAGCCAAACAGAACTTCAATATGTTCCGGTAAAGTTGGCTTTTGAGCTAATTGGGAATGAGACTTCATTTCTTTTATTGCACTTGTAACAATCTAACAAAATCATTAAACTCGATAAGAATACTATCATAAAAGTTTGGCAGCGAAAGACCCAACATATGTAACAATCTGTGAATACAGTTCCAATGGCTTTTCATGTATCCTCAAAGGCCCTAAAGTTCCTTTCCTTCCAAAAGCAAACAAAGGTGAGGACTGAATCAAAAGCATTTCCTTTTACAGCTGCTGGCATAAATTCTCAGCCCAGGCCCAAAACTCTACCTGTGGATTTGAGACTGCTTCTAGGAGCCAAATTTTAATGACATAATGCACATAATCTCGAATTTGTGTTTCAAATTGAGTAATGTAATTCTAGGTATAAACAGGAAAATGTCATTGAACAGGTGAAAGAAATTCACAAGCTAGACATAAGAGATCTCATAAGGGCACAACTCTTTCTCAAGACCAAAGTCAACTAAATATCCAGAAAAATGAGACTTTGCGGATCAGTTTCATGTATCTTCTGCAGGAAAAGGAGAGACAAATGTCAACTTTCACATGAGGTGGGAAGTATACACATTGTTCCACAGTAACAAGTATTGGAAAACTAAACACCACTGATATGAGCACCAACTATCCAAACAAAATAGCTGGATCATTCTCTAGTAAATAAGAAGCTTTTGTTATTGTACCATCAAAAAGCACTTACAGGAAGATCAGAAATAACTTGACTGATTGCACTGCAAGCTGCAGCAGTTCCACCAGTTTGCAAAGCATTCATGGATACATCAATAAGGAAGAAATATACCGCCGGCATGGGTTCACGGACCTGGAATTAGATAGATTGAAGAAAACTTAACTTAAAGGAGAAGACAACTGAAAACATAAAAAAATTTACAAGAAGAGGAACACCGCAAAACATAATATTTTGACTACTAACACAGCTCGCCGCTGAAAAGGTTACTTCGCATATTAAAAAAGTACACTTGACAATGAAAGCATGCAATCCATTATACAAATTTTGACATATACAATTTCAGCTATCTAGTCAAAGACAATAGACCAACAAGATCATTAGACAAGCTCACTCATATTGACTCCTTTTCCCAAGGATAATGAGTAGATCAGGCTTATCCTCATACAGGACAGTAATATCATAGCGCAGGGTTTTGCTTCTGCCTAGAGACAATAGATGTCTCATCAGCAAGCATATTTTCGGAGGTGGGACATATTCTGTACTTTATGATAGAACACAGGCTCCAGAAGCTTATTCTTAAGCACGTTCCCAATATTCTGTGCTTATTTTTTAAGCATGTCCTCAGCAACTAAATATTGACTGCAGTTGGTAATTTACTTCTCTGAAATTACATTTGTAAGGTAATAACTAAATTAAACACGACATATAAAACCATGAAACTGGTGCCCAGTCAAATCATGGACATAGACTTCGAATATAACTGTTTAAATTAAGAAATCAGAGAGCCAACCGAAAAACTGTCAAGTTGTTACTGACAAAAGAAATAGCAACATAAAGTACTCAGTTAAAATGTAGGGGTCTGCAGTACACTCTAGACAAGCAAATCTCATAGTTTCACTCACCATATATTCCTTCGATGCGACGAATTCAACTGTTCCTCTACACAGTTCAGGTCTTTCATCCGCATCTCTACGCCTGCCATCAGGACCTAGATTGCAGAGGTAATCACGTGGAGTCTCATCAGTAAAGCCTGCAAACAAGTATGAAGAATGCTGTCAGGTCACCCACATAGAGAAAAGTGAAAAATAAGCTAATGATTTCCTGTTAATGAGAAATTATGCCCCACTTAGGATGCAGGGGCAACTAGGCCTTTACAGATTCCAATATCAGAATTCTCTCACTCAAAAATCTATATTTCATACCCCCCCCCCCCCCCCTCTCTTCTTGATTTATGAGACATCTGGACCATTAATTACAACAAACTGACACAAGCACATCAATTTCAATCATATAGCCTAATAGAATGTCCAAATTCTTATAGACTACTTTAACAGCAACTAATAAGCGAGTCCACTGCAGATATCGAAAGACGAAAACACAGAGAAACGAACTTGAGCAAATATCATGAGCAGAACTAAGACAACAAAGACCACAAATAATGATCACCAGTGTAGAAGACAATTAAAGATCTTTGAAAAAGGCCAGCCACTATTCCCAGAATGATCCGCTTGATAGTCATCATCCAATATTTTGTCACATTCAAGCACTAAATCCTTCAAAAAACTGCAAAATGAAACAATAACAGTGAGGATTACCCACCGCATAAGTTACAGATGAACCGCCTCCCCTGATCTATGAACTTCATAAAAGGATTTATATAGCCCTTGCAGCGGGAACATCGTATGGGGCCACTTTCTCCAAAATCAACAACCTAAACCATCAATCAGAAAATAAAATCATTTCTAACTTCTTCATTACAATAAAGGAGACACAATTCCAAATAAAACATGGGAATAGAACTGATAGACGAATCAGAATTACACTAAATAGAGGGAAGTAGCCAAGCATTGATACAGGAACAAAGAAGAATGGACAACCGCAGGAAAAGAAGAGGGAGACAAATTGCTTCTGCTATTGTAGTAAGAACTCGATGTTGTTTGAGGATGAACATCAAGCAATCGTCCTTACCAAAAAAAAACATCAAGCAATCGAATGCAAAAATGAAACCTCGTCCTGGGGAAGTTTAGAGAAATTTTCTAGGGAAATTTGCAAGCAGGCAGATGATTCAATTGACAAATGGATGGTAAAAGAGAAGGGCAACAAATATAACATGCTAGAACTTAGAAAACCAAAGGGATATGCCATCTTAACTTACTCTACTGTCCATTTTGTTGATTTAAAATGTCAAAATAAGACTTAATCAGGTGAAAGCATGCACAAAAACCAATCATGTCATTTAACTTCGTCAAAGTAGACAAATTCCTGAAAGTATAAGATGCTGTATCCGCCAAAACCACAGAAACTAGCAACAAAGTACATCATCCAACATCAATATCAATACCACACGATGCAATCACTAACATAAAATCATAGCATTGCACTGAGAATACAAAGAAAATCCCTGTCGAGGTGGAGGGATGGCAACAATTCTTTATCCTTATCTCGTGGAAATTATTCAAAAGGTTCTGCCACAGGTCACAAAAATTTGGAAAGGACTGAACGAGGCTCAGAAGGAAAGATCAACATAACCATTTGAAATGTCTGAAACAATGTTCAAATATCCACAAATTCCAAATTAACACAGAAAAGCTCAAAAATTCAAGTAAAAGACAATTTGCCTGAATGGGTTCTTCAGATGGATGAGGAAGTGCCAAAGGTTGAACCAACAAAGCCAGCTGCATGCCTGATGTCGTCAAAAGATCAGCAGTGCATGGAATCTGTCCAATCACACATCAGAAAGTATTTTATTTACATATAACAAATATACATAATGACAATTTGTTTTCTAATCAACCAAGGCAGAACCCAGGAAAAAGGAGCCCTTGTATGCACCCAAGAACTCCATAAATGCACTGTCAACCAAACACCACATCATATCTCTACCTGATTAATGGTGCACCTCATGAAACGTGGACTGCAATTTCCAGTGTCCCTGACAATATAGTCACTTGTTGCAGGCTTCATAAACAAAAAGAGAATCAGAAGACTGCATGCTACATTAATAATAATACTGTAGCCTCAAGAGCTAAAAGCTTGACATACTGGAGGCAGGTTTGCCTGATTGCCCTGCCGAGTTTCATGAAGTATCACTGTTGAACTTGGGATAGGCCTTGGAATTTGATTGGGATCGATCTTTGATGGTCCTCCAAGAGAAGGTCCAGTGGAGGCCATGGCAGGAGATATGGCAGTCATAGATTGATTTGGGAGCGGAGGTGGCATCCCGAACATTCGTGGTGGTTGTGGAGGACCTGGAACTGGTGGAGGTGGAGGCATCTGGTAAAATTGGAAAGGACTAAATTACCACTTAATTCAAAATGTATACAAACAAAGGAAATATTTCTTGATCAACAGATAAGATCAGTAGTAAGATTATCACCAGCAAGAGGGGATTGACTGGCATACTGGGTCATCGGCATCGTGAACAGAAATTCCTTTTCTAGGAGGCATAGTCTATCGAAAACGGGCAGCCTAACCTATCACAGTCACCTTTTATAAAAAGTAAAGAGAAATTCTCTTGAGCCACCCAGGGGTGCCAACCCATGTACAAAAAAAGCTTGTATCCAAAAAGAGCTCAAAACCAAAAATAGGGAGGCTCAAAGACAAGGATAACCTATCTCTTTCAATAATTCCCTCTCTCGGACTTTTTCTCATGCAACATTTACCTTTTTCTCATGCAAAATTTACCCTAATCATGACTGAAACGTAGCGTTCTTTGACAATCATCTACCTAATATTGTCTTTATTAAGTGAACTTGATAAAGATCAGGCGCTTGCTAATGTCATGACTGATTTTCGTTTACTTCAAAAGTTTATTAGATGATGACCAAATCAACTAATTTCAGCTAAGTCCTGTTCAAATTTCAAGGTTGACTATATCACCAAAATTGAAATGAAATGTTTCTCTGGTTCACTGAAAAAAGGATACCCAAGCCCCGATGGTCTTAAATCTGAAATTCATATGTAAGGACATAAACTCAACTTTTGAAAGTGCCTTATCACCAGAATTAAAGAACTAAATCTGTTATGCTTCTAGTGTTCATGGAGGAGTGGAACACCCCATCCTTTTTTTTCAGCAGTACAAGATAGCTTACCCAATTAATCAACAAGGACTTACCTTAGTTGTTAATCATGTGTGTGTGATTGTTCTCCTTTCTTTTCCTTTATTTTTTCTTTATTTTGGTTGGGGGGAAAGGGTAGTTTGTCCCCCAATTTATGGTTTCTAGCATTAAAAGTATATAAATTTCACTTTCACAAATTTAAATGAAATTTAACAACAAGAAGAACAAAACCAAGCCTTATCCAACTAGGTGTTTCAGCTATATGCATCCTACACCATTGCACTCAATACTTTATTAAATCCTCTGTAAGCCCTAGATGCTCCATATCTTTCCTCAGCATCTCATTCCACAAATCTATATGACTGTCAAGGTGGATAATTGTATTTATATACTTGGCGTTTAATGCTAAAATCATTCACAATAAGTAATAATTGATTATGAAACAAGTCAGTTCCCAATAGCCACATGTCAAGCTAAAGTGAAATCTAAATTTTACACATACGCATATACAAATTCCTTAAATTTTGATCAAAAGTGATGTTAGAATCCACTCGCAACTTGTGCTATAATAAGTACCACAAATGTGCAGAGCTTGCATACTTTTAAAAGAAATATTGGTCCGAGAGCATGTTTTCTTATTTTAGTCGAAGGAAAAAGTTTTAAAAATTTAAAATTTAGGAGGTCTAAAGGAACATCTTCTAACTTCTATGGAACAAAGAACTTTCAGAGCGACTTTGCAAATTTATGACTGAAAGGGGCAAAATGTGGGAGGAAACCACCGTCATCCATGTACAAGAAAAAAACGAAAAAATTAGCAAAAGACCACATCACTTTACCAACCATGGCCACATGATGCTAAAATAACAGTAACTCAGTACGTACAATAGGGAAAGATACTTAATAAGATAACAGTAACTCAGCAAGTAAAATTTAGGGGGAAGGGGGGGTGGGGGGATGTCCTGCTCGAAACATGAGGGTTATGCTACTGTTTGAAATGTGAATTCAAAGTTCTTACTTGCTCAGAACGCATCAACCAAGGCTGTGCTGCAAAAGGAGAAGGCGGTGGAGGAGGCATGGCCTGAGGTGCTCCCGAGAAGGTTGAACCTGATTGCATTGGAGGAGCCAGCGGAGAACTTACTGAGGGACTAGCCATGAGGGAGCGCATGCTTGGTCCTCGAGGAACTTGATCTGTCGATAACATCGGCAGCGGAGGGGCGACAGGCAGCTGCTGAGGTGCAGGGCCACCTGGAGGACCAAATCGAGGCCCACCAGCCAAACCTCCATGTGCAAAACTTGGTGGCCCATTATTCAATGGAGCAGAAGGTGGACCTGTTGGTGGAACCACTGGACCGGTCGCAAAGGGAGAAGAAGCAAATGGTGGACGAGCTGCTGGTGGCGCAGCTAGTGTTGTGACTGGGCCACCAGGGAATGCCCCTGAAACGGGAGCCCTCGGAGAAACACCTGTTTGCCCACCAACTGAGGATGGCAAAGAACCAGCAGGCGGTCTATATCCAAAAGGGGCTGCATGACTCGCCGGTGGAGCAGTGGGTCTTCCTGGGGCGACATTAGGGAGAAATGTGGCTTGTGCAGCAGTTGACGGCGGCATTGTAGGTCTTGTAAGAACCCCAGGTGGTGGTGGGCCAGGACGTGACATTGGTTGCGACCCACCAGGGTACGCAGGTGAAGGCAATGGAGACGAAAAGGGCGGAGGTTGGCCAAAAGGCGACGGCCTAGGGGCAGAACCAGGTAGGGTCGACGGCGGCCTATTCAGGCTCATATTCTGCATGCTCTCGGCCATCGCATTTGGGTTATAATTGGGAGGCTGTTGCTGCGGATGCGGCCGCGCTTGATTGGCGTTACTGCCAGGTCTAGGCACCCCTGGAGGGATGAACGCTGACATTTCCCTTGTCCTAACGAAACCCTCTACTCAACCGAAGAAACAAAATCTTTCTGCAAAAAAGAAGCACCCAGAAACTCAATTCTTCAAACACGACCCGGTCCAACATCCAAACATCACCCACAGACAACTGAAGATCACACGAAATTGAGCACGCGGTCTACGCATTCACACGAAAACACTCAATTGAACGTATGCCCAGAGCAAGGTTTTGGATCGGGTGGAAAATAAAAATCCGACACGGATCAAATAACCCCAGATCTGGGACGATCCAACAGGATCGAATTGCTCCGAGAAGGATCGCTACTAGGGTTTAAGAAATGGATTTCGAGGGAAAAAAAAAAGGGTTTTTTGAAGCGAGATGTATCAGACGACGAATGAAACCGATCGATTCCAGACGTACCGCTCCTACTCTTCGTCGACGAGCTATCTCGTCAGGCGAAGCGCGCGAAGGATCGAGAGAGAGAAAAGGGCACGGACGCGAGAACGCAGGAGCGAGATTGCCGAGCGTACCTGGTGATCGCGCCGGAAATCGCCGGTGGAGGCGGCGTCAAGCGTCGGAGCGCCGGCAATTGTGGTCGGAGATGGCGGTGGAGGAGGAGGAGGAGGAGCAGGGACAGACAGACAAAGGCCAATATACTCAACCGATGATGAATTGTAACGGGGGCCAAACTTGCACGTGCAGGTGCAGTAAAAGGGGGAAAATATATGGTAGTAATGTTATTTTTTGGTTCAAGCACCAGATTTGGTAAAACTAGCCAAATTGGATGAATAGTGAATACTTATTTATTAACCCATTTACCATGGGTTGGGTCATATATGGTTTAATTAGATTTTATCAAATGGGTTGATATGATTTTGAGTAATAACGTCTAACAAAATGTAGGTTTTTAATGAGACTAAAGCCCGACCCAAGTCTCTCTTCACTTGTCTTCGGGTTCGGGATGAGGGTTTTCGGGTGGGGCAACTTATTTTCTAGTTTCATCTTTTACTTATGATCTTCTTGTTTTTCAAAATTGAAAGCTTTATAAAATTGTGAAAATTAATATATGATTTTACGTGACTTATTGACTATAAGAGACGTCGGATATTGTGGATCTCGAAAATTTTGCAATAAAACAAAAAGTCGGAAATAAGTTGAAAATCTTTTTTGAGACCTTATAAAACTACTAAGACTACGTTTGGTAGTTAGGATAAAATTCAGGATAGGATAACATTTATCATATCCTGTGTTTGGAGTCTGCCCAAGATAGGATAAAGTCGTATATAAGGGGGATATAACCTAGATAAAATTATCCCACGGGAGAAGTGAGATAAAGGTGGATAGGATTTATAATATCCATAATATAAAAAGTTATTTTTCTCGAATAACAAACTTGTTAAATTAATAATATTAAAATAAAATTTGAATATAAATAATATTATAATTCTAATATAAAAAATTCAAAATAACAAAAAAATAACAACAATTCCGTTTTTATTTATATATTCATATTTCTTTCTATCTTATGATATAAATTCCATATATATAAATGGATAAATATTTAGTATTTATATTTATTAAATATTGTAAGTATATTAGTATAGTTTACTATTTAATAAAATTTTATTAAAGAGTAATGGAAGGGAAAAAAGAAATAAAAAAAGAAAAAAAGAGAGGGATAAATAATAAAAAATAAGCAAACAAAAATGAAGTAGGCAAGAGTGTCGTAAGAAATTTTTTATCATTTTTGTTTGTGCAATTTTTAGATTCATTTATGCTGACATATCGTTCATAGCAAACAATGGACATGATAATATATGAAATAATCCGGCTTTATTACTATGATTCACCAAACAGTGGTTATGATATATCAAAATCCCTAGATTTCATATCATATCGTATCCAGTCATATCCTAACTAAAAATCTAGACGACCAAACACAACCTAAAACTTTATATTTTTACACACTACATGCATAGTATAAAAGTTCTTGTTTTAAAATATGTGTGTGTGTGTTTTCATAATGTGGGCCGGTAATCGTCACTAAATTTGTATTGTATATAAATGAATCGATTTAGTCAGGCCATTTTTGAACTAACCCAAATCTAACCCTATCCACCCAATTGACTACCCTACCAAGAAGTAAATTAAAGGACTAGACTCCACGCAATCTCAAACCCGAAGCTCGTCGGACATAATAGATAATTTCTTTATCAAAATACGTAATAAAAATTCATCCCAAAACCGTGCTTGCATTTTTCATTGCGCGTGGCTTTTCCTATCCATACAAAGTGAGCCACTTCAAATACTTCAAATACGTTTATTGCTCTGGGCCAAAGTAAGATTAATTCGGAGTAGACCACATGAGGCCCCAACAATTTATCCGATAAATGAAATAAGTTGTGCAATCCCAACCCACCGAGCAAAACCAGTGGTTTCTTTATCGCGACTGGCTAAAGTTAAAGTTTCATTAAAGAGCGTTTCCATGGGATAAAACCCACTTAAGGAATATATGGTTTTTGGGAGCCTGATTTTGAGCGATACACGTGATCATTTTTAGGAAAATGTTTTTCAAATTGTTCATTTCCACCGAAACAGAGCCTAAAAAGAGTATAAAATGTATCTATATGTAAAATATCCTAACTAAATATTGTACAAATAGAATTCGATCCCTTTCATTCTTTGTTATATTTTTTCGTATTCTATTTATTAATTCTCTCCTACTTGACCTTCTAGAGCGCAATCTAGTTATGTGCGCAATACAAAATTCATACATGGAACTCCTTCAGTTCATTCTATTGGCTCAGCTCATCCAAATAAAAAGCAATAGTATATCCCAAATTTGTGAATTTCAATGGATCTTTAATCGTATCGTCTTTTTTAATTTGGCACATCCAATTATGAAGGCATGATTATCAAAAAAAAAATTCTTAAACCTTTTATACGACGGCCAATTCAGTCCTAAACTTTTCAATTGTGCCAATTTAGTCCTAAACCTTATGATGATTTTTTAATTTAGTCCTAAACCTTTGTCTGTGTCAATTTAGTCTTGAATCTTTTTTAACATTTGCCAATTTAGTCTTCAACCTATTATTTGATATTTTGTTAGACGAACTATATTGGAAAATCATCAAAAGGTTTAGGAATAAATTGGTGAATTATCAAAAGATTTAGAACTAAATTGGCATAATTGAAAGGTTTATGACTGATTTAGCAAATCGTCAAAAGGTTTACGACTAAATTAGTACAATTGAAATGTTTATAACTAATTGACCTTCGTACAATAGGTTTAGGACTTTTTGGACAATTTTTTCATATTATGAATGATGCTTCAACTTTCTCCTTTTGATTTAGACTCCTTGAATATATGAAATTTACATAAATAAGGAATAATTTCCTATTATTCAATGCGCATTATATAAAAATTAGAGACCAAATAATCCTCACAAAAGAGACAGTCTATCCAACTTTCATGTGTTAAAATACGTTTTATTCATGGATGAGTATCCTAACAGATTCCAACATATGATAAGACTCCATTCTTAAAAATCCGAACTTTTTCAATTTTAGAAAACAGATGAAATTTGAGGATTAATCCGGGGGAAATACTTTTACGCATCGCATACCTCTTCTGATTGATCTATACCATACCTTGGCTTCGTTTGTTTCGCAAAAAATGTGACATATCTAGAAAATATTTTCCAAAAAGTCATTACAATATTTTTCAATATTTGGCTGAAACCTGAAAATATATATATTCCAGTTGTTGATAAGGAACATCGAGATTTTTCTAAATAGACATAAAGGGGAATTGGGCACAGACATAACATGGATTCCTAGCTCCCAAGCATAAGCACAGGCATCAATTCTAGGTCTGGAGAGATCAGGCTGAGGATCCTGCACCCTGGTTCAAGACTCCGGCAGTCGATCCCAAGTCCCCAGCGCTAGTGCCTGGTCCTAGGCGCCTACGCCTGAGTCCATCAAGGCTCAGGCCCCAAACGTTGGCACTTGGGACCAAGTCCCCGGCGCCCAAACCTAAGTCCATGGAGGAGGGGTCGGGACCTCAACGCTGATGCCGGGGATTTGGGCATGAGCTCTGGGATCTTAGGGCCAGCCTCGATGAATCTAGGTTCAGCCTTGATGGACCTGAGCCAAGCATCAAAGGTCCCCAGCTGGTGGTCGGGGACCTGGGACCCGGTTATGGGCGCTGGGGTCCTTAGCCCAACATTGATGGGCCTTGGCATGGGTGTTGTCCTGGGTCCAGGCGGCGGGGTCCATGCCCGACTTCGATGGACTCGGGAGAGGGCACCTTGGGCTCGAGCACGAGCACTAGCGTCCTGAGCTTTAGTCTTGACGAGCCATTAATAGACCTAGGCAGGGGCATTTGGAATCTGAGCACAGGCATCGGGATCTCGAGCACAACCTTGATGGACCCGAGCATGGGCATTGGGAACCTAGATCGGACTTTGATGGACCCAAGTTAGGGAGTAGGTGCTGAGGACCTTGTCCCGGGCGTTGGGGTCTCGGGGCCAACTTTGATAGACTAGGGGGCGAGCGTGGGGGACCTGGGCCTAGGCACAGGGGTCATTTTGTCAGGCCTTGATGTACTCAAGCTCGGGTTAGATGAACTTGGGCTGGGGTGCTCGTGTCATGGGCATGAGCACGGGAGTTCCAAGTGCGGCCTCAATGGACTCGGGTTGGGTGTTGAGGTCCTGGGTCCCGCATCATTGGTCCCGGGTTTTCCCTCGGTGGACCTTGGTAGATCCGATCCCAGCCTCTAGGCCCGGCCTCGTTGCCAAGAGTGCGGGAATAAGCATTGGGTTCTTGTGTCTAAGCGCATATTTTTTGATCTAAAAGCCGATATCTAACCGTTTTTTGGAAAATGACTTATGATTCTTTAAAGAGGAAATCATTTTTCTGAATTTGAATATAGGTACAAAAACTTTTTCCGTTAACTCATTTTTCTAAGCGATTCAAACCCAAAAAATGAACAAAATATTTTTCCGGAAAATGTTTTCCGCGAAAGAAAGGGAGTCTCTGTTCTCGCGAGATGCTAAACAAACGTTGAGCCCAAAAAGACCGGGCTCGATCTTCTCGGACCAGTGCTTCTGGTCTGT
Source organism: Syzygium oleosum (assembly GCF_021117445.2). Lineage (NCBI taxonomy): Eukaryota > Viridiplantae > Streptophyta > Magnoliopsida > Myrtales > Myrtaceae > Syzygium > Syzygium oleosum. The sequence continues at coordinate 12,016,695 of NW_026607487.1, forward strand.
TTACAGTCAAATATAGACGAGCTGAGCCCAGAGGAAGAACCCGAGTACACTGCTGTGGGAATACCCAGCGACGCGCAATAAACTAGCAGCGACCGTAGCCGTCTTCGCCGCCGGCCGGCGTTCCTCTTATCGCGGTCGCCATTCACCTCTCCTTCGCCGAACTCGCTCCTCAGCAAAGCTCGTGCCACAGCTCGCAGCGATTTCGTCAAGCCTCACCTGGTGAAGTTCGTCGACGATCGACCGTCCTAATCGCTCCAAGTAACGATTCCTCGCTCCTTTTCTTTTTGTGTCTGATCGATAGATTTCCACTGACCGATAGATTTCCGCTTATGAATTTGGGAAGCTTCGATGTCGTCTTGGTCGCGAACTCTTCCTTCTAGGGTTTGCTTCTGTTGTAATCTCTATGTTGGATCCGCTTCCCAATTTGATTTCTTTTTGTCTTGTTCGGTTCGATTGATAGATTTTGTTGCATCGCCGGGGGTCAATATGTGATAATTGTGCTGGTGGTTGATGGCATTGGTGACTTGTTAGGAAATTCAGCTAATGATTGACGAGATACCTAGTTATGGTGCATTTTAGGGTTTAAGAAAGATGCCACATTTGTTGTGTTGGATGGTTTAACTAGAACTTGCACGCTTCGGACAGTGAGTTAGGCGCATAACATACCGTCTTTATGTCGGTGATGGCCGAAGATGCACAAGATCGCTTGATTTTTATGAAGCTTTCCATTCCAGTACAGCTCGTGCCGAAATTCTTCTAGAAATTGGACTGCTCTAGGCATTTCCATCTAATGGAAGCGCAAATTATTGGTTTTTTTTATCCGGTGGGAATCTATGGCCGAAGCACTCATACAATAACGGTGTAGGATCCAGACAAGTGATCAATAGAACCTCCCGTTGAACACGTATTTTTCTGTTGTAGTTAGTGTTTCCATATACCTGTACCCGTCCTCATCATCAGAATCTCTTCCGGAGTATTTATTTTGGCAACTGAACCCCTGTTCGGAGCCTGGTCAGGTGCGATTCAGATGGTGAGCAGGAGGAATCATACCCGGCAGTGCTAGTCGTGATCTTAGTTTCAGTTGAATCAATGGACATGATATTTACAGTGCTCTCCTTCTAGCTTGCAGGTCAAGTGTTTTATGGATTGATGTTATTCCATCATCGCTCTTATTACACTTGGGCTCAGCTTTGCTTGCTTGAATTAGGCTAAGCTCAGCTCAAGCAAGGTACTGAACGGGCCTATTCAAGCAAGTAAAAGATAAATGCACATCTTAACTTATAGTCGAATTCTTTCTTTGTAAGCGCCTATGATGAAAATATGATGGTAAGCTGTCCTCTAGGATGACTTTTTAGGTTGGTTTCGAAGGTTAGATAGTTACGACTCACAAGTATGAACCTATGAGAAGGGACCGTTTGATAATTTGATAGTTATGTTCCTTCTTAAATAATTTGGAATGAAATTTTGAGAAGGAACTGTTTGGTTCTTTTATGGTTGTTTTCCTTTTCAAAAGATTTTTCTGGATGAGTATTCTCCAGTTCTTTCTCCGACCAAAAAAAAAAAAGTCTCCAGTTCTTTCTCACAGTTTGAAATTTTGCTCAGATGATGAAGACCACAATTTAGGATCTTTGATGTATTCGAAACTTATATTTTGTTCAGGCATTTTGTTCTGATATTCTTTTCCTATGAATTTCCTGGACAATTTTAGGTTCCAATAGTTAGTTACAAACTTTTGATGCAATATTCAACTACTTACTGACACGATGGTTCATATCTTGTTTATATTCTGGAAAAGTTCGATGCTTTATTGGGTGAGGGAGAATTTTATTTTGTGCATCATTGACTGCAGCTGATTCAATACAAAAGGACAGAAAGCAATACAAAAGGAGAGAAAGCGATTGTTAGCGCAGAGTCCATGGATTCTCCGACACAAAACACGTCATTGCAGCGGCTTCAAAATGTTGAAAAGAGAATCATTAAGGTATTGGAGCTAGCCGGGGGAGTAATGGATGAACTAGCTAATCCTGCCGGTCCCCGAAAGGAATCTATAGACAACCATTGCCGCGAGTTCATGCAGTCGATCAAGGACATCCAGATGACTCTGAGAGACGAAATCAAAAGTGCGTGTGAATACCGTCCGTTTGAGAAGTGCGACTACAGCCCTCGAATAGCGAATGAGATTTGTCTGGAGAAGCTGAAATACATCCTATCTCAGCTGGATGGAATGAAAGAGACGATCGACGAATATAACAGCGAAGCCTGACCGCATAAAAGTTTGGCAATTTAGGATGGTATGGGATCCCGTGTTGGAAGTTTGACATGGGGAGTTATTGCGCGAGATTGGTTTTATCAGATCGAGAGCTCTTGAATTCTAACATGGCATGTGTATTTAGTCATTAGTGAAGCTTTAATTTGACCATTTCCGTTGATTTATGTGACTTTTATCTTTCTTACTTGTATACGGTCAAGTAATGCTTTGTGGCAATTTTAAGGAACATCGCGGTGGGGCTTCTATATGATTTGATTGTTCATTTAAAGAATTGAACACGAAGATGAAGTTTTCCTAACCACATAATAACAATTTCATTTTTTTTAAATTAATTATTTTTTATACCGTTAATTATTATTAATGTTAATCGTATACTCACAAGATGGTTGATCTAGCGTTCCTTGCGCTAGGGAGGAACTCTAGATTTCTAGTGAGACGATGCAAACGAGGGAAGGGAACCTATTTATACATGCACCTCAATTTCAACCGTTGATTTTCTTCAATTTCAACCGTAGATTTCCTCTTGATTTAATTGTGGAGATTCTATCTCCACATATATCGACAAGACGAAAATACGAAAATGCTTTAGAATACAAGTGCACATTTCTCATATTACCTTGAAGAATATTCTAGAGTACTCAAGAAATTTAGACCTTAGAAGTTTCAAGGCTTTCCCAGTCATCTTGGATGGTTTCTCCATTCATCATGCCTTGAGAATGTCTGGACCGCGACACATGCTTACCGATCGTATACATCAACATATACTCAAAGTCAAATATCCACGCTTATTTTATTTTAGTATGTATTTTCAGGGTCACCCATGTCTATATAACTAAAGACAAAAAAAATCTTAGGTGTTTATGAAGGTTGGAAGTACAAAAGGAAAGCCACACCATCAATTCATCTGTTCAATTATTCAATTATCACTCTCCATTTAACTAATGAAAAAGCACTAATCGCAAAAAGGAATTGTTCAATATAGACTGGATTATATAAATCCATTCATCTTTTAAGAAGTCAAGTCAATAAGATTAGAGATTATTAAAGAATTTCACTTGTCAGTTCACAAAAATAATTCGAAGTAGGTATTATGCGTTTTAACCCTTTTCATATCGGGTTTTGTCTAACGATATAAATGCGAGCACTTTCCCAAAAGGTCACCTATACTCATACATGAACACACTTTTGCACGCTTAACATTTTCCAATGCGTCAAAAGGGCTTTATGTGAGTTACTTTTAGATTCACACACGTATTTTGGGAATGCTTTCTCAGCTCGGTGTGCAATACAATTCATTCCGGCCGCTTCACCATCCTAAAAACCTGCTAAGAGCTTGAATGTTCCCTAGCCTCGTCGGGCTAGTTCGTTACTATATGAATGTATATTTATACGATACAGATAATCCATAGATTACATATTAAACTAGATGAGATTTAACACTTGATCTGTTCATTTATCTCCGTGGCGGTCACTTCGACAGTCGACACGTACCGATCCTCCAACCCTCTCCCCCCTCCCCCTCTCTCTTCTCTATCTCTCTCGTGCCAATTCAATGTGCTGGAAGTGGAAACTGCAAAATCAACATGCATTTCATCCATGGAAGCCCCGTTCAATCGGGCGACAAGCTCTAGAGATGGAGATGACTCTCACCTCATTTCACAGAGAGAGAGAGAGAGAGAGAGAGAGAGAGAGAGAGAAGCTTTCATGCGTCGTCGTACCCTGCTGCGGCTGGACTGGATTTGGGTCTGCTCAGAACTAATTCAAAGCCATCGCTGTCTTCTGGGTTGGCCCGATGAGAAGCATCTGCAGGTCTGATTCGCACGCTCCGAAGCTTCAAATTTGATTCAGCGTTCGAGATGTTTGGCTAAGTGTAATTTCTGGGTAGCAATTAGATTTGGAAAGTTGCTCGTGGGTTTAGCGTTGCAGATCCGCGGATGATTAGGACGTTTGCACTGTTTGAGCTGCTCCGCTATGTGTTTTTAATCGCTGTTTCGTGGGTATTTTAGCCGCTGAAACCCTGCTTTGGATGTGACGAAATAGTTTCCATGCGTGAGAGGGGATACAAGGAGGTGATGATCATTAAGGGTTTGCTCCTTCGTGAGTTTCATTGTGGGGGGGGGGGCTCTGGATAGGTGGTACAGTTGTGACTCGTAGACTGTTTAGCACTGTTTGATAAATAGTCGGCTAAGTTTGTGATGGTCGAGACTAGCAAGTTCTCCATAATCAAATGGAAATGCATAAGGATTGCGTCCAAAGGGAAGATGGGTAATAGCTGTTGATGTCGCTGATGTGACTAAAATTCTGGTTGGCTACATGAAATTAGTTTTTGTCGAGGGACAAGAGAGAGTTTGCATGATTAAGTTAGTAAATGGGCTTTCTATCTACTTCTAGATGGCAACAATTAGAGTTCCATCTTGGAGTCTCACTGCGTGCTTATGTTGCTTCCTGTTGTTCTTTCTAACTCAGAGGGCTCAACCTATTTGTTTTATGTCGCCATGCTGAATGTTAATTAGCCTACATAACCAATGTTAATTAGCATACATCAATAGTTTGCTGCACCTAAATTTATTTATTGTAGCTTCTATAATCTTGCTTAATTGAAAGCAAAAGAGACGTAGTCAAGCGTATGAAAACTCTACCAAGGTGGAAGGTCTTGGACAAAAAGCGACACTTAAGCGAACATTGGCCTCAGGGCCTCAGGTCTTCAAACTTTAAGAGTAAACAAGTCATATCTTATCATCGGGGGTTTCACATGCCCTCTGACACACATTATTTTATGCTATGAGAGGCTATAAGTTGGAAAAGGTAATTCAGTTCTAGCCTTTTTGTCCGCTTGTGAGTTAGTTCTTAATCTGGTTTTTATGTACTCCGGTTTTTATGTACTCCCTAACCATGGCTCCATTTAGCTATCTTGAACATGGCCCAATTAAGTTCTAGCATGGTTTTGTTGGGTTGCATTACAGGCTTTTATTCGGTTTCCGAGTCCATGATGGATCAAGGATAGGAAACGATACTTAAATTGTTCAAATTTTTTTATGTATGGCAATTGCATGTACTTACAATTTTCTATTGCATGGAAGCAATGGAATGGGACGTTTGACATGTTCAGTGATATCTTGTTTTGCATTTGTTATTGTGCCATTTACCTGTTATCTCTCATCACCTATTTATCGCCAGATTGTTTTGATGCTCATTCCGCATTGTCTCTGTTTAAGAAACCGTCTTTGTCTTGCTACTTCTGATGTTATTGTGTAGGAACATAGGGTCATGAACTGCGTAGTTTACAACCAATATTTGAAACCGAGGGAGGAGTGGAAGATTTTATGCTTTTAATGTAATGATTGGACCCCTTTTGTGTGGCTTTTTGAGTGATTATTGTTCTGGCCACAGTTACATGGTGGCTGGTCCAATTTGTATGGTTAATCTGGCAAATGATGGTCAAGATATTGGCGCAACATATTACAGCTGCAATGTAGGTATTGAGCATTTAGAATTTCAGTGAATTGGATGTAAGTTTCCAACTGCAGGATGTTCGGCCCATATTGTCATGGTAGAATTCTGCCTTTTTGTTTTTCGGCTTCCTCTAGCTTCAGAAATCTCACTGTCTGCTCACTAATGTTGAAACCATGAATACACATTTGCATGAACATTACTCCTTCCTGATTTAGGTGAAAATGGTTTGGTGAGCATTTATGTGATGGATCCATTGGACTGCTGCTTGGCTCATTGATATTGTTGAACATCATGAAAGGGCCCTTGACTCTGTTTGATTGGGTGGATAGGGAACGTCAATGGGTCTGTTAAATTTGCTTATGCTTTATTAATGATCTCAGATGCAAATCCGTAGCCAATTTGTTTTAAGGTGTTCTTGGTTTTATGCATAAGCTCTTGTTTCTGCAGTCATTTGGAGTAGTTGATCTAGTTCACCCTAATGGACCAGCTTGTGAGGCGACTTCACTGCCTTGCTTTATTAATGCGATGCTCATTCTTAAATTCAAATGCCTAATACAGGACGGAATCTAACAGTGCTCCTGATCCATTTGTGCTTCGCTCCGTACTGTAACCCGTCCTCCAGTGCCCGTATACGCCATCTCAGTGGGCTGGAGAACCCTGTATAGGCGAATCTCATCGATTTTATGGTTGAGCTTTCTTTGCAGGTGGTTTGTTGCATATGATTCCGTTGAAATCTGCTTAACAAAAGTACAGGTTTTGCGTAATCTCTTTTCTTTTCCTGGGTTACAATCGCATTCAGGAATTTCTTATTGCAGAAGGAACCACCTCGAGTGGAAGATGTTACGCTGCTCGGACACTGGGATCATGGCTGTTGGTCGGTTGGACCTCTCAAATCTGGCCTGTTCTTGGAGTTTGAAGTGAATGGATAGCTAACTTTTACATGTCGAATTGATCCATCTCCTTCGGTGTGTATCTAATGGCTTGTAATTCTTTCATTTGTAGTTCCAGATGGAGCAATAGTGGCATTTTACTTAGAGAGAGAGAGAGAGAGAGAGAAAACAAATTACAAACTAGTCTAGATATCAGTCAAATTCGAGTACACTGAATAGGTCAGCCAGATACACTACGATTTGCAAGACTCACAAGTTAAAAAGCTAGGGGAATAATCGAATATCAGGCTAACTATAATATACATGCTGATTAAATGAATAAAGGGGAAATTATACAGCAAACGCCTACAGCAATCAAATGTCACGGCCCTCGTCCTGGGGATCAGTCGAAATCCTACCATCTCTGGCTATCTTGTCACCACCCGAGCCTTCACCACCAATACCATTACACTGTCTCATCCTCCACCCTCGTTTGGCCTTGTTTATGGTGTTCTCCACCATCTGCTTTTGAAGGCAAAGCAAGGATAAAAGTAAAACGAAGTAGCCAAAAGGCGAATACTTGAAGAAAACAGCAAATCAACCCAGCTGAAAATGCCTAAAGAAATGAGTCCCGAAAGAAAAATGGAGTTCTGTAATCAATCGAGACTTCCCATATGCAATTCAAAAAGAAGAGGTAGCATCGTATTAAATGCCCACCCTTATCACCAAGGTCCTATCTCACACAATACTACTGATATTGTCAAGTAGTAGAGAGAGAAGAAGGGAAGAATATTTTTAATACGAGGAAGAACTTCTACAATTACTTCAAAGAGCCACTTCGGGCGCATCGACAAAAATTTATTCAACTGACTAATGTTCCGCATGATTTTTACAAAGCCAGAGAGCACGTACGCCACTACAAGTCGTATAAACATAGAGTACAACAAGGGTGAGTTACAGCGGTTGTCAGAGGGGGGTCTTAACCTAAGCTGCTTATGTTATGAAAGATGGCGGTTAAGTAATTAGGTATTACCACTTTCACCATCAGAGGCATCTTCAAGCCTTGAGATTGCATCAACTAGGGCTTGCTCATGCTCCTGCATTTTATGGAGACACGGGTTGATGAGAAAGAGAGGCAACATAAAACCGCATAATACAAAAGATAAGCAAGCCATCACCTTCAGCACTTTCTTCGCTTTCTCAATCTCGCTGGGATCAGGATGGCTTGCGCCAAAAACTTTCTCAACCTGTCACATTAATATCTTAAAATATCAAGAATAGAAGTTAGCTACTTCAAACTTCAAATCCGTTAAAGTCATTCGTATACCTCCTTAATTAGTGTATCTGTATGAAGTAATTCAATATCCCCCAATGCCTTTTTTCCCACGCCGTTTTGCGATAAAGGAACATCTTTCTTCGTTTGAGCCTTTGTGGTTCCTCTACCTCTTCCAACTCCCGCAACGCCACCACCACGGGTCATGGGTTTTTTGGTTCCGCGCCCTGGACCAGGACGGCCTCCTCTACGAGATACGCCAGGGTCCTCTCCTTCCCATCGGATATCTTCAGGAGATATCTACATGAGAGAAGAGAAAATATGATACTCAGAAACGCCAATTCCACGAGTGATTTGAAGAGATAACAAGTAAAACAGCAGGATCAGTTAAAGAAACATCAACAACCATATGGGTGTGTGGGTGGGTGTCGGTGTGTGCTTGAGAGCGCGTGGGCGCGCGCACAGAGAGAGAGAGAGAGAGAGAGAGAGAGAGAGAGAGAGAGAGAGAGAGAGAGAGAGAGAGAGAGAGAGAGAGAGAGAGCTTATAAATGTTGGCCCAAAAACCAGTTAAAGGTAAATCACCAATAGCGATATCCTTAACAGCGGACAAATGTATTACTATCAAAGAAACGTGGCAAGAGGACAATTTAGTCAAATTTACTGTGCATGATATCCGAACAATCAACTTTCACATAATGTCCAGTGAATTAAACATTTTTCTTCAAATGGCATGTTAACCCTCCTGGCAAATTCTACCGAAGCATATTTACCTCTTTGAGATTGACCCACTCCCATGTTTCATCTGCTGTATTTATATCATAAACGAGAGCATGGCGGCCCTAGTGAAAAATATTTAGGTTAATTATCAATGAAATCTCATAACACTAAAAACATCCGACAACTAAGAAACAACACCTATCCAACAGTTAGGAAACAATACCTCAGCTGCATTGTAGTCGGTTATAACAGCCTCATAGAAATTGTTGTCATCAGGCCACCTAGTCCAGACTCTCTTTCCTATGAGTGGATCATAAGATGTTGGCTCAGCATGTTCGTTCGCTGGAAAGGAGCCCCGGTTTGCACCGGGCCTTGCGCTAACACCTGCAGAAGGGTACTGCATGGACTTCATCAACAATCCAGCAGTTATGGTGCCTTGTTAATTAAAAGAAGAGGAAAAAAATACTTATCTATTCAAATTCTTGAAAAAAGAGCCATAAAGTTCTCAACTTACTGATTTCTGCTTCTTACTCCTGGCTCCAGGGTGAGGTCCTCGTTTTATCGATCCAGAAGGTTGTTGCATTGATGGATGCAGTGCAGGAGATGGTGCCCCCATAGATAAAGAAGCTACAGATTGTGATGTTTTCTGTTTCTTACGAGATGCTGAAACAGTGGGACTTGGTAAGACGTCATGAACAGGCTGGGATGTACTGAGCATGCCTGGTTGAAGCCCTCTCGCTTTTCTCCACTCCCTAATGGCTAAAGAAGTAGTTAGAAATGAACGATCAAAAATAAAAAAGAATCATCTACATGAAAATGGCTCATCCATTACTCTTAGCAACAAGCATATCACGTCATTCAAAAGATGAGACCTTATCCTACGAATCATGTCGTCGGCATTGACCCTTGATAGAAGTTCCCTATGTTCCTCATCTGATACCCTCAGCTCTTTCCTCAGTTCAGTAATTAAACTTTCCTTTTCCTATTAAAGACAAGGGGAAAAAAGCCACTGAGCCTGGTTAAAAAACTCAAGCAAGACAGAAAAATTAACATACGAACAATGAGAGATACCCAGGTAATGGCATCAGACTGAGCTTTGAATGCCCGAAGGACTGAACAGTAGGCTTCTTGCTCAATGTTGTGGATCTGGGTTTCCATGTCGCCATGAACGCTAGGCAACAGAGGAGGACCAACAAAATTAGACCGGGGGTTGCCAGCAGTTCTGGCCCCCCTCTGAAACCTATTATGAGTAGGAGGGAGATCATCATCTGTCCCTGCATACAAAGAAGGATTACAAATTACACCCCAAAAAAGGGTCAGGATGAAATTTCAAAAGGAACAGGAAAACTAGATGTAGTGCATTTGCAGTATCTATAGAAGAGTTAAACCAATAAGCTGCTGATTGCAACATTAAGATGGGGCAAATCATCCCTTCATCTGATAAAAGCTACTGATTATGACATTGATTGGAAAAGGCATCTCTTCATCTGATAATTCAAGTGTATCAGCAATCTCAGTCGCTTAATGGAAAAGCAACCTACACTCTTTTCCAAAGTAAAGACACCAAAAAAGCAGGATTTTAGATGGACCTGAACAGAACAGACCAATGGAGGTTTACAGGAAGCTGCAACCATATGTTGATCAATACCAAAGTAGGCCATTTTGGTGATATGACAACTGATGATAATGAAGGAAAGAGAATGAAGATGTGATAGGATATACCAGCATCAAAACACTAGGTAGATGTTCTTTTTCTTGGGTTTATTTTTTAGGTCTGGTGGGATCAGAAGCACAAGGTTCAGAAGTTTGTCAGCAACATCTAAACCCTCACTACAGGAATCAAAGGCCAAAGGACGAGAAAACAAAACTGAAATAATATTAAATCCACGTATTGAAGACTGATCACCTCATTCATGGAAAACCCCAAATAATATACTCCTATAATCTTCAAGAAATGACCAATAAGGCCATTTCTTGGGGCATATTGGAAAAAAAAAAAACCAAAGTTCCACCAATTTTTTTTATCAATAAGGTCAAATAAAGAGAAAAACAATTGTATCAAGATGTCGGGGATAGCAGAAGCACAATTGACACTGCAAACTCAAAAGTCTCCACAGTACAAGATAGAGAGACCAAATTAATGAAGTAACGCCAACGAGGATCATTTGTAGCATTCAAATATAAATCCATAATCAGGTAACTTTAAAATGTCAACCACTTTTTCAGGGTAAGATTTAAATACGACGATTTCGTTAAGGAGTGCTCCAAGGGCACTAGTTAAACATATAAATGAAGAAATTTTATCATGTCCAAAGTTCTATCTTCCTCATCTTATGCACAATCAATGCATTGTAAACATAATTATTTCTTTCTTAAGTATGGTTAACAAATGTCCCAGGGCACTCATTAACAAGACCCTTAAGAAAAAGCAAACATTCAAATAAGTGGAAGCTGGGGGAGAGGCTTCAAGCCATCAGCTCACAAACAAAAGGCAAAAGAGAGATTCCCAGAAAGAAGGTAAATAACCTCAGTACACGACAAGTGAAATCTAAATCAGACTACTTAGAAGCACCTAAATAAGCTCGAATCTTTCTACTAGGCAACTGCATCCATCTAACAAGAAACGAGTTCACGGCCAAGTTATTAAATCATAAAAGTAGTTCCCAAGCTACAAGCTTTTTAATTTGATCATAATACCACAAGATCAGTTGGACAAAATCAGAGTTAGCTCAAACTCAACCAAGTAATCCTTTAAAAACCTAAAATTGAAGAATATACTTCTTTCAATTGGCTGTTTTTGAACGAACCCGTCAAATAAGAAGCTCCACGCTCCTAACTACGGCCTCTGCCTCTAATCGAGTACATGGGACCATCTCAATTCAAAATTTTTAAAGCAAAATCAATAGAACAACCACTACATAAAGCCATTATAAGATCGAAAAGAACCCTAAGAAGCACAAAAACAATCAAAGCGTCGATCTTTATCATACATACCGCTGCTGTCGGACAATTCATAATCCATCGCCGTCTGTTCGAACCGAATTCTCACTCCACACACAAAAGGGCCACCGAAACTCGCTTCTCCCACCGAATCGAAAGGGCTACAAAACCGCACCAACCAGAAGCCGCCGGAGACTCTCGCGACGCTTCGGAAAGGAGGAGGAGGCAAATTCACGGACAATCCGCCGAGACGAATCACTCAATCCACTCCATTGAGCACTGCGACGCCGCGTTCGCCGCGGAAAACAGCGGAACCCGAGGGGGCGGAGCGATTCGGCGGTTCGCGAGGCCGTCGCCGGAATCTCCCGACGAATCGCGCGGCGCCGGTAGCGAGCGGAGGAGCGAGCGGAGAGGCGAAGGAAACGCGATCCGAGACGGAAGATCGAGGAGAGAGAGAGAGAGGGAGGGAGGGAGAGGGAGCGCGGGGGCGGGTCTGTGTGTTCTTCTTCTTCTTCTTCTTCAGCGAGGAGGAGTCGAAGAAGCTGGGAGTCGAGAAGGGAACCGGACTTCAAATGGCTCTTCTGGCGCCCTAATTTCTCCAGTTAATGATTGGTTTTGATTCCGGACAGTGCCCAGCTTCAGCGACGCGAGAGTATGGGGAGCCCCCCCCACATTGCAAATAGCCAGTTCCCGAGGGGCCGAGATTGCAAATAGGGCATAGTCGAGACGCGTTCGGTTTGGAAAATGACCTGGTTATTTCGACGCCATGTCCAAATTATTTTGCATAGGTACACAACGCACATATGAAGGTAGCATTTGGCGATCGGAAAAAAAAGGTGCGCAAGCACTTCGTTCCGTTCGTCGGCGGTGGAGAAGTCCGGCGGTTCTTCGCAAGGTTGCAGGTTTGAAATATATGAAGCTCGCGGGCTAACTTTAATAGCAAAGGCCCCGTTTTTTCGCATTGATCTGCCAATGTGTTTGCGCCGACGGTTCGCTTTTATTATTATTTATGTTTTGCCATACGCGGGACTCTTAATTGAGGCCAGCACATGAAAGGACAATTACTACGTATAAAAAAGAGGGACATTATAACGGGTAAAGTCTAACGGAGAGCTGCAATAGCAAGTCGCCACTTACCATATCCCCAAAAATAAGCACGCGCCTGCTATTTAATTTGAGGAACGATTTGCTTCGTTGCTTTTCTCAAATTAAATTAACGGTATTATTTTTAGAAAATAGCCTAGAAATAAGAATCATCGAACTTTACCGAAAGAAGGCGGCCTTTGCGTAGTGAACTCAGTACATTTGCTCTCTTTCTAATCAGAAAAACAATTTAAAGTCGGGGCATGTTTGCTTCGCGAAAAATAAACGATTCAAAAAAATATTTTCTTAAAAAATAATTGTTTCTGTCACGTACAAAATAGAAAAAATAAAAATTATTTTTATCGTTCCCAAAAAAAAAGCCCCACATAAATCATTATCGATAATAAAATTATTTTAACTAATCAATTATTTAAAATCATATGATAATAATATTTTATGAATTATTTATTTCTCGCGAAAACGGCTTAATCGACGCTTCTCCTTTTGCCGATACGATGTTGCCACGTTTCAACGTTGGAACATCGGCCGACACCAACGTGTAGTAGGCGGAAGCCGAGGACCCAAACCGCCCTTCCAAAGAATCAATCCATCCCATCCAGCGCCGGTCAATAACAAAGAAAAAGGAACACTAAAAAAGAGGGGAGGAGGGGGGAAGAAATGCTTTCCCATTTCCGTCTCCTCTCTCTCAAGACCCCCCTCTCCCTCTCTTGCCCTCTCCTCCTCCGCCCCCTCTGCCTCTCCCTCTCCTCCGCCGCCTCCAAATCCCGCCGCCTCCGCCCCCCGCTCCTCGCCGGGTGGCTCTCCGCCGCACGCGGCGCTAGGCCGGGCAGCCGCGTCTCCATGGAGCCCCACTCGCCGGACGACGCCGCCGCGGCCGCGGCCGCGGCCGACGCCGACGCCGTCGAGTCCGTGACGCGGGATTTGCGGGATCAGAGCTTGGAGGACAAGGGTAGGAAGAAGGGGTTGAAGCTGGAGGATCTGAGCTGGGACCATTCCTTCGTCAGGGAGTTGCCTGGGGACCCGAGGACCGACACGTTTCCGCGAGAGGTTTGGGTCTGCGCGTCCTGCTTTCGGTGTTTGATTTTGGTTGCGCACTTGGGCGTCCGGTGATTTGCAGATTGACCGATAGTAATAAAGGGAATTTTGAACTGGGCTTCCATGAGAACGGTGAGGCGTAGCGAGTTAGGTAGTATTCTTTGGTTAGTCATATTCTCGACGTCAGAATGTCTATTTGAATAGTTGGCTAGCATTTATTCGGAGTTTGTGTCTTGGAGATGGATATAGATCAAGAAGCAGGGAAATGTAAGGAGGGTATAAGGTGATGATAGGGTGTGGGAAGTGTTTGCTTTTGTTAGCAATACCCCTTGCCACCATAGTAATGAGTTTTCTGAAACATATGACGACACAGACTGATCCAAATGCGTACTGCATCTCTTAAAGTTCCTTGCTTGTTCATATTTGGATCGCAAAACAGGAGGATGCTGAGGCTGAAACGCTGCTCAAAATTCTTTTTTTGTGCGCCCGGGCTTGATTTTGTGAATTCATTAGAACTCAGAAGCACGTGGGTATGATCTACCGCTTGGTTGAATACACCATGCGAGATGGGAATTTTTGTTAGTCAAAACTTGAAATTTTGATGGAGTAGGAGATTGAAGTGTGCTGAATTAAGTTGCTGTAAGTTAGGAGTTAGCTACTGGATGCATGCGGTTTAAAAATATTTATTCAATTTCTTACTCTATGATTAGCAGTGATCAAATATGGTCGGCTTAGTCTTGTGAGTGTATAATCACACTAGGAGCAGGAGAGAGCAGAGAAATTTGGCAGCAGCCTTGCAGTAGGAGGGTAGGTTCAAGAAATGGCTGGAGGAATATATCTGCAAAAGAACTATATAACTTCTCTTCAACTTACACTATGCACTCAAGCTTCTACTTTGATTGTTTAGCTAAATGAACAGTATCTTTTTCGTGTATTAGGATCATTTTTTGGCTTATTAGCATTCTTGAGTAAATGCAGTTCAGTTTAGATGGCAGCTGATCAGTCTGGCATTAATTCTGATAGATAATGGAACAGAACACAGGAGTCTAATTGTCTAAGATTGGCTTTAAGCCATTTGTTGCTTCATGACGTCCACCTAAAACAAGCATTCAGTATTAAAAAGCTGCCCCAAACAAGCCGTAAATCTTGGTTTTCTGTCACACAGGCAGTTTTTTGTGAACGTGAATTTTGAAGTTTTAGTACTAAGAGCCCGTTCGATAATTCAATACGTGTTAAAATTTAATATCTTCATCAATAAATAAAACTGAGCACGTTTGATAACTAGAAATAGTTTTGACTTAAAGAATACAATTAAACTAAAAAATCACTTAGTTTGCCAAGCAAGGATGGGTTACTTAATTCATTCGATAGAAAAGGCATTGGAATAGGAAAATAAATCTCGCCTATTACATTGCTAACGGTGTAAAACCTAACAATAATGTTCACAATTCCATATTTAGCAAGGAATAATATCATTCAATACTCAATATTTAGATATTATCAAACGATATTTTCATTTCCGGCACTTAAAGTAAATTTAATGCTTAGATTTTCAACATTTAACTTTCGGTTTTACCAAACATGCCAGTGCGTGTGCGAGAGAGAGGGAGAGAGGGAGGGAGGGAGGGAGGGAGGGAGGGGAATGTCTGTATTTGCTAATTTACCAAAAATCGCTCTATTGCTGGCCCTTTAGCATCGTCTTTTTTTCATTGTAAGTGCAGGTATTGCATGCTTGCTATACAAAAGTATCTCCATCGGCTGAAGTAGAAAATCCTCAACTTGTTGCATGGTCAGACTTAGTTGCTGAGGCACTTGATTTGGATCTGGAGGAGTGAGTTTTTTCCCCTCGCGCACTTTTTTCTTGTTCACATCTGAACTCGTGTGATGGATAAAACAAGATCAAGAAATCTCTGTGCCTGTAAAGAAAAGTTTTTCCTAGAATTAAGAACAGAAGTTTAACAATTCTGATAATGTCTCTGGTCGGTACCATCTCTTCATCACCCAATGTGGTTCGTGCAGGATGCTTTTATTTTTCAATAGGATCAATTTGCTGTTGTTCTGTTGAGAGCTAGATTTCAGCTTTGTCTTCAGTTTTATTCCCTTTTTCATAAGTTGGAAGTGTTTCTTGCTTCAGATTGAGTCTCTTTTTTCATTGGGCTAATTGAGTTATTCATGGTTGCAGATTTCAAAGATCAGACTTTCCACTTTTATTCTCTGGTGCTGCCCTTTTGGTGGGAGCGTAAGTGCTGTTGGGAATTATAGATCACTTCCCGATTTCAGTTAGGTCATTTGTTAGTGATATTCTGCTCATTCATCCTATCCAATCTTTTCTTTGCTGCAGTTTACCTTATGCTCAGTGTTATGGAGGCCATCAATTTGGCATGTGGGCAGGTCAGTTGGGCGATGGTAGGGCAATAACTCTTGGGGAGATTGTTAATTCAAGATCAGAAAGGTGGGAGCTGCAGCTGAAAGGTGCTGGCAAGACCCCTTACAGTCGGTTTGCTGATGGACTTGCAGTTTTGCGTAGCAGCATCAGAGAGTTCCTTTGCAGTGAAGCAATGCACAGTCTGGGAATCCCCACCACTCGTGCACTCTGTCTTGTGACAACTGGGAAATTAGTTACTCGAGACATGTTTTATGAGTACGTTCATCTTGAACTTCCATCATGTAGATGTTTTTTCATATATGCCATTCGATAGCGAAAACGGGAAGCGGTGTTCATTGCTACGGCGATGCATCAGTAAATCTGAATGAATTTGGATCCTGTGGACCGAGGATGACAAATGAGCAGATGGTTTATTCATTTGATCGAATACCTCTGTGCATTTATTCATGGTTGTCCTGGAATTGCACGTGAGAAATGTCATTAAATTTTGCTTATGAGCAATTTGGCTAATGTAATCATCCAATCTAATGCCTGATCTTAATTCCCTCTGAAATAGAGTTGGAGTGTAAAATTGGTCAAGTGTGTTATATAGAATAGTGTATGCATATGCAGGAATGCAGTTTACATGGAATTTGTTAGTTTTTCTGGAATTCAGTGGGACAGGATTTTAACTTTCTCGATTCTCACACCAGTGGAAATCCCAAGGATGAACCTGGTGCAATTGTTTGCAGAGTTGCTCAATCCTTTTTGCGCTTTGGTTCTTATCAACTACATGCTTCGAGAGGAAAAGAGGACCTTGGCATTGTTCGCGCTTTGGCTGACTATGCTATAAGATATCACTTCCCACATATTGAAAACATGAGTAGAAGTGAAAGCTTGTCTTTCAGCACAGGCAATGATGATCAGACAGTTGTGGATCTGACCTCAAACAAATATGCAGGTAGTTTATTTTGGAGTACTCAGTTCAGTTGCTATATCATAACCGTTGTTCATATTTTGCTATGCATGATGAATAACTTATGATTCTTTTCTTTCTTTAAGTGATAAAGGTCTCCTGAGTACTTAACTGTTTTTTGTACAAATAATGTGTATGTTGTATAAGCTAGCGAGTCCTTTGGTCCTTTATAATTGGTATTGTAGTTCTGCCTATCTATCCGCTGCAATTCCCAATCAATATGGATGAATTAAAAAAGAATGAATTTAAGAGCTTATCTTGAGGGGATCAATCTTGTTAATATAGCATCTTACTCTACATAGAAGATGGGCGTGAATTATATAGTTTCTGAATTTCTATGTACTGCCTTGATCCTTGGTCATCTCATTATTTGGAGCAAAATTCATCTCTTGCTGCTGATGTATTGCTGCTGATGTAATGAGGATTTTGGTTTGTTGTAACGATGAAATATGATAAGTGGTTGGCCCTTGAACAGCAGCTTTTAATTTGCATAGGACACTGACTCTTCTTAAAACTTAGTTGATGTCAAGGACAATACAACCAATTTTTTGTCTCACAGGATTCACGAGATTGGGATTCGAATCCTTTGTTTATTTTAGAGTTGTAGAGTATGTTAAGAATTTGCCTTTTCTGGTGATGATGCTATCACCATAACATGCAACCTTAATGCTTCTTTACTCACCCTACGGATTTCTAGACAAAGGTTAGCAGAATTTCTGGCTAATATCTCTTTTGATCTGAATTGTCAATGATGTCAGCTTGGGCAGTGGACATCGCTGAACGTACTGCTTCCTTGATCGCGAGATGGCAGGGTGTTGGTTTCACACATGGTGTACTGAACACAGACAACATGAGCATTTTGGGGCTCACCATTGATTATGGTCCCTTTGGATTTCTGGATGCATTTGATCCAAGTTACACACCCAATACCACAGATCTTCCAGGGCGAAGATACTGTTTCGCAAATCAGCCTGATATTGGTTTATGGAATATTGCGCAGTTTGTCTCAACTCTTTCATCTGCTGAGCTGATTAATGACAAGGAGGCAAACTATGCCATGGAAAGGTATACCTTGTCTTCACTTTTCTTTCTCTGAAGGATATAATATTGTCAACTTGCTGTTCATTCTAGACTATTTGTTGTACTGCAGATATGGGACCAAATTTATGGATGAATATCAAGGCATAATGACTAGAAAACTTGGCCTCCCCAAGTACAATAAACAGTTAATTAGCAAACTTCTTAATAATATGGCCGTTGATAAAGTTGATTACACAAATTTCTTTCGGGCACTTGCAAATATCAAAGCCGATCTTAGCATTCCAGAGGATGAGTTACTGGTTCCACTGAAGGCTGTTCTACTCGATATCGGGAAGGAGCGGAAGGAGGCATGGATCAGCTGGGTGAAAATCTACATACAGGAGGTAGAATGATATATCGACTTTTCCCTCATAGTTTCCACATTGTGAAGATGACTTGTCCAGGGTGCTGTCATCTGCTCATGTTGGACGTGTTGCATAAATGTGCCATTTCATCTGAACTAGTATTGATCTTGCTTTTGTCTGAAGTGTATTGGCAGACTCGTTATGTGCGATTGGTGGACGTACAATAAATTGCTGCCTTACGATTAAGCATAACTTTCTAGACTACTAAGAATAGGAGTACTGTTCAGAGTGAACTTAATGAATCAAAACCTGTATGTGCAATGTAGGGCATCTGCATCTCTCTTGATCTGTTATTGAACTGCAAGTTCTTCCTGTATACTTATGACATTGGCTCCTTCCAAGTTCGATAGATGGAGAAAATTTCTTATTTAAAGTCGTCGTCATTGATAAAGCATATCATTGACAGGGGACTGCTGGATACTGTATTCTGAGAATTAGCCATTCCAGCATCATAATTTTCTTCCATAGGCACCTGCTTTTTTCCTCATGGATATCTGCATTTCATTTAGCTTTTCTTATCTTGTTACACTAGTACATATTCCAGGCTCTTTGTTTTGGTAAATTAACATTCATGTGTCCACTATCAGCTTGTCAATAGCGAGGTGTCCGATGAAGAGAGAAAGGCTCATATGAATTCAGTGAACCCCAAGTATGTCCTCCGGAACTATCTTTGCCAGAGTGCAATCGACTCGGCCGAACTGGGTGATTTCGGAGAGGTCCGGAGGCTGCTTAAGCTAATGCAGAGACCCTACGACGAGCAGCCAGGCATGGAGAAATACGCTCGCCTTCCCCCGGCTTGGGCATATCGGCCTGGCGTTTGCATGCTCTCTTGTTCTTCATGAGTCCGTGCTGCTTTGTCCCGAAACATGCAAGTACCAGATGCCGAGTATTTCCTGTTGTATATAGTACAGTCGAGTCCGATTTGTTTTTGCAGCTGGAGAAAGTATGTGCCATAGCCGTTCCCTGGTTTTCTGTTTGTTGAGGATCGGGATTGGTTTATATAGTAGGAGAGATCTCCTTGTTATTCATTTGTTTTCTGTCGTTTCAGTCTTTGCTGCAACTAGATACAGTTTGCCTACAAAATTGCTGGAAAAAAAAGAAAATGTACCCAACTTTGGCCTCTTGATTTTTTTTGGCGGCCTGAAAATTGAAAGAGAGCTGTTGTGAAAAATTTACCATTTGCTACATTGCATAATGAGTTATCTCTACTCTGTTTAAATGAGAATTTTACAGTTACCAATTTTTGGTTACGAAGTTCTACACGTCCCTCGGCGCTATAGATGGATTCTAGGGAAATGCGGCGCTACGGCACGACAAATATATGCTTGGAGAGTGGCGAAAATGTGCTAGCAAAATAAGAGGGGAAAGTATCGAATGAATCACCGTGAGGGTAAAGGTTGGTGTTCAATTTAGTAAGAGAGTATAAGAAAATAAGGACAGTTTAAATTAAGGGTGCGTTTGTTTTGACAGAGCGAAGTTGAGCACGGGTTTTGCAATTACCTAAAAGCTAGGAGGGTTGTGTTACTAATTTCTCTCTATTACTTTCGAATTGGAACGACTTATTACTTTTGAGTCCAAGATAAAAATTTTGATCTCAGTTTCAAACCCCCCTTCGAATTAGATTTTGCTGGAGGGTTCAATCTGTGTTCTTACTTGTTAACTGATTTATACTCTCCTCATCTACAAAAAAAAAACACTAATTGATCTCCTCGTTAGGCAAATCTAAGCGCAAATGGACACCCCTCATCGGTCAACTCGAAGAAACCGTACTGATACTAGTCCACCACGTCCATGAAGAAGATGGGCTCATCCTTGTGCTCTTGAGCTCTCAGTTTCGCTTCGCCGTTCTGCTCTGTGGGTCTGAGGGAAGCTTGCGCTCCTGGTTGATGTGATACCCAACAAGTAAACCTCTCTCTCTCTCTCTCTCTCTCTCTCTCACTCATTCGAACGCTCTTTCTTGTGCAACTGCTGATTCGCAAGTGAAAGTTTCTTACTTTTGGCAGAATTGAGTGATTACCCGATTCCACTGAGTGCAAGTCTGCGCATATGATTGCAAAGAATTAGTATCTGCCTCGTGTAGGGGTTACCCAAAGTGGGAATGGTACATATGACGGTAGATTTGAGAGAGGGAACTCTAAATGTTGATGGGCTACGAAACGTGTTCGATGAAATGCCTCAGACAGCCTATTTATCTTGTCATTCCCTGTTCGAGCGAGGAAATGAGATTCTTAGCCAAAAGAAAAAAAAAACATGGAAAACAGAGAGAAAAGGATTTTGAGATTGTACTATGCGAGCTGAAGTGACATGTCAAAATGACCAATGGGTTTGAATTGTGAATAATGATGAGCAGAAGTAGGATGTTTAGGACAGTGGGCACAGTTTAATGGGGGGTGGGATTAACTCAAAGTATGCTCTTTTGCTGCAGTTTGACTCGAGAGCTCCATGCCCATCTCTGACATCAAGCTGCATCTTTCTTAGTTGATTTACTCTGGCTGAAAGCTTGACGAAAACCTCAAAATACTTGAAGATCAAAATCGCTGCACCTCAAAAGCTGCACCTCAAAAGCTTGACGAAAACCTCAAACTAGATACAGTTTGCCTACAAAATTGCTGGAAAAAAAAGAAAATGTACCCAACTTTGGCCTCTTGATTTTTTTTGGCGGCCTGAAAATTGAAAGAGAGCTGTTGTGAAAAATTTACCATTTGCTACATTGCATAATGAGTTATCTCTACTCTGTTTAAATGAGAATTTTACAGTTACCAATTTTTGGTTACGAAGTTCTACACGTCCCTCGGCGCTATAGATGGATTCTAGGGAAATGCGGCGCTACGGCACGACAAATATATGCTTGGAGAGTGGCGAAAATGTGCTAGCAAAATAAGAGGGGAAAGTATCGAATGAATCACCGTGAGGGTAAAGGTTGGTGTTCAATTTAGTAAGAGAGTATAAGAAAATAAGGACAGTTTAAATTAAGGGTGCGTTTGTTTTGACAGAGCGAAGTTGAGCACGGGTTTTGCAATTACCTAAAAGCTAGGAGGGTTGTGTTACTAATTTCTCTCTATTACTTTCGAATTGGAACGACTTATTACTTTTGAGTCCAAGATAAAAATTTTGATCTCAGTTTCAAACCCCCCCTTCGAATTAGATTTTGCTGGAGGGTTCAATCTGTGTTCTTACTTGTTAACTGATTTATACTCTCCTCATCTACAAAAAAAAAACACTAATTGATCTCCTCGTTAGGCAAATCTAAGCGCAAATGGACACCCCTCATCGGTCAACTCGAAGAAACCGTACTGATACTAGTCCACCACGTCCATGAAGAAGATGGGCTCATCCTTGTGCTCTTGAGCTCTCAGTTTCGCTTCGCCGTTCTGCTCTGTGGGTCTGAGGGAAGCTTGCGCTCCTGGTTGATGTGATACCCAACAAGTAAACCTCTCTCTCTCTCTCTCTCTCTCTCTCTCACTCATTCGAACGCTCTTTCTTGTGCAACTGCTGATTCGCAAGTGAAAGTTTCTTACTTTTGGCAGAATTGAGTGATTACCCGATTCCACTGAGTGCAAGTCTGCGCATATGATTGCAAAGAATTAGTATCTGCCTCGTGTAGGGGTTACCCAAAGTGGGAATGGTACATATGACGGTAGATTTGAGAGAGGGAACTCTAAATGTTGATGGGCTACGAAACGTGTTCGATGAAATGCCTCAGACAGCCTATTTATCTTGTCATTCCCTGTTCGAGCGAGGAAATGAGATTCTTAGCCAAAAGAAAAAAAAAACATGGAAAACAGAGAGAAAAGGATTTTGAGATTGTACTATGCGAGCTGAAGTGACATGTCAAAATGACCAATGGGTTTGAATTGTGAATAATGATGAGCAGAAGTAGGATGTTTAGGACAGTGGGCACAGTTTAATGGGGGGTGGGATTAACTCAAAGTATGCTCTTTTGCTGCAGTTTGACTCGAGAGCTCCATGCCCATCTCTGACATCAAGCTGCATCTTTCTTAGTTGATTTACTCTGGCTGAAAGCTTGACGAAAACCTCAAAATACTTGAAGATCAACTGGACCTAAGTTGACAGTTGCGTGTAAAAGATTAACGTTATGCCTTGAGTTTGTGCTGAGGGTGAATTTCGAAATTCGAAATACAATGATAATGATAGTTGGGAATATGATGAGATGTAATCTCCTTATGGCGGTAACTATATTTTGAATTCAAATTCAAATTTACGCCTTGGTTGGGTTTATATGGTTATTTTCCCCCCCATTGAGTAAAAATTAGCAAATTCTTGTAGGTATTTTACTCTCGCTTTGTCACAATTTCAGCTTAGAAATGAAAGATGATGGGGTCAAATTAATGGGGCCGTATGCTTAGTGGGGTTTTGAGGACTTAATATACTGGTGTCAATTTAAACTTTCGAACAAAAAAAAAAAATCTTTCTAGCAATAATAAAGCATGGCATATACATGGCGGCTGTAGTTTTGCACTAATTCCGTCAAGGCAATTGACATACTTGTTGGACCTTTCCTGCAATTGTTAGATAAAGAGAAGTGAGTTTCAATCATTCATTCGTTTTGGTTTTGGGATGAGTGTGCTTCTATTCTTTGTTCTAGTTTGTGGACGATTGACAGTTCGGACTATATGGTTCTGCATGGTAATTGAACTGATGCCATTTGTTGATCGCATGCAAGGATCTAAGTTCTCTTATTTCATTTTTTTTTTCTAGGGATGAAATCGGCGAGAATCATTGAGGTCTGTAGAATGGGCATTGTCAACTACTTGGACGCACTCAAGCTCCAAGAAAGACTAATTGCTGCTAGAAAGAGTCATAAAATTCCAGACACATTATTGTCTTTGCAACATCCGCCCACTTATACCCTTGGGAAAAGAAGGACGGATCATAATTTGCTAGTCACTGAGTCAGACCTTGGAAAAATGGGAGCTGAACTTTACTACACTCAAAGAGGCGGAGACATTACATTTCATGGTCCGCATCAAGCCATCTTGTACCCCATCATTTCTCTCCGTGATATTGGTCTTGGTGCTCGAAAATATGTGGAAAAACTTGAGTTGACTATGATTGAATTAGCATCTCTATATGGTGCGACGGCTTGCCGAGGACAATCAGGTGAGACTGGGGTTTGGGTTGGTGATAGAAAGATTGGTGCCATTGGGGTTCGTATATCGAATGGAATCACCTCTCATGGGCTGGCGTTCAACATTAATCCTGATTTGAACTACTTTAAGCATATTGTCCCTTGTGGAATTGAGGATAAAGAAGTCACGTCGTTGAAGAGGGAGACTGACATGGTGCTTCCCACGGAAGAAGTGATTGAAGATCAGTTAATTTCTTGTTTTGTGACACAATTTGGCTATACTAGCATTATTTCAAAGGACAAAGAGTCTTTATTATGTGGTGATGATGGGGATACTAGATGAAGGGTCATAAAAGCACCATCAAAAGTTTTAAGGCCTTTGATTCATGTAAACTAACAACCTCATACCAACAAGACAAAATGTCCTTTGATTTATTCCCAAGAAAAATGAGTCTATGATTCTTCTGATTCGTTATGAAATAGGTGCTGTTGCTGGTGGATATATTTACATTCGAGGTACCTTTTTTCTACTGATTTGTTGTGCCTGAGGTTTTTTTCTTTTGTCTATTTAGAATGGAAACTGACTAGCTCTCTAAAAAGAATTTCGGCAGTCGACACTGCATTCTCTGTATCATTGTTTTTATGAGAATGACTCAGCTATTAGCAAATTGCACTGTATATGAAGTGGCTAGCATATGATCCTAGACAAAGGGCTGACAAACCATGGCATTTCATGCTTACACAGCTATTATGTGATCAGAATAGAAAGATGCTTGCAGTTACAATTTTTTCTTACATATTGGGTTAACCAAAATACGTATAGAGTCCTAATTTGAGCCAAAATCCCTCAAAAGTTACCGGCCATAAGAAACTTTTATCTGTTCCTTTCATGTAGATTGAATATTTCCCGGCAGCCAATGAATGATTCGCAATGCCTGTTAAAATCCAGCTCCAGGAGGTTGACTGGTTAATAGTGTCATTCTTTACATCCTTTTTTACAAATGAACACGAGGAACTTCTGAATGCTAATCAAACTTAAGTGATCACATTTGGGATGTGAATACTTGGAAACATCAGTACAAATGGGGTGATTGTACAATATTGTTCTCTCAACAAAGTAACTATGGTGGTGGGGCTGCTAGAATATCTTCTTTTTGGATGTTGGGCAGCTGAATCCATGTCTGAGCGCAAAGGTAATGAGCAGGTTCAAAGCGCATAAATGAGTAGAAAGAAACACGGTAATGGCTGACAAGCCAGCTAAGTGTAAAGGGAAAAGAAGATTGATCATTCAGGGGAAGCTTGCACGAAGGGGGATACCCACCGAGAAGAACCAAAAGAAGTGTAAGGCAAATTGACTAGACTTGGAGAGAAGTATGAAAAGAGTCAAAGGAGAGTGGCTAGATTTTTGGCTTTTAAGTTGAGAAGCAGGCTCAACAAGCTAGATTTAGCTGCCATCTTGACTTAGAGAACCAAATACAGAGAGGATAGAAAATAAAGCTACTGGCTTGGCCTCATCATGTGATCAGTCACATGAGAAAAGTTGCTCAACCATCTAAATTGGCCAGAGATGTCAGAGAAGTATTGTTATCAAAGGATGGGAATTATACTGGTCAAATAAGGAGTCACATGATTGTCTAAATATTTTAGCCCTTGATATTATGCTTGTAAAGCCAATTGCTCAATTTTCTTTAGTCACAGATATTGATATGCATTTGATTCCTGATTTCATGTGGTTTCTTTTGAGTCCATTTGCGTATATTCTATTCCTCTTCATCCTCATACTAATTTTTTAAATACTAAGTGGAAGCTTTGATTAAGGATAGAACTATTCCAGCCTTTGACTATCATAAAGATCCTTTCACGTTTATAATTCAAAAAAGAGAAAGGATTGGATCTATATAACGCTTCTTCTTAAGCTTGAAGACATACTACCATAACTTCTGCGGCAATTAGCTTTCATCTTCTGAACCTCCAGTCGTTTCTCTGACCACACTGCCATGGGAAGTAGCCACAGATCTTTCGTTGCCATGTTTTTGTCAATTCTTGCGCTTTGCGTGATGTGTTCTCTGGTAATAATGCTTCACCAGCAGGCTGAAGTTTGCCCGACATTACTCACAAAAGTGCCAAGGAGGATGCTGCTGTCGTCCACGATAATGTACATGAGTTTAAGCAAGACGGGTAAAGGGGGGAGAGATCCTCAGAAGTTGGTGGAGGCTAATCTGAGGACAGCGCCGCCCAGCAAATCGAACCCGAGCCAGAACAACAAACCTCAGCACAGAAAGAAGAAGAATTGAAGTCGCAAATAAACTTTCACCAGTTTTTATAGTAGAAGGGAAAATGGTAACGATTGACCCCGGTGCCATTTCTTACATTATTTCTTGTCCAAAGTCGGTGATTTTTATGATTCTTCTGTTGTTGAAACTTGAAATTTAGCTGGTAACAAGGAGAAATCTATTCACAGATTGCATGGAGTTTATCCTAGGCAGTCAGAGTAGAAGTTGCTTCAGAATTATTCTCCCAATTTCATGTTCTCTCTAATACAAAATGCAAGTTAATCAAATGGCCCCAAGGGCTCATTAGTGCACATGCTTCCTTCTAGTCTCTCCATCCTGCATGTGCCTTCATGTGATTAAGAACCCAGAACAGTGAGTATGATTCTCTTTTGACTCTTGCATCCATTCTCAACCAGCCTATTTGTGATTGAAGATAAAGCACTCGTAGCTTTAGAGAGGTTGAATGAATGGAGTTCTAGGCACATGTGTCCATAGATGATGATAAATGAATAAGGGATAAGTGTATTGGAAGTCTTAAAGCTTGTTACGAAAGTGCAACTGAGTCCTAAAACTTGTTAAGAAAGTGCAATTGAATCCTAAAATTTTTAAAAAGTGCAAATAAATCCTACACTTATCATAGTCCAATCAAATTCTTCCATCGATTGCACTTTTTGAAAGTTTTATGGCTCAATTGTATTTTCGTGACAAGTTTTAGGACTTGATTGCGCTTTTTGAAAGTTTTAGGATTCGATTGCACTTTCTTGACAAGTTTTAGGATTTGATTACATTTTTTGAAAGTTAGGACTCAATTGTACTTTCGTGATAAGTTTTAGGACTTTCAGTGCACTTATCCCGAACGAATAAAGTTCCAAATGGCAATTGTCATAGGTAAGAGAAGACCGCTCCAGAAAGTGTCTCCAATCGTTTGATAAGTGGAAGGAGCAACTGAATGCATTTGCCAGACACATCCCGCGCATTAAGATGCTCCGCAGTTCCTGGAGTAACTCAATGATATTTGGGTCCGCGAGTCTAAATTTCTCGCCACACCTCGTGAGTTCTTATGGTCTCAACTTCCACATGATTGCTTAGCCGATTGTTTTGAACTAGTCAGAGGATTCCTCATTCCGGGACCACTTTCTCGTAGTCATTCCATTCAACCCCGCATGAGAATCCTCTTGTAAAATCAGACGAAACATAGCCTCAGAGATGGACGGGATGGCGCCGGTGGCGGTGGCAGCCTCCCTGGCCTTGAGATGTGCTCTAAAATTAGCCCGTGAAACTTTCGGACTCTAGATAAGTAGATATAACAAAAAAGTTTGGGCACCATTTTTCCTCTCGCTCCGCCCAACTTAAATCCCAAATCGGCCTCTTCGAATAGCGTGCATCCTACCCATTACAGTGAATATGTCTGGGCTTTTACGTTGGTACATTTTAATTCCCCTTCATTTACTTCTGCGTTCGAAGTGAAACATTGACATTGATGTGAGGGTAGCATCTCCCTCCATTTATGAAACTGCCAAACAGAAGCAGATGACATTAGATTGTCTTGACTGCTTCCCCTTCTTCTTTCCTTCCAATTACTTCCGTCCAAGCACAGAAAACACATGTAGGCCGCGTAATTTTCAGCCATTGATCGAACTTTCCATCGCATTAAACTATTGAATTTCCGTTTGCCATCTTAGGACTTCTGCTGAAAAAATGAGAAGCTGAATGGAAATTTCTCTGCTTGTCTTGAGTGGCCCTACTTTTGCCAAATTACCCGTACGACGCGTCTTCTTCGAAGACTATTCCAAGTTGGACGGCATCACATCTCAGGACTAGTTGCTGGGAAAAATATCTGCAATTCATACCAAACAGCCAGTCCGTTCAAGTGGGTGCTCAAACTTCAAACGTGGGTACCCTTCGTTTCCATCTTATCATGCTCATAGAAATTAGCAGAGAGCCCTGGCCTTATGATTCAACAAATTGATGCCGTAAGATTCTTGGGTTGACCTGGGAGTCGGTGGTGGGATAAGATGTTGCCGTGGCCGGATGGAATTGGGTCGGGTGCTTTAAGAAACCCAGGCACCCAACATTGCACAAAAAGTCTACTATAATTCGACAAGATGAAGGAACCAAAGAAATACCGTATGGAATTTAGTACATTGATCAAGTACGGTGCGCATACTGATCAAGGATGTGTGCATGCATGGCACCAGAATTGCAACCTTAATCTGTACCTCTACCCATAAATTCCATACAATAATCCTAATAAGACAACCAAAAGAACTTTCAGCCAATGGCTCGAGCCGGTCTTTACTCTCTTGACTAAAAGAGGATGGAAAAGTCTTCAATGGAGTCTGCTTAAATGCCCAACCGATAATGCAACACAGCGGGTCGTTGCATCAAAGACTTCGTTGACCTCAAAACTCCATAGCCACAACCTTATTTCCTCTCTTCTGGCTGAGTTCAAACCCATTCTTGAATTGAATACTTTCCTGTTTGATAACTAAATGAATCCTCCATCAATGTCCCCTGTTTCGATCCATCACATCCTCTTTTGCTTGCTTTTTCTACTCCCGAATCCTTCTCTAGCCCAAACTAACATACCAGTTGAATCTTCTCTAACTGCCACAAAGGGCAACTCTTCATGGCTTTCTCCTTCTGGAGACTTTGCATTCGGCTTTCGCTCCTTATCCAACGGCGACGCCAAGAATGACCAACTCTTCTTGCTTTCTATCTGGTTTAACAAGATACCTTCTGAAACAATCGTCTGGTACGGGAATCAAGGCCGTCCGGCCCCCGAAAATTCGAAGCTAGAACTCGCTTCTGGTTCAGGTCTCGTCCTCACCAATCCACAGGGTGAAGAGCTGTGGAAATCCGAGAACATCCTCGGCACCGTCTCGCACGCTGTGTTAAATGACACAGGCAATTTCGTGATCCTGGACTCGAGCTCGGAGGTACTATGGCAGAGCTTCGACAATCCTTGCGACACATTGCTTCCGTCGCAAGTGCTAGGAAAGAACAAACTCCTCTCCTCCCGTCAATTGGAGGAGAGCTTTTCCAGAGGAAGATTCCAACTTCGGATGCTCAACAGCGGAGACCTCGTGCTCAACACGATCAACCTGCCTTCCGAGTTCGCCAACGAGGCTTATTATAGCACCAAGACCGACGGCAGCTCCAACGCATCGACCGCGGGGAAAGAACTTGTGTTCAGCAACTCGGGTTCTCTGTTCGTCTCAAGAGAAGATGGCGAGAAAGTCTATCTCTCGCAGGGGCAAATACCTTCGACGTCGGATTTTTATCACAGAGTCACCCTGAACTTTGATGGTGTCTTGACTCAGGTTGTGCACCCCAAGAATTCTGGTTCCAGTGGAAGCTGGAGAATTCTGTGGTCGCAACCTCAAGACATATGTAGCGATGTTTATGTCCGTGATGGAATTGGCGTTTGTGGGTACAACAGCATTTGCAAACTGGGTGCGGATAACAGGCCAAAGTGTAACTGCCCAGACAAATTCACGTTGCTCGATCCCAGTGACAAGTATGGCAGTTGCAGGCCTAATTTCACGCAGAGCTGTGCGGAAGATCAGGAAAGGTTAAAGCTTGGTCCGATGGAGGACCTGTACGAGTTCGAAGAATTAGTAAACACAGATTGGCCAACCTCCGATTACGCGCTATTGCAGCCTTTCAGCGAAGACGAGTGCCGGAACTCATGCTTGCACGACTGCATGTGCGCGGTGGCGGTTTACAGGGGTGGCCAGAGTTGCTGGAAGAAGAAGCTCCCGCTCTCCAATGGGAGAATTGTCCCTACACTCAACGGGAAGGCCATGATCAAAGTCTCGAAGCGCTACTTTCCTCCTACTGACGATCCCCGATTCCGGGAGCCAACGGTGAAATATAAAGATCAGAAAACTTTGGTTTTGGTAGGATCAGTGCTTTTGGGAACTTCTGGTTTTGTGAACTTTGTACTGATCGGCGCTTGCGTGGGTTTTTTCCTAATCCACCGCAAGCAACTCAAGAAAATATCCACGAAAGGGAAAATGGTGGAGACGAATTTGCGCTATTTCACTTACCAGGAGCTCTTCCAAGCCACGGATGGGTTCAAGGAAGAGCTAGGGAGGGGAGCTTTCGGGATTGTTTATAAAGGGGCGATTTCAAACGATGTAGCGGTGGCAGTGAAAAAGCTGACTAGCATGATGCAAGACAAGGAGAAGGAGTTCAGAACCGAAGTGAATGTGATCGGTCAGACCCATCACAAGAATCTAGTCAGATTACTCGGTTTCTGTGATGAAGGGCAAGAAAGATTGCTGGTTTATGAGTTCTTGAGCAACGGCAGTCTGTCGAGCCTTCTCTTTGAAGAAGATCCAAAACTGAAAACCCCTTGGAACCAGAGATGCCAGATCGCTTTCGGAGTAGCCAGGGGACTAATGTACTTGCACGATGAGTGCCCGGTGCAGATCATCCACTGCGACATAAAGCCGCAGAACATCCTCCTTGACAACTATTGTGTTGCGAAGATCTCCGATTTTGGGATGGCCAAACTCCTAATGATGAACCAGAGCTACACCCAAACGAACATCCGAGGGACGAGAGGGTACGTCGCTCCCGAATGGTTCAGGAACCTGCCCATCACCGTGAAAGTGGATGTGTACAGTTTCGGAGTCCTGCTTCTCGAGATAATCTCTTGTAGGAGTTGCTTGGGAAAGCAAACAAGTGGAGAAGAAACAGAGAGAGAGGCCTTGACCGATTGGGCTTATGATTGCTTCATGGAGGGAAGGTTGGATGTACTAGTCGAAGGCGACGTGCAGGCTCTGCGAGACAGAGAGAAGCTGAAGAATCTGGTCATGGTCGCGTTCTGGTGTATTCAAGAGGACCCCTCTTCGAGGCCGACGATGAGGAAGGTGACGCAGATGCTAGAAGGGGCAGTGGGAGTGCCTGTTCCTCCATGTCCATTCCCTTTCAATAGCTGCAACTCTTCAATCGTTCCATGAAATCATGATGGTATCCCTTCTCATACATAAGGGCAGAGCTGTGTGTGTTCATTATATAGGTAGTAATCTTATTGTGCTATAGTGAGCATGTTGTTTAGTATTTTGTTAATTCAAGTTTAGCATGCTAATCATGAGAATCTTGACCAGCCTATGCTGCTGAATATATCTACACCTGCGAAGGCAAATTAATTTATCGATGCAGTTGATTTTAGATTTGAAAAGATGTAAACAATTCGAGCAAATTCTAATTCTTCGAAGCACACTGGTGCGAAAACTAATTTGTGACCTATGTCTAGTATGGAGAACCGCTATTCTCCAACTCCTCCATTAGCCACCAATCAGTCATAACCTTTTTGCCAGAGCCAAAGGCACTGAGACCTTCATATGCTAGAATAGAAGCTACCATAAACTTTTCAGTTTTTAGTTTCTTTTTCTTTTCCAAGTTTTACTGTATTCTGCATGCGTTGTTGAGTGACGTCTAGGACAGAAATCGTTTGTGCAAATGCATAGCCAACGCATATGAGCAGACTGACTGGTTAATGTGGTTCCTGGAACTCTAAAACGTGTAAAACACGAGCTGTTGTATGTGCAAAATAGCCATGGGTCTTGTTCCTCTTCTTCAGGTAATAACTCGCCGAAAAATGAGACAATAAAGTATGTCCCTGAAGACAGGTTGAGCCTATGGAGCATATCGGACAACACATTAGACATTTGTTGCAACTTTTTCCAATGGATTTTCTGTGCATCTGTGCTTAGCACAGATTATTTACTGAGAGATTAAGGTGATTTTGGAAATAGCAGTAAATCTAATGTCCTGGTCATATAGGATGTCACTGGCATGCAATCTTAAGTCGTAGCTCTCATGCAGAAGAAAAGAAAAGCAGCAAAATGCACATTATAGCTTTCGATTCCATTCTGTTCTGCTTAAACCTTTTCTGTTATAGCAAACAGTACAAAACGCCGAGCATTCTTTCCTGAGTGTAAACAATCCGTACGTCCGTCGATCAATGGGTCATACTATTTAGGGAATGTATAGATGTACAAAAACTCACTACTTACTTTCTTTTAGTTGGTGTCATAAGCATCTATTGAGTTTTTATTTTGTTCAAAGTTTTTTGTCGGCTGTCTCAATACCTGATGTGCCGTGTTAGGAAATTTCTCCAGTTGTGATCCACAGGGATGGTCTGATCAACAGCTGGTTCATCACGTTGGTGAGCATAGCTTTCCAGTATTTGCTGATCACTACGAAATTTCCAAGTCAAAAATTTTGTCTTCGAAGTCATGGAATTAGGTACACTTCCCTTGTCCTTCTATTCGACTAATCAACACTAGACAATTAAAGAAAAGCAAAACTCATCAATGTTAGACAATTCAAGGTACGGATCAAATTGATCAAGAAATAAATGCGTGGCCTGATAACTGAACTCATAATCGGGATCACTTACTCTTTCCAGCCCCATGATTTAGTTCAATGCAGTGACCAGGCTCATCCATGACCTGCTTGAGCGACACATAATTTGGTTCCACAATCCAAAAAATCGCCTTGGCTTTTTGAATCGGCGAACCAAGCCCTGTACGCTCTAAAGCCTCTCTCTGTCACTACACCTGCCCATGCCCTTTTCTGGGAAAAATTGTCCAAACAGTCCTAAACTTATTGCACTTTTGCCAATTCAGTCCTAAACCTTTCAACTTTGCCAATTGAGTTCTAAACCTTTTCATTTATTGCCAGTTGAGTCCTAAACCTTTTCATTTATTGCCAATTGAGTTCATCCGGCCAATTTTGGCCGGAAATCGCTGACGTGGACGCCGAGCGGCTACGTGGCGCTGACGTGGACATTTTAAAATAATATTTTAATAATTTTATGATTTTTTTATGCTTTTTTCTTCTTCTTTTTTTCCTTTTGCTCTGTTTTTTTTTTTTTTGGGTTTGAAATTAGAGCCGGCGAGGGTAGTCGGCCGACCCTCGCCGGCTCTGGGTGAGGGCCGCCCGACCCTCGCTGGCTCTGGGCGAGGGCTGCGACGCCCTCGCTGGCCAAAGCAAGGCGCGCGAGCCCTCGCCCAGATCCGGCGAGGGTCGCGACGCCCTCGCCAAATTTGGCCAGGCGAGGCACTCGAAGCCGTCGTGTGCCTCGCCTAGGGCCGGCAAGGGCCGCCAAGCCCTCGTCTGGCCAGATCTGGCGAGGGCGTCGCAGCCCTCGCCGAGGGCCGGCGAGGGTCGCGACGCCCTCCCCCAGAGCTGGCAAGGGTCGCCAGCCCTCGCCTGTGGCGGGCGAGGGTCGCCAACCCTCGCCCGTGGCCGGCGAGGGTTGGCCGGCCACCCTCGCCAATCCTAAGTCGAAACCCAGAAAAAAAAACAGAGCAAAAGGAAAAAGAAGAAGAAGAAGAAAAAAGCTAAAAAAATCATAATTTTATTAAAATATTATTTTAAAATGTCCACGTCAGTGCCACGTGGCCGTCCGGTGTTCACGTCAGCGATTTCCGGCTATAATTGGCCGGATGGACTCAATTGGCAAGAAATGAAAATGTTTAGGACTCAACTGATAAGAAATGAAAAGGTTTAGGACTCAATTGGTAAAGTAGAAAGGTTTAGGAGTGAATTGGCAAAAGTGCAATAGGTTTAGGACTATTTGGACAATTTTCCCCCCTTTTCTGTATCAGAAAAATGACTCAGCTTAATGCTCTCCCAATGCTGCTGGAGATTAGAGCGATGTTATAGTCTTGGTTCCACGGTCCAAAGTCAGTTCTTATGATTCTTCAGAAGTTGAAACTCGAAAATTTGGCAGGCAACACTCAAGAAGTCTATTCACAGATTGCCTAGAGTTTGTTCTAGGCAGTCAGTGTAGAAATTGCTTCAGAATTGTTCTCCCAATTTCATGTGCTCTCTAATACAAAATGCAAGTAATGAAATGCTCTCCCAATGCTGCTGGAGATTAGTGCACATGCATGCTTCCTTCTAGTCTCTCCATCTGCATGTGCCTTCATGTGATTTAAGAACTCAGATCAGTGAGTATAATTCTCTTCTGACCGTTGCATACATTCTCAACCAACCTTTTTGAGATTGAAGATAAAGCACGTGCAGCTTCAGAGAGGTTGAACGAATGAAGTTCCAGGTACAGTTGTCCATATATGATGCTAAATGATTGGAGTTGCAAATTGCCATTGTCGCAAGGCCGTCTCAGAAAGTGTCTACGATCATTTGATAATTGAAAGGCCCTATGCCAATGGATGCATTTACCAAACACAATCCGCGATCAGGATGCCCCGCAGTTCGTAGACCCTAGATATAAAAAGAAAGTTAGCCCACAGAACTTGTTGTGGGCACTTTTTCATCTCGCTCCTCCCAACTTAAAGCAGTCGTGAATAGGCGCTTCCTTGCCATTAAAATGAATATGTCCAGGCGTTTACAGTGGTACATTTCTAATTCCCCTTCATTTACTTCTGCGTTCAAATTGAAACATTGACATGGATGTGACAGAGCATCTCCCTCCATTTATGAAACTCCCAAATCGAAATTGATAATGTCACACTCCGAATCCATCAAGAATGGGAGAATGACACGGCCATCCTTGCACCCGAAAGATGCAGCTTCAAATATAAACCAACATCATGTTATCAAAAAATATATATATAATAAATCAGCAGATTGAGTACATCAAAGTTTCTATAATTCATCAAAAAGAATATATACATCTACAACTAACAACTAAACCCAACAAACTCATCTCCGTCATATACAGCACAAAAATAAACAACTAACTAAGCTGATACCCAAAAATCTCTCTATCAAAATGTCTCGGCGATAATGTGAACGCTCTTGTTCTATTTGCTGCTAATTGAGGAACCTGAAAAATATTTAAGATGAATGATATAAGGCTATGAGCAACCCCGGTCCAGTGAGCAGTACATTTCTTCTAACCAGATCGAACATCTACTATGCACATATAAAAAGAAAAACCTGAAACTCATAATCCAAACCCGAGATATAACATATATATCAAATCAAATATGAGTTGTTTCGTCTCAACAAAGCTTTATATAACTCAAAAATACTCATTGAACCCATCATCGCAATTCAAACATCAATGGTCAAGTCCATCGATCAATCTCTATCAAATTACACGTTAATGGTCCATTCCATCGACCAATCTATTGCTCAATATCAAACCATGATCATAATACAATGCCCAACGACAAGGCGACCAAGATTTTCCCCCTTGGCAAGCTCTCCACTTATTATCAGCCGGTGGCTTGGCCTTGAAGGTTATCCTAAAATCACTATGCATACCTAGAAACCCCTAACCGGGTTTACAGTGATAATGAGCATCAAGTCATCATCCTTCAATATCAAAATTCCAATCTAGAATATATCTCATAAACCAATGGGTTAATACCACCAAAAATCCAAAACTGGTACGTCTGTGACAAATTTATCTCAAACTAAATTTTTAACCACCAAAAACCTCAAACTGGTACACCTGTGATAAATTTACTCTCTGTTAGTTTCCGTTAAATTTTACTGTCAAATTACTGAGTTGGATGACACATGATAGTTGACGTATATACCAGTTAGAGGTTTTACCTTACATTTATCATATGTGTATCAGTTTGTGATTTTTCACGGTATTGATCCAATTTAACGAAAACTAATGGAGAGTAAATTTGTTATAAATATATCGGTTTGGGGTTTTTGGTGGTCAAACAATTAGTTTGGGGTATATTTGTCACTGATGTACTAGTTTAGGGTTTTTTGTGGTAAAAAAATTAGTCTGGGGTAAATTTGTCGCAGATGTACCAGTTTGGATTTTTCATGATATTAACCCTAAACCAATATACATTTCACAACCCAAATAGATAACCTTTCGCAACTTAGCTCATCGATCTGAATATCTTTTGTACAAACATATGTCAAATCATTTTAGAATTCATTTCATAAACTAGATTCACAATGGATATATATTAAAAAGGTTGTAAATGCTCGATCTAGACTTTTATGCAACAATAATACCATTTCATAACTCATAGGGAAAATTTCAAATAAGGGCCTGAAGTGGATGTTGTGTCAAATAAAGGCATGAAGTGCCATTATTTTCTCAAATAAGGACTTAAAGTGGCTATAATAGTTCAAATAAGGCCTAACCCCGTCGACCGGTTAAGGGTATTTTTATCCAAAAATAATTTTAACATAAATTTTATTAAATTAGATAAAAAAAAAGAAAAAAAATACCAACGGGAGCCTATGGCCGCCTACCCATCCCCGTTGAGGTGGCGGCAATGGCCGACGCCTTAGTGAGGGCCAGCATGCTCTCGCTAGAAGCGGGAGAGGGCGGAGACCCTCTCCCAGATCTGCCCTCGCCTCGGCCTGGGCGAGGCCTAGCCTGACGCCGGCAGCCTGGGTTGGCGAGGGCGAGGGTTGCCCTCACCAGATCTGGTGAGGGTCACCCTCGCTTGCCTAGCCCAGGCGAGGGTGAGGCAACCCTCGCTGGCGTCTCGCCTGAGTTCGACGACCTCCGTTGGCCATCGAAGAGGCCCGGCAATGGCTGACAGAAGGAAGAGGAAAAAGAAAAAAGAAAAAGAAAAGAAAAGAAAAAAAAGGAAAAGAGAAAAACAGAAAAAGGAAAAAAAAAGAAAAAAATATTCACAAAAGTAAATGACGAAAATACCCTTTGACCAGCGAAGTCAGGTCCTTTTTTGAGACTGATATGACCACTTCATGTCCTTATTTGAGACAAGGTCCACTTCAGATAATTATTTGAGAAAATGAGAGCACTTCATGCCTTTATTTGAGACAACGTCCACTTTAGGCTCTTATTTAAGAAAATGAGTGCACTTTAGGCCCTTATTTGGATTTTTCCCTAACTCATACTATATCTAGTCCATATTGCTTTCGAAATATGAGTTTACAAACTCGAAAAAGGGATAGTACCACTTCCCTGAAAATGCCTAAGACCAAACAACAAAGGTTACTCCAACCATTGAACTTGCAATCCTATCAACTAAACAAGAAATAATGTCGAAATCAAGTAAAATACTACATCGACTACGAATCGACTAAACAAAGCTTAATCACCAACAAAATGACTCTCACGTGTCAACAAATCGCTCGCCTAAAGCAGATATCCACAACGCGAAGCTTGAGTGCGGAACTTTAGAATTTTGCTCTGACTAAACTGTTATTCCAAATCGATTTTTGTCAAACCCCACGGCTCTACAACACTCTTATCTACTCTTTCCATGTATTCCCACAGCTCAACAACTCCTACACTGGACCTCGTAGTTCAAATTTCACATAACTTCGAATTTGTGTCCTAATTCAGAATATTACTCTGATTATATGAATAAATGGCTTAGACTGCGTTTGGTAGTTAGGATAAAATTCAAGATATGATAACATTTATCCTATCCCATATTTGGTTCCTAACCCAGACAGGATGAAGTCAGATATAAAGAGGACATAGATTGGATAAAATTATCTCATGGGGAAGGTAGGATAAAGGTGGATATAATTTTTTATATTTATGGTGTAAAAGCTATTTTTCTCAAATAATAAAAATTTTAAATTATAAAACCAAAATAATAATTAAATATAAATAATATTTGAGTTTTAAGATGCAAAAGAAAATTCAAAATAACAAAAAAATAATTTTCGTTTTTATTCATTCCTATATTATTTATATATTTGAATTTCTTTCTACTCTATAATATATATATTGTGTATATATATATTTGATATCTATATTTTTATGTATTTTAGGTATAATAGTATAGTTTACTATTTAATAAATTTTTTATAAATGAATGATTGAAGGGAATAAAAAATAATAAAAGAGATGGAAAAAATAAAAAAAATAAGTAAAAAAAAATGAAGTAGATGAACTCACATTTTAAATGAACAAATTTAAACTTGAAAAGAATCTTTCTAATTCTCTAAAAAATAAGGGGCAATGATATTTCTTAAAAAAACCTATCCTCTCTCTTCTCCTTCTCCTTTGTGTCTTTGGTTGACATTGAAGCTTTATGACTCCTCCGTAGTTTTTTAGTTCACGTGAAAGCTCTACAAAAATAGCGAGAGAGTCGAAGCTTCTTCTCCTTCGTAGTTCTCTGGTTCATTTCAAAAGTCCACGGAAGCAACAAGAGAATTAAAACTCCTTCGTAATTTTGTGGTTCATGTCGAAGTTTCACAAAAGTAGCCGGAGAGTCAAAATACTATAGTAATTGCAAAAGTAAATGATCATAATTTTACTCTCTTACTAGATTTATCAATGAATTATGAGAAATTTTTACAATCTCCATTTGTTCATTTTCATGTTCATCTATATTGATATGTCGTAAATACCAAATAATGGGCACGATAAGATATGAAAATAACCAGTTTTATTACTGCGATTCACCAAATAGTAGATAGGATATGGCAAAATCCCTAAATTTCATATCCTATCCTATCCAATCCTCTTGACTAGAAATCTAAATGACCAAACGCAACCTTAAATTCTTACCAGGTGTTGCAAAACGAAGTATATCCGACTTGACGTAGCCCCTTTGGCGGGTACTCCTTTCCCTTTTCTTTATTTTCTTCTTCTTTCCCTTTCTTTATTTTCTTCTTCTTTCTTTCCCTTTCTATTCCTGTGTGCCCACTTTTCCTGAGAAAATGTTGGGTAGGACTGATTTTCCACGTCATCCAAAAGTCACTCCATTTGTTGGGCGACACGTGGCACTTCGAGTCCAACTCTTTCTCCTTTCCGTCACTCTCTCTTCTCTATTACTGTCAATGTTACTGACCGACTCTCTCTCTTCCGCTCTACACTTTTCTCTTCTTCTTCTTCGTCTACCTCCCATAGACCTATCAGTGTGCGATTCAATGAGCTATGCCTAGAGCTTCGGTCACGGCAGGAGATCGTCGTCATTTGTCGAAGCTTATTGATTGATTGATTTAATGCCGTAGTGAGAGAGCTAGTAAAGGCAATAAAAAAAAAAGAGAACGAGGAGGAGGAGGAAGAGGAGAGATCCATAATCGATGGAATAAAAGACCCCAAGATCTGGACCCTAACGGACTGAGTTCCCTGTCTTTCTTCTTCTTCTTCTAGCTGTTATCGAGATTGTTTCAAGAGTTTATTCTTTTAATGTTTTCTAGTTTTTTCTCTCTCTCTTCATGTTGGTGAGGTTGATGAAAAAGATTGCTCCTTTTTTTTTTCCTTGTGAGCATGTAATTAGAGAGCAAATGAGAAAGAGTTATATCAATCAAAGCTAGATTCTTAGTATTGCAGTATCGAGAATTGTTGTTGTTGGGGTCTCTGTGGATTTAGCAACATTTCTTCTTACTGTGCACAAAAATCAGGTCATAAATGCTTGGAGATCAAGCACATTGCTGAGGTTATGACCACAAAAGAAAAAGAAAAAGAAAAAGAAAAATGAAGCTCCTCTTCTGCATTGTAAGTTGATGATGGAGGTGTCGTGGGTATGGATGTGTGCCGAAGAAGAAAATGGTGAAAGGTGGGTGAGAAAGAGAGAGTAATGGTTGTGGGCAGAAAAGTTCGGGTGAAAGGGTGACGAAGAGAAGAGAAAGCAGAGTAAAGGTGAATAGTGGGACCCACATTGCCGCGCGTTGCCCAACGAATGGAGTGACTTACGGATGACGTGAAAAATCAGTCCTACCCAATATTTTCTAGTTGAGGCGTCCACTCTTCCTTGTTTGATGACCAGGTCAAAGTTTTTTTTTTTGGGGCGCTACCTGTGATGACCCAGTCCAGTCCAAGCTCTAACTATGACACATAGGGTGCGTTTGGTCGTCAGGATAAAAATCGGGATATGATATTTTTTATGCTATCATGTGTTTGGTAAATCTCTAGGATAGGATAAAGTCGGATATAAAGGAGCCCGGATAAAAAAATCCTAAGGGGAGATGGGATAGACCCGGATAGGATTTCTCTTGTCTAGCTATTTTTCAGAAAACCCTACACTCTTCTTTTCTTTCTTCTTGTTCACACGTGCGACTCCTCTCACATCGAAGTTTCACGAATCCAAACTACGAAAGTAGCGAGAGTTGAAACGTCTTCTTCTCCGTAGCTCTAATCTGACGAATTTAAGCTCCATCTCAGGTGAATTCGAGCTTCAATCCGTGAAATCTAGTTGGTTACACATTGCTCGGTAGGTATGTTGAAATTATCTGGAGGCAATGAGTAAACGTAGTTTTCTCAATGGATCTCAGTACCCGCAACATTTTGCAGCATTTCACTGTCAGATGGTGGCAAGCTACTACTATAGAAGACTTTGCAGAGCGAATTAGCATCCTGCACGAAATCCAACCTAAACTGGCCATTGACTCGCAGTAGAGTAAAAATACATCCATGAATTAGCATAGACAACGTGGAATTCGGGTAATACTTTGCCAAAACAGCTTCTCTTGACACCTTCAAAGTTACATAGTCCTCCAACATCAACCAATTAGTTTTTTCAACATGCGGGCCTTGTTCTTCATAGAATTCATGAGTTGCTACTCGACCATTGACGGAAGCATCACCAACTATATCACGGGGTTCTCCTCTAGGCTTCCAGAATCTGCCTTCTGCCCCTTTGTTCTCCATTGAGTTCCCGAAGCACCACATATTTATGCTAAGATCAATTTATGGCTAGTAATGTTAGCAGCATGTGCATTAGAGTAGCAAACCTTGTGAATTTGTGACAGCAGTTTTTGTCATTTTTGGTCACGCAAAGAAATTTTTATGATGATGAGATTGATATTATTTCATGGACACTACATAGGGGCATATATGTCCTTTATATTGGTATCCGGTTTCTACTAAACAATGGATAAAATAGGATATAAAAATATCCGACTTTAAATTCGAAATTCACCAAACAGTAGTTAGGATATGACAAAATCCCATGACTTCTTATCCTATCCTATCCAGTCCTATCTTGATTAGAAATCCGGACCACCAAACATAGCCATAGATTCCACATGATAATCCTATTGAGACGACCAAAAGAATATTCAGCTAACAGCTCAAGCCGGTTTTTACTCTCTGGACTAAAAGAAGATTCGACGTCTTGAATCGAATCTGCTTAAATGCCCGCCCAAAAATGCAGGACAGTAGAGGTGGTTGCATCAATTATCGTTCTCATCACATTCCTTCGCTGATTCACAAAGACTTCGTTGACCTCAAAACTCCATAGCCAGAGCCTTCTTCCTCTCTTCTAGCTGAGTTCAAACCCATTCTTGAATTGAATATTTTCTTGTTTGATAACTGAATGAATCCTCCTTCGATGTCCCCTGTTTCGACTCATATATCCTCTTTTTCTTGCTTTTTCTACTCCCAAATCCTTCTCTAGCCCAAACTAACATAGCAGTTGGATCTTCTCTAACTGCCACAAATGGCAACTCTTCATGGCTTTCTCCTTCTGAAGACTTCGCATTCGGCTTTGGCTCCTTATCCAACGGCGACACCAAGAATGACCGACTCTTCTTGCTTTCCATCTGGTATAACAATATACCTTCTGAAACAATCATCTGGTTCGGGAATCAAGGCCGTCCGGTCCCCGCAAACTCGAAGCTAGAACTCACTTCTGGTTCAGGTCTCGTCCTCACCAATCCGCAGGGTGAAGAGCTGTGGAAATCCGAGAACATCTCCGGCACCGTCTTGCACGCTGTGTTCAATGACACAGGCAATTTCGTGATCCTGGACTCGAGCTCGGAGGTACTATGGCAGAGCTTCGACAATCCTAGCGACACATTGCTTCCGTCGCAAGTGCTAGGAAAGAACATACTCCTCTCCTCTCGTCAATCGGAGGAGAGCTTTTCCAGAGGGAGATTCCAACTTTGGATGCTCGACAGCGGAAACCTCGTGCTCAACACGATCAACCTGCCTTCCAATTACACCAACGAGGCTTATTATAGTGCCAAGACCGGCAGCTCCAACTCACCGACAGCGGGGAAAGAACTTGTGTTCAGCAACTCGGGTTCTCTGTTCGTCTCAAGAGAAGATGGCGAGAAAGTCTATCTCTCGCAGGGGAAAATACCTTCGACGTCGGATTTTTATCACAGAGTCACCCTGGACTTTGATGGTGTCTTGACTCAGTATGTGCACCCCAAGAATTCTGGTTCCAGTGGAAGCTGGAGAATTCTGTGGTGCAACCTCAAGACATATGTAGCGATGTTTATGTCCGTGATGGAATTGGCGTTTGTGGGTACAACAGCATTTGCAAACTGGGTGCGGATAACAGGCCAAAGTGTAACTGCCCAGACAAATTCACGTTGCTCGATCCCAGTGACAAGTATGGCAGTTGCAGGCCTAATTTCACGCAGAGCTGTGCGGAAGATCAGGAAAGGTTGAAGCTTGGTCCGATGGAGGACCTGTACGAGTTCAAAGAATTCGTGAACACAGATTGGCCAACCTCCGATTATGCGCTATTGCAGCCTTTCAGCGAAGACGAGTGCCGGAACTCATGCTTGCACGACTGCATGTGCGCGGTGGCGGTTTACAGGGATGGCCAGAGTTGCTGGAAGAAGAAGCTCCCGCTCTCCAATGGGAGAATTGTCCCTACACTCAACGGGAAGGCCATGATCAAAGTCCCAAAGCTCTACTTTCCTCCTACTGACGATTCCCGATTCCGGGAGCCAACGGTAAAATATGAAGATCAGAAAACTTTGGTTTTGGTAGGATCAGTGCTTTTGGGACTGATCGGCGCTTGCGTGGGTTTTTTCCTAATCCACCGCAAACAACTCAAGAAAATATCCACGAAAGGGAAAATGGTGGAGACGAATTTGCGCTATTTCACTTACCAGGAGCTCTTCCAAGCCACGGAAGGGTTCAAGGAAGAGCTAGGGAGGGGAGCTTTCGGGATTGTTTATAAAGGGGCGATTTCAAACGATGTAGCGGTGGCAGTGAAAAAGCTGACTAGCATGATGCAGGACAAGGAGAAGGAGTTCAGAACCGAAGTGAATGTGATCGGTCAGACCCATCACAAGAATCTAGTCAGATTACTCGGTTTCTGTGATGAAGGGCAAGAAAGATTGCTGGTTTATGAGTTCTTGAGCAACGGCAGTCTGTCGAGCCTTCTCTTTGAAGAAGATCCAAAACTGAAAACCCCTTGGAACAAGAGATGCCAGATCGCTTTCGGAGTAGCCAGGGGACTAATGTACTTGCACGATGAGTGCCCGGTGCAGATCATCCACTGCGACATAAAGCCGCAGAACATCCTCCTCGACAACTATTGTGTTGCGAAGATCTCCGATTTTGGGATGGCCAAGCTCCTAATGATGAACCAGAGCTACACCCAAACGAACATCCAAGGGACGAGAGGGTACGTCGCTCCCAATTGGTTCAGCAACCTGCCCATCACCGTGAAAGTGGATGTGTACAGTTTCGGTGTCCTGCTTCTCGAGATAATCTCTTGTAGGAGTTGCTTGGGAAGCCAAACAAGTGAAGAAGAAACAGAGAGAGAGGCCTTGATCGATTGGGCTTATGATTGCTTCACGGAGGGAAGGTTGGATGTACTAGTCGAAGGCGACGTTGAGGCTCTGCTAGACAGAGAGAAGCGGAAGAATCTGGTCATGGTCGCGTTCTGGTGTATTCAAGAGGACCCCTCTTCGAGGCCGACGATGAGGAAGGTGACGCAGATGCTAGAAGGGGCAGTGGGAGTGCCTGTTCCTCCATGTCCATTCCCTTTCAATAGCTGCAACTCTTCAATCGTTCCATGAAATCATGATGGTATCCCTTCTCATACATACGGGCAGAGCTGTGTGCGTTCATTATATAGGTAGTAATCTTATTGTGCTATAGTGAGCATGTTGTTTAGTATTTTGTTAATTCAAGTTTAGCATGCTAATCATGAGAATCTTGACCAGCCTATGCTGCTGAATATATCTACATCTGCGAAGGCAAATTAATTTATCGATGCAGTTGATTTTAGATTTGAAAAGATGTAAACAATTCGAGCAAATTCTAATTCTTCGAAGCACACTGGTGCGAAAACTAATTTGTGACCTATGTCTAGTTTGGAGAACCACTATTCTCCAACTCCTCCATTAGCCACCAATCAGTCATAACCTTTTTGCCAGAGCCAAAGGCACTGAGACCTTCATATGCT
Organism: Syzygium oleosum; assembly: GCF_021117445.2. Classification (NCBI taxonomy): domain Eukaryota; kingdom Viridiplantae; phylum Streptophyta; class Magnoliopsida; order Myrtales; family Myrtaceae; genus Syzygium; species Syzygium oleosum. Next base: position 12,060,556 of record NW_026607487.1, read on the forward strand.
AGAATAGAAGCTACCATAAACTTTTCAGTTTTTAGTTTCTTTTTCTTTTCCAAGTTTTACTGTATTCTGCATGCGTTGTTGAGTGACGTCTAGGACAGAAATCGTTTGTGCAAATGCATAGCCAACGCATATGAGCAGACTGACTGGTTAATGTGGTTCCTGGAACTCTAAAATGTGTAAAATAGTCATGGGTCTTGTTCCTTTTCTTCAGGTAATAACTCCCCGACAAATGAGACAATAAAGTATGTCCCTGAAGACAGGTTGAGCCTATGGAGCATATCGGACAACACATTAGACATTTGTTGCAACTTTTTCCAATGGATTTTCTGTGCATCTGTGCTTAGTACAGATTATTTACTGAGAGATTAAGGTGATTTTGGAAATAGCAGTAAATCTAATGTCCTGGTCATATAGGATGTCACTGGCATGCAATCTTAAGTCGTAGCTCTCATGCAGAAGAAAAGAAAAGCAGCAAAATGCACATTATAGCTTTCGACTCTATTCTGTTCTGCTTAAACCTTTTCTGTTATAGCAAACAGTACAATACGCCGAGCATTCTTTCCTGAGTGTAAACAATCCGTACGTCCGTCGGTCAATGGGTCATACTATTTAGGGAATGTATAGATGTACAAAAACTCACTACTTACTTTCTTTTCGTTGGTGTCATAAGCATCTATTGAGTTTTTATTTTGTTCAAAGTTTTTTGTCGGCTGTCTCAATACCTGATGTGCCGTGTTAGGAAATTTCTCCAGTTGTGATCCACAGAGATGGTCTGATCAACAGCTGGTTCATCACATTGGTGAGCATAGCTTTCCAGTATTTGCTGATCACTACGAAATTTCCAAGTCAAAGATTTTGTCTTCAAAGTCATGGAATTAGGTACACTTCCCTTGTCCTTCTATTCGACTAATCAACGCTAGACAATTAAAGAAAAGCAAAACTCATCACTGTTAGACAATTCAAGGTACGGATCAAATTGATCAAGAAATAAATGCGTGGCCTGATAACTGAACTCATAATCGGGATCACTTACTCTTTCCAGCCCCATGATTTAGTTCAATGCAATGACCAGGCTCATCCGTGAGATGCTTGAGAGACACATAATTTGGTTCCGCAATCCAAAAAATCGCCTAGGCTTTTTGAATCGGCGAACCAAGCCCTGTACGCTCTACAGCCTCTCTCTGTCACTGCACACGCCCATGCCCTTTTCTGTATCAGAAAAATGACTCAGCTTAATGCTCTCCCAATGCTGCTGGAGATTAGAGCGATGTGTAGTATTGGTTCCACGGTCCAAAGTCAGTTCTTATGATTCTTCAGAAGTTGAAACTCGAAAATTTGGCAGGTAACACTTGAGAAGTCTATTCACAGATTGCCTAGAATTTATTCTAGGCAGTCTGTGGAAATTGCTTCAGAATTGTTCTCCCAATTTCATGTTCTCTCTAATACAAAATGCAAGTTGATGAAATGCCCCCAAGGGCTTATTAGTGCACATACTTCCTTCTAGTCTCTCCATCTGCATGTGCCTTCATGTGATTAAGAACTCAGTGAGTATAATTGTGACATATTTGGATTTAACTTACTCGAGATATTGTTCACTTTGGCCATTCCTATACCAAGCTTTACGATTTTGTTCTTTGGCATACTGACATGCATTTTCCCAGGAGGTCACCTGTACTAGTAGTGCTCTAGCCTCAACATGCTTAATTTTGGAATTCCAGAACAAAACTTGTCGTTACGTTAAAAGACACTTCCGTGATTTAATTCTAGCTTTATATATCCCAAAATCGCTCTTTTCCTGTTTGGTTCACAATTGGGTTCATTCCTACTGCCTTCACCATCCTAGAAGCTTGCCAAGAGCCGTTTCTTATCCAGGTCCTCATGCCCTGGCGATCAGTCTTTGCCTTTGTCGGATGGGGTTGTTACATGCCCACTAGCTTCTGCGTGGTTCATTCCTGAACCATATACCAATTGGAGGGCGTCCCGCTCTAATATCATATTGTGACATCCACTTATATGCCAAAGACAAAATTGTAAGGCTTAGTATAGGACTGGCCAAAGTGGACAATACCTTAGTGAGTTAATCCAGGGATATCACTACAATTCTTTTCTAACCATTGCATACATTCTCAACCAACCTTTTTGAGAATGAAGAATAGCACGTGCAACTTCAGAGAGGTTGTTTTTTGGTTTCGCATCTCTTCTATGTACATATGTGTGCCTTGCTCATAGGAATTGAACGTCAGACTTGGTACTCTCCGACATTACCCTCCACTCCTTTTACTAGTAAGGTCGAATGCCTATTGGTAGCTTCAGGGAGGTTGAATGAATGGAGTTCCAGGCACAATTGTTCATATATGATGCTAAATGAATGCAGTTGCAAATTGCCATTATCATAGGCAAGGCCATTTCAGAAAATGTCTACGATCATTTGATAATTGAAAGGCGCTATGCCGATGGATGTATTTGCCAAACACAATCCGTGATCAAGATGTCATGTAGTTCTTGGACCCTAGATATAAAAAGAAAGTTAGCCAATGGAACTTGTTGTGGACACTTTTTCATCTCGTTCCTCCCAACTGAAATCCTAAATCAACAGTCGTGAATAGGCGCTTCCTTCCCATTAAAGTGAATATGTCCGGTGGTTTAAAGTAGTATATTTTTAATTCCCCTTCATTTACTTCTACGTTTAAATGGAAACATTGGCATGGATGTGGCAAAGCATCTCCCTCCATTTATGAAATTACCAAACTGAAATAGATGATGTCATACCCTGAATCCATCAAGAATGGGGAATGATATGACCGTCCTTCTAGCCAAAAGGCATAACCTCAAATGCAAACCAACAACTTATCAAAATATATATCTTCGCACATATATATGTATATGCATGTAAATATGATAAATCAGCAAGTTGGTTACAACATTAGAGTTTTCATAATCCATAAAAAGGAATATGTACATCTCCAATTAACAGCTAAACCTAACAAACTCATATTAGTCATATACAGCTTAGAAATAAACAACTAACTAAGCTCAGATCCAAAACTTTCTCTAATAAAAAGCCTTGGCCGTAACACGAACGTTCACATTCTATTTGCCGCTAATTGAGGAACCTGAAAACATTTAAGACGAATGGTATGAGCAACCGCAGTTTAGTGAGTAAAACATCTCTTCTAAATAGATCAATCATCCACTATGCAAATATAAAGCAATATACATATCAAATCAATATGAGTTGTTTCATTTCAATAAAGCTTTATTCATAATAAAAATGCTTTTTTAACCACCATCACAATTCAAACCTCAATGGTATACTCTATTGATCAATCTCTATCAATCACGCGTGAATGGTCTATTTCATTGACCAATCTATTGCTCAATATCCAATTATGGTCACGACATAAGACCTGGTGATAAGGTGACCAAGATTCCCCTCGGTAAGGTCTCCACTTATTATTAGCCAGTTGTTTGGCCTGGAAGGATATTCTAAAACTAGTATACATGCCCGTAAACCCCTAACCGGTTTCACAGTGATAATGATCATCATACCATCATTCTCTAATATTAGAAATGAAATCTGGGATGATATCATAAACCAGGATACGTTTTATAAACCAAAACATATAACATTTCGTAACTCAGCTCATCTGCCACAAATGCTTTTCGTAAAACATTTCTCAAATTATTTCAGAATTCATTTCATAAACTAGATTCGCAAATCATTGCACAAATACTAAAAATGTAGTAAATGCTCGATTAAGACTTTTAAGCAACAAAAATACCATTTTTATAACTAATACTATGTCTCATCCATATTGCTTTTCAAATTTGAGTTTACAAATTCGAAAAAGAAATAGCGCCACTCACTTTGGAAATCCTAAAACCAAACTACAAATGTTATTTGAACCATCAAATTCGTAATCTTATCAAATAAGCTAGATACAACATCAAAATCGAGTAAAAGCTACCTCAAATACAAATTGGCCAAATTAAGCTTAATCTCTAACAAAATGACTCCCATGTGTCAACAAGTCGCTTGCCAAAAGCAGATATTCGAAGCTATCTACAGCGTGGAGCTCATGCGCAAACTTTAAAATTTCGCTTCGACTAAAACTTCGCTTTGACAAACTTCACTTCAAATCAACTCTCGTCAAACCTAATGGCTCTACAATGCCTTAATATATGATTTCCATTTCATTCCACAACTTAATAATTTCAAAATCGGACATCACAGTTTAAATTTTACATAAGTTTGAATTTATGCCTGATTCCGAAAACTACTCTAACGAATGACTTAAATCCTTATCGAGCGTTACAAAACAAAAAAAATTTGGCTTGTCAATGTCCCGATAGCGTGTATTCCTTTTCCTTTTCTTTCTATCCTTCTTCTTTCTTTCCCTTTCGTGTTCGTGCGTGCCCACTTTTCCTTTATAATTGATAGCTGAACGTTTCTTCTCTCCTTTCTTTTTTTTTCTTTTGGTCCCACCACTTTTTGACTTTGTCAAAGTCCACAAACTAATTATGACATATCTCCGTGTTGACTGCTTCCCCTTCTTTCCTTCCGACCCCATCCAAGCACAGAAATAGCGTAGGCCATGTAGGTCTCGGCAATTGATCGATTTTTCCATCACGTTAAACTATTGGATTTCCGTTTGCCATGTTAGACTTCTGCTAAAACATAAGAAGCTGAATGTATATATCTCTTCTTGTCTTGAGTGGCCCGAAATTTGCCACTAACCCATATGTCGAAGTCTCCTTCGAAGTTGCATTAATTCTTCCAAGTTGTATGAATAATTATCTCGGGATTTGTTACGAGGAAAAATATCTGTAATTCATGCTTTCAATGTAAATCGTTCTCTCCATTTTTCAGTATCTAGCTTTGTGCGTATGTCGTGGAAATTTGCACAAAGTCTAGGCCTTACTATTCGGCGCGTCCCCGCCCTAAGATTCTTGGGGTAAACAGGGAGTTGTTTGCCCTTGTCATCATCTGATTGTGGTGGGACAGGACATTGCTGTGGTCGGGTGAAATTAGTCAGGTGCTTTAAGAAATATTGGTTTATAATTCAACATGACGAAGGAATCACGGAATTCCGTTTAGTAGGACATTGGTCAAGAACCACGCGCATATTGGTCAGGGATGTGTGGGGAAAAGTGCTGAATAAATCCTAAACCTTTTGGGACGGTGCCAATTTAGTCATAAACCTATTTTTGGTGTCAATTGAGTCATAAACCTTTTGATATAGTGTCAATTCAGTCCTTTTGGCCGGATTTTGCTGACGTGGACGTCGGCCGGCGCTGACGTGGACAAAATTTAATAATATTTTTTTGATTTTTTTTGAATTTTTTTTTCTTCTCCCTCTTCCTTCAGCCGATCGTCGGAGCGGCGACCGGCCGGAGGCCAGAAGCCGGCGAGGTCGACCTCGTCGGCCTCGGGCAAGCCTCGCCATGGCTGGGCGAGGTTGGACCTCGCCAGATCCGGTGAGGTCGAGCCTCGCCCAGCCATGGCGAGGCTGGACCTCGCCAGATCCGGCGAGGTCGGGCCTCCCACTGCGGCGAGGCCGGGCTAGCCTCGGCCGGGCGGCCGGGCGAGGCCCGACCTCGTCGGATCTGGCAAGGTCGACCCTCGCTAGCCCGGCGCGAGGCTCGACCTCGCTGGATTTGGCGAGGTCCGACCTCGCCGGATTTGGCGAGGTCCAACCTCGCCCAGCCGCCGGCGAGGCTCGACCTCGCCAGATCCGGCGAGGTCGAGCCTCGCCCAGCCATGGCGAGGCTCGCCTTCGCCGTCGCCGGCAAGGGCGAGGCTCGCCAGTGGCCGGCGAGGCTCGCCCGAGGCCGGCGAGGTCGACCTCGCCGGCCTCTGAAGGAAGAGGGAGAAGAAAAAAAAATTCAAAAAAATATTACAATATTATTAAATTTTGTCCACGTCAGCGCCGGTGACTGGTCGCCGGCCAGCCGCCGTCCACGTCAGCAAAATCCGGCCAAAAGGATTGAATTGGCACTATATCAAAAGGTTTGAGACTCAATTAGCACAAAAAATAGGTTTAGGACTAAATTGGCACCACCCTAAAAGGTTTAGAACTTATTCAGCACTTTTCTCGGGATGTGTGCATGGTGCAAGATTTTCAATCTTAAATCACGACCTTTATGCTTAAATTCCATACAAATCCTAATGAGACGACCAAAAGAACATGAGAAGTCTTCTTTTGGTTGCCATCCAAGAGCTCCGGTCTTTACTCTCTTGACTAAAAGAAGATGGAAAAGCCTTCAATGGAGTCTGCTTAAATGCCCCAACCGATAATGCAACACAGTGGGTGGTTGCATCAAAGACTTCGTTGACCTCAAAACTCCATAGCCACAACCTTCTTCCTCTCTTCTGGCTAAGTTCAAATCCATTCTTGAATTGGATACTTCTCGTGTTTGATAACTAAATGAATCCTCCACCACCGTTTCCTCTTTCGACTCATCATATGCTCTATCTCTGGCTCTTTCTATTCCCCGTTCTTTCTGTAGCTCAAACTAACATAACAGTTGGATCTTCTCTAACTGCCGCAAATGGCAACTCTACCTGGCTTTCTCCTTCTGGAGACTTCGCTTTCGGCTTTCGATCATTATCCAACGACAACAACGGTAAGGATGAGCGACTCTTCTTGCTTTCCATTTGGTACAACAAGATACCTTCGAAAACAGTTGTCTGGTTTGCGAATGGTGACCGTCCTGCACCTGAAAATTCAAAACTAGAACTCACTTCCAACCTTGGCCTCGTCCTCACTGATCCTCAAGGCGAGGAATTGTGGAAATCGGAGAACATTCTCGGTAGTGTTTCACGCGCTGTTGTCAATGACACGGGCAATTTTGTGATTCTCGATTCAAAATTGGAGAAACTATGGGAGAGCTTCGAAGACCCTTGCGACATATTGCTCCCTTCGCAGACGCTGGGGAAGAATAAACTCCTTTCCTCTCGTCGATCAGAGGAGAGCTTCTCCAGAGGGAAATTCCAGCTTCGGATGCTCGACAGCGGAGACCTCGTGCTCAACACGATAAATCTGCCTTCCAATTATGCTAACGAAGCGTACTCCATCACCAAAACTACCGGCAATTCGAACGGATCGGCCTCGTCAGGGAAAGAACTCGTGTTCAGCGACTCGGGATCTCTGTTTGTTTCGAAGGAAGATGGCGGGGAAGTTTACCTCTCACAGGCAAAGGTGCCTTCGGCGTCGGATTTTTATCACCGAGTGACGTTGAACTTCGATGGGGTTTTGACACAGTACGTGCACCCCAGGAACTCTAGTACTAACGGAAGCTGGAGCATCCTCTGGACCCAACCCGAAAACATATGCTCCGCCGTTATTTCTGAATACGGCATCGGAGTTTGCGGGTACAACAGCATTTGCACTCTAGGAGAAAATAACAGGCCGCACTGTGGGTGCCCCGACCGATACACCTTGCTCGATCCCAGTGATGAGCACAGTAGTTGTGTGCCGAACTTCACTTTGAGTTCTTGTGGGGAAGATGAGGAGAAGCGGAACCTTGGTTCGGCCGAGGACATCTACACTTTCGTGGAGCTTAAGAATACGGGTTGGCCCCCGTCCGATTACGCGCGGTTGGGGCCTTTCTCCGAGGATCAATGCCGGAACTCGTGCTTGCACGACTGCATGTGCGCAGTGGCTGTTTACGCAGACGGCGTGGAATGCCATAAGAAGAGGCTCCCACTCTCCAATGGGAGAGTCGATCCCAAGTTTAACTGGAAGGCCATGATCAAAGTCCCGAAAAGCGACCTCCCTCTACCTCCCCCGAGCGATTCCCAATTTCCAATCCTGAAGGCGAAAGAGAAAAATCCCAGGACTTTGATTTTGGCAGGATCATTGCTCTTGGGAACCTCTGTTTTTGTCAACATCCTATTCATTGGTGCGAGCACTCTGGGGTTTTGCGTCATCTACCGCAAGAAGCTTGAGAAAATGAACCCTAGAGAGAATCTGGTGGAAACGAATTTGCGGTGTTTCACTTACCAGGAGCTCTTCAGAGCCACGGATGGCTTCAAGGAAGAGCTAGGGAGGGGAGCCTTCGGGATTGTTTATAAAGGGTTTATTCCTAGTGATGTAGCAGTTTCTGTGAAGAAGCTGACTAGTGTAATTCAGGACAAGGAGAAGGAATTCAGAACCGAAGTGAATGTGATCGGTCAGACCCATCACAAGAATCTGGTCAGGTTACTCGGTTTCTGTGATGAAGGGGAAGAGAGGTTGCTGGTTTACGAGTTCTTGAGCAATGGCACGCTGTCGAGCCTTCTCTTTACAAGTGAATCCAGACCCAGATGGAACCAAAGATGCCAAATCGCTTCAGCAATTGCCAGAGGACTACTCTACTTGCATGAAGAATGCACTGTGCAGATCATCCACTGCGACATCAAGCCACAAAACATCCTCCTTGATGACTACTACAACCCGAGGATCTCCGATTTTGGATTGGCCAAGCTCCTGAAGATGGACCAGAGCTATACTCACACAAATATCAGAGGAACAAGAGGGTATGTTGCTCCTGAATGGTTCAGGAACTGGCCGATCACCATGAAAGTAGATGTTTATAGCTACGGGGTGTTGCTTCTGGAGATAATATGTTGTAGGAGTTGTTTGGGGGGCGAAATGGGTGGAGAAAGAGAGACAGAGCTCTTGACTGATTGGGCTTACGATTGCTTTATGGATGGAAAATTGGATGCTCTCGTGGAAGGCGACATTGAAGCTTTGAGTGAGAGGGAGAAGCTGAAGAATTTGGCGATGGTTGCATTTTGGTGCATACAAGAGGACCCATCATTGAGGCCAACTATGAAGAAGGTGACTCAGATGCTGGAAGGAGCAGTGGAAGTGCCGGTCCCTCCATGTCCATTCGCTTTTAATAACTGCACCACCATCATTTCTCAATGAGAGCTGAGCTCTAAACTATGAACTGTAATCTGCTTGTGCTGTGGTGAGCATACTATACTCCACCACTTGTTTTGCAGCTTGAAGTGTTGCATTTTGTCTTCTGTGCAGTGTTTTGACTCTAAAACGTGCAGCATAGCGATGCAAGTTCTTTTTCATATGACTATTGTAAATCTCATGTCTTGAATAGATTATCTACACTTGTTGAATCTAATAATGATTGAGATGTGGGACTTCCAGTGTTGAACATTGTTATTCTGTGTCCCGCTAGACGTTGTCCTCTATTTTGGAGTATTTAGTGAAGTTTATAATGTTATCTATGGATCCATGGTGCACGATGTCATGGAGTGGAGACCTCTCGAGTCATGGTCAGGGCTGCCGGCCCTAGCTCAAGGACCTGTTCTCTGCTTTCGGCTGGTGTACCAGCCGACTCAAGTGCGTAACATGTCTATGCCTAGGAGCACACGCCAGTTGGTTCATGAGTTCATTTGTAAGCAAGCAGAGATTCAGGTATAAAAATCTACTCATTTTAAACAACAGTAGTACGAGTTCCTGATGGCACTTCTGCAGAAGGCAGCCTTACTAACATTCTCGAGATGGCACTATGCCTAAAATGCGGAAAAGAAAAACAAGATCCAAGCTGCCACGGACGACTCGTTGCAGACTTGGATGAGCCCAAAATTGGTCAATGACATGGACCGAAAGGAAAAATTTAAATAATTATGAGTAAAAACAAAAGGAAGGACTGGGAGTGATCGAGTTATAATATTGTTTGGATGCTAGCGAGGGAAAAGAAAGGAAAAAAAATGCATAATGAACGTAATATCCTTTATGGATTTCTAGTAGATGTAAGATAAAAGAAAAAGTGAGCAGAAATAAAAAAAATTATTTTATTTATACACAAATCCCTCCAAATCCCTCCTAAATTAACCAGACCATTTCTTTTTAATCTCTCCTAATTCCTCTCAATCCTTGTCAGCCGTTTGTTTCTTTCCATCCAAACATGATTGTAATTTTAGAACCATTTCCCTTCCCACATAATCCCTCCTGATCTCGTGGTGTTAGAGCATATTTTAAAGACCAAAGGACCACACATGGGACATAGGTGCAAAGTCATAAAACAGTTTCACCTGTTCCCTCCTTTCTTGCTTCACTTAGCAAGATAATTACAGCTTAGTTGAGCATACTAACGTTCACATGTAGCCTTAAGCGTGGTCCAAAACAACACATAAAAGGCAAAGTGACATGGTTTTGATCACTTGATGGGAGTTGAAAGGAAATGCCAAGTGCATTTGAGGTTATAATATAGGGTGGTTTTTTTTTTTTTTGGTTGGAAACATATAGGGTGGTTATACTGCACACATATACACGGCAAAACAGAACATTGCTCAAGATTCATCTTGAGCAATGGAAAGAAACGATCGTAAACCAAATTTATCATCACTATCACGAATAAAAACAAATTAACAAGAGTGATCACTTACCCAGGAAAATTGTCCAAAAAGTCATAAACTTATTGCACTTTTGTCAATTAAGTCCTAAGCATTTTCATATTTTACCAATTGAATTCATGCGGCCAATCTTGGTAGGAAATCGCTGAGGTAGACACCGAACATCGTACATGGCACCGCCAATGCTGACGTGGATAATTTTTAATAATATTTTATTATATTTTCGATTTTTAAATTAATTTTCTATAATTTCTTTTTATTTTATTATTTTTCAATTTTTTTTTGTTTTTATAATTTTAAAAAAATACTTGTAAGTTAAAATATGTGATAACCAACAATTGACAATAACATTACCTTATTTATGTTGGTCGCTCATAAATGTCTAACCTCCCCCATTAGTGATCTCAACGTCCAACATTACATTCTTCAGGGACTAGGACCAAGTATCCTTGTTTTCGACCTTGATAATAGCCCAAGCCATTAGAAACATTTAGTTATTGGTATCTCTACCAATGATAGCCAACAACTCCATAAACCCTTCAAAAACATCAATCCAACCCTATCACTAATAATAGCCCAAGCTATTAGGAACATCTAGTTATTGGCATCTCTCCTAATGGCAGACAATAATTCTTTCTTGCATAAACCATTCAAAAACATAAATCCAACCCTATAACTCTTTTACAACTAGCCAAAAATTCCTGCTTGCACACATAAAGTAAACATAAATCCTATCAAATTTAGTCCCACGGCCAGGCAACGGCATCTTCACAACATCTACATAGACTCTATTAGATAGGTTTTGAAGCCCACACTTGCTAGCATAATCTCAAATCTGAGCATGTTTTTCCTTGTACCTAACCATAAGTGTCACGCCCCGTCACTAAATCATGAACGGTGCTTTATGACCGAACACGATCAGGACGAGTCCGTGACTCGCGGAAATGTATTAGTTCGTCCCGTTTATTTTAAGCAATTAAATGCGCACGCGAAAGCAAATAAACAGTAAACGAGACAAACGGGAGTGAGATAAGCAAACAACGCACGTTATATTTACATGATTCGTGCTTATTTCATCGAGCCATTCTCTACGGGCCCTTACCACGCATATATTTTACATGCCCATTCCAAGGGCGATTCCGACACAAGCCACTATCGAACAAATAAAACTTGGCTTGGGTTCCTAGCTTCGTTATAGCTTCTCGTTCCTCTCGCTTCTCCAGCGGGAGGCAAAACTCGGCTTGGGTGATCTTATCCCATCTACTTCATCTTCTCGCTTCTAACTCCATCCACATCTCCTCCCCGCTTCCCGTCCGCTTGGCCATCTCATGCTCCACCCTCGGTTTGCCCCGGAGCTGACCCGCCCGGCCCACCGAATGGCCTGTTGGACCCGCCAAGGGGTCCAACCCATTCCCCGTGTACTAGGCGATACCACACCTCATACGGGTGAGGGACTAACTCTTCACGGCCTTCGTTGACCATCACATATGTTGTGATATGACGGTACGCATGAGCCTCCCGAGCATCGATTACAGTGAGGAGTTCGGCTCGCATTTCCACAGGATTTTCGAACTGGGTTGGAGGAGATGCCATATCACGGACTTGAAAAGAGAAAAAACAACGGGAGTGAGTCGGGGAGACTCAATAAGTAAACCTACTAATATCAAGCGAGGACGAAGGGATCATCGTTAACATAAGTCGGCTATTACCACACCCGCATCAATGGCAAATCAATAGCAAAGTTCATACAAGAGAACACCGTGCATAGCTATAACGTGTGCACTTTACCAGCCAAATCTCGATTCTAGCTCAAGACAAACATCAAACATGAAACATGGTCAAATCAAGGAATTGAACCAATTACGACCAACCAAACGACCGAGAAACGGTCCAAGCAAACCATGTCACAACGCATCACAACTTCCTTTCCCGATATTAGGAAGTTTACTTACACAACGGAATAAAACAAGACCTAAGTTGGAATGAGCCGCTCTTTTTACTCAGTGCGCCATATATATTCCATGAACCAACACTTTGCTCTCACAAATTCCTTGGTATTTTTAATCAATTCAACACTCCTTTGTTCAGCAATTGAGTACTTGACAATAGCTTCTTTGAACTGTTTGGCATCATCAAATTTCATACCAAGAAATAAAACATGACATGCAATAGTCGGATCATAGCAAAGATACTTACTCATCCTTTTACGCATAGCTAATTCGCTATCTTCACTCATTTTCTGAACTATGACTCTCATCATCATTGCCACTTTCTTCATATTCGGTTTCATTATCATTAGCTAGAGCTCCTTCATCCGTATTTACTAGTTGAGATTCAAGCAATTTTCCAAATGCTACAAATTTTTTCTCTGAAATTCCTTTTGCTTTTGCCTTAACTAAGCAAGTTCCTCATTATCATCAGCACTTGGGTAGTTTACATTTGACAAAGCTTCATCCTCTAATTCAGTGGATAGAGCAACTTCCCAATTTAATCCAGTAAATTATTCATCACCTATATCTTCACCAGAAACTCTGGGACATGTCCCAATTTGCTGAGCTCTCTCTAACACACTCGCCATATCTCTTGCCTCCCTCTCCATCCTCTCGTATTCTCTTTCGTCTAAAATACATCAATCCCCAACCTGAGTACTCCGTTCAATACCATATCCTATTTTTCCTACTTGAGTACTTTCATCATCTTCATCATCATTGTAATACTCAACATATACTTTAGTTTCATCACCATGAAGATAATAGTAATGATATCCTTAATACTATTATTATCATTGAAATAGCTCAAACGATCCTTCAAGCTCTACCAAGGTACACAGTAATGAATTTTTTTTTTCTATTTTGCATTGTAATTTTTCCATTATATTCCTCACAAATCAATATATAATGGTTTCCTTACATAGATAAATTAGTACCTTCATTTCTACCAACATATTCCCACTCATTGGTGCCAATACCATATTCCCCATCATAGAAAACAATGATGCCTATAGTACTGCCCCCCATGCCGACGCTGCACCTAAGAAAAAAAAAAGCTTTTGGGACCACAATGCAAACAGGACAACAACTTCACATAAAGGTTTCGACAATCACACCTAATTGATAAAACAAATTATGGACCACACAATGGAAACTTTACTGTTGCGCGATTCCTCCTCTAACACTGTTGTCCCCACGGCTACACAAAAAATCGTAATTTGTCCCTCCTAGCCCAAATTTTTGCCTCCGAGTCCTAATTTTCTTAGCCAATTGAGCTAGTGAGAGAAGATGACAAACTTGACTAAGTGAGAGCAACAGAGATAGCACACAAGCGACGATAACCGAGTGAGCGACGACGATGATGAGTAAATGATGAGGAGTTGTTTCTTAGAATTGCTTGAACGACAGTGACCCTGAGCCCTATTTTGTTCCTTTCTGTGCGACATCATTTTACTTCACCGAGCCACATAAGATTGTGTAAAATCGTTTAATTTGTCCACATGGACTGATTTTAAAAAAAAAATGCCACATCATATTAAACTTTTAATTATATATGCCACATGCTTATTTTGGTCGGAATTTCTCGTCGGAGGCACTTACATGATTATTTTTTCTCCGATTTGACATTTAAGTGATCCAATGAAAACTTTTGCCACAAATGCGAATGCTGTACACAACTCTTAATACTTCTAGTGTTCTTCTATCCATAAAAATCTACGCCCATCTCATATTCCCAATTGGTGGGCGAACAATCCACCACTTGGTGAATTCTGCTCTACAATTATAGGAAAATGTGACATTGAATGATAAAAAAGTAACGCTGCTAAGAACACTTGTCTACCACATGGTTACTTTTCTGAGACCATAAGTTTCAAATTATGAATATCTAAAGGATCAATAAGCCACACTTTCACGATTAGTGTTCATTGTGGAAATCAGAATTAAACAAACTTTTGTCTTTTTGTTCAACACGAGATTTCTATTGTCGTTAAGCTCATTTTAAGTCACTTGCATTTCTTTTCACTTGAGTTGGCCCACATGAGCAGACTTTACTTCTAAAAGAAGAGAGCATTGCCCCACCTATGTTTCACCAAATAAATAAAATGACATTAAAAATAGTGATATTTCACTTTCGCTAGTTTTGACTACCACTAATCCTACAACTCTCAAGTCATTTCACAAAGTTGAACTAGAGTCAAGCTCAACAGGATTTTCTTTCCCCATTGAGACTGTCAAGCCTCTTTTCTTGGCTATGATTTCGCTAGATAATAGACGGAGAGTGAGATTCTTGTTAATAATTGACTAAATCATGACTGAATCTTTCAGTGTCTCAACAAATCCCATCATTGATTAATTTTTTTGTTGTTGGACTATTATTGATTAATTGAAATGACATTTTAATCATCGGTTAAAATTTATCGAGATACCAAATTCAGCATCATACGGGCTAGAGGAACCTTTAGCCTTTAAGACTATTTGGAGGGAGGGAGAGAGAGCGCCTTTTAGTTGTGGAAAAAATGAGACATGCTGTAATGTGTCAACTTTTCTAATGGAGGGCCTAGTCAGAATTGGTTGGTCCGGCTTATTGTTCGGAGTTCTTCTTAATTTTTTTCTGAAATACATATAAGTGACATGTCTCGTTCATGTGAGCCAAAAGCCCAAATGATCATGCAAAATTCACGAAACGTAAGACCACGGATGACCAAATCATTAGTCACCAAAGCACCATGAAAAGAAGTACAGGATCAATAAATGGATAATCTACAATCTAAATTGGTCAAACAAAAATTTGTCAGAATCTAGTGTCGAACTTAATGTTGAAAAATCTACTAAGGAACATTAGTTAACTAATATAGTTGCATAGACAAATTGGTTTAACATATATTTTTAGAGCTATAAGCTACCTATAATTAAGAGTCCGTTTGACAAAAAATTAATTGATCTATGGAAAAATGTTTTCCATGGATTGAAAACCACAAGTTTAGATTGAAAAAACCGTCCCCTTCTGCTAAGAAAAAAATAAAATAAATGAAAACTAACCATTTTTCTTAAAAATGATTTTCATAAAAAATATTATACTTCATCATGAAATTTTTTGAAAAACAAATGCACCTTAAGGTTAGTTGCTCAAAGGGAGCTCCCTCCCTCCCTCTCTCTCTCTCTCGCCTTCCCTCTCCCTCGCTCTCTTGCCCTCTCCCTCTCCCTCCGGACGCTTTAACCACAACCACCTGAAACAGAACATAATGACCGTTATAGAACAGGAAATTATAGAAATTCGGACAAAAAAATCAAATAACCATCTCACATTCAGTGTTACTAGGTCGAACCATGTCAAAGCGAGTAGCTTGGGCTCGACTTGATGGTTACTTGAGATAGATTTATATGGTTTCAAGTCGAGCTCAACCTCGAGCTACTTAAGTATTTTAAGGTTAGTTGCTCAAAGGGAGCTCCCTCTCACTCTCTCGCCCTCTCCCTCTCCCTCCGGACACTTTAACCACAACCACCTGAAACAGAACATATTAACCGTTACAAAACAAGACATTCTAGAATTCTGACAAAAAAATAAATCAAATAACCATCTCACATTCAGTGTTACAGGGGTGAACCATGTCAAAGCAAGTAGCTTGGGCTCGCCTTGATGATTACTCGAGATCGACTTGTAGGGTTTCAAGTCGAGCTCAAACTCGAGCTACTTGAGTATTTAATCGTGTCAAGTTGAAGCATGCCAATACTCACAGCTCGACCAAGCTCGTGAGTTTAATCAAGCTTACAAGCACAGATCACATACCAAGGTAGTCAACTTTGTTAAGGTCAAGCTTGAGAGTATAGATTGTAATCTAGTTTAAGCTCGATTATCTCAATCTTTCTATTTAAGTCGAGTTCGGGCTGAAATTCTAACATACTCAGGCTCGATTATCTCAATCTTTCTATCAGTTCTCAACTCGATTACACCCCCAAGTGGAACAATACAGCTGGTTCCAACTGGACACTAATAACCTCGCCCGGCAAAACTCACTAAAGTCGCAAAGGACTACAAACAGAGACTTACGCACAAAAGTGGTAAACATGATTGCAACAGTAATCACAAGATAATATAGCCAACTAATAGCAAATGTTCGATCTCTAATTTTCTTTCCTCACATAATTGCTCTTGATTCCATTTTATATAGATTCCTTCTTGTTATATTGAGACAAAGCAAGATCAAGCGGGAACAACAGAGGGTAAACTAAATGGAAAAACAAATATGTTTATAACGCCTGCCCCCTTAATGAAGTTCCTCACTAATTTGCAAAACATTAACAACAAAATTTTTTAAGGGAACCTCTGACTCTATACCAGCACAGTAACTAATGTTTTATAATATCAATACTCCGACGATCATTCTTCTTGATATTTTTATGATATCATGATATTATAGAATGCACCATAATATTGTGTTATCATAGAGTGCAATCAACAAAATCCTAAAACAAAAATCCATTCCAATAATTTAAGGTTTTAGGTATTCCCGTTTCCCTGCCCAGTATTACCCAATGCGTTTTTTTCCCTTTACTCCATTATTTTGCACCCACCGATAAAATGTGCAAACTCTGCCACTGCACTAGGATCAACCAAAAATTTATTATGCTCATCTAGTCACCTCAAATGAGTTACATCCATGAAATCGCTATAGATCAATCTCAAATACTCACCCAAAAATAATAGATATCATTCCAACGTCAAGCTCAAAATAATCACCTAAGGTTATATATATAAATCATTCCTATATCAACTCACTTGCAAAAGTTACAGAAATCAATACTCCAACAATCATTCTACTCCATATATCTCTCAAACATGAAACATGAGTATATTCACCACAAGGGAACCAATGACTCAATATCAAAACTTAAGAAAGAAGGGCACAAGCGTCAACCCTCAAAATTATTCTACTCTATATTTCTTTCTAGAATCAGGACACTTAGCATATATTCACTTCAAATGAATTCCATCGTTGAAATTCGCCAAACATCCATCTCAAACAATCGCCCAAAATTCAAAAAATCATTCCAACATCAACATCAAATAATCACCCACAACTACAGAAACCATTTTGCAATCAACTCACCTTCAGAAGTTTTACAAATAAGTACTGCCAACAAACATCTACTCTACATTTCTCTCAAACATCAGTATATCACGTCTGCCCCCTTAAATGTTGTCCACCAATTTGCAGAACATCAACCTCAGAATTTCTTAAGGGAACCTATGACTCAATACCAAACTTAAGAAATAGCCCCAAAATTATTCTGTGCTATATTTTGTTCTGAAATATGCTAAAGACAGAAAAGTAGCCAACCAGTTTAAGTGAAAATGACAGAGGTCTATTGACTTAAAAATGCAAGGAACCACATGATTTAAAATATGGTGTCATCCAAAAATAATTTAATATAATTGTTTGACATTTTTGTAAAAAAAAGTCAAAAGTGGTTTTGTCCTTCCTGCAAGTGTTCATACAATTTACAAAGAACATATTGGTCGTGACAGAAAAAAAGCTCTCCTGATGATAATAAAAAGATTTGCAATTCTCATTTGGCATTTGGCTGGCATATTTCTTTAATTGACAAACTTGTGTTCAGTAAAAGATCTCTTGCAAGTTGAAAGAAAATTTCACAATCGAAATATGTCAATCATCAATTTGAAATAATCACCCAAAATGATAATAATCATTATATAATCAACACACCTAGAAAAAAGATATTAAAATCACTTGCTCTAGAAATTGTTTGGTTCTATGTATTCTTTTTTTTTTTTACGCACCCCTCAAATGAATATTCATTCTCAAAAATTTGCCATTCATCATCCTCAATAATTATGGAAAATCATATGGATCGTATCATTTATCCTTCTAGTTTTCTTGCCAAAATAAGCAAAACTTTGAACAGAACCAAAGCATTTTCGAATAGCCACTGCGTTACCATAACTTAGAGCTGTTAAACCACTGAAAGACCTCATTCCTTTCACTTTTCTTCTTCCAAACCTCATACACAATCACGTTGAAGACCATAATACCTACATCCCACAGCTTTTCTCAACCCTAAAGTGGCGTTTCAATCAATAGGCATCTCATTCCAAAGCTAAACATTTTAATATTATAGTGTCTACTCACCGCAAATGACTTCGTCAGAATTATAAAATTCATCCGAAGTCAATTTCCAACCAATAATCACCCAATCCAAAATATCATTCCGCCGTTGACCTCAAATAATAAAAAAAAATTATGCAAATCATTCTGCGACCGACTAACAAGATCAAGACAGCCACTGAATCTTGTATTTATACAAAGACCCAGCAGATGTGAAAAGGAAAATGAATGGAGTAGTAATCGCAAGATAATCTAGCAACGAATGACAAATTTTCAAAGATTTTTTTCTCGACATACCTATCAATTCAAATGTATATAGATCCACATTTTCCTAACAGTACGACAAAGCAAGGTCAGGAAAAAAAACCAATAATAAGAAGTACAGAGAGTATTAGGGCTTTCTAATGTCATAATAATAGGTCAACAGCATATTTCCCCCAGATATCAATCGAATTCCGTCCTTGTCCACCATCCTTCACTCACCACCAGTTGTGTCGTACTCTATTTTCAGTGATCTCATTACAATCAATCTTATCAGTCAGACATCAGAAACCATTTTCCAGACCACCGCATGGAGACCTCATTTGCAACTCTCCAATCTAAACACCATCAGTGGACATGAATCCTTCTACATGTTACTAGACCCCACTATTGCTTTGTCCTTAAATTTTGCCAAAACAATCAAACCAAAGATAAGCCTGAGGTTAGCAGCCTTGGTTGTGCAAATAAGTGTGCAATAGGACAGACCCCATGTTGCCAATTCCAGCAAGATCAACTTCCTCTTCCCCAAATGAACCATCTAATGGTCAATCCAAATTCAGACATTCTCCTCCTTTAGTAAGCCCCAAAACCACTTGATCATCTATAAAATTATAAGTGAGAGAAATTGACCATGTCAAATGCCAATTCGAAACACTGCTGACAATGCTTCCTCAACACCTATGTGGATCATCTTACTTTAGTTATCTTACTTATAAATAACTAAACTACCATCGCTATGAGATATTTGAAAACTTGCAGCTCATAAAGCAATCGAGGAATAAATTTGACAAACATGAGATATAATCATCATTATATGCATTATTTTCTTTAAAAGCATATTTAAATTCCCAATTTTGTTTCGAAATAATGGGGTCTTGTTAATATATAGAAAAATTGCAATCTGGTTACTCTTAGATAGAAAACTGAAAATCCAGAAGTTAATATATACAAAGGAAAAAACAAAAGTCTCAGGATTCTTTAAAACAGACAGAGATGTTACGGATCTCTCAAACAAAGAACTTTCAAAGAAGAAACAAATATACAAAAGGAAAAACCAAAGCTTTAAGTTATTTGGTTAAAAAGAGATATTCGAAAACTTCCTGCTCATAGACCCCTATTGAGAAATAGATTGGAAAAACTGGTGATAGAATCTAAAATAATATTCATGACGTTCTTAGAAAGCAAATTTAACCTCCCGATGTTTGAAAAAAGTAGGTCTTGCCATAAAATTTGCAACATTTGGATGCAACTTTAATGAAAATTTCGAATCCAGTCACTCAAAGACAGAAACTTAAAATCAAGCCATTAATATTTAGATAGAACAAAATGAAAGCCTCATAATTCTTTCAAATAGAGAGAGATATTGAGAAACCTCTTTAACAAAGAACTTTTAAAACAGAGATTAGTATACAAAAGGAGAAAACAAAACTTTATGTTCTTTGGCAAAAATAGAGAAATTTCCAAACTTATTGCTCATGAAGTTATTGAGAAATAGATTGGAAAGGCTGAGTGATGGAACCTATAATAATTTGCACAATGTTCTTTCAAAGCAAATTTAAATTCCCAATGTTCTTCGAAAACAGTAGGTCTTGCACAAAAAGGAGTAAGAATTTTCCTTACTCTGAAAGAAAACATTTGGAAAACACTGTGAAAGAAAACATTAAATCTGGTCACTCAAAGACAGAACACTTAAAATCAAGAATTTAATATTCAGAAAGACAAAACCAAAACCCCACAATTTTTAAAACATAGAGATATTAAAAAATCTCTTTAACAATGAATAATTAAAACAGAGATAAGTATACAAAAGGAAAAAACAAAAGGTTACGTTTTTTAGCAAAAGAGAGAGATTTGCAAACACTCATATAGCTATTGAGAAATAGATTGGAAAATCTCGTGAAAGAATCTAAAATGATTTGCATGACATTCTATACAAGAAAATTAAAACCGCGAATGTTGTTTAAAAATAGTAGGTGTTATACAAAGTAAAGTAAAGAGGAAAATGGCCATCATTTGCAACATTTGGAAACGACTTTGTAGGAGAATTTTAAATCCGGTTGCTCCTTCACAGAAAACTTAAAATCAAGAAGTTAATATTTAAAGAGGACAGAACAAAATCCTGCAATTCTTTAAAAAAGAAAGAGATAATAGGAAATCTCTTTAAAATTTTTATAACAGAGACAGAATACAAAAGGCGAGCACAAAAGTATTAAGTTTTTTGGGAAAAAAGCGATATTTACAAACTTAGTGGTCATAAAGCTATTAAGAAATAGACTAAAAACACTAAGAATAGAATCTAAAATAATTTGCATGACGTTCTTTAAAAACTAATTGAATCTTCCAATGTTGTATGAAAATAGTACGTCTTGCACAAAACAGAATAAAGAAGAAAATTGCCATCGTTTCCCCAACATTTGGAAAGACATTATAGAAAAATTTTAAATTTGGTTGCTCTTTGACAGAAAACTTATAATCAAGAAGTTGATATTAAGACAGAACAAAACCAAAATCTCACGATTGTTTAAAAAAGAGAGATATTACGAATCTCTTGAACAAAGAACTTTTTGGAAAGAGAGGTAAGTATACAAAAGGAGACGACAAAAGTTTATGTTTTTCTTTGGCAAAAAAGAAATATATGCAAGCTTACTGCTCATAAAGCTATAGAGAAATCGATTAGGAAAACTGGTGATGGAATCTAAAGTAATTTGCACAATTTATCTAAAAGCAAAATTAAACTCCCAATGTTGTTTCAAAATGGTAAGTCCCGTACAAAACAGAGTAAAAACGAAAATTGGCATCATTTTCAACATTTGGAGACGACTTCGAAAGAAATCTTAAATCCGGTTGCTCTTTGACTGAAAACTTAAAATCAAGTAATATGTAGAAACGACAAAGCAAAGGACTCTAACAAAAAACTTTTAAAACGAAGACATAAGTACACAAAAAGAGAACAAAAGTTTATGTTTTTAGTAAAAAATAGATACTTGAAAACCTTTTGCTCAATAAGTTATTGAGAAATAAATTTGAAAAACTTGGGACAGATTATAAAATAATTAGCATGACGCTCTTTAAAACAAAGTTTAAACTCCCGACGTTCTTTTAAAGTAAATTTAATCTCCCAATGTTATTTGAAAATAGGTCTTGTACAAAACAGAATAAGGAAGAAAATTGTCATAATTTGCAACACTTAGAAAAAACTTTAAGGAGAAACTTTAAATCCAGTTACTCTTTTTTGACAGAAAACTTTAAAATCAAGAAGATAATATTTAGAACCGACAAAACAAAAGTATCACGCCTCTTTCAAATAGAGAGAGACATTTTATGAAATGTCTTTAATAAAGAAATTTCTAAAAAGAGAGATAGTCAAAAGGAGAAAACAAAAGTTTAAAATTATTTGGCGAAAAAAAAAATTTTGAAAACTTGTGATAGAATCTAAAATAATTTGCACAATGTTCTTTAAAAGCAAAATGGTATAAAAAGACAAATACTAAGTATTGTATCGATTTTGACCAAAAAAAAGTAATGTATAAATCAGAGTGAATCATTTCAAGGCTTGTAGCAAAATGATTTCAAGGCTTAATCTGAGGATAAGCAATAGTGAATCATCATATCAAAAGGTAACTTTCCCAAAAGATAACCAAACAGATTGAAAAACCAAAAAACTCTGGCAAAAGAATGAAGTTACACTGTAACAAAGAACTTTCTAAGAAAGAGATTGATATTCAAAGTACAAAACAAAAATCTTAACTTTTTTCTGAAAAAAATAGAGATTTGTTGAAAAACTAACGCTCATAAAGCCAATGACAAACGGATTTAACAAATTTGTGTGATAATCATAGGTATGCATGTTCTTTAAAAGAAAATTCAAACTCGCAGAGATGTTTGAGGAATAATAGGTCTAGACAAATAAGAGTAAGGAATATAAATCGCATCAGTCACGATGTTTGTTACAAAAGTATGATTAAAAATTTCCTCTATAGAAGCAAATTTAAACTCCCAATGTCGTTTGATAAATAGTAGGTCTTGGGCAAATCAGAGTAAGGAAAAAAATTGCCAAAATTGACAACATTTTTAAATCCAGTTACTCAAAGATAGAAAACCTAAAATCAAAAATTTAATGTTTAGAAAGGAATCGATGAGTTAATATTTAGAAAGGACAAAGACAAAGTCTCACAATTCTTTTACACTAGAGATATTAGGAAACCTCTTGGACATAGAACTTCTAAACCAGAGAGATACTAGCAAACTTTCTTATCATAAACCTATTGAAAAATAGATTGGAAAAACTTGTGATAGAATCTAGAAGTTCTTTGAAATAGTAGGTCTTGTACAAAAAAGAATAGGGAAACAAATTAAATTTGACACCATTTGGATACGACTTTGAATAAAAATTAAAATCTGGTTACTTAAATAACAGAATACTTAGAACCAAGAAGTTAATATTTGAAAAGGACAACAAAAAAGTCTCAAAATTCTTTAAAACAGCCAGAGATATTAGGATATGACTTTGAAAAAAAACTTTAAAGCTGGTTACTCAAAGAACAGAATACTTAGAATCAAGAAGTTAAAATTTAGAAGGGACAAAAAACAAAGTCTCAAATCCTTCAAAACAGCAGGAGATATTGGGAAATCTCTTTAAAAGCAAATTAAAATTCCCAATGTTGTCTTAAAAATAGTACGTCTTGTACAAAACAGAGTAAGGAAGAAAAATGCCAAGATTTGCAACATTTGGAAACGACTTTGAAAAAAAAGAACTTTAAATACTGTTACTTGAATACAGAAAACTTCAAGAAGTTAATATTTAGAAAAGACAAAATAAAAGTCTCACATTCTTTAAAACAGAGAACTTTTAAAACAGAGAGATAAGTACACAAAAAGAGAAACAAAAGTTTAAGTGTTTTGATTTGCACATAAAGCTATGGAGAAATGAATTGGGAACTTGTGATGGATACTAAAATAATTTGCATGATGTTCATTAAAAGCAAATTTAAACACTCAAGGTTGATTTAAAAATAGCAGGCCTTGTACAAGTCAGAGTAAGGAAGAAGATTGCCATGATTTCCAACATTTGAAACCACTTTCACGTTTAGAACAAAAGAAAATGACTTTGATGAGAAACTTTTAATCCAGTTACTCTCTTACAGAAAACTTAGTTAATATCTAGAAAGGTCAAAACAAAAGTAACACAACTCTTTAAAACAAAAATAGATTTTACGAAGTCTATTTTGACAAAGAATTTTTAAAAAAGAGAATATTCAGAAGGAGAAGAGCAAAAACGAGATATTTGAAAACCAAGCAATTGAGAAATAGATTCGAGAACTTTTGATATAATCTAACATAATAAGCATGTTGCTCTTTAAAAATAAATTTAAACTCCCAAGTGTTGTTTCCAAATAATAGGTCTCGTACAAAACAGAGAAAGGAAATAAAATTGCCATCATTTGCAACATTGACAAATAACTTTGACGGAAAACTTTAAATCTGTTTACACTATGATAGAAAACTTAGAATCAAGAAGGTTAACTTCTTTAAAACAAAACAAGAGTCTTCTCACAATTCTAAAAATGAGAGATTTTTACCAAATGTCTTTAATAAAGTACTTCCAAAGAAATTCAAAAGGAGAAAACAAAAGTTTAACTTTTTTGGCTAAAAAGAGATATTTGAAAACTTGCTGCTCTTAAACCTATTAAGAAATAGAATCCCGCATGACGTTCTTTAAAAGCAAAGTGGTATAGAAAGACAAATACCGAGTCATGTATAAATCAGAGCAAGGAAAAAATTCCATCAAATGCAGTATTTGGAATATCAAAATGGTAAAGAAAAGCACCGCTGCGAGTTGGTATAAAAAGACATACTAAATCATGTATATATCAGAGTAAGGAAAAAATTTCATCAGATGCAGCATTTGCAAAAGCAAAAATGGTAAAGAAAAGCACCAATGCAAGATTTGTAGCAAAATGATTACAAGGCTTGATCTCAGGGTAAGCAATAGTGAATCATCATATGAAAAGGTACTTTCCCAAAATCGAATAACACCAGACAATATGATTGTTGGTGCATGTCAAACTCTTTATATATTTCATAGATATGTTCATCTTACAAAAGATCACCAAACAAGATTAAAAAACCAAAAAACTCTGGCAAACGAATCAAGTTACTCTGGAACCAAGAACTTTCTAAGCAAGAGATTGATATTCAAAGTACAAAACAAATATCTTAACTTTTTTCTGGACAAAAAATAGAGATTTGATCTTATATTCGTATCTATGGAAAATGTACATATGCTTAAAAGAAAAAGTAGCCGACCAGTCAAAGTGAAAATGACAGAGGACAACTATTGACTTAAAAATCCAAGGAACCACATGATTTAACATACGGTGTCACACAAAAAATACTTAATGTATTTGTCTGACATTTTTCTGTTAAAAAAAAGTCTGAAAAAGTTTTGTCCTTCTTGCAAGTATTCATACCATTTACAAAGAACACATTGATCGTGACAGAAAAAAGCTCTTCGGATGTCAATTACAAGATTTGCCATTTTCATTTGGCATTTGGCTGGCTCATTTCATAAATTGACAAACTTGTGTTCAGTAAATGATCTCTTGCAAGTTAAAAGTAAATTTCACTATCAAAATATGTCAAACATAAATTCAAAACACACCCAAAATGATAATAATTGTTCAAATCACGCAAAATGATAACAAATCATTCTATAAAACACAACTCCAAAGAAATTATCAAAATCACTTGTTCTGGAAGTTGTCTGGTTCTATATTTGTTTTTATTCAACTTACTTACCCCTCTTAAATGAATAATCATTCTCAAAGTTGCCACTCATCATCCTCAATAATCATGCAAATCATATGAATCATTTTCTAGGTTTCTCGCCAAAATAAGCAAAAAATTTGAACAGAAGCAAAGTATTTTCGAATATCCACTAATTTAACATTACATAAAGCACCAAAAACCACGAAAGTCCAATATCCTTTCACTTTTCTTCTTCTCAACTTCATACTCAATCCCTGTGAAGACCATCAAACCTCATCACACAGCTTTTCTCGACCAAAGTGGCATTTCAATCAATAATAGGCATCCCAAAATTATGGACCATTCCATAGCTAAACATTTTAATATTATAGCACCTACTCACTGCAAATGAAACTTCGTCAAAATTACACAAATCGCTTCAACGTCAACCTCCAACCAATAATCGCCCAAAACTCGAAAAGTCATTCCGCCATTGACCTCAAGTAATCACCAAAAATTATACAGATCATCCTGCAATCAACTAACAAGATCAATAGTATCTGCTGAATCTCTTATTTATACAAAGACCCAGCAAACGTGAAAAGGAAAATGAGTGGAGTAGGTAATCACAAGATAATCTAGTAACGAAGACAAAATTTCAAAAAGTTTCTTTCTGGACATACCTCTCGAAATAAATTATATAGATCCACTGTTTTCTTCATTAAGACAAAGCAAGGTCAAGCAAGAAAACCAATAATAAGGGGAGAAACAAATGAGTAGAGAGTATACTACGGCCTTCTAATGTTATAATAGTTAGTCAGCAGCATATTTCCACCAGATAACAATCAAAACCCATCCTTGTCCACCATCAGTTGTGTCATACTCAATTTTCAGTGATCTCTCTATAATCAATCTGATCAATCAGCCATCAAAAACCATTTTCCAGATCACCACATGGAGACCTTGGGCTTTCTAATGGCATAACAGTTGGTCAACAGATTTCCACCAGATATCAAGCAAAACCATCCTTGTCTACCATCCTTCACTCTATTTTCAGTTATCTCTCTGTAACAAATCTTATCAGTCAGCCATCAAACTTCCTCTTCCCCAAATTAACCATCTAATGGTCCATCCTCATCCAGACATTCTCCTCCTTTAGTTAGCCCAAAAAACCACATGATCATCCATAAAATAATGAGTGAGAGAAATGTGACATTGTCAAACGCCAATTTGGAACCTTGTTGACAACGCTTTCTCAACACTCATGTACATCATCTTACTTATGTTAACCACCATCGCTATGAGATATTTAAAAACTTGCAGTTCATAAAGCAACTGAAAAATAGACTTGACAAACATGTGATATAATCTAACATAATACGCATTATGTTCTTTATAAGAAAATTTAAACTCCAACTTTTTTCCCAAAATAACACGTCTTGGTAATATATAGAAAATTGCAATCCAGTCACTCTTTGACAGAAAACTGAAAATTAAGAAGTTTCGCAACTCTTTAAAACAGACAGACATGTTACGAAATCTCTCTAACAAAAAACTTAAAAAGTAGGAAAGAAGAAAGCCAAAGTTTGACTTATTTTGCAAAAATTAATATTTCAAAACTTCCTGCACATAAACCTAATGAGAAATAGATTGAAAAACTTGTAATAAAATCTTAAATTATATGCAAGACGTTCTTTGAAAGCAAATTTTAACTCACAATGTTTAAAAATAGTAGGTCTTGTACAAAATGGACTAAGAAATTCTCAAAATTCTTTAAAACAGAGATATTTAACGGAGAACTTTTAAAACAGAGATAAGTAAACAAAACTAGGAAACAAAAGTTTAAGCTTTTTTGGCAAAAAAGAGATATTTGCAATCATATTGCTCATACAGCTACTGAGGAATAGTTTGAAAAAACTTGTGATAGACTCTAAAATAATTTGGATGGCGTTCTTTAGAAGCAATTATAAACTTCAATGTTGTTAGAAGATACTAGGCCCAGTACATAACAGAGTTTGGAGGAAAATTGCCAAAATTTGCAAGATGTGGAAACTACTGTAATGAAAACGTTGAATCCAGTCAACTCAAAGGAAGGAAACTTAAAATCAAGAAGTTGCTATTTGGAAAGAAAACAGAAGTCTCACAATTTTCAAAACAGAGTGTGACTTAGATGATGTGTTTAACAAAGAACTTTTAAAACAGAGAGATAAGAATGCAAAAGGAGAAAATAAAAGTTAAATTTTTTTTTGCTAAAAAGAGATGCTTGTAAACCTGCTCATGAAGCGGTTGCGAAAAGATTAGAAATCTTCTGAAACAATCTATTTTTAGACTGTATGACTTTCTTGAAAAGCAAATTTAAACTCCCAATGTTGTTTGAAAATAGTAGCCTTGCACAAAAGAGAGTAGGGTAGAAAATGCCAAGATTTGCAACATTTGGAATGACTTCTAAAAAATATTTTATATCGGGTCACTTGAAGACAGGAAACTTATAATCAAGAAGTTAATGTTTTGAAAAAACAAATAAAAGTCTCACCATTCTTTAAAATAGCGAGAGTAATAAGGAAAACTGTTTAACAAAGAACTTTTAAAAATACAAAAGGACAAAACAATAGTGTACGTTCTTTTGGCAAAAAAGAGAGATTTGCATACTTTCTGCTCATGAAGCTATTGAGAAATCGATTGGAAAAACTTGTGATAGAATTTAAATTCATTCACAGGACTTTCTTTAAAAGCAAAATTTAAACTCCCAATGTTGTTTGAAAATAGTAATTCTCATACACAAAACAGAGTAAGGAAGAAAATTATCATCATTTCCACCATATAAAACGATTTTAAAAGAAAACTTTAAACCCGGTTGTTGTTTGAAAGAAAATTTAAAATAAAAAAGTTAATATTTAGAAAGGACAACACAAAAGTCTCAGAATTCTTTAAAACAGAGAAAGATACTGGGAAATCTGTTTAACAAATAACTTTTAAAACAGAACGATAAGTACAAAAAAGGAGGAAACAAAAGGTTAAGATTTTTGGCAAAAAATTAGATTCCAGCAAACCTTCTGCTCATAAACCTTTTGAAAAATAGATTGAAAAGACTTGTGATAGAATCTAAAATAATTTGCATGAAAATCTTTAAAAGCAAATTTAAACTTCCAATGTTGTTTGAAACATAGTAGGTCTCATACAAAACAGAGTAAGGAAGAAAATGCCAAGATTTGCAACATTTGGAAAAAACTTTAAATCCCGTTACTTAAAAGACAGAAAACTTAAAATCAAGAAATAAATATTAAGAAAACACAAAATAAAATTTTAAGTTCTTTAAAACAGAGAGAGATATTAGGAAATCTCTTTAACAAAGAACTTCAAAACATATTACGTTTTTTTGGCAAAAATAAAGAGATACTAGCAAACTTTCTGCTCATAAACCTATTGAAAGATAGAAATAACTTTTGAGAGAATCTAAAATATTTTGCATGACGTTCTTTAAAAGAAAACTTAAGCTCCCAATGTCACGTGAAAAATAGTAGGTCTTGTGTACAAAACAGAGTAAGGCATAAAATTGCCAAAATTTGCAACATTTGGATACAACTTTGAAAGAAAACTCCAAATCCAGTTTCTCAAAGACAAAAAACTTGAAATCTAGAGGCTAATATTTAGAAAGGACTTTCAAAACAGATATTAACTCAAAGTCTCACAATCCTTTATAACAGATAGAGTAATTAGGAAATCTATTTAACAAAGAACTTTTATCACAAAGAGAAAAGTATACCAAAGGAGAAAAAAAAGTTTGGAGTTATTTGGTAAGAGGTATACTAGCAAACTTTCTGCTCATAAACCCATTGAAATATAGATTGGAAGAACTTGTGATGCAATCTAAAATATTTTGCATGACGTTCCTTAATAGCAAATTTGAATTCCCAATCTTGTTTGAAAGATAGTAGGTCTAGTACAAAACAGAGTAAAGAGGAAAAACACCAAGATTTGCAACTTTTGGAAACTTCTTTGAAAAAAAATATTTAAATCCAGTTACTTGAAAATCAAGAAGTTAATACTTAAGCTGGACAAAACAAATCCAACTAAAAAAAAAAAAGAAACTGGACAAAACAAAAGTCTCACGATTCTTTCAAACTGAGAGTTATAAAGAAATCACTTTAACAAATAACTTTTAATACACAGATATAAGTATGCATAAGGAGAGGACAAAAGTTCAAGTTTTTTGGAAAAATGAGATACTTGCAAACAATTTATGCATAAAGCTATTGAGAAATAGATCGGAAATACTTATGATAGAATCTACAATAATTTGCAAGATGTCCTTTAAAAGTAAATTTAAATGCCCAATGTTATTTAAGAAATAGTAGGTCTTGTAAAAAACAGAGTATGGAAGAAAAAAAAGCCAATATTTGCAATTTGAAAAAAAAACTTTAAATAGTGTTACTTGAAGACAGGAAAACATAAAATCAAAAAGCTAATATTTAGTAAAAACAAAATACAAGTCTCACCATTCTTTCAAACATAGAGAGAGTAGGAAATCTCTTTAACAAAGAACTTTTAAAAATACAAAAGGATAAAACAAAAGTTTACATTGTTTTGGCACAAGAAGAGATATTTGCATACTTACTACTCATAAAGCTATTGAGAAATCGATTGGATAAACTTGTGATAGAATCTATAATAATTTACATGACATTCTTTAAAAGCAAATTAAAATTTCCAATGTTGTTTGAAAATAGTATGTCGTACACAAAACCATGTAAGGAAGAAAATGGCCATCATTTCCAACATTTAGAGACGATTTTGAAAGAAAACTTTAAATCTGGTTGCTTTTTGATAGAAAACTTAAGATTAAGAAATTAATATTTAGAAAGGACAAAAAACCATCGTCTCCCAATTCTTTCAAACACAGATATTAGGAAATCAATTTAACACAGAACTTTTAAACAGAGAGATAAATATACATAAGCAAAAACAAAAGATTTTGGAAAAAAAGATATACTTGCAAACCTTCTGCTCATAAAACTATTGAGAAATATTTTGTAAAAACTTGTGGTAGATTGTAAAATAATATGCATGAAGATCTTTAAAAGATTGTTTGAAAAATAGTAGGTCTTGCACAAAATGGAGTAAGTAATAAGATTGCCATTAATTCCAACATTCAAAAACAATTTTATAAGGAAACAAAAATAGTAGGTCTTTCAAATAAAGATAGATATTAGGAAATCACTTTAACGAATAACTTTTAAAACAAAGAGATGATAAGTGTACATGAGGAGAAAACAAAAGTTTAAGTTTTTGGGAAAAAAACCGCAAATAGCAAACCTTCTGCTTGTGAATTGAAAAATAGATTGGAAAATCTTTTGATAGAATCTAAAATAATTTGCAAGACCTTCTTTAAAAGCAAATTTGATTCCGATTGTTGTATGAAAACAATAAGTCTTGTAGAAATCAGAGTAAGGAAGAAAATTGCCATAATTTGCAACATTTAAATTGACTTTGACGAGAAACTTTAAATCCGGTTACTCTTGACGAAAAACTTTAGTTAATATTTAGAAAGGACAAAACAAAAGTAACTCGACTCTGTAAAACAGAGAATGCATAAAAAAAAATAGGTCGAAAAGCTCAAGTTTAAAGACATGCTTCAGAATTCAAAAGTATAGTAATATTAGAGCAAGTGCACTCACGACACAATAGACCCCTTCCTTCTTGAACCGTGAAACCTGCGCACGCATCACCGGAGAATTGATTAAGGATAAACGCAATGCCTCCTGTGACACAGAATACATGATATGAGACAAAACCCAAAAACCAACTTATAGTGACCTTCACATTAAGCAATTTTCAATCTTATAGAAAGAATTCAGAGAAAGAAAACTTACGGCCCCATAATCATTTATAACATTCAAGGGAGAAGGATAGTTTTTTAAGCTCTTGCTCATCTTTTTCCCATCCTCAGCAAGAACTAGTCCATTGCAGATGAGATTCCTAAATGCCGGTTTTCCAAATAATGCAGTAGCCAACACCATAAGTGTGTAAAACCTGACAAATAGAGCCATAACGTTTAGCTTGAGCACCAAAGTCTATATCCAACAAAACCATGTAGTAGAAAAAATTGCAAAGAAACCCCTCAATCTGAAAATTATTCTGACAAATCCATCCAGATCTATCTGATAGATTACAATGTCCAGATTATGCCTTCAAGTCGGTTTTCCCGGTTCAGTTCTTCAAATCACCACATTTTAACAGCTCCTAAAGGGAGCGTAAAGCGTAAAGTAATCTTTCCAAACAAATAAGGTACAATTTTGCCACAATCTATGCAACCAAAAATTCAAGAGTCTCTTGTCAGAAAATGCATATGCAGTAAGACTAAGAACCTAACCATCCACGAGTTTGATCCAATCCTTCAGCCACAAAATGCCCAGGAAAATTCTTTTTTCTGGAAAAAAAAAGGGATTTGTTGAAAAATCACTGCTCAAAAAGCCAGTGACAAACCGGTATAACAAATTTGTATGGATAATCCATCATAAGTACGCATGCTCTTTAAATAAAATTCGAACTCCCAAAGAAGATTTGAGAAATAATAGGTCTGGTACAGAGTAAGGACTATAAATCCCACAAGTTGCAACGTTCGGAAAAAAGTTCGACGGTTTTACTCTTTGACAGAACAACATGTGGGAAATATAACGAAACCTCACTGCTCATTACGACATTCACAACAGGGTTCGAGAAATTCGCTGGACATAACTAAAGTTTCACACAAGCCAGAGAGAAAAAGTCGAAGAAACTCACGAATTTGCGGGACATAACATAGCAAGTCTTGGATAAATCAGTGTGAAGATTTGAAGCTATTAGGACAAGATCCGCCCCCAAACGACAGCATAAGCATCACCCAACAACAACACATTTACACAAACCAGAGAGAAAAAGTTGACGAAACTCACGAATCCGCCGCCCGGGCGTCGTTGCTCAGCCTCGCCTTCGCAGCCACCAAGCGCGACCCAGTCGCCGAGCCCCCGATCATCCTAGTCCCCATTCCTCTCTCTCTCTCTGGCCCCGAGACAGGGGCGTCCCATCACCGATGATCGGAGCCAGATGCGGCTCCGCCCTCTCTCCGCTTGAGCCGAATGTGGCTCCGTCGAGAGAGGAAAACCCAGACGAAGAAGAAGAAGAAGAGGCGGGGAGAGCGATGATGTGACCGTTTGGTATAAAGCCTCGCCTTGCTTGATTTTCCAAATTTACCCCTCACCAAATAGGAAAGTGCGCTACGCGTTTGAGGTTAAAAAGGTAAATTCCCAACGGGGCTTCCCCCGCAATAATCAGTGTGGGCGGATTTGAATGATTTTATTTGATTTATTTTTGTTTTGGTCGAAATAATTTTATTTTTGATTTGATTTGTAAGCGTTCTTACGGTATTACGCGAGCGCTAATCCTTGACGTACTTAATTATAATTACTCTTAATAAATAGCTAGTAAAGTCTCGTCGTAGTAATATAAATTATAGTATCATAGATACAAACTGATGTTTTTAAATTGTATTTTGTGTATGTAAAATTAGTTTCGACGTCATTAAATTATCTTTACTTTGGTAAATATTTGTAAGTGCGCTAATTATCTCTAAACAAATTGCCCTAAACAAAAACAAACTACAGACAAATGTCTATAACCACTATCTTTGAAACAAAAAAAAATGTCTATAGATCAACATGCCAATTTGCAGATTAATTTTGAGAAACCCTTCACTTTATTATCCTGCAGATACGAGTGAAATTATTATGTAATAAAATACGAGAGCATGTCTAGATTACTTTTTACTATTTTACTTTTTTGCTCACTAAATGTACTGTGACTCACCTGAAACAGCTCGCAGATATTCAAACGAAAGTTTCCATGTAAATTTTTTCAAAATATTTCAAACAGTTCAAAAAATAAATTAAATTTTGAGGGGAAAGCAAAAGGTACTTCATATATTACAATCAAGTGTATACAAACAAGCTTTTCTCTAATAATGTGCTAGACATGACTATTGGACCGTCATAGTATCGTGACCGATGGTTTGCTACCAAGGTCACAACAAAGCTCTTAGGACGGTTTGAGGAAATATGAGAATTCTGTCTTTCGATTGTACACGTGTAAAGAGAGCGAGACGTTGTGGTTCAAAGAAAATCCAACATGACTATTAAAGAGGTAGTTATAGCATAAATAATGCAACGTCACGAAGGATGGAAAATTTGACTCTGATACAATATTGGAAGTCTCATAAAAACACATAAACTAAATATTAAGCGCACTGAGACTATATATTTTAGATCCATATAAATCCCGTATTTAAATGATGTGTTACACGGAGTCTGCCGGTTTTTATGATGACTTAGTGGAGATTTTTCCTAATTCTGGAAGGATGTGGGGAAGAAATGGAGAAGAATACAGAAGAGACAAAATCGAACCTGCAGGAATTCGATCCTTTGATATACAGTTAATTTTGTACAAGAGATGGGTGACCTTTTTCCATTCGAAAACCTAAAAGCAGCCCCAATAAATTAGAAACGAGCTTAAGTCTGGGGCAAAGGGTCTACAATGTAGAATCAAAGTGAATTGATTCAACTCTAGTACAAATACAACAACAACCACCTTTTTAAATTGCCGGAGTATATCTACTTTAAACAGACGACCATACATGAGTAGATGAATGGACTTAAACAATACCAAATAAAAAAAGGTTTGGAAAATTGTCAAATCAGTCCTAAACCTATTGTACGGCGGTTAATTCAGTCTTAAACCTTTTAAATTTTTTCCAATTGAGTCTTTCCGATCAATTTTGGCCGATCGGCGCTGACGTGGCAGCCGACCGGCGTTGGACGTCCGGTCAACGCTGACGTGGCAATTTTTAATTATTTTTTTCAATTTTTTAATCTTTTTTTTTCTGCTATCTCCCCTCTGGCCAGTTCGGCAACCGGCGGCCGCCCAGAGGGGAGGGCCGGCGAGGCCTCTGGCGAAGCTCGCCCCGCCGGCCACCGGCGAGGCCGAGCCTCGTCGGCCCCTGGCTGGGTGAGACGAGGTCGGCCTCGCCTCGCCGTTGCGACCCCTCGCCTTGCCGTCGCCTGGGTCGCGACGGCGAGACGAGGTTGAGCCTCGCCGTCACTTAGGTCGCGGCTGCGAGGCGAGGCCGACCTCGCCTCGCCCAGCCAGGGGCCGGCGAGGCTCGGCCTCGCCGGTGGCCAGCGGGGCAAGCTTCGCCAGAGGCCTCGCTAGCCCTCTTCTCTGGCCGGCCGCCGGTCGCCGGACCGGCTAGAGGGGAGAAAGCAGAAAAAAAAGAAGAAAAAGAAAAAAAAAAAAAGATAAAAAAATTGAAAAAAAAAATTAAAAATTGCCACGTCAGCGCCGGCCGGCCAAAATTGACCGGAAGGACTGAATTGGCAAGAATTTAAAAGGTTTAGGACTGAATTGGCAAACTTAAAAGGTTTAGGACTGAATTGGCCGCCGTACAATAGATTTAGGACTGATTTGACAATTTTCCCAAAAAAGGTTCATCGGGCGCACACCCAAATTCGATTATGTACTGTGGTTCCTTGCAAAGTGGATAGATCTTGAATTGGATTTATGCTAGTTCTTCAAATTCAGTAAAATCAAAAGGGCTAGCTAAACGCTCTTAATAAACTTAGCAAGTTCCGAGGAGTTGAATATACGCACCACTTGGATATAATTCAACTCATGCCCTCCCCATGGTTAGTGATACGATCTAGTCCCACTTCCTTCTCTCAAAAGCTTGTATTGCACGTTGGAAAGTTTTTTCTAAAAATGGTATATTTTCTGTGAAACAAACGGATTCCAAAATTGTACATTCAAAACTACATGATAAGGGGATCATTAGAGATGATCATGAAAATTAAGTTTGTGGTTTTATCTGTCACAACGAGGGCACGACTAGTGTACTTTTTATTCATCTTATGTAAAGGTTTATGTTTGTTGATGCTGCTAGCCCAGGGAAGAACTTCATGTAATTCCTCCGCACTTTTAGCTTATTATACGGGTCTTGCTATGGTGCCGGGACACACAAAGCGTGGCAAAGTTGCGGTGCGAGCTAAAAACTGTCAGATCAAGCCAGTGTCCCGATGCAAAGCACGGTAAAGTTGTCACGCAAAGCTATCAGCTGTCGGATCAAGGAGATTGATTGTCGATCGTCGGATCAAGAGATGCTCTACATCGTCGGATCAAGGCGGTGCCGTGATGCACAGCATGACAAAGTCGTCCATACCGGTGACATTTCTTACATTCTTTCTTGTCCAAAGTCTCTGATTCTTATGATTCTTGTGAAGTCTGAATCTTGAAAAATATAGCAGGTGATACAGAGAAGTCTATACGCAGATTGCCGGAGTTTATCCTAGGCAGTCAGTGAAGAAATTGCTTCACATTTATTCTCCAAATTACATGTTCTCTCAGTACAAACTGCAAGTTAATGACATGCCCCCAAGGGCTTGTTGGTGCACATTCTTCCATCTAATCTCTCCTTTTGACTAAAGACGATGAAAGGCTTTCGAGTCAACCTCGACTACTTTAAAGTTTAAACTCAACCACCAACTAAATTTCTCCTCACAGGCCACGGGCAACTGGATTATTGAGTAAAACATTTTCCTTCACAGCTTATAAGTCCCCAGTTGCTCCATCCATTGAAAAAATGTCTCATGTTTTAATTCTTTGTTTCTTGCTCTTTCACCTCCTAATTCCTTCTCTAGCTCAAACGGACGGCGACATAACCGTCGGATCTTCTCTGACCGCGGAAAAGGACAACACTTCATGGATTTCGCCTTCGGGGGACTTTGCATTCGGCTTTCATCAATTACCTGCCAACCCCAACAACGATGGCGAGGTCTTCTTGCTCTCCGTTTGGTATGACAGGATACCTTCAAGAACAATCGTCTGGTTCGCAAGCGGAGATCGTCCTGCACCTGAAAATTCGAAGCTAGAGCTCTCTTCCAACCTTGGCCTGGTTCTCACTGATCCGCGAGGAGAAAGGTTGTGGATATCGGAGAACATTGTTGGTATAGTCTCGCATGCTACTATGAACGACATGGGCAATTTTTTGATTCTCGGTTCGAATTTGGAGAAACTATGGGAAAGCTTCGAAGATCCTCACGACACATTGCTTCCTTCACAAACGCTGGGAAAAAAAAAGTTCCTTTCCTCTCGTCAATCAGAGGGAAACTTTTCCAGAGGAAAATTCCAGCTTCGGATGCTGGACAGCGGAGACCTCATACTCAACACCATATACCAGCCTTCCAGTTATGCAAACGAACCTTATTACAGCACTGGAACTGCCCGAGATTCCAAGATGTCGAGCCCCGGGAAAGAAAACATGTTCGACGACTCGGTTCTCCATTTGTACTGAGAGAAAATGGCGATAAAGTTTACCTCTGGCAGGTGAAAATACCTTCGGCATCAGAGTTTTACCACAGAATTACGCTGAACTTTGATGGGGTTGACTCAATACGTACACCCCAAGAATTCTAATTCTAATTCTAATGGAACCTGAAGCTCTCTGTGGTCTTGTCACGCCGCGCTTCTTTTTGGGGCTTTCGGGATTTGCGCGCTAAGGGGGTATTTCCATGTAAGGGTCTCTCCCAGACCACACCTTACGTGACAGTGGAGGGTAATTTCCTATTTAATCTAGGTTTGTGATTTTGGAGTCGCTACTAGTCATTATTGGTAGGTAGACTAGAAATCTTACGGGAGAAATACCACGATTCTACAAACCAGAGATTCTGAGTACGGGGACTTAGTTAAGCTATTGATCCCGAATCGAGATCCCTAACGCCCTTTCGGTACCTAAGAACGATACAATGTCTATCATGTCATGCAAATTTCCAAGGTTTATCCACTAATTCTATCCATTCTAATCGCTGGAAGAAACAATCAAGCATTAAATGTACAATCGATGTCAATCAGATCAATCAATCCTAAATGGTCTCTAAAAATGAAAATCAATCAAAACATTCAAACCATAATGAAGCTCTAGAAGGTTATTCATTTCATGATTTACATTTTTTAGGGTTTTAGGGTTTTTTAGGGGTTAAAACCCATGAATTTGAAATTCTCAAAAAATGCCACTTGGGCACTCCCAAAAAGTCAAATCTCACTTATTATAGTTGGCCACGGTGTTTTTGGACTATACTGGGAATTTTTTAAATTTTTTAAATTTTTTTCGAAAATTTTATTAACCGAGAATTGATTTTTTATGATTTTCTGAAAAAATTTTATGAATTTTTCAAATTTTTATTGATTTTTAAAATTTTTCATATTTTTTATTTGTATTTTCTGAATTTTCTGAATTTTTATGAATTTTCTGAAAATTTTTGAATTTCTAAATTTTTTTATTTTTTGGAATTTTTTGGAATTTTTATGTTTTTTAAGATTTTTTAAAGATTTTTTTTATTATTTATTTTTTTTAAAGTTACCGCCA
Source organism: Syzygium oleosum (assembly GCF_021117445.2). Taxonomy (NCBI): domain Eukaryota; kingdom Viridiplantae; phylum Streptophyta; class Magnoliopsida; order Myrtales; family Myrtaceae; genus Syzygium; species Syzygium oleosum. Next base: position 12,098,488 of record NW_026607487.1, read on the forward strand.
AGGAAACGAACCGGACCGGCCCGGTTCAACCCGGTCCGGCCTGACCGAACCGGGCTTCGCCGACGCCGGTTGCTTTCCCCGACAAGCACAACATCGAAACGGTGCCGTTTTTCCCTCTTCTTCATTGTGGCATTTTATCAAACATGTGGTGGGCATGAATCCTAGTTCTACGTTCTCAAGGTCACTGGTTCGGGTCCATCGCCAATGACCTTCCGGCAACTATTTCACCATTCCAATTGCACCATTGTGATGTTCCTATGTTCTATTTTCAGTCCGATCCATTTAGCACGTCGTCAGACCTCTATTGGCCAGCGAGATTCAAGTCCGAAGAACCTAAACCATTTCTAGCTAAAACTTGAATTTCCAGAACTTGAACCATTACCATACTCGCCCTAGCCGTCTAACTCGGTTTCAATCAAGGACAAAAAAATCAAACAAGGTCAAGAAATGTAACTTGAGTGGCTTAATGCCACGGGGAGTTCTCCGGCGAAGTTTTCTGAGCTCCGGCGAAGGTTTTTAATGGTGGATTGACTCAGTTTTGTTGGTTTAACAGCACAAAATGCAATCAAACAATACAAAACATGATTAGAAACAAGTTTTGAACATTTAGAAGTACAAAATCACGATCAGAATGACATGAACAGCAAAATTGAATCAAATGGTGTTTTCTTAAATTTCTGGAAAAACTGTGACTGTGAGTAATGTTTATCTTCTTCGTTCGATGTTCAGAAGAAATTGTCGAATTGATCCGCGCCTATGGAGTTGTTCCTTGACACTTGCACTTCCGCCTGGTGGTCTTGGCCTTGCCGGAAGAGCTCGAGATTGACCGGAAAAGGCTTGGTTTCAGGCCTTCGGGACCGGCCGATTTGACTGGAACAGTAAAGGGGAGGTTTCGGCCAAACTCCGATTTGTCGGTGCTCCGCCGTCTAGGGCGACGCCGGACACTTGGGTGGGAACCTCAAACCCTCTCTCTCTCTAACTTTTCCTCTTTGGTTTCGCCTATTTCTCTCTCCTCTCTCTCTCTCTGGATTTTCGTCGAATGCCCTCCTCGCAATGTTCAGTTTTTTCTTGGTTTTTGTTGATAAAAAATCCCCGCCGAAAATCGATTTTCGATCGGTTAAATCGGTTCACTGGTGCCGGCTCGAGATTTTCCAACTGGCCCAATCGATTTTCACGTGCCAAATTAGCTGGAAATGATCGGTGAAGTTGCAGGCTTGAAATGATTTGTTCTGGGTTTAGTGTGGCTCGGGTGAGTCGAGTAAGGAAGACAACCAACCCGGGTCGGGTCGGGTCGACATGGCCGACCTGGCAGCCCCGGGTTGGTCTAAATTCACCAATTAAGCTCAATTTTGACCCCATTTTCAAAATTAAACCCCAAAATTGAATTTCCCATCACATTCTGAACCTAAATATATAATTTTCCCCAATTTTTGTCATGATTTGTCCAAGATTTTCTCATTTTTGTATTCGGGTTAATAGGTTTTTATTCAATTTAATGTCCTAATGACCTGATTAGGCAAAATTGATGCCAAAATTGAATTACCCACATCTAATTAACCCTAGGAATAATAGCCTCATGGTTCGACAATTTCATATTGGGCACGATTCCCAATTTGGGTTCAAAATTCTTATTTTTCAATTAAATTTTGGGGATTTTTTATTTTTATGTCAAATTTTGCAATTGGACCAACCATTATGTAATTCAAGGTCCCAGAATCAATTGTTGTGAAGACACTATGACTTAAAAATGACTAGAAAAAATTTAATTGCATTTTTTGTTCAATTCGGGTTTAATTTTGCCCAATTTTGGGAAAAACATATACCCAATTGAGATTTTTCAAAATTGATGATGTATTCATGAAATTGGATTTAAACTAAGACTAATGACTATTTTTATGGAATTTTTTTATTCTAATTGCTATTTTTCTTGATTTTCTTGTTTATTTTGACTAAAAGAAATTAAGAAAAAGTGCAGAAAAATGCTAAAAAATTATTTTTTGTTTAGAAATAGGTTTCTAGGCTTGGCCAAGATTCCTAGTCCTAATTTTGAGATTTTCGAAAATATGAAAAAAATGAGCTAAAAATCAGGTGTCAACAGGTCTATACCTGAAAATATATACACTGCCGTTCTTGATTCAAGTGGCTCTGGTGTTTGTGGCTACAACAGTATATGTTCCCGGGGTGACAATAAAAGGCCAAAATGTGGCTACCCTGACAAATACACTTTGCTTGACCCCAATGATGAGTATGGCAGTTGCAGACCTAACTTCACACTAAATTGTGAGGAAGATGAGAAGAAGCTGAAGCAAGGTTCCATGGAGGATCTGTACACTTTCGTGGATCCAAGTGGCCACGGACAACTCGTTATAGAGTTGGATGAGCCCAATTGTGGCACTCATAGATCTTGACATCGGGAGAAATCCGACCTCAACTATGTCAAAATCAACTTAGATGCAAATTTAAGGAAGATAAAGCGCGTTTTGCTTCTGTCACAAGAGAAGTGTGTTAGACCACGAAAATGGCACACCTAAGATCACCATGAACAGAAACTGAAACACGTAAATGGAAAAATTATCGATTCGCGTACCTGATTTGGAATCCATCGAACTTGACGCGGAATTGGTGACGGTTTCCGAACACGAACTCAAGTGCATCTCGCCTATACCCTTCGTTGAACACTGGTCTAATGAGATTGCCACTCACGAGAAGAAATTCCTCTTTAGATCCGTATGTGAGTCAGATTGTGCATCATCAGGTTAGGAGAGAGACTTGAGTGCTATTTATAGAGTCTTCAACCACGGACCCTTTCATTACGGGTCGGGCCGTACTCGGCCCACACTAGCCAGTCCCATATTAGACTTATTAAGAACCCACATATCTAATCTTTATTATACCAAACTAATTCAATTAATTTCAATTAATGAAGCCCACATTAGGAAATTCTTACATTCTCCCACTTGGGTGATATTAATTGAAACAGAACTATGTGTACACCCTTATGTTGGTCTAGAAATTATTCTTAATAGTCAATCCGATTCCATAAAGTCTCGAACACCGAATCATGGCGGTAACTGCATGTACTCACGCAGAGCCTTCCATGGTCACGAGTACTTTCAACTTTACTGATACGTATTTAATATGGTAGTGTGGTAAATGAACAATACCTCATAATAAGTGATACTTCACGTGTTGTCCATTTTGTCAGTTCAAATTCTCTCTCCTAAAGTGTCACAAAATCTAGTGTGTCATCAGAGAATATCCTTCATGGTTCCAATGAACCTACATATGTCTTACCCTTATAGTTAACTATTTCTTATGTGTAACAAGACATATCAACAAGGCTAATACCAAGAATGCCCCTAGCCTGTACTTAAGGTTTACACAATGCTTCGATATTTTCATCAAATATATATGTACTCAACGTGATAAAATTACATTCACAAATACCTCATTGAATGCAAAAAGTTGATACATATCCAAATGTTACAAAATGTAACAAAATCATATACAAATTTCATAAGAGCAACACAAAACTAAACAGCTTCCACTAATTAACAATATCCCATGATACTCCTAAGCCAATGTTAATGACATGTTGATCAAATACACAAGGGCAAAGGCCTTTAGTTAGTGGATCTGTAATCATATCATCTGTCAAAATGTGCTCTACTGCAATGTTGCCATTTTGAACTGTTTCCTTTATGATCAGGAACTTGACTTCCATATGCTTAGACCCCTTGAGACCTTTGTTATTGTTGACAAATAATACTGCAGCTTTGTTGTCACAATACAACTGTATGGGCCTATCCACAAAATCAAATACAGTCAATTCTCTAATGAGGTTCCGGAGCCAAATAGCATGAGTAGAGGCCGAAAAGCATGCTACGAACTCCGCTTGCATGGTAGAGGATGAAATGGATTTCTGCTTCTCACTTTTCCATGATACTGCACCTCCTGCTAATAGAAAGATGTACCCTATTGTCGACTTCTTGTCATCCTGAAAGCCAGCAAAGTCTGCATCTGAATACCCTACTAGCTGCAGGTCCTGAACATATTTGTAAATCAGCGTAAAATTTCTTGTCCTCTTTAAGTACCTCAAAATCTTCTTGGCAGTAACCCAGTAATCGTGTCCTGGATTTGACTGATATCTGCCTAGAAGTCATGTTGTAAAAGCAATATCTGGTCTAGTACATATTTGAGCATGCATAATACTCCTAAGTGCACTAGCATAAGGTATATTTTTCATTTGGCCTTTCTTAAAAATCTGAATGAGGGCACTGTGACATACTCAACTTATCACCCTTAATGACATGAGCAATTCCTAGCTTGCATTGCTGAATGTTAAATCTTTCTAAGATACGATTAACATATGTCCTCTGAGATAAACCCAATAGTCGACGAGAACGATTCCTATGAATCTCAATGCCAAAGACAAAAGACGCCTCTCCAAGGTCTTTCATATCAAAGTTCTTTGACAACATCCGATTTGTCTCATGCAGTAAACCAAGGTCATTGCTCGCAAGTAGGATATCATCCACATAGAGTATAAGGAAAATGAATTTTCTCCCACTGACCTTGCAGTATATACACTGATCTACTTTATTCTCAACAAAACAAAATGAAGTGACAACACTATGAAACTTCAAGTACCATTGTCTAAAAGCTTGCTTGAGACCATAAATAGACTTTTTCAGCCTACATACAAGCGTACCTGAATTATCTGCCGCAAAGCCTTCGGGTTGCACTATATAGACTTATTCATTAAGGTCTCCATTGAGAAAGGCAGTTTTAACATCCATCTGGTGTAACTCCATATCAAAATGAGCTATCAATGTCATGATCACTTTGAAAGAATCTTTAGAAGAGACTGGAGAAAAAGTTGCTTCATAGTCTACTCCTTCTCTCTGAGTAAAACCCTTGACAACCAGTCTTGCTTTAAACTTCTCGATCTTTCCTTTGGAATCCGTTTTAGTCTTATATACCCATTTGCAACCAATAGATCCGTGACCTTCAGGTAATTCAGTAAGTTCCCAAACACCATTATGCTTCATAGACTGCATTTCATCTCTCATTGCATCTAACCACAATTCCGACTGAGGACAAGAAACAGCTTCTGCATAAGTCACTGGATTAGTCACAAAACCAATATCGTAGTCTTGCTCTCCTATATAGACTAAATAGTCTAGTGGTATAGCTAATCGTCTCTCCCTAATGGATCTCCTAACTGGAGCAGCAACAGCCTCATCCTACACCTGAAAGGCTTGAGGAACTTCATCAGGAGCTATCTCAATAACAGGATCCTAAGCCTCAATAGGTTTAGTCTGTAGTATGGGAGTCTCCACAATTATTTATATGAGAGGAGAAAAAGATATAACATTACCCACCGACTATTATCCTCAATAGTCTGTGAGTAGCTACTTTTTTCAGCCACATCAAACTCCAGAAACTTTGCTATCTGTGATTTCACAATTCTTGTGCCTCCATTAGGATTATAGAACCGATATCCCTTTGAATAATCCAGGTAAGATACAAAGTAACACCAAGTGGTTTTGAAGTTCAACTTACTTAATGTTGGATTATATAACTTCGCTTCTGTAGGACATCCCCAAATCTTAAGATGGTTAAGCTAGGCTTACGTTCAGTCTATAACTCAAAAAGAGTCAATGGGACAGCTTTAGTAGGTACACGATTCAGAATATACAAAACTATTTTCAAAGCTTAATCCCACAGAAAATCAGGTAGGTTTATCATATTAATCATATTATCATACTCTTCACCATTTGGATAAGGGTGCGATTGCACCTTTCAGCCATACCATTCTGCTCAGGACTTTCAGGCATAGTAAACTGAGCCACTATTTCAGAATCCTCCAAGTATTTGGCAAATGGCCATTTAAGCTGTCCAGCATCGCCGTGCTTGCCATAATACTCTTCACATTGGTCAGATCTAACAACCTTTATGACCTTTCCCAACTATTTCTCGACTTTAGTCCGAAAAATCTTGAACTTGTCAAGAAACTCATACTTTTTCTTAATCAAGTACAGATAGCCATATCGGGAATAATCATCAATAAATATGATGAAATAAAAATTTCTACACAAGGTTGCCGTATAGGGTCCACAAATATCAATGTGAATGACCTCCAACATGTCAGAACTTCGGACTGCAGTTTTCTTCCTTATCTTGGTCATTTTATCTCTACAACAGTCTACGCATGTCTCTAGGTTATTTTTAAGAGCATGCAGGATGTTAGTTTTTATCAGCCTTTCTACTCTATCCTTAGAGATGTGACCAAGCCGTTTATGCCACAATGCATAAGATTGTTCCTTAGGTAGAGGTTTTTTGGAAACAACCTTTTCAGCCGTATAAGCGACATATATATCATTGGAAGACAAACACAATTTGTACAATCCATTGGACATATTACAGTCATGAAACAAAGAAATAACATTGTTCTTGATTTCAAAAGAGTAGCCATACATGTCCAAACACGATACGAAAACTAAATTCCGTCTAAAAGAAGGTACATAAAAAGTGTCTTTTAACAGTAATCTAAAATCAGAGTCTAGAATTAAGATAACATCTCCCACAAACACCACGTCGACTTTCTCGTTATTTCCTACAGTGAGTCTTGATTCATCCTGATTTGGCGTCCTCCGGTTTATGAATCCCTATATGGTAAACGCAACATGATTAGTTGCACCACTATCTAGCCACCAAGAACTGGATGGTGCTTCTTATAGGTTGGATTTACAAACAAGTGCCAAAGAATCATTACCTCTAGGCTCACGTTTGGAGATCCAAGCTTTGAACTTTCCACAGTCCTTCTTTATATGACTTTTCTTCTTACAAAAGAAGCAGCGGTCACCATCCTTCTTGAATGATGTGGGGGAGTTGGGGAAAAGGCCATCTTGTGGCGTTCTTGCTCTCATCACGTGTCGTCCATCCTCGCTTCGCCGGAACCCCTCATCGGTTTTTTTTTTGTTTTTGTTTTGTCGCTCCTTTATGTTATGCACATGAACGTGCGGTGCCCATGGGATCGAATTCCGAAACTAGTACTTTCTGGCCTCGCCCCCAATTCCTTCATGCCTGTTGGCAACAGCCGATCGTTGATCTCGCCGGTCCTGTGGGGACTTTCCTTAAATCCTATAATTTTCTCCTACGATGGCCTCCACTTCCTATCTTCATCCTGTGAGCCTGTTCCCATTTTGTGGGGTGGGCTCCACGAATGCCTTCGTTATTTTAACGTGACAGTACTGTATCCGTACATGTTGCACCCTCAATTCTCTCATGTATCTTTATCTTTCCCAAAGAGAGAAATACCCTTTAGAAGTTTTACATTTCAGTGATCCCGAGGTCCGAATAATGCTCCTAAACCCACTCTGCTGGAACCGCTAACCGCTGACATCATTGGTGTCTCTCGATCGCTTTGCGCTTCTTACCCGTGGATTTGTTTGGGGTTATTTTCCAGCATTTGCGTTGTGTATACATGATTGTCCACACGACAGCCTATATTTAGAATTCTGAGTTGTGTTTGATTTTTTTTCCTTCCGGTTTCGACCCCTCCTACCCTTTCAAATATACCCACACTCAAAACTCGCTTGCCCAAAACCCTGACCCGTCCACTACTTTACCCTTTTCCTCTCGGTGCCACTGACACTAGCTGCGTCGTTGCCATCACCGCCAATCACCACCTTAGCCGCAACCCGTCGAGCGAGGGCACCTTCACCCATGGCTGGCGAGGCCATCATGAGGCTTCCCTCGCCTGGCCTCGGAAAAAAAAACAGAAAAGAAGGAAGAAAATAAAAAAAAATTAATAAAAAAATTCGAAAATAAAATAAAATATTATTAGATTCTGTCCACGTCAAAGTCGGCCAACCAAAATAGGCCGGATGGACTACATTGGCATAAGTGCAAAAGGTTTAGGACTGAATTGATTAAAAAAAATAAAATTTAGGACTGAATTGACATAATTACAATAAGTTTAGGACTTTTTTTGGTAATTTTCCCCAAACAAGCATAGTAAGTAAATTACCAACATTCCAATAAATTTGTAACTTTCCATGATTCGTTACAAGTGTAGTTAGTTAAATATCAATCCTACAAATAACATTCATGTTTACATCTTTGGGAAAATACCACCAAAAACCCTAAAATGCCACTTGTGATAAATTTACCCTGAACTTTTTTTTGTGACATGAAAAATCTCAAATTATGCCATTTATTATACATTTACCTCACGTTACTTTGGCCCATGGGCATTTTCGTCTTTTTCCTTTTTCTGTTTTTTTTCCTTTTCTTCTCTCCGGCGGAGGAAGCCGGCGAGGATGACCCTTGCCGGTGTCGGGCAAGGTTGCCCTGGCAGGCATCGGGCAAGGGTCGCCCTCGCCTGGGCGAGCGAGGTTGCCCTCACCGGCTTCGGGTAAGGGTCGCCCTCGCTTGGGCCGGCGAGGGCAGCCCTCGCCATAACCGACCCTTGCTAGATCTGGCGAGGGCGACCTTTGCCGGCGTCGGGCGAGGGTATCCGGCGAGGGCAGCCCTCGCCAGATCCAAAGCCCAGGTGAGGGCGACCCTCGCCGGCGTCGGGCGAGGGCAGCCCTTGCCCAACTCAGGCGAGGGCTGCCCTCGCCGGCATCGAGCGAGGGCAGCCCTCGCCCAACCTCAGCACTGGCAAGGGCCGCCCTCGCCTACTTCCTCCGCCGGAGAGAAGAAAAGAAAAAAAGAGGAAAAAAAAAGAAAAAGTAAAATGACGAAAATACTCATGGGCCAAAGTAATGTGGGGTAAATATGTCACAAGTGGCATAATTTGGGGTTTTTCGTGTTACAAAAAAAAGTTCGGGGTAAATTTGTCACAAGTGGCATAGTTTAGTATTTTTCGTGTCACAAAAAAAAGTTTAGGATAAATTTATCACAAGTGACATATTTTAGGATTTTTGGTGGTATTTTCCCTACATTTTTTCGCTGTTGTATGCTTTCATACATGTGTATTCATATTTGACTTATGGGCATATAAGTCACCAAATGAAAGTTTGGTTTTAGTGGATAGCCAATTTATGTGGCTTTTTTTAATTTAACGGATAACGATTATTGCATAAATAACAAAAAAAGTTTAAATGTGCCATTTTTCGGTCCATTGGCGTAGTTAGCGAAAGGATTTAAGGACATCGAAATTGCAAGCTTTATGACTTAAATATACTAAATGAAAGTTTTATGATTCAACTGTATTATTATAACAAATTTAAGAACTTTTGTTGTCATTTTCTCCGGAAAACATTTTCTCCGGAAACAATAATGTCACACTCGTTCCACACATTAAAACTGAACGTCTGAAGCCGCATGATAAGAACCTAATGTAGGGAATCATTAGAGATGATCATGGGAATTGAGTTTGTGGCTTTAACTGTTACATCGGGGGCAAAACTAGTGTACATTTTTATTCATCTCCATGTTGAGGTGCAAAACCTCATGCTTGTTAATGTTCCTAGCCCTGGAAGTAACTTTGACTAAAGGACTCAGGACTTTTGGTTTCTTGTAAGGATCTTGCTGCGGTGCCGTGACGAAAGCGCGGCAAAGTGCAGAGAGAGCTAACGACCGTCAGATCAAGGCAGTGTCCTGATGCAAAGCACAGCCAAGTTGTCATGCCAGCTATCAACTGTCGAACCAACGAGCTTGATGGTCAAGTGCCAGCTGAAGAGACGCTCTATATCGTCAAATTACAAAGTGTTATTGTCAGCCGTCAGATCAATGCAGTGCCTCGATGGGTGAGCGCCGATGAAGCTGTGCAGATGAATAGTGAGGAGTAGCGAGGGCACAAAACGGAGAAAAGAGAAGAAAAAAGGCTTTTCACCCCATTTTTGGCTTACACCTTCCTAACATCCTGAATTGACCAAGAAATTATGCGGTATTAATAGTTTTAGGGTATTGTGGAGCTGTAAGATTTTAAAAAACTTGATTCGGGCTTACAGTTTACTTGAAATGCATTTTCGAAGTTACACACATGTCTTGAATGGTAGCAAATTTCCTGTTTTAGCGACAATTTTGGCTCATCTTCGACCACCTTTAAAGTCGATGAAACTTAGGAATGTAAGTATCTTGAAAGGGTTTTTGTTTGATAATAGATTTGTTAGAATCAACATTCGATAGAGAGTGTTGATATATATTTTGATATCAGATTTGTGTTTGAGACTGTCCTTTGAATAGAAGGACGGTCATGCCATTTCCCTATTCTTGTTGGAGTCAAGATGTGACCGAGTAACCCGTACAGCGCATCTTCTTCGAAGACTTTTCCAAGTTGCATGAATTCTCATCGTTGGACTTGTTCATAGGAAATTTCTCTGCAATTCATATTTTCATTCAAAATCGATCTCCATCAAACAGCCAGTCAATCAAGTCATCGCTCAAACTTCACCAGCTGTGATGCATAAGAATAGCTCGACAATGCGAGTCTTCTTCACCAGGAAAGAGACTTGCACTGTGTACGAAAAGGAATTAAAAGTCCACGCCCTCTTGACTAACCAACGTATTGGGACCCTAATTTACGCTCACGAGGGGAATCAAAAGGAACTTCCAGTCCCACAATAGTGCATAACTAATGGTACAAGGGTTGTCCAACACGCCTTTAGACTAAAGACGATGAAAGGCTTTCGGGGCAACCTCGACTGCTTTAAACTCAACCACCACCTGCATTTCTCCTCACCGGCCACGGGCAACTCCATTCTTGAGTAAAACATTTTCCTTCACAGCTTACAAGTCCCTAGTTGCTCCATCCATTGAAAAAATGTCCCCCGTTTCAATGCTTTGTTTCTTGCTCTTTCACCTCCTAATTTCTTCTCTAGCTCAAACGGACCGAGACATAATCGTCGGATCTTCTCTGACCGCGAAAAAGGACAGCTCTTCGTGGCTTTCACCTTCGGGGGACTTTGCATTCGGCTTTCGTCCGTTACCTGCGAACCCCAACACCGATGGCGAGGTCTTCTTGCTCTCCATTTGGTATAACAAGATACCTTCAAGAACAATCGTCTGGTTCGCAAATGGAAATCGTCCTGCACCTGAAAATTCGAAGCTAGAGCTCACTTCCGACCTTGGCCTGGTTCTCACTGATCCTCGAGGAGAAAGGTTGTGGATATCGGAGAACATTGTTGGTACAGTCTCGCATGCTACTATGAACGACACGAGCAATTTTTTGATTCTCGGTTCGAATTCGGAGAAACTATGGGAAAGCTTTGAAGATCCTGACGACACATTGCTTCCTTCACAAACGCTGGGAAAAAATAAGTCCCTTTCCTCTCGTCAATCAGAGGGGAACTTTTCCAGAGGAAAATTCCAGCTTCGGATGCTGGACAGTGGAGACCTCACGCTCAACACCATAAACCTGCCTTCCAGTTATGCAAACGAACCTTATTACAGCACTAAAAGTGCCCGAGATTCAAACATGTCGAGCCCGGGGAAAGAAGTTGTGTTCGACGACTCGGGTTCTCCATTTGTGCTGAGAGAAAATGGCGATAAAGTTTACCTCTGGCAGGTGAAAGTTGCTTCAGCCTCAGAGTTTTACCACAGAATTACGCTGAACTTTGATGGGGTTTTGACTCAATACGTACACCCCAAGAATTCTAATTCTAATGGAAGCTGGAGCTCTCTGTGGTCTGTACCTGAAAATATATGCACTGCCGTTCTTGCTTCACGCGGCTCTGGTGTTTGTGGCTACAACAGTATTTGTTCCCTGGGTGACAATAAAAGGCCAAAATGTGGCTGCCCTGACAAATACACTTTCCTTGACCCCAATGATGAGTATGGCAGTTGCAGACCTAACTTCACACTGAGTTGTGAGGAAGATGAGAAGAAGCTGAAGCAAGGTTCCATGGAGGATCTGTACACTTTCGTGGAGCTAGAGCATACGGGTTGGCCGTTGTCTGATTATGCCCTGCTGGAGCCTTTCTCCGAAGATGAATGCAGGAACTCATGCTTGCACGACTGCATGTGTGCAGTTGCCGGTTATAGAGATGGCACGCGTTGCTGGAAGAAGAAGCTTCCACTCTCCAACGGAAGAGTTGATTTCCGTCTGAACGGAAAGGTACTAATCAAAGTCCCAAAGCGTGACTTAACTCTTACAAACGATTCCCAATTTCCAATCCCAAAGGGAAAGATAAAAGACCACGATCATAAAATTATGATTTTGGTCGGATCAATGCTATTCGGAACTTCTGTGTTTGTCAATTTTCTACTCATTGGTGCTATCATTTGGGGTTTTTTCTTCGTCTACCGCAAGAAGCTCAGAAAAATATCCACCAAAGAGAACGAGGTGGAATCGAATTTGCGCTATTTCACTTACCAAGAGCTTTTCCAAGCCACGGATGGGTTCAAGGAAGAGATAGGCCGGGGATCTTTCGGGATTGTTTATAAAGGGGTGATGTCTAACAATGCAGCAATTGCCGTGAAGAAGCTAGCTAGTGTGATGCAAAACAAGGAGGAGGAGTTCAGAACAGAAGTCAAAGTGATAGGCCAGACCCATCACAAGAATCTGGTTAGATTACTTGGTTTCTGTGATGAAGGGCAAGAAAGGTTGCTCGTTTACGAGTTCTTGACCAATGGCACACTATCAAGCCTTCTCTTTTCAGGTGAATCCAAACCCAGTTGGATCCAGAGATGCCACATCGCTTCAGGAATTGCCGGGGGATTACTATACTTGCATGAAGAGTGCACTACACAAATCATCCACTGTGACATAAAGCCACAGAACATACTTCTCGACGACTACCACAACGCGAGAATCTCCGATTTTGGACTTGCCAAGCTTTTGAAGATGAACCAGAGCCATACTCAGACGAATATAAGAGGAACAAGAGGGTATGTCGCTCCTGAATGGTTCAGGAACTTGCCCATCACCGTGAAAGTGGACGTCTACAGCTACGGGGTGTTGCTTCTGGAGATAATATGCTGCAGGAGTTGTTTGAGGAGCGAGGTGAGCAGCGAAAGAGAGGGAGAGCTCTTGACTGATTGGGCTTATGATTGCTTCATGCACGGAAGGCTGGATGCTCTGGTTGAAGGTGACCCGGAGGGTCTGAGTGACAGGACGAAGCTGAAGAATTTGGTCATGACCGCGTTCTGGTGTATCCAAGAGGACCCTTCCTTGAGGCCAACGATGAAGAAGGTGACACAGATGCTGGAAGGAGCAGTGAAAGTGCCTGTCCCTCCATGTCCATTCCCCTTGAACAGCAGCATCTCTTCTTTCCTTCACCCAAATTGAGCAGCGCTCAAGTGATAAGCGATATGTTCTATGAATAGTAATCTTCTCGCGCTGGTTGTGAACATGTTATCTTCGCTACATACATTTTTGCAGCTTGGTGGGTAGCTTACAAAGGAGGAGAACCTGCGGTAGCCAGTGTAAGTTACTACACTATTTTTATATGTACTCCTTCAATTAGAAAATAACTATTTCGATAGTGACTGTAGTACTGAGGGATGCAACTTAGAGGATTTTGTCTTGCGTGAAAATTTTCAACTATAGAACTTGCATCGGCAAGCAATGCAATTTATAGGCCAAGTGAGTATTAAGTTACCACAAAAGATCATTCATGTCCTCAATTACCCAATACTCAACAATTCTGTTCACGATATACTTAAAACTAAGTTTTTTTTAGACAAAGGACGAGTGATTTAATGAAAGCAGTCATGAGTGAAATATGAGGAGAAGAATACTAGAAGTGCCAAAACTTGTGTATGTCAAAAGTTTTCGCCGACTCACTTAAATGCCAAATCGGGGGAAAAATGATCACTTAAGTGCCAACGGCGAGAAATTCTGGCCAAATTAATACGTGGCTTTTATAATTAAAATTTTAATCTTAGTTGGATTTTTTTTTAAAAAAATAAGTGTACGTGGCATTTCTATGTGTACATTTAGATTTTTTAAATATGTTTTCTGATTTTTTTTCCTTCTTTTCTTCTCTTTCTTCTTCTTCTTCTACCTCCGGTCACCGGCGGTGACCGGAGGCCGGCCACCGGCCACGGCCAGCCGCCTGGCGTCGCCCGCCACAGGTGAGGCCCGGCCGACCCCCGCCGGGGAGAGGGCGGGCGAGCCCCGGCGAGGCCATGGCGGCCTCGTCGGATCTGGCGAGGAGAGCCCTTGCCGGGGCTTGCCCTCGCCGGATCTGGCGAGGGGAGCCCTCGCCGAGGCTCGCCCTCGCCCAGGCAAGGCGAGGCCGACCCTCGCAGGGGCTCGCCCTCCCTGGCCCAGGTGAGGGTCAGCCGGGCCTCGCCTGTGGCGAGCGACGGTGGCCTCGTCCGAGCGAGGCCAGGTGGCTGGCCACGGCCGGTGATCGGCCTCCGGTCACCGGCGGTGACCGGAGGTTGAAGAAGAAAGAGAAGAAAAAAAGAAAAGAAGGAAAAAAAAATCAGAAAAAATATTTGAAAAATTCAAGTGTACATGCTAAACTACGTCGTTTTGATGTGTACATGCTGACTAAATCCTCCGGCGAGCCACATCAGCTTCAGAAATTAATAAAAAAATGCCACGTCGGATTTCCGGCCAAATTCACCAGAGTTGGCATTTAAGTGATCGTTTTTTAAAAATTTGGGCACTAAAATGATCCAAAACAAACTTTTGGTACTAAAGTGAGTACCGTACACAAGTTTTGGCACTTATGCTGTTCTTCACCCGTGAAATATGATTCCCAGTACCCACTTTGTCATGACAAGAGGTAGGGGACTCAAGCACTGTATCATACATCCAACCTATGACGGTGAAAAATGACTTGTACGGTTTAAAAGAACGGGATGCTTAATGCGTTGTTACAGTGAGAAGTTCCCAGCTCGCACTTATCTGCATAGATTTTGTACCTGTATGATCAGCATTCACCTTGACACCAGCTTGCACAAGGTAAAGGAACCAGAAATCAAAATATACAGAGTTTGGAACCACTGTAGACTAATTTCAATTCAGCTTGTGAAACCTCTGTTTAATGAAATAATGTAAGAAAGATAAGGCTTCCCTTGGACATCAAGCAAAATTAGTTCCAGTCTGTCGACTGATAACAAATATGAACGACATTGATACTGGGTGAGGTCGCGTTACTTTGCACACAATGATTGAAGATGAAGGAATGATGCTCTACTAGCAAGACGGATCATTATTTTCTTGAAATTTTTCACAATAATCAAATATTCAGAACAGTGGAGATGGCCTTCTCCATGATCCAATGACTCATTGGAAATTCAGGCCGCAATTGTGGTACTTTGAACTTGACTCTGATAACTTGTTTTTGTCGCCAAAGTGCATTACCTCATTAACAACCGGAACTTAAACCCCAAGAAGGTTCGAAATCAAAACATAATTCAAAACATAACAAGGACCATAGATAATGTAGCAATGGGCTAAAGACACTCCTTGCAAATGGACCATGAGCTGGCGACATTCCTCAAGAATTGCCCGGGCTATCCATGTTGTCTCGCCATGGCCCAAGACTTGGAGGATGGTTGACAAACTATCACTTTCCAAGTACGCCCGCAAGTCAAGAACAAGTTCTAGCAAATCAGGTTTTAGCAAAAAAATAAAGTTCTAGGAACAAGTACGCCCTCTACATGTACTTCGCTGTTTACGTTTCTCCCTCAAGAACGACAGGCCCTCCCTCAACGCTAGGGTTTTAGCTACAAGGCCGATATGGAACAAGGATTTTCTTGGCGAAGCCGGCCATGAGGAGCCCGTGAGCGTCTCTACAGACCTCAGCTATTGAACCCGCTTGAGAATTGCTGCACCAGGAGGCGTCGACATGCCCTTCCTCTACCTGACTGTGTCAATTGATAGGGTGGTGTTTTTGGCTTTTGGTCATGGTAATCTTGATAATGCGTAAGCTTGAAAACTTGTCTATAAGGAAAGGAAGACATTAAGGTATGTTGGCATAGAATAACGGATTTTAAACCAAACTAGACACCAAACTGCAATCGCGCAGGTTAGAAGTAAAATATTCAAAAAAGGAGCAAAAGTAAAATGCTAAATATTCTCAAAATTACATCGTCACTTATGATCAAACTCTTTCAGCAAATGAACTCTTTTTTCAAACCTAATCAATCCATGGAAAGAAATTTCGAATGACAAACTTTACTTGACAATTTAAATTTTAGAAGCATCTCCCTTGTATTGGGTTTATAACCCTCCTTTAGCTCTATGGGACCTCTTAGTATAAGAAGCCCACTTGTCTTGTTCATCTTATGCTACTTAAAGAAATGAAAAGGCTTCCATTTTGACCAAAAATAGGAAAATTACCAAAACAGTCATAAACATATTATAATTATGTCAATTCAATTATAAACATTTTGTATTGTGCCAATTTAGTCCATTCGGCCAATTTTAGCAGGCCAGCGTTGACGTAGATACTGGCTAGGCGGCCAACGCTGATGTGACAATTTTTTTAATATTTTTGATTTATTTATTTATTCTTTTTTTTTCTTGTCTTAATCTTCAACCTCCAGCAACAGCGAGGTCAAGCCTCCCCAGGGCCGACCTGGCACGACTCGTCCTTGCCGGCAACTAGCGAGGTCGGCCTTGCCTTCTGGGGGCGAGTTTGAGCCTCGCCCAGTCATGGCAAAGCCGACCCCCGCCTCTGGCTGGTCGTCAGAGATGAAGGTTGTGACGACCAGACCCTAAGCGGCGAGCGTAGGATGAGGGATGGTGGGGGAGGCTGCGCCTCTACCCTGGACGTGCGCGAGGCGAGGCTAAGTGCATGTCTCTTGTCCCACATCGCCAAGGAGGGAGTCCTGGGTTGGTTGATAAGCCTTGGGATTCTCTACTATGTATAAAGCGTTTTAAAGCCGTGAGGGCTAGTGGGCCCAAAGGGAATAATATTACACAGTGGTAGCCCCCTAGGTCCTTACAAAGGTATGAAAAAAGAAAGGGAAAGAAAAGAAATGAATTATTCGAAAATATTAAAAATTGTCACGTCAGCCGCAAAATTGGTTGGATGGATTGAATTGGCATAAATGCAAAATGTTTATGACTTAATTGGCATAATTATAATAGGTTTAGTACTGTTTTAGTAATTTTCCCACCGAAAACAAAAGGATTTAAATAGGAGAAAAGATAAGTAAAGTCGACATTCAATTTGGAGCCCATTTGGTATAAGTGCAGTCAAACTTGTAGTTGTGTTGTAGGCTGAAATCTGCGTGGGCTTTGTAATGTCTCGGTTGTTCTGAAGATGGTCTTGGGCCTGTCACAGATCCGGCCTTCCCTACTCTTGGTAGCAACAAAATCATAAAAATTACCAAAAAAAGGAAGAACTAATACAAGTTTTTCGCCAATTTTCGAAGCCCAAAATTAATATATTTTTTATTCGTTTGGAAATTCTAAGACGGGACCCAATTAAATTACAACTTTTCCTTTTCCTCTCTTTTCCTTTTTTTTTCCCAGAAGAGGAAACGGGTCTAAGAGGGATGCCTGCCGAATCAGCCCCTCGATCCTTCCAGGAAACCATCCGGGCCGTCCGTTTGTTCCCTTCCTCGCGATAAAACAACAGCGTGCGTCGGTCGGTCGTACCGCCCCCGCACGCATCTCCTGCGCTACGTATTCTATAGAGGCATCGTCGTCGTCCCGACAACCTCTCAAAATATTCGTTCAAAATAAATCTGCCGCAGATCATTCGAACTCCTGAGATCGCACGCGGACATTGAATTCGTTGAATCGTCGTCTCTCTCTTTAGGATTCGGACGTTCAAGAACTGCTTGCCGGATTTTGTCTTGCGTTTTTTCTTGAATCGGAGCGGAAGATTTGTTGGGTTCTTGCTTGCTTTGCGATCCCTCCTTCGGTGTTCCGGAAAGATACGATCTTTTGCGGGACAGGTTCGCCGTCAGGGGTCGGTAAAGAGGGAGTTTTTTTTTCCTTGAATCGGAGGATGAAGGATCAGCCTCACTTGATGAATCAGGCGCCGATGATGATGAGTCAGAGCCCGATGATGAACCCGCCTCCTCCGCAGGTGATCTTGAACCAGCCCCCTCAATTGATGAGCCAGCCCCAGCTGATTGGCCAGCCCCAGGTCCTGAATCAGCAGCCCCAGCTGATTGGGCAGTCCCAGATGTTGGGTCAATCTCAGGTGCCCAGTTTGAACAGGAGTTACAAGATGTGGCCTCAGAAGCAGAAGCAGCAGAAGCCTTCGCTTGACCCTAATGTGCAGTTTCTCGGCTCGATGAACCCGGGTTTCGGGCCTTTGAAGCAGCCGCTGATGCCGTTGCCCGGTAGAAGCAATTGGAAGGGCAAGAAGCCCAATGATAAGCGGAATGACCCGAGGAAGGTCACAATGGTGATCCCTAATGCCGGGATGAGCGGTGGTGCCGGTGGCAAGGGCTACCAGCCCCCTGCTCTCAGCGATTTGCAGTTCCAGAATCGCCTGAAGTCTAGAAAATATTACCCCAAGAAGAAGTTCAATAATCGGTTTGCGCCCTATGCGCCCAGGAACACGACTTCGTTTATCATAAGAGCGAAGAAGTCGGGCGGCATTGCCTCGATGGTGTCCCCGTGTCCGGTCACGCCGGCGGTGCTACCGACGCCGATATTTTCTCCCTCTAGAGAGGTGTTGGTTGATATGGCAAAGGAGGAGTGGGGTGTGGACGGGTATGGGTCCATGAAGGGTCTCATTAGGCTACGGAATGAGGTAGAGAACAGGGACAACGAGGAGGAGGAGGATGAGAATGAGGAGGAAAATAATGGGTCTAGCGAGAGCGACGTAGAAGAGGAGAAGGATAGCGTGATGAGCAGACTGGATCATGAAATGAATCGGTTTGAGATGGTTTACCCCAATTACGGGTCTGATTATAACAATTTACTAGTGAATAGGGTGGATGATCAAGATACCCACATTGCGCAACTCGAGGAAGAGAATCTAGCTTTGCGAGAAAGGCTCTTCTTGATGGAGAGGGAAATGGAGGACTTGAGGAGGAGGTTGAATTTCCTGGAGAGGCAGAACCATGTGGACAAGCATGCGAACGAGGAGGTAGTGGAGAATGAGTCTGAAAATGAGAGTGAGGAAGAATGCAATGTTCATGTTCTGGGTGGTGTGTGCAAAGGAGAGGACATGGATTGTGTGGATGGTTATATAGATGGAAGGGATGTTCAGTTCAATGGTGATGCCAAAGAGGAGAAATATGATTCAATACTAGGAAATAAAGCTATTCCGGAGGTTGCTATGGAAGAGTTTACTTCAAACGAGGCAATTCTAAAAGAAGATGAGTCAAGATATGAGGAACAACGTGATGGGGTCATCCTGGGAAGAGTAAAATCCGAGGGTGATGAGGGGACGAAAGTTGCAGAGGACGAGGTTTCGCATGAAGCGGATGCTAAACAGGATGAGTGCGAACAGAAGGACGATGCAAATGTGCCTTTGGAGAAGAGCATTGGCGATGGTCAATAATTTTGCTAGCTTTCATCTATCTCAAGCCTCCTCCAAGGTTGGATATTGGTGAAAGGCATGTTAGCTCATGCCATAATTCGTTGATTGTCATGCTTCTTTCTCAGTGCTCCATAAATAATTCCGATTCTGGCAATTAATAGACGTTGCTTGTTAGCTGAGAGTGAAAACATGGTCAATGGGCTTCCAAACTTAGCCATTACTCTGCTCTCTTCAGATAATAACCGTCGTTGGTTTACTTCACTCTCTTCTTTATGCTAAAGTATTGTGATCTTGTGGATTCTTACTTTTATGTCTGGAAAGCATTGAGATTGAGCGCGAGTAGATTTATGTTTCTCTTCTGATGTCATGAAAACCACATTTTCTTGGACTGCATTACTTATTGATATATTATGCATTTACATCTCTGAAATTAGACTGTAAGGTAATGTGAATACAGGAGAGAGGACCACTCCTTCAAGGCCTCTGTGGTCTGGATGTTTGTTTCAGTTGCCATATGATTGCATTGATTGGATTAGAAGCTAACTGTACTACTGTGTAGTTCTCTTTTGAGGAGAAGCCTTGCTGGATTTTTTTTCGTCTTCTTTTCCTGGAACATTCAGTATCGTGGTAGCAAGATCAGCGACCTTATATGTATGGTGACGTTTATCCTTTCCCCGTTAAAAAAAATTGTAATTTTCTTGATTATACTGACATTCGGAGATGGAGTGTTGCCCAAGTGTGCTGTATATGTACAAATTTACCGGTATCTATACCATAAAGGATTCTTGGTGAAGGTTTTATTGAGCCTAATGTCGGGGACCCATGATGATATGATGATGTTCAGCACCTCTGGCTGATCCTTTACACATCGAGGCAAGTATCTGATTGAAGGTGGGCAGGAAAGATTCTCTCTCTCTCTCTGTCATTTGACTCGTGGAGATTAGCAAGACTTGGGAAAGACAGTTGTAGTATTGTCATGTTCGTGGGTTCTCTTGGGCAGTTGGCTTTTTCTGAAATGGGATGAATGTGTGAGAATTTTTATCAAGACACAAACTCTGTTCCTCTCTTTTGCTGTTGGTCCATGCAACACCAGAGCTTCATTTCACGTCTTTTTGTCTCGATGCTACCAAATGAAGTTGTTGTCAGTTGTTTAAAAGTTAACTTTAGTTCGTCTTACGGACGGCTCGGAGCGATTGTAGCAATCGGACCTATCTTGAGTTGGATAGGCAGACTAACCGACAATTGAGTCAATGAGATAACGGGATAAGAACATTAGGAGTGCCATAACTTTTTTTTCGCTCACTTGAGTGTTATATTAAAGTAAAATGGATCATTTGAGTGTCATTTCCAGCAAATCATCTTATGTGAATTTTTTAATTAATTTTTCATTCGATGTGGATTTTTTTAATGTTATTTTATTTTATTTTTTGAATGTTTTTTCTTTATCTTTTTTTTTTCTTTCTTTTTTTTCCTTCTTTTTTTTTCAAGGTTGGCGATGGTCACTAAAGGCCTCGCCCTTGGCCAAACTGGGCGGGAGCTGCCTCGCCATCAGCCGGTATGGCCATGAAGGCCCTTGGCGAGGCCATCGCGGCCTCGCCAACCGCGAGCGAGGCGGCAAAGGCTCTCGCTAGATCTAGCGAGGTTGCCTCGCCCGCGGTTGCGAAAGCCCTAGGCGAGGCCATCGTGGCGTCGCCGGTCGTGGGTGAGGCGGCGAAGGCTCTCGCCAAATCTGGCAAGGCCACCTCGCCCGCAGCCGCCCAGATCTGGCAACGGCCTTCGCGGCCAAGGGCAAGGCGGATTGGGCGAGGCCTTCACAGCCAACGAGGGTCGCCGGTGACCCTCGCCGATATTGGAAAAAATAACAAAAAATTCAAAAAATTATTAAAAAATTATCCACGTCAGCTTTGGCGAAGCCACATAGGACAATCAGCGTCCACGTCGGATTTTCTGGCGAAACAAATCTCCGATGGCACTCAAGTGATCAATTTTTCAAATTTGTGGTACTCAAGTGAGCGAAAAAAAAGTTATGACACTCAAGTGAGCGCCGTACGAAAGTCATGGCACTCCTAGTGTTCTTATCCCATGAGATAACATTATCACTTTCTGCTTCCATTGATATTCTTTTGCCCTGTAACATGGATTTCTATGAATCAGTTTCTGTTGCTTATAAAGATCTACTGGTGTTATTTCGCAAAGGCAAGAAATGAATGACATATTTGTGTGTGAATATGATGCAACAAGAGGTCTTACAGAGTCTTTATTTTACCAGTTTAAAACGATTCCAAGCATGGTGTAGTACGTTTGCAGAGTTTAATTGGCCGAAAGCTTTTAATCTTTGTCAGCCGTTCTCTCATCAGAGCAATATTTTTTTCTTGCTTATTCATAGTTTGTTGGCTCTTTCCTAAAGGTTTTGCAGGAAGGACTCGCCATTTTGATTCTTGGTTGCTAATTGTTCTCGATGCGTGATTTACAAATGGTGCCTTGTGTTGAGACATGGACGATCTGCCATTCATGGAGCGGATGGACCAGCCAGCAAGCATGAAATGGAAGAGAAATAAAATAGTATTAAATCAAGTGTTTACATTTAGCCGGCGTGATTGTAAATCTGGTAGACATACATTGGTTTGTGTCGTGCAATGTCTGGGAAGCACATAGTAGCATATTTACTTTGTTCCATCCACACGAAGGTGCACAAAAACTATGTTGTTGTAACCCCGAGTGATCCTGATTTTGTCATCCGTATATCTGCGAGAGAAAATTGAGGTATGCGTGCGTGATAGGATCAAATTCTGGGGGTGTTAAACTGTTAAGTCGTTTAGAAGTCATAGGGGACAGCTAATCTTACAGAAGCTCCAGCTTAAACTTGCTCTCCATTTCCACAGGATATCCAAAGGGGCCTCCGATGATGGCGGCATCGTCCATCGTGACATCATATGCATTGGTGCCGGATTTCCTGCGAAGGGATGAGATGCGGTGAAACTTCGCCTTCAAATTTGCCTAAACCGCAGTTATGTTCCAAGAAATGTGCGCATGAATTTGTGAAATGAGCATTTCGTATGTGAAGGAAGAATGCATGTGATGTCACGATGGACGACGAGACATCCAGCTGCCAGCTCAGGTCGCCCGTATCGTGATGCATACCATGTCTATAACCCACCCTTTGGCTTCGAGTTTGACTCATTCACCATTTTCTCGAGTCCAAGGATTTTCAGCTGAGCTTGGTGGAGAATCAGCTAGGCTCGAGATCGGGAAAAAGTTTCCTGAATTAGGACCTAGAAAACTATTTTCGAAAAATTGTTTTTCGACTTTTTGTTGTTTAAATGATGGAAAACTAATCGATTTACGAAAATCGTTTTTCATGGACTAAAAACAATAAGTTAAGATTGATGGAAAACGACTTCTTTTTTTTATAAGAAGGAAATTACTTTTCCTGAAACACCAAACAAATGAAAACTAACCATTTTCCTTGAAAATGATATCCATGAAAAATATTTTCTTTATCATGAAGTTTTCAACAAAATATCGTTTGTTTTGTGGAAAATGAACGACTTGGAATATGTTTTTATTAAAATGATCACTTATTTTGCTTAAATAATTAGCCAATGAAAAATGTCTTTGTTATTGACAACAATTCATGTCTAAACATTCGTGGATGATGAAAATATTTTTCGTTAATTCATTTTTGTAAGGGGCAAAAGCCAAGAAAAACCCTAAACTATGCCTAATGTAGCACATTTACTCTAAATTTTTTTTCTTGTGACAAAAAAAATCTCAAACTTGTACCCATGTGACAAATTCACCATCCGTCAAGTTCTGTCAATAAGAACTGTTAGAAATTTGCTTACATGGACGCTAGAAACCTAATAGTGTTGACATGACATCCACGTGACTTAAGTGAAATCAAATCGACATTATTTTAGCTGAAAAATCATTTAACAGAACCTTGATGGAAGGTAATGGATAGGTACAATTTTTGGTTTTTTATATCACAAGAAAAATTTAGGGTAATGTGCCACAGTGAGTATAGTTTGGAGTTTTTGATGTTACAAAAAAGAGTTCAAAATAAATGTGTCACAGTGGGTATATTTTGTGATTTTTTTGTGGTCTTTTCGCTTAACAATCATTTTTAAGAAAATATTTTCCAAATCATTCATTTTCCGTGAAACAAACAGAACCCATACCATCAAACTAAATAAATTTTGTTGGATATCCTTGCATTTTGAAAGATTGGATGCTTCATACTCTCAATCATTTTGGGTTATTATTTTAGTTACTCCACTTTCAAGCACGAGTCCTTCACGAATATAATTTTAGTGGTCCTCTTACTCCAAATTCGTAAGTGGATTGGTTGTGGCATTATTAATCACCTGGGCATCCAAAGTGCACCTGCTCACATGCATGCGTGAATGTGCATGCGCATGCGCATGCGCATGCGCATGCGCAAGTGTACAAGAGTGTTGAATATTTTTGTAATTCCAATTTGTCTTGTGATCCATATATGCACATATAACAGATGGTGCTTCATACTGTCCGATAGGAATCGCATTCTCTCTAGGTGCATATATCTTTGACCTTGCCTTCAGCGTAATGTTCACTACTAAGAACCGGAAAACTAAGTGCCACAGCGTATATCCTACCCCACAGCAAAAGAGAAAGGAAAGCAAGATACTTACACAAATGAGCCATTCACGGAGAATCTCAGACCAGGCAAGATGTTCACCACAAATTTCAGTTGTCCACTCCTTTTGACAATCTACAAGGAGCGTGACAAACTTTAGAAGGGGTGGACTCGCGATAACTTTATGAAAGGGGCATCTTACTTAAACCTACCTGGGCACCCATAAGGCCATTGGCTGCATTCTCTATCCAACTGTCCGTCTCCATCTGCACCGCACAAGACACAGTTTAGGCTATGTAAGAAGCAATGAGATGCACCAAGGATATGTCACCGTTTGTTTAAATTACACTGCTGTATTTTGTACAACAAAAGTTGTGTCGGAATGTTTTTGACACTGTTGAATTTGGTATGGCGGGATAATTGTGTTGGAATGGTTGTGGCATCATGTTAACATAGAAAATTCTAGGACCAACTGGAAAAAAAATGCTGCAATACTTGCACCTCGTTCATTCCGTTGGATTAGCATGATAGCCAAAACGCCCAAGTGCCAATCTATTCAGCCCGATGAAAGTCAATAAAAGTAAACACGATAATGGAGTTGTAGGGCATTGACTCTAGTTTCTGCTCCCTTTGGGTCTTTAGGATTTCTAAGAATTGTCAGCTCCAACACTCGCATACAGATGGGCAAATTTCTAAAAGGACGTGGCCATGGAATAGCACACGAGACTTCCAACAACACTTGCTTCGATTCTCTGGGTCCTTTCAATGGCATTAGTAGATAACATGGAATTAGAAAAATTAGCTCCTTTAGTTATTGCACTAGTAAATTAGCATTCTTCAAAAGTTTTTCCTAGCTTCTTTTCTTTAGTACCCTGGATCCAATGTCTTGATACTTTATGACCATATATTGAAACTACGAGCAAAATAAAAAGCAGTCATTCCCATGAGGCTACCTGTGAACTCCAGATCATATTCCATTCTCCTTCTACAAGTTCAAGCTCGCTGTCGGCTTTGCTCTTGCTTGAAGATGTTATCTCATCAATTGCCTACAACATTAAAATCATGAAAGAATCAGCATTAATTCAGTTAACATTTTGGGCACCTCCTCAATCAAACTCTAGGGTAATTGGATTCTCTTGGTAATTAAACAATTAAGTTTACCTTCTCGATTCCTTTTCCAGTGGAAATAGCTGATAGTAACAATTGCCTAGGTTCAGTCAGCTTTTGCAGCACGAAGGTGGTTCCCTGCACTACAACCAGATAAAGGCATACCCTTAGCCGAACATTTTTATGGTGGCTTTTGCCAATCAAATCCTAAATTCTCATCTGGCTAATAAAGAAGGCAGGCGAATAACGAAATCTGGACCTTAATATCTCATTCACCTTATTTCCTCTTGAGATGCAGAGGTTTCCAGATTGAGACAAATATGTAGTGTCTAACCATCCTTTTGCTTCATCTCCAAGAAGCCTAAATGGCACTGGATATGGAACCTTGAATGGTAGAAATTTAAAGGAAAAAGCCGCCCTGTCAAACCGAAAAAGGATCTTTATTCCATCACTGATTGATGCAGCTGCCTGCAGGTAAATGGTCAATTGATAAGTAAGGTCAGTCAAGTAATATGAGAGGAAAAAATATGACACTTTCCATGTAGCACTACATCGCTTGGTAAATGGTGGGAAGGATAGAAAACAACATATAGCTATGTAGCTGTAAAGTATATGAAGCTGCACTTGCACAAGCCATCCAAAAATATGTCCATACCACATATGACCCACAATGACAGACAGAATCAATTCCAATGCGAAGGGAAAAAATGGCCAGTCACAACATGCGGGAAGTTCAAGAAAAAGAACATCACATGGACACATAATTTCAACAGCAGGAAAATTGCTCAAAGTTTCCCTTGCACGTAAAGCTCACAAATTTGGCAAGGAAATCAAAATTGGTTTCATTCTCAACTCAATTAGTTGATAAGCTGCAGAAAACCATGAAGCAGATGCACAAACGAGAATGAGAATATTATTATGTAGTTTTTTTTTTGGAAATTATACTATTATGTAGTTTACATGCCACAACAATGTCAAGATGGATTTTCATTCGTTAGTCATCAATCAAAATCTATGTTCATAGTCGTGAAAAGGAAAGAGGTCGTACCTCTACTTTCAACTCGCCAATGGCTTCAGAGAATACTACGATATTGGATACACGTGGATCATTTGATCTAAGATATATCTCTTGGAACACGGTAAACACGTCAACGCCAACAAATGTTCTCTGCAGATGATTTGGTGTGCTGTTAGTCTCTTGACATCATCCAAAATCTTGAACGCTTAAAATTGGACCATGAAATTGGCAGGCGGACCAATTGCATAAAGGTCTGATCTTCTGCATCTCATGTGTTTTGCCAATTTAAGTATAATTATAATCTGTACGAATACAGATTATCAACACATCTAGATATATGTGAAAAAAAGAAGAAGACATGCATCTAAATTAGGACAAATCAGTCGAAATTATTTTGGAAGTGGAAACAAGCAACATCAAAAAAGATATCACTTCTTCATAACTGTTCAACTTATCCAAGCAGATCACAGAGGGCATCTAATACACCATGCTGTCGTGGTGCCTCTATTGCGAATGGAGGCAGTTCAAGCCATCATGTCATCCTACGTTAAAACCAAGCTCGAACACTACCTGAATTGGCGATGCTGTTCCAGGTCGAGTTGTAAACATCAATTGCCAGCGACCCTCAATTAGATCAGAGCTTGTCTGCAAATAACTACCGCCGTATCAACATACCAAACAGGCATAATCGTCTAAGAAACCGGTAAAGCAAACATAGTTATCCTCCTAGCTAGGACAATGAACATTCTTAGTGTTAAAAGGACTACATTCGAGCTTCCGACCAAAAGTTTCTTCGACAGTGGACTAGTTCGCCATTGCCGATAACAATTAGCGCAAACAGAATAACGAAGTGAAAATAAGCATGTACCGGATCTGGCACTCCTGCCAAAGTCTCCAGAACTGCAACTGCTCGCTCGACGTCCTGCAAAAATCCGAAAGAGCAAAACCCATCAAAAACGAAAAGAGTCACATTAACCTTGAATCAAGCCACGCGAACACGAGCCTAACGCGACGTCGTCAAGGGAAGGTGGCAAAAATCGCCGGACTCGCGGATCACCTGGAGCTGCCGAGGAGTGGCAGAGCGACCACGGCCTTGGATGCCGATGAGAGCTTCGATGAGCTGCGCCTCCGGGTCGGTGAACGGAGAGGCCTCCTGCTGTTCGCCGACGAGAGAGGAGCGGCAAGCGACGGAGCCGTCGCGACCTCGGCTCCGGCGGCACCTGACGGACTTCGGAGAGCGGCGGTCGAGAGTTTGCGGAGCCAGAAGCGCGGGAGACGGCGCCGCCGTGTTGAACTGAAGCCCGTGGAAGTGGGACGCCATCGGAGAAGACGATGGAGGGAAATTTTGCGAGGCTCGCATGCGTGTTGGCGGATACGCTGGAACCATGGAGGGGGACAGAGAAGGCTCGAGCAGAGTAGTGCCACGTGGCCTTCGGTCTACCGGACACGTGGGTGTTGAGATTTGGTGTTGATATGTTGAGTAATCGAGACCAGAAGCAGTGATTTCCAAGTGAATCGGGCCCACTAGCCAATGCAAAGAGAGTCCCGATTGGTTCCGGAGGAGAAATAATATCTAAAGACAATTTTTTAGCGGCTTCCATTTTTTAAATTGAATTCTAAAATTTTCAAAAATTACATTTAAATTTTAAAATCTATTGTGGGTAAAATTAAATTTTAAAACTTTTAAAAAGTGCAGTTGAGTTCTAAACTTATCAAATTAATCCAAACGAGCCCTTCCGTTTATTGTAATTTTTGAAAATTTTAGGACTCGATTTTATGTTGGTAACAAGTTTTAGGACTTGATTACATTTTCTTAATAAATTTTAGGACTTTATTACACTTTTTGATTATTTTAGGACTCAATTGCACTTTCATAACTAGTTTTAATACTTGTAATGCACTTATCTTCTTTTTTTTGAATTGGGGTTTCCATTTCAATCTCTTAGTGTTTGCACTTGAATATTTAATCATGTTAATTGGTGAAATCAATTACAAACTTTAAATAGTCTCCAAATTTTTTTTTAGTAAAGTATGCCCATAGCGAGTCGAAATGAAAATGACTTGTATTTTTTCTCATGCAAGGTGCGAATACGCCATGTCCTTTGAGTTCATCAATAATATGATTCGTGAGATCTATTTTGAGTTAGACAAATCACATCAAAAGCATCACTGACACATATTCAAGATCATAGGTTCAATGGATGGCAAAAAGAAAACAAAGAGCTCATAATTCAACATGTTGATGTGTTTTGATCTATCAAACTCGCGTGTTAACTTTATAAG
Source organism: Syzygium oleosum (assembly GCF_021117445.2). NCBI lineage: Eukaryota > Viridiplantae > Streptophyta > Magnoliopsida > Myrtales > Myrtaceae > Syzygium > Syzygium oleosum. Next base: position 12,126,881 of record NW_026607487.1, read on the forward strand.
ACCCGCGTAAAAATGAATAAATTACATTGGACCGCTTGATCCTTATCATAGTCTAAGCAAGCCATTTAGATATGTGAAAAATTAGTGAATTTTACTCATAAGTCCAACCATAGAGTTGCATATTTGATACAATCTCTCCACGGTAAGTCCACAATGAATAATACTAAACCCACTATCATGTAAGCGGTGAAATGATATTTAGTAGTTTCAGATCATCACGTCATCAGCATACGTGGCATACATAATCCTATTCAAATCCATTAAAGAAAGTGACATATGTGCAAATGGTGTGGAAATTAAATGATGAAAAATTAAAAACCTTGCAGGTTTGCATGGCAACAATCCTCTTTCTCCTCGTTAATTATGTTGTCTCTCTACTTTTTACGTCTTCTCCCTAGCTCTCTCTCTTTCTTCCTTTATTTCAAATTTCACTCGAGATACCTCTCTCTCTCTCTCTCTCTCTCTCTCAAAATCTGATGACCACCTCTGGACAACCACTACCGGACGCTCTCTCTTAGCTACTGGAAAATGACGAAGGCTTGGTGGAGCCGGGGTCGGAGTGCTCAATGCCACGAACTTCCCTCTAAAGAAGAGGTTGTCGGAGAGAGAGACAAACGGCGAAATGTTCACGTTCATGCAGTCGTGACTCTAGCCGAACGACTTAGAAGAGAGGGCGAGGTCAAATGCCTTGTCGACATCATTGTCATCCTCATTGCCACCTCCGCATTCACTGGCACTATCGTCTTTTTCGTTGCCTGCTCATCCTGCTTCTATCTCTCCTCTTCCTCCTTCTCCTCTACCTCCGGCGGCACGTTGCCTCCGTCCATTGACATGATTAGTTGATTGGTAAGCTTACTTTGCCGCTACTCTTGACTAGTGCATTCTTGCTGCTACCGCTGCATTTGATTAGTGCTTGAAATTTATTGCCCTTAATTTTGGGATGATTAGTTGCCCTTAATTTTGTGCATTATTAAGAGAGAGAGAAAATCGCTTGAGAAAAAACAGAGAACATTTAAGTTCTGGATCCTTTTTCCTCATCGCCGTCGAATGTCGCTTGCCTTTGGTGGTTGCCGTTAGCCATCGGGTCTCAAGAGAGCGCAAAACCATCCCTGTTCTTCTTTGTTTTGCGTCCGAAAACCTTGAAGAGGTAATGCGGTGCTTGATTGTTGTTCATAGTTGGATTAAAAAATTGTATCGATTTCGAATCTTAGACTTGTGTTGAAAGTGCACACAACCTGTTCGACAAATTGTTCTTGAGATGTATTTGCGAAATAATACTTTCTACCGTCATATCCGAAGATTAATCTCTGTTTTCCTCGGCACCGTTGTCCCACCATTACCGGCAGAAGGGGTCGACGACCCTCACAAACAATTCCGTCACCATCGCCGGCCCTTCCCGACAATGGTGCGGTGGCGGCAACGAGGGCTAACTCTGTTTTTTAAGCTTATTTTTAGTTTAATTTAAATAAAACTTGTATTATAAATCAGATTTGGATCAAAACAGCGTCGTTTTAGTCACGTTATCTCCACGTATGATAGAGAAAAAAAAACCACATCGGCATTTTCTATTAACCAAGTTGGACGAAGTTAACGAAATAACTTAATTGCACATTTTTCAAGTTTTAGAACTCAATTACACTTAGTAATAAGTTTTATGACTTTCAGTACACATATTCTCCTTCTTTTTTTCTAAACTAGAATTAATAATTATTATTATGTCCTATTCTCATAATTGATTATTCGCTAATCCTTCACCTTAAGAAACAATTTTTGGAGCATTTGAATAAGATGGAAGTTTAAATTTGGTATTGTCAAGTTGGGCCAAGTATAGTTTTAGGGTAGAACCTGAAACTGGAAAACCGGACTGGCGGGAATCGGTCAAGTTCCAGGTTTTATAGTATACAGAGTAGGTTCCAAGTTCCAAAAATTAGGGAACCTTTCAATAGGTGTTTAGGCTTGGAACAAGTTTTTTGTTTTTCTTGGTCTATGTCTTCGCATGATCTTGCGGTATTTTATGGTGTCAAATGATAAGTATATAATCTGGAACCACTAATCTGAAATTTCATTTTATGATTGAGATGTTTACTTTATTAATGTTTCATATTTTTCATGTGTCTAAATATAAGTTGTGGTCAGTGAATTGTAACAACAAGTGGTCGTCATTAAAGGGATTCACTACAGGCTAGACCCCGGAACCGGTAGGTTCTAAGGTATGCAGAATAGGTTCCACATTCCAAAAAATAGGAAACCTATTCCAACATATAAGTTTTACGTTCCAGGTGGAACCTGTACAGAACTTAGAACCGCTTACCCATATTGTCGAGAAACTAGAAAATGTAGATTTACGCGCTCACAACTCACTTGTTATGTATAGGAAAATTCTAGCTAACAAGATCGATGGGATAAACCATCAAAATCAAATAAACTTTAATAATTGGGCCAAGAAAAGAGAAAAACACATGTTCTTCACAGCATCGCAATGAACCCAAATATCATCTAATGAACGAATTAATAACATTTATCCAAACTGATAAAAAAAAACATGGAAAATTATCCTGTCACCACCCCCTTGATGAGGGAAATGCAAAGCAAAGGGAATTCAACTTGCTGTCAGGTCCACGATTGATCTCATTCATCGATCAAACTACGGAGGTTAATTTGGTCTCTTAAAAGCCATCCCGTGCGAAAAAAGAACGGAAGAGGATGAGAAAATTCGACATCCTTCAATTCAATCGCTAACACCATGCTGTGGATACATACAAACCCGCCCTATAAACAGCGCGGGCTCTTAACAAAATGTTTTGACTTTCCTAAAGAATATAATGCCGCGCCAACACATGCAATATCATATAATAACAATATGAAATAAGCCGACAACATTATGATTATCCCTTCCAGTTCATTTCGGCACTGCTAGGGGATGACTGCGTGGATCGATGTAGAGTGCAGATAGAGAAATACTAATTGGAGCTTCGGTTTTATCTTTACTTCCGCTACTCAATACCAACGTGGAATAAGCCACTATGGCCTCACCCAAAAGTCTCAAGTTGAACGATCCGCTTCCTTGCCAGACCCGATATGGCACTAGAGCAACCAGTTCCAGTTGGACTGATGCAATTATCTAGTCCTGCCGAAGAAAAATGTCGTCTTCGGGCCAATTTCCTCCCGAGGACAAAAACTACTGCCAAAAAAATGTCATCTTCGTGAGTAAAACTATAGTTTAACTCACCTTAAAGAACATTAACAATTCTTTAAGAGGCTGATAGATATGTCTCGCAAGCTGTTCAGGAGTGAGCCAAAACATATGTTTCAATGTCGTCATCGCAACGAGAAACGTGGACTTCCGATCCCCGCAAAGAAATATCTGAATATCCTTCCTTGTTCTAATCGAAAAGTTGCAGATTGTATTCGTGAATTCCATAAGGTGAGAAATGAGCTCATTTTTGTCTCTGAAGCCCAAAACATCTTTCCACTTAGATTATAAAGGCAAAACTTCTCCCACTTATACTCTGTGACAAACTAAACGTTGGAGAGATATGGGAAAGCTAAGTAATGAAGCAGAAGGTCAAAAGAAAGTGATCATGCATTTCAGCCATGATCATGCCCTAGAACTCACCAAACTCTCAAAAACAAACCAAGCAATCTGTTCCGGCTGCGGAATTCACATCCTCCCCGACGGGGACTATTTTGCCTGCGCAACGTGCAATTTCTTTCTCCACAAAGAATGCTCTGAATTGCCGAGAAATATCTATCATCCTTCAGACAAGAATCACAACTTGATTCTTATCCTGTCACCCTCTTTTCATTGCAAGGCATGTGGGACTCCTGGTTCCGGTTTCTCCTACAATTGCAATATCTGCCTTGGAGATATCCACAGCCTGTGCGCGATGAAGCCTTTTTCTGCTACACATAAATCACACCCTCACCCGCTAAGATTGGAATTTAAATCTCCTTATGAAGGAGAAGAAGGCTTCCAATGCGACATCTGTGGACAACCAGGTTACAACCAGTGGCTCTACTGCTGTCAACAATGTGGTTACGACGTGCACCTTCATTGCTCGAAGTCTCAGGTGGGAGCGGAAGTCCATATCATTCAGGAGAAACCAGCTTCTGAAGCTTCAAGCAGAGCTCTCAGTCTTCCTATTAGTACACAAAAGGCCGCCATTAACATCACTTCTGTTACTCAATCTGGCAAGTCATGCGAAACTTTTCTAGGCTTCCAACAAGTTAATGTCTCAGGGACAATTCAACAAGCTCTTGCTAGTCAAAACATGGCGATAACAACTACTCAAGCTCCCTTCGACAACCCAGCCTCACCGCCCTTGCCAATGGTCCCCACACAGTACAGGCCAAATGTTGCTTGTGTTTACCAGTCAAGCAAGTCCTCAATCGGATTTCCAGCAAACTGTCATGGACTTGACCGACCCAATGGGAGCGGCTCAAGTACTAATCTAGCAATTTGTGTCAATCCAAACATAATGATGATGAGCACAACCCGAGGTCCCATGAACAATTCAAACCCTCCGAGTGGTGCCACCCAATACCAACCAAACATAGCTTATGCTCAACAGGAGACTAAGTTTCCTAGTCAAAGACAAATGTACAGCAGCAATGGCTTTGTCTACTTCGGCAGTGCTCAAGGAAGAAATAATCTACCAATACACGTCGGGCCAAATGCAGTTCTCGTCAGCCCAAATGCAATGACAGAAACCACTAATCAAGTCCCGTTACACACCACAACCCCACCAGTTGTTGCGGCACAGTACAGCCCGAACACTGTCGGTCAGGGAGGCAATTTCTCAAATGGGTTCCAAGCAAGCGCTTACCCCTTTAGCCCAGTCACTGCCTCAAGCACCATTCAAGCAATCCCAATGAGTCCGAATGGAACAACCATGTTCACCACTAACAATAGCACAAACCCTGCAGTTGGTGTCCCCCAAAACCGGCCAAGCACAGCATTTGCCAATCAAGGAACAACTTTCCCCAACGGATCACAAGCGTACGGCAACAACGGTCTCATGTATCTGAACGGCACTCAAGGGATCAACAACCAACCGATATACCTGAGGCCGAATGGTGGCGGAGCTTCAATGGCCCCAATGGTTCCACAAAACCAAGGGCTCGGCTATGGGAATCCAGTATACTATGGTGCAAACCAGGGCATGATGAGTGGGGTGACCGGCATGTGGGGTGGTGGTGGTGGTCGTGGTGATGAGGGATCGATGGGTCTTGATGGGTCAGAGATCCTGAATTCCTACGTCGGTGATTACTTCTAGTTCTGAATTGCCGATTGACTCAAGTTTCCTTTTTTGCTAGCATCGTCATGTGTTTAATGTTGATTATAGCAGTGCAATTTCGAGTAATTTCAATACTGTTCTTCCAAATTTAATCCAACATTCGCGCTGGAATTGGGCAACATGGTTGTCCACAACTTTGTCAACATGTGCCCCAGGATTACAAGTTAAGTAATCAACAAAGCTACTGAGGTAAGAGGGAGATTTAGAAATAACATAACAACTAAGGATGACATTCAAGCAAAGAGAACAGAAGAACATGGAAACAATAGCAAAGTGCAATTCAACACAATAGAAAATGAATATGAGACCCACTAACTTATGGAAGAATTGTGTCGAAGAAAGGATGAAGGAGACGAAAGTTATGGTTTAATGAAATCTATGAATATATACTAAATCTATAGATAGATATAAGATACATAATTGGTAAGGTAATTCGATCTCGTCTAACATCTAATAAGTAGATACAAAACGCAGATACGAACTTCGCAAGATTTCAGCTCATGCTACATCTATAAATAGATATAAAATATATAGACACTAATTCAGTAAGATAATACTTGTAATACAAGCATAGAGAATAAAACTTTTGTAGATTTAATTAAGATCAAGTTAAGTTCATTTATTCTCAAGTCAGTTAATTTAATTAAAGATAGAGAGAAACCAACATTGATAGATTTAAATAAATCAACTCAAACTTGATTCATAATTAGGTTAATCGAATTCATATGTCCAACTTACGTTCTTAATCCGATAGATAGTTCGATTTGTGAAAATTAAGAAAAGAATGTGGGTCTGTGAAATTTATAGGCTTCATAAAACATTGTAATAATCTTATGTATTATATCTATAAAACATTGGGCTAATACCACAAAAAAAAATCTCAAACTGGTATACCTGTGCCACAATTACTCCGAACTGATTTTCGTGTCACAACAATTCCAAACTGGTACACGCGTGCTACATTTAACCTAAACTAATTTTCATGAAAATCATCTATAAACCATGTATCTGAAACAGATTAAAAGGAACATATAGGGAGTAACTTTGCACAATTCTATCTCATACTATATCGATAAATATAAATATATATGACGTGCATGCACAAATAATTAAAATTAAGTTAAGGAAGTAGAGTGGCCTAGTAGTTTATCACATGCAGAGCCTTTGCTGCAGTTGATATCAAATGCATATGAACCAATCCAATTTTTTAAGTTGAAATCTGAATGGCAAAACACCTATGAGATTAGATTAAGCTGTGAGTTCTGAATCTCTGCACTTTTTGCTCTTCTTATAACAAAGTTCAATAGGATATCTCACCTTATAACTTAAACTGTGACAACTTACTGCAAAATCACAATCGACATGGAGGGGGCCTTCATGGAAATATAAGAGATCCATCTCCGTACTTCATACCATCATTTCAGCTACCTTAGGTAGGTCTAATTTCCATTTTATATCTCTAAGATAGTCACATGTTTCCAATAGTCCTAAACCTGAACTTCTTTTAAACAAGTATTTTAATGGAACTTTTCTCCAACTGAGTCCCTAATTTTTAGATTTTTCTTTAGCTTTTCTTTCTCTCATGTACATTTTTCAGCTGCTTTTCCTACGTGACTCTTAAGCCATAAGCCATTAGTTAAAACTTAACTGTTGGCTTGCACCTAAGCCAAAAACAACCTGGGGAAAACAGTCCCCAAACACAAAGTTAGGAGCTTTGTTTGAAGAATTAGTTGTCTCAATCAACTTGAATTGCTCATCACACCCATGTTTTACACCAATTGTATCAACATCCTAACCAAAAAAAACGAATGGCGGATGAAATTTTACCTAGGAATGAGTCAGGCCTGAAATTTCTTGGCAACTTCAAGTCCAGTGAAAGGATCTTGCTGCATAGGGACTAATGCAAAAAAACAAAAAAGAATATTAATAAAATAATAATTAGCTTTATTTTAACTTGCTTGAGTTTCTCAATGAAACGACAAATAAGTAGACTCTCATCATGACATTACAACAGCTTGAATAAAATAGGTAAAAAAAATTCACAAAATAGATGTCTTGCTATCGATTATCACTAAAGTACTGAGCAAGTGTACATTTGTGTGATCTGTCCTCGGTAAATCAGTCCAACGAGATGCTGTTTGGAAAAAGAATTGACCTGCAACTCTATCATATTGAGAGAGAGAGAGAGAGAGAGAGAGAGAGAGGAATTCATTATGATAAGTTGATAACGATTACTTACATTCAGTTAAGAGAACTAAGCCAAAACATTGCTTTCAATGTCACCACCATAGTGTGAAACATGGACTTAATCCCAATCATACATAATTCAAGCCTCCATCTTACCAAGAAGTTACATGTTGCATATTACTTTATGTTTCACAACTTCTAGGAAATAACCACAAAAGCATATCATCACAAAACTTCGGTATGTACTAATATCCATCTCCTCAACCTCCATGAGTCCCTCGATCGATGTCTTGAAGCCGACGCACCTTCAATGTATGAAATATAAAGGCATCATTTATCTCCTTCCACATTTAGTCTGTTTCACACACACTCAAAAACACACAGGAGGGAGATGGGCAAGCTAAATAAAGAAGCAGAAGACCAAAAGAAAGTATTCAAGCACGATTCGCATCATCATCCAGTAGTACTCACCAAAATTCACAACACCATTCAAACATTTTGCTCCGGCTGCAGAATTAACATTCTCCCAGGGGAGGACTACTTCGCATGCATGCCGTGCCATTTCTTTCTCCACAAAAGATGCTTCGAATTGCCCTCATCTACTACACACGATTCACATCCTCATTTGCTTACTTTAAAATTCAAAACCCCTTATGAAGGAGAAGAAGGCTTCAGGTGCGACCTCTGTGCACAACCAGGTACCAACCAGTGGCTCTACTGCTGCCAGCAATGCCATTACGACGTGCACCTACGTTGTGCCAAACCTCAAACTGGACCAAACTTCCAAGCTTCTTGCAGATCCCGTAGTCTTGCAAACGTCAAACCAGCACCTCTGGTAAATGCCACGACTTTCGATACTCAATCAGCGAATCCGCCATGTGGGGTTCGGGAAAATTTCCACGACTTTCATCCGGGTAAAACATCGATGGCCAATCAACCAGTTCTCGTCAGCCAAAATGCAATGACAATGACCGCTAATCGAGTCCCTTTAAACACCACAACCCCACCAATCATTACGTCGCAATACGGGCAAAGGGCTGCTTATCTTGGTCAGTCAGGCAATTATTCACGTGGGTTCCAAGCAAGCCGTTACTTTTTTAGCCCAACCACTGCCCCAAGCACCATTGAACCAATCCTAATGAGTCCGGACGGAACAACCGGATTCACCACTCGGGGTCCCTTAAACAACGGCACAAACCCTGCAATGGTTGTCCCCCAAAGCCGGCCAAGCTTGGCATATAGCAACAACGGCGTCCTGTATCTGAACGCCGCTCAAGGGATCAACAACCAAATGATATACCTGAGGCCGAATGGTGGGGGAGCTCCAATGGCCGCAGTGGTTCCACAAAACCAGGGGCTCGGTTATGGGAATCCAGTGTTCTATGGAGCGCATAACGGCATGATGGGTGGGATGAAGGAGATGGCAATTACAGGATTGGCTTCTGGGTTTGGGGGAGCGTTTGGGGAAGAGCTGTTCCCAGGGGTGACCGGCATGCGGGGTGGTGATGATGATGGTGAGGGATCGATGGGTCTTGAAGGGTCAGAGATCCTGAATTCCGATTTCGGTGAATACTTCTAGTTCTGAGATGCTCATCTTTGCCGATGGATCGAAGTTTCTTTTTGGCTTGTATCATAAGAATGTTTTCTCATGTCGATTATAGCAGTGCAATTTCGAGTGAATCCAATACTGTTCTTCCAAATGTAATCCAACATTCGTGCTGGAAATTGGCAAGACGGTTGTCCACAACTCTGTCAACATCTGCCTCAGCATTACAGGTTAAGTAATTAACAAAGCTACCGAGTAATCATCTAAATAGAGTGGTAAAATTAGATCAAATAAGAGATAAGCTTTTGATGCGGTTTATTAATTGTGCTAACTAACTATTGGAGGACGCATATCTAAAATTTAAATCTATACCTAAATTTCTAAAACCCATATCAAACGTAAAAAGGTTCCTTTTGCATATTCATTGTCTTAAAAAATCACCTTGCAATTCATTCTCGTGATCTTAAAAACACAACCTCGTTTCACAGTTAAGTACTAAGAAGGGTTGGCACTTGGCAGTAGCCCTTAGCCTCTTGACTAATTGGTGCTTGGTTCGATAACATAAAATATGATTTATCAAATTTCACATGTTATCTTCATATCTCTTCTTAAAATATCACATAATATCGGCTTCTAAATTAAGGGAAAATTGTACAAAAATCTCTAAACTTATTGTATGGCGTTCAATTCAGTCCTAAACTTTTCAATTTTTACCAATTTAGTTCTAAACATTTTGACAATTTGCCAATATATTCTTTCAGGCAATTTTTGGTTGGAAATCGTTGACATGGACGCCGGTCGTCCTACGTAGCATGACTGCTACTGACATAAACGAGTTTTGCTATTTTCTAAAAAATATTTCTGAATTTTTCCTTTGTTCTGCTTTTTCTTTTCTTTTCTTTTCGTTTCCTTTTTCTTTCATTGGATTCCGAAAGAGAAGAATTAAAACAAAAGAAAAAGGAATAAATAAGAAAAATTTTAGAAACTATAAAAAAAAATTTGTAAAAATCGTCCACGACAGTGCCTGCCATGCCATGTAGGATGAACAGTGCTGACTGGACTATTGCATTGGCAATTTTTGGTTAAAATTGACCGGAATGACTATTTTAACAAATCATCAAAAGATTTAGGACTAAATTGGCAAATAATCAAAAGGTTTAGGGAAAATTCCAAATAAGGGACAAAAGTTTCTTCATTTTCTCAAATAAGAGTATGAAATAGATCTTGTTTCAAATAAAGGCTTAGGAATCGCCTTGAACCGTCAGGTTCTCGGGTTGGAACCGGACCGATGCTCACCCCAATTGTCACCCTCATATTAGATATTTCTATTTAGCTGAAGCTTTCACACGTTAGAGAAGCGCAAAAATAGTAGTTATAAAGGAAAATATGAGAAGTCTCGGAAAAGAAAAACATAAGCTCGGATTGCGGTATGTAAACCAAAAGGATACTTGTACTTGGGGTAATTTCTATTTTTAGAGCAAATGTAAAACGAATACATCAATAGCTACCAAAAAAGAGTAAAACAAAAGTTTGATCGACAAAGAAAATTGTTCTCTCGAAATTCTTGTTTTGACTCACATAGCGATTTCTAATTGTTGCTTATGTATCATGTTGTCAAGGAAGAAAGTTTATAATGGAATCGTCTTAATAAAAAAAGGTTTGACCAGTTATTTTTGTGATTGTGCCCCCTGCCCATTACAAATAATTAGTTTTGTTTTTCCTTTAATACTTTTCAGACATTTTACAACGCACAATGCATGTAGATCATACATCTTGCAGTGGGTCGCCCCTCACCATGTTCAACAATATTCTCCTTTTTACTTCACAGATCATACATAAATGACTTGACTTTCTCGAGTCACATGAGAATAATATGTTCCTCCGTGAGAGGAAAATGGGTAAGTTCTATTTTAATTTTTGGCAATCATAACAAGCACGGATACAATGCAAAATGTGTGTTCTTCATCATGCTTATTGCGGGAGTAGGCACATGGTAGTCAGATCACACATTTGGAGATGCTTTTAGTTAGTTAATTCAACACTCTTGCATGCATAAGAGGTACACCAAGTGCTATAAATTCGGGACTCGCTTTCTGTAATTTCTACCGAGCTCTGTTTCTCAGCTACTAGACTCTTTTCGACTCCTCAACTATTTCACCAAAAAAGCTAGGACCTCCAAATGGCCGATGCTACTGAAAATGATGTTGGTGTTGACCAAAATGATGTTTCCATCCATGGAGGATTTTACGATATGGACGGGTGGTGCACTATATGCAAGGCTCAATTCAAGGATCATCACAAGATGATCCAACGTCATGGAAGCCACTTTGGAGACTGTAAATATCGTTGCTTCAAGCACAATTGTAATCGGTGCTTCTTCACTCGTGAGGATGCCCGAAAGCACTACGACCGTAGGCATAAAATACAGAACAATGTATAGATATGTTGGTTGTAGGTAGATGTAGGTTATGATTTCATATTCATGAGTATCTCTCCACACATTATGAATCAAATTATTTTCTCGTTTTATTTGCTACTCCCATCGTGTGTTATTTACTCCATCTATATGTTATTTTCTCTTTGTTCACGTGCATTGACTTTTGTGGTGCAACCTATGATTTTATCGATTTTTATTCTAGTATTTGTAAATGTTAGTTGTTATGTTCTTTTAAATCTAAAAGAGAAAACAGAGAGAAACCCTCAAGGTTTAATGGAGAGTAAATCCTTAAGGTTTACTTTTTCTTTTTCTTCCTAAACTGAAGTGTTAAGGCTTACAATTGTGTTCCACTCTCATGCACCGAAATTGATTATTCACTAATTCTCCACCTAAAGAAACAATTTTTTGCTCAAATATCTAAAGTAATTTTTAATTATGATGAAAGTTTAAACGTATTGTCGAGAAACTAACTTTTGACAGGCACCTAAGCCGGAAGCCACAAGCCGGGGAAAACAGTCCCCCAGACCCAAACTGACGAGCTTTGTTTGAAGAATTAGTTGTTTCAATCAACTTGAATTGCTCATCACGTATTCACACCATGTTTTACACCAATTGTATCAACATTCGAACCCAAACAAAAAACAAGAATGGCGGGTGAAATATACCTAGGAATGAGTCGAGGCCGGAAATTTCTTGGCAACTTCAAGTCCAGTAAAAGGACTTGCCGCATAGTGACTGATGCAAAACAACGAAAAAGATCATAATAGTATAATCCCTGCCTCATTTTCACTTGCTTGAGTTTGTCAATACCAGGACAAACAGATACACTCTCATCGTGACATCTAAACGGACTGAACAAGAAAGGTGAATATTTTTCACCCCTGCCAAAATAGATATGGCCATCCTTTCGATTTCCACCAAAAATACCAAGTAGTTGTACATTGATTTGATGGTGCTGTTTAAGTATAAGAATTGACCTGCAACTTTATCACATTGAGAGAGTGAGAGAGATTACACTCATTCAGAGAATGGACGAATTCATTACAGTAAGTTGATAACGATGACTGGCATTGAGTTAAGAGAACTAAGCCGAAACATCGGTTTTCAAGGTCACCACCATAATGGGAAACGCGGACGTCAACCCCAATTATTCAAGCCTTGATCTTACCGACAAGTTACATGTATATTACTTTATGGTTTCACACTTCTAGGGAAAATCCAAAACAGCATATGATAAGGAATCTTTCTCCTAACTCAAGGTTAAAGATGAGCTTATCTTCGATGTCTTGAAGCCCTACGCTACGCGCCTTCAATGTACGACATATAAAGGCATCATTTATCTAGCTCCACATTAGTGCGTTCCACACACACAAACATATAAATACACACAGGAGGGAGATGGGAAGGCTAAAAAGAGAAACAGAAGACCAAAAGACTTATATTACTCAACCAGCGAATCCGCCATGCGGGGTGCAGGAGAATTTCCATTACTTTCACCCAGGTAACATTTCAGTGGCTAATCAACCAGTTCTCGTCAGCCCAAATGCAATGGCAATAACCGTTAATCAAGTACCCTTAAACACAACCCCACCAATCATTTCATCGCAGTACGGGCTCAACGCTGCTTATGTCGGTCGGTCAGGCAATTTCTCGGAGGGGTTCCAAGCAAGCAATTACCCCTTTAGCGCGGCCACTGGCACCAGTCAACCAATCCCAGCGAGTCTGAATGGAATAACTGTGTTCACGACTCCAGGTCCTATAAACAACAGCCCAGGCCCTGCAATGGCTGTCCCCCAAAACCGGCCAACTGCGGCATTTGCCAATCAAGGAGCAACTTTCCCCTACGGATCCCATGCATATAGCAACAGCGGCGTCCCACATCTGATTGGCACTCAAGGGATCAACAACCAAGGGATCAACAACCAACAGATATACCTGAGGCCGAATGGTGGCGGAGTGGTTCCACAATACCAAGGGTTCAATTATGGGAATCCAGGGTACTATGGTGCAAATCACGGCATGATGGATGGTGTGACGGGAATGGCAATTGGAGGATTGGCTTCTGGGTTTGGGGAAGCGGCTGGGGGAGAGATGTTCCAATGGGTGACCGACGCGTTGGATGGTGGTGGCGGCGGCGGCGGTGGTGAGGGATTGATGGGTCTTGACGGGTCGGAGATCACGAATTCCTATGCCGGTGATTACTTCGGTCCCTGAAATGCTCATCTTCCCGATTGATCTAAGTTTCCTTTTTCGCTAGTATCATAATCAATAATCATGCGAGCTCATGTTGATTATAGCAGTGCAATTTCGTGTGATTCCAATACTGTTCTTCCAAATATGATCCAACATTCAAGCTGGATTTTTTTTTTTTGGCTTAGCATTCGAGCTGGAAATTAGCAACATGGTTGTCCACGACTTTGTCAAAGAAAGGATGAAGGAGACAAAAGTTTTGTTATTAGCGAACCCTACATATATATACTCACTCTACAGATAGATACAAAATATACAATTGGTAAGGTAATTCGATCTCATCCAACATCTAATAACTAGATACAAAAATATAAACACGAACTTCGCAAGATTTGATTTCATGCTATATCTATTAATTGATATAAAATTTATAAATACTAATTTGAAGATATTATTTGACCCCAGAACGTCACACGAGACACGTATCATTTTGAAGGTCAAACATGGTGCCATATGTTAACGTGCCAATCCATTTGTTTTGTTTTTTTCTCCGTGAGTTTTTTAAAAAGGAAATCATGTAATTCTTTTTAAGAAATTCTTCATCTATTGAAATTAAGGAAAATTATTCAAGAAGTCCTAAATCTATTGCACGTTTGCCAATTCAGTCATAAACCTTTCAATTTTGCCAATTGAGTTCTAAACATTTTCACTTTTAACCAATTAAGTCCATCCAGCCAATTTTGGCCGGAAATCACTAACGTGGATGCCGGCCATGCCACATAGAACAATTAACACTGACGTGGATAATTTTTAATAATATTTTAATATTTTTTAAAATTTATTCACTTTTTTTTTTTGGTAACCGAGGATCCGTCACCATTCCCCGGGGACGAGCCCGCACGGGTAATCGGGGCGCCTATACCTCGGGGGAGACTAGCCTAGCAACCCACCGCCAGGGCCGTCCACTTAAATTACGAAGCCGAGTGAAGATTACTTATTTGTTATTACTATTTTCCTTTTTCATTTTTCTTTTTTTCCTTCCTTCTTTCTCCTCTAGCTGGTCGTCAGGCATTGGCGATGGCCGACGACCGACCAGAGGCAAAGGCTGGCAAGGTCGACCTTGCCATCTCTGGCAAGATGAAGCATAGAGAGAGACAGAGAGACTGTCATTTTTGTGGAGTAAGCATTTAGAGAGAGAGAGAGAGAGAGAGAGAGAGAGAGAGAGAGAGAGATGAAAACATTTTTGTTACTAGTGCCATGTTGGACGAAGAATTTCCACATTGGACTTCAATTTGTTTATAAAAAGCCGCATTGAAAGACAAATTTAAGTTAAAATGTTACGTAGCGGAAATTGCCGGAATAGGCACTCAAGTGAATATTTTTACACCGATATGGCATTCGAGTGAGCCAAAAAAAAGTTATGACAATCAAGTGAGCGCCGTACAAAAGTTATGGCACTAGCGCTGTTCTTATCCCGCAACAGTATATAATCACATATAGACATATGAAGCCCATCTAAGGAAAATTATCTGAGAAACTCGGCATAATGAATATTGCAAGAGGGAATTGCTTCTGAGAAGGATCCTTAACGTAATGCGCTTCAAAGCTTCCATTGTCCATATTGAACAGCCCCAGATCCAGAGGTCCATCCTGTTTGTAGTGATAGTGTCCGTCGTTGAAGTAATCATCCGTATAATAGATGCAGTTTGGCTTCAACCCGGGAATTTCCGAAGATGAAAGCGATGTAGAATGATTATCTCCAAGAAATAAGGTCTCTCCGTTCAGGCTTTTGACCTCAATCCACTCCGAATGCACGCTTGAATTCCTTTGAAGCTTGAAAACCATAATTTCTCTCGTAAGATAAGGATCCTCCTGCTCAGGTTGCTTCACCAAAAATCTTCGAATCATAAGTATGTCTCTGCGGCGCGATTTGACAACGTATGCCATATCTGCCTGCCTCGGCATACAACGTGGCACGATGAATTCTACTTCTTTTTCCCCGACATATGTGTCTGATACTAATATCCACAGATATGAGCTTTCCATGTCTATCGACCGCATGCAATAATCCATTGGAAAATATGATGTCGGTGAACATTGTGAGGTTCATGTCCACATAACTCCAACATTCATCACCTAATTTAATAAATGCTAATCTATCGTGCCCATAGTAAATCGCTCCAGCCACACATTTCCTTGGAGACAGATTAGGATCATCAAACAAAATAACTTTATAAACCCATAAATAAAAGCAACAAGGATTATCTTCAGTGATGTTTCCCTTGGGAGGATTGAATATCGGAGGAAGATGAATTCGACGTTGCGAGAACGGATTGGTGAGGCTTATAACCGTCTTTCTTCCCACGGTTGCCAACCATCCTTGGCTAGAGCCACAACATCTTCTATTGTAGCGCAAAGTTATTTGCACATCATAAGTATTGCCATCTATCACACTGTACAAATTTCGCCTATCTCGGCGATTATTTATAGCTGGAATCACTAATAACAGGGCTTGTTTGGGCGACAAATCCTTCAACTCGGGATGATCCTTAACGAAAGAAAACCACGACATTCGTACTTGGCTAACGCGTAAGTATTCGTCAATCGATCCCAACTTCTTCAAAATAGCATCCATAATGTTTTCCGGAAGCCATGCCCAATCTGCTGGTCCAATACTCATGTTTCCATGAACGCTCCATCGCAGGCTTTTGCAGACTCTTCACTAACCAAAAGAGTATAATAAGTAATAGTCGCTTGCCTAAAGAAGAGTCTAATATTTTAAAAAGATGTGGACACATAATTAGAAGACGTAGTTTCCTTTTTCGAGTAAGAGTGATAAAATCTGATCAAATAAGAGATAAGCTTTTGATGTGATTTACTTATTGTGCTAACTAACTATTGGAGGATATGCTCCAAACAAAAAACTATTGGAAGATGTATATTTAAAATTTAAATCTATACCTAAATTTCTAAAACCCATATCCAATGTAAAATAATTGCAAAAACCGTCCACGTCAGTGCTGACCATGTCACGTGAGACGACCGGCGCTAATTAGACTATCACATCAGTGATTTCCGGCTAAAATTGGCAGAAATAACTATATTAACAAATAGTCAAAAAGTTTATAACTAAATTGGCAAATTTTCAAAAGGTTTGAAACTAAAATTGACCGGAAAATTGACCATCACATCAGCAATTTTTGATAAAAATTGGCCAAAAGGACAAGATTAGAATTTCACTTAAAGGTTTAGGACTAAATTAGTAATATTGGAACGTTATTGACTAAATTGGCATCCTTACAATAAGTGTAGGACTGATTGGATAATTCTCCTTATTATTTATCACCGAGTCGCCTTCCACATAAAATTTTAAAAGAAGACAAATATTTGACTTTGAGAGGTTGAGCTTACACGTCTCGCGTGCTAATCATATATGAAATTAGTGGAAAAAGAAAAATTGAGGATCAAGATTTAAAACTATGTTGCAGCATTAGTTACCTAATATATCATATTTAATTCGACTCGTCCTCTTTAAAATGAAAATTTGGTCCAAATAACTATCATATCAGATCTAAAATTAATATTATAATTAATCAAAAATGAAAAGAAATTAAGGAGAAATTTTTGTATACAGCTACAAAAGACTAGAAATGAACAGGAAAGGAAAAAGGAAAAAAGGATTCTTTTTGTTGCAAAGGAATGACATCATATTATTGGTAATAATAATAATTGAGATTCTATAAACAAATTCAAGACATGAGAAAAGTGTAGAATGATATTTCTAATTACCTTAGGAAAAAACAATAATTCAACATTCAAATTGAATATGAGGTCGAAACATGAAATACCCAATAGTCAAATATATGAATGTCAACAAATAACACTGTTACATTACAGATGAACACATTCTGATGGATGTGAGGACAAGATGAGGATCGCACTCAAAAAGAGATCAAATGAAGGGAAAAAAATAAGCTATTGGGGAAATTCTAGCTTTTATAACTTATTTTTATGAATTATTTATTTGCAGCAATATTGTCAATACAATCTCAAGTTAAGAACCAAGTTCGAGATCTTTTTATGAACAGTTATGAATCGAACAGCCATTGTTTTCACCCAGGGGTGATCGATTCCAGAGTAGGTCTGTTCCTAATTTGTGGAATCTGGAACCAGCATATGTAATACCAATACGGGTACTTGTACTTGTGGTAATTTCTATTTTATAGAGCAATTGTAAAAAAAAAAAATGCATCAATAGCTACCAAAAAAGAGTCAAAAAAGTGTGATCAATTATTCTCTCGAAATTCTTTTTTGGTCTCACATAGTGGTTTCGAATTGTTGTTTATGTATCACATTGCCATCGAAGAAAGTTTATAATGGAATCGCCCGAATAAAAATAGGTTTTACCAGTTATTTTTGTGATTGTGCCCAGTACAGATAATTAGTTTATTTTTCCTATTTTACTGCTCAGACATTTTACAACGCACAATGCATGAATATCATACATCTTGCAGTGGATCGCCCCTCACCATGTTTAACAATATTCTCCTTTTTACTTCACAGATCATACATAAACGACAGACTTTCTCTAGTCCGAAGAGAATAATATGTTCCTCGGTGAGAGGAAATTGGGTAATTTCTATTTTAATTTTTGGCAATTACAAATAGCACGGATACAATGCAAAATGTGTGTTTGTTCTTCATGCTTATTGCGGGTCTAGACACGTGGTAGTCAGAACACACATTTGGAGATGCTTCTAGAACACTTTGCATGCATAAGAGGTACACCAAGTGCTATAAATTCGGGACTTGCTTTTTTGTATTTTCTACAGAGCTCTGTTTCTCAAACACTATACTCTTTTCAACCACTCAACTATTTCACCAAAAAAGCTAGAATCTCCAAATGGCCAATGTTACTGAAAAAGATGCTGGTGTTGATCAAAATGATGTTTCCGTCCATGGTGGAATATTTTAGGATATGGACAGGTGGTGCAATATATGCAAGGCTCAATTCGACGATCATCACAAGATGATCCAACATCTAGGAAGGCACCATAAAGAGTGCAAGTATCGTTGCTTCAAGCATGATTGCAATCGGTGCTTCTTCACTCATGAAGATGCCGAAAGCACTACGACCGTAGGCATAAAATACAAAACTAGGTATAGATATATTGGCTGTTGGTAGATGTAGCTTATGATTTGATGTTCATCGGTATCTCTCCACTCATTATGAATCGAATTATTTTCTTGTTTTACTTACCACTCTATCTATGTGTTATTTTCTCTATGTTCACGTGCATCGATTTTTGTGGGGCAACCTGTGATTTTATCAATTTTATGTTATGTTCTTCTAAATCTAAAAGAGAAAACAGAGAGGAACTCTTGAGGTTTACTTTTTTTTTCCATCCTAAACTAAAGTGTTAAGGCTTATGTTTACACCAAAATCGGCATAGATGTCAAGTCGGTTTAATGTAAAAATCCGACGGACAATGGAGCTCAGTCGTCTGCCTAAGTACGTTTGGATAAAATTCGGAAATGCTCTGATACCATGTGAATGGCACCATGTCCCGAATTCGGTGATTGGAGAGAATCAGTAATTCTACCGAAACATGAAAAGTTTACATTTCGGGAAATGCTGAAACTACCGAAAATCGACAAGAGCACAACCCAGCCACGTGAATCGTGACAACAGGAAGTTATGAGCAAAAAGCGGAGATAGTGAGCACGAGCAGATCATGGGAGATTATTTATCCAAATTGGAAGTCATCCCAGCGATTGAGATCAAGTTTTGGTGGACAGTGAAATTGGAAAATGTGGATAGAAAAGGCAGTTATTGAAAGCGCCAAGATTCAAAGTTTGAAAACAAAGAAGTAACCGACGAGCAGTTGCAAGATAGGGGGAGATACAAATACTTAGAGGAAGCAAAGAGGGAGGGATCATCAAGAACAATACAAAAACCCTCAAGCTTCTCTGCACTTTAGTTTCCTCTGCACTTTTACTTCCTGCGTTTACAGCTTCCTGTAGTTTTAATTAACCTTTAAGTCCTTTACAGCTTTCATAGGAGTATTGTAACGTAGTTAGAAACTTTGTTGATCTCAGATCCATTTTCAATCCACTCAATTTCTACCCGCTTCCATATAACCCTGCGCTACACTCTGTTTTTCACCACGATATTCCTAGAAGTCAAGCCACAGAACCTACTTTAATAAAAATCGAAAAACATCGAAGTTTCGGTGAAGGATATTCCTCGTCATAAAACGAGCGAACAGCTTACAATTGTGTTCTACTCTTATACACCGAAATTGATTAATCGCTAATCCTACACCTAAAGAAACAATTTTTCGGCCAAACGCCTAAAGTCATTTTTAAATTTTAAGTATGATGGAAGTTTAAACTTGGTACTATCGAGAAACTAGAAATTATAAATTTCCATGCCCACAACTCACTTGTTTTATTTAGGAAAATTCAAGCTAACAAAATCAATGGATAACCTACTTGAATAATTTGGCCAAGAAAAGGGAAAATAACATTTGCAATGAACCAAAATATCATCTAATGAACGAATAAATAACATTTGTCCAGACTTATTAAAAAAAGAAAGAAAGGAACACTTGTCCTGTCACCAACCCTTGATAAGAAGGTTTGCAAAGCGAGGTCTCGGCTCAAGATACCGCTTGAGTGAAATTGCTCCTGGAGTTGCTGCGGAGTAAACGAGAAACTTGTGTTGGGTTCGACGATTGATCTCATTCACCGATCAAAACACCGAGGTTAATTCCTAAGAACCGAAGCCGGAATAGAAAATTCAACGTGAGTACCACGCTCGGGGCAAATTCCTCCAATCACCAACACCATCGTTATGGATGCAGACAAACCTGCACTGGAACAAGCGCGGTCTTTTACTGAAACGGTAAAATAGTAACAATACGGCATAAGCCGAACACGATATGATTAGTCCTTACAGTTCATTTCAGCACTGTTAGGGGATGACTAAATGGATTGTTGTATGAGTGTAGGGTGAGCAATACTAACTAGAGCTTCGGTTTTATCTCTACTTCAACTTCTCGATAACAACAAGAAATAAGCCAAAATATGGCCTCACACAAAAGTTTTGATTTGAGCGATCTTAACTAGTTCCGGCTGGACGGCTGTAATTATCTACTGCTCCCAAAAAAATGTCATCTTCGTGCCAATTTCCTCCGAAGGAAACAAGAACTGCGAATGGGTTCGATATGTTTCCATCAGGAAACAATCCAACAATGCGTTCGTGAGACTGATAGATTTGTCTCACATGCCGTTCAGGAGTGAGCCAAAACATCTGTTTCCATGTCATCATCAAAATGAGATCATGGACTTTCGATCCCCAAAAATGAAGTATGTGATTATCCTTCCTTGTTCTAATCGAAAAGTTGCAGATTGTATCCATGAACTCAATGAGCTCATTCTTTGATGTCTCTGAAGCCCAAAACATCTTTCCACTCATCAAGTATAAAGGGAAAACTTCTCCCACTTGTACTCTGTGACAAACCCACACAACACATAAACCCACTCTCAGGACAAACTGAATATTGGAGAAATATGGGAAAGCTAAATAATGAAGCAGAAGGTCAAAAGAAAGTGCTCATGCATTTCAGCCATGATCATGCCCTAGAACTCACCAAACTCTTGAAAACAAGCCAAGTAATCTGCTCCGGCTGCGGAATTCATATCCTCCCCGGCGAGGACTATTTTGCCTGCGCAACGTGCAATTTCTCTCTCCACAGAGATTGCTCTGGATTGCCGAGAAAAATCTACCATCCTTCAGACTCAAATCATGAATTGATTCTTATCCTGTCACCCTCATTTCATTGCAAGGCATGCGGGACTCCTGGTTCCGGTTTCTCCTACAATTGCAATATCTGCCTTGGAGATATCCACAGTCTGTGCGCGATGAAGCCTTTGTCTGCTACCCATGATTCACACCCTCACCGGCTAACATTGGAATTTAAGCCTCCTTATGAAGGAGAAGGAGGCTTCCGATGCGACATCTGTGAACGACCAGGTTCTGACCAGTGGCTCTACCGCTGTCAACAATGTGATTACGATGTGCACCTTCATTGCTCCAAATCTCAGGCAGGGCCAGAAGCCCATAACATCATTCAGGGGAAACCAGCTTTTGAAGCTTCAAGCAGAGCTCCTAGTCTTCCTAATAGCACACAGAAGCCTGCCATTAACACCACTTCTGTTACTCAATCTGGCAAGTCATGCGAAAGTTTTCAAGGCTTCAAGCAAGTTAATGTCTCGGGGACAATTCAACAAGCTCTTGCTAATCAAAACATGGCAACAATAACTACTCAAGGTTCCTTGAACAGCACAGCCTCACGGCCCTTGCCAATGGTCACCTCACAGTACAGGCCAAATGTTGCTTGTGTTTACCAGTCATGCAAGTCCTCACTCGGGTCTCAAGCAAATGGTCATGGACTTGACCGAACTGGAGGTAGTCGCTCAGGTATTAATCAAGCAATTTGTATCACTCCAAACAGAACGATGACGAACACAACCCGAGGTCCCATAAACAATTCAAACCCCCCAACGGGTGCCACCCAATACCGACCAAACGTTGCTTATGCTCAACAGGGGACTAATTTTCCCAGTGGAAGACAAGCGTCCAGCAGCAATGGCTTTGTCTATTTAAGCAGTACTCAAGCAAGAAATAATCTACCAATACAGCTCAGGCCAAATGGTAGAGCTCCAATGCCCATTGTTCTTCAACGTAACGGGTTCGCTTATGCAGCTCCAGTTAGAAATGAAGCTAATCAAGGAGGTATGAATGGGATGGTAGTCGGAGAAGTCGCTTCTGGGATTGGTCAAGCATTTGGGCAAGAGATGTTTCGAGAACCCACTGGCGGGTGGGATGTGGGCTCAATGGGTTCAAATCACGATGGAGGGACTGAAATAATCGGAAAAGCACTGCGTAAACTTATTTTACCATGGTAAACAGAATCAATCGAATGCCAAGAAACATATGGAGTTCACGATCATTTAAGTCGAACCTAGCGTGGGTCTCACCATTTGTTTTCAGTGTACTTAGTTTGATCTATCAAAATGAGCTTCAGTGACAAAGCCTTAAAGAGTTGCTGCATTACTGTCAGTACCAGGCTTGGAACAGTAAAAACTCTGAATGTGTTGTTCCTCTTCAGCTAGCAGCGTGTATTGTCTTGTTAATTGCTTTCCCCGCCATGTCAGACATAGCACATTTTCGCGAATGGTTTTCTTTCAATCGGCATAAACACAAGACTATTAAGGGCACCAAACTTGCTTATGCTACATAACAAAAGGTCCATCTGCCTAATTGTTATAACAGCCTCATTGGAGAAATCTGGGGTAAACAATGACATCAATTGAGTGTAAGGCTACAATTGAGCAACTCGCACGGGTGGGTTTGTATTGCAATGGACTTTCGGGAGTCGGTGCTGAAAGGCCATTAGCGATTCAAATTAGTCTTGGCAAAGTAATGCTAAGTAGACTTTTATCACATACAGAACCTTTGCTGCAGTTCAAATCAAATGCATATGAACCAACCCAATTTTTTTAGTTAAAATTTGAATGACAGAACAGCTATGAGATTAGATTAAGCTGTAAATACTGAATCTCTGTGCTTTTTGCTCTTCTTGTAACAAGTTCAATAGGATATCTCAGATTATAACCTATATTAGCACAATTGAAAGGATTAGGACTGAATTGACCGCCTTACAATAGATTTAGCACCTTTTGGACAAATTTCCCACCCTTAGTTAATCACATGTTTCCAATAGCCAAAACTTTTCAGCAATTTAGTCCTTAATTGTTTGATTTTTTAAAAAAATTTCGCTATCTCATGTACATGTTTCAGCTACTTTCCCTACGTGACTGTTAAGCCACAACCCATTAGTCAAAACAAACTCTTGACATGCACTTAAGCCAGAAGCCACAAGCTGGGGCAAACAGTCCCCCAGAGTCCAGACCCAAACTGCGGTTTCAATCAACTTGAATTGCTCATTACACCCATGTTTTACAACTATTGTGTCAACATCCTAACCAAAAAGATAAATAAAAAAAAAAAGAATGGTAGATGAAAGTCTACCCAGCAATGAATCGAGGCCAGAAGTTTCTTGGTAACTTCTAGTCCGGCAAAAGGTTCTTGCTGCATAGCGACTAATGCGAAAGGGCAAAGAGAACAATCATAAAATAATACCAGCTTCATTTTCACTTGCTTGAGTTTCTAAAAGACAAACAGATAATTAGACTCTCATCGTGACATCTCAATGGACAGAATAAGATAGGTAAATATTTTTCACCCCTGCCAAAATAGATGTTGTCTTCCTATCGATTTCCACTAAAAGTACAGAGTAACTGTACATTGGTTTGATCTATGTCCTCAGGAAATGAGCCCAACGAGGTGCTGTTAAGAATAAGAATTGACCAGCAACTCTATCACATTGAGAGAGAGAGGATCGTCACAAGTTAGTATGAAAGAGAATCTAAGAGTTAATTATGACAAGTTGATAACAATGTCTTACAAAAAGTTAAGAGAACTAAGCCTAAACATCGCTTTTCAATGTCACCACCACAATGTGAAATGCGGACTTCAATCCCGAGGATTCAAGCCTTGATCTTACCGACAAGTTACATGTCGTCTACTTCATTGTCTCACACTTCTAGGGAAAATCAAATCGACATGTACTAATATCTATCTCCTAACCCTCCATGAATTCCTCAAGGTTAAAGATGAGCTTATCTTCGAGGTCTTGAAGCCGAAGCGCCTTCAGTGTATGAGATATAAAGGCATTGCTCCACATTTAGTCTGTTCCACACACACAAACAAATAAACACCCTCAAAAACACACAGGAGGGAGATGGGCAAGCTAAATAAAGAAGCAGAAGACCAAAAGAAAGTATTCAAGCATGATTCGCATCATCATCCAGTAGTACTCACCAAACTATACAGCACCAATGAAACACTGTGCGCCGGCTGCAGAATTAACATCCTCCCTGGGGAGGACTTCTTCACCTGCATGCCGTGCCATTTCTTTCTCCACAAAAGATGCTCTGAATTACCCTCCACTACACACGATTCCCATCCTCATTTGCTTATTTTAAAATTCAAAACACCTTATGAAGGAGAAGAAGGCTTCAGGTGTGACCTCTGTGCACAACCAGGTACCAACCAGTGGCTCTACTGCTGCCAGCAATGCCATTACGACGTGCACCTAAATTGTGCCCAACCTCAAACTGGGCCAAACTTCGAAGCTTCTTGCAGATCCCGTAGTCTTGCAAACGTCAAACCAGCACCTCTGATTAATGCCATGACTTCTGATACTCAATCAGCGAATCCGCCATGTGGGATTCGGAAGAACTTGCACAACTTTCATCCAGGTAACACGTCGGTGGCCAATCAGCCGGTTCTCGTCAGCCCCAATGCAATGACAATGACCGCTAATCAAGTCCCTTTAAACACCACAAGCCCACCAATCATTACATCGCAGTACGCGCTAAACGCTGCTTATGTCCATCAGTCAGGCAATATCCCAAACGGACTCCGAGCAAGCGGTTACCCCTTTAGACCAACCACTGCCTCGAGCACCATTCAACCAATCCCAATGAGTCTGGATGGAACAACAGTGTTCACCACTCGGAGTCCCATGAACAACAGCACAAACCCTCCAATGGGTGTCCCCCAAAGCCGGCCATGCGCGGCATATAGCAACAACGGCGTCGTGTATCTGACCGGCGCTCAAGGGACCAACAACCAACCGATATACCTTAGGCCGAATGGCGGCGGAGTTCCAATGGCCGCAGTGGTTCCACAAAACCAAGGGCTTTGTTGTGGGAATCCAGTGTACAACGGAGCGAATCACGGCATGATGGGTGGTATGAAGGCGATGGCAATTGGAGGACTCGTTTCTGGGGTTGGGGAATCGTTGGGGGGAGAGATCTTCCAAGGGGCCGCCGACTTGTGGGGCGGCGGCGGCGGCGACGGATCGATGGGTCCTGATGGGACAGAGTTCATGAATTCCTACGTCGGTGATTACTTCTAGTTCTGAAATGCTCAGCTTGCAATTCAAAGTTTCCTTTTTTCCTAGTATCGTCATGCGTTCTCGCGTGCAATATAGCAGTGTAATTTCGAGTGAATCCAATACTGTTCTTCCAAACATAATAAAACGTTCGAGCTGGAAATTTGGCAGCAAGGTTGTCCGCGACATTGTGAACATGTGCCTCAGGATTACAGGTCACAAGTAATCATCTAAGCTACCGAGGTAACAGGCAGATTTAGATATAAACACAACAACTAAGGGCCAAGAAAACAGAAGAACATGGCAACAATAGCAAAGTGCAGATGCACGGGGCTTTGCATGGATCATTCAACAAAACAAAAAATGAACAAAAGACCCACTAACTTATGGAAGAATTGTGCCAAAGAAAGGTTGAAGGTGAGAAATGTTTTGTTAAACAACGAAATCTACGAACTTTGCAACATTGGATCTCGCGCTATATCTATGAATAGATGCAAAATTCCACAGATATTAGATTGGTAAGATATTATCTGTATTAAGGGGATAGAGAATACAAACTTGGGTAGCTCTAATTAAGACCGAGTTTGAATATTTTTATCTATCCCATAGAAAGAGCCACAATAGCAGACCTCAGTAAATTTGCACATCCCCAAATACGTGGTGCATGCGCATCTATAGATAAGCCGACATCGAGGCGCCGAACCTTCCTGTCGATATGTGTTACCCGACCTACTAGATCCATCTATAAAACTAATTGGGGAAATGACACAAATAATCCCCGAACTTTTGCCCAATGTGCAATATCTTTCTTGAACTTTTAATTTGTTCAATATAGTCCATAAACTTTAACTTAATGTGCACAATGGCGTCTCTGAACTTTTAATTTGTTCAATATGTTCTCTAAACTTTTGGTACATGTTCAATTTAGTCCCTGAAATTTATAAAAATGTTCAATGTTATCCCAAAACTTGAATCGATGGAAGGATAATATTGGATGTTTTTATATAATCTAGAAACTAGATTGAACATTTACCAAAATTTCAAGGACCACATTGAACAAATTAAAAATTTAGGGGTGACATTGCACATTGGGCCAAAGTTTAGGGATCATTTGTGTAATTATCTCAAACTAATTTGGTGCTTTACATAAATAGTAGTTGATCCTAAAATATGAGCATTGTCTTCGGTCTCATATACTTTGCTCTTAGAAGGGCTTCATGAAGGCCTTGTGATTACAAATGAGGATAATATTTTTTTTTTTCCAAGTATGGAGTGTTCACGAATCGGCTAACTTATCGTAAGTTTTCATAGTCCGAATTCTGATCTTTCCCCCAAACCTATGACATTGTTATAATAATTTGCAGCTACAACGTGATCACGTAAAGCTTCATCTATTGGCATTTCGACTGTTCTTCTACTAGTTAAAGTTATCGTTGACCTTAGCTTCCCAAAGCACAATGATCAGCATAATGCTGTACACATGGCATGTGGATGGGGGATTACATAGAGATTGGTTTCTAAAGACGATCACAAAGCTATTGCTCAAGTCGGCTAAAACTCAAATGGTAAGCGCATGCACTCGAGAATGACACCTAGAGATTGCAAGAGTGCGGTGATTCAAGTCAGATAGGTACAAAAGAATAAAACGCGCTTACCATTTGAGTACTCTCTTTTAGTAGCAAAATCAAATGACCCGCTCAAAATATCGAGAGCTTCTTCTTGGATCCTCTCGCAATCTGTCGTATTGATTTTGTAAAACTTACCCTAGGAATCTCCCTTCGACTCTTTCACGAAACAAGTGACGATCGAGATAAGACTCTTGATGAATTTCCAGAGCGTTTGGATGAGCAAAAACTCAATAAGCAAGCTTAACATCATTTTGAGCACATAGAGTAGAGCTATGAGGTCCACCTTATCCCAAACTCGTATTTGCTAGAGTGTTGGGACTAGACATACATTCTTATTCATGTCTCATTTCCAAGATTACCTCAATTCTACTTTAGTTCAATTGAGAGAGGTTCTTCCGATTTTTTGCATTTTTGTCCATGTTTGCTGAGTTTCAATTCGTGTTTGTCCTCGTCTCCACGGCATCAAGTAATGTCGAATCAAACATACAAAGATGCGCGCACGCATCTATATCTTAATCATGCACTTAAGTGGAAGCACAGATGATTTTAGCTTTTGTAATGGCCCCGAATGCTTCCGAAACTTACATGTATTGCATGCAATATCCTCACATATAATAATACGCCTAGTGATAACCACACTAAACCACCATTTCCTTTAATATAATCACATTCCTAGGATTGAATTCCGCAACACCCAAGCTGCTAATCAATCAAAGTTAGGTTTAATGCAAATATCACTCGAGTTCATGCAAGCAAAACACTAGCGCTAATGCAGCCGCCATACATCACCAGCACTATACCATGCTTCAAGATAATATCACCACAAAAACGAGTGTTCACGGTAATCAATTAAACATTTCTCGTGTGTATCACCGTAATCCTAGTCCCCTGGTTATTATAAATAGATCCTAGTTGAGATGCCCTTTTGCCTGGCATGTATAAATCATATACTTGAAGCTATAATTCATGAAGATGTCTAGAGGCGCAAGCTTTAGGAGTTGCTCTTTGCGATGGGTGGTTGTCTTCATCTTGTTAGTGGGTGTGAGATCTCAGCTCACAACAGATTTCTACTCCACCAGTTGTCCTGGTCTGCTCAGCGTAGTGAGGAAGGAAGTTCAAAATGCTATCAAGGCTGAAACAAGGATGGCTGCTTCCTTGCTCCGGCTTCACTTCCATGATTGCTTTGTCAATGTATGTCATGCGATTGATATCATCGTTGGAACCTAATCATTATCTTACCATGCAATTAACGACTAGGTTTCTTACTTGATCACTATTTAAATTGTTGTTTCGACTTGGTGTTATGGTCCTTCTAAGTGGGTAGCATTTTGTCGTGGGCAAAATATTTAAGAAGGTTGAGATTTAGATTCTCTTTGCTCGTGTGTTCTTTTGTAGGCTCCTCTAGGTTTTTAACAAGCGGAAATCATTGGGAGAATTTAAGTAAAGATTTTTGTCGATCATGGAGATATTTTCTATTAACTCATTTCCCTATGTGATTTCAAACGGAAAAAATGAGTAAAATGCCTTCCCGTGGGTTGATTTTCTGTGATACTAATGCGGCCTAGTGCTCCCAGTGCACCGACCTGAGCTATCCTCATGTGCACTTGAAATTGAAGTCTAGCTTTTACTCTCACCCAAGACCAAGCTGAGCTACTATTGGATACACTAGGTTCTAGGAACTCAATGCGCCTGATGTACCAGGGTCGCTAAATCATGTGAATTCCATGCGGACTCAAACAAAAGATATGGTGCACCTGGCAAGGGACATCATGGTTTCACAAAATAAGTTGGTGAACAGAAAGGTACTTCTTGACCATTCCAAGAACGAGAAATTCATTCTTCTATTTCTCTTTTTTGGAACAGCAGTAAGTTACCTGCATCTTGTTTTCTTCAAAATCATAGGACTTCCTAGTATTCCGAAGGCTATGGCTATTTACATCAGAATAGGACATGAGAGGCTATTCATTCATTCGTCCTTCCTCTTTTCCGTCTTCCATTGACTAATCAGCCCATCATGCTTTCATCATCATTCAAGGCTTATATGGTCTCCTGTAATAGTTCATTCTGCTCACACACCAGGGATGTGATGGATCGGTTCTCCTGGATGGAAGTGGCGGCGAGAAGTTTGCTTTCCCCAACCTTAACTCTGCTCGGGGATTCGAAGTCGTGGACGCCATCAAAACTGCTGTGGAGAGTTCGTGCAGCGGAGTTGTATCGTGCACTGACATCTTAGCCATAGCCGCCAGAGATTCTGTGCTCCTGGTAAGTGCCAACCTGAATGAATACAAGAAATCTAAAGAGTTATTGTTTGGATTCCACCAAAAAATACAAGAATCAACGGTACCTAGTGCACTATTAAATAATTCGGTCGACTGTGTTCGTCGTAAAAGAGGAACTGTGTCTGATGATTCGATGTGCAGAGCGGGGGGCCGACATGGAAAGTTCTACTGGGAAGAAGGGACGGATTAGTGGCGAATCAGACTGGTGCAAACAATGGCCTTCCTTCTCCTTTCGGTAGTTTAGACACTATCATCTCCAAGTTTGCCGCCGTTGGCCTTAGTGTCACAGATGTGGTGGCTTTATCAGGTACTCTTTTCTTTCTTTTTTTGGATCAGTGCTTTATCAGGTACTTTGAGGACACTCCTCACTCATCCTAATTTCTATACAAACTGCTAATTGGTATCCCTCGTTCAATTAAAGACCTAGTTCGTGTCATACCATGTTTGATATTTTAACATCTATTGAAATCGAAGTAATTGTAGTTACTCATCAAGCTTGAATTAGGCAACAGAAATCTGAGTGTGTTGTCACTGCCTCATATGGTCATATCGAATCACGCAAATCTTGTTGAATTTTTATTTTAATTTTTTGGTATTAGTCTTGCTGTAAATTTTTATGATTTCCATATCCATCTGAAGTTTCCTCTGAGAGCGAGTGCCATTCTTAATGTTGTATATAATGATTATTTCGATCCCTTCTGAACAAAAAGAGTCTTATGTACAGGTGGTCACACAATTGGATTAGCAAGGTGCGCCACCTTCAGCAACAGATTGTTCAACTTTTCGGTGACTACAGGCTCAGACCCCACACTCGAAGCAACTATGACATTGGACCTGCAAAGCCTATGCCCTGTGAATGGCGACGGAAACAAGACAACTGCCCTAGACCGCAACTCCACCGATCTATTCGACAACCATTACTTCAAGAATCTGCTTGTAAACAAGGGCCTTCTCAGTTCGGATCAGGTTCTCTTTTCTGGTGACAACAGCACAGCCAGTCCTACTACGAAAAGCCTAGCACAATCCTATGTCAGCAACTCCAGCCTTTTCTTCACCGATTTTGCCAACTCAATGATCAAGATGGGAAACATCAGTCCACTCACAGGTTCTAACGGCGAGATTCGGAAGAACTGTAGAGTGGTTAACTCTTCATGAGCTGCAAAATGTAATAACAACTGTGTGCAGGGTGCTAGGGGTTGGTCATGTCACTGTAGTAATCTAAATTATAATGTCCATGAGCTCATCCAGGATCGGTAACACTTAATAAAGTGCACCACAAGAATGTAGTATGGTCCACAGGTTCCTCAAACAATAATCAATCTACCTGTTCATGTCATTGCCTTATTTGATAGATGTGCAAATATATAAATATGAGTGCGATGGAGAGAGCAAGTGGTTTTGGAGAGAAACGTGGAAGTATCTTGATAAGTCCTGATTCCTTCTTTACAGCAAGCGGAGGCGCAGTCAGTAGATGCTGTATCAGAAGCACTTGCTCATGGTATGATAGCTCAAAGCTCATCATCAATTGTAGGAGACAGGACAGCTTCCCATCTTTTGCATCAAAAGATAATAGAATTAGACTCCTTTTGATTCGTTGAAGTGATCAGGTACACAGGCCGTCTTTAAGCACAGAAATTGGCAACCGAGACATGGAGCTGATTATCGCTCAAAACCCAAAATGCCGCGAAGAAATTGTATTTACTAGCAGTTACGTATCTCCTTCAAGACATGCTAGTAAAGTCCCTAGGGTCCCATATGCTTGCTTACGTAATTTTCTTATAGAAGTAACGTAAATTAAGTTTAATGATAATAACCTTAGGGGAATAAGATTAACCAACAGTTACCCACATCTTATTGATTCCCCTTTTCAAACACTTGAAACATGGACAAGATGAGAAGAACAAGGATGCCAAACAATGACCGGAAGCAAGCTTCAACTGATATCTTGCTTTACAAAGTTCGAGATGGCTTCTCCAGGCTAGAAACTGGATGATGCAGAAACATAGCGGAGTGCTTTTCTGACTTCACGACAGACCAATGACCCTGCCAGTCGCAGTATCAAGATCAATGTCGTAAAAGCAAGGCCTTGTGGGAAGACCCGGCATTGTGCTCATGGTGCCAACCAGAGGATATATAAATCCTGCTCCTATGCTGGCCCTGACATCTCTTATTGGCAAGACAAACCCAGATGGGGCCCCCTTCTCTGAAGCATTGTGAGAGAACGAATATTGTGTTTTCGCCATGCAGATTGGGAGATCCAGAAAGCCTTGCCGACTGTACATTTCAATTTGTTTCTCAGCCTGTGAGACCAACATTCTAAGTATCAGCAAGAGTCAAAGCTTTTGCAAATCACATAATTAGCATCGGTACTTGTAGAAGATGTATATTGTCTGTATTTTGAACAAAAGGACACTCGCAACAATTTTATGACTTTTTTAAATTTTCAACTTCCTCGATGGACAATCCTTTTAACGAGAAATGCCACATAAAGTAAAATACATGACAAAATTTCTACCTTTGATCTAGTAAACCAAAAGAAATCATCACATGAACATAACTTGTTATTGCAGAGACAGAATGAAAAAAATTACCTGGTCTGAGTATTCAACACCGCTAGCACCATATGACCTTGCAATTGCCTCGATCTTATCCTTGATGCCTATGTCCAACGGATATAAAAATCTCAGTGGTTGTGTTACATTCTCACAGGCTTTTTGAACTGCAATTCCAAGGTCCACCTGTAAATCACATCATTTAAGGAAGAATTAGTGGCACCAGAAGCAGTCTGTCCCAAACTAAACAGAGAACAGCCCAATCACAGTGAACGAGGAATGCCCAAGGGAAGAGGGGGACCATATTCATTAACAATCATCTAAAAAGCACTTGGCACTTCCAAATGTTCAACAAGACAGGAAAAGCTTGTAGTTCTAAATGAATGCAGTTTACAGCATGAGAAATTAAAGGCATATGCCTTAAAAAGGGAGAAGATACTTGAGAATTTTTTGACAGGGGTGATAGTGGTATCCTTGAAACTTGAAACTAAAGGTTCAAAAAACAGAGTTCATCAAAGACAAGGAGCAAATCAAATTGCTGAATAGCAGTAGCAGATTCCCCAGTTCAGCATCTGAATTGGATCAGATCTGCTTTACTTTTGCTGATATCGTGCAATTTACTTGGTCTTGTCTCAGAAATAAAACATCAATGGTGAATACCACTTCTAAAGAAATTTTCTTTATGGGTATACACACTCTGCTAGCTATTACACTTATTTATTTTTAATTAATACAACATACTAAAGCGTTATGTTTAGAGGAGGAGACTTACCGCTCCTTTTCCACCATGAGCATGATGAGTGCAGACAACAGCATCATAGGCTCCGGCGGAGAGTGCTGCCTTTTTCACAGCATTCAACTCTGCTTCAGTATCTGTTGAAAACATGTTCACCGCCACAACCACATTTACACCATAAGCCTTCGTATTGGAGATATGCCTAGCTAAATTCACACAACCAGCTTCAACAAGAGCAACATTTTCTGATAAGTAGGCACGGTCAAGAGGCTTTCCAGCAACAACTTCAGGCCCACCCCCATGCATCTTCAGGGCCCTTATTGTTGCCACAATGACAGCACATTGAGGGGTTAATCCACTATATCTGCACTTTATATTCATGAACTTCTCTGTACCAATATCAGCACCAAAACCAGCTTCTGTCACCACAAAACCACCTGGACCCACCAACTTTAGCGCAATTTTATCCGCGACAATGGAAGAATTCCCGTGAGCAATATTAGCAAAAGGACCGGCGTGAACAAGTACGGGAGTCCCTTCCAGCGTCTGCATCAAAGTAGGGTTAATAGCATCTTTCATTAGCACAGTTAGAGCACCTCCAACGCCTAGATCGTCAGCAGTTATAGGTTCGCCAGCCTTGCTATTTCCAATCACCATCTTCCCTAGCCTCTCTCTCATATCTGCAAGAGATGTTGTAAGGGCTAAAACAGCCATTATCTCACTAGCAACTGAAATATCAAACCCTGTTTCTCTCACCATTCCTTTCTCTTCTGGCCCCTGGCCAATGCTAATTTTCCTCAAGAACCGATCATTTACATCCATCACCCTCCTCCATGTGATAGAATCTGGATCAATATCAAGCCTAGCGAACTTCTTAACTTCTTTTGGGGAAAGATCCTCTGGTTTGTCCTTGGTGATGCCAAGCTTCTTCAGACGCCTCAACATGACATCGCCAAAGTTCCGTTTACCTTCTTTATTGGGTGGGCATAACCGGTTGAAAAGTGCCTTATCTGACTGTGCGGACTCATGAAATATCCGAGTATCAATAGCGGCAGCTAAAAGATTGTTTGCAGCAGTTATAGCATGGATATCTCCGGTAAGGTGAAGATTGAACTCATCCATTGGAATGACTTGACTATAGCCACCCCCAGCAGCACCACCCTTAATTCCAAAAGTGGGTCCTTGAGATGGTTGACGCAGGCATGTGACGATCTAAAATCGTAACAAGATGGTTCAGATCTATTGTATTAAAATATTCGCATAGAATATCCCTTAGTTTCATGCTTCAATAGACTGCCAAAATCAAAGATCACTAGGAGGGACCTGCAATAAGCATCTTGAGGGGCCAAGCATCCTTTGTTATAGTTTTTTTCTTTTTTGTTCTAGAAATGTATGACAGAAAATTCTTTAGTGAAAATAAATTCAATCTTTTCAGTTATTGAAAATGTCTTCACGCCAGAAAGATGCCCTAACTTTTTTTGGTAGTGATACAGAGATGGCTTGTTGGTACAAAAATAAACAGCAATAGTCTATAACTAACTAAATGATCTTTCGAGTATGACAATACCTCTTGAGTCTTTAAGATAATAAGCACATTAAAGTTCCTTCACTGAAGGCTCACTTCCAAGTGCAGCAGAATGCAAACTTTTGATAGTGTTTAATATTACCAAACTAGCAATAAATCACACACACCAACTGTGTCTACAAAAAAGTTCCCATCAATACTTCCTTTAAAGTTGGCATCTACAAAAAAAGTTCCTTTAACATGGGGCAAAGGTTTAAGGAGTTTTTGTAAACTTTTATCAGCAGGTGGGTCAGATGAGAATTTCTTAGAGGTTGGGTTGCGGATCATGTGGGGAAGATCCATCCCTGGATCACAGTCACGTGATCATAAACTTTATAATCTAGATGTGACTGAGTCAAACATTTTGATAAGTTAACAGAAACTGGTGCTAACACCAGCCTCTCACATGCCAGCACTCCATGAAGCAGACAAGGTCTCATAATTGCAAAACAAATAACAGATAAATTAAATAAGTTTTAAAATGCATTAACTGCATACTGATGCCACTAATTGATTTCACCACTGACATCATTCTTGGTTAAACAAGGTGGAAGTGGAATAGCTTGTGCCCAAGGCCCCATGCAATGCCGCAAAAAATTTCTAGTTGTTAACAGAATTAAAAGAACATGGCAAAAGAACGATTTTGGATATTTAGACAAGGAACGAAATTATTGAAGTTACAAAGAAAGAGCAATTCTTACTTCAAGATGTCCTAATAGGAGAGGAACAGTTTAGATAAATCATACTTTTACGATATCTCCACCTTTCTCTTGCTTACTGATGCAGAATCACATCTAAAGAGACAGACTTCAGAGGGGTTTTAGTCATTCAGATCATGCAAACAAAGCGACTTTGATGTATTATAGTATCACTTGTATCGATTTGGATCAATGTGCTGAAATAGATTTCGAACCTAGCGTGCGTTTCAGAAATACTACAAGAAAGTGAACAAGTTTACATTTTCCCTGTGACACATTCAGATTTTTTGAATACTCCTAGGGTCATAGCAATTGGATTTACAGTGCATAGACATGATATTGTGCACAAGTAAGTCGGGACCAAAACTCCACTCACACACCATGTGCATTCGGACCATGTCCTGCAAATATCCATGGAACAGTTGAAAGACGCCGGTGAATTTGGAAATCCGCTAGATTTTCTGTTGAGGTGCTGACATTTTCAATCGTGAAGTTCTTCATATAGAAGCTTAGTAGAAACCAACTGGAGAGAGGCACAGGGGAATAACGACAACTCCCACAACGGGAACAGAAGAGAAGGTCCACGTCCACCATAATAGCCTAGCCTCATGCCAAAACCAAACTGAAAGCTTTCTAGTTTGACAGCTTATTGGCTTAGATTATCAGACAACACTTAATTGACATTGTTGGAATCCAACAAATGGGTAATCAAGAACTTTGGCGACAAATTAAATCTCATTATCACGCTTGCCATCGCCATGCTAGAGTTAGAATGAGATCCCTCTTCTCAAGATTAGAAGATAAGATTATAATAGAAAGAAAGCGATCGCCAAACCCAGTAAAGGAAGGCCTTTGCAAAACAGTTTTATAAACCAGCAATTACCGTGACAACCACGTCCTATGGATTTCCATGATTAAATCGCCAAATTTCAAATCGATTCCAAGTGAATCGTCAGAGAACCAACAATTAGCAAATTTAAACCAAAGGAAGGGCTTTACCTTCTTATCAAGAAACGCACCCAAAGCTTGGCAGAGCCCAACAGTAGTAGTGGATTTGCCTTCCCCAAGAGGAGTAGGAGTAATGCCTCCGACCACCACGTAGTACCCATCTCCACGTCCCTCGAGCTCGTCCAGCACCGACAACAGAACCTACACGATTCACATACCCCCCCACTCAATCAATCAAATCCCACTTCACTCGTCACCTTCATCACCATGGTAAACCCAAAATACAAGCCGACCCAGCAAGCAGCAGAAACCGTTCAATTCGACACTCACCTTGGCCTTGTACTTGCCGTAGAGATCGTAGTGATCCGGACCGAGACCGAGCTCGCCGGCGATCTCGGACACGTGGAAGGGCTCCACGGAGTTGGCGATGTCGATGTCGGCCGGCACCGGGGACGCCACCTGCAACTTCCTCAGAGTCTTGGATGTGCTCATCTTCACGCCTGTAGATGGAACAAATCTAGGAATCCTGGGGACCAAGAACTGCGATTCGGGAATCTGGGTATCTCTGCTTTACTGTTGTTGCGTCGAGCCTGAGCAGAACGATGCGATCGCGGATAAAAGAAACAAACCAAAATGGCGGTGGGGGGAGCCGAGCGACAGGAACTTCGGAGTGCGTGCGTGCGAGCGAGCGAGCGAGCGAATCTTATCCAAGCAATGAGGTGGTGTCTGGACAGAGAACAGTTTCTTCTATATATATTTGGGCACTTTTATTGTCCTTTTTGTCAGAGCAGCTGAACTGGAATTGGTGGACTGATGATGATGATGATGAATGAATGGTTCGTGCATTTTGAAGAGGGGCGCGTGCTGGTTGGTGGGTAAAATGTGAATCTGGGATTCCGCGGTTGGTGCTGGAATGCGGCGGCTTCGAAAACGACCAAAAAACGTGAAGGTAAAATTAGTAGAAGTCAAAAAGAGGGGGAAATGGAGATGCGGGGTATCGATCCCCGTACCTCTCGCATGCTAAGCGAGCGCTCTACCATCTGAGCTACATCCCCGTTATTGAATGAATGGCGATTGATAATATATTAAACTTTGAGACACTAAAGGGTGCGATCCCAACTTTAACGTGATACAGTCCCACAAAGATGTTACCCGTGTTTTGTACCGTAAAATCGTATTCGATCGCACATGCACAACCTACCATGATGGTAGATACAAGATTAGATCGCGAACGCGTGCCTAGCGTATGTAACGTGTGATTTTTTTTTTTTTTTTAATAGTGACGATTTCAATTGATAATCATCAACACTCGCATAGCATTCTCTTTTTTTTACTAGTGATGGAGCATGTCAAATAGATAAAAAAGTAAAATTTAATGGGAAATGATAAGAAATATAAGTTGTTTTTGCCAACTCAAGATGTGCAATAAAAACTATATGCAGATTTTAGTAGCGCAGTGAGATTGAGTGACATGAGGGTTTCTAGCGATCGAGCCATGAAGCGACGGGGTTTCTGTGTTGTTACCAACTGAGAAGACCCGACCTACTTTACTAGACCATTATTCTAAAAGAAGTGCTCTAGAGCTATTTGTTTGAGTTTGATTATTTACTCATAAACAACATCACAAGTTCTTTCATTTGACATGGGACTTGGAATGTTATGGGCCTGTTTGGTTCAATTTTGAAAATGCTACTTGGGGGAATGCAAATACCTTTGGGTGAAAGCCCATTGGGAAAATGCAAATGGTGTTTGGTAAAAATATTTTGTAAAGCTACTTTGGCCAAAATATAGTGTTTGGTGAATTTTTTTTGCAAATGCACTTTGAGAATTATCTTATTTATTAAAAAAAAAAAAAAACAAAACCTACCCATCGCCGGAGCCCGCCGCCGACCGCCGGCGGCCGTCGCCCGAGGTCGGGCGACCCCCGTTGAGCCAGATCCGCCTCCGCCGGCGGTCGCCCGAGGCTAGGCAACCCTCGGCGGGGGTCACACGACCCAGGCGGCGGCCGCCTGGGTCGTGCGACCCCCGCCGAGGGTCGCCTGGCCTCGGTCAACCGCCGGCGGAGGCGGATCTGGCTCGCCGGGGGTCGGGCGACCCCCGACGACCCTCGCCGGCCGCCGTTGCCGGCCCTTCTGGTGAAGAAGATGAACAGCGCTAAACCCAAAAAAAAAAAAAAAAAAAGATATGAACAGTAGCATTCGTGGAATGCCAGCATTTGGCCAATGCTAGGCCAAATGCTGAACCAAACACTCTAGCATTTTGGGAAGGGGCTTTCGAGGCCCAAAGCCCCTTCCCAAAGCTGAACCAAACACCCCCATTATGTCTGCAACAATTGGTGAACTCCAACAGTAACGCTCGATGAGGATTGCCATAAACGGTTGTTGTTTACCTAGACAATCAACAGCTAATTACAAAGCAATTTATCAACCATATCGGCCCGCGTGTGCAGGATAATTCACAGTTGTTCAATTCCAAATCGGTGCCTACAACACTCCTTGAACCCATTCGGGAGTTCTCGCAATCCCACGAGTCGAAAGATTGATTACAACAGTCGGAAGATATCGAATCCCACCACTTGGTATGCTCTCGATATTACAACAAGGCCCGCGAGGCACGAAGCGCTCTCAATTGTGAATCACTCTATTACAATTACTTTCGCTCGGTAATTTGATTGCAGAGTATTCTACCAAAAAAAAAAATTGATTGCAAAGTGTTTACAATGAGCTAGAGTGAGTAGAATTAGGACTGGAATCACAAAATGAGGATGTGCCTTGTTTATACGAGTCAAGAACGGCTAATCTTTCTTGATAGTCACACCATTGGGATGGCAAGAAAAGGTGATTTTGGAATCACAAAAGCTAATTTGGGGTCATCAGCCCTCCGCGACCTTTCGCTAGCAAGAAAAGGGGAAAATATAGATTTTAAGATTTTCTAAACGAGATTTCGGAAAGGCTTTCGAAGTGTTTTTGAGAATGAAAAAAGAGAAGCTATCTTATCCTTCTTTTTTACCTGTAAGTTTTTCAGTAGCGTGCCGAGAACAGCTATGCTTTTACTATAAACCACTAAACCAATCCGTCGAATTTTATCATTTTCACCTTTATTACAAAAAAAAAATCACAGTTATCATGCTCCAAGAAGTCAATCCCGTAACCCCTCGTGTAATTTGAAACGCACAAGACTGATGAGCATTGGCTCTCTCCATACCGTTTGTCATATGTATATCGTAGAGTTTTGGCAAAATTTTGCGTATGCCATTGTCAGTGGCCCTCTCAAATCGCATACAACAAAGATGACGATGAATATGCATCGACAAAGCAATCCACTGACATTATTTTATTTACAACATACATATTTGAACAAACAAATCAATGAATTTTCGCAAGACTATACGACCTGCTGCCCTACTATCCCCTCCACACACCCCAAACATTCAGGACGAACCATCGTAGCCGGGAAGATCCTCGAACATCGGCATGCTTTGGGCATCAGAGGATGACGAGCGCGGCGATGGCTCGCCTCCGCCGGCAGGGCCCTGGGGCACGTCGGAGAACACGGCCAGGATCCGGCGGATGCTGGCGGAGCGAGCCGGCTTGAAGCTGAGGGACCGGAGCTTCTTGTCTTTGGAGAACACGTCCGACGAGTTGGAGAGGATCAGATACACCAGAGCCTGGACCACCAAGAAAGCAGCCACCTTCACCAACACGTCCGGCACGTACTCAGCGATCTCCATCATGGTTATTCGGGGACGGCGACTAGGTACACGAGAGGGGCAAAATTAGAGAGAAGAAAACCAGATGATCTTCACGTTGAGAGTTCTTGGATGTGCAGTTTCTTGCGCTCGCTATATATACACAAGCGGATGATGAAAGCATTGAAAGGTTGGCTTCTGAAGCCGCCTCTTTGACGTTGTCTTTGTGGGTTTTCGGTCTTTTTTGGGGTACACCAAGTGGAGTTGGTAGGTCCATGCCCTCCCCCCCCCCCCCAAGCCTCCAAGCTTTATCCAACGTATGAAGGAATTAATTATTGCGTCGTCGCCTTTACCAGCCCGAACATAACAGTGCAGCAATAATTGAGTGTTAATGAAGGAAAAGGAGGAACTGAAAGAGCCCATCTTGTTGCTTGCCTTCGCGAACGTGAGCGGTGACTATTGCCTTGAAGCAACCAAATTTGTAAAAGTGGCGGATCGGTTGAAGCTGTGGGAGGAGATCGTTTTGTGCACGAAAGGAAAGGGTCATTCCACGAGAAAAACGATGGTCGCAGGCACAGGTATATGGGAAAGAGAAGCCCTGCTGACGAGCACTGCGCTTATCTTTTTTCCAATCTGGCTGATGTGGGATTGACGAGGCGTGTCAATCCGTGGACCAGACCGGTCAATTGATGCTGCCATGGGACGTGTTTGTTAAAGTCTCGGTAGCCATTAATCAATCACGATTAAGCCATGCGGGTACGCAGGAATGTGAACGTGCGGAAAAACGTAGCGTGCAAGCGAACGGTCCGCCTGAAGTTGAGGGTTCAAGCTGTAAATTTGAGGAAAAATTATCCAAAAAGTCATAAATATATTGTAATTCTGTCAATTCAATCCTAAACTTTTCAATTTTGCCTATTGAGTTCTAAATATTTTCACATTTTGCCAATTGAGTCAATCCGGCCAATTTTAGCCGGAAATTGGTGACGTGAATACCGGTCATCTTACGTGGCATAGCCGATCGCAGGTGAGGATCGCAATGCCCTCGCTGGCCGCAAGGCCTTGCCTAGACCATCCCACCAGAGGCCCTCGCTATCTGCCGGCCCTAGTAGGAAAGTAGTGAAGAAGGAAAAGAGAAAGAAAGAGAAAAAGGAAAAATAAAAGAAAAATAATTATTATTATTAAAATATTATTTATAATTGTCCACGTCAGCGCCAACTGCGCCGCGTAGGACGGCTAGTATCCATGTCATCGATTTCCAGCCAAAATTGGCCAAATGGACTAAATTGGCAAAACTTGAAAAGGTTTAGGACTCAATTGGCAAATTGAAAGATTTAGGATTGAGTTGGCAAAAGTGCAATAGGTTTAGGATTTTTTTGACAATTTTCCCGTGGTGGCCGCGTATCGTTACTGTCAATGGCGATCCCTCGCATCACATGGTAAGAGCTAGTAGCACCTTCAAAAATTTTATCTGCCCTTTTCGAAAATTAGGATATGCTCACGCAAGGTAGAAGTAACATTATTATTTTGAATTAAAATAGGCTTAGATTCTATGAAAAAAAAAGCAATTGTGTTGCTTTGTTTAATTTTATTAGTTGATATTTGTTTTAAGTAAATAGTGTGGAAGTGAAAAGTATTATAGAGCAATAAAA
The DNA here is from genome assembly GCF_021117445.2 of Syzygium oleosum. Classification (NCBI taxonomy): domain Eukaryota; kingdom Viridiplantae; phylum Streptophyta; class Magnoliopsida; order Myrtales; family Myrtaceae; genus Syzygium; species Syzygium oleosum. The sequence goes on from NW_026607487.1 coordinate 12,168,309, forward strand.
TAGAAGCAAGGAATACTAGTCATTAGGCATGATTAAAGTTATTTAATAAATGTGAAATCCATCTAGAATGGAAGTTTTGACCCCAAAAAGTGATTTAGAATGGAAGTTGAGGGATCAAAGCCAATCCAATCTTCTACTCTAAAGTCTCCTTTTTCCAATTTGAATTTTTCCCCCATATTCCATAAGCTCCGTCAGCTTCTAGAACTGCGTTGGATCCCAATTTGGCTAATGTATGTCCACCGTCAGTGCCAACTTCCAAAAAAAAGGTCGACTCACCTCTATTTTCAGTACTTTGATACTAGGCCCGTCAAACGGATGGATCGAATTGGGTTTGGGTCAGGTCGAAAATTATCCGACCCAATTAAACCTTTTATATGCAATGTAAAATTAGCAATTCATACCTGACCCGACTCAAGATATATTTCCAATGATTTTTGTCCTTAAATTATTCCATTTGAATAATGGGCAGCTTTATGAACCGGCACATCAAGTTAGTGAGGCAACTCGGGGTTTTGTTTATGGATGGGGACGTGAAGGCAGTGGCGCAAGTCCGACTTGGGTCATCCATAAAACGGGTTCCGACTTTGGTTTTAAATTAAATATAACGGCTTTCGGGCCATTCATAAATTATGAAACGGGTTCCGGCTTATTCAAGTGTAAAATGTCGCATGTGCAGAGCACGTGAAATTCACATGCACTATTATTTGAAGAGCCTGATCCATTTTTGGGCACTTCGGAAAATTTCAGTTCCGTTCAAGGGGCAAATTGAGAACCAATTTATTTATATGAGTACTTTGAAAATGCCTTCCCAATGCAGGAGTATTTTGAGAATTTCCCCAACTTTCGTGGATGCGCTTGTGTTACTTCGCATTTTCACTGTTTCACTCTAGAGGAAAAATAGTAAAAAGAACTTCTGCTGGAGAATCACGATCACGATCCCAAGTCCATCGTCCCCTAGATTAACAGACCTTCCCGAATCTCACGCACATCCTCCTACACAATTCTTCTCCTGGCTCTAGCCGGAATTCAAATCTCCGAACGATCCCCAAAAGCTCCGATCGGCGATGTTGGCGACAGGGAAGCAACTGCAATCGCCGTCGTCTCAGTTCACCCTCACCTTCTTGATCCTCTTCTCTTTCACCCTCGTCTCCCTCAAGCTGAGCTCGTCCTTTGTCTAGCAGCAGTTGTCAAGCAATGTCACAAAGGGAGAGAGAGGAGAGGATCCAATAACAAAGAAGAAGAACGTAGGCTGTCTATTAAGCGAGTCAGTGGCCCAATTTATTATGTGGGTTGGAAATGGGTTCATAACATTACCCATTTAGATCCGTTGAATTTACACTTTTTATTTTATAAACCATTATGGCTAGATATCTCAAATTTGAGATGACCCATTTCAACAACTTTGGTTATAAGGCTGCGTTTGGTAACTGGTCAAATAATAACTGATTATGTTCTTTTGTTCCCAGAATCAGTTTTGGAACAGAAATTCGTTTGGTAAATTTTTTGTTCCCAGGCACAAATTTACACAAATTTGTTCTCAGAATCAGTTTTGGAACAAAATCAAGAAGTAAAAAAAGGTTACTTCTTGATTCTGAGAATAAAAATTAGAACGAAAAAATAATTTTTTTTTCTTCTTCTTGGCCTGTGGCTGATCGGCGAGGATCCAGCCCTCGCCAGATCTGGTAAGGACCGCAACGCCCTCGCCGGCCCTAGCCTATGGCTGGTCGCCGGCGCCAGTGACCTGGCCATGGGCAAGGAAGGGGAAGAAGAAGAAAAATAAAAGAAAAATAAAAAGAAAGAAATATTAAAAAAATCAAAATATTATTAATAAAAAAAAATTTGTATAATTACCAAACGCATCTCTGTTCTTTTTCTATTTCAAGAATAGAAATTTTAAACAGTTACCAAATGCCTCAAATGCTTAGAAATTGTTCCCGGGCACAGAATAAAAAAAATCATTTATGAAGAGAAATTATTTCCGGAAACAGAATGGTTACCAAACGCACCCTAAATAGGTTTGAGACTCATTTTGATAGGTCTACTTAACACAAACCTCATGATCAAAAGATCAAACTACCCTCATTCTAGAAACACCAAGCAAATCCTAACCTCCTTTGTCCAGCATTGCCACCACCACCTATCGCAATTGACCATCGCCTAGCCGCCTCTAATCACCATCTCCACAACTTTCTCCAATCCCTTCTAATCCATGTTCACAGTCACCGAGGTCTCAACGATAGCCGAGGACCTTTGCCGACCACAACAAGGGCATTGTGACCTTTGCCAAATCTAGGCGAGGGCCTACAAGCCCCAACTATAGTTGGCGAGGGCTTAGGTGAGGACCGCAATGCCCACGCCATAGCTGGTGGTTGCCGGTCATCACTAAGGCCATGGCTACTGGCGTAGATAAAAAGAAAAAAAGAAAGAAAGGCAAGAAAAAAGACAAAATTTCGAAATCGGGTCACATAGGATAACCGGCATCTGCTTTAGCAATTGCCCGCCAAAATTGGCTAAAGGGATTACATTGACAAATCATGACAAAATTATGACTAAATTGGCCAAATTAAAAGAGTTTAAAACTAAAATAGCCGTTATATAATAGATTTAGGACTTTTTGGACAATTATCCCCTTACGTAGGGGTGAGCATGGTTTGGATGGACGGTTTCTACCTTAGAACTAGGAACCGCCCACTATGGATCGGTTCCGAAAAATTAAAATCGGAAACCGCCCATTGGTTCCATGGATCTATTTGGGAACTAGACAGTCGGTCCAGTTCAGTTCCCGAGTGGGTTCATGGAACCGATCCCACTAGCCAAGGACAGAGACCTAGATGGAGATGGAGAGTCGGAGATAGTGATGTGAGCATCGATCGAGAAGAGTGAGAGAGTGAGAGTAAGCGTGAGGCAAAAGCGAAAAAAGGTATTTCTCGATTCAATGTGAGGCTGTAAACGTCGAGCGAGTTAAGTTTAGGGCGTGTTTGTTTGAGGGAAAGTGTTTTCCGGGAATCCATTTTCCGAACTTTCACCCGTTTAGTTCGCTAAAAATGATTAGTAAACCGAAAATACTTTCCAATTAAGGAAACCAAAAATACTTTTCGGTTAAGGAAAACATTCATTTATAAATTTAGAAAAGTGAATTCCCTAATTTAAGAATGTGAAAACACTTTTCGGAATTGCTTATCTTGTATTTGTTAATATTTTCTTTTCTTTCTTTTTATAATTTTTTTTCTTTTCTTTCTTTTTATTTTTCCTTCTTCCTCCCTTCGTCGGTTGCTGGCCTCGGCGATGACTAATGACCTGCCACAAGTGCAGGGCGACAGGGGAGGAAGAACTAAAAAGAAAAAGAAAAGAAAAGAAAATTTTAAAAATTATTTAAAAATTCGATTTTTTTTGTCTAAGATAAAGTCATGTGATTGAAATTATTTTCCAAATGAAATCCAAACACTATAAAACATTTTCGATCAAAATCACCAAACAAAGGAAAAGTAACCATTTTCCTGGAAAATGAATTCCCGGAAAATATTTTCCAGAAACATTACGTTTTCCGTAAAACAAACGCACCCTTAGGCTCCGTTCGTTTGGCGGAAAATATTCTCCTTTTGGAAAATATTTTTCCGGAAGTCATTTTCCTGGAAAATGTTTTCCCGGAACATAATTTTCCGGTGTTCGACGACCAATATGAAAAAGTTTCGGAAAATATTTTTCGCCGGCGACCGACGGCGGCGGCCGACGACCTTAGTGAAGAAGAAGAAGCTCCGGAAAATGATTTCCGCTTTTGAAGAAGTGGAAGTCATTTTCCATAGACTTAGGCTATTTTGTGAGGGGGGAAGGAAAATATTTTCCCACGGAAAACGTTTTCCGCCCCCCGAACACCGGAAAATCCGGAGAATATTTTCCGGGAGAATATTTTCCGCCAAACGAACGGAGCCTTAGTTTAGGGATTTAGGATTTTTCTTTTTTCTAAAAAAAATTAAAAATTAAATAAATATATTATATTTATTATTATATTACCGGTTCGGGTAGGCGGGCGGGCGGTTCCACGCCTGGAACCAGGAACTGAGAACCGGACCGGTATCCACCAGTTCTCAAAAATTAGAATCGGGAATCGGATCGGTTCCCTTAGGGACCATTGGTTCCGATCCAGTTCTGGGCGGTCTCAAGCGGTCCCGGCAGTTCCGATTCTTTTGCACACCCCTACCCTTACATCATTTATAGATTAACAATCGGCGTCCACGTCAGCGATTGCCAGCCAAAATTGCCACGGAATCGGAATCTCTGCATCTCTTGCAACTCTTGTGTCCTTCGAAAGAGCAATCAAAACAATGGATCACCGGGGGGCACAATCGTACCACGTGCCATCGTAATTAAGTATAAAAGGGTCGTGATTATTTCCCTTAAATTATTTCACCATATTGTTAAATCACGACAATAGAGAACATTAATGTAAAACTTAAATACTCCCCTCCAACGGCACCTAAGACTAAGGGGTGCAGGGGTGCAAAAGGTCGTCATTTCGTTTTCACACATTTTTTTTATAAGCAGGTCGTTTTGAACGTTGCGTGCGCGAAATCAGTCTCCATCCATCCATCCATCCACACACTGCCACGACCACAACGCAAAAACCGCCCCCTTCTCTCTCTCTCTCTCTCGCCATTAATTACCACTGACGAGAGTGCAACTCTCTCCCTTTCTCTCTCTTCGCGAGTTCAAAAACGTGAGCAACCGACCATCTCTCCACCGTTGCCAAAACGGACGTGTGTGGCGATGTAACTCGACGAAGCTTCAATCGCACAGACAGAGAGAGAGAGAGAGAGAGAGAGTAGCTTCGCGACACGCAATTCCCCCCCACCCCACCCCCCAAATCATCCACCTCTCCCGGGCGTCGCCCCACGTCCCTTCCCTTCCCTTCCCCTCGTCTCGTTTCTCGATTTCGTCATCCCATTTTTTTTGTGGCCCTTCCCCGCGACTCGTGCCCGCGATCGCTTGCGAGCTCGAGATGATCGAGGCCTCTCGTCCAGGCCGTCTTGGGCTCTCGGGGTGCGGGCCTCTCTCCAGGCGCTCGCCGTCCTAGCTCGCTCCGGCAGCGATTGCGACGGGACACGCGCTGGAATCGTCGTCGAGGTACGCGCGCGCGGGCGCTTCGCACCGGGATCTGCTATGATTTTGCTTGCTCTCGCCCCGTGTTGTTTCGAATCATCGGGCATCGACGAACGTCGTGGATTCCCGTTCCTAACTCTCGATGCCTGTCGGAAACCTAGAATGCCGGGGATTTCTCGAATCGGTCGGTTACGATTTCCATTCTTATAGGAGGGGGAGGTTCGATGGATAGTCAATAATACGCTGAGTTTGATGAGATCATTTCTCGGGTACATTGTGCGCAATGAACAGTGCTTGACAAGCTTAGCTCCTGAATAGGAACTATACGCTACACGAAGGCCTATCTGTTGGGCCTGCTCGGTGAGCTCCGGATGAATTGCGCCGCGGTCGAGATGAGTCTGGTGTTACGAACCGGATAGTACTGATGCCCCATTATTGGCAACTGACTATGCTCCTTTTTGGCATTAGGAAATGGGATTAATTTGCCCTGATAGTTGGTCCACTGCTATTGCATCCCTCCTTCTCTTAACGTGTCCGCTGGTACTGCTTGTCTAGGGTGGGCTTAAGCCCTGGTATGCTGGTTTCAGGGAAGCAACTGCATATTCAGTTCCTTGAAGTAGAAATTGCTCATTGCGCACGGTTGTTGTTCATGTGGTGGAGGGTAGTAATGCATGTTGATGGCCCATTCTGTGATCTTCATTTGGTGAAAACTTTATTGGAAACAGTTGTTGTGCGTTAAAGAGTAGTTGCGATGGATTTTGGCAATAGATGCTTCGCCATTTGATATGTCTTCCACAGAGCGTCCTATCACGGGTGTAAGCTATTACGGGTATGGGTATTCACACGGGAGTATCTTAAGGAGGATGTGAGTACATGTCTGGAGGATGTCTTTCCCAGCTAAACTTTATAATGTACTAAAGTTACTTCTGGTTGGTGACCTTTCGTTTGGAAAAGTAATCTGCTGTTCTTACATTGAGTAAACATGGAAAATTTTCATGGATATCTTGTAGTGCTTGCGAAAATTATATCTTGAGCTGTCTTACCATCATACATAAAGCAGCGATCAATTAATAGAAAATCTTTTTCAATATGAGCTTCTTCCAAACATTTATTGTCTGATGGTGACAATGTTTGACAGGGCTAATTCATCTGCGGCGTAAGCCAGTAGAGCAAATTGGACACATAAGGAGCAAGATTGAAAGAGTGTGAAAGGGGGTGGGGGTACTATTTTTGAAGCGTGGCCACGGCTACTAGAGGAAGCATGAGTAATATGCTTGGCTCTCAAATTTCATTTACTGATCATGATGCTGCATCATCAGAGTTGCTGTCGAGAAGGTCCAACTGTGGAAAAGTAGCTACTGGCTTGGGAGGAAGTGCATGGACACCCTTAAATGAGGATGTGCACGATCTACTTGAATGTCCTGTTTGTGTGAATTTGATGTACCCTCCCATTTACCAGGTAAATCTCTTTTTGTCGAGCTACTATTCACTCAAAGGCTCCTTTACTACAATGTATTTCTATGTCTTACGATGAAATAGCAGAAACTTGCAACTACTTTGAGATTTGTGGGTAAAGGAAGCATCTGATTTCTCCATCATACAAAAGTCAGATTGAGAATTCAGTGAAATCTTAATTCAAATTTCTTAAGGACAAAAAAGCAGCCTCAGTTCAACAGAATCTATGTTCAAAGGTCATGCTACAGTCTCGCTCTGTTGACGATGCACAAATCTGAAGGGTCGGGTCCACAAGGTGCTGGTGTAGGCAAAGTTGTTAAATCTTGATTTAAATATTAAAATCATGCGGTTTTATGATCTAAAACCATAAATAATCTCAATCATGTTAAATTGCTATCATCGTGTCAAAAATCTAGATTCAAGATTGTAAAAATCAGTAGAATCCTATATGGTAGTGATTTTAACCCCTGCTTATTTTGTTGGAATTACTTCATAAACAGAAAAAAAAAAATGTCCACTAGAGGCCCTTCAATGAAGGCCCGCTATAAAAAACCCTGAAAATGGAGGCCGATAAAACATATGGGTGATGTACTTGCCAGGGTAAACCATAGCACTCTCTTTAAATGCTCGCTTGCTTTTCCTCACCCACTTAAAACATAAACACCAGCTTAAGCATCGGAAATTTCCTCATGGGGCAAAGCTTGGTGACTTATTTGTATGTGGCATCGGATGTGTAGATTCCAAGCATCTAGGGTCTGTAACGGCACCTTGAGAAGCTGTTAAATTTGCACATCAACAGCTATGATGTTGAATGGTTTATCATTGTTTGCACATCCCTTAAACTCAGCAGTATCATTGGACTTCCTTTGAGGGGTTTGAGGATAAGGGTGGGATCATCACGGTACTATGCTACTGCTTCAATTCAAATTCAAATTGGACTTCTTTTGAGGGGTTTTGAGGGATGAGGATGGATTGTCACGGTTTTCATTTACTGCTTCAATTCAAATTGGAATTGGCTGGGTGCTCCTAGCTATTAACAATCAACTTGGCTTTAATTCTGTCAGTGTCCAAATGGCCACACTCTATGTTCAAGCTGCAAGACCAAACTCGAGAACCTATGTCCAACTTGTCGCCATGAGCTTGGAGATATAAGATGCTTGGTGCTAGAAAAAGTAGCAGAATCCCTAGAACTCCCTTGCAGATTTCAGCTTCTGGGGTGTAGGGGCATATTTCCGTACTACGGCAAGCTTAAGCATGAAAAGAACTGTAAACATCGTCCCTATGCTTGCCCTTATGCTGGAGCCGATTGTTCTGTTACTGGTGACATCCCACTTCTTGTCATGCATCTTAAGGATGATCACAATGTTGACATGCATGATGGATGTACCTTTAACCACAGATACGTCAAATCCAATCCACGAGAAGTCGAGAATGCTACATGGATGTTGACTGTAAGTGCTCTGACTTCTCCCTCCACCCGTCGTTTTTGTTATAAAAATTCCTAAGATGTGGCTGAGGATGTTTGAAATCATGTATCAGCAAATTTAATGTGTGATTAAGCAGTGCGTAACTTCTTTAAAAGGGGGAAAAGATATCTTGAGTACATGGCTCCGATGATATTTTGGTGAATTAATTCAGTGTATCTATAAGTTCCTACTATTTAGTTGTTTGCCTGATATCTGAGTACGAAAAAGATGAGTAGTGATTCGTGCTTTACATCTGTTTGATTATTTGTCTGAGTATTACTAATAATTGGTCAGACTGTTTATCTTAAGTTCTGTTGGCAGAAAGCAAAATCACATTGCAAAGGCTGATAATATCCTACACATATCATTTTTTAAAGATGCATCAGCTCATAGTTGGTCCTTCGAAGTATAGAGTTTACGCCATGTAAAGTGGTGGCCTATCTAATTCCAGATACCAATAGTTGCTTCACCTTTTAGAGTTTTTCAATTTTCAAAATGAGAGTAAAATGAGAGTAAAAAAAGGGCAGAGGTATGAAGTAGGTCAAAAGGGAAGAGGTTTTTCAATTTTCAACTGCGGGCAACCATATTCCCTAATGCCAAGAATAACAAGGAATTCCATGAATCTTCTATCGGTGCAGATCTTCAACTGTTTTGGTCGACAATTTTGCTTGCACTTCGAGGCTTTTCAGCTTGAGATGGCTCCTGTTTATATGGCCTTTCTACGCTTTATGGGCAACGAGGATGAAGCGAAGCAGTTTAGCTACAGCCTTGAAGTCGGGGGGAATCGCAGAAGGTTGATATGGCAAGGCATCCCGAGGAGCATTCGAGATAGCCATAGGAAAGTCCGAGATAGTCAGGATGGTCTAATAATCCCAAGAACCTTGGCACTGTCCTTTTCTGGTGGTAATGGACAGGAACTGAAGCTCAAGGTCGCGGGCCGCATATGGAAGAACAGTGATGTAGAAGGCGGCTATTGCTCATGACTTGAAGCTTTCTTTAGCCGGTAAGAGAGGCTCGCGAGTCTTCCACAAGCAGGTACAGGTGCACAATTGCGAGCGGTTCTACTTAATTCCACGGGAGAAAAGCTTAGCTTATTCGTGTCTTGGGTGTGTTAATGTATGACGACTGTAACATGATTATTTCGGGCTAAGCAGCTAGCATTTGAAGATTAGTATTCAAACAAATGGCGTCAAGAAGAATAGTTCATTTGGAATCGAATCGATTTCGGGATTTAGCATTTCTGAGTCAAGAAGCACTTGCCCGCCCAAGTATAGCACATAGAGCAAAGAATCACTTGAAGCGCCCAAAACATTATAGCCGCTGTCCGAATTCGTGTACGTTGACTTAGTTCTTGTTGGAAACTTACGTGCGTTAAAACAGAGCAAAGAAAAGTTAACTGAACAAAAGCTCCGCATGCAGACATTTTAGAAGGGATAAGTATACTCGAATTTTAAAACTTTTGAGAAGTGTAATTACATGCTAAAATTTGTCAAATTGGCAATCATATCCTTTTTTAAGTTTCCTTCCCAATTTAGCTAATAAATTAGCTAAGGTTGCTTTTTGAATTGTTTTATGTAAGTTATAAAAGTGTTTGAGCTCGAACTTAATAAATTTGTTTACTTTGGCTCGCAAGGACTGTGCTACCTAATATTAACGACTTTCATGCTTCTTTGTAGATATCCATATATATAAAAATTAAGAAAAGCTCGGTTAAGTTCATTTGCCCATTGAGGGTGAGTATTGACTAGACCGAACTCAATTTAGAAATCGAATAAGTCCATTCCGATTGACCACCGATCCAAACCCGAGTAGTCTAGCTTGATCTCTATTTCGGATCTCATTGGTAGAAAAAGTATCAAAAAAGTCATAAACCTATTAAATTAGTATCAATTCGATTCTAAACCTTTAAATTGAACTAATTTAATCCTAAACCTTTTTCACATTGGTATCAATTCAGTTTATCCGGCCAATTTTGACTGAAAATTACTGACCTAGACGTCGGCGATCTTACATGGCATGACTAGCGCTAATATTGACGTTCTTTTAATAATTTCTAAAAAAAAAAAATTCCTTTCCTTTTCTTTCCCTTCTCTTTTCGCTGGTGATCAGCACAAGCCATGGTCTAGGAGGCTGGCATTGCCTAAGTGTGGGTCATCTTCGCTAGATTTGGGGAGGGCCGTCATGCCGACGCTCGCCCTCGTCGATTGCCGCTGGTAGAAAGAAGGGAAAAAAAAGAAAAAAAGAAGAAGAAAAAGCCGTGCCACGTAGGACCGCCGGGGTCTACACTAGCAATTTTCGGTCTAAATTGACCGAATTGACTGAATTGGTACCGATATAAAAAGGTTTATGATTAAATTAGTCAAATTAAAAAATTTATGACTGAATTGATACCAATGCAATATATTTATAGTTTTTTTTGTACTTTTTCCCCTCGTTAGCAGGGGTATACATCGGTCCCGGTCCAACTCGGGAACCGGACCGACCGGCGAGTTCCCAAGAAGACCGATGCGGTTCTTGATTCCAAAAATTTGAAACCAGGAATAGTTGGTCCAATTCCCAATTCTACGTAAAGAACCAAAACGTCTAAACTGGACAAAATTTCTTAATTTTCTTTTATTTTAAAGTAAATTCTAATTAGCAAATTATTTTTTCCTTTAATGCTGAGAAACTCCTGCTTATAGGGAAGAAATCACTGGAAACCGGACCGAACCGACCCACCCTAATCGGTTCGGCGCTCATTGTCTCCATGTGCAAACGTACCTCCGCATCTTCCTTAAACCCTTGGCCCTGCCATCTTCCTCTGCAAGCCCAAACTCACTCACGGCCGAGGCACGAAAACATCGACGACGGAGACCCGATGCTGACGCTAGTTCGTCGGACGCGAAGCTCGTCCGTCTCGAAGCTCAGGTTCCTCGTCTCCCCGCCTCTCTCTTCTTCCAAATCGCTCCACTCTCCTCCCATCCATCATGGCCCCAACGACGCGGCAACAACGACCCTACCGCCATTCCTCTCCGCCGCCTCCTTCGCGTCCCTGTCCACGGCAGCACAAGCGCCGAAGCAATCGCCTCCGCCTCCGGCCCTGACCCGGGAGGGGAATTACGATGAAGCCATCCCGGGCCGCGCCGTCTGCCCCGGCTGCGGCGTCCACATGCAGGACTCCAACCCTCGGCACCCCGGCTACTTCGCGAAGCCCTCGCCCAAGACCCCGCACTACCGCCTGCTCGATGCCCACCTCGCGCCCGTCGCGCAGGAGCCCGAGTTCTCCGATATCCTGAAAAGGGGCTTCGTCGTCGAGGACGAAGGCCCCGGCGGCGGCGGCGGCGGCCCTGATTCGGACGATAAGCCGGTGGTCTGCGCGCGGTGCCACTCCCTGAGGCACTACGGGAAAGTGAAGGACCCGAGCGTCGAGAATCTGTTACCGGATTTCGACTTCGATCACACGGTCGGGAGGAAGCTGGCTTCGGCGACGGGGACGCGGTCGGTCGTGCTGATGGTGGTGGACGCGGCCGATTTCGACGGGTCGTTACCGAAGAAGGTGGCGAAGCTGGTTTCGACGACGATTGAGGAGAATTCAACTGCTTGGAAGGAGAAGAAATCGGGGAATGTGCCTAGAGTAGTTTTGGTGGTGACGAAGATTGATTTGTTGCCCAGTAGCATATCGCCCACCGGCTTCGAGCATTGGGTGAGGCAGAGAGCGAGGGAAAATGGGGTGATCAAAATCACGAGTTTGCATATGGTGAGCGCAGTGAGGAATTGGGGGTTGAAGAATCTTGTGGACGATGTCATTGCTTTGGCTGGGCCTAGGGGGAATGTCTGGGCGATTGGCGCGCAAAATGCAGGGAAGAGTACTTTGATTAATGCAATCGGAAAGCATGTGGAAGGGGGGAAAGTTACCCACTTGACAGAGGCACCGGTGCCCGGCACCACGCTGGGAATAATTAGGGTCGAGGGGATTTTGCCGGGTAAGGCGAAGTTGTTTGATACGCCAGGGCTTTTGAATCCGCATCAGATCACGACGAGGCTGACCAGGGAAGAGCAGAAGCTTGTTTATGTCAGTAAGGAGCTCAGACCAAGGACTTACAGAATTAAGGTAAGCATGCTAGATTTCATTCTCTCTGCAATGAGAAGGAACGTGCATCCGTGTGAATGCGAATATATTCGCGAAGCAATCAACTAAGTGGTCAGTGAAGTGTTAATCTCCATTCTGGATAACGCTAGGTTGGGAATTCTTTTGAGCTTCTTTAAAGGGCTAGTTATTTATTTTATGTAAGGTCGATGTGCTATCTTAACAGTGCAAGACCTTTGACGAGCATTTGCTACTTTGGAGAAAACAGTGTTGTGTGATGAATGTTGTATGTCTACCCTTTTTCCCGCTAAGCTTTATGTCTTGTTGCGCTTGACTTCATTTTTAGTCAACTGATTGAAGGTTTTAGCGTGATAATGCTTACCCTAGTTGTTGCCAATTGATTGAAGTTGCTTATGATTTCTGTGTCATTGAATTAACCAAAGCAAGCAGAAACCATTCACTTGCTTAGGGTCTTGACATGACAATTAATCAAGTTTGCATCATGCGTCTAAGGTTCGTGTGTTTCTCTTTTGTCATGACAGGCAGGTCATTCGATTCATATTGCTGGGCTCATGAGGCTGGACATTGAAGAATCATCTGTAGATTCAGTTTATGTTACTGTATGGGCGTCTCCCTATCTCCCATTGCACATGGGGAAAACAGAAAAGGCACATGCAATGGTAGAAGACCATTTTGGTCGTCAATTGCAGGTAGAGCTTTCCTTTAGAAGCCACTTTCTTTGACAATTTTTTTGCGAAAAAGAATCTTTACTTTTACTTTGAAGTCTTGCTGGACCAATTACAAATTGAAAAATAGTTGATGGTTTCTGAAGCAAGTTGAGCTCTAGGAGCCAATTTAAACATGTCTGGAATTGATTTGTTTGGTCTTTTATCTTCTTCTTCGTCTTTGTTTCTTGTTTGATGCAAAAACCACATGAATGACCTTAAGCACATTTTTAATTTGGCCCCACTTTACGTTCTTGGCATCTGGCTGGGATGCTTCTAAGTCTTCATTTCTGCCCATACATCTTCTGTATCTTGTTATTATGTTGCAGAGACAACGCTGAATTTTGTATTTGAGTGCACTGTTTTTTTGGAAATTTAATGAACTTGAGTCTGTTTTCCTCTTCCACCTTGCATGGTAGTGTTAAGCTCATGTGAGAGCAGCAGCTCCAGTATTTTGGACGTGGATCCTCTACACACCACGGCGCTCCCATGAATGTCCCAATATATCTTAACCATTGATGCATATCTATATTTACATACATCGATCGAGAATTGGTTGAGACACTAATGGGAGCGCTGTGCGCGGCAGAGGATCTCCATCCATTGATTTTATTGCAAGCTAGTTTTTAGGTACAATTTTTCTGACCATCTTATGAATGCCTTTGCCAGCCACCAATTGGTGAAAAACGAGTGGAAGAGCTCGGACAATGGGTGAGAAGGGAATTTCGTGTAAGTGCTAACAGCTGGGACGCAAGTTCTGTGGATGTTGCAGCTGCAGGTCTTGGGTGGTTTGCCATTGGAATAAAAGGAGAGGCACTCTTAGGGGTTTGGACATACGACGGAGTCGATGTCATCCTCCGCAACTCACTAATTCCCCATAGATCCCAGATATTTGAGGTTGCGGGATTTACGGTTTCCAAAATCGTCTCAAAAGCGGACCAGGCTATGAATAAGTCGAAGCGCCAGAGTGAAAAGAAAGTGAAACCAAGTGATCCTGAAAAAGCTGTACCTGTTAAGTCATCATCATCGACCTCCGACACAAGCTCAAATGCTCACTGTAATTTAGTGTAACAAGAAATTATTTGAAAGGTTTTGGAAGGACCAGTTGGAAATACTTTATGGACTTGGGTCTTTAAGTGGGGGCATATGCTCAAGCAGCCTAGCAAGGCTAGGGTCGTTGGAGTTCTCACTAGAAGTGGCAATTGTGGTGGAATAGAAGCGGATTTTGCGGAGAATTTGATGCCAATGGAATAGAGGAATACTCTGTTCCAACAGACGTGTCGTGCCTCTTGACTTGTTGGCTGAAACAAGCTGCCGATGGAATGCATTCATGAAGTTAATGACCAACTGCCAGTAAGATCAATGCTTCAACCGAAGCCATGATCTTAGTAAGTCGTGATCTTAGTCATGGAATAAGAAGTCGACGCCATCTGATCTAGCAACAAAAGGTGCACTTCTGATACATCTGTTTTGTTTCAAGGACTTGTGTGACAGAAATCGATAGCACATATGGAAGCACAATCTTCTTGTTTCTTCCGTTTGGTGGACTGACCATGAGGTTCTGTTTATCAGGAAACCTTTTCTTTTCTTCTGCGTATGCTTGGTTATAGGTGATTTGGTTTTGTTTGATTTGCCCGCCAATCGAACTTTTTCTTTGGTCGGACCATGTCAAACAGGATTGCCTGGAAAGTACAAACGCATGAAATAATGAAAAGACTTCATTGAACATTTTAAGTACAGAACTGCATTACACTTCAAGATGACATCAGAAAATAAAAAGAACTTTAATGCAGAGTGTCAAAAGTCAGATAACTGGGTGATATCTCCCATCACCCCGGCCACATAACTTCCGCGACGCTGCTGCCTCGATCGCTACATAACAATTGATCTCCTGCAAAAATCATAACCATGGTCAACCTGCAGTCACGATCGTCGTGTCGGCTTGCATAAATCCGGTGTGGGAGTTGGTCAAGTCATATTTTTTTTTTTTGGGGAATCAAAAATTTCAAACTATATCACTTATGACGAATTTATTTTGAACTTTTTTTGTGACACGAAAAATTTCAAATTATGCCACTTATGACACATTTATCTCACAGTATTTTGATTCAAGGGCATTTTTGTCTTTTTCCTTTTTTCTGTTTTTTTCCTTTCTTCTCTCTTCCCTCCGCTGGCCCCGGCGGAGGGAAGAGAGAAGAACGGAAAAAAAACAAAAAAAAAGGAAAAAGACGAAAATGCTCTTTGGCCAAAGTATTGTGGAGTAAATGTATCACAAGTGGCATAGTTTTGAGTTTTTCGTGTCATAAAAAAAAGTTCAGGGTAAATTCGTCACAGGTGGCATAATTTGAGATTTTTTGTGGTATTTTCCCAATTATTGATACCCATGTTACAGCAAAAGAGAAAACTACTAGTTGGAGATGACAGAAGAGGCAAGTGCAGCGTAAAAGTTGTGAAGGGTTAAATGATGCAACTTCTCCAATCCAACAAACTCACGAAGCCAGTCGTTCAGGAAGCCACCCTCAAAATGATCACTTGTTCATCGACAAGCAACGAGGCTCTTCAATGCAGAAGCAGGCTCATTTCATTAGAGAAGCAGAGTCGATCGACCTAAAATATTCAGCTGACCAATTTTTGTATGATAACACACTTATAAAGAGGAAATATTTCAATGCTATAAAATTCTTGCTATAGATGAGTGTTTTTACTACACCTAATTTATTTTACTTCGCATGAGAATAGTTACCTAAATAACGAGAACGTTTACTATAAAAAAAGCAGTTTTTACTGAAGGAATAGGCAGCCTGATCAACAAGTCGTAAAATGAACGGACCGAACTGCTTGTAATTTTTTTTGGCGGTAAAAGATTTAACCTTATGGTTAGACCACTCGGCTGTATAAGTTTCCTATCACCCATCTGGCGAAAGGTATCGCATCATTTTGTATTAATTCGTGACTAGATACCTAGCTCGCGCTTTTGCGGGGGCACATACTTGTATCTGCAGCTTTGAATACCTAAATAGCAAAACTAAATTCCTAATAATGTTTTGGACTTAGGAATATAAAAATCAGGGTCACACCAGAAAATTACAACAGCATAACAAATTCAGAAAATTTATTGTAAGGCCGCAGAAAAGTAAAAACCTCAATAGTAAGACAACATGTTAGGGATGAATGGTTCTTTTTTTCGCAGCATCATTTTTTCATCGTTGCTTGATGTTGTAGTTATTGATGAATGAGATATTTCTTAAAAACTCCCACCATTGTCCTATTCCAGAGGCTTGTGTTGATAAGACTGAAAAATAAATGCTGAAAATGTAAGTAGTAATTTTTAAATGCCGATAACCGTAACTCTTGAAAATAGATACAGAAGTTGTGTCGATGATAATTGCGTATCAATGGTTGAATATTGATATTTTTTTTACCGAAAGCAGAAGAATGATCATTATCGATCAGTTTTAGGGCCCGTTTGGCAACGTGCTAAACAATGAAAATTTTTGTTCTCAGAAATAGTTTGGGAACAGAAATGCGTTTGGTAAACTTTTTGTTCCCGGGCACATTTTTGCAAAAATTTATGCCGAGAAACAGTTTTGGAAGAGAAACAAGAAGTAAAAAAAAGTTGCTTCTTGTTTCTCGGCACAATTTTAAGAATCAGTTTTTTTTTTCTTTTTCTTTTCTTATTTTTGTGTTGTTCTTCCTGGGTGGGCCGGCCGCCGGCGACCACCACTGACCCCCGTGGCCGGCGAGGGCGTCACGGCCCTCGCCGCCGCCGGCGGAGGCGAGGGCGAGGGCGAGGGCTAGACCCTCGCCGCCCGGGCGAGGCCGAGCCTCGCCGTCGCGACCCATGGCGAAGCCGACCTGCGGCGAGGCCGACCTCGCCGTCGCGACCGACAGCGAGGCTCGGCCTCGCCCGGGCGGCGAGGGTCCGGCCCTCGCCCTCGCCGCCAAGGCGACCTTCGCCTCCGCCGGCAGCCGGTGAGGGCCGTGACGCCCTCGCCGGCCCTGGGCTGTGGCCGGTTGCCGGCCGCTGGTCGCCGGCCATGGTCAAAGAAGAAAATGGGTAGAAAGAAAAAAAAATTTAAACAATTCAAAATATTATTAAAATATTATTTGGGAACATAAATTTTTTTGTAGTTACCAAACGCATTTATGTTCTTTTCTACTCTAGGAATAGAAATTTTGGACAATTTATTAAACGCTTTCAAATATTCAGAAATTGTTTCCGGGCACAGAATAAAAAAAAATCATTTCTGTTCAGAAATAATTCCCGGGCACAAAATGGTATTCATGCGCACCCTTAGCAATATATTAGCAATATTTTACTTGTCGTTATTTTTTTTATTGAATGAATTAAGTAACCCCTCCCACCTCCCTTATTACCACGATAAGTTGATTTTTTGCTTAGTTGAGTCTAAAGGTCTATTTGATATTCAATTAAGTGCTCAAGACTAAAAATTCAGCACTTAATGAGATTAATCTTATTTGATAACCCTATATAGAATTATTTGTTTTTTTTTTGTTTTAACCCTATATAGAATTGACTTAAACGATTTAATTAAGTTAAAAACTACTCAATTCGGTAAGCAAGAAAGGAGTTATTTAATTCCTTCAATAGAATAATAATTGCAAGTAATGAGAATCTTACCAAACATATCGACAAAACCTACCAATAACGATATTTTTCTATATTCGGTAAAAAATTAACAATATTCAACTATCAATTTTTAATATCATCGAACGACTCTTTAATTCAATTTTCAACACTTAAGATTATTCACACACAAAGTCCCATATTTTAATTTCCAGAAATTAATGTTTCAATTTTAATAAACAGGACCTAACGCCAAATGCTAATTAAGGTTTACGAAACAAGTTTAATTTCACTAACTGCCGAACTTTCAATTTCCCGCACTTAACCGGGTTACCAAACAAGTCCTCAATTTTGGCTAAGTTAAATTCGAGATCATATCTTTTTTCTATCAAATCTTTAAAGTATATTCGAAATATATCTCCGGCTAAGGTAATAGGATTTCTTTCTTTTTAGTTTCAAGTTCGTTGGATTTTTCATTCAAAGAACCAAAAATGTTCAAATGAAATTAGAGAGATTTTTGACGTCCTAATTTAAGGACTAATTCAAAAAGAAAAAAGTACCAACTTCACATTCAGTAACAATTCTGACCCTTTCATTCTGTCTTATTGAAAAACACAAACTTTTACTCGAGTCCCAAATTTAGCTCTCGAAATGTGAAATTTTCAAATTGTACGAGTCAGATTTGAGATTTAAGTGAAAGTTTGTGATTTTTTACGAGACAAAAAATAGCGCGAACTAAAATTGTCACTCAAGATAAAATTAGCGTTTTTTTATTTTTGGGAATTAGGCCCCTAATTTGATGTAGATCTACCTTCTTCTAAAGAACTCGGAGGCCATATATCTTCTTATCCATAATTATTTGTCAACAACATCCCTCACGAATCTCCTCCCGGTAAGAATTTTAATCGGCTGCGACCCAGCATTTTACGATCTAAATTCGCGACAGGCCGTCATGATTTTATCCATCGTTTTCTCCCGAAATCACACGGCGTGGCGGGTCTCTACACCCAAGCCCCCCGTGCTCCGGCGAGCACCCAACCAAAAGCCCACCCCCCTAACCCCGCGTCGATTCGAACGCGCCCAAAATCTCTTCCAACGTTCCGAAAGTATACAACACTGTTCAGAGCTGCTGGGGGGGCGACGGGGGCGGGCCCCACAGGGGCAATTCCCCCCTCCGGAGGAAAAAAATCTCCCGAAAAATTTTGGGGAGTTTTTCCCGCTCATCTTTCAAACTCCGCCCCTTCAAGACTTCCCCAAAATCGAGGAACGAGATAGAAAGAGCTCCTCCCTTTTCGTCTCCCCCTCCCGCATCGCTTCCCCTCGCCACCACCCCCTCCTCCGATCTCTCTCTCCCTCCCTTCCCCTCTCCCTCTCTAGCGTCTCCGCCTCTCTCTCTCAAGACCGCCGCGGCCGCCGGAGAATGCCGAGCAAGCGGAAGTCCGGGGGGGCCGGCGGAGCGGCAGCGTCCTCCGCCTCCGCCAAGAGGGGGAAGGCGGAGAAGCCCAAGGAGGCGCCTGCGGAGGAGTTGGAGCAGCAGCAGCAGCAGCAGCAGCTCGGCGGCCAGGTGAAGGAGAGGATAAGTGTTGCCGACGAGGCGCTTGCCAAGAAGGGCGTCACTCGTGCCACCGCCGATGGCGGCGGCGATGGGGAGGAGTCGGAGTGCCGGTTCGTCGGGGCTCCGATCCCGAACGAGGAGGCTCGCCAGAAATGGCCGAAGCGCTATCTTGGATTGGGCAAGGTAGCCTTTCTTGTGTTTTTTTTTTTTTCCTCTTCTTTTTATTCGTTCTTCTCTCGAATCTGATTCAGCTCGGTGACTTGTCATTTGGTTTTAGCGCTGGTTTTGTTTCTGCTTGTTGAAAAAGCGTTGCTTTAGGGGTCAGAATGTGGTTTCAGTTAGCGTGCTGTGAACTGGTCCGTGGCTTGCAATGGTAGATGGATTCTTTTCACATAGGGTGGGTTTGGGAATTGTTAGTATGTCCATCGGAGTGAGCAGAGCTACACGGATGTTATGAGCTGAGTTCATTGGGATAATAATGGGTATTTACACCGAGTCTTGTTTAGAAATACTGTCGATATAATTTGCAACAAAAAAAAAACACACACACACACACAGTGGGTTGGGTTAGAAATGATGCCCCTGCAGCTAATGCCTTGAGCTAAATGTAGTGCCCGGAATTGAGCCTGTTTGCGTTTGTAAGTGTGTTGAAGACTTACCCGCAGCCATAACCTTTTGCTTCTTGAAAGTCAAAATAGCGGATATAGATCGGGGAAATGTGTCCAAATCAGAAGTTAGAGGTAGAAGTGTTTCTTTGCAACCTAGACTCTTAGTTCTACTGCTAGAGAAGGATGTTTAGAGAAGCTATGATTTTTGCATTTTGTATCGCTTAGGCTCTTGCATTTGATTTTTTAGTATTTAAAAGTAGTCTCGAATTGACTCAATGGTTTGTCAGAATGCTCTCATCCATTGTTATTTAAACTGTTGAGACTAGAATCATTAGACATACAAGGCATATATCATTTGTGGAAGGTATCGAGGCTTATTTCTGATGAAGTTTTGTACTCCCAAGTTGCTCATTAAGGTGATTACTCATCAGTTCCTTGGTGCAAGTATTGATCATTTAATCTGGAGGATGATTAGCTAAACTAAACTAGCTAATGAAGCCATGGCATTTGTTCATGGTGGGAGAGCCAGTCAAAACAGAGGAACCTTTGCACTTGTTTTAGAAATAATTAGTCTCAAACCAATGACTTTTGCCATGTCAAGTTCACATTCCAGCTTCCAGCTCTCCAGTGTGTGGAGAAATAATGGAAACATCATACAAGGTTATCTACTTAAAGGCAATGAACCCTTACTGCCATTCTACATTACCGCACATGAGATTATCGACATGCACTTTCTTTTGTTGCTTTGAATATTCCTTTACTGCTCTCTGCTCATATTAATCTTTTATTATATTACTCATGTTGATATATTGCCATGGTGCCTTTTCTATCTTGCAGAAGAAAAAGGTGGTCAATGTAAACGGCAATAAAGAGTAAGATTAGATTTGAATACCTGCTTTTTTTTTTTTTTGAGATAGGGTAATCTTCCTTTCCTTGTCGACAATATTATTTCCTAGACATTCTAATACAACATTTCATTTGTAGAGGGGATAACTCTGAAGAGATTATCCAAGCGAAGTGCCACTACATGAAGGCTAATGTCGATGGGGTTTGCTATGATATTGGTGATGATGCCTATGTGAAGGTTAGTTATTTAATATTTCTTTCCAAAATTGCAACTATACATATTTTGCAATTATATGGCATGAAAGGTTTGTCTATAGAAACGAATTTTGTTCTAGCAATGGTTTTATTATAGCTTCAATGACAACTTGTTTCTTGCAAGTTTAAAATTGCACTAATGTAAAATGATTTAAAGGATTCTACTTATGGTTGAATTGTATAACTTAAATATGCTATGCATCAATCCTATACTTGATATGGATGTAAGGAATGTGGTTTTGTTTGAAGATTCATTCAAATATTGTCTGAATCAAGGGAGTAATATAGTAGAGTCATGACAATTGACATGACAATCAGGGCGTGCTAGTCTTATGCAAAGATGAGATTGATCTCTAGTACACCATAGATTACCACCAGCAACCCAGTTGCATAAAGCTTGGCATTGCACACTCTAAATCTAAATTATCTAGATTATGATTCATTTTTTATGTTGTTTGTGCTGTCAAAGATGAGATATAGCATTTTTGTTTGGTGTAAACCTTTCAATGCATGTTACTCATACTTTTATTTTTAAGGATAAGTAAAAGAGTGGGAAGGGGTGACCAGCGTGTGATGCTTACGTTTAATCTCTATTAATAGGTTGACCGAAAATAATTGACACACTTAGTTAAGTTGTATTGATGAAGTATATGCATGATCAAACTTACAAGTTTGTTCATAGGCGACTTAAGCATTTCACCAAAATTTTGTTTGATGTAATTAAAGTGTTTCAAAGGTACTTGTTTGAATTCACAAGTTTGTTCATAGGAGACTTAAGCATTTGACCAAAGTTTTGTTTTGATGTAATTAAAGTGTTTAAAAGGTACGTGTTTGAATTGTCTCATAAATTGTACTACACGTATGGTGATATATGGAAAAAAACAGTGAATACAACTGAATTCATTTTCATTCAAAACCATACACACGTTTTATATTCTTGGTCCTCATCACTTTCACAAGGATTTTGTTAAGGAGGCTAGACTCTGAGGATTGTGTCACACAGTTGGAGAGTTAGGTAGTTGCAAAGTCAAAGTTTTCTAGCTTTTGTTGAGCTGAATGTTACCATTAAAGTGCATTAAACTTCCAATTATTTATTTGGTCTGAGTTCCACACAATCTTCTCCTTCAGACGCTAAAGCTAAAATCTCTTAGTGGTGATTTTAGTACAACCCTTTGATTCTATTTTCTAGGATTGTTTTTTTCTGTATGAATTTTAGATTGCGATTGTAAATTTATTTGTTAGCTAATTTTATATGTATTCCTTATCTTTCGGTCTCCTTGAGGGAGCTTTGATACGAAGGTACTTGTACTATATGAAAATATCTTATGATTGATAATTTACCAGATAATGGCTCAGTAACTAATTGTAAATCGACATTTATCGATTGTGATACCACCATAAGAACTTTTTTTTGGCTGGTAACATAAAAACTTCATTGATGACTTTTTTGCTCATTAAACTTAGGCTGGGGAAGGGGAGGACAACTATATCTGTAAGATCGTGGAATTCTTCGAGGCAGTCGATGGCTTATTTTATTTTTGTGCGCAATGGTATTACAGAGCTCGAGATACAGTAAGTATGTTTATAATCTTTTTGTTATGCTCTTATCGGCTTTATGATTATCTTATGTTAAGTTCTTTACTTGTAACAGGTCATCAAGCAATTGTCTTACCTAATTGATGATAGGCGTGTCTTCTTCTCAGAGATACGCGATGACAATCCTTTAGAATGCCTTGTCGAGAAGTTGAACATTGCTCGAGTGCCTCTCGATGTATGTTTAACATTAGTTTCTGCAGATTGAATCTTTCTTAGTGATATCACAATATTAATTTGATTCTGATTTGTAGGTTAATTTGGATGCAAAAAGAGCGGCAATTCCATCATGTGACTATTATTGTGATACTTTGTATCTACTGCCTTACTCAACATTCAAACACTTGCCTACAGGTATGCTGTTCTTCTTGGATACCCGTATTCCCCTACCTGTTTTCTCATTAATTAGATAAAAACATGATAGGGAATTCGTAATTATCATTGCATCTGATTTTTTTTTTATGGGATAGGTACCTGATGCCTTATTTTATGTTGCAGATCATAAGGTGGATGGCTGCGAGACTTCATCAACCATTTCAAGTGATGATGTTGACATGGCTGGTACAACATGCGAGGTGAACTCCAAGGAGATTTCCCAAAAGAACAAGGGGGAGGTGACATTACTAGATATGTATTCTGGTTGTGGTGCGATGTCCACGGGCTTATGTCTTGGAGCAAATCTTTCTGGTTTGAATCTTGTCACGGTATGCATTTTGTAAACTTTGTCTTAGTAAAAGGTTAGTATGCACAACTTATGCATTCTTGATTTCGTTTGTTCATAGAGGTGGGCTGTTGACATGAACGAACATGCATGCAATAGTTTGAAACTAAACCACCCGGAGACAGAGGTATAACCTTTCTTTTTGGTTGATGAATGTATTAATTTTGCCTATCCGCATATATTCTGATAGCATTGTATTGTTGACTATTATCGTAAAATCAGGTGAGGAATGAGTCTGCAGAAGATTTCCTCTTGCTGTTGAAGGAGTGGCAGAAATTGTGCATGCAATTTCACCTCATTGAAAGTGATGGTCAGCAGCTGCCATATGCTGATGTATTTAGTGTGGATGATGGAATAAGTGACGAGGAGGAAGATAGTAACGATGATGATGATGGGGGTAGTGATGGTGAGGTGTTTGAAGTAGAGAAGGTTCTAGCAATTTGTTATGGAGATCCTAAAGAGAAGGGAGACAGAGCATTGTACTTCAAGGTACTTAAAATATTGAATTTAACTTGGCAAACTTGGACATTTATTGTTTAATAGCTTCATACATTTTTTTTTCTTCTTAGTCCTTGATTTATGCATAGTACTTAGAATGCAAACCTTTTCGTTGTAGACGATTCTTAGTCAACGACAATGATAAGTTGATGAATTTGGTAGTTTAATAATTCTTTATGTATGTCTTACAACCCCATGATGCTATAATTCGATCATGATGCTTCTTTGTGTACTTTAGCATGTAATTTAAATTGCATAACCTAGTATCCTAGCAGTGTGATTCTTTTCTAGTGCTTCAGATAATTTTGAGTCTCGTCATTTTCTTGCAGGTTTCATGGAAAGGTTATGGTCCTGATGAGGACACTTGGGAGCCAATTGAGGGATTAAGGTAGGCACAATGATAAAATGAACTTGATATGAAAATCCTAAGTACAGCATCTCTAACATAGTGTCTTTGTGTCAGCAACTGTTGTGAAAAACTAAAGGAATTCGTAGTTGAAGGTCACAAATCAAGGATTTTGCCTTTGCCAGTGAGTATTTCATTTCCAATGTTTTTTTCTTTTTGCTTCTTGTCGTGTATCCTCTGGATGAACCTACTCCATTGATGACCTCTGCATACACTTTACAGGAGAAGCCTTCCTTTGATTTAGGAGACTTATCTCTTTGTATCATCATTTATCATTTCATACTAGATATTTCCTTTGATTTAGTGTGCTCATTGTACTTGATTACAAAGAA
The DNA here is from genome assembly GCF_021117445.2 of Syzygium oleosum. Taxonomy (NCBI): domain Eukaryota; kingdom Viridiplantae; phylum Streptophyta; class Magnoliopsida; order Myrtales; family Myrtaceae; genus Syzygium; species Syzygium oleosum. The sequence continues at coordinate 12,192,520 of NW_026607487.1, forward strand.
ACAATCACCTTAAGAGTTTCTTTGCTTGGCTGACTTTTTCAGGGGGATGTAGATGTGGTCTGTGGCGGACCGCCCTGTCAAGGAATAAGCGGTTTCAACCGTTTTAGAGATAAGGACAATCCTTTGGCTGATGTGAAAAACAAGCAACTTCTTGTGTTTATGGAAGTTGTAGAGTTTTTGAAACCAAGGTTTGTTTTGATGGAGAATGTGGTGGATCTAGTTAAATTTTCTAATGGTTTCTTGGGGAGGTATGCACTTGGTCGTTTAGTGCAAATGAACTATCAAACAAGATTGGGTATGATGGCCGCAGGAGCTTACGGGCTTCCTCAATTTAGAATGCGTTGTTTTCTTTGGGGTGCTCGTCCCAGTGAGGTAAACTTGTATATGCACCTATGTTTCAGATAAGAGAGTCTTAAACTTGTCTGTCTTTATAATAGGATTCAAAAGAATTTCACTCATTGGTTTTTTATTTGATGCTTTAGAAGCTGCCCCAGTACCCATTGCCAACACACGATGTTGTTGTTAGAGGTGTCATTCCTCTAGAATTTGAGGTATGGGTTTCTGTGTTATAATGTGTGATTTACTAAGGCGTGGTCTAAAATTTCCTTGAAATAAAATCAGATGCACACTGTTGCCTATGATGAGGGCCATTCATACGAATTGCAAAAGAAATTGCTACTGGAGGATGCAATCTCTGATCTTCCACCTGTATGTATCTGTCATCCTAATGTTGTTTTTAAAGCTTTGATGGATTGTAATTTTGATGGATTTCAATTGATTTAGGTTGGAACTTATGATGGAAGAGATGAAATGCCATATGAGAAGGTTCCACAGACAGATTTTCAACGTTTCATTAGATCAAGTGAAAAAGGTGAATAGCATTTTTTTATTTCCCTGTATATAGAACATTAAATGCAAAACACTTTAATAACTAAGCAGCTTTATGTGGTACTATATTTGATTTCAAGTTTCTGTACATGTATACACATTAGATGGATGTGTATAGATTGTAGTGTAGTCCACGAGTAGATAGACATTCTTAGGTGCCATCGTTTAACCATCTTTGCTTTAAAAGTAACTTAACTAGTGGTTTCGTGACAGGCATGAGACTCTAGCTTAAATTATAGAAGCTCTTAAAGATGAGCATTTTGAAAATTGTGTTGATACAAGATTGATATTTATGTTGCTTGATGGGCTCTCCCTCTTTTATTGCCTTAGAGGCTAGGGTGGCATGCTAGTAGGAGTCAATTGAGATGGGTCTAGTTTAAGGGGAAGTGAGCTTAGAAGGATGTTTCTGGTCACTAAGATTTATTGATTGAAGCTTTTGCGCGTTTTGGGCTGCTTATCTAAATTAAGTGTTCAATTCTAGTTTTTCCTTTTCTTTCTTCTCTAATCCTGAAATTTTTACAGAAATGATGGGGATCACAGACAACTCTGTGGATTCAGATCGATTACTCTTTGATCATCGACCACTTGAATTGAATTCAGATGACTATGAACGAGTTTGCCGTATACCAAAGAAAAAGGTTTTCTTTCTTTTCTTGCGTTCATAAAAGTCAACATTTTGTAATCTATTGTATTCGAAGCTCTACTGTTTGCTGATTGTTTCGTGAATTTTGCGAAGGGTGCAAATTTTAGGGATTTGCCTGGTGTTCATGTGCGTCCGGACAACAAAGTTGAATGGGACCCTGATGTTCCCCGGGTTTATTTGGACTCAGGGAAACCATTGGTAAGAACATTCATCAATTTATACTTCCCTCAGTTTCTTTTTTTTGACAGAATTTTGTTCATACTTCCTAATGACATTTAGTTCTCTCTTTTTGCAAGTCTTATAACAGAACTGCTGTCCTTCTGCAGGTCCCTGATTATGCAATGACGTTTGTGAATGGTTCATCGTCAAAGTAAGTGTCAAGGTGCTTTGATACATTTAGTCTTTGTAATTTCAGCTTTCCAACCTCTTCGAATTATGTAGGCCTTTCGCACGTATGTGGTGGGATGAAACTGTGCCTACTGTAGTGACTAGAGCAGAACCCCACAACCAGGTATGCTACTCTTGATTAATGGCAGAGTTTGATTTGGAGATGAATATATGTCCCATCTTTTAGGGTTTCTACACTTATGGTTGTCGACTAATATGGAGTTTCTGATAGTTAAATTCTGTCTAACCTCAGTGATGACGACTTGTGTCACTCTATTTTGTCTAAAATAAATGTTGTGTAGTTGCTTAATTAGCTTTAATTTTGTTAACTATGATGAGAATTTTATCTTGTGAATATTGTCCGAACATATGAAGTGGTTTCAGTGTCAAGTTAGTGTTGTGTTAGGTGAGACTTGATTTCTCTTGCTGTATTTCCAGGGTCGTGTCAAAAGTTACCATCCATTACATCTTTATGCTGAAGGTCTAGCACAAAGGAAATTGGTCATTCATGTAGTTATACAATAATGAATAAGCAATGGCCAACATATTATTTGATCGACTATGCAGGCAATATTGCATCCTGAGCAAGACAGAGTTTTTACAGTTCGTGAAAATGCAAGACTTCAGGGTTTTCCTGATTATTACAAGCTTACCGGCCCCATTAAGGAGAGGTAACTATTTGATAAATGTTGCCGCTCTTTGATTCGTCTACTTCACAGAAACCCACAATGTACAAAGGTTAAATGCACCCTGATTGCACGAGAGTTCTTTAAGTATGATAACATGATGTTGTGAGCTGCATAGCATGAATGCCGATAGAGTGTTTATGTACTTCCTTTGGTAAGTTAATATATATTGCAAAATACCAATTATGTTCCTATATCTACTGATGCACCATATCGTAACATCATCTAGTTGATCATTTATCATCAAGTTTTGAGACAACTTGTGTTGATGTTACCAGGTATAAGAATAGTCATTTTGTCGCTAGAGTTTGGGTACAACGTACACTCAGTATGAGCATTTTCCTTCTCACAAGAAAATCTAGAGAGATGCATAGCCAATCCAAGTTGAAATTAGAAAATGCTAGCTATTTGTTTGTTGACACCGAACAGTAGAAAAGTAGTGGCCTGGGACAAGGTTATAATATATGTGTAAAATAACCCATCATTTTATTTCCAAAAGGTCTTTCAGAAAATTCCTCTCTTGAAGCATGGTGCAGGCAGGGATAGTGAGAATTGACAAATTATTCTTAAGTGTTACTTTGTCAAGTCATGGATTTCATTTTTCAGTAATCTAATTTCCCCTGGCATCTAATTGGGTTTCTCAAAATGAATCCTGCTGAATTCTTGTTAGCACAAGTTTTGATCAGATTATATAACACTTAATATAGGTGGTCTGGAAATGCAAGCATGCATTCCACTAGGAAAACTTTTTATTGATGATGTACTCCACAATTATATGTACACCTGAGTATTTCTGTGCTTCTGCTCTTCCATTGATTCTCCAATATTTACCAGGTACATTCAAGTTGGAAACGCAGTTGCAGTTCCTGTAGCTAGAGCTTTGGGATGCGCATTGGCTCAAGCTTTCCAAAGAAGCACCAATGAAGATCCGTTGTTTCGGTTGCCTGATGTATTCGTCTATAAGTTCGAGCAACATTCTTCTGCATCGTCTGAAAATGATGCATAGTTGTACTGTCTTAGAAGTGAATTGTAGGTTATTGGGATTAAATACACCATGATTGGGAGTGGGAGATTTACTCCCAGCTAACGAGGTTATTCCTGAAGGAGACTGCGAAGCTGTGGTCAAAGCGATTGGTTCACCAAAGCAATTTGGAGTGGCGCGCAAGTGATCGAAGACATTAGAGAGGTTTTAGTGAAAAAGAAGAGTCTCAGCCTCTCAGGATTGTCTGGACTCTTAAGAGAGAAACAGAGCTGCACATGTATTTGCTTTTAGAAACCCTTCTGTATTTAATGTGCTCTGTAATCTTTTATGGTCGGAGGGCGTGTCTAAGTTATCTTATTTGGTGGCTTAGGGGAGGACCTTCTGACAGAGTCTTTGCTGTATTTTCTTTGGAAGTAGGACCCTCAAATTAAATGATTGATTCAGTCATTTCCTAGCCAAAAAATAAAAAGACAGGCATATTAATATGCTAATTGTCCATCTAATCATGTATGAATGTGAGGTCATGCCCTCAGCTAGTGCCCGTGCATCATATCAGCGAAATCTCATTCATTCTTTGGTCTCTCTTTCTAAAATTATGAGTTTTGCACCCACCTTCCCTTCAATATGTAGTTTTTCCTCGTTTCAAGTGAATAGAACACGTTTGAAGCCCGAGTATGTAATTTTCTCCACCGAACATTAGTTTTATATTTGTATTGATGTCTATGTAGGTAAGTTTCATCAATGTCATCGGAGAATGACATTTGGACCTTAGAAATAGTTCAGGGACTTAATTGAACCCCTTAAAGTTTGGAAATGACAATCTATATTGGACAATTTCAAGAATTTAATTTATTCAATTGAACTTTTACAGATTGAAAATTTATAGATGTTGTACGTTGGGCAGAAGAAGTTCAAAGACTAGTGGTTCAATGTACTTAGTCCCTCATCCAAAGGAAGACTACTATGTTAAGATTAATGCTTACTTTGAGTTCCTTTATCAGTGAAGAGGCAATAACTTTGGCATCGATTATGAGAGATTGAAGAAGATTAACTCCAATTCATTAACACAAGTATACACATAACTCTTGCCTATACACTGCAAATTTTAGATTGCCTAGGTTTGTCGGTAAGTGTCAGAAAATAAGCTAGTAAAACGACAGGATTAATTTCTGCAAAGGTATCAATTCAACTAAACTATTTGGTAAAAGCTGATATTCATGCGTATGCCTGATGCCACCTGATCAAGCATGTCCAGCATTTGGCACAAAGAGCGTTGCTCGGAACTCCTGTTATTTGGTCATAAGGACAATGCTTAGGGTATCTCAAAGCATGCAATGTTTTTCCTTTTGAAGCAAGCTGACATGCTTTATTCGAATCTATTTGGACATGAAGACAAAAAAAAGTTGCAAGCAGCTGCAGTCGGGCTTGGTGTGGTGTTTGAGTTGCGTACTTCAGACAGGTGAATCAAATGTGGTGCGGTTTAGTAGTTAGCTTGGGACCGTGGCTGCAGGAATTGGTCATAAAGGGGCTTCTCGATCACTTTGCCTCACTAGCCACTGTGTCGCTCAAGGATCGCAAAGGGGCTGTTCTTCTGTGGAAACTTGTTTAAAGAAACTCCTTCCAACCTTCATGACAACGACCGGTATGTTGCCAACGTCTCACACATAAAAGGGCTGATTGAGAAGTTGCTTACGCAGAAATAACTTCGAATTTTGGAATCTGAATATAGTAGAGCAAGGGCAATGCATTGCAAAAAGGCATGTGTGACCGCTCTAATGATGGTCTAAATGAGGTACCAAGCGATGGCAACTTGACGGAGAGGGGGAAGTTGCATCCTTTCAGGAAGACTAACCTTTCAGAGACAGAAACGGAAGATGGAAAAGAGTTGCAGGGAACGGACTTGATGGAAGAAAAATGTACGCATCCCTGTAATGTTCGACTTCATCAATGACGAAAATAACAATTGAAAGTGGGTACCGCTAGTTACCTATCATGCATCACGCAAACGAACGAAAAGTTTAAGCCCCGATTGGCAACTGAATATGAAGGTTGAACACATTCGTTCATTCATAGGCAGGGCCGTCATTGAATAGATATAAAGCTTGTGCAGCTGGCCCCGCTTCCGATCCGAATGAAATTGCCCTTTTTCAGAAGAAGGAACTCGGATCGGAATAAACCGGGGCAGATGAGGGCATTGGCGGATCGTATCTTAGCGAAGGGTCGATTCTTAATTCACCTTGACGATAAGCAGGCAAGACTAAAAAGGCCATGAACCTCAACTCATTCACGAGACCTATCTCTGTTCAGTCTCATTCAACAGGCTAAGGCCATTAGCTATAAGCCCCTGACTCTCAATTGGCATAAGTTCTAGAATGCGAACTCCAAATTTTCATTGCAGTCCAAACATCTTCTTGCGTCCAAGCCGAACGAAACTACCCCCCAATCTTAATGAAACCAGGAAATCAAGCCTTGAAGAAGAGAGCATTCGATGTTCGAACTAACGCGAACAGACTGAAAGATCAACGAAACTCCAACCAACCATCACGGGAGGCAGGGGGCATTAAGTTTTTTAGCCACGCGAACCCCGAAACAATCCCGACATCGAGAGCAAGAACGGAGATTAAAAGAGTATCAACCGGTGTCGGGTTGAGTACTTGATCGGGCGGCGTCAGCGGGGAGCGGGGGCAGTCGCAGCACGGCTTCCTCCGTCTCAATCGGATCCGACCTCAGTATCTACCAAAACAAAAGCAGAACAAACAACAACCCCCGTCAGTCGCAAAGATGCAAAACGAGAAAATCCATACGAATGAACAACGCACTAAAGACGACTTAGAGAGAGAGAGAGAGAGAGAGAGAGAGAGAGAGAGAGAGAGAGAGAGAGAGAGAGAGAGAGATACTGGGTCTTGGAGGACGGGCTTCGTGTCGTCCGTAGCTCTTCTGAAGCTAGGCTTGGGGTGAGGGATCTGCTCCTTCTTGACGACGGGGGTTTGGAATCGGGTGGTCGGACGGCGGTCTGCACCGGCGCCGGACTCCATTGAAACGGACGGCGAAGCTCCCGTTCGTTCTGCTCTGCTCTGTTTCGTCAGGGCGAGAGGATGATTTTCCCAGCGAGGTCGGAGCGGACGAGCGAAAGGCGGTGGTGATCGGGGCAGTGGGTTTTTTGGAAATTCCAGACACGCGTGTCGACAGAGACGGTGAAAAGTAACCAGAGTTCTTACCCCCGTTTTGGCAACTGGTTTAAATTTTTACCATTATAAATCACTAGATAAATAAAACATCTAAATATAACATAACAATTTCATTTGAAGTTTTGAGTCATATTATAGATCGAAGGTAAAATGACATAAATAGTCCCTAGAATTTAAATGCGCGATGTGGTCCCGAACTTTTAATTTGTTCGATGCGGTCCATGAACTTTAGCCTATTGCAATGTGATCCATAGATTTTTAATTTGTTCAATGTGATACCCGAATTTTTCGTACATGTTCAATTTAGTACGTACACTATATGAAAATGTCCAATGTTTTTCATGATCTTCAATTAATAAAAGAACAGCATTGGATATTTTCATATAGTTCAGGGACTACATTGACCATGCATAAAAAAATTTAGGGATCACACTTAACAAATTAAAAATTCGGGGACCATATTGCATATTGGGTTAAATTTTATGAACCACATTAAACAGATTAAAAAGTCAGGGACAATATTACACGGTAGGAAAAAGTTTAGGAATTATTTGAGTCATCATCCCTCTATCGAAATAGCCGATCGAAGTGTACTAATTATTGGGATGCAATGTACGGTGAGAAATCACACCGATTTTTTTTGTAGATTTTAATGGATCAAATCTGAATGCAATGTAATAAAGATCGAGGTATCCCTCCATCGTTTCTCGTCCGGAAATCTTTGAGTCGGGAATTTTTGCCAGGAAACTGCCTTCCACTTCTTCCTTTGAAGCTGACTAGGGTCGGAGCACGCACTAGGCCCGTGCGCAAAGTTAGGTAGCCGCACATAGAAACAGATGAGTAGTTGTGCATGAAATAAGGTGGGTATAAGAAAGCGAGAGCAGTTTAGAAAATTCAAAGTGGGTGTTTATTTATAAAATGGGCAGGTAAAGGAATGGTAAGTTTGGCAAGTCTAGAAGTGAGACTGCAGATCAACTAGGCAACGACAAATGGGCCAAAGTTTAGCTGCAGATGGGCATCAACACTAACTGAAAAACACGACAATCCTCTTCCAAGTTAACCTCCTCTGTTTGTGACTCACCGCCCCCACTTCAAACATCATGCGGTTGCGACACACTAAACAGCGGAAGTGCTGCGCGATCTCAAGCTCTCGATTGGTCAACCATAACGAGCTCCGAGGAGCGCCCCCGTGGCTGATCGCCGTCCTCCTCGTAACGGCGCTTCGATCCTTTCCGGGATTTAAGTCGACGATCGTCCGTCCGCCGACCCGGATCGAGCTCATCGGCACTGCCGCCACTTGTGGAGGTGCTCGGTTGAAGGCGACTTCGCGGTGGCCGAGTGGGTTTCAATGGAATCTAGGTCATAACGGCGGTAGGGCATCAAGATGAAGTTATCTTGGGCAGAGCTGTCTGGGCATGTAGTTCCCTAAGACCTCGCGTTATCCAAAATTACTCTCGAATCCGAACTTTACAAATCATGTAAAATCCCCTCATAACTCAACTCACCATCCGCTGGAGCCGATCTTACTCGGTATCGGTTTCACACGATTTAGGCTCGTCTCTCCATCGTCGATCACACGTGCCTTACATGCGAATCCCACGCGAGGCTCCGCCCGGTCAACCATCGAGACGGGCACGGCGGACCCGGTTCAATTCCCTACAAGAAAATTTTCCCGGACCGGTGTCCCGCAGCAGGAATCCATTGGCCCGTCCGTCCGAATTTCGAAATGTCCAGCGCTTGACCAGCTTTCGACCAAAACAAAAGCACACGTCTGGACTCGCTAGCGACGTTCCCCCCCACCGAAGACAAAAAGACAAGACCGGCGTTGCATTGCATACCACCTGCTCTACAGGTACCTTCTCCTCCGCCGCTGCTGCAGTATCTCCTCCATCCTCTCACCTACTCGAAGAAAACCCTCGGCAAAGCAAAGCCACATTCCCCATTTTTTTTCTGCATCCTCTTCTTCGACACCATCTCCAGCACGATGAATTCGACCCTCTCTTCCTCGCCCGCGTCCAGTTTCGCTAAACCTCCTTCCTTCGCGCTCCTCAGTCGACCTCTTCTTCTTCTTCCTCCTCCTCCTCCTTCGATCGTTCGCTTCCCAGCTCCGAAGCCCCTGGCAGGTCCCTCTCCCCGTCGAAACACCATCGTGGCTCGCTCCGTCGCCGACCCCGGCAATCCCCCGAGGAACCCATTTCTCCAAAAGCTCCGAAGCTGCGCCGGAGCCGCCGTCCTCGTCGGCGCCGCCGTTTCCTTCGTCTTCAGCGCCGAGAAGTCCGCGGCGAGAGCCGAGCCTCCTCCGGCGGCTGTTGAGGCGGAGCGATCTCCCAGCCTTGAAGAGACCCGAGAGCAAGCCCCGGAAGGCCGGGAGCCCCAGCCCTCGCCGTTGGCGGAGCTCCTCGAATCGGACCCGGAGTCGGTCGACGCGATGAGGAAGCTTTTGCAGCAGAAGCTCGAGAGCGGAGCGGACCAAGAGGCTCTCGGGATATTGCGGCGTTTGGTTGCCGCTCAGCCTGAGGTCACGGAATGGAAGTTCTTGCTGGCGAGGTTGTTGGGTGAGATTGGAGACACCGAGAATGCCCGCAACGTGTTCGAGGAAATTCTCGCGGCGAACCCGCTGTCATTCGAGGCCTTATTTGAGAACGCTCTGTTGATGGACCGGTGCGGAGAGGGAGAGGCGGTCATTAAGCGGCTGGAGGAGGCGCTGAGGATCGCGGAGGAGGAGAACAAGGCAAAGGAGGCGAGGGACGTGAGGTTGATAATGGCGCAGATACAGTTCCTGCAGAAGAACGTGGAAGGGGCTTTGAAGAGTTATCAGGACTTGGCTAAGGAGGATCCTACTGACTTTAGGCCCTATTTTTGTCAGGGGATGATATACAGCTTGCTTGATAAGAATGCAGAGGCGAGGGAGCAGTTCGCCAAGTACCGCGAACTCTCGCCGAAAAAGTTTGAGGTCGAGGGTTATCTGAGGACACCACTATCGCGGATGAAGCTGTTCGGGACAGATGAGGCTAATTGAGTTTCGGCGTCTGGTATTCTTAGCTCTTTCATCTTTTCTGAAATAAGGCAGGTTGGAGAGACGGTTCGTTCTCTTGACACCTAGTTTGGAGCAGGATTTGGGTAATCCTCTGGATTCTTGGCATATGGTCAGTTGTAGTTTTTGTTTTCTTGTAATTGTTTCAGTAGTAATTCGAAATGGAGAGGTAACTCTAGAGAACTTATGAGGCTTTATAGAGGACAAACAGTGCGGTCAGCGTTGATTACTCAATAAATTAGGCTCTATTTACACATTTTTGTCTTGCAAGTTCTGCTTCTGGTAACTTAATGTTGCTTTTCCATGGCTGTTGTTCATCTGTTGCATTGGCCTTGTGTAAAGGAAATTGAATGAAGTTCTTGAGCAGGAATGTTGTATAAGACTACTCGGAAGTTGGACTTAATTAACTAGCGTTTGCTGTTTAGCTCGATGACATTGTAATACCGTCTCTGGATTGGAGGTAAACAACAATGGTGATTAGCTCGAGAATAAACCAGGGTTCGGTCCCTCAAAGCGATCGAAACCCTTGAGGCAGGCTCTCTTTGTCAGCCAAATGAGGCCTTTTTTCGTCTCTCTGAGAGATCTGTCTGGACTTTAATTCTACTTCCTAGTTTCTCTGTACAAGTTTATTTTCTTCAGCTTGAATCTTTTGCTTTGGCAATTGATGCCTGCGTACTTCCATTACGATTGGACAATTCTTTCGACTGGATTATACTAAAAAAAAGAGAGAAAATGATTCTCTCGACTGTAATCCCGTTTGAGGATTTCAGCTATAGGATTTTAGCAGCTTATTTGAAGTATGAAGAAGTTTGATGATGATACAACATGGTCTAGGATTTTAAGCTACCCGTCTTTGTTGCAGTTCCTGTGTGTATAGGAAGAAGGTGATATTTATCATTCTTTGTGACAGTCTTGCCCAAAAAGGATATCCCTGAAACAGGATTTGCTGTGAACCGAAGCTGATCAATCTGAACGACAGCTGATGATGCTAAGTAAAGAGTTCGAGGTGATATCTTAGAGATCCAACACAAGTTTTTAAACCTTGGTTTAAGGGTGAATTGGAACATAAATCTGCGCCACTTACCGTTGATTTGCATAATGTGGAACAAGAAAAAGGCAATAGAATAATTTGGCTTGCTCATCTAGTTCCAATTAATTGAGATTAGTTGGTGAAGGGTACAAAATGACATGAGCTATCCCTATTTGCACATTTCCCATTCATAGTTTTCTTGCAAGAAACAACTGAGAAGAGGAAAAGAAATCTCTCGAAATGCCACGTGATGGTGCTGCTTCTTCATCAACAGATTGCCAATCAAAGTCAAATTTTTTGAATTGTTTACCTCACACTTCTTTCCTGATATCTACTTGAGTATAGCCATTTGGCACCAATAACATGGCAATGATCAGATTCAGTCTAGTTGGTGGAGATGAAGTGGATTCTGCATTCAGCACATCTCTGAAAAGACGATGTAATGGCGGCAGTTTTCTGCGCGCTTTGGCGTTATTCAATGTGTATCGTGATGTTATACTTAGTGAGAATTAGTTAGTACGAAACATATAGGACAAAAAATGGAGCCGACTATATTAATTGAGAATGGATAATTACCCAAATCATCCATAAAGTTTGACTCAATGTGTAATGTCACTCATGAATTTTAATTTGTTAAACGTGGTTCCTGTAGTTTAACCCAATGTGCAATGTCGTCCCTACACTTTTAATTTGTTCAATTTGGTACTTGAAATTTTGGTATATGTTCGATCTAGTCCCTAAATTATATGTAAATATCCAATTTTATCTTTTCATTAATTCAAGTTCAAAGACAATATTAATCATTTTCATATAATTCAAGGACTAAATTGAACATATACCAAAAATTAAAAGACCACATCGAACAAATTAAAAGTTTGAGAACGACATTGTACATTAGACGAAAGTTCGGGGATCACATTAAACAAATTAAAAGTTCAAGAACATATTAAAACAAGTGAAAAGTTAATGGATGACATTATATATTAGATTAAAGTTCGAAGATCACGTTAAATAAATTAAAAATTTTAAAAAGGTATTACATGTTAAATTAAAGTTTAAAAATTATTTGTATCATTTTTTCCGAGCATAATGATATGTCCTAAGTACCTGTATTCGAAGGTGAAGTCCCGTCCACAAGCTAAAACTGACGTGGAGGTGGAAAAACAAAAGCGACCTCAGACTTGAAAATTCCTGGCCCCAAAAAGAAGACGTAGACGCAATAAATTTCAAGGACAGGATGCTGTGTCCAGGAACCTCCCACGTGCCAGTCGTTTAGTGGCTCCTACGATTTGCACCCATGGCAAAATCCAGTGAGGATAAGGTATGTATATATATATATAGCCGAAGCTCAACACGCTCGTCCCAGCTTTCAAGCCTCAAATCTCAGACATGGCCATTTTGAGCTCACCAGAGAAGGCCTTGTTGGCCAGCATCGGCTGTTGCAGAGAGCTCCACCGAGTTCCCTTCACCAGATCATGCAAGACCCTTCTCTTCCCGTCGCTCCGACTCTCGAATCTCGGAGTTTCCTGCTCGAATTGCCCTTCCACTGTCCTCGAGGAACCGTCTGGCGCCTCGCCTTCTACGCGATTTGACTTGCAAGCAGCGGATTCTCTGCAAGGTCCGACCACAGACTCCGAGAGTTTCAACAGATTCTTACGTGGGTTATTTGAAGCTCCTGAAACTGAGAAGTTTGCTTGCGAGTACTACGAGAAGGCGAAAGAGAGTCCAAACTTTGAGCCGGAGAAGTCGACGCTGGATGGCCTCGCCAGGTACCTGATAAGAGAAAAGAAGTGGGATTTTATTGCGGGTCTTTCTTATGATTTCATGGTCTACAATGTCTTCCCTGATAAAGTTACCTGTGCTAGACTGGTCAGTAATTGCATTGAAGCTAGGAAATTTAGAGTTGTTGACGGTATACTAGAAGTGTTAGGACCGAATAGAGAGGCCGGACTTTTCGCATTCAACACGGCAATGCGAGGTTATAACAAGCTCCATATGTATAGCAGCACGATCGTCGTGCACGAACGGATGAAATCCATAGGGGTTGCTCTGGATCCTGGATGTTATTACACGATAATGGAAGCTCACATGAAAATTGGGGATGTCACAAAAGTTGTCGAGTTGTTTCGTGAGTTTGAAAGTCGCCGATTCAGCACAACTTCCATTTCAACTCGGGTTTTCGGTGTTGTTTGTGAGTCGTTATGCAAATCCAGAAGAGCCTTTGAGGCCCTTGAGTACTTTAAGAAAATGAAAAACAGCGGAATTGCTGCCGACACCAAAATTTATACATCGTTGATATCTTCTTTTGCGAGCATAGGGGAAATAAAAGTAGCCGAACAGCTTTTTAAGGAAGCCAGTGAAGAGAAGATATTGTTGAGGGATCCGGACATGTTCCTAAAGCTTGTTTTGATGTACATAGAAGAAGGATTACTGGAGAAAACTTTTCAGGTCATCGAGGCAATGAAGGGCATGAATCTGAAAGTGTCTGATTGCATATTGTGCGCAATAGTCAACGGCTTTTCGAAGAAGCGCGGGTCCAGGGCCGCAGTTAGGGTGTATGGAAATCTCATTTCTCGGGGATGCAAGCCCGGGCAAGTGACGTATGCTTCGGTCCTAAGTGCATATTGCCGTGTCGGGCTCTACTCCCGAGCTGAGGCGCTTTTCTCGGAGATGGAAACCAAGGGGTACGACAAATGTGTTGTGGCATACTCTAGCATGGTTGCCATGTATGGCAAGAGAGGAAAAATAAGAGAAGCAATGAAATTGGTAGCGAAAATGAAAGCCAGAGGATGCAAACCGAATGTGTGGGTGTACAACACCTTAATGGAAATCCATGGGAGGGCGAAGAACTTGAGGCAGGTTGACAAAATATGGAAGGAAATGAAGAGAAAAAAGGTGGCACCTGACAAGGTTAGTTACACAAGCCTCATTGCCGCGTACAATAGGGCACGGGAGTTCGAGATGTGCATAAAATTCTACGAGGAGTTTCGGGCAAATGGGGGATCAATCGATAGAGCAATGGGTGGGATCATGGTGGGGGTTTTCTCCAAGAGCAGCCGGATCGACGAGTTGATTAGGCTTCTTCAGGACATGAAATCGGAGGGAACAGAGTTGGATGGGCGGCTTTACGGGTCGGCTTTGAATGCACTGAAAGACGCCGGCCTGCTAGTTCAAGCTAGTTGGTTCCAGGAAAGCTTCGGCATGGCCAGAGTTAGAGGAGTTCCTAGTTAAGACTATTTTACCAATTGACTGATACGATAGATTCGACCAATCGCAATTCAGGTTTGCTGTCCTCTGCATTCAACTTGTACAGTTTCATGTATCTCCCACTGGTGGATGCTCTATTCTGTGTAGTTCAATTGTAAATTAGCAGGACTCAGTTGAATTTTTTCTGGGAATATACTTGAGATGCTTACCAACAAATTGTGAGAGAAAAACCGAAAACGCTGGATCTTCTTTTTGTTTATCAATACAAATGAGAAAGTTGGTCGTGGGATTGATTTTTCCGTCAGGCGATTGATGGCTCATTATCATGAAATTGAACCTTATGTACATGTTTGAGTACTTGCAAGGAGATTTCCCTAATATCGTGGTGAGAACAGCTAGAATTTCACGAAGAAGAATATAAGATTGAGAGGAAAAGTGAAAAGGGTTGATGTATTTATTAACTGCCGGGTCCATGGTGGATCGGACTGCAGATCTTGGAGTGGCTGTACGACCCATCCTTGACCTCGTGGAGAACAAGGGTTTGGCTGAGTTAACAAAATGGTTGATCCTAGTAAAGAACATACAGAGTCCAGGACTCAACCAAGTACATATGCTTTGATTGCCGACAATGGACTTGGTTGCTAGGTCCACAATGGCAAAGTTGTCGTGTTAAGTCGAAGTCATGATCATGCCGATATATCCCGTGTTCGTATATAAGATGAACTTGAGCAGTCAAGATCAGAAACAAGTTATGGCTGTTAAACAGATTTCACACTCACAAACAGAAGCAACCATGAAAAAGGAGTAAACAGACAAGACGATATTCCGATGCAACACCAGATTATTTCATAATATTGATGAGATACGACATGATGTAATGCAAAAGCATGTGAAACTCAGGGTGGTGGACTAGGGCAAGGTTTGATGCAGAAGCAACGGCAGCAAAAGCCCCCGGCAATGCCTGCTCGGGAAGCCCTCCATCTTGCAAATGGCAACACATTTGAACTTGTGGAAGCATAGTCCCTTGAACTTGTGGCTTTGGTACTCGCAAATTCTCGCCTTCACCACGGCCACCATTGGCTCCATCTCTGTACATACCAAAATTAAAAATGGGTGTCAGTCTACAAATGATTTGATTAATCAAAATTCTCTCATGGAAAATGAGTTGATAAATCATGCTCAGAATTATCTAGCAGCATTCCAATCCATTTCGTTGAGCCCTTCATTTTTTAAGTTCACTTCCATTTGATCGTTTTAGACAGGACTGCTTTATCCTTTTGATCTGTATTTCATGTATCTCTGAGCTTGGTTCTCCCCATACCAACCGCTGTAGTTCAATTACAGACGTTCACACAGCAAACATTTCTTCTCTTTTCTTTACGTTGTTTCAAATGGAACATCTCACCTTCTTTAACATATCTCCTACCTACTTCCAGCTCCTCAGGTCCCAAGCATCTTCACAGTCAAGTCATGTATATAAAGAGCTTATATTGATTTGTCCCACTTTTCTATTGTCCAAAGTTCTCACTACAAAAATACTCATAAATATTATGTAAAATACATGTTACAAACACTTCCGTTTACGATATATTCTCTGAATTTACGCAAGAATACTCGTCCTCTTATCTAAGTCATATTTACTTATGAAAGCTAGTCGATGAGATGGCTCTGCATGAACCCCGGCATCGCTCTCCTTGCAAAGAAACAAGCTACTGCATTTCACACCAACCTGACGAGGATCAACAACAATTAAATTAGAACAATGCCGAAGGCAAATTTGCTACTTCTCTTTTAGTGATGAGTAATTAATGATCCATCCCGAAGATCTACGGCTTTGAAAACAGCGATTCTCTCAATTAATTGATAGTTGCAATTGAGTCTTGAACGATCTCGAAGGCTGGAAATTCCAATTAAGTTAAACATTGTAGTAGGTTCAATTAAGTGCGATGAATGAAGAACAGTAGCCGAGAAGCTTTTCTAGGAAGCTGAGTAAAGAGAAGATATTGTTGAGGGATCCGGACACATGTTCCTAAAGCTTGTTTTGATGTACATAGAAGAAGGATTACTGGAGAAATTCTTTTTGGGTCATCCAGGCAATGAAGGGCACGAATCTGAAAGTGTCTGATTGCATATTGTGCACATTAGGCAACGGCTTTTCGAAGAAGCGCGGGTCTTGGGCTGCGATTAGGGTGTACGGAAATCTCATCTCTCGGGGATGCAAGCCTGGGCAAGTGACATTCCCTTCGGTCATAAGTGGGTCCTGCCGCCTCAAGCTCTACTCCCGAACTGAGGCGCTTTTCTAGGAGTTGGAAACCGAGGGGTATGAAAAGTGTGTCGTGGCGTACTCTAACATGGTTGCCATGTATGGCAAGAGGGGGAAAATAAGAGAAGCAATGAAATTGGTGGCGAAAATAAAAGCCAGAGGATGCAAGCCGAATGTGTGGGTGTACAATGCCTCGATGGAAATCCACGAGAGGGCAAAGAACTTGAGGCAGGTTGAGAAAATATGTAAGGAAATGAAGAGAATGAAGGTGGCAACCAACAAGGTGAGTTACACGAGCCTCATCGCCGCATACAATGCGCGGGAATTCGAGACGTGCATAAGATTTTACTAAGAGTTTCGGGCGAATGGGGGCGCGATTCATGGGGCGATGGACGGGATCTTGGTCAGGGTTTTCTCTAAGAGCAGCCATTGGTTAGGCTTCTTCAGGACGAAGGGGTGGCTTTGAATGCGCTGAGAGACGCAGGCCTACTAGTTCAAGCTAGGTGGTTCCAGGAAAGCTTTGGCATGGCCCGAGTAATAGGAGTTCCCAGTTAATACTATTTTAGAGATTGAACTGATGTGATAGATCCGACTGATCACATTCGGTTTGGTGTCCTCTTCATGTATTGCCCACTGGTGGATGCTCAATTCTTGGTAGTCCACCTTTATATTAGCAGCAGGGAAAATGACATAAACAGTCCCTGAACTTTGGCTTAATGTGTAATTCGGTCCCTGAACTTTTAATTTGTTCAATATAGTCCATAAACTTTAATCAAATGTTCAATGTTGTCCCTAAACTTTTGGTACATGTTCAATTTAGTCCCTAAACTATATAAAAATATTCAATATAGTCCTTTCATTAATTCAAGTTCAGGGACTATATTGTACATTTTCATATAGTTCAGGGATTAAATTGAACATGTACCAAAAGTTCAGGGACCACATTGAATAAATTAAAAGAACTACATTGAACATCAGGTTAAAGTTCAGGGACTACATTGAGCAAATTAAAAGTTTAGGGACCAAATTACATATTAGGTCAAAGTTCAGGAACTATTTATGTCATTATCCCTTAACAGTACTCAGTTAAAATCTTTGTGGGAATATACTCAAGATGCTTACCGACAAAAGCGGCTGTTGTGAGAGGAAAATTGAAAATGGCGGATCTTCTTTTTGCTTTTCAGTACAAATGAGAAAGTGTTTTGTCGGATTGAGTGAATTTTCCTCATATATGCATATTTTTCTTTTTCTGTAGCGAAAGAGCACCTGCACATTCTCCACTAGCTTTCTGGGGGTACAATCTGCAGAAGCAACTCCTTTCATTTTGAGTTCAATTACACTTATTAGGCTAAGAGACTATAGTTTTTAAATTTGAACTGTGAATTTTGTCATTCTGTTCTGAGGTGATTCAGATTGAGCTACTTGAAATTCTCATCAAATTAAGGGCATCTTCTTTTGGAAATCCTAGCTATTCTTAGCACAATATTAGGGAAATCTCTAATTGCTTGTGCTCAAACAAGCACAGCTTCGATTACAGCATAACGAGCCATCAATCGCCCGACTTTGGAAAACAAGAATTCGAATGTGGGGATAAACCGGAGATGTATGCTAATACTAATCCAAACCAAGGAAGAATATGAGATCGAGAGGCAAAGTAACCAGGGTTGATATATTTATTAACTTCCGTTTCCATGATGGATCGGACTGAAAATCTTGGAATGACTGTACAACCCATCCTCGACCTCGTGGAGATTAAAGGGTCTGCATAAGTTAACAAAATAGTTGATCGTAGTGAAGAAAATACAGAGTCCAGGACTCAAACAAACAAGTATATAGTTGCTAGGGCCATGATGGCAAAGTTATCGTGTCAAGTTGAAGTCATGATCACGCCGATGTATCCCGTGATAGTATATAAGATGAACATGAGCTGCCAAGATCAGAAACAAGTAATGGCTCATAAACAGATTTCACACTCTCAAACAGAAGCGACCATGAAAATAAGAGCAAACAGCCAAAGGAAGATTACATCCGCAACCACACAGTGACATTCACCAGATTATTCAAAAGATTGGTGAGATAAGATAAGATGTAATTCAAAAGCGCATTCAGAGCGCACTCTAGCAATTTTTGGTGCAGAAGCAACGGCGACGAAAGCCCCGGCAATGCCCGCTGTGGAAGCCCTCTGTCTGGCAAACAGCAGCGCAGTTGCTCGCCTGCACGCATGTCCCCTTGAACCGGTGGCTTTGGGACTCGCAAGTTCTCGCCTCAACCACCATCGGCTCCATCTCTGCTCATACCAAAATCGAGGTGAAAGAAAAAAGGTCGAGTTAGTAAAAATTCTCTCACAGAAAATGAGTCAACAAATCATGCTCAGACTCATCTATAAGTTATCCAATCCATTTCGTTGAGCCCTTCATATCATAAGTTCACTACCATTCGAATGTCTTGTGTGATTCTAGTGAAGTGTGCGTATCGTAAGGGCCAACATTTTAAGACGTATTATTTATTTGAACCATGAAACACATGCGCATGCATATGTGTGCTGTCGGATGAGGAAGGACCAGTTGCCACGAGCAGCAGCACCACAATAAAAGCAGCTGGAATCATTCGCTTCGAGAAATCCATTGAGAGAGAGAGAGAGAGAGAGAGAGAGAGAGAGAGAGAGAGAGAGAGAGAGAGAGAGAGAGAGAGAGATGGATGGAGGATTGGGCACGGCATGAAAGGTCATTTATAGGTGAGTGAGGTGGTGAGCATAAGCTTATCGTCCACGAGGCAAACCTGTGGGTTTGGAGTCACGGAACGATCGAGAAAGAGAGAGAGAGGGAGAACTTGCATGGATCCCAATAGATCAACGGTCCAAATTCAGTTTAATTCTGTGACATCTCTAGATTAACTCAATATATTGTTCACTCTGGCCTGTCCCATACCGAACCTCGTAATCGTCAATGATTTTCCATCTTGCTATAGTATTGAACAGTATTATTACAGTGATGAACAGTACTGAACAGTGACTGTTAGAGTACTTTGCTATAATGTTTTGGCGTATAGGTGGGTACCTTTCTAGGAAGTCACTCATTCTAGGAGTGCTCTCATCTGAGCATGTTTCCAAAGTTAAGTATTGTCATTACGTCAAAAGGCATCTCCTTGAATTAATTCTAATTTTCACATATATATTGCTCTCTTCCTATTCAATTCACAGTTCGGTTTATTCCTGCCATCTTCGCCATCTTAGGGTGCGCATGAATACCATTCTGTGCCCGGAAACTATTTCTGAACAGAAATGATTTTTTTTTATTCTGTGCCCGGAAATAATTTCTGAGTATTTGAAGGCGTTTGATAAACTGTCCAAAATTTCTATTCCTAGAGTAGAAAAGAACAGAAATGCGTTTGGTAATTACACAAAATTTCTGTTCCTAAATAATATTTTAATAATATTTTGAATTGTTTAATTTTTTTTTCTTTCTATCTATTTTCTTCTTTGGCCATGGCCGGTCGCTAGCGACCGGCCATAGCCGTGGCCGGCGAGGGCGTCACGGCCCTCGCCGGCCGCCGGCGGAGGCGAGGGTCGCCCTCGCCGGCGGAGGCGAGGGCGAGGGCCGGACCCTCGCCCGGGCGAGGCCGCCTCGCCCCAGACGGAGAGGCCGAGCCTCGCTGTCGGTCGTGACGGCGAGGTCGGCCTCGCCCGCAGACGGCGAGGCTTGGCCTCGCCCAGATCCGGCGAGGCCGAGCCTCGCCGTCGCGACCCACGGCAAGCCGACCTCGCCGTGGGTCGCGACGGCGAGGTCGGCCTCGCCCAGAGATCGCGAGGCCAGCCTCACCCAGATCGGGCGAGGCCGAGCCTCGCCGTCGCGACCCACGGCGGCCGACCTTGCCGTGGGTCGCGACGGCGAGGCTCGGCCTCGCCTGCATCCGGAGAGGCCGAGCCTCGTCGTCGCGACCCACGGCGAGGCCGACCTCGCCGTCGCGACCCACGGCGAGGCTTGGCCTCGCCCGATCCGGGTGAGGCGGCCTCTCCCAGCGGCGAGGGTCTAGCCCTCGCCCTCGCCGGCGAGGGCGACCCTCGCCTCCGCCGGCAGCCGGCGAGGGCCGTGACGCCCTCGTCGGCCCTGGGCTGTGGCCGGCCGCCGGCCCGGCCTAGGGAAGAACAACACAAAAAGAAGAAAAGAAAAAAAAGAAAAAGAAGAAAAAAAACTGATTCTCAAAATTGTGCCGAGAAACAAGAAGCAACTTTTTTTTACTTCTTGTTTCTCTTTCAAAACTGTTTCTCGGCACAAATATTTGCAAAAATGTGCCCAGGAACAAAAAGTTTACCAAACGCATTTCTGTTTCCAAACTATTTCTGGGAACAAAAGAACAGAAATTTTCACTATTTGACACGTTACCAAACGGGCCCTTAGAAGCCTATCAAGAACCGCTCTTTGTCCAATTACTTTAGTCTCGGCAACTACTTCTCGCCCTCGTCAAACTGAGTTGTTACAAATTCATCGTCATTTACCGACAAAAAGAAGAAAATGGGTAAGCTTATGGAGCCATCATCACTCGTCGGCAAAGCGCAAACCCCACTTTAAACAGGATTGCTTTATCTTTTTTGACATATCTTTGGTGGATCCCATCTTCGTTGTCCCCAGATACCAACCTTTCTAATAAATCTACCCACGTTCACACGACGCGCCTCTCTCTTTTCTTTTCCCACCTTTCTTTCCGACGGATCGCGTCAAATCTTTCTTTAACACATCTCATCCCAACTCTTTTCAAAAAGATCCAGCTCCAACAGGTCCCCCATCGTCTTCACACGATCACATCATGTTTATAAAGAGATCCTACTGATTTGTCCCGCTGTTCTATCATCTAAAGATCCCACTACAAAAGTACCCATCATCTTTACGTACAATACGCGTTACGAACACTCCCGTTTACAATATGCTTTCTACATGTACATGTACATGTATGAAAGAATGCTCGTTCTTCTTTTTACAAGTAAGTTATATTTACGCAAGAAAACTAGTCGACGAGATGGATCTCCATAAACCGCAGCATTGGCCTCCTTTCAATGAAAACAAGCTACTGCATTCAGTGCATAGTTCACCAACCTCACGAATTTGACAGTAATCAACTTGGAACGACTCCGAAAACAAAATAGGAACTTCTGTGTCGGTGATGGTATGTAATTTATTAGCCAGAACCTTTCAAAGGAAAAGTTCCGTAGACCTATGGCTTTGAAAAACACCCGTCTTAATTGATGGCTTGTTAGTGATTAGCCTTGAACAATCTCAAAGGCGGGAAATTCCAATCAAACTAATCATTGTAGTAGAGAAATGATAACTATCATCAATGAAGTAATGGCACCGTTGGTCACGAGCTTTTGTCGAATGTGTGATATCTTTTGAACTTGGTTCGCAAGTTAGGTTTATAAACTTTGGTTCAATATTTAATGTCGACTATAAACTTTCACTTAGTTAGGGTTACGAACAATGTCAAAATGTCTAATGTCGTATTTTCGTTAAAGAGAGGGTTACCGACAATGTCCCTATCTCAAGCTTTCAGTCAAGTTCGCGTGACAATAAAGGAAATGCCTCGAAGAGATTGATTGAATTCTCCATATATTGCTGGTAGAGAAATCTAGAGCCGCTCTCCTTGTTCCTCTTAAAGAGGGTTGAATGGATGAGAAAGTGACCGACCAAAGGAAAATCATCTTGTTTAAAATGACTATCGCATGTTGAAAAGGAACGCATATATCTTCTCTTTTCTTTTTTATAATTTTACATGAATGTTAATCTTACTAGTCTACGTGTATAATTTGTTTTATCCAAGCTTGGTTTCCCTATATTGGTGTCTATTTCGGAAACTTCTACTAGCGTTGATAAATGAAAGGATGACATTGAACTTTAAACGAAAATGCGGGAAGTTAATTGAGCCAATTATAAGTTCAAGGATAATAATACACATCGAACGAAAATTTAAAGACCGAATTGAACCAATTGATAGTTCAAAAAGAAATTCCATGTACGAGAATTCAATGACTAATAATTCATCACGTCATTAACTTAATGCTCGCATTATTAATCAACTTAAGAAATGGGAATTACTGTAGCTTTTTGAGACTCTCCTCTTAAAGAACATTACTAAAAGATAGTTTATAACGTGCATAGATGGACAATCCTTCCTTTCCAGTTATATAAATTTTTTTATATTTATTTTCTATTTTTTGTTGGAAAAGTTAAAAAGTACCCGATCCAAAACAAATGGAGGATTTCGAGGAAAAAAAAAACAAATGGAGGATGTTATACCAAAAAATTCTACTGTCCCGCAACTGAGAAAAAATCTCAAAAATTTGTTGGAGACAAAACTCGGGACAAACACTCCGTTTGTTTCAAAGAAAGCGAAATTCGCCGGAAGATATTTTTGAAAAAAAAATTATTTGCAAAGAAAATGATTATATGGAAGTCATTTTATTATATTTGTTTTGGAACAATTATGAAAAACACGTTTGAAAAAAAATTCCAAGCACAACCCAAGTCCCAGGTTCGGGTCCTAGAGTTCCGGGCCCTGGCGTCAAGGACCTTGACTCGGGCATGGTCGCCAAGGACCCGAGCTTGGCTTCAAGGTCCAAAGCATGAGCACCAAGGACCTAGCACAACCGCCAAGGTCTAGGGGACAATTGTCAGGAGCACAACCTCGGAGGACCCGAGCCCAACCTTGGGGCTCCCAAACTCGGTTGCTAGGAGGACTGCCCTGGTCCCAAGGGACACAAGTCCAAGCGCTAGGATCCGAAGTCCAAGTATCGTGATCTAATCATATTTTTAAAATTGATTTCAAATTTTTAAAAGAGAAAATTATTTTCCTGAATTTAAGCATAAAACTGATCATGAGAGAATTTTCCATTCAACGATGCAAAAATCGAAAAATGAGGAGGTTTTCCAATAGTAAATTTACTCGAAACAAATGGACTCTCGAACGAAGCATTTTCTTATTTATCCAACAGTTATATTGCTATTCGACCAAAAAAAAAAACAGTTATATTGCTATCATAATAATCGCAACATGCAATGCAGGACCTTTGATTTTCCACTACGAAATCAGTGGACGCTAGAAATCCTTTCAAGATCGCCGTTTCACTTGATAAAGGGTGACTGATTCTTGTCAATACATCAACCTTGAAGATTGCCAAGCTCAACAGAGCACCAAAACACGGCCTTAATTATTAAGTCATCAATGCCCCTCACTATAGCAGATAGTTATAAGTCACAATACGCATTTACATGCTGGCAGACAAATGAACATACAGCTACTCGATAGAAGCCACAAGAAATAATGGAAGGTTCAGCGCCTTCCCGATGCCACTGATTCAGCAGAGAAGAGGTACTTCACTCTCGAAAGCACTGAATCATGAGTAGGGTCATAAGGATGATCCTTTGAAGGGATCTCCAGAATTGCTGGAACTGGCTTATTGTAGCTATCAACTAGAAACCTTATCATGTTTGCAACCTGAAAGCCAGAGATATCGTCAACAATTAGAAGTATGTCACCATATGTTCTTATTATGAAGAGGAATAATAACCCATTTGTATTGATCAGAAAGGCCTATGCAGCAATAATCAGCAAACACAGGACCAATATTGTTAATATTGTTTCTGCGACTGTCCAAAATATTTGGATTGGACCGAAAAGAATCTTGAAGTTGATTATTATTGGTACCCATAAGACACTCTTATTTTGTTAATGCTGAGGGCTGGATGACTAGATTAATACAAGGCCATATGATCTTGTATAAGCGACCAACGCTTACTACTCATGTACGTGTACAGAAATTATCAGGGTTGCTGATCACTAATTTAACAGATCAACAACTCCTGTTTACTATGTGGAGAAATGACCAACCAAAGGCAGTACCCTCCCAAGTGTGAGAAACAACATATGATTGAAGCACTTGATCCTTTATTTATCAGGAAAAGCAGCCCATTTAATCTACAGTTCAAGCATGAAAAAGAACTCACATATTGACTGATCAAAACAATAGCGATATCCTCCCTTGATGTGAACTCCTTGAAGGTATCTTCAATAGCTTTCACAGTTGTTTCTAAGAAGAACCACAAAAAAACACCATTAAAGAGGCAAGCATCAGCTATCTTAGAATTCTGCGACCCATGTTGCTTAAAGTAATAGTGCAATCAGAAAATGAACAAGGGCCTTAAGTTACAAACACTAACATCACAAGAAGAAATGAGAAGACCATCTGCATCTAAGAATTAGCAAGAGACCATAACAGTTTTTAATATCAAAGAACTTGTCATGAAACAAGCAAGCTATTCAGAAGAATTTCAAACCATATTTAAATTAGCTAAAATATTAGCAGGCCTACAAGCGATCTGAGAAATAAGGGGGTTATGCCACAATACTATGGAAGATAATTGCAGCGCAAGAACTTGTGAAGGACAAAGATATCAATAAATGAATGTCATTATAAAATCAATTGTACAGCAAATAATGATAATGTAAGGAGGACAGAATCATACTTGAGTCAACGATGAGATAGTTTGTCTTCCTCCTTAAGTCAACATTACCAACACCAGCCAGTAAAAACCCAGTGACAGTGTCCTACACAATATATTTGCATCATTCAAGAATTTTCAGATCAAAATTATCTCTGGTCAACTAGCCAGCATTACGTTGCATTGATTTGTTGCAACTAAAGTGCATACATGTACATTGCCAAGATAAGGATCTACAATGGTAAAAACAGTCTCATTTCTGATAGCTAAAATTGCCAAGAAAACTTCTCGTTCTAAAATTTGAATAATACATCTCAAAGCAGTTTCAATACTGTGATTCACATAGCAGACCATGGATAATTTGAGAGTAATTCTCAAGCACTTCAGAAAATGCCATCATTACATAAGTTATGCATGGCTATTTCATGTCCCACTCAACCAAAGAATGACCCATGCAAAAAACATTTGCAAGCCGATAGAATCTCATCAGGTAGATTTCCTGCAAAAGGACATACGGCCTTCAAGAAAGAAAA
Source organism: Syzygium oleosum (assembly GCF_021117445.2). Classification (NCBI taxonomy): domain Eukaryota; kingdom Viridiplantae; phylum Streptophyta; class Magnoliopsida; order Myrtales; family Myrtaceae; genus Syzygium; species Syzygium oleosum. The sequence goes on from NW_026607487.1 coordinate 12,217,850, forward strand.
TTGATTGCTCAAGATACTAGAAAAACGAAGCCAGGCATCTCCCAAAGGTAGAACCACCCATTTGAGTGCTTCTAATGCTATATCTTTTATCAAATCCCACTCCACCAAAAGTCAGCATCGTTTTTTATCCGAAGGTGCCTATTTCACTTCAACCCACTTGTTCAAATAGTACAACCATAAAAAAAAAAAAAAAAGGCCTGCCTCCGGCTTCAAAATTGCCTCAAAAAAATTATTCAGAGCCAATAAGAGAATGATCCAATACTTAGAGGAACTTCTCACAGTCCACATCATCATCAATTCATTTCAGTATTTTATCTGTAAATAGGATTGCAGTATATTCCCAAAAGTATCTGAAATCATGACCCACGATCTCGCCGCCTATGTTTCTTCAGATGATGAAGTTTCTTGGTCACATTTCTAGTCAAAAGAAGTCCTCGCACTTAGGAATCCTACATGAGGAATGATATTTAACCAGAAAAACTCAGATCATATCTATGCATCCATACCTCATCAGCAATCATGGCGATGAGCGCCGAACTTTTAGCCGCGATAGGGGTCCTTCCAGCCATTTGAAGTCGAATATTAAATACCCGCAACCGGTCGGCACAAACTGGGAGAAATTATACAACGAACGGTCAAATTAAAACCCGGGCAATTCTCTCTTCTGACAAACAAGACATTCAACTTCAGCACTCTCGAAATTTCCCCACGAAAGACACCGGCACATACATTTGTTTACGTCAAGCGATGGGAAGCAAAAAAAGCCGTCTTGATACAGAGATCTCACACCCTTTATGTCCAGATAACTCCTAATCATAGCCACTACCAGAATTCGGGAAACTGAGCCCTAAATCAAGAACATTTCCATCAAAATACCTACTTTCTTGCTCTCCCGTCACCGGAATTTTCAGCGGAACGAACCCAATTTGCACTGGAGAATATAGAGAGAGAGAGATCTAAATCAACGCCAGCCTATCCCTAATCACACGGAATTCAATCACCAATTGCATTGCCCGGGGCATCTCTCGCTTCGCGATCAATCGACGAATCACGAAAAACCAGATCTCGGATACGAAATCCGAACCATCAAAAGGATCATCGGAGCGGGGAGAAGAAAATGTCAGCTGAAAATCATCTCAGAGCAAGTTGATCGATCCGAACCTGTAAGCTAGATCGCTGAAGCTCCGAGCTCTTTCCTCGCCGTGAATTGACAGGGTAGAGATCCTGACCAGAGAGACCCGAGGGACCGATCTTGGGGAAATTTGGACTTTTTCGAGGTCTGGGCACCAAATATGAATATCTTCATAAAATTATGCTGTAATATTTTTGATATATTCCGGGGATTAAATTAAATTTGCTTGCGTAATAAAATTATGCATACTTTAATTATAAACATTATGCGTACTTTATTAATGTTATTCACGAAATGAGATGTGTTTTTCGTTATTATTGTATCGTCAATTACATGGTTAGTTTCACTGCATGATTCAAAAGAGATAAAAGTTGAGAAATGAGAAATCAATGAACTAAATTTATTGGTCGAGTATGTGCCACGCGATAAATGTATACCCCGCATGCGTCAAGTGACCAGGAATGATCGGTTCTCGGGTGGTCCAATTCCCATCTAAGAATTGGGAAGTGGACCGAACCGAACTTATCGGTCCGATTCCTATGTGTGCCAATGGAACCGGTGGCATTTTTATTTTGTAGAGTTTCTTGACCTCATATATTAATCCCGCTACTCTTGTGATGCATATAGGTAACAGCTACACGGTTTATACCGAACAACATTCAATCCAAACACCAAGCATAAGAATACTTCCCAAATTTGTACACGAATTATATTCGGTCCGATTTAGGAGGTGGTTTTACACATGGAATCGAGAACCGGACAGGTGCCCTCGGGAACCGCCCAATACTGGCCGGTTCGGTTCAGTCCTGGCGGTTCCTTTTGCACATCCCAAATACGCACAAGAGGTAACGTGACAATTAACCAAATTGTCCATGAACTTTAACCTAGTATGCAATATCGTCTATGAATTTTTAATTTGTTTAATGTGGTCCTTGAACTTTTGATAAATTTTTAATCTAGTCCCTATAATATATAAAATTTCTAGATACTTGAATTAATAGAAAGATAACATTTGATATTTTCATTAAATTTAGAACTAGATTGAGCCTTTACCAAAAGTTCAGGGACGGCATTACACATTGAGCTAAAGTTCATTAATCACGTTGAATAAATTAAAAGTACATTGCTCGTTAAGTCAAAGTTCAAGGACTATATATATGTTATTTTCCTAATGTTAATTGACACGTGATAAACACATGCATTAGAAATCGAAGTAGGTTTACTTTCTATAGATTGGACCTATGGACAAGAGCCAAGTAACTGCAGAAGCCATGTAATGTAACATTGCGCTTGGTGTTTTCAGAGAAAATTGTCAAAAAGTCATTAACATATTATTTGATGACCAAATCAACATAAACTCTCTAATTTAGCCAATTTAGCCAGAAACTTTTTGACGATTTTCTAATGTATTGCATCCAACCAATTTAAGCTGGAGATCACTAACGTAATAATTTTTTTTTTATTTTTTCTGCTTTTCTTTCTCTTTTTTTATTCGACTATTCATCGCCTGGCCTTGGCAATGGTCAGAGGAGGCCTTGGCCACAAGCGAGGGTTGCCCTTGCCAGCCACCCCTCTCCCAAATTTGGCAAGAGTGTCGCAGGGCCCTCACCTGTGGCCAACAACTGGTGGAGGTAAAAGATGAATAGTAGAATAGGAAAGAAAGAAATAAGAGAAAGGAAAGGAAAAAATAATTTAGAAAGTTCTAAAAAGTTGTAAAAATCGTCAACGCCAGTGCCGGCCATGCAAGATTGCCAACACTGATTGGACCACTATATTAGCGATTTTCGATCTAAATTGGCCAAATGTACTTCATTAGAAAATCGTTAGAAGATTTAAAACTAAATTGGCTGAATTGAAAAGTTACAAATTAAATCGATCGCTATACAATAAATTTAAAAGTTTTTGAACAATTCTCCGTAAAGTTCCTATTGAACTCTTTTCACATGAATAATGAGTGCAAGTAGTCCTCAGGTGAGATTGGCAAGTGTTTCCGAAGTTTACCAATAGCCTGGAAATAGAGTACTAGAAACTACGCTTCCAAATAACCGCAGAAAATAAAAAAATATTATAATTTTAAATGACCTGTGATGTATAAGACTACTCTAGTTATAGCAAATATTTTTGTTATTAGTAATGCTTAAGCGCATATCATAATGTGGGTAGACTTCTTAGCTTGTACATGGACTCCCTGCTTTTAGATTTCCTTGTTAGGACGGGTAAATAGATAGCATGAACCCAACTCACCACAAATTTTGCTCCTGAGTGCCCTTCGATGAGAATTGGAACTCAAAACAATCAGAAAGAGATTTCAAACGCCAAAAAGGAGATCCGATAAAACCGCCCGCGCATACATACAATTGAGATTCTATTGCATCTGCGATGAAATGCTGTCGCAATGCATTTAACTTGGACAGTTACACATTCAAAATGAAATCTACGGGTCCCTTGAAAACAGACAATGGTTTGGGGGAGGGAATAGACAGTGGACCAAATATGACGATATAGACATGTATCAGAAGTTCTTCAATCATTTCCAGCGGATCAAACCATCCCAAAAAGGTACTGCACGAGTATCATTCCCAAGTGAGAGAGATCATAGAATTTGCAAGCCCAGACTCCTGGAAGGTTAACTTGCTGTCATAGTCCAGACTTTTTGAAGCCCCAGGAATTGCTTGCGCCAAGCGAAATGGTCTACTTTCAGCCTCTTCCAGTTGAGAACAGCAGAATGACCACAGAAGCTGCAGAAAAATTATGTGAATAACCATTTTGTCCCACTAAGTGTGTGTGCACTGCGAAATTCCAAGCAGAAGAGTCTATGCCAACTAACCAAGGCTTACAAGCATAAACAGAAAGGGTTTCAAGGCATTATGCAAGAAATCTAGCATTTTTTTCTAAGATAATAGAAGTTCTGATCAACCTGTATTGGATCAGTACGGAGAAAATTCCGCTGGACCCTACGTCCATCGGGAAGACGGACTCCAACCCGGCAAAGGAGGCTTCTATCACCGTTAGGTTCCTCGGGAAGAGGCGGATAGGCAGGTATCTTCCTTGTGAATGCCTCTTCTTCCTTGCTGGTATTAGTTTTGTCATATTCACTAGTTGTCTTAATTGGCTCGTCTACATTTTCCAAGGAAGCTGCCAATGCAGCCTGTAGTTCCTCGTCTTCTTCCTTGGGCATTTCATCTGCATCAACCCAGGCATCTGAAATTACATATATAATGGCAGACAAAGGGTATGCACGCACAACACTCCAGCAGACAGAGCCACCGATCTTTTTATTTTCATACCATCTAAAGATGCAGCACCATACATCATAACAGGAACTCAATACGTTATACAGAAATATGACATACCCTTAAGTTTCTGTGGAGGAGTCGCAGACTTTTCTCTGGGACGTTTATGTGATGAACTTACATGATGATCCTTGGGGCCACCTTCCAGGAAGAGTAACAAATTCTGCAGTAAAATTTACTTTCTGGAATGAAAACTGCAACTATTATAATAAAATGTCTAAGTGCTTGTATACTCATGTTATATGCTGCTACGACATTAACATTCATTGTTTATTTAAATGCAAGTGTATTGGGTAACACCTGCTGTGATAGGTACCTCAAGCAAGCTCTCAGGTTGAATCATTCCAGTCCAAGACCGCATCTTTTGGCCAGTGATGGGGTCAATAACAAGCACTACAGGGATCGAATCCAGTCTGTAATAGGTGCAGACCTTCTGGCCCTCACTCGTGTCATCATATACCTAATATAAGTTAGAGTCAGCTGAGCAATTTATCATTTAACATTAACTTCATCTGTTGGTCATTATATATGAACACACATTGAAGAGAGCACTCTTGATGACTAATCAAAACTGAAATCTAAAAAAAGAGAGCTCCACTGTCTGCTATCATCAAAGGCACTCCTTGTGATTGTATGTGAAAGGGAGCACATTTGAATATAGCCTTAGATTATCACATTACTTAATTGAAAAAGAAAAGGGAGGAAAATAAAGTGAAGGGAATGAAAATTCGAAAAGAAAGTACTTGCTTCGCTTGAAGGTGGGGAGGGGATTTAAATTGGGACAAAATACACTTGAGAAGTAAAAAGGGGACCTCATTTCACTGTCAAAGCACTGCTAAGTGCTATGTTATTCGTTCTATTTTCAAACTATTCTTATGTCATTCATTCATGTATTAGCATCGTGAAGTGGTCAACTAGTAGAATGGTTGGATCTCTAGATATTTTCATAGATCAGCCCACTTATAAAATGTGTCTGCACTCTGAAAGATAAATCCATATTCTACACTCTTACTTTCTTCGGACTAAGATTTTTCCGAATAATCTCTCATTCCAGCAAACAATGTGAAGAGGCACATTCCAGACAATAATATCTGACTCACTCATCTATCTACTGTCTTTTTGGCATGCATCCATCTACTGTCTACACATACACATAAACACACAAATCTGGATTAAAAAATGGCATAATGCCTTTAGGAAGTCCCTAGTTTATGCAATTGTTTGAAGACCAGCTAACCAGGTCCTCCTACAACAATATGATAATTCCATCGAGGAATGAGGACACAAAAAGAAACTCTTTGAAATAAGCAGGCCTTGCTACCAACAGAAGGCCTTAGGTAGTGTTATAGAAGCCAGCAACTCTGAAGCATGACAAAGCACATGGACAGAACTTGGAACAGCATAAAAAGAGCTGATCTGAAGAAAGAGCATGTGCTATTATTTAATCTAAAAATAGTTTGAAGCACTCATGATTCAGATATCAAATAAATTGATAAAGTTGGGCCACTATAAGAGAGAATAATAAAGATCCAGCCAGAAGCACACCTGCCAGAAGATAAAATTAGTGCTGATAGTTTGTGAGACGGCTTCATTTGCCCATGTATCCCGATTCAGCTTCAAGAGAAAATAAACAAAAACAGATAAGAATTAGCATTCTCAAAGACTCCAGGGAGATAAAGCAATAAAGCAGAGAGGGCAAGAGAGAGAGAGAGAGAGAGAGAGAGAGAGAGAGAGAGAGAATACGCTACCATATGCGAGCTGAACTCCTTGGTGGATTGCAAGTTTACTAGAAGCCACTTGTCTTGTAGTGAAGCTGCCGCTTTAGCCTGTTTACATTCATATTTATTAAAATCAGTTAAATAAGAAACAGCAAATGGTTAACCAAAAACAAAAGTACCAGCCAATAAAGTCCTGCAACTACACATCTCCCTACACACGCTAAGCTCATATCATTGATGAAAGGGAAAATTATACTCAATATCCTCTATAATTTATGCTTTTCATTCCCTGTTTTTACGGATAACAGTTCCTATTGTCAAGTTTATCTCCATAACACTTTCCCATCTCCCTCTCTCTCTCTCTCTCTCTCTCTCTCTCTCTCTCTCTCACACACACACACACACACACACACACACACACACACACACCCCCCCCCCCCCCCCCAAAAAGAGCGCGCGCATAATATTTCGGTACAAATAATTCTAGTAAATTAAAGGAAAGGGGACAGTAGATAATTCCCTTTTTCATATAACGAAACACTAACAAAGTTATCTTGACAATGTGTACTTCTAAAAACAAAAGATGAGTGGTGTAACCATAATAATCTATGATGCAAACCACAATGTCTGCTAATAGAAAAGAATGAGAACCTTATATTGGTTTGATCTCCAATCTACACTTACAAAGGAATAAATTTCAACTGCAGGATGAGCTATTCATCTACTCTGTTTGATACTCTCCTAGTTATGTAATATAATGTAAAAACACTACAAGGTAGCTAATTCCTCTTAGCGCGTGCATTCTCCTTATCAGTTAAAGATTATCAAAGTTGTCCCCAAGATGGTGCTAATCATCGTGGGACCAACTCTGAAAACTTCAGATTGGAGAAAACAACAGGAAAAAATTCAAATTCACCTAATCATTAAAAAATCAAACAAAAGATCAGGATGTATTAAATTTCCAGGGGATAAAACATCAAACATATGCATGCAATGATGTGATAATGTCCTCTTGATGCACTTCATGATGATGAATAAAGTAATGTTGAATTATTATGCAGCCTCAAAAAGTTATTTCCTCAAAAAATCACCTCGAAGATTAATAGTGGAGCTCACATGAGCCGTCAATTCTTGATTCAAATACCATCCACCGCCTATGCAGTAGTGAACAGTCAAGCTCACCTGAGCCCAGGCAACTTTGCCGCCAATTAATTGTGGCGGCACTGAGCTCATACGGTGGTACTCTTGTTCCAGATCCCGTCAGTTGTCGATTCAAATACCAGCCATCGTCAATGCCATAGTGATCAGTCAAGCTCACCCGAGCGCAAGCGACTTTGCTGCCAATCAATTGTGGCGTCAAGTCCACTGAGCTCATGCGGTGGTTCTCTCTCTCTCTCTCTGTAAAAATAGTCCCTAGAATCCTCCTCTATTTTTTCCCAAAGCTGATATCCTTTGGTTAAATAAATCTGGTGAAAACAAATCTATTTCAATCTCACATTTGCAGGTCAGTTCATTTGTTTGCGGGTTCAACCTGGACCGACCCCTAGAGATGCTTATTTTTAGTACCCGAAGCACGAAGTCACTCAACCCATCGGGAACAGAGAAAACTTGTTCGAACTGATCGGTCTGGGCGTGGTTTTGGGCCCTCCGGATATTTTTCTTAACACCCATTTTCACAAGTAACAATACTACTAAATAGACTTGAAACCTCATGATCTGGCACTCAGATTCCGGTGCCAGGAAGAGTACCCTTAGTATAAGAACATGTCATACCAATTACACCATTGCTAATGGAAATGTTCGTCACATCAGTTCATAAAAGTTTACATACTTAGTTGTTCGGAAATAGCCACTGTACAATCAACTACAGCTTTAATCACTCAAGCCCCACTTTGGCAAGTTGCAAAACATTATAACTCCAAAAGTCGCAATAACTATGAAATCCGTACTTTCCATTCAACCTCATCAAAATACCAAACTGTATAAGGCAATATACCAGAGAGCTTTCACATATGCACACAAGGAATGTTTTTTTCAAAGACCATTCAACATGAAAAGAAACGAGTACACTCCAGATAGAGTGTGAATTAATTGCACGCAAATTGTAAGAGTGAGTTCAGGCCAACTACCTTCTCAAAGGATCCGCGATACATCAAATGGAACGGAGGACGATATAGAGAGGCAAGATTATCACGAGCATTTTCTGCAGTAGATGTTGAACCTTGATCTGATTCCCACACCCCAGGGCGTTTCATTTCCTCATCAAAGTTCCTGAATGCAATTAGTGAACTTGACTCATGTGACCCCATCCCCAATGCTCTGCATGGTCATTAAATTTTGCCAATTAGTAATAGCACATTATATCATTCTTGCATAATAGCCAATGGCTGCAATAGAGCAACAAAGACAGCAACACTAAGGAGAGTATACATACGGGTATAATACCGCATCATCATAGAGGACCTCTCTCCTAACAGGTAAAGGAGGACGCACTTCATCTCCATCATGCTGTCCAATGTTTTCTTTACCATTTTCATTCCCTGATACCCTAAGGAAACACATAGAAATCAGAAGAAGAAGAAGAAGAAGAAGAAATAAAGAGGCAAAAACACGATAATTTACAGAAAACGCGGCAAAATACCCGGCATTTTCATCTGCCCAAACAGCATTTCCACCATCTGCTGGGGAAGGATTGGACTGTCCCCCAATACCGCCACTTTCATTACCTATATAAAATAGTTGAATGGCTTCCTCAAGCTTCCAACTTGTTGCCTGATGGAATGTAACTCATCAGAATTCGAACAATCTCGTTTTTTCACAGATAAAGCATCGTACACACACAAAAACAAAGAAAATACCAAGATAATAGCAATAAAAGAGCAATTCACTGCTGATACGTATATCACCAGACAATTGGAACGCAAATGACAAAAACAATAAGCACGGACCTTTCAGTTTAAACCCTTAATTTTTATGGAATGGACCTGTAAAACCAAGGATATGACCACTGAAACAAAGAGGGGAAAAGGCACACAAAATTAAATGGAAGTCTCAGGGACACTGGCAGCAACTGAATATCAAAATTTACACGCAATTCCACTCGAAAGCTTCAGATAACTTAAGATGCTCATATCTAGCATTGGTTATAGACAAGATCTAGCATGCAGAAGACGGGAGGCTCCTTCTAATGCAACCAGCCTGGGTGTGCGCGAGAACCAAAGCTTCAATCAAGGGAATTGTACGGCCAAATTAAGAGCCTGACTTCTTCCCTAGCTTCATCAACACAAGGCATTGAAACCGCAAAACCCAGAATAAAGGTTGACTTTTTCCTCACGAACACATAAATAAGTGGACAAACAAATCGCTATCATAACAAGCACCAAACAACACCAAACATCACGGTAAACCAACTACAGATCAAGTGTTCATATCGTTATAATCTCTATAAGCAGTAATAATTAATCAGTCATGTCTACGTCAGTATAGCTCAGCTATTTTGCAATGTAAGGTTTCGGCAAATCAATGCGTGTGAGAACCCAGTACGCACAAGAGGGACAGACAGTGAGAACCTGCAAGAACTGGCGGGCGGTATCGTCGGTTTGACCGACGGCGATCTCCAAGAAGGAAGAGATCATGCTCTGCTTATCGGTCGGTGACAGCACGCTCTCCATCTCCCCCCACCCACCCACCCACCCACCCTCGTGCACCGTCACCGAAACCCTAGAAAGAAGCCCTTCGATCACGTCGCGACAAAAGAAGGGAGGGCAATTCTTTTGCCCTAATTTAGGGAAAGAGACGAGCCGAATCTGAATCTGAAGCTTCCATGTCTGGCGAACGGCGGGGAGAGGGAAGGAGTGAGGGGGACTCCCTCAGTCGTCGCCGTACCTGAGTCGTGGAGGCTCATTCGGATTTCCCAGTTTCCTTTTTCGACCAGGGTAACGCGGAATTGACGCTTTTGTCCTTGTAGCTGAGATCGGCTCCTTAATGGTAATTTCCCGCCTGGCACGCGAGTGGCAGTCTTTGTAATTTGTTTTGGTGACAAGGGTGTTATGGGTACACAGCGATAGGGGCGGAAATGTTTTTTTAGGACAAAAGGGGACGGAAATTAAATTATGAGAATTTTGGGGGGAAAAACAAATTAGAATTTCTGGAAAATGTTTGCTCCGCAGAAAATATGATATTTTCCGTAAAATGTGTTTCGAGAGCTATTTCTCGGGAAAATATCATATTTATATCTGTATTAAATCTGAAAATTAATTAGAAAATATTTTCCGCAGTGATATGGAAAATCTAATTTGATTTTCTTGAAAAAAATGGAATTTTTAATTATTTTTTATTTCTTTTCTTTCCTTTTCTTTTTCTTTCTTCCTTCGTTGGTCATCGACCACGGCAAAAGCCGGCCACCGACCAAAGAGGAGGGACAAGCTCGCGTGATTTGATGAGCTCGAGCCGCCAAATATGGCAATGTGGAGATCTTCCTACGTTGTATGTCACGGAGGAGGGCCTTCTCGCCTTTCCAAAAGCAATAATTGGCGAACGCCCACCGATCCGACACCACCTTTTTTAATCCCCGAGAGCCAATCGATTGTGATCATCAACACGAAGAAGATTCTGCAGAAATTGAATCCTAAACCAAGCAAAATCACATTTCGGGAATCGCAATCACAGACTTACTAAGTGTTTAGCTGACGAACGAAATTGGAGAAATTGTTGTGCTTGACATGCTTGGGGAGCAAATCCTTGGCGAATTCAATTGGCCATCACACGATGAACATCGTCCTCTCCTCGTTCCACGAAATCAAATCGTCCACCGCTGGATTGTCCATGAGCTGGTAAGTCTTGGTGAGGAACAGAGTCGGAGCCTCGCCCGAGGTTGATGAGCTCGTCTCTCGCTTGTCGCTAGTCGAACTCTAGAGGCAGAGCAACAAGGTGAGGGAGAAGGAGGAATTCTGGAGGCAGAGAGACGGAGGAGGACGACGAACCCTAGAACCGGTAGATGAAGAGCACGTAGACAAAGAGGAGGAAGTCCGAACGCGAAGAGGTGGAGTAACTTTGGAGCAGGATAGAGATGGGAAAATGAATGATTTGGAATTCAAAAAATAATTGCTTATAGCGCTTAAAATAATTAGTTAATGAAAAATATTTTCATTATCGACAACAATTTATATCTAAATACTTTCGAGCCGAGGATAATGAAATATTTTTCATTCATTCATTTTTGCATGCAATACAAGTGATCAATTTTAGAAATATATGTAATTTGTGTCATGATAATTATATTCCAATTCCGTTAACAAATATCTCAAAATATGTTAAGTGTCTGCATAAATAATTATTATTACCTTTCAATGCACTCTCTCGTGTTATATGTAAACTATGTATTAAAATTTAAAATATCTCTCAATAAAATCTTTAGTATTATAATTATCGGGATACAAGTCTATTCGGTCGTGGGTTGTGCCCTGCCTTGGGCTTGGGCAATTAAAGCCGCATAACTCCAACCGTATTGGACTTGGACACGGTTAGGTACGACCATCATGATGGCTTTGCATTTCTTTTTATGAAAAAGGGTTAAAGTCGAATACAAAAGTTCAACGTCGTGAATTTATTATCCCTTTTTTAGTACCAAATAAAAAATAAAGTAAGGTACTGACAAGAAATTAGTATCCAAATGCTTGTTTATTCCATGATTAGCAAGCCAGTCAGCAAAAAAATTTTCTTTCCGAAAGTTATGTTGTACTTTAAACTCAAAGTGAAAATGCAGCAGTCTTTCGATAATTTTAAGCAGAGCAGGGCCATCATTATCAATCATAAGTTCTAGACTAACAATATCATTGATGGCTTTAGAGTCAATCTCAATTATGATATTATGAAAACTAAGTTATTTTGCGAAGTTGAGTCCTAACCACAAAACCCAAAGTTTTGCTTGTGTCGACAAACATGTTTCTATAAATGCGGCAAAACCACCAAGCTAGTCACCCCTTCGTTTCTAAATAAACCCTTGTACCAGCAAGTCTTGGTTGCCTTTAAAGGGCCCATGCTTAATCCAATCAGAACGTGGAGGATCCCATCTTACCAAACTTGGAGAAATGCATTATCCACTTAAAGTTGAGTTATTCACAGATGAAGCTCTAATGACTTCCTTTGTGTATGACCGAATTGCTTGTAATAGATTCGAAGGAAGAAGTTATTGAAAAGTGACTTATTTCTCCATTGCCAAAAAAGCCATGCACCTACTTCAGAAAGGAAAAATGCCACAAAAAATCCCAAACTATACTCACTGTGACACATTTACCTAGTCGAGTTATTCACATATGAAACTCTAATACGTTGTGGTCCCTTCCACTTCTAAATTGTGGATCATATACTATAAGATTCTTGATTATCTACCCCATTGATTACTTCGCATGCTAACTTAACAGAGAAAGACCCGCTTCCATACCCTCCCACAAAAGAGTATCTTCTCCATCAGAGGCCAAAAGAGGTTTGACAGATCTAATGCGAAGGATTATCTTCTGATATAATTCTTTGAAATATCCGAAAATTTCGATTTTCATTCGGCACATAATCACAAACTTTTTTGTTCATCTCAGAAGGAGATAGCTGGACACTAACAATTTTATAGAGTGGCTCCATACATTGTATATATTTATCTGTCCAAAACCTGACATGTTTGCCATTTCCCAAACTTCATAAAGCTTCTTTTTGTAATGCCGGCCATACATTTACAATTGCATTTCATAAGATCAAGTCACCAGATTTAGCATGAAAATTAGTTCTTTGCGAACAATATTTAGCATTCGGAATTTGTGCCTAGAGATTATTAAGTTGGATCTTTAGGCCCCATGCTAGCTTCATCATAAATCCTTGATTAGTCTGTTCAAGAGATCCAAAACCAAGACCACCAAATTTTTTAGGCTCGCAAATGGGTTCCCAATTTAGAAGGTGAATTCGACGTTTGTCGTTTATGTCTCCCCCAACAATTTTTTTCAATCTCTAGACAAACTTGAGTTAGGAACTTTAGTGTGGTGCATGTGATAGACAGGGATAGATATAACTACATACTGAGCTAAAGTAATTCAATTTGTGACAAACTTTCAGATTTCCATCCACAAAGCCTTTTGTTCATCCTCTCTAACACAAACTGAAAATGCCTCAAAGAAGTTCTTCCATCAATCAAAGGCGCTCCCAGATATTTGCCTAATTCCGCGTATACACCAAAACTGGAAATCTCGTTCAAATTATGTTTCGGCCCAGAGAAGTATCCTTTGAACGAAAAACTTTAGTTTTAGCCTTGCTCGCAATTTATCAATCACCTAAACATTCCATGACGACATCCATTTGATCTCTCGAAGCTAGATCATCTACAAACAAGAGATGCGAAATTCGTGGTCCACTCTTTCGAAAAAAAAGAAGAAGAAGAAGAAAAGGTTTCCACCGTTTTGAATTTATTGCATCATTAATTGTGAGATAACCTTTCTATGTATAATACAAGTATGTATGGTGAAAGAGGGTCTACTTGACAAATTCCCTTGCTTGGAAAGAATTTATCCGCAGTCTTGCCATTCAACAAAATTTGCAACGATAATAATGTGATGCAATTCATAATTAAAAGAAACATAGAATCTAGGGCACGTGACATGTGAAGAGTCGCCTCATCGAAAGACCACTTAAGTCGATCATACGCCTTCTAAAGATCAATTTTGAGGATCATATACCCCATTTTCCCTTGAATTTTGTTCATCAAGTGAATTGTCTCTTGTGCGATAATAACATTGTCCTGAATATGTCTACCAGGAACAAAACTATTTTAATTAGGGGAGACGAGCTACGGAGGCACTTCCTTTCGTCTATTCACGATCACTTTGGTGAGAATTTTGTAAGCGACGTTACGCAGACTAATTGGTCTAAAGTTGCAAATTGATTATGGTTGTTTCACTCTTGGAATTAGTACCGAGAGAGTTTTATTAATCTCAGCTCAGTTACAATTTCCAGACCACGCTCGGGCCTTTGTAAGATCCCATATCAAATAGTGCTCTGTGGACCTCTTCTTTGTCGACTAGCTTAGCCAGATTTGAAGCTTACGAAGAACTCAGGACTTGAAATCCATTAGGTTGCGGAATCGCGATTGGGGTTGGATCATCTTCGGTGAAAAGGTTCTCGTAGAAATCCATCACAGCGCCTTTCAATTCCTTTTGGTCAGACACGTATTTTCCACTATTATTTTTTAGAGCATCGATTTTATTTTTTCGACGGTGAATGATTGTAGTAACATAAATTTTTTTTTTCATATTTTTATCCCCAAAGTGCATCTATTGATGTCTTGCTTTGCATTTTAATTAGTAAGGAAAATAAATTACTCTTTTTGACGACGCACGGCAAAGTGTGTTTCTGGGCAATTAATAATAAAAAAAATAACAAAAAAGATATGACATATTAGGGAAAATTCCAAATAAAGACCCGAAGTGCCTTTATTTTCTCAAATAAGGACCTGAAGTAGACCTTGTATCAAATAAGGACATGAAGTGCTCTATTTTTCTCAAATAAGAGCCTGAAGTGATTATAACAGTTTTAAATAAAGGCCTCACCCCGCCGGCTAGCCAAATTTTCTAGTCGATCAAGGGCATGTTTGTCCAAAAATAATTTTAATATAAATTTTGATAAAATTAAATTTAAAATTTTAAAATTTTTTTTTAAAAGAAGAAAAAAACCTAGGGAGGGCTAGCAACCCTGTGACATCCCCGAATTCGGGCCTAGGAAGCCGAAGGTATGCGGTAAAAGATTGGGCCAGTAGTCCGAGCCGAGAATCGGTAATGAAATGGATAATATAGTCGGAACGAGTGTACTGAGAGTTGGTCATGGTTCGATCAAAAGATTATCTATGAATTGGCCTAGGGATCGATACTGGAATGACTCCCTGTTCACGCAAGACGATTAAAGTAATATGACCGTGCAGTGACACTTCGACTATAAGAGCCGTTAGTGGAACGATCCGGAATATCTATGGATCAGTGTCGTGTCAGCATGTGTCGGTCGCGGGTGATTCCGCACGATCATGCATTGATCACGGGCGATCATGAGTTAATCATGGGATACTATATTCCACAAGGCCACATGACAACCGAGAGTCGACCATGGATCAGTGATACTCGAACGTGGACTGGTCGCGAATCGGCCACGAATCGTTGCGCCAAGTCAGGTAGGCCATGGATGAGCCATGTGCCAGGTGACGCAGCGTTCAGCGAGTAATTCAAGCAAAACTTTGCTTATGGAGAGAAATCCCGAAATTCAATATTGATGATAATGTTTTGTCTTCAAAAGAACCCTAAAATAAGCTTATATATCCTTAAACCAAACCCTACTAGGACTATAAAGCATAAAATATCAAAATTACAAAACTGCCCTTAAAATTAAAACCCATCAAAATATTAAAATAATAGAAAAACCCATGTAAACGATCCCGAATCGCTAAAATCCATCGTTAGTCACGACCAAAGGCGTGAGTTGTGTTCAGACCGCCGTTTCGCTTCAAACGACCGAATTTGAGCCCGATCCGATGTTGTCAATCGGGTCCGCCGGTTCTAGTCGTATCACCGTTTCACCTTCCGTTTGGACTTCTGCCTGTCCAACCGGTCCAGAAACGCACCACCGGTCCAGAAACGCACCACTAATAGATTCTGCATCACCAGGCCACGAGCCCAATGGCTTAGCCGCGGACTAGGCTATGCGCCAGTTGCGCCAGCCAGGCCTTATGCCCAGACATGATCAGCCATTGTGTCCGTCAGCTAGGTCACGAACCGGCTACGTGCCCGGCTGTGTGCCGGTCATTGTGCCTGATCCTTATGCCAGGCAATGTGTTCATCAGATCCGACTCCAATCTAATTCCATGCCCAATGAACTTGGCCATGAGTCATGTATTGTGCCCATGCATGAGCCAATGCATGTGTTGGACCCATGAATCGGCTCTTTGCTCGTGCGGGTCAGCATTGTGCTCGGCGCACCGCTCGTGTAGCTCGACACCGTGCCCGTGCGCTCGGCCATGTGCCCGGTCATGCGCTCGTGCGGCCCGGCAGCGTGCCAAGCCATGCGCCCAGTCAAGCCCGGTCAGACAGGCCACGCGCCTGGGCAACCCGGCTGGCCCGAATTAACACCGATGAACTTAGACCTTTGCTTGGTCATACTTGGCCATATGTTGAGGTTTTTCTACACCAAACCTCGGATTAAACGGGATTAATGAGCGCGTTTTATTGCGGAAAACCCTTGGAAAACAAGTTGAACGAGTATGATGCGGGGTTGCGAATTAAGTATCAATTAGTCGATATCGTGTAACTCGATTGGTTCGAGCTATTTGTGAGCGATCCAGCACAGGTCTTATGCTTCAGAAATAGAGGGTCTCTAGAAGACAAAAGTTGACCAAGTCAAATGCCCATTAAAAGCCATTAAAAGCCACCATTATTGGACTTAGCTTAGGTGTCCCCTTCATTATTGGGAACCAGCTGAGTTGGCCATCTCTATAATAAAGGCATGGTGACTCATGACCACCAATAATGCACATAAAACAAAAGGGAGAATCGACCAAGGAAGAGAGGGAGCCGAGAGAGAGAGAATCGGCCAAGGGAGAGAGAGATCAAGAAGAAATAAAGCCACATTAAAACTCCTTAATAGCACTTCATCATGTTGTTTTGTCCATGGTTCATTAATGCCTTTAATGCTCACTTGACTTTAGGGATACTAGAATTATTGCTTGCTTTCTCTTCAAGTTTGGCTCTCTATAAATGGAGAAGCCCCCACATGAAAGGAGCCTCTCATGTCTACACACCCACTGACTATCCCTCTTCTTCTTGCTTTGTTTGGCCAACTAAGGGGCCCACGCTAGAAACTCGCTCGAGACCCCGCCTTTCCGTGTTCAAGCCACACGCTACTTGCTTTCTTTATTCTCACGTGTTCTAGTGTTACGTTGAGTAAGTGAATTCCTTAATATCGGGACAGGAAGTTGAGATGCGTTGTAACATGGTTTGCTTGGGTTGTTTCTCGGTTACTTGAATGATTATAGCTTGTTCCTTCTTTGGCTAGTGATGTTCACGCGTGACAATCATGTTTGATGTTGTTTGTTGTTTCGTAGCATGAACTTTGCTATTGATTTGTCATCGGTGCCGGTACGGTAAGAGTCAACTTATGTTAACGGCGATTGATTCATCATTGCTTGATATTAGTGTTTTCACTTATTAAGTCTCTCCGACTCATTCCCTGTTGTTTTTCTTCTTTTCAGGTTCATAGAATGGCTTCTCCCCCAACCCGGTTTGGTAACCCCGTGGAGATGAGAACCAAGTTGCTTACAGTGATAGATGCTCGAGAAGGTCGTGCCTACCGTCAAATCACGACGTATGTTATGGTAGATGAAGGCCATGAGGACTTGGTTCCTCACCCGTACGTGGCGTGGTATCTCCTCGCGAACGGAGATTGGGTTGGACCCCTTCGGGGGTTCAACGTGCTGTTTGGCGAAATAGGCTGACCGGCTTCGGGGCAGGCCATGGGCGGGGTGTAAGACGGCCAGACGGATGGGATGCGGGGAGGAGACGAGCGTGGAGCGAGGAGCGAGTAGCCGTAAGAAATAGTGGGAATAGGATAACCAAGCCAAAGTTTTGTTTATCCGTAGTTAGCTCGTGTGCGGAACCGCCTTTGAAGATGGCATGTAAAATATAAGTATGGTTTGCAAGGGCCTGAAAGAGGGGCTTGTCAAAATAAGCACGAATCATGTAAATATAACATGCGATGTTTGCTTATATTACTCATGTTGTCTTATTTCTTTCTATTTGCTTCCGCTTGCGCATTAAGAACAATGAATGGGACGTACTAATGCATTTCCGCAAGTCATGGTTCCGTTCGGGTCATAATCAGTCATCAAGCATCGATCGTGATTCCGAGTCGGGGTGTGACAATGTCACGTCCCGAACCATTCACGGCCGATACTTGTTGATCGACCATGATCGGAACGAGCCCGTGAAGCATAAATCATTGTTAGAACGTCCCGTTGATTTTAAATATGAAAAGCATGCGGAAGCAATACAACGAGACAAAACCAAGCAATAAAGGCAAACGGTGCACGTTGTATTTACATGATGTTCTCGTGCTTATTTACATGCCCTACCTCGGGCAAACAAGCCTTAAACGATATTTTTCACATGCCTATTTCAAAGGCACTTCCGAAAAACAAACAAGCCATATGCACAACAAAATTTTGGCTTGGGTCCTTAGCTTCTCTACGGCTACTATCTCCTCGTCCTCGCTCGCTCCTCCCCGCCCTCGTCTGTACGGCTGTCCTCACGCCCCGCCCATGGCCGATCCCGGAGTCGAACCGCCCATGCCACTGAAAGGACCATTAAATCCACGAAGGGGGCCGACCCAGTCCCCGTCGGCTAGGCAATACCAAGCCACGTACGGGTGCGGGACAAGGTCTACCCGACCTTCGTCAACCATCACGTAGGTTGTAATCCTGCGGTAGGCGTGGTTCTCACGGGCATCGATCACCGTCAGGAGCTCGGCTCTCATCTCGACCGGATTGCCAAACAGGGTCGGGGGTGACGCCATTCTTACGGACCTGAAAAAGAGGAAACAACGGGGAGTGAGTCGAGGAGACTCAGCAAGTAAAACTTTACTAACAGGCGAGGACATATCAATCGTCATTACACGAAACATTCTTACCGTACCGGCCTCCGTGGCCGATCAAACAACGACGTGCATAGCAAGCATAAAACAAGGATTCCGGGCATGGCTGAGTCACGGTTTACCTCATGTGTCGCGCCTCGGTTTCTAATTTGTGTTAGGTAACATGCAAAAACACGAAACAAGGCAAACTTGTTATAGAGAACACAACATCGGAACACCAAGAACCGAGAACGGGGAAAGCTCGTGATACAACGTATTTCAACGTCATTTTCCGGTAGTAAAATCTCACTTACTCTTGATAAAACAAGAACTAAAGAGTAGAGAACGGAGATGCGATGGTCTCGGTTTCGAACAACTCTCGGATTTTCTTTCTCTCTTTTGGCTTTCGGCTTATTTTCTCTCTCTCTAAATCTCGTCACTCTCTCTCTCTCTCTCTCTCTCTCTCTCTCTCTCTCTCTCTCTCTATTTCTTGACCGGTTGGTGCACGTGGGAAAAAGTGAGCCAAATCTCTCCTACAAGGTTCTATTTATAGAGGAATTTTGGATGATGCGTGCGCATATGTCACAGGGGGTATGAGGTATGCGCACGTGTCATCGGAGCGATGAGGTAAGCGCACGCCTCATCCCTTCATTTAATGACCTAAGTCCAAAGTCAAGAAAATGATTAGAATGGCCAAAAAGTCTTCCTTTCTCTCTCCTCTCCCTTGCTGGCCGTGAACTCTCCCTTGCTGGCCGTGAGTCCCCTCTCCCTCTCCTTTGATCAATTATTGAAGAGCAAGGTCATAATAGCTTCATAAATGGCCATAATGGTGTGTTGAAAATGGAGGCAAAGCAATAAATGAAGGTCATGATGATGAAGATAAGGTTTGACTAGGTCAAACCTTCTAGGGCTCTCTCTAATTGGCTGAATTTGATCCCAATTTGTTCGGACCAAACGGACCTTGCGAAAATACGCACATAACGTCCAAAACGAACCCCGCACCATAATTATTTCCAAACTTTTCCCGAGAGTTTTCTCATAAAATAATTCCAATAATACCCTTTTAAAATGTAATTGAATGTAAAAAGGCCCTCACAAATGTCCAACCTTGGTCCTACAACAATCCAAGCCAAAATGACCCAAATTGGCCTTCTCGGGTGAACTGGGCACACGGCCCGGGCTACTGGGCAATTTCGCCTGCCTGACCGGGCCAGTGGCCGAGCGAATGGCCGGGCCGCACAGGCAACGTGCCGAGCGGCATGCCTGGCCGCACGAGCGACGTGCCTAGTGCTTGGCCGGCCATATGGGCACCGTGCCGGGTCATCCGGGCGAGAGATCGGTTCGTGGCCCAATACGCACATCGGCCCGGGATTGGCACGACGCACGACTCATGGGCACATTTCTTGGACACGGGATAAGATCGGGAACGGATCTTACGGGCACAACTTGTGGCACGAGGGTCGGGCACAATGGCAGGCGCACGACCGGGCACGTAGCCGGTCCGTGGCCTGGCTGACGGGCACAATGGCCGGTCATGGCCAGGCACATGGCTTTGGCCGCCACGACCGGCAATTTTGCTTGGGCCGCGACTAAGCCATTAGGCACATGGCCTAGTACACGTCTCGTCCATGGCCTTCCTGACTTGGCACAACGATCCGTGGCCGATTCGTGACCGGACCACGTTCGAGTATCAACGATCCATGGTCGACCTTCGGTTGTCATGTAGCCTCGTGGAAATCCGGTACCCCGGAATTAACTCGTGGTCACCCGGGACTAATGCATGGTCGTGCGGTATCACCCGCGACCGACATATGCTGACACCGGACTGATCCACAGTTATACCGGACCGCTCCACTGACGGCCCTTATGGTCGAAGGATCACCCCATGGTCATATCACTCTAATCATTTGCGTAGTCAGGGGTCATTCCACTGTCAATCCCTAGGCCAACTCATGGACGATCTTTCGATCGAACCACGACCAACCCTCAGTACACTCATTCCGATCATGCTGTCCATTCCAATACCGACCCTCAACTCGACTTACCCGCTAATCCACTTATTTCCAGCCCTCGACTTCCTAGGCCTGAAATCGGGGATGTCACAATTCTCCCCCTCTAATAAAAATTTCGTCCTCGAAATTTAAACACATACCTGGTTCCTCGAATAAGTGCGGATACTGCCGCTTCATGATTTCCTCACCTTCCCAGGTAGCTTCTTCTACGCCCTGGTGTCGCCATAGGACCTTTACTACGGGAACAGTTTTATTCCTCAACACTTGCTCTTTACGATCCACGATCCGCACCGGCTCCTCAACATAGGACACTCTGCTGTCCAATTCGACCTCGTCGAAATTCAGCACATGTGCCGGATAGGGTTCATACTTTCTCAACATAGATACATGGAACACGTCATGCACCTGAGCAAGTTTTGGTGGCAGTGCCAACCGATAAGCCAAATTCCCTATTCTCTCTAGAATTTCAAAAGGTCCTACGTACCTGGGGCTTAACTTACCTTTCTTCCCAAAACGCGACACACCCCTCATGGGTGAAACTTTGAGAAATACGTGGTCGCCTACCTGAAACTCTAGGGGCTTCCTACGCTTGTCAGCATAACTTTTCTGTCGGCTTTGGGCGGTTCTTAGTTTGCTTCTAACTACTTGCACGACCTCATTGGTGAGTTGTACTAGCTCTGGACCCGTGACCTTCTTTTCCCCGACCTCATCCCAACAGACTGGAGTTCTGCAAGCTCGACCGTATAATGCCTCGAATGGTGCCATCCCGATACTTTGCTGGTAACTGTTGTTGTACGCAAATTCAATGAGATGTAAATGCTCATCCCAACTTCCCTTGAAATCCACGACGCATGCTCGCAACATATCCTCAAGGGTCTGGATCGTTCTTTCTGTTTGGCCATCCGTTTGCGGATGATAAGCTGTACTGTATCGTAGCTTGGTGCCCATAGAAGTTTGGAGACTTCGCCAAAAACTTGCAGTAAACTTTGGATCTCGATCCGATGTGATTGTTACCGGGACTCCGTGTAATCGCACAATATGTCGAACATATAACTCGGCATGGTCTTCCAATGGAAGATTCTTCCTCACGGGAAGAAAATGAGCCGATTTTGTCAGTCGATCAACGATCACCCATATCAAATCATTTCCTTGCTGACTTCTTGGTAGTCCCATTACGAAGTCCATCGTGATGTGCTCCCATTTCCATTCAGGAATTTTCAATGGTTGTAATAATCCGCCCGGCTTGCAATGTTGAGCCTTGATTTGTTGACACGTCAAGCATTTAGCCACATGTTTGGCTATGTCCGTCTTCATGCCGTTCCACCAGAAATGTTGTCGCAAATTCTGGTACATTTTAGTGCTGCCTGGATGGATACTGTAACTGCTCTTGTGAGCTTCGGTTAAGATCTCTTCCTTGAGTTGTTCATCCTTTGGCACGCATAGACGTCCGTTAAACTTCAAGATTCCGTCGTCCGTATCATGGAAATTGGATTTCTTCTTTTCCGCTACTTCCTTTCGGACCTTCTGGATATCCGGGTCCATTTGTTGTAGCGCCTTGATTTTCACAATGATGTCCGGTTCGATTCTGAGAGCAGCTAGTAAATTCTGATGACATCCAACTTCCGGTTTGAAATCTAAGTCCCGAGCTTCCTCTAGTAAGGTCCATTCCTTGACCATCAAATGAGAGATGGCCGATTTTCGGCTAAGGGCATCGGCAACTTTGTTTGCTTTGCCAGGATGGTACAATATCTCGCAGTCGTAATCTTTGAGAAGTTCCATCCATCGCCTCTATCTCATGTTCAGCTCCTTCTGGGAAAATAAATATTTCAGACTCTGATGGTCCGTATAAATCGCGAACTTTTCTCCATATAGATGGTGTCGCCATATTTTCAAAGCAAACACGATTGCAGCAAGTTCTAAGTCATGAGTGGGATAATTCAACTCGTGTGACCTTAGTTGTCTTGACGCATATGCCACCACTTTGCCATCCTGCATCAATACACAGCCCAGCCCCTCGTGAGAGGCGTCGCTGTATATTTCGAACCCTCCTGGTCCTTTAGGTATAGTTAAAACAGGAGGAGTCGCCAGCCTTTGCTTCAATTCTTGGAAGCTTCGCTCACATTTATCGTTCCATTCGAACTTTGTTTCTTTCTTTAGTAATCGTGTTAGGGGAATAGCGATGCTAGAGAATCGTTCCACGAACCTTCTGTAGTATCCTGCCAAACCCAAGAAACTTCGAACTTCGGTGACAGTCGTTGGTCTTGGCCAATTAACTATCGCTTCAATTTTGGATGGATCCACTGATATGCCATCCCCCGAAATCACGTGGCCAAGAAATACCACGCGAGATAACCAGAACTCGCATTTGCTAAATTTTGCATAGAGTGAGTGTTCCCTGAGCGTCTGAAGTACAAGTCTCAGATGTTGCTCATGTTCAGTCGAATTCTTCGAGTATATGAGGATGTCGTCGATAAAAACTATGACGAAACGGTCCAAGTATGGCTTGAACACTCGGTTCATAAAGGCAGCTGGAGCATTCGTCAAACCGAATGGCATAACTGTGAATTCATAATGGCCATATCGGGTTCGGAATGCCGTCTTTGGAATATCCTCCCTCTTGATTCTCAGTTGATGATATCCCGACCTTAGATCGATCTTAGAAAACACAGATGCTCCTTGGAGTTGATCAAATAAATCATCAATTCTCGGCAATGGATACTTATTTTTTATAATAACCGATTTAATTGTCGATAGTCGATACATAATCGCAATGATCCGTCTTTCTTTTTCACGAACAATATGAGTGCACCCCAGGGAGATGCACTTGGACGGACGAAGCCTTTATCAAGTAATTCCTGCAGTTGTACCTTGAGCTCTTTTAACTCGGTCAAAGACATTCTGTAGGGAGCCTTGGAAACAGGCTCTGTTCCAGGGGCGACTTCGATAGTAAACTCAATCTCACGTTCTGGAGGTAAGCCTGGCAATTCTTTTGGAAACACATCCAGAAATTCTTGTACCACCAGAATATCTTCCAACTTTAATTGTTCTTCCTTTACTGTATTCTCTACTGTTGCCAGAAATCCTTGACAACCTTTCTGCAATAGTCGGGTTGCTTCTACAGTAGAAATTAGAGGAATAGAAGGTCCTCCTCCATTTCCCACGAATGTATAGCAGGGGCGATCAGGGGGATGAAACTGAATTACTTTACTATATAACAGTCTATATTGGCTTGTTGTCTACTAAGCCAATCCATACCAACGATAATATCAAAATCATACGTGGCCAGTACTGCAAGATTTATAACATCCACAAGTCCGCCTATAATCATTTTACACCCATGACATCCTAGGGTAGCCTTTACTTCATTTTTCATTGGAGTAGAGATACTAAGTGCATTTTCTAACGGTTTCACCTCAAGTTTGGCCAAACGCACAAATTGGCTAGATACGAATGAATGTGTAGCTCCCGTATCAATTAACGCATATGCAGCACGGTTATTGAGAAAAACCGTACCTGTGATCACTGCGTCGGAGTTTTCCGCGTCCTCTTGAGTAAGTGCATATATTCGTCCTTGAGCCGGAGGACGATCACCGTTGTTAGCACGAGGTTGAACTCCAGTTGGTGTTGTCGCTTGTCTTTGCTGCATAGGTATATTCTGTCGCCGTTGTGGACAGTCCCTAACCATGTGACCTTGTTGGCCACACCCGAAGCACGCTCTCGTACGAACGGGGCACGGGGCATCGCCATGCTGTCGTCCACAAACAGAACAAGTATTTCCAGAAACATTGGCTGGCTGCTGGAAATTCCGCTTCTTGGTGGAAACAAAAGGACGTTTCCCCCTTATCACTGGCCTCTTGCCCGAACGTTGATCTATTCGGGGAGTAGAATAATAGGGTCGCGTCGAAGGGACCCTCTCCAGCAAATCCTTCTCGATCAGTTGAGCTCGTTCATATAATTCATTATAATCTTTCAGGTTCAGAGGCACTAACTGACTCCGGATGTCAGGTTTGAGATCATCACGGAATCGTTTCGCCTTGTCGACGGGATTTTCGATAAGTCTAGGAGCGTACCTTGACAATTGGGCGAACCTTGCTTCATACTGCTCTACCGTCATATTTCCTTGCTGGAGTTGCAGGAATTCTTTCATTTTACGATCACGAGCACACTCGGAAAAATACTTTCCGTTGAATGCCTCAACGAAAGCATTCCAGTTTACCGCAGCATTTTCCGGGAATACAGTTTCCTTAGTTGCTTTCCACCAATAACTGGCGTTCCCTTGCAGTTGATAGGCTGCTAAGGTGACTTTGTCTTCCTCAGAACAGCGCAGTAGTTCAAACGCTTTCTGTAACTCATCGATCCAGGATTCTGCCTCTTTGGGATCTCCAGTTTCAGCAAATTTCGGGGGTCGCAACTTCAAAAACTGCTCGATCAATCCATGCATTGTTCGGTCACCATTCCCATTTCCATTCGCCGCTGCTGCATTCTCAGCAATAGGCAGTCGTTGCCGTGCTTGTTGTACTTGCTGTCCCAGCAATTCTCCTACGGTTGCAAGAGCCTGCAGAATTCCGTCTATTCGGGGATCTTGCTTAGACTTTCCTTTTGAGGTCGAGGTCGGGTCCGGAGCACTCATACTGCCTTTGGTAAGCGACTAAGGCTTTTCTACAGCGCAAGAACGTGTCAGCAATCAAAATTCAGCAATCAAAGGCCTACTTACTAATCAAGCAGGTACACAGTCATACAATCAAATGCATGGGGGTGTTTCCTGGCTAACTACCACACTTCAGCGCACCTTATCACTCCAGGCATTTCTTACCGCTTGGTGTTCAGAACCGTTTTCCACTTTTCGGTGCACAATTCGGAAATTCTTGTTCTTTAGCCGTCCTAGAAGCCTGCCAGGAGTTGCTCAAAGATCAGGCCCTTCACCCCGGCGCCACTTCCTTTCAGAAGCCGCTCAATGATCAGGTGGTATATTTTTGTACTCCGGCGCCACTTCTTTCCAGAGGCCGCACAATGATCAGGCTACCTGCCCCGGCGCCACCTCGATTAGAAGCCGCACAATGATCAGGTATTCGTGACCCCGGCGCCACCTCCTAAGAGGTCGCTCAATGATCAGGTCTTATGGCCTCGGCGTTACTCCCCGCCCTCATCGGATCGTCCAATTGCAAGTCGTCACGAACTGCACCTACTGAAGGGAAAACCTGCTATGATACCAAAACCAACTCTACTGTCACGTCCCGAACCATTCACGGCCGATACTTGTTGATCGACCATGATCGGAACGAGCCCGTGAAGCATAAATCATTGTTAGAACGTCCCGTTGATTTTAAATATGAAAAGCATGCGGAAGCAATACAACGAGACAAAACCAAGCAATAAAGGCAAACGGTGCACGTTATATTTACATGATGTTCTCGTGCTTATTTACATGCCCTACCTCGGGCAAACAAGCCTTAAACGATATTTTTCACATGCCTATTTCAAAGGCACTTCCGAAAAACAAACAAGCCATATGCACAACAAAATTTTGGCTTGGGTCCTTAGCTTCTCTACGGCTACTATCTCCTCGTCCTCGCTCGCTCCTCCCCGCCCTCGTCCGTACGGCCGTCCTCACGCCCCGCCCATGGCCGATCCCGGAGTCGAACCGCCCATGCCACTGAAAGGACCATTAAATCCACGAAGGGGGCCGACCCAGTCCCCGTCGGCTAGGCGATACCAAGCCACGTACGGGTGCGGGACAAGGTCTACCCGACCTTCGTCAACCATCACGTAGGTTGTAATTCTGCGGTAGGCGCGGTTCTCACGGGCATCGATCACCGTCAGGAGCTCGGCTCTCATCTCGACCGGATTGTCAAACAGGGTCGGGGGTGACGCCATTCTTACGGACCTGAAAAAGAGGAAACAACGGGGAGTGAGTCGAGGAGACTCAACAAGTAAAACTTTACTAACAGGCGAGGACATATCAATCATCATTACACGAAACATTCTTACCGTACCGGCCTCCGTGGCCGATCAAACAACGACGTGCATAGCAAGCATAAAACAAGGATTCCGGGCATGGCTGAGTCACGGTTTACCTCATGTGTCGCGCCTCGATTTCTAATTCGTGTTAGGTAACATGCAAAAACACGAAACAAGGCAAACTTGTTATGGAGAACACAACATCGGAACACCAAGAACCGAGAACGGGGAAAGCTCGTGATACAACGTATTTCAACGTCATTTCCCGGTAGTAAAATCTCACTTACTCTTGATAAAACAAGAACTAAAGAGTAGAGAACGGAGAGGCGACGGTCTCGGTTTCGAACAACTCTCGGATTTTCTTTCTCTCTTTTGGCTTTCGGCTTATTTTCTCTCTCTCTAAATCTCGGCACCCTCTCTCTCTCTCTCTCTCTCTCTATTTCTTGACCGGTTGGTGCACGTGGGAAAAAGTGAGCCAAATCTCTCATACAAGGTTCTATTTATAGAGGAATTTTGGATGATGCGTGCGCATATGTCACAGGGGGTATGAGGTATACGCACGTGTCATCGGAGCGATGAGGTAAGCGCACGCCTCATCCCTTCATTAATGACCTAAGTCCAAAGTCAAGAAAATGATTAAAATGGCCAAAAAGTCTTCCTTTCTCTCTCCTCTCCCTTGCTGGCCGTGAGCTCTCCCTTGCTGGCCGTGAGTCCCCTCTCCCTCTCCTTTGATCAATTATTGAAGAGCAAGGTCATAATAGCTTCATAAATGGCCATAATGGTGAGTTGAAAATGGAGGCCAAGCAATAAATGAAGGTCATGATGATGAAGATAAGGTTTGACTAGGTCAAACCTTTTAGGGCTCTCTCTAATTGGCTGAATTTGATCCCAATTTGTTCGGACCAAACGGACCTTGCGAAAATACGCACATAACGTCCAAAACGAACCCCGCACCATAATTATTTCCAAACTTTTCCCGAGGGTTTTCTCATAAAATAATTCCAATAATACCCTTTTAAAATATAATTGAATGTAAAAAGGCCCTCACAAATGTCCAACCTTGGTCCTACAACAATCCAAGCCAAAATGACCCAAATTGGCCTTCTCGGGTGAACTGGGCACACGGCCGGGTTACTGGGCAATTTTGCTGGCCTAACCGGGCCAGTGGCCGAGCGAATGGCCGGGCCGCACGGGCAACGTGCCGGGCCGCATGGGCAACGTGCCGAGCGGCATGCCTGGCCGCACGAGCGACGTGCCTAGTGCTTGGCCGGTCGTATGGGCACCGTGCCGGGTCATCCGGGCAAGAGATCGGTTCGTGGCCCAATACGCACATCGGCCCGGGATTAGCACGACGCACGACTCACGGGCACATTTCTTGGACACAGGACAAGATCGAGAACGGATCTTACGGGCACAACTTGTGGCACGAGGGTCGGGCATAATGGCAGGCGCACGACCGGGCATGTAGCCGGTCCGTGGCATGGCTGACGGGCACAATGGCCGGTCATGGCCGGGCACATGGCTTTGGCCGCCGCGACCGGCAATTTTGCTCGGGCCGCGACTAAGCCATTAGGCACATGGCCTGGTACACGTCTCGTCCATGGCCTTCTTGACTTGGCACAACGATCCGTGGCCGATTCGTGACCGGACCACGTTCGAGTATCAACGATCCATGGTCGACCTTCGATTGTCATGTAGCCTCGTGGAAATCCGGTACCCCGGAATTAACTCGCGGTCACCCGGGACTAATGCATGGCCGTGCGGTATCACCCGCGACCGACATATGCCGACACCGGACTGATCCACAGTTATCCCGGACCGCTCCACTAACGGCCCTTATGGTCGAAGGATCACCCCATGGTCATATCACTCTAATCATTTGTGTAGTCAGGGGTCATTCCACTGTCGATCCCTAGGTCAACTCATGGACGATCTTTCGATCGAACCACGACCAACCCTCAGTACACTCATTCCGATCATGCTGTCCATTCCAATACCGACCCTCAACTCGACTTACCCGCTAATCCACTTATTTCCAGCCCTTGACTTCCTAGGCCCGAAATCGGGGATGTCACAGACAAGCCCTCCCCCGCCTGTAGCCGCCGGCCCTCGCTGGCCATGGCCGCCGCCGTCACGTCCTAACCCGGAATCACAAACGATGCTTAGTGAGCGAACATGACCCGACAGAACTGTGACTTGCGGAAATAAATTAGTGTGTCCCGTTCATTTTAATCAATGCGCACGCGGAAGCAAATAGAAACGAAACAACACAATATCAACATAAGCAAACTTTGCACGTTGTATTTACATGATACGTGCTTATTTTGTCAAGCCCTTCTCTCGGGCCCTTACAAGCCACGCTTATATTTTACATGCCCATTTCAAGGGAGATTCCGCAAAGCAAGCCAACTATTGCACAAACAAAACTTCGGCTTGGGTTCCTATCTTCACTACGGCTTCTCGCTCTTCCCGCTTTTCGTCTGTCCGGCCATCTCATGCCCCACCCCCGGCTTGCCCTGGAGCCGGCCCATCCATGCCGGTGAATGGACCATTAAACCCGCGTAGGGGTCCAACCCAATCTCCGTTAGCCAAACGGTATCATGCCACGTATGTATAAGGGACTAATTCCTCTCGCCCCTCATCCACCATCACGTACATGGTGATCCTACGATAGGCTTGGCCTTCACAGGCATCAATAACCGTGAGCAGTTCCGCTCTCATCTCGATGGGGTTTCCGAACCGAGTCAGGGGAGACGCCATGTTACGGACCTGAAAAGAGGAAAAACAACGGGGAGTGAGTCGGGGAGACTCAATAAGTGAAAACACTAATATCAAGCGAGGACGAGACAATCGCCATTCACATAAGTCAGCTTTTACCGTACCGGCATCGATGGCAAATCAATAGCAAAGTTCGTGCTACGAAATAACAAAACAAACATCAGACATGATTGTCACACGTGAGCATCACTTGTTAAATAAGATCAAGCTACAATCGACCAAGAAACCACAAAACGGGCCAAGCAAATCATGTTACAACGTATCGCAACTTCCTTTCCCGATATTAGGGAATTCATTTACACAACAAAATACTAGAACATGAAATACTAAAGAAAGTAAGTGGCTGGCGGCTTGGTCTTGAGCACGAAAAAGGCTTGAGTTCGAGAAAAACGGGGTCTCGGGCGATTCTCGGGTGTGATTTTCTAGTTGGCCGAACAAGCAAGGAGGAAGAAGAAGGTTGGCTAGTGCTTCTTTGGGCGTGAACAAGGAAGTAAAAAAGAAAAAGAGAAGATAGTGGCTGGTTCATTTTTTTGGGTGGGTTCTCACGTGAGCTTCTTACTCCTTTTTAAAGACAAGTTGGGCTTGGAGAAGAAGCCAAGCAATAAATGCATTGATGCACTAAGGCCAAAAGAAATGATGCATGGTAATTAAGTGTTTTCAATGTGATCTTATCCCTTGGTCTCTCTCTCTCTCTCTCTCTCTCTCTCTCTCTCTCTCTCTCTCTCTCTCTCGGTTTCTTCCTTTTTCGTTTGGCCAATTGCCTTTCTCGATTTTCCTCTTCACTTGGCTGATTGTCCCTTGGTTTGTGCCCATAATTGGTGGCCATTGAGTCATCAAACTCCTTTAATGCCATGCACAACTCAGCTGGCCAACAATAATTGAAGGGGACACCTAAGGGGGGTGCAATTATGGAGGCCTTAAATGGTTTTAATGGGGCATTTGACCAAGTCAACGAATTTGTCTTCTTATCCTCTTCAATTCTGAACCGTGAGGGACCTCTGAAGCATGCTGGTTCATTTTCAAGTACTTGGGCCAATCGGTTTGCACAAAACCGGCTAATCGACACTACACTTACAACTCCGCATCATACTTGTTCGCCTTATTTTCTGAGAGTTGTCCATGCTTGGTGTACCCATTCAACCCGAGGTTCGGTGTGAGAATGTCCTCAAATATCACCTAACACAACCAAACCAAGGTCCAAGCAAAATGGAATAAACCCAAGCTAACCGGGTGGCTGGGCGCGTAGCCGGGTCTGACTGGGCGCGTGGCCTGGCGCACTGTCGGGCCATACGAGCACGCGACTGGGCCACATGGGC
Organism: Syzygium oleosum; assembly: GCF_021117445.2. NCBI lineage: Eukaryota > Viridiplantae > Streptophyta > Magnoliopsida > Myrtales > Myrtaceae > Syzygium > Syzygium oleosum. The sequence continues at coordinate 12,248,702 of NW_026607487.1, forward strand.
ACAGGGCTGAGCACATGGCCGGGCCGCACGGGCGCTACGTCGGGCTAAACGGGCGACGTGCCGAGCACCATGCCGGCTGTATGAGCAACGTGCCGAGCACCATACCGGGTCACACGAGCGGGGGATCGGTTCATGGCCAAACACGCGCAATGGCTCATGAATGGCACAATGTACGGCTCATGGCCATATATCTTAGGCACGGGACTAGGTCGAAACCGGATCTTACGGGCATAACGCCTGGCACAAGGGTCTGGCACAATGACCGGCACACGACCGGGCACATAGCCGGTCCGTGGCCTAGCTGACAGGCACAATGGTCGATCATGTCCGGGCACACGGCCTGGCCGGCACGGCTGGCACATGGCCTAATCCGCGGCCAAGCCATTGGGCTTGTGACCTGGCACATGGCTCGTCCATGGCCTACCTGACTTGGCACAATGATTCGTGGTTGATTCGTGACCGGTCCACGTTCGAGTATCAACGACTCGTGGTCGACCCTCGGTTGTCATGTAGCCTCGTGGAATCCAATACCCCGAAATTAACTCATGGTCATCCGTGACCGGTTCATGGTCGTGCGGTATCATCCTCGACCGACACATGCCGACACCAAACTAATCCACAACTATCCCGGACTGTTCCACTAACGGCCCTTATGGTCGAAGGGTCAATTCACAGTCATATTACTCTAATCATCTTGCGAAATCCAGGAGTCATTCCACCGTCGATCCCTAGGCCAATTCATGGACAATCTTTCGATCGAACCATGACCAACCTTTAGTACACTCGTTCTGACTAAATTGTCCGTTCCATTACCGACCCTCGGCTCAAGTTACCCGCTCATTCATCGATCACTTGCCCTCGGCTCCTAGGCCCAAAATCGGGGATGTCACGGCCGCCGCCTCACCTGTCACATCCCGGTCAAGACCATGACTCGTGGCTTACTTTGCGATGTCCCGTTCGTTGTTATCTTTCTTTACGAGCAAGCGGAAGTATGAATTTGGGACAATCACAACCAAAACAAACAATAGGGTTAAGACAAGTATCTTGAGCAAACTTTGTATTTACATGATAGCTTATATATTTTACAAGTCAAACCTTTTTTTATACAAGCCCCTTCTTTTAATGGGCCAATTCACACACGTATACCTGCTATAACAAATACGGTTGGGTTATGCCTAGCCCTGCTACCGTGATTTTCTCCAAAAAGGTCCTAAAAAAAGTTCCTTCCCAAAACATGCTCGATCGTCGCCAAGTCATGTTTGCCGCCTAGGCTCCGTTTGCGTCGTTCCCGGGTGCTAGTCCGTTGGCATCTCCAAAAGAGTCATTAAACCCGCGGGGGGACCAAACAGTCCTTCCTCCGTCCATATGTACCAAGCTTCGTACTGATGCGGAATGGGATTATCAAGGCCCTCGTCGACCTTGATTTGGGAGATAACCTTACGATATGCTCTCCCATCTCGAGCATCTACTACATCGATCACATCTACTATCATCTCCACGGGAGTATCGAAGTGTACAGGCGAAGCCATCACCTTACAAGTCTGGAAAAACAACGGAGAGTGAGTCATTGACTCAATAAGTAAATCCTCTAATGTCAAGTTAGGAGGAAACAATTGTCGTCGGACACACGTCCAACCTTACCGTCTCGGTATTGATGGCAAATCAATAGCAAAGATGCATTTACCTTGTCTATGTGCTATCCATGGAACACTCCCCAAACAAGAGAATAGCAAGCATGGTACACAAGTGATGCATGTAAGAACAAAACACACGAGATTCATTTATTCTTAACTGAAATTTATCGGTTCTTCCGAAATCTATCGGGCATCCGGAATACACTAGGCATCTGGAATCCATCAGACATCCGAAATCCATCAGGCAACGTCTCGAAATCCATCGTAGACGGCTTTAGTCTCTCATGTGTCCATGCGTCACAAGCAATCAATCAAACCGATTTCTTATTTTTCTTTAATAGCCATGCAAAACAATATTGGCCAAAGGCATGGGTGCAAGTGTAAAACTCATGAACAATGATCCTAGATCACCTAATATGTCGGTCACGGTTCAGGGCTCGTGACTTGATTCGACACGCCAAGCATTGAACAAAACTATACTTAGCTCGGATCCGATATACCTCAATATCGAACCTTTGCCAAACAAATCTTGATCCAAACGCCATAACGTGCGTATAAAACATACGTTCCCTCTTTCGCGACCAAGTCATGCTTTACTCGTGACTATGTCTTGCAACAACAATAAAGCACACAAAAAACAACGAGCAAGTCCCTATCATGGTTCGGGAAAGAACACAAGTCAATAATGTATCGTGACATCCTACCCGAGATTAGGGAATCTACTTACACTACTCGACAAAAGCAAGATCTAGTGGGGACCAAGAAGGTGGCGTGAGAGAGAAAGAGAGAGAGGATGGCGTGAGCAAAGGTGGTCGGTTGTTAGGATAGGCGTGTGAGAGAGAGAGAGAGAGAGAGTGGCGTGAGAGTTGGTGATGGTGTGTCGAAAAAGGGAGACTAAGTGGGGACAAGGCTTATTTATAGGGTGGTCCACTAATGCCCTTTATGAAAAAAGAACAAAAAGTTAAGCTAATGATGAAGACGGTCTTGAAAGTTTTTAGCTATCATTAATCTTCCTCTTCATGCCTTTAACTTGGGCCACTTATTTTCTAACTTGGCCTCTAAGTCTCTCATTAGAGTCATCATATCCTAAATTTAGGGCATGTGACTCATCTTCTTCATTAATGATCAAGAAGACACCTAAGCCTCTAATAATGACCCTCCGATAACTTCATAGACTTGGTCTTCTATTTTTCTTCATTTTGGGCGTGACTCTCTTGTTGGGCGTGAACTATGGCCTTGGTCTTCAAGACTCAATTATTGGTGGCTTCTACAAGACACTTCATTATTGGCCCTATCTCTATTATTGGTGTCTTCTTCAAGAACCTTCAATTATTGGCAACTTACAAAGAAAGTTGTTAATTCCTTTGGGCGTGAACCTCTCCTTAGGCTCCACAATTATTGGTCTTGCAAGATAAGCTTCATTATTGGTTTATGGCTCTATTATTGGAGATTGGTCTTCATTATTGGTTCTTGTAGAACAAGTTCCATTATTGGTGACAAGTTCAATTATTGGCGACTTAGTCAAGTCAACATGTCTTATTGTTCCAAGAAGCTTATAGGCGTGAACCATGTGTCCTATTTCAAGAACACTCAATTATTCGGGGTCCTTGCTTAATTCTAATGACACATCTTCCTTTGAACACCCAATTTTCACTAAAACTTGACTCAATAAAGAACTAAGGTAATTTGGAGTTTTCAAGTGCCATAAACGATCGACCATCCCATTTTGAATTGAGGTTCGGTGTAAAATATGTCCGAGTATGTTTGGACACTACCGAGCCAAAGACCAGGCTGAACGGCGCAAGGCCGAACCAGCCGGATTGTCCTGGTACATGGCATGTTCGGTTAGGCCTGACCGGGCGTTGGGCCTGGCACATGGCTTGGCCGCATGGGCACAGGGTCAGGCACACTGCCGGGCCATACAGATGGCGTACCGAGCGCACTGCCGGGCTGCACGAGCGAGGAGCCAAGCATACGAACAGGATACACTAACGAGGGACGGTTCATGAGCTGTACAGATGCATTTACTCACGGATAGGCACAATGCATGGCCTGTGGCCAAGTCTGATCAGTACGGAACTAGGTATGGGCTGGAATCGATGGGCACAAGGCCTGGCACATAGGTCAATCATACAGCCGGGCATGGGGCTGGCCTGTGGCGTGACTGATGGCTCACGACTGGTCCATGACTGGGCACAATGCCTGGCTTGCACGGCCGGCACAAAACCTGGTCCGTGACCAAGCCACTAGGCTCTTGGCTTGACACACGGCTCGTCCATGGCCTACCTGACTCAATGCAGTGATCCATGGTCGATTCGCGATCAATCGATATTCGAGCATCAATGATCCATGATCAACCCTTGGTTGTCATGTAATCGCGTGGAATCGAATACCACAGAATCGATCCATGGTCGCCCGCGACCGGTGCATGTTTGACGAAATCACACGCGACCGACACATGCCCGCACGACATCGATCCATGGTTGTCTGGGATCGTTCTAGTGTCGACCCTTATGGTCGAATGGTCGATCTATGGTCGAATCACTCTAATCAACTTGCGTGACTGGGAAGTCATTTCATTATCGATCCCTTAACCGATCCATGGATGATCCTTCGACCAAACCATGATCGATCCTTTAAATACCTGTTCCGACCACACCAGCCGATCCATGACTGATCCCCGGATCGATCTACTCGCCAATTCCATTTCCTTTGGTCGATTTGGTCCAAATTGGGAGTGTCACACCACCGGCGATGGGGCGACGGCCACACGCCGACTAGCCCTCCCCCTAATTTTTTATATAATTTTTTATGAGTTTGTTTTTTGTGGAAAAAAACTCAAAAGGAAAGAAAAAAAAAAGAAAAAAAATTAAAAGACTAAAATGCCCTTGACTTCAGTAACTTTTTTTGAGATTGAGATAGCCACTTCAAACCCTTATTTGAGACAATATTCACTTCAGATCCTTATTTGACAAAATGAGGGTACTTCAGGTATTTATTTAACACAAGATTCACTTTAGGCCTTTATTTGAGAAAATGAGAGCACTTCAGGTCTTTATTTGAAATTTTCCTGATAGATTATGTATTCATGAAACAAATTTTAATTGACATTTCAACACCCTGGAAACTACAAACTAAAATTCACGTATGAAAAAAGAAAAGTTGCTAAGTAGTAATTAATTTAGTTTTATGTACTTTTTACATTTTATTTTTCAGATATCCCGTTATATCTATATAACTAGAGCAAATCGTTATTCAAAAATAAATTCTATCGTTCATGCTTTTTTATGGCGATCCGGGTCTTCTTTAATTACAATATTCTTAGTCTATCATAAAAAAAAATATTTCTTTTCCTTAAATTAAACGATCTTAAAAATACATAAAGAATACCCAATTACCGCTATTAATCCTGTTCAGTAGAATTGTGTGTACTTATCACATTTTTATTTTTTCGGATGTCCCGTTATATCTAATTAACAAGAGCGAATCGTTATTTAGAATTAAAATTCTACCGTTCAGGCTTTTTACGTTGATCAGGGTCTCCTTTAGTTATAATATTCTTAGTCTATAATTAAAAAAATTATATATTTTCCTTAAATTAAACTAATCTAAAAAATATATGTATAGAGAATACCTAATCGCTGATATTATTAATCTTGCTTAGTAGAAGAACAGTGCAGGACGAGTCAACGATACAAAATTCACGCCGGCTTGGGATTTGGTGCGGGCGTCGGAACCAGGCTTGGGAAGCTCGCTTTGCCTCTCCGAAACCTCAGGTACGGTCTCAGGCTTGGAACAATCCCTCCCTCTCTCTCCCTCTCTCTCTCGCTCAAATAGCAGAAGCAACACGAGCAGCCACGAAGCTCGGCATTCACCAGCAAAAGTCAAAACCTAATCGGACGAGAAATCGAATCTCTTTGACGTCGATGATGGCGACTCTTGAGCTGATCCCGCCGCCGCCTCTCTTCTTCTTCTTGTTCGCAGTCGCCGGAGCTCGGGCCGCCACCGCCGGCGGCGGAGGGGAGGGCTTGGGGCTTTGTCCGGCGGGAGTGGAGTGGCGGGGATGGGGAGTAGGGTTCCGGTGGAGCACTACGATCTGAGGGCGGCCGGTTCCTTCGTCGGCGCTTCTTCGCTCCACGACCTCAACACCGTCGACGACATCGGCGGCGTCAGCCGGGACGCGGTGACCGAGGACAGCTTGGACAACGACGACGATTCCGCTGCCGTCGTGAGCTACTACTAATCGTCTGCGTTGTCGATACTTGTGTTCTGACTGATTTTGGAGGCGAGTGTGAAGATTCCTTTTATTCATTGTGCTTGCAGGAATGTATACATGATTCGTACCGGGCTTCTCTGCCAATTCATGGTGTTGGAGCTGAAGAAGATCGCTCGAGCCTCGAGGAAGTCGGTCCGTCGAGGAGTTCCTACGACGTCTTGACCATCGATGGTGATTTGTTTGTTTATACTGTGTTGCGATCGGTTTTAAGTTGCAGTTAGGGAGGATTTAGATGTTGCTTTTCTATTATCATCAGAGTCTGGTGGAGTGATTTTTGGCCTGAGCTGATCGATGGTTGAATGTTGAACTAGATGTTTCACCTATTGAATCCTCGAGGGCGAGATTTCTGCAAATTGTTGTGGATCATTTCATTACTGATCATGTGGTCCAAGTATCTGATCCTGAGCCTGATTTCTCTCCTCAATCTGGGCAAGGCCAGCTGAACAAAAGGAAGTCAAGAGAAGTCCAATTTGAGGGTGATGCGAGATTTGCATTGCCTCTAATGTACGTGGCGAATATGTACGAGACTTTAGTTAGCGATGTAAATGTAAGGCTCACTTCGTTGAATGGTATCCGTGAGAAGACTATTGGAGTAGCTCTTGAAGCGGCTGGTGGTTTATACAGGAGGCTGGCTAAAAAATTTCCTAAAAAAGGTATCATCTTTTTTATCCTATGATAATAGTTTGATTTCATCTGCAGAGGATTATTTAACAGCTGTTCCTTGGAAAGATTTGGCTAAAGTCTGTATCTGTGACTAATTGTGAAGTAAGATAGTTTTTCAGGTTTTGTTGTACAATGGTAGGATGGCATGCTATTCACTTACCAGTCATTAGTAGGGGTGTCAACCTGAGTCAGGGCTACACAGTGCCCAGCTTGAGCCCAACTTGAGGTCAATCTAGTATTGTGTTTCTTGTTCGAGCCCAACTTGACAAGGAAGTTGAATGCTTGAGCTTGACTCAGTCCAACTCGACTTTTACGAATAAAATTCAAGTTTTGTAAGATCAACCATGGGAAATTACCTACAGTTAAATTTGCACTAATTAGAATATGTATAAATCATTTTTTTAAGATGTGAGATAACCTATAATGATGCGCCCGTGGCCCTAAGAATCTTGATTCCACAGAAAATTTTGATTTTGAAAGGAGAAAAGCTTTCTAATGAGATAAAGGACCTAGCCCTAATCATTATTAGGCACCGATGGACAATAAAGGGACAAGAAAGTGAAGGTCTATGGGTTTCGTTTCAATGAATAGAAGGCTCGGTGGTTCTCTTATTGTAATTAGCACATGAACTAATCTTCTTTCATCTTCAACAATCTGTCAAACTGGGTAGAGGCTGGTCACATATGTGTGTGCTTGAGAGAGAGAGGGAGGGAGGGAGGGAGGGACGGAGGGAGAGGGAGGGAGGGACGGAGGGAGAGAGAGAGATCATAGCTAGGGGGATGCCCTTGATAAGTAAGGGAGTTGCAGGACGAGATGAAAGAGAGAAGAGAGAGGAAGGGAGGGAGAGGCAGAGGGAGATCATAGCTAGGGGGATGCTGTTGATAAGTAAAGCGAGTTGCAGGACGAGATGAAAGAGAGAAGAGGGACATTAGGGTTATTTTGGAAAAGAGTGCGATTAATAAAAGGGGTAAGCTGGTCATGCCAGTTCAGGGAGTTCCTGATTATTCATTTGAACATGACATGTGAAAACTATATTAGAAAATTTAATTACGGTTGTGTGCTGATTGAGTCAAGTATCCAAACTCGATAAGCCGCTTGAGTTCCTCGAACTCCATTTGAGCTAAAAAGACAGAGTCAACTTCAGTATGCATGAGTAGCTCAAATATGACTTGACTTTCCCTACTTATTATAGTGCTGTGAAATAAGATGTTTAATTGCTGATAATCACCTATGTTTGTGTGTTGGCACCTCGCCTATGTACAAAAACCATATTATTTGTACATTCGAGTCTTAGTTGTTATTGCTTTCATGATGGACAGGTCCTTGCACATTTAGGAGAAGAGAGTTGGCTACTTCCGTTGAAACAAGAACAAGATTTCCTGAATTAGTGATACAGGAAGAGAAGCGAGTTCGCTTTGTAGTAGTTAATGGTTTGGACATTGTCGAGAAACCAGATAGTATGTCAATTGATGATGCTGAATGGTAAGGGCATCCTTATTGACCTTACTTGTATAATTAAAGAATTTTATATTCCATTATAGTCTTCTATTTCTATATAGATGTTTCAATGCACTGAGCTAGCTTTGCTTTGTTTATGGCCTTCTTCTTGTCCTCTTTCAGCACCATTCCAAGTTTTCTGCCTCTCTTAGGTTATGTAAGGGAACTAGTCGATAAATCGCATGATATGTGGGAATCAAAACTTTGTATTTCTATAGAGAATAATTGATTATTAGTATATAACTGATTATACACAAAGGTTTCACTACAAATTAGAATAATAGAAACTTCACATAGAGTTGTATCACATATGCATACTTCTGTGATACTTTTCATAATCAAATATATTAATTAAGCATAAAAAATTGATTAGTTATGATGTTTTTTTTTTTGATAACCGATTAGTTATGATGTTTATGCTCAAAGAATAGCAAATTTTTGTTAAAATGTTCATCTGAATTTCAGTGCGGTAAAACAATTTTCTTTTTTAACAATATGAAACTTATGAACTTGAAGTGTTGGACCTTCAGTCTTAGCCTTTTCAAGGCATGCCTTTGCATTAAGAAGAAATTCATTGGTTACTGTTCTTGTATTGTAACCGGAGATGACCCAATCTAGTATGAGTCACGGCCTTAATAAAATATGCTCTTACAATTAATGATAGTGAGATTTGAGCAATAAATCAAAATATTGAATATGTCAACGGGATATTCATGCGGTATTAGAAACGAACAGAATTGTGCCAAATAAAAGATTTATCAAATTTTCATATGCTTATATGGCGTAAATAGAAAATTCTTCTCTATGCTTATGCTTTCTATTATATGTAGGTAGATGGCATTTTGAACATTGATTTTTGCTTATTCATTCTACCATCTAGACTCTTCCTTATGCGAAGCATAATATTTTAATAGCATGATAACTTCTTGAGCCACTTTCATGCACTACCAGTCATGAATTTCCTAATATATTAGCAGCTTTTCCTTTAATATCCAGAAATCTTGCTATTTTTGTGATGAACTCACCTTCTTCTTTTTGTGTTCCAGCACCTTCTTTACAGTCTATTTATATATTGCCCAGTTACTTGGATTGTGCTACTTATGTTCTTCCCCCTTATTTGGCCTTTTTTTTCAGGTTTAAACGATTGACTGGTCGAAATGAGGTTGCTATTTCTCCTCGTGACTATAAGTTCTATTCACCAAGACACAAGTATAGGCGCATTGCGTCCAGTTCCGTGTCTAATATCACTACTCTGCCTGTAAGCCTTATGACTCATGAAAAGCTCTTCCAGGGAACATCCATTCTACAGTTTGATTTGCTCTGCATTCCAGGCGATGATAAGGACCTAATGACATGCCCAGCCTCAAAAAATATAAGATTAATGACTGGACTTATTTGATAGCATTACATTGACATCATGTTTGCTTTTGTCTTTCCTACATTTCCTCGTCATTTCTGTGCGTCTGGGCTTGTATATTTGTCTGGCTGCAGTTGCACATATATTATGTGCATGTTTTTTTTTTGCTAATTTTCGTTGTTCGATTGTTTTGAAGATTGAGCTACTTTAATTGCTTATCTTCTATTTCAGCCATATCATGGAAGAGATTCTTCAGCCATGTCCCCTGCCGAAGAAGGGTATCGGTCCATCAGTGAAGTAAGGGTTTCTATCTTTCTCTGCATGTTTGATCGACATTGATTTCAATCATTGTGATTCACTACGTAGCATGCTTATCTTCTTCCCAGCCCTATCTTCTCTTGCCAACATCTGGTTTAATGCTGGACTATTGAGAATACTGAAGTTGCTTCTCAAGGTGCTTGTGTCAAAGCATAGTATCTGGAAGTTATTACCTATTGATCCTGTCTAAGTGCTGAGACTAGAGAGGATCTAGGTTAGACATATCTACTGTCAGTTGATGTGTGTGTGTGTGTGTTGTTGGGATTGTTTCCCTAAAGAAAATCGTGATAGTTTTTCTTTCGAAGAAATAATTCTGATTTGAAAGCTGGTAGAGTAAGGATGCGAGTGGTATTCTTATCAAGGAGATGCTTGTTACAAATGTTCTAAGAACTTATGCAGTTAAATTGTGTGCAAATGTCTGAATTTGCTGCTTTTTCTTTTGTCTATTGCTGCCGTACTAGTAAATGTTGCCCTCTAGCAGCTGAGTGTGATGTAGAAGCTCATGCTGTCCTGATTATAAATTGTTTTCCGTATTTGGGTAGTTGGTTGATTATATCCTTCTCTGCAGCCACAGAGTCAGCAGTCGCCTTCGAAGCATGATATGCAGCCAATGTCACATCAGCCCCAGTTTCACCCTATTCACCAGAGCCATCATCAACCAATTCACCAGAGTCAACATGCATCTCATTTTCCTTCCACCCATCATTGTGGTTCATCTTCTAATATGCCTGATTTAGCCCATTCTCATCATTCGTCACCTATATCACAACACATGGCTTGCTTACAACCCCTCAGTGGAGGCCATGTAGGAGGGCGCTTGCACATGATGGTGAGAATCAGGATTTTAATTTTGTATTGTTTTGATAAGGTTCCAAGGTTTTTGCTGTCAGTTTACTCATCCGCTATAAGTCTAAGACTAAGGGATTACAGAGAATTATATCAGAGCACACAATTCATCCAAAAAAAAAGGACAGAGTATGCACCATTGCATCTTGTAAAGATATATATGTTTGTAATTTACTGTTACTACTACTCTGTTCCTTCATTGAAATTTTTTTTGGGGGCAAATCTGGTTTACTACTACTTATGTCTTATATGGTTTTTTTTTTCTTTCGGCTTTCCCCCTAACAAACTTGGTGGGCTACTCTTTATATGTTCATGATTTCAACTGTTTGTTTAATATGTTTTACAAGCAGGCACCTGCCCCTGCAAAATTCTGTGATGAATGTGGGGCCGCATATTTGAGAGAAACCTCAAAATTTTGCTCGGAGTGCGGTGCTAAGAGATTGGGAACATAACACCAACATCATGTCCTCCCTGGCCCTGTAATATTGGTGATTTCTTTTAGCTCTTTTCTGTTCTTGTTGACATTTTTCTGTTTGTTGTACATATTAAATCCATTGAACTCTTTGGCCAAAAGAATTTGACTCCTCACATACTTTTGGAATTGTGTTTAGGATATTCAAATTAGACCAGTTCTGAGCACAAATCATATATTTGTTTGCTGTTCTCATCGACATTTTATTTGTTACCTAGGAATTGGAGAAACTTTGTCCTCTCTCGTGTATCCACAGACAAAATATGCGGCGGGAGAATTGGACGGGTGATCTGGCTTTGGCCATGCTTGAAGGCTGTAAATGCAGCAGATATGTACACGTTTGCAATGTTTCGGAGAGGGCAGAAAATGGCTTTTGTTGTATGTTGGTCTTGTGGGGGTTGTATTTATCAAACAGGGAAAAGGCATAGATACCGCGAAGTTCGTCCTTACGAGCTTCTTGCAAGATGTACTGGTTGTAAAAAAATAGATTGTAGGACAATTAGCGATCGTTGTCCGTTCTCCGAGTAAGAAGAGTAGCTCATAAATTCGAGTTATAAATGGGAAATGTAGGTGATTGAGTATGTGTAGGAATGCAGATGGTCTTGAGTTTGATGGCAGTATGCGTTATGATGCTCAACCAAACTGCCGTGCCAATGCGAAACCTGAGAAAACTGGACATGCATAGCAAACCTTAGTCACCAACGCCTTCTTTCACTCGCTTTTCGGCCACGCCATAAGATGACTGGTGAACAGGATGACCGGTGTAAGGGTAAGAAGTAGGAGCATTGAAAACATTAAGTCAAAACTTAACATTGCGTTCGAAAAAATGTGGAAATTTGTTTTCCCAACATATGCTTTTAATGCTGTTGTCGGAGCGATGAGATAGAGACAGGTTTTTCTCTCTTTCATCTCATAGTCATGACGCCATCGTGGTAGTTGCTGTCCTTAGGCAAAAACGACGATCATTCAGCAGTGGTTGTGCAGCTTCGAGATGTTATATGCTTGTGTCCGCCGTCGTAACTACTATTCTCCAAACAAAAGAATAACACAATGACCAATCTACCCAATCGAATCGCAACTCATCCGATAAGCTGATTCAACAACAGTGAAAGTCCGTATGAAGAACCTCGCATTCAATTTCGATCGACTTTGTAAAAGTCGCGAAGACCAATCATCAAACCTGAAGAGCGCTCGCCTCGCACATTCCCTAGTCAAAATCCCGTCCGAGGGACATAGATCAATCACTCCCGAGGCTCAACTGGGTTCGCGACACATGGCAATCTTAGGGGGTGTTTGGTTCAGTTTTGGGCCGAAAGCCCCTTGGAAAAATGCTAAACCGTTTGGCAAGCATTTTCCAATGGGCTTTCGGCCGAAAGTCAGCATTGGGAATGCTCAAAGCCCAAAGCTAGTCCGGACCAGCTTTGGGCTTTTAGCATTTGGCAAATGCTGAAATCAACTTTTTTGCCTCAAAACTATCCTTACTTATTCTGGCTTATTCCGATTTTGCCCCTCTTATTACTATTCATCTTTTGCGTGAGGACGGCCGACACTGGATCGGGCCGGCGAGGTCGCACGACCCAGGCGATGGCCGCCTGAGGTCGCGCGACTGCCTAGGTGCCACCAACCTGGGTCGCGTGACTCCAGGCGGGTTGCACGACCCTCGCCGAGGGTCGTCAGGCCTCGGGCGATGGTTGCCGTCGGCAGATTTGGCTCGCGGTGCCAGATCTAGCTAGCCAGTGACCGTTAGGGGTGAGCGGTTCCCGGTCCGGTCCGGTTCCAAGGTGGAACCGGGAACCGGACCGAGAAAACCGGTTCCCAATTTTGGGAACCGCGGACCGGACCGGTTGATTCTAGGACCGGGAACCGGACCGGACCGACGGTCCGGTCCGGTTCCGGTCCGGTCCAATGGAACCGGTTACTTAGAGTTTAGGATTTTTTTTTTGTCAAACACTTAAGGTTTGGTTCACATTTTACTAATTTTATTTTATGTCAATGAAGTTCACTTAGGGTTTAATTCACATTTTACTATTTTTTATCAATGAATTTATGATAATGAAGTTCACCTAGAGTTTAGTTCACATTTTATTAATTTTTTTAAAGAAAAAAATTACAAAAATATATATTAAATAGTCGGTCCGGTCCGGTCCGGTTCCCCCTTGGAACCGGGAACCGGACCGCCCGGAAACCAGTTCCGCTTTTAGGAACCGGGAACCGGACCGATAGTCCCGAGAACCGGACCAAACTCGTCGGTCCGGTCCGGTCCGGTCCGGTCCCGGTTTGGGCGGTCCAAGTTGCTCACCCCTAGTGACCGTAAGCCTTCGCTAGCTCCGATGAAGGGTAGGGTAAGTATTTTTTTAATAAAAAAGAAAATTCCCAAAGCCCTTTGCGAAAAAAATTTATCAAATACTACTTAGGCCAAAATAGCTTCACAAAGGATTTTTTACCGAATGCCATTTGCATTTCCTCAAGAGATTTTAACCTGAAGGCATTTGCATTTTTCCAAGTCTCATTTGGAAAGTTGAATCAAACGGGCCCTTAATCCCCACAGTCATCCACTTTGACTGTTTGACATCGATTAGAGCCGCCCCTAAAGGGACCACGAGTGTTTTTTGAGTGGACGGGATGGGACTCCAAATTAGCCCCTGGAAAATCCGACACCAAGCAAAATTAGGTCAACACTCATTATTTTAATCTTTTCCTATACATTGATTGCTGGTCATCTTTAAACAAGCAATCGCCACCATAATCCATGATTAATTAACACGAGCACCAACTTTAGCATCCTTTTCAGGACGAACTTTTTAGACTTTTAATTTACTAATTCCTTTCGAGGGTGGCGTGCGGATCGCTTGTCTCATCTAAATTTCATTTCATTTATGTAAATTTTTCTTGGTTCTTTTTGGCCCGGGAAAAGTTGATAGACTCGTGCCTCACTTCGACACGCTTCCGGTAGGCCTCACCCCATTCACGCTGCTTTATCGATTTATATGATTTATAATCAAAAAGGAAAAGGCGTGTACATTAGACAGGACAATGGCTGCCACTACGATAATGGACGTCTGATCTTCAATTGGGTTTTTAGGCACTGAAATGTTTCTTATTTTTGTCACCTAACTTTGATAGGTCCTTGTACATTTATTTTGTCTCGATAGGTCCTCGCCAAAATTCGTTAGGTGTCACGATTTCATTGGGGGAGAAATTGAATCGTTCCTCTCTCGGTGGAAGCGTACGGCTACGTAAATCTCACTTTTGTACATTAATTAATGTGATGCCATCGGGATTAGCCTAATCAGCGGTCCCCAATTTTCAGCAATCCGTGGACCTTATGGCTTGTTGAGCAAATTATAAATAGAGGAAAAGGAAAGGGCAGCTTCTTTTGTAAAGCATGTGTCTTTCTTGCCTTGGTGGCTGATTCACCGGTGTTTATTAATTTTGGTAAAGTAGGTCGACGGAAGTTTCGTGTCTTGCATCAAGAAAGCGACCTTACCTTAGGGCTTGCATAGCCACGGCGATTGCTTCGTTAGTAAGGACATAACTTTCTCGTTTTTAACCTGAATTCGAATCATCATGCTTTAAACATTAGTTTAGGGTTATTATCAGGAGCACGAACACGTGTACTTTTGTAGTTACATGGAACGAGGAAACAGTCAAGTCGTTAAAAATAAGAAAAGTATTACTGAAGTCCTAAACTTATTGCATTGATGCTAACTCAATAAAAAACCTTTCAATTGGATCAATTTAGTCCTAATCATTTTCACATTTTGCGAATTGAGTTTATTTGGAAAATCACCGATGTGGATGCTAGCAGTCCTACATGCCATAGCCGACACCAGGATTGACGCGGGCATTTTTTTTAATGATTTTTATTTCTTTTTCTTTCCCTTCTCTTTTTGCCAATGACCGGTCGCCGGCCACCGGCCACAGGTCATGGCCGGCGAGGGTGACAGGCGAGGGTTAGCCTCAATGGGCCTCAATTGGGTGAGGGTGAGCGTCAACAAAGGCTCCCCTCGCTAGATTTGGCGAGGGCGAGGCCAACCCTCACCAAGCTAGGGCAGCCTCGCGGGGCATTGCCAGGGCGAGAGTGAGCGCTAGCGAGGGCCACCCTCGCCCCAGCCAAAAAAAGAAAGGAAAAAAATAAAAAATTATTAAAAAATTTCACGTTAGCGTTAGTCGTGCCATATAGAATGGCTAGTATCCACATTAGTAATTTTCGGTCTAAACTGGTCGGATGGACTCAACTGGCAAAATGTAAAATTATTTAGAACTAAATTGGTCCAATTAAAAGGTTTAACATTGAATTGACACCAATTTAATAGGTTTTTTTGGTATTTTCCCGCTCAAAGAGTCTAAGAGGGTCGGGCCTCTTGTTAAAAAAATTAGACAAAAGAAGAAAAAAAAATTGTAGGGAGAATTATCAGGGAGAATTATGATTGGCGTGAACCAAGGTGGTGGCAAGATCATCAGCTCAAAGGGGGTGCCACAAAGAATTAGATATATAGGGCTGGAAAAAGTATCATAATATGAAAAAGCAAGAAGATATGTTTGAGCATCTATTCTATAAACTTCTAACTCAATTAGTTATCGAAGGGATACAAATTATTGATAAATCGGCAAAAGTACACTACAAGTGCCATAACTTGTGTACGGCGATCACTTTGGTGCCATAACTTTTTTTCGGATCACTTTGGTGCCAAGTCGGAGGAAAATCGATCACTTTAGTGACTCCGGCCAAAAAGCTGACATGGCATTTATATTAAAAAAAATGGTCTGACTTGTACACGGTGGAAATTACGTGGCTTTTTTTCGAATTTTTTTAATTTTTAGAAAAATAATAATAATTAAACAAAAAAAAAAACAAAAAAGGTGTTGCAGCAGCGGCGAGGGAGCCCTCGCCGCTGCTGCCGCCAAGCCACCATCGCCGGGAAGGGCCGGCGGTGGTGGGCGCAGTGGTCAGCGGGGTCGCCGCCCCTTGGCGGGACCGGCGACCTCGCCGCCCCTTGGCCGGGACCGGCGACCCTCGCCTCGCCCGGCGAGGGGAGACCTCGCCGTTGCCTGGGTCGCAACGGCGAGGCGCAGCCTCGCCTCGCCGGATCGGGCCCTCGCCGGCGAGGCGAGGGTCGCCGGGGGTTGTCGGGCCCCGGCCAGGGGCCGGCGACCCTCGCCGACCACTGCGCCCACCACCGCCGGCCCTTCCCGGCGGTGGTGGCTTGGCGGCAGCAGCGGCGAGGGCTCCCTCGCCGCTGCTGCAGGGCTTTTTTTTTTTTTTTTTTTTTTTTTTTAAAAAAAAAATTAATTAATTAATTAATTAATTAATTAATTATAATATTTTAAAAAAAATACACGTCAGCGAGCTAAACGGCGTCGTTTTTGGTTTTTAATGCTGACTGGACCTCTCCGGCGAGACGTGGACCTCTCCGGCGAGATGTGTCAGCGCCATATCGGATTTCCGGCGAGTCACGTTAGCATTGGCACTAAAGTGATCGATTTTCAAAAAAGTTGGCACCAAAGTGATCCGAAAAAAAGTTATGGCACCAAAGTGATCGCCGTACACAAGTTATGGCACTTGTGGTGTACTTTTGCCTTGATAAATCATACGAAGAGCTTGAACTTAGGCATCAATTTTGGATAGGAAAAATTGTCCAATTAATCCTAAACCTAATATACGGATGTAAATTCAATATTTGTCCATTTAGTCCTAAACATTTGCTCAAATTTCAATATAATCTATTTTCACCAAAATTCGCCTCAAATCGTCAACGTGGCAGTGTGCCATGTAGGACGGACGACAATGAATAGATAGCCATATTGGCAATTTTTTATGACAATTTTTTTTGTGCTCTATTTCTGATTATAATTGATTGGAAGAACTATGTTAGAATTTTGGGCAAAGATTTAGGACTAAATGGGTAAAATTGAAAAGTTTAGAACTAAATTGATATGTTTTACAACTGATTGGGTAATTTTCCCATTTTGGATAGGACTAATCTCTCTCTATTTTCTTTCTACCCATGTTATTTGCATCGCCTTTTCTCTTTCCTAAGACATGATTCGAAAGTTTTGAAACATTAGAAAAGAGACCTTCTATTCTTTTCGGAAAGGTTTTGTTGCAGTAGGGCTACAACGTTAATGCTTTTTGTTAGGATATGTGACTGTCATTCACATTAGTTTTGATCATCTAAAAGTAACCAATCTATTCACCAATTTAAACAACCTAGAATAATCTCAATCCTTTTGTTTTCTCTCTCGTCTTCCGTCTCCTTGATCTCTTCACACACATGCAAACCCTAATCTGCTCATATCTCTCTCTCCCTCCCTTCCGCCCTCTCCGTTTGTCATGGTCGGGATTGACAAAGGGTTGAGCTCCACACCATGGCAAAGATGGACTCGGATCTGTCGCATTGAGCTCGCCAGATCCGGCATCGAGCTCTCATTGACACTGGCCAGAGAGAGAGAGAGGTGGAGATGTAGGTAGAGACAAGCGCCGCTGGTGGTGGCTCTCGGCCATGAGGCGGGGGCTGGTCTGGGGGTGATAGGGGGCTACGACACGGCGACCATGGGTGTAATGTGAAAGCGGTAAACTATCCATTCCAAAGGAACAAAGCATTGCATATTTTCCATGAAGAAGGATGCTCAACTTATTAGATCTTTTTACCGAAATTTAAATGCTAAGTGATTGGCAGGATCATATTCGATGCTAAATAAGTCAACCGCTTTATGTAGGATCTTATTTGTTTACGCTTTCGATTACCATTGAGTATAATTAGTTTAGTAGACGATCTTAGTTTCTCGAGGACCGATCATCCGTGAAAGATGGAACAAGAGGAATGATCTCTCTCTCTATATATAGAACAAATCAGAAATTATGGTTTGGCCGAAATTATTACTCAAGATCCACAGTGCATCCCTCTTTCTGTCACAAATTATTAAAAATATTCCGATATATAAATTCATCCTCTTTTAACTAGACTATTCATGACCTAAGAAAAAAAATTATTAAATCACTTTCACATAGTTATTAAATGATGACTAAATTGCCGACACGTCATTTCCATCCCTCTTTTAACTCATTTTACACTTAGTGTGATTCACTCTATCATAACTCCAACGATATAACGTTCATAATCATTAAATAGACTAAAATTTTAATTATAATATATCATTATGCACTCTGTTTTTAAATTAACGACTCTGTTCTCATATCTAATGCAACGGAACTTCGCCGAACTCTGCCATTATATAACTACAACTTTCATTACCATTCGGTACGAAGGAGCTAAAGTCAAGCCTGATAAAGGGTAATTCCTCAAATTATCAGTCAATTTTTTTTATTACTTCATCACCGACGAGCGAATAGTACCCCATGTATTATGTGATAGAGACGTCCTGATTAAGGGTCTTCTATACACACAAACCGAAAGGTGACTGTGCCTTGTAGCCAATGGCATTGAAAGTAGGAGGAAAAAGATGGAGTGGAAAGTTGATGTGAACCGATCCATACGCGATAGCACCTTAATAAAAGAAATACCCACAAAAAGAAACCTGTCCTTTTCTTCCTCTTTAATCTTTTTATTGTCAATCAATTTGTTAGAGAAAAAGGTCCGGATAATTACAAGAAAAGGAGGCCAAGTAGCTCTAGCTTTCAACCAAAAGCTACCCAATATATAAATTCAGATCAGGAGGCTAAGGAGATGAGCTCTAGGAACTTGTGGAGTGATCTTGATCCATATTAGACTTCTGATGGGAATGTCAGGGCAATTGTCTCCTGAATTCTATGTGGTGAACCATGTTTAGATTCCACGTGCCATCTGTAAGTATAAACGTCATTTTTAAAGGAAAAATTATCAAAAAAATCTTAAATTTATTGTAATTATGTCAATTTAATCTTAAACCTTTTTCTAGTACCAATTTAGTCCTAAAATTTTTACATTTGTGTCAATTTTGGCCAGCCAATGCTAACGTAGACGCTGACAAATTTTAAATATTTTTTCAAAATTTTTATTAATTTTTATTATTTTTCTTTCCTTTTTCTTTTTCCTTTTCTTCCTTCTTTTCTTTTTTTCCCCACAGTAGTCCGCGATCTAGGCGCGAGGTGGCCTCGCCTTGATCTGGGTGAGGCCAACCTCGCCAGGGCCTCGTCGGCCTTGGCCGCAGCTAGCGAGGCCATGGTTGCCTTCGCCTGTGTCGCCAGGGCCTCACCGGCCGCAGGCAATCATGGCCAACGACCTCGCTGGCCACTGTGGGAAGAAAAAAGAAAAGAAGGAAGAAAAGAAATAAATAAATAAATAAATAATTTGAAAAAAATAAAAATATATTAAAAAATAGCCATGTTAGCATTGGTTGGACGGCTAGTGTGGGCTGGCCAAAATTGACAGGATAGACTGAATTGGCACAAATGCAAAATGTGTATGACTGAATTGGTACAAATACTGATTTAGAACTGAATTGGTACAATTACAATAAATTTAAGCCTTTTTGGTAATTTTTCTCGTTTCTAGCATAAGTGAGGTCAAAATTTAGATGCATGTATTGTGTGATACTGGAATGTACTGTGTGATACAGGAGAACTTGCGGAAAGATTCTTCCGCGTGCAGTTTACAAAGTATATTTATGGGTGACACGATGAGTAGATTGATTGAAGCACAATACATAAATATTAAAGTACACTTTTAGGGCGGATTTAGGCAGGGACAGATCCACACTCACTTTTTAGGTGGGCCCCAAACTTCACAGTCAATGATATATTTTTACAAATCCAAATGGCAAACTTAAAGAGTTAATTATGTTATTTTTTCAATTAATCTAAGTAAATACCGTGGGGCCTTTTGTGTTTAGAAAGATGGGTTATATGTGCAATGACAAATAAAATTGGTTAGTGAATCAATTATTTCCTGATAGCTACGGTTGACTATAATGGTTCCCAGCAAAAAATTAAAGGAAAATGGAAATGAGCAATAGTAAACTTGTCTTGTAGGCCTTTTGGAACTCTTGTGGGGGCAAAAGTGAGATAATTCTTCTTACCCCAAAAAAAAAACAAGTGAGATAATTCAAAAGCCTAAGATATATTAGTAGGTCTTCAAAAAGTATGGGGGCAATTGCCCTCGCATCATATAATAGTATGTGGGATGGAAAGGAGTTTAAATTTAGAATTACATTGCTTGCAGAATTAGATTCCTTAGAATATGCTGAAGCGGGATTTTCTAATAATACCTTGTTTTGAGTTTCCCACTTTTCAAAATATCACCACAAAGCAATGCGAAAACCAAGTCCACCTTCTCTTGTTACATCTCGCCACCACCATGCGGCGCCGGCGCCGTCTTTGCCGCCGCCACCGTCATTTCCACCTCGGCTGGCTGCTGTCTTTCCTCTTTGCACAACAAGTCACCTCAGAATTTTTAGCCATTTAAGACATTGCAAGAAGTAAGATTTCACGGGATGTGATTACTTGCAGTGAGAAAGTATTCATGGATTGAACCTATGTATCATTTTTGGATATTGTGATATAATTACTAGCGATACGAAAACAGATCAAATAATCTCTTTCTTTATTCAATAAATTGTGTTTTTAGTTTGCTTAGTCCAATCAAAATTTCGACAATAAAATTAGGTAGGTTGTTTGTAGGAATAAGAATACTAAGGGTGCGCATGAATACCATTCTGTGCCCGGGCGCTATTTCTGAACATAAATGATTTTTTTTGATTCTGTGCCCGGAAACAATTTCTGAGTATTTGAAGGCGTTTGATAAATGTCCAAAATTTCTATTCCTAGAGTAGAAAAGAACAGAAATGCGTTTGGTAACTACACAAAATTTCTGTTCCCAAATAATATTTTAATAATATTTTGAATTGTTTAAATTTTTTTTTTCTTTTTACTTTCTTCTTTGGCCATGGCCGGTCGCCGGCGACCGGCGACCGGCCACAGACCCAGAGGCCGGCGAGGGCGTCACGGACCGCGCCGGCCGCCGGCGGAGGCGAGGGCGAGGGCTGGACCCTCGCCGCTGGGCGAGGCGGCCTCGCCCGAGACGGCGAGGCCGAGCCTCGCCGTCGCGACCCATGGCGAGGTCGGCCGCCGTGGGTCGCGACGGCGAGGCTCGGCCTCGCCAGATCTGGGCGAGGCCGAGCCTCGCCGTCTCGGGCGAGGCCGAGCCTCGCCGTCTCTAGGCGAGGCCGCCTCGCCCAGCGGCGAGGGTCCAGCCCTCGCCCTCGCCGGCGAGGGCGACCCTCGCCGGCCCTGGGCTGTGGCCGGACGCCGGTCGCCGGCGGCCGGCTCAGCCAAGAACAACACCACAAAATAAGAAAAGAAAAAAAAGAAAAAGAAGAAAAAAAACTGATTCTCAAAATTGTGCCGAGAAACAAGAAGCAACTTTTTTTTACTTCTTGTTTCTCTTCCAAAACTGTTTCTCGGCACAAATTTTTGCAAAAATGTGCCGAGGAACAAAAAGTTTACCAAACGCATTTCTGTTCCCAAACTATTTCTGGGAACAAAAGAACAGAAATTTTCACTATTTGGCACGTTACCAAACGGGCCCTAAGAGTTCTATAACTTTCGTACGGCGCTCACTTGAATGCCATAATTTTTTTTTTCGCTCATTTGAGTGCCACAAATTTGAAAAATTGGTCACTTTAGTGTCATCGGCGATTTGCCTCTTCGGAAAA
Organism: Syzygium oleosum; assembly: GCF_021117445.2. Taxonomy (NCBI): domain Eukaryota; kingdom Viridiplantae; phylum Streptophyta; class Magnoliopsida; order Myrtales; family Myrtaceae; genus Syzygium; species Syzygium oleosum. The sequence continues at coordinate 12,270,418 of NW_026607487.1, forward strand.
TTTGATGTGGACGTCAGTCATCCTACGTGGCTTCGTCGGAGTTAACGTGGACAATTTTTAAATATATTTTTTTATTTTTCTTTTTTTTTTGCAATTTTTTTTTCAGTGCCGGCGAGGGTCACCGGCGACCCTCGCCGGCTATGAAGGCCTCGCCCAGATTGGGCGAGGGCCACCTTGCCCTCGGCTGCGAAGGCCGTTGCCAGATCTGGGTGGTTGCGGACGAGGCGGCCTCGCCAGATCTGGCGAGAGCCTTCGTGGCCGCGGGCGAAGCAGCCTTGCCATAACTAGTGAGAGCCTTCATCGCCTTGCCCGCTACCGATGAGGCCGCGACGGCCTCGCCAAGGGCCTCCGTGGCCGCGAGCGAGGCATCCTCGCTGGATCTGGCGCGAGCCTTTGTCGCCTCAACCGCGACTAACGAGGCCGCGATGGCATCGCCAAGGGCTTTCGCGGCCGCGGGCGAGGCAACCTCGCCAGATCTGGCGAGAGCCTTCGCCGCCTCGCTTGCAGCTGGCGAGGCCGCGATGGCCTCGCCAAGGGCCTGCGCGGCCATATCGGCCGATGGTGAGGCGGCCCTCGTCCAGTTTGGCCGAGGGCGAGGCCTCCAGCAAGGGTCACCGGCGACCCTTGCCAGCCTTGAAAAAAAAAGGAAAAGAAAAAGAAAAAGAAATATTCAAAAAAATTAAGTAAAAAAACATTAAAAAATCCACGTCGGATGGAAAATTAATTAAAAATCCACGCAGGATGATTTGCCGGAAATGGCCCTCAAATGATTGATTTTACTCCGATGTGGCACTTAAGTGAGCGAAAAAAAAAGTTATGGCACTCAAGTGAGCGCCGTACGAAGTTATGACACTTACGCTATTCATATCCCGTTGTTTGTATATTTCCCTATCCACAATTCTGCTATTTACTTTACTAAAATCTTCGCCATCTATTTTCATTATTTAACTCTTTGACAACTTAAAAAACCAAAAGCTCTACCCCTCTCTATCTATCCAAGGAATGGAAGGGGAGAGGCCTTTAGTGTCCCCTCTAGTCGAAATTTGGGGCCTCACAATCACTAGTTAATATGCTTTTCACTCGTGCCTTTCTTCATTCATGATTTGATTTATTAGTGTCCTAGGTGCAGAAGAACCACATCAATCCATCCTGATGGTTAAACTCTACTGTGGTGAAGATACTGTAGAGGAGGTTAACGCATGTAATTAAGGAAGGTTGTCATTTTCAATGCATTATCTGCTTTGTGTTATGTGTAGTCAGTGTGCTAAAAATGGAAATACTTCTTTGATAGCTATGGATAACAGTGCTCGAGGCACTCGTTAACAAGATTCGATGTTTGTTACGCGGCTTTTTGCATGGTTGTGATCGACAAAAACTCAATGGTTTCAATTAAAAGTTCAATGGAATAAGTATACCGGAAGTCCTAAAACTTATCATAAAAGTACGATTGAGTCCTAAAACTTATAAAAAACACAATCAAGTTCTAAAACTTGATATATTGGTGCAATCGAGTCGTTTTTGTTAACTTCGTTATATTAGATTAATGGAAAAAGTTGACGTGGCTATCTTTATTATTTTTTCTCTTTTACGTGGCTTTTTAAAAATATTTTCTCTCTCCTATATGGCATTGACCTTATTTACATAAGACTAAAACGACATCATTTTGGTCCAAATTCTAATTTTTTAAACAAAATCTTAATAAAATAGAATTTAAAAAAAGCTAATTTTTCTATTAAAAAAACAGAACACAAAAAATACAAAAGGCTAAGACCGCAGGTCCTTTCTGTCGCTGCCTCAGTGTCGCCGAAAAGGGCCGATGAGGCCTTTTTTTAAAAGAAAAATTAGCTTTTCTTTCAAATCTAATTTAATTATGATATTGGTTAAAAAAATGAAGATTTAGACCAAAACAGCATCATTTTAGTCTTATGTTTCATATTTTAGTAAGGTCAATGCCACATCGGAGAAATAAAATAATTTAATAAGCCACATAGGAGAGAGAAAATTATAAAAAAGCCACGTCAGCATTTTTCACTAGCCTATTTGGACGGAGTTTACAGAAGGACTCGATCTCACAAATTTGATAAATGGTAGGACTTAATTGCACTTTTGAAAGTTTTAGAACTCAATCGCACTTTCACAACTAGTTTTAGGAGGATATTTGATGAAGACCCGTGAAACATGCAATTTCCCTTTTAGAAGGATATTGAAATGCACATACAAGTTGTGTTAGAGAAGTCCCGTGTATCATGAGTATTGGTGTGGTGTGTAGTGGAGCAGTTAATGTATTATAAAATACTACTTGGGGGAATGCAAATACCTTTAGGTGAAAGTCACTTGAGAAAATGTAAGTGATGTTTGGTAAAAAATCATTTAAAAGTCACTTGGAGAAATGTAATTGTGTTTGGTAATTTTTTTTTTACAAATGGGCTTTGGGAGGTTTTTTTTTTTTTAAAGTACCTTTCGCCAGCTCCGGCAAAGGGCTACGGCAGCCGGCTCCGGCGAAGGGCTACGGCCGCCGGCGAGCCAGATCTGGCTCCGGCGGCCGTCGCCCAAGGAGGCCTGAGGTCGCTCGACCTAGGCCGTCGCCGCTAGGTCGCCCGACCCGGGCGGCGACGGCCTGGGTCGAACTACCCGCACGGCCGTCGCCCGAGGTCGCGCGACCCGGGCGGCGACGGCCTGGGTCGAACGACCCCGGGCGGTCGTCGCCTAGGGTCGAGCGACCCCAGCGGCCCGCCGCCCGAGGTCGCGCGACCTAGGCCGTCACCGCCTGGGGTCGCGCGACCCAGCGACGGCGCCGGGCGGTCGCCCGACCCCAGTGGCCGTCGCCTGGGTCGGGCGACCTCGCCGCCCTAGCTGGCCACCCTAGCCGGCCACGCTTTGCTGAAGAATTTTTTTTTTTTTTGGAAACAGTCAGCATTTGTGGAATGCCGAAAGCCCAAAGCTGGTCTGGACCAGCTTTGAGCTTTCGGCATTCCAAATGCTAGCTTTCGGCTTTCCAGACTTGGAAAGTTGAACCAAACGGGGCCTTAACCCATCTAAACCAGATCCCTTTCCTACGCTTAGGCAGCCACCTCTACCGTCCCAGACGAAGCCAATGCCATCTTCGACGGAGTCGCCACCACCATCATATTGCTCAGCCCGCCGCTGCCGCCGCCAACCACCCCCACCCCCTCCTTTCCGTAGCTCCGTCCACGTTTGATGGATCTACACAATTCATTAGACCATTATCCAATATCAGTTTAAGAATCAATTCTGTCAGAAAAGTAAAAGCTCGAGACTAAACTTGAATAGTTGTAGTAATACATGAATTATTTTCGTTATTGTCTGAAAGTTGTTATATGCTTTCAACTTTCCAACTGAAGCTTAACCAACGTTTTTATAATATAAATCATTGCATCTTTCTAATATCTATAACTAACGATTCATACCTACATTTACATCTACATGAAGAGAATAAAGTCGGACACAGATCATCATCGTCCACCTTTTGGCATCATAGTTTTCGAGGAACTTTCTTTTAACATTTCACTAGATTAATTACTATTGATAGCAACCGCACAATTAATACGTACTCGAATTTGAATGTCAAGAAAAGATAAAACATCACATAGACGTTCAAATTGGGTGTTGATTGCTGACGCCACAAATCTAATGTTAAAGAGGCATGCACTCACACGAGCATTCTTTTGTGCATTCATGTGCCCGTCCTTTTTCACCTCCACATATGAAATATGGAGAAGTTATTACAAAAACTAAGTCCAAGCACACCAAAACCGTCTTAACCATTGATCATGTATGTCTCGCTATAGGGCCGACATGTAGTAGCTATGACGATATTGGTCTACATAAACCGAGTCTATGTAATATTTTTCTTGAACTATGTGAGATGTAGCAAAAAAGTTGCACTAGACTAATTTTAGTCATTTCTATCTCCTCTCCCTCTCTCAATGCTTCCCTTGGATCCTTGGTTAAGAGGTAATCTCACAAAAAGAAGGGAATTGAATCTCCTATAGGGGCCTCCGCAATCTATCCCAATCCTGTCGGGCAGACTCCACGGATGCATTCTTTATTTTGACATGCCAGTGCCCGCATGATCTCTACCCTTAATTTCCTCCAAATATTTTTCTTCCCTAAAGAGAGGGAATACCCCTATTCTATTTACAACCCCGGAGTATTGGGTTGTAGCCTTTTAAGGCCGTCCGATTCTTGAACTATGTGAGATGTACTAGACCAATTTCGGTCATTTTATATCTCCTCTCCCTCTCTCAATTTCACGCATGGGTGGGCTAATGCTTTGACAGCTTTTTTTTATTTTCTTTTTTCCAATGTGCTTGTCCTCATATCTTAATTAGGCCGACTTGTGTTGAATAACATCATTTACCATTGAGAGTACTCCCTCTTTATGCATAATGTTTACTGATAAGCTGGAAGTAGTCTGTACAAATCTTCGCATTTTCTCCTTTTGCCCTTTTAAAGAAAACAGTTAATAGGGGCTATGGACTCGCTTGTTGTGTGGTTTCGATGCGAGAATGATACGAGATACTAGGATATAATGGCGATGAATAAGTTGAAAGGACCACCTTACCAAAAAAAAAAAAAAAAAGTTGAAAGGACCCGATGCGGGGACCTTCACATGACATCTCTTTATTTTTGTCAATTCTTTCATTTTGCGTCTTTTCTCTACGATCTTTGAATTTTTTTTATAAGACTGTTATACCTAATTGGAGGAAATCTGATTGGTCAGCTTTTTTAGAAATTTTATATTTTGGTTAGTGTTACATTCACAAAATAATTACACCTCTCTATCTCTCGCATGCGCCTGTGGTGGAGCCAAATCTGGCTCCGTCTCTATCAATGGTGGAGCACAAACATCTGGTTGAGGCAGCCTCGATTGGGCTAGGTTTGGCTCATATCATCCTCGATGGGACTAGATCTGGCTTCGTTTGGCTCCACCGATGATGATTAAGCTAAGATCGACTGGCTTGATCGCCCTCAATAAAACCCCTCTTATATATGCACGCATATGTGGAAAATAGATTTGAGGAATTTTTGTATATTTCTATAGATTTTGATAAAGAGCACATGAGCTTATTTATAAGAATAGGCTCATTGATAAAGGTAATAAGATGAACCTAATATCAATTATAATCAATCAGTGATATGCACAATCAAAGAAGATATATGCGTAATTCTAAGAGATAGAAAATAAATAAATATCCTAATTTCGCACTAATATCCCATCTCAAACTCAAGTATCGCTAACATCGAAGTCAATTAGAGTGTGAAATCAAGTCAAAAAATGTGATGAAAATTTATTTCTCCATGAAATAGGTGAGCTGGACAATAACACCAAAAATGGACTCAGCACGCCAAAGTACCCTAGGAACCAATCCAAAATCGCCAAGAACCGGTCGGAAAGTGCTTGAACCGGTCGTAAAAATACTATGGAACTGGTCGGACCAGTCAGACTAAACCAGTTACACCGATCAGTGGTAGGTGTGCTTGTGCATGAAGAGTGTGGAGTTGATTTCCGGTGGCTGTTCCTGGTGAAATTTCGGGCTATGACTCGTCTGAGGGTAACGAGTCTAGTGGTGGTTTCGGCCTCTCGAAACAAGCAGTGACAATTGGAGGGGAATAGCGAAAAATTCTGGTGGTGGTACTGGATGTTCAAGTTGAGAACTAGAGGGGACAGCGAAAAATTCAAGTCTTATACCAAGTTGAATAATGCTAAAAAATGATTTGAGGAATTTATATATATTTATATATATCTTGATAAAGAGTACATAAGCCTATCTATAGATTTATTGATAATTATTTAAGATAATAAGATAAATATAATAGCAATTATAATCAATTAGGGATATGCATAAATCTACTTTGATTGTGCATATCCCTGTAAAATGTGCACAATCAAAGTAGATTTATGCATAATCCTAAGAAATATGGAAAATAAGCAAATATATATTTGTATGTATGTATGTATGTATGTATGTATGTATATATATATATATATATATATATATATATATATATATATAGAGAGAGAGAGAGAGAGAGAGAGAGAGAGAGAGAGAGAGAGAGAGAGAGAGAGAGTGTGTTATTAGGGTTTTCGCAGTTATTTAATTTCTTTTAGGTTAAGCCTACACATAAGTTGAAGGAAAGGCACATTGAAAACCTTTTCCAATTTTTTCTCTACTAGCTTAGCTTCAGTTTCCTTGCACCGTCCCACAACAGTAACGAGCCTGAGCCAAAACTCTTCCCGGGCCCAAAACCCCATTTCTCAAAAACAATAATAATTGTCCCCCACGAGTCCCTAGTGGAAAAACTCAGTCTGCATATATTATTGTCCCCTCTCCTACAAACGCATAAACTGTGTACGTCACCACCAACGGATATATATCCTCCTTTAAATTCCAACCCTCCACTCGCGCACCCAAAAAAGAAGATCGGAATTTCTCTCTTTCTTCCAATCAATCCACCACTCCAGATCCCACCGCAGCACAACAAGAGAAGCAGACATGGCCGAAGAATGTGCCGAGAGCTCCGTGGCCATCGATGCCACGGTCGTGCAGCCGGGCAACTGGTGGCATGATCCCCACGGAAGCTCTATATCTCCTCCTCCTCCTGCATGGATTAACGGTAGCAACCACAACTTATGGGGCCACCACAACCAAAACCCTAGCTCCAACGACTCTCCCTGCGATGAAGCTGTTTCGATCTCGTCCTCGGCCTATACTAACACATCGATCCACTCGGGACTGACTGTCGAGTCCTCTGGCCGGCTTCTTGAGTCGACTTCCTCACCAAACGAGTTGATCGGGGAGCATCTTTCTGACCATCATCTCTGGAACCATGTCTTACTGTAAGTTCCTAGGCATATTTTTGTACCGATAGAGCTATTTGATCTTGCAAATGATCCTATGACCACTCTTCTTCTGATGAACATGGTAGAAGGAGGGTGGCCGAGCGGTCTAACGTTCAGTTGAGACACAACAAATCTCATGTTCGAATCATAACGTTTGTTACTTAGGAGTAAATTCGGGATCGGGTTCATCACCTTGTGATGAAGAGATTTACCTGGTGTACGTGAACGGGAAAGTTCGAGTACATCAAGTCGCATGGTTTCGATACCCGTATTAAAAATAGTAGTTATGAGTATAGTAGGACAAACTGAGTTGATGTGCTTCTAATCGTTATCAGTGGAAAAGAAGAGCTTTAAAGAAAACAATTGGAGAAAAGGGTGATTGTGGTGGTAGGTGTGGATTTGGGGTATCAAGAGACTGGTATTATTTATTGTTAGGGCAAGAGAGTCTTGCTAGAATTGAAGGAAATGAAACTAGAAATCTTCGGGTGGTCACTGCAACCGATCTAATGTCTCTAAAGAGAGTTAAGATTCTCACAATTAGCGTATATACAAAATATATATAGGTAAGTTCTGCAGCCACAGAGATTAATATTGCAAATGACACTCAATCAGATGATTTTTGCGCACAACATAATGCTAAAAATATTTCACGTCTCTAGTATTTACATTTCTTGCTATTATTTTTCTATTGACTTGCTAGCTAGGACTATCTTTCATTTCTTTACATTAGACTTGTGTGGAAGCAAGATGAAACATATGCAATCAACAACTCCATAGACTTGTGTCAGAGAATGTCTTATCAACTTTCTCCCCTAAACATAAGCTGTCAACATATAATTGTATTTATTCGACCAAAAAAAAAACCATATAATTGTATTTTCATGCTGGTTTTTTTATGGAGTATCTTTCTTTGCCAAACCCATGCAGAAGTGTCTCTCCTTCATTTCACTTTCTTGGACCATTTTCTTTACTTTTCGAAGAATATACACATATATTTACTTCCATAAGTATCTATCTGTCTATGTAGAAGTGTCGGAAGCGGCGGAGATTTGCATAACAACCAGCACGACGTGCCTGAGAACCTCCTCGATTCTCTCTCCTCCAAGACCATGTCAAACCTGAATAGCTTCGAACCACCAAGTGCAACCTCCTCGTGCAACAATTACTTGAAGAAATTAAGCAACACTTGCAACATTTGGGACTTCCCAAACACCAGTCTCAACGGGCCAAACTTCATGCAAGGCCAGAGGTTTAGCTCGAATAATAAGCTGTCCAACTCGGTCGGCGACTGGTCAATCGCGCCTCCCGACCCAGAAGTCAACCTCCCCTTCGAATCGAGCCCCATGTCATTGGGCTCCTCTTCCACGTGCCACGGTCTGTGCGGGTCGACAATCCCGCGCACTCAATATGGCAGCGAGCTCGAAGCATCAGTTGGAACAGCACTGTTCAGGAGATCGCCGAGCATTTACAGTAGTAACAATGTTCTTGGAGACGGGTTTGGGCCAACGAACACGTCTATCATGGCAGAAAACAGCAGATACTACGGCGGAGTTGCCGGTTCCTTGTGCAGAGGCTTCGACGACGATAATACGTCATCGTCTTTTGGCAGCAGAATAGGGAGGCGCTTCAAGACGTTGAATTTATCTGACTGTAAGATCAAGCCCTTGTCATCTCCTCTGGTAAGTAAGCAAGCAGGAGAGATTAAGTCAATTAGGTTTTATTGACGGCGCAGGTTCAATTATGTTTGCTTTTTCATTGATATGGAGTTCTTTTCTCTATCTGGGTGTGATAAACAAGTAGTCCACCATGAACTGAGTGATCTAAACAGTAACCTGTGTGGGTTTCACGTGAAATTCAACCGATCTAATAGCTCAGATCGCTCAATACTATATCTAAGCACAATCATGGTATCAAAGTCATTTACGATAAGTAGGAACCTGTCACACATGTTTGGTGGATTTGCCCTGAACAAGAGCTTTCACTTATCTTCTTTGGTCTGATTTTTTCATTCCTATGAACAAGAGCTTATTGCTATAATGATCTTTTACAACATATAGGTAAGGGCCAACATGAGAGGACAGGGAAATGCAAGCGAGGGCAAGAAGAAAAGGTCGGAAGACAGTTCGGAGACCGTCGCCAAGAAACCCAAGCACGAGTGCTCCGCAGTTTCATCTTCCAAGGTACTAACAACATATTTTTTCCTCTCTTTTTTTTTCTATTTTTCTCAAACTTAATACGTATAAATACACATATATGCATATAGTACACTTTGTTCGGGCAAAGTAAATTAATTTTGAATGTGGAATTAGTAATAAAATTGGTTTTTACAGTTGTTATTGTTGTTTCTGCAAAAGATGCAGGTAACAAAAGTCAAGCTTGGGGACAGGATTACAGCCCTTCAGCAAATTGTGTCGCCATTCGGAAAGGTCTGGCTTTATTTTATTTATGGAAAGAAAAGAAGAAGAAAAGAAGAGCACTAACACAATGCTTTTCTTCATTTTTTATATTTCCCTAATTTAATTCAGTATTTTAATTCGTGTCCTTTCTAACAACTACTTCCAATTGATCTTCAGACCGACACTGCATCGGTTCTAATGGAAGCGATCGGGTACATAAAGTTTCTGCAGGAGCAAGTGCGGGTAATATGTTCTCCAAAGTCATGATCATGACTTGTACTTCGACACTAAGTGGAAAAGCAAGAAAAAAGGGCTGCATATATACGTCAGCATGCCAATTATTGACGAGATAATTTGAAAATATAATAGTAAGCTAATAAGTGGCCCGCATTATGAAAGTGGAAAGTGAACATGAATTGTTTTCTTTTGTGAGGATGAACCAAATGTAGATAAATCTAATGTGGTGCACGTTTTAGGGGGCACCGAGAATCATGCACTTGCTAGTTTTCTCTAGAGGGTACGGAAGCACTTTCCATTTCATAATTTCTCAAATCAAGTCGAAAATAGATTCTTAAAGTGCTATGATGCGACTCTCCGCAACGAAAGTAGATATCATGTAATTCTCTTCGTTTTGATGTGAAATACAAAGCCAATCACTATGCGAGAAATGTATAATTCATGTTCTAAAGTAGGACATAGCTAGTACAAATTGTCCTGTTCCTTAAAATGTTAGTTTCTGATCTTTTAGGACAAGTTTAGGCCCCTTTTTGCTCATTATATCGAATTACAAATTGAGAGTGATTCTTAGTATTGTTAATAAAGTCAATCCCTCCTTTGCAGCTATTAGTGAGCAACCCCTATTTGAAGACGAATCCCCACAAGGTGAATAAATTCCACATGCTTCTCTAATAACTCTTTCTTGTGGAACATTATGTGATATAGGCCTATGTGTTTCACACCTACAATTTTAGTGATGAAACCCTAAATATTTGCAGGACCCATGGGGAGCGTTGGATAGGAAAGAGAAGGGAGATTTTAGGGTTGATCTCAAAAGCAGAGGGCTTTGCTTAGTCCCGGTCTCGTGCACGCCTCAGGTCTACCGCGAGAACACGGGGTCCGACTACTGGACGCCGCCGTATCGTGGGGTTCTGTATAGGTGAACGAGTCTTGCGCGCATATAGGATAACAGCTTTGATTAGTCCATTCCTTATAGGGTATATGCAATCAATAAGCTCACTGTGTACTTGGTTATCAATTTGGACACCAAAGCGACGGTAACTTCGAAACTCAAGCTTGAGTAGTATTTTGTGGTAAAGCTGTAGTAGGTATTGGCTTGTCTTCACCCTCTGACCTAACTCTCTTGTACAATAAAAAGTTGGAGCAATAAACCAACTTCCAAGTCCAGTATATCATACAAATATATTTCATCTCTAGTGACCGTAAGCTTGAATATTGAGTTTGTTTACCCGATTTGCTTTGAAATCCATGGTCAACTAATGTGATGTCGGGTATTAACTCATAAGCTTAATGATGATATTAAAGTATAAACGCACGCCAAATATGATACCGATACGTCATTGAGAGCAGTTCGGGATGAAAATAAGCCGAACTTCGAAATGAACTACTCGTGCACGGTGCATACACTAAGCTATGTGCAAAGGAGCACCTTTAAGTAAGCAGAGAGAGTGTCCTAGATGTCAAGTAGTTGATTGGACTGCTTGGGGAGATTAATGTTACACATTCATTCCACTATTTTCATAAAATCCTATAGAGGTATATTAACAGCAGAATAAATTTACATTAAAAAAGTTTTTCATTTCTGTTCCTTGAAAATCATGCATAAAAGATGCATGCATCGTGTTAAAATGGCTAATAATTTAAACAAGATTCGGTAACGAAGCAACAATAGGAGGAAAGCAAATCGTCGCCAGTCCTGCGAATGATAGAAAGAGTGATCCCCCCTTCCAATTGCTCGATAAAGAAGGGAAATGAGCAACTTCAATGGTATTCAAGGTGGCCACTCAGATTGTCCCGTTTCAGTGCTTTTTTTTATGAGGAGTTCTGGTGTCAAAAGACCGGTTTCTAGAAGTGCAGGTGACGCAGAAAAAGGAGACGATGCAACGAGACAAAAGGGTCAAAAGGAGACTCGAGCTGTGAAGTGAATGAACGAAGTTGCTGAGCCTAGTGGGTGGGCTCGGAGAGGCCACACACAGAGAGAGATGTTGCTCTCTCTCTCTCTCTCTCTCTCTCTCTCTCTCTCTCTCTCTCTCTCTCTCTCTCTCTCTCTCTCTCTCTCTCTCTCTAATTATAAGAAAGAAGGAGACTCTCTTTGAATTCTACTCGAGAAATGATGAGGAGCTAGTGGGCGAGACTCGTGCTTTTACCTCCCAGTGAAAAAAACTAACGTCTCTCTGCATCTTTAAGTGCTTAAGATCAGCCCTGACCACACGAACGAAAGAGATTACAACCGTACTCTCTCTCTCTCTCTCTCTCTCTCTCTCTCTCTCTCTCTCTCTCTCTCTCTCTCTCTCTCTCTCTCTCTCTCTCTCTCTCTCTGTGACCAAGAAACCCTAATCAAATTGAAAGCAAACAATATGGAGACCTGTCGTGAGGTCTAGTGTTGGTAGTGCCACTTCTAGATGTTAATGACATGATCTAGTAGAATGACATTAAACAATTATGTCCCGACCTCATATATTTTGAATTTCGAATGCTCGGTCATTTAAAAGCTTTTTTTGAGCCTTTAAAAAAGTCATGATTTAATATTTAAATATTTATCGGTACGATCGAACTTAACCTTCTATGTCGATCTTAGGCTCTCCACTTTTGTGGAGCTACGAGGATGGGGAGAGATGGAGACCTCCTTTATTTGAATGATACTCCTTGTTTTTTGTGATGACCTTGCTTGTGTAACTTGAACTACGTGTTTGAGTCTTAAGTAATATGACTGTCGGTTGGTTTACCTAAAAGAAAAAAAGTATATCGATAGGACGACGGGTATCTCATGCGCAATTGATAAGTGCGGTAGAGGAGTTGAGAGATGAGACGTACAAAAAAGGAAGGCTCATACATCGATAAAAGGGGATTATTGATATAACTTGATGTAGATCTAATACAGATACAGTGGAGAGAAGATTGTTCATAACCAGCCTCGTACACCCATTATGTGATGGCTGATATAAGAGTGGGTAGTTACAATACCACCAAAGCAATGGTGGAGAACAACTTGTTCTTTTTCTTCTATTAGTAGTTGTATACAATGATAATCCTTTCTTTTCTCCTAAAAGTAAAATGAATTGGGAATGGAAAAATTCATATTTAATAATAATTTGTTAGTACTAGATAGTTGAGCAAATGATTTTTCTTGATCTTTTTCCTTTGACTTGAACAGGGTTGCTTTATTTTCGATCAAAACAACGTAATTTTGTCTAATGTGTAATTAACTTATAGCGTAGTTAGCATTTTTTTAGACCTAAATGGCATGTCGGATTCCACATCGGCATTTAAAGGAGCTCTTACTAGTGATATCGATGGATGATATTCTTATTGTTAGGATATATGTGTGAGTTGTGTTAAAAAAGTCATACATTGGAGAATTGGTGTGGTGTTGAGTAATTAATATATCCAAGTTGGCTCATAATTCATTAGTTTAAGCTTCTAAGTGAAGGTAGATCAAACTGGATATATTGACGAGCTTGAACTTAGTCTCCTTCTTGGTGATCTCCCGGGTGAAGGTATTGGACTTTTGGGGCACGCATGATAACTATTCCGTTTCTATATTTTTTTATTTTTCTGTTCCTAGGAATAGGTTTGGAACAGAAATATATTTTGTAATGCAATTTCATTTTTCTATTTCTGGAACAAATTTCTACTCCAGAAATAAGTTTGGAACAAAAATTAGAAGTATAAATTTTCTACTTTTTCTATTTCTAAAACGGACATGAGAAATACAAACTCTTTTTATCACTCGCCCTTCTATTTACTGACCGCCTACCCGCGGCTCGTCGGCTGCCTCCCGCCGCCGCCGTCCTCTACCACCCGCCGGCCACCTCCCGTTGCCGTCCTCCACTGGCTATCATCTGTCACCGTCCGTCGTTGCCCGACGCCAGCCGCCTCACGCAGCTGGCCGCCATCCTCTATTGCCACCTGCCGTCTTTCGTCGCCCACCCGCCATCCACCTGCCGACCACCTTCCGTCGTCGCCTGCCGTCCTCCGCGACCGGCTACCGTCCTCTACCCCCTGCTGTCCTTCGTTGATCGCCCAAAAGGGAGAAATTTTGTATCCTTATCAAATGAATTTCTATTTCGAAAATAAAAAGTTTGTATCGTTGTTAAACGCGTATTTTTGCTCGTAGAATCGTCCATGGAATAGAAATAAAAAAATATATTTCTGGCCAAAAATTGATTTCTAGAACAAAATGATTATCATTCGCACCCTCAAAATGATATCAGAGCCGAGAGTAGATTGGTGGGCTCCTAATTTGCTCCCATATCTCAAGGACAAAATATGGTGACCAATGCGGTCTCCAGGCGATGGGCGTTGTTGTGTAGTAACAGTGATTAAGTTGGGGTTGATAGAGATTCAAGTTTGAGATATTTTTAAGCTCATATGTGAATGGGAGATTGTTACGATACAAGTGTGGGGGATATTGTTACGATACACGTGTGAATTATCTTAAAGAAAAGGGTTAATACCACGAAAAACCCCAAACTGATACACCAGTGATAATTTTACCCCGAACTAATTTTTTTACTACCAAAAACTCCAAACTGGTACACTTGTGATAAATTTACCCCGAATCATTTTTTTGACCACCAAAAACCCCACACTGGTACATTTGTGATAATTTTATCCCGAGCTAATTTTTTGATCATCAAAAACCCTAAACTGGCATATCTGCGATAATTTTATCCAAAATTAATTTTTTGACCACTAAAAACCCTAAACTGGTACATTTGTAATAAATTTATCAATTTTTTGACCACTAAAAACCCCAAACTGATATATTTGTGATAAATTTATTAATTTTTTGACCACTAAAGACTCCAAACTGGTATATTTGTGATAAATTTATCCTCCGTTAGTGTTTGTTAAATTAGATTAATATCACGAAAAATCACAAATTGGTAAACTTGTGACAAACAGAGGGGTAAAACCCCAAACTGGTACACCCGTCAATTACCACGTGTCATCATACTTAGCAATTTGACAGTAAAATTTAACGAAAACTAACGGAGGGTAAATTTGTCACAGGTGTACCAGTTTGAGATTTTTGGTGGTCAAAAAATTAGTTCGGAGTAAAATTGTCACAAGTGTACCAGTTTGAGGTTTTTTGTGGTCAAAAAAATAATTTGGGGGTAAATTAGTCACATGTGTACCAGTTTAAGGTTTTTTCGTGGCATTAACCCTAAAGAAAATCCAACGTCAGATCGGAGTATTGACGTGATGTCGAGCGGCCAAACACTTAATAAAAAAAAAATCAAGTTTGAGGGTCCTCACATACGTTCCAAAGTCTAGGGTATTTTTGATAAACGGTACAAAGTTTATGATTTCGTTTTTTTATTTATGGAATTTGGCCTCGAAAATAAAGTAAACAGTAAGACTGAAACACATATGCATGCAATAATAATCTCTTTTATACATCCCTTCACTTTTTTCGTTGCCTAAACAAGAAGAAATATGCTTATTTTCCAATTCATTTCTCTAAAACCAAATAAGTTAAAGGTTCAGATTGAGAAACGATGCCAAGTCCAATCCAGGGCCCTAGTTAGAGTCTTTTAGATTCATTCCAGAGATGTCTAATTGGGCTGGAAATGGAGTGGGCCAAAGCCCAATTCCAATCGAGCTATAGTCTCGAATTTGAGTTGAGCGCCCATTTTATGTCGTGTCAAATGTTCCCCTCTTGCATCTATTTGGTCAAATGGTACGGTTGACCGTTTATTGAACAAGAAAAAAGTAAGAATTTTGAGTGCCACTCTCACTTTTCCCTAATCACCTTCAATATTTATTTTCAATCCTTTTTCAACACAATTCTTCCTCATTAGTTATTTAGGCCAATTAAGAGCTTTGACTCTGTATTCGTAATTTTTTGACATGTACAATTTAACTCCGAAAACTGCGAAATTTCCAAACGCTTTCGAAACTAAAAAATATTTATACGATAAGGTGCATGATAAATTTTGTTTTTACGAATAACCTTTTAAGTTTTCGCAAGAAAGGTAATAAGAACCTTTTTATCTAGAAAAGGTGAAGTGACCGTGTTTATTCGGTCAGATTTTTTTTTTGCCAAATTCGATAGTCTACACAATTTGACACACAATTTGACGTTTAGCACACGGGACGTTTCGAAATATGCAAAAATAAACCGGAATATGGGATACGATTTTCTTTATGCTTCCGTTTTTTTCTTTTTTTTAAAAAATTTAGTTCTTTGTGTTGGTGTCTAAATTCTTGCCGTTATTCAAGCAAAATTATTCAGAGGAGCCTCAATATTTTTCTATTTTTCCTTGCTCGAAAAATTTGTTTTCTTCTGTTTCTGCAATAGAGATTCGACAACAAGGAAAAAGGAACAAAATTATGCTCCGTAGACCCGCGCGGGTCCCTTTCACTTTGGAGCGCACTTTTTCGCTCCGACCTTACTATTAAATCCCCGAGTCTCCCGCACAAATGGCGTCGCCTCCTCCTCCTCCTCCTCTCGGCGACGCTGATCTCCTCCTCCTCCTCCTCCTCTGGTCTAGGGTTTCCGCGGCAATCGCCTCCCTCAGTCGACGTCGCCGTCGCCGTCGGAGGAGGACCGCCATGCGACGGTGATGAAGCGCGCACTGGACGAGCTCACGGAGGAGGACTGGGGCGACCTGTCCCGCTCCTTCAAGCCCTCCCGCGTCCTCCGGAGGACCCCGTCGCCCCCGCCCCCGATCGAGTCCTTCGCCTTCTCCGGAAAATCGCGCGGGCCTCGCTCCCCGAGCTCCTCCGGCCGAGGAATCGTCGAGATCGGCAGCTCCGATAACTTGGAGGACGACGACGTCGAGCTGGTGGGCTCCGCCGCGCCGGCGCCGGCGAGCCGTGGCCGCCGGTTCGTCGTCGACGACGACGACGATGCGGAGGAGGAGGAGGAGGAGGGGGAGGAGGCGGCGGGAGCGGGGAGTAAGGTGGAGAGCGACGGGGATTTGGTCGATGTTTATGATATAAGCTCCGCGGAGGACGAGAAGGGCGAGGAGGCCGAGGTGGAGGAACCGGGAGAAGAAGAGGACGCGGTGGAGGATGATGATGTGGTGGGGAAGGCTCTGCAGAAATGCGCCAAAATTTCTTCGGATTTGAAGAAGGCTCTTTATGGCTCTTCCGTCGCTTCATGCGAGCACTACTCCGAAGTGGAAGCTTCCTCTAATCGGATTGTCACTCAGGTTCTCTTTGCAATTTCGTTTCCATCCCATGAATTAAGTTTAGGACCTTTGGTTGCTCGGCATTTTCGCTCCTTACGAGTGTTTGCAAGGTTGGAGTTTTACGATGTGATGGAAGCTTGGGGGACGAGGATACTGTCGGTGTTGATTGAGTTGGTTTCTTGATTTTTTTTTTTTTTTGTTTTTTTGGCGTGGCTGATGTGGTTATTTTGGCTATGGACGGAAGGAATTGTTTAAGTGACTTGAAGAACCTTGGCTGATGACTAGGTGAAATGTAGGATTTTTCTGGACCGAAGGAATTTTTTAAGTGACTTGAAGAACCTTGGCTGATGACTAGGTGAAATGTAGGTTTTTTCTGGGCTGCGTTGAAGGTTCTTTCTCTTCTTCTTTTTTCCCTCCTAGACATGCTTGTTACGTTGCAAAGCTGTTACTTTTATATATATTATCAGCTGCTATTGCGCTGGGAGCTCTGTAGTAGCCTGGACTGGGTTGTTAATTAGTAGAAACAGATGATACTGAAATCAGTTATTCCGTGAAATCAATTTTTTCACAATCTGCTGTTATTGAAACTGTGGCTCAAGCCAATTTTTTAGTTTTTTGTGCCGAGTTATCTCATGAAGCTGAACTGCACCTAGGTGGCGGATGGATGTTTGTACGAGTTTTAACAGTTTAACTAAGCTTGTGCTTCTTCTGGGAATTACCTAACCAGAAAACTTTGTGCTATAACAACACGGAGAATGGAGCAACTAATTTCACTTCTTCCAGATCTTGTGTACAGAGAGTAAATTTCTCTCATGAGTAGTAGGTGACCAAGCATTGAACTAGAAAGTTAATAGGGGTCCGAAAGTTGTTTACGATTCGTAGCCCTTCTCCTTTAGCATTGCATGATGTATAGAGGGACGAATGGGATACTTTGGTTCAGTTGATTGATGTCATGTGGAGGAATTATAAAGGTTGATATGGCTGGGTTTCCTTAAACATTGTCTTTCCATTTTTTGATTGTGGTTTTCAAATATATGCAGTTGTGCTTCTCTGTTGGGAACCTGAGAATATAGACATATTTTTAGCAGGTCTGTTCATCAAGTTTCCCTTTGACGTTGACTTTGCAGGATGATGTTGATGCAGCTTGTGGTTCTGATGATACAGATTTTCAGCCTGTTCTGAAGCCTTATCAGCTTGTTGGTGTCAACTTTCTTCTTTTGTTGCACCGGAAGGGTGTTGGAGGAGGTATCGTGAATCTTTTCAACCTTCTTTTTTGATGTAATCGGCAGTGTCATTTAGGACCTAAACCGAATGAATACTTGTTTTTAATATAACTATCATCGAGAACTTAGCTCTTGTTTTTAATAAGCTTTATGTTCCTACTGTATTCGTTAGACTAGATACGGCCACAAGAAAAGCTTTCTGTCTATAGTTTGGGGAAGCAGAGCATCACATTTTTCCTCTATATCTGCTTGATGAGATTGGGAAAGTGGCCAGTGAGACTCGCATTGAAGTCAACTGCTTGGAAAGGAATGGCAACTACCAACCCTATATCTCCATGGCCTGTTGACTTTTGGCTCTTCGTGTCTTCTGTGGTCTTTGCTTGTGCTTCTGGACGTGGCTGCCTATTACTGCTGTTTGTTTGTATGAAGGAGTAGGCAGAAAATAATGTCACACGAGCAAGCTTAAATTTTTTACTGTCTGCTACTAGAAAGAATGAGTGATGTTCCTAGAAATGGAGGAGAAAATAGTTATAACATCATTGACCATTTTGTTCAAGAGAGTTTCCTCTTGTTATTATCACAGAGAAAATTCAAATATAGTTCTTAGATTTCTCCGAGAAAATAAGAATAATGAAAATCATGAAAGATGTTTATTTGACAGGTTTCACTATGGGAACTCCATGAGCTTGTGGGTTCTGCTAGAAGTTGTCATATCGGTTATTTATTTTATTACAAGAGATTTCTACTTGACAGCATCACTAGTTTCTGTGGAAGAGTGACACATTTTAAATTTAGAGAAACCGCTTGTTTTTAGGTGGGCAGGATTGTTTAAAAGTATTATTTGTCCTATGAGGATGTCGATGGAAAGGATTTAGAGAGTGATGATTGTAGATCTTGTCAATGCAAATGAGATGATCCTCAGAGAATTTTTTTGGGTGGACGACTTTGGAGTAGAAAGTGATATAGTTGCAACATCTAGGATTTACCATGTGCATCATGGATGTTGCTTTGTTAACGGAAAACGAAGGGATGAATTAAGAAGTCTCTACTGCAGTATCCTTTGTTTAGGTTCAGCATTCAAACCCTAGCAGTTTTTCCTTAGTACTGGATAACATGGTGCTGTCTCTTGGTGTATGCCTTTAGGGGAGGATACATTCATTGTGGGTGAGATCAAGCTTGGAGTATATTTGGAGCTTGAAGCATGACAGGAACTCTTCAATTTAAGGATTCGTGTTCTAATAGGTACCAAGAAGATATGAAATACGACTTTACTAGAGAATTATGTGCAAATAAAGGGTCTACCAAAAATTTTCTTCTTAGATGAATACTGATATTCTTTAAAAAGTAATAGACTACGAAAACACAAATTGTGTAGAAAAGATGATGTTTCGATATCTAAGCGAGAAGGACGACACTGATGATGCATCAACAGACAATTAAACCCTGTTTGGTTTCTGGAAATTTGTGAAATTTTCTGTATTCATTTTCATATAAAAATTCTGGTTTTCAAACGAAACACTGAAACTGGTACAAACTATAAGTGGCTTCCTGTTGTTTTCATTGTGTTCATTCAAATGAAATCAAGTGGATTTGAAGAAACAGAGAAAGAAAATCTTC
Source organism: Syzygium oleosum (assembly GCF_021117445.2). Classification (NCBI taxonomy): domain Eukaryota; kingdom Viridiplantae; phylum Streptophyta; class Magnoliopsida; order Myrtales; family Myrtaceae; genus Syzygium; species Syzygium oleosum. The sequence continues at coordinate 12,289,898 of NW_026607487.1, forward strand.
TATTTTTAATTGGATATAAATACGATTTTACTTTTCTTTCATAAAGAGGATTTTCATTTTCTCTTAGCAAACATGTTTTCGACAAAATGGATAACAAAGAACTGTTTTCATTGTCATCATCTGTGGAGAAGAAGACTGAAAAATGTTCTTTTGATCCAAACAGGCCCTTTTGTTGCTGTATCAAGGATGGGGAAACTCTTTTGAGGTGGTATACTCATGCAATGATGATATTAAGATGCTTCATTAGGATGAAAAATCCAAGGTGAAAAGAGGGAAGGGAGGCCTAAGAATGTACCAGTAAAGCCCTATAGAGGACCTTGAATATAGAACTTACTGTTTAAATGTTGTTTGATAGGACTAAATAGTTTGTATGATTTAAAGAGCAGAGACTTACCTAGATCAAGATGTGCTATGTTGTGGTTTGCGAATTATTTATGCCATTTGACTAGAAAGAGTGTGTGAGGAATAAAGCATGCTTAGTTGGGTTGCTTATTTGGATTGGCTACGTTAGAAGCATTTAATTGGATTATTCTACATTAATAGGATAATTTAGTAGTTTTTTTATTGGTTCTCTTATTTCAACACCACATGGCATATAATTAATTCAATTAAGTAATAGCACTAGAGAACCAAGTCATTCTTATAATGCAAAAGCTCATGTTCTTTTGGAACATGTTAGCACCACTAGATTTTTGTTGACATCTTTAAGTGCACATGTATGTGGTGTGGTTGACAGATCCGCACTTTTGGTGATTGAGAATGTAAGAGTATCAAAACCAGAATGATGTAACCCGGATTGTAAAAGTGTGGGATAGGGCAATCCACATCACAGTTATCGAGCCAGTTCCATTAAGTGCAAGAATGCCCAATTGTCGTAGGCATTGTGAAATCCACACTAGGAACTGGAGATTAAAGTCATTTATCAGCAAAAAGGAATGAAATCATTGATAAAAAGTTTTGTAGCGTAAAAGTTGTCCAGCCCTTCAGTCAGGCGAGGAACCTTTTCTAGCCAAAAGTAAATTTGCTGAATGACTTAGTTATGAAGGGTTTGACTTTTGTCTACTGACTTGTTTGGGTGATTCTGGATATATGGATATCCAAGATCACATTAGAAGAATCAAAACAAAAGCAATTCAAAAGGAACAGCAATTTAAAATTCTGTTCTTTTGGATTTCAAGGCCAAGGAAAAGAGAACAACTTTCTTAAAGGAAACCTCATTCAATATGAGAACAGTTTCTAATCTGAAAAGAGCCCCTTAAAGACTGATAATAGACATAAAGATCCTTAAATCAAAGGAACACTTCCTAGGAAAGTAAAACTAATACTCCTAGGACTCTTAAAACTCAAGGTGAGACCCGAAAGGACTCTAAACAAAAACTTAAAAGCCTACTATATTGACTCGAACAGCATGAAAAAAATAATGTTTGTTTGACATTGTCATAAGTCAAATAAAGACTCAAAAGGACTCTAAAGCACAATTCAAAAATTACTACAATAACTCGAACAACATGATAGCCGTAATATTATGTCCGTATTTTAATGCTCCTGCGTGACTTTTTGTGCACCAGTTTTGTTTATGTCTTAGGACAGAGTGGCTTTAACGATTGGTAATGCAGACAGTGTCATGCTATTCTCTTTCTCTATTTCATGTTGTCAATCGCTTTTTGAGAGTTTATTGTGTAATATCAGCTTAGTACTTCTTCCCCTTTCTCTGCAGAGGGGCAGGGGGTGCTAAAATAGATACATCCTAGCTAATGGTGCATCTTTGTACTCCGTGCAGCCATCCTAGCGGATGAGATGGGTCTTGGGAAGACCATTCAGGTAATCACTTTTTTCTCTTCTCTTAAAAGTATTTGCTTATACTTTTGCACTATTTTTGAAGATTGTGCTACATTTTTCTTTTCACAGACTATTATATACCTCTTTTTTGGCTGCTTTACAGGCCATAACATACTTAACATTGCTGAAACACTTGAATAATGACCCGGGTCCGCACTTGATTGTATGCCCCGCTTCTCTTTTGGAGAATTGGGAAAGGGAACTCAAAAGGTGGTGTCCTTCATTTTCAGCACTCCAATATCATGGTGCTAACCGGTCAATCTACTCAAAAGAGTTGACCTCACTGTCGAAAGCAGGATTACCTCCTCCGTTCAACGTGCTTCTTGTGTGTTACTCTCTTTTTGAACGTCACAGGTTGGATATCTCTGTCTTAGGTTGTCTGCTACCAACTTGACGTATGTCCATTACTGATTGTTGATTATGATCACAGTGTTCAGCAGAAAGACGATCGCAAAATTTTAAGACGTTGGCGGTGGAGCTGCGTCTTGATGGATGAAGCCCATGCATTGAAGGATAAAAACAGTTACAGATGGAAAAACTTAATGTCTGTTGCACGAAATGCGAATCAGCGTCTAATGTTGACTGGGACACCCCTACAAAATGATCTACATGTATGCTTGATGATATTTCTCTCTAATTCAATTTCCTCAATTTTTAATATGCCTGAAAAGTTAATAGATACTTTATGTTAAATATTGTCTCGTTTTAAGTTTCTGTGTCTCTCTGGTTGTTGATTTCTACATGGAAGAACTTGTTGTGATGCAATTTGAAGCCCATATATTTTCATTAGTTGAACTGGGAGACAAGTTAATCGACAATGTAGTATTGTTTTAAGTTTCTGTGTCTCTCTGGTTGTTGATTTCTCTGTTGAAGAACTTGTTGTGGTACAATTTGAAGCCCGTATATTTTCGTTAGTCGAACTGGGAGACAAGTTAATCAACAAAAAGGAAGAAAAGAACCGTGAAAGAATGTGCTACACTTCACAACCTTCTTTGAGGATTATAATAATGAGTGAAAATATTTTAGTGTACTCTTTTTAATATTTTTAGCAGTCAAACCTCCATATGACAGTTGATAATGCTCTTTGTGCTCATTTTTTTCTCCATAGATATTTTATCTATAATTGGAAGAATTGCAGAAAAGTATGAATTTTCTTATAGCAACCATATTGAGATTTATTGCATGGGTAGGAGAGAATGAGGGAAAGTCATCGGTGAAAAGCGCAAATGAAAAGCCATGTGCCCATGGTAGTCATGAGGCAAACCAGGCCAAAACGACCCCAAGAACCAACTTATAGCTTTGTGATGATGTTTGTTAAATAAAAAAAAGATGTATTTGCTCTTTGTTAGAGGTAATGTAGTTTCATTAGATGTAGGTTGTGTAATGTACTTTGTCCTCACTTCCTTGGGTTTCTTTGTAGGAATTGTGGTCACTGTTGGAATTTATGATGCCTGATCTTTTTGCAACTGAAGATGTGGACTTGAAAAAACTTTTAAATGCTGAGGACCGAGCCTTAGTCAGTCGTATGAAGTCCATCCTCGGCCCATTTATCTTGAGACGTTTAAAATCTGATGTTATGCGGCAACTTGTTCCTAAGATACAAAAGGTATGGATTTTGTTATCACCCCTGGCAGATGATAGTTTTAGATAGGTTCAACCTCTCTCTCTCTGAGTCGGGCCAGTTTCACTTTTGTTCCTTTTTTTTTTTCGGTCAATGCTTCATTCTGGAGGGTCTGAGTGTTAATTCTTGCATAGGTTGAGTTTGTGACAATGGATCAACAACAGGAGGAGGCTTATGTAGAAGCTATTGAGGAGTATCGTGCCGCTTCAGGTGCTCGTTTGGCAAAGTTTTCAGGAGATTGCCTGAGAAATATCAACAAAATTCTTCCAAAGCGTCAAATTTCTAACTATTTTGTCCAGTTTCGGAAGGTGCTGCATCATAATTGTAATGTTTCCTAATGCAGATGTTGTAAGGATCTTGTGACTGAAATGTGTTTTTTCTTGTCTAAAATTTGATCCAGATTGCAAATCATCCTTTGCTAGTAAGGCGGCTTTATGATGATGGTGATATTGTTTGTTTCGCTAAGAAGTTATATCAAAAGGGTGCCTTTGGGTTTGAATGTGGTTTGGAACGAGTAATAGATGAAATGAAGAAGTATAGTGATTTCTCTATTCATCAGGTATTTCTTAGTGGCATAAACTACATATCTATAATGAAGTCGTTCATATGATTGAGATGGAGTATACTCTCTTGTACAGTTGCTCCTATTGATTGCTGCTTGTTTTCCTTCCGTTTTATTGAGCAGAACACTTCCTTATATTATGCAGAAAATGTTGCAGATAAGCCTGTAGTTTCCATTAAACTAAATGTTTGCTAAATGAACTGAGTATGTCGAGTTTCCACTTCAGCCTTGTCAATAACTTATCTAGATGGCTGGGGCACAAACAATTTGCGGTGCAACTTCCAATCCTCTCAGTTACGTGTATTATGCTGGAGCTACATATATTGATTTGGGCCTTTAATGGAAAGCATTTGTTGGCCATCTTCAAGTATTACTGAGGAATAGATGAGCTTCATAGTTTCCCTTAGTCTTAGGGCCATTATGCTTAAAGAAAGCTGATATGCAGTTGTTTATTGGCTATACTCTCAAGTGTTGCAGTTAGACAGACTAGTGTTCTTTCTTTCGATACTTATTGACGGACATCCCAGCATACTCAGCATCTTCTTTCTGCTTGTCTCATTGCCTACAGCATGAAATTTTGAACTGGAGCAGTCAATAATTTATTGGCATTGGCACTTTTCTACCTATTTGATCAGACAGAGAGTTTAATTTACCGCAAACTACTTACTGATGATTTATTGCGCCTTTTAACTTTTTACACTGATAGGTGCCATAACTATCTTTGTGCAGCTTTTACTTTGTTATGGTATCGATGGGATTCTATCAGAGGAACATGCCATGCTTTCTGCTAAGTGCCGTGTATGTTTTCATCTTATATCATATCAAGTTTAATTTGACCCAATCCCGCTTGTAATCAGATGGATTAGCTACATTACAGGCACTGGCTGAACTTCTTCCTGCACTCCATAAAGGTGGTCATCGCGTCCTGATATTTAGCCAGTGGACCTCGATGCTTGATATCTTAGAATGGATATTGGAACTTATCGGCGTTACTTACAGACGTCTTGACGGAAGGTGCTCCTGTCTGATTTCTTTCTCTCCCTTGTCGTTCTTCTGCATACATTGGCTGCCTGCTATCTTTGTCGTTTGCTTGCTCCTGCTAACTGAATGGTGGGAATTCAATAAGCAAATCTGGGTAATACTACACTCATAACAGAAATGATTTTATCTCCTTGATCTTCTATTTTGGTTTTCTTAGTAAATGCATGATCCTGGGAGTGAATTTAGTACCTAAGTAGTATGTTCTATTGGCCGTGTCTAGCCTACTATCTCTCGGGGTTGGGCTAGATGTCATCTTGTCGAAAGCAGGAATTTCTCAAGGTCTCTGTTGATTGAAGTTGTTCTCAAAATGGTTTTTTCTCAAGCATGTCTTGAGTATTGTTCCCCCTTTTGGATCTCCTTGTCCGCTAGGGCAGTTGGATTAATGCCTACATCTTCAAAAATCCATTAGTACTTCCTGGATTGTCGTTTTGATTTTGCTCATTGCTTCATTATAAAGTGTGGTTTAATGTTCATGCATGCTCTGTAAAAGCACTTTGTTAATTTGCATATTAAATTGCCAGTACCCAGGTGACGGACAGACAAAGCATAGTTGACACTTTCAATAATGATACTTCCATATTTGCTTGCTTGCTTTCGACGAGAGCTGGTGGACAGGGTTTGAATTTGACCGGAGCTGACACAGTTGTCATCCATGACATGGATTTCAACCCACAAATTGACCGACAGGCAGAGGATCGCTGTCACCGAATTGGCCAAATAAAGCCAGTAACTATATATAGGTGCGGTGCCAGTGCCCCCACTTCTGAGAATTTTTTTTTGTGATCTCCTACTCATCGCTTTGCTTGTTTTTGTGATTGCATGAGTTTTTGTTATATTAGGATATTGAACTGAATTCTGTTCAGGTTGGTGACCAAGGGTACAGTCGATGAGAATATTTATGAGATTGCAAAAAGGAAGCTGGTTCTGGATGCTGCTGTTCTGGAGTCTGGTCTTGAGGTAGATAATGAGAAGGATACGTCTGAGAAGACAATGGGGGAGATACTGTCTGCACTTTTGCTTCGCTAGAGGTTAGTTTCTTTAGATAACAAACAGGTCGACAGAAGTTCACATTATTGGAATCTTCTGGTTATTTTCCTTTCATATTTCAGGGTTATAGTGGGGGCATATGCCATTATACTTTTCTGATGAACTCCCAATAACACCGGTACCATGACAGTAAGTTTGTATATTTTAGGATTGACTTTAGAGCTCTGAGAGAAAAGGAATGTTGATGAGGGAGATTTGTAATATTAAATGTCGACAAGCATCTGTATTAGGGGCCTAAATTGGGCTCTGATAGAAGTGAATGTTGGCAGGAACCATCTTTATCAAGTGATCATCTGTCTGTTAAGAGCTTTTGATGTTGACCTCTCTCGGACTTCCGTATAGCGATAGAAGTGAATATCGACGGGCATCACTCTTATCAAATGATGATTGGTCTGTTAGCCCGCTTTCAATTGAATCTCTCTCAGAAATCAGTTTGCTGCTTGGAATCGTAGTATATTTTGTCAAAGATGGCTGACCGGCTCATTTCTCTGTGATCAGCTTAAGCCTTTGATGTACCCAATCAAGGTCTTAGGCCTATTTCTGTTTGCAGATTGTCAGATGACGCAACAGTCTTTCCGGTTAATAAAGAATATAGCTGGTTCGTTGCCATCGTGGTGACAGATTGGAACCGGTAGAAGTTTAACCCAAGGTTTAATAAAAGGGAGAGAGCTCCCGAGGTTTACACGAATCCGTGCACTTCTGTTCCATAGTCCTCATCTTCTCAACCTTACGTCAAATTGATAACTAAACTGCTCTCAACCTCAGTGGAACGATAAGATCCAAGAACCTCAAACGATTCGGGTAACTCTCCCCAAAAAGACATGAAGCAGGATTCATAGTCTCTGTTTTTCTTTCTGCGTAGCTTGAGATTCCTTCACCATCTTAAAGGTGAAGATGACCACTCCCAATCTCAAGTCCAAAATATTTCCTCTAGATCCTAACGATGCAATACACGCAAATGCTGTCTAAACTCGAATGTAAAAGGAAACAAAATTGTATTTTAGGATTGATAAATTCATAAGTTAAGAGGTTATAAACTTGTAGTTACACGTGCACTCGAAATGAAGTGTTCTGAGTTTCTTCAACTTACTAGATATATTAGAACAAGAACCTGCCAATGCCTGAAATCCGTTTGTTTTGAAAGATTGTGACTACTTCTTGATGTAATACCAACTGCACTGCCATGAATTTCAAGAGCAATCCAAACGTGGACGTTATACTATTAAATACCCAAGTCAAGCTCAAGGACCATTTGAGCTCATTCAATAGGCCTACTGACGCTAGTAGATGTAAGAAGAAAAGTAATACCATGAATGTTTTACGAAATGCGTTTTATACATTCCAATGGGCAATTCTTTAAATCCACAAGTTTTCTTTTGACTTAAGTATTGTTTCCTATATCTTTTTTATTTTAGTAATCACGTCTCTTGCATAACTTGCTTTCAGTTCTTTTAGAAAGAAACTTCATGAGATATGGAACTTCTTTTGATGCATCATTAAGAGCCCACATATACAGGAATTCAGGTTTCTTAGGGTGCGTATAGTAACATTTCTGTTCCTGGAAATAATTTCTGTTCATAAATTGTTTTTTTATATTTATATACCCTAGACGAGTTTCTAAGTAGAATAATGCATTTGGTAACTGCACAAAATTTATATTCCCGGAATAGAAAAAGAACAGAAACGCGTTTGGTACAATCCTAAAAATTTCTATTCCCAATTTTTTCATTTAATTTTAAAAATGTCAATGAAGACTTGATAATTGGATGACTTTAATACAATCATAAAGAAAATTACCCCTTATAGACAAAGCAAATATCGGGTGGTGGTCGAGGAAATTGGGGTTTAGAGTTTAGCATTTATGGTTTAGGTTTTTAGGGCTTTAGGTTTTAGGGTTTGGGGTTTTGAGGTTTGGGGTTTAGGGTTTTGGGGTTTGGGTTTGGTTTGGGATCTAGGGGTTTGGGTTTGGTTTGGGATCTAGGGCTTTGAGGTTTTGGGTTTGGGATTTAGGGTTTTGAGGTTTCGGGTTTCGATTTGGGGTTCGGGGTTTGGGTTTTAGGGTTTGGATTTTGGGGTTTCGAGTATTAGCTTTTAGGGTTTGGGGTTTAGGATTTCGTGTTTTAGGGTTTGGGATTTGGGGATTTAATGGTTTATGAAATTGTTTCTCTAAAATGACATTGTTTCTTTTTTTGTCCCTGGGAACAGAAAAGTAGATTTTTTTTACTTCTTGTTTCTGTTTCAAATCTATTCCCCGGCCACTTTTCTATTCTGGAGAATAGAAAAATTAACTGACGTACACAAATAAACTTATATTCTTTTCCTGTTCCAAGAAATAAAAGAACACAAAAACAAAGAAATAGAAACGTTATCAAACACGCCCTTAATAATCTGCATGACCATTTACTTGTAGCAATATTTGGGGCCGCATGCAAGTTTTATGTAATAAACTATTAAATAATTACAACATCCAAACGAACTTTAACTAGTTTAGGGACTGCGCAAATGCAACCTCTTAATTTTATTTGCATAGGGAGCTTTCGCAATCCGAAGCATTTCATTGACCTAACGAGCTTTCGCAACCCAAAGTCTCCTCTTCACACGGCGAGTTTAATAGCCCAAAGTGACCTAAAATTTCGAGGCTGCATTTTCATAAGAACTGGCTTGGAACCGGCAATTATAAGAGTTGTAAGTGCACAGCAGAAGCCCAATATTCACTCAGGGAGATCGCCAAGAGGAAGTTCAAGTCAAAGCCAGTTAACATATCCAATTGAACTCACATTAACTCAAAACCTTAATCCAATAATTTATGGGCCGATTAAGATATATTAACTACTCCACAGCACAACAATTTCCGATGTATGACCTTTTCTAACACAACTCACACTTGTATCTCAACAATCTCTTTTTCACATGTGAGCTTAGTGTTAGGTCTAGTCCTCTTGAATTTAGGTATCCTTTTGCTCCAACATGTCTCAACTTAAATCTCTAACGCTAGTCTCTTTATCCAGACTGGACCATGAAGGCTACCTTCTCCCTTGACACATTCACCACACATTGATATGGATTGGGAGTGAGCCACCAATCAATCAACAATTTTGATATCATTTATTGAGAGTGCGCAGCAAAAGTCAGGGAGATTGCTTAGAGGAAGTCTAAGTTCGAGCCCGTCAACATATTTAGCTGGATTCACCTTCACATAAAAACTTAAGTCAATGAGTTATGGGCCAATTATGATATATTAACTACTCTACACCATACAAATTCTTCGATGTTGGACCTTTTTTTTAACACAACTCACCTATGGATCTTAATGTCAAGAACCAATGAGTTCATTTCCATGTTCTACTCTCTCTCTCTCTCTCTCTCTCTCTCTCTCTCTCTCTCTCTCTCTCTCTCTCAAGCAGAGGTGATGTTGGTGTCGGTTGTCTTGATAGCTCTTGCCTCGCGACGGTGGCAACAGTGTTTGGCAGCAAAGGCCCGGTTGCAAGAGGTTTTTTGTCATTGTTGGAGGAGGTAGAAGACACGAAAATACAATAACGTGGAGGGGTTCTATGTCAGCCACAAAACACATAAACATGGATGTGTCGTTCAATTCAAAAGGGGACCAATTCAAGATGTGAACTCATCACATAGATATAAAGAATCCTCATCACATTAAGTAACATCATAAGCTCGTGTCTGTTGCCTAACATCATCCTTGCATACGAGCTATTTGCAGCAATGTGACTGTTACCACCATATACCTTTTCCACTTATTGGTCAGTTACCTTCTCAGGTATGTCAGCTCCACATCATCAACCTATCAAATAATCATGAGCTCGCGAATAATATTATATAAGATGAACTTATATGGCTATTGGAGCCATGTTAAGCTCCTACTTGACATCAATCGCATTTATCGATAGAACTCAAATATGTGGGGGTCCTCTTGTAACTTTACATGACTACTTGAGTCAAACGAAGGGAGCATATAAGAGTATTGACGCCTTGCGTTTGTAGTAAGTAGAGACACAACATAGAAAGTTTAACGCGACTACTTTCCATGATGTATATAAGACATAGCCGGCACCAATCAAGTGGCTTGTTCCTCCAACACAAAATAATAAAAGGGTTCTTCATTTGTTTCTGGAAACAAAGAAAGAAAAGAAGAAGAAATGAACCGGCCTCAGGGCTGAGATGTTGCTGAAGTAAGGCTGAGTTTTTGGCTTTGTGCGAGGTGTGACTGTTGCCGGAGCTCGATTTGCAGCTACTTGTGACGCCACCCATACATGAAAAGAACAGCAAAAAAAAAATGGATATGTTGTTCTGAATATGATAAATATACACAGATGGATACACGGATGAGGTGGGATGATGCCTAAAAAGCAAAATTTATCAGTTACCGGGGGGTTATCTGGGCTTAGTAGAAAGTGGATGGCAGGCGAAAAAGGGGTTGGTTGGTGTGTCATATTGGTAATGATGACAATAATAAAAAAAATGACCACAATAATTCCATTTTTTGAAGATATTTTTGCTGCATCAGCTCCCTCTCAAGTCTCCATCTTTGTAGAGGAATCTTTTCTTTTTGGGGTGTGTGTTTGTGTGTCGTAGCACCACTCTCTAGTCTCTCTCTCTCTCCCACAGAAGTGATAGCCCGTGATCTCTCTCTCTCTCTCTCTCTCTCACTCGTATGGATATGGTACGGCAACTGCTACGAAGTTACCACCCCATGAAAAAACCCTACGATAAAAAGAAGGTTTCTTGTCATTTTTGCTCTCATATGTCAACAAGGAATCTCTACCTCTCTTCCTCTCTCTCTCTTTCTACATACCGATGTGCAATGTGGAAATGGTCCAACTGCTCCGAAATCAGCAGTTTGAGGGAACCCTAAAACAAAAAAGGAAGGTCCCTCGATGCGTTTCTCTCTCCTTTTGACAGACAATCTTTCTCGCCTCTTTTTATTACCCTCAGAGAGAGAGAGAGAGAGTGAGAGAGAGAGAGTGAGAGAGAGAGAGAGGTACCTCTTCTCAGTACTTTTTGTCACTGCCTGCTTCTACTTGAACAGCAGCATCATATCAAATTATGCCATAATATAGATGGCAAAGGTAGACGGTAACCAATTAGGAGAAAGGAACATATGTTCATTATTCTAAAGAGAACTTTTGTTGAACCGATGGGTGGGTAATGAGCTTTGAGGGATATTAACACTTTGTTTTTCACCCTTCCCTGAAAAGAAAAGAATATTTGTATCATATAAATAAACAAGGGGTGACCCACATAACGTGTCCACTCGAAGGTCTCCATCACTCACATGCAATCGAGCAGGCGAATCACGTCGTCTTCGGTCGTTTTGTTTGGGACTTTGTCCTACCTTTTTGTAGTCTTGCATGCCGTGAAAAAGTCCACCCAATTCGCGTAAAATCGCAAAACGCCATGCAACGACACAAAGATGAGTGAGTGCACGATGTGCGCGAGTGTGGGAGGTCGACTGAAGCACTAGTTTACTTTAACACTTGATGATGCACAATCCTTCGAGTCTGTATCTCAACTGATCATTTACTTAGTGCCGCTACATGTCATGCACTTACCTGTCTCGCATGGCGTAATTTTCTCTGTCATGTCTATTGGTGTGCTTGGGCTTGTTTCCTCTTTGTATTTATGTGAGGTTCGTGCCGAAATTCAATAGTCCATCATCGAGTTTTGGTTCGTCCCGTATGGCCAGGTTATACATCAAGAGGTTTGGGTTGCTCGGTCCGTAGTGAAATGGCCATTCCTTCTGACTGAGTATTTGTTAAATATGTCTTGAATTTTATGTTCTCGGTCCGGTTCAACACCCGACCCGACATATATTTTGTGCGACCCGAAAATTGAGATTTAGTTTGCGACGCGGAGAGTTGGGCCGATAGGCCCAACTCGTAACAAGTGAACAAATCTCTATGGCGGTTCGCCCGAGCTAGAGCAACGAACCAATGTTTCGGGGGGTTCGGGGGCTATGCCCCCGAGGAAATTTTTTTTTGGGAGTACTATTTATACCGCGGCTAGGTTTTCTCATTGTTATACAAAGCGAATTTTGTTTTCGGAGAGTTTTATGAGCCGTGAGCTTTTGTCGTTGTTTCGACTTCTGAAAACTGTACTCTCTTTGATTATAGTGGAATTTTGTCTTGCCTCGCCCGTGGACGTAGATCACGTTGTGATCGAACCACGTAAATCCTCGTGTTCTGTGTTTGCTTTTCGAGTTTGCTTCTACAGTATTAACTACATGGCTAGTTTGCAAGCCAGTTTAGAGGCTTGCTTACTTCACTGATCATGTAGGGACGTTTCACAATGATCATGCCAACTCGATAGGGAACTTATAAGAACCCAAATTTTCGCAACCCTCAAATATTGGGAAAACTTCTCTTTCCTTTTTCTTTTTCCAGTTGGTCAAAGCAAATTCGATCCTCTGTACAATGCCTGACCTCAGAGAAAGTGAGTTCCCCGGAAGATGATCCTCATTTCTCAAAATTCAACTAAAAGCAGACAACGTGCTTTGTCCATCGGACTTCTCCTCCGTCTTCGAGCTTTGGGTCTACGATCCTCTCCATCCAGTGCCTTCCACGAACTGTGGATCATCAACAAAGCCCGCATCTTGAGACGCACTTGCCCAAACATTTTTTCTGTCCAGCTTCACTAACTCGGAACTTTATTGATACATCCACAGACCAACGTACATTTAGTCCTAGAACTGCAGCCCCAATAGTTTGTTAGTAATTTCACGGAGGAAAACAGCAAAAGATTACGGGCACACAGACACAAACACCACATCACAGTAAAAGATGATGCTGGCTATGTACCTATTGGATTAGGGTCTTGAGAACCTCTTGACCATAATGCTTAATTTGTCCTTCCCAAATCATTAACATCACTTTGCAAAACTAATTGTTTTTTTTTCAAGATGATGTGTCCTGACCTTGAAACTAAATTAGTTCGATAGTCTATTGAAGGGAATGTATCTTACATGTTAATTGTTGGTTTGGGGAAGTACCAACCAATTGTCAAGAAAAGCGGAACTCGCTTTGGGATTTAAAGTATCTTAATTTTGATTCTCTCTTGATATGTGACGATTTAAAAAATCATCAATATGAAATTTAGAATATGGACTTTTGTTTGGTACACCGGCGTTGTTTACACAAACAGGATTAAGATATAGAGGTTTTACTTTTGGTAAGTGAATTCGTTGATGAAAGTTTCTATTCGATGAATGTTCATGTAAGAAGTATTTCACGTGGGAGGTGTACCTTATATGGATTCATAAAGCATCTTAATTCTAATCGGTGGTACGTGATTATCTTATTCACAAAAATCCCAAAAATTAATGGGTCTGTTGAATGGGAAGATGACGCGTGGCGAGTCAATTAACGCGCGGACGACCCAACAAAAGATATGGCCCACGGCGAACAGAAATGGAGGGGACCCTGAGTCCGAGCTCATCAGTTAGCCAAATTAATCACAAGAGAATCTACCCAGCTTCAGCTGCAGCAGGGTGCTTCTAGCCTCAAAGGTCTTGTCCATGGCCAAATTGTTGGGGGCATACGTGGAAGTTCAATGTGATCTTTATCTATAAAAAAAGTAAAAGAAAAATGAAGAAGAAGAGGAGATTCTTTCATCATTATGTCCACTCAAGAAGCAGGAACCCATGACTGGGTCGTTGCTATCTTTGGCTATGGCTGCTGGATGGATGAAAACTGGGGATCGACATCTCTGACTAAGTAGACGTTCTCAATTCGTTCTCTTCGAAGTGGAATATACAGAGCGTGTTTACGAGTCAATGGTCGAGATCAAATTCTCTCTTTTTATCTTTTCCTCCATTTTCGTTTCTTCCCTTTCTTTGACGCCGCCAGCGATGTCACCTCCACAATTGACCTCAGCCCTAGCCTACACGCCAACCCTGCCAAATCTCTCTCTCTCTCTCTCTCTCTCTCTCTCTCTCTCTCTGAGCAACCGATGGAGCGGTGATGCGCGGCGGCGAGCCAATATGCTACACCAGATGAGCGGAGGTGGAGGCATGGGGGAGAGGGGAGAGGGGAGAGAGAAGGGTTTTGAGGGTTTGGGTTAAGATTTTCACAGAGAATAAGAGTAGTTCAGTCAGTTTGATCAACCCTTAACTGCAGAGGATTCTATTAAGACGGGAGAAGCTCACAGCTAAAATCTTCCTCTCGAATTCGAATGCATGCATTCTATGGTGAGTTAGCTCTTGATTTGACCATGGGAAGAACCGTTTACATAAGTAGCTTAACTTTTCTTTGGCTAGCATTAGAATATACATGGAGGTAAATGAAACGTGCCCAGTTTATACTTCCAAAAGGGTGGCATTTTCAGCTAACTGCAGTACATCAAATCACTTGTGTGTCAATTGTCCCGATTGTCAAGAATTCACTTATTCACCTACCTATACTTATTATCTCTGTGGATTTTACTTACTTTAAGTCAGCCAATCACAGTTCATTAAAACTTCGGCAACATACTTTTCTTGGAATTATAAAAAAGGCTTTGACTTTATTACTCTGGAATGGAACGCAATGAAAAAAGCTCAAGGAAAAACTTCCTCTATTGGATAGACACTAGGAGAATGAATGTGGGAGGAAATGTCGTGCCGTGCCACACCGTGCGTGTCCTTTATATTGCAGAAGTACATGCCAATATATCATTTGTAACAAAAAAAAAAATGGACATTTCGAGCGGTGACTTTCCTTGGCGAGTCTTTACTTACTTACCAAGTCGTGTTCTATTCCTTACTCCATACTCGACTGCTTTTCGAGATTGACTTTATTTCAACTCTCGATTCCTAAATTTTCAAATGTGATTTGAACTTTTTTGACTAGTTTTAAGCACGAATTCAGTGCTCATATTTCCTCATTTTCATTAATGAAAAGCAATGCCAATTATGGTTTCTTCCCAACTCTTTCCTTTAGATTCCTCTTATCTGTCCACAAATATCATAAAAGGAACTTTTCCTTATAGTAGAAAGCAGCCATAATGAGCTTGGGGGGAAAAAAACAAGAGACGTGCCTCCTAATTTCTACAGAATTGCGACTTTTGTATTTCCATCAGGAATGTACCAAATGAACGGCGGGCAGATGGTCAAAAAGCGAATAAATAAAAATCGTGAAACAAAGCCAGCATCGATCTCTCTCAAACCAAGTTTCCTGCACTTTCAATTTAATTAAATCAAGCGTACAGACATACATTTCCGGGCACGAGTCAAATTAAAAACGACCATGTGCTTCTATAGTATAGACTATATAGTATACTAAGCCGTGCATGCACTTATGTTATCATGTGAGATAAAAAAAAATCATTGTGGGGGGGTCTCAGAGAAGTGTATGAAATCTCGTGAGAGAGAGAGAGAGAGAGAGAGAGAGAGAGAGAGAGAGAGAGAGAGAGAGAGAGAGAGAATAATTTTTTTTTATTAAAACAAGATGAAATATCACTTGCTGGGGTCGGATTTCGAACAGCTCACCAAGAGAGAGAAGGCTTGTCTTTTATGTTGTCCGTGCCGGCAAGGGGCAAGTCTTCTAAGCAACTGACCTCCTGGGACTCTGATAAAAACATCATATTATACTACTACTCCACTCGATCAATGATATCAACAATAGGGTCGAAATAATTCTAGGGTTTGTGCTTGTTCAAAACGATTCGGATCCAAAGTCCCACTATTCCTGACCAATTGATGAGCAAGAATGCCGAGAAATTAATGGCGATATGTTTTCCTCCCTTGGTTGTTATAAATATCAACATTACCCAAAGTGTGTGCTCGGTGAAGTTCGGACCGGTCGACATACGTAACTTGCAACCTGCCAATCGAAGATTCAATCGGACGAAGCTTCCTCCGACGGACGGACGGCGACGATTCGAGATACCTAAAGGGAGCTTCGCTTTCCGACGGGGGCCCCGCGACTCCTTCGTAGAGAAGGAGGTCCACGGACTCTCTCTCACTCCATACCCATCACTTTCGTGTCACTCCACCGTGGGGCACCGGTAATCCATGGAAGAAACCCTAAGAAAGAAGTCCTTTCTGGAGAGATAAAAGGGGTGACCCCACCCTCGGAACAAGTCGCCCTCTACTTTTCTTTAATTTAAACATTCTCCCCTTGTCCTTGTCCCCCCCTAGGCCGTGATGTAAACAATAATCCCACCTTGATGTTTTTTTTAATAATCCCATAAAGAATGAGGGAAAATTGTTGCGTCCCTGAGAGAATATTAAGTAGGTACTGTCTTGTTGTCTAAGAATTTAAGTAAAGTATGTCGCCACATTATTTAATGTCGTTTTTGACGAAGGAGGAGGAGGCTGGATCAAGTACGTGACTAGTTGGTCTCGCGGGCGTCAATTTTTATGGAGAAATGTGTTGCAGGGGCCCGAGTCCTGAGCAAGATTATTTGAAGCTTTTTTCCCCATTTTCTTGTGTTTAATCGGTTATTTGATGTCATCACGGGCGACGGTAGGCACGACCTGCTGGAGGTGCGTCGGCGGCGAGGACACTAGCTGCCGCCGCAACAGGCGGGCAACGGCACAAACCTTTGTTGGATTTGTTGGAGAGAGAGATGGAAAAATGAAAAAATAAAATAAGATAAATAATGTCACAGCACGGTTGAATATTTAACGTGGTGACGAGTCACTCGTCCAAATGAATAAATTTATAATGTGAGTTTACCCCATCTCCATTCTTTGATGTTATCTTAGGTATTGACAGTAGTTATTTCTTTTCGATTTCGTATTTTAGAATGATTCTTGCTTTCATTGAACTGAAAGATAGGCCGATCGAGTAATTTTCTGTTGTGTTCTACAGTGAATCGAGATTGTCATACCCATTACGCTACGTACTTAATCTGATATTTGTTTAATCGATTTCCTTCCTATTTTATTCCACTTGTATATACTTTGCACCGACCATGGATGAGTCGTAAGAATATACGCATATCTAATAATTCCGTCATTCTCCGAACAGTAATGAAGAATCGATAGCAAATCTCTAGTGCAATCCGATGTAAATGTCAACCGAACGAATTGCAATTTTAAATTTTAAAGGAAGACCAAACGAGCAAAAAAGACGAACACTCTTGCTTTTAAAACAGTAATTAACAGTGAAGAAGTGAAACATATATGCCAGATACTAATTAAGGAGAAACACTAATCAGACTTACGTAGTCCATAAATTAACTAAAATAACTTTTTTTCTTTAAGGGTCCGTTTTATTTGAAGTAAAACTGTTTTCAGGAAATTGTTTTACTACTTTCCGGTGTTTGGATAATGGAAAACTAATTCATCTACGGTAAAAGTTCTTCATGGACTGAAAACAACAAGTTTAGTTTAGGGAAGAATGACTTCTGTTTCTAGTGAGAAGAACTTCATTTTCTCTAAACCACAATGCAAATGAAAACTAACCATTTTTCTTGAAAATAATTTTCATGGAAAATATTTTCCTTCATCACGAAATGTTCCGTTAAACAAACGGATCCTAAATTATGGTTTTAAGTCTGCCACCTCTAAAGTTCAAATGATCAAATGTAATTCTCATTTCCCATATATAATCACTCAGTCTTGCTTCTATCATTGGCATACCCTAAATTTTGATGCTTATTACTATGCATGTTTCTATGAGGAAAATCACTTTAGATTCATAAACTTCTGACTCGTAAAATACATCTAGCTTGAATTAGGGGATATGTAAGCAAAAGTCCAAATGGATAGCTCGGATATGGAATTTTTTTAGGCAATTATGCGGAAATACAGTTTTTTTATATAATTTAAATAATTATTAAATCATTAATTAATAATATCATGTGGGCCATAATTATTCTTGTAATTTTTTCTTGTTAGGCCCTATTGTGATTGATAGCTCGAATGAGACAAGGGAAATAAATAAATAAAGCAACCAGAATAAAGAATAAGGAATGTGAAGAGTAATTAATCCCCGAATTAGAGAAGTGGTTGGTACCATTTTAGAATTGAATATTTAATTTGAATTTTAAAATTTCAAATAACTATAAAACTAAGAGGATATGTTTGGTACAAATTTTCTATAGTAGTTGCTCCGTCTATGACAACAAGGGGTGCCGTAACTTTCATAAGGTATTTGACAAATACTTATAAAGTTACAGCAACTTATAATAGCCTTTTGGAATCTGGTTAGCCTACCTTTAATCAAGATGTTATCGTTAAGAACATTTATCAGCAATCATACAGGTTACAAGGCTTTACGGCACAACACCGTTACAGAAGAGCATAGTTAGAGTTCAGCAATATTTATATCAAGCGCGCTTTAAGTAAATTAATGAATTTATGAACTTAAAATATTAAATTTACTTGGGCAATGCTAGCGTAACCACGATGTTATTGCTAGAGAATGACGGTGCAATTTCAACCCCTACTTTCATTTCAAGATGAACTGGTTACCGGATTTATGTAACTAAAGAACAAAGAAGGTAGTTCAATGGAATGTCTAGGAGCTAAAAAAAGATCCCAGAAGGAAAAATGGGAAATCTTTGTTTCTTTTCATCATGACCTCACATATTTTCTTGATCTCTAGCCCATCTTTCTCCTTGGGACTTTGTCTATCCAATATAATTCTTCTTCTTCTTTTGATTGATATAGAAACTTAAAATCATATTATAAAAAAAGTAAGTCACTTACACTGATTTTATTCTTTTTTTACGAGTCTTGATATGCATGGCACTATCATATAAAATATTGACAAGATTGAATTAATAGAAAAAGGAAATCTAGCATATGTCAGAGATAATTAGGATAATTCTCTGAGAGATTTTTCTATATTAGAGATAATTAGTTTATTTATGTTTATCTCTCAAGATTGTGCAAATATCTGCTTTTGATTGTGGCATATCTTAATTGATATATGTTACTTAGATAGTCATCTTAAATAATATTTATTATTATACATCGAAATATACTAAAATTCTTCAATTCATATTTTTCACGTTATTCTTATCTTGGTATTAGAGCCACCATTCTTGAGAAACCCTAAGTGCACCGGGTGCGAGCTCCCTAGTGCACACAAATAAATCCATTCCAACCGCTCAATAATGTTCACTTTGTACGCACAAGTCTCATTTGAGGAAGCGCTTAGTCGAGTCCAATCCACAGTGGTTATATTTCTATGCACCTCGAGTTTAATTACAAGTCTGAAAAGTATCCTGCGGTTGAGACACCTCGAGTTTAAATACAAGTCTAAACAGTGTCACACGGCTGAGACACGACCATCATGGAATGGACTCGACTAAGCGTTTGCTCAAATGAGACTAGTGAGCACAAAGTAAACACTGTTGAGCGGTTGGAATGGATTTATTTGGGTGTGCAAGAGGGAGCTCAGGTGCACTGGTTGCTATGTGCCGGGGCACTTAAAGTTTTTCAGGAATGGTAGCTTTGACACCAAGATAAGAATAATGCAAAAGATAAGAATTGAGAAATTTCAGTGTAACATAATGAAGATTTTTTTTCTGGTCTGTCATACTCTAACTCTCAACTCACTCTCAGACTTTTACCATGCCTCTTTCTAGAGCGTGGGAGTGGGAGTCGAAACCCATTGCCCTGCCTCTTTATAAACGATGGGAGTCGAAACCAAAATCCGAAACTAAACGTCCCCACCCCTAACCCCTGAAAAGATGGGGAATCGAACTCCCCACCCTTTCCAAGTAGGAAGGGTAGGAAGAGTGGCCACTGGGGTTTGCCCCAGTGGTTTATCATAATAGAGATTACATCAGCCTGTTTATAAGTTTTATGAGATGGTTATAACCTATCATAAGGTAATATATATCAATCAAGATATGCCATAATCAAAGGGAGATATTCACACGATCATGAGAGATACAGAAGACCAACGGAAATATCCTAATTATCTCTAATAGAGAATAATATCCTAAAAAATTATCCTAATTATCTCTAACAGCTTTTGTGATCCCAAAAGTTTGATATCTGGTTCTTACAAACATGGTTTCAATCTCCAGAAATTTCTTTTTTGTGCGTTTTGGTCCCTAATAGCCTGCATTTGCGTGGAGTTCGGCTCATGATAATCTTTTAGGGGAGTCAAATTGCAAGGATATAAGGGTCACCTTTTGACTTTTAGGGTCATTTTTGCAATTTCGTGGCGACGATTCCCCTATGTAATGAGCAAAGAAGTGAGACGCAAGTTCAACGGAAACTGATCCTTTGGTCGTAAAATGTCAAACTTTAGGGACCGCTGATGCAATTTTTTCACACCAACATTCGAGTTTAGTACAGTTAACATGAATCGCCATAGTGGATTAGGTCGGCTTGACTTATTATAAAATATATCCTACGCACGCCCTTCTCTCAAGACTATTATGCAACCTTTCACATCCCTTTTCGTATAGTGTCGTCATAAATGTGGGGATAGTGTCGTCATATATGTGTCGGTTGTTCATGTCAAAATGTTTCAATATGATTGTAAAGTGGTTTTTCGATTGAAATTAAAAACTGGTGGAAGCATATCAAGTTATGTCAATTTCGCATTAGTCGTGTCGGTATCAAATTTGAATTTTTATTGGGATATTCTACTCGTGTTCAAATCTCATCTTGTCAAGTGAAGAGTTGCCACCCCATAATATAGATCCTCTTAATTTTAAGAGAATTATCGCGTCATTTAATTTAGAGTTAATACCACGAAAAACCCTAAACTGGAACATCTGTGACAAATTTACCCCAAACTTATTTTTTGATCATCAAAAATCCCAAACTGATACACCTGTGACAATTTTATCCTAAACGAATTTTTTGACCACCAGATACCCCAAATTAGTACATTTGTGACAAATTTACTCTCCGTTAAATTGCATCAACACTATGAAAAACCACAAATTAGTACACTTATGACAAACGAAGGGTAAAACACCAAACCGGTACACTCGTCAACTGCCACGTGTCATTTAACTCAGAAATTTGATGGCAAAATTTGACGAAAACTAACGAAGGGTAAAATTATCACATGTGTACCAATTTGGGGTTTTTAGTGGTCAAAAAATTAATTTGGGATAAATTTATCACAGATGTACCAGTTTAGAGTTTTTCGTGATATTAACCCTTTAATTTAATCTGCATCTTATCATGACATGTCATCAAAACACAGTGCCATAGTAATATATAATGATGTTAAAACGATGGATCAAGTTAATAAATAAAGGAATTTATATTGTGTACATAGCTTGTGTAAAATATGCAATTCACAAAATTAGTTAAATCTTTTGGCATGTATGTGTCCATTTGTTATCTATCTATTGCACACAAAGGAAAACGATTTATTACCAGCTTGAACTTGCCCCACTTATCGTGTCGCATATAGAAGCTCTTGAGTACCCAAATTGTAAATAGTTAAACATTTACCACGATTTTGTTTTTGTGGCCATAAACATACTTTTAGCGACAATTTGCATTTTGGGGCTAGTAATTCGTGGCTAATAGGGACTTTCTCATAAGGTGTATTTATTTTGTGAAAAATGAATGGTGTTAAAAATATTTTCTTAAGAATAATCGCTTGTGTCGCTTACAAAGATGAATGAACAAGAAAGTTTTATATCGTCCATGAAAATATTTAGACATAAATTGTTAACGATGATAAAAATATTTTTCATTAACTAATTACTGAAAAAATTAATAAAAAAATCTCAAACCTATTGCGATTGTGCCAATTTAGTCCTAAATTTTTTTTTTGCGTCAATTGAGTCCTAAATCTTTTGCATTGGTGTCGATTTTGGTCAAAAATTGCTGACTTTGACATCGGCCATTCTACGTGGCAAGGTCGGCACTAACGTTAACGTTTTTTAATAATTTTTAATAAATTTTTGTATTATTTTCTTTTCTTTTCCTTTTCCTTTTTTTCTTTTCTTTCTCTTTCTTTTTTTTCCTTCCCTTCTCCTTGGTGACCGGTCAGAGGCAAGGCAAGTGAGGTCAACCTCACTGGCCACTAGCAAAGCTCGATCTCGCCATCACTGGGCGAGTCAGCCTCGCGCTACCCCCTTTTATTAATTGATTATTCAATTCTTCTTAATTATATAATCAAGAGTTATCATGTGCCTCCTTGTCATCGGCAAATTTGACTTTTCCTTGATGAATTTTATCTTGGTTAAATTCATTATGTGACTCATATCTTTCCATTGAAATCACGTTTTGTGTAAAGTTTTCATGTGACCCCTTTATCTTTTTCCTTAAGTAGTTTCTCATACTTAGATACCCTCATTGCCAATTGGAATAAATCGGCAAAATTTTGGCCTTCAAATTTTTCTCTAAGATTGAATTTTAATTCACTGAAAGCCAGATTTGTGAATTCTCTTCAAAGAGTAAAGTAGCCATCTATTTTTAGCCTTTTTGAATCGAGCAACAAACTTATCGACCAACTCATTATTGTATTGATAGAGTTTAGCCAAATCAGCAATCGATACCTCGGGTATCGTTCTATAAAATTGAGAATAAATTGTCTTTCCATCTCAACCCAAGTATGGATTGAATTAGGAGAAACATTTGTATACAAAGTAAAGGCAGTTTTTTATAAAGACAAAGTGAACAACCTGAGTCTTAGGAATTCATTTGGTCCTGTCTCTCCACATTGGGCAATAAATTGACCGATGTTTTCAATAGTCGATTGGTCATCTTCACCAGTATAAACGGCAAAATCGGGAGTTCTAAATTCTGTTAGGTATGGTATGTTGTCAACCCAATTAGGATGTGGCTTTTTATACAATGGTTTAACGATTCCTCTATCAGCACCTATTCGTTGTGCAACCATATCTGCCATTTGCTGAATATTTGGAAACTAAGAAACCTACCCTTATTGCCTCCCAGGTTCAGGGTAGATAGGTCGATAAACCTGACCTTCTTGCCCCCTAGGGTCATGATCTAGGTCTTGGTTATCGACGTTATGATTAATTGGCAAATTAAGCCTATTGTCGACGAGATTAATCTAGACTAGTTATTTCCAGTAACCAGATTAATTTGATTCGAACTTTGATGCCTTTGTAAAATCCTGACTGGTGATGGGATCACTTGGCCTAAATTGTTTCCACCGTTCAACTGACCAAAAGTTGGACAAACATACCCAGAAGTCACCGTATTCGGTTGGATCGGTATGGACTGATTGAATGTCCCAGGCCTTGAGATGATATCGTTGATCGCGTTAACAACCATCGGCTTGATCACATCAAAGAGATGTCTCATAATGTGATTTTCCATCTCATTTTGTTGTTGCTTGAATAACCTCTTCATGGTGGCCACCGAAATAGGATTAGGTGCCAAATCCATCATCTGCACTTCTGTAAGGTGTCCCGAGATGTTGACATTCCCACCTTGGCTTGTCTCTACTACTCTAGAAGCGGCTGAGATCTCGAACTGGGTGACCCTTTCACTGGGTTGTTACCCGCAACGTGGTTAGGCTTTGGGGGATTCCTTGGTCTTGGCATTGTTAATCCTCAGAATAAACCACAAGTAGTCTCACCAGGTATGCCAAAAAGATGTTTGGCCAGAATTTGTCTTGACGACAAAATACCTTTCACCAAAAGTCATTCTTTGGATTTTATAAGAGGTTCGAATGGGATATATCTCTGAAGCCCAAGAAAACCAATAGATATACTTTAACGGAATTTAACTGAAGTCAAAGTACAATGCTTTGCCGAAATTTAATTGACGACAAAATGAGATAACAACAAGATACAATGCTAGAATTTAATCAACTACAAAGATATGAGAACGAGAACTAAGATAACGTGCTGGAATTTAATCGACAATGGGATATCTAGAAACCGCAACTAAGATACAGGAATTGAAAGTTGATTGAAAGATAACGAGCTTTGTTTGTTTGTTTAGGGGGCTCTATACGGAGTACAATGTAATTATTTAAAGCATACAATCGACGGTTACAAATAGAAATTACAAACAGATGTTACAAGCGGTTACATTGACTCCACTACCTTGACGATTTCACCCACTCCACTATCTGGATGGTTTCATTGACTTCACTATATTGGCTGTTGTTTTATTCCACTACGTTGATAGTTACTTCTTTGATGGTTGCATCTAATTATCAACTATTTGTCGATTCCTTCAAGTTGTTGATTTTCAGATTGTAGATTCCTTCAAGCTGTCAGTTTCCTTGTTCATAAATGACCAATTGTTTGTTCTCATCAACGAAGTCTACCAATTGTCAATAATAATTAAAAGTTCGGCATTTTTTGTGTTAATAAATACAGATTAATTTCATTCACTTTCCTGTTGCTCAGGCATCGGAAACATTGAATTTGATCAATCTCACCTTGAGGTTCGCCACATTTTGAAAAATGGACTCAGAATATACGAGTCGGATTCATAAAAGAGAATTTTCTCTTGGGAACCTGCTGATTGAGGGATCGATGAAGGCAGGTGGAATATGCCCACATGATACGCCAATGCAATAGCACAGAATCACATACACAGCAACGTCAGTTATTAGCACAAGATCATGTAAGAAACTGAAGCTTATAAGATGGGAAATACATGAAAATTATAACTAGAAAAGATAATTAAATATAACAGTAAGGTCAGCCATTGCAACTTGTTAAGACCAACGCATATGGGATTTATTTATTTATTTATTTTTATCCAGGATTAAGTTGATTTACGTCGTTGGTATCAATTCCAACTCTTAGTCGCCTATCCCTATGTTGTTGTGTTTTTATTTAGGGTAAGGACAAGACATGTGATTCGCGACTGACATTTGTTTGCGCTGTAACTGGTAAATACGAAACCGATCTTTGTCTCTGACTTGAAAAGCTCGACTTACTTCATTCTTTTCGATTTTAAAATAGTAATAGGGATTTGCCACTAGCCCGAAGTTGCCATGGTCCGAGTAGCAATTAGTTAGTAATCTTCTCTTAATTCGTTTTGGCCATATTATTCTCTTAATTTAATTAAGTCGTTAATTCCCGAACTATCATTTTTGAATTGATAAAGATTACGGAAACTCATTACTCTCTTAGGGTGCATTTGTTTCGCAGAAAATGAATAATTTAAAAAATATTTTCTTAAAAATAATCACTCATATCACTTACAAAGTTGAACGAAC
Source organism: Syzygium oleosum (assembly GCF_021117445.2). Lineage (NCBI taxonomy): Eukaryota > Viridiplantae > Streptophyta > Magnoliopsida > Myrtales > Myrtaceae > Syzygium > Syzygium oleosum. The sequence continues at coordinate 12,315,087 of NW_026607487.1, forward strand.
AAAAAATATTTGCATTGGCCACGAAAATGTTAAAACATGAATTGTTGTCTGTAATGATAACATTTTTAATTGACTAATTATTTCAAGCGGCACAAGCGATCATTTTCAGAAAAATATTTTCAAAATAATTCATTTTCCGTGAAACACACGAAACCCTTAAACTCGTTTTGGCCATATTCTTCTCATCATGCTCAAACAATCTTCTCATTTCAATCACTCAGCCTTCTTCATAGAATTATAATCGCTATACTCAATTTCTACACAAGAAAATAGCGAGATAAAGATTACATGCCAAGAACATTCAGTTTTAATTTATTCTCTTTCCCCCAACTCAACGTCTCCCCTTGAATTGTATTCATAGACATTTGTCTTAAATGACCTACACAAACTCAAATCCTAAATATAGTTGCGAGTTCTACCTTCAATCGCTTCAGAGAAAAAGTTCCCAAAACAAGTCATTGTTTCCACAACAGTCTGCCATTCTGTGTATCTGCTGGTAAAAGGCAAAAACTATTTGATCTTTTGTAGTTCTTTTTTGCAGGATTCTCATACTTAAAAATCAGCTGTGAAATACTCTTATTTGTAGATGCTCGCCATCACACATTTGGACCATTCACTTCGTTGGTAGCATGTTCGCCTTTTACAATCAGGTCCATCCAAATTTTTTTGACTATCAGGTCATACAGTTTGTTCATCATACACAATTAGGTTCCTTCAAGTTTATTGATATTTTTCATGTCTTATAGTCTGTTCACTTTTTACTGGTCCATCCGACCTCTTTGACAATCTCACATCCTACAGTTTGCTCACCCTCTGCAAATCGGTACATCCAAGCTTACTGATGCCCTCGTGCCTTGTAGTTGATTCACCTTCCAGTAGTCCATCCAAATCCTTTCTACTTCCAGTAGTTTGTTAAATATATGCGAAATTGTCTTCGATATATATGCATATAGGATAATTACCTCACTGATGAACAAAAAAATCAAATTTTAAGTGCATATAGAATAGATGAGTATGGACAGCGTATTGAGGATGAAAATGGACAAATCATTCAAGATGCTGTCGATACACTCATCTTCTCTATATCACTTCACTTTACAGGAAATCCTTCACACATAAGAGAGAGAAATCAAGATCATTTATCAAAAATGAAAAGCAAATTCTTAGGGGATTCAGAGAATATAAAGACCTTTTCTTAGAAAGAGTCTTAGTTAGTGCAGATTGTAATGAACCTTTATACATAATACATATATACACACACACATCCAATAATTTGTTACTTTCTACAAAGTCCTTGCAAGCTCTGCAACGTATTTATGGTCGAACAACTTGTTCACATTCGACAATATACTGAAGGTCCTTTCCACACACACTAAAATGCACATGATCCTGTTATCAACACCATTTGCATATGATTTTATTTATGTGTAAAAGTTGTACCTCTGATACACTCAAATGCACGTATCAATACCCTTTGATTATTTTATGATTTTCAAAAGAAATGCATTGGAGAGACTTTCCCCGGTAATCATTTTTTTTTAATATGAATTACTTATACATTCAAATGCACATATTGGCGACCTTTGAGTATAAGTTCACAATAACTAATGACAATGCGCACATGAGACGCGCGATCAAGCCAAACAGCTCTAGGTTAAACCACATACTAATTTTTCAAAAAAAAGGCTTGTGCACCATAGCCCTAGCTAGAGCTCACCATAGCCCTAGCTAGCTCACCTTAATCTTCAATTTGAACGAAGAATTAGAACGGGTTACGCGTATAAAATACTGAATAAATCATGGGGGTCAAAAAAGAGGAGAAGAGAAAAATATACGATCCTGGGGATGACGAAAGGAAGTTTTGGAAGGACTCAAAGCAAAGATACGAAACTAGAGAGAGAGAGAGAGAGAGAGAGAGAGAGAGAGAGAGAGAGGGGGGGGGGTTTGGTGGACCCAAACCCTTCGCCGAATAACGACACCCATGACCGCGTTGAGAGCTGCATGAATGGCAACCTCAACCTCCTCAATTAATTCTCTCTCCCTCTCTCTCTGTCTCTCATTTCCCCCTTCGTTTTCTTGTTTTACGGTGTTTCTCCGTTTTTTTATTCAAGAAATAATGTGGGTATAGGACAGTCTCTAGAGAGAGAGAGAGAGAGAAGAGGAGAGAGAAAGAGCATCTGCTAGACATGTAAGAGCCTTTCGGTCGCTGTGCTCTGTGTGTGTGTGTGTGGTCTGTAACGTTAAATGATTGAACAACAGTGAGAGTTTTTATTGAGAGCCCTTGATGATAACAGATTGATAGATAGACAGATAGATCCGTTCTGTTCACCAGAACGAAACAACTGAGCTTAGGGGGAGAAAGAGAGACAGAGTACTTAGAGAGAGAGAGAGAGAGAAAGAGAGAGAGAGAGAGAGAGAGCGAAGAAGAAGCAAAATAGGGTCGTCTCGTCTCGCTTCAACCCCAGTAGATCCACTGCGACAGTTGTTTCCCTCTCTTCATCTTCTCCGGATTGTAGCTGTCACCTCCTTTTGATATTTACCCTCTTGGATCTTTCTGTGCCTCTGTGTGTGTGTGTGGGGGGGGCTGTCTCAAACTCTCTTCACCCAGAAGCTTCACTCTCTCTCAAGGTAAACTCAACCCTTCACATCACAACCACCCCACCAAAAAGAAGAAAAGAAAAAGGGGGTAACGAGAGGGTTTAATTAGATTTGCGTTATCTGTATGTTGCATGACTTGGTCAGATGTTCAAGAACCACAGAAACAACTCAAGTACATGCCTACTGGTTTCTTTGTTGAATCGGATTGCTTTTTTGATAATTCAGCTGGGCTAGGGTTGAAGAAGAAGGAGAGCAGGGCGGAAGAAAGAATCGACCAGGAAGAGATTGCCCGCCAAACAGAGAGAGGGGGAGAGAAAGAGAGAAGAGAGAGAAAGCAGGTGTTAGATAGAGAGATATGGCATCAACATCATCATCGACACCGTTCTTCAGCCTCGGAGACGAGAGCCAAAACCAGATGATGCTTCAGCAGCAATCCTCCACGACAACCTCTTCGACTGGCCCGACGCCGGCGCCGCCCAAGAAGAAGAGGAACCAGCCCGGAACTCCAAGCAAGTCCCCCACCTTTATCCTCTTTCAATTCTAATCTCTATGCTTCCTTGCAAAAAAAATGGGGGAATTTCTTTTCCCTTTTTTTTCTATCTGGGTTTTTGCTCATTAGCAGCAGTTACTCTCTCTCTCTCTCTCTCTCTCCCTTGACTTCTCTTCACACTTTTTCAATGGAGAGAAGAGAAAAAATTCAATACACATCCGTTGCGGTTCTCATTTCACATAATATATGTACCCTTTTGTTTGTATGTTCTTCTTGAGCTAAAAGATTTAATTCTTGGTTCAATTTTGTTCTTTCTTTTCCTAATTGTCTTTTTTTTGTTTGGTCTTTGCCTCTTTTTTTTTGTTGGGACCTTGCAGATCCAGACGCAGAAGTGATAGCACTATCTCCCAAGACCCTAATGGCAACAAACAGGTTCATTTGTGAGGTATGCAACAAAGGGTTCCAAAGGGAGCAAAACCTACAGCTCCACAGAAGAGGACACAACCTGCCTTGGAAGCTGAAGCAGAAGACCACAAAGGACGTGAAGCGCAAGGTCTACCTCTGCCCCGAGCCCACCTGCGTCCACCACGACCCGTCCCGGGCCCTTGGCGACCTCACCGGCATCAAGAAGCACTACTCACGCAAGCATGGCGAGAAGAAGTGGAAGTGCGAGAAGTGCTCCAAGCGCTATGCTGTCCAGTCTGATTGGAAGGCCCACTCCAAGATCTGCGGCACTCGGGAATACCGATGCGATTGCGGCACTCTCTTCTCTAGGTACGCTGCTACTATTACACTAATTTCACTCCACTACACTACACTCTTATCTATCTTACTCTGTGTGTTCACTATCCAATGAAGCCTACGCCATGGTTAGTGTTTTATTAGAAGCTTTTCGATGATAACTTCAATCATTCAGTCCCCATTGAATCGCACGAGCTGACCCTGAAAAGCAATTTGCTTTTTTAGCCCAAAGCTTGAGAAAAAGAACCGGGACAAGAGGGATTTTATGCTTTTTGAACCTCAAAACACAAAAGGAGGAAAAGGGTTCATTCGATTTTGAATGATGGGTAGTCCGAGGTTACTCATCTTTTATTTCTTTTTTCCTTTATAAGACTTCAAATTTGGGTCATCTCACTTATCTCTGATTGTCATTCGGTGTTTGGGTAAATCCATAGCCAGCACAAACAAAAAAGCTACCTCTTTCTGAATCTTCATCATCTTGTGCTTGGCTGTCCATGCGTACGTGGAGGTTAACGACCCAAGGACAGCCTCCACGTGAACATCTGTGTGAAACGGAGTGGTCTGAAAAACAACAAGGATCTTTTTTTCCTTCTTTTTTCGCATTTCTTCGGTTTCAAAGTGAGAGCAAAAAATTTGAAGCTTGTTTTTGTTTTTCCTTTTTTTCAGAACTTGTTCATTCCTCGAGAACAACGCCCTTTCTCACTCATTCATCTGTCTATCTTGTTTTGTTTTTTGGGCCTTCCTTGTTCACGTGTAGTTTAACGACGCGAGGGAGTGTTTTTGTCGTCGTTTCTCACGAGCAGCATAATATTGTTTCCAGTCTTTTGTTCTCTTCTAGCTTGGCTCCATTGTACACCTCTCTCTCTCTCTCTCTCTCTCTCTCTCTGGTCCTCTCCTTTTCATGAAAACGTCTTGACATTTTTGCCAAAGATGCCCTCCCGCCCTCCCTCCCTCTCTCTCTCGACTAGCCATTCTCTTTCCTAGTCTTTTGAGATAATTGCCTCGTTCAGTGACCTTGCAAGTGTAGGCTCTCATGGGTCGATCAGAGGCGCTCCAAAAGTTCTTGGTTTTTTATCTTTTGGCTGAAAACGGTGACCCAGATTGTCCAAGGGGTTCGCTTCTTGCAATTACTCAAATGGATGAGTTTTTGGGAAAAAAGTTTTAGGTGGCTTTCACCAAATTGGCAAATAATTCTATCCTCTCATTTAATGAAGAGCCAGTTCCGGACATGGTAAACTTAGGGTTTTTATTTGATTGTTCACGAATCATTATCGACATATGGGGTTTCGATAGTAGGATTCCGGGTCTCTCGCGCCTTAAATTCTTTTCCATAATTGGGTACCGCATTTAATAGGGCTTCATTCATTTCGGGAATTTCTTTTCGGGACGGAATTTGTTTGTGCCTCATCATTTCTTCATCACCTATAGCCATAATTGCCCTCCTTTCGACTCCTATTGGAGTTGTCCCTCCCCTTTAGTATTCTACCTTCTTTTGCCTATACCGGAATTTGTCCTTCATTTAGAAAATCAGTATGGCTTTTATGTATAAAACTAATGCAATGGAAATTCACTGCTTTCTTATTGATTCACGATCATCCTGCTTCATTTTAACCTTTAGCTTTACCTATAGCTAGTGGTAATGCGTTTGGAGACTATGGAATTAGCTAGTGAAATCAATAGTAATCACTGTCACTAAGACCATAAAGGGTCCATGGCGCGTCGTATCAATCACTCATTCACTATTTGTTGGTCCTAACTGAGTCGTACGTGATTAAACAACTAAGTATTGATGTCCATAGCAATTAGAGGACCGATTTATTTTCAAAAACCACTCTTTGTTCAGATCTTCCAGGAGCATGTGGAAAGTTGGCTCATGGATATTAGAACAAAAATGAAGACCATGTCAACTTTGTTTATTTTCTCCTATAGGCCCTAACCCTCATTTTCCACAAGTCATTTTCAATATGCATTTGCCTCGTCCTTTCACGTTATAATCGTTAAACTCGATACTCCTCATAGCTTCATCGAAGCAAATAAAAGTTTCCTTTTTTCTGCGCAGGCGCGACAGTTTCATCACTCACAGGGCCTTCTGCGACGCACTAGCTCAAGAAAGCGCGAGGCACCCATCGAGCTTAAACACTTTAGGGAGCAACCTCTATGGCAACAACATCAGTTTGGGCCTCTCTCACCAGGTTGGCTCCCAATTGCCCATCCTCCAATCCCATAACCACCCGCCAAGCAACATGCTCCGGCTCGGCGGTGCCTCCAACTCCTCTACCTTCTCGCAGCCGCCTCCACAAATGCCTCCCCCTCCTCCCGCCGCGTTTTTCAAGCCCGAAGCCGCCGACTCCCTGCACGAGCTCCCAAGCCACAATCCTCTCTCCGGGTTGATGCAGCTGCCAAACCTCCAAGGTAACGCTAGTGCCTCCCAATCGAACCTCTTCAACCTCAGCTTCTTTGGCAACAATGCCGCCGCTGCCAGCTTGGGCACCGGCGACAATGCCACCACTGCCTCAGCCGCCGCCGCCAACTTTCAATCTCCAGGCTTCTTGGGCCAGTTCAACGGCGGGAACAATGGCGGCAACCAAGCGGCTGGTCTCTTCTCAGATGACCGGGTCGGGTCAGGCTTTTCTTCTTTATTCAACGCCTCAGCGCAGAATGAGAACATGGTGGCTCACATGTCCGCAACTGCGCTGCTTCAAAAGGCAGCTCAAATGGGGTCCATAACGAGCAGCAACAGCTCCTCGTTGTTGGGCGGATTGGGGAGCTCATCAGGCGGCAGCGGCAGCGCTGTCAACCGGCAAATGAGGTCCGTCAACTTTGGTGGAGGCAGCGGCAATTTTCCTGACAGCGGCGGGAAGCTGCCACCACAGATGGAAAGCGAGAACCATCTCCGAGGCTTGATCAGTTCCTTCGCCAGTGGAAGCTCTTCGATATTCGGAGGTGGGGGTGGTCATGAGCATGAGAACAGCTTCGGTGGGTTCAATGAAAGCAATATCTCGTTGGATCACCATCATCATCAGGACCAAGGTAGTGCGAGCTTCTGCAATGTGAACGACGCCAAGTTGCACCAAAATCTCACGACGAGCATGGGAGGGTCCGATAAGTTGACTTTGGACTTCCTGGGTGTGGGAGGGATGATGAGGAAGAGATCGGACGGTAGTTTCGCGCACAGAGAGCAGCAGCAGCAGCAACAACAACAACATGGGACGATCAACATGAGTTCTCTACACGGCGACAGGAAGTCAGAGCAGGGAAGTCAACCATTTGGGAGTTCGAAAATGCACTGAAGGAATTGAGGGTTAACCGAGAACTTGAGAAGGGCAAAAGAGGTCAGTCCATCAGTTGGTAGGTTTTTCTAAAGGATAAATATGTGCGGCGAGAAAAAAAAATTGTAAGAAGAAAAAACGCATGTCAAAGTAGGGTTTGTCTCTATTAGGGTTTTTTCTGGTTTTTTTTGTTTTCCGTATCTTCAGGAAGAATGTGCCACCCCCACTCTCACCTCCATATTTTTTCTATTCGAACAATTCAGTTTGTAATGTTGGCTACAATTGAATGTGTACTTGCTTAGTTAGAGCAACAAGCTCGCATACACGTCCTCTCTCTCTCTCTCTCTCTCTCTCTCTCTCTCTCTCTCTCTCTCTCTCTCTCTCTCTCTCTCTCTCTCTCTCTCTCTCTCTCTCTCTCTCTCTCTCATCCATGAAGAATTATTGTTTTTTGGCCATATCCAAGCAGGAGCTATTTATTGCCGGTACGTTGCTGCGGTGGAAACACTGGTGAAGTTGGGTTTTTATGTTTCCTAATGTGTTGCGCATGTCTTTATTATATGGTTGGGTTCCACGTTATTTTTGAAAAATTAGGGTACAGGCTCATTCTACGATGATTACAATGGTACATTTTTAAGTCAAATTTATGATGCAACCATTCTATTGATGTCTATATGCATTTATCCTGTTCTAGCGAAACAAATAATATCATTTTTCCTAAGATCACATATGAAGTCCACATGATTTGTGAAGAACGTACGGTTAAGTTTAAGTTTGTGAACTAGCTTTTGTCGACTATGACTATGTTATCTTATGTTTTATAGTTCTTCTCTGCATCAATGAATATGCTAAAAAATACATTATGGGTTCTTTTCCCGACAGTTTGAACTCCTAAGAAAAAGAGGTTTATCTGGAAACGGTGCCTAAGCATATCTCATGAAGAATCGGTTATGATTAAGAAACAGTTATCATTTGATTCGGAGCAAAGATAACTGTTAGTCTCAGCCAGGTATCTGCATAAGGCCACGACAGTAGGAACCGTACGTACGTTAGTTTCAAAACATTGCCTACAGTTGCCCAGGAAGTTTCATCGCCCCCCCTCTATGTTTCGTGTCCTGAGCGCCCTTGCTCGGTGAGCTTCCAAGAAGATGACAATTTTTCCATAACTGGCCAATTGCCACGAGAAAGAGACTGTGACTCTACGGAAAGGAAGCAGCAGAATGTCAAGAACAAGGACAGTTCACGAGTGACGAAAACCCCTTTTCTTTTTCTTTGCTTTTTTTCTTTTGCTTTCTTCCCACAGAATGAAGTACGTCAATTTTCCATTTTGGAGACTAGTAGTGGCAGCTACCAGTCGCTCATGTGTCGTGTTGCTTTTTTCTTGTTATAGTTGTTCGTGTAGAGACCGAGGAGAAAAAGCAACGGATGATGGCTTCTTTTGAATATTTTATAGTTTCGACAAAGAATTTCGTTCGTTCACCTAATACCTAACCCTAATTTTATAGAATTTTTGTTCTCGTGTTCTATTTGACTCCCACATCATGCTGAAATCCAGGATCTCCCCCCCTGTTGACATTCCGTAGACGCTTTCCACGCGTTTCCTTCCATCTTACTTCTTCAGACCCTTGCTTGGATCTCTCTCTCTCACTTTCTCATGATATGATAATTTTTTGAACTTATATATTGAATATTCTCCTCTAAGGAGCTCCTAGTGTAGCCGGTTCCTAGGCCCGAGCAAACCTAATGTGGAACTTTTTGTCTCGTTGATGGTTCATATAGCACAAAACTGGTTCTTGGATGGTATTTAGCTTAGAACTTGCGGGAGTGGCTGCCGGGTTTGCTGTACGTACATGCGTTATTGGAGACTGACATGTGATGACTGTCTGTTTTTTCCTTTCTTTATCTTGGTTTTGTCACAGAGTGTTTATAGGCCAATCACTTGGAGGAATCTGCAGTCCGTGACTTGTTCGCAGATCTAACTGTTTTTACTCCTGATAATTTGAATTCCCCGAAGGTGAACCTTATCGAGTGTTGTCATGTAGGGTTCCTGACACTTGGTCCCCAAAAAGATAACAAGTTAAAGAATATAAAAAAGTGGGGTTCCAAAAGGCACGAAAATCGGTCTTTTCTACAGCAGCTGTAACTGGTTGTTCATCAAGCATCTAGCCTAGTGAAAACTTTCGAACGATGATGCTCGCTCAAGTTCTTCCAACAAGCTCACCTTTTGTGTCATTGTAGTGTTGTCACAATATATTTGCTTGTCAATAGGCATACACACGTTGAGATTTTGTTTTTTTTGCCAGACACAACACATGGACATTGATGAAATACATCAAATAAAGGCAAAGACAATGTAGTAGAAGCTTTATTATATTCACATCATTTTCTAACAACTTTGTTTTTTGGAATAATTTATAGTGCATATTTTAATGGAGAGATATGCATTGTAATGGTCTCTCGAATAACTATTTTTCTAGATTGCAACTTACTCATTGAAAGAATCGGATCATATACGGGTCCACGTGAAATTTTCATGTTTGACAACTATGTTGAACAAGGTGCATGAGCATCGACCGAGAGAGGCAGATGGAGACAGAGAGGTGGAAAAAGCTCAATGGATTGGTTAAATCAAGTTTCTCTAGAGAGGGAGACGAAGAGTTGGAAAAATATACAATAGGTCGATTGATTAATAAACTCTCCATTCGACTGAATGGATTTTCTTTTCTGTGGTGTCAATTGATTCCATAAAAATGTTACTTTAATTACTATCTAACAATAAATTATTATGTGCAGTGTACATTCCATTATTTTGTAGATTTCGATGCCACCAAATAATTGAGACTACAAAGTTTTAGAATTCAAGATATTACGTGGTAATATTTTAAGAATACATTGTTTGACATGGTTTTATTTTTGGATAAAATATCGAAAAAGATATTTTCAGCACTGGCAATTTTCAGAAGTTATGTGATATAAGTCTGAGCACTCGAAAAGTTTTAGAATTTCTAGGTTGTCCATTTAACACAAGTACAGAACAACACTAACATGAGTAATTGCAAACTATTCAATCCATTCGACCCCCCCAAAAAAAAACTATTCAAGCCACAAATAATTGCAGCAGAAAGGCTTCCACCCAATAATTGACCAACAAGATATTACATTTCAACGAGAAACAATTGCTGCCAAAGAAAAAAACGAGAAAACAATTTTTTAGGAAGTAAAGAGACCCTAGCTCTAATATATATATATATATTAAGCGACGTCAACGTATAAACTTATTTTAAAGGGAAAATGACACAAATAGTCCATAAATTTTGACCAAATGTGCAATGTTATATTTAAATTTTTTCGTTCAACAGAGTTCTTAAACTATTTCTAAGTGTTTAGTCTAGTCCCTAAATTTTAATTTGTTCAATCTAGTCATTCAACTTTCCATTAAAAGGTCAAAAGTTTTCATAATTACACTATTACTTGGATTTTAGAATACCTTCATTTGAATCTATTTCCTAAATCAACAAAAAGAATATGGGTATCTTTTTATTACTTTTGTTATTTTTTGTTCCTTATACGATACCTCCATTCAAGTATATTTAATTTATAATCTCTATAATAATAAAAGTAGAATCTCATTTAAAGTTGTATCGGGTTGATATTCCTGCTATTTTAATTTCGTAATTAATAGATATAACCAAATCTATTTAAGAAAAAAACACAAAAAATTGAATATTATATCTATCTAAAAGATTAGGAAAAATATTTAGATTAATATAAGTATGAGACATTTATACGAAAATTACTATCGTAATTGACTATTATCATGGAAAACATTTATTTTAAAATAAAAGGTATATGAATCCGATGTAACTCTAAATGGGCCTATATATACTTAGTGGAACTATAGTGATATTTATAAAGACCAAAAAGGTAAAAGATAATAAAAAGAGAACATATTTCTTGTTGATTTTTAGGAAATGGATTGAAATGAAAATAGTTCAAAATTATGGACAATAATTTAATTATGAAAACTTGTAAATAGTACCAAAGGAACGATTTGACTTTATTATAGAAAGCCGAGGGACTAGATTGAATAAGTTGAAAGTTTAAGGACTAGATTGAATATTTAGGAATAGTTCGAAAACCACATTCAACTACTTAAAAGTCCAATGATGATGTACATTGGAACAAAATTTATGGACTATTTATCTCATTTTTCCTATATCAAATTGCAAAAATTGAGGCTAAATTAATTAAATAGTTTGAAAATAGACATGCTAGAATTCTGGCAAAAAACAAAATCAAAGAGTACAATAAACGAGAATGATATTTGATTAGGGGTAAGCAACGAGGTCGGTTCAACCCGGGAACTACACCGAACTAGCCATACCCAATTGGTTGTAGGAAGAATTGGTTAGGTTCTCGGTTCCCAAAAAACTAACTTTAGCATTTAACCAATTCGATTTCCGATTCTTGTATTAAAACCGCTGGTTCGACTGAGGAACTGACCAAGTAGGTAGGTTCTAAGGTCGAATCAGTTTAGAATTGATCTTATGTACCTTGTTTTAAAAAATATATAGTAAAAGTTCTAGGCCGATTCCAAGAATAACCAGTTCGATTACTGATTCCACTTTTTCCAAACCAAGATCTATAGTGTAGGTTCTAGGTTCTTATCTCGAAATCGACCCAACCAGAAACCAATCACCTCTATATATAAATGTAGCCTTTCAGTATGCAAATACATACTATATAACAGAATTTTTGCGGTAAATAACATGACGTATTTGGATTTAAGATTGAATATGACTTAAGTTTTCAGATGTTTAGTTGCAGTCTGTCATATAAGAAAGTATAACATTTTTATAGATGTAGTATATAGCATATTAATTGTGGACAAGTAAATTACTGGCTATCTATACCATTAATTGCAAATCTTATATCCATGGACAACTGCGTTAATCAGTAGTTTACTTATCTTTCCCAAATTTCAGCTCTCTAAAGTTTAAACCTTTTTCGATCAATCCTCCAGAGAAAAAGTTAAAAGAATTCCACGAAATGCCCCCGTCTTTTTCATGGAGATGTATTCCGGTGACATGGTATGCAAAAATTGGAGAAAATCGCAACCTAAAAATAGTCAAGATAATTGCAAGTAATCACATAAACATTTGACTTTCCAAAATTGAATATAAGACTGTTTCATTTTTACAACCATATAAGACTGTTTCAAGAAATCTGGCATGATGTTGGGCTCAGGTCACATCTTTGGATCTTTATACTTTAGCCTTTCCTACAAATGCTCAACTTCAAGAATTCAAAAGCCCCACAGGAAATGAAACTGCGTGCCCACCATCTAATGCAAACTGGAAAAGGAACGTACGAGCAGACCCGATAACAAAAGCCCAGGAGTCAAGTGACATGAGCAAGTCCTCCAAAAGCCCGAAAGGCAACTCTCTCTCCCTCTCTTCGGTTTCCAGACATCGCATCAGGTTCGAAGCTTCAAGCTGGTTAAATCTGTGCGGTAAAAGACCAACAGTAGTAACTTGTTGCGAGAAGCACCTCGAGCTTTTGGGGTTTTACGACGAGGGGCGGATCAAGGAACATGGAGATGTATACGTGCACGTGTGTGTCTTATTTGGAGATATAAGACTTCATAAAAGTAACTCGTTCCTGTATGTGAATGTTGTGTTTAGCTGATTCCGGTTAGTTGGAGAAACGGATAAGATGTCTCTATCGTTGAAAGAATACTACACAAATCTCTATCAATGCGACTTATTCGAGTACGTTAATGGCGTTTCCAAATCCTATGGATGATGTGGGAAATAGATTGATGCTTGTGTTGTTGTAAGAGGTTTAAGTGGCGGGCATCAAAGGTTGTGCTATCTTCAAGGAGTAGACGATAATTTTCATTTGGATGTGTAGGGAGGATTTAGAGATGGACCCTGCCCTTGGATGCAAAGTATTAGATGGGAGATGTGTGTTCTACAATGATGAACAAGCCAAAGATATGATCTTTTCATAACAAGATATGGCCTTGATCTTTTCCTCATCTTCAGCACATAATGAATATTTTCTTTTAGTGTATATATATAAAAGCAAAATATCATCTTGATCTTTTCCTTATCTTTAGCACAAGATGAATACGTCTTAAAATGTACATATAAAGCAACTCATTTTATAAAATAGTGTGAGGGAGAAACAATCCATACTAAAAGTACCCTTTCACTTTTCTCATCTTTGGATATATTTATTTTCCTGTTATCTTTTTGTTTAGATTTTTTAATCAAATTTGGTATCAGAGCTCCTTGATGAAGGCCCCTTTCATAAAGAGAATTAATGGCGTCTGTATCAGGCTCTTCTACCTACTCCATTCATCCAATTTTCGCTCAAGCCATCTATATTACCTCCTTTCTCCCAGCTCCAACTACTCCAAATGTAATCTCCACTCCCCCAATCGGTGAGAAATTTGACGGAACAAATTTTGTAAGTTGGAAAACACGTCGAACTCCCTGCCTCTTGGCTTCCTGACTTCTTTCCACTGTAGAAGGCACCAAACAGGCTCCACCACAGCACATCCAGCAGTAGGAGAGCAACCCCAACACAACTCCAACTCAGAATCTAGCATACACAACCTGGTTAATAAGAGACCAAACTGCCAACGGGTGGATAATGGCCACCTCCACCACACCAATAGTCACCCTATCCAAACACCGCACCTCGGCTTCGGCTTCAACATGGGCTTATCTTTCTTCTTTATATGCGGCTAAATCTTCAGCCTGGGTTTCATCTCTCCGAATGCAACTGCAAACAATTAACAAAGGCGAAAGATCAGTCACAGGATACATACAACGACTAAAATCTGTGATCAACTCTCAACCATGGGTTTCATCTCTCCGAATGCAACTGCAAACAAATTAACAAAGGCGAAAGATCAGTCACAGGATACATACAACGACTAAAATCTGTGATCAACTCTCAACCATGAGTGAGATTGTTTCTGAAAATGAATATCAAAGTCATCTTTTTCGTGGCCTTGGCAGTGAGTATGACCAACTTGCAATTGCAATTTCGATGCAAACCCAAGCTAATCCACTCTCCCTATCTCATCAAGGCCGAATTGAACTGTCCAATTTCAACATAGCACAACCACCCCCTGCCGCCTTTGCCACATACATTGGAACAACACCATTTTCAGCTAATCCGAGAAGCTTCTCCCTCACTGGCCGAAACAACTCTTTAGGTCTCCATATAGTGCAGCAAAGTGGCATTTTACCCACTCCAAATTCGCCGCCAGTTGATCGTGGTTGTGGCTGCTGTAACACTGTTTATTGCCAATTGTGCCAATGCCCAGGTTACAAAGTTGACACATGTGGAAAAGATATAACTCACATTTTGTACCTCCACCAACTCCCAATATGCCAACCCAAATCAGCCTACGTATAATCCACCCGCAACCCAAACACAAACTCAACCCCAACAACTTGGACCATCTCCCTAGGTTTACTACAATTCTCTTAGCTCCGCCACCCTCTGCTTTTGCTGCTGCTTGTGGTACCAGGATTCTGGTGCATCTCAACATGTTAATCATAGTACCACTATACTGTCTAATGCCACTCCATATGTGGGTCCTCAACAACTCACCGTGGGTTGGAGTCTCTCTTCCCATCACCCACACAGGTACTCTTGAACCTATTTCATCCACTCATTTTCGTCTTTCAAATTTTTAGTTGTCCCTTCTATCTCTCAATTTGCCATTGGCAATAATTGTGTCTTTATGTTTTATGGTATTCACTTTCGTGCCATTTCTTTTCGAACCAATCATATTCTACTCGTGCGCAATTCTTCCCCACATGTTGACACCTAAATTTTAGCGACCCGGTTAATAGTTCATTGCATAAAAAATTAGGGATCGATCTTGGCCCCTAGACAAAAAAAAAAGAGTTAAAAAGCATATAGTTAATAGGAGCGTATTTTGTTACCAGGTAAGTTCATGAATTACATTGAAATTGGACTGGCGGTGGTTTAAAGTACCACGCTTATTTAAATTAATCGAAATGAGCCCATGAAGTGAAAATTTTGCCAAAGCCCATGTGATGGCCGAAAGTTATAAGATGAGGCAACAAGTTGATTCTATTGATCATAATTGGCAAAAGTACATCACAAGTGCCATAACTTGTGTACGGGAATCACTTTGGTGCCATAATTTTTTTTCGGATCACTTTGGTGCCAAGTTGGAGAAAAAGAGATCACTTTAGTGCCAATTTGGCCGGAAATCCGACGTGGCATTTTTTATTAATTTTTTACGCCGACGTGGCTCGCCGGAGGCTGAGTCAGCGTGTACAGTTAGCATTTTTAATTTTAAATAAATTTTTTAGCATGTACAGTCAGCATTTTTAATTTTAAATATTTTTTTTCCTTTTTTTTTTCTTCTTTCCTTTTTCTTTTCTTTTCTTTTTTTTCTTTTCTCCCCTCGCCGGCCGGTTGCCGGTGGCCGGCCGGCCACCGGCGAAGCCCGGGAAGGGCTGGGCGAGGGCGGCCTTGCCCATGGCCGGCAAGGGGCGGCCGACCCTCGCCGGCGACAGGCGAGGCCGGCCCTCGCTGGCCCCGGCGAGGCCGACCCTCGCCGGCGTCGGGCGAGGGTCGCCCTCGCCCAGATCCGGCAAGGGCGACCCTCGCCGGCGTCGGGCGAGGGTCGCCCACGCGACTCGGACGAGGGCGACCCTCGCCCGCCTAGGCGAGGGCGCCCTCGCCCGACTCCGGCGAGGCTCACCCGACTCCGGCGAGGCTCGCCCGACTCCGGCGAGGGTCGCCTCGCCGAGATCCGGCCGGGCGACCCTCGCCGGCGTCGGGCGAGGCGGCCCTTGCCCGACGCCGGCGAGGGTCGCCCTCGCCGGATCGGGCGAGGGCGACCCTCGCCCGCCCAGCGAGGGCTTCCTTCGCCCGACGCCGGCGAGGGCGACCCTCGCCGGCGTCGGGCGAGGGCCGGCCTCGCCGGCGTCGGGCGAGGGCCGGCCTCGCTCGTAGCCGGCGAGGGTCGGCCGCCCCTCGCCGGCAATGGGCAAGGCCGCCCTCGCCCAGCCCTTCCCCGGCTTCGCCGGTGGCCGGCCGGCCGGCGAGGGGAGAAAAGAAAAAAAAGAAAAGAAAAGAAAAAGGAAAGAAGAAAAAAAAAAGGAAAAAAAATATTTAAAATTAAAAATGCTGACTGTACACGCTAAAAAAAATTATTTAAAATTAAAAATACTGACTGTACACGCTGACTCAGCCTCCGGCGAGCCACGTCGGCGTCAAAAATTAATAAAAAATTGCACGTCGGATTTCCGGCCAAATTGGCACCAAAGTGATCTCTTTTCCTCCGACTTGGCACCAAAGTGATCCGAAAAAAAGTTATGGCACCAAAGTGATCGCCGTACACAAGTTATGGCACTTGTGATGTACTTTTGCCGATCAAAATTTGAGGCAATCGGCACAATCCCATGATTATTGTGCATGATTGATTATTTGAAGGAACAAATAATAAAGAAAGAGCATCATGTACGCGACTTGCATATGGAGAAGTCCATCCACGCTTGGAAAGAAAATTATACACGGAGCCATAAAATTGATCAAAATTCGGTCATCATGGGAGCAAGAAAATTGACCGGCATTGAATAAAGAAGAAAGAATTGATGCATGATTCTCTAGCCATATTCACACAATATTGGCAAAATAATAAAGAAAGGGAAGGAGTAAAAGTGAATCTCACTTTATTGGGAAGGGATAAAAGAATATATTTTTTTCCTTGTCCAAAGTTTGATATCCTGGCCTATACAAAGGAGAGTGAGGCCATGCAGCGGGAGGGAGGCCACACGTATTGAAAGACAACCACAAAGGAAGTAGAGAGTGAGAGAAGCGCCAGCGCCATCAATTCCAGAGAGCTTGGCAATGTTCAGCAACTCTTGTTGCTGTCCAACACTTGCATGGTCCTTACCTGGACGAGCGGCAATTCTATTTTGACTCCCTAATTTTCCTGCAGAAACAGCCACTTGCCTTAGTCCTTGCAGCAAATTCAGAATTTCTAGCACCGAGCCAGCAATCAACTAGTGATTGTCGACGCACTTATCGGATCATATCAGCATCTTGTCGGTGTCGCGCTTGGAGTACCCTCGGTCACGTCCAGCTCGCAGCATTGACGTCAAGCACCTCGCGCCTCAGGCCTGACACCAACGTTGTCGAGCCACATCCTCGTAGCAGACCCACGACGCTCCTCACTCATCACTAGCAGCCTCCCTTGCTCAACACCACAGCAATTCACAGGCGGTTTGTTTAGAATTTTGCAGGTTCCGTAGCATTCTCAGCAAGCCCCGGCCTTTTCCAAGAGTGCTACCGATCGTCAAGACTCTTTGCTCGCAATCTTTGTGCCTCACCGTTACCGAATCGAGCAACCCCGCTGCCACGTTCGATCCTTATCGCAGCTGAGAGTTCCTCCTTGGTCAATCCACAGCATCACCGCAAGCACCACCATTGGCCACCGCAATCCGTGCCATCCCGTCGAGTTTGAAATTGGAAACGCTATCCGGGTGATATTGTGAATTAGGTAAGAATTTTCATTAACTCGATTTTCATATATTTTGTTGCCTAATTTGTGAAATTGCAATCTTACGTGAATCTTTGAATAATATAATCATATCTACAAATCTTCTAGTAGCCTTTAAATTAAGAGTTATTTCTTAATTTCATAACGTGTTATGGTCGTCAATCCAATCTCCCGCCTGAGTTATGATTCGAGATCGCACGGAAAATCATCAATCCAATCTTCCGCCCGAGATATGATTCACGATTGCGTGGAAAATTGGCCAAGCCGATCCTCATGCCCTAGATATGATTTGTCAATCTATTGTTTCTAAATTTGAATTGATATGGATAATATTTCTTATGATTTGATGTCGTGGTGATTTGATTGCTATTTCTTTCCTCTTTTATTTCATTTGAATTGATTTTGTTCCTGCAAAGAAAAATCCAAAAAAAATTTAGATACATTTGAAGTAGATTATTTTTAGGAGATTGCATGTTTATATTAGGGAATTTAATTAAATTCGAATTTCATAAAAAAAAAAAGATAAAACATGTGCATGTCATATAGATTAACTGCATCATGCTCGCATCATCTTTGTTGTTTCATTACCACGTGCCGCGCATGTTTTTTCGCTACGTCATTCACGTATAGTATGTCACATGTCGTGTTAGGCTAGTAGCATGCATTACATATAGTTTAATCTTCACTGAATAAGAGAAAACTCTAAAAAAGATTTAAGTGAAATTGGGTGTTAATTAGAAATCATATTTAGGTTGTTGATGTGATTTTTTAACTAATACTACATATTCTTTCATTGCTATGAGGTAAGTAATTTCTCCATGTCCTTACAACTTGTTTATTGCTTTGCTTTTTTAGGTATTTCATTAATGGTTGCGCACCTACATGATCACCTCACATGTTAGGAATAATTTAAAATCAATCCAAGCTATCTGCAAATATTTTTTCAAATAAAAGAGAAAAGGTACCGGAAGGGAGTTAGAGTAATATAACGTAATCAAGTCTCCGAATCTTAATTGGTGACAACTTCTAATTGAAATGATATTGCATGTTAAGAACTTGAACCTTAAGTCGCGAATTGGTAAGGGCTTGGGAGAGCCCAAGTTAAGTCTAGACTTAATAATCCATTAGCCGAACCCCTAGGAGGTGCACCGCGAGGGTAAATCGCGACACCACATTTATTGCTTTTCGTAAATTTGTGAAAACTTAGCTTCAATGTACATTGCAGGCAATTCAATGTGATGGTGCACCTGAATTTCTCTCTTCAACATTTAAAACTCACCTACTTCAACAAGGAATCCATCAACGTATATCATGTTCCTATTTTCCATTTCAGAATGGCACTGTAGAACGCAAAGCATCGTCACATAGCCAAAACTGGATTGGCTCTCATGAATCAAGTTGGGATTCCATCTCATCTCCGGGAATATCGAGACTGCAACATTTCTGATAAATAAACTTCCCTCAAAGGTCATTAGCAACATCAGTTCTTGCCAAACAATTTTTCGGACACCACTCAATATTTCATCTTTGAGAGTTTTTTGTTGTGCAGTATTTCCGTATTTGCTTCCCTATGCCCCTCATAAATTGGCCCCATGCTCTCAAGCTTGCATTTTTCATACCCTCCAGATCATAAGGGTAATGGGTGTTATTGGCCACTAAGCCCCTAGTTTTATATTAATGCAGATGCGATTTTTGACGAAACCTCACTTCCCTTCAGCACTATGTCTTCCCCAACACCACCAGCTCCAACTCTAGACAACGTGTTCCCTCTACCTCCGCACCTATGCCACTTCCTTGATTAGTCTTGACCTTTCGTATTTCAATGACTAGTTAATGTGATTGTTTGTATTTGGTCTTGACCTTTCGTGTTTCGATATCTAGTTAATATCATATACATGTATAGTCATTTATGAGTCATATCAAGAGTCATGTATTATGCCTATATAAAGGCAAGTCTAGTTGAAGTATTTGTAAGGTAAATCAAGTCATAATAAAATAGTTTATTCCTCTCCTCTCCTTGAGTGTTTTTCCTTGAGAGTTACCAATTAAAGTCATTCACCTTCGAGAGTTGCCGACGATAGTTATCAACGATCGAGGCTTTCACTTTTGAGTGTTACGGCTTAAATCTCAACAAGTGGTATCAGAGCCCATGAGCCGAGGACCATTGTACGTGAGCAACCGGTCAGGGACCGGAGAACGCCGAAATTCTGTCATTGCAAAGACAGGGACTGTGATTCATTATTGGTCTGGGACCAAGCTGAATTGGTGTAGTGCCAGGCATTATATCCAAGTTCGATGGCGGATATTTCAAGTTCGATGAACGGGGTCGAGAAGCTCAACAACTCCAATTATAATAATTGGAGTTCCCGCATGCAATTTTACTTGCTGGGACAAGATTTGTGGGATATCGTTGGCGGGGGCAACACCACACCACCCACGAACGATGGCGAGTTAAGGAGATGGAACATCAAAGCGGGTAAAGCTCTTTATGCTCTTTCTGTGACTGTTGAAGATGAATTAATGCAGCACATAAAGAGCGCGAAGACTCCAAAAGAGGCATGGGATAACTTGGCAGCGCTATTCGCAAGGTCGAATGATGCCAAGCTACAAAGGCTGGAGAACGAGCTGCTGTCGATGTCACAACAAAATATGACAGTGAGTCGGTATTTCTCCAAAGTTAAGTTTATTTGTGACGAAATTTCAAAGTTGGATCCCACTAATGCCATCTCAGAAACAAGAATGAGAAGAATTATTATTCACGGGTTAAAGCCGGAGTATAATGGTATTATTACGGCTACTCGTGGATGGGCAACTCAACCGATGTTGACCGATTTGGAGAGTATTCTAGCTAACCAAGAGACTTTAGATAGTCAAATGTCTAAGGTTTCGATTAAGAGAGAAGAAAGTGCCCTCTTCAGTGATAAAAGAGGGTTCAAGGGTCAGAGGCGAACCGGTGCTGACAATAAAGATGGCAAGTCGAGGAAAAGCCATGTCAAATGGCAAAAGCAACCAGCTTGTGAAGAATGGCAAAAGCGTCCAGGAGAGACGAGTTTTCGACCAGGGGGAGCTTGGCGGGGCGATGGCAAAAGACGTAGTGGACGATGTTACGTCTGCGGCAAGGAGGGCCACTTTGCCAGAGATTGTCGAGCGAAGAAAGTTGAAGGAAATGTCGCAGCATCATCGAAAAAGAATGATTTCGATGAAGATAAGGAATGGGATTTCCAAACGTCTGTTGCAATGGTGGTATCGGACGAGCTCACTGCCTCTTCCACAGTCAAGTCAAACGATGCGATGGCATTAATCTCTCTAAGGGAAAAGTCGATTAATTATGATTTCGACTTGATTGTTGATTCAGGGTGTTCAAGTCATATGACTGGAGATCAAGGTAAGCTGTCGAACATGCGTGAATATACCGGAGGACGTGTTGTTATTACTGCAGACGGCTCGAGGTTGCCGATTACTCATATCGGCAAGACAATGATAACTCCTCGATTCCATTCACAGCTAGTTGAATTGAAAAGTGTGTATCACGTGCCGGGAATGAAGAAGAATTTATTGTCTGTGTCCCAGCTCACAGACTCGGGTAATTATGTGGTGTTCGGTCCACGAGATGTTAAGGTGTACCGAAGTGTGAAGCCCACTGGTCGACCAATCATGGAGGGACGTCGGCTGGAGTATGTTTACGTGATGTCTGCTCAAACGGCATACGTAAACAAAACCCGAAGGAATGATACACCTGATTTATGGCATGCGCGGCTTGGGCATGTAAGTTATCACAAGTTGAAGGTGATGATGCAGAAGAACATGCTGAGGGGTCTTCCCCAGTTGGAAGTGCAAGAAGATGTGGTTTGTGCCGGGTGCCAATATGGGAAGGCACATCAACTTCCGTATGAGGAATCATCGTTCAAAACTCGGATGCCTCTCGAGCTCGTTCACTCGGATGTGTTTGGTCCAGTGAAGCAGCCGTCTGTTAGCGGATTCAAGTATATGATCACTTTCATCAACGACTTCTCCAGGTATGTCTGGGTTGTTTTAATGAGGGAAAAATCTTAGGCGTTTATTAAATTTAAGGTGTTTAAGGAGAAGGTTGAAAGTGAAGTAGGCAGAAAAATTCGTTGCCTACGCACCGATAATGGGGGAGAATACACTTCCTACGAGTTTACAAAGTATTTGCAAGAGTGCAAGATACATCGAAAGTATACTTGTTCGTATACGCCGCAACAGAACGGTGTTGCCGAAAGAAAGAATTGGCATCTAGCTAAGAAATGCAGGAGCATGTTGCACGCGAAGAATGTTCCACCAAGGTTTTGGGCCGAATGTATGAAGACGACGACTCACGTGATTAACAAGCTGCCACAAGCAAGGTTCGATTTTATGTCACCATACGAGAAGATATGGAATCGCAAGCCTGTGGTAAGTCACTTTAGAGTTTTCGGATGTGCAAGTTATGCATTTGTGCCTGATCATCTTCGCAGCAAATTCGACAAGAAGGCGGTTCGCTACATATTCGTGGGATATGATGATCAACGAAAGGGGTGGAAGTGCTGCGACCCTACAACAAGGAGGTGCTATACTTCAAGGAATGTGGTGTTGGACGAATTGTCGTCTTGGTGGTCACCTCAGGCTGTCGAATTGCCAAATTCACAGCATTTCGACGAAGAGGTCGAAGAAAGGTTGAAAGAATTCAATGAGAATCGGCCTGTTGAAAAATATGTCGACATGCAGTCACCAGGATCGACAAGTTCATTTGATGAGCGTCCAAGGTCGACAGAAGAACTTCGACCAAGTCAGGTCGAAGAACTTGAAGAGGAGGAGCCTCAACTTCGGAGATCGACGAGGCAAAGGAAGCCAAACCCCAAGTATGCCAATGCGGCATTGACTATAGATGTTGGCATGGTCGAGCCTTCGACATATGAAGAAGCCTCGAAGGGTACAGAATGGAGGAAGACCATGGAAGAAGAAATCCTCACACTAAAGAAGAATGAGACGTGGGACTTGGTACCGAAACCTGAAAAGGTACGTCTTATTTCCTGCAAATGGGTTTATAAACTTAAAACTCGACCAAACGGGTCGATTGAGAGGTATAAAGCACGTCTAGTGGCTCGAGGATTTTCGCAAAAATATGGGGTTGATTATGAAGAGACCTTTAGCTCGGTAGCAAATGTTACCACAGTTCGAGTTCTATTAGCACTTGCAGCAAGCAAGTCGTGGAATGTGTGGCAGATGGATGTGAAGAATGCTTTTCTGCATGGAGAACTTGAGCGAGAGATATACATAGAGCAGCCGAATGGTTTCAAGAGCAAAACTTATCCAAAATATGTCTGCAAGTTAAAGAAAGCGTTGTATGGCTTAAAGCAAACCCCGAGAGCGTGGTATGGAAAGATTGCAAAATTCTTGTTGAAGAGCGGTTATAATATAGCTCCAACAAACTCGAGCCTGTTCGTGAAGGCAGAAGATGAAAAGATTGCAGCTGTGCTGGTTTATGTGGATGATCTCATCATTACTAGAGATAATGAAGATGAGATATGTCAAATTAGAGCCAACCTCTCTGTGCGGTTCCAGATGAAAGAGCTTGGAGAGCTGAAACACTTTCTGGGGCTCGAGATTGATAGGACAAAAGAAGGATTATTCCTATGTCAACAGAAGTACGCACGAGATCTCTTGAAATGCTCGATTGCAAACCTATATCTACTCCGTTAGATGGGAACGCAAAGCTATGTGCTGAAGAAGGTCGAGAGCTAGAAGATTCGTCTATGTATAGGCAACTGGTAGGTAGTCTAATCTATCTTACCATAACTCGGCCTGACATCGCTTTTGCAGTGGAAGTAGTGAGTCGATTCATGGAGAAGCCAAGGAAGCCTCACTTGGATGCAACCAAGCGTATCCTGAGGTATGTAAAGAAGACTTTTGATTTTGGGCTTTTGTATAAAAAAGAATCATCGGGTGAGTTGGTCGGTCATTGTGATGCCGACTATTCTGGAGATCAACACACACGGCGATCAACTACTAGATACTCATTTCATCTTGGATCAGCAGTAGTATCCTGGTGCAGTAAAAGATAGCCGACTGTGTCTTTGTCTACAACAGAAGCTGAATACAGAGCAGCAGCAATGGCAGCTTAGGAGAGCACGTGGCTAGTGCAGTTATTGGATGATCTTCATCAGTCGATAGATTATTCGACAATATTGTATTGTGATAATCTATCCTCTATAAGCTTGGCAGAGAATCCAGTTTTCCATGCTAGGACTAAGCATGTGAAAGTCCACTATCACTTTCTGTGGGAGAAAGTGTTGGAAGGCAAGATTAAGATGGAGTACACCAAGACAGGTGATCAAGTTGCTGATATCTTCACCAAAGGTCTTGGAGCTGCAAAGTTTGAAGAGTTTCGAACTCAACTTGGTATGGTTTCAAAATCTATCCTAAGAGAGAGTAGTCGGTGAGGAGGAGTATTGAAGATATTACCACCTTATCTCTCTAGATCTTTCTTGATTAGTCTTGACCTTTCGTATTTCAATGACTAGTTAATGTGATTGTTTGTATTTGGTCTTGACCTTTCGTGTTTCGATATCTAGTTAATATCATATACATGTATAGTCATTTATGAATCATATCAAGAGTCATGTATTATGCCTATATAAAGGCAAGTCTAGTTGAAGTATTTGTAAGGTGAATCAAGTCATAATAAAATAGTTTATTCCTCTCCTCTCCTTGAGTGTTTTTCCTTGAGAGTTACCAATTAAAGTCGTTCACCTTCGAGAGTTGCCGACGATAGTTATCAACGATCGAGGCTTTCACTTTTGAGTGTTACGCCTTAAATCTCAACAGAAACTTCCGTACAACCACCTCCATCAGCATCACCATCGGACACATCTCAAATAGCTCCTACCTCAACTGATTCACAACCGACAACAAATGTTCCTACTTCCAACTGATTCACAATCGTCACCAAGTTTTCATGCTCCTACTCATTTAATGGTTACTCGCCACCTCAAGGATGGAACTATTTCACGCCAGACTATCAGCCGTCAACACATTTTTGCAATGACTACCACTGAACATTCTTATATGGAGCCTACATGTTTACTAATGCCTCTCGTGATCCTCCTTGGCGCGCAGCAATGGAAGCAGTATATACTGCCCTCATAATAAATGGCACTTGGGAACTTGTTCTAGCTCCTTCTCATGCTCGTCCAATTGGATGCAAATGGATTTACAAAGTTAAGTTGTGTGCAGATGGAACTCTAGAACGGTTTAAAGCTTGACTTGTTGCCAAAGGATTCCACCAGTAGGCTGAAATTGATTACATTGAAACCTTTAGCCCCATTGCCAAGCTAGTCACTCTTTGCACTGTCATTGTTGTTGCCTACTCTAAAGGATGGCGCATCAAACAACTTGATGTCTCCAATGCTTTTCTACATGGATACTTAAATGAAGAGGTTTATATGGTATAACCTCCAGGGTTGTTGATCCCACAAGGCCTCATCATGTATGTCATCTTCACCGTTCCCTCTATGGTCTCAAGCAAGCTTCTTGTGCTTGGTACCAGCAGCTGAGTTCCCACCTCATTGACCTTGGCTTTTGATTGTCGGGTGCAGATTTCATTGTTTACTCTTCACACTACTCACTACAACATAGTACTTCTAGCATATGTGGATGACATTACTTTCTCATAGGCTCTCCTAATGCTCCCTTTGGAAGTCTACTTACTGTTCTTCAAACTGAATTTGCAATTAAAGACTTTGGTCCCCTTCACTACTTTCTTGGTGTCAAAGCCCATTCAACTTCTTAAGGACTACTCCTACATCAGGTAAAGTATACTCATGAAATCTTGGAGCGATAAAAAATGACAAATGCTTGTGCAATTTCTACGCCGTGCACAACTGATGAATTAATCTCTCACAGACATGGTGAGCCTTTACTGGACCCTTTACATTATCTTAGCATAATCAGTGCCCTTCATCATCTGACCCTTACCAGACGTGACATTGCATATTCCGTCATATAGCATGTCAATCTCTCCATGCTCCTACAACAACTCATTCGCAATTCATTAAGCGTATACTACGCTATTTGGCAGATACTCTTCGTCTTGGTATTCTTTTCACTCGTGGCCCTTCCAAAGCTCTTCATTCATTTTCCGATGCTGGATGGGCTGGTGATAAAGATAATCGACGCTCAATTGGAGGTTATTGTGTCTTTCTTGGTTGCAATATTATTTTCTGGTGTTTTCGCAAGCAATGAACTGCGACCCACTCTAGTATAGAAGCTGAATATAAGTGCTTAGCCAACAAAACTGCGGATTTTATGTGGATTGAATATATATTGAAAGATCTTCATGCTCTTCCACAACATCCACCAATTCTTTGGTGTGATAATATATCTGCTTTGTACCTCACTACGAATCATGTATTTCATGCTAAAACAAAGCACGTGGAAATTGATTATCGTTTTATCCATGAACATCTAGCCTAGGGATAGATCAACATCCATTTCATTTCATTTGTGGATCAGCCCTATGATATCTTCACTAAAGGTCTCTTCCACACACTTTAGACTTCTAAGATCCAAGCTAACTATCTGTCTCGCCCCGTCAGATTGCAGAGAGATATAGAACAAGTCAAAGATAAGATATTTTCCTAACGAGATATGATCTTGATCTTTTCCTCATTTTCAATACAAGATGAATATTTTTTGAGGTGTATGTCTAAAAACAAGATATGATCTTGATTTTTTCGTCATCTTCTGCACAAGAAACTATCTTTTCCTCATCTTCGGCATAAAATGAATATTTCTTGAAGTGTATATATAAAGAGACTCACATTGTAAAATTGTGAGTGAGAAATGATAAATACTAAAAGGTATTCTTTCACTTTTCTCATCGCTGCATCCATTTATTTTCCTATTATCTCTCTGATCCGATCCTCCGTCAAACGACAATATTTGTGCGAATGTATGCATCTCACCCTGCCCGACCTCACCCCAGCGAAGAATTATTATACCCATGTTGTACAACCACAATCAGCATCCGCGTGCGAGGGTTGTCGTCGCCATTGCTCGTCTCCCTCGTCCCTGCTGGTCCCCTCACATGCACGCAGGAGTCTTCACGAAGACTTAGTCAACATCGATTCTTGTTGAGAAAATCAAATGGTCGAACAATAAAGTAAACAGCACAAGGAAATAAATCACGATGGAACCTACTCCACATCCACATGGGGGGCAGCACATGATTTTAGTATTGATCAAACGATAAAACAGAGATTACAACTATACTCTAATCACTCAAATTCTCTCTACGTTTCTTAGCCCCCAATTACACCCAAGAACTTACATAGTAATTGACTCTCACGATTTTTCTCCAAATATTCTCTCAATCTCACAAAAGAATTTATAAATTTACCACAAGATTTATTGACTTGGACACCAAAAGCTCCTCTTAGATTGATTCAGAGTGTAATTCGGGAACAAGCCACATATTGTATAAAATTCCTAAAGAAGTCTTAATTCCCATGTAAAAAAGAATTAGATCCAAAATGGAAAATATACTCAAAATAGAAATCCAACTCCAACTAGCCTACTTAGATTAGGTTTCTTTTAGAGCTCAAACTAGACATATATTTTTAACAAAGCTCTCTTGCTTCGCCGAGCATAATTGTGCCCTCGCGGAGCCTTCACAACCTCGTATCAAGGCCGATCCAAAGAGGTCGACCTTAGACCGGCCGCAACCAAGGCCTCGAAGCCCCTGAGGCTGTTTCGGGCTTTAGCAACGTTGAGGTCACGATGAAGCAAAGCTTGAGCTTGCTACACTCAAGTTTTTGTTAGAATAATTTATAACAAAGCAATACTAGTTAGGGGTGAGCGTGGTCCAGGCGGGTGGTTCCTGACATGGAACCGGGAACCGCCCACTAAGGACCGGTTCTGAGAAATTGGAACCGAGAACCGTCGATTAGTTCCATGGATCCACCCGGGAACTGGACCGCCGGTTCGGTCCAATCCGGGTCCAGTCCGGTTCCCGGATGGGTCCATGGAACCGGTCCCACCAAGTTTCACATAAATGGAAGTGACCGAGAGTGAGAGAGGGAGACGAATGGCTAAAGGCGCGGTCGTGAATTGATAGGAATTGAAAGTCGAGCTTTAGATTAGGGATTTTATGATTTTCATTTTTTCTAAAAATGTTTTCTTTTTTTTTTGTTGAAATTTTTCTAAAAAATTATATATATGTCTATATATATTATATGTCCGGTCCGGATGGGCCTACGGGTAGTTCCATGCCTAGAACCAGGAACCGGACCAGTCCTCACGGGAATTGCCGGTTCCGAGCCGGTCCAGTCTGGTTCCGAGCGATTCCCGATTCCGAGCGGTCCGGACTGTTCCCGATTCCTTTACACACACCTAATACTAATACCAGACATATTAAAAAATTTATGACAATCCTCGCAAGGGCCGATTTTTTATTGGGTGTTAAAACAAGTGGGACCGCAAGCATTAAAAGATCAATGACCTAAAAAGAAATGACCAAATCACTTCTAAGAGAACGTTAGTCAGTTTTGTGAGCATACGTAGTGTTTTATCTGGGGATGTTTAAGCAATGTCGGATTACTTTCCCCTTGTGCTTAAAAGGCGTCTCGAGTTTAACATGAAGGTGCCAAAACAAATGCTTAAATCATAATCTAACACAGAAATACATATACAATGACCAATTTTCGTCCACCATCAGAACATGTACTACGTAACGCTTCATATATATATATCGCCGAAGTGGTACCACCAACTACCATGAATTATAAAAAGGGGATGATCTGATCAAAATCAACAAAAAAGAATACAAAACGTTGTACCACACCATTTTCACAGGAAACTTTAATTTAGGAGCCGCAAAGAGCCATGGACAGATCCAAATTTACGCTGCTTTTATCCGAGTATGAACCCGAGTATTCCCTGGACCTCGAGCACGATGAGAAGGCCTCGCTGATCTCGCTGGCCGAAGAACCGTTGCTTCTGTGAATGAAGTGACATTGCAGAGAGAGCGAAAGTGACAGTTCGCGACCTTCGGATTCCTCGTATTCCTCCAAGGGAAAGCTTCTCCAGTCTGTGAGCTTTAACCCTTTTCGGGACTTCTGTGTCGGATCTTGAAGTTTCGCAATCTGCACGAGGCCAGGATAATTTTTCTCGTTAGTCACACTTTCGACGTGCGGTTAGTCCGACCGAGCAAACTGCATTGCATATTTTCAAACTTCAACGTGAATTTTCATGTCATAAATGTTGAATTTCATGTGCCATTGTACAAAAAGATGACAGTGAGATTGTGTCGATGAGGACTATACAGAGATAAACCTGACATTGGTGTTCAATGGCCTAGTGAGCCACAATGCAAATGCAGATCTTATTGTGCGAGAATTGATGGTTAGGGACTTCCAGATGGTCAATAACGCACCCAAGTTCAGGGGATCTGTCCCGCGACTATCCCACTCGGAAATTCCCAAGTACAAGAGAGAACAATTGAACGGAACTACAGACCATTATGATGAGGAATGGACTACATGAGCGTAGTGGCAAGCCCTAGAGAGGTTATATGATGAATTCTGGCTGTAACTGGTGTAGAGACCAGCCAACTTCATAGCAATGATGCGAACTGGTGATGCAGATCTGGTCCCTGGTGGGAAAATATCCCTATCTAACTCGGTCTATCACACTTCCAATTCAAGAGGAAACTATTGTAGATTGGCCACAGAAAACAAGCTAGGCACCAGCAGCGAACGTGCATATAGCGCATACAAATGTACTCAATCGTGATGGAAGATGTGTATAGTTCTTCTTACTATGACAATTCATGCATAACTAAGAATATGTTGCAAGAAGTTCCATAAATTTTGGCGCAAACACAGGCGGCCTATCCAAGATTAATTGGGGCAGTGTACCAGCAGCATGGTGGGAAAAGGTCTATGAAACAAGAAAAATGGACATAATACAATCTGCTTGCACAAAAAGTATTTACTACAATATATGTTTTCATTAAAAAATTCTTGGTTTTATTTTAATTTTTATAATCGTGATAATATTGATTATCTAGTTAAGAATCCTTAATATACTTAGTTTTTCTCGTAAACTTTATGTGCCAGGCAGCATGGCAAGGTATGACCAATTCGAGTGGATAAATGGTAGTAGGGATGCTACAAATGAACCTTAGAATGGCGAGCATTTTCTCTGCTCTTTATTTGAAAGACCATATATAAGATAGTATAACAGCACTTTATGAATCATTTTGTTCTATTATCAGACTTTGGATCCTAGCAGTACTCAGTTTCACATACTTGTATTCTCAGGTCAGAGGCAACAGAAGAGAAAAGAATAGAAAGAGCCTCTCAGGCTACGCTGAGGGGTCTGATCCCCCTTTCTTACACGAGTACTTTTCGAGTAGCCATGCAGTGAAGAGAATAACACTGTTGGACCATCATACGTGCGACGCAGGTTGACTCATTGCCCCAAAAAAGAGAAATGACCCCAAGAAAACACGAGACGAGAAGACAAGAAACGAAAAAGGAAGATGGAGACAAAGTCAAGATAGCTTTCAAGTTCGAAACCCCAAAACCTAACACCGCACTCAACCCAACCATCCCAAACCCAAAAGGAAAAAATAAAAGCTGGCAAAAGTGAACCACATTCACACACAAATGCAGAGTGAGAGAGAGAGAGAGAGAGAGAGAGCGTACCAAGGGGAATTTAGATTCTTCTTTCGCGGCGCACTCGAGAGGATCGTTGAAGCTGTGGAGAGCTCGGGGCATGCATGGAGTGTGCCATCTGAAACCATCAACGCCCTGTGCCCGAAAGCCGTACGGCACTTGTTCTGCAGCTGCTGAAGTCGTCGTCGTCGTCGTCGCCACCTTCTCTGTCCTCGATCTGTGCACCAACAAAAGAAGAAAGAAAAGCAAAAGAAACAATAAGAATTTTCATCAGTCAAAATCTTTTAAAATAAAAGAGAAGCTGCTGATTGTCCTCCATGGAAAAGACTCGACACATTTACGAAAACAGCTAGCTACGACATCTACCTCTCTAGCGTTTACTTTATTCTTTTTGACATTGCGAAATCACCAAGAAAAAGAAAACTGTCATAATGAAAGGTTTACCGTTTACAAGGAAGAGTATTGCATGCAAATCGAGAATGATGAGCAGGTTTTGCGAATGCATGAGGGCCTTCGTCGTCGTTTACTTCGTCCAAACGCCCGCCGTCGTGATCGGGATAGTGGTCTTCAGCGGCCCGTCTCTTCTGTTGGACGCAGCCCCTATCTGCATAAATTTGAAGATGCACCCATATAAAAGTTGCACAGATTTAGCTAATGTTTGTCTTGATTCAATACGTTGTTCATTTATGAACCGCATTGATTGCGTTATGGTGTTGTGTGTGGTTTTCATCAAAGTCGTGACATGTGAGAGTGAGCACTCCTGTTTCGGTTCTATTTTCTGTGAAAATCACATGGGCAACAGCAGCAACAACAACAGTCAACATAGAGCAGCGTTAGTGGAAAGTAGGGTTTTTAATAAATGAAGCGAGTATCTAAGCCGTAATACTTCCTAAAAAAATGCCAAGACGCAAGCCCATGAAGTTTGATGCTGAAACATGGGTGAAGCACCAATAGGGGAAAGTAAGGTAAGAGAGCCAGCCATTAATGCACGTACCACAAAAAAATGATGATATAATTTGAAGTTCCATTGGAAACCAAACAACACGCCCCAAAAAAAAACAAAACAAAAAAATCAAAGACCCATCTTTTTCTTTAGTGAAAATAAAAACGACAAACAAGTCGTGCCTAAATGAAAAAGAAAAATAAACGAGGCAAGGACAGATATTTGAGGAGTGGTGGTTGACGAAATTAAATAAAGAAATGCAGTTTAGTACTACAGTTCTAAAATGGGAGGGTTAGGATTATCTACCTGATCTGCCCAGGTCGCTCCTCATGCTTCTGTACATCTGCTCCAAAAATCAAATTTTACTGATGATTAATTAAGAGCCTAAAAAAGGTTTTTATTTTATGGAGGAAAGGAAGAGGGAATCTGAAATTGTGACTGATGAGAGAAGAGGAGGAAAGCAAAGCAAACTTATTGCACCTGGAGATGGCTCTTGACATGAGAGATGGTGAGCCCTCTCACATCCATCAGCTGAAGCACTAGCTTCGGCGTCGCCTCTGCAACACCAGCAGCCGCATCCAAGACAAAAGTCAATGAAACAGATGATGATCAAACCCTAACACCCAAGAAAAAAAGAGACATCTCGCGCAGCAAACTGCAACGAAATATCATCACGCGAGAGAGAGAGAGAGAGAGAGAGAGAGAAGAGAGAGAGGGAGGCGTACTGTCTTGACCGCCGAGACGTTGGATGGCGTGGACGAAGCACTGGTGGAGCTCCGGAGTCCATCTCAGCCGCGGGACCTTCGACCTTACGTACTGCCTCACCGTCCCACTCCTCCCACAAGACCCCATTTTTCACTCCTCCTCCTCCTTCCTCGTCTCCTTCTGCTGCAACACCAATCCGTATCTGGGTTTCGAGAGCCTTGGCTTGGAGGCCAAGGAGAGCGTCCAAAAACTCCCCAACGCAACGTCGTTTCGATGGTCAGGGCTCTCTAGTTCGAATCCCGTCACAACCGTCGGGGCTTTGCAGCAACAGTTATATAGCCTAGGACTCGGCTCGCAAAAAGTAAAAAAGAAAGGAAAAACGAGGGAAGCTTTTCCTTAATACGAAGCTGCGCGGAGAGAGAGAGAGATCACGAGAAAAGGAAAAGACGGGGAAAAGGGGGCCTGCAAATTCCTTTGAGGGGCTGATAAAAACTCTGCTAATTCCGCTTCTGTTCCCCTTCTGTTCCTCCTCCACCTCCTCTCTCTACCCCTCCCTCTCTCTCTCTCTCTCTCTCTGTCTTTCTTTCTTTATGCGCAGAGGAGACAGAAAGAGAAGAGAAGAGATAGAGATAGAGAGAGAGAGAAAATCCTCGTGGTCACGAGCTTTTGCGATCTCCTTCTCCTCCCACAAATCATTACTCCCCTCCCCCCTCTCCCTCTCTCCTACAAAACTACAACTGCTTACTTTGACCTTTGCTCTTTCTTTCTCTCTCTTTCTTCGTAAGTAAAATTCTAATACGCCAACGTCGTCATCATCACCCGAGCCTGCCAAGTTTTCATATGCTTTTGTTGTATTATGCGTTTTCTTTTCTCTGCTCTCCTTTTCCCTTTCCCTTTTCCCTTTCCCTTCTGTTCTTTTGCTGCTTTGATTTTCTCTCTTCTTCTTTTCTCCCGGAGGACGAATATGCCCCTCCGTCTCCCTACTTGTTCTTCGGTATTTACTTCGTACGTCCTTCGTCAGAAATTTTGGATAAGCCTGAGAATAATGCTTCTTTTCCAGAGTTTTTTTTCCTTTTCTTTTTTTATTTATGCCTTTCATAAAGTGCCCTGGACCATGTACAGTAGCATTTTCACCTCTTTGTGCTGGGGAATAATTATTGATATCAATTACATCGGACTGGCATTTCACGTAGTTAGATTTTTAAATTCGCGTAATTCCTTTTATGTTCTTGTCTTTTTCAGGAATAGGAAATATGAAAGTTTTACATCCCGATAATTCCGAAAATCGAAATGAAGCCATAGGGACTTGTTTAGGTCCTAAACTTGTTCTTTTGCTAGGGAATTATTGGAATCAATTACATCATAATGGCATTTTACGTAATTGGATTTATAAATTCCCTATAGATAGATATTTAAATAAGATTGTGTTACTTCGATTCATAAACTAATCTTAATATATCAAGTATTATATGTACTTAAATACTTAAAAAGTTGATAGATAGGATATTTTTATCTCGCGCTCCGGTCAATAACTATTGGGCAATATTCTTTTGAGGAATTAGTGACTACTTATGTAGATCAATCTGATTCATTTCGTAGAGTTTTCACTTTTCTTAAGTGGAAAAATCGGAACTGGTCAAGTCTTAATCACCCTAGAATCAAAGCAAATAATAATGTGAATTAAAAGAAAATCGAATTTGTTAAAGAAAAGACATTGAAGGCCATGAAATTTTTACATTGTAAGACACTTGATAGGTGAGATTAAAAGTTGAGTCAATTCAAATTGGAGCGAACTATGGAGCTTGGTTATAAAACGATTTAGGGAGGAAATTTTCCATTAATTATTATTTTTTTAAAGAAAGGTTGAAGGATGCAACATGCAAGAGCTCTTGATATAAAAATATATATTTTTTTAAATAAATATGAAATGGAAATGGGAAGTTCACGTCCAAATGGAAAAGAAATAGAAAAACATTTAACTCGTGTTTCTCATTTAGGAAATTAATTAACTAGAGTTCAAGATATTATGCCATCCATGACATAATGGGGATTATAATTTAAGGTCGATTTTTAACAAGAAATGTTATCTAAAAGAGTGAGAAATAGCTAACTTTGGGTGAAAATGAAGATATTTGGTATATTTTTTTTATGATATTTTACAATTTGGTAAATAAACAGGGAACACCATGTCCGTTTTAAATACCAATAAGTCAAAAAAAATATTTTAAAACCGCTAAAATTATTATCAAGAGCTGTAAAATGCTAGGTTAATCTTAACAGATAAATTTTAAAATCAATAATTATCCAACATGTAATTCTAATTACACCGGTCCCCACCGACATTAACTGCCTATCTCTAATAACAACACATGCGCTAATATCTATTAATTTGTACATACTGAAATTAGTAAAATCGTTTTTATTGATTTTTCGCAAGTATATCGTATTCGGATATTGCCAAAAACTAATCGGTTCGACATTCTATAAGAATTGTAATGTTTTATAAACCATCAAAGCATTTTCATCAATGTAGACTCTTTGTCGTCCTTCTTAACCCTGTAAAAACATCAATACCATCTACTAATTTAGACACTTAAATATTACGACTCCAGAAACCAATTTTCTAGAAACTTTCCAAAGTTAAACAAATTCAATGACAGGCTCGTAGTTTGTCGAAGTTATCAAATAATTCAAGCAAACTAGTTATCATAAATAATATTAGGAAATGAAGAAACTTCAAAATGTCATAGCCATTGTTCCCCTCCCCCAATATTGGGCATCCAAAAAATGATTCAAATTTTAAAAAATCTGGTAAAAAGTACATGCAAACTTTATGTTATTGTCTATATATTTGAAAATCCGTTATGTGAATAGAAATGAAACTGTAAATGTGACAAGAAAACAAAAAAATCAAACATGAATATCAACATCAAAATCAATGCCAATAACAAGGAAGAGGCATATAAGTCCTGATTTGGCGAGTTATAAGATCCACGAGGGCAACTTGAAGAATTCATCAGACCTGAATGGTGGCAGTGACAAAGGCAGTCAAGTGCAATTTTAGCATAAAAATAATATGATTTTGGCATGTGCTGAATCACTTGTCTGTATTCGATCACACAGGACCGCATTGTTGATTAATTTCATTTTTGTAATTTTGTTCAGGTCAATCCGAATATCTCAGGCATCCTAGTCCCAAGCCAGAGAGCTTGCCCGAGCCCATAAGAAAAAAACAAAACAGGACAAGTGTATCGAAAATTTTTAAAACTTATCAAACTTTCAAGAAGTACAATTAATTCCTCAAACTTGTCAAACTGGTGCAATCAGGTTTCTCCGCCAATAGAATTTTCAGGCATTGAACATTCCTAGATGGAAATGAGGAGCGAAAGACGAGGGCCAAAGGTTCAAGGCTTAACCCCTATTTTTTGGTTCTTTACATTAGCTAGAAGCCGGAGAGACTGCGAATGAATGAGGGAGTGGAGTACAGATGCGAGAACCCAAAAGCTACTAACCCATTTGCTTTCTGAATATGATGGTAGCGAATCCATATCCTCACGGTCAATTACCCAAAAGCACGAACTTGCTGCAACCAAGTTCAACAACTTTGCCGGGGCCTCGGTGAGCGCCTGCACGCCCTCGCCTATGGCTGGTGTGGGTCGATTGCCCTTTTCGGCAACGGCGAGGCTGCGGCGCCGCCCCACCGCATCCAAACCCTTGACATGTTTTGTTTCCTTTTATCCTTTTTCTTTTTATGTTTTCTCTCAGTTTTTGGCTACTATTTTTAATTTTCCTTTTTTCAGTCAGCTTTCTTTTTTATTTGTAATCTAATTTAACTAAGATTTGGGGTAAAGAAATTAGAATTCGGAACAAAACAGTGCTTTAGTTTACGTGCAAGGGCGTAGAGAGAACATAATAAAAAAAGCCACGTCGGTATCTTTCATTAGCCAAATTGGACGGTATTCATCGAGTATTGCGAAAGTTTTAAGACATGCATTTTCGAAACAAGTTTTAGAACTTCTTATCTATATATTTCAAAGGAAATCGTTTAGTTGATATCAAGCAAATCGGTTTTCAAACAGCTTTCAAAGACTTGGGTTAGATTTGAGCATCCCTATTAAGCATTGAAATGAATTTTTTTCTAATTACCACCAAACGTAACGCAAATATCCTTTGGAACTTTTTGAAACGTGCCTTTGAATTTAAAATTTTCCCTAATTCTACTCAGAAGATGGTTAAATTTTTCAATTCGACCCTCCATTAATCCTCGCTGATATATGCTATGGTACATATTAATTTGACGAAATTCCTTTTTTTTGGCGCATGGACAGCTGGAGTCGCACGCTCCTTTTTTAAAGGTCAAATACTCCCGTGGTCCAGAACCCTTACCCTCCTTTCTGGGATTCCAGTCCTAATCTTTCTTGTCAAATTGACAAAGTCAAAACTGTACATACCAAATCTTGCTCTTGCTTAAAAAGAAAACAAGCCCAAAAAAGACAAAAATCATATTCCCTCAAATCCC
Organism: Syzygium oleosum; assembly: GCF_021117445.2. Taxonomy (NCBI): domain Eukaryota; kingdom Viridiplantae; phylum Streptophyta; class Magnoliopsida; order Myrtales; family Myrtaceae; genus Syzygium; species Syzygium oleosum. The sequence continues at coordinate 12,351,590 of NW_026607487.1, forward strand.
AGCCGTTCGTTCCCAAGCAATCGATTCATTATAACCTTTTCGCCAGGGCGGATCAACGGTTGGATACGAACGATGTGGTCGGGACAAGACAGGATGACGGGAAGTTGGTGCTGCCGTAACTGGAATTTCTGGGAGGGGTCGGGGGAGAATTTTTGGATTTGCGAATTCCAATCAAATCAAATCGAAATCAATCACGTTTTTTGATTTTATTGTATTCTTTTTTATGTATTCGTTGTCTTTTCTTTGGTGTTGCTTTGCCCCCAGAAAGACGATAGACGATAGACGGTGCCGACCGTTTGACAACTTGGCTGCAGTTTTTTCTTCAGCCAATAGCTTCTTCGATTTTGTTGGTTTCATTGACTTTTTGTTGAAATGACTTGGGTTCGCGACCAAATCCTGGAGGATATATAAAAGAAGGAAATGGTCCATCTGATGATATCTTCTGAAAAGGGGTTGTTTCTTCTGGCTTTGTTATTGTTAAGTTGTATTAGGTTTAGGTTGCCTGATTGATAAGGTAAAATATTGACTGCATGAATTTCAAGACTCCGCAATGATCAGAAAGTCCATGGCATGATCGCCATTGTCAACACCCAAAATGCACACCACGCTTGTGAAAATATAAATGATTTTTGGTTTGCCGAGCTGGGTTTCGATGACTTGACGAGGGCTTCATTTGACGAGATCAGAGTTGTTACTCGTTTTTTCATGTTGATTCGACGTCGCTCGGATGAACGACTCTTCTCACGGCAGGGAACACGATAAAATAAACAATATTTTTCGTTGGTGGTGCTTATATTGTACATTTCTGAAGTTGTGCAAAAGTGCTAGCTAGCTTCAAATCTCCCTTTAGTAGGTAAATTGCTTTGGTTAAGACTGTACGGATTCATTAATGGACTTTGTGCTATATACAGTCTATGTAAAATTTAGTCCATCCAAGCTATTGTAGATATATTGCATATGGATTCTCAATATCGGACGCCCAATAAATAAAAAGTGAGGCTATCGTCTGAAGCACGATAATTTCCATCTCCTTTTAGCCAAGTTCTTACCCACCTGAACGGAATTCATCTTGAGCAAAGAGATGAAGAATGATGCATGGAGTAGAAGGAGGGCTCTCGATCATACAATCGACAATCAATAACTTGCCATGCTTATCTGAGTAGTCCTCGAGCACCAATTCGGATCCTTATCCAAGACTAAGCAATAAATGATGAATATAATGCATCTACGGGATGATAGATGCACGAGAATTGTGTGGAGGAATCTCCAAGTATGGTGAAATCGGAAGACAAGATCCGACTTTTTAGTGCCTTCTGTCCTTACAGACCGGCCAAGTCCTCTATTCACCTTGGTCCTTCGCATGTGGTGCATCACGTGACCAACTGACTGGCTCGAGTAAATGCCATGCCTACATTGGTACGTGAAGGATCAATTTGAGATGCACTCTTCTCTTAATCAAGGAATAAACAAGGAAGCTTATGAGATTAGTATCGATTGTATTTTTGAATCCCACGAGATTCCATGTTAAGCCGGTCATAACGGTTGATCAGTTCGATTGCAGGAATTGCTCGAATTGGCATGGGATGCTTTTGTAGTTTCTGTTCACTTCACTTGGAAAATGAAGAAGAATACTGAACTCCATTAACAAAAGGTCTATCGGTAAAAGTTCAGATTGCTGAGGATTGAGAATAGCAAAGGTTGACAAACGAATTTTATGAAATATTTTTGCAGAAAATGGAAAACTCATGGACTAGCAATCAAAGTTCTGAGAGATTTCACGATAGAAACAACAATAATAAATGGCGCTGCCATGCAGGAGCCAGGGACGTCCCGTCCAACCAGAGCTTGGGCGAATCTGACGGGCCAGGGGGGGTCTGGAGAAATTGATGGTAAAAATTTAATAGCAGGATCTGCATTGGATTATTTACTTAGTAGCTTCATTGATTAAGTATATTGCAAATCCCAAATGTTAATTTTTATAGTAAAGCACAAAGAATTGCCTAACAATAAAGCTGGGATGAGCTCGCGGTATCTTAATGAGGGTTGGTTTCTAAAAAACTTTGGAACATATGGTATGTGTAATTATAGTAAAAGCAGGGTAATTAAGTCTTATGAAAATCAATTTACTAAAAATGACATGATACATTGTGGCTGATCATTTAGCTGCCCTTGATTATCTTATCTGTGGGGTGTGACATGATATTATAACAAAACTCAAACAAAATTACAATGAGAAATCCGAACTCGACACGGCGTATCATGACACAATATAATTTGATTTGAAATTGATGAAAATGATGTTTGTTATATTTTCATTATAAAAAAAAACCCTTAGTAGTCACTAAAGGTGCACATGATAACCATTCTAATTTTGGCCAGATCTATTTTTCTGTTTCCGGTAACATATTTGGGACAAAACTCCGTGGGGTAAGGCAATTTTATTTTTCTATTTCTTCAACAAAGTTTTAGTCAATAAATGGTTTTGGAACAGAAATGAGAAGTAAAAATTTTCTACTTTTCTCTTTCCGGAACAAAAAGATAAATACAAATTTTTCTCATCACTCACCCTCGCCTCCCGTCGCCCCCCTGCCCACTTGCTCGCTGCTAACCACCGCCCATTGATAATGGAAAGGAGAATAAGAGGGAGATATTTAAGAAAGTCTAATAGATAAAAAAAAATTGAATAAAAATTTGTGTCGTTAACAAACGCGTATCTTTGTTCATAAACTCGTATATTTTTTGCCATAAATATATTCCATGAATATAATGATTATCATTTGCACCCTAACTTGCCATATGAAATCACTGATGATCATTGGTCAGCCATATGACAGTGAATTCATTCCCCAATCTTGTAGACGTTGCCCATCACATAATGAGATCCGACCAAGGATGAAGTCGTTACTTCAACCTTGGCGGGGTGGGGGGAGGGGGTGTTATTTGAAACTAATTTTACACCTAGACCAAAGGTATTTATCTAGCAATATATCCCTTAAATCAACATTATCTATGCTTTAATCTTAAATCGAAACGGTATCATTGCTTGTCACAACAATGAGATGGATGGGCTCACTCCAATGAGGGGTTGGTATGTGTGGGGATATCACGATAATATTTGGGGATAATCGCTTATGTGATTGTTCTTATTCCACTGTGAGATTAACAATCTGTTTTAGGCCACAAGAAACAAATAATTAGAAGAGAAATGATTAAGTGGCGGTTCTTAATCAATTGTGAGATTAACAGCTTGTTCTAGGCCACAAAAAAAAAAGAAACAAATAACAAATAACTATAAATTATTATGGGTCTATTTCTTCAAGAATTTGTGGTTCACAACATGCTATTACTCTCACAGTGGCTTAAAAACTATTATGCTAGTAAAGCAGTAATTAGAAACTATTGTGGGGTGCACTTCTTTAAGAATTTGTGGCTTATAATATATCGTTACTCTCACAATGACCTAAAAATTGTTGTACCAGCAAAATCCTATTTAAGGGTTAATATCATAAAAAACCTCAAATCGGTACACTTGTGACAATTTTACCCCGAACTAATTTTTTGACTACCAAAAATCCAAAACTGGTACACCTATGATAAATTTATTTAAAACTAATTTTTTGACTATAAAAAATCCTAAACTAGTATTTCTATGATAAATTATTATGGGTTTACTTCTTCAAGAATTTGTGGTTCACAACATGCTATTACTCTCACAGCGGCTTAAAAACTATTATGCTAGTAAAGCAGTAATTAGAAACTATTGTGGGGTGCCCTTCTTTAAGAATTCGTGGCTTATAATATATCGTTACTCTCACAGTGACCTAAAAATTGTTGTACCAGCAAAATCTTATTTAAGGGTTAATATCATAAAAAACCTCAAACTGGTACACTTGTGACAATTTTACCCCGAACTAATTTTTTGACTACCAAAAATTCAAAACTGGTACACCTATGATAAATTTATTTAAAACTAATTTTTTGACCATAAAAAATCATAAACTAGTATTTCTATGATAATTTTACCCTAAACTAATTTTTTGACCAACAAAAACCCCAAACTGGTATACCTATGATAAATTTAACCATAACTAATTTTTTGACCATAAAAAATCCCAAACTGGTACACTTGTGACAAATTTACCCTCCGTTAAATTGGATTAATATCACGAAAAACAAAAAATTTGTAAACTTATGACGGGTAAAACTTTAAACTGGTACATCCGTCAATTACCACACGTCATCAAACTCAGCAATTTGACAGTAAAATTTAATGAAAACTAAAATAGGGTAAATAAGTCATAGGTGTACCAGTTTGAGATTTTTGGTGGTCAAAAAATTTATTTGGGGTAAAATTGTCATAGGTGTACCAGTTTGAAGTTTTTCGTAGTTAAAAAATTTGTTCGGGGTAAAATTATTACAGGTATACCAATTTGAGATTTTTCGTGATAAAAAAATTAATTTTGGGTAAATTTATAACAGATATATCAGTTCGAGATTTTTCGTGATATCAATTTCTCTTTTAATTTAGAAACTTTTTTAATTTATAAAAAAAAGGGTTGAAAAAGAAGAGCAATGATCGGCATGGGAAGGTGGGGACAATATGAGAAATTAAACCAGACATTAGACATGGCTCATCTGGGGCCCTCGTTGACTAGGTTAAAAAACCTGAAAACAAACAACCCCACACCCAAGAAAGAAGACAAAAAGCACAAGAAGGTCGAATTACATTAATCAAGAATTCAAAATCACAGACCAGAATTGACTGAGAATACATGCACCATCATATGATATAATCCCAGGGAACGTGGCAGGTTCTGCAGACGATCAGGGGGGCCTGTGGCCTGAGGCAATTAGGAAGGAGAAAAGCAATGATGAAGAACGAGAAGGAGGTGGCAGAGAATGGAATGATGGGAAATTCCTGAGTCGTCCCCGCCCCACCCCTCACCCCTGACTTTCAACCCTACTCCCCCAAAGCGGAATATCCGTCATCATTTGCTCCTCCTCCTCCTCCTCCTCCAATTAACCTCCGATTCCCATTCCACCATTCATTTCCCGGCGACCTTTCTTTGCTCATCTGCTCCTCCTCTCTACATCTTTTCTCTGTATCTTTTCCCTGCCTCGCATTTATGATTATGCCTTTTGCTTTCGCCCCTCGCGTCGCAAGAAAACAAAAGGGTAATGAAAGTTTGCGGCTTCGAGGACGCCGGTTTTCTTGGCTTGTGCAGTCCCCTTCCCTCGGCCTGTGTGCCGCCGGTTTGTCCCACGCTCTCTCCATTTGCATAAATTTCAGAAAAAATATTTCTTTTTGGGGCAACTTGATTGCTAAAATATCTCTATTCTTTACTTTAGGGACGAGAGGTTTTAAGTTTCGTGAAGATTTCATCTGCATCCTGAAACCTATTCGTTAAATTTTTTTTATAATTTTAGAAACTCGAAACCTACCCTATATGCCTTACAACTTTAAACCCACTTTATCATAAGTTTCAGGATCTACCCAGGATCCACTTGTACTATTGATAAAACGATTGTAGTGAATCATCAACTCTAATAATCACAATTTTTTACAATTCACTGATTACAATTCACATTTAGATACACGATAAAAGTCTTAGTCATGGATATTGCCGGAAATAGAAACTCATACCAATGGTTTTAGATCACACACTCATTATTGGACATTATAGAATGCCGCAGGATAATGCGAAAACAAGAAAAACACAAAGACTTGAGAACCTGAAATTAACCCGTTGGAACACGTTTCCCAAATTTTGGAACCTGGAACCTATTCTACATACCTTAAAATTTGGAATTGGTCCGGTCACTATCCTGAAACTGTACTCACCCCTACTTAGCTTAACATCATTTTTTATGTTAGATGAGACGTATTTTGTCAAATTGTCATCCAAATTACTCGAGTACTAATTTTAGCGGGCGTTTTATTCACGTATTTTCTTTCATTTTAATGGTTTAAGTTTTAAAGTTGGCGTTTTCAATAGTTTTGTTAGGGTAATAAGCAGTCATTCACATAGATGGAGAGCCGATGTTGTGCACAAATAGGAATGTATAATAAGTCTACTTTACGATGTGAAACTCCATCCGACATACAACCCTCGACACGAGCTAATGAACATCGCACTCAGAATCATAGTCCGAGTAATGAGTAAAGCTTAATCCCGAAGTACATGCTCAAATATAGAAATATTTACACATTAAGGAACATGGTATTATTGGATTTGCGTCGCAATGCCTAATCCTTACGCACGAGTTCGTTAAGTTTTTAATCACCAAAACAACTCAATGAAAGAGATATCCGGGGAACCATCGTAAAAGCCTAGTACCTTTATCAAATGGATCTAAGAAGGAGCTCAGAATTTGACTAATAAGCTTATCTAGTTAGACCCCGAATTCATCTATTTGCTTAAAAGTTTAAGCTATCTTGTTATTGGTGGCTCTGCTAACAATATTTGGGAAATGGCGCAAAAGTTCAGTACCTACTTGATGCCGAGATTCAAAAGAGCTAATTAGTTTGAGATGGGTTTTAACTCAAAATGTCAAACCGTTAATGTTATTTTGTTAGCCAAATAGGTATTTGATTACTCTGTTTTCACTCCACATGTACAGTGCGAGATTCATTTCAACATTCGCACCTCGAATGTGTTTTAAACGACAGATCCGAGAGAGGGAAAACAATTCAATAGGTATACACTCTTGTAATAGAACATAGAATTTAATCGGATCTTGCAATCAAATCAATCAAATCAACACGAAATCGATAGAAATAGACGAAGAACAATAAAAACAAATGAGATTAATGTGGTTCTGTTCAAATGTCGATACTTATTGCACGAAGAAAGTTGGGAACAAATAATTTATTAATAATAGAAGAATCACAGAGTTATAGTCGTTCAAGTGTTTCTCAGCCCTATATTGCACCCAAAGCAAACTCATAAGTATCATCTCACAATCTCTCATAGAGAACTCATAGGAGAGAAAATATGATATTCTTCCTGTTTGCTCTATTGTCTGCGACATCATAGTAGAATACACATGCCCACAATATTCCTAACCAAAATAGAAATCTTTGTTTTAGAAAGCCTGCTCAAACTAGAAACATAATCTTGGCATTTTCCATTGGTGTTTCTTTTATCCCCGAAATTCTTTTTCGAGTTACTCATAATAAGTTGTGTTAATCTCGGGAGATTACTTAAGCTACAGACATGTTGTTTATTTCATAAGACATGGTTTCAATCATCATACCTGAACAATTTTTTTCGCAGCTCGCCGTATGCATATATGGCTTTGGGTCGCGTGTACTTTAATAATTGCTTGATTTCCATGAAATGGGAGAATCGCACGATGTAAAAAAGGGTCAACCAAAATGCTCGTAACGTGGGGTCCAACAAAGAGTATTAAAAATCGGATTTATTTGTTGCAACTTAAAAATAAGTAAAAGTACATTTTGCTTTTCCATCGAAATATACAATATCATTTAAAATTCAAAATATCTTGAAAAATTGTATATAAGAACATACGTAGTCAATATTTATAAATTATGAAATCTACATACATTTCAATTTAAAAAATAAAAAATGCATGAATGATAAAAATGGTTAATACCATGAAAAACCTTAAACCGATACACCTGTGACAAATTTACCAAAAACTAATTTTTTGACCACCAAAAAAATTCAAAACGGGTACATTTGTGACAAATTTACCATATGTAAAATTTTATTAATACCACGAAAAATCACAAATAGATACACTTATGAAAAATGGAGGGTAAAACCCAAAACAGGTACACCCGTCAATTGTCACATGTCATCAAATTTAGAAATTTGACGGTAAAATTTAATGAAAACTAACGAAATGTAAAATTGTCACAGATGTACATATTTTAAATTTTTGGAGATGAAAAAATTAATTCGAAATAAATATGTTATAAATATATCAATTTGAGATTTTTCGGGTGATTGATCCGATAAGAATTGAATTCAGCCTAATATTTCGAAATAAAAGTCAGTCGAAAGTACAGGGAATCATGATTTTTAGTGACCTGTGACTGTGAGGGTGGAGGAGAGAATTTTTTTCAGAATTGGGGATTTGGGAAATCCACATTGATTTAGATGAATGTGTGCTGAGTTGATGATGGCGAAAGAATGAAAAGGCGTGCAATTTGTTTTTGGCAATATCATATAATATTCTTTGCGAGAGGGAATTTCGTGGAAAAGACCTCTTTCCGTCAATTTATTTAATTTGATTTTATATAATTTTATATTTCCTTTGACCAGTCTCGTCACTGTCCGAAACTCCGAAAAGTATAAGATGACGTACGGGGCGGGGCTACTCCCGTTCCTCGTCATCTTGCGTACAGAATTAAAGATACTCCGCAGACGAATAATAATTGTACTGTACATGATGTTGAGTTTTCTTTTCCTGTAATGCGTAACCAAGGGCAAAAAAATAAATAAAAAAAAGCCACAAAAATTTAAAAGAAAGAAAGAAGTAATTTAGAATTCGACTTAATCAAATTGAATCTGTCCTTTCATCCCCGTTTGGAATTGAATTCAAAATGTATTTGGTCGACCTTTTCTAAGTTTTGAAATTTTCAATTTAGAGGATATTGAGATATCAACCCGTCACATATTTATGATATAAACATAACATTATATATATATATATATATATACATGAATTATAATGTGGAGAGAAGTTTAAAAACCGAACACCCATGTCATAATATACGATCGCAATAATGTCCATAAGTTGTTTTTACCCTCTCTTCATGTTAAAGGTTGTTCTATCTTTTCTCGAACCAAAACGTCTTATTAGGAAGTTACCAAACATTACTCATATGCATACTTAATTAAAAATAAGCATCCACCAATCAAAAGAGCGGCCGTAAAAAGTTTCCTTTGACCGAAAAATATAGAAAAATGTGGGCACGATTACAAATTAGGGTTTGAACAATTCTAACTCAAACTCCATCCACTATCTCTCTCGAGTTTCTTTCAACGGTACACGATCCTTAAATTAGAAATCTTCTCCTCGACATTCCTAATCAAGACCCATAACCCATATTATTTGAAAATCATCAAGGAATTCTTTCAGACAAGCAACCAGTGTTTCTTAAACACGTGTTAATCAACCTCAGATCCCAAAGCACCAACTCCCCACCCCTGATGCACGCTTACTCCGAAGTCAAAACTGCCCCTTAAGTTAAGTTGGGATTCATTTGATTAAGATGGCCGCAACTTTACGCCTTTCCTTCCCAACAACTTTTTTAATAAACACAAAACATATTCATTAAGACGTGAGCAGATCTTAAAAAGGCTCCATCTCAATCCTCGTTTAGATTTCGAAATTATCAAAATGTAAATCTTCTAAAGGGTATTAAGAAGATAAAGACAGATGAGTTATTTGGAGTGCGAGGCGTGCGAGCACCAAGATAAGGAACGCATTCATAGAGCCTACCTTATAAGACGAGGATAGGCCACGGAGACTCTTGTAGGAGTGAAAGTTCATTATTTTTTTGATGTGATAACACTCAATCAAACACCAAGGATCTAATGGGCTTTTCGAATAAACTCAAAATATATTCATTCACAACAAAATTAGTACCGAGATTGACAGTATTTATCTAAGGATAGTACATAGGAAATTCCTTTCTGTGTGGAATCCTTCAATGGCTAGCTTAGCTTGGCGTGTCACGGGGGAGAGATGAGAATATGCCCCTTCTTCACAAACGTTTGCATTATTGGGTATATCAAGCTTCCGAAAGGAATCATTTCTCTAGAAAATCAAACAGCCCGCCCCCACGTGGAGCTTTTCAATTTTCATGCACGACTTAGCTGCTCTACCGAACATGGTGCTGGTCCCGATCCATGCCAAAGCCTTTTGTCAAAAGACATCGCCCCATTCTCGAGTCTCTTTCATCGCACATTCTTGACAAAGACCGTAAATCAAGGCAACTCTTTTGGATTGGGATGATACCTTAGAGGTAGAGGCCCTTGACTTTGGATATTCAAAAGCTATCCTTGTGCAGATTAGGGAGAGCGGGGGAAAAAAGGAAAAATGAAAAACAAGGACGAAAGAAACACGAGTTTGGATTGATGGGTACCGTTCCCGGCTATCCGAATCTGATCGGGATAATTTCGCCTCAAACTCGGCTGGAATAGTAAATCTGGGTATTTACGAGTTAAGTTGTTTATAATCTTGAATCTATGACTCCTAAAGTTGACCCTTTTAAAACTGGCGTGTTGGATTTTACAGGTGGTCGACCATTTTCGTGCTTGTTTTGTTAGCTTTCGCTGATAAGTTCACATACACCTTAGCCGTTCTCTCATCTTAAATTCAATTATAAAGAAAAAAAAAAAAAAACCTAAAAGGGGCACTTAAGTCTTCTTGATTCAAACAACTTCAATTAGTTTGAAAAAATTAATCATGCGGCTATATCAATTTAATTGGGGCGATGGATTCTAGTACCTGTAATGTAGACCAAGACCCCTCTTAAACTCGACCAACCGGATGTTTGCACTACTATCCTAAGCCAGGAAAATTGTCCAAAAAGTCCTAAACCTATTGCACTTTTGTCAATTGAGTCTTAAACTTTTTAAGTTTGCCAATTGAGTCCTAAACTTTTACACTTCTTGCCAATTGAATCCATCCGGCTAATTTTGGCCAGAAATCGCTGACATGGACGCCAGGCGGCCACGTGGACATTTTTAAATAATATTTTAATAATTTTCTGAAATTTTTTATGGTTTTTTCTTCTTTTTTTCCTTTTCTCTATTTTTTTTAAGGTTTTAGAGTTGGCTGACGAGGGTCGGTCGGCCGGCCAGCGTTCACGTCAGCGATTTTCAATCAAAATTGGCTGGATGGACTCAGTTGGCAAACTTAAGAGGTTTAGGATTGAATTGGCAAAAATGCAATAGGTTTAGGACTTTTTGGATAATTTTCCCGTCCCAAGCCCAATCTGAAACTCAACATCGAGTGAGTTTTTATTAAGATTCAGCCAAGTCGGGAAATTTGATTAGACCAACCTGTTTCCATCATTGCCTACAATCTGTATTATCTCACTTTTCTTAAATTGGGCTGGTTTTCGATGCATGTGTGCCACGAAGTGTAGTTGTATGAGCAAATTATATCGGACTTTACATATCCTAATTGGGTAATAATGAGGTTTGATAGTTACTGTAGAATAGTATTTTAATAGGGAGATGTGGTGTAGGACGTGCTAGGACACGTTCTTTAAATAGGCTATGCTTATGGTCCATCTCTACTGTACTTGATATTCCGAAATCTTACTGCATCCATTAAAGACTATCTAAGAGAGGAGAAGGAGAGAAAGATCAAGCCTCTTCATTCGTAAGCAACTGTACTTATCATGGCTTGATGAGAAATCTAATTTCGATCGAAACTTAGGTCTTCTTAATCTATATACCATTGATGGATCGCGAAATTTTCTTATGTGTGTATCAAGGCCTCTATATATGGATTTAGAACTCTATTCTTGCTCAATTTTGTAGAGCTTCTAACACAGAAGATTTTGTTTCATATATTGTTTTCCTACTTCCATGTCAGACGGGGTGGGTAAGCATCCTCCTAACTTACAAACCTCGTTTAGACAACTTCAATTACGTGAACATATGATCATCTTTTCTTCCCAATGACTAATTCGTGATGATTTGAGAGGATGACGAACTATGGCACGGAGTTAAAGAGGATGTGCCTCACAAGTCATCGCTGGGTTTGAATAACTCGGAGCATGTCATTAGCTTGATCCACATACATTTCATCTTTATCCCGAGACGACCACGTAAAATTTCTGCTTGGCTCAATAATTGAGGAGGAGGGTCCCTCCATTTGACTTTTCTTGATCCGAGGCGTGGAATTAGGTGGAAATCATTGGGTCGCTCCTTCGCTTTTATTGATTGATGAGCTTTCTTTTTGCTCATACACCATGCTAAAAAGCTGAAGACCTTTTCATATAAACTATAGAAAAAAGCCCTCGTTTATCAATTAACGTGTTTCTCACTGCATAATAGGAGAATCCCGAAAGAAATCACTAGGAATTTTGACGTTGCTAGTTCTTTTTAGGCGATCTTATGAGTCTAAAGAATAAGCCGTCATCGTTTTCGATGAATTGGTTCATCTTTGAGGAGTTAGTTTTGCATTTTTTCAGCCTCCATACTTGACACTAACTGATATGTCTTATTATAGTACAATGTTGACTTGATACGTATGGCCAGGGGAAAGTACCATAAAAGTCCTTTCGGAAGAATTAAATTGGCACAAATACAAAAAGATTTAGGACTAAATTGGTCAAATTGAAAGGTTTATGACTGAATATATCTTAGGACTTTTTTGGTACTTTCCCCGTCTTGCCACCTCCATAAAATAAAAGTTGTGTCAAAAGATTGAATCTTGAGAACGACTAAGTTATAAACACTTTGATGTAGAAAAACCTTCACTCATGGCACGGTCGACACTGATGTGGACAATTTTTGTAATTTTTTAGAAAAATCTTTTGAATCTTTTCTTCGGCAATAAGCGGTGGGAAACATGAAAAAAAGAAAAAAAGAAAAAGGAAAGAAAAGAAAAGGACAAAAAAAGAAACAATTCAGAACATTTTAAAAAATTTGAAAAAATTGGCCGGAATAACTATATTGAAAAATTGTCAAAAGGTTTATGAGAAAATTGATCAAATTAAAAATTTTAGAATGGAATTGGACGCCCTACAATAAATTTATGATTTTTTGGACAATTCTCGTCCCGCACATGTCGTATGAAGAATTCATGATAATACAGATCCTTCCTCTCTTGACTATAATGACTAGTTTTCATGCGCACGCGTGGTTATTTCTCTTCCATTGTATAAAATTATGACAGATTAATAATAAATTTACTAACTTTAAATGAATGGAGAAATAAAACACTTGGCATCGTTTTCTTTTCTTGCTTAGCACTATACGATTTCTTTTTTAGAAAGCAAATATTAAATGATCATTTTGTGGTTCTTTCAATCACTAAAACCAAGCATAGGTTCAAAATTTAAACAAAAGAAAATGAGAGAACAATGAAGTTGGTTGTTGCACTGTAAAGACAATTAGGAAATTTCACAAAGTTTGGTTTTTAATTGAAAATGAGTAGTTAACTTACTTCTTTTTTTTTTATCTTTTTATCCTTTATTTTGGCCAATTTTACGTTCCTCTCTTCAAAATATATTGCATTAGAATATTAGAGTAATTTATGGATAAGGGTTAACTAGGAAGATTAAAGCGAGATAAAAGCCGATTCCGACTTTTTACATAAAAGGTTGACACTCACGTTTTCCATACACAATTATATAAGTAGAAGTATGTAAAATAATGCTGCGATTATTAGAAAGTCACAACAATTGTTTATTTACCGAGTGATCGCTATAGATATATGAGCTTTTATTATAGTATTTGAGATGTGATATAATGCTTTCTACACAAGCATTATTCGAATAGACATGTTCACTTATTAATGGAATGAATCTACTTTTTTTTTCAATTATTTTTCATGCACCGTCTGTACCCAAGGAAAACCCTAAAATTTTACCAAATGTCGAAATAATTCAATCATTTTATGTGTGGATTTCACTTGTTAATCATCCCATTATTCAACAAAACGATCTTGGCTAGACTTTTTAAGATACCTAACATCTGTCGAATGCATGTCAAGTTGGGACACAGCATCTCAGCTACCTGCTACCAAGGCCGTACGTTAAATTAATGGAAACATTGACTATCCATGCATTCACACACACACACCCACACACAAACGAAGGAGGACTTGATTTTCCGGGATGTTTGGCACTGGACAGTGAATCTTGACATCCACATTCCAACCTGTATGCCATTCTCAAAGTCCTCAGCAAATATAGAAAGAATAGCATAACATATGACTCGAAAATAGCATACAATATAGTGCAATATTCCATGGTTAAGACCCGTCTTTATGAAACGAGCGAGAAATTCATGAGAAAGCCCCCCCTTCTTCTGGGTACAAATTTAAAACGACCGACGAGGCGACGACCCTTGCGTGCGACTCGGTCTCGGTCTTCAACTCATTAAAGCAAAAGCTAGAGAAAATTGGTCGGGGAGAGGGAGAGAGAGAGAGAGAGAGAGAGAGAATTTGTGAAAATGACGCGAGTTGAAGGGCGAGAAAAAGTCTGCAAAATAATGCAAGCGAGGAGAGCGGGGGGAGTCAAACATCCGCGCCTAAAGCCATGATTTGACCGTGATTACGGACTTGCGGGGGGGTTTCCTCCAGCCCTCTTGTGACGAAGCCAAGCGATGGATTGATAATTTAAGAGTGATTAAGTCAAGATCAAGAATGATTTGGTGCGCGATCGCATGTGGCTGAAAACAATAAGATAATGGCAAATGAGTGGAAGAGAAGAGCGACAGAGACCGAGGTTAGTGGAGGGAGAGGAAGTCTCTCGTTCTCTTCTGCATGGAAATCATGCACCAAAGACAAAAAGTAGACAGAGACGGAAAGAGAGAGATGGCATTTTATTATCGTATTTTATCGTGCATGGACTAAGTAGCATGAAATGTGGACTTTTCATGTCAATCTTAGGGTTTTCTTTTTTAAATAATACAAAGATGAACATTCTCTGAAAGCATGGCCTTCACACTCTAGTTCACGGAATATAAATATCATATATATATGAATGATGATTGATATGGGGGTGGGTCCTGCCTCTTTTGACTATTCTTTGCCCCCCGCCCGGACCTTTCTTTGATTGGAATTAGGTTGATTTGAACATTTGAAAAAGGTCGATCGTGTTCTGTTCCTTCGTCCGAAACGGTAGATGATTCCTCGTTGCATTTGCAATTTGCCCGCACGTAATCAGCCATGCGAGGCCAGATCTTTTGGCTTAGTGTATGTGATTTTGTGAGTTGATGTGCGGGGTGTCGCGTTTAGGGCCTGACACGTGCGCAATAAATTCCGGCTACCAAATGCGTACACATGGGGGACACGATCTTCTAGAAAAAGGACGAGGGAGGGGGGGCCAAAATCAATGTTAGGTAACTTTTGAATCTCCTGCATTTCTGGGTTTTCCCAAAGTTTTGGTTAAACCCTAAAGGCCGCTTAAATTATTGTTGTGTTGTACGAGAATTTAAAGGGTTTACGTTCGAGCAGGTGAAATGTTTGTGTTTGGTCACGGTGTCGTCACGGAAGATCATCAACTCGTTGCACGTGGAACCGTAAGCGTTCATGGAATCGCTTCATTAGATGGGATATTTCCTGATGAATTCGTTCCTAATAAGATTGATAATAAATTTAATGTTTTACGAATGCCCATCAGCTTAAAATATTTAAAAATCAAACTACACCTCCATTTAAACAAACGGCGGTATTCAAGTAGTTATACAAATGGTGCTAGAGCCATGGAACATCATGTTGTGAAGACACATGGTGAACGCATTCCATGTTTATAAAAGATCAAGAGCTCTAAAGAGCCCACTGGATTTCTGATGGATTTTCTTTGTGAAGATGGGCCGTCCATGATGGGCTAACCCAGCCCATGAAAGAAAATAACTGTACTTGGCAGTTATTGTCTAGAAACAAATAAGGTGAAAACACACGTAAGAATGTGTGTGCGAGTTGCATTTTTCATGATCAGAAAACTCATTCTCACTAAAGGACAAAGAAGAAGGGGCTTTGTTCAACAATTCAAAAATTGTTCTCTCTCTCGAGGCTGTGATAAGTGCATTTAATCTGTGGCAAAGAGGTATGTTCGTTTATGTGATATACTTCGAACGATCAGCGATTCAAGTATAGAATGGACACGTTTTTCCGCAATTTTTGTATTATGTTTTAGGAATCTGTTTCCGTCATTGGTATCAGAGCATGTGTTCTTGTTTCCTGATCGTTGCAAGTGTGCATAACACGGAATATTGGCCGGAATTCGTGAAACGGCGCCGACGAACGTTCGGGTACGAAAACCGACACCGACCGTACTGTTCGGGATCGTTTCTCAAAATTCTGTGCGATAAATTTTATTTTTGAAGGCATAGGGTCGTAGTGCTCGTCGATACGAGCAAAATGACGGGTAGCACTCCGCCAGGGGGCGCCGCACGCGCCCACACGCGCCGCCGCAAGTGGCGGTCTCGCCGGCACGTGCGTGGCGGTTCCTCCCCGCGCGCGTGCACCGCACGCGCCATGAGGGCGTGTGCGGCGTGGCTGACGTCACGGTGACGTCAGCCATGCGGTT
Source organism: Syzygium oleosum (assembly GCF_021117445.2). NCBI lineage: Eukaryota > Viridiplantae > Streptophyta > Magnoliopsida > Myrtales > Myrtaceae > Syzygium > Syzygium oleosum. The sequence goes on from NW_026607487.1 coordinate 12,367,842, forward strand.
GCCCAACCGGGTTTTTCCGGACCCGACCCGACCCGGATCCAACTTGACCCGATAGTCCACCCGACCCGTAGACTTGACCCGTTGACCATTGACCGACGTTGACCTGCGTTGACCACCGTTGACCGGCGTTGACCACCGTTGACCCCAAAAAAAAAAAAAAAAGGGCAGAAGGGGTAGAATGTGTTTCTTGAAATGTTGTACCTTGGATTATGAGTAATCCTTTCATTTTTTCTGCATTTGTTGCAGGAATAATGGTACGAAGATATCGAACCCCTATTATCCCTAGAACGGCGGCTCAAAAGAAGAAGCTTGAGAAACTAATAATCAAGCTGGCTCTTTACCGGTGGGATGCTGATGATGACATGATGACACACATCATCAAGGTCAACCAAATGATACAAGATATCATTTGGAACGGTTTCGTAATGCCAAGGTATGTGATGGTCGGAGCCCTCAAATGCACCATTCCTGATGAGTTGGGAAGAATGATTGATAGGGTTTGAGACGCCTTAGAAGGTCCGAGCTATAAGATGATTGTGGAGCAATTTATGATAGAGTACATACGGGTCGGGGCAAGGAGGACGTCAACCCTTGCATTGAATCGGTTTCGGCGCAATACGTTGCCCGAATCTAGGGGTTTTCCGGGTGCCTCCATTTGGATGCCAAAGAAAATAGAATTTCCTGAGGTTTTTCATGAGTCATTTCCGGTTTATAGTAAGCAGATCACCACCTGATTGTGTTTATCTATTTTTTCATAAGCTCTTATGGATATGTTCAATATAGGTTGGTGTTAAATATCTTGGGTGGATGGTTCTTTTTATGTTGGTGTTTATGTTTATTTCCTACGATGGATTTGTTCCTCATGTAAATAGTTCTATAATGAATAGATGTTGACGGATATTTTCTGTTATGAATAGTTTATGGTGCTATTATATTATAATATCTGTTTTATTAATATTATCTGGTTGAGTGGGAGTCCTAAAAGTTTTAGTAACTTTAAAGAACGTAATTTTACCTTAATGATTACATTAACGGTAATTTCACATTAGGTTTTTGATGATGATTGGGAACACAGTGAACTTTTGAATCTAAAGCCTATGTGAAATTATTCATTAATATAATCAGTTTGTGTAAAATTGATGCATAAATGAGTGACATTAATAATTCGTGCGTATATGTCTGAAATATTCAGATACCATGGCTTCAGCATCAAAGAATATAGTTGCTGAACTGAACAAAGGAGAGAAGCTTAATGGTGATAATTATGAAATTTGGCATATGAAAATTCAATATGTGCTGGAAGAGCAAGAGGCTCTTGAAGCTCTTAACCTGGTTATGGTAGAGCCTGAAGATGGAAACACTGCACAACATAAGAGAGATAAGGATGCATTTGCTGTATGGAAAAGGAAGAACTCCCTTGCTCGCATCACGTTGCTGAGTAGCATGGAAAATGATGTCATGTGAGAGTTTAGGCGTTTTGAAAATGCTAAGGAGATGTGGGAAGCATTGGCAGCAAGGTTTGGTCATACATCTGTAACCAAGCTTAGACAGCTCACTATAAGATTTGACTCATATAAGAAGCCACATGGTCAGTCCATGAAACAACATTTAAGGAAAATGTCAAACATGATTAATGAGCTGAAGGATGCTGGCCATGTTCTGACTGATGAACAGCAAGTGCAAGCAGTGATTCGTTCTTTGCCTCAAAGTTGGGAGCATATGAAGTTGCACCTAACACACAATGAGAACATCAAAACCTTTGAAGATGCAGTGCGCCACTTAGAGCTAGAGGAGGACCGCCTCCTGGCGGATAAGCCGGTAATTGACATTTACTATGCAGGTTCTAGCTCACAAGGGCCTTCGAGCTCTAAGCGCAAGCGTCCTGATTCGTTCAGAAGGTGGAGAGGTAAGAGAGCGAGTTCTTCGGGGAAGAAACCAAGAGATGAACAACACCAAAGAGGAAAGCGTCCTCATGAGAAAAAGATGTCAAGAGTGAAGTGCTACAACTGTAGCAAGAAATGCCATTTTGCTCGCGATTGTCGTGAGCCAAAGAAGGTGAATTCATCTTGTATTATTGAGAATTTTGTTTATGTATCAAGTTCTATATTTCTAACAGAATCAAATCCTTTGTGGACTGTAGATTCGGGAGCAACAGACCATGTAGCGAAGGATAAAGAAGCCTTCGTAGAATTCCGACGAGTTCCAACGGGAACTAAATGGATTTATGTAGGGAACAACTCCAGAGCTGAGGTTAAAGGAATTGGCACCTGCCAGTTAATTATGCGTGGTGGACGCACTTTGTTCCTACATGATGTATTATATGCTCCGGAAATTCGTCGGAACTTAGTGTCTGTTTTAGTGTTGATTCGACTTGGTTTTAATTTGAACTTCCATAACAATGGTGTTGACTTGTATTTAGGTACGAGTTATTATGGTTGTGGTTATTTTCTAGATGGTTTTATTGTACTGGATGTTGATTCTGTAAATGTCAATGTTTGTTATTCCCACTTCACGTCTTCTACTTCGTGTGATAATGATGTGAACGTATGGCATGCTAGGCTTGGCCATATAGGCCAACAATGAATGAATAGATTAGCCAAAGAAGGCTTAATGGGCAATATTGAAAAAGTCGATTTGCCCACTTGTGAACACTGCCTAGCTGGGAAAATAACAAGGAAACCATTTGAAAAAGGAACAAGAGCTGAATTTCCTTTGCAGTTAATCCATTCTGACATTTGTGGTCCAATGAATGTGAGGGCTAGACATGGGGCTGTTTATTTTATCACATTTATTGATGATTATACTCGATTCGGATATGTCTATTTGATTTCTCATAAATCTGAGACTTTTAGTTGCTTCAAGATATTTATGAACTTGGTGGAAAATCAATTAGATAAGAAAATAAAAGCATTGAGATCCGATCGAGGTCGAGAATATCTATCTGATGAGTTCAGAAATTTGTGTGATGAAAAAGGAATAGAAAGACAGTTGTCTATTCCCTATACTCCTCAACAAAATGGTGTTGCGGAAAGGAGAAACAGAACCCTACTAGAAATGGTTAGGTCCATGATGGCGCAGGCTAACTTACCAATCACCTTTTGGGGTGACGCTTTATTAACTGCTGCTTACATACTTAACCGTGTGCCTTCTAAATCAGTTATTTCCACTCCGTATGAGTTATGGACAAGTAGAAAACCCGTTTTGAGTTTTCTGAAACCTTGGGGTTGTGCCGCTTATACACATGAATCTTCTCATAAGTATGGGAAATTAGGTCCTAGAGGTAAGAAGAGTATCTTCATAAGGTATTCGGAAACCTCAAAAGGATATGTATTTATAGGTGAGCAAGAAAGTGGGAGTATAACTGAATTTGAATCACGAGATGTCACATTCTTAGAGAATGAGTTTCCTAAGAAGGGCGAAATAGGTGAGAACTACTCACTATTTGAAACCTTGGATCCTGATAGTGAAATCGATAAAGTTCGTCCAAGTGGAAGCAATGTGAAAAGTGAGGAATTGAATTCGACTCAATCTCAATTGCAACCTTTTGATGAGACGATTCCGTCATTATCTAATCCAAGTGGGAGCATAATGGAGAATGATATACCACGTGTACAATCTCCCATACGGCGAACAAGTCGCAAAAGTATTCCCCGACGACGTTTTGACATTGAAGGGGAAACTTTCATGATCGCTCCACAAAATGAAGACGAGCCAAGGAATGTAAATGAGGCTCTAAATTGCCCTAACAAAGAAAAATGGATGATTGCAATGAAAGAAGAAATGGAGTCAATGAAGTCAAACCATGTTTGGGAACTGGTTGATCTTCCAGAAGGACGCAAAGCTATTGGGAATAAATGGGTTCTCAAAATAAAACGCAAATCCGATGGCTCAATAGAAAGATATAAGGCTCGCCTAGTGGCGAAAGGGTATAATCAACAGGAAGGAATTGATTATGAAGAAACTTTCTCTCCTATAGTGAGATTTACCTCAATTCGCCTTATTCTGGCAATAGTGACAAGCATGGATCTTGAATTACATCAAATGGATGTAAAGACTGCTTTTTTAAATGGAGAATTAGAAGAAGAAATTTACATGGAGCAACCAGTTGGCTTCGTTGTGGAAGGCCAAGAACAAAAAGTATGTCGACTTCTAAGATCGATATATGGCCTTAAGCAGTCTTCGAGACAATGGTATATACGTTTTCATAATGCCATAGTGGCGTTTGATTTTACAATGATTGATGAAGATCATTGCGTGTATATCAAAAGATCCAAAGATCAATTTGTGATTTTATCATTATATGTTGATGATATACTGATTGCTGGAAGCAATATGGAGTTGGTTAATACTATTAAGAGTTGGTTATCGTCCAATTTTGAGATGAAAGATATGGGTGAGGCTGCATATATTCTTGGAGTTAAGATTTCAAGAGATCGTTCCAAGAGATTATTGTCTCTTTCGCAAGAGACTTATATAAATAAAGTTCTTGAACGATTTTGTATGCAAGACTGTAAACCCATGGATACTCCTATTGCAAAAGGTGAAGGATTGAGCCATAGGTTGTGTCCTAAGACTCCACAAGAGAAGGAACAAATGAAACGTGTCCCTTATGCTAGTGCTATTGGAAGTTTAATGTACGCTATGATGTGTACAAGACCTGACATATGTTTTGCAGTTGGGATGGTAAGTAGGTACCAATCCAATCCAAGTCAAGCACATTGGAAAGCCGTAAAAAGAATCATGAGGTATCTAAAGGGTACTGCTAATTATTCACTGAGTTATCAAGGCAAGGATCTGCGACTTGAAGGCTACTCACATGCTGATTGGGGAGGAGATTTAGATGAAAGGAAATCTACCTCTGGTTTTGTTTACTTACTGAATAATGGCGCCATATCTTGGAGCAGTAAGAAACAAACATGTATAGCATTGTCCACGATGGAAGCTGAGTTAGTGGCGTTGTCAAGAGCAGTACAAGAAGGTGTTTGGCTTAAGAGATTTTTGGATCATTTAGGTGTTGCTAAGAATGCTGAAAACTCATTGTTAGTCAATAGTGATAGTCAAGCAGCGATAGCATACACCAAGGATCTGAAATATCATGGCAAGACCAAACATATAGATACCAAGTATAACTTTGTCAAGGATATGGTTGCACGAAAAGATGTGAACTTGCAGTACATATCTACGCATAGAATGATAGCAGATCCTATGACGAAGCCAATTCCAAGAGATGTTTTCTATGGTCATGTAAAATCTCTGGGATTGCGTAGATGCTGATGTACTGAATATTGTAATTTCCCTGAATGTTCACATTTAAATGAAATTGTTATCTCATTATTAATGCCTATGAATTTATTTAATATTTATGCATCTTAATGCTTAGTGCATTATATCGAGAAAGTATGTCTGACAGATGAGATTAGCCCACTTACACGGGTAATCGCCTCTATTTACTGTGCGATAAATAGAGATGAGACAATTTTTAGGCTTATTATCTAGGTGATAATCGAGAGCTCAAGCTTAAAATAAAAATATTGCCTTAGCTAAGTGCTAAGATGAGGACATAACATTTACTATGTCCGAAAGTAAAATAACCCACATATTTTACTTTATCTGTCTTTGATGCCAGATGTGAGTTCTAATGGATTCTTTAGAGGAGTAGATACGTGAACTCAAGTTTAGACATTAGGTATGTCCGAACTATCATCTGTACGGTATTGAATGTAAAGACATACGCTCCACGGGAAAGGAGTTAATACCGTAATACGTGTTTCATACTACGTATGCATAAGACGACCGATAAGAGTGGCAAAAGTTTTTGATCTCAACTTTATGCCGTGTGAGACTCTTGAGAATATGAGTTTCTCATTTAGTGCCCTCATGACTCTAACTTATTCTCAAAGTTTCTATTCAGTGTTCGCTATCTTAGGATGTTGCCAATGGTCATGAATGATTCGATCTAATGGGGCATTTCTAGAAAAGCGAGCTGGACTGAAATAGAGAGATTGAAGGAAAGAGGAAGATCAATTTATTATGATGTCACATTCTATGTTTGTATTCACAGGTCGACCAATTATGATTTTAAGTAAATCATAGTTGTGAATACAATATACGAGATACTAAAAGAGATCAAAGGGGATATAAATGTGATCGATTGATCTAGGGACTACATACTATATCTACTCGGAAAACGTTGTACCCAATTTTGAGTCGCTATGTATTCCTAAGTATGCATCGCAACGAGCTCTCAAGTATGCTTGGTCGCACTGATTATTTGCTAGTATGAATATTGCAAAGAAGAGAGAGTTAATGTTTAGCCCACCATGTGCGAGTGGGAGATAATGGATTTTCTTTGTGAAGATGGGCCGCCCATGATGGGCTAACCCAGCCCATGAAAGAAAATAACTGTACTTGGCAGTTATTGTCTAGAAACAAATAAGGTGAGAACACACGTAAGAATGTGTGTGCGAGTTGCATTTTTCATGATCAGAAAACTCATTCTCACTAAAGGACAAAGAAGAAGGGGCTTTGTTCAACAATTCAAGAATTGTTCTCTCTCTCGAGGCTGTGATAAGTGCATTTAATCTGTGGCAAAGAGGTATGTTCGTTTATGTGATATACTTCGAACGATCAGCGATTCAAGTATAGAATGGGCACGTTTTTCTGCAATTTTTGTATTATGTTTTAGGAATCTGTTTCCGTCAATTTCCACGTGCTGCAAAAAGGAAAAATACATGGACCATCAATTGGCATAGGTAAGTAAGAATGTGCATGTTGGCAAGTATATCAAAGACTGAACACGGAGGCGGACCGAGATGCCGAGATAAATAACGGGAGGGCTAAAGGCCCATCTGGTCGTACGTAGAACCACTCCGAATTGCGAAGCGTTTGAGCATACGGCTCGCAAATAGTAAAAGAGAGCTTTGAAGTTCGTTCGATACACGAATGGAGATCGGGTCTAAGTGTTAATGATTATTGAGTTACATTTCGGTACTTGGTTGGTTCATGTGGATTTGGGCCTAGTTCCAATCCGGCCTCAGAATGAGCCAATTTGGACATACGTCCACTTTGGGTTACTCGGTTGGTTAGTGTAGAGGCACCTTTCAAAGGCCCAATTGCTTCTCCTCTCCAATTTCTCGGTCTCTCAATAATAATAGGTAATGTGGAGCCACTGGCCCTGGGGCTCGACTGGACATGAAGCACCAAACTTGTTCCACCCCTGTGCAAGTTCCTCATTGATTCTTGATATATATTACATTCTGTGCTTTTGAATATGCTCGAAATCATGTTAAAATCAAGACCTTTTGAAAGCTGTTCGTATGACTATTGTTGCTACTTCGTGAATCATTGTAACCTGTATGTTTAGTAATGCGTATTTTAACGCCACAACGCGATAAAAGCCAAGTGAACAACTTTCTAATTACGAGATGTTTGCCAAAAGTACTTGTACAAGTGGCAACGGAGATCCGTTTTGCAGCTGATAAATTCGACTGTGTTTTATCAAAACCTGAGGGAAAAAAGAAAAGAAAAAAGAATGAGGACATCTTATATAGTAGAGAAGAAGATGTGTACTCCTAATGGGCGATACGCTAAAGCATAAAATTTGAGTGAGAAGAATTGATCGGGCTTAATTATAAGAAAGCCATCTTGATCACAAACGGGCGATAGGAGATGACAAAAGCTTGGTTTAGCCGAAACCTTGACATGCCTCCTAAACCACCAACTTCACCACTAGTCCACTGCCACTCCCTCCACCACCGCGGAACCGCCAGTCCTCCACAAGCTACTGCTACTACCAGCACCAGTTTACTCCACTACCGGCTGTCTTGCCAGCTCTACTTCAATCACCTCACCTCCACCTCCAACTCCAGTAAAGCGCGCTTATAAATCACGGTCGCAGACACCACCACCACCTCCAATATCCATCCCCTACCACCACCACCTCTAATAATGTTGTACCTCCAACTCTTCTTCATGGCCACCTCCGATTGCACCATGAAAACCTCCACAAGACCATCTCCATCTGGCCACCACCATTCCGTTCTGCCACTACATTCACCTCCTAACCCAGCAACCATCATGCTCTATCGTCACTTCTAATTCCACCTTCACCTCCACAAAAACCTTATCTCATTACGTCCACTATCACCACCATAGCCGCCACCGACTTTAAGGTCTGAGTGTTACCACCATAGCTTTTCCAAGTACTACATTCACCATCACAACTATTACCGCCAGCAGCTTCAACATTTCACACAGCCAGCAATATCACTGCTTCTCATTGCAGAGTAGATGTAACTACGGGTAAGTGAAAAAATCACACCCCCGGGCTAACATATGCCCAACCAAATTAAAAGCAGCAAATTTCCATTCTGTTCTATCGAATCAGAGTGTCAAAGAACAAGCGGGTAGCTCAGCGCTTAAAGGAATGTTAAGATTGACATACTTGAGATGGCATCATCCAGCTAACCGAAAGATATAAACTAAAATGAAGAGATTGAGGTTTAATATTTCATTACTTCTGGAATTATTCAGACCATATTATGGAATGAATTTCTCATCAATTTTTTTTTTCTTGAAGTATGACAATCATACTGCCTAGTCCATCAAATTCTTGGAAACAATAATGCTGCTTAGTCCATCAACTTCTCAAAATCTTTGAAATATGTGCAATGATAGAGCAACATTTTTTATTGACGATATACCAACATCTCACCTTACTCAATAGTATAACCATTAGCGATCGGGACATTACACTATAGGAGCACTAGCATGACCTGGTATGACTGACTTGGTCAAACCAAGTCCTCTTTGGTTAAAGACAGGAGAAAACAAGCCTCACTGAAGCTAAGCCGTGGGAGGAAAGAATTCATTCTCACTTCCTTTAACTAAGCACCACAAAACTAATCTAATATGAAATACCATTGTCACCTAAGCGAAGAGACACGACAACCAAGTGTTCGAAAATATTATTTTCATGGAGGTCCAGAAAGACAAAATATTGACCCAAAGAAAAGACTCCAACCAGTTTACAATGTACAATCACAATTGATTTTCCGTTTATTCCGTAACTCGAGACAAAAGTAGCAAAAGTTAGAGAGGATGAAGGTACCAATATTCCTTGCAATTATGCTCAAGCATACAAGTCTCAACGAACAATGAGTAGATAAACGAAGTAAATTTTTCACCAAAAGCATCCATGCTCGAGCTCCCTGCAAATAGACAACTAGCATCAGAAACAGAATCTATAGCTTTGCAGCTAATGTATTTCACATCCTTTCAGCTTAAGAATCAACTCTATGGAAGAGATGCTCTACAATTGTTGAGAGAAACACCATGTAGAAGCATCCACGATGAAGAGTACTAATTGGAACTCTAAGGTGCACTGCAAGATCCAAACAAGGCGTTCAAGGATTTAGAAACTACTATTTTACATAACTTGTTTTGACTTTCTAACACTTCATACAAATGACTGAATACCTGATTATTTATAGGGTGAGCGAGATGCATGGGAAATGTAACCACAAAAAAAAAAAAAAAAAAAAAAAAAAGACAGCATGGGCACGCTTCAATTTGTAAGCCCATCTGCACACCAAGGTTGCCATTTTGTTGTTAGATAAAATGCATTCATTGCTGTCTCTACATTCCAAACACCCTCTCATACTTCTTGATATCTTTTCCTGTAGCATTTTCCTTCTCCTGCATTAATGATAACTTCCCAAAGCATTCCTTTAGATGCATATATCTTCACTAGAACATTAAGAATATTTTCTAGGTGTGTGCATCAAATAGCTTTGGGAGCACAATGAACTCTACGGAAATAAGAGTTTTTCTCACATGAGATTGTCAAATGCTATTGTCAAGATGGAATATCCAATTTGTCAAGTAAACTAACTTACAATATTTAGCCCATCTTGTTGACCCCTACACTATTTTAGTGTATTCTCTAAATATCCTGATTCTTTTCTTTTATGAGTGAAATCACATAATCCTACAACTAGTATGCATGGGTTAACAGCAAGAGATATAACGACTAAATTCCACATGAAAAACAAATATTCACTGCATAAAACTAGATGAACTGCAGTTTTGTCACCAACAATCGCTACCGATAACTGATACTACATCAGGTGAAGAGTGCTGTGAAGTCAACGAATCAGAGTATTGTATGATAAGCAACTGAATTGCAACAAATCACAAGGCAAGGTGAATCTTAGGCTATATTAGTATAAGCAAAGGGGTTTTATCAAAGCCATACAAAGCAAAGAAAATCTTCCTTCACAAACTACAATATAGCTGAAACTTGCTTTAAAGAGCCGTCTATCTGCAGGATCATGTTTTCCGTGGAGGGGTAGAAAATGCTAATGCAAAAATGCTCGATCCTTAACCATGAATATGCAAGCTAAGTATGAAAGATATTTGTGAAAGTGCTTTTAACCAGTTCTGAGTTCAGTATAAACACAATAGGAAGTAATCCAAAAGACAGGATAAGTAACCCTTTTAATCACATGTCGGTAGAGATCTATCTGCAGATGAACAAACTTTCGATTGCATTAAATATAAGAAACCATAGTGATGGATAAAGAATTTGCTATAGAAAGAGAAATACAACCTATTGCATGTCCAAACGGACGTTCCATCAAAAAAGAAACGGAAATAGAAAAACTTAAAAAGAATGGCAATGAAAAAAACCAATTAGAATGGGAGACAAAAACCATCAATCTACAAAAGCTTCCATTCAGAAAAAGTTGTAAAGGGCATAAGGTTTAACTTCAATAAGTGCAGTCTGCACTAAGTCTACAGGAAATTTGCTTCCATTTTTCTCCAGTCAGGTGTCCAAGATATAATACATTCATGTAGCAATGGATAATTCTTGTTGCTATACCTATCTGAATGCAAGTGCCACAGTTTTGGCAAATCCAGAACAGGAGATCACTTACGATAACATAAGCTATGAAGAAAGCTAGGCCTAGCCAAGCCAATACCAAATGAAACATCATATGATCTAGTGGTAAGACCGTAAGATATCTTTCCAAGGCTGTTTGTATAGCAACAAGCACAAACTTCGTTGCAGCATTAATCCCGCTAAGGGCAATTGGTTGTGTTTGTGTATGATGAAATTTTGAAGATGAACTCCTGATAATGTTAATATGCAGTTTACGAGTAATTGCCAATAAGAAGCATGAGATGGGTCTGGATGAATGGGGAAACAGCAAAGGAAGAAAAACAATCAGCATCAGCAAATACACAAACCCCGGGCTGCCCAATCAACGAGGGCGGAAAAGAACACCTTAAAGTTTCCAAGGTTTCATTCTAAAAAACAAACTAAAGAATAACTCAGCAAAAGAGAAGCCTCCTCCCTTTTACAAATGTTGGTTGAGATTGAACACAATCGTAGAAGCTCTTGGGGTTTGGACGGCAAACACTGCCAAGAGGTGATCCACCAAACAAGATAGCAGCTTAAATAGACAATGTATGGACATTTTTAATTCGCATAGTTCATCAATTCGACCTTCAACCTTATCTTACACAATAAGCCATTCCCCGTTCTCCAACAAGTTCAAATTTTGACAACCAGCAACGGATGTACACTCGTCCATCATCACAAATAGCCACCAATCTACAATCCAATAAGCCCGCCCACTGCGAAATCTCTCAAATTTTACAAACAAACCCTAGAAAATAACTCCCCACCCTCTAAATCCCAACAAGCACAATCAGACCCAAAATTGCTGCTGCTTACCACCCCCATAATCAATAATCCATCAACCAAACATCGACGACGGAAACAAAGAATTCACAAATGGAGATCCCTCCGCAACAACCCAAAAAATCGAAACCCAAATCTCCTGGCGCGGAGAAGAAGTCACAGCAACCAGGAATCTCCCCAAAAGAAGCGGAAAAAACTGACCTTTGAGCAGCAGAAGAAAGAAAGGAGGAGGAGAATAAGGAGCTAAGCGTTGGCGGGTTTGGGGATGAGAGGGATGGCCGGCTGCTTGAGGCCCTGCTTGAGCTTGGCCTCCTCCTCGCGGATCTTCTGCATCTTGAGCATCCGCTCCATGACAAGCTCGTACTCGCACTTCTCGTACGTGTGGCGCTCCCCCTCGCACTTCCACGGCAGGTAGTACTCCGCCTGCCGGCACTTGTTGAGCGGGATCAGCAGGTGGGCGCACTGGTCCCGGTACGCCAGCGGGACCCTCGCCGCCGCCATCTCCTCCTGCGTCGCTATCATCTTCTTCGACGATCCTTCCACCTCCATCCCTCCCTCCCTCTCACAGCCTTCGGCTTCTGCTGTGTGTGTCGCTCTGAGAAATGCGGCCGATGCGACAACCTCGTTATTTTGCCCGGTCGGGATCGACGAGGAAGGGATGCGAGTTGGGTGATCCCATTTAAGTTACCGTGACACAGACAATTCCTGAACTTTGACTCGACGTGTAATTTGATTCTTCACCTTTTAATTTATTCAATATAATTTTTGAATTTTAGTTTAATATTCAATATGACTCTTTAATTTTTAATTTATTTAACGTGGTCCCTAAACAGTTGATACATGTTCAATTTAGCCTCCGAACTATATGAAAATGTACGATATAATCCATAAACTTGAATTAATGAAAGGATTACATTGAACATTTTTATAAAATTCAGGAACTATATTAAACACATGGACCATACTGAACAAATTGAAAATTCAAGGACCACATTGAATATTGGGTTAAAATTCAGGGACTACATTGAACAAATTAAAAGTTCAAGAATCAAATTATACATTAAGTCAAAATTCAGAGACTGTTTGTGTCATTTTTTCCCCATTTAATGAGCGAATTTGCACATATACAATCTTCTCATTTTGACTAAATTAGTACTTTATTATATGCACATATGTATGTATGAATTTTCACGAGAGTAATAATTTTTAGAAGATTATAACAACATAAACCTTTCGAATCAATAAAATTTTCAGTTACAATTTACGCGGAGTTTTATTTAAAATGGATTTGAATCACGCCATGTAGCTACATCCCTTTGTTCTAAAGGAAATATGAAAAATTAAAATTGCAATACCTTTTTTTTATTATGTTACAATCACGTCCACCATTTCATGAGTGTAAAATAATATGAAAGCATAAAGTAAGAATGTAAATCTCCTCACTTCTTAACTTTCCTCGTTTCGCCAGAATCTTCAGTTTTTGTGCCATTGGTTTAGATTCGAAAAAACAAGCAAGCTAGAGAAGAGTGGTAATTTACAAAGAGGTAGAGGTAATTTCTTCGAAATTTAAATTAACATGCCCTTAAATTTGTTGTGTGTTCTTGTTGATGAGTAATTATCACTGTAAATATAAAAAGAATCTTCTCATTAGAGTTGCCTGCATCTAATCATGAGAGTCATAGTTAAGTATGCATTTAGTCACAACTGTTTACAAACTATGGGAAATTGTGCAATATGTTCAATAATATACTTCTGGGTCAATAAACATTACGCAGTTATGGTCCAGAAGGAAATCCTTCTTTGTTCTTATAATGCAAAATGAGGAAGCACATTCACCTTAGAACTGCATGCCTTGGCTTTATATACACCACCATGCAGGCAAACACTTGAAAAGTACAAATTTTTGCCAAGACCCAATCCTTCTGTATGAAATCCAAGGGACAATCTGATCAAACCCCTCAAGAGGCCGTCTTCCGTTTATACTTCATGGCACAGACGACGTAGACGAGCAAGTTCAAGAAGCTGAGCCCGGCTAGGAGCCAGAAGAAGTAGTCGAGGTGGCCCTCGTTCAGGTTATCGGGTATCCATCCGGCCTGCCCGCCTTCGGTTGTGACGTACGTCACGATCGTCAAGATCAAGGAGCTCAGGTAATTCCCCAGGGAAGTAGTCAAGAGCGACAGTGCGCTGCATAAGCTCCGCATGGCGTCTGGAGATTGGTCGTAGAAGAACTCAAGCTGCCCAATGAAAGTGAATATCTCCGCAGCGCCCAGCAAGAAGTACTGCGGTGCTTGCCAAAGGATGCTCATTGGCACGGCGACGTCTTCGTCAACCAAGCCGAGTTCTCTAGCAATTTGGAGACGCTTAATCTCCACTACAGCAGCAGCCGACATGCAGAGAACTGATATAAAGAGGCCAATTCCCATCCGCTGCAACTCGGAAAAGCCTCTTTCCTTGCCTGTGAATTTCCTCGCTATTGGAACGATGACCCGATCGTAGACGGGCACCCAGAAAATCACGCTTATGACATCGAAAGTTGATAGAGATGCTGCAGGAATAGTGAAAGAGCCGACAGTAGTGTCCATCATCTCCCCTTGTTCCACAAACAGGGTAGACATCTGCGCGTATACAGCAGAAAATACAATTCCTGTGGCCCAGATTGGAAACATACGGATCAAAATCTTCAGCTCTTCCACTTGAGTAACTGTACATAGCCTCCAGGCATTTGAAAAGTCCCCGCTTTTGGTCTCGGCATCAGTGACTACGGCAGCTTTATCGAGGCATCTGTTATTATAGTAGAGATCGTTAGCCCTTTGTCCACCTTTCCGGTACATAATTTATCATCTTCTCTGGCATGATAAGCAGAAAAATATATGGGAAACCATGAAACTTGGTATTTCATGTAGGTTTGAAAATGAGTATGCATGTAAATTTGGAATAGTACACTGAAAACATGAATAGACGTACAAAATTTGTACACGGAAGTGTGAAGGTATGATTGAGTATTGTTCTTATGACATTTCGGGGGTGTGATTAGAAATCTTCCAGAAATATTTCATAACTTCTTCAAAGTAGTTGCACAGCAAGATGTTGACATTGCACACATATAGTTAAGATGAAGTGTTTCCATACAAATGTTTATATTTCCATGTCCGTAATCACATCTTTTCTCTTGTACTAGGCATCCACTAAAGAGTCAAATATTTGTATATATGTTATATATATAAGAGCAGAAACACAAACTTACGAAATACTAGTTGGAACATTCATACAATAAGAAAGAAGAAGAAAAAGACAACTTACTTCAACTCATTGCTGTGTTCTATTTTGCGGCTTCCTTCTATAGCAGAGTTCTTTTCTTGTGTTTCATACAGGAGACTACTGTCCTCAGGGACCTCCACATTCCACTTATGGAAGGATGCGACCAAAACCTGACACATCCTTGTGATAGGGCTCCCCCCGGGTTTCTGGAATCTATAGAGAGGCGTGCCTGAGAAGAAACTGGCAATAGCAACTGCCATAAATAGTGCAGGAATACCGAATCCTAAACCCCAACCCATATTGTCTTGAATCCACACTATGAGAGTGCTCGATAAAAGAGCGCCAATGTTAACGGAAAAATAAAACCAGTTGAAGAAAGACCCTTTCTTCACTCGCTCTCTAGGATCAGTGTCATCAAACTGGTCGGCGCCAAAAGAGGAAACACATGGTTTGATCCCCCCAGTACCTAGGGCAATCAGATAGAGCCCTAAGAAAAATACTGCGTATTGGGCTGCCGTTGCTGAAGGGCAAACAGAGTCCACACATTCTGCAGGCTTCAATCCAGGAACTGTCGCGGAGAGAGTCAACGTACACATACCCTATAAAAAACGAAAAACCAGCATCATCAACCGTAACTCTCTTACATCAGCTAAAGGCTATGAAGAAAAGTTTATGCACAAAAGATGAACACGGGATGAGAGATGGCAGATTAATTCGGCCTCACTTATTTGCTATAATCACCAGCAGCATTGGCACATTTTATCTTGAACAAGAAAGTATTGTCCCAATTAATCATATAAAAAGATGTACGAAACAGACAATTAGCAGCTACCTATTGTCACAGAGCTCATAATTATCTGAATCATAAGAGGAAACCAGTTTATTTCCTAGAGGTCGAAAGCTCCATTGAGTTTTCTGCTTGATTTCTGCCCTCAAGGCATCCAGAAGGAATAATTATAAGTATTATCGACTCCATAATTAACTCCATCTACACAACTATATCAAGGGCATACTCACATGATTTTAAGCCCACGAACAATTCAGCATTACCCTTTTAAACACAAATTAATGCCCTGAGGTAATGAACTTTCCATTAACCCCAATGGAATCAGGAGCTTTTAGAAGATGACATCTAGTAAAATATCATACACTCAACATGACAACCTAAGAAAAACCTAACGATCTCAATTTGGAAGCTGATATGATGGAACCATAGTGGAGAAACAACTTTTCTTTTTCAGTGCGCGCGTGCGAGAGCACTCAATGAACTTCAAGCAGTTGTATGCATTAGCAAAGATGTCCATAAGTTCATAATTTTTTACAGCGAAACATCACCTCATCAACGTAAAACATGAAATGAAAGCAATGGGAAGTCACACAGCCAAAAAGTGGTAAGTCACAGAGAAATGCTAAGACCTGACTTGACACTTTCCTAATAAAGGTTTAAACATCAACTTCAAAGTACTTCCAGCCAAAAATGAGGAAAGTGTAGTAGCTAATGCGTTAATCCAAAAAATGAATTGTCAAATAAGTTTGATCAAATATGTTCACTAATGAAAACATGAGAGGAAACTCAGCAGAGCCGTTACTAGAATGATTCAGAAGAAAAACAATGCTGCAAGCTGCAGTAAATTTCAGCAATTCAAGTATAAGCACTCAAGAAAGAGCTTAAGCAAACTAATGCTCCTTATGCTAGAATTCACTAGGCATCTTATAGGGTCTGAAAGCTCTGTCTTTCTTCCAAAGCTTTTGGATATTGCCTATAATAATATGATGATATTCCAAGTTATTGTTATAGCAAGCACTCAGTCTGGATTCCTGGATAAATCAGCCTCAACATCAGAACGTTTATTTATCGACTCACCTTCTTGTCCAAACCAGGAGAGAAAAAGAAAACACCAAAGACAATGTAAAACCGAAGATCTCCACTCTAAATGGATCATCTCACATCACTATGCTTTATTTAGCATCAAATCTTCAATAAGACCCAAATACACAGATATTTCCTTAGACTTTCTAAGCATATCCATTCACACATCTTCCACTCCTTTAAACCTACATCTCATCCTAGAGGCGTATATTCTCACTGAAAAACCAAACACCATTCTAAGCAAAGACGAGTTCTATTTATGACCCAGGTAATTAAATAACAAATGATAGAGAGTGGATAGCCATATAATCCAGTTACCAGAGGTTTATAATCATGTAAAGACTAGAAATAATCTCATTTAATGGCCAACCATTTACAAGGAACAGCATACAGGGGATTCGTGAAAGGAGGTTTTGGTTTTAAAACGTGCTCACAATGAAGTATATCGTGGAAAATGCAGCTATTGTCCAATATCTCCCCCAGTAAGCATCGGCTAAAATAGCTCCAATTAGAGGTGTGAGATAGCAAGTTCCTTGCCAAGTGGTAACATTTGTCGCGGCCGATACATTTCCCTCGTGTAGTTTGTTGGTGAGGTAAGTAACAAGATTAGTGGCGATTCCATAGTAGGCCAAACGTTCACAACACTCAGTGCCTGCAATTCATTCAACAAATGAATGGGAATTCCACAGAAATTGAAAGAATCCCTGAAGTGGCTGAACAAGAAAAAAACCATTACCTAGGATGAAGGGGCACGCTGTCCAATTTCCGGTGTTGCTTTTCAAGACAGGCTTTCCTTTGATGTCTACAGAACCATCTCCAGTGTACAGTCCATAACTCTCATCCTGGGGTATTACAAAAGATATCCAGAGATGAGAGGAGAGAAAAAAGAATGAAGAAGTGTCCGATTTCAAGTTGCTGAATTTTCTTTTAATGTCGGTAATCGGTGCTTTGGTTCATGCCACACAATTGTCTTTGGCTTCAGCATTGGTATTGTTCAAAGAAATCATGTTAAGAGGGTCCTAAACTATCATACCTATGAGCCCATTCCAAGTGCAGTGCACCAGCACATACAAAGAAGTCATCATTTTGTTTAAAAACAAAAGAAATTTAAGCTTACATCAATTTTATTTCTAGATCCAACCATGTTCTTTTTTATGCACTTGTAACCGGTACCAAAAAATTCAAAATCAAAAGGATTGTCTTTTTACTTCAACGTCGAGAGTCCTTGAGGCAGCATGTTTTTATTTCTTCCCTCAGGTGCTGCTGGATTATACGAAATGACAGATATGGGAGATTGCGGTAGCAAGCTTCTTCCCCACATAGATGCATACAGGTAATAAAGACATTTTTCCTATTAATCTCTGCTAGCAAGAAAGCCAGGTTATTCTGTCTCACTCCTTATAATCCAAGATTAATCTTCACAATGTCAGACACATTAACTGATGCCCCTCCCTCTACTTCTTTATCACATTGCCATGAAGTCCCTCTTGTTTCATTAACGATTATACTAAGTATATACTCTAGTTTGTGATTTGTGACTTGTGTTTGTGCTTCCCTTGATCCATAGACGTAGACAAAGCCTCTGTTGTCAAGAAACTGAAAATGGCAATTCAAGAAGCCATGGTGAATGAAAGTTGATACGGTGTCTCGTGTGGGTGAAGTTAAGCCCGTTTCAAAATTGACACCTATTCGGTGCACCTGCTTGCCACTAGCCATTGGTGTTGCTGAGGCCGCAATCAATTTCAACTGGCAATCTCTATTCACAAACAGAAAACTTTAGGGTGATTTCAAAATCCCGCTGACACCCATATGTGTCTTAAGGACAATTGGGGACAAATGCCACAGTTCGATTCAGATGATACTACTGCACTTATTACAAAAACCTGTAAGTGTGGAGAGGGGTTGAGTCCCTTGAAGCTAAGGGGAACGGTTATTATCTTCAGAATCTTTGAAATGGCAAACGGCAGCTGGAGTACAAAGTCGGTGACTAAATGCCAAATGAGTATAAGGGACTGGCATCATTTTGCAATCCTTATGATCAGGTATATTCTTTTGGTCACATGATATCTTGACTAAGCCATCAAGCCACAACACCTCTACGAAGCAAACTCGAAATTAAAATGCCAGTCAAGAAATTACTGGTTCAACCAGCAGCCAGCCACTGAAGCATAATTAAAATTAGTGCGCACTTTTTTCTCGCCCTTTCGGAACGGATCAAATAAGAAGTTCACCCAGAGCATAATCTTCAAGAAGACATGTCAGAGATAGATAACACCAGCAAGAATGACCACAGTCCAGTAACTCCTACAACTAGCTAATCCATTCAGTAGACAAGCAAGAAAAAAATTCTCAAACACAGTTTAATCCCAACTCGTCATCAGTAGGCTCTCAGGTTTCAACCTTTAGAGCAATTTCAGAATCAAAACTCACACCAAGAAAGCATGCATCAAGGCCACGACTCTTCTTGTGCACACCCAGAAAAGAAAGAACATAATCAAACCCAGAGGTTCGTCAAAATGGAACACAAGATCCAAAGAAAGAAGTGGGGGGGGCAGTCGGAAGAGAAACCTGCGAGAGACCATCTTCCAAGAGCCGCCTCTCCTCCTCCACAGAATCCATTTTTGCTCTGTGTCCCCGACACAGATTCCGAATCTTTCGGTTACGAATTGGAGAAAGATTCAAGGGGAAGGAGATGCTGGGACCGAACAAGAAATAAAGGTCAAGTGAACGGGGGAAAAGGAAAACTCTGATGCGCCTACGTGCGATCCGACGCGAGACAAAGTGCCGTGTCGGGGTGGCACACTTCACTCTTTGGCCGTCCGTTTGACGAGTTGTCCGAGATTCCAAGGTCGTTGGCAGCATATAGTCCCGAATAATATCTCCAGCAGAAGAACTCCCCACGAAAGGGCACACTCGTTACGGTATTTTCTAACGTGCCTCGAGGCCTTATTTGTGTTGCGTACACCTAATCTTTTCCATGTGGATAGAATTTTTTTTTGGGTTAATATCATGAACAATCGGACATACTTGTACCATATTTACTTAAACTAATTTTTATGTCATAAAATTAAAAACTTCTAAACTGGTACATTTCTGCCACTTTTACCTAGGGGTGTCAAAACCAAACAATATACCCGAACCGGAACACGAACCGACCCGACCCGATCCGAAGTTTTGGGTATTTTTGGGCCGGGTCAACTTCATGTTCGGGTATTAGCTAAGCAAATGGGTATCTCAATGGTTTCGGTTTGGTTCGTGTTTAGAACACGAACCGAACCGAACCGAACCGAAACACATATAGTTTATTTTTATTTTTTATTTTTAGAACCGAAACACATTTCACTTTGTAGCACTGCCGTTCAACTTCGTCCTCCTCCAGAACGTGAAATCGCCTGCCGTCGTCAACTTCGTCCTCCTCGGCGACTCTGCCTCCGTCCTCCTCATCTACTCTGCCGCCGTCATCCGGTCCAAAGAGCTCACGAGTCACCATAGTCCATCTCGAAGTGGTGTCACTAGATCAACGATTCAACCGGCAAAATTTCAAGTCTTCATCTGCATTTGTGTTTGTGGTAGATAACTTGATAAGTACATCAAGCAAAGATGCATACTTGCATCAAATCCAATAACTTTCAAGCAAATGACGGGACATCATGATGTAATTCCCGGGCAAATCCATGACAGAATCGGTAAAAAGCATGGTTTCGGAGCATCCTGACCCGCATTAAGCAGAAATCGAAACGTGAGAACGGAGACGAGAGACAATTGGAATCCGCGAATTCAGAGGCAATCGAGGGCGACGAAAATCGGGGATACATGGGAAGCGTCAATTTAGATAAAACAAATAATAAGCATCAACCTTCGAATCAATTGTAACATCGTCAAATATTAGCTTGAACCCAAATAGACCCGAAACCCGAACTTGACCCGGTTTTTGCGTTTCGGGTCATGTTCGGTTCGGATCAAGAGTCCACATATCTTTTATGATTCGGGTTGAGTCGGGTAGCGTGGAGACTAGACCCAACTCGACCCATTGACACCCATAGGTGTAACTTAACCTTAATTTATAATAAAAATCTAAAACATGAAACCGAACCGAACCGAACCGAACCGACCCGATCGTGCGGCTATATCATGTTCGGGTCTTGTTTTGGGTCGGGCCAAGCACACATATTCATTGTTTCGGGCCGGGTATCGTGAAAACCCGACCCGACCCATTGACACCCCTACTTTTACCCCAAACTGGTATATCAGTGCCACATTTACCCCAAACTAATTTTTGTATTATAAAAAACCTCAAGCTAGTATATTTGTGTCACATTTACATCAAAATTGGTATACTCATGTCACATTTATCCCAAAAAAATCCTAGATATATTGCAATATGGGGTAAATGTGACATGGTTTTGGGTTTTTTTATAATACAAAAATTAGTTTATGATAATTACGGCACAAATGTATTGGTTTGGGGTAATATGGTATGGATGTATCGAATTGGAGTTTTTGGTGGCATTAGCCTTTTTTTTTTATCTCATTGATTCTCTTTGCAAAAAATCACTTATTAAAAGAAATATATAGGCTTTTGCTTATAAAGAATGCACACATATCAAAGGTCGAGTTGAGGACGAAAGGTCGAGTTGAGGACGAAAGGAGTTCACATTGAAGAGGCGAAATGGTTGAGTCTACGATCTTAATGATTAGTTTCCCTTTTGTCTTTCTAGTAAAAT
The DNA here is from genome assembly GCF_021117445.2 of Syzygium oleosum. Lineage (NCBI taxonomy): Eukaryota > Viridiplantae > Streptophyta > Magnoliopsida > Myrtales > Myrtaceae > Syzygium > Syzygium oleosum. The sequence continues at coordinate 12,389,401 of NW_026607487.1, forward strand.
TCTCTAATAACGCTCATTCATCGATTGGGTTTCTCCTTCCAATAAACTCGCTTTGGCCTCAGTCTTTCTCCTTGTAAATAATTACATTTTGTTAATGAGTACTCTAGAGGCATTCGGTAGACTCACTTTGACACCACTCTTTTTTTTTTGTCAAAACAAGTATCATTTCCTTCATTCATTCAAAGCGGTACTAATCAAATGTTGACGAAAAGAGTCAAGGCATAATAAATCCCAAAGGTATTGGGGTGACTTAGCCAATTACATGAGAGCATCCCTTTTCGGAGGGCCTTGGCGGTCCAATCTAAAACTTGGTTGGCTTCTCGTGAGCAGTGGGCTAAGGAAATGCTTTTTAATTGAGCTAATAAGTCTTTGCAATTCTCAAAGCCATGGGCGAAAGTGAAATATTCAAATAAAATATATTTGATGAGTGTGTTAGAGATACTTGCAACAAATAAGTAAAGAGCTTATCCCATAAAAATTCTTCAACTTGACCCAATTGGACACTTTTACCTTGGGGAAAGCAAAACGGACTGCCTAAACCGGGAACCGCTTAGACTGAACCGGTTCGGCCGATTTGGTTTGGTTTCCGAGAGTATCGATCCAGCTTCCGATTTCTAAAAGTGAAACCGGTATTCGGGCGGTCCGATTTCCGGTCCAAAGGGAACCAGACCGGATCGGAACGGACTGACTACATATACCTTTTTTTTTAATTTCTTTAAAAAATTAGTAAAATGTGAACTAAATCCTAATTGAAGCACATTTATTTATTCATCTTTTCAATTTGTGGATCATTGCATACATATCACTTAATTCAACATGAAAAGATGGTATCAAGTAGGGGTGTGCAAAAGAACCGGGAACCGCCCGGAACCAGACCAGACCAACCCAGAACCGGCGGTTCCCATGAAGACCGGTTCGGCTCCCAGTTCTAATTTACTAGAATCGATGAGTACCGGTCCGATTCCTGGTTCTTGGCATGGAACCACCCATCCGTCCACTCGGACCGGATCGGTAATATATATAATTTTTTAGAAAAATTTCAACCCAAAAAAAAAACATTTTCAGAAAACTGAAAACTATAAAATCCTTAATCTAAAACTCGATTCTCAACTCCCATCAACTCACAGTCACGCTTTTAGCCGTTCATCGCCTCCTTCTCTCACTCTCGGTCACCTCTATTTGTGTGAAACTTGGTAGGATCGGTTCAATGGACCCACCTAGAACTAGAGGTTCGGTTTCCAGGTTGATCCATGGAACCATAGGGCGATTCCGGGTTCCAATTTCTCGAAACCAGTCCTTAGTGGGCGGTTCCCGATTCCATGTTGGGAACCGCCCGCCCGGACCACGCTCACCCCTAGTATCAAGTAGTTGGAAAAAAAAGAGTGATCAGTTCCATTGGACCGGTCCGGTCCGGTGGTTCTCTGTTCTAGGACCAATCGGTCCGGTCCCTGGTTTCTAATTTTGGGAACCGATCCTCTCGGTCCGGTTCTCGGTTCCACCTTAGAGCTGGATTTGACCGGGAAGTGATTACCCCTACCTTTACCCTAAAATTTCTCTTGTCTCACCAAAACTCCTGAACTTGTACACTCAACAAAAATTTGTCAATATTTTTGAATATGTGAGCTCTTTCAGATAAGTGTTACTAGATAATAAGAAATTGTGGATAATGCCATGGATAAGATTAGGAAGTTATTTGTGTTGAAAATAGGATTAGGAAATTTTCTTTTTAAGTTCAATAACTGTTTGTAACCATCGATTGTAGGCTTTAGATAGTCACGTCGTACTCCTTGTAAATCCCGACGATCATGACAAAAACTCTTTATCTTTTATCAATGTAATCTTTCGATTATTTTTAAATTCTTGTCTATATTTTGTGTAATTTTAAAATATTTCATCGTCAATTAAATTCTGGCAAAGCATCTTTTTGTCATTGCACTTCATCATCGATTAAATTCTGTTGAAGCATGCTCGCTCCTTGTTATCCATTGAAGCTCCTATTCGAAATCGCCACAAAACCATGAGAACAACTTTCAGTGAATGATATTTTGTTATTGATCAAATTTTGGTGAAACAGAAGGAAAACTATTTTCGAAAAATTACTTTCCAACTTTCCAATGTTTTGATGACGAAAAATTAATCAATCTACTGAAAACGTTTCCTATGGACTAAAAACAACAAGTTTAGATTGAGGGGGAAACGACTTCCCTTTTTGCTAATAAGGAAATCACTTTCCATAAACCATCAAGCAAATAAAAAGTCTTCCGCTATTTTCACCCCTTATTGGCTCCTAACGCTCCCCTTTCATTAATTACATGTCCCCTTAGTAGGTCAATATTATTTCTTGCATTTTTTTCTTCTTCTTTTTCTTTACTAAACTACCTATGCTCCTCTCAAACAATATTTATTAAGGTTAAATGTGGGGCTCGCTCTTGATTTAAGATTATTGCTTGCCTTCTTTTCTTCTTTTTTGGTTTTTTTCTTTTCTTTCTCCATTTTGAAATAAAATTGGTGTACCTCTTTTATTTTCTATTTTTTTTGGTTGAAAAGAATTATATTCATAGCTTAAAAAGATATATGAGAATTACATAGACTTCCACAATACTACAAAACAAATCGAAGCAAAACCAAGTCCAGACTACTACAAAACAAAGCCAAATCCAGGATACAAGAAGGATCAATAGAGCACCGGCAAAATTAAGGACCCACTCATTCCATAAGGATAGATTTGTCAAGAAAAATAATTGGTGGCTGATTACTAGATCTCGTATCAATGTCAGTGATGAGCACACGTTGAAAATTTCTTCCTAATAGTTACGGCGTGGCGTTGCCAGTTGGTGGTGTGTGCCTAAGTTTAGCTTCCTCTACATCGAAACAAATAATTTGATCAAATATAACATGAGAGGAAACTCAGCATAGCTGTTATTAGAATTATTGAGAGAGAAATAGGAAAAACAATGATGCAAGCTGCGGCGAAATACCGCAATTCAAGTACAAGCACTCAAGCAAGAGCTTAAGCGAACCAGTGCCCCCTAAGTTAGAATTCACTAGGCATGTTATGGGGTGTGAATTGGCAAGCTTTGTCTTTCTTCCGGTGCTTATGAATATTGCCTATGATAAGATGACGATATTCCTAGTTATAAATCATAGCAATCACTCAGTTTGGATTCTGGGATTCATTAGCCTCAACATCATACTGCTTTATACCTCGACTCAGCTTCTTTGTCAAAAGAAAGGATAAAAAAGAAGACGACATAATAGCATCTTCACACTAAATGTATCAGCAACATGGATCCTCTCACGTCACCATGCTATATTCAGCATCAAATCTTCAATAAGATCCAAATACTCGGGATATTTCCATAGGCTATCTGTACATATTGATTCACACATCTTCTACCCCTTTAAACTTACATCTCATCATAGAGTCGTATCTTCTTACCGAAAAAAACTGAAGATAGCACTAACCATAAATGAGTTCCATTTATGAACCAGGTAATAAAACAACAAGTTATAGAGAGTGGATCACCAAATATTCCCAGTTACTAGAGGGATGTAATCGTGTAAATACTATAAATAGCATCTGTTAAAATTATGTCTCGATTTTGAGCCCGAAAAGGAAAGTTTCTTAATTCAAGTAGGTTTCCTAATTAGAGAAAGTTTCCTAATTGGAGAAGGTTTCCTAAAAAGAGGTTTCCTAATTTGGATCAAATTCTTGCCTATAAATAAGAAGGGGATGTTATTTGTAAAGATCATCAAAGAGGAGTTTCTTCTAGTGAATTACACTATGAAGGTATCCGAGTGTTTGTAGCGATTAAATCTTGCGGTAAGATTTGTGTACAATTCCTTCATGAGATTGAAAGATTATTTCGTGAGGAATTGTGGAGCTAAACACTGCGTGAGTTATTGAGTGTAATTGGAGCTTGTGAAACACTTAGAGTGTTTGAGTGACTCGAATGTGGTTGTAATCTCCGTTGCATCGCTTGATTTTTAGTGGAATTTCGTGCTGCTTTTCTCGTGGACATGGGTCATTACGACTGAACCACGTAAATCTGGTGTTCGATTTATTTTCTTGTTCTGTCTGTTTTATTGTTCGATCGCTTGGCTTCCGTAACGATTGGTATCAGAGCTTAGCTTGGCTAAGTTAAAGCGAATCAATAGAGACAGAAGAAGGAAAAGTGAGAATCGATATATTTGATGGGAAGGATTTTGGTTTCTGGAAGATGCAGATTGTGGATCATCTATATTAGATGAAACTGCACTTGTCCCTGTTTGGGGAGAAGCCTGAGATGATGAAGCAATCTGACCGGGAATTGTTGGATAGACGAGCTTTGGGTGTTATTCGGCTGACGTTGGCTCGTAATGCCGCGTTTAACTTCGTGAAAGAGACAACTACTGTGGGTTTGATGAAAGCCCTGTCGGACATATACGAGAAGCCCTCTGTGATCAACAAAATCTATTTGATGCGATATCTATTTAATTTGAAGATGAGTGAAAGTACGTCGGTTGCTGATCATATTAATGAATTCAATGTGATCGTTAGTCAATTGAGTTCAGTTGAGATTGACTTTAAAGCTAAGGTACATGCTTTGATTCTATTATCCTCATTGCCTGATAGTTGGAATACTACCGTTACTGATGTTAGTAATTCCTCTAAGTCAGCAAGTTTGACGTTTGATGGTGTTTGAAATTTAATTCTGAGTGAGGACATCCGCAAAAGAGAATCTGGTGAACATGTATATGCTGCTTTAGTAGGTAAAAATAGAGGAAGAACCGGTATACGTGTTAGCAAGAGTAGTATAAACTCGAAGAGACGAAGTCAGTCTAGGACTGATGGTGTTGTTTGTTGGAGTTGTGGCAAGAGGGGTTATCTTAGAAGGGATTGCTTTAATCTGAAAAATGACAAGAGTAAGGGAATTATAGTAGAATCTGTAGATGATGTTGCAGCTATAGCTGATGGTAATTCAGATAATGCTGATTTTGTCTTGTTTGTCACTAATGATTTGTCGTTTGGCAAATGGATTATGAATTCTAGTTGCTCTTTTCATGCTACACCAAACAAGAACTGGTTTACTACTTATCAGTGCACGGATAGTAGTAAAGTGCACTTGGGAAATAACGTTGAGTGCGATATTAGAGGTGTTGATGATGTTAGAATCAGAATACATGATGGTATTGTGAGGACATTGGCTGGAGTGAGGTATGTTCCAGGGTTGAAGAAAAATCTGATTTTCTTGAGTGCCTTGGATTCAGTTGGGTGTTTGTATTTTCAAAATGTGAAATTTTGAAGGTTGTTTGAGGTACCTTGGTGATAATGAAAGGAATCAAATACAGTGGCCTGTATGAGCTTCAAGGTGAGACAGTGACGGAATTTGCTGCGGAGACGTCAGATGTATATGTTTGAGAGTCTAAACTGTGGCATAAGCGTTTGGGGCACGTTAGTGAGAGAAGCCTGAAGGTTCTAAGTGAAAGAAATTTGCTATGGGGTTATGTGGTTAATGAACTAAATGTATGCAGGTGCTGTGATTTAAATCAACGGTGGAAAGTGCAGTTTAGTACGGTTGTCAGATAAACCACAGATATTGCAAAATTAATTCACTTGGATGTTCCCAGAGTGTCACAATTTCCTTCGAGGAAGAGTGCCAGATTTATGCTAATAATTGTAGATGACTACTCGAGGAAGACGTGGGTGTTTGTGCTTAGGCACAAGTTTGATGCTGTTGTCAGGATCAGACAGTTGAGAGCTCTGATCGAAAAGGAGACTGGTAAAACGATCAAGCAAGTGTAGATTGACGATAGTATGGAGTTTTGTTTGAAGCTGTTAAATGAATTATGCATGAAAGAAGGTATAGTGAGACACCGCACTAGTGCTAGTGAACCACAACATGTTGCAGAATTGATGCGCAAAACATTACTAGAGACGGCCCATAAAATGCTCTCTAGTGCTGGTATGGCTAGGAGATTCCTAGCGGATACGCTTAGTACGGTGAGCTACCTAAGAATAGATCCCCATTGACCACGATTGGATGTCGGACTCCGGAAGAAGTGTGGTCAGGTAACGTTGTTGATTATTCTGCTCTTAGAATATTTGGTTGTCCATCTTATGTTCAAGCGAGTGATGGTAAGCTTGATGGAAGGGCAAGAAAGTGCATGTTCCTAGGTTATGTATAAGGTAAGCGGGGTTATCAGTTGTGATGCCCATAATTAAATTCACCTGTTGTCAGCAGAGAAGTTACATTTGATGAGTCTCCAGTACTTCTGGTTAGGAGTGTTAGTGGCAGTGTTTATACGGATCTGGACGATATTCAGCTTGAGGTGGAGTTACAACCAGAAATTCCTGAGGTAGCGAGTACTAGCGAAGTAATCGACACATATGATGCTTGTAGTAAGGTGGAGCCTATAGAGCCAACAGTTGCTGTAACTGCTAATATTGATAAGGTGTATATTTGATCTCTTGACAGATATGGCTACAACAATGGTTTTGCTTTATTTGTGGTAGAGGAGGTTATGTCGGAAAATTTTTGTGGAGTGATTAAAGGTGCATGTGGAGTTGGTGTTCTAATGAGGTCCATGGTTATGACAAAGTTCAAGAGACGCTTGAACTTGGAAGATTTTTGTGGCAGTTGAGCTCATTGGGGCTGTGGGAGAGTAATAGCGAATTTCCGACGAAGTGGTTGTGACTTGGTTCAAACGTCGAGCTAAGGTGGAGATTGTTAAAATTATGTCTCGATTTTGAGCTTGAAAAAGAAAGTTTTTTTAATTCAAATAGGTTTCCTATTTTGAATAGATTTTCTAATTGAATGGTTTCCTAGTTGGAAAAGGTTTCGTAAAAAAAGGTTTGCTAATTTGGATCAAATTCTTGCCTATAAATAAGAATGGGATGTTATTTGTGAAGATCATCAAAGAGAAGTTTCTGTTAGTGAGTTACACTCTAAAGATATCCGAGTGTTTGTAGCGATTAAATTTTGCGGTAAGATTTGTGTACAATTCCTTCATGAGATTGAGAGATTATTTTGTGAGGAATTATGTGGCTAAACATTATGTGAGTTATTGGGTGTAATTGGGGTTTGGGAAACACTTAGAGTGTTTGAGTGGCTCGAGTGTGGTTATAATTTCTGTTGTATCGCTTGATCTATAGTAATTTTCGTGCTGCTCTCCCCGTGGACGTAGGTTACTACGACTGAATCATGTAAATTTGGTGTCCGATCTATTTTCTTGTTTTGTCTATTTTATTATTCGATCGCTTGGCTTCTGCAACAGTATCATCTAATGGCCAGCTATTTACAAGGAACACCATACTGGGGATACATGAAAGGAGGTTTTGGTTTCAGAACGTACTCATAATGAAGTATATTGTGGAAAATGCAGCTAATGTCCAATATCTCCCCCAGTAGGCATCGGCTAAAATAGCTCCAATTAGAGGTGTGGGATAGCAAGTTCCTTGCCAAATGGTAACATTTGTCGCGGCCAATACATTTCCCTCGTGTAGTCCGTGGGTGTGTTAAGTAACAAGATTAGTGGCGATTCCATAGTAGGCCAAACGTTCACAACACTCAAGTGCCTGTAATTCATTCAGCAAATGAATAGGGATTCCACAGAAACAAAAAGAATCCCTAAAATGGATAAACAAGAAAAAAACCATTACGTTGGATGGAGGGACACGCTCTCCAATTTCGGGTGTTGCTTTTCAAGACGGGCTTTCCTTTGATGTCTACAGAACCATCTTCAGTGTACGGTCCATAACTCTCATTCTCTCTCGGAGAAAATATTGCATAAGACACCCAGAGATGAGAGGAGAAAAACTGAGTGAAAAAGTGTTCGATTTTCAAGTTGCTGACTTTTCTTTTGATGTTTGTAATCGGTGCTTTGGTTCATGCCATACAATTTTCTTTGGATGAAGCATTGATATTGTTGTGAGAAATCACATTAAGAGGGTCCTAAAATTGCAAGTGCAGTGCACCAGCACATTTAAATAAGTTGTCATTTTGTTTATAGAAGAGGAAAATTAAGCTTACATCAATTGTATCTTCAGATTCTACCATATTCTTTTTCCATTTTATGCACTTGTAAGTGGTACCACAAAAACTCAAAATCAAAAGGACGGTCTTTTTATTCCAATGTTGAAAGACCTTATGAAAGCGTGGTCATTTTATGTCTTCCCTCCGTTGCTGCTTGATTATAAAAGGGAGATTGCAGTAGCAGGCTTCTTCCCCATACAGATGCATATAAGTAATAAAGACATTTTTCCTATAATCTCTGCAAGCAAAAGAGCAAGGTTATTCTATCACATTGCCATAAAATCCCTCCTGTTTCAATAAGGATTACATTAATTATAAATACCAGTTTGCGACTTGTGTTGTAGAGAAGGTGAAAATGGCAAATCAAGAAGCAATGGTTCATGAAAGCTGGTATGGTGTCTCAAGAGGATGAGGCTAAGCCCGCTTTAAAATTGACATCTATTGTAAAATTAACGTGGAAGCTAACTAGGATCTTACAATTAAATCAGTGCTAGAGAGCTAGAGAAAAAAATAAGGAACAATAAAGGATCCTAAAGATTTATGTAGTTTGGTCCAAGTGTCGGTACCTACGTTTATGGGGAAAGTCAACAGCAGATAATCCACTATAATCGGAGTTATAATCGCTCATACGCTCGAGTGTTTTCCATACTTATATTAATTCAAAGTGTTTACAAATAAACAATTCAATAGGATGTCAAAAAAATCACAGCACAAATTACGGGGTATTTAAGCTGTGCTCACAACCAAGCAAAAGAATTTCAACTCACGGCTTTGAGGAGTTCACTCTGCGGCCGCTCGAAATCCCTTCATTGTGCACGCGGCTTCGAGTTTGCTGAAGGAACCCATTCCATCCTTTCACTGTGCAGCTTCAATTCTCAAGGAACCATTGGCGGCCACCCTCTCCAAGAAAGGACGACTAAAGTTAGAGCAAGAGAAAACTCTAAAGGCCTGTTTGGCAACTTGTCAAATAGTAACTGATTTTATTCTTTTGTTCCCAGAATCAGTTTGAGAACAGAAATCCGTTTGGGAAAAAAAATCCGTTTGTTAAATTTTTTGTGCCTGGGCACAATTTTGGCATAATTTTTTGCAAAATTGTGCCCAGAATCAGTTTTGAAACAGAATCAAAAAGCAAAAAAAAGTAGCTTATTAATTCTGAAACAAATTTTCCGAAACTGATTCTTCTTGATTTTTTTCTTTTTTTTGGTTTATTGTTGTTCTTCGGCCTCGCCACCCATCGGCCGCCGGCGACCGGCCACAGGCCAGGGCCGGCGAGGCCTCGCCCAGCCAAGGCGAGGCAGACCTTGCCGTCGCTACCCAGGTCCGTCGCCTGGGTGGCGACGGCGAGGCCGGTGGCGAGGGCCACGACGCCCTCGCCGGCCCCGGCTCGTGGCCGGCCGCCGCGCGGCCGGCCATGGCCAAGAAAGGAAGGGGAAAGAAAGAAAAAAAAAGAAAAAAAAGGAAAAAAAGAAAGAAATATTAAAAAATTCAAAATATTATTAAAATATTATTAATAAAAAGAAATGTTATGTAGTTACCAAACGTATTTCTGTTATTTTTCTATTCTAAGAATAGAAATTTTGGGCAGTTACCAAACGCCTTCAAATGTTTAGAAATTGTTTCCGGGCACGGAATAAAAAAGAATTATTTTTGCCTAGAATATGATTCTGGGCATAGAATTGCCATGCGCAGCCTAAAAGTAAACTTTTTTTTTAATTTTCTTTTCTTTCACTAGGCCCCACTTGCTTTCTTTTTATACGCCCAAAAAGTAATAGGCAACTAGAGTCCACTTGTATAATTGTGGAGATACATATATTATAAAATAAGAGTGCCCTTATTTTGTCTTAGCGGCAAATCTTCTCACGATCAAACTTGGAGACACATCGGATTTTGAACAAGTCAAAATCTTCCAATGGGTCGGGTTCCGTCCATGGCTAAAACTCGAAACACAATTTAATAATTTTCCACCTTGACTCGACTTTTGTAGCAAGGTCATAGTTCTCATCATCCATGCTGCTCTATCAACGCTCCAACGAATGTTCACTCTCTACAGATATTAATTGTGCTCAAGAAAAACTTAAGTTTGGCCAAAGGAACATTCTTAGTCATCATGTCTATTGGGTTCTTTGCTATAGCAATCTTTTTCACAACAACCTTATCATTTGCCAAATCTATCGCACCTTGTTTGTTATAGTGTATATCAATATTTTTTTGCTCTAATCCAAAGTCCGAGAGCAAACCCGGTAGTATATTGCATCATTCTCTATAAAAGTAAGTGCCATGTACTCTACCTCAGTCCAAAATAAGGCAACATGATTCTATAAGGACGCCTTCGAACTCACTACACCACCTATTAGCGTAAACACATACATTGCTAAAGACCCGCACTCATCCAAATCACCGACGTGATCCGAATTCACATAATTAGTGGTCTCACTACCATTGATGTTGCTCCGGTACACTATACCAATGTTTGTTGTCTCCTTCAAATATCTAAGAATCCATTTCACAACTTCCCAATGAGTTTTACGAGGCCACTTCATGTAACGACTAACTACGATCATAACTTGTGAAATGTCAAGCCTAGTGCATACCATAGTTTACATGAAACTACCCACTACACTAGAATAAGGAACACGGATCATACATTCATTTTCCTCCTCAATTTGTAGTAATTACTTATTAGAAAGTTTAAAGTGCTTTGCTAAAGATGTATTCACAGATTTCGCTGACTGCATGTTAAAATGTATCGCTATCTTCTCAATATAATTATTTTGAGATAGACGTAAAACTTCTGCATTTTTGTCATGCAAAATTTCTATACCCAATATTTTCTTTGCAACACCTAAATCTTTCATCTTAAACTCAGCACTCAATTGCCTCTTCATCATATCAATATCAGACATATTCTTAGTTATTATCAATTATCAACATATAATAACAAATAAATTAAAGACCCATCCTCTTATCTTCTAAATAAGCACAATTATCCATATGACTTTTTAAATAGTTTTGACTAACAATGAACGCATCAAATGCTTATACCACAGCCTAAAAGACTATTTCAACAATCTTCTGGCTCTTGGGTACCTTGACTAGCTCCCGTGTTTGATTTTGATGGAGTGATTCCATTTTTTCGCTCATAACCTCTAGCCATTGCGACAACTTATAACTAGTCATCACCTTAGAGTAAGACGAAGGCTTATTCGTCTCTACCTCGTCACCTACAGTCAATGCATAAGCAATATTTGTTTAACATAACGTACTGATGGTTTAATTTACCTTCTCTGTCTGCCTGTGGCTAAAGTGTACTGCAATTGTGCTGGTTGTTATCACCGAATTTAGGAACTGCGGCCTCATATACAATCTCAAGCTTTATTACCTCTAAGGTCTCCGAAGTCTTCACCTAAAGCTCCACCTCACTATTGACACCACAATCCATCTACTTTGCTTATAGTGTCTCATGACTCCTCTGATGAAGCATTGCAGTCTCGTCGAATATCACATTTCTGCCGATTAGAAAATTGGGTGATATGGGATCAGTGCACCGCCTTTCACTCTATGTGCATAACTTAGAAATATGCACTTCTTCGCATTCGGCTCAAGTTTACCATCACTCGTATAAGCATACGCAGACACTTGTATACTCGTAATTCGGAGTAATCAATAGGTTCCTTAACCATACTTTCTCAGGAGTCTTCCACTTGATTGCAGATGATGGAGACCGATCAACCATGTAACATGCCATGTTCACTGCTTCGGCCCAAAATTCCTTGTCTAGTCCTACATGCGAAAGCATGCAACGAACTTGCTTAAGTAAAATTCTGTTCTTCCGTTCTGCTACGCCATTCTACTTTGGTATCTCGAATACTGTGTGGTATTTCTCAATCCCTTCTCTCTCGCAATCCATGCCGTTATCGGTTCTCAAACACTTGATTTGTTTATCTGTTTGCTTTTCAATCAATGCTTAAATTTTTTGAACCGATCGAACACATGAGAATTCAGCTTTAGAAAATATACCCGTACCTTCCTCAAATAGTCATCAATTAATGTCAGCATATATTGAGCACCTGCTTTTGAAGGAACCGAAGACGAGCCCCATATGTCTAAATGAATGTACTCAACCGGTTGTTTGGTCGAATGAATAGCTGTAGTAAATTTAATCTGGCGTTGCTTCCAAAGATGTAGTACTCACATAAGTTCAGCTTTCCAACCTGACCCTTCAACAACCCCTTTTAACTCAGCATCGTCATACCTGCTTCACTCATGTACCCTAGCCGCATATGCCATAATCGAGTCGTCAGAGTTTGACTCACATGATGAAACTGTAGTAGCTTCGGTTACGGTCTCTCACAATAAATGATAGAGATTATTCACTTTCTTCCTTTTCATCACTATCATGGCACCTCGAAAGATCTTTAGTACTACATTTTCAATGGCATATTTACACCTGATGTTATCAAGTGTCCCCAAAAAAATAAGGTGCTTGTTGAGCTATGGTACATGCCTCACGTCTATCAATGTGCTCACCATCCTATCGTTTATTAGAATCCGAACCATCCCTATCCCTACAACCTTGTAGGCTACATTATTCCATATCAAAACTCTACCTCCATTTGCAATCTGGTAAGTAGTAAACTAATTTCTATGAGATGTCATATGATAAGAACACCCCAAATCTAGCACCCTTTCGTCTCCAGATGAACTAGTAGTCACACACAAGACAACCTTTGCATCACCGAGAGCTTATGGCATTCTGCATGTCACCTTTGTTTCTCAATTTTGGACAGTCTCTCTTGATGTGACCCTCTTCATGACACTGACAGCACTTCACGTGTGTGTGTTGGCAGGATCCATGCTGGACTTTCTATTAGCATAACTTTGACATGTTTTTACTTCTATAGCTACTAGACCATCGATGTTGATCTCTACATTGAATCATTAATCCATCTGCTACATCCTGCGGTAGGCTATCATCTCGCAACTTTCTCTGCCGCTTTTTAGAGAACAAGGCCTCGAGTCACTATTCCCCGCGCTACATTCTGCGCTAGACTATCTTCTCGCAACTTTCTCTACCACTCCTTAGATTACAATGTGGATTTTACCGCTTCTGAGATAATTGTAGTGCACCTATGTAGAAGTGAATTAGTAAAGTGCTTTCATGACTTTGGTAAAGAAGCTAACAACATCATTACCTGCTTTTCATCATCTATAATCTTATCAACGTTCTTTAAATCTATAATGTGTTAATTAAACTCATCTAGGTGGGATATGATAGACGTACATTTAGTATATCTAAACCGAAACATTCTTTTCAACATGTGTAAGCGATTGTTCAAACCCATCATTACATAGAGTGCTTAAAATTTTGCCCACAACACTGCGACATTTTTCTCCTCGATTACCTCTATTAGCACCTCATCTGATAGGTTCAACATGATTAACTCCTTGCCTTCCTCATTGGCACGTCTTTTTCCGTATCTTTCATTATTTCTGACAACTTTTCTTTGCCATCCAATGTTTCAACTTAACCTTGAGTTGTTAACCATGCCTCCATCTTGACGCTCTATAACCCAAAGTTGCTCCTCCCATTAAACTTCTCAATTCTACATTCGTTCCGAATATAATTGTAATAATAGAATTTCCATATACTAATCATATAAGTAAACACCCGAAATAAAAAATCCAAAAAATCGTATCCTCAAGCTCTAATACTAATTATTGTAAAATTAAAGTGGAAGCTAATCGGGATCTTGCAATTTAATCAATGCGAGAGAGGTAAAGAAATAAATGAGAAACAATGAATGATACTAAAGATTTACGTGGTTCGGTCTGAGTATTGGTACCTCTATTTATGGGGAGAGCGAATAATAAATAATCCGCTATAATTGAAAAATTAGAGTTACAATCGCTCACACGTTCGAATATTTTTTACACTTAGATTAAGCACAACCCAAAATGTTTATAAATAAATAACTCAATAGGATGTAACAAACTCGTAGCACAAATTATCGGGTATTTAAGCTCTGCTGGCTGTGAAGAGTTCACTGTGCGGCCGCTCAAAATCCCTCCATTGTGCGTGCGGCTTCGAGTTTGCTAAATGAACCCACTTCAGCCTTTCACTGTGTGGCTTCAATTCTCAAGGAAACACTGGCAGCCACTCTCTCCAAGAAAAGGATGACCTAAGGCTAGAGCAAAGGAAACCCTAAAAGCAAACCTTTTTTTTCATCATGCCCCACTTGCATTCCTTCTGTATGCCCAAAAAGTTATAGGCAACTAGAGTCCACTTGTTTCATCGTGGAGATACATATATCATAAAATAAGAGTGCCCCTTATTTTGTCTTCTAGCGGCAAACCTTCGTACAGTCAAACTTAGAGACACATCAGATTTTGAACAAACCAAACTCTTCCAATGGATTGGGTTACATATACGGCTAAAACTCGAGACATAATTTAATAACATTCATACGGTGTACCAGCAAGCCACTAGCCATTAGTGTTGCTCTAGCCATAACCAATTTCAACAAGCAATCTCTATTGATAGTGTTTACACCAAAAAATAACCAACTTGTCGACATGGTTCGTTTGTGCCAAACATCATCAAGGGACACATGGCGGAGACTTGAGGTAACGTGAAAGCAAATATCATCAAGTTGCCAACATAAGGGACATGTGTCATGTGTATATATTTACACCCAAAAATGACCAATTTTTGGGTATTATTGACAAGACTGGTCACGACTTCATCTTGTCAATGACTTCGACGAAATTACTGTTCTGCGCTAGTTCGGAAAAATGGTCATAACTTCTTCGAAACAGATCGGATTGACCTGATTCCAAAGCCAAAAGAACGAAGACTCATGGATCTACAACTTTTATGTTTTGAGTTTACTCAGAAAATCACTGTAGAGTTTTCTACATTAAGAGGAAGTCGACGGTCGTGACTTCATCTTGTCGATGACTTCGACGAAATTGCAGTTCTGCGCTAGTTCGGGAAAATGGTCATAACTTCTTCGAGATAGATCGGATTGACCTAATTCCAAAGCCAAAAGAACGAAGAATCATGGATCTACAACTTTTATGTTTTGAGTTTACTCAGAAAATCACTGTAGAGTTTTCGACATTAAGAGGAAGTCGACGGTCGTGACTTCATCTTGTCGATGACTTCGACGAAATTGCAATTCTGCGCTAGTTCGGGAAAATGGTCATAACTTCTTCGAGCCAGATCGGATTGACCTGATTCCAAAGCCAAAAGAACGAAGACTCCTGGATCTACAACTTTTATTTTTGAGTTTACTCAGAAAATCACTGTAGAGTTTTCTACATTAAGAGGAAGTCGACGGTTGTGACTGGTTGGAGATGCAGAAAGAAGTAACCGCCAACATAGTGGAGTCAAAGCAACCGCCAACGTAGTGGAGTAAAAAAAAAACCGTCAAGGTAGTGGATTCAACGTAACTGTTGGAAATCACTAAGGAGCATACATGCGTATTTTGAGAGAACAGTTACTTGGAACCATGATTATGAGGAAGTTATCACTTGTGGACAAGATCGTGAGACAGTTATCTTGAAAGCAGAATCATGGTATCACATGGACATGAAGACAAGATTTTCGGAATGAAGAACATGAGCACAACTGTTGAAAACTGCTAAGGAGCAGTTACCACACGACCATTATAAATATCACCGGCCATCTACCGGAGAGAGAAACCCCGACAAAATCAAACAATATGTTATCTTTCAATTATCTTTACTTTCATGTACCGCACTTTATCTTTCCTTAGCTGTAGCTTTCCGATTCGCGTCGTCGATTAAATTCCGGCGTGTATCTCTATCCCGAGTGTTGCGTCGTCGATTAAATTCCGGCGTTACATCTTTGTGTACGTGTGCGGCTGTATTTTTAAGCTCTGTCGTCGATTAAATTCCGGCACGGTTTGTACATATAGTCCGGTTCGAAGTTTGGAGTAAAAGTTCGCCGTTTTTCCTTGTCTCCCTGGATATTTCCTGTCCGGAGTCGCCACGGAACCCAGTCTCCTCACATTAAGAACCGAAGAACGACTTTCGGTGAATTATATTTCGCCGCGGGAGCATTTTCTGGTGAAACAGATAGACAGAAAACTTTAGGTTGATTTCCACATACCGCAGACACCCATATGTGTATTAAGGACAATTGCCTCAATTTGATTCATATGATACTAATGCACTTATTACAAAAACGTTCAAGGATGGGGTGGGGGTTGAGTCCCTTGAAACTAATTGGCACTGCTATTATCTTCGGGATCTTTGTGATGGCAATGTCAGCTAGAGTAGAAACTCCGTGACTTAATGTCAACTCAGTATTTGGGACTGGCATCATTTTGCAATCCTTATGATCAGGTATGTTCTTTAGGTCACATGGTATCTTGACTAAGCCATCAAACCGTAATAGCTCTATGAAGCAAATTCGAAACCACAATGTCAGTTAAGAAATTTACTAATTCAATCTGCAGCCAGCCGCTGAAGCATTATCAAAGATGAGTGCACACGTTTTTTTATCGTCCTTTTTGAACGGATCAACTGAGAAGTTAACTTAGAGAATAATCTTCACGTTGACATATCAAAGATGAAAGAGAAAAGAAACTAAGACATAACAAGAAAGACCGAAAAAAGCATCAAAGCCACAACTCCTTTTCTACATGAAATAAAAGAGGAAGAATCAATTCCCGAGATTTGACAGAATACATCTGTTTCGCCGGTTTTTATTCCGTCGAAAATCTTTCACCGAACGCTGCGTTTCGGATTTTATTAGAGGAGACCAGGGTCTTGAGTCAAGCTTGGACAGAGAATGTCAAATGCGTTTATTAATCCCAATTTAGATCTTACACCCTGACTCGATATGATACCAAACTCGACAATACTAATAATGAAACGACAACTTGCAAATACCGAGACCAAGCTATGTCGGAATCTAATCAACGACACAGCTAATATGCGGTATTACCATTTAAGGTACGCCAGAATCTAATCAATGACGTAACTTGAGAGAATATGACTGGAATTTAATCAACAGCTATATTCCAAGCACAACGCCGAAATTTAATCGACGACACTGAACTAATGGCACAACATTGGAATTTAATTAACAATATTGAACCTGATAAAGACTCTTGTCGGAATTGAATCTACGACGCAGTATCTGAAAATTACAGTTAAAACTACTCCTAATGTGCTAAAAGTACAGCTTGATAAAAGATATGTTGTGTTATTTTTTGAAAGGTCCGTTCTTCGTTGGAAATCCTTGAGTATTTATAGAGCAGCTTGATAACTGTTGACTGCACTTCTCCTTGAAAGTCGTTTTTCACTTCCTTACGTTTTGCGTTTTAATCGCTTCCTGGCTTATCGATGTTGCTTACGCTCCTTGGGCATCACGTAGTAGCTAATTTTCTTCCACGTGTCTCTTTATTTCTTCCTTGATCTTCACGCCCACGGTCATATCTTTACCTTTTGACACGTGTAAATGAATTTTCCGCCACGTATTACCATGATTCCGTGCAAAGCTCGTGATCTTGGATTCGTCGACGTCACGTGCAAAGCTCGTGATCTTGGATTCATCGACATCACGTGCAAAGCTTGTGGTCTTGGATTCGTTGACGTCACGTGCAAAGCTCGTGATTTTGGATTCGTCGACGTCACGTGCAAGGCTCGTGATCTTGAACTCGTCGATGTCACGTGCAAGGCTCGTGATTTTGAACTTGTCGACACCTCTATGACCTGTCTTG
The DNA here is from genome assembly GCF_021117445.2 of Syzygium oleosum. Taxonomy (NCBI): domain Eukaryota; kingdom Viridiplantae; phylum Streptophyta; class Magnoliopsida; order Myrtales; family Myrtaceae; genus Syzygium; species Syzygium oleosum. The sequence goes on from NW_026607487.1 coordinate 12,407,168, forward strand.
TCGACAATTACCTTAGGTCTTCTTAATGCCTCTGGGCCTGACTTGTGGCCTTTTTGGATTTTCGCTACGTAGGCCGTACTTTATATCTTTTGTAACTTGTAAACGGCCCACTCCCACCAGGGATAATTTTGGGTGTCAACACATGCCCCATTTTAAAAGGAATAAATTTGAATTTATTTCTTTTAAAGGTGTACATTGTCTGTGTACGAATCCCTAGGCGATGATCATGCTTTTCTGTTCTTTGACGTCCTTTCGAGCAGTCCCTACGAATTCTTCACCCAATACCTGTTGGACACATCACCTCGTATCTTCCCCGAACAATTGTGACTTTTCAAATCGTCTTCTTCATCCTTTATTCTTGTAAAAACCTTGTTTCACCGTCGCGTCTTCTTCTCCAACCCTAAAAATCCTTTCTTGAACCCTTTTCCGATCTTGATCCATCGCTTCTTATGGCATCCAAAAAGTCTGAATATTCAGCCAGTGATTACATCGCAGCTTTTGATAAGTTTAAAGACGATCCGCGCGCTGGTAATTGCTTTTTTCATTTACTGAAAGCTGTCGAGGATGAATGCAACTGTTTCTCTTTGGGCCCCAGTTTCATGGACCATCTCAATATACCTGTGAATCTCCAATTCCATTTCCCGTATAAACACAGTGAGACTTTGGCACTGCAACATTCTTCTCGATTTCGAGGTTTCCCTTCTTATGAAGAGGATTTTCACAAATGGTTTATTCAGTTGAAGGCTGACCAAGAAACTCGACTTTTATGGACAGCTGCCGGAATCGACATCGCTCTCGAGGTTAGTATGTCATCTTATGACCTGGAACGTGGGTTATTGGGCTCCGCCATCACTTTCTGGTCCTCTTCCAGCAACTGTTTCTTTTTTCCTTGGGGCCACATGTCCATCACTATGCTCGATGTGTTTGCCATAGTGGGTTTTGAATTGGTTGGTCACGCCGTCGAGAATTTGCCTGTACTGTCCACTCCTTTTATCTCTGAAGATGCTCTGGCATACAGCAATTTCTTGTCTCGATTTCATCGAGCTTCGGGTCCTGTTACCCAAGATGAGCGTCTCTTTTTCTTGCTCTTTTGGCTGTCAAAATATATGTTTTTTAGTTCTGCCCTTAAAGTTTGCAAAGACTATCTGCAAATTGCTGCAGCCCTAGCCACGGGACAACGCCTCGCATTGGCCCCTCTTGTTCTTGCAGTTTTATATAGAGGCTTTACTCATGCTTCTCGGGCGATGAAGTTCGGGGATTCTGGAACTATCTCGGGCGCTTTTTGGATACTTCAAGCATGGATGGTTTTGTATTTCCCTTCCCTTTTTAGTAAAGGTGATCGTCATCTTCCCCATTTATCTCTGCAAGGGTATAGAAGACCTGTACCTTTACCCCTGGGGTGTCGATTGCTGAGCTGTTCCCCTCGACATATTGCTTCTCAAGCGCCTCCTTTTATCTTCTATCTTTGAGCTTTTATTGAACTGAATCATGACCGAGTCATTTTCTTTAACTATGGCCATGGAGAGTTTGATTATTTGTTCGATCCAGCTCGATTCAATCTTTATAGGCCTTTCTGTACTTGTGCTCTATTTGTAGTAGATCTTCCCATATGGATTTCATTGAAGGGTCGATTCTATCCTGGGTTTGAGGTATACTCTCCACAATATTGTGCTAGGCAATTTGGACTATGGCAAGCAATTCCCATGCCAATTCCTTATTCAATGGGCTTCTTGGAAGGGACCAAGAAGAAAGAACACTCTTTCAAGAATCGAAGCCCACTGCTCTGTTGTATTGAAATTACTAACACAATGCGCATCCATTACAGTGCAGACCTCCCTCATGGTTTTAGAGCCCGTCCAGGATACCTTGCTGAATGGCAAACTTGGTGGTATTCCTTTGCATTTGAAAGTACATACGAAGAGGCCCTCCGGTCCGCGATTGGTCATGTGAAGCGGAGTGGTTCTAAGAAACCGATTACCCAAGGTATAAACACTACCATTCTACGTTTTTATTCAGTTTCAATTCGGTGCATCTTCTAACTTTCCATTTCTTAACTCAGAAACAGAAGAATACTCTGACGCATGAGGTGTCGATACTGCAGAAAATCCTACTGATGGTAAATCTCTGTCTTTCTTCCTCTGTGTCAACTCACCTTATCCTCTTCTTTATATTAGTTTGTTACTTATAAGGTCTTTCTCCCCTCTGGATTGTCTCTGGGATAAACGAAGAGGAAACGTTGGAAGAAATGGTATCATTGCTGAAAAGGAAATGGAAAAGATCTTCTCCTTCTTCTCCAAGAAAGAAGTCCAGCACTTTATCTGTCGAACCATCTGCTGAGCCGGTTGCACGTGATGTGGTTTCTTCAGAACCCATTGCTTCTTTGGATAAAGGTCCGAGAGATAGCATCCCTGTTCCCACAATTCATAACCCATTACCATCTTGGCATCTACTGGTCCTCCTTCTGTCAAGCGGGTTAGCAACATCTCAATTCCATCGACTAGTATTTCTAGCACCACACCGGCCGCAACTACCTTGATCTCTTCCAGTGCCTCTGTTACCAATTCGATGGCATCCCGAGTACAGCTCTTCACTCAGCCTGGTTCATCCACTATTGTGACCCTTGGTAAATTTTGTTGTTGTCTGGCGTATTCTGCTCGTCTTGTTTACTGGATTTATTTATTCTTCTTCTCTTTTCAGTTATACCAGCAATTGTTCCCACTTCTGCTCCGATTCTGGATTTCACCATAGGGACCACAGTCGCTCTTAATATGGTTGGACGTGAGACAACTATGCCTGAGATAGGTACATGTCTTTCAAACATTACATTGTCTTCAATTCTAATCTTGATACTGAGATATTATTATGGTTTTATAGCATGTGATCCTTCGACAAGTATTATGGTCCAACGGACCACTATTCCAGCCACTGCGGTTAATCCTTCCACAGTCTTACCGTCGACGTCTTCTCCAGTATTCGTAGCTTCGGCCCTCACGACTAACTCTGCTAAGGCCTTATCATCGACGCCTGTCTCATCAACTCCTGACCATCAGTCGACTACCGCTTATACGAGCAAGGCAATGCACGCTATAAATGAAGCTGAATTTATTTTGGCATTTAATCCGTATGACTTGTCGCCTCATTCTGGTCAATCAAAGCTGGCCATTGTCAAGAAGAAGATGGAGTTGACGCGCTTTTTAGACTTCTCTATAGGAGGATTTGCAAGGATGTCATATGATGCCATAGCCTTAGAGCAATTCAAGCTCCTCATTGAGCGTCTTGGGAATGACAATGCTGAAGTTGGATCCATTCTTCCTTCGGCACTCAGGGAACGACTCAAGGTCTTCTCCCAAGAGTTTCAAATTATGTTAAATAAGTATCAACAACTCTTGGGTCACGTACAAGAGATGGCAATTCCTACAGAAGTACATGAAGAGCTAACTGATGTTGTGAAGGAGGCTAGTGAGACAGTGAACGCCCGTCGCGAGTCCCTTCGGGTTATTACGGACGAAGTAAGCGTCCTTGTCGAGAAGGAAATGCGTCTTATGGCAGCCCTGGAGGAGATTCGTTGACAGCGAGAGATGAAGCTTCGTCAACAGGCAGAACTTGAGCAAGAACTGCGTCATCATGTTGGCGTTTTGAAGGGCTTGAAGCAATAGGAGCATATGCGAGTATTGAACTCCGCAATGGAACATCGTCAAAATAGAAGTGCATGTATTTCAGAGATGAGTAGACTAGAATCTCAACTGTTTTTGCTCCAACGAGGGGTTCACGATTTTCTGTCGGATAAGCCTTCTTCTCCTCAATAAAATATCCTTATTTTTATTAAGTGTCCTACGTGTACCACGATCATTCATAACCAATTTTGATAATGGATCCCGAGCCTTGCGCCTTCGTTTATGTGCACGTCATCAGTTAGTGGGCCTAACTCATCGGCCAAATAGACTAGTATAAATACCTAATAGCCGTTAACAAGCTTCATCACTTGGCCCATCATAATGGCTAACTTTTCTTTTTCCCCAACCAATGCTCAAGCTCTCCTTCGCCTGAATTATTTTGAGAACCTTCAGAGTTTTGAACGACTAGGGCGCCTTTCCCTATCCTTTATGGATTACGATGCAAAAGTTCGTCATGTGATCCTAGGTCCGTATCTCAAATCAACACCTCTACCATCCATCTTTACTGAGCATTTTCCGCGTCATTATAAGGAGGTTCTTCCCATTAGTCGATCTCGACTTAGCATCTCGACTTGGTCATCACCAAATTCTCGCTTCAACTCGTATCCGTGCTACGACGAACAATTCTCTCGATGGTACCAAAGGATGAGGCCAGAAATGTCTAGTATCTGGAAAGCGGCAAAGATAGAGGAGGCCTTATCATTAAGCTGTCTTTCCATAGATCCTGTGGAATATGGGCTTATCGGAGCTCTTTGCTGTCTCTGGTCACCATCGACTAATTGTTTTTTCCTGCCCCCTGGTCCGGTAACCATTACTTTACTCGATATGTGGTCACTGACTGGCCTATCACCTTTTGTGGAATTTTATAATTAGAAGTCGTGGTCATGTCCAGATTTTTATGGTATCTCTTTCGTTGATCTCTCATTTCCTGACTTCATCAAGGAATTTAGCAAGCCAAGCGGACCAATAACCCCTCAAGAACATGTTGCATTCTTGCTTTGTTGGCTCTGTCGATATATCTTTTGTACCACCTCCATATCATGTGAGTTTGTGGACATCGCATACGCCCTTACTCAGGGTGTTGATGTGGGGTTAGGTCGAATGGCTCTGTTCGCCTTGCACAAAGGCTTGACTGATGCATAATCTTCATTGTTTAGTGCGCATCCTGATCCTTTCATTGGTCCGCTGTGGATGTTGCATGGTTGGGTTCGATCATATTTCCCCCATCTGTTCACGTCTTACGGTTCTACACCCGTCGACTGGTATGATACACATAAGCAACCCATAGAGACTGTTTTTGGACCTTGGAAGTTTTGTAGCGTTTTCCTCCAGCCAATTGGAGGGCTTCCGATCTTGGAATACTTTATGGGTATTCTGCTTACCCTGAAGGACTTCACTTTTCATAGGTTTGGTGTAAACTTCGTGTGTGATTCATCGACTATAAAACATGATAGCTTAATATTTTGGGCAAGCATCCTTGTTCCCATCGATCTTCTACTGGAATTCACTTTTGGAGGAAGGTTTTCGATTGACTTCGAGGCATACAACCCCCATTATTGTTCCCGTCAATTTGGATTGGTGCAAGGTATTCCTATGCCAATTGTCTACTCGATGAACTTCCCTTATCCTTCGTCTCCTCGGAATGATGCTCTATCATGCTACAATGAGGTTGCCAAATATATCCTGGGACAATTCAAGCTTGTCGATAATTTCAGCACTCCGTATGGTTCGATGTCATTTAATCAATGGTGAGATGAATATAAGGTCTTGATTTTTCCTGAAGACCTAGATTCTGCCTTTTCGAGGATAACCCTGCTCCCAATGGGGTTGTTACATCCTTTCAGGAGGTTTCCTACGTCCGATATGCCCTTATTTCCGAGCATGCCATCATTATCTTTCTCTGATGTGGATGAATTTCTAAGCGAATCGATGGACGAAGTGAGCTCTACTATGGATCATTCTTCCCTTAAAACTCCTCAGGTTAACAACATTCGAGTCATTGGGGGTATACGTCCTTCGGTAAGCAACTTTTTTCCATCATGATGAAATTCGCTCGAAGGGAGCTCAACTTTGTGAACTTCTAAAGGAAGGGTACGACGTCATTTGCGACGTTCCAGAGATTGAAAGCAAAGTCAGGTCCTTGCTTGATTATCTGACTAATTTACCTTATCCTTTACCTTGTCGAGCTTTAGACTTTGCTCTCCATGAATTCTCTGATTCATTCGATGTAACTATGAAGACTTTTAAGGCAGGGCTTGAATATGTTAATAACGTCGAGGGCAAAGAGAAGACCTTGAGTCTTAAAGAAGAAGAGTTGGATGAGGCCCGTAAGGTCTTTGAGGTATTCCGTATTAATGAAAGCATTTCTCTGTCGACGCTCTTCGATCAAAGCAAGGCTATATTAAACCTTGAAGCGACCATGAAGCAACTGAGCATGGAAGTGGAGGACAGCCAAGCCAGAAAAGATGAAATCCTGGAATTAAACTGTGATCAAGAAGTCCAACTTCACAGCTTCGTCCTGGGCTTTGAACAACACTTCGCTTAGTTTACAACTGGTACCATCTTTTTCTTTCTTTTCCCATGTCATTAATGCCGAGAATAGCACTGATGTAAATATCTTTATTGCTCAGCTTTTCCTTTTATCTGAATAATCATAGTCTGCGCCTGCTTTGATGACTTGTATGACATTATTGACCGAACTACCCTCTCTTTATGCTCTCGAAAAGACGTCTGTGTACAATCTTCTGTACTTGCATTTAATGAATCAGTATGATGCGTAATCACTTTATATCGGTGTGATTTACTTTTGCCGTCGTATGGACATCCATCTGGGTAGTAGTTGAATCCCATCGGTACACGTGTAAATCATCGAACGGCTAAGAGTAATTATCGGCACGTTTTTCCCTGAATCTTGCTTCGTAACCTTCAAGGAATAAATACTCATTACTCGCAACGTTCCAATCCCTGTATCTTGGGCTGATCAATCAGATACGAGCGTGCCCACCGAGATATTCGTCACGTCAGTCAATCTTTTCGTACCGATTCGTGACGATTCGGGACTCCAGTTGCGGGCTATAAATAGTGGGCCTATTTTGATCAAGATTTCACCACTCGACTTTGAATTTTAACCCCTTATCCTCTAGAGAAATCTTCTTTCTTTTATTGTGCCGATCGTCGATGGAATCCAGTGCTTCATCACCAACCTTGAGTGCTCGCAAGTTCAAGGCCTTATGGAAGGAGATCATCTCCTACCTGAGCCTGACCTACGCTGTTTTAGTCCTCAAGCCCCAGGCGGTAGCCAAGGTCGAGAAGCTGATTCGCAAGGGGAGACCCGATGACCTGCCCTCCGATCATCCTTTCCTCGTTGACTATGAGGAATTCGTGACCGTCTTCGAGCACGGGGTGTCCTAGTTCCAGGACAATGGGAAGGCCATCCGTGCGTACTTCGTTATGGAACGTTTGTCTGAGAGCATCAAGGAGGAGGTCGAGCATGCTGATGTGGTGTACAACACACTTTATGACGTGCAGGGCCAACTTCACTCTTCCCAAGAGCATCTTAACAAATATCGAGAGTCGATTGTTGATCGGATCCGGGGAGCGGAGAAAAGACTGAGGCGAGGAGTTCCTTGCCCCGAAAAGGATGAAATCGAGATGGACCTCTCGATGGATTCTCGTTGTGAAACCTTTGTCACCTCCGCTTCCACATCCTTGGGCCGACTGGCCTAAAAGTCGGATGAACCGGTGGAGTCCCACCTTGAACTTATTTGAGGGCTTAACAAACGGTTGTCGAACCTGGATGAGATGCTCCCCAAACTCGAGGAGGCCAAAGAGCAGGCTGAAGTGGCGAATCAACGCTTAGAAGAGCGGATGCAGCACTTCGTTGCTCGTTTTAGAGAACACGTCAGTCTCGGCCTGGGAGAGTGAAGATGGCTGGCGGGTCTAGATTCGGAAGGAAGAAAGGAAGGAAGAAGAAGAAGGAGAAGAAGAAGAAGAACGAGCGAAAGAAGGAAACAATGTCTCTTTTTTTTTTTTTTTTTTGCTTGTGAATGAAATTGGACTTACTCAGAATTTTCAGTCTCTTCTTCCTCCATGTCTCGCATCTCCCACATAGTAGGATAATACTTCTTCAAATATTTGCCGTTGATAGTACGGGGAAATTCCCTTCCGTTGATGTCCATTAATCGATAAGCATTTCCGGCAAATGTTTCGGCTACCATGAATGGTTCTTCCCAGGTTGGTGACCATTTACCAAACTTTTCACTGTCCAAACTCGTTGGTAAAATGGTTTTCCAGACTAGGTCGCCAATTTCGAACTGTTTATGTTTTACATGTTTATTATATGCTTTGGCAACTCTATCTTTCTGGAGGATTAGCTTTTCCAGGGCAATCGCTCTGTTTTCTCCCAATTCATCGACGTTGGCGAACATTAACTCGTCATATTCCTCCTTGGCCAAGTTATTTTGAAGTCTGACTCGTAGGGATTGAACCGTGACTTCAACAGGGAGAACTGCCTCTTGTCCATAAGTGAGCATATATGGGCTAGTTCCGGTAGTAGTCTTTTTGGACGTTCTATAAGCCCATAATACAGTCGACAATAACACATCCCACTCTTTGGGATTATCCTCCAGGTGTCGTTTAATTAGTGCAATGATGGCTTTGTTGGAAGCTTAAGCTTGGCCATTGACTTGGGAATAATAAGGAGTTGAATGAATCATTTTAATGCCTCTAGCCTTGGCGAAACTAATCACCTCTTGCCCAGTAAAAACCGTGCCTTGGTCCGTAGTTATAGATTATGGAATGCCAAATCGATGGATAATACGCTCCTCGATGAACTCCTTCACTGTCTTTTGTGTTATATTCTTATACGAGGCTGCTTCAACCCACTTGGTAAAATAGTCGGTAGCAACCAGAATGAAGCTATGTTTTCTAGACGAAGGGGGGTAGATTTTTCCTATTATATCCATAGCCCAGCCTCTAAATGGCCAAGGTTTGATAATAGGTTTCATTAGGGCTGCAGGAACATGTTGAATGGGTCCGTACCTTTGACAAGCTTCACATCCCTTAGCATAGCTTATGCAGTCTCGGGTAATAGTTGGCCAAAAGTAACCATGTCGACGGAGTAACCGCTTCATTTTTATCCCTGATTGATGGGCCCCACATATGCCTTCATGAACCTCGACCATTGCTATCACAGATTCTTGTCGTCCTAAACATTTGAGCAATAGCCCATCCACAGTCTTACGATATAACTCGTCTCCAATCATTAAATAATTGAAAGATTTTCTTTTGAAGTTTTTATCAGTAGAGACTGGGTTATTGAGATACTCTATAAATGGGGTTCTCCAATCTTGGGTTACTATTTTGTCAACAGTCGTGTTGTCGACAAGAATTCCTGTCGACTGTGTAAACATGACTCTATTGTCCATCAATGGTAATACTTGGTCTGAGTAATCATAAGGGCGATAAGCTCTTTTGATATTTTATAACCAGAAGCCATTTGGGCCAAATCATTGGCCTCCATGTTATGCTCTCTTTTAACATGGATCAACTCAAAGTCGTCAAAGTGATTTAGGAGCTCCTTGGCTAGTGAATAATAAGATATAATATTCTCGTTAAGACATTGGTATTCCCCAGTTAATTGCTTTATCACTAATTGAGAATCCCCTATAACTTTGACGAAACGTATTTTCATGTTGGCCAAGATGTTTAAGCCAACGATTAAGGCCTCATATTCGCCTGATTATTGGAACATTCAAAATCCATTTTGAACATAAGTTTCGTTTTCTGTCCATGAGGGGATACTATCATGATCCCAGCGCCAGCAGACCTAGGGGTACTGGGTCCATCGAAGTAAAGCTGCCATGGGACTACGTGAACATATCCCTCACAACTTTCATCTCGTGCTCCAGGATATTCCGTAATGAAATCTGCTATGGCTTGTCCTTTTATTGCTTTAAGTGGTACATAGACCATATTTATTTCAGTCAAGGCAAACGCCCACTTGGCAATTCGGCCTTTAACAATAGGCCGAGTCAACATGTACTTAATCACGTCTGTTTTACATATCACATGTACCGTAGTCGGCAGCATATAATGACGTAATTTTGTACATGCATAAAACAATGACAAGCATAGCTTCTCAATCGCAGTGTATCTTGTTTCAGGATCGTTCAACATCCGACTCAAATAATACACCGCTTGCTCTTTGCCTTCACATTCTCCTGCGCCAGCATACATCCGATGGTAGTATCGATAGCGGCTAGGTACAATTTCAATGGTTGACCCGCTCTTGGCAGCGTCAATACTGGCGGATTAACCAAGTACCGCTTGACTGGGTCAAAAGCATGTTGATGTTTGTCTTCCCATACAAATTCTTCTTGACTTTTCAACTTCAACAATGGGGAAAACACCTCAATTTTTCCTGACAGATTAGCAATAAATCAACGCAAAAAATTTATCTTCCCTAAAATCATATGAAGTTGCTTTTTGGTTGTGGGGGGCGGCAATTCTAAGATGACCTTAGCTTTATTCTTATCGATTTCAATTCCTCTTTGATTAACCAGGAACCCTAAGAAATTACCAGCCCTTACTCCAAAAGCACATTTCAATGAATTCATTTTTAGGTCAAATTTCTGCATCCTAATAAAAGATTGTTTTAAATAATTTAAATGGCATACCTGGTCTGATTTGACAATAATATCATCGATGTAGACTTCCATAAAGTCCCCAATCATGTCATGAAAGACGAAGTTCATGGCTCTCTGATAAGTTGCCCCTGCATTCTTTAATCCAAATGGCATGACGAGCCATTCAAAGGTACCGATAGCCCCAGGACACCTGAATGCAGTTTTATGGACGTCCTCTTTAGCGATAAATATTTGATTGTAGCCTTAATGACCATCCATTAATGACATAATTTCATTTCCAGAAGCCGAGTCAACTAACATATCTGCCATTGGCATCTGGTACTCATCCTTGGGTGTGGCTGCATTTAAGTCTCGGAAATCAATGCAGACACATAACTTCCCGTTCTTTTTCTTTACCGGGACTATGTTAGACAACCATTCGACGTACCATGCCATTCTAATAAACCCTGCTGCTAATAATCACTCGACTTCTTCTTTTACTTTAAGGATAACCTCCTGGGCGAATTGTCTGGGCGGCTGTTTATGAGGCCTAAATCCCTTTTTTATGGGTAGTCGGTGTTCGACGACATCTCTGCTTAATCCTGGCATTTTTTTATAGTCCCAGGCAAAACAATCCCTATACTTCTTCAGGAGTCTTATCAACTGAGCTTTGAAGTTATCATCGATCAACGAACTTATGTAAATAGGTCGATGTTCATTGCCTAGCCCAAGGTTGACCTCTTGTAACGGGTCTCGAGTTTCAATTGATTTTTCAATTTCTTTTATAGGTGACTCTTCAAACTCGAGGATTCCATCGATAACTTCTGTGGATTGTTCTGCGAGCTCGGCCTGATAGGCCGAGTACCTCTCAATGAGGTCTTTTGACAATATAAGGTTCTCCATGGACAACCTCATTTAATTGTGCTGCCAGTTGACTCTTCGGGACCCACTCAACTATCCCTTTGTCGAAACGGCAGAATGTAATACTATTGGGGTCAACGAAAGGTGGCTTACTGATGGATATACTGTCTTCCAGCGCCAATGCATGTGTATAGGTTGTCTGTGACTTGGTGTTTGCTTTGACGTATTCTACCTTATCTCCATTCCAAAATGCTGGCATCTGATGGAGAGTTGATGGTACACATTGATTACCATGGATCCAGTCTCGGCCCAATAGCAAATTGTAAGATCCATCTGCATTAACCACACAAAAGGACGTCCTGGAAGTTTTGGTGCCAATGGTCAAGTCAGCAATGAAGATTCCTTTAACTTCGGAGACTTCTCCAGTAAAGTCGGACAATTGGATGTTCGACGGAATAATCTCCTCGTCACGCCTTCCCAGTTTCTTGTAGAAACGATATGGGATGAGATTCAGTGTAGATCCCCCGTCCACTAATACTCGAGACACCGGTCGGCCATTAACTTTTGCATTGATATTCAGAGCCCTTAAATGGTTTGAACCCTTGGGTGGAGGTTTCTCGAATTCAACCACCTCCTCGATATCAAAGTGAAATTCTGCTTTTTCTTTCTCTTCCATTGTAATTTCTTCCGTATGACCTGGCTCCACCGTCATAACCTGAAGGTTTGATGGGAGACATACTCGAACCATGCAAGAACTTAATGACGAGATTGATCTTGACAATTGTTGTGGTTCACACCGTGCAGACTCAATGCCTTGCTTTGGTGAAGATTATTGAGGTTGACCAGATGTCGACACTTGAATTTCTGGTTTTCTTTTCCAGACTAAGTTTCTACGTTTAGGGTACTTTGGCTTGACCTTTTGTTCTACGATTAAGGTTGGTCTAACCTGCTTGATGTGAACTTGACTTACTTGTTGTTGAAGCTGATACTCCTTTCTTTTCCTCAGCATTCTCCTTTTTTGAGTCCGCGTCAGATTTGAACTACGGTTTTGAGTTCGGCGAGCCTCATACCATTGACCTACAAGTGGGTCTTTTGGCACTTTCAGAGTTTGTCGACGTGGTGGATGAGGGTCTGTGCAAAGATCCTCTTGATCAGGGAAGTTAGAATCCCATCCGCTTGGCTCAATCTTCCCATTGTACGAAGGTGGTGGAGCATAACTAACATAATAATCATATTTACCACTAGGCTCTCCCAAAGTACCAATAGTCGGATCACCTTCTTCGTACCTTTGCTTGAATGACTTAATAGTCTTATTATGACTTCGACGGCCTCTATGATGATTAACACCCCTAGGAGGAGTTTGTTCATCATATGAATCAGTGAGAACCAAGTCGCGGAATCCGTTGACAACTTTACTAGGCGGACGTCTTCGACTGTTAGAGTAATGTTTGTCTTGTTCCAATAGTTGTTTACACTTTTCGCAAAAACGATATGGCTGATGCCCCCTGGTCTTTGTCCTTAATGACACCATCCCCGTCATTACAGGAAAAGGATCGACATCAACTTCCATCGGGGACTTACCTTTGTCCTCAGAGAATTTTATCTTCCCTTGCTTAATAGCTTCCTGGACGTTTCTTTTAAATACAAGACAGTCATTGGTGGTATGGCTCCATGAATGATGCCATTTACAATACTTCTTTTCAACTAATTCTTCTTTGGTGGGTATAACCTGACCCTCCGTGAGTCTGATCTATCCGTCGGCTAATAATAAGTCAAATATTTCCTCTGTCTTATTGATATCGAAAGAATAAAAAATGGGTTCCTTAGCCTTGGACACAAGGTTGGATTTTTCTTTAACTCTTGCTGGCTTTAGAGCCTTGCAAATGTATGACTTATCAATCACCATTTTAGCGAGAGCCACATCTGCTATATCTGCTGATTCAGTTTCATCTTCGCTCTCGTAAGCGTCAGCCCAACGAACTTCACCCCGTCGACCATACCTTTTGTCTTTTTCCTGAAGGAGACTTTCATGCGTAGTAGCTATGGTTGATAACTGGAACATATCTGAATATGGTTGTCCAACCATTCCTTCTCGGATTTCAAACTTTAGTCCATTAAAAGCGAGGTCCGCAAAAGTCTTTTCAGGTAAAGGGACTAAACACTTATTCCTTGCCCTTTTAAACTTGGAAACGAACTGATTGACAGATTCATTAGCTAACTGTCTCATTGTCGATAGATCTGCTACCGACAAATTCGGCACAGCTCTTTGAAATTGGCAGTGAAATAACCTCTCCATTTGTTCCCATGATGTAATTGAATTTGCAGGTAAGGCAGTATACCATGTAAACGTGGTTTTTGACAAGGATAAGGGAAATAGTCTCAACTTCCAATAATCAGCATAAGCCGCATCACCACATTGAGCCAGAAAACAATTAACATGTTCAAAAGTGGACTGATCTTCCTCTCCAGCGAATAATGTAAATTATGGCATTTTAAAACCTCTTGGATATGGTACATTATCCATCCAATCAGGATATGGTTTTCTATAAACGTTTGGGAGGTATCCCATATCATGGCCATATCCCCTCATTACAGGATCCACTACTAACTGATTTTGCACTTGACCCATGACAGGCGCAGGAGCTACAACATAATTAGGTGGCAATGGTTGATTCAAATTTTGATGAGGCAATTGGTAAAATGGCTGCTGTGGTAACTGTGGCTGCTGTTGAGGTGGTGGCTGCATTAGCTGTGGTACATTATGAGCAATCAGAAGTGGGTTAGTTGGTGGGTTTAACTGTGCTGGTAATGGTTGCTGGATTTGAACATTTGGACTCATAGGGGGTGGAAAATGCTGATTTACGTTAGGCGCCACAGGCTAGGATGCCTGACATTGTGGTTAGACGTTTATCTGTTGGATCTGTTCTTGCTCCCTAGGGAAGGGTGTTGCAAGATTCCGAGCATCTAGGACTACAGGTGGAGGATTTACCTAGATGACAGGGGGGCCATGCACCTAAGTAACCTGATGTCCCATTTGGAGGTTTTCATCGATCATCGATTGTCGAGCAATTCCTCCATTTGGGTCCACGCTAGCGTGAGGTAATCCCTCGCTGGGTGCTATTGGCAAAGTTTCTCTCCTTGGTAATATTCGAATGGGTGAGATCGGAGATGTACTTTGCATCATTGTTCCAAACTATATTGCAGGACCCCCCAATGCTGACAGAGATCTTGTTCTCAGTTGGGTTGGTGCGATGGTCCCTCCATGTTGACCTTGCGTGCATTCATGATAAGTGTTAATAATCAAAGGCCTAACCACTTCAGTCATACGCCTTACCACATAATCAACGAACTCGTTTTGAGTTTCTTCGATAGTCCGTCTCATGGTAGAAAGTGCAACTGGTGTGAGCTTAGTTTGCCTTCTATCTTCAACACGCTGCCTCGACATATCTGCGACCTCCTCTCGAGATTGGTTAGCAACCTCGATATGAAGAAGTTGAGCGGACGATATCTCAGCACGGGTATTATCTTCCGCCATCGACGCAGCTTGCTCGTTAGTAGTATTATCCGAGTTGGTTCTACTCCTAGTGCGTGGCATAGCACTCTCTCTACTTAACTCAATAGAGGTCCCACCGGGCGTGCCAAAAAGATGTTTCGTCGGTTTTTATTCCGTCGAAAATCTTTCACCGAACGCTGCGTTTCGGATTTTATTAGAGGAAACCAGGGTCTTGAGTCAAGCTTGGACAGAGAATGTCAAATGCGTTTATTAATCCCAATTTAGATCTTACACCCTGACTCGATATGATACCAAACTCGACAATACTAACAATGAAACGACAACTTGCAAATACCGAGACCAAGCTATGTTGGAATCTAATCAACGACACAGCTAATATGTGATATTACCATTTAAGGTACGCCAAAATTTAATCAATGACGTAACTTAAGAGAATATGACTGGAATTTAATCAACGGCTATATTCCAAGCACAATGCTGGAATTTAATCGACGACGATGAACTAATGGCACAACATTGGAATTTAATCAACAATGTTGAACCTGATAAAAACTCTTGCCGGAATTGAATTTACGATGCAAAATCTGAAAATTACAGCTAAAACTACTCCTAATGTGCTAAAAGTAAAGCTTGATAAAAGATATGTTGTGTTGTTTTTTGAAAGATCATTTTTTCGTTGGAAATCCTTGAGTATTTATAGAGCAGCTTGATAACTGTTGACCGCACTTCTCCTTGAAAGTCGTTTTCCACTTCCTTACGTTTCGCGTTTTAACCGCTTCCTGACTTATCGATGTTGCTTACGCTCCTTGGGCATCACGTAGTAGCTAATTTTCTTCCATGTGTCTCTTTATTTCTTCCTTGATCTTCAAGCCCACGGTCATATCTTTACCTTTTGACACGTGTAAATGAATTTTCCGCCACGTATTACCATGATTCCGTGCAAAGCTCGTGATCTTGGATTCGTCGACGTCACGTGCAAAGCTCGTGATCTTGGATTCGTCGACATCACGTGCAAAGCTTGTGGTCTTGGATTCGTCGACGTCACGTGCAAAGCTCGTGATTTTGGATTCGTCGACGTCACGTGCAAGGCTCGTGATCTTGAACTCGTCGATGTCACGTGCAAGGCTCGTGATTTTGAACTTGTCGACACCTCTATGACGTGTCTTGTCGACAATTACCTTAGGTCTTCTTAATGCTTCTGGGCCTGACTTGCGGCCTTTTTGGATTTTCGCTACGTGGGCCGTACTTTATATCTTTTGTAACTTGTAAACGGCCCACTCCCACCGGGGATAATTTTGGGTGTCAACAACATCATAGGGTCCAAAGAAAGAAGTGGGGGTAGTTCGAAGAAAAATCTGCAAGAGACAATCTTCTAATGGCTGTCTCTCGTCCTCCACTGAACCCATGTCTCCAACAAATTCCAAATCTTCAGTTACAAACCGTAGATGAAGAAGTGGAGCGATTCAGGTGAAGGAGATGCTGGGACTGAGCAACGGATACAAACAAATGGGGAAAGAAAGAATCTGATGCGTCTCTTTACTATCTGACGCAACACATAACTGTCGTGTCAGGGTGGGGGGTCACACTTCACACTTGGTTGTACATTTGACGAATTGTCTGAGATTCCAAGGTCGTTGGCAGATTATAGGCCGAATAATCACTAATCAAGATAAAAGAAATGTATAGGCCTCTAGTTGTGGCCGAATTCCCTCGAGAATGTGCACAAGTCAAAAACTGAGTTGAGGAGAAAATGAGTCCCATGTGGAAGAGAGGTGAGATGGTCGAGTGATTTTTAACTTGATTACGCAATTTTAAGGGTTAAATTCCCTTTTATATGGTTTGCTCAGCTCGTAAATCCTCTAGCAACTCTCCTTCATCAATGGATTTCCTCCAGTAAACTCGCTTTAAACCCTACTTCTTCTATTTGTACATAATCACGCATAAAAAATGCTTTCGTTAACAAAAGCTCCAGAAGCACTTGTTAAGCAATCAATTAACTAAACTTTATCAATTCCAATGCACTGCTCTTGTGTTGAGCACAATCAATGTCTTGAAAAATTGAATTATTCCATATAAAGTGTACTTAATAAGTGCCTTAGGATACTCGTTAATGTCACCAATGAAGAAGAAAAGGATACTCCACACTCTTGATAAAGATTGCATCATTTTCACCACTACACATATATTAAGGTTCCTCATTGTACGAATCGATATCATCCTGGGAAATTTTTTACATACAATTTGGAAAAACGTTTGGATCATGAAGACTCTTGTCAATGCCACCCACAAAGCACATAGGGGAAAAGTATAAAAAAGTCCTAAACATATTGCGTTTGTGCCAATTCAATCATAAACTTTTCAATTGTGCCAATTTAGTCCATCCGATCAATTTAGGCCGGAAATTGCTGACGTGAATATTAACTGTCCTACATGGCACGACTAGCGCTCACATGGACATTTTTTAAAATAATTTTTCTTTTTTTCCTTTCTTGTATTCTTTTCCCTTTTCTTTTTGCCAGTGGCTGGCGAGAGCCCTTTCGCTAGATCTAGCGAGGCTGACCCTCGCCTAGGCCCCTCACCTAGCATCGTCTTGCCCTCAACTAGGCCAAGGCAGCCTTGCCTGTGGTAATGATTGCTCAAGTGAGGCCACCCCTATGGCATGTGGTCATGAGGTTGGGAACTTAGGCATTGTGGATGTAAATCTTCACAATAGTCACGCCCATAGACTTCTCATTTTGACTTTAACATCTTGGAATGTTATCGCAACTTCGAATTTTCTATTGCATATAAATGAGCGTTAAATACACTGCCACATAGCGTGTCCAATAGGACAAGGTCGGAACGAAAGGTAGCCTTGGAACCTAATGACTGCATTCTCCGTCCGCACATCGTGCTAGGTATATGTTTCGAGTTTGAAACTACGAAGGAAACCCAATCTAAGTAGGTTTCCTCATTTAAGTATGTTTTTTAATATGAGCAGGCTTTGGATCCAATTTTTTTCTATATAAAAGAAGTGGGTCTTTTTCTTGAAGAGCATCCAAGAGACGACTTCTTTGTGAATTATACCACGAAATAATTCAAGAGTGTTGAAGCCGATTAAATCTTGTGATAAACAATTGCGAATTCTTCTGTAAGATCGAAAGATTATTTCGTGAGAAATTATGGGGCAAAACCTTAGACAAGGAATTTAGTGTAATTGGAGGTTGAGAAACACCGAGAGTGTTCAAGTGACTCAAGTATGATTATAATCCCCGCTATATCACTTCATCTATAGTGAAATCACGTACTGCTTACTCCGTGGACGTATTGCCACACCGACCGAATTACTTAAATCTGTCATTTGATTCACTTTCTTTGCTCCGTTTATTATCATGTTTGATTGCTTTTTTTTTTTTTAGCAACACGTCGCGCGTCTAAAAAAAAGGCAATCGAAGCTTTTCTTAAGAGAGGTATAGATGCTTGATTTTTTCCTTGATGTGTGCAAGGCAAGGCAAGGCAAGGCAAGGCGGTGAATTGGAAAGGAGAGGACATTAGAAAAGTCAAAAAGGTTTCTGGGGTGAGCGGCCAATAGATCCGATGTTTCCACCAATGCACAGTGCTTTCACATGAGGATTGGTAAGAACCGAGGGAAATAAAGTAGCGGCCAATGGTTTTACGTGGCGCTCTCTCAGCTCCAGAAAAGTAAAGCCCCAAGACCGTCTCCTCCGCTGCCCAATTCCAGGAAACCGGATGAACAAACCAACCGGTCCAGGTCCACTCCATCTTCTAAAAAGTGTTAGATGCCGCGAATCTCGATCAGATTCGCCGCGTCCGTCGGTGTAGCTCGGTCCCACCGGCGGCGCTGGCCCGGTTTCCTTTTCCCGAATTCCCACCGCTTCACCGAAAACAGCCTGCTGCCTTTGACTCGTGCCCACCCGCAACAGTTTTCTGACTTGTTCCCGAGTTTTCCATTGGCCTGGTCTTCCTTCAAACGCGATGATCGAATGACCCGCGACCGTAATCCCTTTGATTTGGGCTTTCGGTCTTCGAAAGTTTTTTCCAAATAGAAATCCACTCTTAGTCCTTGAAGTTGCGCATTGTGTCCAATCGAGTTCTCGAAACTTTCGTTTTTGCCGTGCGTTTTTGGGGCAAGAAGTCCACCTTTGGTGCTTGATCTCGCATATTTTTACCCATCGAATCCTTTGGAAATCTTGATTTTTGCCTCACTTATTCAACACAAGTCCAGTTTTGATCCCGGAAGCGTCGCGTTTTTTCTGACCAAGCTCTTGAACTTTTAATTCATCTAAGTCAAGCCTTTGTGATGCCGAATCGTGAAAGAAATTAGGCTAACAGAAGAATCGAAATGATAACGAGGAACAAACTGTTCTCTCAATCGATTAACCATCAAATTATCCCAAAAAAAAAATCCCTCCAACGAAACCCTAAAACAAGCTTATATATCCTCAAACCTAAACCTACTAGGATTAACAAACATCAAAACGCAAAATTACGAAACTGCCCTTTACTAAATTAACCCATAAAAAAATACTAAAATAATAGAAAAACCCATCTAAACGACTCCGAATCGCGAAAATCCATTGTTAATCACAGCCAACAGTTGTGAGTATTGATCAGCACACCGTTTCGCCTCAGCCGATCAAATTTGAGCTCAATCCGAGATCGTTGACTTCAAGTCCGTCGGTTCGTCTAGTCGCATAATGGGTCCGCCGGTCCCCTAGGTGCATCACTTTGGACTCGTGTAAATTTTCTAACCGAGTGCCTCTGACTTCAAATTCGATTGATGAGACTCCATTTGTCCATCGGAGTTGGCGAGAGTTTCACGTGGAGCTAGCTATTGTGCACCGGACTAAGTCCATCTTCATACATCCGTCAAACTATATACCATCGATACTTGAAGAAACAAATCGATTGAGACATGCGACTCTTTACAAACATGCACGAACTCAAAATGTTACCAATTGTGAGGAAATAAGAGTCCAATCGTTTGGTCAACTTGGCTAACCCGGGGTCCATTAGAACCACGAGAAATTTCAAATTCGTGGCACGATTGTTTACGAAGGCAGCAATGACTTCCGTCGCCATTTTCAGGAATATGTCATCGAAGGTATGACCATAATGAATACCATGTGAAAATTCCAACAATTCTGGAAAGTTTTGACGCATGGCCGATTCAAACTTCGCTAATATTTAACAGATTTGACTTCCATTTTCGTGGTCCAAGACGTTCAAGAGTCAGATTTCTAGCGCCATGTGAGGGAAGAACATTCCGGGGGAGCTTGTATCTAGTGAAGGCGACAACCATGTCCGACACAACCTCTCTACTTCCTAACTTAATTACTTAATTTAATCCGTTTGTCAGGTTAAGTACTGATCATATACCGGTGGTGAATTGCGCCTTCCATGGTGATCTGTGAAAGATTGTACTATCCACAATATAAAAAGACACAGACACGAACAACTAGCGGGCGGTGACAATTTTGATGAAGTTTACTTTTTCCTAGTGAACAACAATTTTAGCAAAGTTGCACTGGATTAGATGTATTCACCGGCGTCGCGAAGTACAACAATTAATGTCTTCGAGGCACTTTGCAGAATACTAAAACAATTTCGCCAGCCAAGACTTCAAGCATTAGGGAAGATAAAATTGCGTATTAGAACAGATTTATTGGCTGCATTCCAAGAAACTAGGATTAGGGTTAGATGCTTATTTAACAATTTTGTGTTGAACTTGGAGTTTCAGATTCTTTGTCAACATATTTAATTGCAACTACATTTCTCTAAATTGCACATTGTCGTGAATGTTAATTAAGGACGCGGGTCAGGAATCAATCATGATTTGCCAAGCTTCAAATGACTCGACTCGACTAGTTTTTTTTTTTTTTTGGTCGAGAATGCATCCTTCCATTTCATTTAAGTAGATAAGGTGAAAGTACAACTGAACTGAAATGGGTTTCGGCATACAAAATATCTAAAAGGGATTGAGGGGGATTGGAAACCCAGCACTGAGGAAGAGTCCCGCGAAGTGACTCAACTAGTTTAAAATTTGTGTTTTCACAATGTAAATTAAGTATGTGAACTAACGGAATGCTTGGTAGCAGTAATGGATATGTTTGTAATAGATAAACTCTGGGAGATTTGCTTAATGGTAAAGGTATAAAGATCTATGTATGGAATAGGCATACAATACAGATTCGATCGACCGAAAAGCGAGAATAAAAAGGAGTCCCCCAATGGCCTTAAAAGTTGACTCTCTCCAAATGCGTGTTTAAGAAAAGGTCCAAAAGATAAAATATGTAGAAGATGCCTGAGTGCGAGTGGTCACCTAATCACCCAGTTTATCACACTTAATTAAAGGCTCATCAATCAAGAGAATAAATCCTTTGATGGGGACCAATCTTTAGGTTTCCTTCACACACCCAAACAAGTTTGAAAGTTTCCATTTATATGTCTACACGATTACTCAATTATGTAGTTTTTTGAATCCGTGGCAGTCAATCACAATTCGACGTAACCCATGACTCATTTATGAAAGATCGAAATCTCGTTAGATATGTCTCCTTGTCGAACAGAAACCCGCTTGTGTCTCGTCAATGAGAAATGTCTGTCTAACTCGGTCATGAGTTACCTAAACAAATATAACCATATCTTCGTCTAGTGCCCATAAAAGGATATGATTGAATGCCTTGGCCCAGTGTGAACCGATGTGCAGGAAAAGTTAATACATGCCTCACATTCTTTCTTGATATGTTACGAATAAATTCCTCTCCAAGTCGTCCGATCTTTCCTTGATTTCTCGACCTTTTTGACCCACGAACTCACCCGCCTGGCCGTGGTTGGCTTTCTTTCTTCTGCCTAAAATTCGTTTCTTGTTTCTTACAGGAGGGTTCCGAAAGTCCAACCCGACCCCAAAAGTTCAAAAAGTTGCATTTTGGGTTCTGTTTATGTTTCACAAACTGTAATAAATTTACGTGACTTCAATTGTAAACAGTCATATAGTATAGTTGATTTACGTTAGAATTTCCCGTGACAAATACTAAACCATCGTTACCTTTAGGACAATAGTAAACAAGCATGAACCAAGGTGGGGTTAAGAAAAGGACAAAGGAGAGACGACTTAGGTTTTTCTTTTCTTGCCCGCTTCTCTCTCCCCCCCCCCCCCCCCCCCGGGGGAATTTTCCCATTCCGTGTTTCTTTCCTCGCCATCTAGAAGAGTATATTAATAAAGGAACTCTCGACGAACATGTCCCTTTCCTTATTTCCATTGAGAAGAACATCAAACGTGGGAATACCGTAAACTGAGAGAGAGAGAGAGTCAAAGTACCCGACACAAAACGTGTTTGGCCCCTATATAAACATCAACCTCTTCCCCAAGCAAAACCTCCATTCACAAAACCATTCAAGCTCTCTCTGTCATTACACATTTCCCCTCTCTAAGTTCTCGGCCTTTTATCTTTACAAGCCATCATGGTGCTCTCTAAAACCGCCTCCCAGTCCGACGTCTCCATCCACTCCACCTTTGCGTCTCGCTATGTCCGGAGCTCGCTCCCGAGGTCAGTATTGAGGCTGAGAGCTGTTTTGATCGAACTTCGACGGGTTTGTGAGATTCCGCATGGCTTTGTGAAAGGGCTAACAACAATTTGTGCGCAGGTTTAAGATGCCGGAGAACTCGATACCGAAGGAGGCGGCATACCAGATAATAAACGACGAGCTGATGCTGGACGGGAACCCGAGGCTGAACCTGGCGTCGTTCGTGACGACGTGGATGGAGCCGGAGTGCGACAAGCTCATCATGGACTCCATCAACAAGAACTACGTTGACATGGACGAGTACCCCGTCACCACCGAGTTGCAGGCACGTTGATTGTTCCTTATTTTTGATTTATCGCTCTTTCTTTACCTTGAATATTCATTAACACAGACTATGATGATCAAATGACTGGTTGATCTCTTAGAAGACGACGGCCAAAACCAAAAATCAAATATGTCAAAGTTTTAAAACAATCGTCGCTTGTTTGTTTACTTGGCATCTGACCAACTTCCTCTTTAGTTTATTTGCTGAATTGATCGAGTAATGTTGGATCAATGGCGAACGGACGTTCTAATTAATTATGTCGTTGAATGTGACATTGGTTTTTTAGCCTTCCAATCCTGGGGCCAAATCCACGGGTAACCCAAGTTTTGAGAAATCAGGAGTGGTGTCGCGATCTGCTGGTAATGCTCAAGTGAAACGTGTCGACGTACACTAAATATTGAAAGAGTGAGGCATAGGCCTAGTACAAAATATTAATTAAATGTCGAAAATACTAAATATTGAAAGAGTGAAGCATAGACCTAGGACAAAATATTAATTAAATATTGAAAAAAAGCGTTTGGGCTTGGTCACAAAGTCTATTCACCGTCACTGCACCCCCCTCTCTACTCAGTCAAAGTCGAACATGTTCGGTCAATGTGGTCCGGCGTACAAAACAAGAGGGCTGATTGACTCACTACCACGTAACGTATAAGTTCTCCGTATGAACCACGGTACATACGATGTTGTCAATTCAATTCTGACTATTGCTTATCCTTTCGCAAATATAACGTTGCGTCGAACACTAAATTTGATAACCCGGTATCGGTTCTTGAGGCCTATAACCCAGTACATGTTTTCTAATAATGATAATCGGTTCTTAGATCAGATGGATCTCACTAATGACAGGTTTCTGATATATCCAATGCATATAAAAAATCTAGTTTGATTTTCTGTCTCTTTGGTTCATGTTGTGGTGCTTGGGAGTAACTAGGTATCTTGAATTGCTCTCTGCAACAGAACCGATGTGTGAACATGATAGCGCATCTTTTCAATGCACCGCTGGGAGACTCGGAGACAGCTGTGGGAGTAGGGACGGTTGGGTCATCGGAGGCCATCATGCTCGCCGGGCTCGCCTTCAAGCGGAAGTGGCAGAACATGCGCAAGGTCCAGGGCAAGCCCTGGGACAAGCCCAACATCGTCACCGGCGCCAACGTTCAGGTGAGCCCCCCCTAATTTACGAAATTTAGTTGGCGGCGAATTCTTATTGGGTGCTCGAGAGAGTCGCGGGATGTCGGTCGAAAGGACGAAGAAGAATGGCCAAAGTTTAGAACCTTAATGAATCCTAATGTGTGTCTTGTGTTCCGTCCAGGTGTGCTGGGAGAAATTTGCTAGGTACTTTGAGGTGGAGCTCAAGGAGGTGAAGCTGAGGGAAGGTTACTATGTGATGGACCCAGTGAAGGCGGTGGAGCTCGTGGATGAGAACACCATCTGCGTCGCTGCCATCCTTGGCTCCACCCTCAACGGCGAGTTCGAGGACGTCAAGCTCTTGAACGACCTGTTGCTCGAAAAGAACAAGCAAACCGGGTATGTCGTGTTCCGATGTTTTTTTTTTTTTGGGGGGGGGGGGGAAATTCTCTAAGCACGGACAATCAACATATTGGTCCTTGCAGAAAAAAATGGGAGACTAATGAGGTCATTTGTTGTGTGCTTGCTGTTTGGCGCAGATGGGATACCCCGATCCACGTCGACGCAGCCAGCGGTGGGTTCATTGCGCCGTTCCTGTACCCGGAGCTCGAGTGGGACTTCCGGCTTCCGCTGGTCAAGAGCATCAACGTCAGCGGGCACAAGTACGGGCTGGTCTATGCCGGAATTGGGTGGGTCATCTGGAGGAGCAAAGAGGACTTGCCTGAAGAGCTCATCTTTCACATAAACTATCTTGGTGCTGATCAACCCACCTTCACCCTCAACTTCTCCAAAGGTGAATCCAAATCACATCGTCAATTTTCATTTGAAAGGAAAAGGAGTTTCTTATTATTTTGGCAATGAATGGAATAGCATTCTTAAAAAATCTTTGCACTGGCAACAAACTGCAGGCTCAAGTCAAGTGATTGCTCAATATTACCAACTCATCCGGTTGGGCCAGGAGGTAAGAAAGCTAAGCAGATTGTCAAAATTGCCGGAGTCAAAGTTTCCAGACATCTTGCTTTGTTGGTTCATTTCACTTATTTGCATTTACTGATCATAGGGATACCAAAATGTGATGGAGAACTGCCACGAGAACGCAATGGTGCTGAAGGAAGGGCTCGAGAAGACGGGCTACTTCAACATCGTCTCGAAGGACGACGGGGTCCCCCTCGTGGCCTTCTCGCTCAAGGACAACAGCCGCCATGACGAGTTTGAGGTGTCCGAGATGCTGCGCCGCTTCGGATGGATCGTCCCCGCCTACACCATGCCCGCGGACGCCCAGCACATCACCGTGCTCCGCGTGGTGATAAGGGAGGACTTCTCGCGCACGCTGGCCGAGCGCCTCGTGATGGACATCACGAAGGTGATCCACGACCTCGACGCGCTCCCCGCGAAGATCAAGGCCAAGATGAGCGTCGCCTGCGCCCAGGAGAACGGGAAGGTCAACGGCACGAAGAAGACGGCGATCGAGACGCAGAGGGAAATCACGGATGCCTGGAAGAAGTTTGTCTCGGAAAGGAAGACCAACAAGAACAAGATATGTTAAAGGACCCCCCACCTGACATCTCATAATATTTCATAATCTTCATATAGTTTTGTTCTTTAATTTCCTCACTTTTTGGTTTTCATTTTCGTCTTCTTTCTTCTTCTTTCGTCGTTTCAATAAGTTGATCGATGCCATTTAAGAGTGATGTATGCGACTATTTTTTGAGATGTATAACACAATGATATGACTAGTTTTATTGTGCTTATTTGAGCCACTCGCTCCTCTTTGATTCGTTATTAGTGCAAGCATGAGGGAAGGTGGATCAGTGTCTCCTCTTACTTTATTTGCCCATCTACTGAATTCTGTTTCTCAGCATGATCAAAGCATACCAGAGCATGAAAACATGCTGAGACCATAGCATCTAGAAGACTAGGGATAAGGGTGATTTTGACCAACTAATCATCACTCAACACATGTCACTACTATACCGACGGGTAAGTATAACGCAAACCAGACGGGTACCTAGCACTCGATTTGACGGGACATTTATTTATTGAACAAATTAATCTGACACTTTTTTGCTGTTTCATTAGACACACAACGGTGCTACCACTATTACATGTATTGGTCCATGACACAGTGCGAATGACATGCCTTTTAACCACCTTTGATCATAAATTGTCACTTGTTAATACCGTTTGATGACTCTTCAAAAAAGATATATGGAAAGAAATATGAGACTCGAGTAATTTTCTCTTGCACATTTTTTCTCTCTAAGAGTCATCTTCTTTCGACTTTAAAGCTCAACCAACTTTTTTCTCTCAACAATTTTCCTCGTTTCCAATGCTAACTTAAGCATTGGAAGGCCAATTCGGGTACAAATCCTAGGTGCTTTGAGCCGATTATTGTTATGCAAACTGATTTCCCAGCGAAGTTTCAGACTATGCTCGTGATTTCCAGTTCTTGCATCAACAACTAGAACAACAGCTCTAAGGTTCGCATGATGTAGAAAAATTCGAAGCGTGAACTCACCCCACTCAGACACAATGATTCAATCGGCACAGAAGCGGGGCAGGGCCTGAAGATAGACAATGGGAAAGAATCGAGCCCCACCGCCGCCACCTTAGTGAAGTGGGATTCGAAGTGGATCACCTTGGAAGAATTCAATTGGTTTTCACATGAGGAATTGGAGAACGTAATCATGTCAGCTTCATTTAAATCGTCAAATACAATCGTTTCTGCTCGAATAAAGACAGTGGTAAGGCACGATTGTTGTGGTGTCCGATCCATAAATTTAAGCAAAATACATACAAGTGAGCCTCCAAGACTCCAAGCCCCACCAAGCCTCTCACCAACCCCACTAACGTGCCACTGCCCCACCAAATTTCCCAAGTCCATATATATATCTTCCTTACCCGTTCCTGAATGCGCACCTTCATCAAAATCTATCTGAAAGAAGATTTAAGACGAATAAATGGCCGCCAAAGCCAGGGGGTGCTCTTGTCTAGTCACCTTGGTCCTCTTCTTGGTGTCCTCAATGGCTTCTCTTCAGGAAGCCATTGCCGCCGGCGAGTGCGGGAAAATGCCCATAAGCACCGCGGCGGTGAGCCTAAGCCCGTGCCTGAGCGCGGCTGGGAATGCGAAGGCCAAGGTCCCGCCGGCTTGTTGCACCAAAGTCGGCGCGCTCATCACGACCTCGCCGAAATGCCTCTGCGCCGTTCTCCTGTCTCCTCTGGCCAAGCAGGCTGGGATCAACCTCGGAATCGCTATCACCATCCCCAAGAGGTGCAACATCAAGAAACGACCCGTTGGAAAGAAGTGTGGAGGTAAGTTGCATATTTTGATCAATTTGTCTATACATGAAAATAAAATTTATTACACATGATAGATTGAGATACACCTGTTGGAATAAACAACACCGAAGTTGATTACTTACATGGTAACATAAATACATATATATTAGTTAAAATTAATAGTCTCGGCGCCCCCAAACCACACACACACCACACCACCTCCCCCCCCCCCCCCACCCCCTGCGGCGCCGAAATTCTCAGTCCACGATTGGTCGTTAAGCTTATTAAGTTACATAGCTTATAATTAAAAAGACAATATGTAGGTTGACATAGTGGCTAGTTCATACACATTTTCTGTACTCTAGACTAAGTATTTTAGGAGAAAATTATTCAAAAAGTCTTAAACCTATTGTACGGTAGCTAATTCAGTCCTAAATTTTTCAATTATATCAATTTAGTTATTTGCCAAATCAGTCCTAAACCTTTCAATTGTGTTGAGTTGGTCCTAAACCTTTTAACAAATTGTCAATATACTCATTCCGACTAATTTTGGTTGGAAATCGCTGACGTAGCGATCCAATCAGCGCAGGCGATTCTACATGGCGCGATTGGTGCTAACGTGAACAATTGTTTAATTTTTTAAAAAGAATTTCTAATTTTTTATTGATTTTTTTCTTCCTAGAGTCGGCGAGGCCCCCCGCCCCAGGGTGAGGACTGCAAAGCCCTCTTTGACCACAACAAGGGCGGGCAAGGGCTTCGTGGCCCTTGCCTAGAGGCCGATGACCCTCATTGGCCCTCGCCCAGTAGCCGGCGACCTGTGAAGAAAAAAAGCAAACAAAAAAAAATTTGGAATTTTTTTTTTAAATTATTAAAAATTACCTATGTCAGCACCAGTCAGCGTCGACTGTTCTACGTGAGCGCGGCTTTTAGGATTTGTTAAAAGATTTAGAATTAGATCCGCAAATTCTTAGAAATTTTAGGATTCAATTGACACAATTAAAAGATTTAGGAATGAATTGACCGTTGTATAATATGTTTAAAACTAAATCGACACAATTACACATTTAGGACAAATTTAGGACTGAATTAGATGTTAGAACTTTTCGAACACTTTTCCCAACACTTTAGCTATTCTTATCTCTAATAATTGCAATCTTCATGCAGGGTACACTGTTCCATAAGAATGATACAATCCTGGCTCGAAGATCATGCGCAACCTGCTCAGCTTTTATGGCAAAAAGCTTGGAAATGCTAGATAAAGTATCCGTACGTGGAGGGCTTGCATTATTATTATCATTGATCAATTTGTCTCTGCAGTACAATATATCATCTTCCCCTTGTATTGGAAACTTCACTCTACCCCACTTGCAGTTGTCACATTGTTTTGCAAGTTAATTTTATAAACTGTTCTGACAATAATTAGCATTACTCCCTTAAGGTATGAAAATATATTTAATAATACTAATATATATATGTTTATTATTTCAAGTCAATTTGATTAGGTTTGGCATGACAATATTAGGGTTTTCTCGCGAACACGATAAAAACTGACTTATAGTTTCCCTCTTGCAGTATTCTTGTCCAGATTGATGTTGTGACATTAAGATGTTGATCTTTGTTTTTTACAGCCGTAAATCGAAGTCTATTATTAAAAACCGATGAAGCAAATTAAAAATTTCAAAATATGAAGACTCAGATTATTGAAGGTGTGTTTCTTATGAAACAACTTTCGACATGATCTGCTAATCGAAGGGGTTGTTAGTACCATCGTTGCACCAACTCACATGCTTCTGATAAGGGTCGGAATTTGGGAGGGAGCAAAAGAAGTCAAATCCGATTATGTCTGTTAAACGCAACCGTGGCTAAATGCGATAGGGAGAAATTACTCAATCAATTCTAAAATAATTGTACGGATATCAATTCAGTTTTAAATTTTTCGATTTTGCCAATTTAGTCTTAAACTTTTGTGAGAAATTCCAATGAAATCCTTTTGGTAAATTTTTACCGGAAATGGCTGACGTGATAGTTAGCTAAAAAGGAATAATGCAGATGTACAAGGGACTCAGGGAGCCCGGTCCAATATGATTGGGTTTGCTAGGGAATGGCACAAGTGAGGTGGTGTTAGACCAGTGACCACAGATGCTTTCATGCTCATCATGCCTTTTTCAAGACAACGGAACTATGGTTGGCCTCATTATGCTCATTCTAAAATTCACACATCCCCAACTCCAAAGCACTCTTTTGCTTGCAAGGCTGAAAGAAATATAACGAAGTGCCTCAATTTCATGAATGCCCTCAACAGGGAAAAAATTATAATTTGCGACCATCACTTCATGTCATTATGTTCGCATTATTTTTATGTTATATTACTAAAAGCCGATTTGAAGCGGACTACTTGCGTACATTTATTTCCCATCATTTGCTAATGAAAAAAGCAATTTTCATGAGTCATCTAAGGATTTAGCCGTGTGTAAAGTAACGTGAAGGTTCCGTTTATTTCGAGGTCAATATGATATTTTAGAAAAATATTTTTTAACTCTAAAAGATATTCCTTGGATCCGGAGGGGGATTTCAATGGATCTCTTAACTCTAAAAGATAGCTACAAAGTTATCTTTCTCGAGCACTTAGTTATCTTGACTAAATGATCTGTATATTATTATGCTCTGTTTAATCTGTTGCTTGTTATTGCTGCCTCTTTGCTTTTACGGATGTGATTGCTTTAGCAAGATCACGGTGATTTGAAGTCGAGTTTCGTTGAGTACTTTACACGAACATCTGGTGAGCCAAATATGGAGACCATCACGTATACCATTTTAGCCATCTTCATAGAACAAAGCCTAGTGTAGTTGTGATAGGCTTTAGGACTCATCTAATTTGAACTATTCCCCGTTCAAAGTTTTGTTAGGTACTATTTTGCCCGCGTTTGAATGATCAATCTTATGTTCACTTTATTGAGGAGCTTATCATTTTGTTTTCTTTTGATGATAAAAAAAATATTGTTCTTCATTTTACATATCTACATTTCCAGAAAGACCGCTTTTTAGATTAAATGTTTTAATTTTTCTTCATCTACTTTAATTCTAATGATTCTTTATGTATCTGTTTCTTCTTCTTGATTTTTCTAATAATTTAAAGGGATAATGACGCAAATAGTTCTTGAACTTTGACCCAATATACAATTTGGTCCCTAAACTTTTAATTTATTCAATGTAGTCCCTGAACTTTAGGCTAGTGTTCAATGTGGTCCCTGAACCTTTATTTTGTTCAATGTCATCCCTTAACTTTTTATACATGTTCAATTCAGTCTCTAAACTATATAAAAATGTTCAATGTAGTCCTTGAACTTGAATTAATGGAAAATACTACATTGAATATTTTCATATAGTTCAGGGATTGAATTGAACATGTACCAAAAGTTCGGGAATGACATTGAACAAAATAAAAGTTTAGGGACCACATTACATATCGGGTTAAAGTTCAAGGACTATATTGAACAAATTAAAAGTTCAGAGATCAAATTGCACATTGGACCAAAGTTCAGGAATTGTTTGTGTCATTTTGCCTAATTTAAAAACCGCGCAACACGTAAGTAAACGTCTAGTATAATAAGACGGGTCTACAAAATTTGACATGTCAAGTGACTATCTCGGACCATAAACTTTATTTTTTTCAAAAAAAAATGAGTTATACTTGACATTTAAATGATCATTTTCATTTCATCACTCGGTACAAATTTAGTAAATCATATTATATCTAGCATTACTCTATTAACTTTCCACTCTGTCCCTCTTGCTCATTCTCCATTACAGATTGTTCATTGGTTGTTTTGTCCACTAATTTTGAAAGGCTTGACATTATTAACCACCAAGAACAGTACTAAGCACCAAAGTCAATCCAGCTGTCCATGGGCCTAGAGCCATCATTGGCTGTAACAAGAAATCAAGAGGTAACATTTCCCAAAGTAAATACACATCAAGTCTCTTCTATCGTGCTTATCCGGTCTAAATGCGACTGACCAATCAAAATGACCACCCGAAAAGATGGTCCCACACAACCACCCTCTCCTAATTTTCTTGATACACCCTTACATTATCTGTAGATCCATATAAGATTAATGTACATCTCCTATTCATGCACATCTGCAAGACAAGATTGGAGTCCTAGACTCTAGTGTGGACTCAACTATTTTACTTAGAACTGTGGTTGAGTCAACTGGAGTGAGTCAAACATGACCCTCTCTCATATTATAGTACCTCGCTAATAATGAAACCTAGCCTATCAAACGTGATGCTCTTACACTCGAAATAATCGGAGGAAGATCCTTTTTATTGCGCAGGGTGCTTCTCTCGATATCTCGTTCAATCTCGACCATTGATGTACATAAATGGGTAAACCTCAATTCTGTGGTTAAGCCATTAAAGGGATGAATCATCTTGCTGCGCAGATGACTTACCCAGGCTACATCTGAGGCTATGGGGCACTCGCGGCAAAGGAGTTTGGAATAATTCTAGCTCAAAAGGAAGAAAGGGTATTAACCTTACACTCGATCTTTTGTTATTATGAAAAATGGTTGCTGCTGATGTGTTGACATATCAGTGCCACGTCATCACTAACTAGACAAATTGGTGATAACATGCTTGTAGCGTCGACTACTTGGTCCAGTAAAATTGTATCGCGTGACCCGGCTTTGCCTTGTTGAGGTCATGCCAACCCAAGACAACCACATCATTAGGGCTATGCGACTATGACAACGCATGACTTGGGTTTCACTACGCCACCATAGATCCAGTTAGGGTTGTGCGCCGCAGTGGTCGTCGCCACAACTGCGTAGGGTCATAAGATAAGTCCAACCTAGGAGATCATCTTGTTCCCCAACAGGACAAATACATCAAGCCGTAAAGGTGCGCTACATTCTCGACTGTACATTTGTTTACTTCGTAGTATTTTATGTATTCTTCTGACTTGGATATCAAAGGATTCCTGAAAGTCCAACTCAGGGACTTCTTCCGTGTCGTTTATAGATTTCAAGTCAAAGGGCCATGACAAATTTGCGTTTCTTAGCAACATAAAAATAGGACAATGGTAATGCTTTCCACCCAAGTTTCTTCAGTTTCTTCCCAACACAATTTTCTAAGTCGCTTTCTGCAAACTACCATCCATAGAAAATTCTCGTGAAATTTGAATTCGGGGTTTCCCCAATTGCCGGAACCGGTAAGCTACATAAAAATATCCAGGCTACCCATACCCGACCAATGCGAATCAAGTCCAGAAACTCACCTGAAGTCCAACGTATCTTGCGAAATTTCTTTCTTTTCTTTTGATAAAACATTAATGTGCAGTCGTGATGACTGATATGACCCCACCATGGGAGAGAATGCGCAGAGAAAGAGAGAAAAGCATTCACATCCCAAACCCTAAAAGGGGAAACGGTTGGTGACCATATCAGAAGGGATGCAAAAAGGAAAAGCTGAAATTTTGAATTGTGTCTCCACATTACATTGCACCCGCACACACACCAGTCTTCGCTTTACATGCAGGAAGCAATCATATCATAACCTCGCAATTATTTAGTCCCCCACATTACTCACTAGCCCCTCCAAAAAAATAAAGTTTTAAACAATGATACGTACCAAAAAGTGGCCCCATACATTTCCCATATCCCAAGAAACACCCACTTTCGAGCTCTTTTTCTCCTTCCCTTGCCGTTGACTGACCCCCGATCCGTCCAAAATCATGTCATCCCACTGTTTTTTTTCTTGTTTTCTCTTGCACTCCTGCAGATAAATAGGTCATGAACAATACCCACATGACCCAGTATTCACTAGTGCATCATTCAAATGGTGATTGAGTCGGACATGGGTACTAGCGACCCTCACTCTCGCTCTTACACTAGTCACACTAATTGTAATAGCCCACACTGTTCTTCCCTAGGTTGGGATCTCCATAACCTTGGAGTTCTCAACGCAGACATGTCTTTAGGTACTCCTTTTTCTTTCTTTGTCCCTTCTTTTTCTTCGTGTCTGTTTCGGTTGCTTTCACTGTTTTTGTCTGTCGTGCTTCCTTGGGGTTTATATGTGGTGAATTGAGCTCTCAAAGTTCTCCATTATTATCTTTCATTCCTCTCATCCTGTGGAAGTAATGTGGAGTGCAGTCATGGGCAGCACCCCGCCCTACTTCTCGGACTTGGACTCAGATCACAACCTCTCCACGGGCTACCTTGAGGACGCCTTGCTCGAGTTTGGCGACCGGTCGAAGCGGCGCCGGCTCTCGTTCTGCGGCAAAGACCAGACCAAAGAATTCAACGACCGTGCACTGGTGAGAAACTTTAGTGTCCTCGAGCAAGAGTACGAAAACTGATCGGTCCCAGCTCATCACATTATTTACAGGGAAGATGATTGTTGATTCTTCTTGGGCAGGGCTACTGGAATTCGACTTGCAGATGGGGTGTCGACGAGAATTACAATGGCATGAGTGAAATAACCAGTTTCACCGGATTCTCAGGTGTTAGATCGTTTTACTCCTTGGATCACGATGGTTTTGTAGTGGTGGTTGCTGATAATGTTTTTGAATTACGATACTGTAGATGAAATGGGGAGTTCAAGGAGCAGGACAAGCGAGGACACTAGCTTTTTTCCTGAAGTTAAGATGCAAGAGGACGTCGTGTCGTCGCTGGATTCCTCCTCGCCGTTCAAAGAGTCGTCGTCACGCACCAAGTCCGGCACTGACAAAGAAGGCCAATTCGCTCTCGATGCCATGCCTTTGTCTGGTACGTAAAAGTCTCTCTCTCACGACATGCTCAATCTAAAGCACGATAATTATGTAGATATTCTTTGACGGTCAGAACCGAAATTACTTCACAAACAGATGGCGCACGCTACGCAATGATCACCTAACGCCATTTATGCACTAGATTATTTTTCTCTAAAAAATAATGCCAGTTACATTAAGATTTGGTTTATAAACTAAAGTTGGTATATTCC
This sequence comes from Syzygium oleosum, assembly GCF_021117445.2. NCBI lineage: Eukaryota > Viridiplantae > Streptophyta > Magnoliopsida > Myrtales > Myrtaceae > Syzygium > Syzygium oleosum. The sequence goes on from NW_026607487.1 coordinate 12,441,080, forward strand.
GACCAAAAAAAAAAACTAAAGTTGGTATATAAAATTATGTGACAGAATTGTTACTGGTGTTAAATTATAATCAACTTATTTAAAGGATAAATAATAAGTTATCACATCACTGGGTTTAGTATTATTATAAACCGATTTTATGTGGTCTATAGAATTATTACATCATTATACAAGTCGTATTGGGATGGTCCCATGTGAGGTGATAAAATCTTGCGGGGTGGGTATTTACATTTCGAGATTATCTTTCTTTCTTTTTACAAGTAAGGAGAAAAATCACGCCATTTTCGTATGAACTGTTTTTTCGACTTTGAGAAAAACCCAGGTACTGATTTTGTTCTTCCTTTTCTGAAAATGAAAAAAGAAATGGGTGCAGGATACGGCGGTGAGAAGCGGAGGAGGCAGGAGAGGGTGGTGGTGACGAGGGTGGTGTACCCATTTGCGGTGGTGAAGCCCGGCGGTGCCGACGGGGACGTGACGTTGAACGACATCAATGAGAGGCTGCTCATGCCGCCAACCAGGCCGGTCCGGCATCCGGTCGGGGACTTCGCCTGTCGACCCTGCGTGTCCCCTCATGGTCCTGGCCTCTCCGGAAAAGCTGTCGTCGCTCTCACCCGACTCCACACTCAAGGACGAGGCACCATCACCATCATTCGCACCAGAGGCTAAATTGATCAATTAAAAAGAAAGCAATATTAGTTGTCGCTACCCAAAAACAAAAGTTGGGCGAATATTTCCATCATATTATCAATTCTGCTTTTGAAAAAAGGATTCATTTACAAAATTAATTTACAAAGTGACGTGCCAATTTCTTGTCGAGTGCTTGGTTCGACCTATTGCTAGTTAGTTACGTCACTTTGTAAATCGATAATTTGTGAATTAGTCTTTATATATCTAGCATCGATCTTTCTCACGCCAATCGGCAATTGGCCGGGCGGGAGAGAGAGGCAAACGGGAGTATCTAAATCATTTCGGTTTGGCTTGAGTTGTGCTTGTACGGCTTGATGTATATACGACGTAATGGCGATGTAATTTTTGTTTGCGATTGTACAGTTTATTTCATGCGTGGCTTTTAGTATAATTAAGCTCAGCATTAGCTAGAATGCCAGAAAGGTTATGTTTATCTTATTTGTCTCCCATTTCTTTCTTCTTCTTCTTCTTCTTTATTTTTATCTTTTGATGGATCTATCGCATTCGATATGGACTTCAACTTCATGGGCAAAAGAGAGGGAATAGAAGAATCTGAGAACTCGGAAGGTTGCGTGAAGAAGAAAAAAGCTTGGAAAGAGTTAAAGAGCAAAAGATGAAAAAGCAAAATTAGAAGATGGGGCAAAAAAAAAAATAAGAGAAAAAAGAAAAAGAGAGGACAGTGCTTTTTGTGAATTGTAGTTCGTGCAAAAGAGATATTTGGAGGCAAAAGGGGTGACCCACAATCTCTGCAACATATTTTAACATAAAAAAGATTGATAGAATGCTCCAATGCTCTGTAGACCTTTGATGTTCTTTACTTTACAAAATCTGGGTTAAATCTCGAAATTCAAAAAAATATCATATTATTGCAACGTAATGCTTTTTGAGTCATTTTAATATCGACTCATTTAGCTTTATTTTTGGGAAATAAATAAGAGGTTGAAAATATTTGAACTCGGGACATTCTGTTATGATATTATATGAGATTTTGCGGGATTATTGGCAATTGTTCTAAGATCTTAAATGAAGGTGCGGTTTCAATATTTATATATTTAACAATAATGATGAGTACACAGCATGCATATGTATTAGGTTAAATTATTGAGCTCCAACGTAGCAGTTATGTGTATCCTACGATTTTTTTTGGGTAAAATAGTTAGGCCGCCGGCCACCGCCAATGTAGCCGCAATTAATCAATATCTGCCTTGACCTTGAGGCACCTTGATTCGACAACTACATGGTTGTTGAAGACACCAGACCGATCCTTTCCTCTGAATTGTCTGCAGGGACTGAATTAGTCTAGTAGTTTGACTGTGGAATAGCAGATTTTCAGTTTAGAAGCTGCACAAAATCATGCTTTAACTTCATTCTTCCGATAATTGTTAATTGCCTAATAAATACCCTTTTAAGGCACTCGCAATATAATCTTGAAAATATAACTTCTTTAGAGATGCAAAAGCTTAAAGATGTTGTACGTGCACGACGAATTGTACCAAGTCTACTTAGATAACGGTGTGTGCATAATCATGTACTCCAAAATATGAAGTTTTTCCAAACTTTATTAGATTGGGAAATTATTTTGTATCCTTATGGCGTTATTAGATTGCACTTTTAGTAAAATTTTTAGAGTAATTTGCACTTTCTAGGAAATTTTATAAATTGATCCTATATATTTGAAGTTTTGGACCATACTAACAATTAAGATTCGGCCGGATGAATAAAATACCTAGAATTTACTTAAATATTGTTATGCTTTGAAAAAATTACACAAAAAAACAAAATTTAATTTTTCTCTTTTCTCTCTACCTACTGTTGCGCCGATCCTAGACACCCATAATCGGCAGAATTGGTGGCTCATCCCTTCTTGATCTTGACCATCAGTCACCACCATCGTACCATCACAATCTAAAAGTTTAAACCATTAGATGGAAAAATTTGATTCAGGACCTTTTGTGTCGACATAATGTGAGATTTTATAGAACCATTGCAAACCGTTATAAAAGTTTTAAGCTGTTAAATATATGCGTGTTTTAACATATAACTATTCTAGCATTTCTCTCCCTCCGTGCGCATATGTATCATGAAAAAAAAACATTAAAATGAATAACAAAGACTCACCATATTTGACATTCTCAAAATTTAAGATGCTCATCGGGCTCAGCTGCTCAGGCAACCTTGGTTATGGGATAGCTGGAGGTCATTCATAATCTTGTCTTCATATGCATCACACGCCAAATCTAGTGGTCAACTACCCCCACCCGAAAGAAAGAAAAGAACAATAATGACGTCATTATGTACAATGAATATAGGGACTTTCAAAGCACGCGATACTGAATATAAAAATAATTGGCCTACTGGTGGCCACGGGATTGCAATTGGAGTTAGGTTAAATAATTCTTGCGCATGATGTTGCCATGCGATGTCGTCTTCTTCGTAGGTCAACCCCACTTTCAACGCCCCTGCAAATCTCTAGACAATATCCAACACGAGGGACCTCCTAGTATGACCCGTGGATCTTTCTCCAATTTATGGATTTTTCTATGTCGTGACTTGTAATTTTCTACATTTCTTTTGTTATTATGGAACTATTTCATGTCGTTTTCGACATTCAAATTCACTTTTTTTTTTCTCTAGATTTTGAGTAGGGGTGACCGGTTTGAACCAGAAACCGATGACTCAGTCCAATGAAACCGGCTACTTTTTTTATTTCCACTACTTGATGCCATCTGAAACTGGAATTGTGTGCAATTTGAGCCAATGCGATGACGAATCGATGCAGACTGATCAAAACATGCCGACTACACATGTATTAATAACGTCTATGATGGAAGTAAAAAAAAGAAGAGACCCATAAGAAAGAATTTTACTGGTATTAAGTATTACTCCCTTGTTTAGTTGTATATTGGTAAGTCTAGAACATCAAATTATTTCTTGTGGGTGGTGTTAAGTATTACCCCCCTTGTGGAAAGCAAATGGCGATGAGTGGTGATTGGATGAGACTCGAGAAGTTGAGAGGATTGAAGTACTTTACTTAGGGTTTAGTTCACATTTTACTAATTTTTTTGAAGGAATAAAAAAATAAAAATATATATGTAGTTAGTCCAATTCCTCCTTAGAATCGGGAAGGGGACTGCCTACTTTTTGAAATCGAAAATCGGACTAACACTCCCGGGAACCAAACCTAACCAGCCAATTTGGTCCGGTCTTAGCGATTTCTAGTTTGGTCGATCCATTTTGCATACTCTTAGTTTTGAGGCTGTTGTTTTTTTAAGGAAAATTTGACCCATTTTTTAGCACTGGTTGGAGCCGCCACTTGCTATTGATTTCTTATTTATGATATTCATTTTCAATCTAGGATTTATTTCCGAATTTTGAAGAGCATATATTTACTTAGATAATATGACATCTTTTCTACATTTTAGAAACTTATTGTTAAGAGAGACTTTTTCTTTATTTGCGTCTTGTGAATGTTATGTGAATTTGCTCGATTTTGTTGCGCAAGATGATTTCCTTAGCTTTCATTTGTCGGGTTTAAAGAGACTATGGACTAATGCTTCTCTGCCCTTTCATATTGCCATTACTTCTCCTAAAAAAATTTAGGAGCACGATCATAATCGCCCGGCTATGTGGTAGGAAATTGGTACAACAACCCATCGTCATGATACTTTTTTTTAATTCAAATTCATTAGTATTGGAATCGTATTCACAACTCGTAAGTATGTGATCACCCAATCACCAGGTCGATCCAAGGATGTGTTAGTTTTCTTTTTTTATTTTATTTTAAAGAGGACCTTTTAGTATGATTTATTTACTTCTCAATCAATTGATTTTATATGCCATTTCAAATTAGACATAAAAATTTCCAATTATTGTTTTCTTTATAAGATTGTCAAATGGTGACTTTTTTTCCAAGCAAAAAAAACAAAAACAAAAATAAGGCAGGCATGTTATAGCTGGAAGGCACATCATCATGTAACGCCATGTGCACCCACTTTAGTGGAAAAATGGCAACGATTGATGTGGATTAGTCGCTTGTCCTTTTTAACATATCATTTTATATTTAATTAATCGGTGCAGGTGAAGCAACTTTTGACCTTTGTGCCTTCGATTCATTTTTTTATTGTTCCCGTCATTTGATCTTTCTCTTCAAAAAGGGACAAGTCACTGACCCCGATCAATGGATATGCCAAAGTGTGAATCGTTGATATATCTTACTTTTGGTCAATTAACTTTAATTTATTCGATAAAATATATTGTCGATATATCGACGAAAGTTCTTTTATTTAACATTTACACACTAATTTGTACCGGAGAATCTCCTTTAGCCAAAAAAAAGAGAAAAAAGAAAAAAGAACTTGGAATCTTCGTTCATTCTTGTACCTTTGGGTTTCAGCAATATTAAGAACTGTGGAGCATAAGGAAAAGTAAATTTTTTCATGGAATTCTGGACACGATGCTTTAAATATGCCCTTATTTTAGTCAACAATGACCAATGTGTCTCTTCTCTTTTTCTTTGACGAATTAGCCAAAAAAAAAAAAGTAAAAGTGAGAAAGAGTGAGTTTATAGGTAAACGTGAGAATATTATCTTCACCTTTTACTTTTCCATCGCCGATAATAACGACAAGGATTTTTCTATAATATAATCCAATTTTTGTCCAGGCTTTTTATGACGTTGGAATATACCACCTCATGACGTTAGCCTTCGGGTAGGTTATAGCAAGATGCAATTGCATTAGAGGATTTTTTGTTCAATAATCAGATGTGGATGTTCATATTTCATCAATTGCGTGCTAAATATTACTAGCCGGGTCATCTGTATTGGGTAAATGTCTATACTTAATCGATTTATGGAACTTACATGATGCTTTTATGAGCCTCCACATTGTCGGATCTCTACGTCCATACCCCTAAAACATTAAAAATAAAAATAAAAGTTGCACCGAAAATTGAAATTTTACGGGATGCTATCAAATTCAAAGTTTGTTTATTGGCAATTATAAAACTTTACTAGAAAATATAATTGAGTCTTAAACTACTCAAATGATGGTATAAGGTTCTCAATACAACTGTAGATGGAATCCTATATAGTATACCAGTAGTTAGTTATTCAATAGCATATAAAGGATTATCATCCTCTACATATGATAATTTCGCATCTGCAAATATGAGAATAAAACATAAAAAGTACAACACGCGACTCATGGAAAATAAATTGAACACTCTTTAGAACATAGATTGAGAAAGAATTTCAGGAACTAAGGCTCCGTTTATTTCGCGTAAAATTTTTTATCGAAAAATATTTTCTTTATTTTTCGACATTTAAATCGCTTAGGAAAATGATTCGATAAAAGGAAAATGACCTGGGTGTGGGTCCATTGAAGCCGGGCCCTAGTCCACAGAGGCTGTGACATCCTCAATTTGGACCGAGACTATCAAAGGAAAATGACCATGGAATTGGCGAGCGGTCCGATCCGAGGGTCAGTAATGGAACGGATAGTATGGTCAGAACGAGTGTATAGAGGGTTGGTCATGGCTCGATCGAAGGATTGTCCATAAATTGGCTAAGGGATCGACAAGGGAATGACTCCCCAATCACGCAAATCGATTAGAGTGATTTGACCATGGATCGATCTTTCGACCATAAACAAATGGAAGACCAAGTTAATGGCTTTATTAGAAACTTATCTTGCAAGTTAACTAACTTATCTTGTAAGTTGGCTAACTTACCTTGCAATCTTGCAAGTTGGCTAACTTCATAACAACTTGGCAAGATGGCCTATAAATAGAGGCACCAACCATTTATTCTCAACTTTCACCACTCATTTCCCTCTTCCTCTCTCCCTCACGCCACTCACTCTCTAGGCCGTCCTATCTCCTTTGGGCCGCGCCCTTGCCCGCGCCCATGCCCGTACCGCGCCATGTTACTCGGTTTGCCTTCAGGCCATTGCCGGCCATCAACCTTGGAGGGTTGTAAGTAGACCTACTAAACTTTGGTTAGAGCGTTGCTTACGTTGTTGGGCGAGTCATGTTCTTGTTGGACTTGCCTGATTTCCGTATTTGTGGAATGCTTGTTATAGCTTGCCATACATATTTATGCATTTTGTAAGGTTTGCTCATGTATGAATGCACATCCTGGGCCATGAACGAGTCTTTCTTGGTTTGGATCAGCGTCGAGGCGTGTCGAAACAAGCCTTGCTCGAATAGTCGATATTGAGGTGTTCCGATCCAAGCCTTGCTTGGTGTAGGTCGGTGCCATGACCGGTCTGCTCGGGCCACAAACTTGGTTTCATGCCAGGCATGATTTAAGACTTTAGTGGCAATATGACATGATAACACACTTTGTGTGAAGTATTTAAGTTGGTATGTTACTTGTCGGCATGGTCGCACGAGGTAAAAGAATAGCCGTCACTCTTGATTAGAGGATGTTGCCTGATTAAGTTTGGATGAAAAGCCGTCACCCTTGGATCAGGGGATGTTACCTAGAAAATTTCCGGAAGAACCGTGCCAACGGTTGAGATAATGAATCCATCATGTACATATTTTGATTGAGATGTTGTTGCTTAAATAGAAAGGCAAGCATCTTTGCTGTTGATCTGCTATCAATTGATGTGGCTATGACATGTACTTTATTCGATGGCAAGGCGTCCTTCTATCCGGAGTTTAGTGAGTTTTACTTACTGAGTCCTCGACTCACTTTGTTTTTTTTTTTATAGAATTATAGGCATGGAAGTCTCACATTAGTTTTTGGAGCTGTGGTCACGCTAGAAAAGATAGAAATTTCCCCCAGCCTACGTGGATACATGTAGTGTGTTGAAAAGGGAAAAAGACCCGTAGAAAGGGGCTTGTAAAATACACTCATGTATTATATATGTCATCCTGTAAGTATAAGGTTTGCTCATGGTGCTTGTCTTAATCTCGTTGTTTGTTTGATTGTCCCGAGTTTATGCTTCCACTTGTTTGTAACGATAAGATAAAATTAAACGGGACATCATGCTCTTAATGAGAAGATAAAAGAAACGGGATGGCGACGCGCCTGAAACGTCGCATTAATAACCCTGAGGTTAGGATGTGACAGAGGCTAGGTTTGAGAACCCAGTGCTAGGTGCTCAGGTCCCGGAGGGCCATGCCCAGGTACCTGGCTCTTGCCCTCAAGTCATTGGCGTCCGGGTTAGGTCCACGGAGGCTAGACTAGAGACCCCAGTTCGGTGCCTGAGCCCGAGTCCATCGAGGTTGGGCCCAAGTTTACAGAGGTTGGGCTTGGGACCCTGATGCTCATGCTCGGGTCCCCAATTGCCATGCTCGGGTACCTAACTCCCTCGCCCAAGTAATCGCTGCCTGGGCTCAAGATCTCAATGCTCATGCCCAAGTCCCCAACCACCACGTCTGAGTACCTTGCTCTCGACCTCAGTGCCCGTGTCTGATTTCTCGATAGCCATGCTTTGATACCCGGCTCCCCTATCAAGTCACTGGCACCCAAGCCCAAGACCCCAGTCCGACGCTCTGGTCCGGGCCCAAGTCCATAGAGGCTAGGCTCAAGATCCTGGTGCTTATGCCCGAGTCCCCAACAATCATGAATGGGTACTCAACTCCTATGCTTGAGCCGTCGATGCACGGGACTCAAGTCCATCGAGGTTCGGATCGGGTCCATGAAAGTTGTGCTTAAGACCTTGGTGTCCATGACTGGGTCTTCGACGGCCATGCTTGAGTACCCACCTCTTGTGCTCAAATTAATGGCGCTTGAGGCTGGGTTCATAGAGGCCAAGCTCGAGGCGCTAGTGCCTGTGCCGGGGTCTTTGACGGCATACCTGATACAGGGCTCATGTGCCCAATTCACTAACGCTCGGGCCTAGTTCGGTTCTTTGGCAACCGAGCTCAGGTTCCTTGAGGCCGAGCCTAATACCTCGGTGCACATGCCCAGGAACCTGACTCTCGTGCCCTAGTGGCCATCGCCCAAGGCTGGGTCCACAGAGGTTGGGCCTGTGACCTTGGTGCCCGTGCTGGAGCCCCTTGGCATCCATGCTTGGGTACTCGACTCTCATGCCCAGTTAGTGGCTCTTGGGTCTAGGTCCTTGGCGGCTAGCTCGTGTCCACAAAGGTTAGGCCCAAGTCCCTCGAGATCAAGCCCAAGACCGCGGTGCTTGTGCTCGGGTTTTTGGCGCTCGAAGCCGTGCCAAGGTACCTAGCTCAAGCGCCCAAGTCACCGACACCCGGGGCCTGCTAATCCATCAAGGTTGGGCCTAGGTTTTTGACTCCTGTGCTCGGGTTCTTGGTAGCTTGGCTCGAGAAACCCTAGGATCTCGGCCGCAAGGTATCCTTTCTACAACATGTCTTTCTAGGAAAATTAAATCAAGGTTTTTTTTTTTTCAAATGACGGGAAATAATTTCCAGTTCATTTTCAGATTTTAGTCAAACGCCGGAAAGTATATTTATTTTTTAGGACAATGACTTTTTGAAAAATATTTTAATAAATATAAAAAATTCTGCAAAACTAATCGAATCTAAGGGTACGTTTGTTTTGCGGAAAACTCAATGATAAATGAAAATGCAGCATTTTCCAGGAATATGCTCAGTTTTTCTATGTTTGGTGATATGTGATCGAAAACATTTTCTGGTGTTTGCATATTATTTAGAAAATGATTTCAATCTCATGATTTTATCTTGGACCAAAAAACAAAATTCACATATTTTAATATTTTAAAAAAATCGATTTTTTAAATTTTCTTTTCTTTTTTTGAAAAAACTCGAATATTTAATTATTTTCTATCTTTTCTCTTTTAGTTTTTTTTTATTTTCCTTTTCTTTTTCCTCCTACCTTTGTTGTCATAGGGCGGCGACAGCCGTAGGCAAGCTCGAAGCTCATCCGGCGATGGCCACAGGCGAGCTCGAGCTCACCAGGATAGGTCGAGCTAGGCGAACTCGAGGCTTGCCGGCATGAGGTCAGCGAGCTCGAGCTCACTAGATTCCAGCTAGCCTCGACCTTGCGCAGGTGAGGCTCGCCAGGATTTGGCGAGCCTCAAGCTCACGCGAGGCCTCGCCGCAAAGTCGAGGCTCGCATAGGGCTGACGAGTCATCGGCCCTGCCTGTGGCTGGTCATCGGCCGTTGCCAAGGCCATCGACTGGCGGAGGGAGGAAGAAGGAAACAAGAAAAGAAAAGAAAAAAAGAAAAGAAAGAAAGTAAAGAAAAGAAAAGAAAAAGAAAAGAAGAAGAAAAGAAAAGACAAGAAAAAATAAAATATTAACATAATCAAGATAAGTAATTTCGTAAAGTGTTTTCACCATCTTAGATTAGGGAATTCATTTTCCTAATTTTATACATTAAAGTTTTCCTTGACCGGAAATTATTTTCGGTTGACTAATCATTTTCCGAGAACCAAACGGGTGAAAGTGCGGAAAACGAATTTCGGGAAAACACTTTTTCTCAAACAAACACACCTTAAGAACATAAATTGATGGCAACAAACGTACTCCGTTTCCCTAAAAGACGAATTTTATCTCCACGACACTTCGATTCGGATATCTGGAACTTTTTGCATTTTTCCCGTCCAAAATACAAATACCGGACACTCAAAGGGCACTCATTATTCGCATACATTGACTCATTTCTATTTATGAGTTATTTCTTGTATATAGGACAATTTATTCGAGGAAGTATGCATACGTTTTTACTACCAAAAAAATTAAAATAGAGCTAAAACCATCACCACTGTTTTGGGCTTAAGCCTGCTTTCAAGCCCAAAGTGCAATGAGGATTGCAAAATGAGCCAAGAGGAATGTCCATGGGCTTTCGTCCGGCTTCTTCTCCACCAATATCATACTTTTTACTTTAGTGGTTAAAAAATCGACTCAAGGTAGCAAGGACCGTTCGATTAATGAAATCATTAGAACGGATTAAGAGGAGTGAGAATGAATGTTTGATAGCTGGATTGATAAATAAGATTTGAATAAACATGGTTGGTGACACATTGGAATTGTTTTGTTAATTGAAATATTATCGAAATTTACCAAAAGAATGAATAGATTCATAGAAATCCATTTCAAAAGTTGCCAAAGAAAAGAAAGTGAAATAGAAGGAACGATAGAAGTATTATGCAATATTTTTTGACTTAGTTGTTTTCTTGTAGTAAATATTCCTCAATTTTATAGAATTTGGTTTACATTTTGTTGAATCATACACGTTCCTTCTTGTGCATTCCCACCTCTCCCTACATTAATGAATACATGGCGAACATAATCTCGAGGGGTCCTACTTGTCATAGCCTTCCAAAATAATTCTAGCTTTCCCTAAGTGGTTGTCACTTCGGGGGTCCTATCACCAGAGGTAAAATTCACTGGTAGCCACTCAATTCTGGGTGATTTTTACAATTAGGTCATCAAACTTGATAAATGATGAACGATATAAACTTGATTGATCATCAACGATCTCGACTTTCAACTTTCGAAACGACGCACTTTGACCTGAATCTATCCAATTTCTGGTGAACTACCGATGGGACGTCCGGAAAATGGGGATAGCTATTTTTGTCATCTAAATTCAAATACTATAGAAGCTATTATGGCCATATCCAGTTATAGGCTTATAGCAATAATAGATATTACTTATAGTATTAACTGTTATTGCAATCCAACGTGTAATAACAGCCGGTTTTGCAAGAACTTATGACCGGACATAGAATAGAACTACCCCATGACCAGTCTCCCTTGACCTCGTCTTCTTATGTGTTGACCTCCAGTTATTGGGAGAATGAGAATTGGTATTGTACAACAAAGACACGCAAAAGAAAGTACGCACGGTCGTGGGGTCAATGGGTGGGGGCATTGAATTAGTCTCTTTTCTTCCTTGACAATGAAACTATTAGGAATTAATGAATGGGTCCGACGGTGCTCGTAAGTCAAGCCTCGTGCTTCATTGATTAGCAACGATTGATCCTCCAATATACACTGAGGCGCATTCGTTGATAAACCAGATGTTATGAGCCCTAAACATAGTTTCTTTGCTGTTAATCGCAGGATCACGACGTTCGAAGGTAGATATAACGTAAATAAAAAAAAACAAGCAATGGCGCCAAGTCGTTTGATATGGTTCGTCGGCTACCATTCTACTTCAGCAGAAACATAACAAATAGTAATGGAGAATACTATTAATGATGATCATAATAGTATTGTTAATTTCTTGCTACTCTCCCTATGAAATCAAGTGATTGAGTGGATCATGTGTGCTGTCAAAGTATAGCATTGAGTGTAGAAGTGATTTGAAGCGCCAAGTTAACGCTCTGTCTTTATACTGTCCTCATCGTCACATTCTATTGTGAAAATTGACATGGAAACTAACAGATCTTGCAATTTACGCATAATGCGAGAAGGAAAAAATTACCGAAGAAATCAATAAGGAACAATAAAAACATCGAAAAATTACATAATTTGATCCATGTATTGATATTTACTCCACGGGAAGAGTCAATCGCAAGAAATCCATTATGAATACGGAGAATATAGAGTTTACAATCGCTCAAATGTTTCTGAGTCCTATATTACACCCAAAGCAAACCCACAAATAGTATCTCACATTCTCTCATAGAGAACTCACTCTGAAACTCAGAAAGAGAAAATCTTATACTCCTCTTGTTTGTTCTAGTGCATATGATATTATAGTAGAATTTTGTCTCATATATAATATTCCTATAAAAAATAAACATCTTTCAGGAAACCTACTCAAACTAGTACAAGCAGGGCAACCAAACATTCTCAGTTCGGTGTAATCAGCAGGTTTACCTTACCATATATTATTAGGTTTTTTCCAATCAATTGCTGGTGATGGTGATCTATTCACTATCCAACAAGCAGTATTTACTATTTTGGCTTAGAAGTCTTCACTGAATCCAGCATTGGAGAGCAAAGAGCGAGCTCTCTCCAATATACTTTTGTTTATTAGTTCTGTAGCTTCGTTCAGCCGTGGTGTGTCGTCGACAACAGTGTGGTGTTTCACTATACCTTTCTTCGCGTAAAACCGGCTAAACTCCTTAGAATAGAATTCCAACCCTTTATCAATTCTCAGACATTTGATATTTCTTCATATTTGCTTTTCGCTTACCAAAATGAATGCAAGAATAACAATTTCATCATTCACAAAAATGTTATAACCTGAATTGTTATCGATAATGAAAACATTTTTCATCGACTAATTATCTTAAGTGATATAAGCAATCCTTTTTAGAAAAATATTTTTCAAATTATTTATTTTCTGCAAAACAAACGGAGCTACAAAGATTACCACGACACCGAAGCTTCGATTATCATATATGCGGCTTTCTTAAATAGAAATATTGGACACTAAAATGCTATTACAATTTAGATTACTAAATTAGAAGATAAAAACACTTATATAAAAATGGTGCTCCAGTACACACCGTACTAACTCGAAGTTACTGAAAAAAAAAAGATCGAAATTCTATTTCTGAGTTATCAGTAAAATATTAATAAGAATTGAAAATTTGATAATAAAAAAAAAATTGCCAGTGCATATTGTAAGTGCAAAGCACAGGTGACAAAATCATTACGACCGTTTTGGGCCTGCCTTCAAGCCCAAGAGCAGTGAGAATCGCTATATGAGCCACGATGAATGTCCATAGGAATGATGGTTTGGTAATCGGAATAGTAAATGAATTTTGGATCATCGTGTTTGCTAACACCTTGGAATTGGAATGTGCAAATTTTATAATTTGAAATATTATCGAAATTTTTTTACCATAGCATCGAAGAGATTAATAGAAATTCATTTCGAAAGTTGCCAAAGAGAAGTATTATTCAATAAAGGGAACGAGAAAAGTATTACGCCGTATTTCTTGATTTAATTCGTTCTCTTGTTATAAATGTTCCTCCGTCATGACATTTGAATTTTGGTTGGGACATTTTCGTTCTTTCTCGTACATTCCCACCTCTCCCTCCATCGATAAGTGCATGGCTACGAAGCCAGGAATAGGGTTTGATTCCCATTTTACTCTTCTCATTCCCAACAAACATAATCTTGAGGGGTCTTATTTACGGACGTCAATGGGTCGGGTCGGGTTTCCATGCCACCCGAATTGACCCGAAGCAATAAGAGATGTGCGTAATCTGACCCGAACCCGACCCGAATTGCATATATCCCAAACTCAAAACGTGGGTCAGATCGTAGCCTTCCAATATTGTTGTAGCTTAGCTAGTGTTTGTAACTTTGAGAGTCCTACCGTCTCTGGTAAATTTCACAAGTTGCCAACTTATTTTGGGTGATTTTACAATTAGGTCACTAAACTTGATTCATCATCAACGATCTCCACTTTCACCGTTTAAATTGACGCATTTTGACCAGAATCCATCCATTTTCTAGTGAACTGCCAGTGGAACGTCCGGAAAATGGGGGTAGCTATTTTCCTATCTAAATAAAAAATTGTAGATGCTACTATGGCTATGTCCAACTATAACTATGATAAATATTAGCTATAGTATTTACCTGTATTGCAATCCAATAAGCAATTAAGTATTCGAATTCCATGTTAATTTCACTTATAACAGCCGGCGCTGCAAGTTAGTTTTGATCATAAACCTTTTGACGATTTGGTCAATTCGGTTATAAAATTTTTCATTTGATCAATTTAATCATAAATCTTTTGATGATGATTTGCAAATGTAGTCATTTCGCCCAAATTTTGACTGAAAAATCGTTGACTTAGCAGTCCAATCAGCGTTGGCTGGCTTATGTGGCGCTACTGGCGCTGGCAATTTTTGCAAATTTTTTTAAAAAAATTTCGCTTTCCTTTCTTTCCTTATTCTTTTTTCTTTTTTACATATTTCCCTCCACTGGTAGCCAGTCACAAGCAAGGCCTCGAAGATCGGTGGAGGGAAATTGGAAAAAAAAAAAAGAAAAAAGAAAAAGGGAAGAAAAAGAAAAGGAAAAAAAACCAAAAAATTGCAAAAAAAAATTTCACGTCAGCCTTGGCCGTGCCATGTAGGACGACAGTTGGCATCCACGCCGGCTGATTTTCGACAAAAAATTGTCAAAAGTACAGTACTGGCAAATTATCAAAAGGTTTAAGACTAAACTGGCCAAATTGAAAAGTTTAAGACCGAACAGGCCGCCGTCTAATAGGTTTAAATTTTTTTTGACAATTATCCCTTTTCTCTTTTTCCTCGAAATAAAAAAAAGTATAATCTGATTTATTTATTTTTTCTTCCCACAACGACAGGATTCAGATGCGTGGACCTCCAGCTGTTGGAGAATGAAAATTGGTTTTGTTGGATTATACAACAAAGACACACGTAAAAAAGTACACGCGGTCTTGGGGTCAATTCGTGGCCATTGAATTAGTCGCTCTTTCTCCCTTGACATTGAAAACTATTGGGCGATTAATGAATGGGTCCGATGGTGCTCGCGAGTCAAGCCTCGTGCCTCGTCGATTAGCAACGATTGATCCCTCCAAATTTATACGAGATACGAGCCCTAAACGTAATTTCTTTGTTGTTAATCGCGTTATCACCGCGTTCGAAGGTAAGATACAACGTGGATTAAGAAAAACCGAGGGCGCCGAGCCGTTCGGTTGGCAAAAACATAACAATCAAAGAAGAGAAATGCTGATAATGATGATGATAATGACAGCATTGTTGATTTCTCTTGCTGCAGTCCGTGTGAAATTGAGCGGATCATGTTTGCCTGTCGAAGCATAGCATCGAGTGTAGGAGTGATGCGAGGCGCAAAGCGAACGCTCCCGTCTTTGTGTCCCGGTGCTTGACGAGGTTCGTGATTGAACGTGGGTCGAACCGGGCTCGGGCCTACCCACCCTCTTCTTAATGAATAAAACTTGACTTGCCCATAAAAAAGAAAGAAAAAGATTAACGATGAGCAGCAGTGAGAAACGCATCTAAAACGCGTTGACCATCAATGAATCCAACTTCCAAGGTTGGTCGTGTATCCTTAATTTGGCATTTTTGAGAATTAATTATGTGGGTTTGGGTTTAGTTAAAGATTGATTGAACTTGTTTAATCCCTTTTTTTTGGTCATTGCTTCTGGACCCTGAATTCAATAGCTCCTCGCCGTGAGATTCAAGTCAAATTCGTCCCTCCGTACAACCACACGGATGAGCAACAGGACTTGATCAATCGGTCAAACTATGGTGAACGATTCAATCACCGCGTAATTTTCTTGATTGGAGCATCATTAGGTAATTGACTCCAAAAAACACAACAAGGGGCTGTGCTTTGCATTCTTCAAATGACGGGTTTTTACTATTTAACTCCGTGCTTAAATTTTTATCCGTCAACGGGTGGATTTAGCTCCTTTTCATACCTAAAAAAAAATTATCGGTCGTGCTTTGCATTCTTCAACGAGCAGATAATTACATTTCGAGTTTCGCACGTGAAAACGGATGGATAATACCGTTTCGATGGAGTGATTGATTTTATAAAATTATACTTTTACCTCGCACGCGTACTCTCATGGTCGTCGATCCGATTTGATAGTGAATGCTTTGCAATGCATTGTCTACATCACCCATCAATTAGCTTAGACATTAGTAGCTTTTTGGCTTCTATCGGATATTTTTTGTGGGGGAAGGAAGCGGACATCTATTTTCTTACGCGTCGATGCATGATAATCAACCCACATCTTTCGCGTCAACCCCATCCATCAGTCTCATCTTCAAGAGCATGTTTTTTAGTATACAAATCACAATCATGCTCGTATTGTATATTAAACCCTATATATAATATATATAGAGAGAGATAAAAACGTGTGCGTGCGCGAAGAAAGAGACAGAGTAACAATTCGAGGATATTCAAATCGGTTCCATGAAATTAACTTACGAAGGAGGTATCGACACAACATTCGTAAATAAAACTTTACCGGCTAAACCCTAAATAATACCTTTTCATTGCTTTCTCCACAAGCTTAAAAAAACTTTGGTTTCTCCCCCCCTCTCTCTCTCTCTCCCTGCTTGTTCTTACAATTCTGCAGCTTTGCAACATTAATGTCGAACCAGTTTGTGCATCTGACATTGTTCCAAGTACGATTTGTCCATTATCATAAGATCAAAAGTGCTTCAACATCTATGGGTTTAAGCGTAAAGGAGATTCTCATCGCATGACCTTTGATGAGGTTCCTCCTTTTAGGGTTTAAAGCAAGCAAAGAGTCCATACTTTAAACGGAAACCCTACGATTGCATTGGCTTCCAAAGCAGGGACCGGACCATTTGAGAAGCAGAGCAGATGTCGTCTGCGCATTCATCATGCATGTCGGCTCCGTTCTTATTATATTACGCGAGACTCGCTCACCTCTTTGGAAACCTTAGGGAAGAACAAAGAACGCTGCTCCATTGATCATGCCCGGGGGAACTTTTCGATATCGAGAGAACGATTATATTAAAAGATCAAGATAGCTTTTAATGTGGCGAGTCCAATGCCTACGTTACAAAGTCTGTGAGTGTGATAATGATACAAGCGAAAAGAATCGAAAAGAAAAACACAGAATGCGAAAAATGAAAAACAGAGTTTTACAACTTGAGCTAGACAGAGCTTCGAGAAAATCCTCCGCTCGGGGTTTTGGATGAGCCGGAGCCGGAGCCGGCATCCCCCATCAGCTGCCAAAACCAGGTGTTTTGATCAGACCGAGATGCTGCGGAATTCCTGAAGACTGATAGCTTTCTATCTCGCCACGCAGAGCAGAAGCAGAGGCCTTTCTTTCACTCAGAAAAAAAACACAACAGTCAAGACTAAAAGTTGCCGCCTTTAAAGAAGGAAAAATTCAAATCGCTGCCGAAGCCGAGCCGGGTCATTTTGCTATAACTGGATCCTGAACTAACTAGAATGAATGGAATGCCAATCAGAAATCGAGCATCGATTTCAGGAGGGGCGAACGGCGGGGGATTTACGGCTCGGGCCCCGCTCCTTGAAACAGAGCAACGGGGAGAACAGGACCTTGAGGACGTTCCTCAGGACGCGGCCCCGTCGAGGAACCAAACGAGGAGTAGCAGCAGCGGAAGAGGATGGGTGGAACACGAAGCCAGGAGGGACGACACGTGGACGGTGGTCGGTGGTGTTGGGGGCGGCCATGGTCGGCACTCCGCTCCAATTCAAGAGGAAAGCTGGCGACAGATGGAGCAGAGAGAGCGAGAGAGGACACGGGGGCCGAAGCGGGAGGGAAGGTGGCGAGTGGGTGGGAGCACCGACGTGGGGAGGAGTAGAAATAAGGAAGGGGAGTGTTGACACCGCGTAAGCGTGTAGGGAAGGACCGAAGGACCGCGTAGGGAGAGAGAGACAAAGGCGGAGTTTTTAAAGAGTTGGCGAGGCGACGATGGTTAATTCAGTTTGAGTGCGATGGGATCGACTATTCTTTTTATAATGGGCTTTTTGTGTTCATGATGTCAACCGCTGCGGGGCGATCGAGTCTCGAGCTGTGGGGGGTTGTTTTGGTTTCGACGAGTCGTGAAATCGGTTCGATTTCGGGAGGGGGGTTGAACCGGTCTCCTGTAGCGCGGATTTCGGCTTTTGGGTGGGGAGGGCCCGGAGGGGTCGTTCGATCTTCTTCGGCGACGCGTCGTGGGGCTGGAGGGAGTCGCTAGAAAGCGTTTTGCCTTGACGGGTTCCTTCCTTTTGTTGTGTGTTTGCCCTTTTTGGGGCTGCTTCTTCTTGGTCCACCCCCTTGAATTTGTCCTCCTCTTTTGATTTCCGAGCAATAATCGTGTCGGGTTTGATGAATTATCAAAAAAAGTTATGAATCTATATATATTATGCCAATTCAGTTCTAAATTCTTTTTTTTTTGGGCCAATGAGTCCTAAGCGTTTTGCATTTGTGTCAATTCAATCATAAGCCTTTTTTTAGGGGGGCCAATTAAGTCCTAAACGTTTTACATTTGTGTCAATTTAGTCCATCCTGCCGGCCAATTTTGGCCGAGAATAGCTGACATGGACGCCGGCTGTCCTACGTGACACAGCCGGCGCTAACATAGCCATTTTGAAGTAATATTTTAATAATTTTTTGAATTATTTATTTATTCTTTTCTCTGTTTTTTTTTTCATTTCTTTCTCTTTCTTTTTTTTCTTCCCTTCTTCCTTTAGCCGATCGCCGAGGCCAGAAGGTGAGGGCCGGTGAGCTTGACCTCGCAAGCTCGGTGATGGCGAGCCTCCCCAGTGGCTGGCCGAGGCTTGCCCTCACCGACCCTTGCCTCCGGCCGACTAGAGGACGAAGGGAAGAAAAAAAAGAGAGAAAGAAATGAAAAAAAAAACAGAGAAAAGAATAAATAAATAATTCGAAAAATTATTAAAATATTATTTAAAAATGTCTACGTCAACGTCGGCTATGCCATGTAAGACAACCGGCGTCCATGTCAGCGATTTCTAGCCAAAATTGACCAATCGGATGGACTTAATTGACACAAATGCAAAATGTTTAGAAATTAATTGGCAGAAAAAAAAAGATTTATGATAGAATTAGAACAATTGTAATAGGTTTAGGACTTTCTTGGTAATTTTCCCATCTTCTTCTAATGTTCTCTCCCTATTCATTGGTGACTACAAATTACATTTGAATCATTTGTTGGCACCACAATTTCTTTTGGGGTGTTTTTCGCAAACTTTGATTGCGCAGTGGGCGCACATAATCGGAGAAAGTGCTTCGCAATTGGCTCAGGTACACTTGTTGCTTGCTATTTGATACAAGCTCGTTTAACTCGTGCAATCAAGTCCTCCCCGCTTCAAGCGCTCTCTAAAGGAGGGAAAAGTGCCGAATAAGTCCTAAAACCTTTTGGGGTAGTGCCAAATTAGTCCTAAACCTATTTTTAGTGTCAATTGAGTCCTAAACCTTTTGATATAGTGCAAATTCAGTCCTTTTGGCCGGATTTTGCTGACGTGGACGTCGGTCGGCCGGCGACTGGAGCTGACGTGGACAAATTTAATAATATTTTAATATTTTTTTTGAATTTTTTTTCTTCTCCCTCTTCCTCCAGCTGGTCGCCGAAGCAACGACCGGCCGGAGGCCAGAGGCCAGCGAGGTCGACCTCACCGGCTGGAGGGCGAGCCACGCCGGCCACTGGCGAGGCTCGACCTGGCGAGGTCGAGCCTTGCCCAGCCATGGCGACGCTCGCCTTCGCCGTCGCCGGCGAGGGCGAGCCTCGCGCTGGGCTGGCGAGGGTCGACCTCGCCAGATCCGGCGAGGTCAGGCCTCGCCTAGCCGCCGGCGAGCCTCACCCGGCCCTCGCGAGAGGTCACGAGGTCTGGCGAGGGCCGGGCAAGCCTCGCCGGCGGCTGGGCGAGGCCCGACCTCGCCGGATCTGGCGAGGTCGACCTCGCCCGGCCATGGCGGCCGGCGAGCCTCGCCACCCCGGGCGAGGCTCGCCCTCGCCGGCGACGGCGGCGACAATGAAGGCGAGCCTCGCCATGGCCGGGCGAGGCCCGACCTCGCCGAATCGGGTGAGGTCGACCTCGCCCGGCCATGGCAAGGGTCGGGCGAACCTCGCCAGCCCAACGCGAGGCTCGCCCTCGCCGGCGACGGCAAAGGCGAGCCTCGCCCAGCCCATGGCGAGGCTCGCCTTCGCCGTCGCCGGTGAGGGCGTGCCTCGCCAGTGGCCGGCGAGGTCGACCTCGCCGGCCTCTGGCCTCCGGCCGGTCGCCGCTCCGGCGACCGGCTGGAGGAAGAGGGAGAAGAAAAAAAAAGAAGAAAAAAAGAAAAAAAATTCAAAAAAATATTAAAATATTATTAAATTTTGTCCACGTCAGCGCCGGTGACCGGTCGCCGGCCGGCCGACGTCCACATCAGCAAAATCCGGCCAAAAGGACTGAATTGGCACTATATCAAAAGGTTTAGGACTCAATTGACACCAAAAATAGGTTTAGGACTAAATTGGCACTTTCTCAAAAGGTTTGGGACTTATTCAGCACTTTTCCCCTCTAAAGGATTAGCAATTCTATGTCCCCTCTTTCTCTCTCCATCAAATCAAACGAATAGGAGAATTTGATCGCACAAAATATGTGAAAAGGACCAAATTGAGCAAACGCGTAAAGTTAGAAGCCAAAAGTTGAACCCAATCCCTCATAAATTCAAATCTACTTAAGGAAAAGTACAAACATCGACGGTTAATCTTTTTTTTTTTGTTTCGGGGTAAGTTAATAGACGATTGTGGGTAAAATTGGAGTGACATAATCATCACGAAATGCCGACACATTCATGCTGTCGCTTACATTTGTGTGTTATTTGTCTATCTATCAGAACTGCACGTAGTACGTGCAAATCGGGCAGAATATTTGACAATTATGCAAGAACGAAACAAATCAGTGATCTAATCAATATAGATCATAATGACAGTAAATATATCTATATATATATATATATATATATATATATGTGTGTGTGTGTGTATGTGCGCGCGCGCGCGTGTTTATCGTAAAGAAATTGCAACTTATTGGGTAATTGGCTGACTACAATACTGACCAATGGAACTAAAGCGCATTGCTCGAGGGTAAGATATAGTAAAAAGAATTTAGCTAAAGATAAAGAGTGTCTTAAGGACTGGCATTACACTTGAATCCTCGACTCTACTACACTATTCCCACTCCCAGTGCTTCGCTAAAACTATGAAAGTAACATCTTACTTGCTCTGAGAATTTTCCTCAGCACTGCTGCTGCTGGGAGTTCATCCTTGATGTGCCTGGAAATTGAACCATCAAAAGCACCGACCCGATAAATCCACACGCGCTACAGTTGCCATTTGCTCGACTTGATACCGGGATCCGTAATGACGAAAGCCAGACATTGTAGAGCCTGCCGTCAGAAAACAACATCGACATCAGTCGTCGCTGCTATACTTCACACACCAGACATATTCTCCTTGGGCTGAACTCTCTATTTACAGTGAAGTTCCACTAAAGATATGAAATGCCCGTTTCCTTTACATTCTTACCTTGCCATCACCCTACCTACAGTGATCGACTCGTTGTTACACGCAAAATGCTCGAGTTGGTATCAAACAAGGTAACGGAACTACCTGGTGCTTCTGGTGTGGAAGAATTTGGACTCTCCTGTGAAGGCAACAGCGCAGCTGGAGATTCCACAGCTACTGAAGGGAGATCTGGAGTTCGCAATAATCCTTCCAACAGGAAGCCAATCGACTCGTTCCAAATTTCCACAGCTTCTCCTGCTATGTAAGTGATTATTGAAGATCTTTCCAGAAAAAGAGTTCTTAGATCAGGTATTGATGTCTTCTCGAACTCTTGGGTG
Organism: Syzygium oleosum; assembly: GCF_021117445.2. Classification (NCBI taxonomy): domain Eukaryota; kingdom Viridiplantae; phylum Streptophyta; class Magnoliopsida; order Myrtales; family Myrtaceae; genus Syzygium; species Syzygium oleosum. The sequence continues at coordinate 12,463,004 of NW_026607487.1, forward strand.
AGCATTAGTTTGGCCAAAACTATGATGCACTCCTGCAAATCAATAACAAAATCAGATCAACTACTCTTTGAGATTTAAGTAAGGCTTCCAAGATGACAGCAGCAATGACCCTTTTCTTTCTCCCCCTCTCTCCCACCTTCATACAACTTTAAAAGGACTGACAATGTTGCTATCTGACCAATGTACCACCTATGTGAAGCACTGATATTCCTGTCATCCAGTTATTTTTGAGTTAAAGAACAACCAATTTACACATCCATGCGGACACACAAGCAAGAAACGGATAGACACATTAGTACTTTCCATTTTCCTGCACTTTTGGACTTACCTACAGTTGAAATATTAGTCTGTGTCGACCATAAAGAGATGAAACTCTCAAGATACTAATTTCCTCTTGCATCAAGAAATCGCACTCAGAGCAACTCTACCTGCCAGAGTATATTCTTCACTTCGGGAATCAATCTCACCAGTGGAAGTAATACTTTGACTTCAATCACGTAACAGAGTACCACGGTATCTGAAGTCAAATCACAGAAAGAAGTATTCCCAGACAGCAATTCATATAGGCCCATGATACATCCTTGAGGAAAAGTCGTATATAGACCATGGGGGCTATTGGGACACCTCACTTCAGACTGCCATAAGAGTAGCATAAGAAGCAGTAATTGTTAAGTGGTCCAATCAGTCTAATACGTAATTTACGATCTTGAAAAGAGGTTGCTTTAGTTGACATTTGTTTACCTTAACTAGACCATTTGCAATAAGAAACAAAGACCTTGGCAGGCATCCCTTCTCGGAAAGTACCAATCCCTGGGGCTTGACTGTTTCCTTCACAGAATTCTCTAGAGCCTGGCGAACCTCATATGGAAGACTACGAAGACAAGGATGCTGACTTATAACAGCTCTTGCCCTGGGAACCTTTATACGAGGAGGAGACCTTAACAGTTTCTTGTAATCACTCTGCCAGCAGAGAACTGAGTTCTTTGAGAACACACAGAATGACAGAATATCAGGTGTCAAATAAACAAATACTGAAGAACCTGGTCTTCCATCCCACTGATCGTTAGATGAATATGTTTCCATTGTGTATTATGACTATGAAATAACTTGATAGATGTCTACTGGCAAATTCAGATCCTCAGATACTTTCTTTGTCCCTTTCCAAAAAATAACCGAAATGGTGTGTTTAGCAGCAACAATTAGTCGCCAAAGTCATCTTTTATTAAATACTCCTCAGCAGCCTCTCAAACTAAAGAAAAAGCAATCGATAATTCAACTCAACTTCTGTGAACTATGTTTGTTAGTTTTCTCCTGTTAAGAGCCACTTCTATGACGGCCAGCACTCTGCACACCAAAACATGTTTACCTGGATTTTGGGTCTTTACGGAGAGAGAAGAAAGAGAAGAGGAGGGTTCTGCAGAAGCTACTACCTGGACAAGCTCATGAAGATGAAGCGACAATTTATCATCCAACACACCATCTCTGCCAAGATTCTGAATGTAATCTTCTAAATCATTCAGCAGCGAATACGTAACTTGACTTGTTCTCACAATTCGTAAAACCTGAGAACTTCCCGCAATAAGAATTGATCTACTATCACTTCTTAAGATAGAGGTAGAGCTAATATGGTAGCAAAGGAAAATCTACATATAGCACCATAAGCGAAATCAAGAGAATAAAGTTCATGTTTCAGAACCTCAGGAAATGCAAGAACAATGTCTTCTAAAAGCTTTCTGGCTTCCTTTTCTTCTGCTTCACTTTCACTGATGACATCAGCTATAACATTACTTTCACCTAGAGAGAGAGAGAGAGAGAGAGAGAGAGAGAGAGAGAGAGTCAGCAGTGAAAACGAACTTTTCTCATACAAGAACATCAACTGCAAAAGGAGACAGATTGAGTTGACTTTGGGGGGAAAAAGGATAGGGGGAAAAAGGGCCAGTAACTATGGGTCTCTTGTATCGCGTATCAATAGTAGAAGCAGTCTGCAGTGTAATGAGGAAACGAACTAATTGTGCCCATACTACAGCTACTTAGAGGCGCGAATTAACCATTTCTCTCAAAGTTAGGTCATCAGGCAACATGCATCCAATATATCAAGCATATCTCTGAACACTACCCATTGCTTGTAAGTTGGACCTACATGTGAAATCTACGATGTAGACGTACTGCATCAAACAGCCGAAGGATGTATAAGAGAAACAAACAATATAAATTTGAGAGTGTTAAGATTCAAACCCTCAACTTGAAGCTCCGATACCGTGTTGAAACAACTGTTTTTCTCAAAAGATTGATATGCCCATGATGAATATAAACCATAAATCTTAACAAGTGATATGTCTTTTCAAAAATTGAAAAGAAGAATAACATTCTCAAAGAACATCCGGGGTTATAAAGTGAATCAAAATAACCAGAAGTTCCGGGCCCTTGTTTTGGAAGTTACTTGTGCGCAGCACTCAATTTCAGTAAACTCTAAGAAAAGCTGCTCAGCAAGAGCACAACCAATGCCTATAATGAATTTTAATTCTGCAGATGCTGTCCCTTGTTATGGTGACACAACATAAACCCCCATTTCTAGGTCATGGAGTCTACACTCAATTGATCCCCGCCCAATCTGAAAAATATTCAGCAAGGCCGTTTGCACACAGGCCCAACCAACTGACATCAGCAGAATTGAAGAGCCTATTCTTTCTATAGGACAATTACGAAGCATGGAATCAGAGATAATTGTAGAAAGAAGTCGGTTCATTTCCACCAAAGAAGGGAATGATCAATAAGCCAATGCACATTTAAGTATGAATTATACTTGCATTGTAGGGCACTTTCAGTGGACAATCAAAGAAGTGAAAGTCTTGGCAGTGCTTTCACATGGAGTGAGGTTGATTTCCATTGACAAACCAAATTTCCACCCAGCATACCTAGGACGTGTCTTTAGTTCCAGTCAATCATCACTACTACTGGATACAGAAAAATTGTTGAGAGTATTTGGCCGATAGGGGCATATTTGTCTATTTCCTTTATTATTTTATGTATTGCAGCAATAAGGGTAATATTGTAATTTTGGCCTTTGGCTTTATTATAAATCGATAGCTTGGGGTCACATAGACCAAACCAAGCATTCAGTTCGGTTTTTTCTCTCAACAAAAATACAAGTCTACTTTCACAAGATCGACAACCCAATGCAATTGCCAAAGAAAAAGATCTATGATCGCACAAAGTACAGCAGATAAAAAGTTTTTTTTTTTTGGTAAGGACAGCAGATAAAAAGTTGAAGCATGATAATAAAGATAATCAAGTATATACCCATATATTCCCGAATTTTTCTTCTAGCAATCTTGTGGGCTTGCAGAAATGCACTGCAGGTATAATATGCGAATTTTAGCTTCTCTATGGTCAAATAGTTGACCAGCTTTTGAGGGAAAATGCCTATGCCAAAGCACTTATAGTCATTCCGAAAATCAATTTGAACTTTCAAGCATTTCCAGTCACATAAAGGCTCTCTTGAAACTGAATCCATTGCATCATCAACTGAACCCATCAAAAAATATGCCGTAATTTGAGTTAACCATCCGTCATCAAGCATCCTCTTGTAAACAGCCTGAGCACCTGTATAAAAATAACCTAAGTCAACTTTTACGAAATTCCCACAGACAGGCTTTCCAGTTTGGCCGAGTTAAATCGAGGAACACTACATATTAGGACCCACTATATAGATGGGCTTAAAATTTTGAAGCAGCAGATCTTGAAAGAAAATTTTGCTTTACCAGCGGCAACACAGGTCGTATAAAAATGTAACATTTAATGAAGCTTTATAAATCTGAATGTCTTTCCTACTTTACGGTTAGAATGAGGTAGAGCTAAAAAAAATTAAATATTAACCACCAGAGGATAAGTATATGAAACTCACCCCTTAAGAAGCATACCCGAGTTGCTTGTAAATTTATCTGGGCCAGGTTACTGCTGCTGGTAGAAACACTGTGAGGGTGCACACCTTCCAATTCCATGTTATTTAAGGACATCATGTAACTTTTGACAGCCAACCAATCAAAAGGCCCCAAATCATCATTTTGGAGATTTTCACGAGCCTCTAGAGCTACGTCCATCATTTTGTACTTTGTGTAGTCCAATGTGAGTTTCTGTGACAATATTGGGCATGAGAAACTTGGAACTAATGAAGCTTTAACTGTACACAGAACCCCATTTAGACCACATGACATGCCAGAAACATCAGTCACTCAGCAAGAATATTGCATGTCTTGTAGTCCGGTTGGAGAAATGGGCTGACATTCTACCAACATTTTATTCTTTTCAGGAAACAAGAACTCTTCCTCCCTTCAATTGACATTTTCAGATGCTCATGCATTGAAACTTTACCTCAGACAAACAGATTCAAATCCACTGAGAAACTATCTATGTTTTTTAAATGTTAATTCTCTATTATTTTGATTCCTCAGAATTTGTTTAGCTGTTGAAAGTCTAATTACAAATAACTATGAAATGCTAAACGTTAAAAAGCAAGTGTACTGCGAACTAGTTAGGACTAGGAGGACTCGAGCCCTGAACTGTACTTTGACTTATAACAGAGTATTACTATATAGTTGTTAATCTATGATCACAGGCTCAACAGCATTTAATATTCCACATTACTTGTTTATGGGGTTTTCCAGAGCCTTACATAGATGCTGCCCTCCTACTCCTAGTAACTTAAACTTTCGGGTCAGAATTTCCGACACGGTATCAAGCTAAATTTCAATTTATTCATGCTCCATCTAATATTTCATCATGCGTGTGGTTCTTTTGGAAATATATCATCAGGACCAAGGTTACTACAAGACATAGGATGATCTGTGTACGAGGAGAAACATATTAAAAGCCAAAGTAAATCTTCCTTATGCCGCCTCTCAAGGCACTAATCATTAGAAGATGCTAATGGATCCATTATCAATGACTCCACCATTCTAAGGTATATCATTCCCTGGCAATGGAGAAAGCATCATCGGCCAGATGATGGAGAAAGCATCATCAAATATGGTCATTATCAAAAGAAGTTATGCTAAAACATGGAAGAAATGAGATTCGTGGGATGATACTACGTCAATAGGACACTTCTCACCATTTCACAAAATGCTTTCCCTTGGCAGTTACATTCTTTCCTGATAATGTATTTTTCAATTCTATAATAGGTAATCCCTTGGTTAACAAAGAAAATTGTACTACTTTCTAGGAAAACTCATTAGAATCTTGCAAGGTCAGCAACAATATTCACATAAGCCTTTGCAAGAGTCAATCAATTGATTGACTCCAACCCTTTCTTTCAAGCCATTGATCCTAACCTAATTATCTGGGTGCCACTAGACGAAGTGTAGTATGCGACAGATGACCCCACTCATCTAACCACAATTATCCTTATATCATCATTTGATAGACAAATTGCTTGATGTGTTTGATGTGTCAGAAGCAACCACCTCGTGAAACATCAAGTATACAATCACATCCATTAACTTACAGGTTTCATCTGCAATTTAAAGGCCACGACCTGGTTTGAAAGCATAAATTCTTCACTTACGCAGTTAAAATCTAAATGCATTGAGTCAAATCAATCATCATGTGCCATACCAAAAGACAATAGTCCCGTGAACCAAAAAGATGGGGAAAGTGACGTTTGTCACAGTTAGGATGGACGATAATACGGTAATAGGCCAGTTTCTTTATTGGGAGCGCTTTAATGGTAGTTGCACAAGGACATAGATGCAGATGTTACCACATCAAACAACAACTGAAGGAAAAACACGAGTAATCGAGGTAATAACAACTCGTGCCAAGATTTGGACCTTTGACCTGAAGCTTTGAACTATTCTATTTCTCCCAAAAGCTTAAGTTGTTAGGAAATGTGCCACAATATATACCAAGCACATATCTTAACAAGTTTGATCAAAGCCTCACATAAAAAAAAATTTCATTATTATCTGCTCGAGTTGAGGACATAGCAAGGAAATACATTACTATCCTGGATCCTACTTTAGTTTAGTTTACTAATTGATGTTCAATGTTAACTATTTGTCTTTGCAGTTCTTCAAAGCTGAATTTGGAACTTCATAATTGGCTGTTGCTTTAAAAAAAAATCCAAAAAAAGAAAAGTTCTTGATCGATGAAACGGTAGAAGTCAGTGGAGTCTCACCTCCATCTGTGATAGCTCATCCATGCCAAAGAAACTAAGCAAGAATTGCGCAGTAGATCCATTGACAACAAGTGTCAGAAAAACAGTGCCAGCAGTGAGAAAAAGGAACTGTTAAAAGAATGTGCATTAACTTTCCAGTTTAGTGGAAGTAAACCACTTTCATCATACGGAGAATAATTGCTTAAAACAGACTGACATGCATATTTATTGGTAAATAAATACCAGGTTTCCGGTTTCTGAACTTATGTATGGTGTGGCACCGCTGGCATCCTGGAAGACCAATGAAAACAATGCAGATTAGAATGCGAAAGAAGATTCCTCCAGGATTTCTCCAGCATCCATATAAGCTAAAAGCATGCATTCAATTCAGACAAATCTTTCATCTTTCTCACAATAATATACCTCACCTTGTACGTACCTAATCAGTAAGCCACAAACTATCTCATAATTACATATCTACGTGCGGATAGTTTTTGAGGTGCAATTGCACTGTCCCAAATTTCACATGAATTGTGATAATAATATTCGAGATCTTTTTTCAGTTTGTGCTAATCTAATCTACTAAGCCTTGACTTTGTGACTCATCTGTATCTGGTGATTAAGTTCACATACGAAAAAGGGGGAAAACGAATCCATTCCTCACAGTCAGCTGCGCTACATTCATCAAAGCACCTTAACCTAGTGAGAGAGAAGATCACCGGTAGCCACATGAATGTAGTTATTAGGCAACATGAAGTTCATCCTTTTCTCCACTAACCACACTTTCACATACCGGTTGACTAAAGAAACATAAAGCTTCTAGATTATTGATGCACTAGCACTTCACAGTATACAATTATGGAGAATAGAGAATCATGTTATGAAGCACACATTAGTCTACTGATGACTCCAAATGGGGTTAAACAGTATACTTTGATTGATAGGGCCATTGATAATGCAACTGCTCCTCTCAGACCAGACCAAAAGACCACGACAGCTTCTTTCCAGCTCAAACCATATCCAAAATACTGTATAAGAGGATATAGAGTAACCACAACTATGGCTCGTGCAACTTGAGTAAACACATAAAGAAGAAAGAGATAGCCCCAGGAGCTCCCTGAAAGAAGCAGTTTAAATGATTCTGTGGATCAGTGAAGAAGATGGATAAATAGGTGCAACGATGCTGAAATTGAAGTAAAATGTCGGCACTACAAACTCCAAAGACCAAGTCAGACATATTCACCTGGCCAAAGCCAAAAGCTAAGATCAAGATACTATGTGGTCTTCTCCATATTGAACAGAGTAACAACCTTTACTGGTTCCCGACAAATAACAACTTTAGCTTCTAAAGCAAAACTGAACATCATTGTTGGTATCTCCTCTATCTTGACTACAAAATATATAAACAGTCATAAAGCTAGAAAAATGTAAATCAAGAAAGTTATGTGTTCAGTTGAGTGCCAACACAATAAGCCAGACTTTTCAAGAAGTGATGCACTTAAATCTGTTGTTCGGGTCAATAAAGAGGTTCTACATGTTTTTCTCAATCGTTTCACAAAAGTCCCATCGCATCTTCAAATTCATTGCAGTTCAAACCAAAAATTTACTCAGTCTTCTGCTTCATCTGCAAAGTTTACCATACGGACCCGCCCATCTACCAGAGATGATATAGGTGTCCAACCTCCTCTTTGAGGCCTCTCCTTTCCATTCTTGGCATGTCAGCCACAACAAAGCAAGAAAAGAATACTAATAAATATAGCAAGAGCTAACAAAGTGCTTTGACTGACTATAGCAAAGAAAAAAGTTGCACATACACATTCAAAATATAGGGGAAAGAAAATAAAAACAGATCGAGACTTGGAAGAGCAAACTGGCGAGATCAAGCCATAGAATCAACCTAGAATTATCCAACAATAGTCCGTGCAAACCCAATCTTAGCAAAGAACTTACTTGATCAGAAAAAAGGACCCAAGTGCTTCTGAAAGCAGAATACTGGATTAACTAAACTTAAACTATCTCGATGTGACATTACTCTATCCAAACTAATTCTATGTACCTTGTGGGAAAAACTATCTTACAGCAGGCATCTGATCAAGGAAAATTGTCAGTGTTTGCTTCATAAGCATAGGAAATAAATCTTATCATTTGACAGATGATTTACAACAGCAATGATAATATGATGAACGGAAAATCAACAGTACCAGTTTTGGCACTATTGTCAGAGCAGAGAAAACCCTTTGCCATGATCACCCCACTGCAAGAAGATTTCTTTCAAAGGATGAATAAAATTTTTAAAGCATTTGATTATATCAGTGGAAAATAACACGGCACAGAGAATAACATGGCACAGTCATTCCCCCTCACTTGTCTACCCTTTTTAGTTTCACCAAATCCAATCACCATCCCTTTTGAAAGTCCAACTAAACCCAAAATACGTCAACTTCCTCTTGTGACCATCAAAACTTAAAGATACGCAAAGGGAAAATAATAGAAACAATCGTGGAAGTATTGAGCCAAAGAGGTGAGAAATAGATCCCAGTCGCTGTTTAATAAGCTTTTCCATTAAGCGTGTGTTTTAGAACTTTTCAGTCACAGTAAGAGCAATTTTGCACGGCCTCAAATTTAGGACTGATGATAAAACTAATCTCACATCATTCCCAGACAATTGGGTGGGTGGAGGGGGGGGGTGGTGTTACTGTTAATAATGTCATCCACTTTCATACTGTTAGAAGTAGTAAAAGGGTAAAGTGGTCCTTAGGACCTTTAGGTCTAATTTTTGGTATATGTATTGGACACTAGTTGTAAATACATGACAAGCTTTTCCCTCTCTCTATTTCTCATGGTATCAGAGCCCCGATCCTAGCCGCTGCCGCCGGAACAACCCGTCGCCGGCGCCGTCGCCGTCGCCGGAACAACCTGTCGCCGGCAACCCCAGCTCGCGAGGGGCTCCAACCGCGCGACCCAGCTCGCGCGGGGCTCCAGCTAGCGCGATTCAGGTCGTGCGAGTCACGCGAGCCTGGTGATTGGAGGTTTCCTCGCCATTGATGTGAACTGAAGGTCTCTCCCCCTCTGTTCCTCCTTTGTTCCTTTGTTCCTCTGGAATTGCTTTATGCAAGAAATTTGTGAAACTGACCAGTAGTTTCAGCATGTGTTATTGTCCCTCGATGGAATGACAAGCAAATGAAAATTCTTCAAGATGGATTTCAAGTTGGCAGGAAGGTGTTCTTAGCCTTTTCATAGTTGCCTGCAGTGGTTTTGTTGCTGGACTATGCTGTCGTTGTTGCCTTGCTCGCTTTTGTTGCTCTTCAATATTGGCCAGGTTAGATTGCTTGGTTGTTAGACCTTAGATTATGGATGTTTGATCAATCGGGTTATGGTTTATCGATTGGTGGAGTTGTGGAGGAAGGCTGGTAACGTTGACGAGGCTTGGGAGCCAGTATATGGTCTGTTGAAGTGCTGAATTGTTGTGCCAGTATACGGTCTGCTGGGATATTGAAGGATGGGTGATTCTGAGAGGAATAATCCTGTGATGACTGAGGTGATGTCCTCTTCGTCTAATCGAATTACTGATAAGAAGCTTGTGGGTAGTTCTAACTTCCATCAATGGAAGAAAATTGTGTAGCTTACTTTGACAGGCAGGAATCAGATTAGACACGTAACTGAGCCGAAACCCGAAGATGATGCAAATTGGGATATTGTTGATGCATGCATCCTTGGTCAGATGTTAAATGCTATGGAAAATAATATAGTTGATCTAGTAACTCATATTGACACGGTCAAAGAAATGTGGGAGTATTTGAATGTATTATATTCTGGCCAAAATAACCTGTCACGAGTTTATTAGTTATCGCAGGAGTTTTACCGATCTGAAAAGAAGGGACGTCCTATGACGCAATACTTTGCTGAGTTTAAGAGAATGTATGAGGAGTTGAATGCTATTCTTCCCATTTCAGCCAATATTCAGCAAATGCAACTTCAAAGAGAACAATTGGCTGTAATGGTGTATCTAGCAGGCATTGGTCCTGAATATGAAACTGTTAGGTCTCAAATTCTTGGAGGAGAGGCTGTCGCATCACTCACGGATACGTTTGCTCGGGTACTTCGGGTATCTCGTGAGCCTCCTCAGGATATTACACCTATGGCAGATAGTTCAGCTCTTGTGTTCCAATCTCGATCGGGTAGCGGTAGCAGGAGTGATGGAGGAAATCGTGGAGGATATAGTGGACATGGTGGCCGAGGAGGAGGCCGAGGTGAAGGACCAGGGAGAGGCCAAGGCCAACAGCACGTGTCTACTAACAACTCAGAGGCCATACGGACGTGTCATTACTATGGGAAAGCTGGCCATATTCAAAAATTTTGTTACAAGTTACATGGAAGATCAGTGCAGCAACAACAGTTTGCACAGTTTGTATATGAAATTCATACTCAGTTTGGTGTACAGGTTAAAGTTTTGCGTTCTGATAACGCTAAAGAGTACTTCTCTGCACCTTTTTCTGACTTTATGACTCAACATGGTATGATCCATGAATCTTCCTGTCCTGATCCACCACAACAGAATGGTGTTGCTGAAAGAAAGAATAGACACTTATTGGATGTTACTAGATCCATGTTGTTTGAAATGAAGGTTCCCAAAACCTTTTGGTGTGATGCTGTTCTAACTGCATGCTATCTCATCAATCGCATGCCCTCTTCTGTTTTGCGAGGTAGTATTCCTTTTTCTACTTTGTTTTCAAATGTGTCACTGTTTGTCTTACCACCCCGTATTTTTTGTTGTGTCTGTTTTATTCGTGATCATCGACCTAGAGTATCAAAACTTGATCCCAAGGCTATCAAGTGTATGTTTTTTGGGTTATTCTCGTACTCAAAAGGGATATCGTTGTTATTCTCCATTACTGAGAAAATACTTTATAACTGCTGATGTTTCATTCTTCGAATCCACGCCTTATCATGATGTTCCAATTTCTGTTTCTGAGTTTGATGAAAACTTCTATGTGACTACCCTTCAGTCACTTGCTCCAACTACTGGTACACAGGAACCACCTCCTCTCCAGGTTTATACTCGAAGTCCTCGAGTAGCTACTATTTCCCCCCTTGCTCATGACACTACTACGTCATCTTCAGCTCCAGATCCGTCATTAGTTGACCCTCCTCTTGTATCTGATCTTGATCTTCCTATTGCTCATCGTAAAGGTACACGTACTTGTACTCAACACTCTATTGCAAACTTCGTCTCATATTCTTCTGTCTCTCCTTCTTTTCGATCCTTTCTATCTACTGTGGACCAATATCCTATCCCCAAATCTGTATCTGAAGCATTACAAAATTCTAGGTGGAGGACAGCAATGGAAGAAGAACTAATGGCTCTCCAGTTTAATCAGACTTGGGACTTGGTACCTCTTCTTTCAGCCAAAACTGCTATTGGTTGTCGTTGGATATTTGCTGTGAAAGTCAATCCCGACGGTTCTTTGGCTCGTTTAAAAGCACGACTTGTTGCAAAAGGGTATGCTCAGGTTTATGGAGTTGACTATCTAGACACTTTTTCTCCTGTTGCCAAACTTACTTCTGTTCGTATTTTGATATCCCTTGCTGCCACATATAACTGGCCTTTATTTCAACTTGATGTTAAGAATGCCTTCTTGCATGGTACTCTTCATGAGGAAGTTTATATGGAGCAACCTCTGGGGTTTGTTGCTCAGGGGGAGTCTGGGGTTATGGTTTGCAAATTAAGAAAGTCTTTATATGGTTTGAAGCAATCCCCACGAGCATAGTTTGGAAGATTTTCTGATGCTGTACTTTCTTTTGGACTGTCTAGATGTGAAAATGATCATTCTTTCTTTTATAAACAATCACGGGGAGGCAAACTGTTCTTGATTGTGTATGTTGATTTCACTGGTATAGCTGAACTAAAAATTTATCTTCAGCAACAGTTTCAGACTAAGGATTTAGGAAAATTGAAGTATTTCCTAGGAATTGAAGTTGCTCAGTCACATAAAGGTATTGTTCTATCACAAAGAAAATGTGCTGGATTTGCTTAATGAGACAGGTATGCTGGGATCAAAACCTCTTGATTCACCCATGGAACAAGGGGTCAAACTAGCTGCTGAGGGAGGAGAAACTCTTGATAACCCGGAGAGATATAGGAGACTGGTGGGAAAACTGAATTATCTCACAGTCACTCGACCAGATATTGCCTTTCCAGTTAGTGTGGTAAGCCAGTTTCTATCTTCTCCTCGTACATCTCATTGGAATGCAGTTATTCGGATATTGAGGTACTTGAAAAAGACTCCAGGAAAAGGAATTATTTACCAAAATCATGGTCATAGCAAAGTCGAAGGATTCTCTGATGCTGATTGGGCAGGGTCTCCAGATGATAGAAGATCAACTACTGGCTACTGTACCTTGGTTGGAGAAAATCTAGTATCATGGAAGAGTAAGAAACAAAATGTTGTTGCACGCTCGAGTGCCGAGTCAGAATATAGAGCCATGGCACAAGTGACATGTGAATTAGTGTGGATTCAACAGTTATTGACTGAGATAGGCTTCAAAGCTTCAGTACCCATGACTCTATGGTGTGACAATAAAGCTGCAGTGCATATAGCTTCCAACCCTGTGTTTCATGAGAGAACAAAACACATTGAGGTTGATTGTCACTTTATTCGGGAAAAGTTGCAGAGTGGAATGATCATTCCCAATCATATTCGAACCGGTGAACAACTTGCAGACATTTTTACTAAACCTTTGGGTAATGGGAGGATAGAATATATTTGTAACAAGTTGGGCATGATTAATATCTATGCTCCAGCTTGAGGGGGAGTGTTAGAAGTAGTAAAAGGGTAAAGTGGTCCTTAGGACCTTTAGGTCTAATTTTTGGTATATGTATTGGACACTAGTTGTGAATACATGACAAGCATTTCCCTCTCTCTCTCTCTATTTCTCACATACAAACCTATCCGAATCCTCCTTTCCTCTTCCTAGTCCCTCTGTTCCCAAAAATGGTTTTAAACTAATCCTTGGGAAAAGCAAACACTTGTCCAATTTTTTATTTGGAAGCAAGTCTAAGAAAGATATCTCTAACTCTGACCATCATTTTGCATCAAATTTCTAGTCATACCACATATATAGCACTCCCAGACTTCAATTAAAACATGATGCCTTGAATTAGTAAGGAAAAAAGGAAAACTTCCTTCCAAAATTGCTTCACAGGTATAGAAACTGTAGCAACAAATTAACAAATAGAAAGCCAATGCAGTTACCTCAATATAAAAATCAAAGTATTGGCAATGTAGGCTGTCCCCTCCCTGAGAGAGAGAGAGAGAGAGAGAGAGAGAGAGAGAGAATTAAACATTTTGAGTAAAAATGCTGACGCTTGAATATGAGGTAAAGAAACATTCAACGGAGGATGCTACACAAATGAAGATACATCTAAGATGTATAAGGGGAACAATTCCGTGCATCAGCATTGTCAAAAAGTTTAAGGCTTCCAGTTTGGAAAAACAGAAAAGGACATATTCGAAGCACATAGTAAAATAGCAAATTCACTAGACACAAAAGCAAAAAGATACCTCCTAAAATCAACCTTTTTTGGCTATCCACAAATACCAACTGACTAGTTATGACTATTAGGCTGTGCCCTGATGTCAACTTGCGCATCAATAGGCATAAAAGAAGAGTCATAGGTTGACATAGGTCATAAAATGATAAGTAAGAATCACCTCTCATAAACTAGATTTCTTTAAATAGTTGATACGAAGTATTAACCATCCTGTGGATGGGAATTTTTGATATAATACTGCATTTCATGCAAGCAAAAAGTTATTACTTGGTGGAGAAAATGGTTGGATGTAACTCCTGTGGAGGAACTTTCCTTGCCAGAAAAAAATAGTAGCCACATTAGTGGCACATTTTTAAATTAGAGAACAAATACTATGTTGCAGGTTGAGAGTTTTACTTTTAGCAGAAACAGGAAAAAGAAAAGCAATACAAAAGGAAAAAGAGAATAACAGAAGCACCACAATTGTAACAAAACAACTTCCGGAGTTCCTCAGGAAATTTAATATTCAGAGTCCACTTCTAGGAAAATAAGATGTCTAGTGGAAAAAATTAACAAAAAATCAAAAGAATTTGAACTTATCGTTGTTATTATCTCATTATTCAAACAATAAAAAGTTACTTCTTTAAGTCTTAAAAGAAGCAGAAATTGGCTTCCGTACTATGGTTGAACGAGAAGGCTACTTTAGTGATTGTTCATCTACTAGTCGTTATTTCCCAGTGCAATTAAACTTTATTTGTTGATCATTGTTTATGTGGCTGAGTTTAGAGTCTGTTTGGACTGTTGGGGGGACCTTAATTTTGGCTTTACAATTTAACGATTTTCTTTTATTTTTGCTTTTAGCCTTCGAAATTTGACTTTTATTTGATGATACTAAATACCCGAATCTTTCAACAAACACTATGGAGATGTAAGGTTCTTTAACCACATGGAATCTTTTCATGATTTTTCAGAAGTAAAGCAATTCTTTTTCGTTTTGGAAGGAAAGTCAACAAGCACTATGCTTAAAAAAAAGAAGAAACAAATGGCTCTTAGAAATTCCAGAACAAGCTCACTCTGGTAGTACGAGATGGCATTTTAAATACTGTCTCTCACTCTCTCTCAGATGAAAAAAAAAAAGTAGTCGTTTTTCGCACATAAAAGCACAGGCATCCATGCCTATAAAACTAGTGCTAATCTGAACATCATCCAGATCTATGTTGGATAACAAAAAAAGAATTTTTTTGAATGGAATAACACCTAAAGATCCTGTATCTGTGGGACTACTGAGTACCCCAAATACATACCAAGAATAGTATATATCTTTAAGAGGCACTCAACATACTCAAAAGAAAACACAAATTATATTTGTGAAGATTAAAAGTGTCGTTAGCATTGATATAAATCGAGAACAGTATCTCCTCTAAATACCACGACTAGTGTAGATCTTTAAAAACTCCAGATACTGAAGAACGGAAATGCAAAAAAAAAAGAGAAAAAGAACTCACCAAAAGTTATGCAAGCTCTGTCGACAATTACCTTTGAAAGTAGTCCTAGCAACTGCAGCAATAACCCTGCTTACCATTTGCATAATCAGGAATTTGTCTTCCGAAGGACAAACGGTAGTACATCAAAAAGAAATTAACTATACTTACATTCCTAAAGTGACCACTGTTAAAATGCCAGAACTGTCAGCAACTTCCTGAGCCTATTAAATACAAAAAAAACATCCATGTTTAAGGTCGAGTAATTGTCGAACTTGTACATGTGCTTTATGATTGGAGAAAACTGAATTCCCATGCACGTTTAAACAATTATAAGTTTATAAACAACCTAAAACCATTTCACATAGTTAAGAGCAGCTAATTATATATTTTTTATTTTGAATAGCTTTTACCAACAGAGTTGCCTTCATAGGTGAAATTTATACTAACAGCCTTAAAAAGAATGGACACCAATGAGCTTCACATTACTGGTCAATGATGCTTTTCAACCACACCACTGTTACACTTAGTGTTGCCTTGGATTAAGAAAATGATGACAATGAGGGGACTAACAACCGACGTAGCATGAAAGTGCAAGAATAATATCGGTCTCGGAACTAGGCGATTTCTAAAGATATGAAGATAAAGAGCTAGCAAAGAATAAGGTGAGAAAGAACTTAATTTTACCAATATAAGTTATGGTTTCCACTTATGAAGAGTCATGCTCCTTTACTTACCTTTCAGCATGAAATGGATGAAAGGTAAAAAGTTCTCAATTCAATGTAGAAAAGAGACTAGAAAGAGTAAAGCAAAAGCCAGTAAAACAAAATTCGAGCTCTTGCACCTCATTTGCAGTCATTGCCTTTAAATTAATGGAAAGCTATGGGTTCCATCTATTCCAAACCCTACCGTTCCCCTTCTTTTCTTTTTTTTAATAAAAAAAAGAGCTGGAAAGAGTACCAGCTTGAGGGCCTGTTTAAGACATGTTTGAAGGGCAACTGTTTTTATTCCTTTATCAGTGAAAGCAGAACATTGATTGGATGGCATAGCAAAAGCAGGTTTGATAGGCTCTCTTTTTCACAATTTTCTAAAAACAATTTGGAGTACTACAAAACAACTAACATTTTCTCTCCTTCGCAATCTAAATGAGAAGAAAAGTGGAATATATAAGGAACTTATCAACTTGGTAAGATGACCAACAAAGCATAAAAATCAAACGGTAGCAATAAACTGGAGTGCTTACTAAAGTTCGGTGAGATATGAATTGAAGAACTTTTCAGAACTAAATGCACCCTTAAATTTAACATGGGTGGTTGGTCAATGTTTTCAACCAAACTACAGCATAAAGTGTAAGGTAACAACATAGAAGAGATAAATTTTAGAAGGCAACAAGAACTAATTTCACAATCTAAGTAGCAGAATGGTTATGGCATCTTTGTTGAAATAAGCTTACCGTAAAGTAAGAAAGGTAGCTCACAGAAAGCGTCAAAGCCAGATTTATCTCAGGATCATTGTGCATAAACCCCAGCAAATATACTGACACAATGCCAAAAGCTATACCCAAGCCAAGACTGAATTAAAAACGATTGTCATGAGTAAATTATGCTTTAACAATAAGTTACTATCTAGTGATAAGTAGCACACATACGCTCCAACTGTTGCTTCCGTCAAAAACTTGAATATATCCGCCCATTGGAAGTGCCAGCCAAGCACCATTTTGTAGAACAACTGATATACCACAACTGATGCCCTGAATAAGTAGTCCACGGAATGTACAGTATATTAGTGCAGGCGTTTCTGATATATAAAAATAAGAATATTTGGTTCCCCGAAATCGCAAGGATTTATAATAATGCCACAGCTATTGACATTCTTACTCCAAACTATGGTTGCTTTATAACATGTGGAGGATGGTCAGTCTTGGCTATCATATTCCTTACATGATCATTTGATGTTTCTCACATAAGGTCATGTCAGTTTGAGAATGCATCCTTTTCATTCCATGGAGCTTCCAGAAAGCTCTTTACCATGTGACAGTCAAATCACAAAATAGGATTTCTTGGTGAGAGAAAGTCGACTGGAATCATACTGAAACTTCACAAGACCCATATCGATTACATCACTGCAACTCCCTCCAGAAAATACTATTGAGTGACCACCTGTCCTCAAGCTCATATTTTCAAGGAGAAGATCGTCAAAATTAATCTGGAAATGAACTTACTAAATATAAAGTATGACCTTGGACAAAATTTAGTGGCCAAAACTACGAGGTCAACCCTCCTTGCATTTGCACACTAAAGGATTACTTATAAAAGAGGATAATTATTACTAGGTTAAAAGTTCAATGCCAACATAAAAACAAAGAAATCTGAAGATGAAAGGCAAGGCTCACCCATCATTCACCATTGATTCTCCCTCAATGATCGTACTCAATTTTTTGCTTGTTCCAAGCTCTTTCAATGAGGCAACAACAGCCACAGGATCAGTTGCACTCAAAATTGCCCCCAGCAGTAAAGATGTTTGCCAACTCCATTCATATGGAAAAGTAAGCTGCCGAAAGTAAAATTGAGTATAGTCATAGAATCAAGAGCTTAACAAAGATTATCAAGTTTCAACTATACCTTCAGAGCACATCCAATACAAAATGTCGAAATAATGACACCAGGGCCTGCAAGGAGAAGCATCTGTACCATACATTTCTGCATAGATGGTTTAGCATTAGGAGTAGAAGTGCATTTCGTTTAAAAATCGATTAACATCTTCCAGGTCTACATGGCTTTTCCTTCTCTCTTTCCTAATGAAAGAAAGAACGATAACACTGGAAAGAAGAGTTTGTGTCCACCAGGTTTTCTTTAGATCAATAGAGATGCTTCAAAAGGTTTACATTTAGAATGCAGAGCATCAGCAAATCATTTGTCTGCAAAAGATCTTTTCAGAGTAATCTGTGTATAGCTAGCGATTTGGCAGCAATTAAAGTTTTGTAAGAATTATCTGCAAGCAATTCCAGGACAACTAATCACATGTCACTTTGTTGCACATAATTCAAGGCTTATAACTATATGGTGATTGTTCCAAATTCCGCATCAATTCTCATTCTTTATGTTGAAGGTAAAACCTATGTTCTCTGCAAATTTACATGAAATACTTCCAATTTCAGACCTCTTGAGCGTAAAAAAAATGAAAAAAAAACCACCACAGGACAAATTTGAATATGATACGGTTGCCCTTCCCCAGTCCTATTAAAGTTGGACCATCTTGTATGGATTCCAAATGAGTCTGTGTCTCCCTCTCCAACATCAGGAAATACTCCTCACTATTCTTTTTTTGTTTTCCCAATAGCTTTAAACAATGTACAAAATAACATCAGGGTCCAGTTAATTCAAGTAAAACACACAAGCAAAGAAAGAAGCCCCATCTGGAAAAACCAGTGTCAGGTCAATCCTTTTCAGAAACAACAAAAGGCCAATCTCAACAAACCCGTATCTGTCGACCCAAGTTAAAAAAGGAAATCCAGATATTGAGAGAAAAAAGAACCTTAATTTGATGGCTGTCCATAGAAAAGGAGCCCTCGAAAAGAAGAGGAGGAAGAAAGACTGCCAACAAGAGATCAGGATCAATATCTGCCCCTGCAAAATTTTGCAACTGAACAGGTTAATTTGAGACCTGATCAAAAAACCATCTAATACACATATGTCCCAAAAAAAAGCTGTGTCCTTTTTGGATTTGATGATGCTTGACGACAAGGGAAAACTCACAAAGGCGGATTGCATTCCCCAGTGCCCCTAACGGCATTCTTGCACCGAACTCTGCATATCATCAGATCAAAACGAAATTATACAAAAGTGGGGGAAAAAAACAGCGGAGCAGCCGACATGCAAAGGGAAAACATTCGACAGCTTCATGCGACGAGTCAAGAATGAATCAGAAAGCCTTCTGCGACCGGCGTTCTGGGAGGCGTTCTGCAAAGCCAAACCCAATTCGCAAGCCCAGAGAGGACGTGGCTAGAGGGAGGGGGGAGTGAAAGAGAGACCCAGAGAGCCAATGGCGAGGCCGAGGAGGAGCAAGGCGACGGTGTAAGGGACGCGAGTGCCTCGGAGGAGGTGCCTGCAGGCGACGCCGGCGACGCAGCTCAGGCCGACGAACAGCACGCCGTCCGTCGGCGTCGGTTTCGCCATCGTCGTCCCGTCCCGGAGCAAGAGGGGGCGCTTCACGCTCGCGTGCCGCCGCGGGATTCGACCATCATCGGCGTATATGCGGGAATGGAGATGTGATCAACATCTGCTCGCCGGTCGCTTTGACGGGGAGAAAGTGTTGACGTCGCGGGAACGAGCCGAAACGGGTCGACCCGGCGGTATCAGGAACCGGGAAAAATTTCGAACGATATTTTAAATATTGACGAAATGCTTCAGCATTCGTCCTGGGCGAGACGTCAAAACTGTGCCCATTTGGGTGCCCTCGTCCGAACCTCGAGATCTCCTGAATGTAAAGTAATTAAAGGGTATTCCCTCTCTTTCTGAGGAAGACAGAGATATAGGGAGAAGTGGAGATGCGAGTCGTGTGAGCCCTAACACGTAAAAATAAGGTATGCATTCGTTGAATTCATCAATGCTCGCTAAAGTGGACAGGCCACGGAGGCCCGTTCTCTCTCTAAGTATAGCATGGTCCTAGGGTAATGGGTTTGGCGACTATCAATGTCAACTTCATTTTCTTGTAGTTTAGTGCTTAAGTGGAAGTCCTACTCCTAGAGCAAGAAAAAATAGTGTGATGTGTAGATTATGTAAACCAAGTCTATGTCAATCGTTGATGATATAGATGTCACGATAGGATTTATATAATAAACGATTGAAATAATATTGGTTCACATGATTCATGGACCATACAATAACTTATCTTACGGGACTTATATTCTTCGTTAGGTTGAAGCAAGATGTAATTTAAATTAACCTTGGATTAATTAATACGAACATTAAGAGTGAGTATCGGTCTCAATTCACTCCGGAACCGAACTGAACCGGCCTAAATTGACCGGTGCAATTTGGGAACTGCAAGACTGATTTGGCTTTGATTTTGCGCATCGATTCCCGATTGGAATCGGTTTTGAATCGATTTGCATCATGTTAAAAAATGTATATGTAAGTTGGTGAGTAAGATATTTGATACAAGGCCACGGAAGGAGAACTAACGGGTTTCATCCAACAGAAAACAAAAGAAACCCTACTAACACACCTCCATTGGCCAACTAGCTTGTCGCGTCTCCGCCAGTCGTCACTTTTCAATTTGGACGTTGGACAAAATCAATCTCAAATTTCTCTCATGCATAATTGGATAGGTTCCAAGTTCTTGATTGATAACCTACCCATTTTGAAACCAATCACCCATTAATGAAAATGGCAAAACAAGTAATAAGATTGTAAACATGTTACAACCAAGAGCGACGCACAGATATAATGTTGGATAAGATAAAAGTTATTAATCCAGCTGATGGGGGCATACCTGGTTAGGATAAGTCCAAATAAGTTCAGATCAAAACCTAATAACTTATCCAGGCACGGGGGATGGGAATTTAAAAAATTAGAAAGAAAAGAAAAGGGCAGAAGAGCCCTAGGATGGTGACGACAACATTGGCGCAACCATTTGTGCCGCTAGCGAATACTGTGTACGATCGTTGCAGTTTAGGCAACCTCGTTACGGCGGTCCCAAACCTTAGGCGACAACCATCATGGGGGTCTTTAGAGATTTCTCTCAGTCATGCGCATACTATATTGTCATGGTGACCACTGCGACGACAGATGTGACCATTGTTGCGGTGCTAGTCCTTAACAAGCAACACACAATGACACGGTGGTCGCTTGACCACCATGACGGTACCTATGGAGGTCAAGCCCATTCCGAGATTTGGATCTCGACTTGGGTTGCTCAATTTCCAATCGCAGTGATCTGAAGCAACCATTGCAACAGAAACGCCCACCATGGTGGTAGTCACCAAGCTGGCCATTGCGACGGCGAGGGTTCTTGATGGTTAGGGCTCTCAGATTCCCAAAGTCCCCAACCCTTTTTTTTAATTATAATTTTTTTGTCTTTTTGAAGCAATATTTTTGAATTATTACTTTCATTTTTATAGCCGTATCCATCATAATATCTGGTGTTGTACCAAACCAAAGATAAAATATCATAATCCCCTCACATTTTCTATTTATATCGTATGTTTTTTTTTTTGGTCTATTATTTATATCCTAAGTTATATTGTTCTAATCCTTGTCCTAACCACTGAGATTTGTCCCAATGGTCATCCTTCTTACTTGAGAATGGAGCGGTGGGGATGGAGACATTTAGTTTACATGGCAAAAGATCCTTATCGTGAGGATGGCATGACTGTGATAATTGATTCATGCTTTTCTTCTCCTTTTTTTTAATGGACTGCTCTTTATGTTAAAGGAATAGGTATGGTTTCAAAAATTAAATTTCTTAATAAAAGCTAGTGTCTTGTCAATATTGCCCGACCTTTGATCTCCCTCAGCTATTGAATTGTTGATTGACTGCCCCTAAATGTCTCTCTGCCTCAGCTTTTTCTTCTTTCGGATGGAAGGAAGTTCTCATGTACTGTCCATGCTTCATCGAAATTTTTGCAAGCTAATTGTAAGAGATATTTTAAGAGATTCATCACATCTCTTCATGTCTCTTTAGTGATAATGTGTTTCTCCATTGGTTGTAATTGATACCGTGAATCAAAATGTAATAATCTTAATATTATATTACCTTAAACAGTCACCTTGTGATGTTTATAAATAACCCGTGTACTCTTCTCTACTAAATACATTAAAATTACTTAATTTTCTTCCTCATGCTCTATGTTGGTATTAGAGCCCAGATCTTTGGACGAAACTAATCGAGTACTCTTCAAAAGGGAGAAAATTCCAAATAAGAGCATGAAGTATCATCATTTTCTTAAATAAGGATTTGAAGTGGATCTTGTTTTAAATAAGGGCCTGAAGTGGTTATGTCATTTCAAAAAAAGGCTTGACTTTCTGGATGGTCAAAGGCATTTTTGTTCTTCACCTTTTTTTTAAATTTTTTCCTTTCTTTATTTTTTTTCTTTTTTCCTTTTACTTTTTTTTCTTTCTTCTTCCCTAGTGGTTAGTTGTCGGCCATTGGCGATGCCCGAAAAGGGCTGGGCGAGGTGAACCTTGCCTAGATCTAGCGAGGGCCAGCCTCACTTATTGCCAACAAGGGCAGCCTCGCCCAGCCCTTTCTGGGCATCGCCGGTGGCCAGCAACTGGCCACCGGCGAAGAAGAAAGAACAAACCAGGAAAAAAAAAAAAAAGAAAAATAAATAAATTAAAATTATCTTTGGACAAAAATGCTCTTGATTAGCCATAAAATTTAGCCGGGGCTCTTATTTGAAACCATCATTACCACTATAGGCCCTTATTTGAAACTAACATGGCCACTTTAGGTTCTTATTTGAGAAAATGAGAGTACTTTAAGTTTTTATTTGAAATTTTTCCCTCCAAAAGCTGGACTTACTCAGGCAACTTCTTGGTCACATCTACCCAAAAACTCCAATGTGGTTTTGAAGGATTTGGGTGTGTGTCATTTAAAGCTTTTGAATCTGATTTGGGACATTTTGCCAAAAGAGGGAGAGGAATTGTTTCTTTAGAAAGAAATGGCCCAGTCATTTGCCACTAGCCGAATCGTCGGCTTGAAAAAGTCCACGTTGGAGCTACAAGTTGGAAATCTGCGAGCTAAACGATGTTCTACTATTACAATTATAGAAATCATAAGCAAAAATATACCTAAATGAAACAATTGTACTATTTATACAGACAAAAAAGGTAAAAAAAAAGATAACAATCTTTTTTTGATTTAGAAAATGGATCGAGATGGAAAAGTTTTATAAAATCCGGGCAATAGTGTAATTATGTAAACGTGTGAATACTACCGAAGGACTGATTTGATTTTTTGTGAAAACCGAGGGATTAGATCAAACAAATTGAAAGTTTAGGGACCTGATATAGCTCTAAATGAGATTTTACTTTTACTATTATAGAAGTCACAAGTCAAAATATACTTAAATGAAACTATCATAATACTTATAAAGACCAAAAATGTAAAAATGTAATTAAAAGATAGAATATTTTTCTATTGATTTAGGAAATGGATTGAAGTGAAAAGGTATCCTAAAATTCTAGTAATAGTGTAACTATGAAAATGTATGAATAGTACCGAATGACTGATTTGACTTTGCTATGGAAGTTGAGAGACTAGATCGAATAAATTGTAAGTTTAGGGATTAAACTAAACATTTAAGAATAATTCAAGGATCACATCGAACAAATTACCGATCTATCCACGACATTACACATTGGGGCCAAAGTTTGAGGATTAGTCATTTTCCCCCACAAACTTTTACAACGGATATGCATTCATCCTCGAATTTGAAACGCTTTTCCGAATCCCCGCAAACATACATCCTTAATCAAAACATGCCCTCCGTTGGTGATTTGTGAAAAATTGCCATTAAACTTTCTACTCGTCAATTTGTGTGGACGCCCTATGGCGGAAAGAGGCTGATGTGAAATTTTTCATCCTAGTTGAATAACAAAGTTGACACCGTTATAATTAGGGCTTTACCAGCATAATAGTTTTTTGGCCACTGTGAGAATAACATCATGTTGTAAGCCATAAATTCTTGAAGGAGTAGACCCTACAATAATTTATTATTTATTTTTTTGTGATACTGAACATGTTATTAATCTCATAGTAGATTGATGATTATCACTTAATCATTTCTCATTAGGGGGTTTTGGGGTTTCGGAGCTCCCGATTTTGCTCGAAGAAGAATGATGGAACCTCAAATTAGAGAAATCACTTTCCGCAAAAGACTCGATTCCAGGAAATTTAATAGGTACGTGAAGTGTAACTATGCATGGAGAATGTTCACGTTAGTGTGTAAAAACCCAAACATTTTGCCCTCAATTTTTTTCTTGTTTTTTCTTCTCTTTTCGAAAACCCTAGAATCTGCCCAGTTCACATAATCGATCTCTGAAAGTTACTTCGGTTTAGTGTACGGGTAAGACCATACATAACAACCAATATGTCCTTAAATGTTAACAAGTAGAAAATCTATCAGCGATTTTAGACGTAACATGCACCAGCAGAGGGCATATTATAGTCAATCATGTAGACTAGCATTAAAGAGATAGTTTAAGAGTTTGAGATATATAAACGTGTCCTTCCTGATAAGATTTGTTGGTATTAACCCTTTCTTAATGCCTATATCCTGGTTTTAAGATTTGTTTGCACGATTGACAAGATGCGAAAGCCAGAGCACGGCTTCTTCAATATCATAGCTTTGGAATAAGTAAGAAAGCAGATATCATATATGGCCTTATTCCTTTACGTAACATTATAAAAAGACAAGATGCAGACTAATCAAAAAGGGTCCAAGCCTCATATTTCTGCATCAATCTCCAGACAAATATCATAGGGACCCATGACAGTAGCAAACAGGACACCCTTCTTCTGAGGAAGTTGAGCGATCCTCTTCGATTCCTCTTCGGTGAGAGAAAAGTCGAAGATGTCGAGGTTTTCCCTCATCCTCTGCTTGTTGAAGCTCTTTGTCACGATGCTCACTCCTTGCTCACACAACCATCTCAGAGAAACCTACAACATTTGTTTATGACGATTATTTGGTTTATTACTTCGCTAATGAACCCAACAAGAAACATAGAATATGTTGATGATTTGCCTAGGTAAAAGTTCGGTAGGACTCCAATCTTCAATCCAATTGTATAACATATGTCCTTTGTAGTTGTCATTTCTTCAGGTTTTACCAAACACTTGGTAATTCGATTCATTCATCAATTTGATCGAGTTCTTCATTATTCATTCGTCAATTTTCTAATCAGGTGTTTTCGATATCAACTCCGGCCAAATTCAGCTAGCTTGGCTGTCGAACGACACCAAATTATGATGCCGATAAAATACGTCATGTCAGACAACGACGTGGTTTCATGTCACGCTAGCTGGATTTGGCCAGATTTGGTGGTGAAGGAAGCTGATTAGAAAGTTTGTGGCTTGATTCGATAAATTAAAAATACATGAGCTTGATCACAAAGAACGCGAAGGCACTAGGACAAGAAATAGAAATTTTCATAGAGTTACATTTACCTGGGCAGGTGTCTTGCCTCTAGCTTTGGCAATCTCTTCCAAGACATCACATTCAACAACTCTGTTGTCTCCCCATTTGGTGTTGTTAGCACCCAAGGGAGAGTAAGCGCTGATGTGGATGCCCTTTGCGTTGCAGTACTCCCTCAGCTGCTTCTGCTGCCAAATGGGGTTCATTTCCACCTACACATACCCACATCTCCTAAAGTTAGCCCTTGATTTTGAAGAACAAAATGGCGTAAACCATTGACAGAACTGACCTAACTTAACGATCTATTTCATAATTCGCTAAAGTCCTGGAAATTTTCAGCACTCGGTGAGATTTTAGCACTTTTAGTAACACTAAAAGCACGAATGATAGCATTAAAAATTGTACTTGACAACACTTATGCACAGCAGAGGCTAATAGAGAATTTATGACGACGTGCGACGAATTAGCGATTGATGATGTGGGTCGCACCTGATTAACTGCGGGAGTGATTTTGGCAGTTGATAGCAGCTCCTCCAGCTTCTTGCAAGAGAAGTTGCTGACTCCAATGCCCTTGGTGAGGCCCAGGTTCTTGCACTCTTCCATGGCTTCCCAAACCGACTTTATGTCCAGGGGAAGTATGTACTCCCTCTTCTCCACCGGCATTTTCTTCACCTCTTTGCTCAGCTTCACCGGCCAGTGGATCAGGTACATATCAACATACTCTAGTTGGAGGTTACTGCAATGGAAAAACAGCTGACCCAAGTCAATTTTATGAACAAGGAAAGTCGAACAGGCATGGCTTTTGCAAAATCACTTTTTACTCTGTTTCCGCAGTCGCCAATTTAGACCATCGCAACACAAAGGAGAGGGGCTACTGGTGTCCTGGGATACCGACCTTAGACTCATCTTCATGGCGGGCACGATCATGTCCTTTTCCGCGAAGCTGCTCCACAGCTTGGTGGTGATGAAGAGCTCGTCCCTGGACTTCACCAGGCCGAGACGCAGGGCCTCGCCGATCGCCTCCCCGAGCGGCTTCTCAGAGCCATACGCGAAGGCGGTGTCGAAGTGGCGGTACCCGGCTCTGATGGCCTCAAGTATGGCAGCCTTCGCAGTCTCCGGATCGGCCGGGGGGTATGCCGACGTCCCCATGCCGAGCAGCGGCATGGTCCGGTCGCAGGAGCCCACGCTTATCTCGGGAACTTGAATCCCTCCCATTTTCTGTGCGTGTACTTGTTTCCTCAATCACGCATGCTTCGCTTATATAGAAATGTCAAGTGCTCTTAGCGTCGAAATTCTTGACTAAGCTCAGCCGACGCACTTGGCCTTCCACTAATTTTTCGAAATGATTGATGGTTTTAGTTAGGTAAATTGATATTTCCACTGATGGTTTTGGATTAACATCAATTTAAAAATATTTTAAAAATTGTCAATAGAAGATATTTCCACTGACGGTTTAAAAATATTTTCTCTGTTTACGTAACGATGGCGTAACTAAAACATAAAACATAAAGTTGAAACGGCGTCGTTTTGTTATGCAAATTTTGTTTAAATTAAATTAAAAATTGGGTAAATTTACAAAAAAAAAAGAGGAGAGAGACCTAGAACCAGGCGGCGAAGGCTCGCCGCCACTGCCCCACAATGGCCGGGAAGGGGAAATGGTCAGCGGGGTCGCCAGGCCCCCGGCCAGGGGCCAGCGGCCTTCAATCAGATCGGGCGAGGGTCGCCGGCCGAGGGTCCCCACGATCCCCGCCCAGTTCAGAACTACTCCCGAAATCCCGGACGATGTTAGTCTTCTGCCTATTTTTACAGTTTCAAACATATCACTGAGCGTCTTGAATAGTCAATGAAGTCATGGGCGTACAATTTGGACCTTCTGGATGGGCTCGTCACTTTCCCATTGAGATATAGCAGCATAAGATTGACTTCTCCGGTAAGACAGATTCAAGTCTGCTGCGAACAAGCAGGTTTGTCATCGTGCTCATGTCTTGGTTGAATTTTGACCCACGAAAATGACTCGTGGAGCAGCGGAGGGGACGCTACGCCGTGCGTTTGGGGTTTTTATTAGGCGACTCTTATGGGTCAATGTATGGAGCCGTATACGCACAAAGTATTTCATGAATTTAGTATAAACTCCATCCGGATCGCCATAGGTATTGGGACCCACCATCTTCGATATATATATACGCACACTATACTTGTATAATAAATTTTTTACGTCACTCTCCGTGAATCGAACAAAAAAAGAAGTAGAGATACATAAAAGGAGCAATACTCAATAACATCGAGGAACTCTTATGTATATGTATGTATACATTGCGGGTATACTCAAGCTCTCCTGTTACATGCGTTGTGAACCACTTATACTAAAACTGGTATCATATGTGATCGGGTGTATTAACCAGACGATGCGATCTTGGTATCGCGATTTATTGAGGGTCGACCAAAATTTCTTCGATCGTCGTGATACGATCTAGTTGACCACATTCTCCCAAAAGAAACATTAGGATAAACACACCAATGAACCCATTGGAAAAGAAAAGAATGGTGGTGGAACAATTTAGTTTGCAGAACAGTAGGTCAAGCTGATCCCATTATTCATGTGTCGAGGAGTGGAATCTAGTATCTACCCATCTGTTCAATTCCAAACTTGGAGTGATCATTGATCTTTGCCAAACCCGTGGAATTACACTAAGTGCGAGGAATAGAGTAAATAGCCGGTGACCAAGAAGGAGACTTAGGGTGCGCATGAATACCATTCCGTGCCGAGCTATTATTTACGAACGAAATGATTTTTTTTATTCTGCTGGAAACAATTTCTCGAGTATTTGAAGGCGTTTGATAAATGTCCAAAATTTCTATTCCTAGAGTAGAAAAGAACAGAAATGCGTTTGGTAACTACACAAAATTTCTGTTCCCAAATAATATTTTAATAATATTTTGAATTGTTTAAATTTTTTTTTTTTTTTACTTTCTTCTTTGGCCATGGCCGGTCGCCGGTCGCCGGCGACGGCCACGCCCGAGGCCGGCGAGGGCGTCACGGACCTCGCCGGCCGCCGGCGAGGCGAGGGTCGCCCTCGCCGGCGAGGGCGAGGCCGGACCCTCGCCGCTGGGCGGCGGCCTCGCCCGGAGACGGCGAGGCTCGGCCTCGCCCAGATCCGGCGAGGCCGAGCCTCGCCGTCGCGACCCACGGCGGCCGACCTCGCCGTGGGTCGTGACGGCGAGGCCGAGCCTCACCGTCTCGGGCGAGGCCGCCTCGCCCGGGCGGCGAGGGTCCGGCCCTCGCCCTCGCCGGCGAGGGCGACCCTCGCCTCCGCCGGCGGCGGCGGCCGTGACGCCCTCGCCAGGCCCGGGCATGTGGCGTCATTGGTCGCCGGTGGCGGCCACCAAGAACAACACCACAAAATAAGAAAAGAAAAAAAGAAAAAGAAGAAAAAAAAGCTGATTCTCAAAATTGTGCGAGAAACAAGAAGAACTTTTTTACTTCTTGTTTCTCTTCCAAAATCTGTTTCTCGGCACAAATTTTTGCAAAAATGTGCCGAGGAACAAAAAGTTTACCAAACGCATTTCTGTTCCCAAACTATTTCTGGGAACAAAAGAACAGAAATTTTCACTATTTGGCACGTTACCAAACGGGCCCTTAACATCTAATTAAGAATTATATCGAAACGGGGTCACGCCACTTTTTGATGAACCAAAAAAGAAAATGAGTTACTATGTGAAAGATTTATAAGAGGTAAGGTATGGTCCAATTGGACCTATACGGTGGTACGGCCAGGTTGGACTTAGATTCGAACTTTGAAAATTCCTTAAACTAGGGGCGGGATGTGTGGGATATTTCAGCACTTTTGAATTATTTAAAGCAATTGTTTATAACGGATTTAATGGAAATCAAGACGACAATCAATTTATAACAGCTCTAACGTTGATTTGATTTATTTCTTTATTAATTACCATTTATTTGTCTATAATGATAATTTTCTTATCTCATAAAAACATTTCAAAGATAAGAAAACCTCTTTTATCTTTCCATTTTAGCTGGGTTTTACGTACAACATTGTTGTTCCTGTTCCTTTTATTTATTTTGTGTGGAGTATAGAGGAAGATCTGTTATATCCTGGGAGAATAGCTGCTAGAATCTTACGCACCGAGTTTCGTACTCCGAGGGGCTGAATTATCCTTAAGGACAGTGCTTGCACGCCTTAGATATTTGTTGACACCTAAATTTTACTAAGTCATTTAGAGTTTAAGTGTATAAAAAATTAGGGGTTTATTTTTAACCCCTAAGCAAAAATATTTTTATTAAATTACATGGCATGTAGATATTAGGCGCATTTGCATTAACAGAATTTGGTGAAAAATATTTTCCTTTTAATTTATTTCATCTACTTTATTTTATTTAAAAAATCATTATAAAAATTTAAAAAAAAAAGAAAAAAGAAAAATAAAAAAGGGGGCGAATTGGGGCCGTGTCAGCCCAGCTCCCCTTTTTTTCCTTTCTTCGCGTCTGGGCCCAGCTCGGCCCATCTCTTTTCTTCTTTTCCCCCAAGCCCAGCATCTCTTCCTCTCTCCTCCCCGCTTGCGTTTTGACCAAGACAAAGAAGCAGAGCAGAGCAGTGAGGGCAGACTGATCAGTGGCAGCTTCGAGCTGGAAATAGAAAGAAAAAGAGCTGGCTCCGTTGACTGACCCGGGACCGTTTTGGAGGGACGCCAAAGAGAGAGGACCGGCAGGAGTCTAAAAGGAGGAGGCTCGGCGAGAGATACCGGGGGGGAGAGCAAGAGAGACCGAGAGGGAGAGCAAGAGAGAAAGGGAAAGAAAATCCATCCCGCTCGCCGGAATAACTGTGGTTCTCATCGGAGATCCACCTACTGGCCACCATTTGTCGCCAAAAGCCGCACGAACCAGGTAAGCTCCAAAAATGCTCTGTTTTTCCCCTGCCTCTCAGGAACCAAAGACGTCGGATCTGTTCGGTGATCTTCGGATTCTTTCAATGGAAGTTTATAGTCGTTTCGTACTGATTGAGGTCAACCTGAACATCGTATGTCGAAAAAATGCCATGAACCTTGTTAAAATCGGACCTGTAGCTCCATATCTCAGTCGCCTCCCACGTGTTCGATAAAATGCCACACTGAAACCGTATGAGCTTAAAATGTCAAAATCGACGGTGCTGGGGAAGTTCGCCGGTGGAGAGGTTTCAGCGCAGTCTCGGCGTTGAAGAAGACAGGCGTGAGGAGGTCTCGGTGAAGAAGAAGGTATACAGTAGAGGGGGGGAAAGAAAAGGAATAAAAAATTAGGGAGAAAAAGAAATAGAAAAAAGAGAAAATAGAAAAAGAGATATAAAAAAAAGGGGAAAAGAAATATAAAATTGGGATATAACCCGGGCGGGTCCGAGTCGGTCGCGCGTACACGTATCCCCGCCGGAGAATTCCTTCCCCATCCGAGAGGCCCGCTGTTTGATGCCGCGACCGTTAGTTCACTCTCTCCTTTTCATAAGCTTGTATGCCTGTTTGTTTGCGTTTTAGCACTTATTGTCACCATGGGAAGTCTGGTGATCCGAAAGTAAAAAAAGGGTCGTCAATGTTGGCATTTTGGTGGCTGGCAGTGCTGGATTAAGGATGGTGGTTCGGTAATGGTAGCGTCGTTAATCTAGTCGGAGCAGATTTGACGTCGGTGCCAGTCGAGGAGGCTGGTTTTGGTTCGGCGTAGTGGTCGCCAGTGATTCTAATACGTGAGAACTCTCGGGAGAAGGCGCACGTCAATGAAGAGAACAACGTGAAGAGGAGTCCCGGTGAAGGAGATGTCCTGGGCAGTAAAGAAAAAAGGGAAGAAAAGTCACAAAGGAAGACGTCCAGGAAGGGGAAGAAGAGTAAAAAGAACAAACAGAAAAAGAAAAAAAAAAGAGAAGAGAGAAAAAGAGAAAAAGAGAAAAAGAGAAAAAAAAAATCGAATAAAAAGATCAAATTTTGAAAACTCGGGCGGGTCGGTAATCTGGGTCAGGAAGTCGGGTGGATTGGGTCAGGGGACCTGGTCCGGAATTTTTATTAATAAAGATATAAAAATATTAAAAAAATAAAAAATAAAAAAAATCCGAAAATGTTTAAAAATCCAAAAAATATTAAAAATTCTGAAAAATATTAAAAAAAGAACATTAAAATTAAATTAAAAAATTAATTAAAAAATCAGAAAATTCCAAAAATCCGGAAAATCAAAAAATATTGTTTGGGCATTGGAATTGGCTTTTCTCGCCCTTTTGTGTGATTAGTGCCACGTTTGATTGCACGTTACTTGATTTACACATTTCGAATTGCGCGTTTAATTTAACCTTGCATGTAGTTGATTAAGCACGTTAGGTTCGCGTATTGATTGTTGCTTCTCTTACCTCGGTTAGGGATGGAATTTTGAGACTCTCAATTGATGCATGAATACGTTAGGTGGTGTTTGAACAAGGTTAAGTACTGAAAGAGCACTAGTTGATTAATTAGTGTAATCAAGTCCCCGAATCCTTAGAATCTCTGGTTCGTAGAAGTAAAGCAAGTCTCTCGTGCTTTATTCGGATGTCTAATTGATCCACCAAAAACTGATTAGTGGCGACTCCTAAATGAAATTGATTTGCATGTTAATAACGTAAACCTAAGTCGCGAATTGGTATGGGCTTGGAAGAGCTCGAGTTAGGTTTAAACTTAGTAATCCATTAGCCAAACCCCTTAGGCGGCGATGCCAGTTCGGGGAGGTCGCAACAATATTCTTGTTTTTCTTAATTTTCTTTTCTTCAACACTCTCTTTTTACAACAATCTTAAGGATAATTGCCTTATGAATTCCCACACTGGAACAGCCGCTGCTATCATTGGAATTGAACTAGGACTCAGGGACCGTAGGAATGTGCTCATATCGTTTAGAGGATGCCAAGTCCAAAGAATAAGCCAAGCCCAACATTTCGTTCTTTTGATTTTCGGTAACCTTACGTGTTTGTATTTCTAGTTTACACATGTCGTACATTTTTATTCGCAGAGGCGTTGGTCATTGAGGCTAGTAGGAAGCACCATACACCATCCCCATATTTGGTCCTTGCTTATGGTCTTTCACAGGTAGATCGAGTCGTGCCGTTGCCGTCGACATTTTATCCCAACCCACAATTAGTCCTTACATCGAGCACAAAGGCTTTCTCCTGTTGTTTGAATCTATTCGAGTTGGAAACAGAATAGGGTCGTTCTCATCAACTATGGCAAAGAGTATGACAAGCTCATCGTGATCGTCGTCGACCGGAACCTGGTATGCACTCCTCCTCTTTCTCATGACAAGCTTGAAATAAACCCTTTTTCTATGTCTATGAAGTGTTCCGATTTGCGAGAAATTATATTGTCCTCTTTGAGGAAATATATTGTAAAAAAAAAATTGATTTATTGTGAGATTCTCCATGATCTGATTAGTTGATGATTGAGAAGTGCTCGTTTGGGGAAGTTCAATTATTGTTATTGTGGAAATTGTTTGGACGTGATACTACGCTTGTACATTGTATATTGAGACATGTCTGCTGTAGGGTTGCGCGAGTTTTTACGGTATAACCTATTTTTACCTCTTGAAATCGTGTGCCCTTGCATGACCGTAAGCCCCCCTTCCCTTTGTCGTATTGTTTGATCTCATCCTAGTCTTGTGCATATTAATGCTAAGAATGATCCTTGATGTTCTCCTTTTGCATTATGTGGATTATATATCCATTTCGCGCCAATTGAATCTCGCGTTTGGTCTTCGCTCTTTGCTGGTCAGAATAGTCCAGCCTCGAGTTAGGACTTGTTTGGCATCCGTTAGATCTCATTTAAGTCATTCGTGTTTATATATTAGTGCAGGCACGTGTTGTGATTAATCTATGTTGATTTACCATGATAATGGCATGAGAAATTTGATCAAGTTCTAATTAAAAATGAATATGAGCGCTTGAAAGGGAGTAGTTTGTGAAATTGTTCTTAATTATTTTTTTTTGGGTATAAAATGTCAGTATTGTAGAGCGAATGAAGTACAGCAGCTTAGGGATATCTCCCAGCATTACAAATTGTTCTTAATTAATTACTCCGTGTCGTGTATATGCCAAAAATTTACATCATAGTATCTTTCGTGTTCCTTGCAACAATTTTTATGTAATTGCTGTGAACGAGTTAATTAGGGGCGTATATCGAAGTGAGGAACTACACGTATTTTGCATAGTGTCATTTAGCATATTCATTGTGTATGTGTTCGCGTTAATACACTAAATTGCGAATTATGATTCAATATGCATGTTCATTATGTTGGGAGTGAACAAACTGTAAGTATGGATTGAAAGCATGAAACAAGTGAAAATGGTGGTGTGATGGTGCAATTGATGCTACCTACATGTGAATGTATAACTTGTGAAATGTTCTTTCATGTAAATTGTTATATGGGAATTGAGTGTGCTGTTTTATATGTGTGAGTGTGAGATTGAATGAGCAAAAATGTGGATCAAAAAGAAAAATATGAAGGTCAAGTATAAACTTTAGAGTTGTAATTTCACAGCCACATGAATATAAAACTATGACATCTTACATAGTGGATTTCCCGTTGTATTGGAAAGATACAATGATGTTAACTGGATCTCAAATTCAAAAGAGACAAAATCCGCTATAAAATATGTGTTCACCCTTGGTAGAGATGCTATAAATTGGAAATTAGCCAATTAAAATTGTGAGGAAAACAACGATCCTGCTAATTTGGCAGATGATCTGATAACGCAATTGATATGGTCATTCCCAATCCAATATCGTGGTTAAGTGAAAGAATGGGTGGTAGACTTAGGTGCTACCCAATAGACATATATATAAAAACATAATGCTTTATCCTCCTACACTCTAGTAGGGGATGGAGAAGCAAATATTTCTTGGTAATTTGAGAACTACTCAAGTTCTTGAGGAAAGAGAAAATTCTTCTCAAACTCATATCTGAAAATGAGGCCGAGTAGTTGAGAAACTTCTTAGCATATATTCCTTTGGGAATAAATTGACACCTAATTATGTGTCTAGGCATAGTGATTGCCAAGTGACAATAGCCATAGGAAAAAATGTAACTTTGAATGGTAAAAATAGACACATTCGATTGAGACATGACGTGGTAAAGTAGCTCTTTAAAGATGGAATTATGTCCATTGATTATGTAAAGTCAGGAGTGAATTTGGCCGATCCTCTGACTAAACATATGGGAAGAAAATTAATTTATGATACATCGAGGGGAATGAGACTTAAACCAGTTGAGAAAAATCAACAGTAATGGTAACCCGACCTATGTGATTGGAGATCTCATGAATTAGGTTCATCTGGGTAATAACAAGTCACTTGTTGATCCAGTGATGCACTAAGGTGAGAATAGTGTAAAACTATAATGAAAAAGGGATTGAGCTAAGCTCTTAATGAATTCCATAGCTATTATTGGTGGTGTATTAAATTGCAGAATACACTTGATGAAATCAACTATATAAGTATGGAGTGGAGCCGCTCTTATGGGAATTTTTGGTAAAAATCTTTAGAGTACTCATGAATAAATCAGGCATGCGCATGGCCTATTAATGCAAAATCCCGTTTAACAACAAAAATTGTAGGGGTGTAATGTGATTGGTGAAAACTATAATTCTCAAAACCAAACTAGAATCAGCTGGGTTAGGTCGATGCTCCGTGACCTAGACACGATTAAGTGGGGTTGGGCTAGTGTGAAATCCCCAATTTGGACCAAGGCGACCAAGAGAAATAGCCATGGAATTGGTGAGCGGTCCGATCTGAGAGTTGGTAATGGAACGGATGGTACGGTCGGAACGAGTGTATTAAGGATTGGTCATGACTCGATCAAAGGATCGTCCATGGATTGGCCAAGGGATTGATAATGAAATGACTCCCCAGTCACGCAAGTCGATTAGAGTGATTCGATTATGGATCGACCTTTCGACCATAAGAGTCGCTAGTGGGACGATCATGGACGACCTTGGATCGGTATTGTGTGGGTATGTGTTGGTCGCGGGTGATTCCGCTCGGCCATGCACTAGTCGCGGGCAACCATGGATCGATCCCATGGTATTCGATTCCATGCGGCTACATGACAATTGAGGGTTGACCATGGATCGTTGATACTCGAATGTGGACCGATCGCGAATCGGCCATGGATCATTGCGTTGAGTTGGGTAGGTCACGGACGAGCCATGTGCCGAGCCAAGAGCCTTGTGGCTTGGTCGCAGACTAGGCTTTGTGCTGGCCACGCAAGTCAGGCTTTGTGCCCGGTCATGGACCGACCCTTGTGCCCATCAGTCAAGCCACGGAACGGCCCCGTGCCTGGCCGTGTGCCAGTCATTGTGCCTGGCACAAGTGCCCATCAATTCTGGCCCAGACCTAATTTTGTGCTAATCAGACTTGGCTACGGGCCATGCATTGTACCGTTCGTGAGCTAATGCGTGTGCTCAGCCCAGGTACCGGCTCCTCCGTCGTGTGGCCTAGCTATGCGCTCGGCGCACAGATCGTGTGGCCCGGCACTGCGCTCGTGCATTCGGCCCTGCGCTCGTGCAGCCGGCCCGATCCTCGTATTGCTCGGCAATGTGCTTGGCCCTGCGCCCGTGTGGCCCGGCTGTGTGCCAAGCCTGCGATCGGTCAGGCCTGATCGAACAGGCCATGTACCAGGACATTCCAGCTGGTTCGACCTTGCGCCGTTCGCCCGGTCTTTGATTCGGTTGTGTTCAATCATACTTGGGCATATTTTTACACCGAACCTCGGTTCCAAATGGGATGGTCGATTGTAAATGAACACGTAAGCTCTTGGTTACCTTGGTTCGTCTCTTAAATAGGTAATAATGAATTTTGGGAGTTTAGTTATTGGCTTAGGTGTCTTGTGCCAATAAGTTAGTGATCTTTGAGAATAGCAACAAGCTACACGTATAAAGACTTGGTGGACCAGAAGACAAGTTGATTTAGTTAAGTCAATGGCTTTATTAGAAACTTCTCTTGCAAGTTGGCTAACTTACCTTGCAAGTTGGCTAATTTACCTTGCTAATTAGCTAACTTATCTTGCAAGTTGACTAACTTTCCTAGCAAGTTGGCAAGATGGCCTATAAATAGAGGCACCAACCATTCATTCTCAATTTTCACCACTCATTTCCCTCTTCCTCTCTCCCTCGCGCCACTCACTCTCAAGGCACCCTCTCTCCTCTTGACTGCGCCTGTGCACGTGCCGCGCTGTGTTGCTCGGTTCACCACTAAGCCACCACCAACCACGATCTTGGAGGCTTGTAAGTAAACTTATTGAACTTTGGTTAGGGCGATGTGTTACGTTAGTTAACGAGTCATGTTCTTGTTGTACTTGTATGATATAGTAAGTATACTTACTAAACTTTGGTTAGGAAGATGTATTACGTTGGTTGAACGAGTCATGTTTTTGTTGTACTTGTGTGGTATAGTAAGTAGACTTACTAAATCTTGGCTAGGGTGTCGTGTTACATTGTTGGGCGAGTCGTGTTCTTGCTGGACTTGCTCGATTTCCATTGTTTGTGGAATGCTTGTTATAGCTTGCCATGCATGTTTATACATTTTGTAAGGTTTGCTCATGTATGAATGCACGCCTCGGGCCATGGACGAGTCTCATTTGGTTCAGATCGGCATCGAGGCGTGTTGGAACGAGCCTTGCTTGAAGGGTCGATATTGAGGCGTACCGATTCAAGTCTTGCTTGGTGTAAGTTGGCGCCATGACTGGTCGGTTCGTATCACGAACTTGGTTATGCGCCTAGCATGACTTAAGATTTTGAGGATTTATGGCATGACGCTCACTTCGTGTGAAGTACTCAAGTTGATATGATACTTGTTGGCATGGTCACACGAGGAAAAAGAATAGCCGTCATCCTTGATTGGGGACGTTGCCCGATTAAGTTCGGATGAATAGCCGTTGCCTTTGATTATGGGGCGTTATCCAATTAAGTTCGAATGAATAGCCTCCTTCGATGGCCAAATCACCCTCTTCAGCTCCTGGGACGGCGAGTTTTGCCTCTGGGATCTCGCTGCCGGCGTCTCAGCTCGCAAGTGATCATTTCTCTTTTGCCTGCGCTTTAAACTCTTGTAGCATCCTGTCTGTGGTGTCTCTCGTGTGTGATGGTTTTGTTTACAATTCTAGTGGCTAAATTGAGGACATGACTCATTCTATATTTTTGGTGAGATAATTGTACTTTACAAGTGAACTAATTCAATATTTTAAGGAGACAACTATGTTTCACAAGTGAAGTAGTTGTATATTTCCACTATTGTTTTTTATTTGAGCCGGGGCAAAGCCTGAGGCTTTTTACTAGTTCACATACTAAAATGAAATTTTCTATTAGAGATATGCCTATCCAATGAGTGGATCGAGATGAAATGATGACGCCTTAATTGACTAATTTAACCTGTATTAACTCATTTTAATGCAATACAATTTAGCAAGCCATACCCCCAATCAATTAGATCCCAATCCATACTTTACCCATTTCATATTATTAAAATTTTTCTGTATTTAACTCAATTTATGAAATTTGAAAAGGCATCAGATGATTGACAAGGGGCGGACGTGTGGGCATGTAGGGCAAGGTACACGGAATGGACCCCGACAGCTAAAAAGCAGTACGCATTCCAATTAAAATGAATTAAAATATGGGTATGAGTTAAAACCCATTAAAGACTCACCCTTTTCAACCAACTCATAAAATAGGAGTGGCCCATTATGATCCGAAGCAGTCACATGTGAGCTGCCGCCTCTAAATAGAGATTCGGAAATTGTCGAGAATTGCTCCATCGAGCCTTTGTCGCTAGTTTCTCTAATATCAGACTAGCCTCCAAAACTTGGCTCACCCACCCAAGATATTGTTTGAGCATATTTGGACTTTCGACCATCACAATATGTCAGCTAATTCGATTCCACTACTTCAATGGTCGTGGGTTGGTTTCTTCTTCATTATTGTCTCTTTGTTGGGTTTTGATTGCGCATACGAATGGCCCACAAGATATGGGTGGAGGAAAAGGACTCTTCCCGTGCAACCACAACCCACATGTGATGAAACAGCTACCTTCATTTACTTTGGAGCCGCACGTTGAAGGTCCTGACATTGGGCGTGCTCTCACCGATTGCCGGTCACGGCAAAATGCTTCGTTTTTCCACGCATGTATCGAAGCTAATCTTCTACTTGCCACTCACATCAAAATGGTTATCTTCAATTTTCCACAGTGCAAGGAGTCTTCACACGCAACCAGGATCTATCTGTGGGAAGAAAAGAAGATTGATTCCTTTAGCTTAGGTCTCGTCTGTATTATGGATTTTTTTTCTTTAGTATGCATCGCCTGTGTTAAGATCTTATCGTGAATAGGTTGTGTTTAGTGCATTTGTGCATTAAACTCCTAACTATATTTGAATTTCCACTCCCATTCACGATAAATTCTGTGAACCCGAGCTTGGCACATAACCAAATGCGAGGAAGAATATTTTCCAAGGAAAAGAACCTCATCACTACAGACAATATGAGTGTGTTGGATTAGTTTGGCCGGCCAGTGATCGACTCGGTCATCTAGAAAATGGTAACTCCTTTTGTACTTACTTATAGTGGACCATATGAGAGCTCATGCTAAAAGGACTTTATGTATAATATACTCCATTTTTGAGCTCCGAAGTCTTTGAAACTTGTGAACAATGGCTTGCAGCATTCCTCAGCTTCCGCTGTGTTCGAACGGGAAATCGATCCCGCTGTTAGGGTTTGGAACAGCCGAATACCCTTTGGGCAACACGGAGAACCTCAAAGAAATTGTCCTCCATGCAATAGAGCTCGGTTACAGGCACTTCGACACGGCGGCTGTGTATCAGTCCGAGAAGCCTCTCGGAGATGCCATCACCGAAGCCCTCGAGCTCGGCCTTGTGAAGTCCCGAGACGACTTGTTCATCACTTCCAAGCTCTGGTGCAACGATGCACACAGAGAGCTCGTCGTCCCCGCGCTATGGAATTCGCTCAGGTGATCCCCCACAATCACATTCCATTCCTAGCTTCTCTAGTTTAGTCCGTGGCAGGACATAAATACATGAACTATATGCATGATTTGTACTCGATGGGCGTATCCCATTACAATCCCCCTGTAGGTAAAAACTTGGGTTAATATCACCAAAAATCCCAAACTGGTACACCCGTGACAATTTTAACCCAAACTAATTTTTTAACCACTAAAAACCCTAAACTGTTACACCTGTGACAAATTTACCCTCAATTTGTTTCCGTTAAATTTTACTGTCAAATTGCTTTGTTAAATGATACGCGATAATTGACTGATGTACCAGTTTTATGTTTTACCCTCCATTTATCATAGGTGAACTAATTTGTGATTTTTTGTGGTATTAATCTAATTTAATGAAAATTAACGGAGGATAAATTTGTCACAAACATACCAATTTTGGGTTTTTAGTGGTTAAAAAATTAGTTTGGGGTAAATTTGTCACAGATGTACCAGTTTTGGGTTTTTGGTGGTCAAAAATATAGTTTGGGGTAAAATTATCACAAATGTACTCGTTTGGGGTTTTTCGTAGTATTAACCCTAAAAACTTTGAGTGACCCACTTGCAGCGATGCGGTTCTGTCGCGCCCTCCTAGGGAATTTATCCGCTGCAACCAACGCAAGTAGGGACGGTGTCGGGTTCTCTCTACAGTCATAAAAAAGTGTGATCATTCTTGAGCAATTGAATGGTGGTTGACTGTACATCTACCTGAACAATATCACAGAAGTAGAAATCCAAACGAAAGTTTCCTCATTTGCGTCAGACTCTATAATACTACAGCAGTAAGATTGATCTAAGAAAATGGACTAACTAGTGATGTAACAGACTTTGATTAAGTGTTAAATATAAATAACTTAGTTAACTGTGCACTTATATACTCGGTCGCATCACTAATTATATCAGCTTGTGATTTAATTTTAGCATTCCCCTGATTTATAGCAATGTATGCGTTAACTTTAATACAGGAATCTTCAACTGGAGTATCTGGATCTCTATCTCGTGCACTGGCCAATGAGATTGAGACCAGAGGCTGAGGTCCAACCAAAGGAGGAGGATTTGTTTCCATTTGAGATGGAGTCTGTGTGGAAAGGCATGGAAGATTGTGTGAAGCTGGGCCTCGCTAAATGCGTCGGCGTCAGCAATTTCTCTTGCAAAAAACTTGACAAGTTGCTCGCCACAGCTAACATCCCACCCGTCGTCAATCAAGTAAGTTCGTCCATAGTATAATTATTAATGTTACTAAGATGGGTCTGTATATTCATATACTGAGATGGGATTTATGTGCGCAAAAAGTAGAGCCAAATAGCCGAGTCGGAATAGAAGGAGAGTGTGATCATCCGACCAAGAGGGTCCAAATCATATGGAAATGGTTATCCGGTGTGGATTTTCTGGTATGTAAAACAGAGAGATGATTAAGGGGGAGTTTAGCTATGCTTT
Source organism: Syzygium oleosum (assembly GCF_021117445.2). Classification (NCBI taxonomy): domain Eukaryota; kingdom Viridiplantae; phylum Streptophyta; class Magnoliopsida; order Myrtales; family Myrtaceae; genus Syzygium; species Syzygium oleosum. The sequence continues at coordinate 12,503,780 of NW_026607487.1, forward strand.
GATTTTGAGACTTTGCATCTAGGCAAAGTTCTTTAACTCACGGTGTTTTCAACTACAGCAAATAATGTTTTTCATGATTGGTACTTGAAACATGGAATTTGGAATAGAATATAGAATAATATGTAATATACATGTAATGTAAGACATAAATGTGTGCGGAGACATAGGGGGAGAGAGAGAGAGAGAGAGAGAGAGAGAGAGAGAGAGAGAGAGAGAGAGAGAGAGAGAGAGAGAGAGAGGTACTGGATTTGATTGTGAAATGCGAGGAGTGAATACCTGTCCAAGTACCTAGCGCTACATTGAATGAAACTACTAAGAAAACTCAAACTTTGAACCAAACGTTCTGTATCTACTATATATAGTTCTAACATGTCTACCAAGGAAGAGTCTTCAATCTTCACCATCGTCATTGGCCGGTCGTCGTATGAACGGTCAACCTCCACGAGAACGTTCGTAAATGTTCGGAAGACAGACGAGAATAGAATGTAATAAGGTAGCTTTGCATGATTGGAAGGTGGAAATGAACCCTCTGTGGCAACAAAAGAAGCTGAGGGAGTTCTGCAGGGAGAAGGGCATACACATAAGCGCCTACTCACCTTTGGGAGGACGGTGAACCGCATGGGGATCCAACCGACTGATGGATTGTGAGGTGCTCCACCAAATCGCCACCTCCAGAGGAAAAACCGTTGCCCAGGTACAACTACTTGACAAAGGATTCTATGATTAATTACTGAAACAAGTCCCATTTTTTCCGATTCAAATGTAAAAAAAAGACGACAATCTCATGCCATATAGTATAGCATGTAAGCTGATCTACTTTTGGGTGGAATATTTGAAGGTTTGCTTGAGATGGGTGTACGAGCAAGGAGCGAGCGTCATCATGAAGAGTTTCAACTATGAGAGAATGGAGCAGAACCTCCGCATATTTGACTGGAGTCTCAGCCCTGAGGAGTTGCAAGAGATTAGTCGAATTCCACAGATCAGAGGTTGCGTCCCGTTGGGATTTATCTCAGACAAGGGGCCTTACAAGTCCCTTGAAGAGTTCTGGGACGGTGAAATCTAACATTACATGACAGATAATGATAACTATCGTTCAATGTCCAGCAGCACCGCTATGCTCATCTTGTCGCTATTGTTTACACTAAAAAATGACGAACATTTAATTATTATCGACAAGTGATTGACTTCATTGATGAGAGCAGCATTTGGTCATTTATTAACTTGAAGAGTATCGACAACTCGTCAAGGAAGCTATCGATAACCAACATCAGTTATCAAGGTGAAGTTTTTTATATCGATATGGAACTGCTGAGTAGCGATAGTTTCGCATATTTAAGCTCTTTTAGAGAAGTGTTGCTAGATAATAAAAAAACCGCGGAGTAACTTCTCGTGGATAATGTAACTTCTCATTACCACTGAGAAGTTATTTACTTATTTGAATTTGTGTAACCTCTATTTGTAATCATCGATTGTACACTTTATATAGCCACATCGTATTCTTTGTAAAACCCTTGAATAATCACCAAAAAACCGGTTATCTTTCAATTATCTTTCCATTATTGTACTTTAGTTGTAGTTAGGATATCTCGTCATCAATTAAATTCTGGCAAAGCTTTTTATGTCAACAAGTTTCATCGTTGATTAAATTCCGTTGAAATATATCTTTTTCTTGTGTTCCATTGATACAACTCTGGTCCGGAATTGCCGCAGAACTTGTCTCCTTTTAATAAAAACCGAAAAATGAATTTTAATGAAAGGTATTTTGTCGTCGATTAATTTTGGTGAAACAGCTATTAATAAATGTTCAATAGAAGGCCTTGGCTTGGAAGCAAGCTTTTTGCGTAGAGATTGATAGTTAGAAGATATTAGTCATTGTCTCGTATGGTTTTCAAAGACCAGCTTGACCTTGAGGGTGAACAAAAAAAGCAAGAACATTAAGAATCATTCACTATATACTCATCTTATGTGGTATTGTCAAAGATTTGACGTATTAGATAGAATAACACAACTCCACGCTACTTTTAACATAAACCTAGAACTCGTTTCGTACCTGATTAGAGAAAATTATTTTTTGATTAGAGGGTATGGACATCACCCGCATCTATTTTTGGTTAAGTATACATGAAAGCGATGTTCATATCGGTAACCAACCAATCAAAAGCCAGATTGGAAGAAATCACTAGGGATGAAGGAAAACATAATCCAGCAAGTTACGCATAGGCGGTGTGTGTAATAGAAATCCTACGTTTATATGTAATAATTATTGATCCACGCAGACCAAAGAGAACTTTATTTCCCTGATTTACCTTCATTCTCGTATCTAGGGAAGAAAATTAGTTTGAAATTTGCTGGTTGTAGTTCTTGGGAAAAACTTTAGATCATTCCAGAGTCAATGTTTTAGATACTCCGTGACTGATTATAGCAAGAACCTTAACTCTTCGTGGATTCACTTATTGATTCCGGTATTGATTGGTTATCATATATAACCGTGGTTAAAATATCGCTTTCCGACAACCTAACACTTGCTCATTTTTCTAAATATACCATATTTACCCAAAAAAAAATAGTGACAGTGCAATCAAGGACCAGCGTGATCATATATATGAACAATCTAAGTGGTTATTGAACAAGCTAGTCACAACCAAGCAATAAATTTCAATTATTTTGGGGAACCACGTGATCATCCACTCAACTAATCATTAATCACGCATGAAAAACGTTTAACACTTATGCGAATTCAATCATAAACTCTTCAATTTGGTTAATTTAGTCATAAACTTTTTAACAATTTGCCAGTTGAGTCCTAAACCTTTCAATTATTCCAATTTAGTTCTAAATCTTTTGACGATTTGCTAATTTAGTCCTAAACATGAACATGAAAAATTTTACAAATTTTTTAAATTTACTGAATTTTTATTAATTTTTTCCTTTTTTTTCTTCTTTTCTTTTTGCTTTTCCTTTCTTTTTCTAACCCTGGGCTGGCGAGGTTGTCAATAGACCTGTTAAATGGGTGGGTCGAGTCGAGTTTGGATCAGGTCATAAATGGTCTGACCCAAATTGACTCATTAACTCATTTATGACCAATTTATTTGTAATGTAAATATCTGACCCATACCCAACCCATATCCGACCAGACCCATATTGCTAAAATACTTCAATATTTAACTCAATCTAGGAAAACTTGTTTCTTATGACATTTTTTTAAAATTATACTACTAAAACATTTTCATACAATACAAAGCTAGTGAACAATTTTTATAATTTTTTTTAAAATTGAGGTTTTGTTTGTTTCGTGAAAAATGCAATATTTCTAGAAAATATTTTCCATGAAGTCATTATCCAAAAAAATAAAAAAAATTCGATATTTGGCTGAAACCTGAAATTGAACTAGAAAATATTTTTCGACGCTTGGTATATTATCAAATTGGTGAATCTACTACAACAGATGCTAAAAAAAGATGTTCCTCCATGTGGACCTTAACAGACTAAATCAGTCAGATGCCTAAAAGAAGTTTTGCGACATCTTCCACCCTTACAAATCCCTTTTACTGGAAAGAGAGTTCTACAAACGTATACTAGTGATGATTATTGGGTTGTCGTTCTTTTTGAAGAAATTAATGGAAAGCATAAAATCTATGGACACAAAAGTGGAAGATTTACACAAAGCGAGATGCATTATCATTCCACTTTCAAGGAAATCTTGGCAGTGAGGTATGGCATCAAGAAGTTTGAATTTCATCTTCTTGGCCATCATTTTTTTTTGTATAACTGGATGTGTCATCTTTCTCCAAAATACTAAAGTTCAAACAAAAGCAAATTCCTCATCCTCAACTCCTTAGATGGGCGTAATGGTTTTCAAAGTATTCCTTTGAAACCAGGCATATAACAAGAAAGAAGAATGTGCTTGCCGATTTCTTATCCTGGCCAAAAGAATTTATTGCACCAATTACATCCATAAACATGTATTTGTCGCGAAATCCATTCGGTGGATTTAAACCCATCAAGATGAAACCTCCTTGGCCTAGTAGGCAATAACCGCCGGAAGTTCCTGAATACATCCAAGACAACACCTTTTTTGAAAATCTGCCATCACTAATGTGGAAATATTAACTGCTGATTTTCAGCAGATACGGAGGATTATGTCTCAGACCCAGTGAATTGTATCCAGAATATCCTTTCATCCATCCTATCTCCATCAATCTTGAAGACGAGTTCCCAAAAGAATTCAAGTGGTTTTATTGGTATTTGTTCAATCTTTATACCATAGCCATTGAATTTCCAACAATCAAGATCATTTCCATTATTGGCAATATTCTCCAAGGAGAGAAAAAGTTAGAAGCATTTGGGTGATATGCTTAATTGGTTCAAACTACTGGGAGCGTGGAAATGTACGTTCAAGGAACAACTTGGAGCTTGTCAATCCAATCCGGAATTGCATACAATAGTCCTGTTTCACAGACCATGATTGTTTATTCGTCCAAATGCAGATGTGAGCAAAATTCCAGCTGATGTAGGAGCAACCACATACAAGCCTTAGCTAATTCCAGAAAAGTTCTTCAAAACTGTCCCATGCAAAATCTCAGCACTTCCTCAGGAGTATAGAGAATTTCAGAGACTTCTATACTAATACAACCAAGCGATATCACTAGAGGTATGGTCAACAGGTTCTAGCAATGCATCTTGGGATCATCCCGCTGATCACAAGTATGAGACATTGATTGATGTAGCGTTTGGACAATATATGGCATAAATATGCAAGCTGATATGGATGCCGTTGCCTCGTCTTCATCCCAAGAGGCCTCATTCTCATCCCAAGCCCTTTAATCACAGGATCCATGGGAAGGACCATTATCGTAAGACCCATATGATTACAGCGAGCTACAACTTGCACTTAGTCTTAGTCTTTGACAAAAACAGTTTGTCATTGCAATTAGAGAACTTTCGCCAGCCAGGTATTCTATTATGTTCCACTGATGTTGCCTCAAGTTCTACAAACGTTCCAGCTACTTCCTATGAATCTCCACAAAAAAAAAAGTCCTTAGAACTTTCGGAAGAGGTGGCTCTAGAGATCACAGAAGTTGAAAGACTCCTTAGAGAATACAAACGACAAAAAATGATGGAGACAATTCAGACAGTTCCAATGATGACAATGAAGAGCCTATTCACAAGTATGACCTCTGAAGGCGTAGAAAGTGTGTTGGAAAAAAAAGGTCCGTTGTCGAAAATCACTGTAGCAAATGTACTATAGAAGCCACTATTCATCACTGTAACAATTACTGTTCATCACTGTAGCAGTACTATAGCAAGTTAAAAAAACCGTCAGTCAGTGTCTTAATGAGCTTATCAGTAGTCTATCAGAGCCTTGTTCATCAATAATCTAAGTCAGTAGTCGTCTAAGTCAGTGTATGTTGAGTCCGTGGATAATTATTGGCGATATCTAGAACTACACCAACAATTAATCGTTTGTGCAGTCGTGCGTGCCTATATAAGGCAACGCTTGTAATATTTGAAGGCAAGATCTGCTCCCCAGAAAAGCCTTGAGAAATAAAATTTATGTGTATTATGAGTCCCTAAATCTTCACTTCTACCTTTCTACTTGGTATGATTCTTTAAATAAACGTATGTATACTAATTAATCCTGGTAGTATGTTTTGCACTTGCCATGATTTGGAACTTGTGCATCAGAATTCAGCTGCTATAAGATACTAATCAAAATTTTAAGGGGGCTTAGTGGCCAAAAGGCAGTCTCTTTTATAAAGGCTGAGCGCCGTTTGTGTGTTTGATAGCATACTCACTACAAGTCTTGTCTTCGTTTTCCCTGATTATCATCTTAGCGCCCATTTACTATTGATTTTATTTCATGCATTCATTTTAATAATTTTATTTTTTAAAATCAAAATTTTTATTATTTATTATTTATCTTTTTTCTTTTTCCTTTATTTTTGGCCGGTGGTAGGCTACGACGACCGGCCACAGGTGAGGACAAGCTCGCCCGAGGCCGGCAAGCTCGAGTCTCGCTAGATCGACGAGGCTGGAGCCTCGCCATAGGTTGGCGAGGCCTCGGGCTCGCAGAAATGGGGCGAGCTCGACCTTGCCTGATCTGAAGAGGTGGAGCCTTGCCCGAGGCTGGCGAGCTCAAGCTTCGCCGGCCTCTAGCAAGGTTGTCCTCCCCTATGGCTGATAGCTAGCCATCACCGTGGCCTGCCACAGGCCGAAAATAAAGAAAAAAGAAAAAAGAAAAAAAATAAAAAAATAAAAAAAATAAAAAGAGAAAAAAAATAATTTTAATTTTTTTAAAAAAATATTTTTATAAAAAGAGAGAAAGTGTGTGGGGGTCTAAGTAATAGGTGCGTTGGAAATTGGTTCTACACTCAACTCATTTAGACCAATTTATGATATGCTTAAAACTTTAAGACCCATTTAAGATGGGCTCTTCAAAGTTGTAGTAATCCATATATGACCTATTTATTTTATAAATGGGTCATATATAAGGGTTTAAGACCCATTTTGACAGGTCTAGTTGTCGGTCGACCTCCGCTTGGTCTGGGTGAGGGCGTCGCGGCTCTCGCCAGCCCTAGGGGAGGCGACCCTCGCCTGATCTGATGCAGGAACAACCCAAAGACGCAATTCTGCAGGTCATCATCCCTCACTACTTCACTAGTACCTTACTATCGAAAAGTAAAGGTCCCGTGCATGTTATGAGTAGCATGCCAACACCATTATGCTTTCCTCCGTGAAGTGTCCATAGGGCAGTGAAAACTATTTGATTTGCACATAGTTCATGGCTAATCTATTACCACCAGCAAAGATGTTGAGGATATTGGTCAAATTAATTCCACAAAGCAAACTCCCTATTCTGCGCTTTTGGTAAAAGATACCACCAGCTAAGCAAAATATTACATTCACAATATAACAACCTAAAGAAAGATCACGAGAATCATATAAGTAGCTGCCCCATGTGTTGTAGCGACCATGTGAACTAGGATCATCCTAATGCATAATGAAGGATTTCTTACCGACAAAATAGTTAGTTCACATGATATGGATCCCACACATAACAAGATAGGAAACGGAGAGGGCAGTTAAACGAATTGGAGAGGCGACGGCGGAGGCATAGTTGGAACTGTTGTGGAAGCAAGAGATCGAACAATTAAATTAACATAATAAGAAAATAAATTAAACACCAGATTTACGCGGTTCGGTCGTAGTGACCTACGTCCACAGGGAGAGCAGCATGAATTCCATTATAGATCAAGCGATACAACGGAGATTACAATCACGCTCGAGTCATTTAAATACGCTAAGTGTTTCCCAAGCTCCAATTACACCTAATAACTCACGCAGTGTTTATCCTACAATTTCTCACAAAATAATTTCTCAATCTCACGAAAGAATTACACACAAAATCTTACTACTAGATTTAATTGACTTCAAATACTCGGATATCTTAATAATATAATTTACTAGTAGAAGCTCCTCTTTAATGTTTTTTTACAAATAACATCCCCTTTTTATATAGCCAAGAATTATATCTAAAATAGAAAACATCTTTTTAGGAAATCTTCTCTAACTATGAAACTTACTTGAATTAAGAATTTTTTTTTTGGCTCAAAATCGAGGCATAATTTTAACCGGAACGAACAGAGACACCTTCGGATGGAGAAGAACTTTCGCTCTTTGAACGATGAAGAAGAAAAGAGAAAGTGAAGAGAGGAAGGGAGAGAGTGTGTGTCGTTAACGGAGACGAAAGCGAGGGGAGAGAGAGAGTAACAGAGGCAGAACAGAGGGAATTTTGTAAGATTTGACAAGTGGAGCCCATCGACACAGGCCATTGGCTCTCAGGGATCACACATTTCACAAACTTTTTTATCCATCCACAGAAGAAACGTTGTGAGCCACGAGTTCACTCCAAATTGATGCAAAGGGCCAAGTGGTACCGATTACTTAGCCAAACTCCAAAAGAACCAAAGAAACAAAAACAAAAAGACCAAAAAAACAAAGAAAACGAGGTCATTCCAGGTCTAGCCGAAACGATACAGAGTAAACATGGCCAATATTACTGTTGCTGACACTCAAATCAGTACCGACGGCAAAGCGATCCCGCTTCTTGGATTCGGAACCGCCGAGTACCCATATGGGTCCTCTGCCAACGTGAAGGAACACCTCCTCGATGCGATCCGATTAGGTTACCGACACTTCGACTCGGCCCCACTCTACCTGACCGAGCAGCCCCTCGGGGAAGCTGTGGCTGAAGCTCTCGCGCTCGGCCTTGTAAACTCGCGTGAGGAGCTGTTCATCTCTACAAAGCTCTGGTGCAGCGACGCGCATGGCGACCGCGTCGTCCCCGCGCTCCAGACATCCCTCAAGTACAATTTCAGTCAACCTATGAATCATATAGCACCGTGTCTGTACGTTTCATCATCCTCGTTTTCATTGCATCGGTCGGTTCTTGTGTGTAGGAATCTCGGGCTCGAGTACGTGGACTTGTATCTGGTGCATTGGCCGGCGTGCGTGAAGGCAGGTGAGTATGAGCTTCCGGTGAAGAAGGAGGATCTGCTTCCGTTTGATTATGAGAGTGTGTGGAAGGCCATGGAAGAGTGTCAGAAGCTGGGCTTGGCCAAAAGCATTGGAGTGAGCAATTTCTCATGCAAAAAGCTTGAGAAGTTGCTCAGCATCTCCGAGATTCCTCCTGCTGTCAACCAAGTGAGTTTATTGTTGGTCCCTTGGGAATTCTTGTTTTCTTAAAATTGCTCTGGAAAAAAAACAAAACATGTTTGTCATAACAAAGAAAAGCTACCCTAAACATGAAAAACATGTTTATTGCAAGTTTAGGATTGCTCTTTTTATATATGTCAATTTAGTCTTCGTGTAGTTCCGAAAATCTTCATCTAGGTGATTCACTTTTGACAAAACAAGAACCTCTGTCCTCTCTCTCTCTCTCTCTCTCTCTCTCTCTCTCTCCCTTCCCCCATATTCTCACGAGCTACAGTGCCCATGAACGCCGCCGCTGCACTGTCAACCGAACCATGCTCAAGCTGCCACTCTCACTGAGCCTGCAGCTGCTGTGGTCGAGCCAGCGAGCCCCCATGTCGTCCCTCCCCCTGTAAAACTCACGGGGAGGTCGTGACCTCTTCTTTGGAGACTGCTCGAGGTCGAGGACCGCCACAACGAGGTCATCGTGGTGGCTTTTTAAGCCTTCCACAACCTGACCCGACTTGAGTGATAGAGCCAGAGAGAGGGTTAGGTTTTGAGAATTTTCTTTTTCTTTCTCCTTTTCGTGTTTTGTTCATGTTAGATTTGCATGTGTGTTACATAACTCGTATAACCCATCAATCTAAAAGATCAGAGGAAATTTACTCCCACCAAAACACAACCCTCTGAAATTTTGATACTTAAGTATTAGGCACATTTAAACCAATGTGGATGGCATAGACAACGAAATCTAATCTCCTAGCACCCCTCAAAAGAATCCAACTCTTGAAGGATAAACGCATCATTGTATTATCGTTGAAGTCAAAAATGGCAACATGAGTTCTGCTCAAACGCATCATTAGATGACTGTGGATTCCTCAGACTTTACAAGTGGGGTGTGATTTTTTATTTATGATTTAAATGGGTTCGATTTGATTGTGAAGGTGGAGATGAACCCTCTGTGGCAGCAACAGAAGCTAAGGGAATTCTGCAAGGACAAGGGAATACACATCACCGCCTACTCTCCGTTAGGCGCCAGAGGAACCTTTTGGGGGACTGATAGAGTAATGGAATGCGAGGTGCTGCAAGAGATTGCCAAAGCCAAAGGGAAGACACTTGCCCAGGTTGTCATCAATCTCTATCCACCTTATCCTTCTCGAATTCGATGATGCTATGCATACAAACATTGATTAAGATGATTAATTAGACACTTGGTCCTCTTAAACCAATATTCTATTCAGCTAGGCTACGGTCAGTGATCGTTATGTAAGATGTGAATCCTAAAGAGTTAATCAATTAGGTTAGGATAAAGAAACTAAATGCTACCCTCGTATGCCTCGTACAATTTTCCTATTCAACATGTTATATTTGGTGGAACCATTGTCAACTGTTCTAAAAACTTAAGCTATTAGATAAAGGTGTAGTTTAATATTTAATTACTCTAACACTCCCCCTCACACTTAATCTAGTATTTTTGCTTAGCACTAAGCGTGGACATTTTTCATTGGGGAGGCAATTGGGACCTGAAAAGATTTGAACTCAGAATTTCAGTTCTAATACCATGTTAGATTTGGTGGGATCACTGCCAACTGTTCTAAAAGGTTAAGCTATTAGATGAACGTGCGGTTTAATATTTAACTACTCTAACGCAACACATAACAATTCGTTAATATTAGATCATCCTATCGCGCAATAAGAGATTCGGATGAGTTGACCATGGTCCAACACTTAAGCAAGAACTAAGTGAAATGCTAGAACATTACTCATCTCTGTCAACATCTCTCTGGTTATTATCTGTGTACATATGTGAGGAAGTTTACTTTTTACTGTTAGCATATGTTTCAGACACGGTTAAGCTCATATTTTGGCTATATTATTGGTCTGCATGAAGGTTTGTCTAAGGTGGGCGTATGAACAAGGAGTCAGTGTGGTAGTGAAAAGCTTCAACATAGAGAGGATGAAAGAGAACCTTGGCATATTCGACTGGAGCTTGAACCCTGACGAATTGAACAAAATTAGTCAAATTCCACAAAAGAAAGGATTCCCTGGAGTCCAATTCATATCCCCAAATGGTCCTTACAAGTCTGTCGAAGAGCTCTGGGACGAGGGCATTTAAGCAGGAATCGTTAATCGCTTCAACTAGTAAAGCTTATTCAATGAATTTTTCTAAGATGGTTGAACCTTAACGCCAAATGAATGGTAGTCCCTTCTGTTTTATAACAATGTACAGTGGACGTCATCTTTGGCCTTTCAAAAGTGCCGTGGGTTTCTTCCTTTTCTGGTACAAACACAGGGATGTCCTTCAGTTGTAGCCGCACAGAAGCCAAAAAGAAAAGGGACGCACAGAGGAGGAGCGCTTTCTTTCATGGCACGAAGGAGTTATGAACACAGTGGATTTTATGATACGAGTTCTTCTGCATCGAATTGAGTTGTTTTATCAATAAACATATGGGTTTGGGTGTGATTCGGGTTTATTAAATACTCGAATGTGTGGGTGAGTATTACTATATAATTCTTGGATTATTTAGTGGATTACTTATTATTGACTCTCTTGGTGAAGTAATTGTTGAAATCAAGACCGAACCACACAAATATCTGATTTTATTATTTTTATTGTTTCTCATTTATTTCTCCGATAATTTCACGATGATTTAACTGCAATATATTGCAGGTTGAGAGTTTTACTTTTAGCCTAAACAGGAAAAAGAAAAGCAATACAAAAGGAAAAAGAGAATAACAGAAGTACCATAATTGTAACAAAACAACTTCTGGAGTTCCTCAGGAAAATTTAATATTCGGAGTCCACTTCTAGGAAAATAAGATGTCTGGCAGAAAAAAATTAACAAAAAACCAAAAGAATTTGAACTTATTGATGTTATTATCTCATTTATTGAAACAATAAAAAGTTACTTCTTTAAGTCTTAAAAGAAGCAGAAATTGGCTTCCGTACTATGGTTGAACTAGAAGGCTACTTTAGCGGTTGTTCATCTACTAGTCGTTATTTCCCAGTGCAATTAAACTTTATTTGTTGATCATTGTTTATGTGGCTGAGTTTAGAGTCTGTTTGGACTGCTGGGGGGACCTTAATTTTGGCTTTACAATTTAATGATTTTCTTTTATTTTTGCTTTTAGCCTTCGAAATTTGACTTTTATTTGATGATACTAAATACCCGAATCTTTCAACAAACACTATGGACATGTAAGGTTCTTTAACCACATGGAATCTTTTCATGATTTTTCAGAAGTAAAGCAATTCTTTTTCGTTTTGGAAGGAAAGTCAACAAGTACTATGCTTAAAAAGAAGAAGAAACAAATGGCTCTTAGAAATTCCAGAACAAGCTCACTCTGGTAGTACGAGATGGCATTTTAAATAGGGAAAAAACCACCAAAAATCCCAAACTTTGCCATCTGTGACACATTTACCCCAAACTTTTTTTGTGACACCAAAAACCCCAAACTTTGCTATTTGTGACACATTTACCCAAATATACTGTAGCCTAGGATATTTTAGTCTTTTTCCCTTTTTCTATTTTTTTTTCTGTTTTGTTTTCTTTTTTCCGGCAAGGCTGCCCTCGCCGGCGCAGGCGAGGGCTGCCCTCGCCGGCGTTGGGCGAGGGCTGCCCTCACCCAACGCCGGCGAGGTCGCCGGAGACCTCGCCGGCGAGGGCAGTCTTGCTGGAAAAAAGAAAAAAAAAAAGAAAAAAATAGAAAAAGGGAAAAAGACTAAAATACCCTAGGCTACAGTATATTGGGGTAAATGTGTCACAAATAGCAAAGTTTGGGGTTTTTGGTGTCACAAAAAAAGTTTGGGGTAAATGTGTCAAAGAGGGCAAAGTTTGGGGTTTTTGGTGATTTTTTTCCTTTTAAATACTGTCTCTCACTCTCTCTCAGATGAAAAAAAAAAGTAGTCGTTTTTCGCACATAAAAGCACAGGCATCCATGCCTATAAAACTAGTACTGCTAATCTGAACATCATCCAGATCTATATTGGATAACAAAAGAAGAATTTTTTTGAATGGAATAACACTTAAAGATCCTGTATCTGTGGGACTACTGAGTACCCCAAATACATACCAAGAATAGTATATATCTTTAAGAGGCACTCAACATACTCAAAAGGAAACACAAATTATATTTGTGGAGATTAAAAGTGCCGTTAGCATTGATATAAATCGAGAACAGTATCTCCTCTAAATACCAAGACTAGTGTAGATCTTTAAAAACTCCAGATACTGAAGAACGGAAATGCAAAAAAAAAAAGAGAAAAAGAACTCACCAAAAGTTATGCAAGCTCTGTCGACAATTACCTTTGAAAGTAGTCCTAGCAACTGCAGCAATAACCCTGCTTATCATTTACATAATCAGGAATTTGTCTTCCGAAGGACAAACGGTAGTACATCAAAAAGAAATTAACTATACTTACATTCCTAAAGTGACCACCGTTAAGATGTCAGAACTGTCAGCAACTTCCTGAGCCTATTAAATACAAAAAAACATCCATGTTTAAGGTCGAGTAATTGTCGAACTTGTACATGTGCTTTATGATTGGAGAAAACTGAATTCCCATGCACGTTTTAACAATTATAAGTTTATAAATAACCTAAAACCATTTCACATAGTTAAGAGCAGCTAATTATATATTTTTTATTTTGAATAGCTTTTACCAACAGAGTTGCCTTCATAGGTGAAATTTATACTAACAGCCTTAAAAAGAATGGACACCAATGAGCTTCACATTACTGGTCAATGATGCTTTTCAACCACACCACTGTTACACTTAGTGTTGCCTTGGATTAAGAAAATGATGACAATAAGGGGACTAACAACCGATGTAGCATGAAAGTGCAAGAATAATATCGGTCTCAGAACTAGGCCATTTCTAAAGATATGAAGATAAAGAGCTAGAAAAGAATAAGGTGAGAAAGAACTTAATCTTACCGATATAAGTTATGGTTTCCACTTATGAAGAGTCATGCTCCTTTACTTACCTTTCAGCATGGAATGGATGAAAGGTAAAAAGTTATCAATTCAATGTAGAAAAGAGACTAGAAAGAGTAAAGCAAAAGCCAGTAAAACAAAATTCGAGCTCTTGCACCTCATTTGCAGTCACTGCCTTTAAATTAATGGAAAGCTATGGGTTCCATCTATTCCAAACCCTACCGTTCCCCTTCTTTTTTTTTTTAATAAAAAAAAAGAGCTGGAAGGAGTACCAGCAACAGGGCCTGTTTAAGACATGTTTGAAGGGCAACTGTTTTTATTCCTTTATCAGTGAAAGCAGAACATTGATTGGATGGCATAGCAAAAGCAGGTTTGATAGGCTCTCTTTTTCACAATTTTCTAAAAACAATTTGGAGTACTAGAAAACAACCAACATTTTCTGTCCTTCGCAATCTAAATGAGAAGAAAAGTGGAATATATAAGGAACTTATCAACTTAGTAAGATGACCAACAAAGCATGAAAATCAAACAGTAGCAATAAACTGAAGTGCTTACTAAAGTTCGGTGAGATATGAATTGAAAAAATTTTCAGAACTAAATGCACCCTTAAATTTAACATGGGTGGTTGGTCAATGTTTTCAGCCAAACTACAGCATAAAGTGTAAGGTAACAACATAGAAGAGATAAATTTTAGTAAGGCAACAAGAACTAATTTCACAATCTAAGTAGCAGAATGGTTGTGGCATCTTTGTTGAAATAAGCTTACCGTAAAGTAAGAAAGGTAGCTCACAGAAAGCGTCAAAGCCAGATTTATCTCAGGATCATTGTGCATAAACCCCAGCAAATATACTGACACAATGCCAAAAGCTATACCCAAGCCAAGACTGAATTAAAAACGATTGTCATGAGTAAATTATGCTTTAACGATAAGTTACTATCTAGTGATAAGTAACACACATACGCTCCAACTGTTGCTTCTGTCAAGAACTTGAAAATATCCGCCCATTGGAAGTGCCAGCCAAGCACCATTTTGTAGAACAACTGATATACCACAACTGATGCCCTGAATAAGTAGTCCACGGAATGTACAGTATATTAGAGCAGGCGTTTCTGATATATAAAAATAAGAATATTTGGTTCGCCGAAATCGCAAGGATTTATAATAATGCCACAGCTATTGACATTCTTACTCCAAACTAAGGTTGCTTTATAACATGTGGAGGTTGGTCAGTCTTGGCTATCATATTCCTTACATGATCATTTGATGTTTCTCACATAAGGTCATGTCAGTTTGAGAATGCATCCTTTTCATTCCATGGAGCTTCCAGAAAGCTCTTTACCATGTGACAGTCAAATCAGAAAATAGGATTTCTTGGTGAGAGAAAGTCGACTGGAATCATACTGAAACTTCACAAGACCCATATCGATTACATCACTGCAACTCCCTCCAGAAAATACTATTGAGTGACCACCTGTCCTCAAGCTCATATTTTCAAGGAGAAGATCGTCAAAATTAATCTGGAAATGAACTTACTAAGTATAAAGTATGACCTTGGACAAAATTTAGTGGCCAAAACTACGAGGTCAACCCTCCTTGCATTTGCACACTAAAGGATTACTTATAAAAGAGGATAATTATTACTAGGTTAAAAGTTCAATGCCAACATAAAAACAAAGAAATCTGAAGATGAAAGGCAAGGCTCACCCATCATTCACCATTGATTCTCCCTCAATGATCGTACTCAATTTTTTGCTTGTTCCAAGCTCTTTCAATGAGGCAACAACAGCCCCAGGATCAGTTGCACTCAAAATTGCCCACAGCAGTAAAGATGTTTGCCAACTCCATTCATATGGAAAAGTAAGCTGCCGAAAGTAAAATTGAGTATAGTCATAGAATCAAGAGCTTAACAAAGATTATCAAGTTTCAACTATACCTTCAGAGCACATCCAATACAAAATGTCGAAATAATGAAACCAGGGCCTGCAAGGAGTAGCATCTGTACCATACATTTCTGCATAGATGGTTTAGCATTAGGAGTAGAAGTGCATTTCACTTAAAAATCGATTAACAACTTCCAGTTCTACATGGCTTTTCCTTCTCTCTTTTCTAATGAAAGAAAGAACAATGACACTGGAAAGAAGAGTTTGTGTCCACCAGGCTTTCTTTAGATCAATAGAGATGCTTCAAAAGGTCTACATTTAGAATGCAGAGCATCAGCAAATCATTTGTCTGCAAAAGACTTTTTCAGAGTAATCTGTGTATAGCTAGCGATTCGGCAGCAATTAAAGTTTTGTAAGAATGAGCTGCAAGTAATTCCAGGACAACTAATCACATGTCACTTTGTTGCACATAATTCAAGGCTTATAACTATATGGTAATTGTAAAAAATTGTGCATCAATTCTCATTCTTTACGTTGAAGGTAAAACCTATGTTCTCTGCAAATTTACATGAAATACTTCTAATTTCAGACCTCTTGAGCGTAAAAAAAATGAAAAAAAAAACATCCACAGGACAAATTTGAATATGATAGGGTTGCCCTTCCCTAGTCCTATTAAAGTTGGACCATCTTGTATGGATTCCAAATGAGTCTGTGTCTCCCTCTCCAACATCAGGAAATACTCCTCCCTATTCTTTTTTTTTTCCCATTAGCTTTAAACAATGTACAAAATAACATCAGGGTCCAGTTAAAGCAAGTAAAACACACAAGCAAAGAAAGAAGCCCCATCTGGAAAAACCAGTGTCAGGGCAACCCTTTTCAGAAACACCAAAAGGCCAATCTCAACAAACCCATATCTGTCGACCCAAGTTAAAAAAGGAAATGCAGATACTGAGAGAAAAAAGAACCTTAATTTGATGGCTGTCCATAGAAAACGAGCTCTCGAAAAGAAGAGGAGGAAGAAAGACTGCCAACAAGAGATCAGGATCAATATCTGCCCCTGCAAAATTTTGCAAATGAACAGTTAATTTGAGACCTCATCAAGAAACCATCTAATACACATATGTACCAAAAAAAAAGCTGTGTCCTTTTTGGATTTGATGATGCTTGATGACGAGGGAAAACTCACAAAGGCGGATTGCATTCCCCAGTGCCCCTAACGGCAGACTTGCACCAAGCTCTGCATATCATCAGATGAAAACGAAATTATACAAAAGTGGGGGAAAGCAACAGCGGAGCAGCCGACATGCAAAGGGAAAACATTCGACAGCTTACGACGAGTCAAGAAATAATCAGAAAGCCTTCTGCGACCGGCGTTCTGGGAGGCGTTCTGCGAAGCCAAAGCCAATTCCCAAGCCCAGAGAGGACGTGGCTAGAGGGATGGGGGAGTGAAAGAGACCCAGAGAGCCAATGGCGAGGCCAAGGAGGAGCAAGGCGACGGTGTAAGGGACGCGAGTGCCTCGGAGGAGGTGCCTGCAGGCGACGCCGGCGACGCAGCTCAGGCCGGCGAACAGCACGCCGTCTGTCGGCGTCGGTTTCGCCATCGTCCGTCCCGAAGCAAGAGGGGCGCTTCACGCTCGCATGCCGCCGCAGGATTCGACCGTCGACGTATATGCGGGAATGGATATGTGATGGAAATCTGCTCGCCGGTCGCTGTAACGGGGAGAAATTTTCTGCTCTCTTGTGAAGGAGAGTGTTGACGTCGCGGGAACGAGCCGAAACGGGTCGACCCGGTATCAGGAACCGGGAAAAATTCGAAATGCTTTTTAAAATATTGACGAAATGCTTCAGCATTCATCCTGGGCGATACGTTAAAACTGTGCTCATCTGGGGCCCTCGTCCGGACCTCGAGATCCCTTGGATGTAAGCAATAATAAGGTATTCTCTCTTTCCAGAAAATATAGAGTTATAGGGTGGAAGCGGGGACGCGAGCCGTGTGAGCCTTAACACGTTAAAATAAGATGTGCATTCGTTGAGCCTGCCAATGCTCGTTAAAGTGGACAGGCCGCGGAGGTCCGTTCTCTCTCTAAGTATAGCATGGTCCTAGGGTAATGGGTTTGGCAACTATCAATGTCAACTCCATTTTCTTGTAGTTTAGTGCTCCGTAGGAAGTCCTACTCCTACAGCAAGAAAAAATAGTGTGATGTGTAGATTATGTAAACCAAGTCCATGTCAATCATTGATGGTATAGATGTCACAATAGGATCTATATAATAAACGGTTGAAATAATATTGTTTCACATGATTTATAGACCATACAATAACTTATCTTATGGGACTTGTATTCTTTGTTAGGTTGAAGCAAGATGTAATTTAAATTAATCTTGGATTAATTAATATGAACATTAAAAGTGAGCATTGGTCCCAATTCACTCGGAAACCGAATTGAACCGGCCTAAGTTGACCGGTTCAATTTGGGACTTGCAAGACCGATTTGGTTTCGATTTTGTGCATCGATTCACGATTGGAATCGGTTTTGAACGGATTTGCATCATGTTAAATAATGCGTATGTAAGTTGTAGATATTTGATACAAGGCCGCGGAAGGAGAACTAACGGTTTCGTCCAACAGAAAAGAAAAGAAACCATACTAACACACCTCCATTGGCCAACTAGCTTGTTGCGTCTCCGCCGATCATCACTTTTCAATTTGGATGTTCGACGAAATCACTCTCGAATTTCTCTCATGCATTATTGGATAGGTTTCAGGTTCTTGATTGATAACCTACCCATTTTGAAACCAATCACCCATTAATGAAAATGATAAAGCAAGTAATAAGATTGTAAACGTGTTACAACCAAGAGCGTCACCTAGATATAAGGTTGGATAAGATAAGTTATTAATCCAGTTGAGGGGGCACACCTGGTTAGGATAAGTCCAAATAAGTTCGGATCAACACCTAATAACTTATCTAGGCACGGGGGATGGGAATTTAAAAAATTAAAAAGAAAAGAAAAGGGCAGAAAAACCCTAGGATGGTGACGACAACACTGGCGCAACCTTTGGTGCCGCTAGCGAATGCCGTGTACGATGGTCGCCCACAGTTCAGGCAACCTCGTTACGGTGGTCCCAAACCTTCGGCAACATCCATCGCGGGGGTCTCTAGAGATTTCTCTCTAGTCATGCTCATACTACATTGTCATAGTGACCACTGCGACGACAGATGTGACCATTGTTGCGGTGCTAGTCCTTAACAAGCAACACACAACGACACGGTGGTCGCTTGTAATCAGCGACCACCATGACGGCACCTATGGAGGTCAAGCCCATTCCGAGATTTGGATCTCAACTTGGATTGCTCAATTTCCAATCGTGGTGATCTGAAGCAACCACCGCAACAGAAATTCCCACCATGGTGGCAGTCGCCAAGCTAGCCATTGCGACGGTGGGGGCTCTTGGTGGTCGGCGCTCTCATATTCCCAAAGTCCCCAACCCTTTTTTTTAATTATAATTTTTTGACTTTTTGAAGCAATATTTTTTGAATTATTACTTTCATTTTTATAACCGTATCCATCATAATATCTGGTGTTGTACTAAACAAAAGATAAGATATCATAATCTCCTCACATTTCTATTTATATCCTATGTGTTATTGTTCTAATCCTTGTCCTAACCACTGAGATTTGTCTTAGTGGCCATCCTTCTTACTTGATAATGGAGAGGTGAGGATGTAGACGTTTAGTTTACAGGGCAAAAGATCCCTGTTGTGAGGATGGTATGATTGTGATAATTGATTCATGCTTTTCTTCTCGTTTTTTTTTTCATCGACTGCTCTTTATGTTAAAGGAAAAGGTATGGTTTCAAAAATTAAATTTCTTAATAAAAGCTAGTGTCTTGTCAATATCGCCCGACCTTTGATCTCTCTTCACCTATTGAATTGTTGATTAATTGCCCTTAAATGTCTCTCTGCCTCAGCTTTTTCTTCTTTAGGATGGATGAAAGGTCTCATGTACTGTCCATGCTTCATTGAAATTTTTGCAAGCTAATTGTAAGAGATATTTTTAAGAGATTCATCACATCTCTTCATGTCTTTTAGTGATAATGTGTTTCTCCATCGGTTGTAATTGATACCGTGAATCAAAATGTAATAATCTTAATATTATATTACCTTAAACAGTCACCTTGTGCCGTTTATAAATGACTTGTGTGCTCTTCTCTACTACGTACATTAAAGTTACTTAATTTTCTTCCTCATGCTCTATGTTGGTATTAGAGCCCAAATCTTTGGAGGAAACTACTCAAGTACTCTTCAAAAGGGAGAAAATTCCAAATAAGAGCATGAAGTGTCATCATTTTCTTAAATAAAGATTTGAAATGGATCTTCTTTCAAATAAGGGCTTGAAGTGGCTATGTTAGTTCAAAGAAAGGCCTAATTTTCTGGATGGTCAAAGGCATTTTCGTTCTTTACCTTTTTTTTTTGAATTTTTTTCCTTTTTTTCTTTTTCTTTCTTTTTTCCTTTTACTGTTTTTTCTTTCTTCTTCCCTGGTGGTTGGTTGTCGGCCACTAGGGATGCCCGAAAAGGGCTGGGCGAGGTGAACCTTGTCCAGATCTAACGAGGGCCGACCTCACTTATTGCCGACGAGGGTAACCTTGCCCAGCCCGTTTCGGGCATCGCCAATGGCCAGCGACTGGCCACCGGCGAAGAAGAAAGAACAAACCAGGAAAAAAGAAAGAAAAAAGGAAAAAAGAAAAGAAAGGAAAAAATAAAGAAAAAAAGAAAAAAAAGTAAATTAAAATTAAATTAAAATTGTCTTTGGACAAAAATGCTCTTGATCAGCTGGAAAATTTAGCCAGGGCTCTTATTTGAAACCGTCATTACCACTTTAAGTCCTTATTTGAAACTGACATGGCCACTTTAGGTCCTTATTTGAGAAAATGAGGACACTTTAGGCTCTTATTTGAAATTTTTCCTTCCAAAAGGTGGACTTACCTAGGCAACATCTTGGTCACGTCAACCCAAAAACTCCAATGTGGTTTTTAAGGATTTGGGTGTGTGTCATTTAAGGCTTTTGAATCTGATTTGGGACATTTTGCCAAAAGAGGGAGAGGTATTGTTTCTTTAGAAAGAAATGGCCCAGCCATTTGCCACATAGCCGAATTGTCAGCTTGAAAAAGTCCATGTTGGAGCTACAAGTTACGCTTTCCATGTAGACCTCAACAGACTAAATCAGTCAGATGCCTTAAAGAAGTTTTGCAACATCTTCCCCTCCTACAAATCCTTTCTACTGGAAAGAGAGTTCTACAGACAGATGCTAGTGATGGATATTGGGTTATTGTTCTTTTCGAAGAAATTAATGGAAAGCGTAAAATCTACGGACACAAAAGTAGAAGATTTACGTAAAGTAAGATGCATTATCATTCCACTTTCAAGGAAATCTTGGCGGTGAGGTATGGCATCAAGAAGTTTGAATTTCATCTTCTTGGACTTCATTTTTTTTTGTAGAACTGGATATGTCATCTTTCTCCCGAATACTGAAGTTCAAACAAAAGTGAATTCCTCATCCTCAACTTCTTAGATGGGCGGAATGGTTTTCAAAATATTCCTTTGAAACCAGGTATATAACAGGAAAGAAGAATGTGCTTGCTGATTTATTATCCCGGCCAAAAGAATTTATTGCACCAATTACATCCATAAATATGTATGTGTCACGAAATCCATTTGGTGGATTTAAACCCATGAAGATGAAACCTCTTTGGCCTAGCAGACAATACCTGCCGGAAGTTCCTGCATACATCCAAGACAACACCTTTTTGAAAATCTGCCATCACTAATGTGGAAATATAAACTATTGATTTTCAGCAGATACGGAGGATTAAGTCTCAGACCTAGTGGATTATGTCTAGAATATCCTTTCATCCATCCTATCTTCATCAATCTTGAAGACAAGTTCCCAGAAGAATTCAAGTGAATTTATTGGTATTTGTTCAATCTTTATACCTTAGCTATTGAATTTCCAACAACCAAGATCATTTCCATTATTGGCAATATTCTCCAAGGAGAGAAAAAGTTGAAGCATTTGGGTGATATGCTTAATTGGTTTGAACCACTGGGAGCGTGGAAATTTACGTTCAAGGAACAACTTAGAGCCTGTCGATCCAATCCGAAATCGCATACAATAGTCCTGTTTCATAGACCATAGTTGTTTATTCGTCCAAATAGAGATGTAAGCAAAACTCTAGCTGATGTAAGAGCAATCACATACAAGCCTTAGCCAATTCTAGAAAAGTTCTTCGAAACTCTCCCATGCAAAATCTCAGCACTTCCTCAGGAGTATAGAGAGTTCCAGAGACTTCTATGCTAATACAACCAAGCGATACCACCAGAGGTATAGCCAACGAGTTCTAGCAACTATTCTTGGGATCATCCCGGTGATCACAAGTATGGGACATTGATTGACGTAGCGTTTGGACAATATATGGCATAGATATGCAAGCTGATATGGATGCTGTTGCCTCGTCCTTATCCCAAGCCCTTTAATCACAGGATCCATGGGAAGGACCATTATCGCAAGACCCATGTGATTACAGCGAGCTACAACTTGTACTTGGTCTAGGTCTTGACAAAAACAGTCTGTCACAGTAATTAGGGAACTTTCTCTAGCCAGGTATTCTATCATGTTCCGCTGATGTTGCCTCAAGTTCTGCAAATGTTCCAGCTACTTCCTATGAATCTCCACAAAAAAAAAAAAACAAAAGTCCTTAGAACTTTGGGAAGAGGTGGCTCTAGAGATCACATAAGTTGAAAAACTCCTTAGAGAATATAGGCGACAAAAGGATGGAGATAGTTCAGACAATTTCAATGATGACAATGAAGAGCCCATTCACAAGTATGACCTCTGAAGGCGTAGAAAGTGTGTTGGAAAAAAAAGGTCCATTGTCGGAAATCGCTGTAGCAAATGTACTGTAGCAATGTACTCTAGAAGCCACTGTTTGTCATTGTAGCAATTACTGTTCATCATTGTAGCAGTACTATAGCAAGTTGAAAAAAACATCGGTTAGTGTCTTAATGAGCCTATCGGTAGTCTGTCAGAGCCTTGTCCGTCAATAATCTAAGTCAGTAGTCGTCTAAGTCAGTGTATGTTGAGTCCGTGGATAATTATTGGTGATATCTAGAACTACACTAATAATTAATCGTTTGTGTAGTCACTCGTGCCTATATAAGACAATGTTTGTAATATTTGAAGGCAAGATCTGCTCCCCAGAAAAGTCTTAAGAAATAAAACTTATGTGTATTATGAGTCCCTAAAACTTCACTTCTACATTTCTGCCTGGTATGATTCTTTAAATGAATGTATGTATGCTAATTAGTCTTGACAGTATGCTCTGCACTTGTCATGATTTGGAACCTGTGCATCAGAATTCTTGTAACACCCCTACCTCGGGGTCATTAACGTGACTTCCCGTTCATTGTTATCTTTTTAATAAGCACAAGCGGAAACGTAACCTCGGGACAATCACATTCAGAACAATAGCGAAATTTAAACAAGTAGCATCATGAGCAAACCTTATGTTTACAGTGCATGCAAATTGATTTTAACAAGCCCTTCGGGCCATGGCAAACATCACATATTTCACATGCATATTCTAGAGGCTCATCCGTTCCTAGCCAACTATGAATAATAAAACTCGGCTTGGGTGATCCTATCCCCTCTACTTCATCTTCTCGCTTCTAACTCCATCCACATCTCCTCCCCGCTTCCCGTCCGCATGGCCGATCTACACCCAACCCGTGGCATGCCCCGAAGCCGGCCCGCCTACACCGCCAAAAGGTCCATTGAACCCACGTAGGGGTCCAACCCTTCTCCATCAGTATAGCCATGCCATGCTACATACGAGTAAGGCACCAAGTCCGTTAGGCCCTCATCGATCGTCACATACGCCGTGATCCGGCGGTAGGCTCGACCTTCTCGGGCATCTATCACGGTGAGCACTTCGGCTCTCATTTCCACGGGGTTGCCCAACCGGGTCGGGGGAGACGCCATTCTTCGGACCTGAAAAGGAAACAACGGGGGGTAAGTCGGGAAGACTCAACAAGTAAACCTACTAATATCAAGCAAGGACGAGGGGATCGCCGTTAGCACAAGTCGGCCCTTACCGCACCCGCATCGATGACAGATCAATAGCAAAGTTCATACACGAAAACATCAAGCATGGCTATAACATGTGCACCTTGCCATTCAAGTCTCGGTTCTATCTCCAAAACAAACGTCAAACACGAAACATGATTAAATCAAAGCAATGAACCAACTACAACCAACCAAACAACCAAGAAATGGTCCAAGCAAACCATGTCACAACGTATCACAACTTCCTTTCCTGATATTAGGAAGTTTACTTACTCTATGAAATAAAACTAGAATAAGAAAGGAACACGGGAGTCTCAGCGAATCTCGGGCTTGAACACGAACACACGGACCTTGGATATGGCTTCTTATTGACCGAACAACAAGGAGAGACACGGGCTAGTCGGTGAGCTCTCTCTCTCTCTCTCTCTCTCTCTCTTTTTCTTTTTCTCGATATGAACAAGAAGCAAGGAAGCAAGAGAGAAGGGTGGCCGAGTGTGTGAGGAGAGAGTGGCGTGAGAATGGCGTGAGAGAGAGGGGAGGGCTTCATGTGAGGCTCTCCCTCTCTCTCTCTTTCTCCCTATTTATAAAAGACTTTTCTTGGTCATCACTCTAGGCCATTAATGCATGTTATGATGATGATGCCTCCAAAGTCCAACTAATTATGGCTTGTCATGATGAAGAGGCCTCCAAAGTCCAAGCCAATTAATGCTAGTCATGATGAACCTTAATAAAGGAAGCTTGAAGGAGAAGTTTTGACCATGTCAAAGTCTTATCTTCTAGTTTTTTTCCAACAAAACAACGCGGAGCCTATTTTGGCCTACTAGAAATGTCGGTTCGGCTCACAATAACTCAGCACCATCGGGTTGCACAATAACAACTAATCGACATTTAAGTTGCAAACCCGCATCATAATCAATTCCATGATTTTCGAGGGTTTTTCACGACAAAACATGTATAATAATCTCATTCAACCCGAGGTTCAGCGTGGGAATGTCCTCAAATATCACAAAAAGACATCAAGTCGAGATTCCAACGTTCTCATATAGAAATTGATGAATCTTTGAAATCTGACAAAACCGGACAGCTTTGCATTGTTCACGAAATCGGACTTGAAAACATAGTAAATGGACTCCGAAAACTCTCAAATTTGAATATGTCATAAACAAGGCCTTAGCAAAATTTCTCATGAAGAACACAAAATCGGAATCTTTCTGTAAACACTATTTTTAGTAGCTCAAAGACAGACTAAAAACAGTTCACTGGAACAGAATTCTTGTTTCTCAAAGTAAGCTTTGTCTAGAGTCCAAATCATCTCGAAAAATTCCCAAATTTATACACGTTATAGAAAAGGAAGTTCTCAACAACTTTTGTAAAGGAGACTTTTCTAAAATCGGCCCAGAAAAGTTTGTAGAAAATAAAGAAAAGGTGAACATCACATAAATACCCATTCATGGCAGTTTTACACAGTCCGGAAATGAGGCTGTCGTACTACTCATATCAAGTCCAAAAATTCTGAAATTAAAGTATGTAAAACTTCAAGATGTTTGGAGAAACTTTCAAGAATAAAGTGTTTGGAAATTCGGATCACAAAAGTCTCCACAAAAATAACAAAACGAAGGGGTACAAAGGATCCGAAACTGGGTTTTCCAGAACAAGAGTAAAAATTAGTTCTAATTGAAAAACTACCAAACTTAAACCATAGCCATTTTTCAGGGATTGAAATTGAGGATGTTATAATTCTGCTACTATAAAACAGTTCTAAGATACTAATCAAATTCGAAGGGGGCTTAGTGGCTAAAAGACAGTCTCTTTTATAAAGGCTGAGCGCCGTCTATGTGTTTGATAGCATACTTACCATAAGTCTTGTCTTCGTTTGCCTTGATTGGCATCTTAGCGCCCATTTATTGTTAATTTTATTTTTTTAAATCAAAATTTTTATATTTTATTTCTCTTTTTTCTTTTTCCTTTATTTTTGGTCGGTGGCAAGCCATGGCGATCGGCCACAGGTGAGGACAAGCTCACCCGAGGCCGACGAGCTCGAGTCTCGCTAGATCGACGAGGCTGGAGCCTCGCCACAGGTCGGCGAGGCCTCGGGCTTGCCGGAATCGGGCGAGCTCGACCTTGTTGGATCTAGCGAGGTGGAGCCTCACCCGAGGCTGGCGAGCTCAAGCTTCGGCGGCCTCCAGCAAGGTTGTCCACCCCTGTGGTTGATCGCCGGCTGTCACGGTGGCCTGCCACCGGCCGAAAATAAAGAAAAAAGAAAGAAAGGAAAATAAAAAAGAAAAAAATAATTATAAATTCGATTTTTTTAAAAATATTTTTATAAAAAGGGAGAAAGTGTGTGTAAGTCTAAGTAATGGGTGCTTTGGAAATGGGTTCTACGCTTAACTCATTTAGACCCATTTATGATATGCTTCAAACTTTAAGACCCATTTAAGATGGGCTCTTCAAAGTTGTAGTAATCGATATATGACCCATTTATTTTTTAAATAGATTATATATAGGGGTTTAAGACCCATTTTGACAGGTCTAGTTGTTGGTCGACCTCCGCTTGGTCTAGGTGAGGCGTCGCGGCTCTCACCGGCCTAGGGGAGGCGACCCTTGCCTGATCTGATGCATGAACAACCCAAAGATGCTGTTCTACAGGTCATCATTACTCACTACTTCACTAGTTTCTTACTATCGAAAAGTAAAGGTCCCGTGCATGTTATGAGTAGCATGCCAACACCATTATGCTTTCCTCCGTGATGTCTCCCTAGGGCAGTGTGTCGCGATCGAACTCTCGAGCCCTTTTTTAAACAACATGCAAAAAAGGGGGGCTCGCCTGGTATGTGCTAAGTCTAGGTTCGGGACTTAACTCGGGCTCTCCCAAGCCCATACCATATCGCGACTTAGGATTTAAGTTTTTAATATGCAGGTGATTTATATCAAGGAGTCGCCACTAATCGATTTGGGGTGGGTCGATTAGAAACCCAAATAGGGTGATGGGAGAATCACCCTATTCCTACGAACCAGAGATTAAATGAGTTCGGGGACTTGATTACACTAGTTGGATAACTAATGCCCTTTCGGTACCATTTTACCCTGTTCATTTCTGAAAACATTTGTCAGGCAATTTGGATTGATTTTAGGACCTTTCTCCTAACATGTGAGGTGATCAAGCGAGTGCATAATCAGAAACGATTAGCAGTCAGGAACACAACAATGCATGCAGCCTAAGGTTCTAACCTTAACTAAGTCAGATGACATTCAAAACACAACAGTTCATGCAATTATATTAAAAACATGCATAACAATACAACGGTAATAAAAACTAACTTGCAAAATATAACCGCGCAATCTCAGGCTTGTCTAATTTAAACAAGACAAAAATATGCATAATAATACTACAATAAATTAAACATTTAGAATATATCACACAAATTTTTTTTTAAAAAAAATAACAATACAGAATAAGAAGAAAAGAAAAAAAAGTTAAAATTTTTTTTTTTTGAAATTTTTTAATTTTAAAATAAAATAATAAAAATAATAATATAATATTAAACCGGGTCGGGTCGGATCCGACCCGGGTCAACGGATCCGACCCGAGCGTTGACTCGGGTCGGGTCGGTTGATCCGGGTAGGAACCGACCCGGGTCAACGGGTCCGACCCGGGCGTTGACCGGTCGGGTCGGGCTGATCCGGCCGGCTCTGACCCGATTCACTGGACCAGCGGGAGGCGCCGGCGGAGCCAAAAATGGCCGTCCACCGGCCGACCTGCATCGGGCACCGCCCCAAGCCTCGCTTCCCGGTTGAACGCCGAGCTTCACCACTTACCTGGACTCACCGTCCGGCCACCTGTTTGCCGGCCGGCGACCAAAATGAAACCAGCCTCACTGAGGCATTTCATCAAACAGTTGACGCGCGTGCCAAAAACTGAGGTGTTTTGCCCTCCTCCGACGAATCGGTCGGCTCCGGCGGCTACGGCTGGTTCTCAACTGAGACTAGGGACCAGGACCGGCGACGGCATGGACCGGGAATCACGCGACACGGCCGGCGTGAATCCCGGCCCGTCCGTGTCAAAAAAACAGAGTAGGACAGGGAGTCTCGGTCGGGGGGGAGCTCACCGGTGACGGCGCGTCGGGGCGGCTTTCTGGCTATTCCGTGGGCAACGGCGATGCTGCTGGTTGTCCTTCCTGCTCCGGCGTGGCCTCTGTTTGCTCCCTCTCTCTCTCTATTCTCTCTCTTGTCTCTCAGTCTCTCTCTCCATTTGGCCGACCGGGGGGTGCTTCCGGGGGTTGCCAGTCGGCTTGTTGGTGACGACGAGGCCGACTCAGACCTGCAAGACCCTCCGAGGCTCCTCTCTTTTCTTGGTTTCTCTCTGATTCTCTCAATCTCTCCCTGTATTTTTTTTTTCTCTCCAAAACCGAACCTAGCAGACCCCCTCTCTTCTCTCCTCTCGCTGGCCTGTATAGCCGACGACGACGCGCCTCTCTGCTCCGTTGCGTCCGCATGACGACGGCCTGCACCGATCTACCTGCTTCACGACTTTCGCGGCCATTTGCAGGCCGGTGCAGGGGGGCCGAATTTGTGAGTGTCGAGAGGGAGGAGGAGGAGCGGAAAAACGGGGAGAGACGGCCGGGTTTCAAGGGAGGAAGGGAGGACGGGACTGGCAATTAATGCCAGTCCCGTCGGCGTGCTCGTTTGGCCCTGCGCTGGCCGGATAGCGACGGGGTGAGGCCGCTCCGCCGATCGTCACTCTGCAGCCGCAACAGATGAGAACAGGGGAAGGAGAGCGACAGTCGGCAGGGGGGAGAAGGAAGAGAAGGGGCTGGGCCGAGCCAGACCCAGCCCGCGCGGGGAGAAGAAAAGGGGAAAAAGAAAAGGGGCCCAGGCCCGCGGAGGGGAAAAAAGAAAAGGGAAAGGGCCCGGGCCCGGGGGAAAAGGGAAAAGAAAAGGGCCGGGTCGGGCCGGCCCCGACCCGGCCCGACTTGAAATTTTTTTTTTTTTTTGAAAAATTTTTGAATTTTTTTTTAAAACATTCTAATAGACCTTATTAATATAAAATGTGCCTAATTTCTATATGCAATGCATTTAAATAGAAATAATTTTTAACTTAGGAATTAAGGACATTAATTCCTAAATTTTTTTGTAATTAATTTTGGGCAAATTAAAAATAGGTGTCAACACAGTGAAAACTATTTGATTTGCACATAGTTCATGGCTAATCTATTACCACCAGCAAAGATGTTGAGGATATTGGTCAAATTAATTCCACAAAGCAAACTCCCTATTCTGCACTTTTTGTAAAAGATACCACCAGCTAAGCAAAATATCACATTCACAATATAACAACCTAAAGAAAGATCACGGGAATCATAAAAGTAGCTGCCTCAGCCTTACCCAAAAAAAAAAAAGAGTAGCTGCCTCATGTGTTGTAGCGACAAAATCAACTATGATCATCCTAATGGATAATGAAGGATTTCTTACCGACAAAAGAGTTAGTTCACATGATATGGATCCCACACGTAACAAGATAGGAAACGGAGAGGGCAGTTAAAAGAATCGGAGTGGCGACGGCGGAGGCGGAGGCATAGTTAGAACTATCGTGGAAGCAAGCTATCGAACAATTAAATTAACATAATAAGGAAATAAATCAAACACCAGATTTACGTGGTTCGATCGTAGTGACTTACGTCCACGAGGAGAGCAGCACGAATTCCACTATAGATCAAGCGATATAACGGAGATTACAATCATGCTCGAGTAACTTAAACACTCCAAGTGTTTTCCAAGCCCCAATTGTATCAAATAACTCACGCAGTGTTGAGCCTACAATTCCTCACGAAATAATTTCTCAATCTCACGAAAGAATTATATACAAAATCTTACCGTAAGATTTAATTGGCTTTAAATACTCGGATATCTTAATAATATAATTCACTAGCAGAAGCTCCTCTTTGATGCTTTTTACAAATAACATCCATTTCTTATATATGGCGAAGAATTAGATCAAAAATAGGAAATTTCATTTTAGAAAATCTTTTTCAACTATAAAACTTACTTGAATTAGGAAACTTTCGTTTTTTGGCCCAAAATCGAGGCATCATTTTAACCGGAACGAACAGAGACACCTTCGGATGGAGAAGAACTTTCGCTCTTTGAATGATGAAGAAGAGCAGAGAAAGTGAAGAGAGGAAGGGAGAGAGTGTGTGTCGTTTACGGAGACGACAGCGAGGGGAGAGAGAGAGTAACAGAGGCATAACAGAGGGAATTTTGTAAGATTTGACAAGTGGAGCCCATCTACATAGGCCATTGGCTCTCAGGGATCACACATTTCACAAACTTTTTTATCCATGCACAGAAGAAACGTTCTGAGCCACGAGTTCGCTCCAAATTGATGCTAAGGGCCAAGTGATACCCATTACTTAGCCAAACTCCAAAAGAACCAAAGAAACAAAAACAAAAAGACCAAAAAAACAAGAAAACGAGGTCATTCCAGGTCTAGCCGAAACGATACAGAGTAAACATGGCCCATATTACTGTTGCTGACACTCAAATCAGTACCGACGGCAAAGCGATCCCGCTTCTTGGGTTCGGAACAGCCGAGTACCCATTTGGGTCCTCTGCCAACGTGAAGGAACACCTCCTCGATGCCATCCGATTGGGTTACCGACACTTCGACTCGGCCGCACTCTACCTGTCCGAACAGCCCCTCGGAGAAGCTGTGGCTGAAGCTCTCGCGCTCGGCCTTGTAAACTCGCGTGAGGAGCTGTTCATCACTACAAAGCTCTGGTGCAGCGACGCGCATGGCGACCGCGTCGTCCCCGCGCTCCAGACATCCCTCAAGTACAATTTCAGTCAACCTATGAATCATATAGCACCGTGTCTGTACGTTTCATCATCCTCGTTTTCACTGCATCGGTCGGTTCTTGTGTGTAGGAATCTCGGGCTCGAGTACGTGGACTTGTATCTGGTGCATTGGCCGGCGTGCGTGAAGGCAGGTGAGTATGAGCTTCCGGTGAAGAAGGAGGATCTGCTTCCGTTTGATTATGAGAGTGTGTGGAAGGCCATGGAAGAGTGTCAGAAGCTGGGCTTGGCCAAAAGCATTGGAGTGAGCAATTTCTCATGCAAAAAGCTTGAGAAGTTGCTCAGCATCTCCGAGATTCCTCCTGCTGTCAACCAAGTGAGTTTATTGTTGGTCCCTAGGGAATTCTTGTTTTCTTAAAATTGCTCTGGAAAAAAAAACAAAACATGTTTGTCATAACAAAGAAAAGCTACCCTAAACATGAAAAACATGTTTATTGCAAGTTTAGGGTTGCTCTTTTTATTTATGTCAATTTAGTCTTCGTGTAGTTCCGAAAATCTTCATCTAGGTGATTCACTTTTGACAAAACAAGAACCTCTCCTCCCTCTCTCTCTCTCTATTCTCACGAGCTACAGTGCCCATGAATGCCGCCGCTGCACTGTCCACCCCGCCATGCTCAAGCCGCCACCCTCACTGAGCCTGCAGCCGCTGTGGTCGAGCCAGCGAGCCCCCATGTCGTCCCTCCCCCTGTAAAACTCACGGGGAGGTCGCGACCTCTTCTTTGGAGACTGCTCGAGGTCGAGGACCGCCAGAACGAGGTCATTGTGGTGGCTTTTTAAGCCTTCCGCAACCTGACCCGACTTGAGTGATAGAGCCAGAGAGAGGGTTAGGCTTTGAGAATTTTCTTTTTCTTTCTCCTTTTCGTGTTTTGTTCATGTTAGATTTGCATGTGTGTTACGTAACTCGTATAACCCATCAATCTAAAAGATCTGAGGAAATTTACTCCCACCAAAATACAACCCTCTGAAATTTTGATACTTAAGTATTAGGCACATTTAAACCAATGTGGATGGCATAGACAACGAAATCTAATCTCCTAGCACCCCTCAAAAGAATCCAACTCTTGATGGATAAAAGCATCATTGTATTATCGTTGAAGTCAAAAATGGCAACATGAGTTCTGCTCAAACGCATCATTAGACGACTGTGGATTCCTCAGACTTTACAAGAGGGGTGTGATTTTTTATTTATGATTTAAATGGGTTCGATTTGATTGTGAAGGTGGAGATGAACCCTCTGTGGCAGCAACAGAAGCTAAGGGAATTCTGCAAGGAAAAGGGAATACACATCACCGCCTACTCTCCGTTAGGCGCCAAAGGAACCTTTTGGGGGACCAATAGAGTGATGGAATGCGAGGTGCTGCAAGAGATTGCCGAAGCCAAAGGGAAGACACTTGCCCAGGTTGTCATCAATCTCTATCCACCTTATCCTTCTCGAATTCGATGATGCTATGCATACAAACATTGATTCAGATGATTAATTAGACACTTGGTCCTCTTAAGCCAATATTCTATGCAGCTAGGCTACGGTCAGTGATCGTTACGTAAGATGTGAATCCTAAAGAGTTAATCAATTTGGTTAGGATAAAGAAACTAAATGCTACCCTTGTATGCCTCGTACAATTTTCCTATACAACATGTTAGATTTGGTAGAACCATTGTCAACTGTTCTAAAAGCTTAAGCTATTCGATAAAGATATGGTTTAATATTTAATTACTCTAACACTCCCCCTCACGCTTAGTCTAGTCTTTTTGCTTAGCACTAAGCGTGGGCATTTTTCATTGGGGAGGCAATTGGGACCTGAAAAGATTTGAACCCAGGATTTTCAGCTTTTATACCATGTTAGATTTGATGAAACCACTGCCAACTGTTCTAAAAGCTTAAGCTATTAGATGAATGTGTGGTTTAATATTTAATTACTTTAACACAACATATAACAATTCATTAATATTAGATCATCCTATCGCGCAGTAAGAGATTCGGATGAGTTGACCAAGGTCCAACACTCAAGCTAGAACTAAGTGAAATGCTAGAACATTACTCATCTCTGTCAACATCTCTCTGGTTATTATCTGTGTACATATGTGAGGAAGTTTACTTTTTACTGTTAGCATATGTTTCAGACACGGTTAAGCTCATATTTTGGCTATATTATTGGTCTGCATGAAGGTTTGTCTAAGGTGGGCGTATGAACAAGGAGTCAGTGTGGTAGTGAAAAGCTTCAACATAGAGAGGATGAAAGAGAACCTTGGCATATTCGACTGGAGCTTGAACCCTGACGAATTGAACAAAATCAGTCAAATTCCACAAAAGAAAGGATTCCCGGGAGTCGAATTCATATCCCCAAATGGTCCTTACAAGTCTGCCGAAGAGCTCTGGGACGAGGGGATTTGAGCAGGAATCGTTAATCGCTTCAACTAGTAAAGCTTATTCAATGAAATTTTCTAAGATTGTTGAACCTTAACCCCAAATGAATGGTAGTCCCTTCTGTTTTAGAACAATATACAGTGGACGTCATCTTTGGCCTTTCAAAAGTGCCGTGGGTTTCTTCCTTTTCTGGTACAAACACAGGCATGTCCTTCAGTTGTAGCCGCACAGAAGCCAAAAAGAAAAGGGACGCACAGAGGAGGAGCGCTTCCTTTCATGGCACGAAGGAGTCATGAACACGATGGATTTTATGATACGAGTTCTTCTGCATCGAATTGAGTTGTTTCATCAATAAACATATGGGTTTGGGTGTGATTCGGGTTTATTAAATACTCGAATGTGTGGGTGAGTATTACTATATAATTCTTGGATTATTTCGTGGATTACTCGTTGTTGACTCCCTCGGTGAAGTAGGTGTTGAAATCAGCACCGAACCACACAAATCTCTGATTTTATTTTTTTTATTGTCTCTCATTTATTTCTCTGATAATTTCACAATGATTGAACTGCAATATCAGATATCTTCCGCATTGTATTGCAACAAACCAATAATTGACTAGCCATCATGCACGCGGCTTATACGTTGCTCAGACTTGATTTTTCCCAATGCTTTGGATTCTCGCATGCCTTGCATATTGTAATGCAGACAATGCAAGGCTTCTTCACATGTACAGTATCTTGTATTTTACACAATATATAGGATTCGGCACATGCATTGTGTATCATATGGTACGCAATGTCAGAATTTTTCACGTGCATTGAATATTTTATTTCACACGATGCAAATCTTCCGTGCCGATTGGAATATGGTTGCAACAGAGATCTAGTTACGGGATGAAAAAAGATTGATTCCTTTCGTTTAGGTCTCGTCTGTATCAGGAAAAAATACAGAGAAACTTGGCCAATATCACTGTTCCTGAGACTCAACTCAACAAAAACGGCAAAGCGATCCCGCTTCTTGGCTTCGGAACGGCCGAGTACCCATTTGGCTCCTCTGACAACGTGAAGGAACACCTCCTTGATGCGATCCGATTGGGTTACCGACACTTCGACTCAGCCGCACTTTACCTGTCCGAGCAGCCCCTCGGAGAAGCTGTGGCCAAAGCCCTCGAGCTCCGCTTCATAAACTCGCGTGAGGAGCTGTTCATCACGACGAAGCTTTGGTGTAGCGATGCCCATGGCAACCGTGTCATCCCCGCGCTCCAGGCATCCCTCAAGTACAATTTCAGTCAACCTATGAATCATATAGCACCGTGTCTGTACGTTTCATCATCCTCGTTTTCACTGCATCGGTCGGTTCTTGTGTGTAGGAATCTCGGGCTCGAGTACGTGGACTTGTATCTGGTGCATTGGCCGGCGTGCGTGAAGGCGGGTGAGTATGAGCTTCCGGTGAAGAAGGAGGATCTGCTTCCGTTTGATTATGAGAGTGTGTGGAAGGCCATGGAAGAGTGTCAGAAGCTGGGCTTGGCCAAAAGCATAGGTGTGAGCAATTTCTCATGCAAAAAGCTTGAGAAGCTGCTCAGCATCGTCGAGATTCCTCCTGTTGTCAACCAAGTGAGTTTATTGTTGGTCCCTTGGAATTGATGTTTTCTTAAAATTGCTCTAGGAAAAAAACATGTTTGTCATAACAAATAAAAGCTACCAATAACATGTTTTCCAAAAATCAAGTTTATTGTTGGTCCCTTGGAATTGATGTTCAAGGACGGATGTGCGATTTTGAGTTCAAGTTCGCTATGTGTTGAGTAGGAGCTGCAGAGTTTAGAGCTGAACATTTTCATTTTCTAGTTTCTTTGGAAGAGATCGGTAAAACTATAGCTCCAAGTCATTTGGATGCCTCGGCCAAAGTGGGAAAAAGATGACTCTGAATCCTGATGCGTTAACAGGTTCACAGGAAAAGAAAAACTGTTAGTAAAATTTGGTCATGTTGTCTTTCGGCCTGAAGAGGAAATTTCGTCCGACCCAAGTCCTCCCTTCCCCTTCCTCTTCCCCTCTATTACTACGAGCTACAGTGCTCGTGAATGCTGCCACCGCACTGTCCACCCCACCATGCCCGAGCCGCCACCCTCACTTAGCCTGTAGCTGCCGCCGTCGAGCCGGCGGGCCCCCATGTCATCCCTCCCCCTCGACGACTCACAGGGAGTTGGCGGCCTCTGCTGCGGTGCCTGCCCGAGGTTGAGGATCGCCGATCGGCAGCTTTTAAAGGTTTCCACAACCTGACCCGACCCGACCCGACCCGACCCGACCCGACCCGAGAGAGAGAGAGAGAGAGAGAGAGAGAGAGAGAGAGAGAGTTGCCGCACCGGGGGGCCGAGGGACTGGCTTGTTGGCTAGGGCCGTTGTCGATGGCCAGGGGCTGTCAATGGAGGCCCATCAGCGCAGGGATGCTGTAGGTGATGGCAATGAGGCGGCGGGCAACATATCAGATGTGAGGAAGATGGAAGAGAGAGGGTTAGGTCTTGGGATTTTTTTTTCTTTTTCTGTTTTGTGTTTTGTTCATGTTAGCCCATCATAAAAAAAACAAGAAAATGATACGAATAGTACATGAACTTTAGTTTAATATGTAATGTGGTCCCTGAACTGTAGCTTAATGTATAATGTGGTCTATGAACTTTTAATTTGTTTAATGTGGTCTGTGGATTTTTGGTGTGCGTTCAACTTAGTCCATGAATTATATGAAAATGTTCATTGTTATTTTTAAACTTGAATTAATGAAAGGATGACATTGAACATATTTCATATAGTTCAGGGACTAAGTTGAATAAGTACCAAAATTCCAGGGATTACGCTGAACAAATTAAAAGTTCAGGAACCACATCATACATTGGGCAAAAGTTCAGAGGCTACAATGAATAAATTAAAATTTTATGGGCCATATTACATATTGGATCAAAGTTCAATTATCATTTGTGTCATTATCCTAAGAAAAATTAGTAGGAGGCAAAACACAGCCCTTTGAAATTTTCATGCATAAGTAGAAAGGCACATTTAAAACCAACGTGAATGGTAAAGGCAACGAAATCTAATCTCCTAGGCTCCTAGCGCCCCCCCGAAAGAATCCAACTCTAGAAAGATAAATTGTAAGAATTTTCTAATATGAGCTTCATTAATTGAAATTAACTGAATTAGTTTGGTCTAATAAATATAAGATATATGGGTTCTTAATAAGTCTAATATGGGGCTGGCTGGTGTGGGCCGAATATAGCCCGGTCCGTAATGAGAGGGCCCGTGGTCGAAAACTCTATAAATAGCGTTCAAGTCCCTCCCCTAGCCCGATGGTGCACAATCTGACTCACATACGAATCTAGAGAGAACTTTCTTCTTGTAAGTGGCAATCTCATTAGGCCAGTGTTCTAACGAAGGGTATAGGGGAGAAGCACTTGAGTTCGTGTTCGGAAACCGTCGCAAATTCCGCGTCAAGTTCAATGGATTCCAAACCAGGTACGCAAATCGATAATTTCTCCATGAACGTGTTTTGGTTTCTAATTATGGTGATCCTGGGCGTGCCATTTTCGTGGCTAACATGTGGTATCAGAGCCTACCATAGATTAGAACTGAAACATACATATTAGGACCGTTTTCGTTATGTCCAAGAGGTTTTTACCCATTTTCGAAATTTTTTGTCGGTTGAATGTAAAATTTTATTACAAACCAGAATCTACTCGTCGAGACGAGAAGATTGACGGGCGGCACGTCATCGGACGAGGCCGCACGAGCCCTCACATGCTGACACGCGCAGTGGGCGCGGCGGCGCGTGACGACCACGAGCGGCCGTGCCGAACCGGCGCGTTTTTCCCCGGTAACCGTCGGATGACGTTAGCATGACGTCAGTGGCAGCGCGAATCCGAGTTGACCCGGATCCTGACCCGACCCGACTGTTGACCCGACCGGTCAATCGGTCGGACCGTTGACCGGCTGAACACGCGCGCACGCGCCGCGCTTTCCGGCGGCGCGTGAGGGCGCGTCTAACTTCCGTTTGGGACGTTCTTGGTACCGACGTGCTCGTATTGAGATTCTCTACATTGTGGTATATTTATTTTACATGTTTGAAGCTTTTACAGATGTGAAAATACGTATAGAACCCTATATACGCGTATTTTTAGGGTATTTTTGCGTATTTTCTTGTATTTCTCTATGATTTTGGAAATGCATATAGTAGCTCACATGTATATCACCACATAAGGACTGTGTAGAGTGTAATTCATTGTCTATCAATGAATGGAACAATATAATTAGCATGACATGTAATTTCAGAGATACACGCCCCTGTCTTTACGTCTGGCATTACATGTGTATAGTGAATGTGATACATAAAGCTCATATCCTTGGCATGAGAGATTTTCAAAGATTTAGTTGGGTAGTAACCGCCAAAGCGGCACACTTGACTGAGTTTGAGAAATATCGGTCTCATATTGTGGTGGGATGTCTCCTGTTCTATTGCGTGATCATACTCCCAAAGGAGGTGATCTTGTATTGGTTCATGGAGGGGTACATGTATAGCATGTGCTTGAGAAATGACTGATCGATCTTAGTGATTCATACACCCAAAGGTGGTGATTTCACGAAAGATTAGAATATGTTCTCATGGCCGCTGTCATGTGGAGAGTGTACAATTGCATGTCATATTTTCTGCCCGAAGGTGATTATGTGATGATGTATGTAACTCTTTGGATAAGTACTCACATGATGCTGATTGTATTGTTTGTTTATTTTCCAGTCACCTTTTCTGTAAACGGCAATTCCATTTCCATTGAGGTCCTTACTGGGTTAAACTTTAACAAATGAAAAGAGGATTTTCTATTTAGAATGGAGCTAGCGGTTGTTCACATTGCTCTTACAAAGGATAAGCCGGCAGATATCACGGCCACCAGTACTGAAGCTGAGAAAATCGACTATGCTGCCTGGGAAAAGAGCAATCGAATTTGCTTATTGACAATGAAGAAATCCATTCAAGAACATTTGAAAAGTGGTTTGCCAGCTGACTGTACTACTAAGGAAATGATGGCAGCCTTAGAGGCTAGAAACCGCATTTCATCTAATGCTGAGGTTGGTACACTTCTTCAAAAGCTCTTCATTATGAAGTATGATGGTACTGCTGAAGTTAGAGATTATGTCCTTAGGATGGTAAACCTAAAGACGAAGTTTCAAGCTTTTAATGTTTCCATTCCTGATGGTTGTATTGTGCATCAAGCCCTGAACACCCTTCCACCTGATTTTGGGATTATAAAGACAAATTACAATTCCCAAGATGATACTTGGTTAGTTAATGACTTGATAGCAAGGGTGGTGGCAAAGGAAGAGAAACTTAAGAAAGAAAAAGGGCATCTAGCCTTAAATGTTTCTGGTTCCCACAAAAGGAACGATAAAAAGTTCAGAAATCGTACTCATAAAGGTACTCATGACACTACCGGTCAATCTGACAATATGGGTCCAAAGAAAACATCCTTTAAAAGGGATGGTGACCGCTGCTTCTTTTGTAAGAAGAAATGTCACGTAAAGAAGGACTGTGGAAAGTTCAAAGCTTGGTTGTCCAAACGTGAGCCTACAGGTAATGATTCTTTGGCACTTGTTTATGAATCCAACTTATCAGAAGCACCATCCAGTTCTTGGTGGCTTGATAGCGGTGCAACTAATCATGTTGCGTTTACCATACAGGGATTCATAAACCGGAGGAAGTCAAATCAGGATGAGTTAAGACTCACTGTGGGAAACAACGAGAAAGCCGATGTTGTGTTTGTGGGAGATGTAATCTTGATTCTAGACTCTGGTTTTAGATTAATGTTGAAAGACACTTTTTATGTACCTTCTTTTAGATGGAACTTAGTTTCTGTATCGTGTTTAAACATGTATGACTACTCTTTTGAAATCAAGAACAATGTTATTTCTTTATTTCTTAATTCAAATAAGGTTGGGTGCTGTAATATGTCCAACGGATTGTACAGATTGTGTTTGTCTCCCAATGACATATACGTCGCTTATACGGCTGAAAATGTTGTTTCCAAGAGACCACTCCCTAGGAAACAGTCTTATGCATTGTGGCATAAACGGCTTGGTCATATCTCTAAGGATAGAGTAGAAAGGCTGATAAAGACTAACATCCTGCCTACTCTTAAAGATGACCTAGAGACATGCGTAGACTGTTGTAAAGGTAAAATGACCAAGATAAGAAAGAAAACTGCAGTCCAAAGTTCTTACCTATCGGAGGTCATTCACACTGACATAAGTAGACCCTATACGTCAACTTTGTGTAGAAATTTTTATTTCATCACATTTATTAATGACTATTCTTGATCTGGCTATTTGTACTTGATTAAAGAAAAGTCCGAGTCTCTTAACAAGTGCAAGATTTTTCGGACTAAAATCGAGAAATAGTTGGGAAAGGTCATAAAGGTTGTTAGATCTGACCGAGGTGGAGAGTATTATGGCAAGCAGGGCGATGCCGAACATCTTAAGGGGCCATTTGCCAAATACTTAGAGGATTCTAGGATAGTGGCTCACTTTACTATGCCTAGGAGTCCTGAGCAAAATGGTGTAGCCGAAAGGCACAATCGCACCCTTATGGAAATGGTAAGGAGTATGATTAGTAGGACAAATTTACCTGATTTTCTATGGGGTGAAGCTTTGAAAACAGCTTTGTACATTTTGAATCGTGTACCTATTAAAGCTGTTCCATTGACTCCTTTTGAGTTATAGACTGGACGTAAGTCTAGCTTAAACCATCTTAAGGTTTGGGGATGTCCTGCAGAAGTGAAGTTATATAATCCGACATTAAGTAAGTTGGACTCCAGAACCACTCGGTGTTACTTTGTATCTTACCCGGATCATTCGAAGGGATATCGGTTCTATAATCTTAATGGAGGCACAAGAATTGTGGAATCACAGATAGCGAAGTTTCTGGAGTTTGATGCAGCTGAAGAAAGTAGCTGCTCACAGACTATTGAGGATAATGTAACGTTGTATCTTTATCTCCTCCCATACAGATAATTGTGGAGACTTTCACACCACATATTGAACCCGTTGAGGCTCATGATCCTTTTATCGAGATAGCTCCTAATGAAGTTCCTCAAGGCTCTCAGGTGCAGGATGAGGCTGTTGCTGCTCCAGTAAGGAGATCCATTAGGGGGAGAGATCAGCTATACCACCGGACTATTTAGTCTATATAGGAGAGCAAGACTACGATATCGGTTCTGTGGATGATCCAGTGACTTATGCGGAAGTTGTTTCTTGTCCTCAGTCGGAACTGTAGTTGGATGCAATGAGAGATGAAATGCAGTCTATGAAGCATAATGGAGTTTGGGAACTTGTTGAATTACCTGAAGGTCATAGACCCATTGGCTACAAATGGGTGTATAAGACTAAAAGAGACTCTAAAGGAAAGATTGAGAAGTTTAAAGCCAGACTGGTAGCCAAGGGTTTCACTCAGAGAGAAGGAGTAGACTATGAAGCAACTTTTTCTCCAATCTCTTCTAAAGATTCTTTTAGAGTGATGATGACATTGGTAGCTCATTTCGATATTGAGTTACACCAGATGGATGTTAAAACTGTCTTTCTCAATGGAGACCTTAATGAAGAAGTTTATATGATGCAACCCGACGGCTTTGCGGCAGATGATTCAGGTACGCTTGTATGTAGACTGAAAAAGTCTATTTATGGTCTCAAGTAAGCTTCTAGACAATGGTACTTGAAGTTTCATAGTGTTGTCGCTTAATTTGATTTTGTTGAGAACAAAGTAGATCGGTGTATATACTGCAAGGTCAGTGGGAGGAAATTCATTTTCCTTATACTCTATGTGGATGATATCCTGCTTGCGAGCAGTGACCTTGGTTAAATGCATGAGACAAAGCGGATGTTGTCAAAGAACTTTGATATGAAGGACCTTGGTGAGGCGTCTTTTGTCCTTAGCATTGAGATTCATAGGAATTGTTCTTGTCGACTATTGAGTTTATCTCAGAGGGCATATGTTGATCGTATCTTAGAAAGATTCAACATGCAGCAATGTAAGCCAGGAATTGCTCCTGTCAGTAAGGGTGATAAGTTGAGTCTGTCACAATGTCCTCATTCAGATTTTGAGAAAGCCCAAATGAAGAATGTACCTTATGCTAGTGCACTTGGGAGTATTATGTATGCTCAAGTATGTACTAGACCAGATATTGCTTTTGTAACAGGACTTCTAGACAGATATTAGTCAAATCCATGACATGATCATTGGGTTGCTGCCGAGAAGGTTTTAAGGTACTTAAAGAGGACAAAAGACTATATGCTGATTTACAAACATGTTCAGGACTTACAGCTAGTCGGGTATTCGGATTCAGACTTTGCTAGCTGTCAGGATGAAAAGAAGTCGACGACGGATTAGATCTTTAAGTTAGCACGAGGTGCAGTATTATGGAAAAGTGAGAAACAGAAATCAATGACATCCTCTACCATGCAAGCGGATTTTGTAGCATGCTTTTCGGCCGCTACTCAGGCAATTTGGCTTCGAAACCTCATTAAGGAGTTGACCGTATTTGATTTTGTGGATAGACCCATATAGTTATATTGTGACAATAACTCTGCAGTGTTGTTATTTAACAACGATAGAGGTCTCAAGGGATCTAAGCATATGGAGGTTAAGTACCTGACTATAAAGAAAAAACTTCAGACTGGTGACATTGCAGTAGAGCACATTTCGACAGATAATATGATTGTAGATCCACTGACTAAAGGCCTTCGCTCTTGAGTATTTGATCGACATGTCATTAACATGGGCTTAGGAGTATCATGGGATACTGTTAATTAGTAGGAGATGTTTAGTTTTATGTTGCTCTTATGAAGTTTGTATCTGATTTTGTTATATTTTGTAATATTTGAATATTTTTTGACTCTTTTGCATTCAATGAGGTATTTGTGAATGTAGATTTATCAAGTTGAGTACACATATTTGATGAAAATCTCGAGGCATTGTGTAAACCTTGAGTATAGGCTATGGGGTATTCTTAATATTAGCCTTAACGATATGTCTTGTTACAC
This sequence comes from Syzygium oleosum, assembly GCF_021117445.2. Taxonomy (NCBI): domain Eukaryota; kingdom Viridiplantae; phylum Streptophyta; class Magnoliopsida; order Myrtales; family Myrtaceae; genus Syzygium; species Syzygium oleosum. Next base: position 12,545,694 of record NW_026607487.1, read on the forward strand.
ATAAAGTACAGTTCACTATCAAGGTAAGACATATGCAGGTTCGTTGGAACCATGAAGGATATTTTTTGGTGACACACTAGATTTTGTGACACTTAAGGAGAGAAAATTTGGACTAACAAAATGGACAACACATGAAGTATCACTCGTTATGAGGTATTGTCCATTTGACACACTACCATATTGAATCCATATCAGTAAAGTTAAAAGCACTCGTGACCATGGAAGGCTCTGCGTGAGTACATGCAGTTACCGCCATGATTCGGTGTTCGAGACTTTATGGGATCGGATTGACTATTAAGAATAATCTCTAGACCAATATAAGAGTATGCACACAGTTCTGTTTCAATTAATATTGCCCAAGTGGGAGAATGTAAGAATTTCCTAATATGGGCTTCATTAATTGAAATTAACTGAATTAGTTTGGTCTAATAAATGTAAGATATATGGGTTCTTAATAAGTTTAATATAGGGCTGGCTGGTGTGGGCCGTGTACGGCCCGGCCCGTAATGAGAGAGCCCATGGTCGAAAACTCTATAAATAGCGCTCAAGTCCCTCCCCTTACCCGATGATACACAATCTGACTCACATACGGATCTAGAGAGAACTTTCTTCTCGTGAGTGGCAATCTCATTAGGCCAGTGTTCTAACGAAGGGTATAGGGGAGAAGCACTTGAGTTCGTGTTCGGAAACCGTCGCAAATTCCGCGTCAAGTTCGATGGATTCCAAACCAGATACGCGAATCGATAATTTCTCCATTAACGTGTTTCGATTTTTGATTATGGTGATCCTGGGCGTGCCATTTTCGTGACCAACATAAACGCGTCACTTAAATATCGATAAAGTCAAATTGGTTACATGAATTCTGCTCAAGAACGTCATACCCAAAAATCTTATATCATACCCTGAAAAAGAAAACTATTGGAGGCTTTCAAATTATATGCTAAATTTGGTGGACAAAATTTATTGTAGTAAAGAAAACATGTTCAGTATCATCATGAGATTTTTGCAGGAACAAGCGTGAAATATACTATAATAATATAAAACATCTTTTTTCTGAAGAAACTAGTTTTAATCCTAAGATTAGTCTTGATATATCAGACTTTAAACAAGAGGGTGCGGGATTCTATTTTATGATTTAAATGGGTGTGATTTGATCGCGTAGGTGGAGATGAACCCTATGTGGCAGCAACAGAAGCTAAGGGAATTCTGCAAGGAGAAGGGAATACACATCACGGCCTACTCTCCGTTGGGCGCCAAAGGAACACTTTGGGGGAACAATAGAGTGATGGAATGCGAGGTGCTACAAGAGATTGCCAAAGCCAAAGGGAAGACACTTGCCCAGGTTGTCATCCATATGCACCTTATATTTTCTTTTCGAATTTGATGATGCTATGCGTACGAATGAATGATTCAGATGACTAATGTAGACACTTGGTCCTTTTAAATAAGTATCCTATGCAGCTAGGCTAAGGTCCGTCATAGATACGTAACATAATGCCTCGTACCCACTTCCTATATCATACATAACTATTCCGTAATATAGGATCACCCCAATTGCATTGTAAGAGATTTAACGGATCACTTGACCATTGTCCAACAACTAAGCTAGAATTAAGTAAAATGCTAGAACAATACTCATCTCTATTAATATCTCTCTTATTATTATCCTTGTACATATGTAACCGGGCATACTCGTTTCTTATTACATATATGAATGTGTCTCGTACATGGTCAAGCTCATATTTTGGCTATATTATTGGTTTGCATAAAGGTTTGTCTAAGGTGGACACATGAACAAGGAGTCAGCGTGCTAGTGAAAAGCTTCAACGTGGAGAGGATGAAAGAGAACCTCGACATATTTGACTGGAGCTTGAGCCTTAAAGAGTTGAACAGAATTCGTCAAATTCCGCAGAAGAAAGGATACCCCGCACTTGAATTTGTATCCCCAGATGGTCCTTACAAGGCTGTCGAAGAGCTCTGGGATGGGGAGATTTAATTAAGAATCGTCAATTGCTTCAATAAGTTCATTCAACTTGAGACTTTTTCAATGAACTATTCTAAGATTGTTGAACCTTAATGCCAAATAAATGCTAGTCCCTTCTGTTTTAGAGAAGTACAATTCTGTTCAAACGTTATTCAGCATCGAATAGAGAGGTGTTTCAAAGTGTATTTATTGACTAACTATTAACTAGTCATCATACACGCTTGTGCACGGCGAAAATATTAGGTAGTCCCGGCCCCCGGGTGACCACATACCCACAAGCCACTTGGTGATAGACATGTGGATCTCAGTGGATAGATGCGAAAATTCACTCTCTTCGTATTTTTTAGTTCGTTTCCAATGCCGAATCGAGATTTGTACAAACTCAAGAGCTCTTGACCTGGACGCTTCGCATCATGTCCTTGAACTTGAAGAAGTCGACACGGCCGTCGTGGATTTGATCAACATAGGTGATCAAGAGGTGGCATGTTGCGAGAAAATGGAGGGAGGCTCGCTCATCGGTTCGATCGCTCCTGGAGAGGGAACTGAATTCAGCTCCGATCCCATGCAACTCCACTCACTCACTAAAGCTCACTAAAGCTCAGTAAACTCACTGGGTACGAGCAAAATATCCTTTTCTCGAAAAACATGATGGCGCGATTTGGGAGTTTCTTTTGGTCATAGCATCTTTTTCAACGTGAGAGCCAAGAGAAAATATTGGGTACCCCAGGTGAAGAGGGAGTCCCGTGAGGGTCAAGAAGGGAGAGAGAAAGTGGGCCCCACACAGGAGAAAATATCCCTGATAGTAAGCCCGGGCGACACGTGTTCATTATTGAATGGACTATTATTTTGCTGACGTGGTATCACTTGGGGCACCCAATCTTACGTACAGATTCTGCCTGCAAGGGATATTTGATCGAAGAAGAAGCCGATACACTAAAGGTTTTGTGTGAGACGAAAGCGAGAAAATGATTAAAGTGACTAGTGAGTGTAACTTGGCGACAAGAAACATATGGAGAGAGAGAAATGCTTGTCCTATGCTTCTTTTTTTCTTTAATTTTTTTATTATTTTATTTTTGTCTTTTGCCTTTTACTTTTTGGTGAATTTATGGAAATTAAGAAAAGTGGTGTGTACGTTGAAATTTTTTTTTATATAATAATTCGATTCAGTCTGGGTGATCCGAATGGGCAATTTCACACATGAAACCAGGAGCCAGACATAAAATTACCGATACCAAAAAATTAAAACTGGGAACCAAATCGATGCCCCTGAAAACCGTCCAAAAGCGATCGATTTAATCTGGTCGAGATGGTTTCTTTCGCTCACTCCTATTTTGAATGGCTATCTTATCCTTTTTTCACTTAAAATAGTAGATAAACTTAACTAGGATCTTTTACTAAAACATTCCTCTTCATTTTCATGGTATTATTTGAACATTTTATTATTTGAAATATTCCTACATAAACGAGTGACTCATTGAACATTTTGGTGAGACTGTATTTTTTTTTTGTTTGACTTATCTTTAACTCTCTTCACTTTCTAACTTTTGCTCTGCTTGTTGAAGAGCGCGAGAGTCGAACCCCGCAACTCTCATACTAGTGTCCACATCCTCCCAATCCCTCTATCAGTAGGGTCGCATGCCTATTGATGTGAGACTGTATTTATCAAGTGAACTAATTGTATGTTTTGGTTAGACAACTTTGTTCTACAAGAAAATAAATTGTATATTTCTACTCTATCTTTATCGATGAGCCGGGGCAAAACCCAGAGCTGTTCACGAGCTTACACAACAAATAAAGATTCAGAGATCGTAGAGAATTTCTCGAACATTAGAGTAGCCTCCAAGACTTGATTTATCTAAGATTCTTTTTTTCGTTGAGCATATACGACTTGTTTTTTTCGGTCAGAGAGCATGTACGACTTTAACCATCGAAATATGTCGGCTAATTTAATTCCACTACGTTTAATGGTCGTGGGGTGCCACTACAAAAAAACATGTAATTTGCGACGGAAATTTTTCGTCGTAAATTTTGCGACGAAATTTGCGACGGATTATATTTTCCGTAGCTAATTTGCGACGGATGAAAAATCCGTCGGAAATTTGCGACGGAATTTTTATACGTCGCAAATTCCGTCGCAAATTTGCAACGGAAATAAAAAACCGTCGCTAATTCCGTCGCAAATTTGCGACGGAAAAAAGTTCGTCCCAAATTTGCGACGGAAAAAAAAACCGTCGCAAATTTGCGACGGAAATAAGTTCGTCGCAAATTTGCAACGGAAAATAAATCCGTCGCAAAATTTTCATCGCAAATTTTCGACGGAAAAAAAAACCGTCGCCAAATCCGTCGTAAATTTGCGACGAAAACGCACGTCCGTCGCAAATTTGTAGTTTATTACCCGTGATATTCCAGCCCTATCTCTCTCTCTTGCTCTCTCTCGCTTTTCTCCCTCTTTCATATGTCTGAAATCAGCAAAATTCGCGCACGCACATATTAATCTCGGTGAAGCTTTTGTACCGGTAAGTATCATTAGCTAGCTTCGTGACTATTCATCCTTGAATTGTAATTTCTTTTATTTTATATATGTTTATGTTTGTTTTTTTTTCGTATCTGCATCACCAGTTGAACGACCGTCGACACCTCGCCGGCCTTTGGATGAGGCAGAATGGCCATTTCCGTCGCAAATTTGCGACGAATAAGTGAAAATTTCGTCGCAAATTTGCGACGGAATAAAGGGAATCCGTCGCAAATTTGCGACGGATCCTTGATTCCGTTTCCATCGCACATTAAAAATTATTAAAAAATAATTCTTCAGTGATTATTCTTTTTGGGTATGTGTCTAATTGAAGGTCTCGCAATCCAAGTGGATGTTGCAATTCTTATCAAATTGACCACTTTCTCCTACCAATATTTCAGTCAAATATTTGGGTAAGTCTTCTTTACATGGTAATTTTTTCTATTTTTGCAATTTCATATTAATTGTTGCGTGAATAACAAAAATTATAATTTCAAAAATTTTATGGTTTTAATTAAGAACAATAGATATGATATTTTAAATATTTTACCATAATTTTTTATTTTAATACAGACACAATGCAAAGAGAAAGGGCTTGGATGTATATAAGAACTTACCTGGACGTCAAGGATTGACAGATGAGTTTCGTACTGGGTTGGAACTATTTTTAGACTTTGCTAGTAGTAAATATGAGTTCATGGATGGAAATAAGTTAAGGTGTCCGTGTAAAAAGTGCGGTAATGGTAAATTTCTTGTGTGTGATCAAGTTAGAGAACACCTTACTAGATTTGGGTTTAGTCCGAACTATTATAATTGGACTTTCCATGGTGATCCATTTATATCTGATGAAGGATATGGAAGAAGTGACCAATTTTCAGTTAGGGAAGAATGTGACTATTATGAGCAATTGAACCCATACGAGAGGATGGTGATTGATGCAGCTAGTTATAATTTTGTCACAGAATCAAATCATGCAAGTACTAGTTTTACTCCTATACGTGAACAAGTGGGTACTAGTCATGCTTCACAATTGGAAGATATAGGAGTAACGGGTTTTGATGAGAATGTCTATAATGAAACTTTTCATTCTAATCAGTTCCGGGATGTGTTGAAAGCAGCAGATGAACCTTTATGGCCAGGTTGTGAGGACCACACTAAGTTATCGGTGACAGCCCGACTATTAAATATTAAGGCAGAGCATAATGTGTCTGCGGATTGCTTCAACTCTTTTGTTGAAGTAATGCGGGAATCATTGCCTCGTGATAACATCATGCCAAGTGATTTTTATGATATGAAAAAGCTAGTGGATAACTTAGGTCTTCCGGTTGTAAGGATTGATGTATGTAGTACGGGTTGTATGATATATTGGAGAGATGATGAAAATGCAGAATCTTGCAAATTCTGTAGCCAACCTAGGTACAAGATTAACAGGAGGCCGGGTCGTAATCAGAAGCGTAGACCATGCAAGCAAATCTTTTATCTGCCCTTAATCCCCAGATTGCAAAGGCTTTATGCGTCTAAAGCCATCTCTTGAACACATGACTTGGCATGCAAATCATGAAACAGGAAGAGGGTCTAATGTGTCATCCTTCGATGCGGAGGCATGGCAACATTTTGATAGAACATACCCTGAGTTTGCGATGGAGCCTCGGAACATCAGGTTAGGTCTCTGTGCCGATGGATTTGCTCCATTTGGGAAAATAGGAAAAAGTTATTCATGTTGGCCAGTTATCTTAACGCCGTACAATCTTCCACCTGGTATGTGCATGAAGACACCTTATATGTTTTTGACATTGATCGTGACAGGGCCGCAAAATCCGAAAAAGTTGATAGATGTTTATATGCAACCATTGATTGAGGAGTTACAACGGCTATGGGTTGAAGGTGTCCCTACATATGACGTTTCTACCGATCAAACATTTGTAATGAAGGCTGCCCTTCTTTGAACGATAAATGACTTTCCAGCTTACGGAATGTTATCTGGATGGAGTGCAGCTGGGATCTTAGGATGTCCGATATGTTTGGAGAGGTCAAAGTCATTTAGATTAAAACATGGAAAGAAGCCCAGCTATTTTGACTGTCACAGACAATTTTTACCGTAAAGTCATCCTTTCAGAAGGTATAAGAAAGAGTTCACCAAGAATAGGACTGAAAGAACGCGTCCACCAATGAGGTTGACCGGCGATCAAATTTGGGAGCGTGTGCAGGACTTTCCAACTGTTATTGAGAACCCGCACGGCACGACTTTTGCGTACGGAAGTACACATAAGTTGACAAAACGCAGTATATTTTGGGATCTACCATATTGGAAGGCTCATCTTATTCATCATAATCTTGACGTCATGCACATAGAAAAGAATGTTTTCGACAATGTCATAAATACTGTGATGGATGTCGCCGGAAAAACAAAAGACAACTTGAACGCAAGAAAAGATATGAGAGATATTTGCGATCGGCCAATACTAGCTGTGGATGCAAGCAGCAGGGGACCAAAACCGAAAGCAGTTTATACATTGGATAAGCAGCAGCAAAGGCGAGTTGTTTGTCAATGGTTGAAATATGTGCGGTTTCCTGATGGATATGCTTCGAACCTCGGGAGATGTGTTGATTTGAATGAATGCAAGTTCACAGGTTTGAAGAGTCATGATTGTCACATCCTGATGGAAAGACTAATTCCAATAGCTTTGAAGGAAGTTCTACCGAACTTTATATGGGGCGCCATTACAGAGTTAAGCAATTTCCTCCATGATATTTGCTCGACAGTATTAAAAGCATCGCACATGGAAAAACTAGAGAGAGATATTCCAATTATTCTTTGCAACTTAGAAAGGATATTTCCTCCAGCGTTTTTTGATTCGATAAAGCATCTCTTAGTTCACTTGCCTTATGAAGCCAAAGTTGCAGGTCCCGTCCAATTTCGATGGATGTATCCATTTGAGAGGTAATGTTTTTTTTAAAATATAGTTCAAATTAGTTTATCATATAATATGTTCCGATAAGCTTCTTTCTATTTCAACTAGATTCTTATATCATTTGAAGAAAAAAGTGAAGAATAAGGCACGTGTTGAAGCTTCAATTTGTAATGCATATATTGTGGAAGAAGTGACAACATTTGCATCATACTATTTTGAGCCGCACGTTCAATGCAAGAGGCGGAGAGCAGGCAGAAATGATGAGGGCCCCATTGATCCCAATTGCACAGCATTCTCTATTTTCAATTATCTGGGTCGACCAAGCGGCGCATGTCAGTTTCGTTACTTATCAGGCGAAGAATTTCATGCAGCCCATACTTATATTTTACTGAATTGCCCAGAAGTCGAGCCATACTTCAAGTAAGTGTAAATTTGCAAATATATGTTTTGTGTGTCAAATATTTGCTAATATTTATATGGTTTTTAATATTAGGATTTTCCAATCTGAAATGTTTGGACTACAATCAAATGAGTTTGACCGTTTGTGCGATGAACAATTTGCAGCATGGTTCAAGACATATGTAAGTTGCCTATGGACCAAAATCAAGTTATTAAAATTATATACATCATTTAGTATAATATATATTATTGACTTTGCATGTGTAACCTTAGGTTCACAGTAATTATGATGAAATTGGAGGGCAAGGATTGCTATATCATCTGTCATGGGGTCCACAGTTAAGAGTTCGAAGCTGGCCAGCATATTTCATAAATGGATATAATTTTCATACTCAAGAATATGGAATGGGAAAATCCACAATGAATAGTGGTGTGTCTGTTCGGTCATCCAATGGTAGCAATTCAGAAGATGATTTTTATGGCTTATTGGATGAAATCATAGAGATAGAGTACCCTGGACCATTAATGATGCGGGTTGTGTTATTTAAGTGCACGTGGTTCGACCCGGTCAAAGGAATGAAGGTGCATACGAAGTTCAATTTGGTTGAAATAAATCACAAGAAAAGGTATATGAAGTATGAACCATTTGTCTTGGCACAACAAGCAATTCAAGTATGTTATGCATCATATCCTAGTTTGAAACGTGACAAAGGTGATTGGTGGGGCTGTATGTAAAATCAAAGCACGGAGGAAAATCGAGGAACACTGGAAGGATAAAGCCTACCAACAAGAGGAAGTGTGTAACACGGTTGAAATTGAGGAATATAACATACCAACTTTACGAGATCCGTGTGGAGCAATGATAGATGTGGATCCAACTGAAATTTGCGAATTAAATGTACAAGAATATTCAGAATCTGATTTTCAGACACATGATGAAGACGAGGACGAAGACGAAGACGAAGACGACGACGAAGACGAAGATTAAATTTTTTGTCACAAAACACTATAGATGTGTAATTATTAACGCTACAAGTGCTATTTTGGTTGTTATCATTATTGTTCTTGTTATTATTGTTATTGTGCTTTTTTATTATTGTTATTGTCGATTATTCTTTTTATTTTAATTGATCATCCGAAATTTTGTCCCTAAATGCCGACAAGTCAAATATTATTAACGTGCCCTAACATTTCCGATATTCTAATTTCCATTGCAAAATTTGAGATGCCAAAATTTTGGACTGACAAAAAGACGTGGCAAATTTAGGACCCAAATAAATGAGATGCTAAATTTTTGACCGAAAAAAAGATGTCACAAATTTACAACGATATGTAGTATGTCCATATTTGCGACGGACCAATATATTCCGTCGCAAATTTGCGACGGACATTCGATGTCCGTCGCAAATTTTCGCAAATTTTGGGAGGGAAATTTTACCGTTCGAAATTTGCGACGGATAATTTAATCCGTCGCAAATTTGCGACGGATTTTTATTTCCGTCGCAAATTTTCCACGGATTTTTTTTTACGCAGTAAATTTTTTGTCGATCGAAAATTTGCGACGGACATAATTTAATCCGTCGCAAATTTGCGACGGAAAGTGGAGTTCCGTCGCAAATTTGCGACGGATAAGTATATTCCGTCGCAAATTTGCGACGGATTAAATTATGTCCGTCGCAAATTATGCGACGGAACTCAACCTATCCGTCACAAATTTTGCGACGGACTATACTGATCCGTCGCAAATTTTGCGACGGAATTTTTACGGTTCGAAATTTGCGAACGGATTTTTTTTTACGTTGCTTGCGACGGATTTTTTTTCCGTCGGAAATTTTTTGTCGATGGAAAATTTGCGACGGACATTCAAAGTCCGTTGCAAATTTGCGACGGAATGAGGAGTTCTGTCGCAAATTTGCGACGGGACATAGAAAGTCCGTCACAAATTTGCGACGGAACTCCTCCTTCCGTCACAAATTTGCGACGGACTTTGAATGTTCGTCGCAAATTTGCGACGGAACTCCAATTTCCGTCGGAAATTGCGATATTATTACCCCCTTCCCCGACGCCGCCCAAGCCCGATCTGCGCTGCTCCCCCGCCGCCGTCGCCATCGCGGCCGTCGCCGTCGCCGCCCGGCCTCGCGCCGCCGCCGCAGCCTCCCCGCCCGTCGCTCGTCGCTCCGCAGCCCCCCTCGCCCGTCTGGCGTTTGCCACGGCCACCCGCCCCATGCAGCCCCCCCATCGCCCGCCCGCCGCGCCGGCCGCGCCGTCGCAGCCGTCGCCGTTGCCGCCCGGCCTCGCGGGCGCCCCGCAGCCTCCTCACCTGTCGCCGGTCGCGGCCGCCCGCCTGCAGCCCCCCGCCCGTCACTCGGCCGGCGCCCTCGCCCCCACCGCCTCGCCGCCCTCGCGCGTCCGAGCAGCCAGCCCAAAGCCTCGCCGCCGCCGACCAGCCAGACCGACGCCTGCCGCCCGGGCCTCGCCGCCTCGCTCGCTGCTGTGAGCCGCCCACGCTGTTCGTCCGCGGCCGCCACCGTCACCATCGCCGCCCACCATCACCGGCCGAGGCTCCCGCGGAGACCACCGCTCGCTTGCCGCCCTTGCCGGAGCACGCCCACTGCCGCGCCGGCTGCCCGCCCGCTGACGCGTCGTTGCCACGTCGCCGCCGCCGGGCTCCGCCGACGCCTCGCCGCTGCCGGCCTGCCCGGCCACCCGCCTCCTAGTCGCCGGGCCGACACCGTCGCCGCCTCCCAACGCCATCGTCGCCGAGCCGCCGCCCAACGCCGTCGCCGCCGCCCGACGCCGTCGCCGCCGACCGACACCGTCGACGCCGAGTTCCGCCGTCGTTTGCCGTGGCCGTGGCCGAGCACCCGGCCAACTAGTCACCATTTGGGCCCACGCCGCGTCGGGGACCGCAACCTGTTCGATCGGCCGGTTTTTGTTGTCCTTGAACCAAGTAAGCAACTCCCTAAACCCTAGTTAGTATAATTAGGTAATTAGTCGGACTTGTTTAGGGATTATTTATGATCACTTTTCGTTGGCTAAGTTACGGGTCGATTTCAGGATTGCATGTGGCTTTGATCGATGGTCGACTGGTTAATTTGTCTATTATGTGGATTATTAAGCGTTAAATGACGATAGGGTGATTGATTAAGCGTTTTCACAGAAAATGCTTGAAAATTGAACAATTCTATAAAAAAAAATCATGTAAAATTACGGAAAATTAAAAAAATGGTATATGTTGACAACAAATATGAAATTTGACCGTAAAAGTTTTTTAAAATTTTTAAAAAACTAAATTTCATAATATCACAAAATAGCAAAAATTAATAGTGACCACCCATTTTGAGTGAAATTTAGAGTTTCTAACGTTCCAGGACAAAAAATATTAAAATATTAATAATTTTCATAACCTTATAAAATGGCTTAAAATAAATGTGGTCACCCATTGTGAGGGAAATTTTTATTTTTTTTGGGTGAAAAAAAATTAAAAAAATATAAAATTTCAAAACTGCATAGAATTGCCTAGAAAACATGTGGCCATCAACTTGCAGTGAAATTTAAATTTTTATTAAAATATTAATAATTTTCATAACCTTATAAAATGGCTTAAAATAAATGTGGTCACCCATTGTCAGGGAAATTTTTATTTTTTTGGGTGAAATTTTTTTTTTAAAAATATAAAATTTCAAAACTGCATAGAATTGCCTAGAAAACATGTGGCCATCAACTTGCAGTGAAATTTAAATTTTTTTAGGTGGCCAAAAAAAATTATAATTTAAAAAATTTCAAAACTTCACGGAATGGCTTATAATACCTGTGGCCACCCAGTTTTAGTTATATTTAATTTTTTTAACGTGCCCTAAAAATATTTAAAATAAAGAAGGACAAAAATTTTGGAAACTTTACCTAATAGCTTATACTACCTGTGGCCACCCAATTTTAGTATGGAAAATTTTTTTTATTTCACGGAAAAATTTTATATTAAAAAATAATAATTTAAAAATTCTACAAATTTTTAAATTTCAAAACTTTACAGAATGTCTTAGAATATCAGTGGCCACCAACTTTTAGTGAAATTTATTTTTTTTAGGTCCCAAAAAAAATTTAACAATAATAACAATTTTTCTCTTACAAAACTTTACAGAATGACTTAGAATACCTGTGGCCACCCACTTTCAGTGAAATTTAAATTTTTGTACGTGGTAAAAAAAAATTTAATCAAAATGAATGCGATTCATATAGTGATGTTTGATACCTGTGGCCACCCATATCGTGCTCATATATTGATGTTTCATATCAAATGAATGGGATTCATAGTATATTTGTTCGTAGGAAATTGCACGTCATAAGCACTCGACATTGGCTCATTTCAAAGAAACATTTTCTCAGTCTTTCCATCAAAATGGTAAGCTTCGTCATGTACATCATTATGTGTCCGTAATACGTGTCAATAGTTCTTTACATATTCGCATAACCTTCCGACTTGTCAGTATAAACGTGGAGGTCATTCGTATAGAAGACAAGCATCTTCCTCGTCCTCGTCCCCGGCCCTTTCCTCTTCCCCTGTCCCGTTATCTAACCCTCAACCACAATATGGTTCATCACAATATGGACACGTTGGCCCTTCCTCCAATACTCAACAACATGTTACGGGACTTGGCCACATGCGAATTGAATCTCCTCCAGTTCAATCTCCTTTAGCTCCCTCTCCTTCCGTTCCACCCCATTATTCGGCGGAACAATCGACTATTGACGGAAACACAGGTCAAGAAGATAACCGATTCTTCATATGCCCATTTGGAGATTCGTAAGTACTTCATTTTTATTTTAGTATATGTAATATTTAGGGCTTTAGATATTGATGTCAACTGAATTGTCGATGTTGCACAATATCCGTATGATTGCAGATTCACGAATGCTCCGTCTGTTGTGAGGGAATTGAACAAAATAGTAAGAAACTTTTGGATGGGAGAGTATATTAATTACAAAAGTGTTCCACAAGAAGTGAAAGAAATGTGGTGGAATGAGTTCAAGGTAAGTTTTACATATTTTATTTTCTCACCAATTAAGTTTGGTGTAGTATATTGATGGTCAAGAATGATGTAAAGGGACAGAACAACTCTGTAGTTTTCGATACCTAAAGGACCAGATATTTTTCCCGACATGAACTTTACAAAATCTGTCTATATTTGTCTGGTGCATAGTTATGGATATGTGATCATCATAATAACTTTCAATTTGTGTTTTTATTCATTGCAGCAGAAGTTCAAGTGGGAGGAATCGGAAGACAATGAAGTGAGAAGAATTTTCGATAAGAAAAACAGTGATTTTATGCGAAATGTCATGAATAGAGCGAAGATCAAGCAAGTGAAGCCGTCTTTCTTTACAGCTGACAATTGGGCGGCAATTAACAGATTTTGGGCATCTGAACAGAGTCGGCAACTCTGTGAGCAGAATAAGAAGAATCGATCTTCTAGCTCTAGTGATGGGTCAGCCACATATGCTGGGGGTTCTATCAACATTGCGGAGCATCGCAAACGACTGGTAAGTCTGTTAAATGAGTTATAAGTTAATTTAATTCAATTACTCATGTTTACATTTTGTAGGCACAAGAATTGGGGACGAAACCCACATTTGCAGCTACATTTGAACGCACATTTCAAAAGAAAGATAAGACATGGACTGGCGATCGAGCAAAAAGCTGTTAAGGTATGTAAGGTTATACTTTGGCTTATATGTAAACTATAATGAAAACCGTGAATGCTTTCAATATTTATGGTAGATATATGTATATATATAGTGATTTTATTTTCATCTACATTGTTAATGTAGGAAAAATATGATGAACTTTTAATGAGCAGTGCTAGTGGTAGTGATGATTGTCCTGAGTCTGGGCCACCAGTTGATAATATGGCATTATGGATGGAGGCAACGGGTGGGGTGAAAAAAGGGAAAATATTTGGGATGGGATCGTTGTCAAGGATGTACATGCCGAATAATCCCGGAAGTTCATCATCCACTGCGACTGGTTGAAGGAGGCCACGACAAGACGAGCAATTGACCCAAGAAGTGCATCGTCTGAATAATTTACTTGTTCAGAAGGACGAACAAATAAATAACTTAGAACAACAAATGAGACTCGTTATGCAACACCTTAACCTCAATCGCTATGACGATCCTCCTGTACCTCCAGCCAATCCAGTAGGTGATGGGCACAATGATGACCAACACATTGATGCCGAGAATGCTGATGATGATGATGATGATGATTTTCTCCAGTCTTTCTAGTTAAAATTCTCAAAATCGGGGTAAGCTTGCTTCATAATCTTGGTTTTTCATAATTTCACTCATATTCATAAGTAAGAACATTTATGTTCGTCCTGAAACGTATTTTTGTTAACCCTCTTGTTATTTTACACCTAGTTCCACATCCATGCATAAACGCTTCTTTTATATTCGGGATCGATTTATGTATCGACATTTCCTCAGTGCCTCGACAAAAGTGACTACTTTTGGTGTCCTGCCATCGTACCAAAGCTGCGTCTTCTTGTGTATGGTTTTTCTGCGTCTTCTATGGTTGTCCCGTCTCTTAGTTCATGTTTTGAATGTATTGTAAGATTGAATATCCAATAGAATCATGTCAGACTCTGTAACTTTCCTTCAGTTATTTGTTTCAATTATATGTCATTGTGGCTTGTTTGTTAGAATTTATGGTTTGTTCGTTTTTCTGTTTCAATTATATGTCATTGTCTCCTTTGTTTGATATGGACAATAATTTATGGTCGAAATGATGTAAACATAGCGACGAATATTTTAAGCCGAATTTTGCGATCATAACAGTTCGTCGCTAATTTGCGACGAATACATTTTTCAACGAATTTTTACGCGAACTTTGCGACGAATTTTGCGACGAAATATTCGCGACGAATTTTGCGACGGATTGTATTCGTCGCTAATTTTGCGATGAAATTTGCGACGAATTTTGCGATGATTTTGCGACGAAATTTGCGACGAATTTTTGCGACGAATTTCCGACGAAATTTGCGATGAATTTTGCGACGAATTTTGCGACGGATAGAGTTCGTCGCAAATTTGCGACGAATTTTGCGACGGATTGTATTCGTGGCTAATTTGCGATGAATTTTGCGACGAATTTATGTTCGTCGCAAAATTTTGCGACGACCTAGTAGCGACGGAATTTTTTCCGTCGTAAAATTCGTCGCAAATTCGATTTGCGATGGATTTTTTCAAATTTTTCGTCGTAAATTTCGTCGCTAATTCGGTGTTTTTTTGTAGTGTGCGTTTTTTCTCGTATTGTCTTATTCATGACTTCAGATTGTGGATGCGAATTGCGATAAGATGCGTGAAGTTATAGGACTCTTCTTATCCAACCACAATCCACATTTGACGAAACAGCTCCCTGCATTTGATGTGGGACCACTTGTTGACGTTTCTCTTCTGCACTATGCGAGTTCCCTGCATTGGATAGTCTTTTTTCTTGATATATTTTACTCCATGCCGATTGGAATATGGTCACAACGGGATCTATATATGCGTTGAAAAGAGATTCATTCCTACAGTTTAGGGCTCGCCTGTATCATAGAAGAGTGAGGACAAACATGACCAATGCTATTATTCCTGAGACTCAGCTCAACACAAGCGGCAAAGCGATCCCGCTTCTTGGCTTCGGAACAGCCGAGTTCCCGTTTGGCTCCTCCGACAACGTGAAGGAACACCTTCTCCATGCGATCCAATTGGGTTACCGACACTTTGACTCGGCCGCACTCTACCTGTCCGAACAGCCCCTCGGAGAAGCCGTGGCCGATGCCCTCGAGCTCGGCCTCATAAACTCACGTGAGGAACTGTTCATCACCACGAAGCTCTGGTGCAACGACGCGCATGGCGACCGCGTTGTCCCTGCGCTCCAGAGATCCATCAAGTATTAACATATGAATCATACTAGTACCATGTTCGTGCGTTTCATTATCCTTGTGTTCACTTCGTTGGTCGGTTCTTATGTGTAGGAATCTAGGGCTCGAGTATGTGGACCTGTATCTGGTGCATTTACCGTTGAGCTCGAAGCCAGGGGAGTGTGAGTTTCCGATGAAGGAGGATCTGCTTCCATTTGATTATGAGGGTGTGTGGAAGGCCATGGAAGAGTGTCAGAAGCTGGGCTTGGCCAAAAGCATAGGAGTGAGCAATTTCTCATGCAAAAAGCTTGAGAAGGTGCTGAGCATCGCTGAGATTCCTCCTGCTGTGAACCAAGTGAGCTTTTTGTTGGACCCTTGGTATTCATGCTTACTTGAAATTGCTCTAGAGAAAAAAACATGTTTCTCATAACAAAGAAAAACTACCAAAAACATATTTTCCAAAAATAAATGTATTTCAAGTCTAGCATTGCTCTTCTTTTAAATGTTCACTCAGTCTTCATGTGCAATTTTGACTTCAAAATTGTTCAAGTTCGCTATGTGTTGAGTAGGAGCTTCTGAGTTTGGAGGTAAAACCTTATGTTGGAATTTGTTTTGGAAGAGATAGGAAATACCACAGCTCAAGTCATTTTGATGCTTCAGCCAAAACAGGAAAATGATCACTCTGAATTCTGATGCGTTAACATGTTCAGGGGATCTACTAAAAAAAAACATGTTCAGGGGAAAACACTGTTATTAAATTGGGTCATGTTGTCCTCCGGCATGAGTAGGAAATTTCCTCCGATCCAAGCCCTCGTTCATGAAAAAATATTAGGTGAGACGGTCATGCCAAATTAGTGAGAAGACAGTCCATTCAGAGCGCGACACATGTTTAGAAGGGCTCACATGTCAGAAATTATTTTAAATCCCTCTCTTTCTCTCTTAGTTACTTCTCCTTTCGTCCTAGCTTGCATGTATTTTCTCTCTTTCCCTCAGTTTCTCTCTAGTTGCAGAGATGGCAGAGCATGTTGAGAACAAAATTAGAGGCATCTCAAGCTTCTCGGTTCTTTGGGTGCAAGTTCAAAAGAAAAAAAAGGCAGAAGTTAAGGATTTTGTTTTTTTTTATTTTCTCACAAAGCCATAACCCTCTATTTCTACCGTGGTATGTAAAATCGAAACAGGGTATGTAAAACCCAAACTGAGAGGCGACAACGGAGGCAGCAGCGTGGTTCGTTGGATGAATAAAGATAAGTAATAGGAGCCCGTGCCTCTCTAAATTTTCTTAGAAAACGAAAGAGGAGGAGAGAGAGAAGAGAGGGAGAGTGTCCACAAAGTAGAGTGTGTCAGCAATTCAAAATTTCTACGAGGCAGGACCCATTGGTACACGTGCCACGCTCTAAATGAATTGTTTTCTTTCTAACTTGGCAAGTCTTCCTACGCAATATTTTCTCCTGGTTCGTGGGATTTTCCCACAAAAAAAAACCTCATCTATCTAATTCGGCGTGAGAAGGGTGTTATTTTTATTTATGATTTTGTATGGGTGTGATTTGATTATGAAGGTGGAGATGAACCCACTGTGGCAGCAACAGAAGCTAAGGGAATACACGTCTCCGCCTACTCTCCGTTGGGCGCCAAGGGAACATTCTGGGGGACCAATAGGGTGATGGAATCCGAGGTGCTACAAGAGATTGCCAAAGCCAGAGGGAAGACACTTGCCCAGGTTGTCATCAATCTCTATCCACCCTATCCTTCTCGAATTCGATGATGCTATGCATACAAACATTGATTTAGATGACTAATTTAGACACTTGATCCTCTTAAATCAAAATTCTATGCAGCTAGGCTACGGTAAGTTATAGTTATGTAAGATATACATTATAAAGACTTGATCAATTTGGTTAGGGGAAATATATAAACCCTGAAAACACATAAATATTCCTTAACATTGGATCACTCCATCTCACTATAAGAGATTCAGCGGATTAGTTGACCAAGTCCAACAATTGAGCTAGAACTATGTAAAATGTTAGAACATTACTTATTTCTATTAATATCTCTCGGGTTATTATCCTTGTAGATATGTAGGCAACTTTACTCTTTACTCCTTATATGATGAGAAAATGATACAAATAATCCTTAAACTTTGGCCCACTATGTAATGTCATCCTTGAATTTTTAATTCGTTCAATATGATTTTTGAATTATTTCTAAATGTTTAATCTAGCCATAAACTTTCAATTTGTCAAATCTGATCCCTCAACTTTCTATATGATAGTCCAAAAGTTTCATAATTACACTATTGCTTGAATTTTATAATATCGTTTCCTTTCGATCCATTTCTAAATCAACAAAATTATGATATCTTTTTATTATCTTTATGTTTTTTTGGTCTTTATAAATATTATTATGGTTCTATTGAAATATTTTTAACTTATGATCTCCATATTAGTAAACATATAACATCATTTAAAATTATATCGGATTCTTTTTTCTTTTATTTTATTGATAAGTGTTTTCATTGTAATATTTAATAACGATTTTTTATTTATCTCTAGATTTATCGTACTTATATAAATTTAAAACTTAGTTCCTAATTTTTTAGATAGATAAAATCATCAAGTTTTTGTGTTTTGCGTTTTTTTAATTAAGTTTAGCTAAATCTATAAATAAATAATTAAAAGTAGCAAGATGAGTTTCTACTTTTACTATAATAGAGTTCATAATTTAAATTATACTTAATGGAACTATGGTAATAATTTATAAAGACAAAAATGGGTAAAATAGTAATAAAAAGAAAACCATATTTTTTTTGTCAATTTATGAAATGGATTGAAATGACCATATAATTTGAAATTAGGCAATATTGTAATTATGAAAACTTGTGAATATTTCCAAATGACTGCCTTATTTTGTTATGAGAAGTTGATGGACTGGATTAAACAAATTGAAAGTCTAGAGACTAGATCAAACATTTAGGAATAGTTCGATTACCATATTAAACAAATTAAAAGTCCAAAGATGACATTGCACGTCGAACCATAGTTTATGGACTATTTATGTCACACTTCCTACTTGGATATCCTTCAAACGAATGGTCAAGCTCATATATTGGCTATATTATTGGTTCGCATGAAGGTTTGTTTAAGGTGGGCATATGAACAAGGAGTCAGTGTGCTAGTGAAAAGCTTCAACGTGGAGAGGATGAAAGAGAACCTTCACATTTTCGACTGGAGCTTGAACCTTGAAGAATTGAACAAAATTAGTCAAATTCCACAAAAGAGAGGATTCCCCGGACTTCAATTTGTATCCCCAGATGGTCCTTACAAGTGTCCCGAAGAGCTCTGGGACGAGGAGATTTAATCAAGAACTATCGATTTCTTCAATAAGTTCATTCAACTTGAGACGTATTATTGAATGAACTGTTCTGAGATTGTTGAACCTTAATGCCAAATGAACTGTTCTGAGATTGCCTTATTGTCTAACTTTAGATTGTGCATGCGAATGGCTAGAAGAGATGCGCAAAGGAAAAGAACTCTTCCCATCCGACCACAATCCACATGTGATGAAAGAGCTACCTTCATTTATTTTGGAACCACATGTTGATGTTTCCTTTCGCAAAAAGGGTCCTGACATTGAGCGTACTCTCATCGTTGCCTGCCACAGCAAAATGCTTCACTTTTCCATGCATCATCCAAGCTTTAGAAGGCATTAGGTACTCTCGAAATGTCATGTCATTGTCGTCCGGTACCATTCAGAATGCGATACATATTAAGTGAGCTAACTTTTCAGATTTGCTCTCTCTCCTCCGAGCTTGCAAACAGGGGACTCAATAAATTTAAACTTAGACCTCCTAATATGATTAATTGCGAGATTTGGCGGAACACTGCCAATTGCTCTAAAAGTTTGATCTGGTAGATGAAGACATGATTTAATATTTAAATAATCTAACACTAGCATAGGCATGATCTATCTACAAATGTTACAGCCAATCGCCGAGGCCAGCGAGACGAGTCCATTTGGCTTCCTCACTCCGGACGAGTTCTACACTCGCCCTAGGGACATAGCTAGATCTGGACGAGCGGCTGGCGAGCGATGCCGACACTCATCCATGGCCACCGTCGGTGTCATTCGGCTATATTTGGTCTGCATTCTGAGACTGAGATGGGGCTTTCGGTTTCTGTTTTTTCCGTGATGGCATAGAGAGTAAGGTACATTGATGGGGTTATTGTTGGCTCGTTTTTTGATGACTTGTTTGAACGTGCTGAGAGGAATGCAAACTAACAAGCAAAAGCATCCCTCTCAGCAAGCAAAAGGTTTGATTTTTTATTGGAAAATGAAACAGAGTAAAGCACACAAGTCGTCGAAGAATAATTTTGATGTTTTGCTTGTTAACTATAGCATACATGCTAGCAAAACGTTTGATTTTTTTTCATGGAAAATGAAACAGAGTTAAGCACACATGCTCGCATATGTTAACAGATGGCAATGGCCATGGACTAGCTCTGATTCTGTCGCGCAATTGAGACCTAGACGGGTAGAAGAAGAAGAAGAAGCAAATTATTGATGGAGGAGAGAGGGAGAGCGAGAAAGTAAATCTGAAAAATGGGCCCTCACTTCATATTTGTCGTATTGTCAATGGCACTGGACCACAATGACATGATAATCGGGACTACCTAATATTTTCTCGAGCCTTCTGATGGCCACTCACATCACATGAATTATATATATTATTCCATGCCGATTGAAATATGGTTACAACAGGATCTAATACGTGGGATGAAAAACGATTCATTCCTTTAGTTTAGCTCCCGTCTGTATCCCGCAAAAAGTACGGACAAACATGGCCAATGTTTTTATTGCTGAGACTCAGCTCAGCAGGAGCGGCAAAGCGATCCCGCTTCTTGGCTTCGGAACGGTCGAGTACCCATTAAGCTCTTCTGACAGCGTGAAGGAAAACATACTCTATGCGATCCAATTGGGTTACCGACACTTTGACTCGGCCTCGATTTACCTGTCCGAGCAGCCCCTCGGAGATGCTGTGGCTGATGCCCTCGAGCTCGGCCTCATAAATTCACGTGAGGAGCTGTTCATCACCACAAAGCTCTGGCGCAGCGATGCGCATGGCGACCGCGTTGTCCCTGCGCTTGAGAGATCCCTCAAGTACAATCTCAGTTAACATATGAATCATACCAGCGCCATATTCGCGCATTTCATTATCCTCGTTTTCACTACGTCCGTCGGTGTTTGTGTGTAGGAATCTTGGGCTCGAGTACGTGGACCTGTATCTGGTGCATTTTCCGGTGAGCACGAAGCCAGGGGAGTGTGAGATTCCGGTGAAGGAGGATCTGCTTCCGTTTGATTATGAGGGCGTGTGGAAGGCCATGGAAGAGTGTCAGAAACTGGGCTTGGCCAAATGCATAGGAGTGAGCAACTTCTCATGCAAAAAGCTTGAGAAGCTGCTGAGCATCGCTGAGATTCCTCCTGCTGTCAACCAAGTGAGTTTCTGTTGGTCCATTGAAATTCATGTTTCCTTAAAATTGCTCTAGAAAAAAAAAACACATGTTTCTCATAACAAAGAAAAGCTACAAAAAAACATATTTTTTTAATTAAAAAGGTTTATTTCAAGTCATGCATTGCTCTTCTTTTATATGTTCATTCAGTCTTCATGTGCGATTTTGACTTCAAAACAGTTCAAGTTCGCTATGTGTGTTGAGTAGGAGCTGCTGAGTTTGGAGGGTAAACCTTTCTATGTTCTAATATTTTTTTGGAAGAGATGGGAAATACCATGGCTCAAGTCATTTTGACGCTTCAGCCAAAACGGGAAAAGGATCATTCTGAATTCTGATGCGTTAACATGTTCGTGGGATTTTGCCTAAAACAAAGCTCATCCCCTCTCTTTCTCTATCTCTTCCTCCCTTCCCCTTCCCCTTCCTTCTATTCCCAAGGGCTACAGTGTCCATGAACACCGCCGCGGCACTGTCCATCCTGTTGCAAGAGAAAAAATGATCGATCAATAAAATAAATACAAAAAGAAATAAATCAGATACACTAGGAAACAACTTTTAGGAATCCTACTCAAACTAGGAAAGCTCTAGTCATACTATGAAACTTACTAGGATTAGATTTCTTTACGAGCTCAGACTCGAGAATGTTCTCAACACACCCACCATGCCCGAGCCATTGCCCTCACTGAGCTTGCAGGCGCTGTCGCCGGGCCAGTGAGCCCCCATGTCATCCGTGCCCCTCTGCGACTTGCAGGGGGGGGGGGGGGGGGGGGGGGGGGGGGTGGGCCGGCACCGGTGAAGGGATGTTGTCGGCATCGCCAATGAGGCTGCTGGCGACAGAGGCAGATGTGAGGAAAAGGGAGGAGAGGGTTAGGTTTTGGATTTTTTTTCTCTTTCTCTGTTTTGTGCTTTGTTCATGATAGATTTACTAGTGTATAACATAACTCACAAAACTCGTCATTAAAAATGTTTGGTTGGAGAAACCATCCGACTAACACACAGCCCTCTAAATTTTTCATGCATAAGTGTGTTAAGGCACATTTAAAACCTACATGGATGGCAAAGGCAACGACATAAAATCTCCTAGGATCCTTGCGCCCCTTGAAATAATGCAACACTTGAAGAATTAATGTATCATTTAATTATCGATAAAGTCTAAAATTGGTAACTTGAGCTCTGCTCAAGAACATCATACACAGGAAATCTTACATCATACCATGACAAAGAAAAATATTGGAGGCACTGAGATTATACGAATAATGGACAACATTCATTGTAGTATAGACAATATGTAAGTGTTATCATGATTTTTTTGCGTAAACAAGCGTGAAACTTACTATAATGAAATAAACATTTTTTCTTTTAAAGTGACTAGTTTCAATCTTAAATGAGATGAATCGTTGCTCGGACTTTAACAAAAGGGTGTAATTCTTATTATATGATTTAAATGGGTGTGGTTGCATCGTGTAGGTGGAGATGAACCCTGTGTGGCAGCAACAGAAGCTAAGGGAATTCTGCAAGGAAAAGGGAATACACATCGATCACTGCCTACTCTCCGTTGGGCGCCAAAGGAACTCTTTGGGGGACCAATAGAGTGATGGAATCTGAGGTGCTACAAGAGATTGCCAAAGCCAAAGGGAAGACGCTTGCCCAGGTTGTCGTCCATCTCTATCCACCTTGTTTGTTTATTTATTCGAATTTGATGATGCTATGCGTACGAATACTGATTCAGATGACTAATGTAGACACTTGGTCCTTTTAAATCAGTATCCTAGGCAGCTAGGCTACGGTCCGTTATAGATACGTAACATATGAACCCTATATTCCATTTAGTTACAAAAAGAGACTAAATTTTACCCTCACGATGCCACGTACTCACTTCCTATACCATATGTTACTATTTCGTAATATTAGATCACCCCATCGCATGTAAGAGATCTAACGGATCACTTGATCACTGTCCAACAATTAAGCTAGAATTAAGTAAAATACTAGAACATTATTCATCTCTACTTATATCTCTCTGATTATTATCCTTGTACATATGTAACCGAGCATACTCTTTTCTCATTACATACATGAATGTGTTTCATACATGGTTAAGCTCATATCTTGGCATATTATTGGTTTGCATGAAGGTTTGTTTAAGGTGGGCATATGAGCAAGGAGTCAGCGTGCTAGTGAAAAGCTTCAACATAGAGAGGATGAAAGAGAACCTTGACATATTCGACTGGAGCTTGAGCCCTGAAGAATTGAACAAAATTAGTCAAATTCCGCAAAAGAAAGGATTGGTCGGACTTGAAGTAGTATCCCCAGATGGTCCTTTCAAATCTCCTGAAGAGCTCTGGGACGAGGACGTCTAATCAAGAATCATTAATTGCTTCACTTAGTTCATTCAACTTGAGACTTATTGAATGAGTTATCCTAAGACAGTCGAACCTTAAATCCTAAAGGAACGCTAGTCCCTTCTATTTTGCAGTGTTAATCCGTTATTGTGCAGTGTAATAGAAAGGTGTTACAAACTGCGCTTATTGAGGGGTGCTGTAAACGGTATTACATGACTAATAATTATTTGACAGCATCAGTCAAATCACTTTTATCAGAAATATTCATAAGGATTGACAAGCTGTTTCACGTTAGAATATGGAATGCAACGGTCGCGTACAATGCCTTTGTTTTTTAGACAGTGCGTGCATGATAACAGGGCGAAATATTTCATTTGTGACATCTGCAGGGCGGGATCAAATGCTCTGAGTTTGAGCTCTAGCCCAACCGATTCGTCCCAACTATATCAAACTCAGGAGATCATTCCTTGCCAGGTTAACTTCGATGTTACTAATTTTTATCCCAAAACATCATGTAAGTTTCTTCATTATACCCCCCACCTTCGACGCTTTCTCCTTTGCCCTGTACTCAACGTTGGACTATGCGCAACTGCGCTGCTGGGCGATCGCCCCATTTTCAACTGCACACTTGAGAGTACTGTGCATCTCCTTGAGCAGGGCAATGGCCCATTTGAAACGGCCCATTGTCGAAACTTTGAGACTTGACGATACACCAAGCCCTTCCAAGTTCAAGGAGCTTGACTGAGCTCAACCCCTTAAATTTCATGTTGAATGGCTGCTTTACGTGCTCCCTTTTCCTTCACTTTAAATTTCTTATAAATTTTCTTTTTCTTTTTATACAACTATATAAAAAGACTTAATTACTTTTATTTAATTAATAGTCAAATGAAAACATTCTTTGCTTAATACTATCAGTTTATAGGGAAAATTCCAAATAAGAATATGAAATGTAACTCGGTTTAAAAAAGGGCCTGAAGTGGTCATGGCAATTTCAAATAAGAGTCTAATCTCGCCGGCTGGCTAAATATTCTGACTGGTGAAGAACATTTTCGTCTAAAGACAATTTTAACCTAAATTTTAGTTGAATTAGATTGAAAAATAAAGTAATCTATTTTTTACAAAATAAAAAAATACAGGCGGGAGGGTTGGGTTTTGTTTGTGTGTTTTCTTTTTCTTTTTATAAGTTTTAGCTTTTTTTTCTTCTTTGTGGATTTTTTTTTATTTTTTAACCAAATTTAATTAAGATTTTGTGTAAAAATTAGGATTCATATCAAAACGACATCATTTTAGTGCTTTAGTTAACCTTAACGACATGTAGGACGGTTCGTGGGAGAGATAAAATATTAAAAAAATTTACGTCAGTATTTTTCGTTAGTCAAATTAGACGAAGTTAGTAATCGAGTCTTGGGTGAGGGCCTACAAGCGCTCGCCGACTGCTGGCGAGGGTCACCTCACCCAGGTCCTCGCTGTCGACGAGGTTATGCTCTTTCTTTAAGACCGACATGGCCACTTCAGGTGTTTATCTGAAATAAAATCCACTTGATGCCTTATTTGAGAAAATGAGAGCACTTCAAACTCTTATTTGAAACAAGATCCACTTTAGGCCCTTATTTAAAAAATGAGGATATTTCGGGCCCTTATTTGGAATTTTCTTCGATTTATATGATATAGAATAATAAAATCATGACTTTTGATAAAATTTAGTCTTTTGTTTTAAGTTAAATGCTAGCATATGAATTACTTTATTGTGTGTTCAAAGCAAATGATACTTTAAGAAACATACATAAAATACTGGCTAATTAAAATTGCTATTATATTTCACTTTAAGTATATGCGACACTCTAGATTTTTCCTATCCTATTGAATTTCCTTTTATCATTTCACCATTTTATGTTGATATAGTACTAAGGGTGAGCGATTCCAGGTTCCGTACAGGTTTCATTTGAAACCTGAAACCTACCCATGGGAACAAGTTTCTCATTTTTTGGAACTTGGAATCTACTTTACATACCTTGAAACCTGAAACCTACTTTATTACAGGTTCCAAGGTCGGTTCTAGGATCTACCAGATTCCACTTGTATTATTAATTGAATAATTACGGTCAATCATCACCTTTAATGACCACCACTTGCTGTTACGATCCATTGATCACAACTTATATTTAGATACACGAAGAATATGAAACATTAATAAGGCTCCGTTCGTTTGGCGGAAAATATTCTCCTTTTGGAAAATATTTTCCCGGAAGTCATTTTCCTGGAAAATATTTTCCCGGAACATAATTTTCCGGTGTTCGGCGACCAATATGAAAAAGTTTCGAAAAATATTTTTCGCCGGCGAGCCAGCGGCGGCCGGCGACAGCGGCGGCGACCGCGACCAGCGGCGCGGCAGCGACCCGCGGCCGGCGACCCGTGGCGGCCGCGGCCGGCAGGTGGTGGCGACCGTGACGACGGGCGGCCAACGGCGGTGACCGGCGATCAACTTCCTCTCCCACGGAAAACATTTTCCCTCCCATGGGTAATTTTGCCTTCACTTTGAGGGAAAATGATTTCCTCTTTGTGAAAAGAGGAAATCATTTTCCTCAAAACAATGAAGGATTTGGGGGTGGGGAAGGAAAATGTTTTCCCACGGAAAACATTTTCCGCCCCCGAACACCGGAAAACGCGGAAAATATTTTCCGGAAAAATATTTTTCCGCAAACGAACACAGCCTAAGTCATAAAATGAAAGCTCAGACTAGTGATTTAAGATTATACACTCATCATCTAACGTCATGGAACACCGCAGGATCATACGAAGATATAGACCAAAAAAAAAATACAAAAAACTTGTTTAAGGTTTCAGGTTACTGATTTCAGGTGCCAAATTCTACCTACCTAGAACCTCGAACCTACTCGTCGAAATAGGTTCCCCAATTTTTGGAACTTGGAACCTACTCTGCATACCTTAGAACTTTTATAGGTTCTTGCCGGTTAGGTTCTTAGGTTCTACCTTGGAATCATGCTCACCCTTATATAGTACTCGGTATTCTTTCTTGTGTGTAGTAATAAGAAATATTAATTGAATCATCAAGTCTAGTACATTGAGAAATTTACATTCTTTCATTTTTTATTCGTTGCAATCTTCCTAGATGTGAACCACCAAGAGAAAACTAATGGATTACTAAGCAAACACTTAGCGTAGGCTCTTCCAATCTCAACTTTGGGGTGTCGCAACATTCCCAGAAGTGAATCACCAAGAGAAAGCTAATGAATTACTAAGCACAGACTTAGCGCAGACTATCCCCGGCCCACACCAATCACAACTTTACGATTTTAATTTAATTAATAAAAAATGCAATATAATTCGTTTAGAAGTCACCACTAATTAATTGTGGGTACATTGAAAACCCAAGTAAAATGTGAGAGAATATTTTACTTTTGCGAAACAGAGATTTCATGAATACGGAGATTTGATTAGACTAGATAAATCTAACACCATTTTAATAAATTTTCTCTTTTTTTGAAAGATATTTTGCAAGTAGTCTTGGACAATTTTAATCTTAAGCTGCTAACATATGATGGATGATCACGAGCGTGTGCAAATAAGAATTTAACTCAATAAAACAAAACGATAAATAAATTGCAAAAGGATTTGAATAACCTTGATACACTAGGCAAGCCAAAAGCTCCATTATGTCCTATTCATCAAGTATTCTGCAAAATATTAACTAAAGACCAAACAACGTATGCATGACCTAGACACGATTTCCAAATGCAATGTCGATTGATTCTTTTGGGGTTTTTCTTATTTCGGAAAACTAAACTATATGCAATACATGAGATGCGATCATTAATTAAATCTATCTACATTATGTGGTTTGTATCTAGACACTAATGATAAATTAGGTGGCTCACGAAATGACATGCAATATGTGACACGCTTATTATAGAACTAAAAATTTTATACGAGATATGTAAGTAATATTTTTTGAGATTTTCTGATGAGTTAAAATACGAAACTGCCTAATTTACATGATGATATCCTAATTAAAACTAGGAAATAATTTATATTAAATCCTAATCTAAATTAGGTATTTTCCTAAGTACTACATGATTACTAAAATAGGCAATTTTAAATTAGGAAGCTTAGGTTAATGCATTCTATCCTAATTGCAAAATATTTTTTTTTATTTTGTAATAAGAAAGTTCCTTTATGATGACATATAATATGTAAGCCCCACATAATTAAATATTCACTACGGCCAAAATAGGAAACAAATTTAATCGGGGATCCAATCTTTAGTCTCAAAGATTAAAACTCCAATTATCATAAATATCCAACGATTTGAAAGAGGAAATTTCCTATTTGAGGAATGCCTAAAGTCTCACACCAAATCAAGTTAGAATCAAATAATCCAAATCAGAAAATCAAATATTCGAATTGGGTTTAATTTAGGAGATTACCTAATTTGGAAAATTGGTTTCCAACATGACCAGCGGCGAGTAGGTCAGGGTAATCGGCACAACTATCGGCGTGAGGACTCGTGTGGCTAAACTCGCAAGATTGGTGCCGAGAATTGGAGCTATTGGATCAATGCTCGAAGCTCACTGTAGGGCAGTGAAGGTTCGCGGAGTTGGCGAGGACTGATTTAGCATTGGTGTTGCATTGCAGGGACGCCGGGAAGCTGATGGTGATGCCGGAGAAGCTGGAATAGATCGGGCAAGATACGCCTAGGACTGGAACTTTGTTGGGCTGCTGATTTCGCTACTAGAAGCGACACCGGGATGCTACTGGAAGGTCGGGGTTGTTGGTTCAATCGCCGGTGCCCGAGTACAGCCACCTCAATTGTGAACTCAACCTCCTAAAAAAATATTGCTTTTCTCTTCTTGTGGATGTGTAAAAAGCCTCTTTTTCTCTATTGTTCAACCTCTCAATTATGAACTAACATTTTCAATTCTGAATCCTCCCTTAATCTCAAGAAAACTAATCTTTAAGAATGAGGTCTCTTGTAAGATTACTTTCCTATTTTGAACTAAAGGTGTATATGATATACTCAACTAAAGGAAACCTCTCTCTTATACAAAAGGATTTAAACATTGATAATATAAAGTTTGATTGCTTCCCAAGTTTGCTTTAATAAATCAAATTTTCCAACTTGGCACTCTCGTCTTATAAATTTCGGCCACTTGAAGGACTAATGGGCTTGTTCTTATTCTTCATTTTATGGGCTTAGTCCAACTAATTAAGCTCATAACCCCCTTGCCTGAGTCCATTAAAATGCAATTTATATGGGCCTATTACTATTAAAGCAAATGATCCTAGCATGCAAGTAAAAGATTAATGATATTTTCTTGTTTAGGGGTTGGGGTTGATCCTTAATTTTCTATATAATAAATAACTAAATGAGTTGCCAAAATTTTGATGTTAACATGGGGGTTTAATCATGTAAACATGCAATTTAATTTATTTTGAAGTCGCCACTAATCTACTATGGTTCAATTAGAAACCCAAATAAAAATATGGGAGAATGTCTTAGTTATGCGAACTAGAGATTTTATTGATACGGGGACTTGGTTATGCTATATTAATCTAACGCCCTTTCAGTACCTATCTTTTAATTTAAAAAATATTTTACAAGCAGTCTTGGTCAATTTAATTCCTAAACCACTAACACATGATGGGTGATCATGTGGGCGTGCAAGCAATAACGTAGCACTCAATAATCAAAGCGAGAAATAATTACTTGAAGGGATAGGGAAACCTTGATTCACCAAGCAAATCAAAAGCAAAGCTCCATTATGTCCAATACATCGAGTGTTCTGCACAATGTTAACTTAAAGCCAAGCAGCGATGCAACGTAATGCATAAAGAATTGAACAAAATTCGTCAGATCCCGCCAAAAAAAGGATTCCCCGGACTTGAATTTGTATCCTCAGATGGTCCTTACAAGTCTCCTGAAGAGCTCTGGGATGAGGAGATTTAATCAAGAATTATCATTTTCTTCGATAAGTTCATTCAACTTGAGATGTGTTGAATGGATTGTTCTGAGATTGTAAAACCTTAATGCCTAATGAATGCTAGTCCCTTCTATCATAGAACATCGTAATTATGTTCACCCTTCCTTTAAGAGTGTTATTTTGAGGTGTTTCAATTTGTATTGTTTGACTAATAATAAGCTAGCCATCATGCACGCTCTTGCATGACGGCTTTTGCGCTGTTCAGACTTTGGTGGATGGAATAAGTAGATGATTAAGTTGCAAATGCTTAAACCAAGAATGTGAGGATTTTTCATATTCATTCTAATCTTCTAGACTTAATTACTTCAAAGAGTTTCATATCTTCACAAATTAATTACCTCAATTTACCCTTAAAAGACCCTAAATATAGTTCCACCAACCAATAATACCAGCTTCCATTTCCTTTTCTTTAACTATCTTATAACTTATCTTTCTTTATATACAACTCTATAAAAAAAAAGTTAATTACTTTTGGGTAAGAAAACATTCTTTTCTGAATATTGTCGTTATGTAAATACACAAAAGCAAGAAGTCACGACCTTTGATAAATTAAAATTTTAGTGTGTTTAAAGAAAATCAAATTCCATAAAGCATAATTAAAATACTCACTAACCAAAACTGACTTCAAAAGTTCACGTTAGCATAGTCAATACTCCGGAATCTTTCATCTCGGCCAAAGAATGACATTTACTATTTCCATTTTTTACTAATGTATTACACGGCATTCTTTCTTGCGTGCAATAATATGAAATATCGATCAAACCATTAAGCCAAGTAAGTTAAAAAAACTGCAATCCTTCATTTAAATTCTACCTACGTCGATGCGACGAATCACTGTATGTCAAGGTAATAGTTTGCTATGCTAGATTGAAAGAAAGAGAGAAAGATGTGAAAATTGGAATTTGATAGACAAAAAAGTTGCATGTATTGTTGTTTTCGGGGTCATAGCCAATCATTTGGAATAAGCAGAAAATGCTGCAATAAGTAGGAAGTGATATTAGAGGGGCCTATAGGCGTGCCATGGACGGCAATTTGGTCATACCTTTTGATTCCTATTAGCATCAAAAGTCACACCCCTCTTTTGGTCTTTCGCGTTTCTCCAAATTCACGGAATAAAAATCAGCAAAAGTTAATCATAGGATTTTGCCTTTTCGAAAACAATGGGAAAAAGTCACATAGCCATTGTGGATAAGAATCTCTTTGCCGTTTGATCTACTCGATTATTTTTTACAATTGACCGGTAGATAAAAATGCAAAGGCTCGTCAAAGGAAGCATATGTATAGGACCGAATCCATTCAATTTGTAACTAATCCTTAGCTTTTCGAGCAATCCTTCATCGGCGGTTGTGAATGACTGATTTTTTTTTCAATCTTTTTCAATCGTAGGAGCAAGTAAAAAAGATTGGGAAATAGAACCATCTTTTCATCTGATTGATTCGTTCTCAATGGCCATGAGATGATCATCTTAGGGTGATCATTTTGTGAAGTTTTCTAATAGATGTTTAAAATGTTTGGACCAACGCGATGTGAAAAGTTCAGAATCTCATCCTTTCATCTTTGGGGATAAATTCATTTTTGGTCCTCTAAATTTTACTGTTTTTGCGATATGGTCCTTTAAATTTATTTTTATACAGTCAAATTATCTACCTCCTTTTTTTTTTTTTGCTAGAAAAATCATCTACCTCCTTGACTTTATCTATCCTAGTCCTTTCATCAATCACCATTACAAATAATGAGAGAGATAGAGAGAGACCGGGGGTGTTGCGCCCTTTGACAATGGGTGCCTTACTCTTGTAGGAGCAAGTGACCCTCTCCAACGGTCGTTGGGGACGACAACTCCTTTTACCGCACGCTCTCTCTTTATCACTTGTCTCGACATATTCGTTATGTATCATGTCAACAATTCTATATCACCAAATTTAATAGTATTTTAATATGGATTAGCAAATAGACTTGATTTAATTGAACAAATTAAGCGAAACAAATGGGGAACTTGATTTTTTAAAGCTAAGAGTCCAAATTGCACATATGATGGGAAAATAGAGGATCAAAATTGTACTTAACTCCCAAATTATTAAGACATATTTAAACTTGGCATCTTTGCAAAGTACCATAAACTCTGACGAAAGATGAATGGCGTTTACTTTTCGAGTACATTTTCCT
The DNA here is from genome assembly GCF_021117445.2 of Syzygium oleosum. Taxonomy (NCBI): domain Eukaryota; kingdom Viridiplantae; phylum Streptophyta; class Magnoliopsida; order Myrtales; family Myrtaceae; genus Syzygium; species Syzygium oleosum. The sequence continues at coordinate 12,577,416 of NW_026607487.1, forward strand.
TCACTTTCTTGTTTTTCTCCCTAACTACTTAATCTAGCAAAAGGTTATCTCTTGGCTTTTGCAAAAATTAAGTTTTAAATTTGCCCAAATATGATCAATACGACACTATAGTTTTGGCCAAAAAGATACCATTTCACGGTGACTCAATCAGGGTTTGACTCCCGACCAAAAAAAGAAATTAGGGTTTGATTCATCTTTTATCACCACTAACATCTCTTCTGATTTGTCTTTCGCTGAACGCGGTTGTCACATTAAAGTAAACTTCTTGCTGCAATAAAATTTTGTCAAGTTCAAGGCAAGGAAACCAGGTAAAATCTCCAATTGCATCTCAATTATCGTATAAAAGAGCCAGCCCGAACCATCATAGTGAAAAGTAACTTACGTGAAACGAATGATGGCAACGACTTTTGTTGCGGTCAAACTTCAATCCACCGTCATGATAAGAGGGGGCCCCCAATCAGTGGGGAATTCAATCATCTTCTTTGTCTGTATTACGCTAATGAGTGACAAAAATCTGCGAGAATCGTCGATGCCGTGGAACAAGGGCTAAGTCGATTTGGATTGCACGAATACCCATGGGAACGAGATTACACTAGGAAGCACAAATGATTGATTGATTCGATAACCCACCATAACATCTCCATTTGCGGTTCAAAAATCGAGGTTTTAGTTGTTGCCTATAACAAGTCTCCCGGATTTATTTCCTTGACAAATCGCAATTTTCTTTCCCATATTTAGACAAATATGAGTGGAGTCGAAGGCAAGCTAAACAGGTGGAAACGCTTTTGCGCATTTATCGCATTGCCAAAGCTGCAAAACTTATAGAAAGCGAAATGTCAAAAGTGGTAGGTCACAAATTATACGTGACAATCGATATTTATGGACTTGGCCCATGTGAAACGGGTGATTGTTACAAGAGTGAATTGCGAAAATTTATGAGCTCGGCCATCGCCAGGGGTGGACAACTTTTTCATGTTACTCCCACCATTTGTCTCCTCCTTTTCTTTATCAATTAGAGAGATGCCAAAGTTAAGAAAAAAAAAATTTCCCATTTTCGTATTCTTAGAAATCGAAAGGACACGTATGTAAATCTTATAGCACATGTTGCTTTCTTATTAGTGCCGTAGTTTTTTTCTCCTTTTAATAGAAGTTTCGTGTTTTTCTTTGGGTGCATGATAGTGCTTCTGCCGAATGTCTTTTTGTCAAGTATTCTAGCAGTATAAACTCTGAAGAACCTTAAATGCCGTCGGAATGTCCCTTAATATCGTTAGCATCGTTCCTCGAGTACTTCGTTCCAATTGATCATCCGATGATATTGCAAAGAAACTAGACATGAACGATCCTATCTGATCGTTTTGCTTTTATAAATCTTATTCAAGACGCATCTAGACTGTGAATAGCCAGGAAAAAAATCAGACAAGCTTCAGCGATACGACGCTCTGAATTGCATTCAGCAAAGTAGTGAATTAAATGTTAATTTCCATTAAATTTATGTGATGGTGCAAGTGCATATTTGATCTTTTTCTTCTTCCAGAGAATTTTATTTGATCTTTTTTACACCCTTCTCAAGCAATTCCTCTTTTCTTTTCTTAACAAAAGATAAAAATAGTTGGTCTTCATAATATTATTAGGAAGAATGACATAAATAGCCCCTCAATTTTGACTTAATGTTCAATGTCATCTTTTGACCTTGTAATTCGTTCAATGTTATTTTTGAACTATTTTTAAATATTCGATCTACTTCTTAATTTTTCAATTTGTTCAATCTAGTCCGTCAATTTTCCGTAACAAAGTCAAATAAGTCATTCGATACTATCAACGAGTTTTCATAATCATACTATAGCCCAGATTTTATAGTATCTTTTCATCTCAAATCCAATTCCATGGAACCAGTCCCATCAAGCTTCACTTGACACCCAGCCACAACATCTCTGCTTGGCCGAGTCACCTGCAGCAAACCCAACGACTTCTAGTGCTCCACACGATGGACCTCCATCTGCATTATTAGACTAGTTGATTTCATTAACTAATACTTTGCAGGTTTCCTAGCATTATTGTGGCTCTAGTGGCATTAACCCAATTATTCCCAACATTCCTAATCTCGACGACGCAAGTCTAACAACACCGGCTTTTGCTGCCATCCCCCTCCTGACAATTTAGAGAGGAATTTAAACTGGGATTGAGGATGAAAAGATCGCCCAAGCTGTACCATTCGATACAAACTTTCCATATTGGTTTTTGTCCATCAAAATTCCCCTTCCATTGCTACATCAATTGCAATTTTGTCCTTGCAAGTTGGAAAGAAAAATTCTTTCTTTCCCTTTTTTGGGGTTGACTGATTAACGCTTGCCACCAATCTTTCTTGTCAAAGTTTGTTACCAAATCCATCTATTGAAATTCTCTCCGTTCAAATATCTCACCAGCCCATTCGCAATTCTTTCTTGAAAGTTCTCTCCATTCAAATATCTTTTGACCATTTTTGTTGCACTTTTTTCGACTTTTGTAGATAATCGAATGCAATCAAATCTCTAGCCACCCATTGCTTGTCCAAGTTCATCCATCACTCAAATTTCTGTTGATCCACGGTCAATCATTATCTTGTGCCCGTCTCAATTTCCCTACTTGACATTATTACCACCGAATGTGATGCAAAATGGTAAGCTACTGGTGACGAAATACTAAAAATGCGAATACACAATATTAGCGGTTCGGTCCGAGTGAGCGGGTGGGTGGTTCCACACCTAGAACTAGAAACCAAACCGATACCCACCGATTCCAATTTATTGGAACCGGGAACCGATCCCTTAGGAACCACCGATTCTGGGTCGATTCGATCTGATTCCAGGTGGTTCTCGGTTCCTTTGTACACCCCTATGAAAATCCCAAACTTTAGGTCTTGTCCCAATTTTACGGTCCAGTCACAATTTTACCCTAAAATTTGTACAGTCTCATAAAAAATCACAAATTTTTACTTGAGTCACAAATTTGCCTCAATTTATCCTTCGTTCAAAATTTCTCGTGGACAACTGAGAGATAAAAAACTCCCAACCACGAGCTATTCGAGTGTCCTGAGTGCGAGCTCTTCAATTACAAGAGATAGAACATTCTCAAGCACAAGAGATTGACAAGCGCAAAATCACTAAGGGCGATTTTGACAGAGGGTTAATAGAAAACAGATTTGGGACTCAAATAAAAGTTGGTGATATTTTATTAGACAAAAAAATTAGAGTGAAATTGAAACTGGATCTAAAAGTGTGATTTCTCTGTGAAACAAAAAAAAAAGTTTGAAGTAGAATTGGTACTGAACCTAAAGTTGAGAGTTTTTTATATGACAAAAGGTAGAATTGAGATAAGAGCTAAAATTTGAGGTTTTTTTGGGTAGTAGGGCAATATAATAGTAAAAATATAACGTCCTTTAGAGTTATATTGGATTCATAGTACTTTTCTTTTTAAAAAAATAAGCGTTTTCATAAGTATATTTAATAACAATATCAATTTATCTACATATTTCTCATACTTATATTAATCAAAATCTTGGTACTAATATTTTTAGATAGATTAAATTTCAAGTTGTCGTGTTTCGTGTTTTCTTAATTAGATTTAGTTAAATCTATAAATTAGAAATTTCAAATAGCAAGAACATCAATCGAATACACCTCTAAAAAGGTTCTACTTTTACTATTGTAGAGATCATAAGTAAAAATATTATTAAATGGAATTATTGAAATATTTACAAAGACAAAAAAGTTAAAAAAAAAAGTAATAAAAAGATAGACATACTTTTTGTTGATTTAGGAAATAGATTAACATAAAAAATTTTTAAAATTTGGGCAATAATTTAACTACGAAAACTTTTGACTTTTTTATATAAAGTTGACAGACTAGATTGAACAATTGAAAAGTTAGGGTCTACATTAAATATTTAGGAATAGTTCAAGTACCATATTAAACGAATTAAAAATTCAAAGATGATATTACACGTTGGCTAAAATTTAGAAACTATTTGTACCATTTTCACATATTACTACTATAGTTAATGTAGTTGTGAGTTTGATAATGAACATGCCAACCTAGTTCGCTAATTATTTAGAAGGGATGTGACTATATAATTTGGTTAATCTATTCTTAACAATTCATCCCAAATTAAGCACAATCCATAGACATGGAGAAATTACTCATTTCCATGATTTTTGGCTCAAATTATCTTTGCTAAGCTTCTTACTTAAATAGTTCATGAAGTGAATAACTTTAATTTGTAAATCAATAAATTATTCTCACTCAAAGACCATTCTAAGAATTTCATAGTTATTTACCAAAGAAGACAATGAATTCCATCGGAGGGTTTCCCAGAAAGAAAACCAGAGGTGGACCCATAAACCAGCTATAAAGTGAAAACTTTCACGTCAAGATTTGAGATTGCGATGAACCAAAGAGTTTTTTAGGGCTAGAACAGAGGAGAAAAGGCAGCATTTGAGGAGGCATCATCACCTCCAATTCCATTAACAACAGAGCTCATTGATGGTGTTCCTCCTTGTGGGCCTTTTCCCCAGATACATTATTATTATTATAATTATTATTCTCTTCTCCTTTAGTTTTTCCCACCTTTTCCACTTTAATTTTCTGTGGACAAACGATCCAGCTTCAGATTTACTGGTTGAGCTCCATGATCATTGATTCCCCCTCCAATTTCAACATGTGGGCTCCGCCCCACACCTCCTAAACATCATCTCCCTCACCAAATAATCTCCAACAGTGCCAAACTTGGGGAAGTATCATATGTGTTTAGTGGATCGCTTCATGATCTGATCGCGAAATTAAAGTTGATCCTCACGTGGAACCGAGGATAATCAAACCTCAGAACTCTCCACCCTGTCCTACACAGTAGTTGTAAGACCCTCATACCCATATATTCGTTTTTCATGGAGAGGCCCTTTTGCTTTTGTTAAATGATAGTTTTTCCATACACAAGCATGACTGATGTCTCCAATCAGAGACAAACTCATTCCTCCATATGAGTTGGGGAGGACCACTGTAGCATAAAGTCGAGCACAAAGTATCTAGCATCCCATTCTTATACCCTCACTCAGTCACTCACGCCTTGAAGATTAGAACCGAAAAGAAAGACATTCTCACGCTCACTGACAGGACACTGACCGAGTACAACTCTTTTGAGTCTTGGATCAAGCACTACAAGCTCCCACATACTTTCGGTTTAAGCCCTGAGGCACGGATCCTTGGACATAAGACTTTGTCTGTGGAGCCCAGCAAATCCTTTTGACCAAAAGTCAGATCAAGATCAATCTCCTCGCTCAAATTTCACACACACTCTCTCTCTGTCTCTCAGTGCATCTCCCCCACTCGATTTCAACCCCAGCTCTTTTCCTTATTCCTCTGCACGTTCACTCCTTTTGCATTTGCGAAAAAAATATAAGGAGGGAAGAAGGGTTCTTTGCCTTCTTTTCCTAAAGCTTCCCTCCTCTGCTTTGCACCAACAAAGTATCATCATTCTTACACATCCCCTCTCTCTTGCTCTCTTGGAAAACCCACTATTGCTTTCTCTGCCGCTCTCACTCTCATTCTTTCAAACGTGTTCCAGAAGAGTTGCTTCTTCAATGGAGACCAACCCAATTCATCTAATCTACCATGTCTTTTTCATCCTCATTGGACTTGTCTCTGTTTCCACAGCCGAACAGAGCACTTCCTCCATGAAAACGGATGCAGAAGCCCTGATCTTGTTCAAGAAAATGATCCAGAAGGACCCAAATGGAGTGCTATCTGGGTGGCGGCTCAATCAGAATCTTTGCACTTGGTATGGAGTCACATGTTACTCAGGGAGGGTCACTCAACTTGATCTTAGCGGCCAGAGTCTTGAAGGGACGATGTCTTTCGACCCTCTGAGGTCCTTAGATATGTTAACTGCACTCAATCTGTCATCAAACTCCTTCGCTATCAATTCAACCTCCTTGCTTCAGCTCCCCTATGGTTTGAAACATCTTGACCTTTCTTTTGCAGGCCTCCTTGGCCTGGTCCCTGAGAATTTCTTTTCCAAGTGCCCCAATCTCATCGATGTCAACCTAGCTTTCAATAATTTAACAAGCTCGTTGCCCGAGAATTTCTTTACAAATGCTGATAAGCTTCAGGTTCTCGACCTGTCTTATAACAATCTAACCGGATCAATTTCAGGACTGAAGATCGAGAATTCTTGTGGTTCTCTATTGCAACTTGATCTTTCCAGCAACCAGTTCAACGAGTCCATTCCAAGCTCCTTTTCAAACTGCACCAGCCTCCAGACAATGAATTTAGAAAACAACATGTTCACTGGAGAGATTCCTCGCTCATTTGGGCGACTTGCTAGCTTGCAAAAACTCGATCTCTCTCACAACCATCTTACAGGGTGGATTCCTTATGAGCTGGGAAACGCATGCAACTCGCTACTCGAGCTCACACTTTCCTTTAACAACATCTCGGGGCCAATTCCATCATCTTTCTCATCATGTTCATGGTTGCAGAGCATTGATTTGTCTAACAACAACATATCAGGCCCCTTTCCAGATTCTATCCTTCGGAATCTTGGTTCCCTCGAGAGTTTGCTATTGAGCAACAACATCATCGCAGGGCCATTTCCTGCTTCCCTCTCATACTGCAAAAAGCTGAGAGTCATAGATTTCAGTTCCAACAAGTTTTCAGGTATCATACCACCTGATTTATGTCCCGGAGCCGCCTCGCTCGAGGAGCTAAGAGTTCCCGACAATCTCATCACCGGAAAAATCCCACCTCAATTATCTCAATGCTCACAGCTCAAGAAGATTGATTTCAGCTTGAACTATCTAGCTGGCTCAATTCCAGCGGAGATTGGGATGCTTGAGAATCTGGAGCAGCTAATTGCGTGGTTTAACGGCCTGGAAGGCGAAATCCCACCAGAATTAGGAAAATGTAAGAACTTGAAGAATCTCATCCTTAACAATAATCATCTTAAGGGTGAAATCCCAACAGAGCTGTTCAACTGCAGCAATCTTGAATGGATATCACTCACAAGCAATGAACTGACCGGTGAAATCCCACGTGAGGTCACGCTTTTGTCAAGATTGGCCGTTCTGCAGCTGGGGAATAACAGTTTGAGTGGTCAGATCCCATGGGAGCTGGGAAATTGCAGTAGCTTGGTGTGGTTAGACTTGAACAGCAACAAATTAACAGGAGAAATACCGCCACGCCTGGGGAGGCAGCTCGGAGCAAAAGCTTTGACTGGTATTCTTTCTGGAAACACCCTCGTATTCGTAAGAAACGTGGGCAATACATGCAAAGGTGTTGGAGGTCTGCTGGAATTCGCCGGGATTAGACCTGAAAGGTTGTTGCAAGTGCCGACCTTGAGAAATTGCGACTTCACAAGAATGTACTCAGGTCCAATCCTGAGCATGTTCACAAGATACCAGACAGTGGAATACCTGGACCTTTCTTACAACCAGCTCCGAGGGAAGATCCCAGAAGAGTTTGGGGACATGTTAGCTCTGCAGGTTCTTGAGTTGTCGCACAATCAGCTATCTGGAGAAATTCCTTCATCGCTTGGCAGACTAAAGGATTTAGGGGTGTTTGACGCATCACACAATCGACTGCAAGGCCAGATTCCTGATTCCTTCTCAAACTTATCTTTCCTGGTCCAGATAGATCTTTCCTACAATGATTTAACAGGGCAAATCCCACAGAGAGGGCAACTAAGTACACTTCCTGCTAGCCAGTTCGAACACAATCCAGGACTTTGTGGGGTTCCGTTACCTGAATGTCAGAATAACGAACCAGAAACAAACCCAGATGGGGGCGTCGGCACAAAAGGAAGAGCGAAGCCAGGGACTGCATCGTGGGCTAATAGCATCGTCCTCGGAACTCTACTTTCCGTTGCTTCCATCTGTATTTTGACTGTATGGGGGGTAGCAATGCGTGCAAGACGAAAAGAGGCAGAGGAAGTGAAGATGCTGAAAAGCTTACAAGCAGCACATGCAGCCACAACATGGAAAATTGACAAGGAGAAAGAGCCACTGAGCATCAATGTCGCAACCTTCCAGAGACAGCTGAGGAAGCTGAAGTTCTCCCAGCTAATAGAAGCCACAAATGGCTTCTCGGCAGCAAGCCTCATTGGTTGCGGCGGGTTCGGCGAAGTGTTCAAGGCTACGTTGAAAGATGGCTCAAAAGTTGCGATAAAAAAACTCATAAGATTGAGTTACCAGGGCGACAGAGAATTCATGGCTGAGATGGAGACATTGGGGAAAATCAAACACAAAAATCTAGTGCCTCTTTTGGGTTACTGCAAGGTGGGAGAGGAGAGGCTATTAGTATACGAGTTTATGGAATACGGTAGCCTAGAAGAGATGCTTCACGGGAGAGTCAAAACTCAAGATCGGAGAATACTTACATGGGAGGAAAGGAAAAAGATAGCACGAGGGGCTGCGAAAGGACTGTGCTTCCTACACCATAACTGCATCCCCCACATCATACACCGGGACATGAAATCAAGCAACGTATTGTTGGACCGAGATATGGAAGCAAGAGTTTCTGATTTCGGAATGGCCCGGCTTATAAGTGCTCTCGACACGCATCTAAGTGTAAGCACGCTAGCCGGCACACCAGGTTATGTCCCACCAGAGTACTACCAAAGCTTCCGATGCACGGCAAAAGGAGATGTGTATTCGTTGGGCGTCGTCCTATTGGAACTACTGACCGGAAAGCGCCCTACCGACAAGGAGGATTTTGGGGACACCAACTTGGTGGGGTGGGTGAAGATGAAGGTGAGAGAAGGGAAGCAGATGGAAGTCATAGACCCGGGATTGCTATCGGCAACCAAAGTCCTGGAGGAAGCGGAAGCAGAAGCGGAAGCGGAAGTAGTGAAGGAGATGGTGAAATACATGGAGATATCACTGCGGTGTGTGGATGATTTCCCTTCCAAGAGGCTAACCATGTTGCAGGTAGTGGCCATGTTGAGAGAGCTTGTGCCTGGCTCCACAAACGGAAGCAGCAACAGCACCTGAAACATCACGAACTGTTAATGTTCTCTTTCTTATTGTTTATGGTAAGAAGCTAGTGTCTGTATGTTTTATTCATATGTTAAGAATTAAGATAAGATCTTTTATGTATCAAATTCACAACAATTCCACTCTGCTGATGAACGTCGAGTGCCTATGCCATGACCCTCTCTACATTCAAGCCACGTACTTACCCAAATCGCATAGCTAAAGATTTAATTCCACGAATTCTTCTACCTAATGAAAGGGCGTTTGGACCTTTGGGTGCGGCATTTACTCAAACAGGTGAAGGTCATTGTCGAGAACACGGAATAACATGCCAAGAAAGCAGGCATCACTCAAACCAAACAAATATATATTGGTGAATTGCCATGAAGAGGTCGATGAACACTAACCCATTACCCATATGGACTGGAAGAAGACGACTGGTTGAGATTTTAGCAATAGTAAGTTATGATCAGCAGGACATTTTACCTTAATAATAGACATGATAGTCCAGCTGAAATTTCATCAAGATAATGGGAACCAACAGTGGAAATGCAACTAGAGCGACAATTTTCTTGCGAACTAATTTAGATTGGGGAGGGAGCAAGAGTTTTGGGCATTCGTCGAAAAGGGTCGATTTGGCTTTTGCTGCTAACGAGTGCATCAAGACCGTAAGCTGAGGTGGAAAGAACAGGAGAAGGTGGAGCGAATTTGGAGCAATCTCAGGGTACCACGGAAAGATTTAGCGAATTCTTGTTGAAACTCGTTTCAAACAATAAAGGAGAACTCACAAATGAAAGTAACCAAATGCGAGTCATCAAATGTGAAACGTTTAACTTTCATAGCAATTTAAAAAAATTAATACTATATAAAAGTTCAAGCTATTAACCAAGGAAAATTAATATTATCTAACTTTTTTACCAATGTGTAATTTCATCGTTGGCCATGTGTTCAATCTGATCCATTAGCTTCCCGTAGCAAATTCAAATCAGTCGTTTGATACTATTCACAAGTTTTCGTAATTATACTTTTTCCTAGATATTATAATTTCTTTTCGTTTCAATCATTTTCCCGAATGCTATTGTATTTTTACTTTTTAATCTTTATAAATATTGCGATAATTTCATTTAAGTAAATTTTAAGCTTATGATCTCCACGATAGTAAAAGTAAAAGCTCATTAAGTATTGTATCAGGTTAATATTGCTGCTCTTTCAGGTCTAGAAGTGTTTTAATAAGAATGTTTCGCAAGGACATTAATTTATCGATAGATACTCATACTTATATTAATATAAATCTTGTTCCTTATTTTAGTAGGATGTTAAAGAGAGATGAATATACTTCGACATGAATGTCCTTTTAAATGCTTAGAATTAGAAATAAACAATGGCATAAATGAAAAGAAAAGGAACGGAAAGTTCGTTAATAGTTAAGATAATCACTCAAACTCGAGGGGCCGATCGAGTGATAAACCTGAGAACGACTGGGGCCTAACCCACCCTATCAACTTTGGAAAGATACTTTTATTAGCTCTTTAGGCTTGACGTTGAGTCTCACTGCTTGGCCTGCAATTTTTTACAGCCTCGCCTTGAGTTCTCTCTCCGATCAAGTTTATCTCAAAACAAAACATATTGGCTCCGTTTGTTTCGCTAAAAATGAATGATTTAAAATTATTTTCCTAAAAACGATCACTTGTATCGCTTATAAAAATGGATGGATGAGAAATATTTTCATCGTCCACAAAATGTTTGGACATGATATATTGTCAATAATGAAAGCATTTTCTATTGACTAAGTGATTATTTTAGGAAGATATTTTTCAAATCATTTATTTTTCACGAAATAAACGAAGCCGAGGAAAACATTTTCATCATATTTTGACATTTGGTTCGCTTAGGAAAATGAGTCAATAGAAAATGTAACGGAAAACCTATGCTTAAATTCAGGAAATTAAATTCATCTTTATAAAATCAGAAATCATTTTCTAAAATATGAATAGATATTGGTGCTTGGACTCGAAATTATACGCTTGAGCACGGAAACCCCAACATTGTCCCCAGCGTTCAGGGCCAGGTCTCCGGTGCCCAGGCCCAGGTCCATCAAGGCCAAGCTCGCAACCCCAGTGCCCGTACCTAGGACCCTAGCGCCCGTGCCTAAGTCCATCGAGGTCAAGCCTGGGCTTGAAGCCCTGATGCCTCTATTCAATGCTCTGGCACTCGAGCCTAAGTCCACGAAGGTCGAGCGCAGGATCCCAATACCCGAGCTTGGATCCTCAACACCCGAGCCTGGGTCCATAAAGGTCGTGCTAGGGTCCCTGACACTTGAACTCTGGTCCTTGGCACTTGAGCTTCAGTCCACAAAGGCCATGCTCGGGTCCTCAGCACTCAGGCTTGGGTCCCTGGTGCCCGAGCCAGGGTTTATCAAGGTTAAGGCCTGGGACCCCAGTGCTCATGCCCGAGTCCATCGAGGTCGGGTCCGAAACCCCGTGCCTTCGCTTGGGTCCATCAGGGCCAGGCTCAGTACCCAGTGCTCACACCTCGGTCTATCAAGGCCGGGCCTAGGACCTAGGTGCCTATGCCCGATCTCCGGCTCCTAGGTCAAGGTCCATCAAAGTCGAACCCAAGACTCTGGTGTCCATACCCGATTCCCGATTGGTCATACACAAGTTACTAGCACCCGAATAATGTATATTTATTGAGAAAAATCTAATCAGAATTTCCACACCAAATGACAGAAAATATTTTCCAGTTCATTTTCGAGTTTCAATAAAATACCGAAAAATATTATCATTTTCTTGAAAAATAATTTCCAAAAATGTCATATTTTCCACGAAACAAAAGGAGTATAAGTAAGCACCAAACTAAATAATTTTGTTTTCAACTCTTTTTTATGTTATTATGATACCATTTTTATTTCCTTAAATATTCGGCTAGGGACAAAATTACATTTTTAGAGATTTAGCTAGAAAGGGAATAAATAAATGGGAACGTCCAGTGTACTTTTCACTTGTTCAAAACCCACGTATTTTTGTAAAGCACAAATCAGAATCCTTTGGATAAATCGCTAGAGGTGAATTTACATCTTAAATTCACCCTAGAGGGATAATACATCTATTGATATCTACTTGTGAGTTACATTAGAGAAGTTTCACATTGGAGAATTTATGTGGTGTGGAGTAGTTAATATATTCTAGTTGGCCTATAACTCATAAGCTTGAGCTTTTAAGTGAAAATATGTTGACGGACTCGGACTTAAGCTCCTTCTTGGTGATTTTCCCAGATGAAGGTATCAGGCTTTTGCTACGCGCTCCTAACAAATGGTATCAGAGTCAATGCTAGATTGGTAAGCCCTTAATCTGTTCAGGTGTTTGGTGAATATCTCAAGGAAGGAATATGATGACCAACACGGTTTTCAGGCAGTGGGCATTGCGGTGTAGTATTGTGGGCCCGATAGCAAACTTCATGGTTCAATCTGGAAAAAGAGACCAAGGATAAAGTTGGGCGTTGATGGAGATTCAAGTTGAGATATGTTTATGTAAAAAAACAAAAAAAAAACATGGTTTAAGGGGGAGCAGACCTAACATTGAGCTCATGTGTAAGGGGGAGATTGTTGAAATGCACGTGTGAGTTGTGTTGGATAAATTCCACATCAAAAAATTGGTGTGGTGTGAAGCAGTTAATATACATCTTAATTGGCGCATAATTTATTAGCTTAAAATTTTAAGTAAATGTGATTTTAACTAGATATGTTGATAGGCTCGGACTTAGGCTCCTTCTTAACGATCTCTCTTGATGAAGGTATCAAATTTTTGTTCTGTGCTCCTAACAGCATCAACCAAGTCAAATTTAATGGCTAAAATGAGTTCTCTCATCTATTTTTTTGTTTTTTTCCCTCTTTTCTTTTTTTATTTTCCTTCTTTCAATTTCTCCTCTTCCCTTCTCGTTTGTCTTGTTCTTCCTTCTTTCTTGTCCCCGAGTTCCTTTTCCTCCTCCATGCATGCCACCACCTCCTCCCTGTGCATCATCATCCCCATCTTGATGCAACGACCAAATCATAGGCCACTTGATAGCACTCATAACGTTGTAGCCACGACCTTGCCACCCCCAATACTAAGCCTCCCTCCGTCTCCGCCTTTGCATGTGCCTCTCTCTTTCTCTCTCTCTCTCTCTCTCTCTCTCTCTCTCTCTCTCTCTCTCTCTCTCTCTCTCTCTCTCTCTCTCTCTCTCTCTCTCTCTCTCTCTCTCTCTCTCTCTCTCTCTCTCTCTCTCTCTCTCTCTCTCTCTCTCTCTCTCTCATATCAGAGATTGCTGACCTTAGGCAATCATATCTAAGGTCACTTGATATGATGTGTTCCAATGGTCGCCACCCCACAGATTAGCTGCCTCTATGCTGTGTTCCTTAACACGCGCGCGTACGAGAGAGAGAGAGAGAGAGAGAGAGAGAGAGAGAGAGAGAGAGAGAGAGAGAGAGAGAGAGAGAGAGAGAGAGAGAGAGAGAGAGAGAGAGAGAGAGAGAGATGTTGGAAGCGTGAAACAGAAGTCCAATACCTTTACTTGGGGAGATCGCTAAGAAGGAGCCCAAATTCGAACCCGTCAACATTTTTATTTGGACTCACCTTTACTCAAAAACTCAAGCCAATGAGTTATAGACCAACTAGGATATATTAGCTGCTTCACACCACACCAATTATAAAATATGGATTTCTAACACAACACACACGTGCATTTTAACAATCTCCCCTCATGTGTGACCTTAGTGTCAGGTCTACTCCCCCTTAATCCATGTGTCCTTCTATGACAAGATATCTCCACTTGAATCTCCATCAACACTCAACTTCATCCCTAGTCTCTTTCTCTAGACCAAACCATAAAGTTTACCATCAGGCACACGTTGCTACACCACAACGCCCATCGCCCGAAAATCGTGTTGGTCACCTGATTCCTTCCTTGATATATTCACCAAACACTGTAACAGATTAGAGGCCCACCAATCTACCATCAGCTCTTATACCATTAGTTGGGAGTGCGCAGCAGAAGTCCAATTCCTTCACTTAGGGAGATCACCAAGAGAAATCCGAAGTCCGAGCCTGTCAATATATCTAGTTGGACCCACCTTCACTAAAAAAATTGAGTTGATGAGTTATGGGCCAAGTATGATATATTAATTGCATCACACCATACCAATTATCTTATGCGAGACTTCTCCAATACAACTCACATGTGCATTTTAACAAGGGAAAGGGGGGGGTGGTTAAGGGTTCAGCGAGTGGGGTTGCGTGATTTTCCTAATAATGTCAAGACATTTTTACAGATTTGTGGTGTGACGTGGTTAAATTTGGAATATTAAATTTATCGCTTATCTGTCAATTATCTAGAGGGACATATTTGAGACACAGAGGTTCCACAGAAGTAAATCGGATCTAGGTTTTATATCATTGAAGTTTTGTGGTTTTTTTCTGTTTGTTTTGTATGTTTCATTCTTGTGTTGAACTAATCCACAAACGAGTTGTTGTGCCCCTCTCCGTAACTCACTTCTTAAATATGTGAAGTACAAAGAAGCAAGTTCAGTTCTCAGAAGAAGGCCGGGCAATTCTTGGGTAGATGAATTGATCTCTCAAGGTAGTTGGCCAGGACATGTTGCATTTCTCTTATTTCCACTTTAGTTAAAACCAACTTAGCTCAGGTGAGCGTAGACTTTGGCGGACGATCAAAGTTATGCTCTAGTGGTTAACGGAGGCACTATCGATAAATCACAAGCATGGAGCCTCTAATTCTTGTTTAAAAGAGATCGCAAGACCGGTCATTCCATGTGAAGTTGCGATAGATTTGCAAGAGGAATCATATTCTGATTAATCATGCAAATAGTGATGAGTTCTTACTCGGTTAAGTCATTGCCTCATCTGGGTCATCCCCACATTTTTAATCTCTAGGCACTTTGTGTGTGAGCAGAAAAAGCAGACTATATGTTAGCATCCTCCTCCTCGTTTGCCTTTACAGTCTTCAAGGAACTTCTAGCCGGTTTCCACATGCCTCTCTCCTCAACATGTCTCATTTGGACATGATGGGATGCAAGAAGAGGAAGAGGGGAGAGAGGGTTTTCAGGTTCAAGACATTCGGAGAAAATGGGTACCCAATTGAGTTTGATGGGTCGTTTCTTGAGAATGTGAAGGCACTTCTTGAATTAGGGCAATCTGAGAGCAGCTCATGCATTGGAGTACCATGCTGGTCGTTTGAGCTCGAGATCAATCGCCAGCCACCTCTTCATATCTTGCTTTACGTGATTGAAGAGCCAATTGAGGCTTCGCTCAGCCATCACTGCAAGCACTGCTTATACGTAGGTAATACCCTTAAGAACTCTATTTTGGTTTCATATACTCCTAAATATGCGAGTGGACAAGAATAAATCGACGATTTTGGAAACCACCTAAGTTTAGAAAAATCATAGGATTTATCACAATAATGAACTCCACGAGAGACTCACATAATTTATGAGTTTTGACTTACTAGATGTTCGTGTTTCTAATGTGCTCATTAACTTCTCTCAAGTTTTCGTCTTGCACGTAGAGAAAATTTGATTGCTTTCCTTACCAAAAAAAAAATTTGATTGCTTTAGAGTAAAGATTGCAATTACCTTAGTGTAATTTTTTTCTCTGCTCCAATGAGATAAAACTGGAGCATAGGTCCTTTCTTTTGTTCATCATTATTCCGTACGGCCGATCACCAAGGGACCAATTGAATCTTATGTCGTTTAATGATAGTTAGAGTATACCTCTCTCATCTCAACATGGATATGAATCTATGTTTTATTTGTTGATCTCAATAGAATTACAGAGACACATGAGACTATGGGAAAAAATTACAATTCATAACCTATGATACAAGCATAATTAGTAAGACTTGGATGCCATATTCACAAGAATAAATCTTTAATGACAAATACATTATCAAAGGATGCAAATCGTAATTTTTTTCCTTTGTATGTGTAATTTTGTTGAGTCAGTTCCGTGTTTATTATCTTCACTTGATGAATTTGTATATCAATATACTTATATACTTGCTACTGATATACTTGCGGTTCAGGCTGGGGTCAACATCTAATTTGCAACAAGAAGTATCACTTCTTGTTGCTCTCCAAGGACATAACACCTGCTTCATTGATCTTCAAAGGTGACTCAATTAATGCAAATCCAATGAAAGTTAAGTTGAACTTAATGGAAGCACACGGCCACACCATGCATGGCGTCTTCCACTCGAACGGGTTCGGACATTTGATGTGCATTAACGGGTTGGAATCGGGTTCGGACTTGCCCGGCTTCCAGATCATGGACTTTTGGGATCGATTGTGTACTGGTTTAAAAGCAAGGTTTGCCTGTTGATTATCTATTCCTTTCGATCCTAGAAAACCATGTGAATTGGTGTGTATATGCACTCGATGTGATGAGGTCTCAATAAATGAAGCATTATCAAGTTATGTTCTTCCTTAGAAGAATTTTTACCCATTCAAAAACAATAACTTGCCTTTTCTTTAAAACGAAAAGATTCTAAATGCAACTTTAGCACATTATCAATCTGCGCATCTATAGTCCTTTCCTATGAATAGTAATTAAGTCCCTTTTAAGTATAGATGCACACAGTTGTATGCTAGCGCCATTAATTAAAGAGAAATGCTAAAGACACTAAAATTCGAAACATCTAGTAAAAATTTTAAATCCTTCAAAATTCATTTTACAATTGAACTCTTGTTATGAACGCTCTTACGTGCATATGTCGCTCATTCGAAGCAAATCTTTGATGGATGAGTATTGCTGGTCTCGAATATGTACGGATTGTCGCAGCTCATTTATCTTTTCATTTCCTTCAAGCCATTGCTCTATCATATGCCTACTTATTGCAGCGCTTGACCATAATACGATTTATCTACAAAGAATTCGACTCATGAACATTTAACAAAGAACTTTCTTCTAATTTTACAACGTTTCCTCTGATAAACGTTCGTTTGATAATGAAATAACCTATCAACTATCAAGCCATGGCATGAAAACTTTTGTTCTCTCTTGTTTGGTAGGAAAGTGAGTTTGAATGACGTATCCAATAAAAGAGGCATGGAGCTGAGGTTACTTCATGGATTAGCTTATGGCGAGCCATGGTTCGGTCGCTGGGGTTACAAATTTGGCCGAGGAAGCTACGGCGTCACTCTTCCCATGTACAAGAAAGCCATAGAAGCCATTCAAGGCATGCCGTTAACTCTACTTATCCATCACTTGGGAAACTCCGGCCATGACGTGCTATTGATCTCCTCGAGGTATCAATCACTGTTGGACCGTACCTTGGTCGGCCTCGGCGACCTCTTCCATTTCATGTTGGAGCTCACGACCCGCGTCCCAAAATCAAACTTCGTCGATTCGTATTACAGTCCGGGCTTCCTTCTGGAGACCGCGTGCAGATGGTCACCGAAGCGAGTCGAGATGGCGACCCGAGTGATTGTCGAGGCCCTAAAGAGAGCCGAGTTCAGGTGGATCTCAAGGCAGGAAGTCCGGGATGCCGCCCGTGCCTACATCGGCGACACGGGGCTATTGGACTTTGTTCTGAAATCGCTCGGGAACCACGTCGTGGGGAAATACCTGGTTCGTCGGAGTTTGAACCCTGTGACAAAAGTTCTAGAATACTGCTTGGAGGACGTGTCCAAAGCGAGTGTAGAGTCAGAAGGTTCAGTCACGAGCAGTTCGAATCTCAGAACTCGATCCAAGATCACTAGGGTTCAACTCATGAAGGACATGTTTTGCGTTTACAAGCGCATCTTCAAAGAGCGTGAGCTGGGAACCAACACCTGCATTAGCGACAACGTATCACTAGCGGCGAGGATCATCTTGGACTCCAGATACCTTATCAAAGAATATGTTGGAGATTTGCCATCCAAATTGGAGCTTGGTTTGGGAGGAAAGTTCAAACTATTTTGCACGGTTTTGTTGAGGGACACTGCCCGTTGCGAATGGAAGACTAAGCTGATGCCACCCTATGAATGCATTGTACTGAAAGAAAATGCCACCGTGAACGAGCTGAAGGTCGAGGTGGAACGGACTTTCCAGGAATTGTATTGGGGACTAAAGAGCTTCGTCGCGGAATCCATCGTCAATCTGAACACTAGCGGGTCGGAGATGATCTTCGGGCTTGTCGAAGTGGGACACAGGCTCGTGTTCGAAGGCAGCATCCGAGAGCAAGGAACGATCGCACGGGACGCGTACGAATGCGGGGCGGAGGGCGGCCGTGTGGTGGATTGCGCTTGCGGCGCCAAGGAAGACGATGGTGAGCGAATGATCGCTTGCGCCGTGTGCGAAGTTTGGCAACATACGTGGTGTGTTCAGATCCCGAACAGCGAAGAAGTTCCGGGAATATTTCTTTGCAAGAGATGTGAACAAGTAATAATGGTCTTACCTTCTCTGCCATAATTAACATCGCAGTTGATTATCTAACTTAAGAACTACAGTTATGTGCTGTTTAAGAATTAGTGATTGCAAAACTATCGAACTAGGTTAAATCGGAGAAGAAGTTGCACACTATACGTACCAATGCCCGGGGTTGGTCACCTAATGGGGTACTCCACCCACACTTTGCATGGATGCATAAAATATAGATTTCCTAATCATGTTTTATATATGGAGTTCTAATTGAATCCTAGCACAAAATATGGTACACTCCTAAGTTTACTTTAAGCAACTAAGGGTCAAATATACTCTCATCCCAAGAAATTCCAAAGTAAACTTTCTGATAAAATATGGAAACGATACAAGGGAATTCGAGGTGATTTAGATTTCACACGAGATAGGTGTTATTGATCATTTTATTTTAAAAAGTGTAACAATCAAGAAATTCAGAGAAGTTTAGTCTATGTAATATTTTTCCACAATTCCGGTTTAGAAACTTCGCAGGCATCTCAATTGGCTCTTGATTCCCGATTATTACTGTCACCCAAAATCGGAAGCTCGGACAAAACCAAAACAGTTCAAACAAGAAATAAATGTAAAAAAGTAAACCTAACATATCGGATTTATGTGGTTCGATAATGTGCCAACTCCACAAGAAGAGGTCGATGAGATGGTTCCATTGTAATTAGCAAACAGGATAATCATACTCACTCGCAAGTTTTTCCTGACCTCAACTACGTACAAGCATAAACACCCCGCAAGAATCCATCGAGATAATCTCTCGTGATAGGTTTCTCTTGACGGCTCCCCAAAAACTCTAGTCTGACGTCCGATGAAGGGAGGACCAGCTGGAATTTCCAGCTTTTACATCCTAGTCCAACGTCCAATCTTTTGGCCCCGGAGATCCATTCTTTCCGTTTCGGATCCACGGTAACCAAACCAACAATTGCTAATGGGCAAATCGAACATGAACAGCTAAAACTACTTACCGACAATCTAAAACCTAGCAGTCAACGAGAACTATCAGTATCACGTCATGCCATATCGTCAAAATATAGAGGGGCATTAGTAAAAAGAGTCTCCATCTTTCTGGCGTCATTTGCGTGCAATGAAACTCTCTTTAGAAAAGAATGCAAGAAATGTATATCCATTCCAACTTTACTAGAAAGTAATTAAATCTGGAATCTCAAGTTTATAAGCGTGTACATCGTGTGGTTGACGTTGAGGTTGAGGATCGTTCGAACTTGTTACACTAACAATGTCCCTTTCCATCCCTTTGCCACCGTTCACGCTCATGAGGTCGTTGCCGTCGTCGTCGAAGACCTCCCACTTGTTTGTCACGACGGTCTTCAAGACCTTCCCTGTTGACGGCACCAATTCGCTGCCGCCGCTCTCGCTCACCACGATGGCCTTGGTCTCCTCTTCACCTCCGCCGTTGACCATCCTCTCCACCTCCCGAATATCCTCCTCCGGGATCCGCTCGACCTTCGGGAACTCTGATGCGTTGAGCACTCCGTAGAACTTGCAAAACTCGAAGTACTCGGTGAGCTCGTCGCCCTGCACGTTCGCCTGCCGGAGCACCAAGAGCGCCATGGAGGCCTCAGCCTGCGAGGCCCCATAGATCCGGGAGAGGACCCTGGCGATCAGGTTGCACACCTTGCTGTACGTGTCGAAGATCTCGATGATCACGCAGTCCATGGCCTCGAGGACAAGCGTGCCGCGCATACCCTCGGCCTGCGGTCTGACCTGGAGGAGGAGGGCAAGGAGCGACTGCAGCCTCTGGAGCATCACGATCTCTGCCAGGATTGAGTCCTCGGGGCCGGCTGCCTTGACCTTGCGGATCTCTTTGATGTCGGCATAGAGGAACGCCGACTTCTGATCGAGGAAGTTGAAGTAGGCACGGACGAGCGCGTTGTGGCCCCACGTCTTGGAAAGGGAGGAGTGGCCGTCGGCGAAGTCGGAGAGATCGAAGGGGAGGCGCCCGATGCGCCGGACGGCAGGGACCTTGCAGCAGAAGACGCCGTGGAGGAGCATTAGGCACTTGAGGGCGACTGGCCAGCTGCGGGTGCGGAGGGCGCGGGAGGAGATGGCCCACACGAGGGGCTTGAGGTGGGTGGACGGGGAGGTGCGGGCCCACACGAAGACGCGCTGGGCGTTCCGGTAGTCGACTCGGGCCTCATCGTGGCTGGTGGCCTTGATGACCGCGGCCTCGAGGTCGGGGCTATGGAGGCTGGTCCGCCGCGAGAGGGCGGTGATCAAGAGGCTGTTCTGGTCCTTGAGAGCTCCGGCGGCTCTCTTCCACAGCTTCATCTCTCTGTCTCTCTCTTCTCTCTCGAGATCTCAACGAGGCAAACGCCCCCAACAAAACAACGCAACAACCGCAAGAACGAAGAAGACGTGTTTGATTATTTTTAGCCTTTGGCTGGTTGGGCTTTCGTCTTTCGTTTGTTTAATGTTTTGTAATTACGTGACAAACCAATTTCGAGGGTCAATAATTAGAAAGTGGGAGTGCATTTGCCGACCGAGGATGAGAAGGAATGAAGCTGTTGCGGTTGCGGTCGTTCGTTGGACTTGGACCCGAGAACGAGATGTTTGGAATTTCTTCAGTTTCGGTGTTTTGGCCTTTGGTGTTTAGTTATTCCTCTGAGGAGGACAAATGCCGAATTGTCGTGGATGGTGCCCCTCGGACTTCGTCAAATGCACTACGTGTCGACATCGATTTGTCACGTTGTGTTTTGGTCAAATTGCACTTCTTCCGCCTCTAAAACGACATCCCGCGGTCAACTGCGCAACGTCTGCTGCTTGTCAGGCTCCTTTTGTGGTGATCGTGCAGCCTCTTAAACTAAACTGCATATTCCCAAAATATGGTTTTTCTTATTTCTTTTTTCCTAGAATATGACTATAGTATTGCCAATTGTCACGCAATTGCGACTGAGTTAGCTCTATGGCACGGTATCTTTCGATGTTTCACCTTCTTTTAGTTTAGTGGATTTAGGATTTCTTGATGAGATATGATATCTACTTTTTTTTTTGGTCAGAATATGATATCTACTTGATATGCGCGTGTTTGGTCAGAATCATATAGGGTAGTGCTTTCAAAATTGAAAATTCGATTATGCTCCCAAGTGGATATACATATAGATGTATTAGAAACTTTGATAAACTTCCAAGTGGATATATATATATATAAGCAAAAGCCACTAAAATCCTGAACTATGTCTACTTTGATACATTTATCCTAAACTATTTTTTATGACATAAAAAATTCCAAACTTATATCTATATGACACATTTACCCTCTATCAAAGTTCTGTCAATAAAAACTGTTAAAAATCTACCTGTATAGTCACCAGAAAGCAAACAGTGTTGACATAACGTCCATGTGGCTTAAGTAGAATAAAAACGACTTTGTTTTGGCTGAAAAATCGTGTAAATGAATCTTGACAGAAGGTAAATATGTCTCATAAAAACAAATTTGAGATTTTTTAAGTCACAAGAAAAAAATTTAAGATAAATATATCATGGTTGGCATTGGTTGGATTTTGATGTCATAAAAAAAATTTAGAGTAAATATGTCACAATTAATATAATTTAGGGAAAATGACACAAATAGTCCCTGAACTTTGACCCAATGTGCAATTTGGTCCCTGAACTTTTAATTTGTTCAATGTAGTCCCTGTACTTTAACCTAATGTTCAATTTGGTCCCTGAACTTTGATTTGTTCAATGTGGTCCCTGAACTTTTAATATGTGTTCAATTTAGTCCTTGAACTATTTGAAAATGTTCAATATAGTCCTTCTATTAATTCAAGTACAGGGACTATGTTGAACATTTTCATATAGTTCAAGGACTAAATTGAACACATATTAAAAGTTCAGGGACCACATTGAACAAATTAAAAGTTCAGGGACCAAATTGAACATTATGTTAAAGTTCAAGGACTACATTGAACAAATTAAAAGTTCAGGGATCAAATTGCACATTAAGTCAAAGTTCAGGGACTATTTGTGTCATTATCCCTATAATTTAAAATTTTTTATGACTTTTTTTGCGTATGTGTCGGTAGTCGAGTTACCAAGTAAAGCTGCTTCTTGGAAATTGTTCCTAGTTATATTTCCCACTTTCCCTCTGGTTGGACTATTGAGTAAATACTTGAATCCTTGAAGCAGTCTAGATGGTTCAAAATGTCTACACGACAAGGAACAACATGACGGCCGTGTCAGAGAAGTACATATTACTGAGGTGGAAGAAATTTGTAATCAGATTAGGCAGCTTCAGGTTAACCAACTTATGGTTGAAATGAGACGAGGAAAAGTATTCTGAAGAGTTTTTTTTTTTTTTTTGATCGAATTTTGAAGAGTTTCATCATGTGAATTTTTCAATACCCAACAATAACACTCTTTGAAGAGCGGAAAGTGACAACCAACCAGAAGTTAACCAGCTCATGGTACAATGAAAATTCAGAAAGCCTTCTTTTTTAAGAGGTTATGCATTCGAGTCATGTCGTGAAGGAATCTCAAACAACTTGCATATTTGGGCACTTACTCCTTATATATAGAGATATCCTGATTTCTAGCACATGAACGCCCGCGATGATGTGCTCTTGACTTTATACTCTTGGGTTTTGAATTGATCGAGTGAATATTATTTAAATTAACACATCTTGCGATTGGAATTTCAAGTCGTCCCTCCCACTGTGACAAAAAAAAACCATTCTCTTTAAAATCTTGATATGAAATTTATCTTGAAACAAGAAAAATCCAATATAGCGCATAGGGTACGAAAATCGTTAATGATTGAATGGAATTCATTAAATCTCATTACTCGATAGTTCAAAACTCGAGGTCAAGTTTTCTCCAATATGGGGCAGCTTCAAGATTTATTGCCCGATGGATTTAAATTTTAGAATTAGAACTTCGATAAGATTTTTTTTTACCTTCTTTAGTTAAATTAATTTAGGATATCTAGACTGAATATGATTTTAACTTCATTTTTAAGTTTTGGTTTAAATTCTTTGGGTTAAACGATATTATATACTTATAATAATAAGTACCTTGAGTGCTTAATCAAAAGACTGGTCATTAAGCTAGTGAAATTGTTCCTAGTCATCCTTTTTTACTTCTCTTTTCCTTAGGTGGATTCTCACCATGATGGTCAGTCAACTAAATCTTAAAATTAGACTATTTAGGAGTTTTGAAATCTTTTATCGTAACTCGCACGCTCATTCAAGTTGCTGGCCACGACATCCTCGAAGGTCAAAAGTAATTGATCTTGATTATGGCAACTGAAAAGTTGTTGGCCATGTCCTCGGATCTAAGGTCTATTCCGGTCATTAATGACATAGGCTTAATTCGATTCACGAAAAATATGATATTTTTTTAAAATGTTATTTAAGAAGTCATTTTTCAAAAAATGATAATATTTTTTGGTGTTCGGCCGAAACCTGAAAATAAATTAGAAAATATTTCCTGCCGTTTGGTTTCTGATTTGATTTTTTGGGGGAAATTACCAAAAAATTCGAATTTTTTAGCTTTGAATTATTTTTATTTTTTTTCCTTTTCTTTATTTTTCTTTTTGCTTCTTCTTCAGCTGATCGCCGGTCACGACGACCGGTCACAGGCGAGCTCGAACCTCGCCGGATCCGACGAGCTGGGCAAGGCAAGGCCTTGCCATAGGCCAATGAGGCTCGACCTTGTTGGTCTGTGGCGAGGCAAAGCTTATGGCTAGCGACTGGCCGAGGAAGAAGCAAAAAAAAAAAGAAAAAATCTAAAAATAATTAAAACTTGAATTGTATTAAAAAATAAAAAATAAAAAGAAAAGGTGTTTGGTGAAACAAAGTGCTTGATCTAGAGGTGAAAGAAAGCGGAAAACATTTTCTCTACTTTCGAAGGTGTTTTTTTCATTGGCGAAAAATCTTTTCCTTTATTAGTTTATTTTTTGTGAATTGAGCGCTGGAAAATTCAAAAAATATTTTTCAGAAAGTTATTTTTCGTGAAATGAACGAAGCCTTAGAGCCTGTTTGGCAACACCCCTACCCTTTGTTTGGTGGGCCGGATAAAACTGTGGATAGGATTAACTTTTATCCTGTCCGGTGCTTGGAGTGCTCTGCCTCTCGCTCTTCCTCTCTTTTGCCCAGTGCCCACCATCATCTCTCTTTCTCGTTCCGATTTCTCTCACTAAAATGGCCACTGCTCCTCCCACCGGCGACGCCCTGCTTCCCGCCTTCGGCCTCTGAGAAAAGCGGCACCTGCTTCCTGCTTTCGGCCTTCAAGAAAAGCGGCGCCGCATCTCACCAGCCCTGCCTCTTCCTTATGTCGCTCAACTCCATCTTGGCAGGGAACGTCATGATCCCTATTAGAGCCCGACGCCTCCTCGCGAAGAAGATGATCCGACCAAAGGTGGCAGCCTTGGCGACAGAGCTCCTCGTCTGACGGAGGCGGCAAGGAAGATCTCGAGGTGAACAAGATCGGAGGAAGTAGCGGCAACAAAGAGGGAGAAGAGGATGCACATGGCGTCGGAGGCCAGAGCGATTCGAGGTGACGTTTACTTACGGTTTTACCAGTTGGTCCACGGCGACGCTGTGGTGTGGCAAAATGTTGCATGTTCCTGAATTCTCATTTCTTGTTTGGTTTTCGGATGGTGTATTCATAACCAAGGAGGTTCTATCGATGAATCCTGGTTTTGGCCTCTGCTGGCTTTCGGCAGCGATGCTGGATTTAATCAAGAGGCTTCAACGGCTCTCGTCGAAGGGGATGGATTCCCCGTAGAAGAGGAAGGTGTCGATGGTGGAGATGGCGGGATCGGCGGAGAACTCGAACTCATGGGGGTCTTAAAGCGGCAAAGTCGGAGGTAGAGCGAGCCAGAATTCGTTGGGTTGGTCGAGGGTTGCCAAAGGGATGTCAAGGAGATGGAGTCTTCGCCGGCGTCGTCGGAGTCACGAGGAAGATGGGTGTCTGACATGGATGAGGGATTGTAAAAGAATGAAAAGTTTCTATAGCTTCCATGGTTTATTTTTAATTTTGATCCTACAAATCAAAAGCTCATTTGGATAATATTTATTTAAATCCATATTATATCATTATCCAATCCAACATTATCCAATCCAGCAAAAAAGTCCGGATGACCAAACGCAGTCCTATTACTCTATTTTATGTTCTTTTATTCCCCGAAACTAAAGAAAAATATAAATTCGTTTAATACTGTCAGTTAATTTTT
Source organism: Syzygium oleosum (assembly GCF_021117445.2). Taxonomy (NCBI): domain Eukaryota; kingdom Viridiplantae; phylum Streptophyta; class Magnoliopsida; order Myrtales; family Myrtaceae; genus Syzygium; species Syzygium oleosum. The sequence continues at coordinate 12,603,047 of NW_026607487.1, forward strand.
CTATTTCCCAGAATAGAAATTGGCCAGGGGAATAGATTTAGAACGGAAACAAGAAGTTAAAAAAGATCTACTTCTTTGTTCCCAAAAACAACTTTTGAAACTAGGTCATTTTCTTTTTTTCCTTCATTCTTCTTCTTCCTCCTTTAGCCGGTCGGAAAATCTTGATATCTTCATTAAGGTATGAAACCTCATAGAGATAGTCAATTTTAGAAATATTTGAAGTACGAAGATCTAAAGGGGCATTAATAGTGACTAGTTGGACTAGAATCAATAAAATCACTCATGATGGAAAATGTCTACCTTTTTTTGCTTAGTAATTCATCTAAAAACAAACGGGTGTGCTGGATAGGGCGTTGACTCTGATACCAGTAAAGGGGTGCTATGGCCGACGAGATCAACCTCGCCGAGCCATAGCAAGGTTGACCTCGCCATGGTTGGGCAAGGCTCAACCTCACCCAAATCTGGCGAGGCGGTGATGCTCCACCTTGCCCAGGCACGGGCAAGGTCAACCTCCCCAACCATTGTCAAGGTCTGGTGACCAGCTAGAGGAGGAAGAAAAGAGGAAAAAAACAAAAATTAAACAAATCTTAGAAAATTATTAAAAAAATCCACGTCACAAAAAAAATAATTAAGGTCGTATCTATTTTGAAAATTGAAATTTTGTACAGTTTCCAAACTCGTTCTTCTGCTCATAAACTCGTCCAGGAACTTCAAAATTGAAAAAACTATTTTTGAAAAAACATTGTCCCCAGAAACATGAAATGTTACCAAACGTACCCGACAGGTGAAGAGTGGATGATGGCCGATGGTGGCCATGACAGTGGGTGGCGGCATGGTTGTCCAGCTCGTTGAGGGTCTAGGTGAAGCTTGGGTGTTAAAATCACATGCAGTGCCCGGGCTGCGCTGCAGCAAATTCAAGGCACGAGCTCTCTGTTCATGTGCCCAACACGGAATCTCCTCAACAGCGATCGACAAAACAACCCGTTCTTTTCGGGAACTAAGCTTTCCTACCCTTTTCTTTCCCTTCCCCCTCCTTTGTTGGGCTTTATGGAAACGGGCTTGTGTGTATGCATACGCCTTTGCGCTCTTTACAGCTTACAGAAATGGGGGTGTGGGTGGCGCTAGCGAGCCGCTATCTCGTCCGTGCTTTTTCCGGCTCTCGCTTTCACGTGCTTTCACTGTGCACCCATCTCCTCTCCCCCCCCCCTCCCTCCCATCCGCATTCCCGCCGCCCGTCTTCTCCAGAACCCAAGAAAGGCGTAACGAGGGAGGAAAAAGCGGAACGCTGGTAAGATTTTCAACCCAGACACTCGTACTGTTTGCTAAAGCAAAGAAAGCGAAAAGAGAAAGCTCTTGTCCAACATCACCCCAGGCAGAAATGGAGGCGAGGACCCAGTTGTGAGAAAAGGAAAAGTTGCCCCCCTCCCGGAAAATGATAAAGAGAATGGTAAAATAAAACGTAAGAGACGACCAAAAAAAATCGATGAAAGAGGCAACTTGGTGGCATCTTTTTCCCTCCTCGCGACTGTGCGGGCGATCCCACTCCGCCACCGCTCCTTCCCAGGTTCTCCTTTTCATGCTCTCTGTCTGTCTCTCTCCCCTACAATATAAGGCTGAAGCTTCTCAATTTGTCTCCATGGAACTTTCATGTGGAGATGACACTGTGAGTCTCTCTCTCTCTCTCTCTCTCTCTCTCTCTCTCTCTCTGGGTTTAATTTACTTCAACTGAGGCGAGTTATGGCGTATCAGAACACAGAGGGACGGAGAGTTTCATTGACAGAAGGTGCACAGGGTAGGGGAGAAGGAGGTAATTGTATGGAAGTCCATCATCATCATCAACATGAGGTGGAGTTGGAGATCGAATTCTGGCCGCTGGAACACCCGACCGAGCCGCCAGACGAAGATCAGCCTGTGAAATGCCCCATGCTCAGCACTTCTGCTATTCCCGTAAGCATGCGTCCCCCCGAAAGTTGTTCCTCCATGTTTGACACCACGTTCGCTCATCTATTTGCACACAGGAAGGAAGCTAACTAAAAATTTCTTTAGAGAATAATCTCAAGAGAATTTGTCTGCCAATTGAAGCTGGTGAAAGTTGAAACTTTTTAGAACTACAGATTAGGGAATCGTTGAATTCTAAACGCGTTACAAGATAGATTTGCGTGTATCCTTTTCATGATGATGTTAATTGTAGGTGTGCATGTCACATGGCAATTATCTTTACGTATATTTGGTTAGATAAATTCGGTCATTCGATTCTTTTGCGAGTGAAAATTAATGCTGCTACTGAAGGGTACGCAAATGAATGAGGAGCAAACTGGGCAGAGCATGAGGAAGAGATCAGACGCACGGGAATTGGCGAAAATAGGGAAGGTCACGGTGGCTTCCGAACCATCCGTCCGACCACTGCGCAAGAGGCATCACACTCTAACCCATGGGGACATTGTAATAACCCCGCTAAGGACTATGCCTCCGCCGCCACCGCCGCTGCTGCCACCGCACAACATCACCATCTTCCAGATGCTTCAGCAGCAGTTTGACAGTCTCGAGAACTGAAAGATTACCGCCGCTGTAAAAGAGAAATCACCTGAACCTTCCACCTTTGCCTCTTCTGTCTATAGCACATTTAGTGGGGTTCTAATTGTCAAGCTACTATGGTATCAGATCTGTCAAAGAATTCTCTTGTTACCTGTTAAATTACCAACGATGTACTCGGAAAGGCCATATATGCATGTTATCGGTAGGTGAATTAAGTAGAAGTATTTGTTCCTGCTTATTGACACATACACATTATCCTATGGCACCGGCATGCCGAAAGCTCACACCAAGCAACTATGCTTTGAACAGTGACTTTCTAACTTTGGCTTGGGACTGTAGTTCCATCATGGTGTTTTTTCCTTTTCCCAATTTTCGTTCTCGATAACAACAATATATTATTATTGTTTAGATTATTGTGTCATGACTTTGACCGATTCAGGAATTTAACAGCACAAGAATCCTACTTATCACACTTGAAAGAGGAATTTCACCATCTTTACAAAACAAGCTTAATCCTCTAAACAACCAAAAAGCATGTGATATTGTTGAGACTAAGAGAGGGGACCAACACATGTAAAGAACCACTCTACAATTGGTTACGCGGAGATTTTAAGCATTTTGCCATTTTAAAGCTCGTATATGCACTTTTCTTCCTTTGGCCCTATCAACCGAATGGAGATATACAAAGACCATTTGACTGGACAAAGCAAAGCAACTGTATATGAAAACTTTACCAGGACTTTTGCCAGTTGCACTATTTGTCAATAGTACTATTGCATGTGAATTATGTATTTATGCATGTCTCCAGATAAAACTTTAACTATTGACAATACTGTGCTGTTAGTGAAAAGCATAACATCCCCACAAAAACCTTATCACGGAAGCATGTATTTTCTATGACAACTCTTGGAATTTTTCTTCATCCCTCATGAATACGCCCATAGACAAAACTGAGAAATGCCTTTTCACTACGTTTAGTTCTTTTCCACTCTTTTTCCTTTGAGCATCGTTATCCACAAGAATTATGTTGCAACAAATCAAAATATGTAAAAGAAGAAGGAAAGGACCTTGCACTAGCACTAGATTCGTTGAGCAATATCCCTCTTCAGTACTTCCGTCCTAGCAAGTAGGCTCGAAGACATGGCCAAGAATGACTTTCACCACTTCCTTCACTTCTTCTTCTTCACACAAAGCTGCAAACTTCACTGCAACAACAGAAAGTCAATTCATTAATATGGATTCATATTCAAACAATGAACCTTAAATATTGCAGATAATTAGGTTGAAAATCATTCAAATCAGTCGAAAAAGAGGTCCTAATGCTTTAAGGAGCAACACAGGGGAACCCCATCTTCCATGAAACAGAAGTAAGTCAACACTGGAATGTACTGGGTACTCAACATGCAGGAGCAAAAAATTCTTAGAAACATCCCAAGTTCTCCATTTTGACACTTCAGCTCGGCAGTTGTGCCAGTGAAAAATGATCTCGACAAGCAAATGTCACCTCCAATACCAATATGTCTGTCTATTCTACATGCTGACAATCCAGAAACAGTATTAAATCGAAGGTTTCAGGGTAAAATACTTAAAAATCCATTACATGTTCACTTGACGTGGAAATACAAGCCAACAGAATATCAGCAGAGCATATCAGAAAATTTATAGGCAGCTCAACCATCAGCAAAAGCAGTTCAATGTGAATGCAGACAATACACAAACTGTTTGTGTGAGAAAAAGAGAGTGGGTCAGTAATTTAATTAGATTAAGTGGAAGAAAAAAGAGGACTCACAAACATGAATATAATGTGCCTATACAGCAAAAGATCTTTTTAATGTAATATGAAGAGCTCTGGTTATATATCTTATGGTTAAGGTACATTATATTAAGGCTTAGTCCAGTAACAATTTGGTCACGGAAACAAGAAACTACCATGGAGAAGATGAAAAGGCAATAACTTGAACACGAAATAGTACCCCAAGCAAGAATTGGAAATTCCAAACTCTGTTTTGGGACTGTCATAAGATAGGAACAAACCTGCAAGTGATTGCAAAAGCTTAGCTAAAAACAGGTGTTTTCTTTATCTGAGTATATTATATCAGTTAAAACATGCCAAGATAGATGCAGCGAGAGGACGAGGAGAACGATAAAGCCTTGTCATCTCCTCCTTTTCATAGAGAAGATCCATGACATCCGTGCATGCTTGGAAACTCAAAAGCTTCCCTACTGCTGCGACTTCCCTAATTGAAGAACATGTAAAAACATTTAATGTACCTCAAAGCAGAAAACCATAAAGCTGGAAATTCATTTAACAATAGCCGAGGGAGGAAAAAAGACTTGCTTGAATTGGATGTGGAGTTGTTCGAGGAACATAAAAGCATCACTTGCAGATCCAATTTCAAAGTTCAGCATCTGAAATGACAGATCCATCATTCAATTATCGATCGACAATAGAGAAAGCAATGTTGATTCCGATTTCCAAGATATATACCTGCAAAAAGATCACTTCCTAGACAAAGCCAGCCTCATTAATCACAGCACGATACATAAATGAAGAGTAAGCTATTTTCAACCCTTATGGACGGTAATTAGCATACTCCTTCGAAAAAGTCTCGAGTTGTAAAATGTTGCTCGGTGATGATCCGATCCCCCCAAGTCTTCAAGGTTTTTACAGACAGAGGGCGAGACAGATGTATCTGCAAGATGTCAGACATCAAAGGATGACACAGGACAGCCATCTAAGTAATGTTATGATGATGCCAAAGTACCGGAATTTACTTTGCTCGAGATCCAGATAGAGACAAGTGAAAACAACTGCAGGTTGCTCTCTCTAATGGGCTGTAGTAGCCAGTGCTGAATGGCATTGCTCCCTTCAGACCTTTACAAAGGAAAGGTTACTTACTCAGTACAAAAAGAGCTGTCAGCAATCCCCATTATCACCCACTTTAGCAAGAAATCGCAAGCGTCGCATCGATCTCAAAAATCGATATCTGATCAAATTTGACGCGAAAAGAAAGGGATTCAAAAAGGCAATGAACGCAAAACAACAGCATCTAAACCTCCGGTTAGCAATTAAGATAAAGCAAACAACTTCACAAAAATTTTCATTCAAAGGCTCCTAAAACAAACCGATCAAACGCAGATTGCCCCAAAAAGAAACACACACAACCGAATCACAACAGTAACCGGTCCAATGGCTTCAAAGTTTTTTTCAGATTAACTTGCTGCAACCTTGCCAAGGAATTCAATCGGACACTCGTTTTCCAAGACGAATTCAACCTGATCTCGCTCAACACAACAAGACACCACTACTGAAGCTCCATTGTTTGAAAAATCCCGCGAAGCAGCACATTATCGTTCCAAACTGGAAATGGCGGAGCAGCGGAGACAAACCTGGCGAGAGAAGCGCAGAACCGGTCGGCGAAGAGCGACAGAGCGGTGTACTTGACCACCGGATCGACTCCGAGCCCCTGCACAAGTGGCATTCCGGCGAGTCAGCGTCACGAGAGGCGATCGGATCGACGGCGAGAGAGGAAACCCCCGCGTGTTCCGGAGCGGCCGGCGATCGACGAGGCTGCCGGAGCAAAAACTCACCTGCGCGGAGAGGATGAGGAATTCCGTCATCGGAAGTCGCCGGCGGTCGTCCGAACGACGCTCGTTCCGCTCCCGCGTTCTCCTTTGCGTCCTGCCGATTGCAAAAATTATTTACTTTCTATTTAAGGGGATTTATAAACTAAACTTTTTTTTCGGTCGAAATAAACTGAACTTTTTTTTTTGGCCTGTAAAATAAACTGAACTTAGTAAAGAAATATATATATATATATATATCTATTTTCAATTATACTGATTATGTATAATACGAAAAATATAGTATTTTGAGCATGCAAAATTCTTTATTAAATTTCGAATCGATATAATGTGAATGCAATTTGCATATTCCAAGAATAGATGTATATTTTTCTCGTATACGCTAATCTTACAAAATGCGCTAAACTTTAACTTTTTGATAATGCATTCTTTTATCACAATTCGCAGTTCCTCATAAATTAGTTCTGATTTCGAATAAAGGGGGAAATTACAAAAAAAAAAGTCCTAAATCCATTGCAATTGTGCCAATTAACTCATAAACCTTTCAACTTGGCCAATTTAGTTCTAAATCTTATGATAATTTGCCAATTAAGTTCTCAACCTTTCAATTAAGTCGATTTAGTTCTAAAACTATTGATAATTTGCCAATTTAGTCCTTCCAGCAAATTTTGACCGAAAAATTGCCAACATGGCGGTCTAGCCAAAATCGAACATCCTGCATGGCACAACCAGTACTGACATGGACAATTTTTTAAAATTTTCTATTCTTTTTTCTTATCTTTTTTTCTTCTTTTCTTTTTTCTTTCCTTTTTCTTTTCTAACCTTGGGCCGGCGATCCTCATCTAGCTAGGCAAGGGCATTGCGGCCCACAGTGACTGGGCCAAGGTTTGAAAAGATAATAAGAAATTCAGAACAATTTTGGAAAAATTATTAACATCAGTACCGACCGTGCCATATAGAACGATTGGCATTGATTAGGTCGCCAAGTTAGCGTTTTTCGTCCAGAAGGACCAAATTGGCACTATTTAAAGATTTAGGACTAAATTGATAAATCGTCAAAAGTTTTAAACTATTGGCCAAATTAAAAAGTTGAGGATTAAATTGGTATTGCAATAGATTTATGACTTTTTTAGTAATTTCCCCCCTTCGATCATTGAAAATTCAGAAATTCAATGCATCATTATATTTAGATTCTATATATATATACTCTTGTGGTGCTTCATTACACAACATATATGAGATCCACATGTATAGGTATCATCATCTACACATCCAAAGCAGCACAACTTGGGAAGGAATTTTCAATCGATGATTAAAATCGCAGATTATTGACTTGATTGCGAAACCTACTAAATAATTGACCTCAAATAAAATTATCTACTCATTAAGTGACCTTAAATAAACTTACTCAAATTCAACTAATTGAATGGGTAATGAAAGGAAATTACCTAAATATTTGTTCATTTTGCTATAAAGTATCCAAGATTTTAAAGATTTTTTTTTGTTTGTTCTACTATAACTCGCCTTTCTTTCTAGGACTTTTACTCTACCTCATTGCAAAGCGTGGGATTCAAACCCTACACTTGAAACTAAGGGCGCGAATGATAACTATTATGTTTCCCTACTTTTCTATTTTCTGTTCCTATAACAGGTTTAGAATAGAAATCCGTTTGACAATGCAACTTCATTTTTTTTATTTTTAGAAGAAATTTTTAGCCTAGAAATAGATTTGGTACAGAAATGAGAAGATTTTTTTTTTACTTTTCTCTTTTTAGAACAGAATCAGAAATAATAACTCTTCTTATCGCTCGCCCTTGCCACCCGTCGCCCCCTACTGCCGCTGTTGCCGGCCATCCGATGGTTGCCGGGAACAGGAATTTAAGAATAACCTATCAAATGAATTTTCTATTCCGGGTGAAACTATATTTAACATGGCAGCAAAGTAAAACTATTTCTCCCTTGAAAGTTGTCTAGGAAATAGAAATAGAAATATCTATTTTTGGCCAAATATTAGGCCAAGGAAGAGAATGGTTTTCATTCGCACCTGAAACATCTCCACCCCACCCAATTCTCTTACTACTGGCCCGCATGTCTAGTAGGTGAGGCTTCAAATGATTATCTAGCCTTTTCGTGGCAAAAGGATTAGACATCCCCCCATGTCACGGCTCCCGATCCATTGCATGACATGCTTCGCTCATGCATTCCACCCGCTAGCATAGACGTAGTGCTTTTCTTCATATTTTTAATCAAGTATCTCAACTTTCCAAACGAAACTCAATTTAGTACCTCTCTTAAAAAAATTGCCACATCAAATGTGTATTTGCTCGAGGACTCGCTTACTCAACAAAAATGATGACGTGGCTTGCTTATTCAGCAAAAATGTTAGCCAGAATTTGCAACTGATATTTAAATGGCTTATATAATGGGAAAATTTTAAAGAAGAGCATGGTGTGGCACCATTTTGTTTAAAGAGGGCCCAAAGTAAACCTTATTTCGAATACGTATCTGAAATTGACAAATTAGTATTAGGAAAAATTCCAAATAAGGGCCTGAAGTGCCCTCATTTTCTTAAATAAGGGTCCGAAGTGGTCTTTGTGTCAAATAATGGTCTAAAGTGACATGTGAGTCTCAAATAAGGGCCTAAAGTGGCCATGAGAGTCCCAAATAAGGACTTGACCTCGCTAGTCGCTCGCGTGTTGCCGACCGGCAAAATATTCAAGTCAATCAAGGGTATTTTTGTCAAAAAAACCATTTTAATTTTAAATTATTTTTATTTCTTTTTCGTTTTCTTTTTTCTTTTCCTTTTTCTGGTTTTCTCTTTATTCTTCGCCGGTGGCCAGCCGACCATTGGCAAAGCCCAAGAAGGGCTGCGCGAGGGCGACCCTCGCCTAGATTTGGTGAGGGTTGGCCTTGCCCAAGGCGAGAGTCGCCTCGCCCATGGCGAGCGAGGTCGTCCCTCGCCTGTTGCTGCCAAGGCGACCCTTGCCCAGATCCGACGAGGGCCAGCCTTGCCCATGGCTGGCGAGGGCGGCCTCGCCTAGGGCGAGAGTCGCCTCACATAGATGAGGGTCGCCCAGCCCTTCCCGGGCTTCACCGGTGGCTGGCCATTGGTAAAGAACAAAAAAAAAAAACCAGAAAAGAAAGAAAAAGAAAAAAAAAGGAAAAAAAATTCAAAAAAAGTAAAAAGACGAAAATACCCTTACCATCCAATAAGCGAGACCTTTATTTGAAACAAAATCCACTTCAGACCCTTATTTGAGAAAATTAGGGCACTCCAAACCTTTATTTGAGAAAATGACGACACTTTTGGCCCTTTTTTGGAATTTTCCCTTAGTATTATATAAGGGCCTAAGTGTTCGAATCCCGGGCGCCGCAGGGTGACTTAACCGGTGGCACGTGTGTGGTGGCTAGCACGTGTCGCCCCCAGGGTTTACTCCCCGGCTGTCGGCCGTGCGGGGGTTCCCTGGGTTACAAAAAAAAAAAATTTATATAAGGGCCTAAACTCAACGATCAGATGTTCATCGACTAACGATTTTCCGGTCATTGGAGCAAGGGCAACTTTGTCAAAAAAAAAAAAACCTCCAAATAAAAGATAGCCAAATACCTCAAGACAAAAATCCCCACGATTGAATGCAAAAGTTTATTTTCAAGTTGGGATAATGACACAAACAGTCCCTAAACTTTGACTCAATGTGCAATTTGATCCATAAACTTTTAATTTGTTCAATGTAGTCCCTGAACTTTAGCCTATTGTTCAATGTGGTCCTTAGACTTTTAATTTATTCAATGTAGTCCCCAAACTTTTGGTACATGTTCAATTTAGTCCATAAACTATATGAAAATGCACAATATAGTCCCAGAATTTAAATTAATAGACGGACTATATTGAATATTTTTATAAAGTACATGGACTATATTGAATATGTACAAAAAATTCAGGGACCACATTGAACAAATTGAAAATTCAAGGATCACATTGAACATTAGGTTAAAGTTCAGGGACTATATTGAACAAATTAAAAGTTCAAGTTCAGGGACTGATTATATCATTTTCCGTTCCAAGTTCTATGAGACCTGTGTGCAATTCCAACTTATCACCTTAATTGTGATCCTAGCTTTATGCAAAGCCTCCGCCTCTAATTCAAAAATTGTTTTGGTCGTGTCTATCATTTTGCCTCCGTGATCTAGCCACATCTTAGTATTATTGTGTTGGTAGACCTCATATAGGAGAGGGTGGCACTGGATGGAGTGGAGGACCTTATGGCCGCAAGGGAAGCTGAGTTTGCAGTGGAGCTTCCCGTCGTCGTCATCGTGGGGATTTTTGTCTTGAGCTATTTGGCTATTTTTTATGACAAAAGTACACCTGCTCTAGCGACCGATGAGGTCACACTCTTATTTGAGACTGATTTAGTCACTTCATATCTTTATTTGAAACAAAATTTACTCTAAACTCTCTTTTAAGAAAATGACACGATTTCATATCTTTATTTGAAATTTTTACTTAGGTAATGTGTCATTGTTGACACCTAAATTTTGTTAATCCAATTAGTCATTTATTACATATAAAAATTAGGGATCGACCCTGACCCCTAAACAAAAATATTAGTTAAATTGCAAATAGATATTAGGAGTATTTGCATTAGTAATTAGGCCCATATAATTGCATTTGCATTAGACCGGCGGAGAATGGACTCAAGTGAATGGTTTTGAGCTTAACTGGACTAAGTCCACAGTGGCTAAAATCATATGTGTCAAGTCAGGAAAATCTAATGAATATTTGAAACAATAAAGCTTGATATTATCAAGATTTTTGGTCACAAATAATGCAATTGGCGTGGATTCCTAGTATGTTCATACATGCTTAACTATTTGAAGGAACAAATATAAAGAAGAGCATTGCGTACGCGGCCACTGATTTGCATACGGAGAAGCCCATCCACGCTTGGAAGGAAAATTATGCATTGAGCCGTAAAATTGAGCAAAATTCAGTCAACATGGGGAGGGCAAGAAAATTGATCAGCATTGAATAAAGAGGAAAGAACTCATGCATGATCCTCTGGCCATGTTCACGCAATATTGGCAGTATAGCAAAAAGGAGAAGAAATAAAAATCAATCTCACTTGATTGAGAGGAAACCAAAGAGTATATTTCTTTTTCTTATCCCAAAATTTGATATCATGTCACTATAAAAGGGCGCACAATTGACATTTAAGGGGGGCTTCACATAGAATTCACGGCCACAAATTGAGAGAAAAGGCAAGAGTTTGAGAGAGAGGCAGCATGCCCCTTTTCCCCGTCGATACCTGCGGAACATCCTTATTGTCTGACAATTTTGTGCAGGTTTTCAACGACATTTGGATTCTTCACGCTTCAGCATTGCTTCAGAGTCACATAACGAGGCTGGTCTTCACCAGCAAATTCACAGTGACCACTATTATGACATCCACGATTTGGACCCTGAATTGACCAAGGAAAATTGCTAGGAAATTGTTATGCGGACCGACCCGACCAATTGGTTTGGTCGGAACGGGTATCTTAAGGATTGGTCATGGTTCGATCGAATGATCATCCATGGATAGGCCAAGGGATCAACAGTAAAATGACTCCCCAATTACGCAAGTCGATTAAGGTGATACAACCATGGATCGACCATTCAACCATAAAGATCGATAGTAGGACAATACCAGACGGCCATGGATTGATGTTGCACGAGCATGTGTTGGTCGCAGGTGATTTCGCTCGACCATGCACCTGTCGCGGGCGTCCATGGACCGATTCCGTCGGGTTCGATTCCACGCAGCTACATGACAACCAAGGGTCGACTATGGATCGTTGATGCTCGAACATGGACCGGTCACGAATTGACCATGAATCATTGTGTTGAGTCAGGTAGGCCATGAACAGACTAGGCTTTGTGCCGACTATGCAAGCTAGGCCTTATGCCCGGCCATGGACCAGTCATGTGCTCGTCAGTCAGGCCATGAGCTGGCCTTGTGCCCGGCCGTGTGCCAATCACCGTGCCTGACACTTGTGCTAGGCCATATGTCCGTCAGTTCTGGCCAATACTCGATCCAGTGCCAATCAGGCTTAGCCACAGGCTAAGCATTGTGCCCGTTTGTGTGTCAATGGATGTGTTCGGCCCATGTGCCGGCCCCTCGCTCGTGCATTCTGTCCTTGTGCTTGGCACCGCGCCTGTGTAGCTCGATACCGCACCCATGTAGCCAGCCTTACGTCCGTGTGACCCGGCTGCGTGCCTGGCCCTGCGCCTGTGCATTCCGGCCGTGTACCAAGCCCTACACCCGGTCAGGCCCGATCGAACAAGCCTTACGCTTTGTCAGTCCGGCTGGTTCGACCTCGCGCCATTCAGCCTGGTTTGTGGCTCGATTGTGTCCGGTCATACTCGGGCATATTCCACCCTGAACCTCAGTTCAAAATGAGATGGTCAATCGTGTATGGCACATAAAACTCCCAATTACCTTGGTTGCTTATTTAGTTAAACTTTAGTGAAGTTTAGTGTTCAAAGGAAGATGAGCCACTGGAATTAGTGAGAGGCACCAATTATTGAGTGTTCTTGAGAAAGGACACATGATTCTCGCCCAGGACCTTATGAACAAGTAGACAAGTTGACTTGGCTAGTCAATTGCATTATTGGCAACTTCTTTTGCGAGTTAGCCAATAATGGAACTTATTCCACAAGACACCAATAATAGAACTTGTCTTTCAAGGCATCAATAATAGAAGCCAACACCAATAATGGAGACCATGAACCAATAATTGAGGAGTCTTGAATGTGAAGACAAGGGGGATAGAGTGTCTCACGCCCAAGTGGAAGAAGCCAAGGACAAAGAGAGGCTATCATTGTGATCTTAATCATAAATGGCCTAATAGGGTATGATAACCCTACTTAACAACTTGGAAGCCAAATTAGGGAATGAATGGCCCAAGTTAAAGGCTTGAAGAGGAAGACTAATGATGGCAATGACTTTCAAGACCCCTTCATCATTAGCTTAAACTTTGGCCCTCTCTTCATAATGGGATTGGTAGGCCATACTATAAATAGAGAGTGTCCCCACTTGGTCCCCTTCTTCCCCATGCCAACCCCACCATTCGGCCAACCAATTCTCACGCCCCCACCACCATCTCTCTCTCACACCACTTTCTCTTCAGCGCCACTAAATCTTGCCTTTTGTTCGGTTGTTGTAAGTAGATTCCCTAATCTCAGGATAGGATGTTATAATGTGTTGTTGACTTGTGTCTTTACCTGAGCCATGATAGGGATTTGCATGTTGTTTGCTCATGTGCTTTGTTGTTTGCAATAGTCACGAGTCAAAGCACGACTCGGTCACGAAAGAAAGAACGTATGTCTTGTACGCACGCTATGGCGTTTGATCGAGACTTGCTTGGTAAAGGTTCGATATTGAGGCATATCAGATCCGAGCTAAGTATGGTTCGTTCAACGTTTGGCGCGTCGGATCAAGTCACGGACCCTGGATCATGGCTGACATATTAGTTGATTACGGTTTATTGTCCATGATTTACACTTACACACATGCCTTCGGGCACTTTTTTTGCATGGACTATTAAAGAAAGATAAGAAACCGGCTTGCTTGATGATTGTGATGCATGGACACACGAGGGACTAGAGCCGTCTACGACGGATTTTGAGACGTTACTCGATGGATTTCGGAAGAACCAATGGATTTCAGTTATTAATGAACGAATCCTGTGTGTTTATTCATGCATGCATCATTTGTATACCATGCTTAAGGTTCTCATGGCTATTGCATGTACCACGAGTAATACATAGGCAAGGTAAGAAGCATCTTTGCTATTGATCTGCCATCGATACCCGAGGCGGTAAGTTTGGATGCTTGTCCGACGACAATTGCTTCCTCCTAACTTAACATTAGTGGATTTACTTATTGAGTCCTTGACTCACTCCTCGCGGTTTTCCTCAGACTTGTAGGATGGCGACACCACCCGTTCGTTTTGGGACCCCGGTGGAAATGATAGTGGATGTGCTGGACGTCATAGACGCGGATGAGGGTCGAGCCTACCGCAAGGTTATCTCCCAAATTAAGGTGGACGAGGATTTAGACAACCCCGTTCGCCACACGTATGAGGCCCGGTACATGTGGACGGAGGGCGGTCAATTTGGCCCTCTTCGCGGGTTCAATGGGCCGTTTGGGAGAGCCAATGGACCTGCACCTGAGAACGCAGCGAATGGAGCCTAGGCGGCCGACCTGGCTTGGGAGGAGTTGGACTTGTTTTGGGAGAACTTTTTTTGGTGGATGCTCACGGTAGCGGAGATAGGAGTAACCCGACCGTACATGTTATAGCGGATATGCGTACAAGTATCGGCCCGTAGGAAGAAAGGGACATGTAAATATTGTTAGCTTGTAAAATATAAGCTATCATGTAAATACAAACTTGTTCATAGTGTGTTTTGCCAACCCCGTCGTTTGTTTGATGTTGTTGTGATTGTCCCAAGTATATGCTTCTGCTTACTCGTAAAGAAAGTTAATAATGAACAGAACGTCGCAAAAATAACTCCCGCGGATCACGATTCTGAGACGGGGCTTGACAACTATCAATGTTCCTCTTTCCCTTCAACCGAGCCCACGAGACGAGTTGACGTGGACAAGCCCCTCCGACCGAGCTACTGCGCTTGATCCGAGAAGTCTTTGCTAAGCAGCAGCCACACCAACGACCAGCCATGAAGCCCTTGCAACGTCCTCATGCAGGCCGAACCTCCCTAGTCTACATCACAAGGCCCAAACGACGGACCCCGTTGTTATTACGTCTACATCGTCGAGAAGTCACCGGGCGTTGTCCTCGGCCTCTCCTAGAGTCCCTTGCTACCATTGTAGCTATCGCATCTCACCGTCGTCGTCGTAAGTGTCTCTGCTTTGCAAATTGATCCATGACCATACCGTGATCATCCGCCCGTTGGTTTGAATTTGGAAGCAATATCCACGAAATAGGTAACAATCCCTATCTAATTAGATTTAAATATTTCATAAATTGTTATCCAACTTGATATTCTTTGAGATGTTAGACATTATCCAACTAGAGTTTTACAGTTGAAAATCACTATAATTATTAATTTGATCCGCAAGACTTCGGATCATTTTTTTTAATTATTTTGATCTTTCGTGAGTATTGGTGATGTTTAAGATTATGACGATTGTTAATTTAATCCGTGAGACGATGGATTATTTTTTCAATTACCATAATCTTTGATTGAAATCTCGTTGAATATCTTGGTGGATATCTTGGGCGATTCGATATTATCTCTTCCTATTTTGCGGATTGAAATTGATTTGTTTCCCATTTAAAAAAAAGTTCAACTTATATATGTTAGATTCCTTTTCTTAGAAAGTATCGCATGTTTAAGTTAGATTATTCATTTATTCCGAATTTAATAAATAAAAAATACAAAAATATATCACATGCATCTCATATAGTTTGCATGTTAGGAAATCGCATGTCATATAGATTAGGCTTTATTTCAAAATAAAAGAAAATCCCAAAAATGCTTTGATTGCTTTTGTGTGTTTCATTTCTTTGTTTTCTTGCAATTCATTTGATTTATTTATTGATTGTTATTTTTTTTAAGTGGTTGCGTATCCGCATGATCACTCCTCGCATGTTAGTGGATAGGTTTAAAATCAATCCAAACTGTCTGCAATATATATATATTGAATAAAAGAGAAAAGGTACTAAAAGGGCGTTAGAGTAATCTAGCATAAACAAGTCCCCGAACTCTTAATATCTTGTTTGTAGGAGTAAAGTAAATATTCCAATACTTTATTTGAATTTCTAATCTACCCACCAAAAATAGATTAGTTGCGACTCCTAAATAAAAATGATTTGCATGTTAAGAATTTGAACCAAGTCGTGAATTAATATGGGCTTGAGAGAGCCCGAGCCAGGTTCAAGCTTAGTAATTCATTAGCCGAACCCTTAGGTGGTACACTCGAGGGTAGGTCGTGACAGTCATTTCGTTTTCTTTTTTTCATATGCTTTATCTTCCTCGTACGCTTGCCAGATCCATCTCCATCATTGTCATCGTCGTCGTTCATCATCGTCGTCTGTCACCGTTTGTAGCAGCCACAACCAACGCATGTATCTCTCGAGCAAACCTCCTATAGAGGTTGTGCTGCGAGTTGAGGTCACGCGACCTTCAAGATATGGAGGGTGCGTCTCAGATCTGAGGTCGAGCAGAGAGAAAACTGTGGTGATTGGCGGCTACTGGCCTAAGACGGTGGTGGTAGTTGATGGCGATAGTGGGCGGTGGTGGTTCGGTGGTTGGCAGTGGCTGAAATGAGTGGTGGTGGGCTGAAGAGAGGAGAAAAAGGAAAAGGAAAAGAGGAAAGGAAATGAAAAGAAAAGGTCAGGAAAAATAAATGGTGGGACTATTTTCACCCCCAGCATGTCTAATCCACTCCATTTTCACTGTATAAATAATGATGATTTTCATACTTGCATAGTTTCCTTCAATTTTCTGATATTCCTCTTATAGAAAACAACGTGGTCAGAAAGAATTGAAATTCTTTGGTATTTCGATAAAAGGGTGAGGCGAAAGAAAAAGAGAGAAAGGAAACTTGGGATTCAATTACCTTTTAACATGTATTGTTATTAATACGTGAAAATGTGTATCATCGTTACCTACGGTAAATTTGTGTAGTTTTTAATGACCCTTGCCATGTTGACGCGTTGATGTTGCTGTCCCTCGGCAACTAAATCATTTCCAAACCCAATGCACAGTTGTTCATCGCAAGGTGTCGACATCAAATTCATTTGCAACTTGCCATAAAATATGACATATGGTTTCAACTTTTGAACTTTGTGGCCAAAGACAACATTACCATTCACGTGCTCTAGAGTATGTGAAAACCCCAGATCAAAAATTAAAAAGAGTGCTATCATCATTCATCACCGCGAGGCGGAGCGCTACTTGCGATTGGTCGAAACTCAACCCACCACAAATTTTTAGTGGTGAATGTTTCACCATCAAGATTGCCAAAACGACAAAGTCCTGCCATCGCTCATTCTGTCGTGAATTGGAGTTCCCATTTGGTAATAAACAAAAGGAAAATCCATCTCATTCAAGTCAATCTAAACTATATATATGTCAAATTTAGTCCCTATCGAAATGAGTCAAAATGACCATGCCTCAAAACCAGAGTGGCTGTTGGCCTAAAGACAGCCATAACCTCTCCAAACCCACTTGCCATTAATCTCCATTCTTGTCCCTTTACTTCGCATAAAATAAGCCATCGATGATGGTGATGGATAAGCGAAGCGATGATGCTCTTCCATGGTTCCATGCAAAACCATGGCCCAGCCAAAGCTTTTTGTTTAACTACGCGTGTCCTGATCTTCCATTTTGAGCAAATCTTGTGGTTGGGATCCTCCAACCAATTTGATTCTCAGGCTCTTCCTAATCATTGTCAAATAATGTTTAACTTAATCATACATCAATCTTGGCCTGCATGGAGGTTAGCACGCAAAGGCCCTAATAAGGTGAGAACATAGGAATCATCCTCTTTGCCCATTTCTGACCACAATCGTTAAACCAAAACAAAACCCTAATTTTCAAATCCAATGAAAGCGATGGATGACTTAGACATCTTCCATTACGCAAAAATACATGCATAATAAAGACACATAGGTTTCACTGTACACTCGTCACCAAACCAAAAGACAGGAAAATTAAAGAAGCTTCTCATGGGGCTATAGCTTTCAGATTTCCTTTTTAAGGTAAAATAAAAAAGGTCGCCATTATCACCATACATTCTTTAGTATATTGCTATAATTGCAGCGATGATGACCTCAAATTTGGAAGCTGGACCGGCCTTTACATAGCAATCCGTTGTCCTTGGATGAGACCTCGAATTGGGTCGCAAGCTGATCGAATCGTTCAGATAGAAATAAGCTCCGAAGGCCTCTCAATGTCCGCGAAACCCCGACCTCCACGGTGAATATCGCCTTCACCGGCCTATGATCAGACAGCCTCGATTCGCCCCGCGTGTACAGATGTTGCTTCAATCCTTTCCCGCACCAAATTATCCTATCACACCTGCATAAGAAAAGGAAACAGATTAACTACATGAAAGAGAATAAATAAACCTTGTTATGCTTATTCTTTTCGAGCTCTCGACGATGGCAGTTCGAGAAAATAAATTTACCATGCCGGGGAACGCCTTTTTTCTCCCTTTTTTTCTTGAAAGCATCCGTAATACAAGTCGGAGTTCGGTATATATTTGTATGTGGGGGCGAATTTGATCGTCCCTTCGTGCCAACCTTGTAATACATGCCCCTTCATCAGCTTCATCCTCAGCTTCAGTTTTACAACCAAAAACAAGAACAGATGACTTTCAGAATCAACCAATATTGAATATACAAAGATCAATATCATTCCTTATATGTGTGGCATTAATAACGTAATTCCATACGTAGTTAAGGTTAGTAATGAAAGATAATCTCCAATTACTGTAAACAGAACGATATTCTATCATGAGACTACTTCGAGAGCTAACTCTTTCGCATCATTCGATCTGATAAGATCTCGAAAATTCTGGGACTGTGGGCTAGCTACCTGGTCTTTGTCTAGCAATGCATTCCATTCTTTTCTATCCACCAGTTCTCGAGTGGTCGCTTCTGGCAAGGAAATCCGATAATTCAAGTCCCCGAGCAGAATAACCCGACTGCGTTCACATGCCAGACACAATCAGCTGAGACCACACAGATATTTCGAAGCTGAATATATTGTTTACAAACCGCTAATCAGGGTCTCGCAATCATTACGAATTGATTAGTAAGTCAACTTGTTTAAACTATAGGATAATACAGCAAGTAGACAGGCTTACCACTATACGTCTCATCCTTTTCAGGCGGTTTATCTAACTACTTAACTTAATTGGCTGGAGAAGCAATAAAATGGTTCCTCAACAACCACTAAAATCACGTAAACCGGTTTAAGCGACAAAACAAGAAGAATAACACTAATTAATCTTCTTTGGCTGCCCAACGTCCATGACGACAAATGCACAGTTGTGAACATGCAATAATGATTATTTATCACATATTATATGTGCATAGTCACGTCTTATCCTCATGGCTTCAAGCGAAGAAACAATTTTAATAGGAGCAAATGAATAAATAAACATAATTGAATTGGTTAGAAGGTTTGAAACAAGCAAACAAAACATAAAATTTTAGCTTCACCTACTCGTGGTCCAGAATTTTTCTAGGTAAATTAAGCAATGGGCCCCTAGGAAATGTTGTCCGAGATAAAATCTCTGCCACATTGGACGTCCGACACTTATCGTCTCCTACTCTGCCCCCGGAGGCGAGATGAGTGCACACAAAGCAGAAGCTTGTCTCGTGCAACTGAAACCTCACTGAAACCGACCCCTGCAAATCAATCCAAAATTGAGAAGAAATAAGATGATGAAGAAAATATAAACGAAAGTATATATTCTCATATCGTGTGGCTCAGCGTAGAGTATATTAGTACTATACGGATACCCTCAGATAGCTCCTTTTTCAAATTTTAGGTAGGACCTTCTGAGATGTGCATATATATACACATTATTTGTTATGAGGATCTTTGCATTAAGAACTTTTTTTCCTATCTAAATCTTGGCAACTTTACAAGTAACATCTCATGTATGAGAAACCAAGATAGATGCATAGATTATTTTTATATGATACAACTAGTAAAATCAATCGTTTTACAAGATGAAGATCCACAACCCTTTTGCAGTGTCTCCATTGGTGTGACAACGACTCTCAGCTGTTGATGTATTCAGTTATAAATGTCACAATTATCCTTATCCACGTAAGTTGATGGTTTCAGTGAACGAGACAACGAACTGAGACGTGAACGGCCATAGAGGATCTCATCCCCGTTCTACATGCTACGGACAATCTACAAAACCGAGTATTTATCATACCTTGTTGCCTAGGCAGCCCATAACGCCGCAACCGACGCATGAAACACTAGGATGGCTAATGTAGGGACGAAGATCGCTGCAAACCCACACCGAGATAAATAACCCAACCATCTGCTTGCTGATAACACAACGAAACTCTCGCCCATGCATCCTCTTCCTCTCATAGTCAGATCCATGGTGGCAATCACGGTTTCCGTTCAAGGTCTCTCTGATGAGCGAATTCCATTTCATGCAAACGTTCGCGTTCTCGGACCCCAGAACATTGGATGGCTTCAACGGCACAATCTCTTGAAACCTGAATGAAACAAGGGAAGGGAGATACTCTTCATGCGAGGAGTTGATCTTTACCGATCACAGTAAAAAAAAAATGGAGGACAATACTAGGCCCCACAAGTGGAGCATATATTAGCGTATATTTTCTGCAGTTTGGTTGGTTCATCTACAGTA
The DNA here is from genome assembly GCF_021117445.2 of Syzygium oleosum. Lineage (NCBI taxonomy): Eukaryota > Viridiplantae > Streptophyta > Magnoliopsida > Myrtales > Myrtaceae > Syzygium > Syzygium oleosum. The sequence continues at coordinate 12,623,578 of NW_026607487.1, forward strand.
TCTATAGCGCATGCTGATGCAGCATATGACTCATTCCACGTCAGTCTCTTTTGAAGTAATCCAATTGCGAAAACGGCTGATCCATGCAAGAATCACTTTATCTCATCCAATTTCTCATATTGACTTTTCTCTGCAAATAGGTGTCATTTTCCATTTTGTTTTGTTACTTACCCTAAAACGTAGATATCGTAGGAGTCGTTGCACGTATCTAAGAAGTCCTCCATCGCCATATCTTCGTCCAGTGCAACCCCGCCAACATTCCAAGTACTAACAAAAACTCTGAACTCCACAAGAGAGGAAGAAACAACCAAAGGAGTTAGAATTATGATTGTCTTACGTTGACCATCCAACTATCTTCTAAAACCATGTTAAACTTGACTGCAACCCTTCTTATAGGCTTCAGCTGTTAAAGAATTGATGGTACACACATGAACTGTTATGCCGCAACAACCTTAAATCTATAATCACCATGCGACGAATAAGGACAAGGGAAACTAAAAATTAGATAGGAGGGGGGGTTTTGAAATGATTACTTGTACTTGAGGGTGTCCCTGTGGTGATTCAAAATGCTCTGGCCGCTCAAGGAGGGCTCTTCCAATATGGAGAAGTCGAGGAGAGACTCTTCGACGTTGGTGGGGTAATCGGCGGCGAAGTTATTGCTTCCCAACCCCTTCCTCAGGATCTTGTTAGCTACCAATGTGGTCCACATGATGATGATGATCTGATCAAAACAGCAAGGTCCTGTGCATTAGTACGTTAATAAAATGCAAAAGGCATGGATATTATCACAAGCCACTGTGGCTAAGTAACATGCAGAGAAGATTGGATTTACTCTTGCTATTCCGGGACTTTGGCATACGAGAGAGAGAGAGAGAGAGAGAGAGAGAGAGAGAGAGAGAGAGAGAGAGAGAGAGAGAGAGAGAGCGAGAGAGAGGTTGCAGTCTTGAAGGGTAGAGAAGACTGAGGAGGATTCATCGAATAAGGAAGCCAACCCAGATAAAAAGAAATGGAGAGAGAGAGAGCGAGAGAGACAGAGAGAGAGTTATCTTTTTTTTTTTTTGGTTTTTTGAGTTATTTTAATAATTCTGGGCACGTATGCTTAGTTCTTGATATCCAACGTATATTTTCTTCCAATCTGATTGGTTAGGGTTATTAACATAACCATTGTCCACATTTATTTTTAAGTTCAATTTGAACGCGAGCAGGGTCCATACTTGGAACCCACCAGGCGGCTTGATTGGAAGAAGTTTCATTCAATCAGGATCAGAGACAAGAAAAATATATTTTTCTCTAATTATTTGGACGTTGGTTTTCTATTGATTCAGTTATCACATATATATATATATATATATATATATATATATATATATATATAGTTTCGATTTTCAAATCTACATGAAAACATATATGATCACGATTCAAGATAATCACAATGTGGCACATGCCCGAATGGCTTATTCATACATTATAAGAAGAATTTTCTTCCAATCAATCTTCTCATCATTAAATTACAAACATGCACGTCGCCTAAATGGATTAGTAATTAAGTTTCCGCACAAGTGATATTCATATCGGTGACCCATCAATTAAAATTATGGGTGGAGTTAATTTTGTCCAATCTCAAGAATGAGGGAAAACACGATCATAAGGAAAATAATTTTTATATTTTTTTTAGCCAAATGGGAGTCAACTATTTTTTTCTTTTGTCCTTGTGTTGAAAAGCTTATTAGTTGATTTGAAGGATATCTTAATATCTTATGTACCGCAGACTTTAATAGCACAAGTGGACGAGTCTTAGAAAATGGACTTTTTAGTATGATAATCTGCGGTATCGTTGGATGATGTGGCACAAGTAATAATTGCCTTTTTTTCTAATTTTGAAATAATGTTAAGTATAATAATTTCAGTACGAACGAATTGATATAATAAAGTTAAGTGACAGAATTTAATGGATGCTAAATTTGATAAACTTGTTTCACAGTCCAATTAGTTACAATCTGTCATGTCATTTGCCGTATATTTAGTAAACTAATTGCAATGCACCGAAAAATATTTTTCTTTTTGTTTGAGGAGTAGAGCGTTTACCTTTCTCACTTGCTCAGTAACGTTTGACATTGATTTCTATGTACACCGTTTGTATGAATATCAGGGAAAAATGACACATGATTTTTGAACTTTGACCCGATGTGCAATGTGGTCATTAAATTATGGCTCAATATGCAATATAGTCTTTAAACTTTTAATTTGTTCAATATGGTCCTTGAACTTTCAGTACTTGTTCAAGCTAGTCTTTGAACTATGTGAAAATATATAATATTGCCCCTGAACTTACATTAATGAAAGGATAACGTTTGATATTTTTGTAGAGTTTAGGGACTAGATTGAATATTTATCAAAAGTTCAATGATTATATTGAACAAATTAAAAGTACAGGGACCACATTGAATAAATTAAAAATTTCTTGACCACATTGCCCATTGGGCCAAAGTTTAAGGACTATTTATATCATAATTCTGAATACCATATGTTTACCCTCGCGTTGCGCTGGATGTTAGAAGATTAAGAAGAAAAGGAAAGGAAAGTAAAAAAAAAGAGAGAGAAAAACTTTTTGAAATTTTTTTAAGAAATTTGCAAAAATTGTCAACATTAGAGTTGACCGTGTCACGTGCGACGGTCAAAGTCACGTCAATGATTTCTAGTCAAAATTGGCCAGAAGGACTACCGTGGCAAATTGTTAAAACGTTTAGGAATAAATTAGCACAATTGAGAGGTTCTGGACTAAATTTGTTGTCGTACAATAGGTCTAGAACTTTTTGGACAATTTTTCCTAATTTTCAGCTAGCTTGCTTTTGTTATAGTAAATTTGATGTCATTAAAATGTTTATAAATTGGAAACTTTCATTGTAACTTGGAATTGTTAGAGTTCTATAGTGATTGAATTTTGTTCAAAGAATTTAATGGGACACCAAAGGCTACAACTCATGAGTTCATATCGGCATATACTTAAATTATAGATATGGGCGATAATTTTTGAAACTTTTTTTGTCAAAAGAAAATTGTATTCATTACTCAAAAAGATGCATGAGAAGAACATAGATTTTTTTACCAAAAAACAATACATAGACTTTCATAGCAAAGCAAATCGAAGCAGAGTAAAGCTCAGAATACTACAAAATAAAGCCAAATCCAAAAAACAAGTAGGATCAACAAGGTTCTAGCAGGGTTAAGTACACATTCGTTCCATAAGAACAGATCTATCAAGCAAAATAGTCGGCATCACTGGATCTCGTACCATTATCAGTGATGAGCAAATGCCGGATATTCCTTCTCTAGGGTTGTATGTTAAGACCCTACGGAAGGGAGTCCCTCATCGCTTGCGAGAAGCCAAGCCCCTCTATTTAAAAGCCTTCGGGGATGCCCTCACTTCACAAAAGCTCTTTTGGGGATGATAACCTTAGTTGGCTAGTTGACGGTCTCCCTAGGTTTGGCTTCATTTATACCATTGTCATACGGAGATAACCAAAACAGATTAAGCAAACACAAATCTAACTTTTTGGAAAAGCAAATCTTAGTAGTTGAGTGAAACGCCAGAGCCTCTGTGATTACCATTGAAACTGAAGGCAAAAGACCTATACACAAACAAAGCATAGGAGTATTGAATCCCCGAAAACATTATTAAACTCCCATATTTAAGTTGGAAGAGGATAGCCCCAAGATCTAAAACTAAATCGGAAGAATTTAAACTCTCAGATTTAGAACTAACCAGAAGAACAGAGCTCCTAGATCTAGATTGGGAGAGTAGAAAAAAAAAAAGAACAAGAAAACTCAAACAAAATCAACAAGAGAGGAAAGGGAGGGTGAGACTAGCTCAAACCCTCTCCCATACTTGAAGGTTGAAGAAGATGATGGAGAGAGAAGAGAGAGGGAGAGAAAGACTTTTGGGTTGCTAAGCTACATTGTGAAAGTTGAGTGAAGTCAATTCGCCAGCTGACCATAATGCCGCTTTGCTTCTCTCTATGTATAAAATGTAAGTTTGACTCCCACATAATTTAAGTTTTGATAAAAATGATTTGTCTAATGAAAAATACATAATAGAGCTTTTTTTTAGCATTAGAGATTAATTTTATTGAGGGTGACAATCTGCTTTATCTACATATATTGAGTAATTCTAGAATACACAGGTTGATAATCTACTTAATGGTGGTGGCTTCTTAACGAGCACCTTTTTCATATTTACTCTTAATTGGAAGATTTTAAGTGCTCACTATCTTACTAACCATCAACTCAATGATAAATAATAATAAAAAAGTATAGGTGTAATAATCATCATATTTTTAGAAGAATTTCATATGAATCTGTTAGAGTTATCTCATCAGATTTCACATACGTAAAATCCTCTAAAACTCACGTGCAATACTCCAACTTGCTTGAAAATGTGGGATATGACAATCTCATTACTAATAAATATATCTTATCTCATGGTGTTTCAGAATATAGTATATTCGTAATTTCATATTTGACAATTACTTCGAAGATACTAAAGCTAACCAAATCAAAATGCGATTGGTTCAATACATAAAATACGTTCTCGAGGCACTGCCAGCCAAGTTGGTATATTCTATGCCCCTTACGTGGGGCTACAACATGAATTGTGTCGTGTAATAGAAATGGTTAAAAAACTCTGCATGACCTCGCAACAGTATCTAACCTAACCTTGGAAAGATTCACACCGAAAACACGTCACGTTTAGTTTGTATCCCTCTGGTCGCCTGAAGACGCATCGGTCCAACTTTCATGCAGGTTGATCGAGATTAGCTGCCTGCTTATAATAATGCACTCAGCTTTCTCTGTTTGCTGCAATGAATCGGGAGAAATCAATAAAGATTTTGCAACTGGGATTTGATAACCACACTAATCTGCAACCACACAAATCGAAATCACGACTTCGTCTTAGTTTCGAGTCGCTGACCTCGGCAGTGTCAAACTCGGGACTCTCTCTCGCTCTCTCTCTCTCTCTCTCTCTCTCTCTCTCTCTCTCTCATACGTCTGCTGTGCATTTGTAAATCACCCACCAGTGTTGACCGTTAGAGCTGTAATTCTATAGTCCCCTTTCTTGTTTCCCTGTTGACCTCTGCCTTTCAAGGAGTGCGACGATGAGATTGGAAGCTACAATAAAAAAGCAAAAGAGTATCTTTCCATGAAGCCCCACTTGGTGTTTAATAATGTACAAGCAACGCGAAACGGTGATGGTGATCTCGAGCCTTCTTGCGGTTTCGAGTGAAAGCGATGCCGTTTTCAGTGTGGCCAACTGCCTTCGTCGCTAATTTTGCTATTGTCAAGAGGCCATGATGCCTCATGATGGTGAAGTCGGGAGTCTACATGATCAGCGGTTATTGTGGAAGTGGTTAAACCCGAGGCAGAGATGTAAGGCAAAACGGTCTCATTCGAGAGAACGAAATCTTATAATTATGAAAAAAAATAACGTAAGCCATTAGTTCGGTGATTGTAGCGCAATTCGCCCCTCAAATCAAAGGGCCAATCCGGGTCATAGCTTTTCAAGTTCAATTCATTCATTCATTTATTTATTTCCCATATTGACAACATAACAATCTCGAATAAGTCTCCCTCGCGTATCATTATCATTATTATTAGAATAAAAGTCACCAAAAACCCTAAATTATATTACTGTTGTCGCTACCTAAAATTTCTTTAGGCTAATAGATTATTAAGTCTAAGCTTAACTCGGGCGCTCCCAAGCCCTACCAATTCGCGACTTAGGGTTTAAGTTTTTAACATGCAAAAGTTTTCATGCTTGGAGTCGCCACTAATCTATTTGTGGTAGGTCAATTAGAAACCTAAATAAAATATAGAGAGATATGTTTTATTCCTACGAACCAGAGATTCTAAGCTCGGGGACTTGATTACGCTAGATCTAGTCTAACGCCCTTTCGGTACCTTTTCTTTTCAAAAAAATGTTTATGCATGCAGTCTGGATCCATTTTAACTTAGTCACTAGCATGTGAGGTAATCATGCGGGTGCGCAAACCACCAAAGTAACACCCAATAATCAAAACATTAAATAAATTGCAAGATTGGGAGAATTACTTACCTCGAAGCAACGTAAGCATCTGCATTGTTAGCTAGAAAATCACATCAACAATCCTAATATGATTTCTAATTAACAAGCAATTCACTCAATATTTTGTAGGATTTTCACTTATTTAAATGAAAGCTAATCTATATGTAATGACGTGCAAAAATTAACATGTGATTAATGCAGCCTAACATGCAAACTATATATCATGCGATGACATGACCTAATTCTAATGACGGACAAATGATTTATTTTTGGTATTTTCAAATGAAATTCGGAATTAAAAATTACTCAAATTAACATGCAATCTATCCTAGAGAAAATGATTTGATCTATCCTAAAGTGATTCTTTTTTTGGGATTTTTATTAAAATTCGAAATTATTAAATATCCTAAATAATCCGCTAAGATTAAAACAATCTCTAATTTAAACTAGGTAATATGCTACCCTAAATCCCAATTTAAATCAAATAATTATCTTACTCTTTTGGATATATTTAAGATTCCCTAAGCATGCAAAATTTCTAATTTAAATCCTAACTAACATATTTTTTTGATTTTCTTTATTTAAAAGGAAAATAATCAAACAAAGATAACAACCACATTCAAACAATCCACGCAATCCGCAAGATTCTTCTTATCAGATTCAAATTAGGCAAAGAAATCAAACTAACGGTCATATCTATAGGGTTATAGATATCAACGGAAAGCTGATTGTTCAAATTTGGAATGCAAATAAAATCTATTATCATATCCAAATGATTATGGATAAGATAACGATTTTCCGTATCGCCGCGTATCGTACCTTAGAGATAAGGTCGGATAGTCGTCCAGATACGTTGCCAAATTAGGAATGATTCCTAATTTTGGGTATTTTAAAATATTGTGGATATAGCACACATCATCCTAAGGTATCTAGCAATCCACGCACTATTCACGAAATATTCAAACACCCGAAAGATTAGGAAATTGAATATTCTAAGACTATAGATGAGAATCTTACCTAATTTGTGGATATTTCCAAATTTGAATCACCGGCGGATCGGGATTGCGGAACATATGGTGGCCAACGGCGGTGGACCAGCGGCGATAGCGGTGTCGGTACGAGGAGCGGCGGCGTCAGCAACGGGATAGTCCGCGGTTCACGTTGGGACGACGACAATGGCGTGGACGCTCGAGACAGCAGGAACAGCAGCGTCGAGCAAGACTGGCCGCAAGCTGGGGGGGATGGCTTTGTAGTGGAGATGTGCCCTTTTGGAGTCTTCCTTTAGTGCGCAGAACGTGCTCCTCCTTTGAACTGTAGTCAAAGTCCTTCAATCAACTTCCACCACTTGGCTCCCTCTTTGACTTTTCCGTCGACGTTGTTGTCTCCGTGGCTTGGCAGTGTGAAGCTCAGCAGATCGGTTCAGGAGGTGTCGACATCGTGCAACAGGTCTACAGCGTGTCGAGGCTGGAGTGAGAAGTAGCCGTAACTGTCGAGAGACCCTCGACTCAAACGGAAGCAGTAACTCGTCGCGGCACGGGACAATGGCGGTCGTCAAGTCAAAGGATTCCAGTCTCAGGGGCAACAGGTCGTGCGAAGCTTCGCGGGCAGCGGCGTCGGGCGCAGCGATGGGATGGCGGCCTCGCGAAACAGCAGCACCAGTGGTCCGCGCGGTGCGGTCACGAGGCGGCGCGACCGACTTTCTCTCTGTTGCACTCTCACTCTCACATGTGTTTTCGCTCTCTTCCTCTCACGGATGACTCTCTCTCTGGTCGTGTATAACGCTATTGATCAAAAGAGAAGAAAAGCCTCCTCCGTTTCTGTCCACGAACACCCTTTTATAGGTGAGGGGACGAAGGCTATCTAGGAAAGAGGCCAGATCTTATTTCCTATTGTGTGCACTTTTGGAATCTCTGTTTTATTCTTTCCTCCCTTTTCGTGCACAATCCACCGAATCCTCCTCTTCCCTGCAATGTTTTATTGCTTATTTTAATGTAGATGAATATAACATTGCTTTGAATATGGCTCAGAATAAGCTTTTATCACCCCACTGTAGATATCTTCGCGATATATGGCCCCAATCACTTTGCAAAGTGTCCTGTCTTATAGAAGAGAATAGAATCAAATATATCAAATTTGGCTGAAAATATATGTACGAGACATTGCTTTGTGACAGAAAATCTTCACTTGAATTATCACACGTGCAAAACATGTGAATTTTGGTCATGGGCTTGGTTCAATTAATTTCATTTAAGCTCGGAACCATTCGCTTGGGTCCATTCGCCGTCGGTCCGATAAATATGCAAACTATATGGGCCTAATTAACTATTAATGGAATGCTCCTAATATCTATATGCAATGCCATCTAATTATATTTTTTGTTTAGGGGTTAAAAAATTAATCCCTAATTTTCTATGCAATTGTTCCTAAATGACTAGTTAAAATTTAGGTGTCAACAGCTGCCCTTATTTGAAGGTGAGCTCAAAGAGGTTACATTCAAAGACTAAATGATACCTACATTTTGACCATGCAATAAATGTTATTTTTGGTGGGAATATGAATCCCATTTTGAAATGCAATAAGAAATGATGCATGCGAATTATAAAAACGTACCTGAAGTTACTTACCTTGTAGAAGTGGTTAAGTAGATTGAGAGGTACGGGACAATCCTGATGAAGCCGTTAAGCATTTGGATTTTACCTCACAGACTTGATAGGATCGAAGACTTCCGATAGGACTCCAGTTACTTAGATTTCACCTCAGGAGTTCTGAAAAGAGAAATATGGTGAGATATCCGGATTTCTCCTCGGATACTCGGATGAGATACCTGGATTTCTCCTCAGGCACTCGGGTGAAATATCCGGATTTCTCCTCAGATACTCGGATGAGACACCTGGATTTCTCCTCAGGCACTCGGATGAGATATCCGGATTTCTCCTCGGATACTCGGATGAGACACCTGGATTTCTCCTCAGGCACTCGGATGAGAAATATGATGAGATATCCGGAATTCTCCTCGGATACTCGAATGAGATACCTGGATTTCTCCTCAGGCACTCGGGTGAGATATCCGGATTTCTCCTCGGATACTCGGATGAGACACCTGGATTTCTCCTCAGGCACTCGGGTGAGATATCCGGATTTCTCCTCGGATACTCGGATGAGACACCTGGATTTCTCCTCAGGCACTCGGATGAGAAATATGGTGAGATATCCGGATTTCTCCTCAGATACTCAGATGATATACCTGGATTTCTTCTCAGGTACTCGGGTAAGAAATATGGTGAGATATCCGAATTTCTCCTCGGATACTCGGATGAGATACCTGGATTTCTCCTCAGGCACTCAGGTAAGAAATACCTGAAAAGATTAGATAGGTAGATGTCTAGACGTTGTCGAAGACGCCGAGCAACTGTTGATATCTCTGACTCATGAGGATACGTCTCATGTTGTTGTTTGAAAGTAGGAAGGATTCCGGGCTATGGAAGCACGTCGTGTCGATGTAAAGAGACTCCAGGCTACAGAAGCACGCCAGGTTGATGAAGGGACTCCGGGCTACGAGAGCACGCCGTGTCGGTGGGACTCCGGGCTATGAGAGTACGTCAGGTCTATTAAGAGAGACTCCGGGCTACAGAAGCACACCGTGTCGATTAAGAGGGACTTCGAGCTACGGAAGCACACCGTGTCGATGAAAAAACTCCGGGCTATGGAAGCACGCCGTGTCTACGAAAAGACTCCAGGCTACGGAAGCACACCGTGTCGATAAAAGAGACTCTGGGCTACGGAAGCACGCCATGTCTATGAAAGGACTCCGGGCTACGGAAGCACGCCGTGTCGGTGAAAGGACTCCGGGCTACGGAAGCACACCGTGTCGATGGAAGGATTTCGGGCTATGGAAGCACGCCGTGTTGATGAAAGGGCTCCGGGCTACGGAAGCACGCCGTGTCTATGAAAAGGGCTCCGGGCTACAGAAGCACACCGTGTCAATGAAAGGAACTCTGGGCTACGAAAGCACACCGGGTCGATTCCCTGTAGAAGGAAAATTCAAGAATTTCTGGACGAATCTCGAGGCTTTGAAACAACTCGAACGTCGGATATTCACTTGGTCTTCGTGGAAACATTACCTGTCAGACACAATTAGAGCAAACATGCATGCATTCATCAAGGAGATAGACAACCTAGGCTATTCCAGGACGCACATTTCAAAGTTCATTAGAGTTTTTATCAATCCAATTGAGGTCCGTGCATAATGGTTTCACCGTATTTACATCACCAAATTTCCACTGGGGAGAATCATCAATCAAGACAATTTTCACTCATAACGTGGATTTCTCAATAATGCTAAATGAGACATTCAGTTAGAAAGGGCTTTCACTCACTCTCATTAAAAAAAAAAGGGTTGATTTATGAGAATCACTCCATCTCACCATCATCATGTCGACAAGGGTCCGGTATTCACGCAAGCGGTACGACCTTACCAATCTTAGAGGTTTTTGCTAGGACCGTAATGTGGGCTTGGTCAATGGCTTAGCAAGGGGGACTCTTCGAGTCAAGGCTATTGAAAGATCAATACTCCGCAGTTGTATCCGGGTTTACAAGTCAAGAACTCTGCAAAATGAGATAGAAATGGACTTGCTCGCACTTCTTCGAGCTAAGCTTATAAACATCTGAAACTCTACGTTGGTTCAAGTGCCCTAATCTGAAGAGACTTTGCAAGGGACGTAACGTAGGCTAGGCTCATGGGTTAAGAAATGAATGGATCATAAGGCTCAAAAATGTGTATAAATAGGGTGAGAGTTGGTGATCATCTAGGCATTATCACCGGTCCTCTTTTCCGTCAGGGATTGTCTTCTCGGTAGATGCTCCATTGGCCTCTAGAGCTTATGACTTGACTCCTTAAGACTGTGGATATTTTTGTGACTTTGACACATCTCAACATTTTCTACTCCGAAGTTCTCTCTTTTTTCTTCATTTTTTTTTCATTCTCTTCTTCTTCTTTTCTTTTTTTTTTCATGGGCATTGGCCTTACTTTTACTAGGCACACTGCTTTTTCATGCCCCTAACTTTTTTCTTTTTTTCTTTTTTGACTTTTGACACACACTATCTATAATGCATATATTGGCCAACCACACTTTGGCTTGTTTTTACCAAATTACTCGACATTTGGACTTTCAGGGGTCTTCATCTTTTATCGGTGCTCCAAATATGCTGCTTGAACAATGATGACTTTCGCCTTGCCCCAGTGTGGGGGATGATCACCAACTGGATTCATATGAAATAAAATTGTAGGCTCAAGTGGGCTACGCAATGGATATAAGTGTGTAGGATAGAGAAAGAAATGCTCTTCGTCATCCTAAGGCACTTAAATTTCGTATGAGTTCATCTGAAATAGCAATACTTGAAGATTGATGCAAGTGTGAGCAAGAAAATTTCTATTCATTTTTCTCACCTCATGATGTTGACTTACCTCCAGTTTGCCCCAATGTGGAGTGGTTCTTGACAGGGGTAATTTGAAAGAATTTCTCCAAGTGTTTAGGCTCAAAGTGGCGAAACAATGGACAACCTGTAGTGTTTAAGATAAAGAAATGAAATGCCTCTCATCATTTCGGTTGCCGTACCTTTTGCGAGATAACCCTTTACCTTGCAGACATGGAATTTTTCCACTCAACTCACTGGTGATTAATGCATGGGACTGTGTATAAGATAGGGCTTGCCTTTCATCATCCCGACATATCTCATTTAGCACATCCAAGCAATTCCACATTATTTATTAAATTGTCTATCTTGATAATATTAATGGAGTTAAACAGGTAAAATTACAATGCCAAATCCTCTTTTGAACATTTCATGATCTTACCAACTTTGAGCATAAAAAGCTTGTTAATTTGACCAAAGAATTTTCTATACTAAAAAATGTCATCGGAACATGAAAAACAAAGTTTTGAGCATTCATTTAAGATTGCCCCAGCAAGAAGTGTTAGGAGTATCAAACACAAAGGGACTATCTTAAAAATGTCCTCCTCGCCGTCGACGTCGACGTCCTCGCCATCCACCTCACCGTCCTCCTCGCTATCCACCTCGTCGTCGAGTTCACCCAGAGTCGACGCCGTCCTCCTCGCCGTCGACGCCGTCCTCCTCGCCGTCTACGCCGGCCTCCTCACCGTCCACCTCGCCGTCCACCTCGCTGGTGGACTAAATCCTCCCTCCTTCTCCTTCCCACACCTCCTTCGTGTGTACTCGGACGAAGGAAGGGGATGAAACTAGCCCGGCGCGGTAGGTAAGTGAGCTCGATTCCTTGAATAAAATGGTGTCGAGGTCGTGATTCCGGGGGGGGGTCGCGGCCGTCATTCTGGAGGGTGGGGTCACGGCCGTGATTCGAGGGGGGGGGGTCGCGACCGTGATTCCAGGGGTTGGGATTGCGTTCTCGGCTGTGTCTTTGGCTGGAATTTGCTTCTGCAGAGGAGGGATTGTGCTTTGCATTGTTGGGCGCAATTAGTTGCTGTTTTTTTGTTTTGTTTTTGTGGGTCAGTGGAAAGAAGGTAGGCTTAGAGAGGAGAAGGAGGTCTAGTTCTACATTTCGCCTGCAGAATAGCTAATTCAGACCTGATTTCTCATGAAATCTGGCTTCTGCACCTGCTGATTTTGCACGACATGCACTGTTGTCAATTTTTTTTTAATGATTTTTCTGCTAAGATCTAAACTTAGGTAAAATGAATCTTAAACAGGGAACAAATTAATGGGTTGCATTTGTGGCAAATTTGCTTGTTGAACGTAATTTGTGATCTTTTTTCTAGGTCTGTACTAGAACTTTGCGAAATGGGATATTCGAGGCATATATTTGCACAAATGTGACATCAGACTTGATACTTGTTGTAATTCGTTTTGCACATTTAATATGCTTCCTTTTATTTTTCGTGGAATCTGATGTGATCAAAATTTCAATAGGTTCCTCTGACGAGGGTCAGAGATTGCTATTTATCAGAGGCGATAGTCTGTTTGTTTCATTTTCTCAAGTTTATTTCTTGCTCTATGAAACAAAATGGTAAGCAAAATGACTTACGTCATTTTCTGTCCCTAATACATGTTCATATTTTTTATTATATTTGTCTAACCTTCTTACTTGTCAGTATAAATGTGGAGGTCACATACGTGGTGCTTTTTCACAAAGAAGACCAGCCCCTTCCGCTTCCTTGTCCTCGTCCCCATCCCTCTCCTCTTCCCTTGCCCTTTCATCTAACCCTCAACCACTGCATGTTCATGGACAACACGGACACATTGACCCATCCTCCGACCCTCAACAACATAATAGGGGAGAACTTGGGGACATCCGAACTGAATTTACTTCAGTTCCATTTACTTCAGTTCCATCTCCTTCGGTTCCACCTTCTTCTTCAGTGCAATACTCGAATGATGAAGAAAATAGCCGATTCATTATATGCCCATGCGGAGATTCGTAAGTACTTCATTTTTTTACGTATATGTAAATTATGGATGTAAACAAAATTGTCCATGTTGCGAATTATTCGTATGATTCATTGTCTCATTGTCCATATTGTGATAACATGTTTTTAGATTCACAGATTCTACGTATGTTGTGAGGGAACTTAATAAAATAGTCAATAACTGTTGGATGGGGCAGTTTACTACTTTCAGCAGCGCTCCTAAAGAAGTAAAAATTTTGTGGTGAAATGAGTTCAAGGTTAGTGTTGTCCTTCTATTTTCTCACAAACTAAGTTCGGTGTAGTAGATTGATGGTCAATAATGAATTTTGTCACGAATTGTCTAGTGCATTGTAACAGCCCGAATTTCGATATAATTCCGGGATCAATAAAATTGACATTATTTCGCATTTCATTTTAGTAAGTCTCGCCCAGAGCTGATCACTCTCGGGATACTAACCAATAGGGTATGGCTAATTAGGAAACAGTACGTGGACCAAGGACCCGATCGCAAAGCGGACACCGATCATATGAAATGATGAGAGAATATTATGAACCAATGTGGATTGATCTTAGGAAAGGTGACGGATTTGATTTGGCCAAGGCCAACGATGTACAATCGGATCGCAGGTGATTCTGCATGACCGAGAGTGCACGTGGCCAACCAGTCCTGAACTTAAACCGGACGATCGTGACTACTGGGACAAGTGATAATTTCTCATTCTCTCAATGATCGGACCGTTATGACTCGGATAACTCTAGGTCGATACGCGTAACCTCTAAACAGCCGCCAGTTAGTGAGAGACCCTGCAATTGGAAATTGAGCGAGTTTTGATCACGAAATTGGGCCCGGATTTCGATGTTGATTTTCGATGGCTTAAGAGACTATTTTTGGGAATCTGACGTCATATTATGCTGGCCACGCATATTTTGAGTTAGTATGGCCAAAAATTGGAATTTCGACAGAAATTGAAAAAATAATATTATTTTATTCCCGAAACTTTGCAGCCGATTTTCGAGGGCTTAAAGGGCTGTTTTCGCGATTCCGACACCATATTATGTTGGCCACGCACATGGAGGGTTGGTACGGGCGAAAATTGGAATTTCGCCTCGGGACCGGAAAAATGACCATTTTGCCCCTGGGCCGTTTTCAGTTCCGAATTTTGGGAAAAATTTTGGGGTAATTAAATATGGATTATCTGCTGCATTATTGGCCTTATTTACCCTTTTACCCCTCAATTATTTGGATAGGATTATTTAGGACCGTTAGATTAGGGGCGTTTTGGTCAAAACCGTCGGATTTGCGACACGTGGCGCCCCTCGGCTGCAATATTTGACCAGATCAGGTCTGTTTCTCTCTCCTCATCTCCCCCATTCGGCCAGAACAGCCCCCACCAGCAGCTTTCTCCCTCTCTTTCTCTCTTTTTCTCTCTCGGTTTGCCTCGCTGGAGCTCACCGCCGGCCACCGGAGCGCCGCCACCGGCCACCGTGCCTCACCGTCGACCACCTCAGTCCCCAGCCTCAGCCTCAACCTCAGCCTCACCCGACCCCTTTTTCTCTCTCTTTATCCCTCTTTCTCTCTCTTTTCTTTCCGGCTAAGGGACCGCCGGAGCAAGTCCCGCCGCGCCGGAGCCCGATCGGCCGAGCTGCTGCCATTCCGTCGCCACCTAGTCGTCCAGCCACGCGCGTACGATGCCGACCAACACCTGTCCCCATACAGTGTCCGTACCGCGTGAACAGTACCCGTCCGTACCGCGTGAACAGTACCGTCCATACCGCCGTGAACTTTGCCGCCGGTTTCACTGTTCATCAGTGATCGGCCGCCGTTCCCCGTCGCCGTGGTTCAGAAATTAAGTGAGTATATTTCTTAAACTCGGATTAGGACTGATAGTGCGTTTTTCTGGACTGGCTTAGGTATTATCGGTGTATATTTAAGACTGAATTGAGGACCGACAGGTGGAATTATATTTGAGGAGATTAGTAGGAATTATTAGAGATAATCATTGGACTAGTACGGATGAGTTGGGGATTTTATGATTGGACTGCCGGGTATGCCCGGACTGATTGGATTGTTGATTCGGTACCCAATTGTTGGGAAATTTGAATAATGCCATGTTGCGTGCTCGCGTGGCTGAATCGCGCAGAGTGTGATTGGCCAATTTATGGCTTGAATTGTGTAGTGGAATTGAGCCGTACGGTATTAATTGGCCAAGTGAGCATGCTAATTGTGAAATTGGGCATTGTGTGGCGATATAAACTTGATTGAGTGTCTGTACTTTGCTGATGTTCATGTTGCATTTTTCATGGTCACGCATTATGAATGCCGAGAATGAGGCGTGTGATGAAATTGTGCGGAAATGCGTGTCTGCCATGAGCATGTGATCACCTAATTATGCCCTGATGCGTTTTACGCGGGGCCCGGATAAAATTGGCAAGGTGTCGTGTGATCACTTAACGGCCTTAGGGTCGATGCCGTCCTCATGCACTTTGTAGCAGGACGATGCCCAGTATATCCGGAAGACGACATCCTCATGCACTTTGTAGCAGGCTCTGGTTCGTAGGGAGATCAGTGTTGCGCCTCATGCACTTTGTAGCAGGCTAGAGACACTGGGCCAGATCGGTGTTGCGCCTCATGCACTTTGTAGCAGGCTAGACGCACCGGGCCGGGAATTGTGTGGACTCGAGTCGTAATTAATAATTGAGACAGTGTGCTGGGTAAACTGAATTGGGAGCATCGCATGACATTGACATTCCATGCATAAAATGCACGACCCGGCATGAGAGATGAATATTGCGAATATGAGCATGCGCGTGGCGCACATATGATCAGCGTATTTATGCACGTGCCTTGAGGAATTTAATGAACTGCCTAACCTACAGGGTAATTCTTATGTTCTGTTTGGGCCAAAGGCCAAACCATTGTCTGTGTATTATGTTGTTTTGCCTGTCAGGAGATTGCATGTTAGCCTAGCCTAGGTTTATGGGTTATAATCGCTGAGATTCGTCTCACGGTTTTTATAACCCAACTTTTCAGACCCCCAGCCGTAGAATGCCGAGGGCATCACCTCTTTTTGGGATACCGCACAATATTCAGCGGTCGTCAAGCGTGCACCCTTGTAGTGATGGAGCAGCCTATGTGAGATATTATGCTGTTTTATTTGTAAATGTGGGAGAGGCGCACTACCACACCCAAGAATATGTGGCTTGGTGCTATAGAGGAGCCGACGGAGCAATCGGACCCCCGCTCAGGACCTTTGATGTCCCGGTAGACGTGAATAATGTCATGATCCCACAGATGGCAAGTGGTGAGATTTCCGATCCTCCAACTACGCCTGATTGGAGCAGCCAGGGCGAAACCGTGGACGGACCTGCTGCCATGGTCGAGGAGGCTGAAGAACCTGAAGTGCTGTATGCTGATCCGGAACCCTTGGACCATCAGAATGAAGAAGAGCCGGTAGCCATGGAAGTAGATCAAGAGCAGGATGGAGAGGTTGAGGAACTGGGATCCGATCAAGAAATAGGAGCCGAGGATGAGCTGGGATTATACTTAGACCCTGAGTTAGAACCGGATTCGGAGGACGAGAGTGATGCAGCAGAGGACATGGATTCCGAGGAGTTCGAGTCCCGGGAGAGCTCGATAGAGGAGTCCCCAGGGTCCGACCCGGACTGAGGTCCCTAGGTTGGCAATACTCCTAAGTAAAGCGGGTTACACCTTTTTGACTGAAGCCCGTCTTAGTCCCGTCCAGTACCCCTAGCCACTGACCCTTTTGACCTAGAGGCTGCTATTATGCGTGTTGACTGCTGTTGCTGTATAAACAAATATTGTAAAAAGGTTTTCTATAGTAATATAAAGTGTACATATTTTTAGCAGCGATTGATTGTTGTCGTGCTATCCATTGTTTCGTAATATTATTGTCAGGGTTTGTTTATTTCTTCCGCTTGTGCTTGTTCTCTGTTGGGCGTTGGGTCGGCGACGTTTCCTGGGACGTCGCACTATAATCGACCGCAGGTGGGATGCTCGCGCTTCGTGGGGTACGGGGCATGACATGCATTGTAATGGATATGTGACCTGTGACCCTCATAATAACTTTCAGTTGCTTTTATATTGATTGTAGCGTAAGTTCATGTGGGATGAAATGGAAGAGGATGAGGTTAGAACAATTTTTAAGAAGAAAGTCGGTGATCCCATGCGATATGTGAGAAATAGAGCGAAGAGAACAAAAGAAAAGCCGGATTTCATTACAGCTGACAATTGGACGGAAATTACGAGAACTTGGGAAACTAAGAAGCATAAGCAAAGGTGTGAACATAACAAGAAGAATTGAGCTTCTAGTTCTAGTGACGGGTCTACGTCTGCCACATATGCTGGGGGCTCTATCAGCATCGAGGAGCATAAAAGAAGAATGGTAAGTCTGTTTAAACATGTCAGTTCATTTAATTCAATGATTACTCATTTATGTTTATATTTTGTAGGCAGATGAATTGGGGACGGAACCCACATTTACAGCTACATTTGAACGCATATTTCAGAAAAAGGATAAGACATGGACTGGCGCTCGAGCAAAAGCTATTAAGGTATGTAAGGTTATAGTTTGGACTTTATGGAAACTAGAATGAAAATCATGAATGTTTTTAATATTTATGGTAATATATATGAATTTATTTTATTTTCATCTATATTGTTAATATAGGAAAAATATGATGAACTTTTAATGAGTACTGCTAGTGGTGATGGTGGTGGTGGTGATGGTGTTGCTGTGTCTGAGCCATCGGTTGACAGTATGGCATTATGGATGGAGGCAGCGGGTGGGATGAAAGGAGGAAAAATATTTGGGATGGGATCCCTGTCAAGGATGTACAAAATGAAGGCTGCTGCAACTTCATCCTCCAATGCGGCTATTTCAAGGAGAACACGACATGAGGAGCAAATGACCCAAGAATTGAGCCAACTGAAACAGTTGCTTGTACAGAAGGACGAAGCACTGAAGCATTTACTTGGACAGAAGGACAAAGAAATAAGAGTGATGCAACAACAAATGCAAATTATCATGCGACACCTCGACATCGATCGCAATGAGGTTCCTCCTGTACCTCCTATTAATCCAATAGGTGATGGGCATAATGATGAGCCACACAATGATGCGGCGATTGGTGATGATGATGATGATGATGATGATGTTGATGCTTTTATTGTCAGTCCTTCCTAGTTCATTCTCTTCGGGGCCGACCAATCGTTGTGGTCGTCCCCTCGCGGCGAGCTACCTCGTCAGTTCAAGGACAAGCTTCAAGTGACATCCTCATCTCTCGGCTTTAGGAGTTAGAATTGTGACGTTGCTGCTGGTTTCATATGTTCTTCTAATGGATGTGAAAGTTGACTTATATTCAAATGTAAGAACATTGGTCCTTGAACGTTTTTTTTAAAATCTTCCTACTTATTTTTTTTATAGCTAGTTCCACGTCCATGTATAAATGTTTTTTTTTTATATTTTGGACAAATTCGATATCTTTATTTATGTATCCATATTTCATCAAGTGTCAATAAAGATGACTGTTCCTGATGTCTTGCCGAGTACCAAAGCTGCCAACGTTTTATAGTTGTCCCGCGTCCTTTCAATGTTTTGAATGTATTACATGATGATCATTAGTGCTTAGCTACCTCTATGTATTATGAGATTGAATATCGAATACCATCATGTGAGACTTTGCAACTTATACATTGTAGAAATTACTATTGCTGCTAATTAGATTTAAAATCGAAATTGTCCCTAAACAAAATTCGTCGCAAACTTAGCGACGAATTTTGTCACGAATAGATTTCGTCGCAATTTAGCGACCCAAAAAAAAAACTTTCTTGGCAAACTAGCGACGAATTTTGCCACGAATACAGTTCGCGGAAAATTAGCGATGAATTTTGTCATGAATTATTGGCGGCGAATTTTGCCACGAATAATTAGCGACAAATTTTGCAACGAATAATTAGCGACAAATTTTGCAACGAATTTTCCCACGAATTTTGTTTTCGTCGCATATTACCAACGAAAATTGAAATTTTTTGTCGCAAAAATTTGCGACGCGACAAAATTTTTTTCATCCCTAATTTCGTGGGAAATTCGTTGTGCCACGAATTTTGCCACGAATAATTAGCGACGAATTTAGCCACCATTTTTACAATGAATAATTAGCGACGAATTTTGCCACGAATTTTGCAACGAACTTTGCCACGAATTGGTTTTTGTCGCAAATTACCAACGAAAATTCAAATTTTTTGTCGCCAAAATTTGCGATGAATTTTTTTGTTCGTCGCTAATTTCGTGGGAAATTCATTTTGCCACGAATAATTAGCGATGAATGTTGGCACGATTTTTGCAACGAATAATTAGCGACGAATTTTGCAACGAATTTAGCCACGAATTTATCTACGAATTTTGCCACGAATTTGTTTTCGTCGCAATTTACCAACGAAAAATTAAAATTTTTTGTCGCAAAAATTTCCGACGCCGAATTAGCGACGAATTTTTTTTCGTCGCTAATTCGTTGGAAATTCATTTTGCCACGAATAATTACCGACGAATTTTGCCACGATTTTTGCAACGAATAATTAGCCATGAATTTAGCCACGAATTTTGCGACGAAATTTTTTCGTCGCAAATTACCAACGAAAATTGAAATTTTTTGTCGCAAAAATTTGCGACGACGAATTACTGACGAATTTTTGTTCGTCGCTAATTTCGTTGGAAATTAGTTTTGCCACGAATTTTGCCACATTTTTCATGGCAAAATTCGTGGCAAAACCCTTATTTTTTTGTAGTGTCTCTCTAGTTGAAGGTATCAGACTTCTGTTGCGTACTCTCAACAGTTCTGTCAATGAGAATCGTTAAAAATCTGCCAACATGGACGCTAAAAAGCAAACGGTGTTGACATGGCGGTCACATGGCTTAAGTGAAATAAAAACGACGTTGCTATGTCTGAAAAATCATATAACGAAATCTTGATGAAAGGTAAATGCATCACATAAATACAAGTTTTGAATTTTTTATGTCATAAGAAAAATTTTAGAGTAAATGTGTCATAATTGAAATAGTTTGGGGATTTTTTATGTCACAAAAAAGTTCAGGGTAAATATGTCACAATGAACATAATTTGAAATTTTTGTGTGACTTCAAGTGTTATTATACAATGGAGCGGTCTTTGAACCCACTAGAAGAGAATCCTAAGGGCAGCCCATTCATCAATTCTTTCTTAGCAAACATACGTTTTCCGCACGCCAAGGAACCGAAGACTTAAACGTTACTAAGTCATCTACATTGAACATCATTTATGGTAATCGTAGCTTGTTTCATTCTAAAGTTGCTTATAAACGACAAGCGTCATCTGTTGCGAAATATATTATTGCCCTGTTTCTTAATAGTCCAAACTTCTGGGAAAAACGATTTGTCTACTTATTATGCACGACACATGTTTACAATAAAAAAAACATTAACATAACAATAATGTGCACTTACAGATCATAGGCCCAAGCCCAATGGTTGGATCTTGCCCATCAACAACTTCCTTTGCTTTGATGGATAATTTTCCGCCGTCACAAAAGAGGAAAGGGAAATGATAGAATATTGCTTGGGTACTACATATTATTTATAAAAAAAATTATGTCAAATGATATGATAAGTTGATTGGGTATCAAATGTGAACTAGTTATCTTTGCAATCTGTCACGTCACTTAGTACATTGATTTTGTGAACTAATTTTAATATATTTAGCATTGGATATAGCAAAGGGTGGCAAATTGGCGGGTCGGCTTGGTTTCAACTCTTTAGATTCAATATCAAGTTATACTCGAATATGAGGCCTCTCGGTCTATGAAATTTTAAGTGCATGTCGGGTCGGGTTGGGATCAATTTGGACCTGATTCATTTTGAGTTGTCTAGTTCTGGGACTCAAGTCGGACCAATTTGGGTCTTTATTTGTTTCAAAGTTCTCTTGGATTTTGGGTTGTTCGTGTGTAAGTCTTCTTCCATTTCGATTGCTTCATGATTATCAGTTATATCTAATAAATTGCAACATCTAAAGATTACAATTATATACTAGTTATAATGATGCAAAATTATATGTAAAGACATAATAGCTGATAAGAGTATCAAAATGAGATGTCCTCGGTTCAGAAATTTGGGTTATGTTAAACCCACTCTAGTTTTCAGACAATTTCGGGTTCGGACGTTCTAGGATTAGGAATTCAATTTCGGTTTTGCGTTGGTTCGGTATTGCAAATGTTCTTATGCCACTCTTTGACCTGCTTAAAAACTCATGGCTTTCATTGTAGCAGAAGCAGCAGCAAATATCTTGGTTTAAATTTTATAGAAAGATGCTCTGTACAACAAAATTTTTTTCCATAAAAGATTAATCTCTCATCCAAAAAATAACATGTATGACGTATGAACAACAACGGCCTTTTAACTTGATATAATGACATTTCTAGTCTCTAACGTCCGCCGCATGATCGCTCCTAAAGTTTTGTCTGATGTGGAATGTTCAATCTCGTCCTTCTCCAAAACAAGCGGAATTGGGGCCTGTAATCTAGACAAAGCGTCTCACCCACTATGCATGTCACCTTCTTCCTTAAGCTTTCCATAGTGATTGCATGTTTTTATAATTTACACTTTAACATGTTAATGCATGTTATTTGATGATATTGAATATTTGAAATAGTACAGAAGATTGAATCGATTATACATTTAAGAAAGCATTTGCAATATTTTTCTTTTGCATGAAACATAACGTGAGATGGGCTTCTGAAGTTGCCATGTCACATGTGCCTCATCATGATGATTACTTCATAAATTTGGAGAGTGTAGATGAGATGGGATTCATTTTAAATATCTATCGGTCGATGACTTATCATAGTACACTACTCGATTAGTTTTTCGATAAATTAATATCATAATGAGATGAAACGCGAAAACATATGGTATACACATTTAACACCCTGGATATAGGATAAGACACACACCTGCTTTGTTCTAAATTTTGATCTGAGCTAACACATCGAGATGAGTGCGATACTAATAAATTATAACATTTTAAAGTTAAAACAAGTGATAGAGTGGATGGATAGATCACCGATATGGATAGGGTGGCAAGCGGGGGTCTGTCTATCACCAAAGTGCCCCACCATCCGAGCCAAGTTACCTTGTCCTGTTGTGCATTACTTGTCATCAATCCCATGCTTCTTGGTCTTTGCAAAAAGAACTGTTTACCTTAGAATATAATCGACACCCTTTTTCATTATCTTATCAGAAGATGGCACATTGTTTTCTATATTTTCCACTAGGAAAAGTGGCACCGGAGCAATATAAAGAAGTTACCCCCACTCTATGCTCCGACGTGCATTGTTGCTTTCTTCCTCTTTCCCCAAGAAAAGTTGCAGAGCCACGGACGACCATGGCTTCTTCTTCTCTCGCCTTTAGTCTCACGTTATTGGCTCCTGTTGTTCTAGCGATGATGATGTGTTTGGGCTGAGCTCGCGCCGAACTTGGGCGGTTCGAGCACTCGTGGAAGCCCGACGGCTTGCTGAGCTTCTTGGTGGTGGGAGATTGGGGAAGAAGAGGACTTTACAACCAAACTGAAGTTGCTCTTCAGGTCATAATATTACTATTCTATAAGTCTTCTTTGGTGTTTTATCTGTCAGTTATTTACCTTGAGAGACCTCTATGCGACTATATATGTATCAATGCGTATATACATGTAGTCATGGGTCTTCGTCATCGATGCTGTGTATGGTGAGAGACATGCATGACATTGTGAAATCCAATAAATGAAACGTGCATGACACGATTTCACACGCAAGTGAAAGATCCATGCAACTTGTAACGCTAATCCTCATAGATAAATTTATCAAATGCACATGTACCAATCTTATCCTAAACTCAGCCAATCAGAAGTTTTACTTTGTTGGACTATATAATATGTGCTTTCCAGTGCAGTACAACGCGGACATGTGACAAGAAAATTATTTCTTTTAGCTTTCCAATGCATTATTGAAATGTCCAATTACTATTCTCGATGCCACGCAGACTTGACGTCGTTATTGAACGCAAAAAATCAGTATAACGTTGATAATCTCTTTTCTTTAGGGGGAAGGGAGCACGCCGTACAATGATTTAATTGTAATGTTTCTACGTTTATCTGTCAAATCTACTCTTGATATTGCATATTGAGAGCTTAATTATGCTTGATTTTTAGAACAGACAAAAGCAAATGGCTATATACATGTGTACAATTTTGGAAGTTTGAATTAGCTATGTGTGGCAGATGGGCATAATCGGAGAAATGATGGACGTAGATTTCGTAGCCTCCACAGGCGAAAACTTCTACAACAACGGACTCATCGACATCAAGGGAAATTGTCCAAAAAGTCCTAAACCTATTGCATTTTTATCAATTGAGTCCTAAACTGGCCGTTTGGCATCTACATCAGCGATTTCCGACGAAAATTAGATGGATGAACTCAATTGGTAAGAAATGAAAAGGTTTAGGACTCAATTGGCAAAGTTGAAAGGTTTATGATTGAATTTGTCACATCCCGAACCCACGAGCGCGCTAACATCCCACCAATTGTTGTGTAATGGCAACATCTCAGGACGCATCGCCGACCCAAACGAATAACATCGAATAAACGCATGCGGAAGCGGACTAGATTCACCCAAACAACAATCAATAAAACGGGATAGTAAGGAAAACACTTTGAGAAGAAAACTAGTGAAGCCATTTTATAAAAATAACGTCAACTCTTGGAAGATACAATATACAAGCCTATCACAAGGCCACTTCCTAAAAGACCACACATAAACAAAAAGGGATTTGGTGGTCGGGTTAATCTAGCTTCCCTATCAAAAGGGAGGGTTAAAAAGATGGGATATCCAAACCCATTAACACAACTGGCCATAACCCGGAGAAGGGTCCGGGTCGGACTCCACTTTGTCCGCTTCGGACTCCATGTCATTCAAACCAATATCCGGATCGGTAACAGCTTCATCAGGAGGATCGAGATCCAAGGAGTCCCAAACCTCATCTCCAGCGCCACCATCAGGGGGTCCATCAAAGCCCCTTATCGGGCCAAACCGCCCACTCCCTTCCCTTATGAACCATGCTACAAATTCATTCGGTTGTCACAGTGCTAACCACTCGTCCACCCAGACGATTGACATATGCTTCTCATAAACCCTACTCGGTCCCACCGGGAACTTTACTATTATTATGCTCATATCCATGGGCACGCCAAAACGCATCGGAGGGTGATTCATGGTCGGGGGTCTGAAAAACAGTTAACAAATAATAATGAGATAAACTCAGTAAGTTAACGACCTAAGCCTCGATTAGGAAATCAACTTATCTCGGATGCACCTAAAACATGCAACATATTATCAATAACATATCAATAGCAAAGCTACCATGGCTTTGCCTTAACTATACACACGAGCAGGCTACCCAGCCTAGTATAAGCAAACATGCCATTAAACAATCGCAGGCATTCTTATCTTGCCTTGGTACACATGCCCTGCGCGTTATGAACTTCCATATACAATCATAATGCAGCAAGCATATAATGTAATCAGAATACGCAGCGTTTTCCCATGCACAATGCATCCACACGAGTCCCGATTATAAGGTGAAACCGCTTTGGCCCGTCCTATACCATGCCTCACAATTTCATCCCATAATCAAGTGCAATACTACCATATTTATCACGCGTATTCCGATTACTACGGCCACTCAGGGCACGGCACAACCCGCGATATTGCATCAGGTTAGCGGTCTTCGAGCATAACCAGGTATCGTCCCGCCTTGTCGGGCACAGCATCATCTCCCCAACCTCAATGACGGCATCCCATAAAAAGGGTTCATTCCGAATCCAATTCGCGAATGACTTCGTCTAACCCTGCCCCTGTGATGGCATCTAATTACCAAATTGAGCACAACCTGTTACAGCCACAGCCAAACCCTAGGTTGGCGGTCATTCGGTATAACCGGGAACAAAAGGAACCTTTAGGTGATCATGCACACATAGCAATCACTCAAGTCCCATTGTTATCTTTCTCAATTAGCCAATGCAAACATGATCCGTACTAATACGTCAAAATATTGCAACTTTCGCATGTAAAAATGCACTAGAATAATCACACGTGATAACGTACATATAATTAAACCATCAAACTTGGCATACTTCCATATTTAAATATCCTCACCCTATTCCACTCATAAAATTTGATATATAAACCCGACACCTCGAGTTTTACTGTTCATATGCCCGTAATTCCATCCTTGAAAATAGCAATACCATTCATTTTGCTATACCAGCTAATTTATACGGAAATTTCGAACATAGGCATCATAATTCAAGCCTAAAAAAATCACAAATTATTATTAAAAAGTAAACACAAATTAATAAAATATTAATATTTATAATCCGAAAATTAATTTATTTAATAAGAAAATATTAATTATAAAATAATCCGATAGCTTATCGTCAAATCCTCGATAGTTTATCACTAAAACCTCGATAGTTTATCACTAAAACCTCGATAGCCTATCGCAATATTGGTGATAGCTTATCACTAAAACTCCGATAGCTTATCGCATTTCTTGATAACTTATCATTATCACTTATCACTTATCGCGATAGCTTATCAATTAATCCATAATTAATTAGCATTAAGCATAATTAACTTAATCTAAACTCATCCTAATCAAGTTTAACATACTAATCAAGGAATTATGGCGAAAACTCACCCGTTAGTGATTCCGATAACACGAACGCGACATCGACGGCGAGGGCTACTCATGGCTCGGTTCGGAAATGACACGGAATGACGACGGAAGGCAAGGGCAGCAGCAGCAACAACTTCTGTGGGCTATTGGCTTGCGGTGAGGCGGTCCAGTGATGGACGACGGCTTGGACGAGCAGCGTAACGCTCCAGGCGATCACGGCGCTGCTGCTGGTGGTTCTAGCCGGCGAAACAGCAGCCAAAGGGGTTGAGATGGTGGCCTGTGGTGGCTGGAAATGGTGAGGCCAAGAGGGAGGGAAAGGGGCCGGTGGAAGAGAGAGAGAGGAGAGAGAGTAAGTGAGAGAAAAGAGAGATATTTATTTTCTAGATAGGCTTGTTCTTCAAGCTTAGCTCAAGTCCAAGTTCATCATCTCCCCACATAAATCCATGCCTCAAAGTCTTCACTCATAAACTCCTTTGTCTCTTGGTCATTAATGTTAGAAGAGCATTTTGGTAATTTGACAAAGTATAAAATACTATACGTGTATAAGAGCTAGAATTTTGTACGAACTCGTATAAATCAAGTTTGGGCTTGAAAATGCTATTGGGCTCAAAATTAGGCTTGAACAAGGTAATAGTGGACTTAGTGGGCTTGCTCGGGCCCAATTGGGCTGAAGCACACAATGGGTGTGAGGCCCATTGGGCCTTCGTCCAGCCCACTTCCTCGTGGGCTCCAAATCTCGGCCCATTAACTCTTTTTCCGAGAGTTTTGAGCAAACCGATAAACAAATAGTTCAATGAGGCGACGTCCAATTGTTTAGTCTTGAGATCCTCAAAGGTTCGATACCCAAATTCGGATTCTAATTCATGGTCAAAATCGATCAATCGCAACTTTAGTATATCTCAAACTAACGGGCAGCTTTTAAGAGTTACGCGTATTCGACCCGTGGTTGACTTGATATCAATCCACGTTTAAGCTTTCTCGAGCCATGGATGATCTCGGTTGTCATGTAATTACGAGGGGCCAATCACTAGTTCCGAAGTACACAATCATTAGAAATTGGTCTAAGGTTGTTCGCAATCCATACAATAGTCAGGCGGAATCACCCGCAATCCGATTGTATACTATTGGCAAAACATTCTATAACCATTCCTTGATCAATCTATAATGGCTCAAAATTGTCCCTCGTTAATCCTCATGATCGAATTGTCAATCCATGGTCGAGTTCTTAAGTCATACGTACTTAATTCCTTAATAACATTTCTCTCATGGTTAATCTCTCGTGAGTGATCAATTCGGAGCGAGATTTAACTAACAATGCATCGATAAATAATCACTTCATTATATCCCGAATATGGTCGAAATTTGAGGATATTACAGAATTGGCAAAAATGCAATAGGTTTAGGATTTTTTGGACAATTTTCCCCCGGCGTCGATGATCCCGCAGTCGACGAGTCGTTCTCCAAAATCTACACAGCACCTAGCTTGCAAAAGCAATGGTACAATGGTAATTTCCTAGCCCTTTAATGATACGGTAGTTTAGGCGAGGCAAGATCAACTAATTCCTAGCCATACATTGATAAGGCAAGATCAACTAATTCCTAGCCCTACATTGATACAAAATCAATACGGCATGATTATTGCAATGGAAAAAAGAAAACCTGTCTAACATAGTAAGCTATCAAGAAAGGATATCTGGTTATTGTGTGAGTTCTTCCAAACATGAAGGCGGAGCGACTTAAGATTGCCCTAATGGAAAGGTTGGACTGAACTGGCAAAGAGATGAAGAGATTTCCACAACCGAATATAGAACCGTGTCAGAACATACCACAGCAGCCTATCTTTGGGAATCAGCAACCCGAGCTCCTTTCCAGAGACAAAACTTTGGCCAGAATTATGGTCAGAATTTGATTCCTGAGAACCCGTGATGGGCCAAGTAACTCAGCCTACAATCCCTGTAAACCAGGAGTCTTCGGCCAACTTAATCGAAGAGTTTTCAAACTGCTAAGCCTATTCGTGTGCGTATCGATCACTGATTCGCATCGATACTATTTTTTGTCTTTTTTTGGTGCATGCAGTTTTGGGCAACCATGACTATAGGGGTGATGTTGAGGCACAACTTAGCCCCATCCTCAGAGCACTGGACAGCAGATGGCTCTGCTCGAGATCTTTCATTGTCAATGCCGGTAAGCCAAAACAATGGATTTTAGTTGTTTACTGCTAGATGTATGCATACATCATTCCATTAATAGTGTTCACGAAAACACTTACTGTTTTTCTCCCTCGAAATGAAGCATGTGTAGGTTCATATACTCAAAGCTTTTGTAATTTTATGATTTACAGTATCTAATGTGCTGATCAGATCTCCTTAATTACCTTCTGTATGAGCAGAAAGTGCGGACATCTTGTTTGTGGACACGAACCCTTTTGTTGATGAGTACTTCACAAAGCCAGGAGGCTATAACTATGACTGGAGAGGAGTCTTGCCCAGAGAAATATATCTCTCCAATCTCCTTAAGGTACAAATCATCCATTTGGCCCTTATGCAGATGTATCCTACATACAAAGTGTCATGATCATGAGAGCATAAATCAAAATCAGTAATCAAGAAGGTCCCGATCCGATCTCAACTCAGTGTCGCAATGGTTGATATAGGATGTGGATTCAGCTTTGAAAGAATCGAGCGCAAAATGGAAGAATGTGGTGGGACACCATCCCATCAAAAGTGCTGGATTCCATGGGAACACTGACGAGTTGGTAAAGCAGCTTCTTCCAATCCTTGAGGTAATGCCACTTCCTTTGGAAAACCACCATGATAAGATTTCTAAGTCCTCGACAACACAGCTTTTCTGGGTATCTTTCACGATGTTCTATTTTCAGGAGAATAATGCCGATCTGTACATTAATGGCCATGATCATTGCTTGGAGCACATATTAACTGCGGACAGGTAATACTTCCCTTATCATCTTAAAGAGACCAAAGACATCAATTTTCCCCTTAGAGGGAATATAAAAGGGAAAAAAAAAAAACAAAGGGAAATTTAGGTCAAAAGACCGTGTGAAATGTGGAGTGATTATTCTATTTGATGATTTGCAAGACTGAGTAGAGACATAGCAGTCCAATTTTTCCATGTCGAAAATCATTTAGGAATTTGTCCACCCTTAGTATTACTAATGGAAAATGAAACTTAATCATTGTGCTATTGAATAAAGCAAGATTCGATATCTATCTCGAATCTTACAAAAGTTAAAAAGAAAAGGGATTCTGTTAACGAGTGTTCTCGAGACACTGATTAAGCATATTTTATTTGATATAGTTCGATTTTCAAGATACTGATTATGCAAGACCCAAAAGCCATCAATGCATTGTAAATTGTAAAGTTTCTCTTAATTTAGTTTTAACGAGCACTTTGTCAACAAAAGCCACAATAATTGGGCAACTTTAATGCAGCCCAATCCAATTTTTGACGAGCGGCGGTGGGTCGAACGCGTGGAGGGGGGTGATGAATTGGCCGACACATCCGGAGGAGGTCAAGTTCTATTACGACGGGCAAGGCTTCATGTCCGTGAGGATCACTCCGGCCCAAGTCGACATCGTGTTCTACGACGTTTCTGGCAGCGTTTTGCACACTTGGAGCAGGACCAAGGAAATTTTCTCCATCGTGTAGAGAAAGATTATGATTTCTGCTTGATATTTGTGTGAAGATTTTAATAATAATCTTTTGGTAAACAATCGTCTGTAAGTCCATTGGTTTCTCTAATTTTGTTGACCTTATGTTGGTTCAATTTCAGACGCCGATCAAAAGATCACTCTGATTTCATGCTGTTATAACAACTCTTTCGAAAATTATGATTGCCGATTTTGTTATGACGAAGAGATTAGCGTTGCTGTTAGATAGAAAGTAGAAACTGCCCACAGCTTCCGGACAGGAAAATTGTCCACAAAATCATAAAGTTATTGCATTTTGGCCAATTAAATTCTAAACCTTTCAATTTTGACAATTGAGTCCTAAACTTTTTCGCGTTTTTGCCTTAAGTCCATCCGGCCAATTTTAATCGGAAATTTCTAATGTGGAAGCTGGTAGTGTCACGTAGAACGGTCGACGCTAACATGAACAATCTTTTTTCTTTTTCTTTCTTTATTATTTATTTATTTTCTTTTTTTCCTATCAAATCCGGCGAGGGTTGTCAACCGACCACAGGCGAGTTGTCGGCCATCGGCGGTCACGGCCCTCACCTGTGACCGGCGAGGGTTGGTCGGTGACCCTCGCTGGGCTTGGAAAAAAAATAGAAAGAAAAAGGAAAGAAAAAAAGAAGGAAAAAATAAAATAAAAACTTATAAAAATTATACACGTCAGCGCTGGTCGTGACACGTTGGACGGCCAGCATCCACGTTAGCGACTTCTGGCTAAAATTGGCCGGATGGACTCAATTGGCAAAACGTGACAAAGTTTGTGACTGAATTGGCCAAAATGTAATAAGTTTAGGATTTTTTGAACAATTTTCCCACTTTCGAAAGTATGCGTGCTTGCAAAAAAATATTTTCTATGCGTTGGACTTTTAAACCCGTCCGAGTGGCTCATTAGTAAATAAGAGCAATATATGGCTCCTGCTAATATGGAATTTAAGAATGTGTCATGCTGTTCACTAATTATCTATATTTAAGTCCCCGTCGATATCGTCTTCACCTTGTCAACCGTAGTTTGACAAGAGTTACTTAAGGGACCTAGCTAGTCTCAGGCGACCAAGAGATTGCCCGGTCTCAGGCGATCTCCCATCTGAGGTTGCGACCTCATATAGGAGGTCATAACCTCATTTGCGAGGGCAAGTAAAGAGAGAGAAGAGAGAGAAGATGTTAGATCAAGGTTCTTTCTAGAGTAAATTTCTCTAAAGATAGGGACATTTTGCTTAGTTTTAAGATAATTGGACCATATATATATAGTTATCCCTAACTACAGAGAATCATGAAAATGACATAAATGGTCCATCAACTTTGGTCCATCGTATAATGTTGTCCATAGACTTTTAATTTATCCAATATGATCCATAAACTATTGGTAAATGTTCAATATAGTCCTTCAATTTGTTTATACGACAAATAAGACGTTATTTAATGATGCAAATTATTATACGCAGGGTTGGATCTTCAAAAATGATGAGTCAACATGCCCATCTTTGTCTTTATCTAATTTTAAAAAAGAAAAGAAAAATGCCGATCATTATTTAATGACGTGGATTATACCATCATAATTTGAGATGAATATTTTACTTGGATAATCCACGCGTAACTTGTTTTTTGTTGTCCACCATCCAAATTTAACATATCAGAAGCCACGTCAGCAGATACCGTTAATTTGAACTAACAGAGGTACGACACTATACATTTTTACAAAGTTTAGGTATTAAATTGAACATTTATTTAGAGTTCAGGGGCCGTATTAAACAAATTAAAAGTTTAAGGACGACGTTGCACATTAAACCAATATTCATGAACCATTCATGTCATTTTCCCCCAATAAATCCATTTCCTTTATAACATAGTTTAGATGTGCTTCCATGAATATCTGGTCGCGGCATTCGTGTTCGTTGGCCTTGACTTTCCCCCCACGGAGAAGCCAAAAACACCTGTCGTCCTCGAGAAAAACTTCTTTGGAGATATTCTTTCCCTCGGATGACCACGCAACACATCCAAAGCCAATTTAGCATATTCCAATCTCAAATTCAAACGCTAACAGGTGACACACGACCTAAGCACGTCCTCAAAGCCAGCCACATGTGACATTGTTTTAGTTTCCCCCATCCGACGTTGTTCTTCTCAACAAGCTACCTATCATTGTCAACCCCACTCCCATCCAATCCCAAGCTATCTTCTCATCATCAAACACCGCCCCCCAACAAAGCTATATAAAGCCCTAATCAAGAACCGTATAAGCTATCAGCCTCAAGAAAGTCATTCGAGTCCTCCCTCTATTCGTTTTCCCCTCCGTTTATTTCTCATCCGATCTTGGATTGCTTCGAGCTTTGAACACGTTTCCGTGACGAAACGAGAGGATGGATGAAGGCGGGTATCGCCTTCTCTTCTTGGGCGGCTTGTTGTTATGGCTATGCATGGCGCCGCCGTCCATGTCGGAGCTGCAGCGGCTCCACCACCGCGTCAAACCCGACGGGACTCTGAGCTTCCTGATGGTCGGCGATTGGGGGAGAGAAGGGAACTACAACCAATCTCAAGTTGCTTCCCAGGTTTTCGCGTACAACCCTCCTTTTTTCTTTTGTTAATTGCATGAATGATGATGATTTCTTTAGCGTTTCTCGACGTTGGAACCTCATTGTCATCGAAACTTGCGGGAAAGCTCTCATTTCCTCCTACAAGTTCACACTAATACTTAGGGCCCGGTCCTTCATAAGCCGTACCGATTAAAATTCATACTAATGGATGATGTCATATATAGTGTCCCTGAAACATCTTGTCTGCGTGGTTGTATGTCTTAGATTGGACACCCATCGATTTTTTCTATGAAATGATCGGTGTTGCGATCCATATATTTCCCTTAACCAATGTATACTTGTGTTCAAGCGAAATCATTTCTTTTGCATTTGAGACAAGTGGGTCGAAAACTTTTTTAAGTTTATGCAATTGAAAACGAAACTTCCTATTACAACATGCAATCGCGTCCTAAACATTTTCATTGACGCAATCAAACCCTATATACGTTGAAAAGTATAATAAAGTCGCAAACATATACCAATAAATGGAATTTAAGGCCATCGCGTAAGCAACTATCAAAAGATGAAAGAATTCGATGATAAGTTGTGGATAAGATTTAGGACTTCCAAGTTCTCAATTACTTTGCTCTTCCTACTTTCCACTAAGCTAATAACATTCATAAAATTCAAGTGATGATGAATGGTAACCATACACACATGTTACTTGATAAATGCCATTTTTTCAAAAATGAAAATCCATTTCTTCTGATGCACTCTCTTTGTCTTTTTCTTTTCTTGAAAAAAGGTCAATTGATCCTGATGGAAACCTAACCAGCAAGTCACATATGAGTTGACAAATCGCACCAGTTACGTAAGCAAGTGAATTTCGTAACCTCCCAATGTCATAATAAAGAACCCGATTCCAATACCCAAAAAAAAAAAAAAAAGAACCCGATTCCCTAGGACACGTTCTTGCATTCCTCGTCACACATTTTATGAGCGTGCTGCAAGATTACTTAGGCATGCGGACGAATGTTTCTTTTTAATCACGAATACAGTCGATGCTTTCTTGTCGGTCGCAAGTTCTTAACCTAGTTGTCATCAACACGTTTAGTTGTTCATAGCCAATGAAAGCGAAAAGCAAAGGCACCAACCAAAGGGTCTTCTTGTCTGGGATTCTATTAATATGTGGGTGTAATGTCACGATGACTCGACTCAACCACTTGCTTTACGCTATTCATATTCTCTCTCGCATCAGCAAAGCATAATTCTATGGATATTCCATTTTGAGATTTCTAACTTACGTTAGGAATCAATGCCACGCTCCCATTAAGAAAAAGACTACTATATTTTATCTACTTACGATACATTGAGTAGTTATCCGGGGCATTGGACAGATGGGTACCTTGCTCGTACGAACTTTTAGATTATGATAAATTGATGTGAGATTCGCCAAAAGTCAATTGTTGAGATGTGCCTTAGTTGAGATGTGCCTTAGTATGTATAAATAAGAATAGTGACCCTTGTGATCCCTGTGTTTACGGTGATGAAATTGTCTGTGTTAATCATGTTGAGCCTCGAGAATTTTTATTATTTGTCGGAAATATCTGTTGCACAAACTACAAGTGGAATATTGAATAATCCTAATTGAGATATTTTTAAAACTCTGAAATTCTCCTATTTAATTACTAAAGCACATAAGGAAGCGATTGTGAAAAAGTGATTGACTTACCGCATCTCGTTGTCGATGGAAATGTTAGATGGATTACTTTGTGGCACGAGTAACCTCGCGCTTTACTGTTTTTTTCTCATGAATTATAATGCTATTGTTGAGAAATTCACCTTTTGTTTAGCCTTCAAAATCAAGCTGAGAGTATAGAAAATCACAAGCAATCGATTGTTACCTTAATTCTTGTGTTTCCTCACTGATTATCGTAGATGGGAGTGATCGGAGCGAAGCTGGACATAGACTTTGTGATCTCCACCGGCGACAACTTCTACGAAGACGGACTGACCGGAGAAGACGACCCCGCGTTTTCCAAGTCGTTCACCGACATCTACACCGCCCCGAGCTTGCAGAAGCCGTGGTACAATGGTAAATCTCGAACCACTGAAATTAATCATAACTATGTACAAATCTTAATCCTTCAAGTTAGATCATCTAATAAATTAAAAGGACTAAGCAAAACTTTTTAGGGATTTGATGATAAATTCCGGTAAAGGGTAGGTTTTTTGAAATTTTAATTTTAATGATCTTGTTCTCGTGGTACGCACAGTTTTGGGCAACCACGATTATAGGGGCGATGTTGAGGCCCAATTAAGCCCCATCCTAAGGGAAAAGGACAGCAAGTGGGTTTGCTTCAGGTCTTTTGTCCTAGACGCAGGTAATTACCATCCTTAATCTTGTAAACATCTACCTTAGCTAAATTCGGGATGAGTAATTTGATCATTCCTCATGCATTCACGTGTCTAAGGCATGGAAATTAAGAAAGAAAGCAAAATAATAAATAAATAAGGGAAGGCCATAATCGTGTAGACAGATTTTCTCTTATGTTTGCTTTTCGATTAGAAGTGATTGACTAGGGTGATTACGATAGAAATCGTGGAATTCTTCTTCGTGGACACGACGCCGTTCGTCGATCAGTACTTCACAGACCCTGGAGAGCACAAGTATGATTGGAGTGGCGTTGAGCCGAGGGACGAGTACCTGTCCAACCTCCTGAAGGTACGTAGCTTCGATTTAGCATATATTTTCAGAACATACTTAAGTGGAACTAACATATTTTATAATCGCACATGATATTCCAAAGCAACAAAATGTAAACATGTTCCATATTTCCACCCCCCCACCCCCCAAAATGACTGCAATAGGATGTGGATTCAGCTCTAAAGCACTCCTCAGCAAAATGGAAAATCGTGGTTGGGCACCGCACCATAAAAAGCGTGAGTGAACATGGCGTCACCGTTGAGCTCGTGCAGCATCTCGTCCCCATCCTTGAGGTCATTCCTTAAAATTCTCATTTTCAAGATCGATATGATCCCTGAACATTGGTCAAATATGTAACGTGACCTCTGAATTTTTAATTTGTTCTATCTAATCCCTAAACTTTTGATAAATATTTAATCTAGTCCATGGGTAATATGAAGATATCTATTATTATCCTTCATATAGCCCGAGGACTAAATTGAATACATACCAAAAATTCGAATATCACATTGAACAAATTAAAAGTTCAGGAAACACATTACATTGCACATTGAGATAAAGTTCAAATATTATATTACATATTTAACCAAAATTCGGGAACTATTTATGTAATAATTCCAAATTATTTATATGCACCCACTTAAACATTTGTTCCACGTCAGCTATATCCTACGATAATATCTCGATTACTTATATTTTCCTCTTTTTTGGGGGGACTCAGGCCAATAATGTTGACCTTTACGTGAATGGGCATGACCATTGCTTGGAGCACATCACTAGCACAGACAGGTATAGTTTTCTACGGTTTTGGCATTAGCTTTTTTTCTCATCTTCCCTCGTCAATGATATTAAAAAGAATGCGTTTTCTTGAAAAAAAAATTCAGCGAAATTCAATATATTACGAGCGGAGGCGGGTCAAAGGCGTGGAGGGGCGTGATAAGGCCGTGGAAGCCGGAGGAGATGAAGTTCTTTTACGATGGGCAAGGCTTCTTGTCCGTGAACATGACTGGAGACCGAGCCGATCTCGTCTTCTACGACGTCTTCGGACAAGTCTTGCACAAATGGTCCATCTCCAAACAGCTCCACGCCGCTGCTGTCGAAAAATTATACTCGAAGCTCTAATTATAGCAAGAAATTACCACACACAGAGAGAGAAGAAAGTTCTATGGTTAGTATAGCAAGAAAAAAAGTGTCTCCATAGACGAGATCGGATCTCGTTGGGCATTATGTTCATGAAGCAGCCGAGACACACGAATATGTTTTAGAACATGCTGTAAGTCGACTTTGATGCAGATAAAAAGTACATGTATTACGATATGATGCATAAGGAAAAAGAAGTTACCGGTCAAGAAGTTTATCTCTCCCTAATCTCCCTTGCTAAAGTTGAACTGAACATCAGCTCTCGTAATTTTACTGCTCTTGTTTCTGCAAATGTTACATGGCTAGTGACTTGAAGGGACCAGCTGCTAGTGGCGGCTAGAATGGGGAAGATGACTTACACTTCCTTTCGAGTTTGGGCTGGGAAGTGACGCGACGAGCAGTGCAAATTATCGACTGCAATCGGGGCAAATAAACGGGTCGATGCCTTCCAATCGGATCCATGCCATCCATAAGCGTGGAATCCAAGTGTGGCTCGTCATGAAATCCGCAGCAACCAACAGTGTCGACATTGTTAGACTTGCTTCTTAAGGGGAATTTAAGCTTATGAAATGCAGAGGCATATGACAATGAATCCTAATTCAAAGCTCGTCAAATGAGACGTCGAAGATTGACTGATGATTTCTCCAGTAAGGTAAGCTCCTAAGTAAATCCTTGTGAAGCTCATTTGCGTAATCTCTCCACGCGTCAACAGCAGCAGAAAAGCTGGCCCAACGAAATACTTCAGGTGTCCCACACCCATCACAGCTCATACACCCGAATGTCGTCTGCGCCAACCGTCGATCCTGTAAGAATGTGGATTCCAAGTCACTTGCATTCTGGCTTTGTGATTGGGACAGTGGGATCACCTTTCCTTCCTCCAATATAGGGGCGCGTCGCTGCAACTCAGAAGCTTTCCACGAGTAATACTGCCCCACCTGAGCAGGAAAAGCAATGACTTGGATACTTAAAGTACTGATCACATCACCACCAAAATTTAAAAGGAATGTTCATATAGCAAAAAAACCAGACCTTATTTAGAGATCTCTGAATGATGAAACATAGAAAGATTACTAAACAGAACTCTTAAGACCCCCATACCTCATGCACTTGGCAAGTAAGTTATCTTTAGAGAATTTGTGTATTATCTAAAAGCTATCCATCTAGGTTGAGTGAATACTAAACAGGGTAGACAAATTTTACTCCATATCTAAGAATTTGTTCCAACATTTGACAATAGATCCCGAACTATAAAACAAAACAAAGCAAAAAAGTTGAGAATACCTGCAGCGCGTGCAACACATTTTCAAATTCCTGGTTAAACATCTCATTATTCCTTGTTAACTGCAGTGGTTTCATCAAAAGATCAAACACGTCCAAGAAGTTCATCTTGTCCTCCAAAGCACAAATACCAAATCCCAGAGCATAAATTCTTGCACAGCATATGTTGATCGATGAATCAATGTCAGAAGATTGATCTGGTGAAAACCGGTACATATTACTGGATGCTGGCAAGGGTAAGTTGGAGCCAGGAACATCAGTCACCTCGGTTGAGAAAATCTCTGAGAGACGAGAGACAAGTTTGGCATCCTCATCATGAGAACCATCACGGCTAAACCATAGTGTAAGAGTAAGTCTTTCCCCATCGATGATCTGTCAAGAAATGAAGTAATTAGCACTAGAGCAAGAGGCTGCGATATATGTATCGTAAACACACTAATGCGACAAGGTGGCGGCCTAGACCAATGAAATTGCTAGTGTTGCACACCCATTGTCCCAGAATCCCATATCACCTTAATCATACCTTTAAGACTCAATTGTCAACTAGCGGGTGCTTTGAGGCTAGGTCCACGCGAATTCGAACCTAAGTTGTATCAATAGCCAGATCTATAGACATTTTCATTACTTGCAAATTGCAACTACTAGAAAAGCAAGATGCATTTGTTTGAGCAGCCTCAAAGAGGGTGAACCAAGTTATTCCTCTCTAAAAGAGTAAGCTATACCTTCTGTCCGCCAGGCCCCCACTCAAAAATCATGGAAATAGTGAATTGCTTACATGAGCAAACGCATCAATGTCAAAGCATTTAAGATCAATCTTAACATCCTCATGATGTCATCAATTCCTAATTTCCCCAGTAACCTTATAAGAGGTCAGAGCAGATATCCGGGCCTGCGTGCACAGCTGTGTGTGAATGTGTGCGCCCACTGACGCACAGGGAGAGAGAGTCATAGTCGTCTGAACTTACCTCATCAACAGAATGTACATTTCGGTTGTCAGCAGTGTATATCAGAACATCCTGACCAAATACAAGGATTCAATTCAATCAAGCTTGCTGAATAGCTCAACCAGAGACACACTTGTGAATTTTTATATCCACAAACGGCAAAGAAAACCAACGTACAATTTTATGAACACTAATTATCAAAATCAGATTCATACCATTTAAGCCCCATACTATCATATTTAGCTCAAGTACTTAATAAGAGACACAGAATCATAATCAGTCATTATTATCATGCCTTTGAATTAATCTATTGATTATGAGAAAACTTTTATAGTTGTAATTCCGTACTTTTTTGTCTAAACCACCATATATCATAACCTAGAGAAAACTCAACCATTTTCAACTACCTCGTCAATACTTTATTGTTCAAATAATTAAAATTCATGACTCCTTTCTAATCAGCAAACTCAAATATCATCATACATGACTCCACTGACCAAAAACATAGTTGATATACCACTTGAAGAAACTACAGAGATATACTTACGCCAGCAGAAGGTTTAACAGTTGTGGGTTCACCGTCCTGGAAATGGAATAGCCCACCTCTAAAATCCTTCCCATAGCTATTCAAATAACAAACTGCCTTTGGCCACCATAACGACAAAGACTCTCAGCAAAGTGAGCTAGAAACGCGAGAACCTTACAAGATAGGCAAAACAGTACCAAATCTACAAATTCATAAAACCATTTGGAACTTGAAAAGAACAAGCAAAACGTAATAGTATCAAGGAAATCAAAATTCAATGTATGAAGGATGAGTTATATTATTGACAAGCAGTGTGTTACCGCAAAGTCTCTCTGTTTCAGATAGGGCCTGTTATCATCACTATGCCATCCAATGCTCGCTCCTTTAGTCCAGCTGTTTCAAAAGTACAGAATTGCATATGTATCAATGAGAAGATCGAAGTGTCTACAAAACTAGGGGAAGGTACAGGAAATGCAATGGTATAAATTACGAGAAGCAAATTGCAGTTCAGAGGACATCTCACAATCTCAACTTAAAAGAGTTGAAATCCCCCCACACAATCTCGACTCACAAGAGTTGAAATCCCCCCACCCCAGTGTAGTCAAAAGCGTTTCAAGCACACACCTAGGTGAGGCCAAGCAATGAGATTCCTCTTCTTGAGTGTCAAAGTGATGCACCTTCGATTGGGCGCATGCCTTTAACGCCTAAGGTATACAGTACAAGGTCCAATAGCACTTGCCGATAAAATTCTAGGTAAGTTAAACCGCTGCTACCTTTCTTACACTGAGTTATAGCGCCTAGCTTTGCTTGGGCGCATGCTATTTCTGTGCTTCACCACTCATGCGCTTTTTAGGACTTAGTGCCTTAAGTGCACCATTCGCCTTTGACTATACTGCCCCACCCTGCCCCCATTGGTGAAAATTGAAACAAACAAACTGCACAAACACAAATAAGCGCCTGCATGCTTTGTTTTTTTGGTCGGAAGCGCCTGCATGCTTAAGCAGGCACAAAAGTGCAGAGAGAGACAGACAGAGACAGATACCATTGTCAATACGAAGATCCATAACGTATCATCAATCTTATATTGGAAGATATGATGTTTGAATGAGCACCTCAGAAATTCATCTTTAGAAATTAAGCTTGCAATACATGCCCATGTCTTCTCACCAGGCTCTAGCCCCATAAGTCAAAAAACAAAAAATCATATTATCTTCATCTCCTATTGAAAGTCCACAGAAGGCTTCCAGGTTGAGAGGGATCACTACATCCAAAGTAATTTTAGAACGCATTCTTCCTAGGAACGTAGCAACAAACAAGATCTGTTGCACAATTACTCTAGAATTAGAGAAGTATCCTCATAAGCACTACTTTATATTAAACTTCAATTTAGCAGAAGCATCTTTTTATGCACCAAAATTTTTGCTTATATAATATGCAAAGTTATTTGAGCTTGATCAAGCTCACCAGTAGTGGTTGCACAGACAAAGTGTCAACATATCCAACACTGAGTAGAAGAAGTGCTATGAATGTTCGATACTACAAGAAAGACAACAAGGACCCAATTACGAAACACAAAGCTACAAAGATAAGCACCTTCAGTTTCTTCCACTTCAAAGAAAATAAAAGAACAAGCTAGGACAGGCCAGAAAGAAAGTAACCAGTAACAGTTCATTAGAGAAGTGAAACATGCTATATTGCTACAAGAAGTCCACAATCTCAGAAAAGGTTGATAGATTTGCTCCTCAGTCGAATTACATCATCAAAACGTGAAAAACACTTAGCAGTTCATGTTGTGTTCATGCTCCGCAAAAGCAAAATTAACAGAAACAAATTTGAATTATGGCAAAAGCAGTTAAAGTAAATAAGTGAACAGATGATAAGAGGAGACCTGACAAGACCAGTAAATTCGATACAGAGCTCATACTCACATGCAAAGAATTCCTCCACCTTCTCTTTCAGTTTTTCTGACATGAAGAAATGAAGCAGACATTTCAGGATCAAATCGAAAGCTACACTAATTATAGAAAAAATCATAAATTTGTTCTCCGATTCTGTCAGTCACGTCAAGCAACAGAAAAAGAGTAATGCTTTGCTCATGATCCACAAGTATCCGAATGAGAATTACTCTCTCTCTCGAACAATATATATGATCTTCCGACACATTTAAGCTCGATTTATCAAAGCTACTCCAAAACCACTCCATCCCGCTGTCAAAACAGAAGCTATCCAAGAGCACGCCAAACTATGAAAATCAGAGGCCATTGGACTAAGTTACCATGGAATCAAACCACAACCCATGACCCAAGTTCAAAACTTTGATTTACCCAGCAAAGAAAAGGTCCAATAATTGCTCTCACCGCTCTCGAGAAAAACAAAAGAAAAGAAAAGGGTCCATCTTCCACGCCTTGATTTCACCCAACAAAGGATCAAACTAACAAAGTGAGAAGAGAAATCATACCTCGGATGAGCACAAGGGGCATGATCAAGTGGGCCGAGTTCGTAGCGATGAGATGAGAGAGGGTGGTGGAGAAGACGCACGGCCTGTACCCAACCGTGCTGCAGCTCTTGTGAATGAACTCCAGCTCCTGCGGGATAAAAAAACAAAACACCACCACCCATTTGAGCCCGCACAAACACGGTGACATGAACGTGAATGCGAAGGTTTGACGAGACTCTACAGACCTTGCACTGCTCCAGAGAGAGGAAGTTGCGGAGCAGGAGACGAGGGTTCTGCTGTCGATCTGCCGCCATCCTCCTTTCGTTCCCGGGACCCCCTCTTCCCCAAGCAAAGCGCCTCGTACGAGACGGACTCAGCTGCGTTTCCGGTAACTGCTAATTCATTCAGAAAAATGAAGGGAAAAGAATTATTTATACTTTTGTGCTCTGTTTGTTTTACAAAAAAAAAAATAATACTTTTATGCTCTGTTTGTTTTACCATAAAAAACTAATTATTTTAAAATATATATATTCGAATCGCTTACAAAAATTAATAAATAAAAAAATATTTCAAGCAATATAAACAATCATTTTTAAAAAAAAAAATTTCTAATCACTTATTTTCTGCAAAACAAACGGAGTCAAGTGCGTTTGTTTCATGGAAAATGAATTTAATTTGATCGTTTGTGTTTCTTAAAATAATTAATCAATGAAAAATATTTTCGTAAACGGTGAAAACATTCTTTGCTCATTCATTTTTTTAAATGAAAATGACATGATCATTTTTTATAAATATTTTTCAAATCATTCATTTTCTGCGAAATAAACAGAGCATTGGTACTTTTAGTTTTTCTATCCAAATGAATTTGGGTCACAAGGTGGATTAGGTGTTTTTCATGAGATAAAAATGAAAAACTTAATTTTTGAGTAAATATATATTGATCACCATTTTAAAATTTTGAGATAATAACACAAACAGTCCATGAACTTTGGCTCAATATGTAACGTGGTCCCTAAAATTTAGCCTAATGTTCAATATGGTTCTTGAACTTTTGATTTATTCAATGTAGTCCCTGAACTTTTGGGACATGTTCAATATAGTCCCTCAACTATATGAAAATGTTTAATGTAGTCATTTCATTAATTCAAGTTCAGGGACTATATTAAATATTTTCATATAGTTTAGGGACCTAAATTGAAAATATACCAAAAATTCATTGACGATATTAAACAAATTAAAAATTTATGGACCATATTGCACATTGGATCAAAGTTCAGGATCACATTAAATAAATTAAAAATTCAAGGACTACATTACATATTCGGCTAAATTAAAAATTCAAGAACCACGTTGCATATTCAATCCAAATTTACGGAATGTTTGTGTTATTTTCCCTAAAAATTTTAGTACCTGTCATTTCTTTTAGAAAAAGGGAAGTTCAAAAGGGTCTCTTTCGAGTGTTGGCAAGGCGACCCGTTTGGCTTCCTTCTCAGTTCGGCATCCACTGCCTGTTGCCGCCACCAGTTCTTGCTTGGCACGAAGTTTCGCCAGCAAAATGGAAATTTCCCGTTAGCAATTTGATGTCGGTGGACAGTTTTGTTCACTCGCATGTGGGGTTCGTGTTTCGTGAATTCTTTGTCGGGCAATGGAATGGTGGTCACGACATGTTTGCGAGGCTACAGAGCTTGTGCATGATGAGCGCATGCTCTTTAATTGAGGGGCCTTGTTGTTGTCTTGCCCGTGTGCAGTTAGTTCCATGTGGAGATGGCGCATGGATCGCATGGTCGGAACAAATGTTTCTCCTCATTTGAGCATTGTCCACATGCATATGATATGTTTGCTGGAATTCCAGAATGACGCGAGCTACTGAAAAAAGGTGTTGAATGCTTGTCTCTCGCTATTTCCTCCTGCTCCAACAATGTGCGCGGCGCAACGCTCCGAAAATTGCCAAGAAGCTTCACGCCCAGTTGCTCAAGAACGGCCTTCGCGGATATGGCCCTTTGCCCAACACTCTCCTGGATGCATATGGCAAATGTGGTCTCCCTGGAGATGCTTTCTCGCTGTTCGAGGAAATGCCCCGCAGGGACCAAGTCTCTTGGGCCTCAATCCTCACGGCATACAATCAAGCTAACCTCCCTCGCCGAACTCTCTCCGTCTTCCGCGCCGTGCTTGCGGATGATGGGTTGCGGCCGGATCATTTTGTGTACGCCAGCCTAGTTAAGGCTTGCGCTAGCTTGGGCGGCATCATGCTCGGCCGGCAAGTTCATGCCAGCTTTTTGCTATCCCCTTTTCGTGCGGACGACGTGACAAAGTCATCGCTAGTTGATATGTATGCGAAATGTGGATCACCAGATGATGCTCGTGCCGTTTTTGATTCAATCCTAGTGAAGAATGCAGTTTCTTGGACTGCTATGATTTCTGCATACTCTAGGAGTGGGCTAAAGTCAGATGCTATGGCAATCTTTCAAAGTGCACCCGCAAGAACTTTGTTTTCCTGGACTGCATTGATTTCCGGGTTGGTTCAGAGTGGGAATAATGTTGACGCGTTTCACTTATTTATCGACATGAGAAGAGAAGGTGTTGACATCGTAGACCCGTTGGTTCTTTCTAGTATTGTCGGTGCTTGTGCTAATTTAGCTATGTTGGCACTTGGAAAGCAGATTCATGGTCTTGTTGTAGTTCTTGGATATGAATCTTGCCTGTTTATCGATAATGCACTCATTGATACGTATGCCAAGTGTAGCGATATTCTTGGTGCAAAGGATATATTTAATGGGATGAACCACAGAGATGTAGTATCTTGGACTTCAATAATCGTGGGTACTGCTCAGCATGGGAAAGCTGAGGAAGCATTGGAATTGTTTGATAAAATGGTTTCTACTGGAGTAAAGCCAAACGAAGTTACTTTTGTTGGATTGATCTATGCATGTAGCCATGTTGGATTAGTTAAGAGAGGTCGCAGTCTTTTCAATTCAATGATCAAGGATTATGGTATCACTCCTTCCTTGCAACATTACACTTGCTTACTGGATCTTCTTAGCCGTTCCGGGCATCTTGACGAGGCAGAGAACCTTATCAATCAAATGCCATTTCAACCTGATGAACCTACATGGGCAGCTATTCTTAGTGCTTGCAAACAACATGGCAAGACTGAAATGGCAGTTAGAATTGCTGACGGTCTTTTAAGCCTAAAGCCAGAAGATCCTTCGTCGTACATACTTCTGTCCAATATCTACGCTCGTGCTGCTATGTGGGATAAGGTTGCCAAGATCAGAAAGACGATGGTG
Source organism: Syzygium oleosum (assembly GCF_021117445.2). Taxonomy (NCBI): domain Eukaryota; kingdom Viridiplantae; phylum Streptophyta; class Magnoliopsida; order Myrtales; family Myrtaceae; genus Syzygium; species Syzygium oleosum. Next base: position 12,668,376 of record NW_026607487.1, read on the forward strand.
TTAATGGAAGTAAGAAAGGAGCCGGGATATAGTTGTATTGACATTGGGAAAGAAAATCAAGTATTCTATGCAGGGGAGACAACTCATCCAATGAAAGATGAGATATTTTGCTTGCTCAAAGAATTGGACGCAGAGATGAGAAGGAGAGGTTATGTTCCGGACACTAGCTCGGTATTACATGACATGGAGCAGCAAGAGAAGGAGAAACAACTTTTCTGGCACAGCGAGAGGTTGGCTGTCGCATATGGGCTGCTAAAATCAGTTCCCGGGACTGTCATTAGAATAGTGAAAAATCTTCGTGTCTGTGGAGATTGCCATACTGTACTGAAATTCATCAGTGTTATCGTCAAGCGAGACATTGTCGTTCGAGATGCCAATCGTTATCACCATTTCAAAGGAGGGACTTGTTCGTGCAATGATTTCTGGTAGTCATCTTAGATACGAGTGAGAAAATCCTCCTATGTCCCTGAATTGATCTTTTGGAGAAGCAATTCTCATATTGTTCGGCCATGCAGGACCTAATTTTGAGGCAAATACTTCTTGGTGGGACGTTTGATGTAATCAGTACACAGAATGTCTTCTTATTTGAAAACTACTTTCTCTTAGATAACTCCATGGGTTTGTCTTACATTTGTAATAGCAATCTTCTCCTATAGATTTGCCTGCACATGGTAAACGATTGTCAATGGTTTCACTGTAACAAATCGATTGGTAAGAAGCAAGTGAAACTCTCTTACTTCCATTGGAACTAAATTAAAGGAAAAGTTATATTTTCGCTTGTGTATTTTACTCTATTCTTATCAAGTTCTTGTAGTTCCAATTTTTCTAATCAAGTTCTCTTTCTTACACAAAATGTCTAATCAAGTCTCTCCCAGCGCCATATTCGGCCAAATTCAGCTGATGTAACTATTCAGAATATGACGTGGATCAAATATTGCTTACATGAACACCTATCATGGCCGTTGAGAACTCCATTGCAAAGCTTCGTTCCCCCTATTTTTATTTATGTTTTTATTCCCTCGCTTATTCAGTATTCGCGATGCATGTTCATGTAGGTAATAATTGGTCAATGTCACATTTTGACATCTTCCGACGGTCATTCCGTCGGTTTTGGTGCCAAAGGGACTTGCATTTTGGGCAAATAGAAGGACCCAATCAGCAAAATTGTAGATAGAGGAACTTGATTGAAAAATTAATGAATGTACAGCAACGTTTTTCTAAAAACAAACACTATCTTCTTCATGCGAGCCCCTATCAGTCCAAGAATTCAAGACGCCTACGGCGTGGCTTATGCGATTCCCGTCCACGTTGGTCTGCTAATTCAAAAGTTCAAGTTCAATCAATCTGACTTTTCCTTATTGCTTCGCGATCCGGACTTGTTTTTTATCATGCAAATTGCCAAATTTCATTATAAAAAAAGGTTTCAAAGGGGTGGTGGCGGCGTGGGAGTCAAAAATCATCTTATTGAGTGTTGATGCTTGATTGATGGGCAAAACTTTTTCTCGTCTTTTTGCTTTCAGCAAACTCTATGTTTGATCAGGCGGCTCTTTTGCCCAATGTTTTTTGTCTTTTCGCTTTATTCTCCTTTTGACTTTCACCATTCGGTAACTAATATTGTATTTCAAGGAGTGCATTTACAGTTGCTCCAACTTTTGGTTTGAGCACGCCTTTGTAGAGGTGGTCTTTCGAGGAGGTTTAGGTCCCAATTCCCCAGAGTCCTCCCTCTTTTTTCTCTTTCTCACCTGTCTGATTTTCCTTCTCAATTTTTCGGTTTAGCCCTTAATTTTTTTCTAGTTGGAGAGATAGAGAGAGCAAAGAAAAGGGGGAAAAAAGAGGGTGGTTCAGCAACTTGCATTTTCTCTTCTTTAGTGTGAGGATAAGTCATACCTTGCTTCCTAACCACTAAATGGAAGTGAAGCTTTCATACAGCTGTTTAGATTTCTCTACTCTTCTTATCTTCTTGCTTGTCTCATTCGAAATGATCTCTTAATCAGGAACTTCTTATCTTCTTGCTTGTCTCATTCGAAATGATCTCTTAATCAGGAACTTAATGTGCCATATCTAGCACGATCAATCGAACGACGGAAGCTATAACATCTTATTCTGGGTAGTTCTGTTGCTCAGAGGCATAAGCTGTTAAGTCATGAGCGCCAATATACGCTTGAATGCCATGAATTTGCAAATTCACTCTCCCTCCGGTTCCTTCTTTCCTCACTCGCTATCTCTCTCGCCCCTTTTTTGTCGCACAGTCCTCCATGATTGCACTAAATTTGTCACCATAAAGTTATAATTATCCAGTTGATTCTCTTCAAGCCTTTCGTTTCATACAAACACCGGGAAAAAAGAACACAAAAAGAAGCAAAAGCAGAAAGAAAATAATGATATCCATTATCCTTTCAAGAGCAGACTTAAATCCAGCCAAAGCTTTCTGCAACAAACGAAGGGACTAAAACCTGCCAATTGCAGCACTTTGTGTCTTTCACCACCTGTTCTGCCCTCTTAAATAGGCCTTTGGATTCTCATTTCCGGTTCCGTTGACAAATATGTCCCGACACCACCTTGTTTGAGTTTGACAAAAAAGTATCATGAAACAGAGCCCAGACGGGCCCCGCACTTTTGACATTTAATGGAACGCAGAGCTTTTGATCATGATGAGCCCCTCTTTCCCTCTCTCTCCTCTTCATCTGACTAATTGAATGGAATCAAGAGTATAGAATAAGGGACACACCATGGCCACCCACCACCATAAACAAAGATTCTGCAAACCCAATTTATTAGTGTCCACATATAATAACACATAAACACATACCTAACCCAGGACAAAAGGTATATTTATTTGGAAACCACCCATGAGGTGTCACAGAGACCAGTACAAATCTTCAAATTCAGCCAAAAAAAACGGGAAAATACAAGTCCATATATGAGATGACAAAATGGCTGGAAACTCTATTGGTATCATGACCTATACACATACCCCCCCCCCCCCCACCCAAGAACCCATATGAATTCAATGATGAATCTGTGTGCCCCTTCACTCCCCCCTTCTCTCTTCCTCTATTTATCTTTCTATTCACAGGCAAAAAAAAAAAAAAAGACTTGACCAGGCATGATAAACAAACTGTAGGTAAAATGTAGTGGAAATAAGCCATGAATCGCATGGTATGGTGACCAGATAAATGCTGCAAGTGGTGAATGGAAATTTATCTCTCACAGAGAGGCGTCCGCTCGGCTTGTCCGGCTCTGGCGGTGATGCTTGGGACGGTGGTGCCTGCCATCTCCAAATGTGACGGGGTCAAAAGCCCGGAGATGCTCGGCTTCTCTTGGGTTGATCACGCACTCGGGTGGTGGGACTTTGTACCGAGCCCGGTCATAGCAGTACGAATAAGTCATGTGCTTCTTCCGGAAATACTCCATCTTCGTCCTCTGTCTGGGACTGATGCCCTGGGGGATAGCCTTATGAGTTGGGACATCATCACAGCTCGATTGGTGCTCAATCGGGTCAACTGCGCAGCCGTGCAGGACGAGATCGGAGAACTTGGCAACGTAGGGGGCATACTTGTAGTTCACCCGGTATTTTCCGCCATTTGTGGCCCAATTAGAGCCATCCCAGATTGTGGCATACAAAGACATCGGTTTAGAGGGGAATTGGCCTCCCATGGCCTCTGTTCTCTTAACTTCTCTGATTGGTACATTGTCCACATAAAATCTACAAGAGAGAAAAAAGCGGTGAGAGTTTAATCATAATCAAAACATAGTAACAAGCGGTATAGACTGTCCTCTTATAAGGATGTTTTCATCCATTCATCTCACGATTTCTAGCACAGATGTTATAGTTAGCTTAAACTCTGGCATAACTAAAACTTAAACAGAATTTAGATGTACCAAACCCTTCTTCCTCGTAAAATAACATGTGAACAGAATCTCAAAGATGAAATCCTGCGTTGGGTTACAGAGCTAGTATCTAACTTCCACTTAGCTGAATAAAGGTACAATCTTTTTAGGCAAGCCAAAAATTTACAGCTCATAATTTCCACAGTGGTAGTTAATCCATCTCAATCAAATGTAACATTTACCCTTTGCAGACAAAGAGAAAGAAGAAGGGGCCCAAACATCCATTTAACTCGTCTTAATTACTGAAAAGAGCTTTCATAGATGTTAGTCCACCAAACATTAACAGTATCGCCATGATAAAACGAAGACATGGTAAAAAGAATTGAAGCAACAGTAACAACAATAAAAGCCTTGGCGTTGTAGTAAAAGGAGGGGATGGTCAAGATAAACGTGACCCCCCCGACCATCCTCATGGGGCTCGGCAAGAGACACCGATCTTAATACACAATGTTCCTTAAGGAAGTGACCATCCCCTAGCCTCATTGACAGTACAGCAGAAAAATAACAGAGCACTGAGCACTTATTCAAAGACTTCTCAGGAGACCAGCAAATTCAATAGAGGTAACGATATATTCCACAAAAGTGACCAAATGGATATGCAAAAGAAGCACAATGAATCGCAAGGTAAACCAGAGAACGCTATGCTCTTATCGTGGTGGAATTGAAACTTACATGATCTGAGAGTCGGTCCACAGGATGCCGTACTGATGGAAGTCATCGGCAGGATCGAACCAGAGGCCATATCTCTCTTCCCGGCCGATGCCGGTGCTTCCATCGCCATAGATATTAGTCTGAATCCTCCAATCTTTTCCCCGAATGTTACCCAGGAACTCGAAATCAATCTCATCGTGGTTCTTCTCGAACATATCGCCATTAGACATCTGGGCAATCAAACAGCAAACAAGTTATCGATCACCAGAGCCGAAATTCGCAAAACTACTCAGCAGAAGAATCTCCTCCAGTCAAGCAGAACCAAATATGTGATCAAAAGTGAAGAACTTGCAAAAGAAAAAATTGCAGGTCATCATTCTCAAAATACTCCTGGAAATACAGATACTCAACAGTAGCGAAATATTTTCAGGTAATTTGTCAAATGAATGGCCTTTAGAACTGAACTTGATCGCCCAAGAAGGATCAAATATTTCCATGGAAGAAACACCGAGCACCCATCACCAATATACAACCGATACATACTACGATCAAACATGAAAACACCATCAAAAAATTGCAACAGAAAAAGACTTGAGGAGCAGAGATCACTCACGTAGAAAGCAACCACAACTCCGGCAGTGTAATCCGAAGGCAACTTAATGGAAGCACTGAAGAAGCCATGCAGATAAAGATCCTGAGACGCAAACCCAGACCCTGCAACAAATCAAATTTAAAAAAAAAAAAACAAACAAACAAGCAAACAAAGAAATCCAAAAAGGGTCCTCAATCAACAGAGCCCCGACGAAAAAAGACACCTTGAATCCTTAACATTCAAAGATTAAACGGGAACAGACTGAGGAAGACATTAAATACGGCACCTGTGCGTTCGTCTAGGGAGAGATGGACTGCTTTGCCATCCCCGTGAAGAGCGAGATTGTTGTCCCCGAAAAGCTGGGTGTAACCTTCATCGAAGGAAATGATGGGCAAGTTCGTGGACGACCCAGAAGCCAGAACAAGAAGGACGGCACACCAAGTCAAGAACAAGCCCAGATGGGGGGGCAACATGTTTTTCTTTCCTTCTTCCTTCCTCCTTCTTCTTGCCCTCTGTGGAAATATGTCGTTATATATATGGTGGGGAAATGTGTAAGCGAGTAATGAAGAAGAAGAAGAGAGCGACTCTGAGAAAGAGAGAGGGAATCTCTCTCTAATACTGATACAGGACAGCTAGGAGCGAAAGAGAGAGACAGAGAGACATGGAGAGAGAGAGAGAGAGAGAGAGAGAGAGAGAACAAGAAAGGCTTAAATGAAAGGAAGACGAAAGGAGGTCGTTTTTAAGGAGAAGAGAAGAGAGAGAGAGAGACAGAGAGCGAAGGAGAGGCGTTTCTTGTGCTATGCTCTGCTTTTGGGCTGAGGTTGAGCTGGTGTTATGTGGACAGGTCTCTGGAGAAAAGTAATCGCTTCAATTCATTGATTTGCTGATTTGATCTCTCTTTAATATGCATATAATATTACATGTGTCTTCTTCTTTGCCATGATGATGATGATGATGATGATATCTTCTTCTTCTTCTATAAATCTCTCAAATTTTGAGTGGTTACTGTTTGTTATTCTCTCCTTCTTTTCTTCTGGCTACAAATATGGAGCTTCTTTTGGTCTCTCTCTCTCTCTCCTTCTGCAAATCAGTGTCACAAGTGGGGAGAGAGCCTTGGAGGAAGCGAGAGTACTGCTTAAGATTTTCTTCGTTCTTTTCTTTTGGGTGGTTTGAAATCAACCACAAGGACAAGTGTATAGAGGCGTCGTTAAGCCCGAGGTCTCTTTTAACACCCGACCATGAGGCCATCAAAATTAGTTGAACGCTCGAAGAATCTCGAACATATTATTATTAAGGTAGAGAAACATAATTAAAATCAGCTAATCGAGCGCTTACGTAATGTCAAACCTCACTTTTCATTTAATCAAACTATGAACTTGAAAGAAAAATTTATACTGATCTTCACATACCCAGGCTTAATTTTTTTCGCAGAAAATGGAAAATTTGGATAACATTTTCCTATAAAATATCACTTTTATCGCTAGAAATAATCAATCAATAGAAAATATTTTCATTATCAAGAACAATTTATTTATAAATATTTTCGTAGACGTCGTTCATTTTTTGAAAGAGATACAAGCGATTGTTTTAAGGGATATGTTTTCCGAATCATTCATTTTCCACGTAACAAATGGAGCCGTGGAAGAAATTTCCTACTTCGAATTTCTTTTTCTCTTTATAATTATGATGAATGTACTGTGATTAGCTTCCAAGCATGGAATGCCAAATAAATAGTAATGATGCGGTTTATCTTTTACATTATGCAAAAATCACGAAAAGCACTAGAGTTTCTAGAACGGGAACAAACTTTGATAAAAAAAAGAGAGACAACATCAATAGGGGATTCGATGCTTTGGTAAACTTCTTAAGATATCCTAGGCACAAGAGTATGCAATTTGGCAATGCATTCCACGAGGTACTTGCCACTTACTACATTCACCAAAGTTTCCCGTCATTCGCACGCCGACTCGATCTAGCTGCACCGTTCGAGTTAAGCGGTCGGATGGCCGTGAACATTCCGATCCTCGCTCCAAGCAGGAGCTGAAAACCGTAAGAAAATTTGACCAATCAAAGCTAAATCGAGACGGGTCCGCATAGACTTCGGGTCTAAGCTAATTAGAAATTCGATCCATGAATTATTATCAAATAGCCTCCACGAAAAAATCATCGGTACCCGTGAACCAGGTGCCCACCTTTAGCTTCCAACCTTTGGTCCCAAGTGCAATGGCTTTGGGGCACTTTATAGCTCTCTCAAGACATCCAAATCGCTTAATTAATGAACGATAATGACAGTTGCTTGAAATTTTAGGCTTTGATGAAGACTTCGGGGAGGGTTAAAGAGAGCCACCACCACGACTCCTTCCCCCAAAAGAAAGGAACCCCCAAAAATAAAGTTGGAACGAGAAGTGATGGCGAAGGTATAAGGAGCACGAGATTAATCAATAACAAAAATTTTGCCGAAAAGAGTTAGAATTCATCGTGAAAAGGAAACAAATCGCGAAAAATTAAATTAAATTATGCCCGCTATAACACGTTTAACGTTAACATTTTTTTTTTGGAATAAAAAACTCAAAATTATGTCTAACATGATACATTTACCCTACACTAAATTTGTGCATATGTGACACATTTACCCTCCGTCGAGGTTCCGTTAGATGATTTTTCAGCTAAAATAGCGTCGTTTTTTATTTCGCTTAATGTAGACACCGTTTGCTTCTTAGCGTCCATGTAGACAGATTTTTAAAAGTTCTCATCGACATAGCTTTGATGAAAGGTAAATATGTCGCACAGATACAAGTTCGGGATTTTTTGGTGTCACTAGAAGTAAAAAAAAGTTTAGTGTAAATATGCCACGGCGGACATAATTCGCGATATTAAACTACAAAAGTGCCGGGAAATTCTTTGGGTAAGAAGATCGAAAAGACGATTCCCTCGTTGAAAAAACCGAACACGAAGAAGGAAAAAGATGATGAGAGGCCACATTTTTTTTTTATTTTACGTAACATCGACGTATCGTGCCACGATCAAAAGCGATGAAGGGAAATTCTTTGGTCTCGCGCGCGCTCTTTCTTCCGAGATTTCGCAAATTGCGTACAAAATTGACATTGCAAAAGTACCATCCTGTGCCTTGGCAAATCTTTGGGGGACTTCGTATTCGACTTGCGCGACCGTTTTGTCCCGAACATCTTTTCATTTTCTGCCGCAGGAAAATGTCGTAGTGAAGTTTGTGGGACTATGTTGGAGCGCCGCTCCTAAGCTTTTCCCCCCGTGAGTTAGGTGTTGCGATAAAAGGGCAACGTCTCGGCGAATTAATGAGCCGCTCGATCGACCTAGATGGCGTGTTTCTGGTCGATTCATGGCGATACCGGGGGGGGCGGAAAATCGCGATGAATAAATAAGATCGATATAGGAAATGCTCCGTGATTCGATGGATAAATTTGCATTCACGGGAGAGCGGCGACGAAAGTTACGTTAGGAAACAAACGGTAGGAAAGAACTCGCGGCCAAAGGTGGAGGACACGGCGAAACAAGGGGGGACGCTCTCGTCAACGGGCGTCTGACTTGGAGCGTTTTCTTCTAGAGTTTTCGAGAACGTCGGTCGCGTGGCGACCGACGACATTTTCTTTCTAACTTTGATCAATATAATCGACGATTGATTCAACGAACATTATTATCTTTTTTGGTATCAATACATACTTGTTCTTTATTTTATTTTATTTTTTTGGCTAAAACATCAATACATACTTACTCTGGAAACATGTACAAGGCCTCATACATTAGTTGGGTCCGGGCACGGTTCGAACGCATACTCGTACAGTTAATAGGGACGAGCTTCGGGATTCGAGCCGGGTGAGATCGAAACCCGCGGGCAACGGCAATGCGTCGCGTTCGCGGCGGCCAATGAGTTACATAGACCCTTTATCGTTCGGGCGATGCTAGGGACGGGAGCGCTTTCTCGACATTAGACCGCGGCAAAGGAAAATTGCCGACGTGCGGTATCATGTTGGACACATTTAATTCTCTTGGAGCGCCTAATTAAATTTCATTCGATCGGATAAAGGTTGAAAAAGGTACAAATCTTATGTTGGTGGGATTGTGGCTTGCGCTTTTGTCATTCATAGGTAAATTTCCCCTAATCCTAGTTGGGACCACCATCTTTCTTTGGCCCTCGTGAGGTTGATAGTGGAGCGGGGCGCCGTTTGCTACTTGAGCATCATGTCTATATTGTGAATTCCCGTGTATGGTTTTCAACAAAATGTGGAAGGAGACATTAATTTGGAAAAAGAGAGAACTAAAAGTTAAGGGATCGAGAGATAAAAATTCGTCTTTCAAATTTCGTATTTGTAATGCGCCGGTAAGCTAAGTACGTGCTCAAATAGTCCTATTTTGAGTAGTCGACTAAAAACTACCTTCCATATTTTCTATCGATACGTGAAGTGTCGGTCGTAGTCCCCTGACGAGGTAGAATTAATTTGGCCGATTTACTAGGCGGGTCCAAAATATAATGTGGAATATTATAAATGAGCAATTTTTCTTCCATATTCTAGGGGCACGAGCGCCAGCACTCGACCATTTGAAAACTCGCGGAACAATTTTGCTTATCTGGTGAACCGATTAAGTCCACGGCTTCGGTTTGTGGAAGCAGCCCCGTCCTAGATTAAAAATCGCACGTAATTAGTGGGATTTAAACAGGTGACTCGAGTTCCTCGACTGAATCGTGCTTTTCAACATTCACCTCAGAGTTTAAAGCATCATTTTAGATATCAATTTTATGAAATCCATCTCGATATATCAGGCGCGTCTCGATGAGCTGTGTGGATACATTACCCGTACTCGCTCGACGAATCCTTGCATTCCTTCGAAGCAAGGACCACAATAAGTGAATGCATGCTAACGAGCCTGAAGTCGGTGGGCAGATAGCCGGACGAAACGGTCGAATGACATTCGACAAGACCCGCCAAGTCGCGACGACACGACGGAAATTTCGCGGAATATGGATTTTTGGCCACGATGGAAAGAAAACGCAACCTACATTTGCCGGATTGAGATTGAAAGAGAAAGGCAAACGCAACATTTATACGACCGTTGAATTGGGTAGCGTTCGGACCAACCGAGGGAAGCACTAAAACAGAGGAATCCTCCCATGTTACATCCCTCGAGTCCTTTTCTCTTGTTTGGTCAGAGGAAAGTAAAACAAGTGTTTCCGTCCACGGAACGGTCCACTTTCGGGCAGGTCGTGGCAGGAAATTCTCGCGGGATCAAATCCTTTGCGGGGGGTGCTTTCGGGGTTTGGTTTTGACTTAAAATGGCAGAGAAGGACTTGGTCGTCCTGGCGATGTTGTCAGGGAGCCGTTGGTCGATTGTCGTTGCATCGTGTTCAGTGATTCAGAGCGTTGAAACCCAGGAAAAGGGGTAGTCCGCCATTGATGAAGTTCGTTCCGTCCACGTTTTCTACCTTGCTTATGTCCTGAAGGCCACTCGCTCTTAAAAGTGGGTGAAGGTTTTTGTTAGATCGAAAAAAGTAAGACGCGGGTCGAAACTCTCGAATGCATTACCTAATCCGGACGCGAAATGATCTGTGTTGGAAGGAGCGGGGAATCGATTGAGCATGTGTTGCGCATTTAATTCGTAGGCACGCGGCCGTGGTCCTGGATCGCGAAGTCAAGAAACACGAGCGCACGCGCTTCTCGGGATTATTTTACCGAGTGGCTTTCTTTCAAAGGTGAAGACGGGATAGTAATTAATTTCAAGCGCTAATTCGCTTTTATTATTCTTTAACGGTTTTTTCTATCGGATAAACGAGGCAAATCATGTAATTACTGCGAGAGATAGGAACGAGACGGAGGGAATTTGCCCCCAAGTGAAACACGGGACGAGGACGAGGGGTTCGGGCAAGGCCATTCCGATACATGAGCTCTCATTTACTAATAAGTCCAGAGTTCCCCACCGTCAGACGGGACTGCAAGCGAGAAAATGATTTCGACTCTAGTTTAAGAACATCTCTAAATGAACTTTTTTCTTGTTTTTTTGGTCGGAATCTCCAAAAGAACTTGTCGAGTACACTACTAAGGTGATGAATAACTCAATTTTTCGAAATATCGACGATACATAACACGAGACAATCAATGGATCCGCGAAAGTTCCTTAAATCGGGATCCTGACCAATTTCGGCCTTGGATTCTCGGAGATAAACGAGATAAACCCCCGAATGACCAATTTCGACGTCGGATGTCCGTTTGGAGTTGGAAATACTTTTTCGACGTTCGGATTAATTTCCCGTTCGAGCAAAAAAGAAAAAGAATAATTATATTATATATATATATATATTCTTTTTTGCCATTTTGGAGCATTCTATTTACATGTGGTGCAGAGTCCCAAAGGGCTTTAACTCCGCTCAACTGCTACTGCCCCCCATGATTTTTCAGGAATCTAATGTGCTGGATATGGTCCGCCGGTCCAGTGACAAGCTTTGGCAAAGTGGCCGTTGGGTTCGCACGTGGGGGAGCTGTCACACCGGTAATTTCACCCTCGTCCTCATGGGTATTTTCGTCAACCCATAAAAGCAACCCGACAGAGAGAGAGAGAAAAAACAATAACAATAATAATAATAATAATAAAACTCTTTTCTTTTTTTTTTTATTTTTGGGGATGTCTGCACTCTCTCTCTACTAAAAGGTCGGGGCTTGACCAACCAGCACGACCCACGTGTCGCGATCTTGTCTTGTCAGGCCCCGTCAGCTTTTGCCTGCCGTGCATGGGGAGGCTGCTAACCGCTGGTGGGCCACGTCACGGGCGGCGGGAGGGGATGATCTCGTTCGGCGCCGCCGAATTTCGGCGGTCCGGCCATACGTGGCGACGCACCCCCCCCACCCTGCCCCCCGCTCCGTAATCTGTTTTGGCTACATACGATCCATTCACGTGAGTACAAATGCGTATGCGTAGGGTAGATTTCGTTAATTCTTGATAAAAGAAAGTTGCGCTCGCGCGCAAACGTGTAATTGAGTACTAAATCTTCTGCTGGAACACATGTACATTATAAATTCTTAATTGAAACATAATATAAATGTCACGCGCGGCATTTTCGAATGTCACATGGATCGTTCTCTATACGAATGATCAAAAGGGTCTTCGTTGCAGTTTTTTCCATTCAAAAAAGGTTTGAGGGTTTATTTACGCCGTGTAAGAAGGTGTGGAACTTGACTTTATTTATTTCATAGGCAAAGTTCGAAACTACCGATAAATCTTTCCTAGTTCTTGACATGCGGTCGAATCAATCCATTAAAGTGAACCGGCGCATTAATTTTTTGAAATTTTGTGGGACAACCAGTGGCTACTTTACGTGCATGTAACAAGTTTTTTCCTCTAAAAGTGAGTCTTAGATTCCCCCGTGCCTTCTCAAACCCTTGCCCTAATTGCGGCGGTTTCCAGGGAGTGAAGCAGTGTTTTAGCCCCCCAAATCCACCCTGCGAAGCTATGTCATTAAAGATACAGCACAACTTCTTGCACACATTTACTTGATGATATATGAATAGATGTCATAAATAGACTAAACTTGAAGCAAAAAAAAAAAAAAAGAGAGAGAGAAAACCCTAGGCTTATTTAGTCCTGTCTTCTCTGTCTTCACCCTGCTTTACTGGTGTTTGTGTTCGACTTACTAGGTAGTCTTCCCAGCAGCTAGCTAGTTAGATCCTCTTCGAGGACATGCATGACGACAATTAAGGAATGCTAGTGATTAGTTTAAGGTCATTAAGCTAGACATAGAGTCACAGGTTGCACTCTAGATTAGAAAGTCTTGCGCTTTTTCAAAGGATTGCTGTTGCTGGTCCTGGTCCTGCCAAAGGGATAAGGGTCAAGCCACGAGATAAAGACTCGTGAGCTCCAAAGTCTTATGCGACACTCCATTAGAATGGCTCTTGAACGGTACGTGACGAAGGTCATCGAGGGCCCCTCTCCATGTGATCGTCCCTTTGCCCCTAGCTTTGAGAAATAAATCCAATCGAGCCCCGCAAAGAAGTGCGCATTAGGAAGCGCCGCCCTTGTTATTTTGGTCGCGGAATATATGTTGTTGGTTATCTTACACACGAAGAGCCCAAAATGCAAGCGAAATCAAATTGACATCGCGTTCGTATCCCGAAACATGTTGTTGTATATATACACAACAATTGCACACACCCGAAGAAAAGAAAAGAAAAACCCTCGTATTCTTTCCCGTCCCTCACATGGTTTCAAGTGGGATGAAGTAGCAGAGATGTCCAAAATGCTGGCGACGCCCATCTCTCGCTACCGCTTTCGTCACTGGCGCAAAATCGGTTCTCATCCGTCGAGGGTGTTCTCCAACCATCACAACTAAATGAGAGATTTTTTAATGGGTTGACCAAAACAACTTTAGAGAATCGAATACAAAAGACAACACGACTTTCTTTTCACATTAAATAGAACAGGCAACTGATTACTTAATAGTGTAGTACGAAACATACTTAAATTCTTAATCGCGTCCAGGATTACGTCCTGGATCATTAGATAGGAATCCAAAGATGAAGAGAGAAACAAAAAATATCACTACTGTCTAAACAAAGAGTTTGAATTTGACAAAAAAAAAAAGAGTTAATACCACGAAAAACCCTAAACTGATACACATGTGACAATTTTACCCCTAACTATTTTTTTGACCACAAAAAACCCCAAACCGGTACACCTGTGACAATTTTACCCCGAACTATTTTTTTGACCACTAAAAACCCCAAACTGGTACATTTGTTACAATTTTACCCCGAATTATTTTTTTGACCACCAAAAACCCCACACTGGTACACCTGTGACAATTTTACCCTCGAACTAATTTTTTGACCACTAAAAACGCCAAACTGGTACATTTGTGACAAATTTACCCTCTGTTAGTATCCGTTAAATTATATTAATATCACGAAAATCACAAATTGGTAAACTTGCGACAAACAGAGGGGTAAAACCCAAAACCGGTACACATGTTAATTACCACGTGTCATTAAACTTAGCAATTTGACAGTAAAATTTAATGGAAACTAACGAAGGGTAAATTTATCACAGGTGTACCAGTTTTGGGTTTTTGGTGGTCAAAAAATTAATTCTGGTGTAAAATTATCGCAGGTATACCAGTGTAGGGTTTTTGATGGTCAAAAAAATAGTTCGGGGTAAAATTATCACAGGTGTACCAGTTTAGGGTTTTTTGTGGTCAAAAACATAGTTTTGGGTAAATTTATCACAGGTGTACCAATTTGAGGTATTTCGTGGTATTAACCAAAAAAAAAAAAAAACCAAAGAGTTTGAGAGTAAGCATTACACAATCTCCAAGATCTTTTTTTTTTTTTAAAAGAGAATAGATTCTCCATTTTTCTACCCCATATCCTATTTTGAATTGTGGGTGCACTTCAATATGGACGGTTCTAAAGATCGTGCGACTCATAACGTCCAGATGTGTTCTTGAAGCGACAAGCATGTGGTGAATTATCTCTTCCCTCGGCCAAAAAAGTGTCTTGCTGAAGGCTTACCCTAATCCAATCATCTGTTTCTCTTTGAGGGCCAACAGCTTGTTATCTGGTTCGCTGATGGAAACATGAAGCTACCCATTTATGGTCTCCCTCGCCATGCCAGTGCATGTGAAGGAGGAGCCACAGCCACGAGTGCTTTTGACCTAGCGAGAAATGCTCGTGAAGATATTTATACCTGCTTGAAATCGTGGCCTTCGATCTCGACGAAAGATACTGTTCCCCCATTGTTTTGTGGCTTGCCAGTTTCGACAAATTTTCTTGGTGGTTATGGAACTTTTGAAAAAGGTTTTGGTCTCATTCATAGCGTGCACTAACCACTTATGTCACATGCGTTCTGGCTTAGCTGTTAAGCACGTTTTAACGGCATAATTTAAGTCCTACAGTCAAAGGTTTATGTCCCATTGAACCGGAAGAGAGGACCGCACGTATCTGAATATCGTAGGAGGAGGAAAGATCATCGTTAGTCAAAGGAAACTTTAGACAACATAAGATAGGGTATTATCAATACATATACCCACAGGGACTTACCTTAAATCTTAATCTTAATTAGCAAATGAATAATCACAATAACAAACCCAAAAGCCCATGCATGGAGTGACATGCACAAATCCACATGCATTGTATGTGAATGCGATGCTCCGCACGAGCTTATGATATATTCACTGAATTCGACACAAAAATAAAAAATTGGCTTAGAAGTTTGAACCCTAGCAATGTGTTGTTATTTTAAGGGATCCCCATCTGGCCAAAGACATGCATTCCTGTCAAAACCAGGTATATCTGGTCTCCCTCCTATCTGAAAAATAGAGAACAAAAAAATGTTAATTTTTTTTTTCATAAAAATACCAAATTTCGTCAAGATGTCGTGTGATACTATCGACTGTCTTACCAAAAAACAAGTAAATTGCCAAAATATATGTGTCAACATAGCCTCGAAATGAATCGATAGGTAATTATTGCGATAGCCCTAGTTTCGGCTAAACGGCGCTTGGAGTCCTCGCATTTTTAAAAGTTACTCTAACATGCTAGGAAGGTTCATCGGATAAAAGAATGTAAATTACGTGAATATCGACGTTGTCGATTTTTGGTCTAAATTATTGTATGTTTGAAAATTTGAAGATAGAATAGATTAGAGCTTGGGAACTTATAATGTGATTTGTCGTTTTACATTATACAAATGATTGAGCAGGTATATATATATAGAAATCACGAGCTTCCACCGAAACCCTAGCTGTGGAGCCATAGGGGAGAAGACAATACGATCCTTGTGGAATGTGGTAGGGCACACATCTATGTAGTTTCTATTTTATTCGACCGCTCAAGCCAAGAGTCAATTTATTAGATCATAGAGCACCCCCGTTGGCCCATTTCTCATCATTTATTCCCGACATCTCAAGCACATGAAGACAAATTCTAACTCATGAATTTCACCACCCCATCTCTCTCTCTCACTCTCACTCTCAAATTAGCTTGCCATTGAAACTCAAAAAAATTTTCTAAATTCAGGTCCAAAATATGAAATCATCGTACTTGCGCTTTCTCTGCAGACCACCACCCTTTGTCAAAAGTACCAATAATCACATGAAAATGCATCTAGATTTGAAATTCAATCCGATGTTCGAAAAGCCATTGGCACATGATATTTAGAGAAAAAGAAATTTGCGATTCCTATTCTCCCAATTTCCTTGACCCACCTGCTACGTCCCTCCAAAATGAGTGAAAAGAAACAAAAACAAAGAAGAAGACAGGTTGGTTAGGCTGAAATCTTACAAAACCCTATGGACGGACTCATCTTATAAAAAGTTTTATCAGGTCCACTGCCGGCGTAGAAATTAACTTTAACACTTACCATTGAATTAATGCGCGAAAGAGTTCGGCTATACAGCTAAGAATACAAACGGATATGTCGCTCATCCGACGGCGTTATGGTGACGGTCGACCCAACAACCGCTTTATAAAATGTGACATTGCCCCTTTAAGTACCAGAAGAAAACAGTGCATGGCTGTGAATATGGACAAGAGGGGGGCGGTTTGCACAGAAGGGGGACTTCGGGAGATGAGAAGGTTCCTTTATCTTTTGGAGGAAGTATAATATCTGCAGAGGAGGACATGGATACCTTAAATTGCTCAATCGGCAATGTACCATGGGGGGCCGTTTTGGGCCCATTTGGGAAAAGAAAAAGGGTGCATGCAATTGGAGGAGAAAGATAGGAATATATAAGAGTAGGCTCCACACGCTTAATGGCCCTTTGTTGACCTGACATGACGGTCCCTTTGTCACAGCTCATCCTCCTCTCTCCCCCCCCCCCCCCCTCAAATTCCAATTCTTTTGGCCTTGTGGGGCTCGACCATGATCTGGGGTTTGCGGTTTAGTTGGAGAAATCGGATGGAATCGATTGTGATTAGGGTTCATTAGTTCGACGAGTTCGAATCGATCGGAATTGGTTCTATGCGTTTGGATCGAAGTGTTCGTTTAGTTTTGCAGTTCGTCGAGGAAATGAAGGGTCGCGCGGATTTTCGAGTTTCGATCGAACGGTTTTCTTGCATCCGTTTTCTCTCGTACACGAGCTCTTAGAAATGGGACACCCCCACTCCGTGGAGGATGAAATGTCCATTTGTTGCTCACGTCAAGGTCCTTTTCTAAGCATTAAAGTCAGTGCGAAATTTCCTAATCGATCATTATTTTCGTTTGTATCGAGGACCATGCTAAACAACGACGCGGAAACACTTGTTACTTAATAGGGAATTGTTCTGTTTTTACGCGAGAAAATTTAGTGCGTTGAAAATTGTAGATTTGCTCTATCTTTCTAGCTTCAACAGCTACACTAAAATCTCTATGTTACAATCGAAAAAAGGCAGAAAAGAAAAATGTCATGATCAATGAAGAAGAGCGTGGCGTCTTCCATTTGCTTTGGCATGGGCTATACACAGTGGACTGGGCCACGTTTGGAGTGGACCAGAGCTGTAGCCCCTCGCTTTGTCAATTTGCTCATATGTCACAAACGGTCGCCCTCGTCAACCATCGAATAATGCTAAACGGTTAATATGACCACATCAATTACGTGTCAAAGATCTCGGAAATCAATCTTTTGTGCTCTCCAATATTCACTTAAAATGTATATTATAGAGGAATTGCACTGCAAAATCGAGACCCTTTTCGGAACATCTAAGTATGAGTGGGTTCTCCGTTCCAAACTCGACATATGTGCAACTACCAGGAGCCCCGATTTTAGGTTTGTGCGTCCCGCGTTGTAAAGACAATCGTGAAATTCTAGGAAGCGATCGCCTCCTTTAGATCTTGTTGCCAACAGTGAGGCTTTAGATGACGACAAGGAGACAAAGCTTGTGCTCATAGCTCCATTACCGGCTTTGGCTGTGAGAGAGAGAGAGAGAGAGATCATTGGCAATGCCTAAAAGAAAGACGCCGGGGTCGACGGTGGTGCGATGGAGGCTAGTGCTTGTAGCTGTGGGCGATGCTGATGAGAGGGCAAAGAGAAAGAGATTATGAATTTTTTTTGCATGGAGTAAATAATTTCTAGATTAAGTTTACATGTGTATTAATATAGTAATATGAACGCACACCACATATCCCTCTATTGATTTGATTTTAGCTTATCTTATTTTTTGCTAGAAAATATTAAAAAGGGGATTGATCGAGGTCTACGTGTGCACTCCATTTTAGATATCCATGGTGTCGATTTCATGTCAGTATGGATCACAATTATATTGGAATGGATATTATGTGGATAGGACATGTAGGATTGAATTGCACAAGATTGGACGTGTTTGGAGAGGTACAAATCCATCATTGTCAATCGTGCATCGACCCTGTGGGCACAAGGGGATCGAAAGTTCCATACGAGAGAATAATAAAAGCAAAGTACAAAATACACACGTACATGAATTTAATGTCCATCGGATAATTGAGAATCCATTTGTTACTCTCCTTCACATTAATTCTTTTATTGCAATAATTGATCGGATCTTTTCTCATTTTAGAGCACGTAGGCTATGATTTCTCAAATTTCCACTCTTCATATAGATAATTACAACATACAAATCTATTAGGGTTGACTTAGTGATAAAAAAAAAACCAGGACACATGCTTGTGGTAAGATTAGGACGCTCGACACAAGTTCGACTCGAAATACTACCTAGTCCAAACGATCTCATGTTTGAATCATCCATCCGTGCTAGGCTGCTAGCAAACATGCTTGAAATTCGATCAAGGAATACATTACAACGAATCATATCAAAAAAATGTGATCAAGGACAATGGTTATACAAATCAAGCAAAATTATAGAGAGGGAAAGGTGACATTAGATACAGCTTGAAATCACTAGAGACGAGTGTAGATTAAGCTAAGCGAACATGCTTCGCGTTGGACAAAGATCCTTGGGAACTACAAAAACGACGGCTCAAAAGCATGCCAACATCTTTACGTGCAAAACAAGTTTGTGCGTTCTCGGACGAAAGGAAAGTTCGTGTAGAATGATCCCAAGCATCGATTCACGGCCTTTTCTGGCGAACATCTCCTCGACGAGACGAACCCAAGTTTGCTGTTCATTTCCCTAAATTTCAACTCGTTGTCCCACACCCATGTCTTACATGCATGCTGGGATTGGTCTGTCACGAACTCGACTTAAGCAACAATGTACACCAACATATTAGGAATGGAAAAGTTTGTGCGTGATAAGCTCATTAAAGATCAGTGGGCCAAAGAGAAAAGGAAGAGAGAGAGGAGGATGAAGGGGTGGGTGATGATGAGATATGTCCCAAGAATCCATCACCAAACTACTTTGCTCGCGGACGGCTCGAAAATGAATGCTAAGCTGACAAGCACTACTAACTCCCATCATCAATCTATTCCTTTGTCCACACCAGATTTAAAAAAAAAAAACAATCTGAATTATTGGCCGAGCGATTAAATATTTGATTTGGATTATACCTATCACCCGTTCTTACTAATCTTAGGTTTGTACCCGCCATCTAATGGGTAGAGTCGTACTCGATGCACGTGATAGAGCGAATTTACGTGTATTCGCAAGGATTAATCGAGCCATAAGGTTTGAATATACGTATTATAAAAAAAAAGGAAAAGATAATAGTGCTCCAACGTAATAATAATGAAGGGCATGCGAATGATGACCAAACTAATTTCCTAAGGATAAAGTAATTGTTTCAGAAAAGGACATGCCCTGAGATCTCATCTCCCCATATATCATAATGATAGCCATCTTCGGGAAAATTACTAAAATAGTCATAAACTTATTATAATTATGCCAATTCAGTCATAAATTTATTTTTTTTGCCAATTCAGTTTTAAGCCTTTTATATTTA
Organism: Syzygium oleosum; assembly: GCF_021117445.2. Lineage (NCBI taxonomy): Eukaryota > Viridiplantae > Streptophyta > Magnoliopsida > Myrtales > Myrtaceae > Syzygium > Syzygium oleosum. The sequence continues at coordinate 12,688,378 of NW_026607487.1, forward strand.
TACCAATTCGGTCCATCCGACTACTTTCGGCCGGCCGGCGCTGACGTGAATGCCGGCCGATGCAAACGTGACAAATTTTTAAATATTTTTTTCGATTTTTTTTTACTTTTTTCTCTCTTTTTTTTTTTCTTATCTTCTTCCCTGATTGGTTCGGCAACCGACCAGAGGCTGAGGTCGGCCCTTGCTATCGCTGAGTGAGGTCAAGCCTCGCTATGGCCGGGCAAGCTCGACCTCGCCCACCGACGGCGAGGTCTCGCCAAATCTGGGCAGTCTTGCCGTCGGTGGGCGAGGTCAAGCTCACCCGGCCATGGCAAGGCTCGACCTCGCCCACCAATGGCAAGACCACCCAGATCCACCCTCGCCGTAGGTGGGCAAGGTCGAGCTCGCCCGGCCATGGCAAGGCTCAACCTCGCCTAGCAACGGCGAGGTCTCGCCAGATCCACCCTCGCCGTCACTGGGCGAGGTCAAGCCTCGCCCACTGACGGCGAGGCCGCCCATATCTAGCTCGACCTCACCGTCGCTGGGAGAGGTCGAGCTCGCCCGGCCACGGTGAGGCTCGACCTCGCCTTGCCAACCTCAGCCTCTGGCCGATCGTCGGTCGCCGGATTGGCCAGGGAAGGAAAAAAATAAAAATAAAAATTGAAAAAAATATTTACAAAATTGCCACGTTAGCGTTGGCCGGCGTCCACGTCAGCCCTAGCCAGCCAAAAGTAGCCGGATGGACTGAATTGGCACAAATGTAAAAGGTTTAGGACTGAATTTGCACAAAAAAAAATTTAGGATTAAATTAGCACAATTGCAATAGGTTTAGAACTATTTTGGTAATTTTCCCAGCCATCTCTTGCGGCCTTTCTTTTGTCCGCTATGCAAATCCTTTTAGGTTAATATTACGAAAAATCCTAAATTGGTGCACATGTAAGAACTTTACTAAAAATTAATTTTTTGACTACCAAAAACCCCTAAACTGGTACATCAATAATAAATATATCCTCTGTTAGTTTTCGTTAAATTTTACTGTCAAATTACTGAATTGGATGACACGTGAAAGTTGACATGTGTACCAATTTGCCCTCCATTTATCACAGATTTACTAATTTGTGATTTTTCGTGATATTAATCCAATTTATCGGAGGGTAAATTTGTCATAAGTGTACAAGTTTGAGGTTTTTGATGGTCAAAAAATTAGTTCAGGGTAAATTTATCACAAATATATTGATTTAGGGTTTTTCATGGTATTAACCCAACCTTTTTAATTTGATATAGATATTCAACTTGTTGCATCCTAAAATTGTAATATCCACTGTCGACCAAAAACAGAAGTTTTTTTTTGTTAAAACCACTTTCTTCTATTCGAAAATGTCTTCCGTGCGTAAAAAGTTGTGGTCTCCTCTATTCACTTAGGTTAATTCCTTTAGTTGTGAGTAATGATACTAGTTGAGGTCATTCACATTAAGAAAGATGTGAGGTACGTTAAATAGATTATAATGTTATATTTATAATGTGATCCCACATTTAGGGATATAGTTTTTGAAATAAAACTTATCCGTTGGGTTATGACCCACATTTTTTCTTTTAAGTGATGGTTATTCACATACGGTTTTTTTCACGTTTTGTACCCCTTCGATGACAACCGCCCTCTTCAATAACTGCCTTAATGGGAAGCGATTTATAAAGACGAACATTCATTCCGTGAGGGTAAACACAAGGTCTAACGCAAACCCTCTCATTCTGTAATACAACGTCAGTACACGAGGGGATTGGGTTAGTAGAGTGCGCCCATAATCGCTGTCGAATTAACGTCAAACTACCGTGGATTTCCAACGAACGTAAACTCGAACAATGATTAGAGGTCAGTTTATTTTCGATCTTATTTTCTGCATTTGATTCTAATTGTGCTTGAATTTTGTACTTCAATGCATGATTAGAATCCTTCAGTTATAACCTATTATATAAGACACGATTATCGCGCTAAATCTTATTTCGCAAAGATGATAAAATGAAGTTTTTGCAGTTACATTTTATATGTGTGTTTAATCTTGCTACCATTTTCGTCCATGTCTTATACATGAATATTCATTACTCGAATACATGGAAAAAATGAACTCAATATTTATTTACATCTGAAACAATTTCACCGGGTCGTGTTACTGCCCCGGTCGATTTGCATATATGCAAAGCGGGTGTGTGATAGAGGACGGTGGGATGAGCAATTACAATCTTTCCATTCCAATAGGAAACTCTTTTGGAAAACCACTTTCTAGAAGCTAAAGAAGCAGCTCCTTTCCTATCTATTTGATGACTAAATGGGTTCGCAGATGCCGCGAACGGGGCGTCTTACAATGCATGGATTGCAAGACATCCTGTCCGTGAAAACTGGCTTGTAAGACATCTTGTTCTGACCGCACTCATTTAAAACACTGCATGCCTAGTACCTTAATTTCCAAATCTCTCTCTTTCCTCTCTACTGATGACCAAATGGGTTAGCACGGTTGGCACGCCTCACTGATGACAATCGCTCGCTCATTGCCACCATCACCGCCGTCGTCACGTTGTTCATCTCTCTCTCTCTCTCCCCCTCCCAAGAAGATGAAGCGGAGTCTTTTGAGAACGATAGGGGTAATTGGTTCACGTTTGTCAAGTGCATGGAGTCTTTTGAATCAAAATCAATTATAGGGTTATCTTGATCAACTGGAACTTCCCCTAAATATGTAAGAGATGCCTAAAGGGCATTTTCTGTCAAAACTTGTGAATTTTGACTTCGAAACCTCTGTGGTGGCACACGCAACAGTACAGAGAGCCCACTCGATCAACAAGACCCACAAGCCACAAGCAATGACCTGTGTCAGTTCAGGTCCTCAAGTTCTTGGGTCAATTAGCCTAACTAGAAATGAGGAGGTTTGAAGCTGATACCAGGCCCAATATCTAGCACATTAGAACTTGATTCCGCCGTGCCTTTCTCACCCGGAACCCCTGTCCAAACACGAGTTCATCATGGCTGCCGCCTTTCTTCAACATAAATTGAGAGAGCTGACAGTTACATCAAGTATGTTTAGTTTTCACGCTATATCAGTTTCAGGCAAATGATCGAAACCGCAACACCCGTCAACTGCAGCTAAGTTCGTACGCTTCTCGATAAATTAAACCGAAACCAAACCCGAGCTTACCCTATCCTAATGATTTCAGGAAGCAGAACCTAATAGGGTGCTAGTCTAATTTCGATATCGGACTGATCATGTGTGCCTCATTGATCAGAAGGTGCATTTCCCTTCTGTTAAATCACAAAGGAACGAAGCACAGTCGGGAAGCTAAGTGTGGGCTCAGTTCAGGCACGTAAAGAAGACAGAGAAACAAAAAGATGACGTGAAGTGAACTGGAGGATCTGGTTCTTTCTTGTGGCATCGAAACATAGTACTAACTGAGAAGTACTATACTAGTTTTTGTTGATTCGGATACAGAGCTTTTTGTTCCCATTTGGGTGCTTTACCAAAGCCGAAAGTTTCCCACGATTGTATACCAATCCCCATAACAAAGCAAAACCAAGATCAAGCTTCTTCCTCCTTCATATTGCTATAAAGAAGTCATGCGCATTACATCATACCAATATCCGTCAGTGAAAAAAGAAAACAAAGGGGGGAGATTGCAAACAACAGGAGCCGAAAACTTCCCGAGTCTTTAGCTTATCACGTTCCGCGATGTACACAGACAGACCTCAGTACTATGATTCGGCCTCTCGCTTAACAGTGGTGGCACACTTCTGTGGGGTCGTCTCCATCGTTCTCTTGCTCGTCTGGTTGCTCCACTATCGCGAGGGCATAGATTATTATTCCGGCGATGCGTTCCGAGTTTTCAATGTATGAATTAATTCTTGGGGATCTTGTTATTATAATTTGCATTCGACAATTGTAAAGTCTTTTGTTCTTTATTTTTTTCTTGTGGCAGGTTCACCCATTCCTTATGGTATTTGGGTTTATTTTCTTCAGCGGTGAAGGTACAACGTTTTTTGTGATGTCAATGCATTTCCTAGATTATAGGGGCTCTAATTTGCGCTTATCGGTTAGTCATACTGACAAGAACAAAAACAGAATGCATTTTCCAGTATTTGGTCTTTGGTTTTGCAATGCAAGTGCGTGCACTTCTTAAGCATTACTATTCTTCTAGCAAATGTCATTAGCAATAGTCATTTCAAGACAATGTAATCACTCAAGAGTCCACTTCGGTCATCTTTTAATGACAGAAATGGAAAGATTACAAGAACATCGTATCCATAGTTTTCGAGAGGTCTTTTTCCCATCACAATTGAACATTTCAAAGATTTTTCTACGACCCGTGTCGGTTCATAAATACCTACGAAAAGCGAAATCGCTTGCTGCAATCTACGAAACTCAAGTTCCCGTTTTCATTTGATTCTTTTTGCGGGGCTCCGTGAAAGCAGCGATGATGGCGTACAAGACAATATTCGCGACGAGGGATGTTCAGAAGTTCATGCACATGTTGCTCCATCTCATCGCGTTTGCCCTCGGAGTCGTAGGCATTTGCGCGGTTTTCAAGTACCACAACATGCAGCAAGTCGAGGACATGAACAGCCTCCACTCATGGATCGGCATCGGCACCATCTCCTTGTTCGGATGTCAGGTGAGCGATCGGTTACACACCCCGATAATTCACACAGTATCACAAACTCCTGCAGGAGACTATATATCCGCGCCTCGCGGCCTAATGTCACTGTTATTAACACGATATGCGAACATGACTCTATTTGTATGTACAGTGGCTATTTGGTTTCTTCACCTACATGATCAGAGGCGCATCGACGTCGACCAAAAAGAGAATTATGCCGTGGCACATAACTGGAGGGAGAGTCGTCCTGTTCATGGCGGTATGCTCGGCCTTGACCGGGTTGATGCAGAAGGCTACTTTCTTAAAACTCGAGCACGAGAGAGAAGCGCGCTTCCTCAATTTCACCGCCGTCTTCATCCTCCTCTTCGGAGTCTTCGTCGATCTCTCCGTCTCTCTCGCTCATTACGTATGATTCTTGTACCAATGTTCGATTCGATATGCACCTTCTTTTTCTTGAATCATTTGCTTTTTGTTTCTCCACTGTTGAAAGCGTGATTTAATTAATACTGATTGATGTACTAGTGTCTCTTATCATAATTTATTGGTTATTTTGGTTTCTATTTCAAGACCCAGCTGCTTTTGTCAGGTACAATTACTTGGTCTCTTTCTCTGTCACATTAGCATCAGGATTAAACTGGGATTTAAATGTGAAAGATACTGTTCATGCGCTTGCACAGTCGGTTTCCTTTGGATAAAATTTAGGAAAACCGCAATTTTTCGACGTGTAGTGAAGGATTGCCATTTTATATAGACGATGTACACTAAGTGGGTCGCGGTTCGATGAGTGACAAAGAATATGGTTGCACTATTTAAATACACATATCATCCATCCAAAAATAATAATCATGATTTACGATCATATAAATCGTTTTTTTTTACGTCAACAATGAATCTGATAATGATCCACGTATACGCTAACAACGGGAAAATTACCAAAAAAGTCCTAAACCTTTTGCAATTGTGCCAATTCAGTCCTAAACCTTTTTTTTTGCCATTTCATTCTTAAACCTTTTACAATTGTACCAATTCAGTCCATCCGGCCACTTTTGGCCGGCCGGCTAACATGGCATTATTTTAATATTTTTTTTCCTTTTTTTTTTTCCTTCTTCCCCCTGGCCGGTCCGGCCAGGGGGAGGCTCGCCGGCGAGGTCACCTCGCCGGCCATGGCGAGGCCGACCTCGCCGGCCATGAGCGAGGTCGATCTCACCCGGCCATGGCGAGGTCAACCTCGCCGGCAATGGGCAACGGCGAGGCCTCGCCCAGATCTGGCGAGACCTCGCCCGGCCATGGCGAGGTCGAGCTCGCCAGCCATGGGCGAGGCCGAGCTCGCCCGGCGACGGCGAGGCCTCGCCCGGATCTGGCGAGACCTCGCCGTCACACGGCGAGCTCGACCTCACCGAGGCGACGGCGAGGTCTCGCCGAGTCCGGGCGAGGCCTCGCCGTCGCCGGCGAGCTCGGCCTCACCCATGGCCGGCGAGCTCGGCCTCGCCATGGCCGGGCGAGGTCGAGCTCGCCCAGCGACGGCAGGGTCTCGCCAGATTTGGGCGAGGCCTCGCCGTCACCCATGGCTGGCGAGCTCGACCTCGCCATGGCTGGGCGAGGTCGGCCTCGCCCATGGCCGGCGAGGTCTACCTCGCCATGGCCGGCGAGGTGACCTCGCCGGCAAGCCTCCCCCTAGTCCGTCCAGCCAGGGGGAAGAAGGAAAAAAAAAAGGGGGGAAAATATTTAAATAATGCCACGTCAGCCGCCGGCGCCGACCGGCGTCCACGTCAGCTCCGGCCGGCCAAAAGTGGCCGGATGGACTGAATTGGCACAATTGTAAAAGGTTTAGGACTGAAATGGCAAAAAAAAAAAGGTATAAGACTGAATTAGCACAATTGCAAAAGGTTTAGGACTTTTTTGGTAATTTTCCCCGCTAACAACTATCGTTTCACCCCGAACTTGGGGTGACCCAAGCGGTGGGAGAAAAATGAACTTATGACCACCATGAATTTGGATTACCAAGCTCATTAAGGCTCCGATTGTTTCGCGAAAAATGTTACGTTCGTGGAAAATGTTTTTCCGGAAGTCATTTTCCTGGAAAATGACACAATTTTTCAGTATTCGGCTGAAATCTGAAAAAGTTTTGGAAAATATTTTTAAATTTTCCCGAAAGTCATTAAAAATATTTTTCTTTTTCTTTTTTCTTTTTTTCTTTTTGTTTTCCTTTTTCAATTTTCCGTGGTAGGCGACCGGCCAGCTCGAGCTCGCCAGATTCCGGCAAGGTCAAGCCTCGCCGGCCTGTGACGAGGCTCCGGCTCGCCTAATCCGGCACGGGCGAGCTCGCCCAAGGACGGTCGGGCGAGCTTGGGCCTTGCCAGATCTAGCGAGCTGGGTGAGGCTCGAGATCGCCAGAGCCTCGCCCGAGGTCGCCAGAGCCTCGCCGACGTCTAGCGACCTTGGGAGAGGCTTGAGCCTCACCCAGCTCGTCGGATCTGGCGAGGCCCGAGCTCAGGCAAGGCCAACAACAATACCTATTTTCTAATCCTGGGGGGGGGAGGGTCAAGGAAGGAAGGAACGAGAATCAACTTATCGGGGGATATTTCTCATTCAATACCTATTTTCTGTTGAATTTGTCCAACTCTCCGCACAACAATTTTCCTAGAAATTCTTAGTCATTTGTGCTCGACAATTGCAAGCACTCATGCCTGCCCACATCCCATACAAACTCATTTGGTTTAGCCGTGACGACTTGAATATATTCTCAGTACCCATATTTTAAAACTAGGTGGGGCAACTTCCCTAAAAATTGATGTAACCTTCTGCAATTTTGGAGGTGTTGCGACTGCATGGTATTTGCCAAACACTTTATAAAAGTCGCGGTACTCATTTTCACGGTTAAAAATACGGCAGGAAAATTGTGCCAAATAGTCTCGTAGTCTAGCTAATTGGGTCATCTTTTTTTTATTATTACAAAAAATAGTTCACAAATCTAGTCCTATCGTCCAGAACTAGAAGTCCACCTCTGCAACAGAGACTGGTCCGGTCAACTTACATTCTCCCAGCAAATGTCATTAGCAATAGTCATTTCAAGACAATGTAATCACTCAGAATCCACTTCGGTCATCTTGCAATGACAGAAATGGAAAGATTACAAGAACATCGTATCCATAGTTTTTGAGAGGCTTTTTTTCCCCCATCACAATTGAACATTGCAAAGATATTTTACGGCCCGTGTCGGGTTCATATATTGTTGGAAGCGAGTGTCGGGAGAATCGACTAACCTGTTCGATGCACTCCAAACACAATTTCCAGGATCGTACGTTAAATCACCAGCAAATGATGAACGAATCTACTACACGTTGGTGCGAATACAATCACAAGGAAAGTATTCTTGTTCCACAGCGTTAATGCCGATTGTCTTCTCAAAGTAGATACGGAATCCTAATGTGTCGAGAGAGAGACAGAGTTCTGAATTTCTCTTGTATGTTGTTCATTTCCCGAAGAAGTTATCTTAACTTCCATTAAGAAACTCTCCTCGCACCTCTTCAAAAGGTGTCTCTCAGACGCACCTCTTCAAAAGGTGTCTCTCAGACGCACCTCTTATTAGAGCAAATGGTGTCCCTTGGACACACACATCATGGGCGGACCGACGAAATATAACATCTCCCACTCGCACATGATGGGCTTGATGATTGTTGACACCTAAATTTTAGCGATCATTTAGTCGTAATTTGTATAGAAAATTAGGGATTAAATTTTTAACCCATAAACAAAAATATTTAAATTGCATAAACATATAGTTTAGGTCCATTTAATTTAATTGCATTTTTTGCATCAGATTGGCAGTGGCGAATGAGCTTAAAATTTCATCGAACGAGACTCGGCTCGCTCGGAAGGCAAGGGCCGGGAATTACAAGTCAAACGGGCTCGGTTATTTTAATTTGAGTTTAATTCAGCCCATTATGCTTAATTAAATAAAAGCCCAAGTTAAATCAGCCTATTTAAATTAAATTAAACCTAAGCCCAAGCCTAAGCCCATTAGGACTAAAGAGCCTATCTAATTGACCTAGATTAGTGTTATATATACATCATTAGGTCAGGATTTTAGGGGACTCTTTTTGGTCTGACCACACACGAGAAACATAGAGAGATATCATTAAGAAGAAAGGAGAGAAGAAGCTGTTCCTTCCTTGGCGTTTCGCTTGGCGCTTCAACCTGCAACTCGAGCCACTCGTGCCCTGCTCGCTGCTCTTTGCCTGTGACGCTCTCTTGCCGTGCTCAGACTTACACCGCGTCTGCTGCCATTGATCGCTTGCCCCCGCCGTGACGTTTGCTGCTGTTCCAGACGTCCCTCCGAGCGAAGTCTGACGATCCAGTCCAATCTTAGACCAAGAGTTCCAGGCGGCCATCAGCTTAGCAATTCTCGGAAAGCATCAACCCTTCCCGAAAGTGAATCTTGGCTGCCACCATCATGCCTCTGACGTTTACTTAGCCTTGCTTCCTTGCTCAGTGGGTCCAACGAAGTCAACAGAATTCGTTGGATCCAATTTGAGTTGTCTGCAGGTTTCTTTGGTCTTGCTGGGAAGTCCCATAAATTTCCTTGCCAGTTATTGTAATTCCCTCAGACGACGAAGCCAGGAAGTAGCAGCCCCGCGCCTAACTGTGCTGAGATTCCCGTGAGCATCCCTCATCGTGAGCGTCCACATTGCGGGCCAGCTTTGACTGTGAACCACCATCGAGACGAGCTGCTTGTGATCCATTGTCGGTCATCCCGATCCGCAATCCCGATTCGCGAGTTCAAATTTGGAAATATCCCGAAATTAGGTAAGAATGTTATCCAATATTTCCAGAATATTTGGTTTCTTAATTTTCGGATATTTGAATATTTCGTGAATATTGCGTGGATAGCTAGATATCTTAGGATAATTTTGTGGTATCCGCAATATTCGAAAACACTTAAAATTAGGAATTTTGCCTAATTTAGCAACGTATCTGGACGACTATCCGACCTTATCCCTAAGGTTCGATACGCGGCGATACGGAAAATTATTATCCTATCCATAACCACTTGGGTACGATAACGATTTTTATCCGCTTTCCAAATTTGAATAATCGGCTTTCCGTCGATATCTATAACCCTATAGATATGACCGATAGTTTGATTTTTGTGCCTAATCCGAGTTTGAAACAAATATGGCGGATCGCGTGGACGTTTTGAATGTGGTTGCTATCCTTGTTTATTCAATTGCTTTCCTTTTTCAAATAAACAGAAAATTCAAAAAAATATTAATTAGATTTGAATTAGAGTTTTTGCATGTCTAGGAATCCTAAATGTATCTAGAAGATAGAGTAGTTATTTAATTTAAATTAGGACTTGAGATGATCTATTTCCTAGTTTAAATTAAGTAATATTCTAATCTTAATAGATTATTTAGGTTATTCATTATTTCGAATTTTAACAAAAATCCTAAAAAGAAATCATGCTAGGGTAGATTAAGTCATCATAGTTTGCATGTTAATTTAGGCATTTTTATTATTCCGAATTTAAATTGAGAAAATACCAAAAATAATCATTCGTCTTGTCATCAGAAATAGGTCACGTCGTCGCACGACATATAGTTTGCATGCTAGGTTGCATTAATCGCATGTCATTTTCGCATGTCATTGCATATAGGCTAGATTTCATTTAAATAAGTGAAAATCCAAAAAAAAAAAGAAATTGAGTGAATTGCTTGTTAATTAGAAATCATATTAAGGTGTCAATGTGATTTTCTAGCTAACAATGCAAATGCTTACGTTGCTTCCAGGTAAGTAATTCTTCCAAACTTGCAATTTATTTAATGCTTTCTGGGTGTTAAATTGGTGGTTTGCGCACTCGCATGAACACCTCACATGTTAGTAACTAAGTTGAAATGGATCCAAACCGCTCGCCAAAACATTTTTGAAAAGAAAAGGTACCGAAAGGGCGTTAGACCGGATCTAGCGTAATCAAGTCCCCGGGCTTAGAATCTCTGGTTCGTAGGAATAAAACATATCTCCCTATGTTTTATTTAGGTTTCTAATCAACCTACCATAAATTGATTAGTGGCGACTCCAAGCATAAAAAATTTTGCATGTTAAAAACTTAAACTCTAAGTTGCGAATTGGTAGGGCTTGGGAGGGCCCGAGTTAGGCTTAGTCTTAATAATCCATTAGCCTGAGAGAAATTTTAGGTCACGACAATGATGCTCTATCAAGAACATAAGGCATTCAACATTCATCTACCTTAGAAACAATTCTTACTGGCAAGAAAGCCGTGCGACCAGTGAGTACACCTACACTTGGGAGCTCTAATTATGCACCTATTAGGGACAACATAATGGCTACAACCCCAAAAATAAATAAACAATTGATGTCTCACAGTGGCCCAGACATATTTTGTTACATCAGTTCAAGTATACATATCCCTTAAAGGCTATACTTGACTATTCTCCAGAGCAGCATGTATTTACAATTATTTCCGAAGCCATCAAAGGCGAAATAATTGGTCGACCGGTAAACACATGTGATAGATGTAAAACAACAATAGTCTTCCTTCGCACTCATGTCCCTCTCCATTTCAAAACAACTGCTTTCCTAGACACATCCCATAAAGCCATATCTATTCATGACCGCCGGTAACATGCTAAAGTAGCAACATTGATCTTCTATTTTGAAAACATAGTCAGAAGTAACATAGGGCACAAAGTAAGGTAAATTATAAATTACCTTAAGGACTCACACGATGAGTAAATAGGGATAATTGTACTCATCTCCCTTATTGGTCGAATAAAGCACATGTAGTATGAATTACATGCTATAGTGGATTTCTCTGTCTATAAGAGCGTATGTCATTTATTAATCATATCCACTATACGGATCTTAGCCTAAACATGGTCACGTGCTTCTCACGTACTCATGTTTAGCCCGAGTGCTATATCAGCTCGCTTTCCACAGCGCCCAATTTAGTACTCGCATCCGGCTACCTTCAGGCATACATGATTATAGGACTATCATGTTCGGTCTTATTACATACGAATAACAGACCTCATCTTGATTCCAATCAAGGCGACATTAAATCGTTTTATGTACTAAACTGCTCTTCCAGCATTTATAGTACATATCGTCTCATCTCAACCCGCTTACTATAGCGTTTGAGGTGATTGCTCGTGTGAGTGAGCCAATCATTACCTGGTGACATACCTTTCAACGATATATGTGTATTCGAGTACACATCATAGCATACATCAAACTTCCGACAGTACTAGCGTAAGGAACAGTTACCATTTCTTTCTTTTCTTCTGAAGTCTTAGGACACATTTTAGTACTCAGGCCTTCGCCTTGCATGACAGGGGTATCAATGGGATTACAGTGCTGCATATTGAAGAGTTCAAGAATCTTTATTATATAAGACTCTTGTGACATAGCAAGGAGTTTCTTTGATCGATCTCTTTCAATCTTAACTCCCAATATATATGTAGCATCTTCCATGTTCTTCATTTCAAAATTAGAAGACAACCATTCTTTTATGGTTATAACCAAACCCTTGTCATTCCCAGCCAACAGAATATCGTCCACATAAAGAGATAAAATCATAAATTTATCCTCGGACCGTTTGATATACACACAGTGATCCTCTTCGATCATCGTGAACCCAAAAGAAGTTATGGCTCGATGAAAACGAAAATACCACTGTCTAGACGATTGCTTAAGGCCATAAATTGAGCGATGAAGTTTGCAAACTTTACGCTCTTGACCTTCAGCAATGAAACCTATCGGTTGCTTCATATAGATTTCTTCATCTAGTTCTCCATTGAGAAATGCTGTCTTTACATCCATTTGATGTAATTCTAGGTCCAAATGTGCAACAATGGCTAGGATAAGGTGTATGGAGGCAAACCTTACAACTGATGAAAAAGTTTCCTCATAGTCTACACCCTCTTGTTGAGTATAGCCTTTTGCCACAAGGCGAGCCTTATACTTTTCAATGGATCCATCCGCCCTTCGCTTAATCTTGAAAATCCATTTGTTTCCAATAGCCTTGCGATCGGGTGGCAGATCAATCAAGTCCCAGACGTGGTTTGTCCTCATAGACTCCATTTCGTCTTCCAAAGCTTTTTTCCATTCTTCCTTGTCAGGGGATGAGAGAGCCTCTTGAACTGTCTTAGGCTCTGCATCGTCTTGTGGAGCAATCATAAAAGCTTTCCCTTCAATCTCAAAACGACGACGGGGAATACTTTTACGACTACTTTTACGCAACTGAACTTCTTGTGAATTCAATTCGTCAGGCGATGCAACACTCCCACTAGGTCTTGTATGTTGAGGTAAATCTGTATTTCTCTCAATAACATTAGTGGGTGTGTTATCGGGATCTTCCATCTCATGTAATTGGAAGTCCTTATCGATCTCACCTTTACTAGGAAAATCGTTCTCCAAGAACGTAACATCTCGTGACTCCATTTCAGTCACACTTCCATCAGCTTGTTCACCTATGAACACGTACCCTTTGGAGTGTTCAGAGTATCTAATAAAGATACACTTCTTCCCTCTAGGGCCTAATTTGCCATATTTATGAGAAGAATCGTGAACATATGCTGCACACCCCCAAGGTCGTAGATAACTTAAGTCTGGTTTCCTACCAGTCCACAATTCATAAAGGGTGGAAGTGACTGACTTAGAGGGGACACGGTTAAGTATATAAGCAGTAGTCAATAACGCATCTCCCCAATATGAGACAGGTAGATTTGCCTGTGCTATCATAGACCTAACCATTTCCAATAGGGTTCTATTCCTTCTCTCTGCAACCCCATTTTGTTGCGGAGTACCAGGAATAGTCAATTGTCTTACAATTCCCTTTTCATCACAAAGAGCCTTGAATTGCTCAGATAGATACTCACGTCCGCGATCGGTTCTCAATGCCTTTATTGTGTTGTTCAACTGATTCTCTACCAAAGCTATAAACCGCCTAAAGCAATCCAATGCTTCGGACTTATGAGAGATCAGAAAAATATAACCGAAACGCGTGAAGTCATCTATAAAAGTGATGAAATATGAGGCTCCATGCCTCGCCTTCACATTTAAAGGACCACAAATATCAGAATGTATAAGTTGCAATGGAAGTTTAGCTCTGGTTCCTTTACCAAATGGTTTTCTAGTTATTTTTTCCGCTAGACAATGTTCACATACGGATAGTTCAACATTAGCGAGTGACCCCAAAAGGCCTTCTCTAGCTAATCGTTTCATTCTATGTAACCCAATGTGACCCAGCCTAGCATGCCAAGTACTTGCATCAATCTCCACATTACTAGAAGATGCAATTAAAGAAAAACAACCATCAACATTAACTTTGTACACATCATAGTCAATGTCTAACGCCATAAAACCATTCAATACATAACCAGAACCGTAATAAACTATTCCAAACAAAATGTCAACACAATCACCATGAAAATTAAATACATAACCTAAGCTAAGAAGAACAACTACAGAGATCAAGTTTCGCCGAATATCTAGAGCATAGAAGACATCATGTAGGAATAGGTTTTGACCACCATGAAATGTTAATTTACATGTGCCGATACCCTTCACTTCAACTCTTGAGTTATTTCCAACATATATCCATCTTCTTCCAGGCTGTATCCGACGATACTCCACAAATGCTCCTCGGTCTCTAGCTACGTGGTCTGTTGCTCCTGAGTCTACAGTCCACATTGGATGAGATTCAGCAAGCATTATAGTGCTAGAAACAAAAGCATTACTCAAAGTAATGGAGTAATGTGGTACCTTTTTCGGCTCAGTGCATTCACGAGCGAAGTGGCCCAGTTTGCCACAATTGTAGCACATCATCTTGGCCTTGTCCTTCTTCCCACCGCGCTTCTTGCGTCGGAAGGTCTTGGCTCTCTTGGGTGCTTGATCAGTCTCTTTTCCTTTGTTGTTGAATTTATGGTTCCTCTTGCGCTTAAAGCCCGAAGCTTTCTGCGAACCTGATTCAACAACATAAGCATGGGTAGAGGATTTTGCAGCCTCTAGGCGCTCATCTTCTAATTCCAAATGACGCGCAATATCACCAAAAGTGACGATATTTTCATTGTGCGTCATATTGATTTTCATGTGTTCCCAGCTGTCAGGAAGAGACCTTATAACAGCCTGAACTTGCTGTTCATCAGTTAGGGAATGACCTGCCGACTTCAACTCACGTACCATGTTTGACATCTCCCGAAGATGTTGCCTCATTGTTAAATTTGGGCGCTTCCGGTACGTGTCAAACTTGATGGTGAGCCTCCTCAACTTAGTGGCAGACGTACCCCCAAACTTATCTTTCAATGCAACCCACATTGCTTGAGCTTTGTCATAACTTTCAAACTCACACATGAGATCATCTTGCATACAGCTCAGCAACGTGATGCGAGCAATGCTATTTTTTTTTTCCAAGCTTGAAAAGCTTCTTGATCTCTTTTGTGTTGAGCAAAAGTTCCATGCTCAGGTTCATCCATGATGTGGTTGAGGGTTTCCAAAACCTCTTGTTCCTCAAGGATATATTGAACTTTTCGATGCCAAATATCATAATTGTCACTGTTTAGCTTCTCACCCTTATTGAGGTCAGCCACAATGGTCTTGGATGCCGAAGCCATAATCACTGTCTACTACACATTGACATAATAAACGCAGAATCAATACTAGCACATTTTCTACATAAACACACATATTTTAATTTGCAGCAAAGACAAACTAAATTAATGATAATTCAACAAAAGACACCAAAACGAAAGTTCACGACGTTCCCAATCAGCTTCGGCGTACGATTGTTCTACTATCATTAACTTGATTAATTTGTGCAAATTTTAAGTTCTAGGTGAGAATTTCTTCTAATTCTACCAACCTACGAACTCCCACTAGACTAGATAATTCACAAAAAAATATCTAAAACAATGATCACATCCTTTCTAGCAATCATATAGCATGGCATGATGTAAATCAACAAATAGAACATTCATGCAACAGATATTAATCAACAGCAGAATTCATGACGTAAGGATCTTCAGCCATTGTTTTAATACGCTCAAAATTAGGAAATTGCAAGCACGTCAAACCATATAAACATGCCATCAATGAATCATGCTCTACATAATATTTATGTGGTCATTTACATGTTAGCCAGCTTCTGTATTTCCAAAACTATAGGGAAATACAAGTAAAAATGCAATAATACCCCAAAAATACACGTATTTAGGGTTCCGTATGCATTTTCATACCTTTAAAAGCTTCAAATACATAAAATAAATATATCACAATGTAGAGAATTTCATTACGAACACAACGGTACCAACCACAGCCCGATCGGACCTACCACGCGCCCACACGCGCCGCCTAAGTGCGAGGCGCGTGTGGCGCACGCGCTTGCTCTATACGGTCTTCTAAGCCGGTCCGACCGGTCCAACCGGTTCGACCGTTGACCGGTCCGACCGGTTGACCGTTGACCGGTCACGGATCGGGTCGCCGGGTCTGGTCACCGTCCGGGTCGGGGTCGTGGTCGGGTCACCTTCCGGGTCGGGTCACCTTCCGGGTCGGGTCGGTCGCCGGTTGGGTCAGGTCGCCGGCCGACAAGATGACATCATCAATGACGTCATTGATGACGTCAGCAAGCGCCGGTTGGCGACGTGCGCGTGGCCTTCACGCGCTGGCAGTGCCAGCGCTTTGGGCGCGTGGGAGCCACGCGCCACGGATTCTGGCCGCGCGTGGCGGCGCGTCCAGTGGTTTCCGGCGGCGCTCGACCCACCGTTCGGCTCGTCTCGACGAGTTCTTCAATTATATACAATAAAAAATAATTTCCACCGTAAATAATTTTTCGAAAATCATCCGAGCAGAACGGTCGCCCGTAACGTTCAAACCCGTTCTTCGTTTGAATTCATGTTCGTCGATTCATCTTGCAATTCCCGAGCAATGAACATGCAGGCAGTATGAAGTTCATCATCATGATCTCTATATCAAACAGCAAGCGGAAAAAATCAACAGGAAAAACAAGGCAGAGATCATAACCGAAGCTCTGATACCAATGTTGGAAGCGAGTGTCGGGAGAATCGACTAACCTGTTCGATGCACTCCAAACACAATTTCCAGGATCGTACGTTAAATCACCAGCAAATGATGAACGAATCTACTACACGTTGGTCCGAATACAATCACAAGGAAAGTATTCTTGTTCCACAGCGTTAATGCCGATTGTCTTCTCAAAGTAGATACGGAATCCTAATGTGTCGAGAGAGAGAAAGTTCTGAATTTCTATTGTATGTTGTTCATTTCCCGAAGAAGTTATCTTAACTTCCATTAAGAAACTCTCCTCGCACCTCTTCAAAAGGTGTCTCTCAGACGCACTTCTTATTAGAGCAAATGGTGTCCCTTGGACACACACATTATGGGCGGACCGACGAAATATAACATATATACCTATGAAAAGCGAAATCGGCTTGTCGCAATCCGCGAAGCTCAAGTTCCCGTTTTCATTTGATTCTTTTCGCGGGGCTTCGTGAAAGCAGAGATGATGGCGAATAAGACAGTAGTCGGGACGAGGGATGTTCAGAAGTTCATGCACATGTTGCTCCATCTCATCGCGTTTGTCCTTGGAGTCGTAGGCATTTGCGCGGTTTTCAAGTACCACAACATGCAGCAAGTCGAAGACATGAACAGCCTCCACTCATGGATCGGCATCGGCACCATCTCCTTGTTCGGATTTCAGGTGAGCGATCGGCGACACACCCCGATGATTCACACGGTATCACAAACTCCTGCAGGAGACTATATATCAGCGCCTCGCGGCCTAATATCACTGTTATTAACACGATATGCGAACATGACTCTATTTGTATGTACAGTGGCTATTTGGTTTCTTCACCTACATGATCGGAGGCGCATCGACGTCGACCAAAATGAGAATTATGCCGTGACACATAAATGGAGGGAGAGTCATCCTGTTCATGGCGATATGCTCGGCCTTGACCGGGTTGATGCAGAAAGCTACTTTCTTAAAACTCGAGCACAAGAGAGAAGCGCGCTTCCTCAATTTCACCGTCATCTTCATCCTCCTCTTCGGAGTCTTCATCGATCTCTCCGTCTCTCTCTCACTCGTTTCGTATGATTCTTGTGCCGATGTACGATTCGAGTGCTCTATACATATATATGCACCTTCTTTTTCTTGAATCATTTGCTTTTTGTTTCCCCACTGTTGAAAGCGTGATTTAATTAATTACTGATTGATGTACTAGTGTCTCTTATCATAATTTATTGGTTATTTCGGTTTCTATTTCAAGACCCAGCTGCTTTTTTCAGGTACGATCACTTGGTCTCTCTCTCTGTCACATTAGCATCAGGATTAAACTGGGATTTAAATGGAAAAGATACTGGGCATGCAGTTGCACAGTTGGATGCCTTAGGATAAAATTTAGCGAGACCGCAATTTTTCGACTTATAGTAAAGGATTGCCATTTTATATAGACGATGTGCATTAAGTGGGTCGCCATTAGACGAGTGACAAAGAATCAAGTTGCACTATTTAAATACACACATCACCCATCCAATGATAATAATCATGATTCACGATAGTATAAATCGTTTTTTTCACATCAACAGTGAATTTGATAATAATCCGCGTATACGCTAACAACTATCATTTCACTGCAAACTTGGGGTGACCAAAGTTGTGGGAGAAAAATGAACTTGTGACCATCATGAATTTGGATTACCAAGCTCATTAAAATTAAACATCCAAGCAGCTAATTCCTTGAAGCAAAAACCAAACAGGCTTTGAGATATTTCATGTTGTTAGTTCAGACTTGATAGGAGGATATAAAAGAAAAGACAAAGGAGCACACTTACACAGGCGAATCTGCCGTTGAATTTCTGCATCCTGCTTTTGGCCACTATTCAATATATTTTGCACTTTGCATTCGTTCTAGCTTCCCCGAATATCTTTGAGAGAACCTCCCCCCCCCCCCCCTTTCTTTTCTGGGTTTGTCTTGTTGTCCAGATCATCTCAAATCTGTAATGCGACTTTCCTGTGCCTGCCATCAACACCCTGTAAGATGACATTTAAATAGTAATCCACAGTGTCGTTGTCGCAATAAACAATCTTTACGATCTACATCTAATGATGCAATATGGACGCAAATGTCAAAGGAAGATTCGAATCCATCGCAAAAACAATGTTAGGCAAATTATTCTTTGCGCACAACCTTTGACCCTTTCATGGTTCTGTTTTTCCATAATGTCTGTGGCTGTATTCAGTGCTCGCCTTATTTTATTTCGACACCAGAAAACGACAGAATATGATTCCCCTGTTCCTTCTTCGGAGAAAATGAATTGTTTCCTCGTGATTTTAGTTACCTTTATTGGCTCAGAAGAGCAAAGACCAATATAAACCCAGAGTACTTCTTGGTGGACGACTCAGAGCTTTGCCCTTGAACTGATACGGCCATCTTCATCCACCCTCACCATTGCAAAGAGAATTCCATTCTAGACTCTGTAAACTACTTGGAGGAACACCATCATGAATAACCGCATTTCTTTCTCTCCATCGGCGATCCAAGTCGCCAAAGTAACTTAAATGAACGAAATTTGAAAGTTGAGGACCTTAAATGAGCGATCGAAAAGTACGAAATATTTGAACTGTCTAATGTACTTTTCTAAAGATTATATTGAAAAACTTGTTGAGGTTCCAAGAAGTGGGAAAAAAAGGGTCTTCTTTTCTTTTTGTTATTTATGTAATTAGTATTTACTAGAAACTTTAATTAACCAATAGTACTTTTAAGACACTTGTTTGCGTGAGAAGAAAAAAACAGGACAGCTGATAGCATTTTCAGGCAAAAACCAACTTGATTTTTGCATCGAAACTTTGAACAGCCCAATCATCCCCTAAAAACAGATGCACATACAAGACTGATAAAATAACTTGTTTAGATACCTATGAAAGGAGAGAATTAGTAAAAATAATTCGGAAAAAAGGGGGAAAAAAGAAGGCCCAGAAAAAATTACACGAGCTGTTTCTTTGTAGCCTCCATTCTCTCCAACAAGCCAGCAATCTCAGCTTGCATCCTCATCTTCATTTTCTGGTAATCGCAGTGCGAATTCTCCAGAAACTTCAACTCCTCCAATTTCTTCTTCCGTCGTTCCTCGGTTTCTTGCAGGCACAGCTTCGCCAGCTTCTGCGCATACTCTTCCTCAAGCTTCTCCATCCTCATCTGGATCATCTGTTTGTACCCTTCCGCCTCGCTCCTCGCGTCGTCCGCCTTGCTTTGGAACATTTGCGCTTCTGCTTCTTTGATCCGTATTACACTCTCCAAGCTGTCGAACGAGTCTTTTCTCAATAGACTTCTCAACTCATCCTCGGCTGTCAATTCGCTCGTCAAGGATGGTTTTAGCTCCTTGAGCGAATTGCTTGGCGTCTCACTGGGAGCTAAAGGCCTCATGTAGGTGGATTGCAGGCGAAAGGCCGGGTCTCTTCGGGCACTTTCTCTCTGCAGCTTCGCAAATGCACTAGGCGCAGAAAAATCTGAAATCCCATCTATGTCTAATAGATGCATCAATCAGATATTACCATTAGAAAAAAGAAAAGAAAAGAAAAGAATCAGACCATGCGAAAGTACAAGAATTTAAATTTGTGAATGCGAAATGGACAAACAAGGAAGTAGGAATCAATTATCAAAAAGAAAACTTCCAATGCAAAGAAATTAGTCCTTGTTGAAGTATTATCCCACATCGATTGACAACGGGTCCTAAATGCTCTTTATATTCATGTGGTCTCCCTCCATCTAATAGCTTAAGCTTTTGGGTTGGACTTTCTAATATGGTATCAGAGCCAATGCTATTCCTTTCGCGAATGTACGTGGTAATAACACGTGAGTGGGGGTGTTGAAGTATTATCCCACATCAATTAACAACGTGTCCTAAATGCTCTTTATATTCATATGGTCTCCCTCCACCTAATAGCTTAAGGTTTTGGGTTGGACTTTCTAACAATCTTCGCTTAAGATGCACCGTGCCATTAAGAATTTACCTCACAACAAAATGCGAAGAACCTTACTTTTCCCATGCTGACATGGTGTTGGGTTTAGTATATAAGGTACAGAAAGAATCATTAAAAAAAGGGTATTGCATGTGTGAGTGGCTTGCATCTGTTGTAGGTGTACCCCAAGAACTCAGGATAGCTTTTCTGACTGCATCCCAATATCACTAAGAGAGTGCACGTTATATGAATTCCAACAATGGCCGTAATCTTGACGCACCGTGCTCATGCAGAAGGAGTCCAAGATTTTAACTATGGCAAACAAACGAGGCACTCAGTTTCTTCCAACTTCACTAAACTTTCTAAAACAAACAATACAAACTTGGCAACAAGCAAAAATTCTCTCTTCCCTCTTATCCTGGAGATATACCGGGAAAATACGTAGCAAGAGCTACCCAACTAACTGGAAAGTGGACACAATTAATAAATTGTTATTTCAGAGACAAGAAAATCAACATAAGAAGCAAGATGCCTCAGAAGTTTGAAATCTCAAATCAGTCCGAGTAAATTCTATCCTATGGCTACACACTATGGGCGAAGGAGCTTATTCAGTGTGAGAAGAGTCTTGCCTAGTCAATCTATTTGGTCAACTATGTGGTAGAAGTGTCTACGTGCAAAGAGCATGTTTGCGGATTCATTCACTTAATCTGGGTGTCTTCCTCCAATATATGTTGACTTGATACAAAGTGCTCCTTCCTTGGCTTTTCACTCAGCCAATTTCTGAGGTGTGAACAAAGATATCATTCTGTAACTACTTTCAGATTCTAAGAGAAGATTTTAGCGGCTCCCTATGTTGTCTTGATGAGGCCAAATCGGCTAAAATCCATTACCAAGGATAGAATCACAAATCCAGCTCTTGCAATACCTAGCTAAACCTTATAATATTTTCCAGTTTCCAGAAATGTAAAAGGATATCACTAATTTGATCCAACTGACTCTTTAAGCAATTTAACTGTTTCATGGGAGGCACATAATAAGCATGGGGTATTGGATATCCAGGTTTAGTCACCCGTTGCTTCGAAAGCATATATAACTACCTTGGTCTTCCATTCATCACAAGTGAAATGTTCCGAATGCACGTCCACCATTATTTTCAGCGCAACAGCTCTTATCACGTACCTCTCATCAGAATATAAGTTTCTCCCAGGCCAATCTTAGATTGCCAAAAGAATTTCTATTTTCCACCAATTATTCCACTGAAAAAGGTAAGGATGACAAACAACAATGTTTTTCACCTTTGGCATTGAAATCTGCCAGACAAAACTCAGCCACCACATACAGTTCATGGCATGTAACTCTAAAATCTATTAGTAAGCCTACACGATTAAATCTCACAAATGCCAAGAACAGTACACAAGCAGGTCCTGTGATCACAGACAAACGAACTAGAAGAGCAAAAAGTTCTGGGGCAAAAAGAGGAAAGAAGTGGAAAGTTGAAGCTTACATGTAAAGGACTCCTTAAGTATATTGCAGGCATCGGAAGGTAAAACTGCTTTGCTTTCAAGCGCCAAAAGCAACTCCTCCGCCTTCTCATGCAGCTTCTTGCCCTTACGGTCTTCGCTATTCCTGAAAATCTTCCTCACACAATCAAGCTCTTTCATCAGAGTTTCTAGACCCCAATCCTTCGCACAGAAGGAAAATACGTCCTTGACAAAACCATACATTTCTGAAGCATGATCACAGCCAATGCAGTGAAACTGCATCTCGGTAGTCCCCGAGGGTCCTTTCAAGCTCGGACCTGGCCTGATCAGATTTCTCCGAATGCCACAATCAGCATGACACCAATGAGAACACACATCACACCCCACCCAACTGCAAGTATTACTAGCACAATCAAACTTAAGACAAATGGGACACATACAAGAACTGCAAAAGCCCTTATTGCTTGAGCATATCTTGCATTCACAATCCTCAACAGGCAAGAAGCTCTTACAGTTCACATTTTTACACCTCAGAAACAAGAATATATCCACCAATTCACCAGCGGGAAGCCTATTCTTTCCAGATAAAAAGCTTCCGAGCCCTGTCCTCACTGCAACCAAAATTTCCAACTGATCTTTGTTGCACTTAGAGAGGGTCTCCTTGGTAAGGTCAGACCTTTTGTCCAGCCGTTTCTGCAGGCCAGCTAATTCTTCTACCCTCTCAGGTGCAGCGACCAAGGTTCTCAAGTACTCCTTCGTGGATTCCAACACTTCTTCAGATAACTCCTGCACAGTCTGAGCCATAATGGGAATAGAGTCCAATACAATTTCGCGTATTATCTTCTCCGGCCTCGAGAGCTTCCGTGCTCTATCCCCTATCATACATTCCAGATCTCTCAAATGATCTGAATTCCTCCCTCTCAAATCGCCGGAAACCGTATCTTTCCTTGGTCGAGCCGGCAATTCGGATGGGAAAAAAGAGTGGTTGTCGGAATTAGTAGGCCTATAGAAGCTGTTCGAAGCCCCCTGCATCACGAAATTACCTCCCCCTCCAGGATTAGACAAAGCAACACTCCCATCACCGAGAGGCTTAAACCGACTATGTACCGACCCGTTCGTCCCCTCCCCTCCATACCATATCTGGTCATCTCTACCAACAGAGCAGTCGTAGTTCTCCGTCGAATTACGGGTGAGCGAGCAGCTGGGGTTGTGCGAAAAAGGGTGCGAGTACGAGTAGGACATCGACGGGGCGGTGAAATCGTTGGAGTAGTAAGTGGTGTTCGTGTTGGTGGACCTGGTGGGTTTCGGCTGAGCAGGAGGAGGGTCAGCATTCTGCAAGGCGTTGGAAGCAGTGAGGGAGAGAGACACGTCGGGCAAAGCCAGAGAGAGGTTGAGAGTCTCGAGCTTCGTCTTCTTGTCCCTGTTTTCCCTCTCAATCTCCTCCTCGGCCTCCCTCTTGGAGAAATTCCACCTGCTGCTTCCACCACCGCTCAAGTTCATGAAATCCCTCTCCACGCAATTATCACCATCCCCACCGTCCTTGCTCGGATTCTCAGAGCCCGACGCGATCTCCTTCCCCTTGTAGCTCGCCTTTTCCGGCGAAATCTCGCGGGGAACGTCCTTCCCGAGAAAACCCAACTTGGAATTGTCGCACATGTAGCTGAAGGTCAGCTCCTGCTGCGAGCCCGAATTGCCGGTCCTAGAGTTCCTCGATTGGAACCCATCAAGACCCACCTTCGAGCTCTTGAAAAGATCCATCCCCTCTTCTCGAGAGCCCATTTTCGTATCTGGGTTTTCCTTGCTCTGCCCAAAGGCGATCTGCTGGGCGGCGGTGTAGCCGCTGCTGTGACCACCGTTAGAGAGATCTTTCTCTCCAAACATGGCCTCGGAAACGAGCAGAGCCAGAGGGAACGTACCAGGACGAGAGAGAGAGAGAGAGAGAGACGGAGGGAGGGGGGGCCAATTCGGAAAACCGGAAGCAAAATCGGAGGCTTGTCGGCTCAGATCATTTGCTGCGGGGGTTCCAGATTCTCTTCCTCGCACTCCACCGCACCGCAACGGCTGTATTTCTCTCCCCTTTTTCCCCGGTTTCAATCAACGCGAAACCATGCTCGCTCGCCTTTTCTCCTCTTTGCATCGCCTCCCAGATTACGGTAATGACCCTCGCGGGGGCGCGGAATTACGACGGTGGTGGCGGTGGTCCCATGGCTGCTCCTTCATGGAAGGAGCTTTTGTTTATTATAGGGTTGCAGGCGAAGGTACACAAAGAAAAAGATAAAGAAAGAAAGAAGGAAAATTGAAGGGAATGTCCTTGGCTTCATTGAAGCCATTGCTCACGGGTTCCATCCATCCATCCATCCATCGTTCGTTGAGAGTTCTGCATGTCGGGGGAAAAAACTCTGGAATTTCTTCTGGTCAAACTCCGCCGCGCGACAACGCGGTAACGGTCGGAGGAAGCAACGAGCCCGACGGTCGGAGGTTTCCACGAGAAGCTCGAGCAAAAGATCTCACGCACTCTGTTTTGACTGAGGAAGCGTGTGCATGCCACTTGCTTTTCTTTTTTTTAACTGCAACGGGACGGCCTAGTTAGGTAAATTCTAAGGATGATGAAAGAATCCGATGTAATCGAAATGAGTAGAGAGAAGTACCAAAAAAGTTCATGTACTTGTTGCGTCGGTACCGATTCGATCATGAACATTTTAATCAGGCCAATTTAGTCCTGAACATTTCCACATTGGTATCGGGTCAGTCCATCTGGCCAATTTAGGCCGGAATCGCTGACGTGGACACCGATCGTGCCACGTAGGACGGCCGACGATGACGTGGATATTTTTTTTTAAAAATAGTTCAATATTTCTTTTGAATTTTTCTTTTCTTTTCTTATTATTTTTTCCTTTTTTCTTTCTTTTTTTTTCCTTCAATTTTTCGCTGGCCCTCACCCAAGGCCTTCGAGGCCTCACCGGCTATGGGCAAGCAAGCCCTCGCCAGCCAAAATGAAGGGGAAAAAAGAAAAAAATTATATGAAAAGAAAAAACATAACAAAATATTCATATTATTCAAAATATTATTAAAAATATTCATGTCAGCGATTTCCGGCCTAAATTGGGTAAACAGACTAAATTGATACATATGTGAAAAGCTTTGAAACTAAATTAGCCTAATTGAAATGTTTAGGACTAACTTAGTATTAATGATTAGGTTTAGAATTTTTTTGGTACTTTTCCCAGATAAGTACATCGTACATTTTGTTCTAGTATTTACAAGATTCCGTGGACAAACGTGCTAGTTAAGTAACTAAATAAGAAATCTGTTTAATTTTCAAGACATTGGCCTTTCTTTCTATTTGCACGAGTGGATGCTTTGAAAATGAAAATCGATTTTTCTTTCCTAATTATGGGTAAAAATATTGTGACTTCTAGCTCCTACCGACGAGCATTAATGGCTCATGAGATGATGTCACGGGTCGACAATTTCTTGACCGTTGAATAATCCATGATGCACCTGGTAGGTTGTTCACACCAAGGCAGTGCACAAAAGGCGAACCCCACCTTTAGGGTTCCGTAGAGATATAATCGTTCTATCATAGAATTACTAGTACCAACCGTCTTAATATCACTCTCACAAACCAATTATATTTATCCATTCTGCATCACTCACTCTTCCCTTGATAACCCCAAGCTCCACTCACAAAGGTACAAGCGTACAGGATAATCATGATCCGTGACATTCTTCCCCACTCAATTCCACAACAACCTTGTTGCGGGCTGTTCTATCGCTTCCCTGCGTTCTTCAACTATTGATGTGCCATTCTGGATCACACATTGAATAGTCTTCAACCATTGATGCGGCACTTTGGATCATACATCAAATGGCAACACTCGCCCAACATAACATGCCACTTCACTGGTAGCTCTCAATCAAAGTCGTTCAGTACTTTCGGTCACTTGTGCTTTCCCTAACAAGTGTCGTATTTTCCGCCACCTGCACTTTTTGGCTGCACCATCCTTTGCCTACTCGATTTCTCATGATCTCAGTAAACCAATGGAGGTTTCTTTCCTTGTTGATAATGTGGTAGCAAACCCATATTGAAATTCGCCAAATTGATCTAGGAATGTTTCCCCATTCAAAAAGAATCGATTCTTTCCCATGCCCTCATTGCCATCCTAGAAGCTGGTCGAGAGTCACACTTTGTTCGAGCACACTTTGTTCGAGGCAATTCACTCTCCGCCCTCATAGGACCGGGGTAGACCACAAGTTTTCTCCGACTCAACTCACATACTGGAGGGAACCTAGTTTTGATACCATTTGTCACGGGCCGACAGATCCTTCGTTGTGTAATAGCCTGTGTGGACCAAAAGGTAGCTTTGTCTACATTTTCAATCTATTTAAAGATAGGCCATTCATGTGCTTGGAGCAAAAGATTCAAAAGGAATAACTTTAGTACGATGTAACCAAGGTAGTTGGTCAAGTAAAAA
The DNA here is from genome assembly GCF_021117445.2 of Syzygium oleosum. Taxonomy (NCBI): domain Eukaryota; kingdom Viridiplantae; phylum Streptophyta; class Magnoliopsida; order Myrtales; family Myrtaceae; genus Syzygium; species Syzygium oleosum. Next base: position 12,714,945 of record NW_026607487.1, read on the forward strand.
TTGACAACGAGATTTCACGTTTTTTGATAATAAAAATTCCAGTCATTTTGCCATTCAACCAATCTATACAGGCAAGATCCCACAACTCTTATGACTAATACACGATATCTTTGCTATAATAAATGATATATTCGAATCCCATGAATCGACTAAATCTCACGTATGATTTATCCGGTAAGACTCCACTGACAGGTTACTGAATAGCGGGTATGAACTCTAGATTACTCTGAGTAAGAGATATTGTGATTTATATACAAAATTCACGAGAAGCAAAACAAAACACTTTCTCGGTCCTTCGAAAATTGGAACAAAGTATCTCATTTTGTTGTACTCAATGACCATCCAGATTAGGCAAATGCAGCTGGTCTCGAACCCATGAATTTCTAGATCGTGAGTAAGGGAAAGGTGTTGGCGAATGGAATGAAATTCATGGCAGGTAGTTGTACATGAGTGTCCATCGGTTCAGTCCAAGTTCATCATTGGAAGATTTTTTTGCCTATTGATTATTCTTGCTTTTGTTTCGGTAGACTTTAAAGTACTCCTGCTAGTGGAGCAGGACGCTCGTTGGTGAAGTGGGCATATTCTGACAACGACATTGCCGTGCAATCTTCCTTTTTATTATATATGCCATTGAGCAATTCGATTGTCCACCAAATTTTTTTTCTTTTAAGAATGTTTTTTAAGGTAAAAAATAAAAAAGCTTCTTGTCGGTTCAATGGTAAGCTCATTAATGCAATCAATAGAGAGAAGCTAAGATTTAACCAAGTTCTATAATTGAATTATGACATTTTGCCCTTTCTTTCATTTTCAAGAGAGTTGATATTATTATAATCATCACATGTGACTAGCGTTTTTTCTTTTAATCTCGGATTATTAGGAGCTTAAAATAACAACGGCTTTTGCTTCCGCTTAAACCTTTTAACCGGCTTGTAAAATAAGTACTCACGGATATTTGAAGATGGAAGAGAAAGAATCGAGACCCCCGAAAGCAAGGGACTGTTTTTGTTTAATATAACAATACAGACTATAGTTGATAATGTCATAATTAATACATGAGACTCGCGATTTTTATCATTATCCTTATATCATTAGGAGCTTAAGAAAGCAACCCTATTTTTCCAAATTGAAAATTTAGGGAGTGGAATAACATCCAGGACCTGTAAAGACAACAGAGGAGATTTTCCTATAATTTTCTCGAGAAAATTGTTAATTTTCCCCGGCAACAATATGCGGGTTGACCATTACCTTCAATATGTGGGGATGATTGTCCAAAAAGTCCTAAACCTTGTACAACAGTTAATTCAGTCATAAACCTTTCAATTGTACTAATTCGGTCTTAAACCTATTGACGATTTTGCCAATTTAGTCCTCAACCTTTCTTTATATTAATTTAGTCCGAAATATTTTGAAGATTTGACAGTCTAGTCCTAAATCTATTATTTGAATATTTGGCCGGAAGGACTACATTAGTAAATTGTCAAAAGGTTTACGATTAAATTGACAAATCATCAAAAGGTTTAGGACTAAATTGGCACAATTGAAAGTCTTAGGACTAAATTGACAAATCGTCAAAAGGTTTAAGACTAAATTGACATAATCAAAAAGTTTAGGACTGAATCGATATCCGTATAATAAATCTAGGACTTTTTGGGCAATTTTTCCAGCATTGGATTTGGTCTTCCGTCACATAAATAATTCTGCAATCACTCCATTTTCTAATGCCCATTTTGTACGCATTCGATTTTTCTATCTTGTCTTTGCAATGGACCATTCCCAATATTTTCTCAATAACGGGTCGTGATCGCGACACCGGAAGAGCCTTTTTCACATCGATTCCATCATCGGGTTTTTTTGGCTGGGCCAACGGAAGGAAACGAATGGAGGGCACTGATGTCTTTTCATTTTAGCTAGATTAGTCAAAGATAAGGATGATGCGAGGAACTTAGCATTCACACGAACGAAGGTAGGCGCTTTTAAAGTATAAAATAATGTGTCGAATTTTGATATTGGTAAAGAAGATTGATCCATGGACAGGTGTGTCGTGTCTTAATCTAAATTATTGTTAAGATAATTGCAAAAACTATAGTTTAATCACGAGTTAATTACAGGGACGGAATTTTATCGGCATATTCCTCGAGACCTTATTAGTTTAAGAACAAGGATTAAATTAAGTGCATTTTACTTCTGGGTGGCTTAGGAAATAAACGAGCTATAAACCTACATATCGGCAAATTCAATGTACCTAGAATTTGGGATTTTGACCAACATTTTGAATTATTATAAGCTGTTCCGTGAGTTTTTTTTTTTTTGGGGTCAACGTTCTTTGAGTTGATAACTAGGGGATTAATTATCTGTTTTTTTTAAGGGAAAAAAGGGGCCAAGAAAATGTGAAGGATATCAAACCAGAATGTTACCTAATATAATTCCTCTATTGTTCATGCCTAGAGAAGTCCTCTTTTCCATTTTTAGACATTAGAGAAAATTTGGTCGCTAAGTCATGGAGAAAATAATTATGTGATAAGGGTACTTAGTTCTAGAGTCGGTAGGAACTTGAAACCTACCCCGCTAGGGCCGTTCCCAATTGTTTGATTCTAGAACCTACCCTATAAATCCTGAAACCAGAACTATCGATTCGATCCGGTTCCAGAGTCTACCCAAGAACCGGCTAATTCTTTGTTTTTTTTTTCATTTTTTTTATTTCTTGAGAGGACACACTTTCTTGTTAGTTTACCAAATGGCGAGAAGTATTATATCTCGTTATTTAGTAACAACTGAGAAAAATAATTATAGGTGATCATTTTCAGGTTTCCAGACCTGAAACTAGGAATTTACCCTCTAAGGGCCAATTCTTAGTCTTTGATAGGAACTTGGAACTTACCCTGTAGACTTTGGAGCCGACTCTGAAATTGGATCGAATGGACACACCTAGCTTGAGATGACTTGAAAAAGTGACAATTTTTCTTAATATTTTCAACTTTTGTTTTTAAATTAAGTGCTTTTAAATGTTGAAACACGTTATAAAAAACCTTAACCGTCGGAGATCGAATTATAGTCTAGTTCAAAAAGTGAAATTAAAAGTAATCTGAAAAATTTAAAAATATAAAGTCGTGGCAAAGCAAACACACACTAATTTTCTAATTTTTACCCAAATTTGTTCAATGCGTAAATAAGGATCCCAGTTGACCAAAAAATAAAATAAAATAAGGATGCCAAAATAACCACTAGGATGGTGTTGTACGAGTATGTCGTTCTCGATAACAAGCAACAGGCAACAGATCATCTTGGAATAAAGTCAAAGCAAACAAAAGTCTATATGATCGATATATCTTCTTTCGGGGTCTGACCTAGCTTCAGGCGAAAATAAAATCATTGAACCGGCTGACTTCTTATTAAAAGAGAAGTATCAAACCACCTGAAGTGAAATCGAGTACCAAATCTCCTCCATTAAACCCTATATGTGGGACCACCACTTCATAGCATGTCACGATAGATGCAAAACCCCGTATATCTTTTGAAACAAAATTGAGTTCTAGACCTTTTTTATTTGTATAATAAAGTGCCGAACATTCTTTTAAGATTACAAGTACTTTCAGTAGATAATACTAAAACTTCTCAAATATGACTGTATGTTGGTCTTAAAATTGTACCTTGGATATATGTACAAGACTTCATTGCACTTTTTAGTAAATCTTTCCGACTTGATTGTACTTTCGACAAGAGTTTAGGATTTAATTGAATTAATTGACATTTACTTTTTATTCTTGGTACCTTACCCCTTTTCGACTTGATACAAAAGCATGTCAAGTCATGCAACATAAGGTTTGTTTACAATTAAGTACCTGTAACAGTTTTAGTATGTGAAATTGATTGTTAAACTTTTATAAAGAGTTTGAGAAACATCATATTTGTAGCTTTTCCATAGAAACTAAAACTTCTGAACGGTTTTTAAAGAATTGTTCCACCGAGTTTCGAGGTGCTGCAACTTTAATATTACACGACATATAAATTACATCAGAGCTGCATCACGGCACAATTGCATCACAACCACATCTATCCCAAATTCTACTTAATATGCAACTACAAACTAGATAGTACGATTCGGTTCTCTAAAGATAATGTAGGCTTTCTATGTAGTTAGTGAGATTTTGAATTTATTCGGGCGGTTTCATCTTAATGATGTTTTGGTACTAAAACCTAAGAAAATAGTATCGCATTGCGAAACTACACTCCAACCGATCTAACACTGACCACATCACCACTTACGTAAATTAACATTTTTGACTCACCATTTATGCACAAGATATAGCTCTTTACTCCAAATGTAAGTACTTAATCATCACTCGTTAAGCCTAATCTTCGATATTATGAGGATTCTAAAAATCTTAAGGCAGTCTTGAGATCTTTTACCATCCGATTTAACTAATAAAATGACGGGAAGAAATGTAAAGACAAGAAGCAAACCACTCTTTGAAATGGTTACATTAACACATACCGAGCAATAAATCAAGAACAATGCTATATTAAGATGAGTCAGTTCACATAGTTAGTACACTAATTTGACATTGCAAAAGGAACCGCAGAGACCAAATCAGACCGATCGGTTCTAAGCAGCACCTGGGGGCACCGGTCCGGTTCCCGATTCCATATAATTGGAACAGGTAAATTTCGGTCCGGTTCCAATTCAAAGTGTGGGTAGGAGAGGACCGATTTTTTTAATTTTTAAAAAATCTGTAAAAAAAAAAAAACCCTAATCTATCTCTTATTTCACAAAGGAAAGTCCTTCAAGGTTGGAGTAACTACGTTTATTTATACACATGAGTAAGATGACAAGAATAAATCAAAACACAACAGTAATTTGCTCATTCTAACCAAATCTTGTCACAAATTGAAAAAGTCTCTGTAAAACCTACAATATTATATGTAACTCGCTGATTGTAAAAACGTCTTGATATTTAAGAACATCTTAAACATTAACGATAAATAAAAAATATTTGGCCCATCCGGGAACCGGTCCGGTTCAACTTATCACCCCTAGCAGACATTAGTTAGCTATTGCATACGACTCATTTTTTTTAATGCATGATTATTACAATCAGTCATACCGCTCAATACTTATTAGTTTTACAAACAGTCTTCGCTTAAACATACGTAGGGCAACTCATAAAATATCCATTTGACCGGTTGTTCTCGCCGAAAGAAAGCACGTGAACGTCCTGTCTAGGATCTTCGAGAATCGACTTGGACCGATTCTGCAAAAGCAAAAAAAAAATATGCACAGAAAGGACTTTTCGTACATGTTGAAGGACTCCAATTTTGGATTTGGCTGCCAAAAGTCAACTCACATTATTGCAGACTCATCCGTCGTCCTCCATTTTCTTGATCTGTAATTGTCCTTGAATTGCCTCGTGAACAGGTGTGTCGGAGATACGTGTCCGCAAAAACTCTTAGCTTTCCTCTTTTGTCACTATCTGCTAAATGCTGGGCGGAATCGATGGGGACTTGGAGGAGAAGTCCAATTCTTTTGGAGGATTATGTGATTTTCAGTTTTGTTTCGCCATGTTTGAACCTATGTGGAGTTTGGCATGTCAAATCTTGATGGTTTTTAGATATACTTAGGGGTTCTTTGAAATAACGGACAAGCTCGATGTGTTTGTTTCGATTTTTGAATGTAAAATCTTGATTTTAGAAGTAGATGAAATTGATTTTATCCGAATAGTGATTTTCAATCAAATTGAACTAAAACAGAGGAGGACCCATTTACGGCTTTGGTTCCATAAAACGCAGCCGAATTTTCCTTTCCGGTAAACCAGAAAATTCTCCCCAAAAGCACCGTGAATTCATGGGAATCGGATATCATAAGTATACTTTATGGCAAGAATTTAACTCGCTTCACATCCCTTGCAACACAGCCCCCTCAGGAAGCATACTCGGATGCTGCCTAGATCAACTCAACTTCTTGAAATGGTCAGTCATTACAACAGTAGTACAATATAGCCATTACAACAATTAACAAAAAGCAAACACCAAAAAAGAAAAGAAAAGAAAAGAAAACTTCGCCCAAAAGAGAGAACTCTCTTGGCTGAAGAACTTAAGTCCTTCCATCACTGACCATTGCCAGCATAATCGAATCATTTACTGGGCATAGCTAACGGTATAAGAAAATGACATGAATAGAAAATTAAACTGGAGACATATCATTTCAACCATTCTTGCAAGATTTCGGTCAATATTCACACGGTTGGAAACGAGTGAACCTATGAGATTGACTCTTTCCACTTTTTTTCTTTTCTTACAAGCGATAAAGTAGGAACCGGAGTGTTAGAGAATTAGTGAGATCAGATGATATTGGAAGGACGAAGGTGAAGAGCAAGTAGATGTTCAAAGCATACCCAAAGGGGACCACTATCATGGTGAGATTTGAGAACTTTGGAAAGGGCATCGATGATTATGTTCGCATATAAACATACTCGAACTAAGAAGTTGCATTGTTTCTTAAAATCACGGTTAGAAACCATGTCTTCCTTTACAATACCGAGCACAAGACCGAGCAAGAATGAGACGCGACTTGCGAGTTCGAGGGACAGGGGAAGCGTGCTTCCTGGTGATCCGACATCAAACGCCATTTAACTACTTTGCGAGAGGGAAACTGCGTTCCTTTTCATTCAATCGGCAGTACCCGCACAAACCGTTGGTCTCTAACATGATTAAGGAGTATAATTAGGACATGAATACGAGTTAAAAAACGAGATGATGCTCTCAAGTCAAGGGCGTATCCCTCCTCCTATTTCCACCAAGGATTGGCCCCCACTTCTTTCCCATTTCGTTGAGTGTGTCGTGTGAATGGAACATTGCTGTTTTGAACTTTTGACACTGTTTCTTTTGTGCCTCTCCGAGTCTCAGCTCCATTATGCATATTCCTAGGCATCGCGTGGAACTTTATTAGACATTCTTGGATCTTTAAAATATTAATTGTTTGTATCCTAACCCAATTTCCTCCAAAAATACTCTCGGGTTTCGAAAGGATCGCGTGGTATCGTGGTCGCTTGTTAGCCAAAAGCAAACCTTGAATGGTGAATTGACTCTATAAACTGGTATGTCAACCTTAAAACCTTAAATGGTCATCGACCGGTTGATTAATTAAGTTAACAAGACTCCTGAAACTTTGCGTCTCCAAAAGAGTAAGATGGTGGACATGAGTTTTACTACTTTTCGGAGTTAAATAACAAGTAACGTTTAGCAAAATATAACCTCATCGCAGCATGATAAGGAAAACTTCACATTGTTTTTTCACATTGTCGATGGGATGGATGCGAAAAATGACCTAATAAATTAGTTTTGCTAGACTTAATGAGTAGAGTTTATATTCCAAGATAAGTGAACACTAGTAAGATCCACATGGTATCGAAAGCCAGTTGCATGATCTGAAGCAACACCAAAGTGGGTCGGTTTCCATGTATGGACCCCAGTAGCAAAGCACGCAGTCCAAGTTAACAGCCAGAAACTCGGACGATTTGCAGCCTCTTGTCCTTTGGCCACAACAGTTTTTTCAAAGTTAAACATTGAAATACCAAAGGCAGTCCTTAGCTGATTCAAATTCTCTGATAAGAGTATTCGATTAGTACAGCAAGGGTCTACTCTTCTTAACCCTGAAGACTCTCTCACCTGTTTTACGATTTTCACCCTTATCATATTTGCCTGCACAATAACAACCTTTGACTTGTTAAATAGAATGATGACAGTCCCTTCTATGTGTCTCTCATTTTTTGGATTACTGTCTGTAAAAAAGTGGTGCCATGTCCCAAGAATGAAGATTGAAATCTGATTGTAACAGAAGATATAATAGAGTTGGTACATTCATAATGTTAAATGAACGATTAAACATGATCAGTTTCCCTTAATATTACTTCTCTCTTGAACTTGAGTCAAGTGAAATTTAGTCTGTATTTTCCCCAGAGTGTCCCATGAAGGTGAAAAGGAAATTTTTCCCGAAAGTCGGATTTGAGCTAGCTCAAGAAGGTCATGTGACTGTAAACCAACTGATCACTATTTAATAAAGTGACCGTGTGATGCATTAAACAGAGTCTACTTTTGAGTTGAAAATCTATGAATTCTTAATGGTGATACACGGTGGAACATGTGTTGAGGAAATTTCCTAATAGATTTTGAAGTTGACAAAACTATCCATGTTAATCTTGTAAATCTGATATGTACTCTGAAGCATTTTGATCCAGGTAAATATATTCTGGAAGTGGCAGCTTTAATACTTCAAGAGAATTTAACTTTCTGAACGCTCAGACTTTACGAGGTTTAGAAGGAAAATTTCAGACTCTACAAGTTTCAGAACGAGAAGTTTAAACTCTACTAAAATAGACACTCAGACTTTATCTTAAGATGTCAGAGATCTTCAGAATCTAATTTTGAAGGACTCAGACTTTACTGAAGACCTACGCTAACTTAAGTTCTGAATGTAAAGCAAGAACCAGAAATTCTTCAGATTCAGAATTTATTCAGAACAAAACATAACAGTTAGTGATTTGGTGTGGATTTCATAAAAGGAAAGTTTTGATTGACTCAATCTAAGGCTAATTGATTGACAATCAAACATTATGACAAGTATATCACAATGGATAAAGCTCTGCTTATGGAACCAAGATTCCGATTGTATGGGTGAGCAGATTTAGTGGGATTCAGATTTTGTCAACCAACGGCTACTCAATCCGTTTTATACAAATCTGTCCAAGATAAAGATTGGAAGATGATCCTCTGAAAACTGTCTAACGGCTAGTTTGGAAGTGGAGAAATATAAAAGGAGACCAATGAGGAGCAGAAGGTAGAGAACGACATCGAGAATCAACAAGTCCAAAGTCTGAGCGCATTCCGATTCTATTACTTGTGTTTTCTGAGCTAAATACTGAGATTTTGAGGAACATTCTGTAAAAGTGATTGTGTGATATAGAAAGTTCTATCATTCACCAAGTGATCTCACTCAAATCTTGTAATCCTTTTGATCACATAGTGGAATCCAGCCAGTAGGCTGTCAGCGTGGGAGAGTGGACGTAGGTTAGATCTAAGCCAAACCACTATAACTTCTTGTGTGCAGTTCTCTCTATCCCTAATCTCTCAGTATATTATTTACACTGCACACTAGCACATTCAGAATCTGAACATTGTTCAGACTTTACTGATTATAAATCGTTTCCGTTTTAAATTCTTCAAAATCACTCAAATCACCTATTCACCCCCTCCAGGTGATACCTGCTAGCTATAACAACATGTATATAAGATGTGTTCACAATTGTACATTCGTTCTACATCGTTTCTGATCAAGGGATTTTAAGTGCTTGGAAGTTGGAACAACTCGTGGCTGACACTCGTCGCATCAAGTGTTACGAATTTATCCTTGTTTTTCTATGCAGAAAGATTTGATGTTTAGTGATTGATTGATTGATTAGATGGTTATACCGGTGCTCTAGAATCCCTCAAACCATATGCTTTTATTGTCCGGAACTAATGAGTCACTACAAAATCCTCCTGGAACAAAATTGCTCCAGAAAAATACCTTCATTTCCTTGGAGACCACTGTTAAAAGGGCTTCAGTTTCTGGTGGCTCACGAAGCAAAACATCACACTTCCACCAACTTCAAAGTCGGAAAGTACCGAAATTAGCACGCGGTCTTTGGACTTGAAAGAAGAAATCCATGTGTCGCGTGTAAAGTCATCGATAAAGCTAACGTAGCAATGGGAACTAAAGAGAAGTTAGTTCAGGAGATCCCCAACAGTGGGGCAGGAAATAAATAAATGAAGCAAAGTACTGTTTTGAATAGCATTAGAAAAGGCTTAAACTTCTATTTAAGGACAAAAACACAAATGAAGTCTCAAAGCAAGTAACATTTCTAGGAGGCAGAATAGCGAATCTCGCAGCATTGACACTCATGGCCACAGAAATTTCCTGTCAAAGATCACTGAAAGGCTAAAGAAATGATCATCTCCTCTTCTACAGTTAGGACAGCAAATAAGAGTGCTGCAAATTAAATTATAGCAACTGGTAACATTGTCATTGCACGTCAGAGCCAAAGACGGCAAGAGAGAAGGCGAGACATCAAAACTTCGTACCTCGCAGCCATTTCTCATCAGATCTCACTGTACAAAGACAAACATCTGGCACGGCATAGCAATGGGTGTAGAAGAACTAAGAATTAACACCAGATGGGATTTGTTCCTAAAGTTTCAACGTAAGGTCGGGTGATGAAGTCTCAATCCGTGGCAATTTCGTCACCTGGACAAAGTTCACGTTCGAACCTTTGATTATGTAATCCACAGGCGGGCTAGGATCACTAGTGCAATCCCTCGTGTCCAATTGCCGGAAACTTCCTGGCCAAAACAGCGGCACCACTTCATCTTCTTCGACAAACATCGGCACTCCCAAATAGCCCTTCTCAAACTTCGCTCCACCTCTCAAAACCGCAGGCCGACTTTCTGGTGCCACGGCATTCTGGTGGTGCACCCCTGAGTGAGCTTCAACGCCAAGGGAACGAACCGCAGCACCGTGAAGCGGCAGAGATGCCAAGCTGGTATATCTGTTGGAGAACATTCCCATCCGCATGGCCCGCTTGGCCATCGTCCTCTCCCTCTTGTGAGCATTCTGGTGGCCACCGAGCGCCTGCGAGCTGTAAAACTTGCGCTTACAGTAATTGCAAGAGAACACCCGTGGGAGTTTAACCACGGAAGCTCGGTCAGTGGCTTCAGAGTTATTACTCTCTCCAACAGCATTTGCCTCGACAGGAGGATTACTGTGGCAGAAAAGGGTCAAGTTGAGTGACACATTGTCCTGATCCGAGAAAGTGGTGGAGGTAACTTTGGAGGGGTCGACAGAGATTTCCTGGGCGCTGAAATCCGAGGACTCGTTTTCCGTTCCTGAATCAGAGTTCCGTGGCAGCATGTCTGGATGAGACAGTTGAATTGTGGTCTGTGTCTCTGGTGATTAACGCACCGCTGAAAAAAGTAAAATGATTAGCTAGGTGTTACCTGCATGACCAGAGACCAGATTAGTTCTTCCATGAGGTTAAGGTACGAGTCAAAGAAATTCAGGAGCAAATGCCATGTTTATCTTCTCCATCACAGTTTAGGTCACTTTTTTGTGCCGGCAATGCTTAGAACTTCATATCAAGTAAACTGAAACTTGCGAGTCAACTGATAATTATTATGTGCACATCGAAAACAGAAACTAACAAGTTGGGGGTAAAATTGATCATTCAGGTTTTCTTACCAGAAGTACCTTTATATGTTGCATATGGCCAGCGATTTTCACATATTGAACGACTCCTCAATTTTATGAATTGCAGCTACTTGAATTCTAGAATCTCTGATACATAGTACTCTACTTGTTTATATGATCGGAAATGATGTCCACTATCATAAGCGAACTCCGTGAACTTTAAAACAATAGTTTGCTAAATATTGCATTTTAATCCATCAGCGATGATTTCAAAAACATTTTCCAGTGTCATGCCTTTCATGTCCACTATTTGTACTGTTAGATGCAGTAATTGATTTGGCAATCTGGGAAAACCACTATTCTAGTCCACATCTTGTATGGAAATCACCATGCTGGCACAGCAAAACAGAGATTTTATGTGTGGTGAGCAAAGAACGACGGTATATACTTTTTTCAGCAAAGCCAGATACTGCAGTTAGACCAACAAGCATTGCGAGTGAATATAATCAACAAGTTCCAACAAAAGATAGAAAAAATAACAAACAATTAGCATAATTGTCAAACCCAAGGAAAATGTGGGAAACAAAAGTGTTGAATTAGATTTTTTTACCAAGAACTCGTACATGGAGAATTGTGCTACATGCTACAGCTACCACATTAATGTTTCTAACTCCTCAAAGAAATCAGAGATTTACATTACTCAAGTTGATCTTTGCATCACCTCAAGATCTACACCAAGACTTAACCTCAAGAGATATAAATGAAGCTATCGCAAAAAGTGAAGTAGAAGCTCAACCAACGCCACAGAATAGCCCTCGCCACCATTTTCCTGATGTCCACACATACATGTATTTATGTGCATCACATCTTATAGTTTGGTGAAAAAAGTCGGGAGATATGGCTTGGCCTTGTGGTTGGTCTCATATTCAATTATATTTCCCTTTTTTCAGAGAAAAAAAGTCACTGGGTTTTCCAATGCACCATTGCAAATGGATGAATAGGACTTCCTAAAACTATCACCGCAAACAAACATATGAACGAAGCAGAAACCCAATATTTGGACCATCCAAAGGGGGGTGAACAGAATTGGGGGCTCCACTCTAGCTGGGCTTGCTCTTCCATATGATGGTTGAAGGTCTATACTTTTTGGTCTAAATCTTAGGTCTTTAAAGTAACAACCAACTTAACCAAAGTGGAGCAATTTAAAAACAAATAAACCATGAATGAAGACAACTTTTTGAATTACTCAAAGTAAACGATGTACTGCTGCAGAGAGAAACGAAGCGATCTCAAAGCACATCGCATCAGTAACCTAACACTGCAATTTAATTGCCAACTAATCTGGTATGATCATCTGAAAAAACAAGAATAGTAATTGTCTTCTAAATTTGCCTCGGTAATTGGAGAAACTGCAATTTCAACATAACCAAGTACTTTATCATCACCAATACATATAAAATATTGGAGTTCTCCTAAACAACCACGATCTAGACATTGAATACCTCATTGGAAAGAAAATCTGGCCTAGTCAGTCCTTGTTTTTATTTCTTTTTTTTGAAGCAAAACCTAGTCAGTTCTTGGCAGGCCATTTTTATTTCAAAAAGGGGAAAAAGGTCCTGAAAGATATACCTGAAAAAAAAAATTTCTCCTGGCACCTGTAAAGGTTAGAATGGTTCTCTGTAGTGAATTTTCCTAAAATGCACCGGGGTATCTCATTGTTGTACATCAAAATCATCTCTTTGATCAGTGATGGTAAGGGCTGAAGAACTTTGGGCATTCTGTTCTGATCTGAATGAATAATCCTACTTCAAAAATTCTCTGCAGTTGTTATCAGGTTCCCACAAGTTTTACTAACATCTAACAACTCAAGTCTTAAATCTTTAAATTGTGACAGAAAAAGAACTCAGAAAGAATAATTGGAGAAAAGCAAGCATCCCCGCAGCAGAAAGCAAGGGAGATCCAGATTTGATAAGCAAAAGTACATGCAAGTACCCTTTAACTGGAAAAACCAACAATTCCACCACAAGAAAGGAAGACATAGGAGGACAAGAGAATTAGGCTAAGCATGAAAATACACCCACGGAAGAGAAAAGAGAAAGAACCAAGGGCTATATCAGAGAGCAATTAAAAGATGGTAAAAGAATGAAAAGTGTACCTGCAGCGACAAACCATGGCATTCCTAGTTTTTCTTTGAGTTGGAGTCGATTCTTCAGGGTGAAAGAGCACTGGGAGAGAAAGAGAAGGCACCTTAAAAGAGAGACAGTGTCACCAATTCAGAAAGAACAAGGTATGCTTGTGGGTTTGTCTTAGTTTATACCACAAATGGAGTGGGTAGGGAAGGGATGGAGAATAAATGGAATTCCAACTATCATCAGTGTTTCGCTCAGCGTGGGTGTGAGAGAGGAGAGAGAGACAGAGAGGGAGGGGGGTGTATAAGAGCAATAATTATGGAGAGATGGGGAAAGTCAGGGGAGTTGTCAGAGAAAAAGCAGATGACACTCGAATAACCATTGGTTGATTTTTGGGCTCTCCAGTTCCTCAAGAGCTAAACAATGGTGGGTAGAGAGAGAAAGAGAAAGAGAGAGAGAAGAGGCACTAAGCGACAGAGAGTGGAGTTCTACTTCCGATAAGCAACAAACAAGAGTACTTGGCGTTGTTTGTTGTTTTAAACATGACCCACTCAAAAAAAGATAAGCATATAGTGTGTGTCTCTCTCTCTCCCTCTCCCTCTCCCCTCATTGTCTCCTTCCCACTTTAAAGAAAAGTATGTGGTCAGATTCTTTTCAACGTCGGGGTTTAGCCAAAAATCTGCTGTCAGATGGTCTCCCATGACTTCCCATCTCATGCTCATACAAATGCAGCTACTATGTTCTGCAGAATTTGTCCCTCCAACCATTTCTTTTCTCGTTTCTTTCCTTCGCTATGATCCCTCGTTTCCTGTACTTGCTGTCAATTCAGTGCACAGACCCCCACAGCTTTTATTTTTTCTTGTATCTTCACTTACTGATCCAATACATAGGTTTTTATCCTAACACTTGACAGAAGGTTATTACGGTTATGTTGCCGGCAACCGGATCAAGAGACATCCATGGATGGGGTCGCAGGCAAGAAATTTGCGCCCCCTCGCTCGAATGTCATGTGACTTCGAATTCAAGAAATGGCATTCGGTTACAAATCACGAAGCTTATACATAACCTTTTGAGATCATCCTGACTCTCAAAACTCGCCATTTTTGGACGTTTCTTGAGTCACATTTCAAGATGTAGCCTATTTTAGCTTTGCCAATCAGACCCAATTTGTTGTTCATCTGTATTATATCACTTCATTCTTGCTTTAGCCTGAACTAAGGTTTCTTTTGGGTTTGCATCGTTGAAACATTTGTTCTTGATGCTTGTACGACGGTTGTCCCTCTCACAAGATATTAGGAAGAAAAGTGAAAGTTTCTCTAAAGGATTTCGCGATAGAGATCAAGATCGAAATCTCAATCCTCGTTTCATAATCTTTTGAATATCCTTATCTTGTGATAGGTTTTGATTCCGACTATAACGTTTAGGCTAAGAAGAAGACGGGCAATCGGTTTTGCCATCTGCGGCAATATTGAATTTCGGCTACGAAAGAGACTCTTTCGTGAGTGGAGAGAATTTATGCGTGAGTGGTGGAGGAGCTATGGCGATGGCGACTTGATAAATTAACTGTATAAACGTGAGTTATTTTGATTGATTTGGTTTAGTATGGATACGGTTTTGGATCGCTTATAATGTATTAATGAAGGGCAATATTTTCCTCTATCCAGTGGTGGGTCGGAGGAAATTTCCCGCATCCATATTGCAATACAAATGATGAGAGTCACTCACTCACACAGACACACATATATGCAATTCTCCAATTAGAGATATGGCCAGAGGAGATTTAACTCCAACTTGGAACAAAGGACATGACCTTCAAATGCCAATAAGCCATCGATATATATTCAATGGGTCCGGTTCACAACCATATACAGGCCACATAAGCCTGATTCGATTTGTCATTATGTATGTATACACTCAGTTTTCGAGGAAAAACAAGCAACTTACTCCTAGTTGCAATTAAATCAACATAATCAAATCAAATGAATGATTATACATTGCAAAATAATGGAGAATCGAATGGGAAAATCAATCAAAATGCATGACCCTCTCTCCACGGACAGCTTCGTCCCACCCACTTTCCTCCTAATTTTATATAAAAGGGGAAATCTCAAATCCGATACTCTCTAATTAATCAAATCAGAAATCAAACTGTCCCAAACAATCAGCATGTGCAGGTCGACACGTGTCGGCCGGCGAGGCATGTGGCGGGGGTGGTCCCCCTATCATAATCTCAACTCGTGTTGCCTTTTTCTTGCTGGAGGTGTGTAGATTATGCTATGCTGCGATGCTGAACAAATAAAATAAAATAAAATAATAATTATAAGTTTAAAAAAGTACATGGAAAATCCAATAAGATCTGATTCTGAAAAGAGAGGCTCTTGGGCTTTCATGCCTTTTTGTTTTGTCGCTTTCTTACCTCTTTTTGGGGCCCCTTTTATTTTGATTATTGTTTTGATGACTTTCTTTTGATTGATTGATGCTGCTTGTCTTCTTTTTATTATCAAAGTGAGATTTTGGCAATCCGGGGGATGAATTATTTGCTTTCTAACTTTTATCCCTTATGCTGTAAAATGACGTTAATCTTACTGAAATTAAATTCGCAGCAAACAATTTTATATTCAGTAATCTATGATATTTGTTTTGAGTGTTCGATATAACCCAGATGAGGCGCCTAAGGTCCCGTGACCTCAGGTGTCAATTAAGATCGCGTGAGCCCAGGTGACAATCTCAGACAACCGTCGCCTAAGGTTGTGGGATCTCCAATTGGCGATCGCCGGCCTCCGTCCAACTCCTTTGTGCAAACCGCGGGGAAAATGTACAGTACAAGGGTGGACTAAAAAAAATTATTAAAGTCCTTTGGAGAGCTTTGTAGATGCAATTGCATTTCCCCAAAATTTTCCAAAAATTTTGTCAAACACCATTTGCATTTGCCCAATGGCCTTTAAGGCCCCAAAGGGCTTTGGCAAAGTCGAGCCAAACGCCCCCGTAATTGGGGACTAGAAAAAGTCAAGAGTATTTAAATTACTCGAGTGTGGTTGTAATCTTTGTTGATTACTTAATCTATAATGGAATATTGTGTTACTCTCCCCATGGAGTAGGTCCCATCAATTAAACTTTATGTTTGATTTATTCCTTTGTTATATTTATTGTATTTTTTTATCGCCTATTTTTAGAAACTATTAGTATTGGAGTCAGGCTTAGTTGACTTGAAGCGAATCGATGTCAACAGAAGAAAGAAAAGTAACAATCAACTTGAGTGAAAAGAAATATTTTGGTTTCTAGAGGATACATATTGACGATCTAGAGAAATCTGCACAAACGGAAGAAGCTAGAATCGGCGAAGCAAACTGATTGGGATTTGCTGGATAGACAAGTTGTGGGTGTTATTCGGTTGATATTGACTCTTAACGTCGTGTTTAACATAGAAATAAAGAAGATCACTGTGGGACTGATGAATGCTTTGTCCAACACGTACGAGAAGATCTTTGCAATTAAAAAGGTTTAATTGATGTGATATTTATTTCACATAAAGATGGGTGAATGTGTGTCGGCTGCTGAACATATTAATGAATTCAATGTGATTGTTAGTCAATTGAGTTCGGTTAAATTGACTTTGATAATGTGGTATGTGTTTTAATTCTATTGTCCTAATTGTCTGATAGTTGAAATGCTACTATTATTGTTGTTAGTAATTCCTCTAGGTCAATGAGCTTGACGTTTGACGAGGTTGGCAATTTGATTTTGAGTGATGACATTTGTAAGAGAGAATATGGTGAATTTATACCTGCTAGTTTAGTAGGTGAAGCTAGAGGAAAAACTAGTACTCGTATTAGCAAATGTTCTATGAACTTGAATAGAATAAGTCAATCTACGACCAATGATGTTGTTTGTGGGAATTGTGATAAGAGTGGGCATCTTGGAAGAGATCGCCTTCAGCTGAGTGAGCTATGTTCCGAAAATTGGAGAAGAACCTAATTTCCTTGAGTTCCCTAAATTCAACTGAGTGTTAGTATGCTTTAGAAGACGGAGTTTGAGGATCGTTTAAGGTGCCATGGTATGAGAGAAGTCAAACGCGTGGCATGTACGAGCTTTAAGGGGGGAAGATTACAGATTTTGCTGCAAAGATATCAGATGCATTTATTCGAGACTCATAATTGCGGCATATGCATTTAGGGCACATTGGCAAGAGAAGTTTGAAGGTTATGAGTGTAAGTAATATGCTATGTGTGTACATAGGTGCTGTGACTAGTGCCGTGACTTAGGCAAATAGCAAAAAGTGCACTTCAATACGACTACCAGAGAAACCACGAAAGTTGCAAAGTTGATTCACTTGTATGTTTGCAAGCTGTCATGATTTATTTCGAGGAATAGTGCAAGATTTATGCTAACAATTCGTTGATGACTACTCGAGAAAGACCTGGTGTTTATGCAAAGGCAAAATTTTAATACTATTTCCAGCATTAGGCATTTGAAAGCTTTGATGGTAAATGAGACTGGTAAGACGATAGCATGGAGTTCTATTCGAAGCTATTAAACGAATTATGCATGAATAAAGGCATAATGGGACACTGCACTAACGTCAGTGAACCACAACGAGTTGTAAAGTTGATAAGCAGAACATTATTAATAAGGGTGATCATGGTTCTATGATAGAATCGAGAACCGAGAACTGGTCTAGTAAACTAGTGGGTTTGGTCTAGTTCTTGGTTCCATATTTCTAGGAATATGTAATATACGGTTCGGATCCTGAGTACGAACCTGACCAATAATTTCATTAATGAAATACCTAGCTGCTGTTGTAGCATGTTGAATCCCTTTAATATACTCCTTTTGATTGTCTGTTCATATTGGTTGGGTATTAGTCCTTAAGAACTATCACTTTTCTATGTCAGGAGACTACCTATATCTTGCATGCTCAATCAACCTTTTGAAGTATAGAATCGGTATTCTATATGCATGCCATTGTTGAAAGTTGTAGGCCATTGACACATTTCGAATGTTTTGCCGGAGTGTCAAAGAAAATTGCCAGCTTCAAGAATATCATTTTATCTATAGTAGGACAGGGATTATAGTATTGGGATTCAAGAATATTGGATTTTCTAAACTGCTGAGGGCAATATTTCTCGAACTGGTAATTCAGATGCAAATGCTTAATAGATGTCACTGTCAATTGCTCATGCAACAATGCAGGCCAAGGTGGCATTTATTTGATGCTGTAGCGCCAAACCAGATTCATTTGTGCTTGTTTGGAGAAAATGAAACAAAAAGGAAAAAGAGAATTAAACAGAAAAAATTGGAAGGTTCCTGGGTAGACCCTAGGACAGACCCTAGAACCGATTAACAAGGTAGGTTCCAAATTCAAAAAACTAAGGAACTGATTTCGATAGGGTAGGTTCCAAGTGAAACATGGAATGACCTTGGAATCGCTCACTCCTAATTATTGGAGCAACCTATAAAATGCTCTCTTGTACCAATGTGGCTAGAAAATTCCAAATGGGTGGGCATAGTACAACGAGCAACCTAGTGAATGGATATCGGATATTTAACTCGTGAGGAAGCATGGTCAGGTGACGTTGCTGGTTATTCTATAATTAGAATATTTGATTGCCCATATTATGTTCAAGCAAGTGATGGTAAGCTTAATGGAGGGCAAGAAAGTGCATATTCCTAAATTATGCACAAGGTAACTGGGCCATTGGTTTCAGTGCTCGGAATTATACTCACATGTTGTCAGCGAAGAAGTTACACTTGGCATGTCTCCAACACTTCTAGGTAGGCGTGATTGTGATAGTGTTTATACAGATTTTGACAGTATTTAGCTCAAGGTGGACTTGCAGGCAGAAACTCTTGAGGTAGTGGGTCCTAGCATGGTAATTAACACGGATGTGCTTGTAGAGAGGTGGAGCATTTCGAGCCAACAATTATTGTAGTTTCTAAGCTTGATAAGGTGCGTGTTTGATCTCTTAATAGATATAGATGTGAAGGTGATTTTGCTATATTTGTGGTTGAGGAGCTTGTGTCTAAAAATCCTTATAGAGTAGCTAAAGGTGCAAGTGGAATTAGTGTTTTGATGAGGTCAACAGTTATGATGAAGTTAAAATGAAACTTAGACTTAGAAGATGTCTGTGACATTTGAAGAGCCCATGTGGGTTTGTGAAAGAGTAGAGCGATGGACTCCACAGAAGCGATTGTGACTTGACTCCAACATCAAGCTAAGGTGCAAACTGTTGAGAATGTATCTCAAGTTTGAGCTTAGAAAGGTACTCGATCCAAGGAGGCTTCTTAATTGGAGTTCGATCTTAGCCTAAGTAGGTATCCTTTTTCTAATCCAATTTTTTTTCTATATAAAAAAGGGGGAATTCTTCGTGAGAAGCATCTAAGAGATTTTTTTTTTTTTCATGAATTACACCTTCAGGTAATCCAAGAAGAGCTTTTAGCCGTGACAATCAATTGTGTGGTGTGCTCGTGAATTACTTCATGAGTGTTTGTGTTGGGACACGGTTTATACTCTCCAGCAACAGGAAGGTAGCACCTCCTAAAAGCCAGACGGCTTTTATATTTTGGACCCTTATTTTATTAGTAGTTTGGGTTTAGGCCCATGAATAGTTACAGAATATAAATAGTCTCTTTCTCTTGTAATTGATAAATATAACGGAAAAGTGCGATGTACTAATTATAGTGGAATCCTCTACTGAACGTAGCCCTAGTTTAATGGTGAACCAGAATAAAAATCTTGTGTCTTGAATTCTTTTTCTTGCTTTTACTCTCCATTACCTTGTGGTTGTATTCCGAATCCTAGCAGTTTGAAATCACGAAAATTTTGTCTTAAAATTTTGTGTAATTTCTTCATGAAAGTAAGAAATTATTTCGCCAGAAAATGTGAGAGCCGAATACTGTGTAAGATATTAGTTATAATTGAGAGTTGGGAAACATTTAAATAACTCAAGTGTGGTTGTAATCTCATCTTCAATGGAATCTTGCGCTGCTCTCTCCGGGGTTTAGGTTCCATCGATGGAACCACGTAAATTTAAAGTCTGTTTCATTTCTTTTTTTTAATTTATTTTATTATTCGATCGCTTATCTTTCGTAACAAAAAAATATCTTAATCCTACTCTACAAACGACAAACACCTAAGAGTGAAAAAGGTCCAGAATTACAGAATGACTGTATGTTGCGCAGGTTCCATCTTGATCCGTGGAGAGACACTTAGCAACACCTTTAAGAGTTGATCTAAACTAACTAATTGTGTCGGTTGCGATGATCAACTGTAACATCAAGAACCACGTGTCTATTGTTCGTGATATCACTAGTTACCGAGGATGAAATAACTCATGATTTCATTTGTCGAATTCATGGATAGGTCAACAATAGACCCCTTCAGATTTCCGTCGCAATCTTCTATCCCATTTGACGCAACATAGTTGCGTTGCAGTGAAGGAGAGGGTTTGTTAAATCTTACTTACCCATAATTTCAAGAGAAACAATTGACGAAGAAAAGAAGTTGGAGTTGCTCAGTTGATGGCACTATCCATTCTCTATTATTGAGTAAGATCGTCTAATCTTCTATCATTGAGAGAACTGGAGACCAAATCTGCATGCGCTTGCATGATGATAGTCGGATCTTTTGTGGACCTCGACAGTGAATGCTGCCCTTGGGCCCATCTCTGATGTAAATGTTATTGGGGTGGACAATTGGGTCTGATATAAGATATGCTGCTTTTGCTTAGATACCATGTTGCTCTAATGCTATTCGATTTTCAGTGACGTCTAGACTTCTTCTTTAGCGTGCTGGGTTTCGGGCTCGGCTCATTGCACCACTCTCACTATCGTAATGCGAGTGTCGGTATTATCAGTTGTTAGCACAAGGAGATCTCTTTGGCCATATGACGGTACCAAAATTTAGATGTTCATTCATGTACTATGACATCGTATTATGAAAGTGTTGCCCTAAGCGACTTATGGCGAAAGCTATTGTGTTGCCGTGACACCGTATTCGACAAGGTTCTGGAGATTCTTTGGCACACGTAAGCGGGATGAGGGAGACTCACCTCAGCTAGAATGGGAAACCCTAAAGAGAGCACTTTCAGAGCCTCCAAGGTTAGCACCTCAACGTCAAGAAAACATACGCCATTGAGGGAGTCAAGACTAACGGAAATGAGGGTAAAAATGTGACTCGTGAGAGCACGGCTGGGAATGAACATGAAAATGCCGAGTCCAAATGGACAATGAGAAAATGCAGAAAAGGCGACAAATGAACATGCAAAATTGCAGTCTGCTAATGTAGTTCGCGTCGGGTTGCCCCATTGAGAACGGCGTTCCTCCAATCGTGTCTTGAGAAGGCTAGACCTATCAAAATGGGTCATAAACCATTTCTTAACCCGTATTTAATAGGCTGGGTTTTTATATAATATATTCAGTAATTGGATCATAGATGTGTTTCAAATGGTAAAGCCCAAAATAATATGAGTGTTAAATGGGTCAACAACTTACTTAAATCTAACCCACTCCTATGATTCTCTCTTACCCTCATTCGATCTTGTACTTTCTCACTTCAAGCTCTCACCTCAATTTGCATATATGTTTCCTAAATTTGATTAAATATGGAAGTGTTTCCATAATATGGGTCGGGTCATATATAAGTTGGGCCGGGTATGGGTTGCTAGATTTGCATTGCATAGAAATGGGTCAAAAAGAGTTAAATAGGTCAACTTGAGTATGACTATTTTCAACCCGGCCCACCCATTTAATGAGTCTACGAGGAGCGTAGGTTTGAGTTCGATTCCCATATGAGGATACCGATGAAACCCAACGATGAAGGTGTGGTTTAACGTTTAGATACTAAATGTATCAATGCTTTTAAAATTCAGTGGACATTAAGTGAAATTTATTCAAGTTATTTTTATTACGTATAAGAATAAAAAACTACATGGGGCTTCTAATTAAGACTGGCTTGCTTGTGTATAAGATTATGTGGGGTATGAAGTACAAATCCTAGTTTAGTGCAATATATATTGCAACTTATTGGAAACACACGTGCTAAGCAAATTTATTTAGCAAAAGACAAAAAGGAAAATGAAAATAATTTTTTTGCAAAAATCATTCAATTTGAAATTTGAGATAATCCAAAACTACATATGGTAAATCTTGAATCGATCAATCAGGTTCAAGTATAAGGATCAAAGTTCCTCTTTTCCTCTTTATAAATAGAAAGCTACCCATTTATTTCGATATGTTAGGATGTGGCTCATACTCCCCGTCAACAGGAATGCACGAAGATCTCGCTAGGCGCCAAAAGACTTTTATAGTTTGGGCTTATATTTTATTGGTATTTTAGGCTTGGGCCCTACATAACTGCTACCTATATATAATCTTTTCCTCATGTAATTGAGAGCTACAACAAATAAGTGGAAGATGCTAATTATAGTGAAATCATTTGCTAGATGTAGCCCTAGTTTAAGGGTGAACCATGATAAATCTTTTGTCTCGATTTCTCTTTCTCACATTTATTCTCTACTTCGTTGTGTTTATGCGCCTGTTCCTAACACGATACCTCTCATAGACTACAAAATTGTTGTTTCTTGGAGAGTAAAGCTTAAAACCGTTGTTTCCAGGAAATCAAAACTTTTTTTCAAAATGCAAAGCTCCGTCGGATTCAGATCATCAAGGCCCCATCCGTCCTCGACTCGAAATCAAGCCATCAAGGCATGCGCCTAAATTCATGGTATCCAAAATTCATTATCGAAATCAATACAATTAACCAAACATTTTCTGATCTAAATCCGGATAGAAAATTTTACTTCCATACAAACGCATGCGAAAGATATGCGAACTAACAGTGTTATTGACTAGCATGCTTTGTAAAATTTTCATTCTAGTGAAGGGAGCCATGATGTAGAAACACGCACCTATGGACAGCCCAAGGCTCGATGTCATTCCAACATATCTTGGTTGGAACAAGGCACGCACGCTAACCTACCTCAATCTTATCAAAAGCTTCCACGCTTCATCGGAATCTACCGACTCATGTGATTAGATGTAAAGGGCACATGTTCACGGGTTTCGATCCTTCAAATGTCTGTACTTCCCTTCTTAGTTCCCTCATATCTTTTCCCCTCTTCAAATTTAATTTCCCGGTTCGCAATGATTGTCCTCAATTTATTAAGGTCCTAAACCGCGTATATCACAAGTGATACATTAAGAATAAATCGTGAAAATATCAGTTTAAAAAGGAGGAGTAAAACTCACTCCAGACAAACTCTGAATTTACCGGCGCGCCACCAAAAAGGGGTTTGATTGTTGGACTTCTAGGGAATCCAACAAGAGATTATGCTTGGCACCAATAGGGGACTGATCATGAGTGCAAGTGCAATACATGTCCTAAGAAGTTCTTGCGAAAATAAACAGCATCGTTATTTGCTCACTTCCAACCTGATTTGCACCAACAAGAATTTGCTTATTAACCTCTATGAGCTGAAAGGTAAGCTGATAGAAGAATATTTCACGTAAGTGGCTTCCCAAAATCCGAGCACCATCTCAACAAATTTCTTTTTTTTATTTGGTCAGATCATCTCAACAAATTTCAGGAAATAAGAAAAGGGTAGCAATCATTGTTTACCAGTTGGATCATTGGTATTGGGTCAAGAGATAACCTCACCAAATGAGGGAAGCTTGCACTCCTACAAGGAACTCTCCGGCCTGTCCTCATCCTATGGGGCACGCTCCACGGATGCATTCATTATTTTAACGTGCTGGTACCCACATGTCTCGCACTCCCATTCTCTCTATATCTTTATCTTTCCCAGGAAGAAAGAATACCCTTTGGAAGTTTTACATCCAGGCGATCCCAGATGAGAACCGAGATCGAGCCTTTTAAAGACCTGCTCAGGTCCAAATTTTTTTTAAGTGGTAGATCATGCCATAAAACCTTTCCACGGGATGCAATGCAGTGACTTCTTTTTTTTTCAAAAAAGAAAAGGAAGAAAAAACATCATCATTTCTTTCTTGCTCCCACATAACAACATTGTGTTTTATAGTTTGGTCCACAAAACTCCAACTTGTTCAAGAGAGAGCCGTGAGCTTCGGCTCGTCACTCTTTCTTCCTTTTCAGACTTGAACAAGGGTCACCACATGGCGATGGTAACCATTCACACCCTTCAAAGGGCAAACGTGTTGACCAGAAAGAAGCCTATGTGAAGCTAGCACAATTTGCGACATCATCAAGAGAGATACTTTGGGCCAACAATGGTAATCATCATAGTCATCAAAAGTGTGCCAGGGGACCCCAATGCATATTTTACCATATCTGTCCGAGGACAATGAAAAGACATGGTTCTAACTTGTGATCTAGGCCTTTGAAATTTGATCAATGGAAGATATTATAGTTATGTGCTAAGATTTGCTTCTCTCTTAATTTAGGTTATCTTTTCCTTTCGCCGCCGTCAATCAGTATAGAAGATGACAGGCAAAAGTTCAATTGTGTAATTTTTAACACATTATAGGACGATTTCGATTCACATCATGTAATATTCCACAGAGTCTTCACCAGTGGCGCAGTACAATCTTGCATATAGAACCATGGAATCGGATTTTCCAATGGCAAGAACAAATTTGAGCCGCCGCTAGAATCTCGTGATCACGTAACTAATTTTGAAAAAGTGTACCTAAAGAATAATATCAACATTTATTGTAGACTATGTACAAATTTTAGGAGTTCTAATCCATTTATCAATTTTATATTACACAATAACAAAAATCGTGCTAGAATAATATTAAATCGCGTCTTCGTTTAACAACTAATTAGAGCTTTCACAGGAATCAGGGGTGTTTTGACGTAGCGTTCAGCGAATAATTCAAGCAAAACCTTACTTAGAGAAAGAAATCCCGAAATTCAATATTGATGATAATGTTCTGTTCTTCAAAAAGAACCCTAAAACAAGCTTATATATATCTCTAAAACAAACCCTACTAGGATTATAAAACATAAAATATCAAAATTACAAAACTACCCTTAAAATTAAAACCCATAAAAAATATTAAAATAATAGAAAAATCCATATAAACGATCCCAAATCGTTAAAATCCATCGTTAGTCACAGCCAAAAGCGGTGAGTTTTGTTCAGACCGCCGTTTCGCTTCAAACGACCGAATTTGAGCCCGATCCGATGTCGTCAACCGGGTCTGCCGGTTCTAGTCGCATCACCATTTCGCCTTCCGTTTGAACTTCTGCCTATCCAACCGGTCCAGAAACGCACCACTAATAGATTCTGCATCATTCTTCTCCACTTGAAAAGAATTCGTCCTCAAATTAAAATCAGGATCTGGATATAACGACTCGGCGGACTCATGAAACGGTGATAAATCAGCAACATTGAAAGTGTTAGATATGCTCATACTATGTGGAAGGTCTATAACATAAGCATTATCGTTGATCTTCTTGCTGACAGTGTAATGCCCATACTTCTTTTGCTGCAATTTGCTATAAGATCCAACTGGTAATCGCTCTTTACGAAGAAAAATCATGACCTGATCACCTGCCACAAACACCTACTTTCGCCTGTGCTTATCTGCATACTTCTGATTAGCTTCATCTAGCTTCTATTGGACTTCATGATGCATTTCCACAATATGTTTAACCATATGATCCGCTGCTACACTCTTATCCGCTTGCTTAGGCAACCGTACTAAATCCAGAGTATGCTGAGGCGCCTTTGTATAAACAACAGAAAAAGGCGACCTGCCAATAGAACTATGAACTGCATTATTATAAGCAAACTCTGCCTATGATAAAGCAACATCCCACTGCTTTGGCTTATCTCCACAAATGCTTCGAATCAAGTTTCCCAGAGTTCTATTAACCACCTCTGTTTGCCCATCAGTCTGCGGGTGAGCTGTGCTACTGAAATTCAAAGATGAATCAAACAGTTTCCACAAAGTCCGCAAAAAATGCCCTAGAAATTTGATGTCCCTATCAGAGGTAATAGACTTAGGAACACCATGCAAACGAACCACCTCCTTAAAGAATAACCTGGCCACACTTACTGCATCAGAAGTCTTTCTACAAGGAATGAAGTGTGCCATCTTGGAAAATCTGTCAACTACAACAAAAACAGAATCCACACCTCTTTGTGTTCGTGGCAAACCAAGCACAAAATCCATGGACAGATCTTCCCATATATTGTCAGGAACAAGTAACGGCATATACAAACCTGTATTCTTAGATTTCCCCTTAGCAGTCTGGCAAACATAACACTTTTGTACATACCTGCTGACATCTCTACGTAACTGGGGCCAGTAAAATCGCTCCCGGACTGCAGCAATAGTTTTATCACAACCCAGGTGTGCAGCTAATCCTCCATCATGTAAATCACAAATTACCTTCTCTCGTAATGATGTTCGAGGAAGGCAAAGCTGGTTGCTACGCATCAAATAGCCATCCTGCACATAAAATTCTTGCACAGGTTGACCAGCAGCACATGACTTCCAAATTTGCCCAAAGTTATCATCATCTGCATAACAGCCTTTCAACTGCTCAAACCCCAAGATGTCTTGGCTTAATGTAATCAACAAGCCAGCTTTCTTACTCAATGCATCTGCTACGATGTTATGCACACCTGACTTGTGCTGTAATCTGAAAGGAAATTTTTGCAAAAATTGACACCATTGCGCATGCATATCTTTGCTAATCCTCTTCTGACTATTTAGATACTTCAAAACTTCATGATCAGAATAAAGAACGAATTCTTTCCCAATCAAATAATACTCCCAGGTCTTTAAAGCCCTTATGACAGAATAGAATTCTTTGTCATAAATGCTCCACTTCTGCCTCGCCTCGCTAAACTTCTCACTTAAATAACAAATTGGTATGCGCTCTTGAGACAAAACAGCTCCTATACCCACTCCACTGGCATCACAGTCCACTTCAAACAGTTTATCAAAATCAGGTAAGGCAAGAACAGGTGCAGTACATAACTTTTCCTTCAGAATAGCAAAACTATTCTCTGCTTCCTCTCCCTATAGAAATTTTCCTTTCTTCATATATTCAGTAATCAGGGCTACGACAGCACTGAAATTCTTAATAAATCACCGATAGGAAGTAGCCAACCCACGAAAACTCCTAACGTCAGAAACTGTTTTAGGAGTCGGCCACTCCCTGATTGCTCTTACCTTCGCCTCATCTACCTCTATTCCTTCAGCAGTAATAATAAACCCCAAGAATAACAGCTTATTAGTTAAAAAACTGGACTTATTAAGATTAACATACAACTTATTAATCTGCAAAGCTGTTAACACCTCCCTTAAGTGCATCAGATGATCCTCCTCAGTCTTACTATAAATCAGGATATCATCAAAATAAACTCAAACGAATTTGCCAATAAAAGATTTCAAAACCTGATTCATAAGTCTCATGAAAGTACTTGGAGCACTGGAAAGTCCGAAAGGCATTACCAACCATTCGTACAACCCCTCCTTTGTTTTGAAAGCTGTCTTTCACTCATCTCCAAGCCGAATCCGAATCTGATGATACCCATTCTTCAAATCCAACTTCGAGAACCACTTAGCACCGTGCAATCTATCCAACATGTCATCCAATCTCGGAATTGGAAACTTGTAACTCACGGTTATTTTATTAATTGCCCTGCTATCTACACACATCCGCCAACTCCCATCTTTCTTAGGAGTTAACAAGGTCGGAACAGCGCATAGGCTCATGCTATTATGAATGTGCCCCTTTCGCAACAACTCCTCCACCTTCTCTTTTAGAATCTCGCTCTCTTTAGGACTCATCCTGTAGTGCGGTAAATTAGGCAGACTAGCACCAGGAATTAAGTCTATATGGTGCTGAATATCGCGCATAGGCGGCAACCCATCTGGTATCTCCACAGGCATCAGCTCACTAGACTCTTTCAATAAAGGCTTAACTTATTCGGGCTGCTCCTCCACTTGTAATTCAGCCTCTGACTCGAATGCCTGTTTCACTATTAACGCGTGAATTTGTCGAGTCTCCTTAATCTCAGCTTCAAATTTTCTTGTAAGGGTAAGGAAATTATTTTCAGCAGCTTGTTTTCCTTTATTCTTCAATGGCAGCAACGTGTATTTCACTCCATCCTTCACGAGGTTATACCGATTGCTCCTTCCCGAATGCTGCACATCTACATCAAATTGCCACGGCCTCCCAAACAACACGTGACATACATCCATATCTATCACATCACAATACAGTTCATCATGATATTTTCCAATGGAGAATGGAATTTTACATCGCTCAGTCACTTGAATGCTTTCCACTCCAAATTTAATCCACCCTAACGTATAGGGATTAGAATGCTTCTCCACGGGTATTCCCAGCTTCTTCACTGCCTCTTTCCCAATGATATTCTCCATGCTCCCACTATCAATAACCACAGTAAATATTTTTCCCAGAATAGTGCACCTAGTTTGGAATAACTGATGGCGCTGCAAATCATCTTCCTGTTTTGGGGCCAACATCATCCTGCGCACCACACAATTTACTTCCCCTTCTTCATCTTCAAAATCGTCTTCTTCACCATCTGGCTCACAGCAATACTTATCTTTTTCCTCATCTCTTGCTGCCATGTTTACGATTTTTCTCTGAGGTCATTCATTAGATCGGTGTCCAGGTTGATTACACCTGTAACACTTTATCGCGGCTGGTTTAGCATAAGGGTTAGGGTTCGCAGTTTTCTGTGCTTGCGTTCCCTTATCCCTCGGCTCATTCATAGGACGCCTTTCTAATGCCTTATCTTCTTGATTTCGCCCTCGGTTGTTGCGGTTGTTGAAGCCGCTCTTCTCTATCAAACTGCTTGAACTGAAACCTCGATAATTTTCGTATGTTCTTTTTCCCTTGTCTTGCTGCATCAATTCTGCCTTCATCGCCATATTCTTCACTTCAGTTAAATTTCGCAGAAACTGCACCCCAATTTTATCTCGAATAAAGGGTTTCAAACCATCGAAATATCTGGCCACCTGCTGTCCCTCCGTCTCCAATAGATTATTCCGCTCCGCAAATCTCATAAATTCGGCCGTATACTTATGTACAGTTCGATTGCCTTGCTGGCAACATTGGCACTGCTGGAACATAATCTATTCATAGTCGGGTGGAAGGAACTCCTGTTTCAGCAGCCTCCTCATCCTAGTCCAAGTTCGAACTCTCTCTTTCCCTTCTCGCTCTCTCTTATTCTGCAATCTCTCCCACCATGTAGACACACCCTCTTTTAATCTACAGGCTACTAATTGCACCCTTTTCTCACCAGGGGTCTCCATATAATCGAAAAATCTATCTATATCAGCAATCTAATGCAGAAATTCTTCTATGCCCAGACTTCCATTAAAATAAGGAATGTCGACTTTCAATTTAAAGTCGTTACCTTCACGATCGTCGTAACGTCGTCTTCTATCTCTCCTATCATATCCTCTTTGAAATCCTCCATGACGATGTCCGCCGCCATAATCAGCACGTTCCTCATCAAAATAATCGTTTTCTTCTTCTTCCGAACTCTCTGAAAACAGAGGATTATTCTGCCTGCGGACAGGAACATGTCTATCAATAGGATCACCACGAGCAAGATCTGCACCCGGTCTTCTGCCGTTTCGCCGATTCCGGTTCACATCAACGCCGAGACCTTCGAATCAATCTGTTAACTTGTCAAATCGTTCTTCGAAACGACGAAGACTTTGATCGATTCGTTGATCCAAGCGTTCCATTAAACGCTGCTCCAAACGTTGCAGCGCGTCGTCCCCAAGGATTGGGGCTCCAGTCTCCTGATCATCGTCACGAAGACCACCGCCAGTCGCCATAGGCTCTGATACCACCTGACGTAGCGTTCAGCGAATAATTCAAGCAAAACCTTGCTTAGAGAAAGAAATACCGAAATTCAATATTGATGATAATGTTTTGTTCTTCAAAAAGAACCCTAAAACAAGCTTATATATCCCTAAACCAAACCCTACTAGGATTATAAAGCATATAATATCAAAATTACAAAACTGCCCTTAAAATTAAAACTGATAAAAAAATATTAAAATAATAGAAAAATCAATGTAAACAATCCCGAATCGCTAAAATCTATCGTTAGTCACAGCCAAAGGCAGTGAGTTTTGTTCAGACCGCCGTTTCGCTTCAAACGACCGAATTTGAGCCCGATCCGATGTCATCAACCAGGTCCGCCGGTTCTAGTCACATTACCGTTTCGCCTTCCGTTTGAACTTTTGCCTGTCCAACCGGTCCAGAAACGCGCCACTAATAGATTCTACATCATGTTTCCACGTAACTTTACATGGTATCGTGGCGAAGGTTTTTATTAAAATCTCTCACCACATATCAGCACCCATATAATGATCAATTTCTTCAATTGTATTCTTTATCTTTAATCTTTGTCTACATATGCTTCATGCTTTGGAGCTTCTTGCAACATCAGATTGAAATTAATTATTGTGTAGATGATCCTCACATCACATGGTCTTCGTATCCAAGATTTCATCGACAAACCTATCTAGCAAGATCATGTCACAGGACCTCGTTAGGTGCTGATGCCATGATCAAAAGAACTCAAAGAACCTTCACCAACTTTCATGGTAATCTCTGCTGGACTGGAATCGCATGAACCATCCCATCAAAGAACAGATTCCTCGATTTTTTTGCGATTCTTCTCTTCTTGTTCCTGCCTTTGACAAGAAAAGCTTGGCACTGAATGGAGATCACGAAGATAATGTATCTCGATTTGGTAATCTGCCTTCGCTTTAAAAATGGTTAGAAAGAAATCGCATTATAGCATTCTCTTATTCCTGAATCTCCCTACTTTAATGCTTACAAAAGAGATCTTCGAGTATGATATTACTTTAATTGTTGACCTACATGCGTATTTTGTTAAGATAATAGTTCATTTGAGATTTGTATGAACAAATCAAGAACCGCCGTATGAAGGTCATCATAGCTAGCAAGTGAATAAGATAATAGATTTAACGTAAATCCCGCCTGCCAT
The DNA here is from genome assembly GCF_021117445.2 of Syzygium oleosum. Lineage (NCBI taxonomy): Eukaryota > Viridiplantae > Streptophyta > Magnoliopsida > Myrtales > Myrtaceae > Syzygium > Syzygium oleosum. Next base: position 12,746,288 of record NW_026607487.1, read on the forward strand.
TATCCTTTGCACTTAGCAATATATATTCCGACAACCATGTGGCATGGCTAGGCCAAGTCTAACAATTTGAACGGCAGGCAAGTTTGAGAAGATGGCATTTTGGGACAATTATATAATTAACCGAATGTATACATTTAGTAAAGTAGACAACAAAAATATGTAGTGTGTTATATTATATTATCTATACCGAATACAAAGTCGACTTTTGAATTCGATGTCCGCCGTCGAAATATTCAATATGCTCTTGACATATAATATAATCTTAATGAGTAAGGGTGGCGCTCGCAGTGCATGTTCTGTTCTAGTATATGTAAAGCCAAAATGATTTTGTAATCTCTCCGTTGCTACACTACTTTACACTTTTGTTTTTCATGTTTTTACGTGGCGCATGCTGATTCTATTTATATTCGAGGGCAAATTGGAGATGTTTTTTTGTAAATGTCTTCGTATATTTTCCTTGACCGCAAACGATTATTTTTCGCGTGGAATTGAAGAAAATATCTTCTTGGTCCCGTGATATTATCGGTATTCTCTTTGGCCAGTGGGTATTATTCGTTTTCTTTACGTTCAAACTGAGGTGACATGTTCCTATTAGGATGTTGCAGATCTCCAAGAAGTCAAAGATCCTATTGCCTTCCAGAATAATGCAGCAATTCTGGTCCACCTCTCGCAGTCGAGGTCAAAACTCAAACTAATAACACTCCATAATTGCCGTCCAACAATTTCGAGGGACCAACCGCAGTCCTTAGATCAGTCAAAACCCACTTTAGGTATTTTGATTATAGAGTCTGTTACTAGGTCACACAGTGGAGAAACGATTTCAAGCTGCAAATGACATATCGTCTCTACTTGGATTGCTATGATCTCATATCTTCGATTATGAAATTAACAAAGCACGGCTCATCAATTATCATGATCTCCCTTTCATAAGATAGAGCTCTTTTCTTGGGTCCACAATCTCCGACTTGTTGAAAAAGTTGATCAGCCAAGGCCGGACCTTTCTGCTTGATTTGCCCACAAAGTCATGAGAAAAAGTAATACTTTTGGTCTTCACCTGATCAATCAAGTGCGCCATTGTTTATTGGTGTTGGGATGCTTTTGACCAAGAGGAAAGCTATAAAAAGGTATCCACGTTGCTAGATCGTATGTTATCTTCTTTTGATCGAATGATAGTCTATTCTCTTTTACGCGCTACATTAAGTTAATAGTCGAATGATTTGATTAAAAGTTCGCATTGATCTAACTCTAAGAGATTACGGTTTTTGAGATGTAAACTCATAGTCACTTTACATTCAATGAAAGATATAACTTGATATATTCTAGCGGATCGGATATATAGAACATACCAAAATGCCAGCAAAAAATTTGCAAGCAAGTTCAAGAAAGCTTTCTTTGAAAGCCAGGGAAGATGAAAAATAGGAGAAGGAAGGAATAGCATCCGTTGCTTTAATTGTCACACCCACCATCTCCATTTCATTCACGATGGCCATCCTCAAAGGATAAGCTAACAGGGCCAACTCCATTTCCTACACTTCCTTATTGGATCTCTATAGCCACTATGCCCGTCGGCTGCCATCCTCCACCGTTGCCGCTGCAACCGCCCCTCCCCTTGTCTCTCTCCTCGCACTCTCTCAGATAGGAGGTCGACGGTTGTCGCCAACCTAAACTCGAGTTACTGTAATTGTGTGTGTAAACTATGCTTTCGAATATTAAGGGCAGAGTTGAAATCAAAGATAGAGTGCGCTGCAGTCGTATAAAAGCTCACCCTTTTCGCGATCATATGTCGAAAACATGCAGATCATTTATCCCGAAGGAAATTGTCTGGAAAAAGAAGTGCAAAGTCACCCAAATCCACGACAGACGTTGTACCTTATCATTTTCCTTTTCTCTTGACAATCCCTCGAAGACTTTTTGGGCATATAATTGGACTTTTCGTACGTAGAACTTTCATGCTCATGCAAACGTGGATATCACCAATGCCTATCGGTCCCGTAACATCGCATCACATGCAACGACCAAAAGAAGAAAAACATGTAAAACTGAATACGAGTCCGTATTAAAATCTGAACCGATTTCAAAACCCCAGACGGGTTCTTTTTATATTTTCATTTTAAATCAGGTTTCATTTGAAACCCTGCGAATTTTATATGAAATACATTAGTTCAAATATAGAAATATGAGTAACCAATAACCTGAGTAACCAATTGTATCGAGAAGAACATGAAAGTATTGAATAGTATGAGATTGATGAGGTTCAGATTTTGGGATAACTGCACCTATCGTTCTTAGGTTTTCCAAAGTGAATATCGAATCAATCTCGCTAACCGAACCAGATGGGTGGGGACGAGTCAAGAACCTAATCTCATCATTGCACATATCTCCAGGAACGAGAGTGACGATACGTTCTATCGATAACTATTTCAAGTCATCATCCAAGAAAGAATTATAAATTTGAAGAAATGAGGATTACAGTTAGCCCTAATCTAATTGGCGAACAGGTATACGTTGCGGGTTTGGGCTTCTTATCCAACCCACCCATATGATAAATACATACGTATGCGTCCATACACACATAGGCGGGCATGATAAGCTGCAAGGCGTATGATCAGATCTTATTTCGGGGCAAAAACAACAGTAGACTATATGTCTAATCATAGCGAGCACATAAATTACGTCGACAGGGCCAGATGAACAAATTTAACATGACCGAGGGAACAACACATAGCTAGAGACACCTTTTAAACGTCGCCACGTACGTAGCACTTATCGTCGACTAAAAGTTCGATTCTACATTTAATAAATCGCGGGCGGCGTACGAAATTATACCCTAATCGCTGCCATATTCTCGTTATCAAAACTCGAAGATATATGCGGTACGGTTCCTCTCGTTCGAACAGTCGCGCGAGCAAGTGGATGGCAAAGGAAATGATGTTAAAAGAGAGAGGGCCGGGTCGAGTGGGCATAAATGATTACGATTCCTTGTATATACTTCGAAGGAGAGGGGAGGCATATATTCAAATGCACTGGGGCCTAGGCGGGGTTAGGAGTTGACCCCATGAAAAAACAAAGGATTGTGGGTGATTGTGAAAAGATTACGCCAAGATTCGATTGAGATTGTGTTTGAAATTTCGAGATTATTCACGACTTTTAAAAAGGTGGGGATATTTTTTTTTTTCTCTTCTATTTTTTGTACACGATATTTGGTCACGGGAGTTGAAACAGTGGCCCCTCTGCCGTGTGGAAGGAGAGTTCGCAAGCTGCCACACGACGAGCATGACACCGGATTTCAAAGATCATTTGAGGATTTCAAAGATCATTTGAGATTTTGCTATCTCGTTGAACGCTTGTGTGAGATTGAAATTAATAGAATATTCGTGAAATCGCGCCGGATTTTCAATTCGTGAACTCAAAATTATCTGTTCGAATATCATAAATTACTTGCATGTTACTTTGAGTTAGGTCATCTGTACAGGACAGGAGTTCGAACGTAACTGATTCGTAAGACTTGTGGGGATTCGGTAGGCTTCCGGTGACTTGACTTTTATGCCCATTTCATTATATTATTGAAAAAAACAAGATTTATAGTTAATTGTGATATGAGTATGTTGGTTCTTAACAAGTTCTTTTCTATTATTTTCAACTTCAATTGTCTTTTTCCATATTATGGCCAAAATTATGGATGCTAGCTATTATTTTTTGGCTTAAAGTCGTCCTATTACTTGACCGAAAAAAACATCCTAGTCCTTACTTCGTCAACTAGAAAAACAAGAATTTCGACCAAAAAAAAAACTAGAAAAACAAGAATTTCATTTTCAAATCGTATAGCATAACTACCTAATTTTGTATATTACCTCCCAATTTTCAAGTCTTATGGCAAAGCCACCTTATCTTATATATGTTCACTCTCAATGATAAAAGAAGTCGTGTCCTAGCTGTAACTTTTTTTTTTTTTATTAAAGTCTGGAACAACTTAATCTTTCGATTCTACTGATATCTACAAACGCGTGCCAACCCTTCGATTACGAAAATCCGAAAGCATCAAAGCATTTTGTAAAAGTCGAATGAGCAAGCACACTTGGCCGAGAAAGGCTTGGTGGCTTGCTCAGCCTGTCAAGCTCGAGGCCAAACGGGCAGCACTCAGAAAATCTTACGTGTTAGAATATTTAAATAATAAATTACTTCTTCATTTAATAATTTAAATATTTAGAACAGTTAACAGTGATCCCACAAAATCTCATATGGTATTAAAGGTGGAGATCCCAAGTTCAAATCTTTACGGGCTTCATTTGTCTGTCCAATTAAATATATCCACACTTAATACTATGCAAAAAGACTAGACTAATACAATTGGTAGTAATCCCGCAAAATCTCACACTACGTAGAACTAGCACAATAGCTCCATGCGGTCCATCCATTCGAGCCAAGTCTAATGCACAGCGATGTCATAATCGAACGATATCACTCTAACTAAAGACAAACACAACTAGATCAGGTAATCAATAGTGCCCGAGGAGATCGCCAAGATTAGGGTTTAGGGTTTTCCCTAACTCCAATCTCAAATTGAAACCGGTTGTCCCCGTTCTAAACATTTTCGAGCCAACTCGGTAAAAATTCTGGTAGGGGGAGGGGGGGTAAAAACTAGGGAAAATGATATAAACAGTCCTTAAACTTTGACTCAATGTGTAATTTAGTTCCCGAACTACATTTAACATTTTTATATAGTTTAGGGACTAAATTCAACGTGTACCAAAAGTTCAGGAACTACATTGAATAAATCAAAAATTTAAGGACCTTATTGAAAATTAAGTTAAAAGTTAATGTATTATATTAAAGGGAAAAAGCCACCAAAAACCTCAAACTTTCCCACCTGTGACACATTTACTCCGAACTTTTTTTTGTGACACTAAAAACCCCAAACTTTGCTGTTTGTGACACATTTACCCCAATGCATTTAGTCCATGGGCATTTTCGTTTTTTTTGCATTTTCTTTTTTTTTCCTTTTTTTTTCCTTTCCGGCGAGGGGGGCCCTCGCCGGCGTCGAGCGAGGGCGGCACTCGCCCGATCTGGCGAGGGCTACCCTCGCCAACGTCGGCGAGGGTCGCCCTTGCACTGGGCTGCGAGGGCGGCCCTCGCCGCGTCGGGCGAGGGTCGCCCTCGCTGGGCGAGCGAGGGCGACCTTCGCCCTACGCCGGCGAGGGTCGCCCTTGCTCGCCCGGGCGAGGGCGACCCTCGCCGATCGCGCGGCGACCCTCGCCGGCGTCGGCGAGGTCGCCCTCGCCGGATCCGGCGAGGCCGCCCTCGCCGGCGTCAGCGAGGCGCCTCGCTCACCCAGGTGAGGGCGACCCTCGCCGGACGCCGGTGAGGGCGACCCTCGCCGGACGCCGGCGAGGGTCTCCCTCGCCAGATCGGGCGACCCTCGCCGGAAAGGCCAAAAAAAGGAAAAAAAAAGAAAAAGCAAAAAAGACGAAAATGCCCATGGACTAAATGCATTGGGGTAAATGTGTCACAAATAGCAAAGTTTGGAGTTTTTGGTGTCACAAAAAAAAGTTCGAGGTAAATGTGCCACGGGTGAAAAAGTTTGAGGTTTTTGGTGGCTTTTTCCCTATATTAAATAAACTAAAAATTGAGCGATAGGAGTTGTTCGTATTATTATCCCAAAAAAATAAAAGTTGAAGAGGCAGAGAGAATCACATAGTGTTCTTTCATGTACTTGATAAGATGGAGAGAGAGAGAGTCCAATGAAGATGGGTGGGGGACCAGGGAAGGAGGCAAGGCAAGAGAGCAGTGGATTTTGTGGGAGGAGGGGGAGGGGGAGGGGGAGGGGTAGGGGCCATGTGAGGAGGAGTGATGGCAGGACATAGGATGATGATGACGATGATGATCGTTTACTGAACACACATGAACGAACCAACCCAGGGCTGGGTAAAAACCCCTTCTTTCTTCTTTCTTAACAAAAGCGATGGCTCCCTTTGACTTAGCCAACGCCACACATGGCCGACACACCCGATCGACCCTCACTTTGTGTGGCCTAGGGCCGATTTTGGAAAGACAAAAGGTCAAAAAAAAAAGAGTTGCCGTCGGTTTGGGCCGTTCCCGCCGCGACGTGACGATACGCTATCCATCGTCCCCTCGATTCGCATCCGTCCGAACACACCGTTCGACGACCGATGACGGTGTTTACCGAAAAAGACACGTGGCCCCGATCGATCGGGCGGATATCGGGTCTACTCGTCTCGCGGGGCTGTGCTGTCGGGACGAAAAAGAGGTAAAAGCATGCTCTCGAGACGGCCCGTCTTCCCTCGTGCTCGTGTTGCCGTGTGAAACGATCTCGGCGGGTCGACCTGATTCTGATGTGAAACTATCGCACGGCCATGCCCCCGTTCGAAGACGACACGACGTGAGCGATCGCATATGTCTCTGACGATTCGAGATTTTTTTTCCTTTTCTCTTTTGCATTCAGTAATTAACATGGGCACAAGTAATAAAAGGAGAGGTCATTCCAAACATGTTGTTTAATATATAGTCTAACAAATTTAATTACACACACCACTTTTTCTTCTCTTTTTTTTTTTGCTTTTGTGCGGACAAAGTCTCGTGTCCTTGGAACGGTTGCTTGAATGAAGAAAGGGGGCAAATGGTCCCCACGCAATCTTCTCCTTATTCCATCAAAAGATATCAACGCTCCTTTTTTCCAAATGAAGCACCCCCTCCCCAACATCTTCCACTATTTACACATCTCGCTTCGCCAAGATCTTTGGACCCCCCCCGCCCCTATTGAGATCCAACCTACCCAGCGTACCAGCAGATGAAGAGAAGAGGCTGATTTGTTGCTTGTCTAGTTGCTGCCCGCTACAGTTTTGAGACTTGAATGCACTCATATTTACTTACCTCCAAGCGACTCGGGGCTTGAGGAGGAAGGCGATGAAATTTGTTTTTGAATTGGCGCGATGTTTGACATTCGTGGAAAATATTGTCTTCACGATCGGTGGTGTCCGAATGATATCGAGTCGCGTGCTCGTGACAATTAAAGTCGCCATCGGTGATCAAATGGGATCTAGCGGATCTCAGGGATAGATCGTTGAACTTTAATTTGGATCACTCACCGCATTAAATTCTTATGGATTTGTGATCTATCCATTTCCACGGGAGCTTGCCCTTGAGGGCCACCTGATTGGGAAATTGTCGGCCCACGCATAATTCGAGAAAAGAGGCATTTAATGAACTAGAAGGACCATCTTCTCGACAATTCGATCAAGGTTCATCATTTAAAATCGCATTTATCTTTATGAGATCCTTTATGTTTAGAAACTCATGACTTACAACATTTTTGGTCGATTAACGAACGGAACGTTTCTCTTTTCGAGAAAAAAAAAATTTAGGGTGTGGCTTAGGAACTCGACCTCGTGGAAAGGCCAAAGTGGGCATGAAATGAAACCAAAATTCAAGCGGGCGATAGGCAATTCGGAAAATTGGTTGACTGGGCACGGGGGGTTGTGTCAGTTCATATGAGAATGAGATCCACGCATTTGTCGCGACGTCCTTTTCGCAGAGATCTCCGATAGCGATGTTCATCATGGCTTCTCTATCTTTCTCTCTCGTAATTAGATTTCCAATTTGACGATTTTGTCTCGAACAGCCTTGACAATTGCTTGCCAACATTTGTGTGTACATGTCGCGCGATAATTCCTTAATATTTGGAGCCGCAGAAAAGTTCAAACATCGAACATCCTAAGCACTGACCATGTGGTCTCGCTGGTAAATGGATTGAAGGGATGTAAATGCTAATATCACAGATGCAAAATTCGATTATTACATTCTATGCAAGAGACAGAGTAAAAGTCAGAGAACAAAAAGAGTTAGAGATGACATAAATAAAAAAAAAATGACACAAATTAGCATAGCAAAGAACAGTAATTTCTTTTTCTTCCATGACTTATACGGTTATACTTATCCTGACTAGTAATTTTTTATTTAAACTTTAAATTCTCTTAAAATACATAAAAAAAAACCAAGAAGAATTACTGCAAAAAACGAAGAAATTGCTAAAGCATACTTCATATTGTCAGAAAGTAAAAAAATAAAAAAAAAACAACATTTGCCAAGTCCCGTGGAGTACATGAAACGATTGATGTGTGACATCGAGAGTGTTCAACACGACCGGGGTTGCATGGAAATTCCAAAGGCCAAAAAACGAAATCTTTTTTATTTTATTATTATTATTTTTAACTTTTTTGACAAATCAAGGCCATGCAATACGACAAAGCACAAATTTGGTCCGACCGAATATTTGGAAAAAATCCGCATCAACAATCAGCTCGAATTGAATAATTGGGGGAAGAGAGAGACAAAGTGGGAAGAGGGAACAGAGTACGATGAGACAAACAAGCATGATTTTCAAAAAAACAATTTTAGTGTCCAAATCACAATTGATATAACTGTAAAGTAAAAACAATATCTATTTTTATATTAAAATATTACCCTAAGTCGCTAGATTCATGTGATTTCTCTCCCTTCTATCAATTTAAACTTTTAAGTTATAATTAACAACATGATATTAGACAGTGTTATTTTGAGTTTCTAGGTTGGACTTTCATTGTCTTATAAATATGGACTTGTGCCTATAATGTTAAGTTAAAAGTCAATCTCAATGTATTTTGTAACATTTCGTGTCATAATATCCGTTAGGAGCTCATGAAATTGAAATTCAAGTATAGCATATTTTTTGCCCGAAAGCACCGCGTTAATCTAAATAGCCTTTTATCTTTTACAAAAAGGAACCGTTAATGGAGATGGTGTCCATGAATGGTAGAACTTACTAATCAACTAAACGCCCATGGATAAAAATGTCTATTAATAAGGTATCGAGCATAGTTAAGATGTGAAATATATTTTGCATTAGTCTCTAATAATAAATTTCAACAAATAATTTCGTTTACATCTTTTACATTTTCCTTCTAAAAAATAGAGATAAGTGTATCGAAATTCTTAAAACTAGTCACGAGAATGCAATTGAATCCTTAAAATTTACAAAATATGCAATAAAGTCCCAAAACTTGTCAAATTAGTACAGTCAAGTCCTTCTGTTAACTTTATCAAATTTGGCTAACTAAAAATGCTGATGTGGCTTTTTTAAAATTATTTTATCTCTCCTACGTGGCGCTAATGTGACTAAAACAAGAAAGTTAAGGTTAAAATGACGTTGCTTTGATCTAAATATGATTTTTTATCTAAATATTATTTAAATAAAAAAAGAGAGACAAAGGAAGTTAAAAACGGAAAGGGCCTTGGTCGCCGCCGTCACCTTTGCCTTGTTTCTTTTTTTAAATCAACTTATTTTTATTATAATTCAAATAAGATTTTTATTAAAAATCAAATTTGGATCGAAACGACGTTGTTTTAGCCATATTAGTGCCACATAAGAGAGATAAAATAATAATAAAAAGTTAAATCAGCATTTTCCGTTAGCCAAATTGGACAAAGTTAATAGAATGATTTGATTACACCAATTTGACAAGTTTTAGGACTTGATTGCACTTTTTGTAAGTTTTATGACCCAACAGCATTTTTATGACAAGTTTTAGAACTTCCAGTGTACTTATCCCTAAAAAAATATATCATTCCAGTGTACTTATCCCTAAAAAAATATATCATTCTCTCGCTCTCTGCCCTTGGTGCGTATGTCTCTCTCCTTTCTATCTATATTTCTCTCTCTCTCTCTCTCTCTCTCTCTCTCTCTCTCTCTCTCTCTCTCTCTCTCTCTCTCTCTCTCTCTCTCTCTCTCTCTCTCTCTCTCTCTCAGATGGTGTCGACCTTTGAGCTCGATGCCATGGCCGTGCTAGATATGATCTTGTGATCGTGGCTGCTCGAGCTTTGAGCTCGTGACTAGGTTTGCCAGTTCTCAACCCTTATGCTTTGAGGCCATGGCCATTGAATTTAGGGCATTTGGCGGCCATGATTGCTCAAACTCTGAGTTTGCAAACATGGCCTCTAGATACGATGGCTTGCTACCATAATCATGAGATTTAGATCAATTGACGAGGGTTAGCGGCAAAGGCGGGGGGAGAGTCAATGACGACAATGGCCATGAGGGGGCGGGTGTTGATGACGGTGGCGGATGATGGTGTGAGGTTGAGGGGATATGAGCGTTTGTGGGTGATGTAGGCTAGAGTTTATAGGAGAGTTCAGTGATTTGGGGATTTGCAAAGAGATCGGTTTGGTCTTTCGTAGTAGGGGTTTTTGTTTAGAGGTAACACACTAGTATTTTCGAAAAACAAGGGTATGGAAGTAGTCTTTGCTAGTAGCTAGCAAGATTGAGCTCGCCGGCAACCGGCTAGAGGAAAAAGGGAAGAAAAAAAAAAGACAAAGAAAAGAAAAGAAAAATTTTAAAATTTTAAAATATTATTAAAAAATATCAGCGTCAGTGTCGACCGCGTCAAGTAGGACGGTTAGCGTTCATGTCAGCGATTTCCGACCAAAATTGATCAGATGAACTTGGCACAAATGTAAAATATTTAAGAATTAATTAGCATAAAAGATTTAGATCTAAATTGATACAATTGCAATAGGTTTATAACTGCTTTAGTAATTTTCCTATTTGTGGGTGATGTAGGCTAGAGTTTGTAAGAGAGTTCGGCGATTTGGCGATTTGAAAAAGAGTACAATTTGGTCTTTTGGAGTAGGGCAATTTGTTTAGAGGTAACAAACCGGTATTTATTTTAAAAAACAAGGGTGTGGAAGTAATCTTCGGGTGAAATTCGAGGCATTTCTTGCTATGATTATCAACTTCGGGTGAAATTCGAGGCATTTCTTGCTATGATTATCAAAAGTGCTTAATATCAATAAGTGTCGAATATGCTAATTTGCAACACTTATTATAGTTATTAAACGGACTCTTACTGTTTGCTAATTATAGTTGGGTTACATTGCGAAGTATCGTGACATATGTGACTGGGAATACATGTTTTGAAGCCGCAACACCTTAAAAGGATTGATAAAAGCCATTTCTCAAAAGCTCCCATAAGTTATGCAGCCGTAGAAGAAGATGCTACACCTCTGAGGTACATGTCATGTACATTATAAAAACTGCAACACTGTAACGACCCGGTCCGACGAAGGTGGGGAGTGGTCACCGGGGCCAAAAGGGCATGGACAAGGAGCAGCTTCCGGCAGGCTTCTAGGATGGCAAGGGGGGGCATGTCTCCTGTCCCACATCGCCTAAGGAGGGAGCCTTGGGCTTGCTTATAAAGGCTTGGGAAACCTTAACTTGCAAGAGGCCTTTTCTGGGGGTAGTATGGGCTGCCCTCGGAGGAGCAAAACCGTGAGAACTTAGTGTCCAAAGCGGACAATATCTTGCAAATGGGACCCAGGTCGTTACAAACACAGCTTGTCGTGGTTATGGCTCTTGCCAAAAGAACCGAGGCTCAATCATCATTTTAGTAAAGCATGTGGTATTCCCGAATTGTTAGTGCTCTATGATCTGTGATGGTTCTCATTATGGAAAATAACAAATCGCGTTGACAATTCGAGTTTAATTGAACTTGGGAATTACCTATAGAGCATATTTGATCGCTTCCAGCTTAAGCGCAGTTGCTAGATTACTCCCCCGCCCACAAAAAGAAAGAGAGTATGGACAGTCCAAAATAAAAAGGGTGTTGGAGAAAGGACTTGATTTAATCCTTGATTGATCCTTGATCACGATTATGATTCTATAAACAATACAGTAAATCGTCGACACGGAATATTAAGAGAATATTCAGAGGATAAATTAGGAAGACAGTATTGTGTATATTCTTTCCAGGTTTTCTTTTGTGCTATAAATACACCCACATACTTGTACAATGAAATCATTTTTTTATACAATTACAATTCTCTCATATTTCTCTATATTTTCTATCACGATAGCAAAGGTGGAGGTCCGAAGTTCAAATTTCAGACTAAGCGTAAGGGGGAGTATTAGAGTAATTAAATATTAAACTACGCTTTATCTAACAGTTTAAGCTTAGAGAACAGTTTGTAGTGGTCCCACAAAATTCTCACGTGGTATCAGAGCAAGAGGTTATTCATCATGTGCCGGATTAATTTGTTCTGAACTTTGATTGGATGATTCCTCCAACAAAATGGGTATCATGTTGATTTCTTTTTAATTTGTAAGTTTCTAACTTTACTTATTTTATCTCTCTAAATCTGTTTTGCTCATTGGTTACTTCAAAAAACAAAAAAACATTTTGTACATTGTAAAGTATATGTTGAGAAAATTACAAGGGTGAGCACCGGTCTAGAGTAAACTCTAGAATAGGACTGGACTGACATGGTAGGTCCTGGTCCGGTTTTAGGGTCTACAGGTAGGTTTCAAGTTTTAAAAAACGGGAATCGGTCAAGACGATGTAGGTTCGAGGTTCCACCTACTCGTCTGAAACCGTTCATCCCTACTTGGTGAATGCTAGTCCAGGCAACTTAGGTTCTAGTTTCTAGTGGCATCAAATCTATCTCCAACTTGGTGAATGCCGACACATCGAGTAAACTTTTCGGGGACACGCATCATTCCTTCAAAGAATTTAATTATTTTAAGCCGTCGACGGCTCTCAACACTTCACAATAATGTAACTGAAAATGCCGTAGTTTTTTCATTTTTATGGACCGTTTGGCGGATAAGAATTTCTGTTGTTACTTTAACTTTCGTTTTGCTCGATTAAGAGATAAGGTGGACAATTTCCCAATTTCTTTAAATTTTTGTTTGTGTTGCACAGTACTTCTTGCCATATTTTTACTGTACTATTTTGCTGTAACTGCTATTTGTTTCGGTTGAAATTATGGAGTGATTTACCAAAGCTTGTCCTTTCAAAAAAAATAAAGAATAGGTCGCACTGCAATCGAACCGGACCGCCAGGTCAGCTCCGGGATCTATAGGGGAGGTAGGTTCCGGGTTCAAGAACCGAGAACTGGTCTCGACATTGAGACTATCCGCCCCCGAGAATTTCTTGAATAAGCGATCGATTAACGAAACGGATACATAGATTTCGATCACGAACACAAAATTTTTTAAGCATGCGTCGCGACCCATTACTTAAAAATTATGAAAAAAAAGGAGAAACACATCGAGATACCGTGCGTTGCAAAGGAAATCGATCTCCGTGGGGGAGAGAGATCGTAGAGGAAGCTTTTTTAACCAAAAGAGAGACGAAAGAGGTAAAGGGTCGATCTCGGAGAGAGAGAGAGAGAGAGAGAAACAAAATAAGTTTGTTCTTTTTCTTTTTGGTCTGAATTTTTTTTTCTTTTTTTAATGAGCAGACAATGAGAGGGGGGGACAAGAGCGTATCTGCAAAAAATCCACAAAATTCGATTCAGTTTGCTTTTCAAAGCAAGGCCAGCAATTAAAAAAACAAACAAAAGAAAATAAATAAATAATTAAATTAAAAAAAAAAACAGAGAGAATTCATCTCTCTCTCTTTCTCTCTCTCTCTGTGCTTCCTCTCGTAGTTCCTCCATTAAACCAAGTCTCTACTTCCCCCTTGGACCGAGAAGAACCCGAGGAAAAGAAAGCTCTTTGACGCTCGCCCAGTTCAATGTACCATCGTCTCCTCCATCCCGCGCTTTGAACGGACCCGTTTGTTTCTTTATTCTTTCCCTCCCAACAACACCAGCGCGCACGCACGCACGCAGGCGCACGCACTGCCTCTTTCTTGGACATTGTGTCTCCTGGTCACTCCCTCTCCCTTCTTGGCCTGGCCTCCGCTTGTGTGTGTGTGTTTGCTTTTGCTTCGCTGTGCTGGGTTGGGCGGTCAATCTTTTCGGGGGAGAGCCTTGGCTCGAATAAACAAAGCCAGGAAATCAGTGAACGTGCTCTTCCTCCTCCGCCCTCCTCCTCCCTCTTACCAAACTTCACGCCTTACATGCTAGATAGGGGAGATAGAGAGAGAGAGAGAGAGAGGGGCAGGACGTGATTGGTGCTTTCTCTCTCTTCGTGGGTATTCTTTATTCCGTTCAAAGATTGGAACAGTGGGCAGTTCTCATTTTTAGATAAGAGGAGAGCGAGAGACGGAGGGGAGGCGGGGGGGGCTTTGTCTTGGAGTTTGAGCTTTCTCTCCATCTTTTAAGAGCCATGCTCTTCTCTATGTGAATTGAGGCAAGCTCGTCTTTTTTTGAATTCTCCTTGCTCTCCTCTCTTTAGAAAGCTCTACCATTGGGTTTCTAGAGAGAGAGAGAGAGAGAGAGAGAGAATGTGTGAGTGTGTGCGTTTTTAGCCTCTACAGGTGAGTGTGTGCTTAGCCTTGAGAAACAGATTTATCTTACACCTTTTGTCTTTGTTTTTCCCTTTCCATTCGTTACCCCTTTTTGCTTTCTGTTCTTTGAATGCTGCTGCAAAATAATTTTCTCTGGGTTCATCTTTACTCTTTTTGTCCAAAAAAGAGTGCTCCCCAAAAATCATCATTACTTTAGTAATTCTGCTGTGTCAACAAGTCCTGAGTTTTTCTGAGCTATAGCATGAAGTGGGTATCAGGAAAACAAGGAGCAAAAGAAGAAGAAGAACAAGAAGAGGAAAAAGCACAACAGAGGAGGAGCAGAATCTGACAGAGAGCTTTACACAGAGGCACTGAAGGGATGGCGGTGAAAATGCAACAGAGCCACCATCTGGTGGCTGTGAAGTTGAATGAGCAAGTGGGGACAAAACGAGGGTACACATTCATTCAGTCAAACAGGGCTTGGCTTCCCAAATTCTTGGTCCTGTCTGTGGTGGTGGTGGCATTCACGAGCAGGTCGATCTACAAAAGGATGGATGATGATAACAAGGTGAGGAGGAAGGAGGTGTTGGTTAGCATGTGTGATCAGAGGGCAAGGATGTTGAAAGACCAGTTCAGCGTCAGCGTTAATCATGTCCATGCCTTGGCCATTCTTGTCTCAACCTTTCATTACTACAAGAACCCATCTGCAATCGATCAGGTTCGTCCTTGTACTCTTCTAATCAAAGGATATCTAGGAAATGTGAAACAGAAGATCTTTTGTTTCTCCTTTTTTTCCCCGTCACCCTTTGATTTTCTCGGATCACCTTGCTTTTTTTCATGCGAAAGAAGGATTTTTGGAATGTCTGAGCTTTTGGCTCTCTGTTATGTTGGCCAGCGAACATTTATTTTGATCTTCTAATTGAGGAGGACGGGGGAAATGAGAGGAAAAATTATCATGGGTCCCACATATACTTGTTACAGTCTGTTCCTTTCTAGAGATTATCCGACACGTTTAATTTTCAGATGGAGTTGAACTGATTTTGTCAAGTGAAAAGATGGGAGCATTTCTGTCTATGTTGTACTAAAAGACGCAATTGGGTTACTTATTACTGACTATCTTGGATCGAAATTGGCATCTTGAAGGAAACATTTGCTGAGTACACGGCAAGAACCGCCTTTGAGCGCCCATTACTGAGCGGTGTGGCTTATGCGGAAAGAGTGATTAATTCAGAGAGGGAGAAATTTGAAGAGCAACATGGATGGACAATTAAGACAATGGAGAGACAGCCTTCTCCTGTTAGAGATGAATATGCGCCTGTCATTTTTTCTCAAGAAACTGTATCCTACATTGAATCGCTTGACATGATGTCAGGAGAGGTAAAGGCAGATTATGTGGCTTTTCTTTTCCTGTCAATGCGCGCTCTCTGTGCTTGAGATCCTGTTGGTAATTCGCCATTGATTTATGGAAGTGAAAGAACATGCATTTTTCTTGTAGGAGGACCGGGAAAATATTCTGAGGGCGAGGGCAACTGGAAAAGCTGTTCTAACAAGCCCATTTAGGCTGTTGGGCTCCCACCATTTGGGGGTTGTATTGACATTTCCTGTGTACAAGTCAAAACTCCCGCTGAATCCAACTGTGGAAGAGCGCATTGAGGCAACTGCAGGGTGAGCCCCTTCTGCTGCAGCCTAAAAGGAGATGTTTATTCTTTATTGACATAGAAAAAAAGGAACTGATTTTGCCCTGGGGAAAAAAAGAAGTTTTTGAAGCCTCATTTTCTGAACTATTGAAAATTTTTCATTGTCTTGTACTTGGAGTTTGCAAATGGAACTATACTTGACTGCAATATTAAGCTGGCACAGATTTCTCAATTGAAAGCAACTAAGCCATGGCTTTGTTCTCCTTCTCAAAAACAGGTCATATGCTAATAGTCTGGCAAACTTCAAAACGACCACTCTCCATGTGTGTATTTAGGGGAGATTTTGGGTGGGGGGTTCTAAAATTAGGTGATGACGCAAAAAGAGGGAGTTTGGATGCTTTATCCAGTTCCTATTTCATCTCTTTTGAGCTCACTCTTTACATCATGCCTTAGGCTTTGTATGTAAAGGATATTGGGAGGAAATGGGAAGAAATGATGGAATTTTTTTTCCTCTCCTCGTCTCACAAAAATTTCAATTTTTGCCCAGCTTCCTACCACTCATTTCCCCCCTCCCCTCTTTCGTAAACGAACCCTTAACTTCCATGATCCCCCTGATCTTACTTGTGAAATTTACTTGTTTTGTCACTATGTATCATATAGAGAACTTTAAAATTAATCCTTTTCTGACGACGCGGTAGAAATTTCTGTGAACATAGAAGTTCATGGTGGCCTTTATTAGTTGCCGCTCGGGTGTATTTAATGGTGCAGTAATCTTAGTCCATGCATATAAGCCACAAGCCTTCTCCTGTACCAATATCCTTTAAAGATTGGATCAAGTCACAACAGGATGTCCTGGGCCCACCATGGCTCTTTACCAGCAGCTTCTCTAACAGTGTTCATTGGCTCCTTTCTATAACTAATGCAAACATATAGTCTGTCATATGATGTACATGAAGTGATTGTATAGGAAGGTGGTAGGTTAGAGATTAAGCCAAGAAAAATGAAGAAGGATAAATTAGAACTAATTATCAACAAATCTATATATAGAGCTTGTAAGGGGGAAGGAGAGAATAGTAGCTACTGTCTATTGCGATTATTTCAAATGTACTTTCACATCTTTACACAGGAGCAAAGTTGCTTTCCTTGTGTACATTACATCTTAAAAACTTAGTATTCTTGATATCAAGTTTGCAAGCATGGATGTGCTGAAGTCATGGCCAATTCCAATTTATGCAGATATCTTGGAGGAGCTTTTGATGTCGAATCTCTTGTGGAGAATCTACTTGGGCAGCTCGATGGAAATCAGGCAATCTTGGTCAATGTATATGATGTAACAAACTCTTCCGAACCACTTATCATGTATGGTCACCAGTATCAAGAGGGCGATATGTCCCTTCTACATGAGAGCAAGCTTGACTTTGGTGATCCATTTAGGAAGCATCAAATGATTTGTAGGTTAGTGGGTTCATTCATGGAGACTTCTTTCTGAGTGGATAATTTCCGAGGATCTGATGCTACCCTTTCCTTTTGTTTTTTGCTGAGCAGATATCATCAAAAGGCACCACCATCATGGACAGCCCTCACTACTGCATTTTTGTTCTTCGTGATAGGCTTATTATTAGGGTATATTTTGTATGGTGCAGCAATTCACATTGTCAAAGTCGAAGATGATTTTCATGAGATGCAGGAACTGAAGGTTCGAGCAGAAGCTGCTGATGTTGCCAAATCTCAGGTATTTCCTGTTATTCTTTTTGCACAGTTCAATGCACATACTTGAGAGCAATTTGAATTGATGAGTTGCTGATTGCAGTTTCTTGCTACTGTTTCTCATGAGATTAGAACTCCAATGAATGGCATCCTTGGTACGTTGTATATCCTTTTGGGAATTTTTTTTTCCCTCTTATGACTTTTTGGTCAGCATCACCATCTTGGGTGTTGTTCTATCTTCAGGAATGCTTGCTCTGCTTCTTGACACAGAATTGAGTTCTACTCAAAGAGACTACACACAAACTGCTCAAATCTGTGGAAAGGCATTAATTGCACTGATAAATGAGGTACTTGACCGTGCTAAAATTGAAGCGGGCAAGTTAGAGCTAGAGACAGTCCCATTTGACATTCGATCCATTCTCGATGATGTTCTCTCCCTATTCTCTGAGGAGTCCAGACACAAAGGTATTGAGGTAGGTCTGAACATATTGCAAGAATGCTCATGCTAATAATTTTTAAGTGCAAAAGAAATGGTTTCGTGTATTGTTTGAACAATGAAGATTCTTTGGATTTATTATTTTTTACAGTATGCTCAAATTGTTAATTATGGCAGTGGAAGTTATAATTTAATGTCCACACTTGTCATTATGGAACTGATGTGCTTTCTGTTGTTCTCTGCTTCTCTGTCTGAATGCCGCTTTCAACTACTTTCATCTTTGATGATCTACGGCACGTGCATTAAAACCCATTTTGGAAGTGAAGCTCGCTGTCTTTGTTGCTGACAAAGTACCAGAAACTGTCATGGGGGATCCGGGAAGATTCAGACAGATAATCACTAACCTTGTTGGAAACTCTGTTAAAGTAAGTGCAATTTTTGTTCTCTGTATTCAAGCAATAAAATAACCAAATCATATTGTTCAGCTTGTGTAAAAATTACCTACTTGAAATCTGTGTATTGGAATAAGTTTCAACTATTTGAGTAATAGCATTATTTGGGTGTCTACTAGTCTAGCAATTGCATATGAGTCGTCATCTTACATTATTTGGCTACAAATTCCGCAGATGTACCATACTTGATGTCCTTTTCTTTTATGAGCCAGTGAACAAGAGATTGCCAAGATGTTTGCAGCTCTCATTTTGTTTTATATCATTTCACTTGTGTTTAGTACTAACTAAATCAAACCCTTGACAGTTCACTGAGAAGGGACATATATTTGTGAAAGTCCATCTAGCTGACCAAGTAAAGGGTGCGACTAATGCACACACTAAAACTTGCCTAAATGGACGACCAGAGGAAGATATACTGATTTCTGGTGGGTCACAGTTTGAAACATTGAGTGGGTGTGAAGTAGCCGATGAGAGGAACAGTTGGGATACCTTTAAGCTTTTGGTAGCTGAAGACCAGTTCAATTCCGTTGATTCCAAGATGACGAGCAATGAAGCTTCTGAAAATGTCACGGTAATGGTCAGTGTTGAAGATACCGGGATCGGCATTCCATTGCGAGCCCAGGATCGTGTATTTATGCCCTTCATGCAGGCAGATAGCTCAACTTCTAGAACTCATGGTGGAACTGGGATTGGCTTGAGTATTAGCAAGTGTCTGGTTGAACTGATGGGTGGACACATAAGCTTCATAAGCCGGCCTCAGATTGGGAGCACATTTTCCTTTACGGCTGTGTTTGGGAGATGCAAAAAGCTTGTGTTTGCTAATGTGAAAAGACCGGCTTTCGAAGATCTTCCTTCTGGGTTTAAAGGATTGAAAGCAATAGTGGTTGATGGTAAGCCAGTCAGAGCTGCCGTAACTAGATACCATTTGAACAGACTTGGCATTAATGTTGAAGTCGCAAGTAGCATCAATGTTGCGGCAGCTATGTGCAGGAAAAATGGTTCTCTGACTGCTGGGTATGTTCAACTTCTTACACATAATTAGCTTTGTAAACTCTGGTAATTTTTTAACACTCTCAATTTCGTGCTTATAATGGAGAAGAAAACCCTGGTATGAGAGACGTAACGGCAAACTTCGAAGGTGTATATGCTATCAATAGGAAGTTTATAAGGTCTTCATCGTCACTAGTTTCTTGAATCATGTCAATATAGAGTTCGAATCTTGACAAACACACCGTTAATGTTACTGTGCCAACTGATTGGTAGCTTCTAGATGGATCTCACTTAAAACTTAACAAATGATCTGTTTCGTAAGTTACATTGATTAGAACATTCTCTATGTTTTTGAGGGAAAATCTTAAGTTGCAGATTTTTCCTTCATTTCTCTCTTCTGATTTTCCTTCAGTCTACTCAAAATGTAGCTTTGGTTAGACCTCATCGAAGTGCCTGAATTTTTCTTAAATGGAGGATTTCTTTTTTACTCGTTGTTGCAGGTGGTTCATAGTAGTTGTCAATAAGCAGAAAGAGACCAGTTGGCCAATAAGTGTGTGTCGATGTACTTAGTTGGCTCAAATTACATGTTTCTAGCAGAAGAAACTAAATTAACTGACATATCCAGCCCACAATGAGCTGAGTTTTGAGGTAAATGTAGCTTCTGATTGCTTTTTTCCCCCTATGTGACAGATATCGGCACCCGGACATAATTCTAGTTGAGAAAGATACGTGGATGTCCAGCATTGACAACTGTATAAGTGTAACAGTAAGAGACTGGAAACAGAATGCCAATTTAATTCAGTTTCCTAAAATCCTCCTTGCAAGCAAAATCAGCGCCTCCGAATTAGAGAAGGCAAAAGCTTCTGGTTTTGCCGATACAGTCATTATGAAACCAGTGCGAGCAAGCATGCTTGCTGCATGTCTGCAACAGGTTCTGGGTATAGGAAGGAAGAAGCAATCGCAGAAGGATATGAACATGCGAAATGGATCTAGTGCCCTCCAGAGCCTTCTCTATGGGAAGAAGATATTGGTGGTCGATGACAACAAGGTTAACCGAAGAGTCGCGGCGGGTGCACTCAAGAAGTTTGGGGCCAATGTAGAGTGCGCAGAGAGTGGAAAAGCTGCATTGGAGTTGCTTCAATTGCCACACAACTTTGATGCTTGCTTCATGGATATCCAAATGCCTGAAATGGATGGGTATGCTCTACTCACTCTGTCTGTCGTCCAAATGTGATAGGATGCACTCAATCCAGTGTTTGTCAATACTTATGCATTAATCCCCTTGCTTGCTGCTTTTTCCTGAAACTTGTGAAATGAAGGATTTGTTGAAGCATTAATTGGTTTCTCCTGCTGAGAGAGAAATAACTATAGCTTTCCTTCTTTCACTGTTTCCAGATAAGGTAAAATCATGGACATTGAGAAACATGTTTTAAGCTTGTCAGTTAAGTAAATTGCATAGACTATGCGATGGTAGGAAGTATGCTGAGCACTAAGCAATAAAAGTTCCATCAGCCTCCCTTTTCGTGCACAAGCATTGTTAGAGAGCATAGTTGAACTCTTGAAAATGTGGGAAGTACTTTAAAAGAGAGTGACCTAAGTTTAAGTTCCTTAGATAATCACGCATTTCGGTGCTTACAAGGTTCTTAAGGGTGTTATGCTACCCGACACTACCGGAAGTGATAAAATGTTGGAACAATTCCTGTCAATTGTACTTTTGCTACCAATACTGTTGGAAGACCTTTCACTTTTTTCATTTGTAACAACATTTTTTTATGTGAATATCCAGAGTAAGAGATATTAGGCATCACAGTTACACCAAATATGACATTGTCATTCGAGAGTTCGGCTTGTCTTGGTGTTGGAGCCTCATTGGACTAAATGTTTTATGATGAGATTTAGAAGACATTGGCATATATATTCTTTATATGCTGCATTTTAGTAGTGACGTTGATATTTATGGATTTATTCATACTCTGATTTGTTGAAACTAGCTTTTATATGCTAAAATGTGTTTTCCCTGAACAACCAAATATTCTCTCGGACAAAAAACCAAGCTTGTTTGTGCACTAGTTATTTTTAGGCAGCAAAGTTTTTCAGTGCAAGGTCACTTAACTGGAGACAATCAATCCAATTTCAACATCTGATATCCTCTACTTAGTTCCTTGGAAATGCAAGAACAAAAGAGCATCTGTTGGTTTGTAAAGATTCAATCTTACTGGAGCTTAATCAAAATCATCCAAGACTTAGTCTGGTTGTCAGTTTTGCAACTTATGATCTTATTGCATTAAGCATGTGCATTTTTAAAGTCAGAATGATCTCTCTCTCTCTCTCTCTCTCTCTCTCTCTCTCTCTCTCTCTCAGAATCAGGTGGTGGAAGCTACCCTTCGGGAGGGAATAATTACCATATCTTTCTAAACTGAGCTTTTTGCTGATCAATTGCTTTAATATCATTTTCCCTGTTTATTTTCTTTCTATACTTCTGGATGGAGTTATTATTGTCATTTCTTTTCCTTCTATATGCAGCTTTGAGGCGACACGCCAGATTAGGCTGATGGAGAGCCAGGTGAATGAGCAAATGAAAAGTGAATCAGCAGTTGAAAACGTAAAAGGGGGTGAGTGGCACATGCCAATATTAGCAATGACGGCAGACGTGATTCACGCGACCTATGACGAATGCCTCAAATGTGGGATGGACGGGTATGTCTCAAAGCCCTTTGACGAAGAGAATCTTTACCAGGCAGTTGCCAAATTCTTTATAACCAAACCCGTCTAGGACTTGAAAACTTAGAGTGTCTGGTGAATTCATGGATGTCGCAACTCGGACGTTGCAGTGGACAAAAGTGACCAGCGATTTTGGATTCTGCTGGTTGGTTTTTCATGTCGAGAATGGGCCCACTCAAAAATGCCGGCACTGGTAAATTGTTCTGACCTGACTCAAATCATTATTTAACTAGAGTAGAATGAATCGGAGTATTTGTATACTACCATAGAACATCCAGCCCTGCTTGTCTGTATAGATCTTGAGGAGGGGAGAGGATTCCAAAAGGTGTATATTTTCATCGTCGTAAAATCTTGTATGTTTTTCTCAGAAAGCTCTGAACCACTTAATACAATCTAGAAATGTTCTTTTCTTGTTTTCCTTCATTAAAGATGTGATACACTTGTCATTATCACGGTTTCAAGGTCTCGAATCTTTGTTTACACATTGGTTTACATTTGACATTTGACTTACCGGGTCTTGCCTACACAGTTGCTTTTTGTGATTTTTGGCTTTCTCTGATGCATATGTTTGAGCATAGAGAAGCTAATTGGGTTGGAGTTTGAGATAGGTTATCTAATGACCGGCCATGTTTATAATTATTTTGACCTACTCTAAGAAGCCGGTGAGATGACCTAACTGTGACTTGGCATCAAAAGTGGTAGCGTTAGCTATGCAATAAGTGGTGGAAGATCATATTGGGGGAGATGCAAGTTCTGCTGAGAAGAAATTTGGTATAAAAGTTTCCTACGAAGGAAGCATGAACAGAGAGTTAAAGTTGCAATACTGAATAGCCAAAAGACATAAGAGCTTTACTTCATGTGCTCAGAACTTGTCAAATCCTAACAGGAAAGCTGCAACCTGAGGCATTGGAATGTGGCTGAGTTGAAAATGAATGTAATGAAATCTGAGCTTGTGCATCGTGATATTAAAAGTTATTTAAACTTTTTCCGCATCAGATGAGTGGTGTACCAGAGGAAAAGCTTTTGCCTCACTAGGGAAGTGCACTAAAAGCCTGTTCAGAGTATTACGTGATCAGGATCTCTACACATGGAGGGAGATATTAAAAGGTCTTCCGAATGTTAAGACACATTGAAATCGACAACTAGTTTCAACTCCATTGTAATGGAGAACTTTATTCGCTTGCAGAAGGTCAAACTGCATATGTTAGGTTTCAAGATAGCCTCCGGATCCTATCATGCATGTTTTGCACTTGAGAGATATAGTTCGAAGCTCAGTTGTTGCAATTGAACCTACAGATCTAGACAGGACGTAAATGATAATCATTTTGTTCCAGAAATAAATTCTTATATATCTATTCACTGAACAAGTTTCTTAACAGCGATACACGTTTGATAACGATATAAAAATTCTCTTTCTAGAACATAAATTCATTTGATAACGACACGAAATTTCTCTCTTTTACGCTCTTTTTTGACCGACGGCGGCGGGCAGGCGGGCAGCGGACGGTCGACAGGAGGCCGGTGGGGGGTGGTGGCGGGAGGTGAGGGCTAGCAATAAGAAGAGTTTTTATTTATCTTTTTGTTCCAGACATAGATAAGTAAACAAAAATTATTTTTTATTTATGCTCCAAACCTATTTCTTGATTAAAAATTTGTTCCAGAAATAGAAAATTGAAATTGCGTTACTAAATGGATTTATGTTCGAAACCTATTCTCGGAATAGAAAAATAGAGAAACAAAATGGCTATCATGCGCACCCTAACATGATAACCATTCTGTTTCCCTGTTCTTGGAAACGGGTTTGGAATAAAAATCCGTTTGGCAGCGCAACTTCATTTTTTTATTTATTTCCGAGACAAATTTTTAGCTTAGAAATAGGTTTGGAACAGAAATGAGAAGTAAATTTTTTTTTTTCTATTTCTGGAACAGAAACAGAAATAATAACTCTTCTTATCGCTCGCCCTCGCAGCCCGCCGCCGCCGCCCGCCAGCCGTCTGCTGCCGCCGCGAACAAAAATTTAAGAATAACTTATCAAACGAATTTCTATTTTGAAAACATAAATTTTGTGTCATTATCAAATGCTACTTTTTACTTAGAAACTCGTCCATAAAATAGAAATAGATTCAGGCCAGAAATTGGGCCGGAGAAGAGAATAGTTTTCATTCGCACCCTAATCACTCTCATTATAGGTACAAATCATACTCGAACTTCAAAATCAGAACTTCGAATTACATTCTTAGGTGAAAAATTACATGTTGCGTAACTTATGACTTTAAGATCTGCCATGCTAATTATACGTGCGCCTGTTCCTGTATTTTGAACTCTTAACTGAGCTTTACGTTGTCAAGTCACATGCAATAATTGTAAGGGTTATTTGAATTGGAAAACTTGCTAATTACATTATAAGAAGGTGACTACAAAATCTGGTTGCACAAGCGAGGTTGAATTCCAAGTACTGTAGGACGAAAAGGAAGTATAAACGCTCGAAATATGAAAACAATAAGAAACAAAAGTTAAACGAATCATATCTCTGCATTTAGCGAGCGGATCTCTCCTAGACTCCAAGCAGATAAAGTTCATTGAGTTTTCAGTTGGCACTTGGCAGCCACAACTAGTACGTGCACAAGGACATGGGAATCCAACACCACAAGCTTCAACATCTTCCTACTCACCACCTGAACCGCCTGTGTTGGATGTTTGCTAATTTTGTCCTAATGACTGAGCTCATATGGGCCTGTCTTTCCAGATCCATCCTGCATATTTACGCATATGTACAAAAATATCTTGGACATGCCTGAATCTTTCACTGGACGCACGTACGCGATAGGTAATAACTATATTGTTGAAGAGGTGGGTGATTCTTGTCTTTTCTTTTCAACACAATGCATGTGATGCAGAATCTCACCGTCTCTTTGAATAATCAACAAGTTTTTATTTGCATTCACTGTTTGCTGCAGACAATACCTTCTCTTGGACATCCGTGGCATATTCCTTCTAAGATTTTGGCTTGCCTTTTGATAGTTTTACATGTTTGGATGTATGTGATCAACGAGGAGGAGGAGATCTTGACTTTGCTCTTTGTTTTTAGTGCTTTTATGTAATTGAAAAGGTGTTGCTAGGTCTATTGGTTTTTCATTACAACAGAGAATGTGCCAAACTATTAGCGGAAGCAAAAACTGCAGCAGTTAAGAACTTGCATTCTTCCCAATAGGAAATGGCAATAATTCATGGATTTACCATGAAGGTAACAATGGTTATACATTGTGAACCGATCCTCTAAGGCGAAATAGGCACAACGAAAGAATAATGGATTGGTCATCTATAATGTCAAATAAGGACGCTACATTCTCCGTATAATCAGTCATCCATGTTATCAAATAAACCATTTTTATTGTTGGTAAATTTGCCGAGGACCATAGTCATAGTGATCCTACCGTTCAACTACTTTAACACACCATTTCATCATGTTGTTACGCCCACCTCTGTCTTCCGGTGCTTGACCCCATGATTGCCAATCATAATCTTGGTGTGTGTACGTACAAATCGTGAGGGCCTTGAAAAAAGAGATCGGTGACCGCATATCAACCTTGATCTTTGGTAGCAGTACAAAATTTGCTAAAGAACACGCTTGTCATTTGAGCAAGGACAAACACTTGAGCGAGCACGAACACGGTTGTCACTTGTGCAACTCCTTGGGGTTATTAAGGGACAGAGAGGTTAAGGCTTTGTGGATTGTAGGGTTTAAGAACGAGGGTTTTATGGTTTAAGGACTGGGATTGCAGGAATGCTAATTGGTTCTTTTCCATCATGAAGCATCGTATTGAGATGCAAAGTTTCCTGTTTCAGCGGTTGCAAAGTGGCATAGAGGTTAATGTGTAAGAAGGAAAATTTGGTATTTTCCCGAAAACTAAACCCACGAAATTAGACACAAAAAAAAAGCTCAAGAAGAAATTAGATTGAAATATGCAGTTCTTCTGGCTGAATTGAAATAGGCAGTAATAAGATTTGGTTTTTCACGGTTCTTTTGATGGTTGGAGTGCCTCCAGCAACTATGTGCTGATGCTTGAGATGATCGAAGGACCTACATATACTGAGTAGACTCATCAGCACCAGTAATTGAACACCATGAAACTCTCGGATCTTTTCTACATGTATGAATCACAAGGGTAATTCCAAAGAATTTAGGTCTTCATTCTTGAATTTCGTTGGCTAGATATAATTGGACTTATTGTTGGGCACTCGAACTAAAGGCCACATTTGGCTGATTTAAACATCAACAATGCCGTCGGGGATTAAGATACACAGCTTGTTTGCTTACCCCCATTGCCAGACCACTTACTCCCAAAATCTAACAGAAAATTTAGTTTCATGCAGCAAACGCAGTAACGAGACGATCTATTGAGATGTATTCACGTAGTACACGCACGTAAATACAATGGGAGCACATTGACCGACGAGACGACGATCCGTGGAATCGCCTTTGATGTGTACAACAACGCTCCTGTCTTCGCACAAAAATTACACAGAGAAAGAACAACCATGTCGCTATCTCCTGAATAGAATTTGGCTGGACAACCATCTATAAATAGCATGCTCTTTCCTTGGTTAACCAATCAACCCCTCTCTTCTCAGAGTATCTTTAATTAGGAACATAGAGTTCTCAGAAGAGAGTAGCTAGAGGAGAGCCATGGCAGCTCATTCCTATATCTTCGTCCTGAGCTTGGCTCTCGTCTTTTGCGCCATTCCACAGGCAACCTTAGCTGATTCTGGGACTGCAACGTATTACACTGAATACGTCCGTACGTGTGCTCAAACCACAGTTCAGTTCAGTCCGCGCGCGGTATACACAACCATGCATTCGCATACTTCTACAATTGATCTGACCAATAGATTGTATAGGACTTCTTGAATGTACATTGTGAGTGGATGGTTTTTCTTTTGACAGGCGAAGATGTGATCATGTCATATGAAAATAATTAATAGTGAGACCAGTTAGTAAGCTGGTAAATTACTCAGTTGCAGAATTAATGATCTACTCAAGATGTCCATGAACTCTACCGATTTGATCTTCGTTTTTTTTTTTCTTTTTCAACTAAATGTTTGTTCTCGGTCTCTATCCTTTCGCTGTATAGCCTCCTCATGTTATGGGTTCGACACTCCGGGCGGGATGATAGCTGCGGCCAGCGATGAGTTTTGGGAAGGTGGGGCTGCTTGCGGGAGGACGTACTCGGTGACGTGCACCGGTGCCACCAACCTGGGCGATCTTCACCCGTGCACCGGCGAGTCGGTGGTGGTGAAGATCGTCGACTATTGCCCGGCGGGGTGTCGCGGCACCATCGACCTCTCGGAAGAAGCTTTCAAGTCCATAGCCCACCCAGCTGCCGGAAAAATATACATATCCTACGACCGGTACGTCTATCTCATGCACGATCTCCACGATTGTTATCAAGGACAGTTTTAGCGTACTCGACAATGATTCTCTTCGGTTTTTGTTCATGAATCGCATACATGTCTTCAAGCACCAATGGTCCTCGGGCTTTCTTTATGCAGGCTTTCATGAAGTTGATTTCTTGAATTGCACCTGACAACGCCAAGGAGACGTCGCTTATTGTTATTAGGGTGGAACAGAGGAAGGGCTTGAAAATAATTTCGCATGGTTCTAAATTTCGCATGGTTATGTAATATGGTTGCTTTATCGAATGTAAAATCAGCATCACGAAACTGATGATGCCCAGGTCCCTTTTTTTTGTTTGTTGGTGTAACTGATGATGCCATGTCGATAAATAAAGTTGTGAACTTTCCAAGCGAGTATTTCCCCATTCCAACATATCTCATTTTTCCCAGTTTGGCAGAGCAGTTGTTTTTTTCTCTCTTTTTTGTAACTTAAAAGTTTCTTAGGATTTCGGGCAAAAGCCACCGAAAATCCTAAACTATACGCACTGTGATATATTTATCTTAAAAAAATTTTCCGTGACACCAAAAATTCCAAACTTGTACCCGTGTAACGCATTTACCTTCCGTCAAAGTTCTATCGATGGGAACCGGTAAAAATCTGTCTACATGAATGTTAGAAAGCAAATGGTGTGGACATGGCATTCACGTGAAATGAAAATGACATTGTTTTAGCTGAAAATTATTTAACAGAACTTTGACGGAGGGTAAATATGTTACATGAGTATAAATTTATGATTTTTTATGAAAATGTTCAGGATAAATATGCTACAGTTGACATAATTTAAGGTTTTTTTTGTCACTTTTTCCCTCAAGTTTTTATGTTGATGGATATTGGATACGTGGTGAAGACCGATGAGGTCAATCACGAGTCAGCGTGACAAGAGAGTAAAAAATGATAAAAAGAAGATCGATCGACGGATAGTGTCGCCTCCAACAACACGAGAGAACAAAACAACGTAGCTGTCTTGATGAGAGTGAAATTTGGCCCGCCCGATCATCCTTAAATAGCACATGCTCTCTCTCTTTGGTTTGCCACGAATCATTTTGTTATTAGGGAAAATGACACAAATAGTCCCTAAACTTTGACCCAATGTGCAATTTGGTCCCTGAATTTTTAATTTGTTCAATATAGTCCCTGAAATTTAACCTAATGTTCAATTTGGTCCCTGAACTTTTAATATGTGTTCAATTTAGTCCTTGAACTATTTGAAAATGTTCAATATAGTCCTTCCATTAATTCAAGTGCAGGGACTATATTGAACATTTTTATATAGTTTAGGGACTAAATTGAATACATATTAAAAGTTCAGGGACCACATTGAACAAATTAAAAGTTCAAGGACCAAATTGAACATTATGTTAAAGTTCAGGGACTACATTGAATAAATTAAAAGTTCAGGGACCAAATTGCACATTAAGTCAAAGTTCAGGGACTATTTGTATCATTATCCCTTGTTATTAATAACTACAAGTGATGAGGGTTATTATATTACTAACCCATTTATATATAATCGAGTTGCTTGACAGCATGAATCTTATTATGGTCAATGTTGGAAATATCACTAAAAACATCATCAACCTATTGTCTTTGTGTGGTAAAATTACCAAAATAGTCCTAAACCTATTGCAATTGTGCCAATTCAGTCCTAAACTTTTTTTTTTGGTCAATTCAGTCCTAAACCTTTTGCATTTGTGCCAATTCAGTCCATTCGGTCAATTTTGGCTCGCCAGCGCTGACGTGGACGCCGGCCGTCCAGCCGACGCTGACGTGACAATATTTTAAAATTTTTTTTCCTTTATTTTTTCCCATCTTCTTCCCTGGTCGGTCCGGCGACCGGCCAGGGGCTGAGGCCAGCGAGTTCAACCTCGCCGGCCATTGGCAAGACTTGCCCTAGCCAGCACTAGCGAGAGCAAGCCTCGCCGTCAGTGGGCGAGGCGAGGTCGAACCTCGCCATGGTCGGGCGAGGTCGACCTCGCCTAGCGATGGAGAGGTCTCGCCAGATATGGGCGGCCTCGCCGTTGCTGGGCGAGGTCGAGCTCGCCCAGCCATGGTGAGGCTTGGTGAGAGACCTCGCCGTCAATGGGTGAGGTTGAGCTCACCCGGCCATGGCGAGGCTTGACCTCGCCCATTGACGGCGAGGTTGCCTAGATTTGGCGAGACCTCACCGTCGCTGGGCGAGGTCGAGCTCGCCCGGCCATGGCGAGGCTCGACCTCGCCTCGCCCACTGGCGACGAGGCTCGCCCTTGCTAGTGATGACAAGGGCGAGTCTCGCCAGTGGCTAGCGAGGTTGAATTCGCCGGCCTCAGCCTTTGGCCGGTCGCCGGACCAGTCAAGGAAGAAGATGGAAAAAAAAAGAAAGAGAAAAAAAATAAAAAATAAACAATATATATTAAAATATTGCCACGTTAGCGTTGGCCGGCGTCCACGTTAGCGTCGGCCTACCAAAATTGGCAGGATGGACTGAATTGGCACAAATGCAAAAGGTTTAGGACTGAATTGGCACAATTGCAATAGGTTTAGGACTATTTTGGTAATTTTCCCGTCTTTGTGCTAATTCGTTCATAAACATTTCAATATGGCCAATTTAGTTTTAAACATTTTGATGATTTGCTAATTTAGTCATTTCGGTCAAAATTGGCCGGAAATCGCTGACATAGACACCGATAGTGCCACGTACGACAATTAGCGTTGACGTGGATGTTTTTTATAATTTTTTGATGATTTTTTTTTTAGTTTTTAGTCTTTTTCTATGAAGTTCAACGAGGGTTGTTGACCCTCGCCAACCCTAGGCAAAGGTCGATGACCCTCGCCGGCCACTGAGCGAGGGCCATGAAACCTTCGCCTGTAGTGGGTGAGGGTCGCGACCCTTGCCTAAATAGCCACTTGGCAAGGGTAGCGATCCTCGCCAGGCTTAGAAGAAAAAAAAGGAAAATTAAAACGAAAAGAAAACGAGAAAAAAAATTCAAAAATATATTAAAAAAATTATAAAATTGTCCACGTTAACGCCTACTGTGACATGTAAGACGGCTGGTATTCAAGTTAGCGATTTTTGGTCAAAATTAGTCGGAAGGACTACATTGGCAAATAGTCAAAAGATTTTGGACTAAATTGACTACATTAAAAGGTTTATGACTAAATTAGCACAAATATAATAGGATTAGTACTTTTTTGATAACTTCCCTTGTCCATGTTCATAAACATATAAGGTACTTTTTCCTTGTATAACCATTTTCACAATATATTTTTTCCATTCTTTATGTTCCATGAGGACTTTCTCAATATTTTTTTGTAGGATCCAACATATCATGACTACTTTGTGATGAGGTCTCGACATAGATTCTCCGTAATGGATTTATAGGGAAAATTGTCCAAAAAATCATAGACATATTCCACTTTTGCGAATTCAGTCCAAAACATTTTCATGTTTTGCTAATTGAGTCCATCTGATTAATTTTCGTCGGAAATCGCTGATGTGGATATCAGCCGTCCTACGCGGTATAGCTGGCATTGATGTAGACAATTTTTAAGAATATTTTAATATTTTTAATACTTTATTTATTTTATTTTCTCTTTCTTTCTTTTTCCTTCTTTCTCTGCCGATGACCGGCCAAAGCCAACTACCGCGACCCTCGCCGGCCTCAAGCAAGGTCACCCTCAGGATCTAGCGAGGGCCAGCCTCGCCTGAAGCTGGCAAGGTCGGCCCTTGCGGGCCTTTAGTGAGGCTCAACCTCGCTGGATCTCGGGAAGCATTAAGTCCTTTGCTCATATATTTGTGAAATAATGCGTACGTAGATCTAACGATTCTTGGAAATTTCATGATGTTGAAAACAGGAGTAAGATTTACATGACATATCTGGAAGATTTACATGACATATCTGGAAGAGGAATAACATCAACAAAACGAGTAAGCTATTCAATTTGATGCAGCGAAATAGGAAATTTGGCCACAACCGAAGTAAAGACAAAGAGGTTTAAAAAAGGGCCCCATTCTGA
Organism: Syzygium oleosum; assembly: GCF_021117445.2. NCBI lineage: Eukaryota > Viridiplantae > Streptophyta > Magnoliopsida > Myrtales > Myrtaceae > Syzygium > Syzygium oleosum. The sequence goes on from NW_026607487.1 coordinate 12,777,898, forward strand.
AAGTGAGTAAATATAAGTATTTTTGACAACTTAATCAATTAGTTAAATGGGGAATTCGGATACTGAACTGCCAGTGGACGGTATAAATAACTCGTATTAGGGTGGCTGGATATATCACAAAATCGAGATTAGCGAGGAATTAGAGCAACGATGGCAGCTAATCACATTGTCTTTGTCCTAACCTTATTTGCTCTTGTGTTTTCCTCCATTCCATTGGCGATTCTAGCTGATTCGGGCACGGCAACGTTTTACCAGCAATACGTTCGTAAGTTTGTCATGGTGCATCATGCGAAGGCGTTTCTATGTAGAGTTGAGCCGGGAGTTAGGGAGTTGAGCGCTCACATATTGATAGTTATCTGAAGTCTTTTGACGTTTTTAAGGGAAAATTATGCAGTATGCTGGAAAGTTGTTGCTTAGAAATGGTTTAACATTTTAATTCTTTGATGTCATATTCTAAAAGACAAGATGATTCTTAGCAGATCACGGTGATGAAAACAAGCGTTGTATGCTTGGTCTTTCTAAGGTGTCTAATGGAAGTTGTTGGCGTGATCCTTGTTTTTTCGCTAATCAATTGTATCGTCAAATTCTTCGGTTGCACAGCTTCGGCATGCTATGGAAACCAGCCTCAGGGCACAATGATAGCCGCGGCGAGCGACACTTTTTGGGCTGGCGGGGCCGTCTGTGGGAAAAAGTATCGGGTAACGTGCACCGGCGCTGCCTACGCAGGTATTCAGAACCCGTGCTTGGGCAGGTCGGTCGTGGTGAAGATTGTCGACCATTGCCCGGCCGGGTGCACCGGCTCCATTGACCTCTCGAAAGAAGCTTTTGCGACCATCGCGAACCCAGTTGCTGGCATAGTAAAAGTGACCTATGATCGGTAACTGCGAGATGAAATCTCTTGATAATCAACAACGATTTTAATTTGCTGAATCAGTTATCACACTCGAGTAATGATCCTTCGATTCTTCACGCAGGCTTTCATGAGGCTCTACGAAGACGATAAGCACCCAGCAACATAGACGGATGGTTGTCACATTCTAACATGGTGAATGAATGTAGGGCTAGAAATGTTGATTCTAGCTATACATAAAATTTGTCGACGTTCTTGTGTGGGGAATAAAATAAGTATTTTATATATTTTCGCATCCTCAGAGCTACCATTCCCAATCCTAATGTTTTAGAGGCAAAGATATGCATGTGCCTCTGATTATCTGTCTCTAATTGATATGAATTTCGTACCTTTTTTTAAGAATTGAAGTTGGAAAAAAAAAAGGGGGGGGACTCAGAGTATAAAGTTAAAAAAATGATTCGCAATCAACAAAACTTAAAGTAAGAAGATTGTGTGATTATATGGGATATTCGATATTCCCACTTTTACTTTAAATTGTGGGAAAAATTGTCTAAAAAGCCCTAAACGGTTAACTTAGTTTTAAACCTTTCAATTTTATCAATTTAGTCATAAATTTTTTTACAATTTATCAATTTACTCCTCCCGGTCAATTTAGCCCGGAAAATGCTTACGTAGATACCCAGTCAGCGCCAGTCATCCTATATGGCCGGACCGGCAGATGGCTGACGCTAACGTGGACACCAAAGATCGAAACGGTGCTATTTTCTCAAATTTTTAAAAAAAATGCCCCTAACGTTAAAAAATCCCTCAATGTAGCTCCAAAAAAAAAACCCTCGCCAAGCTCTAGCCGAACAGTTTCCGTGTTTTTAGATTTGGGTTTTTTCAGTTGAAAATCTCAGTTAGGGTTCTTTAGATTTGCGATTTTTCTCAGTTAGGGATTTGAACGATTACGAATCGAACAATCTCACTCAAGCCCAAGTTGTTCTTTTGTCAAATCGGCTCCCTCATCCATCCCAATGCCTTCGTCCAAACCCAACGTTTGCGGGATAAGGACACTAGAAATGCCTTAACTTTTGTACGGCGCTCACTTGAGTGCCATAACTTTTTTTTGACTCACTTGAGTGCCAAATATCATTTGGCAGCCGGAAAATCTGACGTGGCTTCGCCGGAGCTGACATGGCTTCACTGGAGCTGACGTAGACAATATTTTAATATTTTTTTTGAATTTTTTTTATTATTAATTTTTTATTTTTGCAAAAAAAATTTCAATTCCGGCGAGGGTCACCGGCGACCCTCGCCGGCTGTGAAGGCCTCGCCCATATTGGGCGAGGGCCACCATGCCCGTGGCCGCGAAGGCGGTGGGCGAGGCCGCGATGGCCTTGCCAAGGGCTTTCGCGGCAGCGGGCGAGGCAACCTCGCCGGATCTGGCAAGAGCCTTCGCCGCCGCGGGCGAGGCGGCCACGCCGGATCTGGCGAGAGCCTTCGCCGCCGCGGGCGAGGTGGCCTCGACGAATCTGGTGAGAGCCTTTGCCGCCGTGCCCGCGGTTGGTGAGGCCACGATGGCCTCGCCAAGGGCGTTCGCGGTCACAGGCGAGGCGGCCGCCGGCAAGGGTCACCGGTGACCCTCGCCAACCTTGAAAAAAAAAAAGAAAAATAAGAAAGAAAAATAAAAATAAAAATCTAAAAAAATCCATGTCGGATGAAAAATTAATTAAAAAATACACGTCAACTCATTCGCCGGAAATGGCACTCAAGTGATCTATTTTCGCCGGAAATGGCACTCAAATAATATATTTTACTCTGATGTGGCACTCAAGTGAGCCAAAAAAAAGTTATGGCACTCAAATGAGCGCCGTACGAAAGTTATGGCACTCCTAGTGTCCTTATCCCTAACGTTTGCATAGCTTGGACTTGGATATAGGGGTGATCGGTTCCCGGTCTAGTCCGGTTCCATCCAGAAATCGGGAACCGGACTGGAAGGACCGGTTTCGAAAATTGGGAACCGTGGACCGAACTGATTGGTCTTGGGATCGGGCATCGGTCACTTATTTTAGACACTTGGTTGAGGGTCCTTCTTTTTTGGAACCTGTCATTGCCCTTGATGATCTAAATCAAATATGTTGACCTAGTCTGACCTGCATAAATTTAGAGGGGATGGTCTAGTCACTTCCTTCTATTTTTGTGCTGTCAAGGGCTATTTCTTTTCCTTGTAGTTCATTTTGTTTTTTCCCTTTTTTAAAGACTCAAATGCTTCTTTTGTCGTTCAACCATGTGAAATTCGATTGGAGCCCATAAAAGAAACATGCCCTTATGAGAATTGGAGCATATTCCATTGCAGTAAACGCCATAAGCCATGTAAAGTCTTGTCATTTGGCAAAAAAATGTAATTCCTATGAGCCTCTTCTTGATGATGGTGGATGAGCCCTTATATATATATATAGTTGGTCCGGCCTGATTCCTGGGAACCGGACCGCCCGAATACCGGTTTCACTTTTAGGAATCGTGAATCGAACTGCACTCTTGGGAACCAGACCAAACTGGCCGGTATGGTCCGGTCCAGGCGATTCCCGATCTGGTTGGTCCGTCTTGTTCACCCTTACTTGGATATGCTCTAATAACCTCAGTTCATTGCTCGACTGCAGTTCGTGGCCGACAACCACATTGTTAAGGTAAGCTCCTTTATGCTATGGTTTAATGATTATGATATCAAGAATCTTGAAAATGATTTGGATGAAAAATCGTTCGTAGTGGAAGCCTTGCTAGCGATATAAAAGTGTTTTGACGACTTGATCATTAGTTGGGGACAAATCATTGTTTCATCCTCTCGTCTATACCTCTTGGTTGAAGTGTCTGCTAGCTATTTGTGAAAATGCCCAAGCGAATCTACATCTATAAATCTAAACATTCATCACATATCCAAATCATAATGAGCACATTTGATTCATTCGTTTACTCTCGTTTTATGAGATTTGAATCCGAAACTAAGAATATTTGTTTCTCTATTTTATGTGCTATATTTTGTGGCCTTCAATGGTGGTTCCCGCTAAGAGATATGATATGGATTCATTGATATGCGTAGTGATTTTCTGGTGAACTTCGCACTAGTCGCACCCCAACTTCTCTTATGTTCTTGTACCACGTGTCTCGGTGATTTATGACATGTATACATTGAATGGTTGGAAATCGTCATGGTGGACGGTGGTGGTGACCGGTGATTCCGGCGGTGGCTTTATGAGTAATTTGATGCTCACAACAATCACTAAAGAAAATACTTGAAGGGTACACTTTCTAATTGTGAATGCATTTGAATTCTCTTATAGCATCTGTTCATGTTGGAATTGTTCCTACTGGAAGCGTTCATCTGATAGCATCTATCCATCATATGTTTGCTTACTGTCTTGACCATTGGAAGTGTCCCTTTGGATTTTTTTTAATATTATGCTATCCTCACTTTTTCCCTTGGAGATGGTAAAATCACAAAAGGAGACTCTGATTTTGGAAGCATAATAGCAAATGCATTAGAATTGACAGTGACGTGTCATTGCAAGAAGAGGTTAATGAATTCATGAAGAGATCGGCCAATTCGTCACAATAGCTGATGTCGATCCCTCCGATGAACAACAATACATCCGTGTTTTGCTATTATGGCCTCAAATCTCCTCTACGAACAGCAAGGATAAAGGACAATCAAAGAAGACGATACCAATCATACCATGGCTGCCCAAGATATAACCACAACAATAGAGGGGAAAGTTGTTTTTTCATTTGGGTTGATGGGGAAATTAGTCAATCGACAATGAATGCGTCCAAAAGTTTTCACCGGAGCAATGTCGAACAACAATCAATGTTGACACATAATGAGGATCATTATGTTGTTCGATGGATGCTAAAGTCAAAGTTCTGAAGGCACAACTGAAAGATGTGAAATAAGATTCGGCAAACCTAAAGAAAGAAAATTCTAGATTGAAGATAATATTGGTTGTGTTGTTGATGTTTATAGTAATAACACCATTTTATGAGTTTGTCATAGAGTGTGTTATTTTGAACATGTTTTGTATTCATCACCATGTTTGGTACATATATGTGCATCTGTTTATGGGATGAATGAAATGAAGGTTTTTTTGCAGTCTGAAAAGCACAAATGTTTGTGGCAATGTTCTTCATGATGTTTGAGTTTTCAATAGTCGAAATCCTATGTGGAAACAAATGATGCCTAAATCAGGAATAGAGCTAGGAAATCTCATGGCCTGAGTGACACATGTTTCAAAGGAAAAAAGAGAAGCTAACAGGGACAAAAGGAATCAATTTCTTATAACATACATGTTAACTAAAATATTTCTTTAGCAGTAAGCTAAGAAAAACATGGGGGCCACTTTGCTAGTTTTTCCTCTTATCCCTTTAATCAGGTTTCCACTGAATAGGAAAGTAATAAATTGTAAATATTATATGCATAATGTTGACACTATAAGGCATAGTTCTTGCGTCGATAAAATTTTCGAAGTCGGACCGATCAACTTTTAGTAGCATTTCTCATGGGTATTAGTCTTTGTTTAGTTCACTTTGGCAGCATCTCAATAGACGAACAATGATCAATGCATGGATAAAATTGAACATCAACTATCCTTCGAACACCTGCTTCAACTTAAGCATTTATTTTACTTGTTGTAGAATATGTAACAACTAGTAATAGTAACAACAAATGAACTCTAATTTATTAGAATGAACAAGAACATTTCATTGTAATAAAGAAGGGATTACGAGTACAGTACTTCACAGATCCCCCAACCAAGTCAATGAGTCATCATCAAGCCAAAAAAAAAGAAAAACTCACAACACACTTCACTGAACCAACCTGTCATCAACAAACATAAGCATGTTTCATTGCAATAAAGAAAGGATTATAAGCACAGTACTTCAACGATCCTATAACCAAGTCAATGAGCCAAAAAAAAAAAAAACCCACAACACTACTTCAATGAACCAACCTATCATCGACAAACAAAAATATGGGCCATCATGCTACTTCATTGAACCCATAAATAACAAACAAAAATACAGCCACGACACTACTTTCTATCACTTTTTATACATTGGAGTTGCCTCCTCTCAATATTTTTCTTCTTTTTTGATGGGCCTTTTGCTTTAACTCGAAGTTCAACTGTAAGTGCTTGTAATGTTGATTCAACCTGTGTTTTTATATCAACTCTTTGTCTTTTGTCTTGTATGGCACTTGTACTCTTAATATGACATTATTAGATTTCATTAGTTAACAAAAAATTGTTAATATATTTGAATTAATCATAATACTACTCACCGTCCCTTGAACATGAGTTTTACGAGTAGAACTCGCAATTGGTGTCCCGCCAACACTGCCATTTGAACCTTTGCTTGTACGTCTCTGAACTTGGAAAAAGTAAGTTCATTTAAAGTTTTATCCATGAAGCAAGCATGACACCTTGAAAATAGAAGTACTTACAGTAAGTTTTTGCCTTGACAATTGTGTTTATGAAGTAGTAGACCAAGCCTTCTAAATGGGACATGTCAAATTGTTGTGTCCCATCTTCTTGCAAGTTCGACGAGTCATCTTCATTCCTCTTCTCGACATCCTAATTCCACTTGCCACCTCACTTTCCTCCCTTAATTTTTTATGTTTACATCTACCAAGCTTCACCTTGGTTGAAAGTCGTTCAAGTGCCTCCCTGTTAGTTTTATCCAAAATCTCTCTCCTCGAACTGGCATCATCATGTTATATGCAGCAAAGAACTTTGCCTTCTTGTAACACTCATCCACATAATCGTATGCATCCTCATGCCTATGATTTAAAGAAGAAATGGCATGGGGTAAGGGATTCCTGTAAGCTGCCACCTCCTGTAAATACAATCTCTCTTGAACACATCCATCACCTCATATCTAGTATCACCATTCTATATCACTTGGCAGTTAGTCGAACAAAGTTTATTTTCTTCCAACCTTTTTACGATTCTGGAACTACAGTACCTCCTCCATCAAGCACATGCATCCTTTTGTGTATACATCCTTGTCATTATCATTATCCTCATCTCTTCCAACATACTATAAATGGATTTACACCTAACACCTATGATTCTTCTGTTGAATGCCTCATATAAGTTGTTATATTTGACCTCAGTGGTGAAAAAAGCCCTGAACTAGTGCTTTGGCTGTGTTTGAACCAAGTCATAATACGCAACAGGATTGATTTTCTTCAGTGCTCGAGCGTGTTTATCATACTTTACCATAGTATGTTCTTAGCACATTGCCAAAACAGTCTTTGCATATGTATCTTCTTGTACTTCTTGCCCCAATCAGCATAGGTATGTCTAGCACACATTCTATACTCAATTGCATGAATAACTCAGCCACGGCTTGTAGAAGGCCCTACAAAATATGATTCCAATGAAAACAACACAATACAAGTGTGATCATTTAAGAGGCATAACAATAAAAAAAGAAATAAAGACTTAACTTTTGCTTGTTACTAATTATGACCCAACCTCGTTCATATGTGTTTATAATGTTGAGGTCCCACATCAAATTTGTCAAGAACCAAGTCCAAGTGTCTTCTCTCTCAACTCTGACAATTGCCATGATATTAAGAACATATGATCGTTTGCATCTCTTCCAACAGCACATAAGATCTCTTTTTACAAATTCTCCTTAAAAAGCAAGTATCTAACCTTACAACTTTCCTACATCCACCAAAGAAGCCTTTTTTGCATGCAGTAAAACAGATGTACAATCTCTCAAACAATGCATTTGAGTGCATGTTGGGCTTTTAAACTTTCAATGTAACAGTTTTCCAAGATTTGTTTCCCTAAGATAATTCCACAACTATAAAGGCAAGCAGCTTAACCTTAGTACACTGATTCATACTTACGTTTAAACCCAATTGATCCTTGATAAGCTCCTTCAAAGCAATGGTTTCATAATTGGCATTGCTTTAATTGTACCGAGATAGTTCTTTACCAACGAAAAACTGGTGACCCTTTTATTATTGAAGTTAAAGCTACATGTATGTTCTTTGTGGTGGGTCTTCACATGAAATAATCCAGTTCAAACATCAAAAGATGCAAAAATCTTCAAAGGACAATTTTCATCAACGCATTTAGCTTTGGCAAATTTCTTTTCATTCTTAATAAATTTTATCTCTCTACGCTCAGTCACTCAATACTCTATGAGAGCATTTTTTAAATTTCCTACCATCATAAAACTTCATAGACGTAGTAAAAACATGAACTGCGTAGTCAGGACCATACCTTAAAAACATGCTTCTCCTTCTTGTCATATCGTCATCTTCCCGCTCTACATCAGAATCCAAACTCTTATCTCTATCTCTTTCAGGACGTCTGGTAACCAGCTTCAGCAATAACCTGATCAAATTATTGGGGATTAGATGATTCTCCTACAGATTGCTGGGATATTCATACAACTTCCATGAGTAATTTTGCTATAATCTAACCATTTGTGGCCTTCCTGTGGAATTCCCTAATGTTCTTCCTTCCTTCTACAAGGTCCTCATCATCCTTATCCTCATCATCAATCAAGAACTTTGCATCGACTAGTAAGTCTGAGTGTTCGTTGTTTGAATAAATTTCCTCACCCTAACCAACACCCTCATCATCTTGAACCATAATCTAAACTAGCACCCTCGCCGGCACCCTCACTAATGCCCTTACCCTGACCAATACCCTGTCTGGCACATTCACCTACCTAATCGGCAAAATATTCTCCATAATGCATAGAAAAGTAGATCGACAACGGTGCTATCATTAAATATGTATTTTAAACCATTTTTTGGATACTTCCCAGTAAACTTAAAATAAAGCTTTTCAAATTTACCATTTATCTCATTCTCGATGTTTGTGATGAACCTTTCATAACTCATTGAGCTATTATCTATGTGTATTAAATCCATCTTCCCCCCAACATATTCAAGCTTTGGGCATTAGACTAATCTTTCACCATGGAAAAGGCAAACCAATGACTAACTTGTCCTCATCTCTACCGTATACAAAAAGACAACATATATACTACGCAGACACGTAACGAAGGGTGAACATAATAACACACATGAAGACAATTTGCCACAGACATTCTGTATTAATAGTATAATTAAAAACTCTTTTATGACCAAATATTTAAACCTCTCAGTGACATCCTTAAAGTATTGGTTATTCTTTTGTGCGTGTATACCTGCAATTTCTTTAATTTTATTGAAAATTGTAAGTAATAAGTGACAGGTTATAGCGTGGAGAGGGTTCATGAAATTCACAATTTAAACGGATATGATGTAGTTTAATTATCATGTGAACGTGAGATTTGTAGAACATCTTAAGTTCTTTTTTGCTAAATATCTTGAGTCTCACTCAAAGGACTTTAGAGCTTCGAAATGACTTAGTAAATTCTCACACGTTCACATAAACCATTGTTCATGGATCAAAATTTTCGATAAAAAAGCCATCTTTCAGGCTTCCCAACATAGAAGTGTTGAGTACAATAATGGAAAATGAGAAATTCAAGCCATGTGACCCCCTTTTACGATGCTGATAGCACCGGCAAAATGTTTCCTAGAAAAAAGAATAGCAAATGCGAACAACTGTCCTTAAAGCGCTCATATATGAATAGAAGTTCAAAGACGAAAATTTTCCAACATTTTCGTCCTTGAACTTCTGTTGGAAAATTCAAACCCTAAAGGTATAATGATGTAAGAAGATTCTAAAAACACACATGAAGACAACGAATCTTTTCATCGCATTCGAGACCAGGACAACATACCTTTATGTCACGTTCGCTGAGTGCCGACAACACAAGCAAATTAGGACCACACACTTGGTCATGTTCGTTGCAGAATCTCGAGATCGAATCGGGTCACGACTAGGATTGGGACGGGTAAAGGTGTAGGGATGAATGGGGGAGCCGATTTGATGAAAGAACAACTTGGGCTTAAGCGAAATCATTCGAATCCCTAACCGAGAAAAAAGGCAAATTTGAATAACCCTAACTGAGATTTATTTAACTCAAAAAACCCAAATCTGAAAACACGCAAATCGTTCGACTCAGGCTTGGCTAGGGTTATTTGTGTTGGAGCGACATTGAGGGATTTTTTAACGTTAGGGGCTCTCTCTTTTTTTTTTTATCTGGGAAAACAGCACTGTTTTGATCTCTGGCGTCCACTTCAGCGCCGACCATCCGCCAGTCTGGCCATGTAGGACGGCCGGCGCTAAGTGGGTATCCATGTAAGCATTTTCCGGGAAAAATTGCCCAAAATAACTAAATTGGCAAAATTGAAAAATTTAAGACTGAATTAGTCGTTGTACAATAGGTTTAGGACTTTTTGGACAATTTTTCCCTTAATAGTGGGAGATGTTTAGTTTGAAGTTTGAATGTTTTAGTTTTATTTGCACGTTTCTATATCACATCTCTTGTAAACTTGTACATATAGGAGACCCAACGATAATCTAAGCTTTCACAGGGAATTTTGACCTTGTTGGAAAATTTATATGGCATCAGAGCATATTATGTTATTTCATCGCAATATTTAGTTAGTAATATGGTTGCTCATCGAATTGGAAATCAGCATCACGAAACCGATGAGGCCATGTCGATAAATAGGATAGTGAACTTTCCGAGCGAGTATTCCATCTAGCAGAGCAAATTATTCTCTGGTTGCGTTGAAATTTCTTGGGGCTTTATGACGATGGCTTTATGACGATGGACATGGGATAGAATGAGAACTGATGGAGCCAATCACGAGTAAAATGTGGATAGATGATGTGTGTGGAAGAGGAGAGCTCCACACCAACATGAGCTAGAAAAGTCGAGGATAACATATGGGAGGGAGTCCTGTTCACTTGGTTGCGCCTTTGTAACTAGTCTTGTTCTTCAAGTCTTTCGTGTCCATTTCCCTTAGTTAACTCATGTCTTCGAGTAGAGGCGAAAGAGAAAGATCAACCGAAGGAAAGTGTCAGCCTCCAACAACAGAAGAGAACAAAGCAATGTTGCTAACTTTCATAGGAGTGAAATCTTTAGAACAATCAAAAAGATTCTTGATGAGAATAATCTATAATGAGTTCGTACAAACTTGTTTAACAATTATTGCCAAATTTATTAATATCTATGCTTCTGTGACTATTCCATTCTCTCACCTTTAAATTCTCAACCTAACAATGTAAAAACTACCATTACTCCACCAAGCTTTGGGGAACTCCTAGTTCTTTGCTCATTGTGTGGAATAACGCTTACGCAGACATGATGACGCTAAAATTTATTGCGGCAACTTTAACAATTCAAATCTCTTTATGACGTTGAAAAAAGGGAGTAATATTTGCACCACGTATTTGGAAAAGGAATAACATCAACATAGATTAAAAATAAATTCCACCATCATTAATATATGTGACCATTTGGACCGACACCGATATGGTTTGCGAATTTTTCTTTTGTAGCAAAAACGAGTGAAATCATTGAATTTGATAGCGAAATAGGAAATTTGTCTTTACAACCGAAGTAAAGACAAAGATGGGAAAAAAAAGAAAAGAGACATATATTTTTTTAATGTGGAGCTCGGATATAAATACCCTAGTAGGATGGTGCAAGATTTCTCAGAGAGAGAGAGAGAGAGTAGCGAGGGATTAGAGCAATGATGGCAGCTAATTACAATACCTCTGTCCTAACCTTATTTGCGCTTATGTTTTGCTGCATGCCAATGGCAACTCGAGCTGCTTCGGGCACCGCAACGTATTACGAGACATACGTTTGTAAGTTCCTCTTGTGCATCATTGCAAGATGTTTCTGCATAGAGTTGTGATGGAGTTAGGGATTAAAGTTAGGGGCGTTTGAGTATGATTTAGGCTCGAAAAACGTATCTAATTTTTCAATTCCACTAACTTATGAACATATGTTCGAGTCGTTCTCCGAGTTTTCAGCCCGCGTCTTATATTTGTCTATGACCTTAAATAGTATAATCCGTTGGCTCGAGAATTTCTTAAGTGGGTTTCTCATCGAAATGATGATATAAGCGCATGTCGCATCCGAATATTTATAGGAACAAAGGTATCGCGAAGTCTGAATTTATTACTCATTCGATAACGTACTTAATTTTTTTTTTCCCAATCGGGTCCTCAGATTCAATACTTTTTTTTATGCAAGTCAGTCCTTTCGTCATATGCATAGGACTGGAAATATTGACATTGCAAACCACATTAGTGCCATGTCATAGCGCTTGTCCAAATAATCGTGCGCCCGGAATAAAAAAAAAAGTTATGAAAAATCACGATCTTGAGAGAGACGAGGCTACAGGCCTCTCCCGACCTCACCAGTCACCACTCGACCGGGTCAAATTTTTGAATTAGATCGTGTTACTTTGAAATCCAATGATGTTTTTTGTAGCAGTCCAAGGGGTTGGTTTACTTTTGGGCATGCTTTGTTTGCTCTGCTCTTCTTCTTGGGACGCCCGTGGTTCGACATTCAAATCCCTTTGATGACAATGTTGGCCGGCCCGTATGGCTCGGCCGAGCGCCCTAGGATCACCATAGCGAGATATTAACAGTACGGTAAAAGGATAGATAGAATTTGTGCACTTGATTTGGGTTCCATCGTCCTGGATGCGGAAATGACGATGAACCGGTGCCGTAGGTCTTCTCCCCTGTCACCCTCGAAGTCCCGGCGCTATGAGACCGCCTCAGCTAGCTCACGGAAGCCTTAGGTGAGTTTGAGAGCGTTTGAGAGAGATTGGAGAGTGTTGGGTGCATAGGAGGGACCTGCAGCTCTATTTATAGAGTTTCCAGCCAGGCCCTCTCATAACGGGCCGGGCCGAACTCGGCCCACACAAGCAGGGCCCATATCCGACTAATTAAGAAACCTTATATCCAACCTTATTAGATCAGACTCGTAAGCGGGTAATAACAATCTCAATTAATGTAACCCACATTAGAAAAACGTTACATTCTCCCACTTGGGCTATATTAATTGAAATCGTACCTTATGTGCTGTTTTATTTGGTCTATGGATAATTCTTAATAGTCAATCCGATCCCATAAAGTTTCAAACACCGAATCATGGCGGTAACTGCATGTAATCACGCAGAGCCTTCCATGGTCATAAGTGTCTTAGACTTTACTGATATGGATTCGATATGGTTGTGTGGCAAACAGATGACACCTCATAAAGAGTGATACCTCATGTGTCATCCCCTTTGTCAGTCCTCATTCTCTTTCCTTAAGTGTCACAAAAACCTGATGTGTTACTAGAGAATATCTTTATGGTTCCAATGAACCTACATATGTCTTATCCTTATTGTTTACATTACTTTATGTGTAATAAGACATATCCTTAAGACTAATAACTGAATGCCCATAGCCTTTACTCAAGGTTTACACGGTACCTTAAGATTTTCACCTTATATGTGTATTTAACATGACAACAATGCATTTAGAAACACCTTATTGAATGTAAATGAGTTGATACACATCCAAAATGTTACAAAGAGTAACAAAATACAGATGTAAACTTTATTAGAGCATAAATAAAAGCAGCTCCCACTAAACAATAGTATCTCATGATACTCCTAAACCCATGCTAACGACATGTCTTTCAAAAATACAGGGGCGAAGGCCTTTAGTTAGTGGATCTGCTAGCATATCATCTGTGGAAATGTGCTCTACTGTAATGTCACCATCCCTGACTTTTTCCTTTATGGTCAAGTACTTGACCTCCATATGCTTAGACCCCTTGAGACCTCTGTTGTTATTAACAAACAACACTGCAGAGTTATTGTCACAATACAACTGTATGGGCCGATCCACAAAATAAAAAACGGTCAACTCCCTAATGAGGTTCCGGAGCCAAATTGCCTGAGTAGCGGCCGAAAAGCATGCTACAAACTCTGCTTACATGGTAGAGGATGTCATTGATTTCTGTTTCTCACTTTTCCATGATACTGTACCTCCTGCTAACTTAAAGACGTAACCCGTTGTCGACTTTTTTTCATCCTGACAGCCAGCAAAGTCTGAATCCGAATACCCTACCAGCTGTAGGTCTTGAACATGTCTGTAGATCAGCATATAGTCTTTTGTCCTCTTTAAGTACCTCAAAACCTTCTTGGTAGCAACCCAGTGATCGTGTCTTGGATTTGACTGATATCTACCTAGAAGTCCTATTGCAAAAGCAATGTCTGGTCTAGTGCAAACTTTAGCATACATGATACTTCCAAGTGCACTAGCATAAGGTATATCCTTTATTTGGGTTTTCTCAACATCTGTATGAGGACACTGTGACAGACTCAGTTTATCACCCTTTACGACAGGAGCAATTCCTGGCCTGCAGTGCTGCATACTAAATCTTTCTAGAATACAATCAACATATGTCCTCTGAGACAAACCCAATACTCGGCGAGAACGATCCCTATGGATCTCAATGCCTAGGACAAAAGACGCCTCATCAAGGTCCTTCATGTCAAAATTCTTCGACAACATTCGCTTTGTCTCATGTAGTAAACCAATATCACTACTTGCAAGCAAGATGTCATCTACATAGAGTATGAGAAAAATAAATTTCCTCCCACTGACCTTGCTGTATATACACTGATCCAACCTGTTCTCAACAAAAACCGAATGAAGTGACAACACTATGAAACTTCAAATACCATTGTCTAGAAGCTTGCTTAAGGCCATAAATAGACTTCTTCAATCTACACACAAGCTCACCCGAATCATCAACTGCAAAACCTTCGGGTTGCACCATATAGACTTCCTCATCAAGGTCTCCATTCAGAAAGGCATTCTTAACATCCATCTGGTGTAATTCCATGTCAAAATGAGCTACTAATGCCATAATCACTCTGAAAGAATCTTTAGAAGAGACTGGAGAAAAAGTTGCCTCATAGTCTACTCTTTCTTTCTGAGTGAAACCTTTGGCTACCAGTCTGGCTTTGAACTTCTCAATCTTTCCTTTGGAGTCTCTTTTAGTCTTATATACCCATTTGCAACCGATGGACTTGTAACCTTTAGGCAATTCAACAAGCTCCCAAACACCATTATATTTCATAGACTGTATCTCGTCTTTCATTGCATCCACCCACATATCTGATTGAGGACAAGAAATAGCATTTGAATGAGTTACTAGATCAACCACGCAGCCTATATCGTAGTCATGCTCTCCCAGATAGACCATATAATCTGGTGGTATAACCGATCGTCTCTGCCTGATAGATCTCCTTAGTGGAGCTATTACAACCTCATCCTGCACCTGAGGGGCTTAAAGTACTTCATCAGGAGCTGTTTCAATAACAGGATCTTGGACCACAACAGGCTCAGTCTCTGGTGTAGAGGTCTCCATTATCATCTGTATAGGTAGAGAGAAAGACACACTAGTACCTACCATATCATTATCCTCAATAGTCTGAGAGCAACTACCTTCTTCGGCCACATCAAATTCCAGAAACTTCGCTGTCTGTGATTCCACAATTCTTGTGCCTCCATGGGGATTATAGAACCGATACCCTTTCGAATGATCTGGGTAAGATATAAAGTAACATCGAGTGGTTTTGGATTCCAACTTGCTCAATGTTGGATTGTATAACCTTACTTTTGAAGGACACCCCCAAACTTTAAGATGATTTAGGCTAGGTTTACGTCCAGTCCATAATTCAAAAGGAGTCTTTGGAATAGCCTTGGTAGGAACACGATTTAGAATGTAGAGAGCTGTTCTCAAGGCTTCACCCCATAGAAAATTATGTAAGTTCGTCCTGCTAATCATACTCCTCATCATGTCCATAAGGGTGTGATATGAATCTGTGCGGAAGATGATCGTTCTACGAAGATCTGTGAGTTACGAATTGTTGACCTCGACCCCCAATCGAACCTGTGATTGGTAATCTCGGTATGAACGCGACCTGTTGACGAACCTGTGTCAACCAATCCACGCTATAACGCCACGAACAAGAGAATTCGCGATCTTGCTCGATAAGTTGAATTCGATCGCCACAAAGGAGCCTTGATAAGATCTAGTCCTCAAGAGAACTCAAGAAGAAAATTCCTCTATATAAAATTCTGCCCCCTCTTAGAAATCTATAAGCAACCTTATATAGGGTGCTAACCCTAATCCTAATCCTACTAGGCTTAAAATTACAAAAATAACCTTAATTACTAAAAATTCGTCCAAAAATGGAAAAAGGCCTAAAAGTTCATCTAAACGATTTCAAATCGCTAAAAAACGTCATCATTCACTACTAAAGTAGTGTGTATTGATCAGCGGCCCGTTTCCAAGCGTCCATCCAAATTTGAGCCAATTCGGAGTTTGTCAATTCTAAGCTCCTTCGGAATTCGCTGGACCAAGAGTAATCATGTTGCGCCAAGGAGCTTCATAATCTTCAAGTTTCGAATCCAGATTGTCTCCATTCCAAATATCTTGAACCATGATGCCGACAGCTTGTTTGAATTCCTTCGCTCTCGCTCGAGTGATCGGGCCTAGCGGATAGAACAACAGGTCCCTAGCACCTCCTCCTCGATAGGGTTCGATGTCCACATCAGGGTGCGATTTCGCCTTTCGGCCACACCATTTTGTTCAGGACTCCCGGGCATAGTAAATTGAGCAACTATTCCAGAATCCTCCAAGTATTTGGCAAATGGCCCTTTCAGCTGTCCAGCATCGCCATGCCTGCCATAATATTCACCACCTCGATAAGATCTGACAATCTTTATGACTTTTCCCAGCTGTTTCTCGACTTCAGTCCGAAAAATCTTGAACTTATCAAGAGACTCAGACTTCTCCTTAATCAAGAACAGATAACCATATCGGGAACAGTCGTCTGTAAATGTGATGAAATAGAAATTTCTACACAATGTTGCCGTATAGGGTCCATTGATGTCAGTATGAATGACCTCCAACAGGTCAGAACTACGGACTGCGGTTTTCTTCTTTATCTTGGTCATCTTACCCCTACAACAATCTACGCAAGTATCTAGGTCACTTTCAAGAGTAGGCAAGATGTTTGTCTTTATCAGCCTTTCCACTCTTTCCTTAGAGATGTGACCAAGTCGTTTATTCCACAATGCATAAGACAGTTCCTTAGGTAAAGGTCTTTTGGAAACAACCCTTTCAGCTATATAAGCGACGTATATATCATTGGGAGATAAACACAATCTGTACAATCCATTCGATATGTTGCAGCACCCAACCTTATTTGAATCAAAGAACATAAAAACCATATTGTTCTTTATTTCAAAAGAGTAACCACAAACATCCAAACTTGATACGGAAACTAAGTTCCATCTGAAGGAAGGTACATAAAAGGTGTTTCTTAACATCATATTAAAACCAGAATCCAAAATTAATATGACATCTCCCACGAACTCGACGTCGACTCTCTTGTTGTTTCCTACAGTGAGCTTTAATTCATCCTGATTTGGCTTCCTTCTGTTTGTGAATCCCTGTATGGTATACGCAACATGATTAGTTGCACCGCTAACTAGCCACCAAGAACTGGATGGGGCTTCTAATAGGTTGGATTCACAAACAAGTGCCAAAGAATCAATACCTGACTACTCACGCTTGGACAACCAAGTTTTATATCTATTGCAGTCTTTCTTCGTGTGACCCTTCCTCCTACAAAAGTAGCAGTGAACACCATTCTTCTTCAAAGGTGTTTTCTCAGGACCCAGATTATCTAAATGACCGGTGGTTTTAGGAGTTCCTTTCTGAGTACGATTCTTGAACTTACTACTCTTCCTGCTACTGGAACTAGAGGCATAGAAAGCAAGATTCCCTTTATCTTTCTTCAGTTTCTCTTCCTTTGCCACTACCCTAACTATCATGTCATTGACCGACCACTTTTCATCTTGGGAATTATAGTTGGTCTTTATAATTCCATACTCAACAGGAAGTGTGTTCAGGGCTTGATGCACAATGAAAGCATCAGAAAGGATAATCTCATGAACCTTTAGTTTCGTCTGTAGGTCTACCATCCTAAGGACGTAATCCCTAACCCCACTTGAACCATCATAACTCATATTACTGAGTAACTGCATGTATGTCCCAGCCTCAGCATTAGACGAGTCACGGTTCCTTGCTTGCAAGGTTTCCGTCATTTCTTTAGCAGTGCAGTCAGCTGGCAAACTACTCTTCAAATGGTCCTTAATGGATCGCTTCATCAGTAACAAGCAAATCCTATTGCTCTTTGCCCAGGCGGCACTCAGTGCTTTTTCCATATCCGTACTATCAGCAGTGACATCTGCTGGCTTATCCTCAGTGAGAGCAATATGAATATTTGCCAGTTCCATACCAAATAGAAAATCCTCTTTTCATTTCTTAAAGTTTGAACCAGTAAGAACCTCAATACTTATGGAGTTGCCGTTTATGGAGAAGGTGACTGTTAAAAAACAAGCAATGTCTATAATCAGTATCATGTGAGTACTTTCCTGAGAGTTACACACATCATCATATAATCACCTTTGGGCAGAATACATGACATGCAATTGTATACCCTCTACATAACAACGGCCATGAGAATGTATTCCAATCTTTTATGAATTCACCACCTTTGGGTGTATGAACCACTAGGATCAGTCATTCCTCACGCATGCTGTACATGCATCCCTCCATGAACCAATACATAATCACCTCCTTTGGGAGTATGACAACACATTAGAACATGAGACATCCTAACAATATGAGACTGATATTTCTCAAACTCAATCAAATGTGCCACTTTGGCGGTCACTACCAAATTGAATAATTGAAACTCTCTCATACTAAGGCATAAACTTTATGTCTCACATATACTATAAATATGTAATTCTAGACTAGAAGACATGGGCAATGTCTCTAAAATTACATACCATGCTAATTACATTGCTCTATACATTGATATATGTTGAACCTTATACATACTATCAATGAAACATGATCTACATGTCCTTATGTCATCATATACATGTAAGCTTTAATCTGTATCTCTTAAACCATAGAGAAATACAGGAAAATACGAAAATATACCCTAAAAATACGCGCATATAGGGTTCCATATGTATTTTCACATCCTTAAAAGTATCAAACATGTAAAATAAATATACCACATTGTAGATAATTCTTATACGAGCACGCCGGTACCTTGCACGCTCCAATCGGAGATTGGAAGCGCCCTCACGCGCCTCCTGAAGGGGCGGCGCGTGGGCTTCACGCGCCGGCGCTTAAGCCGGCCAAAAAGGCCGGTCCGACCGGTCATACCGCAAACCGGTCTGACTGCTTACCAATCCGATCGGTTGACCAGTTCGGTCAATAGGTCAGGTCCGGGTCGGGTCAATCCAGGGGTCGGGTCAACGGGTCGGGTCCGAAGTCGGGTCGGGTCAGCCGGATCGACCCGGCTCGCGGAAACCCTAGCACGTGCGTTGCACGCGCTGGGAACACCCGCGCGTGGCCGCGCGTGTGCCGCCGGGGCTCTCCGACGCCCTGGCGCGTGGGGGCGCGTGGGGGCGCGTGCGGCCACCTCCGGCGGCCCCCGGTGACCGGCGACCACTCATTTTACTCATCTCGCGACGATCTATCCATCTATGTAATTTATTCTAACATTCAACGGATGAAAAAAATAAAAACACATATGAACAGTACCGGCCCGTTTCTCAACTATGGCGGCTCTGATACCACATGTTGGCCGACCCGTATGGCTCGGCCGAACGCCCTAGGATCACCATAGCGAGATATTAACGGTACGGTAAAAGGATGGATAGAATTTGTGCATCTGATTTGGGTTCCATCGTCCTGGATGCGGAAATGACGATGAACCAGTGCCGTAGGTCTTCTCCCCTGTCACCCTCGAAGTCCCGGCGCTATGAGACCGCCTCAGCTAGCTCACAGAAGCCTTAGGTGAGTTTGAGAGCATTTGAGAGAAATTGGAGAGAGTTGGGTGCAGAGGAGGGACCTGCAGCTCTATTTATAGAGTTTCCAGCCAGGCCCTCTCATAACGGGCCGGGCCGAACTCGGCCCACACAAGCTGGGCCCATATCCGACCAATTAAGAAACCTTATATCCAACCTTATTAGACCAGACCCGTAAGCAGGTAATAACAATCTCAATTAATGTAACCCACATTAGGAAAACGTTACAGACAATACTCCGAAAGACAAGATGACTCTTAGCCTGACAAGATCGCAGTATGAAAATAAGGCATTTTCAACTTGGACTCTCTGAGGTGTCTAATGAAAGTTGTCGAGCTGATCCTTATTTTTTGGCTAATCAATTACATCGTCAAATTCTTTGGTCTTACAGCTTCCGCATGTTATGGATACCAGCCTCAGGGCGTGATGATAGCCGCAGCCAGCAACGTGTTCTGGTAAGGCGGGGCCGCCTGCGGAAGAAGTTACAACGTAACGTGCACCAGCGCCGCCGTCCCGGGTACTCCTAACCCGTGCACGAGCGGGACGGTCAGGGTGAAGATCGTCGACTATTGCCCGCCGCCCGGGTGTGCCGCTACCATCGACCTCTCGAAAGAAGCTTTCGCAACCATCGCCAACCCAGATGCCGGCAATGTGGAAGTCACCTATTTTCAGTACGTAAAGGATAAAATCTCTTGACAGTCGAGAACAACTTTTAATTTGCTAAATCAATCGTCATGCTCGAGGAAACGGATTGTCTGTTCGTCGGAGAGGTTTTGGAAAGGGACTCTTGGTGAATTAAAGATGGAATGATTTACGCATGCGGTGCTTTCTGTGGACAACCAATGTGCTTCTGGAGCGATACGAGTTTACATGATTGTTTTCCACGCAACGTTCGTTTACTTTCTAGTTTCTGTGCATATAATTATTTGCCCATGAGTCTTTTTGCTAATGCTCCTTCGATTCTTCACGCAGGGTTCCATGAAGATCTATGAAGACAACAACCACCCTGCAATAAAGACGGCTAGAAATGTCGATTCTAGCTTTTGCATGGCTTTTTATGTTATGTTGTCTCATCAAACGTGAACTCAGCGTCTCGAAACTGTCTGAGATGATGTCTCTATGAATAAGACTTGTAAACGTTATTGTGTAAGGTATAAAATGAGTGCTTTATTTACTCTCTGTCCTTGGATCTACCATTTCCAATGGCAACTTTTCTATATATATAAAGCATCCCAGGACAATATCATGCTGCTTCAACGAAAAGATATCGAAACCTCGTATGCCGGGCAGATATCACAACGTTTTTCGTGTCTCAAAACAAGATTCGATGAGTGAATTCGTATCTACTATATTGGATCTAAAGATGCATCGGTTCACGTCCAATTAAGTGAAACAAGGAGATGTTAAAGATACGAATACCCATATAAAAAGAAGATGAGGTGTCTTATAAAGCTTTCTTATATTCACAATCAAGATTGTGTGATTGTATGGGATATTTGATATTCCCAACTTCTACTTTAAATACTGGGATTTGAATTTTGAATGTTCTAATAGTATATCACATCTCTTGTAAACTTGTATGTGTAGGAGAATCAATGATAAGTTAAGCTTTCACACTAAGAATTTTGACCTTATTGCAAAATTTATTTGATATCAGAGCATAAGATCATTTCACCACATTATTTACAATCTTGTTTCATTGTCTTTTGTTGATCCTCCGTGGCTTCCGATCAATCCAATGTGATAAATAACCGATCAAGAAGTCAGACCTTACATGACCTAATGGTGATGGATACAAATGATCCATTGTATATTCATCCACCGATAAATAACGGTATGAGTTTAGTCTCTCAACCTTGATTGGTCAAGGGAACTCTTCAGCTTGGATCGGAGCTATGACTATTGGCGCTTCATGTGAAGACTAAATTAGGACTTATGGATGGGAAAATTCCCATGCCAAATGAAGATGCATCGAGTAGGGCTGCATGGATTACAGTGCAATGTGTTTGTTCATTCATGAATACTTAATTGAGTTTCAAATGCACACGATTATGGGCTTGACAGCCCATGGGCCCGCTGGAGCCATATCGGTCCAAATGGCACCTTTTTGCGGCTCGATTATATCGAGTATAAAACTTTTATTATGGGTAGGCTTGGACAACACTTTAGGCCCGACCTAAGTGACCTTGTAAACCCACCTATTGATCACCTCTAGTTTTAAAACAGGTGTCAAAAAAATGTTTTATTCCTCGTCACAGATCAAGAAGTGTTGAAATACACTGTCCGGAAAAGCACTATTTTTTGTGGGGTACAAGTCAAATGGATAACATTATGAGAGACCCAAATTAACTTAATTGTTCGCTAGGGCGTGTCTGTACTACCCCAATCTTGATCCTCAAGCCTTTCATGTCCTCATCTCATTTCAATGTCTCAAAGTCGAGTCGTTTTACATTTCTAAACTAAAAAAAAAAGCGGGTAATCCAGCATATCCTTCCCACCACAACTCCACGCGCAGGGCATGGAACTTTTTCGCGTCGCCGACAATGTAAAGATCGATTCCATATCACATTGGGTAGGTGAAACACGAGAGCTTGTAACCATATTGCAGTTGCCATCTTATGCACGTTTTTTTCCACATGGCCTAAGGGAAACCCCCTACTCCATAATGGGCCTTATTGTGAAAGTTCCTCTTCCTGTGGACCCGATTAGGACCTAAAGCTTAAATAGCCGAGGCCGGCAGAATCCTCAGCATAGGGCCGGGCTCGGCCTACATCATCACATTAACCCAACTAATCCTATTTATGACGTCAGGAATTAATATCACGTGGGGCCCGACGACTGTTAATTTCTGATTAGCGCAGTAATGCCATGCAACTCGGCTCAACTCGGCTCGGTTCGGTTCGGTTTGGAGTTTGGATAACGATGAATGC
Organism: Syzygium oleosum; assembly: GCF_021117445.2. Taxonomy (NCBI): domain Eukaryota; kingdom Viridiplantae; phylum Streptophyta; class Magnoliopsida; order Myrtales; family Myrtaceae; genus Syzygium; species Syzygium oleosum. Next base: position 12,800,565 of record NW_026607487.1, read on the forward strand.
GGGTTGTTAGGGACGAAGGAGGTGGCCAGACATACCGGAAGGAGGAGGGCATATATTCAACGCGGGTCGTGACAAACGGAAATTAGATTTAAGATTAAGGGGGAGGGTTTCGATTAGATTAACATAAGAAGATGATTATGTTCGGGAAGGTGCGCGCTCGCATCGCCACGTGGGACCGGAATGTCCTGGAGAGACGAATATTTTATTTTATTTTTATTTATGTTTTTCGGTTTCTTTTTTTTAAATTGTCCGAATGACGGAAAAGGACGAGCGGATCTTTGGATTTTTTCGGGTCTGGGTCACGGGTCGTCTGTGGGCCCCCCCGCCACCTGCAGATGCTTCCATTCGAGAAACTGTCATCTGCTTGTTTGTTAACACGTATAATTTGTTATCTGGTGTCGCGATTAAACTAATCTGGAAAATTATTATTGGTAAAAGAAAGATTAATATTAAAAAAAGGGGTAACTTCCAAGTTAAATGACGCACCGCCAGCTTTGCGTCGATTTTCCTCGTGTCTTTTTCGGAAATTTGTCTTTTTTCACCCTTTAAATACTTCACGCGATGGCACGCGCATTAAATTAATAATGCAATTTTGAGGTTTCGTCGATGATTTCTTGTTAGCATTTCACGGTACAACACTTCATGGAATAAAAGTGATTTTTTTTTTCTTAAGTTTTCAACTTTTTAATTTCTTGCACACACATGAACCCGTCAAAATGAGTCATAGGCGCATTTCTTAATCTATATTTGATGGGTTGAGTTATTATATGCATTAATTTTATTCAGTAAATGGGTTGTAAATTGATTTAAAATGGTAAATCTCAAAATAATACGGATGTTAAATGAGTTCACAATGTACTTCGACCCAATTCACCTCTATGATTCTCTCTTTATTCTCTCTCGCCCTTGCTCGATCTCGCTCACTGCACGCTCCTACCTCGGTAAGGAATTGTTTTAGTAATATGGGTCGGGTCGGATATTGTCTTCGGTCGGGAATGGATCGATGAATTTGCATTGTATAAAAACGGGTTAAAAACGGGTTAAGTTGATCGATTTAGGTCGGACCATTTCCGACCAACCTAAATTCGATCCGGCCCACTCGTTTAATGGGTATCCACACGCAAAATGCGCGCGGATATCCCACATGCCCATACGAGCTTTTCAAGCGATCCATGTCTCTCCACGCGATTTCACTTCGTTTCCTCCCCCCACGCGAGCTCGCATGTGATGCACTTCCTAGTTTAGGGTATCAAAAGATCTTTAGCAGTAACGCAAGCGATCCTGGTCAATATCATGCTCGATTAGTCAAATCTAACCACATTCCACGTCGCGAAGAACAGGGCATTAAATAATCTAAATGCAGGCCATAATCTCCTCCGGTTGATTACAACTGTACATCGCCTCCTTAAATTCTTACACGGTCCCTTTACGTGTCCGGCATTTTGGTCCTAAGTCGCACCTAATATTTGATTTCCCGATTTAAAAGTCCCCGCGGGCCCCACGCGCATGTGCAAGCTGTCGCGTTACCCCTACCCCCACACACACACAAGAGCGCGGTCAAAATTTTGTCCTTTTCTGAGAGGCGGAAAAAAAAAACGAAAATTAGAGAAAAGGAAAGCACGCGGGGACGTAAATATGGATTTAAGAATCGGGGTACTTACTAATAAGTTAACTCATTTGGCGCGAGAAGTAATTTACATGCCTTATTACGGGAGATCTGGCACGAGGAAGGAGTAGCTAAATTTCAAATCACCACGATGACGACGACGAAAAGATAATTTATTTTATTTTACACCGAGATCGGTCTTAATATGTTCAGGATTAATGTCACGAAAAATTCTAAACTGAAATAACCCATGACGAATTTACCCAAAATTAAATACCAAATCGGCACACTTGTGAAAAATTTCACAATCAGATTGCTGAACTAAATGGCACGTGATAGCTACCCGTTTGTCGCGAGAGTACCATTTTATGATTTTTCATGATATTTATTTTAATTTAATAAAAATTAACGAAAGGTAAATTTATCGTGAATGTATTTATTTCGAGGGGTTTTGGTAGAAATGTTTTTTGGGGGGGGGGGGGCCGTCGTCATTCAATGAGCAATCCCTTCTTACCAAAAAGCAAAAGGAAAGAGAGGTTTGGTTTTTCCCTCTTTTACTCTCACTTTCCATCATAACCCACGCTTACTCCAAAAGCATTTTCCTCTCTCTCTCTCTCTCTTGATTTTCTGCATCCTCAATCGCCGCCGCTACTTCTTCTCCTCTCTCCCTCCCTCTCTCTCAAAAGCAACAGTACATCACCTCTCTCTCTCTCTCTCTCTACTGTGCGTGCAGTTTCCGTTTCCATGGTCGAACGTCAGGAGAGGCAGCGCCTCTCCCACGCGGCGGACGCCCCGCATGAACCCTAGGAAGGCCCCCGTCAAAGACCCCCCTTCCGCCTCCGCCTCCGTCCCCCGCCGCTCCCCCGCCGGCCTCCCGGCGGAACCCGCGGAGGCCCCAGATGGGTCGCCGGGTCCTCCTCGCCCTCCTCCCGGCCTTCCTGTGCTGCTGCCTCCTCCTCCTCCTCCTCCTCACCGCCGCCTCGGCCCAGACCCAGCAGGACGACGTCCTCGCAATGCAAGCGCTCAAGAAGAGCCTCGCCCTCCCTTCTTCCCTCGACTGGTCCGACCCCGACCCGTGCCAGTGGACCCAGGTCTCGTGCTCTGATAACCGGGTGACCCGGATCCAGATAGGCAACCGAGGCCTCACCGGGACCCTCCCGCCGGTCCTCGGCAACCTCACTTCCCTGGTGCGATTCGAGGTCATGACGAACAAACTCACCGGCGCCCTGCCGAGTTTCGCCGGGTTGGCTCAGCTGCAGGTACCGAGTTTTGTGGGAATTTTTTCCTTTTTTCTCTTCTGGGCTTCTCGCCGGAGCTTGCCTAGAGAATTCTTCAGGCGAAAGGTGAGTGATTTTCAATTTTTTTGTTGGCCCTTTTTTTGTAACAGGTGTTGTTTCTTAACAACAACAACTTCAGCTCCATTCCTCCGGATTTCTTCTCTGGTATGTCAGCTTTGCAAGTGGTTGATCTGAGCTATAATGACTTCGCTTCTTGGGAAATTCCTGATAGCCTGAGAAATTGCACCTCCCTTCAAAATTTCACCGCGAATGGAGCGAACGTGAACGGTCGAATCCCCGATTTCATAAATGTGGAGAATTTCCCCAGTATGTTCGAGCTTCAATTGGCCTTTCATAACCTGGAGGGCGGGTTGCCCGCGAGCTTCGCCGGGTTGCCGATTCAGATCCTCTGGCTGAATGGGAAGAGTGGGAATTCCAAGCTCAACGGGACGATGGACGTGATAGCAAATATGACCCAGTTGGCTCAGGTTTGGTTGCACAGCAACCAGTTCACGGGTCCTATACCCGACGTTTCGAATTTGAAGAATCTGTGGGATTTCAGTGTGAGGGACAATCAGTTGACTGGCGTTGTCCCCGAGTCCCTGGTGAAGCTTCCTAGCCTCAAGGTTGTGAATCTGACGAATAATCTGCTCCAGGGACCGATGCCTGCTTTTGGTACTGCTGTTCAGGTCGATATGCAGGGTCAAAATAGCTTTTGCTCGTCCACTGCGGGTGCTCCTTGCGATTCCAAAGTTAATATACTGCTCTCCATTGCTGAACCAATGGGTTACCCTGTTAAGTTCGCTCAAGGTTGGCAAGGGAACAATACTTGTGACTCGGGGAATTCGTGGACAGGGATTACGTGTTCTGGGGGCAACATCACAGTTATTAATTTCCAAAACATGGGTCTTTCTGGAACTATTTCTCCTCGATATTCTCAGCTTACATCGCTGCAAAGGTTGTTACTGTCCAAAAACAATCTTACCGGTACAATACCTGTTCAGCTTGCGACTCTGCCTAATCTCATAGTGTTGGACGTTTCCAACAACAATTTGTCTGGTAAAGTACCTAGTTTTCAGAGCAATGTGAACGTAATTACAAGTGGTAATCCTAACATGGGTAAAGACATTGCTGTACCTCCTAGCGCTCCTGATTCACCTCCCCTGGGACCGGGTGGTGACAAGAAGAAATCCAGTATTGCAAGGATTGTGGTTCCTCTAGCTGCTGGTGCTTCTGTGATTGCACTGCTCGGTTTGTTTATTTGGTATAGAAAAAGGCCCAAGAGTTCTGGTAAAGTGCAAAGTCCAAACAATGTAATGGTAATACATCCTCGATATTCTGGCGACCAAAACGGTGTGAAGATCACTGTTGCAGGATCGAGTGCTAATGGTGGTTCTAGCGAAAGCTACAGTCAAGGCAGTGGTGGGACGGGTGACGTTCATGTGGTTGAAGCTGGGAATATGGTCATTTCTATTCAGGTGTTGAGGAATGTAACGAACAACTTTAGTCAAGACAATATATTGGGAAGAGGTGGTTTCGGGACTGTTTACAAGGGCGAATTACATGATGGGACAAAGATTGCTGTCAAGAGGATGGAGTCCGGTGTAATGTCAGAGAAGGGCTTGAATGAATTCAAGTCTGAGATTGCCGTTCTTACGAAAGTCAGGCACAGGCATTTGGTTGCATTGCTTGGGTATTGCTTAGAAGGAAATGAGAGGCTTCTTGTTTACGAGTACATGCCTCAGGGGACTCTCAGTAAACATCTTTTCAACTGGAAAGACGATGGAATGAAACCTCTTGAGTGGACAAGAAGACTCAGCATTGCCTTGGATGTTGCCAGAGGGGTCGAATATCTTCACGGTTTAGCTCATCAGACTTTTATTCATCGTGATCTTAAACCATCAAATATACTGCTTGGGGATGATATGCGGGCAAAAGTGTCAGATTTCGGACTTGTACGTCTTGCCCCTGAGGGTAAATGCTCGATTGAAACGCGTCTTGCTGGAACTTTTGGGTATCTTGCACCAGAATATGCCGGTAAGTCTTCTTTGAATTACATTAAACATGAAGTTGCCTTTGTGGTGCTGTCTGTTCTTTTTCCCCGCAGATGATTACCCTCGATCAAATGACAACATGTCTTGAAATGGCTATAAACCCATAGGAAGCTACTTAAAAATGTCCAGGATTCGAGCATGTAGACGATTTCCTTGGATTTTGGCCATGATTAGGGAACCATAATTAGGTCAGTCAAAAGTCAAGTATGAGTTTCGTGTAGAATTATTAGAAATATTAGGACCAGAAGCAGGCTAGAAAATAATTAAATCATAGCGTGCATGCATGTATACTTACTGAAGAAAGAAAACGCTTGGGCTATTTGACATATTAGAAGGAAGATATCCCATCCGGAGAGCTTTATTTTGTCTATCATGCTAGATCAGTGTGATTGATGTGATACCTTATTTGGTTCTTGAATTATTGGTTTCTTGAACTAGAACTCCGTCGGTTTTTACAGTTAATAGCTTTTGGATTTTCAACACTGGCGGATTACTTGATCGCAGGTTAACGCGAACAGTAGGATCAGAGCAAAAATATTTTTATTTTCTTAGGTGATCGCATGATTTGAAGTCTTTCTCTGATTCTCAGTAGCTCTTTTTTTGGTTAGAGAGAGTCTTCCTTGGCTGCCTTGGCTGCTTCTTGCTTCCCGTGCAATGCTAAAACGAGCCCTGTAATGTTTTTATCTAGCAAATGAATGTTGCCATTGTTAAGGCGTGTCTTAGATTGGATCAGCCGACTCCTTTGTCCCGTTTCAAATGATGTGACACTTCAAGCTTTTATGGTCCAAAACTTCCAATACTTGGTGTTGCACTCTAGAATCAGCAGATTATCATTGATTAATGAACATTTGAAGGTGGCAGTTTGTGAGTTGACTGAAGTTAGTGGAATAGCATCCTACATAAATGGAGGAGCATTCTAATCTGCATGTGCAAATTCTTTTTTTGGAGCAACTGAATGCTCAATCATTTGAATAATGCTGATATCGCCAATTTGCTACTCCCAAAACGTCAAAGTGACAACCTCCTTACTTTATCTATGTTTTGCCGCTGAAGAGAATAATATTACTGTCGAATCTTATAAGTGAGGGGTGATATTAGAAATGTCTGGTAATGATAAGTAGAATAGGGATCATATACTGCATTTTCATAATGTCCTGCAAAAACTGCTTCATCATCAATACTTGATATGGCCCTACATCTGTACTTTACAGTGACTGGACGGGTGACCACCAAAGCTGATGTCTTCAGCTTCGGAGTGATCCTTATGGAGATGATCACGGGAAGAAGGGCTCTTGATGAAACCCAGCCTGAGGACAGTGTCCACCTTGTGACATGGTTCCGGAGAATGCACCTCAACAAGGACACATTCCGAAAAGCCATCGACCCAGTCATCGACCTCGACGAAGAAACACTGGCAAGTATAAGCACAATCGCCGAGCTCGCAGGCCACTGCTCGGCAAGGGAACCCTACCAGAGGCCGGACATGGGTCACGCGGTTAGCGTGCTCTCGTCGCTTGTAGAGCTCTGGAAGCCATCTGAGCCGGACTCCGAGGACATTTATGGGATCGACCTGGATATGACCTTACCCCAAGCGCTCAAGAAGTGGCAGGCCTATGAGGGAAATAGTAACATCGACGAATCTTCTTCCTCATATTTAGCGAGCGGCGAGAGCACCCAAACGAGTATACCTACGCGGCCGTCTGGGTTCGCTAGTTCATTCACTTCGGCAGATGGGAGATGAAGGTATGGGAGTTCTCGAAAGAAACCAAAAGTAAAACGGTAAATGGAGGAGTTGGGGTCGTATTGATGGTTCATGGGGGTTTGCTTTGTTCCCCGTCGTCTGTTAATTATGAGATCTTTGCTCATTTATCTCTCTCTCTCTTTCTTTGTTCCGGTATGTGCTGTAGAGATGATCATCCTATGTAGCTTAAACTTGAACGGCCGAGGTATAATTTATGTGCAGGTTTTTCTTGATGTCGGACTTGACTGTCGAACCGTTTCATGTCGAATGAGGCAGATCTTGTGGAGCTCTGAAATAAGTCGGGACCGTGTGTGATCCACATTTTCTGGTGATGAATTCAGACTCTTGTGGTCATATGTTTCATGTGCTGATTGTGTGTTGGGGAGGTCTTCGGCGTCTTTCTTTGGATCCTTTTTTGATTTCTGCTTAGTCCCCGGTCCTTTTGTTGAAGCTGAGTAGGTCAACCGTATCGACCAAGCTCGAGAAAGTATTTTTGTGGTCTTCGATTGATGGCGTCGCGAGGAGCACAGAAGGGAAAAAGAAAAACCTCTTTCTCGGCCAAATTGGTTAAGATTCGATGGCGGCAAGATAGCAAACCAAAGGGGTGGAACAGCTAAGCCAAAGACCCCACCAAATTTGTCTAGCGTTTGCTTTTTGGTATTGAATGATGATTTCTAATGGGAAAAATTCGAACTTTCTGTATCCCAACTTTCGCGTTTTTTCTACTAAATCTTTCGGTTCTCATAATCTTTTCTAATCAGGTTCTTTCCGACCCAAAATTTGTCTAAATCCAGCCGTTCACGAGGACGCGGGCATTCATATTGGTTAAATTTTGTCCATATCATGCTCCAACTTTATCTACGATGTCTAAATTTTTCCTCACATGCCCGCTTTGGCATTTACACATAGTTTTTTTATTTACATCATATCCTGGCATCGTCTGACGATCGCGTTCAGTTAAATGACATTCGAATTTGGCGTCAGAGAAGAACTCGATCAAATAAATTAAAAGTACAGGAATTTAATCAGACCAGGCTGTCTAGATGTGGTGGTGGACAGCTAAGTGTGGCGCTTTGGAGGGTTTGTTGAAACCACGACTGTGACTACGGGACCAGCATCAAATTCTATTTTTTTGGCCCCGACAACGATGGTTTTCTGTATTAGGGAGATACTGGTGCTTAGTTTCTTGTCCACTTCCCGACTTTAATAAAATCGTCTGAAATTGCCATATTCGCCTTCTTCAATAGGGACCTCGTGTTTGGGCAGGACCCCATCTTAGGTTCGTGATGTTGTGGAGGGGACCTATCGTGTGGAAAGAATATTCTACGCGACGATTTCGCGATTGACGTGGCGTAGCCGACCAATCGTGTTACATGTCCGACGTGCTTATCGATCGACTCTTACATTTCAATTTTGAATCCGATGTTTTTTTGTCGATTGGTACACAAAATACAATCTCATATCACGTCGTGCCGGAATATTCTAGAATGACGACGCAATCTTTGGACCATCGATATGGCCAGATTGGCGGATCGATTGACATATGATTTCGACAAGTGACAAAGTGACAAATGATTCGATGGAGAAGGGTTTTCACTCAATTTTCAACTCTCATCATAAGCTCTTCCTCTCCCTCTCTCGAGCATGATGGGTGTTTCCCAAGTTGTAAAAATGTGCGAATCGGCATAATTGGCACGATCGTGGCCCAAAGTGCTTGGACTCATTTGGACCGGCATCCCCCCCCCCCCCCCGTTACCCCTACCGCAATAATTCACGAATTTTCTGCATCCGGCATTATATGCTTGTTTTCTCTTTTTATAAAGTTAGCATATGCTTTTCATCTTTTTTCATAAATTCTTGCCCCTTATATTTTTTTTCAACCTTTTTTTTTTAGTAACTTTCGTAGGGTAGGTGGGTCGATGATTTCGAGATTTGGTGAAAGCAGAGTCATCAAACCTCCTCCCACCTATGCAGTGAGGCCCCTGTGCCAGAAGTGGTCACGTCACGGGGGGGCCTCGTCTTGTCCCGTCGCATTCTCTCGTCAATTATCGCTGCTATTCTATGTTTTGCCTTTTTTTTTCGGTCGTTCCGACTCGTTCAATGTTGCGGAAATCGTGGAGGGATTTTGTTTTGTATAAAAGTTCCGATTGCATTTTGACCGGGGCAAAAACAATTGCATGGTGGGAATTCAAACCGAGTGTCCCGTGTATGAAAGCCAAGTGTGCCGCGCGACGACGGTTGCACCCACCCGACAGTGGGGAAGCGGCGTGGCCAATTGGGAGCGAGAGGCTTTTGAATTTCGGGCGTCACGTGGATTGACATGTAAGATGCGGTTGTTGCGATTCTTGTGATCGGCATATTCCGAATGGCTAATGGATATCGTCAGGACCGAGCAAATAGCGCGGGAAAATTCACCGAAAAAGTTATAAAGGCTATTGCACTAATGTTAATTCGATCCTAAACATTTTAATTGTATCGATTGAGTCATAAACCTCTTTACGTTTTATCAATTAAATTCATCCGATCAATTTTGGCCGGACATCACTGACGCGGATATTTTTAGATAATATTTTAATATTTTGACAAATTTTTATTAATTTTTCTGAATTTTTTTTTTTATATTTTCTTTACTTTCCCTTTTCTTTTTGCCGGAGGCCGTCAAGCGATGGCCGGGAGGGCTGGTCTCGCCAGATCTAGGGAGACCGACCCTCGCCTGTCCAGCACCAACGGTGAACACAACAACGACCCATTTCTTTGCAGTGCTCTAAACCCAAGTTTAACCCAAGAATCATCATAGCTTGAGACCTCGAAATCCGATTCCTTCATTCTCGAGCTTGAACTAGCTAGAGCAGGATCTTGCAGAGAGAATACTCGCCGCCGCTGCGAACCAGCAATGGCTCTGATAAATCTTGAAGGGATCAAGGCGAAAAATGTAAATATCGAGACTTTCTGGCTTGACTTACTCCAATCGATTCTGGGCAGAGAGAAAAAGGAAAATGGCTATTCAACCAGGAAGAGATGCGACATTGTTGCACGAAGACTTTTGAGTTTGAAGTCTGAACTGTTCATCAGGTTATGTAAAGGATTCAGGCTTGTCTGAGTAGAGAGTTGTTCACTCACTTCAGCACTACAATTACACGCTTGTTTGGAAAATGGTCCGGCCTGTTCATCAGGCCACAGGCGAGAGGGGCCCTCACCGGCGCTCGCCCTCGCCTCAGGCCAGGGCAGCCTCGCCTAGGCCACATATTTGGCGAGGCAGACCTTTGCCCAGGCCAGTGCGGCCTTGCCGGACGTCGTCTGGGTGAGGCTTGCTTGGGTGGGGCGGGGGTCGACCTCATCGGATCTAGTGAGGGGAGCCCTTTCCAGGCGAGGCCAGCCATCTTGGCCATTGCCTGTGACCGTTGACCAGCGACCTATAAGAAGGAAAGGAAAGAAAAAGAAAGAAAAGGTTAAGAGAAAAATTTAAAAATTATTCCCATCAACGTCGCCCGACGTCTATGTCAGCAATGTCCAGTAAAAATTGATCGGATGGATTTAATTGACAAAAATATGAAAATATTTAGGACTCAATTAACATAAGTGCAATAGATTTATGACTTTTAAAATAATTTTTGTCACAAAGTGCTGTTGGCGTAGATTCACAATGCATAAAAAGAGAGAATGAATGTACCAATTGCGGGCATTCGAAGCGTGCGGTTGATTTCGGTGGAAAAGTTCGACAGCTCTTCTGTTCTGGTTCAACGAACGCGGGCCTTTTGTGTCCGCAAATGGTAAAAGCCCCCAAGCTACATTACCCTTCTCAAGTTGACTTGCTCATAAAAGAAAATTAGGTGTTCCAATTTTGTTTTACAAGATACACGTGTCTTCCCACCGGGTTTCGACCGAAAATTTTAAAAAATAATAATTTATATATACTTTTTAAGTTTTTTGTATAGACCGCGTAAAATAGTATAAATTTTAAAATGAATAATTTCGCCGATCTTTGATCGGTTTCAGTACATGGTAATCCTTCGTCACTGTGTTTGCCCAAAATAATGCGATCCAAACCCGAGATCAGTCTCCTAAAGGCAACTGGCTGTTGAGTAACCCAATTTGTCAAAAACATTTTTGAACAAATAATTATTTTTTTAACGATAAAGTTGGCCAACAAAATCTAGAAAAAATTTGACGGAAAAGTTTCTCTATAAAATAAAAAGAAAAAACGTTAAACAATGGATTAGATGGTCAAACTAGAAGGCTCGCCATCTGCTCGTGCAGCTTCGGTCCAATTCCATGTACAAGCACGCACGTGCATCGACACGAAATCACACTAATCGTAATGAACTGACGTGAGAAGAAATTTCGAGAAAAGACGTGGGGAACAAAAGGTTACCTAGTTAATCTCGTATCTAGAAGTTAATTAATTAACGGGATTTCGTGGCTAAATAGTCATACTTTTCGCTTTTTTTTTTAAACGCAGGTCAGATTGATTTGTTTGGTTAAAACCCATGTTTTATTACTTTTATATTATTAACTTTTTTTTGGGGCTAATTTTCCCGAGGCGTGAATTTAGGCGAATTTCCATCGCTCGCGTGCCATCTCTTTTCCCCCCGTCGTCGTCGCCCCCACATGCACGTACCAAGGGAAAAGTGTGGGGGCGACCGAATAAAGATGTTGCTTTTTTGACACATTGGGAAAAACTTCACGTGCTACAATAATAGTGTTGCTCCAAAACTTTACTATTCGCGCACATTCTATATGGTCAGAAATGGAAAATTCGTCGTGAATTGCTGGGAAAAGAACGACGCTCCATAGTATATTTCTTTTTATCAGGCCACATGGGTTTAGATTGCACGCATCGGGACCTCTTGCCGTACATCGCCAACAAATGTTGAAGCTGATCGCGTGATCGTCGGCGAGTTAATTGGGTAGAGTCAATTCGACAAAAAAAAAAATTTGGATACAGTCAAGACTTAGTTTTTAGCCTGACCCACTACACAAAGTTTGTGTATTTGCCAGCTTTCCTATCTCCATTCAAAGAGCTTTACAGCACCAATTAACTACTAGGGGTGAGCAACTTGGACCGCCCAAACCGGGATCGGACCGGACTGGACCGGACCGACGGATTTGGTCCGGTTCTCGGGACTATTGGTCCGGTTCCCGGTTCCTAAAAGTGGAACCGGTTTCCGGGCAGTCCGGTTCCCGGTTCCAAGGGGGAACCGGACTGGACCGGACCGACTATTTAATATATATATTTGTTATTTTTTTAAAAAAAAATTAATAAAATATGAACTAAACTCTAAGTGAACTTCATTATCATAAATTCATTGATAAAAATTAGTAAAATGGGAATTAAACCCTAAGTGAACTTCATTGACATAAATTCATTGACAAAAATTAGTAAAATATGAACCAAACCTTAAGTGTTTAACCAAAAAAAAAAACTAAACTCTAAGTGACAGGTTCCATTGGACAGGACCGGAACCGAATCGGACTAGCGGTCCAGTCCGGTTCTCGATTCTAGAACCAATCGGTCCGGTCCGCGGTTCCCAAAATTGGGAACCGGTTCTCTCGGTCCGGTTCTCGGTTCCACCTTGAAACCGGACCGGACCGGGAACCGATCATCCCTATTAACTACATAATCCGACCAAAGACCATCTAGAAGAAAAAATTGTCAAAAAAAGTCATAAATCTGTTATACAATGGCTAATTCAGTCTTAATTCTTTCAATTTTGTCAATTCAGTCCTAAACTTTTTGATAACTTGCCAATTCAGTCCTAAGCCTTTTGACAACTTTCCAATTCAGTCTTGAACCTTTTGATAACTTTCCAATTCAGTCCTAAACCTTTTGACAACTTTCCAATTCAATCCTAAACTTTTCAATTGTGCCAATTTAGTCCAAAACATTTTGATGATTTGTCAATTTAGTCATAAATTTTTTAATAAATTACCAATGTAGTCATTCCAGGTAATTTTGATCAAAAATCGCTAACTTGGCGGTCCAGTTGGTGTTACCCGGCCTACATAGCACGGCCAGTGTTGACGTGGATAATTTTTTATTTTTTAAAAAAATTTCTATTTTTAATTATTTTTATTGATATTTTTTATTATTTTCTTATTTTATCTTTTTTCCTTTCCTTCTTCAATGAGCCGGCCGGGCCTGTGGGCAACAAAGCCCTCGCTAGCCATAGCAAGGGTGAGCAAGATAGCGAGGGCGTTGCAACCCTCGCTCGCCCTCGCTGTAGTAGACGAGGGCCGAAGCGAGGGCTCGCAAGCCCCCAATGCGGCTGACAAGGGCATTGCGAGCCCTCGCCCAGGGGCCGGCGGGGGTCGCCGACCCTCGGCAAGTGGCTGGCAGCCTAGCCAGCTCAATGAAGAAGAAATAGAAAAAAAGAAGAAGAAAAGAATACAAAATAATTAAAAAATCATAACTTTTTAAAAAAAAAATTATCCACTTCAGCGTCAGTCGCACCACATAGGACAACTGGTAACGACTGGACCACCACGTCAATAATTTCTTGTCAAAATTAACCGAAATGACTGAATTAGCAAATTGTTAAAATATTTATGACTGAATTGGCACAATTGAAAGGTTTAAGACTGCATTGGCAAGTTATCAAAAGGTTTAGAACTGAATTGACAAAATTGAAAGGTCTATGATTGAATTGGCTGTCGCACAATAGGTTTATGACTTTCTTTTTTTTTTTTTTATAATCTTCCCCTCAAGAGCATTTATAAGATGCCCATTTTCCCCGTTTAAAATTTGAATTCGCCTGCTCTCTCGGTGTCATTCCAGGAGAACGAACATTCCGTACCCGTGAAATCGGTAGGCTACTCAAGGGATTTCAAAAATCTTGTAATTAAAAAAAGGGTTAATACCACCAAAAACCCCAAATTGGTATGCGTGTGACAATTTTATCTCGAACTTTTTTTTTTACCACAAAAAACCCCAAACTAGTACACCTGTGACAATTTTACTCCAAACTGGTAAACTCGTGACAAATTTACCCTAAACTATTTTTTTGACCATGAAAAACCCCAAACTACACCTATGACAATTTTACCATGAACTAATAATTTTTAATATTATTTTTTTATTTTTTTGAATTTTTTTTGAATTTTTTTATTTTTTCTTTTCTTTTCTTCATCTTCAACTTCTGGTCGGTCGCCGGACCGGCGACCGGCCAGAGGCGGAAGTCGGCGAGGTCGGCCCCGCTGGCCGCTGGCGAGGGCCGCCCTTGCCCGAGTCCGGGCGAGGGCGGCCCTCGCCGGCGTCGAGTGAGGGCTGTCCTCTCCCGCCAAGGCGAGGTCGGCCTTCGCCCGACTCAGGCGAGGGCTGCCCTCACCGGCGTCGGGCGAGGGTCGCCCTCGCTTGGGCGGGCGAGGATAGCTCTCGCCCGACGCTAGCGAGGGCCGCCCTCGCCCGACTCAGACAAGGGTCGCCCTCGCCAGCAGCCGGCGGGGACGACCTCGCCGGCCAAAGGTTGAAGATGAAGAAAAAAAAAAAGAAAAGAAAAAACAAAAAAATTAATTAAAAATTTGAAAAAATAAAAAATAATATTAAAATTTTCTCGCCAGCAGTTGGCGGGGCCGACCTCGCCGACTTCCGCCTCTGGCCGGTCACCGGTCCGTCGACCGGCCAGAGGTTGAAGATGGGGAAAAAAAAAGAAAAGAAAAAACAAAAAAATTAAGTAAAAATTCGAAAAAATAAAAAATAATATTAAAATTTTAGTTCAGGGTAAAATTGTCACATGTGTACCAGTTTGGGATTTTTTGTGGTATGTTCAATTGTCACAGGTGTACAAGTTTGGGGTTTTTTGTGGTATGTTCGGGATAAAATTGTCACAGATGTACCGGTTTCAGATTTTTTGTGGTAAAAAAAAAGTTCGGGGTAAAATTGTCACACACGCACCGATTTGGAGTTTTTGATGGTATTAACCTTTAAAAAAAATAAGAGAAATATCCATAACGTACGACCAGCGGGACCTTGGGTTGGTTCATGGCTCGAGAGCATCCCAATCTTAAGGGACAAGCATGCATGCATCTACCTAGATTTTGAAAGGGTCAGTCAACAACACGGCTAAGGACGAACCGACCACACAACTCCCGAAGCTCTTGGGTTACGCGTACGGGTGCGTGTTGTTAAGTGGCCAATATTAAGGGAGCTTAATGACGGCCCAGATCAGGTCAACGTGTCTTCGGCTTTAAGATTGATTAGAGCGATAATTAGTAATTAAAGCCAAACTAATCTGTGTACAGCAGTAGTACCTTCACATGCATGCGGAGATCGTGCGCATGGTCAGCCCCACCGACTCCGTTGACCAGAGACCACTTCCACCTCCACCTCCACCGGCTCCACGAACGTCAAACCTTTTGACCTTTGATCCACTATGTTTAAAAATATGATTGGACAACTAAGACCCTCCACTGTTTAGGTTGTCAGCCTCCTCTCTAGACGCTGTCCAATTCGTCTTTTCCCTCTCTTTCCCACCATTTCAGCGTTTCAACGGTCAACCGTTCAAAAACTCATGCCACAATACTTGTCTCTCTCTGCAACTTCCCTCTTTATCTTATTCCAACATAATTATCCGAGTTTTGAAAGTTGAACCGCGTGCATCACCCACCCTTAACCTAGCTTTTGCCTTTGCCTTTGCATTTGCATGCCCCTTGTATAAATACCAGGGAATCATTCTCCTGTCTTCCTTCAAACATTGCAGGCTGTACCTAGAACCTTGAAGACTTTCTCGTTTCCAACAGTTCAATCTCCCCCCCCCCCCCCCCAGAACTCGTTCCTTCGGCTGAAGAGATGATCTCGACGTGGAGGCGACGGATGGCTGCCCGGCGTGCCCGCAAGCTGGAGGTCCGGAGCGGGGACGAAGCCTACGAGGAAGTGGAGCTGACCGTCCCGAGCGAGTTCAAGTGCCCGATATCGCTTGACCTGATGAAGGACCCGGTCACCCTGTCCTCCGGGATCACGTACGACCGTGAGAGCATCGAGACGTGGATCGAGGCCGGGAACCGGACGTGCCCCATCACCAACCGGGCCCTCGGGAGCCTCGAGCCGGTGCCGAACCACATGATAAGGAGGATGATCCAGGACTGGTGCGTCGAGAACCGATCCCACGGGATAGAGCGGATCCCGACCCCGAGGATCCCCGTGAGCTCGATGGAAGTCGCGGAGATGCTCGCTAAGATTTCCGAGGCTAGCAAAGTGAAAGACCAAAGTGTTTGCAGGAAGCAGGTGGTGAAGATCAAGGCCTTGACCAAGGAAAGCGAACGGAACAAGAAGTGCTTCAAATCCAACGGAACGGGTTCCATCTTGGCGGCGGCGTTTGAAGCTTTCTCGGAGACATCGAGCCCGGATGAAGAGAATGATGCCGTCTTGAAGGAAATATTATCGGCTTTGACATTGTTGCTGCCTCTTGGTGTAGAGGCCAAGTCGTGCCTAGGATCGCCCTCTTCTTTACGCTGCATGGTCGGGTTCTTGACAAGCGGCGACTTGTCCTCGAGATGGAACTCGGCTTTGGCGCTGAGAGAGATCGTCTCGTCGGACAAGCGGAAGATCGAGGCTTTGGCTGAGATCGAAGGGGCCTCGAAATCCCTGTTCAAGCTCGTCAAGGAACCCATTTGCCCCGCGGCAACGAAATCTTCATTGATAGTCATTTATCACATGGTCACGTCGTCCCATCCGGCTAAGGACGCTATCATATCTAGATTCGTGCAAATGGGCTTGGTCTCTTTGCTTGTGGAGACGCTCGTGGACGCTGATCGGAGCACATCTGAGAAGGCGTTGGGGGTTCTTGATGGGATCTGCGACAATGAAGAAGGGAAAGAAGCGGTGCGTGATAATTCATTGGCCGTGCCAGTCCTGGTGAAGAAGTTGCTGCGGGTCTCGGATTTGGCCACGGAGTTCTCGGTGTCGGTTCTGTGGAAGCTGATGGCGATATGCGAGAGCGGCGAAGATGGTGGAGGGGTTTTGGCCGAAGCTCTTCTGGTGGGTGCTTTCCAAAAGCTGCTGTTGCTGCTTCAGGTTGGGTGTGGAGAGACGACCAAAGAGAAGGCGACACAGGTGGTGAAGCTGTTGAATCTGCACAGAGAGAGGTTGGAGTGTATCGATTCTCTGGACTTCAAGGATCTGAAGAGGCCTTTTTGATCGTTAACTGATCGAGTGTGTATCTTTACTGTTAATTGTAGATAGGAAAAAGGCAGGAAGTGTTATAGATTATAAGACTAAGTTATTACATGCTTCATGAGATTTACATGTACAGAATTTCGACCGATTGGAGGAAAACAAAGATACAGAATTCACTATTTCGGTTTGCTTATTTATCAGGATCTTCATATACATATGCTGGTGCAACTGTGCATGTGGAGGTAATGTTAATTTGTGATTATGATTGCAGGAAAACAAAGTTATTACATGCTTCATGAGTTGCGCTATGTTAATTTGTGAATATGATTACTTCTGATTGTCGTTCCTCTTTGTTTAGGGTCTTTACTTTAGCTCATGTTGTCTTTTGTTATAGTTGTTTAAATGTTATGTGTAACTTTAACAGATGATTCTCCTTAAGTGCTCTTAATCAAAGATCAAACGAACTAAGATTGTTTTAAAATAAATTTAAACATGAAGCGATATCTCGATATGGTAAGGAAAATCTTGTATTGGCCTTGTCATAGCCTTTCTGAATGATACAAATTTCCTTGTTTAATGAAGAACAATTGCTAGAGTCATAAGCATGCCTCGATTGAGAATGAAAGTATCCCAAGGATTGTAGTTGCATTTCTTCAGTTGTGAAATGACTATCTCAGACTATGTTTTTATTCAAGATCTTGTAGAGAAATGAACTTTCATAGAACCTTTTCTCAAGAAAGAAGATTGAACTTCTGATTTAAGGAAAACAAAAAACTTCTGGGTTAAGAATTTTCTGTCATCCATTATTTCGAAGCTCGACTCTTCCGAAATGATGGGCTGGTTTTTTCTTCATTTAATAAAAAATTTACACTTCGCTTCTTTGAGCAACCCCTGCATTAATTTTCATGATGGATAATAACACAAATAATCCCTCAACTTTGATTCAATATGCAATGTAATCCTTAAGTTTTAAATTTGTTAAATGATGCCCATGAACTTTAGCCTAATATGCAATATGATCCATGAACTTTTAATTTGTTCAGTGTAGTCCCTAAACTTGTGGTACATGTTCAAGCTAGTCCCTGGACTATATGAAAATGTTCAATATTTATTCTTCCATTAATTCAAGTCAAGTCTAAGAACAACATTGAACATTTTCATATAATCCAGGGACTAGATTGAATATTTATCAAAAGTTTAGGAATCACATTAATTGAATAGATTGAAAGTTCATGGACGATATTGCATATTGAGCTAAAGTTTAGGGACCACATTATACATTAGGTTAAAGTTCAGGGATTGTTTGTGTCATTTTCCTAATTTCATATCAAATAACCGAATGATTGCTCTATCAAAATAATTATTTTTTTGAACCAAACTGAGTTGTTTGTTGGGGGTGAGGTTTATTGTGGCAGATGAGATCTCATGATACGAGGTTTATATTAAAATGAGAGGGCCATAAGTGAAAATGAAAGGAAATATTTTTTTTGGGGGAAAATTACCCAATCAGTCCTAAAATTCCATTTATTTCATAGACTATGAACAATTTGGAAAATATTTTCCAAAAAATAATCGCTCGTATCGCTTATAAAAATAAATGAACAAAAAATATATTCATCGTTCAATAAATTTGTTATACATAAATTATTGTCGATAATAAAAATATTTTTCATTAACTAATTATTTCAAGCGATTGAAGTGATATTTTTTGGAAAATATTTTCCAAAACATTTATTTTCCGTGAAATAAACGGAGCCCACTCTATTGTATGGATGCTAATTCAATTTTAAAATTTTCAATTTTGCCAACTTAATCCTAAACCTTTATGCGGAATTCCAATATAGTTCATCTAGTCAATTTTCGTCGAAAATCTCTGACGTGGCGGTCCAGTCATTGCCCGCCGGCTATCCTGCAGGGCACAACGCTACGTCAGCGATTTTCAACGAAAATCAACCCAAAGGACTAAATTGAATTTAGCGCAAATGTTTATAACTAAACTAGAAAGTTGGACTTATGACTGAACCGTATAATAGTATTAGGATTAATTGGACACTTTCTCCCCCGACCAACCTTAATTTTCTTTCCAAAGGTGGGAGGAAATGGAGGGAGATTGCTTCGGCGTAGTTTATTTCCAATTTTACTCTTCATTCCTATTTTAAAAGAATAGGATAAAGGATCAATTTTTTTTTTGTCGTCTTATTTCTAATCCTCTCCTCATCATCTCTCCTCAATGTGCGTCCAACACAATAAATTATCTCTATTTCCTCTTTTCTCTTTATTTCATTTCTTTTATTTTCCCTTCACTTCCCTCCCAAATTCTCACATTTGAACAAAATTTCAATTTTGAAAAATCATGATAAAAATGTGAATGTGCTTCCTCATATCCATACTTATATGTGTTCGAAGATTACAGATGCTTTGTATTAAATACAGGTCAAATCATAAGAGTCACAAAACTTGTCAAACAATAGAAATAGATGCAAGCTAAAGCTAAAAACAGATCCTACATGTGCCAAATATGATTAGCTAAACAGATCCTTATATCCACTTGCTGAGAATGACCACTTACTGCTCCTATTAACTTGCTAAGTATAATAACATACTGCTTATATCCACTTCCTGAGTATGATTATTTACTGCTCATATTCACTTGCTAGGTATAATCACATACTGCTCATTTTTATTTGCTGAGTATGACCTCTTAGTGCTCATATTCACTTGTTGGGTATAGCTACATGCCGCTCATATCCACTTCTTGAGTGTGATCACTTATTGTTTATATTCACTTGCTAAGTATAACCACATGATGCTTAAATCCACTTCTTGAGCATGATTATTTACTACTCATATTCACTTGTTGAGTATTGTCTTGACCTAAATTTTTTGAAGCGGTTGGGAGAAAAAGAGGTTTTAGGGTATTGCCTAGTGGCGGGCCAATTGGCCCATCGGTTTAGGTGCGAGCTCTCTTAAGTCCATACCTCCCGTGATATTGGATTTCGTTTTAAGTTCAATTAGACTAAAGCATTTTTATGAGTTGCCGCTAGCCATTTGGGGTTGGCTAGAAACCAAATGAGACATGGGAGATTCGTCCTCTTTTCTATGCAACCAGAGATTCTAGTTCGGGGACTTGATTACGCTAATGTCTATTAACGCCCTTTCAGTACCATTAACTTAGAATGTGCATAAATTAAATACACAAGTATTGAAAACTGCTTAAAGTAAAGTACGAGAGAGGAAACCTGATACTCGTCGGGCAAACAATATATATACATGGCGTCGTTCTAAACCCATGGACATTATCCCACATGAGCTTGGTTCAAATTAAGTCCAATTTCTAACATAAAAGTTCAATTTATCTAAACCTAAGCAATCTGTAAGGTAATCACTAAAACCCCTAAACTAAAAGTTATGTCAACTCAATGAAATTAGGCATGATCTAGTACTAAACTAGGACAACCTAATAAAGACCTACCTCAAAGCCATTTTCCAAATTTTCCAAATTTAGTTAATTTTTTATTTTTTAAAAATTATTTAATTCCGAAAATGGGGACTCGGGCCTGGTCAGAATGTGGGCCGTCGTGGACTATGGGATCTGGGCCAAGGGCACAAAGACAAATGGGCTCTCTACATTAGGAAGCTTCAATTAACAAAAGAATTGGGCTCAACTCATGTAATTAAGCCCAATTCCTCCAGCAATTAACCGAACCCAACCTCAATAGATGAAGTTCAGCCCAAAGCTAATTTCAACAATCAAAGCCCAAAACTAATCTAATAACTGAGACAAGCCCAAGACATTAAACCCCAAATTTAGATAATAGCCTAGTGAGCCCATTTTCTTACTATTACCTCTTTCTTTTTAACCCAACATCCCCTTTACATTATTTTCTCTCCTAGCACGCCCAGAACACCCAAATCTCCAGCCAAGAGCCTCACATTTCAGAGTCATCCCGTACACACTCATTCATCGGAGCTCCACCATCGGCCACCATATTCAACCATCGTTACTAGCCACCACCATGAACGTCTCTACTTATAGGAATGTCTCTAATCGCAGGAATGCGACCATCGACCATCACATTGAGCCACCAACATTCACAATACAACGGTAATGGAAATGGGTTGACGCAAACCGGTGTGAACACCTCAAAGAAACGATATTCGATACATCATTAGGAAAAATTCATGTGTCAACAAGTATGATCACTTGCGGTTCATATTCACTTGCTAAATCCACTCGTGGAGTTTGACCACTTACTACTCATATTCACTTGCCAAATATAACCACTAGCTGACTATACCCATTTGCTGAGCATATCCATTTTCTATTTGCCGAATGTAAACACTTACCAAGTATTGCCCATTTGTCGATTTGCTAAGCGTGTTATTATTGCTTGTATGATAAATTAAAGGAGCTAAGCATGTTATTAGTACGTGATTAGTAAAAGGGCAAGGCAATAATATACATTGTGTAATGTACGTTGATTGTTGAAATGAGTGTTGATTTCGTTGTTGATGTATGAAAAGTCATATGATTATGATATTATCATGAACATTGTTGCTGTGCGATAAAATATGGAAAGTATTATATTTATTTCCGTCACTCATATAATAATGATGACGAAGCCCCCATGTCAAGATACCTCGTGAGTCGGGATGTCCCGTGTGTCGGGATGCCCCAAGAGTATTCGGGATGAGAAGTAAAGAATATAATACACGTATATGTGCATATATAAATATATATAAGCACACGTGTCTATTAATGGATTAATTGGTGATAAGCGTATCTCATACCATGATATGTCATTCACTTTCATTTGGAGTAAATATCCCATGCAATGTTGTTAATGGCTTCCATCGATGTATCATGAATGGAAAAATAATACATTCATTCCTACACTCGTCATGGTTATTTTGTATTGCTTTGAACTAACACTGTTTTATACTAGATTGAGTGGTAAGGTGATCTCCTACCTTAAACTTAGAATTGTCATTTACCGGGCTTCGACTTGCTTCTTTATTTTTAGATGTGTAGGATGAATCACCCATTGTCGTTGCTTTTTGGAGCTCATATGTATTTCGATTGTGTATTTGAAGATGCGCTTATACTTGGATCAGCGTTAGTATATACTAACTGTTTCACCATATGGGTCGACGTGGGGTTTCCAGGATGGGTTCCTCATCGATTTATCGCTTGGTACATGAATATCGATGTGAGTTGGTGAGATCGTTGAAGGGCTTTGATCACAACGGCAACGAGTTGCTGGGTGAGGTTGTCGATTCTTAGTGGATATTTTAACTTTTGTACAGGCAGGCTTTCGGGTGTAGGAATATAATGTTGGCGACATATGACTCCGACCCTTCCCGGGACTTTTGTAATATTTTGTAGACTATATAAAAATAATAGCTATTGATGTTTGCATAAAGATGAAGATATGTGTATTATTAAACTCGTGCGATTTCTTGTATGAGATATTGTGAAAATTCTGTTGTGCTTTTGCATGCTATTCCTAATTAGAAGATATAGTTAGAAAGATGTGTCGCCTGTGACGTTCTGTGGCATCACACCCTGCATCGGAGAAGGGCCATCAAATGGAGGGTCGGGTTGGGTAAAAAATGGTTCGACCCATGTTGACTCATACTCATTTTCATGTACTGTAAATTTAATGACCTTTAACCAACTCGATCCATATTACCGAAACACATTAATATTTAACCCAATTTAGGAAAATCCATACCCACCATTTTAACCCACTTTTATATGTTACTCGGATTAAAATTTCACATCAAATTAAAAAAGAGAGTAAATCAAACAATAAAAAAAATGAGTAAATAAAAGGTCAACACTTCGATGTTACCCTCCAATGTTACCTTTCTAATTGTTTTCCTAATCAATCATTGATCAGGATCTAATGAGAATTTAAAATGACATTATTTATGTTATTTTGGTAGCTAAAAATGATAATTTAGCCAAAGTTGCTTGTTATAATAAAAAATGTCAAAACTACGAGAGTACTAAAGGTTATTAACAAAAGACGCAACAACATTCAAGTCATATGGCATCGTTTTGTGCTCATTGTTCTCTATAATCTATCTCCCTCCCTGCCGTTCTCGGGTTCTTCCTCTCTCATGCTCTATGTCCTGCTAAACAATCGATAAATCGATCGATCAATTGAGAGAGAGAGAGAGAGAGAGAGGGGGGGGGGGGGGGGGGGTGATGTCAGCCATGGGCTACATGAAGGACGAGTTGCTTGCTCGTTTACAAGCATACCTGCTCAAGAAGCATTTGAGTGCTCGTATTTGACTCGTCGTTCACAATCGTGAAGGAGAAACATTGACCCACAACTTACGAGGATGTCCATTTTGGTGACGAGAAATGCAAAGACGCAACCCCTACAGAAATCGCAAACACAGCACAACACCACTAAATCAAAGGCCAGGCGAGAGTTTTAAGTCTCCAAAACGGAGCTCAACCCAGCTCCCACTCCCCCCCCCCCCCTTCCGTTGCTTGTAAACACACAGAAAACAACACTCTAAAGCTAGGATGAAAAAAGTAGAGAAAAAATGTGTAAGCACGAGAGCGAGGAACCCGAGCGAATCGAGGATGACAATGGAGGTTAACGACGGAGAAATGACAGGTTTTTATTTTGATTCCAAATGCATTTTTGGAAAGAAAATCGAGAGGTGTTTCTAGGGTTTATTTCATTTGCGGAGGGACGGAAGAAGCAGGGAGGGGGAGTGGCGAGATTCAAGAGGGAACGAGAGGCGAGGAGCATTAGAGTGAGAGTGGTGGTGCTGCTTCGTCGTCTATAAAGGGAGGGAGAGAAGAGAGGAGGAAGAAGTTAGACTTAGGCTCCGTTCGTTTGACGGAAAATATTCTCCCGGAAAATATTCTCCGGGTTTTCCGGTGCTCGGGGGGCGAAAAACGTTTTCCGTGGGAAAATATTTTCCTTCCCCCCCTCACAAAATAGCCTAAGTCTATGGAAAATGACTTCCGCTTCTTCAAAAGCGGAAATCATTTTCCGGAGCTTCTTCTTCTTCTTCACTAAGGTCGCCGGCCGTTGCCGGTCGCCGTCGCTGGTCGCCGTCGCCGGTCGCCGCCGCTATCCGCCTCCGCCGGCCGCCGCCGATCGCCGCCGCTATCCTCCGTCGCCGGCTGCGGTGCCACCGCCACCGGCCGCCGTAGGTCGCCGGCCGCCGCAGCCGATCGCCCGCCGCGCCGCCGGTCGCCGGCCACTGTCGGTCGCCGGCCGCCGCCGGATCGCCGCCACCGCCGCCGCCGCCGCCGCCGCCGATCGCCTGGCCGCGGCGAAAAATATTTTCCGAAACTTTTTCATATTAATCACCGAACACCGGAAAATTATGTTCCGGGAAAACATTTTCCAGGAAAATGACTTTCGAAAAAATATTTTCCAAAAGGAGAATATTTTCCGCGAAACGAACGGAGCCTCAGGCTCCGTTCGTTTCCGGAAAAAAAAATTTCCGGAAAACATTTTCCGCGTTTTTCGGTGTTCGGGGTCGGAAAATGTTTTCCTTCCCCACCCCCAAATCCTTCATTGTTTTGAGGAAAATGATTTCCTCTTTTCACAAAGAGGAAATCATTTTCCCAAAAAGTGAAGGCAAAATTGCTCATGGGAGGGAAAATATTTTCCGTGATCGCCGGTCACCGCCATCCGCCGCTTGATCGCCGCCCTAGCAGTCGCCGCCGCCGCCGCCGCCGATCGCCGGCCTTGCGTCGCCCGCCGGTCGCCGTCCGCCGCCGCGCCGCCCCGCCGCGGTCGCCGCCCGCCCGGTCGCCGGCCCGTGTGTCGCCGCCGCCGCGGTCGCGATCCGCCGCCGCCGCCCGATCCACCGCCGTCGCCGGACGCCCGCCGGTCCACCGCCGGTCGCCGGACGCCGCCGGATCGGCAGTCGCCGAACACCAGAAAATATTTTCCGAAACTTTTTCAAATTTTAGCCGAACACCAAAAAATTGTGTTCCAGGAAAACATTTTCCAGGAAAATGACTTCCGAGAGAATATTTTCCAAAAGGAGAATATTTTCCGGCAAACGAACGGAGCCTTAGTTCTCAATTTGGGTTGAAAATGGATTTGTTACTTTAAGGGGCTGTTTGATAATTAGCCGAATAGTACCAAATTCTATTCTTTTGTTTTCTGAAACAAAAAAAGAACCGAAATCCGTTTGGTAAATCTTTTGTTCTTGGGCACAAATTTGTTCCCAGAATTAGTTTTGGAATATAATCAATAAGTTGATTGTTGATTCTGGGAACAAGAATCAGTTTTGGAACAGAATCAATAAGTTGATTGTTGATTCTGGGAACAAAAATCAGAAATGGAAAAGAATTTTTTTTTTTCCTTGTTCTTCTTCTTTCTTGGCCTGTGGCCGGAGATCGGCAGGCAACTATAGGCTAGGGCCGGTGAGGGTTGGACCCTCGCTTGTGGCCAGCGAGGGCTGCGACGCCCTCGCAGGCCATGGCCAAGAAGGAGAAGAGAAGAAAAAAAGAAAAGCAACTAAAAGAAAAAAATAGAAAGAAATATTAAAAAAATTTAAAAAATTATTAATAAAAAGAAATTTTGTACAGTTACCAAACGCATTTATGTTCTTTTTCTATTTCGGGAATAGAAATTTTGGCCCGTTACCAAACGCCTTCAAATGCTTAGAAATTATTTTCGGGAACAGAATAAAAAAAATTATTTCTGAGCAGAAATTATTTTCGGGAACAGAATGGTTACCAAACGCACCCTAACCCACCAAAACCCATCTTTTTTTGGCCTTTTTTCTTTGAAACCTATTTTGACCCATATTTTAAGTTTAACCTGACCCATTTATGATCCACTTCCATAAATATGAGTTAAGATATGGATTTGTGATCCATTTTAACTACCCTAATCTTAGCTTAAGCCTATATGCTCTCTCTGTCAAAAGCACCCTAAAACTGTGGAGCACATCTTTCTCCTCTACCAATGGACAAAGAAAGTATTGTGACACCTGATTCGAACATAAAAATCTCAGATCAAGGCCTCACTCGAATGGAAGAGTGGTTTTCACGACAAGGAAGTCCAACGAACAACTTACCTTCACCAAATTTGCCGTCCGAGGTTTTCGGGCATTTGTATAAATCAAGAAATCATTTTGTCTTTAGGCAACAACGCCGGAAATCGAATAACATGTCGGGGCAAGGAAGTGTCCATTTTCCAACATCCTCCTGCCATCACTACAATAAATGCTTCGCGCAAAGGAGGTGCGAGTGGCCAAGATTGAGCAGGTGGAAGCCTTAGCTTGCTTTGAAGCACTCTGGTATTTCAGATCTAGTTTTGAATGCAAGCTCCCATTGGAGACTAAGGGCCCAATTGGCAAGTTGCTAAATAGTGAAAATTTCTATTCTTTTATTCTCAGAATCAATTTGGGAACAGAAATCCGTTTGTTAAATTTTTTGTGCCCGGGCATAAATTTGCAAAAAAATGTTCCCAGAATCAGTTTTGGAATGAAATCAAGAAGCAAAAAAAAGTAGCTTCTTGATTCTGGGAACAATTTTTCCATTTTTAATTTTTCTTGGTTTTCTTCTTCCTTTTTGGTTTGTTGTTCTTCTTCTTCCTGGCTTGCCGCCAGCCATCGGCGACCGGCCATGGCCAAGGAAGGGAAGGGAAAGAAAGAAAAAAAAAGAAAGAAATACTAAAAAATTCAAAATATTATTAATAAAAAGAAATTTTGTGTAGTTACCAAACGCATTTATATTTTTATTCTATTCTAAGAATAGAAATTTTGGGCATTTACCAAATGCCTTTAAATGCTTAGAAATTGTTTCCGGGCATGGAATAAAAAAGAATCATTTCTGAGCAGAATCAGTTCCCGGGCATATAATCGTTGCCATGCGCACCCTAATAGCTGATCAATGATAAGTGCTCTCACAGATCGTGATCTACCAAGTTGGGAAGTATGACCAATTATCACCGAATGCAAACTTTTGAAGGCCCATTACAAGAACATCCAATTGGCCCACATTTGAGGAAGCAAATCAAGTGGCAGATTATATCGCGAAAGACCAATGGCAAAAAACTTTCCCTCGTAATTGGGCTTCTAATCCCCACAAATTTATGGGACCTAATTTGCTCTAGGCCAATTTATCGTATACTCATGGACTTATTTGAAATAACGAAAGCGGTTTGTTCCTGACAATAAAAAATTAGACAAAGATATTACTATTTATACGACACAATTATCAAATGATGGAAGAAAGGAATAAAAGATGGGGAGAGAGAAAAAACAAGAAATTTCATAATTATGCATGGAAAGGGGTTCTTAAAACGAGGAGCTCTCCTTACATTCCTCGATGTAAGATACAAGGTTAACCAACCTTTAAAATTGGGATCCTTGGTATAAGGTTAAATGTTAACTTCACCTAAAAGAGGAAGCTTTCACTCCTATAAAGGACCTTCGCGGCCTTTTCTATTTCTAAAGGGTGGACTTTACGAATGTATTTCTTATTTTAACGTACTGATGTCTGCACGCCTTACACCCTCAATTTCTTCAGTATCTTTAGAATTTTTACATCCTGACGATTTCAAGGTCCGGACGAAGACTAAGATGATTCCTCTCTCTCTCTCTGAAGGTCTTGCTCCGGATCAATATGGACATGATTACGAGGTATGATGTACGGATTGAATGAAAGATGAGGAGAGAGAGAGAGAAAACAAAAAAGAAAGTTCATAATTTATGCACGAAAAAGCAGGTTCTTACACCGTGCCGTCCCTCCGGAATTTGCCTTAATCACACACACACACACATAACCACCGCAAAGTCGCGAAATTTTGCAGAGCAGGGAGAAGAGGAGCGAGGTAAAAAGCAAAAAGCACGGACCCGGGAGCGGAGCGGGGGGGACAATCGACCCGATCCCACCGGGCGAGCGCATATACCTCTCCGTCGTCTTCCCCCAGAAAATCCCAACCTGCAAAACCCTAAATCCTCTCCCTTCTCCCCTTCTCCCTCTCCGAATCGGAATCGAAGCCCCCGACCTCCTCACTCCCGCTCCACTCCCACTCCAATCTCCCCCACCCTCTCCCTCCTTCCTTCTCCGTCTCCGCGTTCATGCCGGTGAATCGGCTGAGACCCATCTGGGCGTAGCACCGATCCCATGTCTCTCCCGTCCGTGGAGTGCGCGTACGTCACCGACGACCTCGTCCGCGAATGGAAGTCCGCCGCCGGGAGCTCCGTCCCCAGGCCTCCCGACCCCGCCCCCGCGCTCCGCTTCCTCTACGAGCTCTGCTGGGCCATGGTCCGGCTCTCGCGCCCGCCCCCCCCCCCCTGATTCTCCGCTCCTTTCGATTGAATTATGCGCATTCGATTTCCGGGTCTTTTCCCCCCTTTCGGGTTGGGTTTTTTTTTTTTTTTTGTGTTCGTGGGGCTCCTTTCTCAGTTCTGCTTGTCCTGCGACAGGTGCGGGGAGAGTTGCCGTTTCAGAAGTGTAAGCCGGTGTTGGACTCGGTGGAGTTCTTGGATAGACCGTCCAAGGAGGAGCTGGGCTCGGGTTTCGCCGACATCATCAGTCAAATGGCTCTTGACGTAAGTCGTACCATCTTTTCGAGCTTCCTTTGGTTTGCTGTCTCCATTTGGTGGGTTGCCGTGGAGGAGTTGGGCTGGGGAATGTGAAAATGAGGGCTTTTGACTTGATTTTAGCGGCTGAATAGGGTGGTCTCCCTCAACGAAATTTGGCCAGTCGTGACTACGTTGCTATGGGTTATCGTAATATTTGTCATAGAAGCATCGGCTTGATAGTATATAATATGTTTGTTCAGAATAGCTCCTTTGGTACGGTTGGTGGTAGAGTTCGAAAAAATTTCTTCGGCAATTTAGCAGAAGGAAGGAGACTAGCTAGTAATTGATAGGGCTCTCAAGTTCCGGTCGCGTGGATGAAAGATGGGGTGCTGTTCTGTGGAAATGGAGTAAATCGTGGTGTTCACGGTGAAACGGCACTAATTGAGCCTTGGAAAATATTGTCGATCAGTTCGTAAGACTTTCCGTGAGAGGTAACTTGGAAAAGAAATATCCCAATAAATAGTTTCTTAATGGGGGAAGTGTATGTGGTCTTGTTCTCAGTTTAGACAACCTTCCAAAGGGAGGACAAGTTTCGGCAAATTGTTGCTTTCTATGTTTTAAGAAAGAGGAGATCGTTGCTTCCGTCTTTCTTCAGTATCCTTGGATAAGGCAGACATGGTCAAGTTTTTATACTTCAGCAAATGAATTGGGTCATGGCAGGATCCGTGGAGCATGAAATTGGGTTGGCAGTGTATAAGAGTCTCTTTTGGTGAGAACAGAGTTTGTCAATACTGTTCATTTCTCCATACTTTGGCTAGTTTGGATAAGGAGGAACAAAAGAGCTTTTCAGGGAAAAGAGCTTTCTTTTGATACTTTTAGGGTTTGAAACTTTATTCTTTTGGTATAGTGGAAGATATCCATAAATGTGAATCTGTTGATAGACATTTTAGAATCTCTCATAAATGAGCTCCTCGTTCAACTTCAAGCTCTTTCAGCCCGGTGATAACTCTTTGATGAATTTTTTAGCTTTTCAGCATTCAGAAACATTTATCTCCCACCTAAATCAAGGATAAATCAGAATGCAACACTCAATACCAAACAGAAATGGAAAATTGTGTATTGATAATAAGTTTTGTAATTTTTTCATCAAAGTTAAAACTGAATCCAAAACCAAGCACACTGGCAGAATTACTTCATATTTCAGTCATTCTAAACTACAAGATCAAGAACTCCCTTTTAATGTTTTCATGCTAAAACATTCAGCGATACCTTCCAAGAGTTTTTGTCCTACATTTTGTGAATTGCGCTTCTTGTATTTTAGCGACTCTTTGCAACATTGAGTTGTCTCATGCTATTGAGTTTTAATACCACTTATGTGCACCTTTTGATCAGAGAAGTTTTCTCTTTGCCTCTAGGTGTTTTGTTCTGCCTATCGAAAGCTAAATCTGGCTTTCTGTCTTATAGAATCTTAGTAACAGAAATGGCTGAGCTCGTACGATGGGGTATGTTAGGTAAATTCTGATCGTTCTGCTGCCTTCTTAATGGTGTTGTTTGTCAAGAGGCATGGAGTTGCACCAAAATTGTTGAGATTGAGTTACATGAGGTGGCAGGTGTTTATTTTTTGAATGTTAAAGATGTTTATCGAATGGGTGTCAACGTAGGTACCATATTTATACAAAGCTAGATGATAGTCTCATTTTATAGGATGCTCAGCTAAGTGGATCTTAGCATTAGGATAGTCTTGTGCAATTTCTTAGAAATTCAATCTCTTCTATATATGCATAAGATATGAGTCTAAAGACTCTTTGGTCAGTGGCAAGTATTCAAACTTTTGAGAGTATGTTTAATTGTGTGCATGTACCATATAGATAAAGAAAAGGAAGTTATATAATGCCAATGGAGAAACAGGTGATGCTGTTGAAGTTTGTATAATGATAGTTGCATTGTGGACGGAAACTGTCTGAGAGAGAAGAAAGTATTTGTAAAGGAAGAGGATGGAATTGTATTTTATTCAATAGAGGAAAGTCATTAGAGGGAGAATGCAAAAATGAGCTAAAAGGTCAAATTACCAATTGGGAAGTTGGAATAATAGGAATAGAGGGTAACTTACTCCAATTCCCCTTATATTTTGACCAACAAGTGTGGACACCCCTTCACCTTTCCTCTTTTTTTTTTCAAGGGAACTACTCAAAAACATTGTCAGTATGTTGGATCCACCAATTTAATAAATAAGATGAGTGGTTTGAATTTTGCGTTTATTTTTATTCGAGTAGACTAAAAATGTTAACTTGAAAGGATGGTACCCATGTCACCAAGCAACAACAATGTGAGCCTCATTCCGCTAAATGAGATCAACTATATGTTCCTACCCTTTTTAACCTTTTCTCCATCATAGAGTCCTATACTCTCATAGGAGCATCGAAAGGTTTAAGTGTCTAATTGACTTTAGATGTGCCTCTCTTTTTCTGTTGATTAGGGCGACATTGACTTTTTCTCAATTACACATTTTTGCGGGTTATGCCAGTGCTTGCACATTCAAATGAAGCATCGTAATCAACGTTATGCTCATTTTGTGCACATGATGGTTCTTGATTGCCTTTCGTGCTATTGAACATTGTTGGCTTTATTGCCATCTTGAAGATATGAAATTGGTTTGTACAGACAATGTCATAATGTTTGATGATCATTTTATTTGTTGGCATAAACATGTAATCTACAGCATAATGCACTTGCCTTTTGGGGTTGAAAACTTAGAGTTTCTGTGCATAAGGTAGGTTCCGTGGTATGACAAAGGCCCTACTTACCTCGGATGCACACCCCTTTTGACTTTATAAGCATGTTGATTCTATTGAATCAAGAGGCTCTTGACAGTCATGCCGATCATGAATGCTTATGTATGGAGCATTTATGTGATAAAGGTTCAGTGCGGCTTGCACGTGTTCTAGGATTTTATTTATTTATTTTTCTCTTTCTTTCTTTAGAGAAATGATTCTGTTTTGATTTTCATCTTTGATTGAGCTAGTCATTGCTATTCAAGCTGTGATGTACTTTTTTATAGCAGTTTTGGTTATCCATTGTGCTTTGGTGACTAAGTTTTCACTGATGACGGAAATTGAATCTTTTTTGCAGCTTACTCTGCCTGGGGAGTTTCGTGCTCGTTTGACAAAATTGGTAGGTTCTTGATAGCTCTTGTGCGGTTGTTTCATGCAGAAAGATCATTCTAGTACTTCTTTATGGATATAAAAAGGTGGCTTTTCTGTTTGTTGCGCAATTTCTTGAGCAGTTCTGTATTGCTCGTGGTTTAATGTGATTTATCACTTTTGGCACATCGAGTAAGATTTTTGGATCAATTGATGAATGTTGGGTTTGTCCAACTCCAGAGACACTCTTCACAGTAATGATGGGGAATGTAATTGGATATCTCGACATGATGGGATCTCCATCTCCTCTCCCCTCTCCTCTCCTCCCCTCCCCTCCCCTCCCCTCCCCTCAACCCCAAAAGCATTGGATAGGTCCTTTTTATTCTTGCTGAAGATTGCCCTACCCCCTTGTAGGATGTAAGTCTTATTTTTTTTCCTTAAATGATGTCTCCGGATTGATGGAAACTTTTCGGCGAGGACTGTCATTTGCTTGATGTGTTAGTTGGTTAAATAACATCATGGTAATTTGTTCTTGTTTTGCACTAATTCATGCAATTGCGCAACCATTGTAAATAATTATGAACAAACTACAAATAATTCTACATATCAATATATGTATAGTTTGAAAGGTTTAGGTGTTTCGCAGTAAACCAAAGTCAAATTTTGAGAGCCGCAAGATTTGACAAAGTAGAAGTCACTCCAATTTTGTATGGGTACATTATTGTGGCCTATCACAGGAATTAGACGTCCTTGTTATATTCTTTTGGATACCTTACCAAATGTGTTTCGTATGTTAATAATCATTACAGACTGTTGATAGTACCAGTGTCAATTGTATGATACCCCACTGTTAGAATGTCCTTGTTATATTTTTGGGTACGTTACCAATACTGTTTTGAATGTTAATAATCGTTATAGACCGTTGATAGTGCCAGTGTCAATTGTATGACACCGCACTGTTACATAAAGTATCAATGTTTTACTAATATCCAGCAAGTTTTTCTTCGCTCCTCTTTTCTAGTCAATAAAGAGAATTATCTTATTGAGCATCAGCTCTAATGTGGTGAGAATATCTCACATTTTCATAGAGTTTAGCTGACCAGGGTAGAGGAATGTTATTTTCCCTTGAATTCCGGAGTCGTTTCTCTACATTTACTTGAAGTTTTTGGGTTTCGGAAAGTTGGTATTTCTTGTATCATCTGTGGCATGGACTTCTTAATTACGATGCCTCAATTTGTGGCTTGGAATATTCTTCATCACCTGTGCCTTCTCTTCTAGGCTAAATGGCTTGTAGACTGTTCACTGGTTCCGCTTAGACTTTTCCAGGAACGCTGTGAGGTGAGTTTTCTGTAATCTTGAAACTGTCCTTGGTTACTCATATTTTAGTGTTTATAATTTCAAAAAAAGAAAAATATGACTTCTATTATTGCCTTTTCATGTTAACATAATATCTGATGTGTATCTATGGAATGTAGGAAGAATTTCTTTGGGAGGCTGAACTGATCAAGATAAAAGCTCAAGAGTTAAAAAACAAAGAGGTGAGTTGCTTGTAAATATCCGTTGCATGTCCCATATGCTTCTCGTCTAGATTATTTAGGAACAGTCACAGGTACTTAGGAATTAGCAAGATCGATGGGTTTTTTTTCTCCTAACTTCTTTTTCAGTCAAGTGATATTAACGAATAATACTTTCCCCCCCATTTACCGTGTTCCAGTCTGTCTAAGTTCGATCTACTAGATATGCACGTACTCGATGTATTCTATAAAAGATTGTCAGCAGTAACATGAAATGATAAATGCTATGGAGTGCTTGTATTGCCACATAGAGAGACGGAACTCAGTTCATTTAATAACATGTGCAAAATGGCAGGAGGACGCTATTTGTATTAGGAGAGAGAATAATAGGAAAACATGTTAAATTGGTGCTAATTTGCTGATAATGACAGGTCAGAGTTAACACACGTCTACTTTATCAGCAAACAAAGTTTAACCTTCTCCGTGAAGAGAGTGAGGGCTATGCCAAACTGGTATGATCCTGATCTATCGCAACATTTGATTCTAAAATTTTACTCTGACTTAGTTCTCCATGATGTCTTTTAGAGATAGATTTTAATGATATCTACATAATTACACGGATGCAGATATGGCGTAGATATGTGTACATATTTCATTTGTAGACACTACTTTTTCATGCATCGCTTGTGTAGATGGCTTTATCCACCTTTGCAACATGATTTACTAGTATGATTTGGTAATTGTCCTCTTTTGAAATTTGAGTTTCTTAAATAGTGTGTTTTGCTTGAGTACTCTCTAGAATTTTAGCGATCGAGTTGTTGATGACCTGGACGATGCTGTAATTTTTCAATACTTTGAAATTGCTTAGATTGGCCGCTAGTGATGTTCTGTTTGAGCAATAGGGATGTATAGTACCTCTAGTTGGAGCAATTGCTTGATCGTTGTCACAACAAATTCCCATAAGTCAGCCACTAAGGGGGGAATGGAGGTTCTTTGGAGACTTTGGATGCCTCTGTATCTGACAACTATTTCTCTTGATTCTTATGGTTCACAGGTGACCCAACTTTGTCAAGTTTCTGATGCTTCCAGCGATAGTGCAAAAGCAGCTACAATAGGCGTTATTAAGGTTATTATTAATGCTTACATGTCTTTCAGTAATCAATTTGTTCTGGACTCTAACTGTCCATATTTGATAACCCCTGCAGTCATTAATTGGGCACTTTGATTTGGACCCAAATCGTGTTTTTGACATCGTAAGTCTCTTTTGGCAAATACTTTCATCTTCTTATTTTCTGCGGGGAGGTTGTCTTCCTGCCTTACACCTGTGCCATATGTATGTGCTGTCTTGTGTGGATTTGTGCAGATTTTTACTTCTGTTTAGGAAATTCCAATATCCATAATTTCCTTGTTTGTTAATAATTGGACCTGTCAGGTTTTGGAGTGCTTTGAACTTCAGTCTGATGCAACTATATTTTTGGACCTCATTCCTATTTTTCCGAAGGTAGTGGGATGCTACTGGAGTTAAATTACATAATTTTTCTGTTTAATTATTTTGAGGAGGTAATAGTCGATCTGCTAACGGTTTCCTATTTGGTTTTGCAGTCACATGCTTCACAGATCCTGGGGTTTAAGTTCCAGTATTACCAGAGAACGGATGTAAAAAGTCCTGTACCATTTGGGCTCTACAAGCTTACAGCTTTGTTGGTGAGGGAAGCTTTCATTGATCTCGACAGTGTGTGAGTTCTTCGATCCTTTTAATTAAATGTGGTTGCATTATTTTCTTGTTTAGCGCCATAGTGCAATTTTCATCTTGTTGGGCTTGCATCCGTAGGCTATAATGTTTTTGCAAGGCATTTTTTAGGCTAAGATCATGTTTTGCCAATGCTTCTTTGAGGTGAATGGTTATTAGGTTAAGTTGGGTTGGTCTAGTTTTAGTCTTTTGAGTAAGGATATCTGGTGTGTATGGTCGAATGTCTTCCGTAGAAATTAATATAAATCTGGATGCATCACTAGGTGTTAATAAGACATTTTATGTGCTTTCAAAGCCAATGCCCTCGAAAATTATGTGGTCTAAAGCGCCTTACCCAAATTTTCTTCTGCTAAATCACTTATAGTGATGTTTGGTTTAATCTTAGTAATCTAAAATAATTCAAATTTAGGGAAGAAGAGGATATGTCTATATCTTTGTCATAAAATGCTTGGAGCATAGAAGAAGAATGTAATCATCTAGTGCCAGCATGCATCAGCTTGCTTATTGCTCTTTAAGTAGATATGCTGATTCCTGGTGATGATAGACATGTATGTCTTTCTCATTTGTAGTCTTATATACTTGTAAGATCCAGACTTGGCACTTTTAGGCTGAAGTCCCGTCAAAGTGATACTCCACAAGTGTGGACACGAGATCTACCTTAGAAATAGTCTGCATTTGGTTAGAAGAAGAAGAAAAAGGGGGGGAGGGGGGGAGAGGGAGAGAGAGAGCAGTAGTGTGGTTCTCCGCAAAAAAAAATAGTGTCTGCTTTTGTTGCTGTCATGCTTGATTTTCACAAAGTGCACCAACAAGAGCGAAAGGAAATAAAAGGAAAAGGCCCAGCACAAAGGAAAACATCGAAATCATTTTCGCAATTATTGTAATATTTAAATATTAAATTGTGCTTTTATGTAATAACTTAAGCTTTTAAAATAGTTGGCAACGGTCTTACAAAAATTTTCAGGGTCCAAGTAAGAGATCCTGAGTTTAAATCTTTTCCAACCCTCTTATTTACCTCCCCAATCCTAGCCTAAGTGTGAGTGGAGTGATAAAAACAAATATACATTACATCTCACGCTCATCTTCTAGCTTAAGCTATAGGAACAGGCAATGGTCCACCAAAATTTTTTAATAACAAGTTCAATAACGCTAGGTTCCTAGACCAAGTCATACTTGTATGTACAGTTTTAGAAAAGATGACTATCTTTGAAGAGGAATTTAGGAAAAAAACCTAAAAAGCATGTGTAAGTCAAGAAAGTAGTCAAAGATTGAGTTGAAATTTGTGCTACGATGCCTTTTAGAATTAAGATGAATTGGTGTGTCCCTGTACCATGTCCATTTGATAAATTCTTTATAGACTAGTCCCCATGTCTAGCATTTTCTCAAAAGGAAAGTTAGACATGCGGAATCGCACCGGCATTGGTCTCGCGCAAGTGCAGGTGACATAGCTTATAATGTCATGAGCTTTTTTGCTGGTGGAAGATCACTGGTTAAAATGATGTTTGAAAATCTTTACAACATGAGTGCATCTGTGTACTAGTTTAATTAAGAGGAGATGACTAAAGTTGGGGATACTTCTCTAATTAATTTATTTAAAACATGTCTCGTACTTGTTGATGGTTTAACCTCCCTCTACTCGTAGGACAGGTTCTTGTCTCTGTGCTGTGTGCCTGTGTGGATGCATGTGTCTTTCTATATCAATGTAATGTGTGTGGGCTTGTTCCTTGTGTGTATGTGATTGGGCGCGTGCGTTTACTTTGCATAAGAGGAGCATTTCTTGATATATGTACCCGAAATGGTGAAATTTGAATACGCAAAATTGTTGGTTGTTTTGAGGTCAATGATTTATGTGTGGCAATACGTGTATAAAGGTCCTTTTCACTTTGTTTTTGAAGTTGGTTATGGTATTATGCCATTGCATTAAACATTGCTTCAAGATTTTCTTTGTCCTGATTTTTTCTTCTTTTTATGCTGTGTAGATTAGGAATAGGGCAAGTTGTCTGGTGTGAATTATTATTATATCTTCTTTTCACCTCCATTAGCAGGTTCTATGCGATTGAAAGAAAATTGAGATGCGTGTTTGTTTCCTTATTGTGCGTGCGATGCAGATGTGCACATTTACTTCCTAAGGACGAGGAGGCATTTGAGCAACACAATGCGTTTTCTGTCAAGCGACTTGATGAGGTATGTAAAGCAATCTATTGAATTTTGCATTATTTTCTCTTCTGATTGTTGTAGAATTTTATTGCTTTTCCTTTTTGAGGATATTCGAAATCATCAAATCTTGAAGAGCAATGTTAGTGCTTTCTTGCAATAAGGTTTATTGTGAGCCAAGTTTATGCTCTGCTTTGCTACCAAATGATATCTAGTTTTGGTCTGTTACTGTTTGTCTTCTCTTATGAAGCCTACTTATTTGTATCTTCTTTAGTTTAGTTTGAATTGATCTTTGCGACCGTTGAATGTGTTCTGCTATCAGTGGAATGACTGGCTATTTCGTGCAGGCTAATAAAATTGGTAGAATAAACCTTGCTGCTACTGGGAAGGATCTTATGGAGGATGAGAAACAAGTCGATGTGACGGTAGATCTTTTTACTTCTTTGGACATGGAATCTGAAGCAGTAGCTGAGCATTCTGCAGAACTGGAAAACAACCAAACTTTGGGCTTGCTTTGTGGTTTCCTTTCTGTGGATGACTGGTATATTAATAGCAGTTCTTTTATTTTCAACTTCCTGGTTGTTTTACTTTTCTGTAACTATTGGCGTGAGTATCCTTCTTCCTCAGTTTGGGGTCTCTGAGCTGTGAGTGTCAGTTATTTGCGTCTGTTGTCTGATTTTGTCTGGCACTCCTGAATTGGGCAAACTACATCATGAAGTCTTTACGCATTCAATTAGAATGTTACACAAGATTCTTTTTTTATTTTTGGTTCATAAACTGAAGTAATGGTCCAATCTATGCTTTAAGTGAGGCATTTATAAAGGGTCACAGCATGATGCTGTTCCCTGGGGCAGGTTTAATTAACTTTTTGCGAGTATATCGGAACTTCAGATTTGAAGTTTGTCTTTGTCATGTGGCAACTTCTTGGATCATAAGTATTTTTTATTTTGTCAGGTGCCATGCCTACACTCTACTTGATCGACTGTCACCCCTTAATCCCGTGGCACATCTCCCAATCTGCAACGGCTTATTTAGGTAAATATATTGATAGGTTCAGTAGCTGGGTTTTCTCATGATCGAAAACTTTGCAGTGCTGACATTGTGTCTCTTAGAAGTGAGATCAGACGTTTTGCTACATTCTTTTTACGAGCCACCATTTCCTGTAGCGGTATGCCCTGGTGTGGGGAGGACAGAGCTGTCTTTCACTTATCGAAGTTTTGGTCTTGTTTCCAGGCTCATTGAGATGACGATGACTCCATCATATAATATTGTTCGGCAAGCACATACTCTAGTGTCTTCCTCTGCTGCTGCTGTGGATGCCATGGGTGCTACAGAGTTGGCTCATAATTCTTTTATTGATCTTCCTAAAGAACTTTTTCAGATGCTTGCTTGTGCTGGACCTTATCTCTATCGTGATACTATATTACTGCAGAAGGTTTGACAATCTTTTCATAGACGTGTGATAATATTCTGGAATTTGACTTTACAAATTTTTGTTGAACTTTGCTCACATCCATGAGCAGGTATGCAGAGTTTTAAGAGGTTATTACCTTTCTGCACTTGGACTTGTGGAGAATGGTGATAAAGTATCAAATCCCGAGTTTCTTGCCGGTCAAAATAAAGTTCCTCGCATGCACCTTAAAGAAGCCAGGCTAAGGGTAGAGGAAGCTTTAGGAACATGCCTGCTCCCCTCTTTGCAGTTAGTGCCTGCAAATCCAGCTGTGGGACAAGAGATCTGGGAAGTTATGTGTCTCCTTCCATATGAGGTTAGGGCTTCCATCAAGCAATTTAATAATATTGGTTAAAACCATTTTTGGACCTTAAATGGTCTTACCAAACGAATCTTATATTGTTAGGTGAGATATCGTTTATATGGTGAATGGGAAAAAGATGATGAAAGAACGCCCATGATTTTGGCAGCACGGCAGACTGCAAAGGTCCCAATTCACTTGCTTTGTTTTATATGTGAGAGTTAAAATTTGTGGTATATTTGTCTTGTTTGAAGCTCAGTTTGTACTTTCATCTCATTATAGTTGGATACTAGAAGAATCTTGAAACGACTTGCAAAAGAAAACTTGAAGCAGCTTGGTCGAATGGTTGCCAAACTAGCTCATGCCAACCCAATGACAGTGCTCCGTACAATTGTTCACCAGGTAATTAACAAGCATTATTTTTATTTTTGTGGAATTTGTACTTTAAGAGCAGATCCCACCTAGTGGGAAAATGCTTAATTTGTAGTAGCAGTACTTTGAGTGTACTGAATATAATGATTTCGATGCTATATCCAGATTGAGGCATACAGGGATATGATCACTCCTGTTGTTGACGCATTCAAATACCTGACACAGGTGTGCATACACTATCACTTCATGACTTTTGGCTGAAGACTTCTTTCTTTTTAATATTTTCTTCACTTTACAATGGAAGAGGTCTCAGTTTCTTGAACAATATTTTACATCAGAGGCTTTCTTGATATGTCGTTGTGTAAAATGGACGCCCTTCACTAAATAAATGTTTTTCTTCTCCTGGTATGCTAATCATGCACTTTTGTCTCACTTAGTACTAGTTTCTTTGGCTTACCGTGTGTTCTTTCTACCTAATTTTATTTTCGGTTCTTTAATGAATAATTTTACTTTTAGAAAAACAATAATCATGCACTTTAAGTGCATCTTCCGCCTGTGGCTCCACCTGCCATTTGCGCTAAACCTCAAAGTCTAAAACGCTTCATTCAAAAACTTAGCTTAGTGAGGCTGCTGCTGTATGGTAAAAATTCTGCCTTCCACAAATCACATTCGTTTCAACAAGCACAACAAGGTTATTGCACATCTTCTGAAGAATTTGATGAGTTGAATGGCAGCTATCGTGGTGGTCGTTGGAAGTTATCCTGCCTACTTTTCCTGCTAAGCGAATGAGAGGCTCCAAAGTAGAGTTAGTAACAGTATGCTGCTTTAAGGAGAATTTTGTCAGCATGAAGTAAAGTACAACTCAGAAAGTAAAATACTGCTGGACCCCTGCATAATAGAATCAGTTAGAGGTGCGGTGAAGAAATGGTAAACCACTATTATGCTAGTAGGGATACTAATTTTGCTTGTGAAAAATAAAATTCGAAAAGCAAATAGGTATCCGGTGCAGTTGGCACAGGTGGTTAAAATTGCTGTTAAAGCTCTGTAAATCTATATGCCTTTAAGCTGGTAAAATGTTGCTGGATGCGTAGGTGACTAATCCCAAGTCAGCGTTAATGTCATGAAGGCTATAATATATACAGATCCTTGGTCAGTCTTGTGAGATTTTGTGGAACCACATCTAACCGTACTAAAAGCTTTAGCTATAAGATGAAGGCATGGTTTAATATTTAATTATTTTAACACTCCCCCTCACGTTTAGTCTGGTCTT
This sequence comes from Syzygium oleosum, assembly GCF_021117445.2. Lineage (NCBI taxonomy): Eukaryota > Viridiplantae > Streptophyta > Magnoliopsida > Myrtales > Myrtaceae > Syzygium > Syzygium oleosum. The sequence goes on from NW_026607487.1 coordinate 12,840,831, forward strand.
TTTGCCTAGTACTAAGCATAGACATATTTAATTAGGGAGGCAAATGGGGCCTGGAAAGATTTGAACTTAAGACCTCTCGCTCTGATACCATGTGAGATTTTGTGGAGCCATAGCCAACTGTTCTAAAAGCTTAAGCTGTTAGATGAAGGCGTGGTTTAGTATTTAATTATTCTATCAAGTCTGAAATGCCACGAGATAGCATGTTGGAAATGATTGCAGTTAAATCAATTACCAATGTCCCATCTGACCACTTACTATTTAGGATTCTTTTGTAGAAGCTTCTTGATCGTCATTCTGGATATCTTCTGCTATGATCCATTTTGGGAACTGCATGTTCTTCCATTATGATTCCGTTTACTTCAATCTCACTCTTCCAGTTATCTATGCAGCTTGAGTACGACATTTTGGAATATGTGGTAATTGAGCGCCTGGCACAAGGAGGGCGAGAAAAGTTGAAAGATGATGGACTTAATCTGTCAGACTGGCTCCAGTCACTGGCTTCATTCTGGGGTCACCTGTATGTATTAGCATTCTTTATTGCAGATTTTTCCATTCATTCTTAATATGAATACGAAGTTTTAGGAATTACTACTGAGCCTTTCTTTAATTTGCTCTATGTGTATTGCTTGACATAACATCTTATACTACCAGAGGTTAGACTACTTGTTTGCTAACGTATGAGGAAAAATAGCTTTTGGTGGATTTTTCTTTCTATATGTGTAGTTGCTGTTCCATTCTTGTTGATGTGAGTTCGTTGTGGTCTAGCTAAGATAAACTTTATGATATTCGGCATTCTTGGATGTCAATGTTGTCTTTGCCAAATAATTGTACTGTCCCTTTCAATTAATTTTAGTTATAGATCTACTTCGGTCACAGTCGACATTCACCTCATTTTAGCTTGGAATACAGTTACAACTCTTAGTTTGTTTATGCACCCTTGATGACTGGAGAATCCTCATTTCAGTGTCTGGGTTGCAGATTGACCCCAGAAAATGAGTGTTAACCGATGGTGGAAACTTTATGAAAGTTCAAGGTTCAGGTCCATTGATGAACGTTAGGTCATTTTGTATGACCCGTGTCACTATCTAGGAGGCAATCAAGGTCAAGCACTGTTTGAATATTGCTCATGTCATGCATGTGCACAGATTTGACTGATTGGAACGCGTGCTATTCCCTGAAGAGCAATGAGGCAGGATCTTATTAGGACTTTGTTGGAATGGTTCATATTCTCACTTCAACTTCAGTTTGCAGATGTTAATTGGCTTGTTATAAGAGGTCTTTGATCGCATTGGTTGGTGAATAATCATTTGACTTCTTGGAGCAGCTATTAGGATTAAAATTTTTCATATGGAGTGGAGGGCATTTGTACATCTAGTAGAAGTTTGACTGAGATGGGTTTCTTTGTGCCATAAATATAAGAAGATTTGGCTCAAATTGTCTTGAGTAGAAAGGTCATGGCTCAGGATCTTATTAGGACTTCATTGGAATGGTTCATATTCTCACTTCAACTTCAGTTTGCAGATGTTAATTGGCTTGTTATAAGAGGTCTTTGATCGCGTTGGTTGGTGAATAATCATTTGACATCTTGGAGCAGCTATTAGGATTAAAATTTTTCATATGGAGTGGAGGGCATTTGTACATCTAGTAGAAGTTTGACTGAGATGGGTTTCTTTGTGCCATAAATATAAGAAGATTTGCCTCAAATTGTCTTGAGTAGAAAGGTCATGGCTCAGATGGAGAAAGGCAAAATCTCTACTAGCCCACAGTAACACTAGTAGATTGCTGATAAATTTTCAGTTCTTGACTGCAAAAAAATTGGAAGTTGATGCACATTTTACTTGCATCTGCATCAGACCCAGAGAGGAAAAAATAAAAAATTAATTGCATCTGGATATGATGATTGGACATGAGTTTACCACCCCCCTTGTAAGACTACTGGTGACTATATTGGAGCTAAAGAAGGGGGATGCCTCTCTGCATTGTGATTATAGATTTTCTCTAGTCACGTGTGGCCTCTCCAGGCAGCTTGGGGATGCCGAATTTAGAGGCTTGGTCTGGCTTTTGAGGTTCCTGCTGGCATTCACTGTCTTTGAGTTGGCAGCTTCATATTGCTCATTTTAAGCCATTGAATTGGACCATGGGAGTTATGTTCATGGTGTTTTGGTTGAGTTTACTATGGATGGAATAAATAGATGGTGCTTGTTGCATGAATGAAGAATGGTTGAATGGTTCCTGTTCTATCAATATAGCTGGCATTGCCGTCTTCAAGGCTTTGTCAGCTATCAGTATAGCAAAAGATCTGTTATGATTCAGCCCATCTGGTTTACTGGGATGTAGTTTGTTGCATTTTGATCAAAAGAAGCACTATGCACCTACTTCTGAGCGCTAGAGAAGGATGCCAGATCAAAGAATTGTTCTATCTTGTTTGAGTTGAAAATCAGTAAGTTAGAGGGCCAGAGCTTATCATTTACCTTGAGCTGCAAAGTTGTCAGAAGTCAGTTATGTTGAAAATAACGTTGTTGATAATTAAAATGATCCATTCTTTCTCTGCACATGTAGACATGGACATGCACATGTACCCAACTGACATGCATGCATGCAGACAAACTCATACACTGGCTCACATAGACACAATGCTGCATCTGGGCTCGCAAATAATAGTTGGAGCTTTTATTCATATCTTGTCTCTTTTCTTTTGCTTTAGGAATTGAGTACTAGTTTTGCATTTATTGAACTTTCCGTAATTATGTTGTTTCTAGGTGTAAGAAATATCCATCAATGGAATTGAGGGGTCTTTTTCAGTACCTTGTCAACGAGCTGAAAAGGGGTCAAGGAATTGAACTTGTTCTTCTGCAGGTGATAGAAATCTACAGGTTATGCCAATTTTGATGCACTACTCAGTTTTTCTTGTCTGTGACTAAATGAATCTCATGCCTGAAACAGGAGCTTATTCAACAAATGGCAAATGTCCAGTACACTGAGAATCTAACAGAAGAACAACTGGATGCCATGGCAGGGGGTGAAACTCTCCGGTATCAAGCTACTTCTTTTGGTGTGACTCGCAACAATAAGGTACTCTGAACTTGCTTTTCCACAATCACAGTCTCTGCTTTCTATGTATGGTTTTTGACTGATTTTTTTTATGTAGTCACCTTCTTAATACTTGAAATTTGTCCAAATTGTTTGTTGAAGATGCCTGGTATTTTATATTGCTTTTCTGCAGAAGAATTATATATAGGTCTTACTCTTAGGAACTTGGGTACATTCATTATTTTCTAGTTTCTTGACTTTGGGCTTCAGACACATTTTCAGTGATCCTACTATTAAGAGTTAACGTATGTTCCCCATTTTGATAATATAGTAAGTGGATTTCTTTCTGCCAAGTGGCTGTTTATGGATCTGAAAAGGAAAAAAAGATTCATGTACAATCTGAAACCTATTCATCATTTTCTTCTTTCTCAATTGTGATGATGGTGCAGGCATTGGTCAAATCAACTAACCGGCTAAGGGATTCATTACTTCCGAAGGATGAACCAAAGTTGGCCATACCGCTTTTGTTGCTCATTGCTCAACATCGTTCTGTGTAAGATTTTCTGATTAGTATTGTGTGCATAAGGACTTACTATTATACATGAACTGTCAACATATTCTACTACTAACCTAGATTCATTATCCGTGAAAGATAAAAGTGGAATCAAATGATTGTTTGTTTGGTGTCTGTTGAAGCGATGGCTTACATTCGTGATGAAGCTAATGGTGTCATTAATCTTAAAGTCATACTTACAATATGTTTGATTTAAATATCGGAACCTCTTCCCATGTTAGCATGATTATGTCTGCCGTACTTTATTGTTTGTTGTTGTTGATACAGCACAATAATACCATGGACAATGTGGAGTTGATGCTTGACAGTCCTTCCTATTGCTTGTGTTCTTCCTTGGTTTTTTTGCCCCTCAACTTTGAAGCTTATGCTGCATCTGTTTCCCACCTTGTTGAGGAGAAAAATGTTTTCAGGCATGAGAGACTCTAATTGAATGCAAAGTTGCTGCATCACTTTCTCTGTTTAAAGACATTGTTATTTTCCTTAGGCTAGGCATAATGAATTTCCCTTTACTTCGTCCAAGTTGTTGATCATTCACAAATAATTGCTGCAATGGTTATTTTTTTTATCCTTTGTGAAATACTGATTATGTGATTGCAAGCCCAATTCTTTTGCTCTGTGACTACTGTCAAGTAAGACATGTCATGCCTTTTTCTGCAGGGTTGTCATAAGTGCTGAAGCACCATACATTAAGATGGTCAGTGAGCAATTTGATAGATGCCATGGAACCCTTCTTCAGTATGTGGAATTTCTCTGTAGTGCTGTGACACCACCTACAGCATATGCGCAGCTGATTCCCTCACTTGATGATCTTGTTCACTTGTATCACCTAGATCCTGAGGTCTCTCTCTCTCTCTCTCTCTCTCTCTTTCTCACTCTCAGAAAAATAAGAAACAAAGGGAGAAAGATATTCACCTCCTTGGTTTTTATTGTTACTGAGTAGTGTGATTATGCGATTGCTAAATTTTTGTAGTATTATGATCCTTTTTTTTGTTTCACCTTGATTCAGGTAGCTTTCTTGATATACCGTCCAGTAATGAGGCTTTTCAAGGCTCATGGAAGTTCAGAAGTTTGCTGGCCTTTGGATGACAATGAGACTATGAACTTAGAGGCTGAGTCTGAGGATAAGTCTTGCAACTTAGCTCTCAATCTTGGCCGACAAATGAAGCCAATCATGTATTGATGGACTCTCATGTCGTCATCTTTTTATGTGCATGTGTCGAAATTTGAAAGCACTTTTCTCTGCATGTAACACCCTTTTTTTGTCTTTCTAGTAGATTTCTGATGTGTGGACCTTATAGAATTTTATTTAACTTGTAGCTGCTAAAGCGTCGTTTTATGCAGGTGGTCGGACCTTCTTGTGACTGTCAAGTCTATGTTGCCTGCAAAAGCTTGGAATAGCCTCTCCCCTGATCTTTATGCTACATTTTGGGGGCTCACATTATATGATCTCTATGTTCCTAGGAGTCGTTATGATTCTGAAATTGCAAAGCAACATGCGGCACTTAAGGCTTTGGAGGAACTTTCTGATAATTCAAGTTCTGCAATTACCAAAAGGAAGAAAGAGAAAGAGAAAATTCAGGAATCTCTTGATCGTCTGACCAGCGAACTCCACAAGCATGAAGAACATGTTGCTTCTGTTCGGAGACGACTTTCACGTGAAAAAGATAAATGGTTAAGCTCCTGCCCTGATACTCTGAAGATAAATATGGAGTTCCTTCAACGTTGTATATTTCCACGGTGCACTTTTAGCATGTCCGATGCTGTCTACTGTGCTATGTTTGTACATACTCTTCATTCCCTGGGGACCCCCTTCTTCAACACAGTTAACCACATTGATGTTTTGATATGTAAAACATTGCAACCCATGATATGCTGCTGTACTGAATATGAAGTGGGAAGACTTGGGAGGTTCTTGTATGAGACTTTAAAGACAGCCTACTATTGGAAGGTAATTTTCGGTCTGGTTTTTGCAGTAATAGCATCGTGGTCTTTTCTTATATTGTCTTTATGCAGCTTAGGCTTCGAGGTGTATACATATATGTATGACTCTTCTTCATAGTTATTCAGCTGACGGACTTTTTTTTATAACATCTTGATCATGATAACAACAAAGACTTATATGTTTTTGGCCTACGGGGGTCAACTCGCGCTTTTTTTTCAGAGTGACGAATCCATATATGAACGTGAATGTGGTAACATGCCAGGCTTCGCTGTCTATTATCGTTACCCAAACAGCCAGCGTGTTACATATGGGCAGTTCATAAAGGTAATCTTTCATTGATTTCTGCCTGAAACTCTTACCTTTATGTCATAGGAATAAGATTTTTTCATGTACCTCCTGAATGCTTTGTCTCTTTTCTGTGAATAGTCTCTTATGGCAATATTTGTGTTCTATGCTGCTAGATGTGGGTTTCCTTATTCTTGCTGCTTGTATATGCTGTATATATGCTAAATTTCCATGAATAGGAAATTTCCATATTTAAACTATTCTTGTATTATAATGATCATTCATACAATTTGTCTCGGATATCTATCCACCCCATTCATTTCATGATCATTCAATGTAAAACCAACACGATCTCACTAAAGAAAGGATATATTTTCACTTTTCCTTTGTCTTTTTTTAATTCATCATTTTTCTATTTTTGTTTGTTATACAATACCTTAGAACTTTGTTTTATGATACTGGTGCATAGAACTACGGCAAACAATGAAGAAGTATAGAACTAGAAAGACTGCATCGGGCCTCTTAAAGTGTATTTTCTTTCATTATTGTGTTGTTTGAAGAACTAAGGTTCTTTACTCAAAAAGCTATACTCATTATCAAGTGAAAGCTTGTTCATTTTGCATATAGGTGCTGTCGTCTGAATTTTCCTTTTTCGCATAGGTGCACTGGAAATGGAGTCAAAGAATTACGAGGTTATTGATCCAATGCCTGGAATCAACAGAGTACATGGAGATACGGAATGCCCTCATCATGCTGACAAAAATTTCTGGTGTTTTCCCAGTTACTCGAAAGAGTGGGATTAACCTTGAAAAACGGGTTAGCATCGTCTGCTTGGTTGTTAATGATTTTAATGTGAATTTGATGATGTCTAAATTGCTTGTGCCATTAGACAAGATGTACTTCTAAGTCATTGCCCAATAGATACTATATCTATCTTTATGAAGAAAAAATCAGGCATCGAAGGGAATTCTTATGTTTATCTCTCCAAATCTATAGGTTGCTAAGATTAAAAGTGACGAAAGAGAAGATCTCAAGGTATTGGCAACAGGTGTGGCTGCTGCAATGGCTGCTAGGAAGGTAACTTCTGATTTTGATTGTTCATTTAACTTTTTAGTTTACACTGTAATTAAGTGCTCTTGTTTGTAGCCTTCATGGGTTACCGATGAAGAATTTGGCATGGGCTATTTGGAAGTAAAACCACCATCACTTGCTTCGAAGTCTGTTTCAACCAATTTAACAGCGTCAAACGGTCCAGCTCTAGCTCAGAATGAACATGTTGGGGGAAGAGGAGCACAAACCGATGCTGGGAACTCAGTCAAAGAGCAAGCCTTAAGGACAAAAAATGCAGAGAGAGGGCTAGAGAAAACAGATACTTCAGGTGGAAAAACTGATACTGGAAATCTAAAAGTGAAAGGTGGGTCAGCTGCAAATGGTTCAGAGGCTCAGATAACTACTATTCCAGCTGTTGCACAGTCTGGATCATCACATCAAAGATATGTGGAAGAATCTGCAGCAAAATTTGATGAAAGCAATTCTAAAGCTGCTCCAAAGGACTCCACTGATTCTGAGGTACTCCTTATTTTAACTGTTAATGGTTAGTTTCATATTGCAGGAGTTGTAATTCACTGTATAGATTGATGGATTTGTGGAGATTGAGGAGAGTAGTAGGACCTGACTCGCCAGACAATAAGAGTAATTCAGTATAGTGGGATAATTTCGTAGTGCTAAGCTGAGGGCCTGTGGGATGCATGGGGTAATAAGCTAGTAGTTGTCGACGTGGTGGTCGGTCCTGTATCATAAAAAATGCTAATCTATGGTTGCTTAGTTATCACGTTGCAAACTTAGGATATATTCATTTACTCAACGCAAATGTTTTAATCATTTTTAAATGAATCTTTACACTGTAGTCACACATGGCCACAAGCATGCCAATTAATCGGGTTATCCCCATGTGAGCTCTCTCTTTTTTGTCATTGCATTTTCTCCTGATTTTGTTTAGCCAAAACCTTACCATTTTGTGACTGTTATTTACTTGTGATAGGAATTAATTGCCGCTTAGTAATTTTCAGCCATTTGTTTTGCATTTTTATGTTGCTTTTGTTCGCTTTTAAAAATAATATCAAACAGGTTTGTTCGATTATCTTTGCAGAAAACTTTTACTTCGAAACAGCTTATGTTTGCCTTTGAGGGAATACATCAAAAAATGGAGGATACAAATTGGATATTAAACTCTAGTGTGATTGTAATTTTTGCACTTAGGTTTTATGAGTTTATCAAGCATGCATATGTAGGCATGATGGCATTTATCATTGTGAGAGGGAAAAGTGTATCGTATTATTCAATAAAGTTCAATATATACATCAAAATAACCCTAAAGGTCTTAAAGACCACTTTACCCTTTATACTTCTAACACTGGCCCTCAAGCTAGAGCATAGATATTAATCATGCCCAGCTTGTTACAAATATAATCTATCCTTCCATTACCCAAAGATTTAGTAAAAATGTCTGCAAGTTGTTCACTAGTTCGAATGTGATAGGGAAGAATCAATCCACTTTGCAACTTTTCTCGAATAAAATGACAGTCGACCTCAATATGTTTTGTTCTCTCATGAAACACAGGGTTGGAAGTTGTATGCACTGCAGCTTTATTAACACACCACAGAGTCATGGGTACTGAAGCTTTAAAGTCTAACTCAGCCAATAACTGCTGAATCCACACTGATTCACATGTCACTTGTGCTATGGCTCTATATTCTGACTCAGCACTAGAGCGTGCCACAACACTCTGTTTCTTACTCTTCCATGATACTAGACTTCCTCCAACCAAGGTACAATAGCCAGCGGTAGACCTCCTATTGTTAGAAGCATAAACGGTAAAGTAGTCTTTAAGACCTTTAGGGTTATTTTGATGTATATATTGAACTTTATTGAATAATACGATACACTTTTCCCTCTCACATGGTATCAGAGTTGGAGGTCTTGAATGCGAATTTTTCCAAGCCCCATTTGCCTCCCCAATAAATTATTTCCACGCTTAGTACTAGGCAAAAAGATCAGACTAGGCATGGGAGGGGGTTGTTGGAATGCCATCATCTAACAGCTTAATCTTTTAGAATAGTTAGCAGTGGTCCCACAAAATCTCACATGGTATCATGGTTCTTCATGACTTTTGAATAATGTTCAACAACCCAACATAAAACGTTTCCTTGAAAGATTAAGAAGTTCTTTGGAATGTCCATTAATGATGACATTATAAGTACATGAGGCCAAAATACATAACCGCGTCTTGTGTATAAAAGCTACTTAAGTTTTATTGCCATTGAAATTTGGAATTATCTTTGGTGTTTAGGCTCTTATTTTGTTTGTGCAAAGTTGCTTGAGAAGAAGTTTACCCTCATGCCCAATTACTATTGAGAGACTTGCTCGTCAGGAGTACTATTAATGTACAGAGGGAAGGAGAGAGACTGAAGTTTACTGCTTAGGGGAGAAAGCATGTGTGAACTACCATTGTTGTCTATGAATTGCTTTTATGCTTTTTGTTAGCATTTTCATCCATTTGTCGATTAAGTGTTTTAATTTGGTCCAATAGCTTACTGCTGGTTGATAAAGTATTACACATGATGATTGATGCTTGAAATTCTTTCTTCTCATGGGAAATTGGCCATTCTTCTTAGTGATAGATAGTTTAGTTGACATTTGCTCGGTGAAAAAAATAGCTTCTTGAGGCTTTCAAAAGACAAAGAAACGAGAATATAGCCTCTTGAGAGTATTGTCACATGCTAAGCCAAAACAGTGCCACTATATGCAGCATCTGATTATCATCATAACCAATTGTACATGGCGGTGCACTGTTAGCCGTGATATTTCAGTGGAGACTGCTTAAAAACAGTAGCTTCTTTTAAGTGTGGTCTGAGTACCTTAGATTTTATTTGGTTGGCTTTCCCCTCCTACAAACTATTCCTCGAATTGATCATTATTTCCTCTACAAGAAATATGGTTGCCATGGGGTTTCCATTCTTATCTTTGGATATTATATTAATTAGTTTTGTTGTGGAAATGACTCTGTCATAGTTGTATACATATTAAAATTTCCTGTTGCTCAATGTGTTTGCTCCTTGTGGCTTTGTACATGATCTGGAAGCTCAATTGATGTTCAATGCCAATTTATTTTCTTAATTTTGACTGATGACAGTTGAAAGCTCCAACCAAAAGAGCCATACCTGCTGTATCACATGCTAAGCCGCCAAAACAAGATGGTAAGGATGAGAAATCTGGAAAGACTGCTTCTTCTACAAACGATAGGAATGTTTCTGCTCATACATCTGAGGGTAGGCAAGTAGCTGCTACGAGTGTGTCTACAACTCTGACAACTAATGGGAATGCTAAAGGTTCTACTCCATCTGCAAGATCTTCAATTGATGTGCATGGGGTTGAAGCGAAGACAGAGAGTGGAGCTGCCAAGTCATCTGATGGGAGGTCTTCTCATGTTAAAGATGATGGAAATGATAATTATGATGCACTAAAACCTCCTTCTCGACTTGTTCATTCCCCAAGACATGAGAGTTGTTTAGCTTCTTCGAAGTCTGGCGACAAGCTGCAGAAAAGGAGTAGTCCTCCAGATGAAGCTGACAGGGTTAGCAAGCGTAGAAAGGGGGACAGTGACTCCAAAGATTTGGAGGGAGATGTTCGGTACCCAGATAGAGAGAGGTCTGTAGATGCTCGATTTCTGGATCTTGAGAGAACGGGGAGTGATGAGCAAAGCATCTATAGGAACACAGATAAGATTTTGGACAGAACAAAAGAGAGAATTGTTGATAGATATGACCGAGATTACAGGGAGCGTCCTCGTGGAGATGATGTAGTGGTCGAAAGGGCAAGGGATCGGTCAATGGAACGACATGTTAGAGAGCGTTCAGTTGATAGAGTGCAGGAGAGAAGTAATGACAGGACTTTTGATAGGCTCCCTGAAAAAGAGAGGGGAAAAGATGATAGAAGCAAGCTGAGGTACGGTGAAACTGCTTCGGAAAAAGTTCATGCAGATGACCGGTTTCATGGGCAGAGCCTGCCACCGCCACCGCCCTTGCCACCCCACGTGGTACCTCAGTCACTTGGTTCCAGTAGAAGGGATGAGGACAGCGATAGAAGGTTTGGAGTTACCAGGCATGCTCAAAGACTTTCTCCAAGACATGATGAGAGGGAGCGCAGGCGGTCTGAAGAGAACATAGCTTCACAGGACGATGCAAAACGAAAGAAAGAGGATGATTTTCGCGATAGGAAACGAGAGGAACGAGAAGGGATGTCATTGAAGGTATGCGCCACCTTTAATTGTGTTAAAAGTAGTTTAGTACAATGGCTGGAAGGATATTTTATCTATAAGTACTCAGAGATCGTTGTGTTCTAATCGGTGGGCATTGTGTCACGGCAACAGGCCCGTGACAATTGCATATATCTTAATGTTGAGTTCTATATTGGCGAGACATTCTTTAACTTCTGATAAAGGTTTTTGGTTGAAAAAGAAAAAACCGAGGCTTGGTTTTGCTAAGTTGTATGTACTGTCTTTGGTGCAACACGGAACCTCGTCATTCCACTACAGGGTTTTTGAGTATGGCAAAAAATGATACTCATAATCACCTCTGTACACTCAAGTCGTTTTTTCCTGGGATGATAGTCAAACTTGATGTTTGGACGCATGATGTTGCCCTCATCTATCTTATATATGGGGGCTTATTCTGAAAGACAGTGGAACCCTTTGGCTGTAAGCCCTGCATAACTGCCCCACCAGATTGTGGCTCATGAATGAAGTGAGTTCAGCTGACGTTGATAGAAACTTGATGGAAGATAACTAAAGTTTTACGTGATCTAAAATGCTTATTTTCCCCCCGTAGGATTATTGTTGTGGGTTTTTTGATCTATTCTCAAATTCTAATTAATTTAAGAAATTATATTAAAATATTCCATATATAATGAATGGCCTTTCATCAAATGTTAATTATATTTTTCTCTCAGATACATGTTACTGGTTATGCTGTATTATGGAATTTTTTATCCTTTCCTTTTAATTTTGAAGAAACAAGTATCAAAGTTTAGATTATTGATTATCATTCTTTAGATTGGAACATTTTTGCTCATATTGTTGACTTTGTGCATTAAGGTGGATGAGAGGGACAGGGATAGGGATAAAGCGAACCTTCTGAAAGAGGAAATGGATGCAAATGCTGCTTCAAAAAGGCGGAAACTGAAAAGGGAGCATCTTCCATCTGGGGAACCTGGGGAGTTTTCACCAGTGGGCCCTCCTCCTGCCCTAACTGTCGGCATGTCACAATCCTATGATAGTAGGGACAGGGGAGAAAGGAAAGCTCTCATGACCCAACGCCCAGGTTACATGGAGGAACCAGGACCAAGGGTGCATGGTAAAGAGGCGGCAAGCAAGATGGGCCGTCGTGATGTTGACCCGTATCCTTGAAAATCATTTTCTATCATATTGATCTTGTTTGCACACAATAGGTTTGAATTATAGCAAGAGGCCTCGTCATGAATGATGGCACTTGTTTGACCCTCTAATAATGTCTTGCTGCTGCTACTTTTCATCTCTTCCGATCATTTTCTGTGTCTGACACATTAATGACTTTGTTCGTTGGTAGTTTGTTCTAGTATTTAGAAGTTGCGCCATCGTTGACATCAATGCGGTGTCAGCCTCCCTTGTGCATTGTAGTTGTAGATCGGATCACTGTTAGAAGAGTGCTGCCATTTTATGGAACCTCCCATGCTCTTTGAGAGAAGAGGTTTTTGTGCGAAAAAAAGTTTTCCTCTGTTTGCAACATTATTTTTGCATTTATTATGTTCTCTGGGTTGATGCAATAATGGCATCGTCTTTGAAATTAAGATCCTTAACTGGTGTAGGATGTATGAACGAGAATGGGACGATGAAAAGAGGCAAAGAGCTGAACAGAAGCGAAGGCATCGCAAGTAGATGAGTAGAGATTTTGAGACCTATAATTTCCAAGGCATCGGCGAGATGTCGCTTTTAGCTCAGGAAATGGACCAGTTACCCCTAGAGACCATCTGGTACTGTGCTGTCTTTGATCCTCTTGGTATCCTGAAGCCTTTATTACAAGGAATCGGCTCACGAGCTTCATGCGATTGGTTGAAGTTCCAATTCAACATTTTGTGTGCTGAGCTTCTCCTTAATCCAGTGGATGTTTGCACAATGTCTTATTTCGTTTCTTCAAACTACAGGACGATAGTGCGCTGGATTTTTTATGTAATGATTTTCATGTAAAGAGTATTCTTGAAGCTGGATAGAAAAGAGGATGCTTTGTTTCGCCCCATGTAATGTACATAACCGAGTACTCCAGTTACATATTGCGGCTGTATCCCTAACAGTTTTGCCTATTGGTTCAGCGAATGGTATGGCCTAGCGTGCTCAGGCACAAAATTGTTTCAAAGAGTTCCTTGTGGGATCGTCTGCTTGTTATGGTTGGGTTGTGGACCGCTTTCACTATATTCCTTGCAGAGTGGAAGAGTTCTCACGATATTCATTTGACTGTCAACTGGATTCGTGTTTCTCGTTTTAGGCCGGTTATCGCTACTACCTAGTCGTTTCTCGTTAGGTTGTCCGTGTACAAGAGTAGCTGTAACTCAAGTTATTAACTGAGATATCTCCATATGAAATTGGATGTTCAGTGCTCTTAACAGCCTTATCGCATGTCCAGAATTTAACAATAGCATCCGGAAAACCGGTTTCACGTTTGGTGGTGTTAAGTTTCTTTGGCAAAAGAAATGTGGGCGGTGTGGGGAATCTGCAAGCTTTAGTAAATTTCTCGTGATATATGACAGGTTTTATGAGCTTCGTCTTGATGCATAGAGCTAAATATAATTCTAGTCACTAAATGATGGAAGACTGCGATATATAATGGGAACAACTATCAAAAAAGTTGTAAATTTATTGCACGTATATCAATTCAGTCATAAATCTTTTAATTATATCAATTAATCTCTTAAGATATCTCTCTTTCGATTTTTCTCTCACTTCAAGCTCCCTCGACTGAGATGGCTCCATCTTCTCAACTCGAATTGGGATTTTCTCTCCCGATCTGGTCTGGGAGTTTCTTTAATTGTTTTTATATAGCTTTTTGTTTTTTTTTTTTGTTTTCATTTACTCGCTATTGATGCTCTTCTCTGCTTGATGTGCATATCTTCCGCTTCCATCGTTAGGAATCAACTTGCTATTTTAGATCTTCCAAACCGAGAAGTCCGACAAGTTCGGAGATGAATACAGTTAGTTCATACTACACTGGAAGCGGTTATACGATTTCTCCGAGTTTTGAAAGCTTTCATCTAGATCTGGGAGCTTTTCTCTTCCGATCTAGATATAGATTTGGGAGTTCCTTAAAGACATTTTTGTGCTCGTTCTATTGTGCCAATTTTTGGCATAACTAGGTTTATAATTTTTTTGATAATTTCCTATGTATAAAGTGGAGAAATTATTCAGTAGTTTGATGCCAACACATCATAATCCCATGTAGCGTGTATTTTTTCACTCTTGTCCACCGATCCAGTTACTCGGAATCTAAGTAAAAAATTAAAAAATCTTCCTTCTCTTCACCTCTGAGCTCTCTCTTGCTCCTTTTTCGTCCTCAGCGATAACATCACTGTATGTGTTTATGGTGGTGCAAGTCTATCAACTTCTGGCTTTTTGTGCAACTCTTTTATGTTCGTCTAAAGTCAAGGCCATGATGACCTCTGAGCTCTCTTACTTGGTGTTGATTTACCGACAAAATCTTATATATCAGCAACATATATTATTTTTTGAAGGTTAATGTAATAGGTTGGTACTGAAATAGAAATGAATCAGAGAGCATAAATTTGATTAGAAATATATTTAGTTTGTTCGATTTTCCATTTACTTTGTTAAAAAAAACTGCTAATTTTGTGGAGAAGCCTCTTATCATCGCATTTTGACCCCCCTAATCAAATAATCTTGTTAGCAATCTATATCAACAGTTAAGATTTAGGATCATAAGGCCGCAATGAGGATGTAACAAGAATTCAAAACTCCAAAATTTCGCTAACAGAACATTGGCTCGAACAGAACCTACCAAATCTTAAACCTTGCCTTTGCACTGTTTATGTTTCTGGGTTTCCACCCTTTTCCTCGAACTTCCACTTTGATTTCCTCATCTTCTTGTCCTCTCGGATGTTTCCATCACTGAAAGAAAAATGGTGAGAGATTAGGGTTTCTGATTCGCGGTGTTTCTTGATGATTCGAGGGTTTTTGCTTCTCCCTAAATGATGGCACTTTCACTGTTTATTTTTTGTGATTTTTTTCAGCTTGATGGTCTGGCTTCACTTCACCTTATGATCCACTTCCATGCCATCGAACTCTTTTATGACTCCATAGGTTTGTTAATATTATTTCAGAGAGGACGAAAAGCTTCTTCGCCCGAAGGAAAGAAGAGGCCGGAATGGCTGAGCGATCTCCTGCGGTGCGGCTTCTTTGGCCCGTGCAGCCGCCACTGTGAGATGCCGAGGAGCGAGCAGAGGCTCTACTGCATGGACTGCAATCTCGCCATCTGCAAGCACTGCGCCGCCGACGACCATGGACACCATCCCCGTCTCCACATCCTCAAGTACAAGTGCGACAACGCGGTTCGCGTCCAGGACATGCGCAGCTACTACAATTGCTCTGAAATTAAGGTTTCTACATCATTTTTCTTATTCTGACATGAAGAGAACGATTTGAAAACTCGAGTGCAAGACAATGTCTATTGTGCTTGTGTTGCTTAATGAAAATCACTCGATTTCACGCATTGCCTGGGATTGGATAGTTGATTTGTCAATGGGTAATCAAAGTGATCTTTTGTGATCTGATTTTCTTTCCAAATAATTGTTGGGTTTCTATGCATGCAGTCGTACATAATCAACGAGGACAAAGTGGTGCTCATAAGTCCAAGATCTCCATCGGAGACATCGGAGCAACCCAAGAACTGCCGTTCGTGCGCAGCTTGCGGCGTATCCATCCAACGCTCGTCTGATACGTACTGCTCCATTGCTTGCAAGGTACGTAGTTCGGTCGCCAAGTATGTGTACACAACTGTGACTCGCCAAAACGTATTATATCATATGTTGCGGAAATTAGATTTAACTCGATCATCATAACGACAAATAGAATGTGATTTTATTTGTTTTATTACTAGCTGTTGGTTGTGCTTTTTATTTCTTTTTGCCTTACTTAATGTTTGTTTTCTATTCCATGTCCATATTTTATTGATTTACTAAATTTCTCCTCCTGCTTTCTCTTCCATTTTTGTTTATGTTGGAAATTTTCTTGCATTCCATATCTCTTGTACAGTGATCTTATTCCATTGGATTTTAGCATCACCTTCTTTCATCGAGTGACTCGGCCACTTTTTAAGGTGGTAAATGGGTGGGACTGAGTCGGGTTGGGATCAGATCATAAATAAGTCGACCCGTTTTTACTTATTTAAGTTGTATCCATTCATAGCCCATGCCCACCTATATATCCTATTTCCACTTAATCATTAGATTATATATGTGAATAATGGAAAAATAAAATTCAAGTTTAAAAAATATATATGAGAATTTTAGCACATTAAAAGAAATCAAAGTCGAAGAAATATTGTAAAACTTACAAATATGCAACTACGGGTCTGTGGTTCTTTCTAGACCACGGCAAGGTGGTCCCTGTCACCTTTGCCAAGGCGAGGTGGCCGTTAGGGATGGTCATCAAAGGCGACGATGGCGGCCATCATCAAGATTGTTTGCCTCCGGCCACCACCGTGATGTGGCCATTAGGGATGGTCATCAAAGGCGACGGCGGCATCCCTACTCATTTGCCGCTCTTTTATGATGGATTGTTTTTTCTTTTCAAGTTTTGATAATATTGGGTTGAAAATTGTTATGGTCCAAACACATCCAAACCTATATCTATTTGGGTTTTATTTTTTAAAACCCATTTCAACCTCTTTTAGAAAATTTTAGATAACTCATTTAACATGGTTCAGAAAATATGAGTTAAAAATTCTGTCATACTGGTTTGAGATTTTGTAAGACTTATCTGCTAGCGCAACGACTCGGATGTTAATTTTGTGTGATTAGAGACGTATCCAAAACCCAACTTGTCTTGGCCTGCTCCAGATTCGGGGGTAAAGAAGCTCGTGCAACTGCAAATGTTAGAATGTCGGACTAGGTGGAGCAGTTGGAAACCATCTTGTGACATCTCCCACAAGCCTATAACTAGGCTTTGTCATTTCGACTGAGCCCCTTCATGAACGTAAGATCTAGCGACCCCCTTCATGAAGATATTAGCGACATGTTTCCTCCGTCCTAGTAACCGCGGATCACCCTCCGCGACACAATACATGCGGAACGCGTTTATCTCAATCGAGTTTTGGTATAACCTCGTGTGCATGCGTTTGGAAAGTTACTATCTTGACGATGGAAGTACAATAACAAAAGGTAAACCGCATCGACGGACCTGATGAGGTAGTTTGTTTATGGCTGTTTCGAGGAACTGCGCAGGCGTCGTCGGAGCCGGCGGACCAGCAAGAGAAGGCCGCCGACGAGGGCTCTCGGAAAGAAAGCAGCACGATCACATTGCACAATGGAAAGGAGGAGTCGAGCAGCAGCCACGAGAATGCTGGTAATGCTCGGAGCGGCGGCGACGAGCCGAGGCGGTCGTTCAGGCCGAGACACCGCCTGTTGAAGAGGAAAGGGATTCCTCACAGGGCTCCCTTCTTTTGACCGGGAGAACCTCAAAGTTTCCAAACCACGAGCCGATCTAGCAATATGCTTGCTGTTTGCTTTTGCAGCTCTTGTTGTGTTTTCTTTGGTTTTAGTTGGTCCAGTTGGATTTAGAGGCCCATTGCTTTGAAGAAGCGAAGGTGGGAAAGGTCGGAGTCCTCGTGTTTTTTTTCGTCTTTCCATTTGAATCCATTCAGTTCAATTGATGGCGGGCACGGATCTAGATAATTCTTCTAGCTGTTGCAAAATTCGGTCAATGATCTTTTTAGTACTTGACGTAGTATCGTTACGCTTAGAATCGCAGTGAAATTCTAAAGCGCTACTAATGTACTGTATCATAAGGTGATATAATCAGTTTTCATTGGTAGATGAACCAACTGCTTGCCTTGCGCATTTGTACAATTTTTATTGCACTTGGTAATCTATTACTGGATACTAGATTTGAGAATATTTAAGATGTTATTTCGCGGTTAAGTAACAATTTAATTGACCGGTCCTCCCGTAAAATTTCGATGCACTTTTGATAAACTCATTATTTCCGACGATGGATTATGAGCTATCCACTGGGTCCACCTGTAAGATGTTAAAATACTTGATAATGTAATACTAGACACTAGTCTTCGCGATGCAAAACTGTTTTCGCAGTGGTAAATTACTAATTAATAAACGGGGCTCACACTTCGTAACCTATCACTAGATGTGGCTGTGAAAACATTATTGTTTAAATAGAATGTTACTAACTACTTGCCTGGCCCGATTGTTGAGTTTTTATGGCACTTAGTAATATACCACCAAATATTAGATTTCAAAATGGTGAAACTAGCTTGTTCTTCGGTACTAATTGGTTGACTAGTCCACTTATCAATTTTTAGAATACTGGGTAATCTGCTGTAGATGTTAGAGCAGTAAAATCATTATCTTGTTGGCAAGCCATGGACTCATATTTTAATGTGAAATGCATTGGTAATGTACTACAGGATATTAGATTTGAAAATAGTAAAATTATTCATTTGTTGGTAAACCATAAATAGTACACCGGACAAAGAAAAGTTTCCAGTCGCGAAACATTGTTCCGTCTTTAGGTGCACGGAACACTACTTGTCCTTAAAAAAAGTTCATAATGAGGCCGTCAGCTTATGAAAGAACTTCTTGCGAAGCAATGGCATTGGCATGGGGTTCCCCGATTTGTTTTGTCACTCCTTCCCTCTCGATGCAGATAACACTTGACGGGTTATGGGCTTTTGAAGTCCACAATCCCGTTTGATGAGTTGAAAAACCGTTTGTGGATTTTTCAGTAATAATACAGATGTGAGATGTTTATACGTATACTTATCCAAACGGTGATCGCAGATCTGTCTCCCCTTTTAACTTTTGAAGTTACATCCAGATCAATGGTGATGAGGATGACGAGTAAATGCGGCTTTAGGTTGGTGAGTTTCTTGTATAAAGATAATTTTCCAATCCTTCCTTTCATGTGTTCCTTTACCTGAAGGCAATAGGAACAAATACAGGATGCAAAACGCATTAAATAGCAGACAAAGGGAAAAGTCTTATCATTTCGAAGCCACAAAAGTCAAAAGCAGTCTATCTTTATGTTGATGGAGACCCACGCTGCTTTCAAATCTGCCACTAACCGATCAAAATTGGCAGCTGCGAAATGATGTAAGGAATGTGCAACGGTTGTTATTGAGACCATTAAAACAGAATAAAAGAATTGTATTTCATCTAATGTATTGCCCACTCGGGCTTCAGACATAATGAACTTCTGTAGTATATGAAAAGAATGTTTTTTAATCAATCAATTTGTATGGATATAATGGAAAGCAGAGAGTTTAATTGAACATAAGGCTGATTTACGGCGTCGCTAATCTGCTACTTCTGCAATGTACTTTGCTACCCACTGCAAGCTCTGCCAAGATTAGAGCACACTGTGTCATTGGTTTTAATTGAGATGCTGAAAATTTAAGAATAGATTAAACATAATGTGTCATGGAGAATGCTCTAATGCTCTGATGGGTGCATCTTTGCAAATTAGAATGTCACATATGCATGGCGAAGTGATGTGAGAGAAAGAAGTGGGCTGAACTCGACTAATTATGAACCCATAGACATACCTCTATGCATCTCACTATATCATCACCTTCTGTTCCGAGATGAGTCTGTAAAATCAGAAGAGTATTAAGAAGGTAGAAATGAATGTAATCAATTCCTATATTGGATCAGTCACTCAAAGTGCAATGCCATTAAATTTTCTCTGACAAACAAGAAAACTGTAAATGATATAATAAGACACGGAGAATCCTCGCCAAAGCAGATGATGTTTCATTGTATCATGTTCGGCTAACTTGCGGCATATTTAAAAAGCTTTGGTGCCTCGAGCGACAATTTAGCTATTGAAGTCTTCAAAAAACACTGGTGCTTAAACATGTCACATTCATCCAATGAAGCTGCTTTAAGACAGGTTTACTTACCTGCATGACTCGCTTGCAGGATGCATCTTCCACTGATGCCAGGATGACCAGCGCAGCTGCAACTGTGGAAGGCCAGTAGGACAGCTGCTCATGGTCTAGCAGAGCTAAAGCTGCCAAGTTTATGGCCCTCTTATTCACTCTAGCATCAGCTCTTGCAGCTCTTGAGTAGAACCTGCAATCGTTTCTTCATATTTCAGTGATATTCAGCAAAATCACTTTCTTTACACAGATTATTCAAGTGATTGGAATTTGAAAAGTCTCAAAAGTGGGTCCAACACATGAAAACACGCAAAATGAAGAGAAAAGAAAATAAGTCTGCCGGTCGAGGTTGCGCAGACAAGATATGGACTGTACCATAAGAAGTTGTGCATGGTAGGCAATGCACACTGAAAGTTGAGAACCTCTAGTACCAACCACTCCATTGCCACCACTTCGCATCTGCTGTAGTTGTCACTCCCCACACGGAAGTTCTTTTGTCTTACGCTGAAATACCAGTACCATTTGCATCTGTTAGGACTCAGCATAACCCAATTGGGTGTCTATCATCCACAAATGAGTTATGCAGTGGAGTGATTGTAAGTCACTACTGGCAACTCGGACATAGTGAAGGTTGAGATGATTGGCAATTCCTTTGCGATGGGAAACCTTTGAATTTGTTCATGATGTATTTCCTAACGGTCTGCTACATGTAACTGAAATTACCCAATTCCGTGAACATTCTAAATGTGGTGTTGTCTTAAGTTATGGCGAAATGATTGCTGGGAGCTGGGCATAAGTAAAAAGGAGATTTGTAAAGATCGAGGTCTTGAGCATCTTTACATTTGCTAACCGAAAGGCCCAAAGCAATTATTGGCTTCTAAGGAGGGCTTTGATTGGCATCCCTCTATATGAAGACGAAGGTAAGAAATCTAATTACCTGTTGTAAGGTTGATTCTCCTCAATCCTGGTGGCTAGGGTGAGACAGGCTATTCCAGCAATTTGAAAGTTCCTTCGCTGTTTGAAGTATCCTTTACTAAAGAATCTGTCAAAGAGGCTCACCCCTAGAAACAAAGTCTCGTTGTGGAGCTCTCTTGCAGTAGATTGCTGTTGACATGGAATATCAAACTTAGAAGAGGTCAAAGGAAGGTCCACAGAAGGATCCATGTAAACATATAGGCATGACGTGTTGTCCAGCTTGAAGCAATCTCTTATGTACAGGCATGGATCTTACAGTAAGGAATGTCCGCGGTTATCTGTATGTCATGCGAAAGTAGTTTTTTTTTTTTTTTATAACCGAGGTGTCCGGGCCAGCTTGTGCGCACCTCGACTATTCCTCGGGGGAGACTAGCACAGCAACCCACCGCCATGGCCCCCCACTTAAATCACAAGTGCTTAGCTGGGGAATCGAACCTGGGACTAGTGCGCCTAATCACACAATCCCGAGTACGCCCAAACCAACTGAGCTACCCATGGGTGGGTGTCATGCGAAAGTAGTTTCTACAAGCAATATATGCAAATTATAAATGGATCTCAACATATCAATGCAATAATATCGGAGAGAAAGAGGAAGAAGAGCCCTTGAATTCAAACTCTATGAAATTGCATTGGCCAATCCGATGTGTGCAAAGCAAAACATCTTAGCGTCTTCTACAAAACAATCGTGAATTGATATGGCATGTCTTGGCCATCGACATGTGTATCTAATTAAAGATGAGGGTGGAAAACGTGGACCTAACTGACTCTGCGAGTAACTCACCTCAATTATCCAGTGAACCATTCGTGTCCTTTCCTTGAGCACGGGCTCACCGTATTCCTCGACGTAGTTCCGCAAGAAGACTTCTCTCCTCTCTCTGTTTCTCAACAGCTGGTAGCTCTCCGCATCCTCCTCGTCGCCACACCCATGCTAAAATTCAAGTTTCCAAAAACAATAATCAAATGCAAAATTTCAAACGATGAAAATCGTACGCGCCGTACAGTAACAGCTTACATTTACTTGGGAAATGAGACTCCAAGCTTTGCGGTTGTCTGAACGGGTACTCGATCTCAAAAATTGCTCCCTGTACTGGATGAGCAAAGAGAAGGTTGGAGAAGGATTCGAATCTTCATCTGATTTCTCGGAGAACTCAGGTCCAGATTCAGAGGAAATCGACAGAATGTACTCGGAGGAGTATTCGTCCGAGTTTTCCTCGAATAGCTCCTTTTGTAGCTCGGAGAATGAGTCGAGATCGAGATCAGAAGAGTAGTCCGAGATGCCGTCGTACGGGATTTGCTCTGTGCAGGCGAGGTCAGCGTCGTAATTGATGTAGCTTGGCTTTTGATCGACAGTCGATTCCGACTTTGAAGCGGGTAAACAACCGGCGACGTGATCTTTTGACGTTTCGGAGAAGATCTCCGACGATGCTCTGTTCTCATGGCATTCGACTGCAAGCGTGTCGTCCTCCAATTCGGCAAATCGGAAACCGCTAGTTGCCTTAGAGCACAAGTCAACGAAAGACGGACGAGAGACGACCTCATTTTCAGCATTTCTGTTCCTCGACAATTCGCTGGAGAGCTCACCGGACGTCGCCGGCTCATGCTGGTGAACGCAAGAGATCTCCGACCGCGCGATCGACTCCGAAGCCGCATTCTCTCTGAATTCCTCCAAACCGCGGCAGGCTCCGGTGTCCTTCAACTCGGAGCTCTCCTCTCTGGAATCGACCTCGAAAGACGAACCGGAGCACGTCTCCGACACCGAGGCCTCCGCGACAGCTCCAGCAGCTCCGCCTTCGCCCTCCGCCCGCCGCCTGCACGACGGCCTCGCCGCTCTCCTGAGCTCGCAGTCGCCGCCTCCGGCAGCAGCATCCGATCGCCGCTTCCGAGTGCTCCCGACGGAGGCTTCGCCGTCCAGGTAGCTGGAATCCACGGAAGCGGAGATGGTGGAGTCGCGCGAGAAGCAAGGAAGGGGAGAGAACTGCGACCGCCTCCTCTGGGGAAGCTTCGACCGGAGCATCCTGCGTATCGGCGGCGGCGGCGGCTTCATTTCCCAGCGGGTTCCCTATCCGGCTCGGCTCCCGCCGTCGTCGGAATTGAACTCTGTCGAACTAGTTCGAGCTTCGAGACAATGCCGTGTTACGAGTTTGGTGATGGAGGACGACTCAGAGAGAGAGAGAGAGAGAGAGAGAGATTGGTTATGGTTTTATGGAATGTTGTGAAGTGATCGCAGTGTAGTGAGGAGGAGGAGTAGCAGAAGAAGAAGAAGAAGAAGAAGGAGTAGAAGAAGAGGCGGTTATGGGAGTTCGGGGAGTGTGGTTTTACGTGGGTTTAATGTGGGGGGTGGGAAGTAACCAAACCATCACGTCGTGAAGGGGGACGCGATGTAGTGGATCGCTCCACATCTCCTGCGCTGAACTGCGGGATAGACCGCGGCCGTCGATATGATCGACTCGGTCATCGTGCGGCCCGCACTGGCCCGGGACGTGGGCCCCACAATGATATCGGGAATTGGTCAGGAGCCGAGATGATTTATGTGTTGCCTGGCTTTATTTCATGAAAAACTCAATACGAAACGTTTGGAATAATATTAGCGGACGGAAAATATTTCGATCATCCATAATAAATTCCGTCTAAGTATTTTCGCGAGCGATGAAAATGTTTTTCATTCATTTTAATAAGTTATGCAAAGTATTATTTTTCGGAAAACATTTTTTAATTCTTTTTCTTCTCGAAAAATAAGTTTACCGGTTATCGAGTTGTTTTTGAAGTGGTTGTGCGGAATGCTCTCGTAATGGCAGTGCTGCAATTTCCGCCAACATGACGGGCAACAGATTTGCATGTGAGAGATAGTCGGTCTTGCCTTTTCGTCGGAACATATAGTATGGGGAGGCCAAATCGTTTCCCCTTCCTGCACATATAACTTGTTGCCGATATTTTTCTTTCATTTGACGGATTATTCTCGCCATCTGCACGATCAGCTTCAACGTCCTGCAAATTTTACCAACAGTAGACTAGACTCGCCCCCCCAAAAGTTGCCAAAGAAGCTTCTGCTTCTTCCTTTCTCGAATTCCCGTACGTGAGCCATTTCACTGTTCAGTTCGTCATCACCTACCGGCCATTCAAACTCCCCAACGACCCGACCCGACCCGACGCGGTGCTGCTTTGGGCGCACGGAGCTCCACATCATCCGTCGCCTTCGCCGCTTCGCTCCTGCGTCGTCTCCAAGGCGAGATTAGGTCGAAATTCTCGCGTCGGAAGACGAATCTCCGGTCCGGTCCGGCGCCGTTCGCAGATTTCCCCTCGCGCGAGCAGCGATCGATTCGTCTACGCCCGCGCGACCTTTGGATCTGGGACATGATTGCGATCGGTGCGCAATCGCGGTTCTGATTTCGGAACTCGCTCTCTAGGGTTGAATTGACTCGATAATGGGCTTGTCGTCGGTCGCGAGCAGCAGCGAGGCCATGCGGTTGTGCATCTTCGACCTGAGGAGAGGGCAAAACGAGGGGCAGGAGCTGGACAAGATCCTCTTCTTCTATCCTGCCGATTTGCCCTTCTCCGCCCAGCTCTCCGTCATTGGCCTGAGCGAGGGCCTCATCACCTTCACGAGGTTGGGCGACAGATCCCCTTTGCGAATTCTACATGGAGTGGCGTTGAGTAGTTTGATCACCCCCACTTTGTTTTAGTTGTCGAGTGCTCTTTGGCTTTGTTGAAAGTTCGTTTTTTTTTTTCGTTTGTTTCGTTGATCTGTTGGGGTTAGTGGAGTGAGCTTGCTTTGTGTTTGTTCTTTTTGTCGGGTCAAAAGGATTTTCTCTCCCGAGGCTGCTTGCGAGGTCATTGAAGCAGAGAGGCACTCTCATGTGTTCTTCGAGGCGGAACCGGATATTTGGATGGTCATGGTGCGTTTTCTGTTCCGTCTCTTTTTACGCTCTCGCATCTGAAAGCGTCGATGTCTTTCGTTCTTTACCCTTGATTATGCTTTTCTTCTTCTTTTTGTAAGATTGTTGAGAAGAACAAGGAAGCAGAAGCGATTTGGAGAGTCGACGCCTTGAGAAAGGTCCTGAAGGAAGTCCACTCTCTTTTCTTGATGTTCCATGGGCCTATAAGGTCATTGCTCGAGAAGGAACCGGCTGCGGGATTGGTCAGATCTCAGTTGTACATATTCATCATGGATTATCTTAGTGGTGAGTTTTTTTTGTGTAGTATTTTGACCATAGTAACGTTCTTAATTTAGCGTGCAAGTTATTTCCGAGCATCATATTATCTATCATTAGTTCAAAGTATTTCATCGTAAGTCACTAATTGTCAGCATTTGAAAAGCGGTCTCCATTGGATTACTGCTGCTGGGGTAATGCGAAGTTTGCTCTATCAAATGGTCACCTTTGGATTTCTGCTACTCCACTTGTGCTGAAGCTGCTGTTTCTGGCACCTCACACATGAATTTTCTCTTTGAGGCAGATTTTCTCTCTTCGAAGAAACTCCAATTACCATCATTCCGTGATTCTTTGAAGGAGCGTGGAACTGTACAGATGCTGACCGTAGGACGTGAGGCTGCAATAGAAGTTCAGGTAGGTTTTGTATAATTTTCTTATTGCACGATTCTCTGGGGAATGTAGATGCCAGTTTAACTTGATTCTTATTGACATGGCGCATTAATACTTTTTCATTGCTGACCATGATGCACTGTTGGGAATTAAAGGGCCTTCTTAATGCATTGACAAATTGGGCAGCTCCTGTAATGCTTGGTTATTTCTGCAATTTTTGCTATGCATACATTCCCGGTGGTGGATTCTCTCAAATAGTTGTACTGCTGTTTTGTCAGTCGCTTGTCAGGGTTGTAGAATCGTGCACTGGAAGCCCATCATGCCACTCGTTGCTCTTGTTTCAGGACCTTCTAGTTTCTACGACACTTTCTCCAGTATGTTTTAGCTGTAAAGCTTATTTCAATTTTCTGTTTTTCCATAATCCATTTTTATGCGGCTCTTTTGTCTTAAATTTGACAATACGGTGTACAGTAAATTTCTATCTTAACCTAGCTGTCATCATTCTCCTTTTTTCTCAGGACGACACCATCAATCTATTTACATATGCTGTTCTAAGATTGACTCCCCGTGCTCTCTCTACGGGGTCAAGCTCCTGGTCCTATCTACGTAAGGGAAGTACTGCATCTGCTGCTGCGACAGGGCCTGCTGTGGGAAGCGCAACTTCTCTTTCAGAACCTTTCCACGGTTCACGTGGTACCTCCACGGGTGATGATCACAGTCATGCCATGAGACCTCTGCAGCATGATAGATGGTCCAAAGGAAAGGATGGTTTTCTTATCACAGATATCTGGCAAGCTGAGCCTGAGAGCTTAGTTTCTGTCACCCCATCAATTTGGCTCCAGCAGACCGAAGAGAAAATGTATCTCTGTGCTTATCAGCACAAGAGCGTTACCTTAATCCTTCTGATTCCTGTGTCCTCTGTCATTAATGGGGAACAAGGCATTTTAGCAGTGAAGCAGCTAGTTTTCGAAAATGTTAGTCTTCCACTGATGTCTGTTTTAGCTGTTGTTCTTATACTGCTATACTTCTATATGAATTATGGGTGGCTAGGCATTTCAAGGTTAACTTGCATTGTGATATGCTTTTTAGGATGGCATAGTTAATCTAACAAATTAGGGGTTTTTACTGCCATTAACATTATTTCACATCTTACCTTACCACAAAAAAAAAACATTATTTCACATCTTCATATTTTGTGGGTCATCCTTGTTCATGGCTGGACAGTTTCTGGCGCTGTTTTATGTACTAGTTATTTAGTGTGAATTTCCCATCATTCTTGTGTAGCCGCCACTCTATATTTACGTGTTTTTATTGTGAGTGTCAAATTCTAGTCTACCGAGTCGTTTTGTGTTCATGCTTTGTAAACTAAGCATCTAACATATCTGTGATTCTTATTTTCTGCTATTGAAACTTTGAAGTTCAGAGCTCCATAAGTTTTCCTAGTTTGTGTTGGGTTAATGTTCCTCTCTGGAGGTATGATGGTTGTCTACATTGACATGCTGCATTGGACTCTGTGATCTCATTGTTATACACCACCATATTCATATTCTTCCATGATAGACAAAGCTGGACACAGTAAAGGAACCATGATGTCGTTATCTACTTATTGGGTTTTGTACTTTCTTCACGAATCATTCTCTGCAAATAGCATGATCACCTTACTTAAATGCCATTTGTTTAGCATTCGATGTGATTGACTTTTGTCAACTTGTGTTTGCTGATTTGGTATCTTTCAGCAAGGATTAGATATAATTTACTGGAAAAGTACTTGAACTATCTGTCTTTTACTCCTTAGAGAATTATCAGCATCAGGACTTGTCCCTCTGTCAGTATATTGAGCGCTGGAGCATAATTCGATATACACATCTTTTATCGATGTTACTTCCATGGGTCCAGTAGGTTGTGTTTGCAAACGCATTCCGTCATATTTTAGTATTCTCAGTTCTAGGTAAATTTGGATTGAGTGGGAGGACAATGCTGAAAATGACAAAAGTCATCTTGAATCTTCATGTTGGTCTCAAAGACCATTCCTTTAGGAATTAGAGAATTCATGCCTTTCTTATTGGCACTGACTCTGATATGTGAGTTGTTTCATGGACGACTTCTTTGTATGAATATTGTCCAGTTTCTTCACTGAGAAAGAGATTCCACCGGAAAAGGGTTGATGAGAATCTAAAGCATTTACATCTAGTGATTTTTCCTTACTGCTGCTAGTCCACCTACCAAAGGCTTGAGGAAAGCTTCTTGCTTTCATCCGTGTGCCATATTTGACTTCCTACTCTCCATCCATTTGCTAATTATTT
Source organism: Syzygium oleosum (assembly GCF_021117445.2). Taxonomy (NCBI): domain Eukaryota; kingdom Viridiplantae; phylum Streptophyta; class Magnoliopsida; order Myrtales; family Myrtaceae; genus Syzygium; species Syzygium oleosum. The sequence goes on from NW_026607487.1 coordinate 12,868,692, forward strand.
TTTTTTTCCTGAATTGTCAGGCATCATTGAAGATGTTGAAAGTTGAAGAAAAGCTTTCAAAAGGATGGGGTGGTGAGAATGCATACCATGTCAGTGGGTACCGTTATTTGCTTGTAGATGGTGACAGAAACTTATCCAGGGCTTCACCGCCAGGCAAAGTTACTACGCTAACAAAGGTCAATTGCTGTAACTGTTTATTTTTGTGTATGGTCAATTTGTTGGAGATAACTTTACCCTAAGAGGCTAGCCTTTGCTGATAACAAATATAATCTCTTCCTGGGCTACTTAGATTATCATCCGGAGCTCTAATTCCCTATAAAGGGCAGGACTCGGGTAGTTGCATCAATAGATCATCAGTATAGTGCATTGACCAGAGTGCTTGGTGAGCTATATATAACTATGCAAGGATTTTCTTATTCTAAGTATGCATATTATGGAGCCTCTTCCACGGTACAATATTTAATCCGACTTTAAACTTCCTTGGGATCATAAGCAATTTATGTTCTAGGTGTAACTTCGGTGACAAATACTGGAGTCTGCACCATCAAGAGAGTGCAGTTCAGTTAGCTAATTCTTGATGTGTTCTCTTACATCCAAATTTTGTCATTTGGGACTACTTATGATTATCATAAGAACTAAATTTTTTTTCTAAGGAAGCAATTTATGGACCCTCTCCCTCAGACCAGATATAATATAACTTTAAAGTTCCTTTGGATCCTACGCTATTTATGTTCTCAGTGTGAACGAACGAAAATCATCCTAGTGAGATTGCAGTTCAATTAGCTAAGTCATGAAGGTTCTGTTATCTCCTTAAGTATAAGTGCACCTACGTTATATGGCACATGCCCATTTAGCTAGCATTTTTCCTTTTTTTCTTTTTGGGATGGGAAGTAGCTACTGAACTATTATCACATCTACTATATGTGGCATGTTCCCATTTAGCATTAGGAATATGCTTTTTTTCCCCTTTTATTTTTTATTTTTGGGAGGGGGACGAGGGGGATTTTGAAGTTAAGTTCCTTTTTTCCCAGTGGCAGTTTTGCAAGGTGGAATTCTGGCTCCTCTAAAATATTTGTGTTGTATGCTTCAGAATTCAATTGCAATTCATAAAGCTAGAATTATTCTGAGATGAATTTCTTTTGCAGGATTCTTTGCTTACATTGAGTAAGCTCAGAGAAGAGGTTGACATAGAAAAAAGCAGGGCAAGATGGGATAATGATGGTCATGAGAAAGATCTTGAAATATGCACTAGGGCTAGAAACAATGCATGGGTTATCTCTCGTGTTACAAGGGGAAAAGAGCTTTACATGGTTCTTGAGAATGCCAACGAGACCCTTCTTTATGCCTCTGATGCTGTTCAGAAGTTCAGCAACAGGTAGTGTCGCTTATGTTTTCTTTGAAATTGTGCTTTTGCCATCCTGCCAGGGGACATATAATCCCGAGACTGTTATCTTGAAAATTGTCAAGAGTAGTTCAAATGAGAATAATATGGCTTTACATAAGCCTAAAAGGAGAAACTCTTCCCCTTTTTGTCTACTTTTTGCTAATCTCATTCTATTTTCGATGTTCTCCAACTAATTATGGAAAACTTGGATTAAACCTCCTAAATCAACTGAACTTCTTGCACGGGCATTTTTTCCATTGAAGCTCTCAAAAAGTAACACTTCTTGGGACAACTTATTTATTGAATTTCTGATACTAACAGAGTTTTACGTGTTCCCATTTGAGTTTACTGTTTATCTTGGCTCTTTTGACATTTTTTCAGATGACTGAAGAAAAAGTTAAACTTAAAAAAACTTCCTTTCCTTGACCATCTGTTTGTAAATAAGCCAGGTACTGCAATGGAGCCTTCTCCTTGGATTGAGAACATTCAGTTTTGCACATTTGGAGCAATTTCAGCGGAATGATGCAAGAAATTATAAATATCCCTTGCTTATACATTTACCTGGAGAGCAGATGCAAGGTACAGGTGCCCCTCCTCTGTACATCACTCTCACTTCACTGTAGCATAGGAAAAGCTAATTATTGTAATTTGCTTTCTTCCATCTTGCTGTGCTATATAAAATTTTGGCTGTTATGCTTTTAGACTTTGGGATTCTTATCCTGAGCAGGTCATGTTGAATTCCTCTGGACTGTGACCCTGAGGACACATTATTGTGCTTTCTTCAGATGAAAGGGTCACAATGTATTTGAGCAGTAGGAGGCATCAGTACATATTTTCGCCGATCTACATGATGTTTACTGTTTAGTTTTAGTAAGCCTCATTGCCTTTTGTGACATCTTGTGTAAAAGTTTTTTTGTTCTTCTATGTGAATATCTACTCAGCGAAACGAAAATTGCATGGTAGTACTGCTTCAACTGTTTGTAATGTTTTGCTTAGATAGGATTGGATGTGAAATGTCGCAAAATGGCACGATAACAGCCGAAGCCGCCGGACTGGACACCAAATCACGTCATGCTCAGGCTTCAGTAATTGTCCTATGCCATTGGTGGAGATGAGAGAATGATTCTACCATCGTCGAACGTCTATAATTAGGCCATGAGCTGATGAATAAACTTCCTGGAAGCATATCCATTACCGTGGGGTTCGGCGATCTTGTTTGGTTATTTCTACCCTCGTCGATGCAGACAAACTTAGGGGCTATGGATGTCCGATTTCAGTTCCAACCGGGCGCGCGCAGACAGCGAAAGAGAGAGAGAGATCGAGGGAGATTTTCTCCTTTTCCCTTCAATTTGCGAGATGAATATCTGCGATTTCTTTTGTGTTCGCTCTTTTTAAAATTCAAAATTGCCAATAATATGCGCACGCGATGTGCCCTCGATGCACATCATTTGTATAACTTTTGTTCTCTCTTTTGTCGTTTGGTTTGTCTTAAATATCAGAACTTACCTCGAACATTTGAGAACCCAAAAAAGAAAAAAAAAACTTTAAACAGTTACGAAAAACGAATGTTAATAATTTCACGAATTTCTTTTTTTAATCGTGCTCGAATTATTTCAGGTGCCCCGTGTTGGATAAAAATAAAAAAACTTTCGAATTCTTGAGGAAAAACATAAATGCATGATTATGAAGGAAATAGTTCGTTTTAAATTTGTGCAAATTGAGTCAAAAAAGAAGCAGAGAAAAGGAAAAAGGGATCAAGCATCATGCTGGCTCCCCATCGCTTTCCAGTTTCCAAGAAGCGAGGGGGGCATCTGGTCTGGAAAAAGGACAGAATGACACGCGCAAGCGGTCCAATAATTTTCGAGCTTTGCCAGCCAATCGTACCCTCTCTTTTTTTTTTTTGGACGTACGTCTCTTTAATTAATTTAGGTGCGTGTGGACGACACACGGTTCATCATTATGGTCAGACGAAATGGACCCTATCTTTAATTTATAAGCCTAGAAAATTATTAACTCGCAAGGGATAATCGAACTGATTGATAACTTTCGATAAGATACGATAGATCTACTTGATTCTTGTCCCGTCTCTTCTAGATTGATTATCCGCATTAAAATTTTGTAATTCCCTCGTTTCATGTTCTTCATTATTCTTACTTATCGATTGTTTTAGCGTGGCATGATATTTCAAAAGCTGAAGAAAGGTTTGATCTTGATTTCATGGAAATGAGAATGCAAAACGATGCTAGTTTCACTCCGCTACGCCATTCTATGCATTACTTGCGTATCATTGACTCTATGGGCCCAAAACGATGCTAGATTCGTTATCAGACTGAAGTTCAAAGGACATCTCCTCTTGACCAATGCATGTTTGTGCACCAATTCCATTTAAAGAGCTCGACTAGTTTTCAATGCTTTCTCCCTTCTTTTCTCCCTTGGACGCTTGAAAATCCCCCCTGGGCAAAAAAAGCTATGAACGACACACATGATCGGTCATTCCTATCGCCTGGTGTCGAAAATTGTGTATCCGGATAGTTCTTCGAGATTCTAACCTGCGCATTATCATCGGATTCATGAAACACTCGATACATACCACGGGCTTTTCGTGGACGACCTGACATTCGAGTACAAACGAGTCTATAGCCGGATCAATCACGCCTGGTACTTCGATCAGCATCTTATCCGATGCATGAGGCTGGTAGATATATGTCGTGGACCTACCTAAAAAGCGTAAAGGTTGGCTTTACATATACGAATGTATATATCGAATTTGGACCCACAAAATGTGGATGAGCGGGGCCTGTGTCTGACATACGCCCAAAAGCGACATGTGAATCCGACGAGCGACCACGATGCCGTGCAAAGGGAGCTGACAAAAGCAGCACGGAATCTTATGCATTTACAAATCTTGTCAACGTGAAAGGCAATCATAACTTTATATTATCTCCGTATTTTCGCCAGGCCCAGGCAAGTGGTGAAGATATCGTTCACATTCGGGATGACTGTTCGAAAAGTTTAAAGCTTATTGTATGGAGATGATTACGAGGCTTTCAATTGTACTGATTTAGTCCTCAGCCTTTCTAATCATTTGCCAATTTGGTCATTCCGATCGATTCTAGTTGGAAATCGGTGACGCGAATGCCAGCCGACCTGCGTGGCTTGGTCGGCGCTAACGTGGATGATTTTCGAATTTCTTCTACCGTCCGCGAAGGCCGACCGACAGACACATTGGCAATTTTCGATCAAAATTGGCCAGAAGAGCTAAATTGGCAACTAATATTGAATCGGTCATCATACAAAAGGTATAGGAATTTTTGGACAATTTCCCCTTTCACATTCATTTTGTCAAACATAGTGCAAGCCGTGCCTCTTAAACATGCATGCACAAGATACAGAGTAAATTACTCAAACAACCTTAACCCTATTGTATGGATGTCAATTCAGTCCTAAACTTTTCAATTTTGCTAATATAGTCTTGAACCTTTGTGTGAAATAATCATTGTAGTCTTTTCGGTCAATTTTCGCTGAAAATTACACAACAATTTTAAGACTGACTGGACAATTTCTCCCAACATATGGGACAATTCTTGCTCACAGAAATTTTCAAAATTTATTTATACCAAAACCCAAGAAAGGCACATGCTTCAATTTTCTAAATTTTAACAAAGATAGAGTACCAATGGGGCCTATCTTTACCATGAGATCGTCTTCACCGCAAGAAATGTAAACGAAGAGCACTGGCTGCGGATTGCGAAGCAGAAAGTGAGACGAATTGGTCATATCATATGCCAAAAAAGAACATTCTTTATGTAAACAAAAAGCCATGCTTAGGTACTCTTTGTCACTATTCCTTAATCTATAAAGCATTTTTTTTATTTGCATTTGGAAGTAATAAAAATCTATTTGAGAAAATTAGCCCTTCTATTTGTATGATAATCACATGATTCCGGGAAAAAAAATAGCTTCCATAAGAATAATGTGTGAGGTCAAGATTTAGAAAGGAGGAACTAGGTTAGTGGAAGGAGAAACATACAAGTATCATACAAATAAAAATAAGAAATACTAGCTTTTAGTCGACAGCCAAATCTCGGTGCCATCACTTTTCCTTCCTATGTTGCCGAGCACGCTCAGAACGGCACTTCGAATCTCCAATGGCACCTATTGGATGAAAACTCGACAAGGGTTGAATTTGAGTACCGATCGAAAAATCGGCGCTTTTCTCATGAGACATTAAAAAGTTTAGGTTAGAATTAAGAACTCGAATTAAAGTCGGTGTATTTTCGTGAGATAAAATAAAATTTGACTACTTTTGAGGTACGTTTTGAGTATATCCAATTTAAAAGTCTTTTGGATGAGAAGGCGTGTCTTACACACGCCCTAGGGCTTCCCATGTGAAACTCTGACCGATGATGATTGATGACGAAGGGATGTCGTTGGAAAACGACGAAATCGAGCCAAAGTGTACATAGCTTTTTCCAGAAACAATCTACGGCGGCCGAATGTACAAGAAGACAAGTACACCCGTCACATCGACCGTACACTTACCCTACTTTTTTCTTGGAATCTCCGCAGAAAACTCTCTTAATGTGCAACCGGACAACCCATTCATTTTACCAACCTCCCAAAAGATTTAATTTAGGTTGTTTAATGGTTAATTAATTATTTTTAGTAATTCAATGTCCATTAAAGATGTTAAACGGGCCATTGTAAAGGAATATTAGGGAGTTGTAGCTACCGCCCTCACTCAAGATCGCGCGACCTTAGGCAAGCCATGTCTAGACTAGAGGCGAAGCAAATAAAGCAAACGAATCAATAACGAACAAAGCAGTAGGTATCGCCCTTGCCCAAGGTCATGCAATCCTAGGCAAGGAGACACCGGAGTCGCGTAATCTCAGGCGAAGGGTAAGCTCAGGTGCCGAATACAGGAATGGTAGAGAGCTAGACCTGGGAACAATGACGAGTTCAAGCGCAGCACTTGAGATACAATTCTCGGCGAATGCTAACGTGCCTACGTGACAATTGGCGACCGTCGGCAAGCCTCAATTTTCCAGATTTTGCCTTGACCCTCTAGACATGGCGAACCTCGATTCTTTAGATCTCACATCGACCCTTCAAATCCGGCTTGGCTGACTTGCGATCCCCGACCATCGACCCTTAAAGACACTCGACCCTGGCGATCGTCCCTCGACGACCAAAATTTGGAGCATAGTGCCCTTGGTTCAAAGATAGAGTCGACGAGTAGTGGTAGAGAGATGAACAATATCAATATTCAGGAGCAAAAAGGGAATACATAAAGTTGGTGTGGGCAAAATTCGAATAAAATTTTTCATTAATTATGGGCCCTAGTATTCCGAAAATGCTGGAATGCCCAATGCTGGTCTTTAGTGGCCTTGAGAGAAAGACCTTTGGCGGACTTCGGAAATGCATTGCATTTCCTGATTGAGCCTCCAAATTTCTTCATCAAAATATTTAGCATTTGTAGCTTAAAGGACTTTAGGATTATATTCCAAAACGGACCCCTAAACAACTAAACTTTCTTTTCGCTCTAGGCCATGTAATGAAAAACCTTGAAAACTCTCCACCCTTCTATTAGCCAATGCTGAACAGTTTTTTCATTATTAGTAAATAGGGTGAGAAGAAACGACTAGCACAATTGTCCTCTTTGAGTATTATCATAAGGATTTCATACTCTCCACATAATGTTCGGTTCATACCATAGTCACTAATTTCACCCGTAGATATACGAGCCCGCCATTGCATATGAGGTGGCAAATATTCAATGCACAATCTGTCAAAACGTCCCTCTAGGACACAGATTTGAACATGTTACCTCACGAAGACATTGTGATTTCTTTAACGCTGGGCTACCACGCTCGGTGGTGCCAATTTCGTTTTATGTGTGCTTGATGACGGAAACGCTAATATGAAAATGGTTATCAAAAGGCGTGCATCTGTCTCTTTTGTCCTTTTCTTCATAAAACCACGTTCTTTTCCTATAAAAACAACCCCAAAACCATCACCAGCTCTATTCCATTGCCCAAAGAGAGTTCAGCTTTCTCTCTGAAGTCTCCATTCTCTCTCTGTTCTTTTCCTATTTTAACATAGCTTTATAGCGGTCCATCAATGGCGGAAAATGGGCATGTAGACCTAGAGAAGCAGAGGCTGCTTCTGCAAGACCATGGGGAGAAGCACTTCATGTCCAGCGAGGTCGTCCGGGACATCATCATCGGCGTCTCCGACGGCCTCACCGTCCCTTTCGCCCTCGCCGCCGGCTTGTCCGGGGCTCAAGTGAAGTCGGGCATCATCCTCATCGCCGGGATTGCGGAAGTCGTGGCCGGTGCTATTTCTATGGGACTTGGAGGGTAATTATAACTATTCTAAATATGTTCATTGCAGTATAATTCCATGAAACGTTCATAGTTAGCTTTCTCTGTGAAGACATAGTTGGAGAAAGAGTTTCTAATTCATGTTACGGAAAAAAGAAAGGCTGCTTCGCTAATATTCTGGCTATGAAAATGACTATATTCCTAACAAGAGAACAACGCACGCAGGTATCTAGCGGCAAAGAGTGAAGCTGATCATTACGCGAGGGAGCTTAAGAGGGAGCAAGAGGAGATAGTCAATGTCCCTGACATAGGTCCCTCTCTCTCCCCCACGCTTTCATCTTTATCACTTGATTTTACTGCAAGTACTTTGGGAAAAGACTGATAGATTAAGCTAATCTTTTGAACGTTGAACTGCAGAGGCCGCTGAAATCGCAGAGATTCTCTCACAGTACGGTGTGGAGCCACATGAATACGAGCCCGTAGTGAATGCTCTGAGCAGGAATCCCCAAGCATGGCTAGATTTCATGATGAAGTAATTTCATAGTCAGTTCATCTAAAGAAATTTTAAACTTCAACCTGGGTTATCCTAATTAACATCTCGAGGCACACGTCCTGAACTTGATCCAGGTTCGAGCTCGGGCTCGAGGAGCCGGATCCACTGAGAGCCCTGTGGAGTGCGATCACGATAGCGCTTTCCTACGTCGCAGGCGGGACGGTGCCATTGTCGCCGTACATGATCCTACCGGTAGCCCAAGACGCCCTGATTGCGTCGGTCGTGGTGACCATAATCGCCTTGCTCGTCTTCGGCTTCATCAAGGGCTACTTCACCGGGAATCGACCCTTCAAGAGCGCTTTCCAAACCGCCCTCATTGGCGCAGTTGCGTCCGCCGCTGCTTTCAGCATAGCTAAACTCTTCAGGGAATGAACTCGTCCTCTCTTTTCGCTTCTTTGGGGTTCTGTTTGTGTCAATAAAGTTGGTTTGTAGTTTAACATCAGAGTCTCTAGTTTCTTTTGGTTTGATCTAGGGGACAAAATTGCCTCTTCATGATCTCCACCCAACTTGTTTGTATGTCATGCTTTGAGATTAAAGTTGAGTTGTGATAAATTGCTATTCTTGCTATGGGGTGACAATATTGTTGTACTAAGTTAAAAGATACATATAAGAAATGGAAAGATAATAAAGGAACTACTTCAAATGTTTCTTGAATCATATATGAATCATGTCCAAATGATTAGTCTATATTTAACTATGGCATACCACACCTTTCGAACTACCTAATCTCCATCATTGCACTCAAATTCAAACATCTAGCCCATGTATATTGGGTGAGACTCCACCGATAAATAATCGGAAAAATTGTCTACAAAGTCCAAATCCATTGTACGGCGGCCAATTCAAACCTAAACCATGCAATTGTACCAATTTAGTTATAAACTTTTTAACGATTTGTTAATGTAGTCATTCCAACCAATTCATTGAATGAAAATTGCTGATCTAAATGTCGGTTGTCTCACATAGCACGATCAATGCTAACAATAACAAAAAAATTGAAATTTTTTCTTTTATTTTTTTACTATTAAGGGCCAGTAGGGGTCACTAAACCTCTCCCAATGACCGGTAGGGGGCCATGTCAACATTGCTTTTAGGAAAAAGTCACAAAAAACTCCAAATTATGTCAACTGTTATACATTCACCCTAAACTTTTTTTGTGACATCAAAAATCCCAAATTGTGCCCACTATGACAAATTTACCCTAAACTTTTTCTTGTGACACAAAAAACCCCAAACTTGTACCTATGTGACACATTTACTCTTCTTCAAGATTCTATTAAGCCAAAACAACAGGCGTTTTTATTCCACTTAAGTCATGTGGGCGTCATGTCAATACTGTTTGCTTTCTGGAGTCTATATAGGAAAATTTAATCGGTTATCATTGACAGAACTTTGACGGAGGGTAAATATATCACACAGGTACTAGTTTGGAATTTTTGATATAACAGAAAAAAGTTTAAGATAGATGTGTCACATTGGCATAGTTTAGAGTTTTTGGTAGAGGTGGTAAATGGGTCAAGAACCTATATATTAACCCATAATTAATAATAGTTGGTTATAAGTGGGTTGTGTTTAGTTTTAAAAATAGACTTAAATGGGTTATTAATGGGTTACTTATTAACTTAATGGGTCTTAAATAGGTCTGTCGCGACCTCCCCGAACCGGCCCCGGCCGCCTAAGGGGTTAGGCTAATGGATTACTAAGTTAAACCTAGCTCGAGCTCTCCCAAGCCCATACCAATTCGCGACTTAAGTTTAAGTTGTTAACATGCAAATCAATTTCATCTAGGAGTCGCCACTAATCAGTTTTTGACAGGTTGATTAGACACCTAAGTAAAGCACGGGAGAAATGCTTCACTTCTACGAACCAGAGATTCAATGGGTACGGGGACTTGATTACACTAATTGACTAATTAGTGCCCTTTCGGTACCTAATCTTTGCTCAATTCACCACCTACGTGTTCACACTAATCGGGAGTCTCAAAATTCCATTCCTAACTAAGCCAAAGAAAGCAACAGTCAACGCCTAGACTTAACATGCATAATCAACTACGTGCAAGGTTAAATTAAACACGCAATTCGAAGTGTGTGAACCAAGCAACGTGCAATCAAACATGACACTAATCATACCATAGGGCAAAAAAAAAAATTCCAAAGTCTAAATAAATTTTTTTATTTTTCGAATTTTTTTAAAAAAAATTTTAATAATTTTTTAATGTTTTTTAAATAATTTTTAATATTAAAATAATAAAAATAACATAAAATCGGATCCGGGTCGAATCTCCACGTCCGACCCGGATCGGGACCGACCCGGGCGCACCGGCCCGGGTCCACGACCGGACCGGGTTCATTTATTGAGCCCGGTCTGGCAAACAAAATAAAGAAAAAAAAAGGGGCCCGGCCCGAAATTTTTTAGAAAAACAAAAGCCCAGCCCACTATAAATAAAGAAACTAACAACACTTCAGCCCAAATTCGGATTTTGGCCCACCCGCGAAAGGCCCAAGACCTAATAAAACACTAAAGCCCACACACTAAATAAAACCCTACCCGGTCAGACCCGCGACCCGACCCGGACGTGAGAGACCCTACTCGGTTCGCAGCCGCCACGCCGCGCCCAGGGACTCGCCTGAACACCGGCCACCGCCCAGGAACACCGGACGTGGAGCGCATGCCCGGTCACCGCCACACGCCGGCCGGCGTGGACGCCGGCCTCCCCGAGCCCCGGCCTCTGCGGCCGACGCTCCACCTTGGCCCGCATCGCCGCCCCGACGAGGGGCGGCGAGCGTCCTCCAGCCGGGTCGCCACCTGGCGACCGGCGACCACCTGGGACCGACCGGTCGAGCCTCGGCGAGAGGCTGGCAGGTCGATCGGCCGAGAACCGGCCAGATCCCGACGGGGGACTGGCCGCCTTACCTCACCTTGCGGTCGCGCCCGGACCGCCGCCCTACCCGCGGGCCTCCTCTGCCCGCGTCATCGCCGTGGCAACCAACTCCTAGCCGGGACCATCCGGCGTTCCAGCCCCCAAACAGAAAACGCAACGAAACAGAGACAGATTCGAGAAACGGTTCAGGCATATCATCAAACACCTTGCAAGCGTCGACGGAAGCGAGGGATTTCAAGCACGATTGAGGCTCAAACACATCCGAAATTCACACACAATAACACGCAGAGCAGTAGCACCGAGCCCGAGGTGTCACGGGCCGGAACTTGCGCAAGCCGGACGGCCGCGAGCTCCGGCCAGTGACCCCCCCAAAAAACTGAGTAAAAACGAAAGCAGGGGAGGCGGCCACGGTCCCTACCCGACTCGGCGGTGGCGAATGGAGGGCGAACGTGGTGGATCGGGCTGCACCTGCGCGCCTCGCACACCTACGAGCCGGGATCCTCGGGAGACCGACCCCGAATCGAACCCAAACCGAAACAAAACCCGGCGAGCGCTCGAGACCGGGACCTACCGTGACAGAGGATCGTCGGCCGCGGCTTGGGCACGGCGGTCGCCGGCGGAGGACCGACGTCTCTCTCTCTCTCTGGAACTCTCTCTCTAGGATCTCTCGGTTCTCTCTCTCTCTCTAGGATCTCTCTGTTCTCTCTTCACGACCAGATCTGGTCTTAAAGGACTTGGCCGGCACGTCCGCGTGGCCCCTGCTGCCGGCAGGCGCGCATGGCCTCTGCCACCGCCTGGCTGCCGCGGCCGGCCGATCTGGCGACCCGCGGATCGCGCTGCCAGCCCCCCTCGCGCCTCTGGCTCCTGTTCCGTCCATCTGTGGCGTTATGCCACTGTTCCTCCCCCGTACGTTCTGAAATGTTGACTGGGGAGGGAGAGGTGAACAGTGCGCGGGCCGGGCCGTGGGAAATGGGCCGGCCAGCGTGAAAATAGAAAAGAGAGCATGGGTCGCGCGCAATAAAAGCAAAACGGGAGGAAAAGAATGGGCCGACGAACCCGACCTGAATTTTTTTTTTTTATAAATCTTTTTTTATATGAATATGTCCTAATAGGCCTTATTAATGCAAATGTACCTAATGTCTATATGCCATGCAATTCAATGAAAATATTTTTTGTTTAGTGGTTTAAAAATTAAACCCTAAAATTTTTTATACGATAAAACCCTGAATGATTTGAGCAAAATTTAGGTGTCAACAGCTGCCCCTCTTTGAAGGGGAGCTCGAAGAGGTTCCTTTCAAAGATAAGAGACGCCTAAATTTTGTTGACAGAGGGCACGGGATGATGCAATGCAAGGAAGAGGAGAAAATAAAATAAAATCTAAATAAACGAAAAGCATAGTTTAAAGAAAAATGTGGTTTAAGGTTGGACCACAAACCTTTTGAAAGAGTGGTTTAAGGTTGGACCACAAACTTTTGAAAAACGTGGTTTAAGGTTGGACCACAAACCTTTTGGAAAGCGTGGTTTAAGGTTGGACCACAAACCTTTGGAAACGCGGTTTAAGGTTGGACCACAAACCTCTTGGAAAGCGTGGTTTAAGGTTGGTCCACAAACCTTTGGAAGCGTGGTTTAAGGTTGGACCACAAACCTTTGGAAGCGTGGTTTAAGGTTGGACCACAAACCTTTTGGAAAGCGTGGTTTAAGGTTGGACCACAAACCTTTGGAAACGTGGTTTAAGGTTGGACCACAATCCTTTGGAAACGTGGTTTAAGGTTGGACCACAAACCTCTTGGAAAGCGTGGTTTAAGGTTGGACCACAAACCTTTGGAAGCGTGGTTTAAGGTTGGACCACAAACCTTTTGGAAAAACGTACCTAGGTGTACATACCTGTAGGTTAGATCGGATTGTCTAAAGGCTCTCTGTCAGCGGGGCTTGAAAAGACCCAAACACTTAGGGGTCCTTGTCCGAGGGTTTGATAGATCGCCTATTATGTCCTTGCCAGCAGGGTCTTGGGAATTCATGAATGCTTGGATGCTTGGAATTCATGAATCCTATTGTGTCCGAAGGTTGATGTTTGAGGAAACGTCACCTGTCTTACAGGATTAGTAATAACAGGTACATGTATTCATCTAGGAAATCGACGACCGGCACTCTCTAAAACACATGCTTCAAGATCAGTTCCATTGGAGTTCATGTGTAACGATTTTAACATGTCCGCATCACCAACTTTCCACCGGGGATAATTATCATTTAAGACAATTTCCACTCATAACATGAATCATCTTGAAAATGCTAAATGAGAGACTTTCAATTAGAAAGGACTTTTGTTCACTCTCATCTAAAAGGGTTATTTTGTGAGAATCACTCTGTCTTACCATCATCACGTCGACAAATGTCCGAGTATTCTCGCAAACAGTACAACCTTACCAATCTGAGAGGTCTTCATCAGGACTGTAATATAGGCTTGGTCGATGGTTTAACAAATGAGACTGTCCAAGTCGAAGCTATGAAATAAATACTTCGAGATCATCTTCGGGTTTACAAGTCAAGAACTCTGCGAAATAGGATAAAAAATAATCTTGTTTGCACTTCTTCGAGCGATGCTTATAAACATATGAGCTCCTACGTTGACTCAAGTGCCCCAATCAGAAAAGACTTTACGAAGGACGTAACGTAGGTTAGGTCCATGGGTTGAGAAACGAAAGGATCACAGGCTCAATGATGTGTATTGGGGTGAGAGTTGGTGATCATCTTGACATTGTCACCGGTCTTCTTCTTCGCCATTGGGGATTATCCTCAGAAATGCACTATCGATCTTAACCATTTGGCACTCGTCTCCTTGAGACTTGAAGGACGACTATTGCTTGACTAGGGCTGATTTTGTGATTTCAACACATATTGTCTCAACATTTTGCTTCTTATTTAATACATGGGCGCCGGCCTCACTCTAATGGGCATACTGCCTTTAATGCCCCCTAGTTCATCTTTTTTTTTTCTTCTTTTTTTTTTTCAACATTTATATCTATGGGCATTGGCCTTGCTTTTACCAGGTACACTGCTTTTCCGTGCCCCTAGTTTTCACCTTTTTTTTTTGGGCTTATGGATTGGCCTAGACAAATTTAAACAATACAATGCTATTGAATTCTCAAGTCTTCATCTTTAGTCGACACTCCGGACCATGATGCTCGAACAGCGGTGACTTTTGCCTTGCCCCGGTGTTGGGGGCGATCACCAACTGAGTTCATGAGAAGCAAAATTGTAGGCTCAATTGGGTTGTTCAATGGATATAAGTGTGTAGGATAGAGAAAGAAACGCTTTTCGTCGTCCTAAGGCACTTGAATTCACGTACTAGTTCATTTGTAATAGAGGCACTCAAAGATTGATACAAGTGAAAGCAAGAAAAATTTTCTACTCATTTTCTCACCTCGATATGCCGACTCACCTCCGATTTGCCCCGGTGTGGGGTGGTTCTTGACAGGGGTAGTATGAAAGAAGCTTCACAAGTGTTTGAGCTCAAAAGGGTTAATCAAATGAGAGCCGATAGCATTTGCGATGGATGAATGAAATGCCTCTCATCACTTTAGTTGCCGTACCTTTTGTGAGATAACCCTTCACCTTGTGAACATGGAATTTTTCCGCTCAACTCATTAGGAATTAGTACATGGGACAGTGTATGGAACATGGCTTGCCTTTCATCATTCCGACACGTCTCATTTAGCATATTCAAGCATTTCCGCACCACTCATTAAATTGTCCATTTTAATGATCCTCAGTGGAATTGGCGACTTAGACAGATAAAAATCATTACAAAGTCCATTTTCAAAAGACATGGGCATTTTTGACTCATCATTCACATGCACAAGAAAGTTCATAACCGCATAACGATCAATCACCAAACATGACTTTGAGCATTCATTCAAAGAATTATTATCACGAGAAATGTTTCTCGTCCCTGTACTTCAGCCTCTTCGTCGTCCATCCTTCATTTCGTTGCGGTTGGATACCTGAAACACAAACACATGTACATATATGGAAATGTATGCATGACATGCATGACACTAAGTGATTTGGATTGCACGAGAAACAGCTTTCCAGCCTTGATTTCATTTATGGAAAATACTTCTTGACTGCGTCAGAGTTTACAGGTTTTGACAACTCGTGGCCATCCATTTCCACTAACACTAAAGCACCACCTGGCAGGATCTTTTTGATGACATAAGGGCCTTCATAAGTCGGGGCAAATTTGCCATGAGGGTCACGTACAATTGATATCACCTTCCTCAATACCAAGTCGTTGACTTTGAGGTGTCGGGGACGAATTTTTCGATTGAATGACTTCGCTACTCGTTTCTGATAGCATTGACCGTGACATATGGCTTGTAATCTGCTCCCATCGATCATGTTCAACTGTTCATGCCTTTGTCGTACCCATTCAGCCTCATCAAACTTTGCCTGAGAGAGAACCCTTAAGGACGAAATTTCGACTTCCACAGGTAGGACCGCTTCCATTCCATATACTAACGAAAAAGGGGTTGCTCCAGTCGAGGTGCGGATCGATGTCCGATATGCCATCAATGCATATGGAAGTCTTTCATGCCAATCGCGATAATTCTCAGCAGTCTTTGATAATATCCTCTTTATGTTCTTATTTGCCGCTTCAACTGCCTCGTTCATTTGAGGGCGGTATGGTGATGAATTAAGATGCCGGACCCGAAATGTATCGAGCAATCCATCCACGATCTTGTTGTTCAGATTGGAGCCATTGTCAGTGATGATTGCTTCCGGAACTCCGTAACGGGCGATGATATCGCGGCGAATGAACTTGGCCACGTTCTTTGCGGTGACATTAGCATATGAATTGGCCTCAATCCACTTCGTAAAGTAGTCGATTGCTACTAAGATAAATCTGTGTCCGTTTGACGCCTTAGGGTTGATCGGTCCAATCATATCTATCCCCCACATGGAAAACGGCCAAGCTTGAGACATCTGATGGAGTTTGTTCGGCGGAGCATTAATCCTATCTCCATAAATTTGACATCGATGGCAGCATCGCACATGCTGAATACAATCAGATTCCATGGCCAACCAATAGTACCCGAGTCGCATGATCTTCTTTGCTAGGAGATGGCCGTTCATGTGGGGGCCACATTCCCCTTCATGTATCTCTTTCATCAAACGATTGGCCTCTTTCGCGTCAATACATCTCAGTAACACTGAGTCATAATATCTTTTGTAAAGTGCGTCCCCGCTAATGAAGAATTTTGAGGCCAGCTTCATCAGATATTTCCTGTCTGATGCTTCACTTCCTTGAGGGAACTCACCTTTCTGCAGGTAATTCAGAATGTCATGGTACCATGGTCCTCCATCAGGCTCTTCTTCAATTACCATACAATAGGCTGGACGCTTAAGGATTTCAATCCTTAATGGTTCGATATCCAAGCCTTTTGTTGCTTGCAGCATTGACGATAACATGGCTAAAGCATCAGCGAACTGATTCTGAGACCGGGGTAGGTAATCGAATGATATTTTTTGGAATTCTTTCACCAGCTCTTCCAGAAACTCATGATACGGGACTAGTTTTGGATCCTGCGTTCGCCACTTGCCTTCGGTTTGCAGGATAATGAGGGCCGAATCGCCATAGACTTCCAATTTTTGGATCCCCATGTCAACAGCAGCTTGGAGGCCAAGGATACACGCTTCGTATTCCACGATGTTATTCGTGCAAGGGAAAGTCAATTTGGCAGCCACGGGGTGGTGCTGACTATCCGGGGAGACGAGAACTGCCCCAGTACCGGAACCAGATAAGTTGACTGCACCATCAAAGTACATGGTCCATTTGTTATTCGACGCAAATAAGATTTGCCTATCCATGTCACCATCTTCATCGGGGTCTTCCGCTTTTTCAGGATTTTCCGCTAACATGTCCGCTATGGCTCTGCCCTTTACGGACTTTTGCCCCAGGCTTTGCACGTCGAATTCTGAAATTAGAATCTGCCACTTGGCCAGCTTCCCCACCAAGGCTAGCTTCTCTAAGAGATACTTGATTGGATCATTCTCAGTTACTAGCAGAACTTGGTGATGGAGGGTGTATTGGCGTAGCCTGTGCAACACCCAGACCAAGGCTGCGCACGTCTTCTCAACCTCCGGATAGTTCGCCTCGGAGGTAGTGAATTTCTTGCTGAGATAATATATTGCGCGTTCCTTCCCATCGTCCGGCCTTTTTTGGGCCAGCATGGCTCCCAGCGATTCATCATGGATAGTTAGATACAAAATTAATGGAACTTCGGGCACTGGCGGGACCAGGATCGGGGAATGAGTCAGATAATACTTTATCTTTTCAAAGGCATCCTGACATTCGGCGTCCCATTCGATTTTCGCATTCTTCTTCAAGAGTTTGAAAAATGGCCTTGCTGTTTCTGACAACTGGCAGATAAATCTTGCCACATAATTTAACCGTCCCAACAAACTGCGGACTTCTTTGACAGTGGCCGGAGGCTGTAAGTCGCAAATGGCCTTTACCTTCGACGGGTCAATCTCGATGCCTTTGTTGCTGACCATAAACCCTAACAACTTTCCAGACTTTGCCCCAAATACACATTTCGCGGGGTTGAGGCGCAACTTAAACTTTCAGAGGCGATCAAACAACTTTTGCAAAACTTCGACATGGTCTTCGTCTCGTCTTGATTTCGCAATCATATCGTCTACGTACACCTCGATCTCCTTGTGCATCATGTCGTGAAATAACGCGACCATGGCCCTTTGATATGTTGCCCCGGCGTTTTTCAGACCGAAAGGCATCACCTTGTAGCAAAAGGTCCCCCACGGGGTTATAAACGAGGTCTTGCTCCTATCCTCCTTCTTCATACGGATTTGATTATACCCTGAAAATCCATCCATGAAGGAGAACAATTCGAATCTTGCAGTACTATAGACCAAGACATCTATATGTGGGAGTGGAAAGTCATCCTTCGGACTAGCTCGATTTAAGTCGCGATAGTCCACACAGACCCTGACTCGACCGTCTTTCTTTATCACTGGTACAATGTTTGATATCCAATCGGAGTAATGCGACACTTCGATGAACCCCACTTTTAGCAATTTCATAACCTCTTCCTCGATTTTCTTGGACAACTCTGGCTTGGTCCTTCGGAGTCTTTGCTTCCTTGGCAGTATGTCAGGGTCAGTTGATAGAGCATGCTCTACAATCTCTGGATCCAATCCCGGCATGTCAGCGTACGTCCAAGCGAACACATCCTGATATTCTTTAAGAAGGCGAACCATTCTTTCGACCTCTGCTTTCGAAAGACTTGCCCCGATCTTTATTTCCTTGACATTTTCATCATTATCCAAGTTTATGGTGATTGTTTGCTCCACTGTTAATGGCCTTGATTCCTCATGTCGCTTCCATTCACGCTCAATCCCCTTCGGATCATTGTCATCGCTATCGATATCTGAGAGATTCCCTTCATGCAAATCCGAATCACATGCGTCCTTACCATGATTATGCATAATTTGATGCCTGAGATGTGATGAGATGAGTTAGGACACAAAACATGGTACATGCCATTTTGAAAATGCTTTTGAAATTTTTTGGAAAAGGCTTTTAAGAGCTCATCCTCATGTCATCGGATTTCCTTGCTCATGAAGACTATGAAAACAGGGAGCACGTGGGACCCCAGCCCTCAGCGACCATCATAGGACTAGTTTGGTACGGTTCCACGTGTCCTTAATAAAACATGCACGCATTTCATTGAATTAAAAGGATAAGGCCGCATTACAACACATACCGCCCCGAACCAACGGCTCAAGATTCGGGGCTAAACAAAGTTTTCATTACAAACGAGTTTAGATTAGCAAATTGAAACAACGCTAAGCTCCCACGCAGGGGAGAGAACATAAAGCAAATAACAACACTAACGGGAACCGCCCTACTCTGCAGGGTCGGCGACACTTCCAGAAGATTCAGCTTCTTCACACGTCAGGATAGTGCATATGACATTCTCCTCGAATAGCTTAGCTATACTGTCGATGGCCGCCTCTTCCTCATGTAGCATCTTCGGAGGCCCGGGGAACATCTCTTTCAATAGGGGGAGTAATAGGCCTTGGCAGCCTTTTTCCACTCCAATATGTCCGCCATGGTCCCCCTGACCTGCGCCTCGGCCTCCTTGGTTGCCCCGGCCTCCGTCGCTACCTCGACCTCCACAACCACTTCGGCCTCCATTGTTACCTCGACCCCTAGAGCCGCCTCGGCCTCCGCGATTACCTCGGCCTCCATCATTGCCTCGACCTCCGTTGTCCCGACTTTCACGATTGCCTCGGTCTCCATTATCTTGGCTTCTCTGATACCCTAAGCCTTCCCTCTTCGCACCTTTTCCGACTTCGATGGGTTTCCGAATCCCTTGCCCATGCAATCCAAGGCCTTCCCCGTGGTTGTACCCGTTTGCGAGCATAATTTTTCCAGCTGCTAGAGTTGGCTTGGACAGTTCAGGAGTGCCCATGAGTGAGCCAACGGGAACGTGGACCATAGATACCAATTCCAGAGTTTGGAAACTGGATTCCTCTTTGCATTCGGGCTCCACGTACGGGATGGCTGTCTCGTGATAGACTTTGAAGTCTGTTTCTCCATGTACTGTAACAAGCTTGCCGTCGACCACAAACCGCACCTTCTGATGGAGACTAGAGGGTACAGCACCCGCGGTATGAATCCATGGTCTTCCTAATAGAAAGTTGAATGCACTCGGGATGTCTAGTACCTGAAAAAGCATCAGAAACGTCACGGGACCGACCAGGAGTTCCAACTCTATCTCTCCTATTACTTCCCTTCTAGTGCCGTCGAACGCTCGTACGGGATTTTTGGCAGTACGCATCTTCCCTAGATCGACCTTTAAGAGACGGAGAGTGGCTAACGGGCATAAATTCAAAGCGGAGCCATTATCGATCAATGTCCTTGCGACCATCATATCGTGATACTTAACTGAAATGTACAAGGCTTTATTATGATTCCGGCCCTCTACCGGAAAGTCTTCGTCCGCAAAAGAGATTTGATCCTTCAACAGGATGGTCCCCACAAATTCCTCTAACTAGGCTTCGTCGATCGTCTCCGGGACATGAACCTCGTTAAGGACCTTTAATAAGGCATCCTTGTGTTTCTCAGAAGATTTGAAAAGATCCAGGAGAGAGATTTGGGCTGGCATTTTCCGCAGTTGGTTTACCACGTTGAATTCACTCGTTTTTATTACTGCCAAAAATTGCTTTGCGTCTTCTTCGGTCACTGCTTTTTTCTCAATTCCCCCGGCAGGCGCATAGCAGCGACCTGATCGGGTGATAGCATCCACTTCATCCGTTTCGTAATCCCACGGGACCGCCTTAGTATTGAAATCCGGAGGGGCTTCAAGGATTATGGCCCCTTCTTCTTCTAGGGGTGGCAGCTCAATTACAACTCGCGTCATATCCTCCCTTCCAACCTGGATTGCTGATAATTCTTCAGTTGCGAGATCAATTATCACTGGCTCGACATCCTCCACCTCCTGATCACTAGCATAATCTTCATCAGAGAAGTATATCACGACCAGTGTTGTCATGGCGACTAATCCCTGTCCCATATCAGCACTCCAAATTACGCCCATGCTCATCATTCTACGAACATAGTCTAATTTTTCTTCCATCATCACATCCTTTCCTCCTTCGTGGTGTCCAGCTAGCTGAAGAATTTCGTATAGCCTTGGGATGTTCACCATGAAGGTTTGTTTGCTCACATTCGCTTTTTCGAACACCACATTTACGCCCTCGGCATGGTCGGGCAAAGGATTTTGCTTCACATTGGGTCGCGCTCTCTCGAACGATAGAATTCCCTTGTCCAACAAGTTTTGAATCTTAATCTTTAGTGCAAAGCAATTGTCCGTGTCATGCCCCCTTTCCCCCCGGTGGTATTCGCATGTCTTAGTCATGTCAAACCCAGGGAACCTTGGAGGATTGTCCCTAGGTACTTCTTTGGCTACCATCCTCCTCTCAATGAGCATGGGCAACAACTTTGACAAGTATTTTGGCAGCGGGGAGAATTCCCTATGAGGAAATCTCTTATTTCGATCATACCCTTGGGGCGCATGCCCTTGTACGATTGATGGCTTTTGTGGGGGTGCTGAGAAAGACTTAGACGGTTCTTGGACAAATGCGACTTCGACAGCAGTTTCCTTGTTCTTCTTTGTTGGGAATCCTTTGCTATTCCCTGCGGGCATTCTCCCATCGACAATAGCCCATTCTACCCCTTCGCCCACTTCCACCAGTTGGGAAAATGTTTGACATCCAGAAGTTAACATTCCGTGAAAATACTCAGGTGGCAGGGTTTTCAGAAAAAGTTGCCTCATCTCCCTCTCGATCAGCGGGGGCTTTACTTGTGATGCCATTGTCCTCCATCTTTGAGCGAATGCCTTGAAAGGTTCATTCCTTCTCTTTTCTAGCTGAACCAAGTCTTCTCTCGTGGGGATGATTTCAGAGTTGAACCTGTACTGCTGAAGGAACTCTTCGGCAAGATCTTCCCATGCTGTGATCGTCTCAACATCCAGCGCAATGAACCATGACAAGGCAGGGCCAATCAAGCTATCTTGGAAGGTCTGGATGAGGAGTGGTATGTTGTCGGAATAACGAGCCATTTTTCTCAAGTAATACTTGAGATGAGTCTTAGGGCAACTGGTGCCATCATATTTCATGCTAAATTCCGGTTCCTTGAAGGTTTCAGGGACTTTCACTTTAGCATACGGAGATAACTTATCAACCCCTCGCATCTCGTACCCTTGAAGAACACAGAGTCGTTCCTCCATCTTGGCTAGGCGCCTTGCGCTTTCCTCATCGAGGCGGGAGATAGGCTCCTTCCTTGGAACAGGGTCCAGATTTACAATGATCGGTGTGACAGAAGGGGAATCTGATGCTGTCCCCTTTTCAGGAGGATCCGTGGCATGTG
Organism: Syzygium oleosum; assembly: GCF_021117445.2. Classification (NCBI taxonomy): domain Eukaryota; kingdom Viridiplantae; phylum Streptophyta; class Magnoliopsida; order Myrtales; family Myrtaceae; genus Syzygium; species Syzygium oleosum. Next base: position 12,890,787 of record NW_026607487.1, read on the forward strand.
GATCAATGGCTAATGGGGGAGTATGCCCTGACGAGGTGGGGACAGAAGCCTCGGTGGCATGTGCAGGCGGAGGATCCTTGAGTTTCTGACTTATTTCGGCCATCATGGCGGTAAGTTGGGCCAGTTGGTTTTCCATGTTGGTCATGCGCGTATTGGCTTCTTCGCTCTCCATTCTGACTTTTGCACGGGTTCGGATCGGGGATCTCCTTTTAGCCGTCTCGGTTATCTTGGTGGAACGGATGCACCAGCTAAAGCCCGGTTGTGACGGCTACAGGAAAAAGCTCCTCAATCTCGATTTCACTCTCCGCGCGTTGATTGAGCTCGAATTGACAAATACGGACGGTTCGTAATCACCTGAATCATAAATAAGCAAGCATACATAAGCACATGATTCATATAGAATACCGGTCCATGACAATGGTCTAGCCGCTTTCATTCATTAAAATGTTCTTAATTGAGTAACACTCCTAAACTTGAAAAGTGAACTAAAAATTGAAAACTCAAAGCTCCTAAACGTCAAGCTAATAAAACAAAATAAGATAAAATAAGAATCCTAAGACAGATGAACTAAAAACGGAATGACTAAACCCAAAACGACAAACTCAATCTATCCTACTCCTCTTGATCTATATGCGAATGGGAAGCCAATGCTCGACGCAACTGCCTATTCTCCTTGGCAACACGCTTCAAGCTTTCTTCGGCCTTCTCTGTTTTCCTCTTGAGATAGTTGATTTCTGCTTGGCGCGTTGGCTTCTTGGTCACGTCCGGGATCTTTGGGAGAAACTCGGTCAGGATCTTATGCCGACGGATGTATCGGGCCGTGGCATAATAAGTCTTTTCTTTCCCTTCGAGCTCGTCTTCAGGCCAATTTAACTTCTGAGCATGGCAGGCGAGCCAAGCCTGTTCAGCATGGCGAAGCTCTCTTTTGTAATCTCCTCCTTTTCTGGTAAATCGGACTTGTAGCGAATCTGGCTTGAGAGGAGGTGGTAGATCCTGGACGACCCGATATTGGCGGGCCACTCGGAGCGGGTAGTAGGAAGTGATGCCGGTGATTCTGTAACATCCTGAATTTTGACCCGTTACCGGGACCAATGAAGTGTATGTTAATGCTCGTTTGATTTTAGTAAGTCGCGCTCTAAACCCAATTTAGGACTTCGGGTATCAACGGGTGATTTTGGGCGAAATCTGTATAAAGTTAGGTGCGGAATGGTATGAATTGGTAGTGAAAATTTTATGGCGGGCCTTGGGATTTAATTCAGGCATTAATTATTGGAAATTAGAAAATAACAGTGGCTGTGATCTTTTGTTCATGGGGTCGTGATGGGCCGATCGGGACACAAGTTGGGTTTTTAGAACCGGTATTTTATGGCGAGAAAGTTCCGTGAAGGATCGGAATTAATCCGATGCCGTTTGGTGGGAGAAAAATGAGAATTTACGGTTTTACCCCTCAAAATTTCCGGACTAATTTTCGAGGGCTTAAAGAATGATTTTTTTTAAGGATCCGACACCATATTATGCTGGTCATGCATATATAGGACCGGTATGGACAAAAATTGGAATTTCGGTTCGGGATCGAAAAATTACGAAAATGCCCCTAGGGCTATTTTGGCTAATTCCGAAAATTGGACAAATTTGGGGGAATTAACCAAGGTTAATTAGGCTAAACCAGGTCTGGTCAGCCTTTGGTTAGGGGCAAATGACCATTCTACCCTTGAATTATTGGATGAGTATGAATCATGACCATTGGATCAAGGGCAAAAGTGTCTAAAGGCCTAGGATCTTGACATGTGGAATCCACTAGCTCAAATTTGACCCATTTTGACCAGCCCTTTCTCTCTCTCTTCAGTCACTCACGCCAGCTTTCTCTCTCTCTCCCGTCCCCCCCTTGAATGCCGTTCTCTTCCTCCTCCGTTCCTCTTCCGTTTCTGCTCAGCCAGCTACTGTTCACGCCGGAGCAAGCCACACCGCCGGAGCTGCTGGCCGTCTGACCACCACCGTCGCCCCAGCTGACCAGCACCGCCTCACCCTTCCTTTCTCTTCCCTTTTCTATTCAGCCGAGTATCATCGCCACCGCCGGCTTGCCCCCGGAACGCCGCCGTCGATTTTTACCGTGTGTCGGTGATCGACCGCCCGTTCTCGTCGTCCCGAATCGGAATTAGGCGAGTATAAATCCCTAAACCCTTAATTAGTTTAATTGTGCATTTTAGAGGGTAATTAGGGGGTTAACTAAGCCTAATCATGGTCTATTTAGGTCTAATGTTGTGTGGGGTGATTAGGGGACCTAATTAATGCCTAATGAGATGATTTAATGGTGGATTAAGGCCCAAAACAGCCCTTGTTCTGGTACTGTTCACAAAGTACCGAAAATGTGCATATTTGTCTAAGTTTTGCACAAATTGAATTCAATGATTCAAGGCTTGGAATTAAATAATTAAGGTGTTAATTAGGCTCATTTGACGCTTAATTAGGTGTATTTGGTGGTTGGATGTTTAGGGTAAGTGATTAGGCCCTAATGAGATAGTTTAAAGGTGGTTTAGTACCTAAATGTGAATTTTTCCTGGTACTGTTCATGGAGCTCCGAAATTGTGTAAAATTGTCTAAGTGTGGCACTAATTAAGTTCAAGTACTAATGACTTGGAAGTGGACATTTTGGGGATTATTTAGGCTTATTTGAAGCTTAAGTAAGTGTATTTGGTTGTTGGGTGATTGGGGTTTGAGATTAGAGCTTAATGAGGGTGTTTAATTATGGTTTAGTGGACAAAATGTGTCCTCCCCTGGTACTGTTCATTCAGTACCGAATTTGTGAAATTTATCCAAGTTGAACATTGAATGGTTTATTGATTGAGGGCTGGAAATTTAGTCATGTTATGGATTGATTGGGACTTGTCTAAAGCCTATTAAGTGGCCCCGTGTTGATAAGAACAACTATTGAGATGGATTTGCCCAAGGCGGGCCCTTAGCGCATTGAATTACCTTGGAATGAATGCGCGAATGAATGTGGGATTTGTTGAACCAAAGTGGAATTATATTGAATGTGCCAAGGATGCATTGAGTTCGTTGACTTGATGAAGCCGAGAGTGCGTTAGATTCATGGGCTCGGTAAATAATAGAATTTGGCATGTTGGTTTGAGTGTTGGCATGAATTCCCGAGTGTATCAATTGTTGGCCTACGGGTCGATTTATCAATTGTGGCCTTCGGGTCGATTTATCAACTGTTGGCCTTCGGGTCGGGCCTACGGGTCGTTATAATCAATTGTGGCCTTCGGGTCGGGCCTACGGGTCGATTTATCAATTGTGGCCTTCGGGTCGGGCCTACGGGTCGATTTATCAACTGTTGGCCTTCGGGTCGGGCCTACGGGTCGTTATAATCAATTGTGGCCTTCGGGTCGGGCCTACGGGTCGATTTATCAATTGTGGCCTTCGGGTCGGGCCTACGGGTCGATTTATCAACTGTTGGCCTTCGGGTCGGGCCTACGGGTCGTTATTATCAATTGTGGCCTTCGGGTTGGGCCTACGGGTCGATTTATCAATTGTGGCCTTCGGGTCGGGCCTACGGGTCGATTTATCAACTGTTGGCCTTCGGGTCGGGCCTACGGGTCGTTTTATCAACTGTGGCCTTCGGGTCGGGCCTACGGGTCGTTATCTCCAACTGTGGGCCTTCGGGTCGGTATAACTGCACGTGATTTGCGTTAATGTCAAATGCCTAACCTGCAGGGCTATGAGACAATGTATTGGGCTGTGAGCCCGGATGAAATTATGTTGATGTGCTGGTTCATTGGTTGATGCGTTTTATTTACCCTTCTGGAGGTGCACTTTAGCCTAGTTTAGAATTAGGGGTTTTGTACTTGCTGAGTTTTATCTCACGGTTGTTGGAAAACCGATATTTCAGACCCCCGGCAGTAAAGATGGCGGAGCCGCTCGTGCGTTTTGGGATTTCCCACTTCATCGAGAAGACCATGTCGGTTCATCCAGTAGGAGAGGGGAATATGTACATTAGGTATTATACTTTAGTATGGGCTATATCTTTTTGACTGAAGCCCATCTTAGTTCAGCTTAGTACCCTGGCCACTGATCCTTTTTGTTGTCTGAGGCCGCGACTCGTTTTGTTGTGGCTCTTTGTAAGTGGATACTGTATAAGCTTCTAAATGTTTATAAAAGAGTAAAGTTGTTTTTATTTGGTGATCGTTTATGTGCGGCTATCCTTGGTCTCTGTAAATTCTGTCTGGGTGATATATATTTACTTATATATCGTGCTTCCGCATGTGACGTGATCTCTGTGTTGGGTTTTGGGTCGATGACGTAACTTGGGAGCGCCGCACTACTATTTCGACCTATAAGCGGGATGCTCATGCTTCGTGGGGTACGGGGCGTGACAGATTCCCAGTAATGGGATTGGTTCATTATTGCCATAAGAGAGACGTCCCTCACGAAGTCGGAACCACTTAGCTTGCCATAGGAAAATCTTGGTTTTCGGATTTTTCAACAAATTTACCCATTCTGAGAAAGAAAGATTCGGAGTTCGATCCTGATGATTCTTAAATGCCTCAATAGGGTGATTAGACTCACTAATGTCATTGATATTCATGCGAATACCAAATTCACTTGTATGAGAGAAAAACCAGATTTGTAAAAGCTCGACAGGAGCACGGAAAACTTTTTCTTCATTTTCTTTAAATCGGGTGAGTGATAAAAATGTTTCAGCCAAGATAGTATTAACAAAGCTAACTCCACCACATACTTGTTTGACCACCCATGCAACGGAAGGATCAATAGCATTCTTGCGAAAGGGAAAAATTATGAACCCAAAGAAAGCTAGAAGGAAGATCTTACCTTTTAAAAGGGTCTCAGCATTTGCAAAACACTGACCTAAGAAAGAAAGTGGGCATGCATGGCAGTTATCTTTTAGCACCCTTCCGATTTGATTCTTGTTCATCCTAAGAGAGTCAGACAAAATTGATTCCGATTCAGACCTGAGGGGTGGATCGATTAACTCCAAATCCAAAGGTTTTCCTATGGCAACGCTATATTCTTCCAAAGTCGGAGTCAACTCATGCTTATGGAATATGAACGTGGACGTTTGGGGACACCAAAAATGGGCTATTGCTTGCATGACCCCACTTTGGATGTCGATGTCGAGAAGAGGCAAAAGGCGACCAAGTTTGTTCTCCACATAGGCTCGGCCCTTACGATCCAACTGATCCCACCAATGCTTGAGCTCGGCCTTCGGAGTAGGAACGAATCAAATGTCGGATCTTCCCATTGCATATAGACCAAGACTCGACCAACCTAACTGTCATAGACCAGCCAAAGCATAAAAGTAAGTAAATTGCAAAAGAAAATGGTAGGAAACTTACTTCACCAAACAATTACGACAACCACATAGACATACGCATGAAGCGTGTGGCTCGACTTCTATTCTAAACGGCTTAACAAATTGGAGCTACGAGGGTGGAATGACTAGTCGCGGCCTCGCGTACTAAGCCAAGTCCTCGCGACTCCGGCTCAGTCGGGAATGATACCTCAATGCGACGCGGCCTCGCGGGCAAAGGTAAACATTTTCGACACCAAGAAAGAAGCTTTCGGGATTGAGTTGGGCAACCTCTACTACGCGGCCTCGCGGTCGAAGTCGTATCCAACTCAATACCAACCTAAACATTCCTAGTGCGGCCCAGGACCGACGGCGGGTTGTGTGTGTGCCATAGTGTAGTGCTAATGCAACAAAGGCATACACAACAATTCATATGCAATCACCACTTCAAAAAAATGCAAAATAAACATTCATTCCAAAACCCCCAAACCTGCAAAACAAGGGTTAACAATCATCTATTCCCTTATAACTCCCAACTGCAAGAACATTCACATTAAGGACATAATTGAACAAGATAACCGGCCTAAGTCCACTAAGAATTTTATCAAGTCCCCAGCGGAGTCGCCAAGCTGTCGCGACCTCCCCGAATCGTCCCCGGCCGCCTAAGGGGTTAGGCTAACGGATTACTAAGTTAAACCTAGCTCGAGCTCTCCCAAGCCCATACCAATTCGCGACTTAAGTTTAAGTTGTTAACATGCAAATCAATTTCATCTAGGAGTCGCCACTAATCAGTTTTTGACAGGTTGATTAGACACCTAAGTAAAGCACGGGAGAAATGCTTCACTTCTACGAACCAGAGATTCAATGGGTACGGGGACTTGATTACACTAATTGACTAATTAGTGCCCTTTCGGTACCTAATCTTTGCTCAATTCACCACCTACGTGTTCACACTAATCGGGAGTCTCAAAATTCCATTCCTAACTAAGCCAAAGAAAGCAACAGTCAACGCCTAGACCTAACATGCATAGTCAACTACGTGCGAGGTTAAATTAAACACGCAATTCGAAGTGTGTGAACCAAGCAACGTGCAATCAAACATGACACTAATCACACCATAGGGCAAAAAAAATAAAATTCCAAAGTCTAAATAAATTTTTTTATTTTTCGAAATTTTTTAATGTTTTTTTTAAATAATTTTTAATATTAAAATAATAAAAATAACATAAAATCGGATTCGGGTCGGATCTCCACGTCCGACCCGGATCGGGACCGACCCGGGCGCGCCGGCCCGGGTCCACGACCGGACCGGGTTCATTTATTGAGCCCGGTCTGGCAAACAAAATAAAGAAAAAAAAAGGGGCCCAGCTCGAAATTTTTTAGAAAAACAAAAGCCCAGCCCACTATAAATAAAGAAACTAACAACACTTCAGCCCAAATTCGGATTTTGGCCCACCCACGAAAGGCCCAAGACCTAATAAAACACTAAAGCCCACACACTAAATAAAACCCTACCCGGTCAGACCCGCGACCCGACCCGGACGTGAGAGACCCTACTCGGTTCGCAGCCGCCACGCCACGCCGCGCCCAGGGACTCGCCTGAACACCGGCCACCGCTCCTACGTGGAGCGCATGCCCGGCCACCGCCACACGCTGGCCGGCGTGGACGCCGGCCTCCCCGAGCCCCGGCCTCCGCGGCCGACGCTCCACCTTGGTCAGCATCGCCGCCCCGACGAGGGGCGGCGAGCGTCCTCCAGCCGGGTCGCCACCTGGCGACCGGCGACCACCTGGGACCGACCGGTCGAACCTCGGCGAGAGGCTGGCAGGTCGATCGGTCGAGAACCGGCCAGATCCCGACGGGGGACTGGCCGCCTTACCTCACCTCGCGGTCGCGCCCGGACCGCCGCCCTGCCCGCGGGCCTCCTCTGCCCGCGTCACCGCCGCGGCAACCAACTCCCAGCCGGGACCATCCGGCGTTCCAGCCCCCAAACAGAAAACGCAACGAAACAGAGACAGATTCGAGAAACGGTTCAGGCATATCATCAAACACCTTGCAAGCGTCGACGGAAGCGAGGGATTTCAAGCACGGTCGAGGCTCAAACACATCCGAAATTCACACACAACAACACGCAGAGCAGTAGGATCGAGCCCGAGGTGTCACGGGTCGGAACTTGCGCAAGCCGGACGGCCGCGAGCTCCGGCCAGTGACCCCCCCAAAAAACTGAGTAAAAACGAAAGCAGGGGAGGCGGCCACGGTCCCTACCCGACTCGGCGGTGGCGAATGGAGGGCGAACACGGTGGATCGGGCTGCACCCGCGCGCCTCGAACACCTACGAGCCGGGATCCTCGGGAGACCGACCCCGAATCGAACCCAAACCGAAACAAAACCCGGCAAGCGCTCGAGACCGGGACCTACCGTGACAGAGGATCGTCGGCCGCGGCTTGGGCACGGCCGTCACCAGCGGAGGACCGACGTCTCTCTCTCTCTCCGGAACTCTCTCTCTAGGATCTCTCAGTTCTCTCTCTCTCTCTCTAGGATCTCTCCGTTCTCTCTTCACGACCAGATCTGGTCTTAAAGGACTTGGCCGGCACGTCCGCGTGGCCCCTGCTGCCGGCAGGCACGCATGGCCTCTGCCACCGCCTGGCTGCCGCGGCCAGCCGATCTGGCGACCCGCGGATCGCGCTGCCAGCCCCCCTCGCGCCTCTGGCTCCTGTTCCGTCCATCTGTGGCGTTCTGCCACTGTTCCTCCCCCGTACGTTCTGAAATGTTGACTGGGGAGGGGGAGGTGAACAGTGCGCGGGCCGGGCCGTGGGAAATGGGCCGGCCCGCGTGAAAATAGAAAAGAGAGCATGGGTCGCGCGCAATAAAAGCAAAACGGGGGGAAAGTATGGGCCGACGAACCCGACCTGAAAATTTTATGTATTTATTTTTTTTAAAATTTTTTTATATGAATATGTCCTAATAGGCCTTATTAATGTAAATGTACCTAATGTCTATATGCCATGCAATTCAATGAAAATATTTTTTGTTTAGTGGTTTAAAAATTAAACCCTAAAATTTTTTATACGATAAAACCCTGAATGATTTGAGCAAAATTTAGGTGTCAACAAGGTCATAAATGGATTACACAATAAGCTTAAGTGAAATTTTAAATTTTTAAATTTTTTTAATTTTTATATTCTTTATATTCTTTTTCTTTTTTTCTTTTCCTTTTTCCTTTTCTATTTTTCTTTTTTCTTCTTCCCCACCGGCAGCCGGCCACAAGCGAGGGACAAGCTCGTCGGAGGCCGATGAAGCTTGGGCTTGCCAGCCACTGATGAGGCCGAGGCCTTGCCAGCCACTAGTGAGCCTTGAACCTTGTCGGCCTCACCAGATCAGCGAGCTCGAGCTTTGCTGGCCTCCGGTGAGCTCATCCCTCGCTGTGGCCGGTCATCGGCCATTGCCGTGGCCAGCCACCGGTGGGGGAAGAAGAAAAAAGAAAAAAAGAAAAGGAAAAAGGAAAAGAAAAAAAAGAAAAATAATTAAAATATGATTTTGAAAAAAATAAATATTAAAATGAGTACACAGAGGAAAATATGATTTTTCATACCAAATGGCGAAAAATATTTTCTAGCTCATTTCTAGGTTTCAGCCGAATATCAGAAAATATTGTTATTTTCCTAAAAACATTTTCCAGAAATGTTATATTTTCCGCGAAACAAACAGAGCCTCAATTTTTTTTAAAATATTTGTATTGCATGAAGATATTTTAGCAGTACAATTTTTTAAAATAATTATAAGAAATAAGCTTTCCTAGATTTAGTTAAATGGGTCGGGTCGGGTCGGGTATAGATTGGGTACAGGTCAGGTCGAGTCAGGTATGGATCAAGATTTTACCATGCAATAAATGGGTCATAAACGGGTTAAACGGACCATTTATGACCCGACCTAAACCCGACCCGACCTACCTGTTTAACAGGTCTAGTTTTTGGTAACTTTATACCTTTTTTTTTTCTTATTGTTGATGATAAAAGTTTATTAGAGTTCATCTAAACAGATTAGTTCTCAAATATGTTTGGGCACATACATCATCTGAAAGGCAGAAACCTCAAAGCCGGGCTATCTAGTTATTTAAAAAGGGCATTATTTTTTTGTCAGATAAAAAGGGCATTATTATCTAGTGGGGAAAGCACCAAAAAGGTCTAAAACCTATTGTACTTGTGCCAATTCAGTTTTAAACCTTTCAATTATATCAATTGAGTCCTAAACATTTTGACGATTTATCAATATAGTCCAAATTAGCCGAAAATCGCTAGTATGGACGCTGGCCGTTTCACGTGAGCACGATTGGCGCTGACGTGGACAAAATTTACAATTTACTTAGTTTTGATGGTAGTCTGGCATGCTTTTTGAAACAATAGGGTTGATTGGTACACATTACACGGTCGTGGATATTGTTAATGTTGCAATTTACTCTCTCTTTTTTTTCCTCCTTTTACCATAGCCATGTAATGGTCTTTCGAAGTAGATTCTTGATTGAACGTATAAGAGTAGGTTGTCTTTTATGGAACATTTTAATATATAAGAGTTCTTTATTTGGTTCGCCTTAAATTCTTGCTTTCCTCGAACCTTTGGCAACGGAAAAAAAAAGTTATAACAAAGTTTCAAAAACAGTGAAAAATGTAAATGCGAACCATATGTTAATACTATAATAAGATTATATGTCAGATATTTGTATTTGAAATGTTTTAGGGGTTAATATTCGTAAGGAAGAACATAAATGGCTAATTGTGAAGAAAAAATGTTGTTTTAAATTCATGCAAATTGACTAAAATAGAAAAAAGGGAAGATCGAGACACGTGACGGGCGCATGTGGACCAATAATTTCTAGTTTGGGAGCGAATCATTTTGGCCTCGTACGTCTCTTATTATTCAATTTGGGTGCGCGTGGACTACACATGGTTCAATCACTATTATGTTCAGATGACAAGCACCTAAGCATTAATTAACACACCATCCAAAGAAGAAAGATAACTTATCACCATTACTAAGAAAGGTAGATCCATGACGGCCTTGCTAGATGATGCCAAAGTCCTAAAGACTTTAAGCACCGGGCATGTTCATATCCCGCTTAACATAACGTGATGCGTCTCGATGAGATACGACACGATAGATCAGCGTGATTCTGTCCGAGTCGATCCTTCGGCTAAGTCCTATGCATTTTTTGTTCATTATGAGTAAATTTTTGTAGTTCCATTATTTCATGCACTTTTATTAGAAATCTTACTTATCGGTTGTTTTTTTTTTTGGTAAGGATCTTACTTATCGGTTGTTCACGTCACATGGCATTTCAAAAGTTTTCGATCTCACTTTCACGGAAATGGGCATCGAAAAGCAAACGCTAGTTTCGATTCATCACATATTCTATTGCTTTAGTTGCGCATATTTGGTTTTCAGGGCTAGATCACACAGATTTCCTTTTTTTGTAGTTCGAATCTCCTGAAAAAATGGGGATTCGAACTACCCACCTCATCCTTCTCAAGTAGAAAGGGTGGCCACTGGGGCAAACCCCAGTTGTTACACGCATTTCCTTTGACCGTTACATGTTTGTGAGACTGATTCAATTAGAAACTGCACTAGTTTTCGAAGTTTTCCAATTCTTCTTTTCTCTCTCTCGGATGCGTGAAGATTTCCATCAAGAAGTTATCAATATATACATCACGGCTCTGTAGACGACTTGAAATCAATTATCTCCATCATAGTCGGGCGTAAATAATTTCATATTGGGATCGATTGCCAAGATTATGATCGGCATCTTAACCGATTAAGGAGGGTTAGTAAATATATTTCATGGACCTACCTAAGGTTAGTAAAACGCTTTGATGCGGTGGATGAGTCCATCGTGCGACACCCGCCTGAAAGTGACCGGTGAAACCGAAGACCACGATGCCGAACTAACGGAGGCGACGCAAAAGCAAGACGGAATCACTAGCTTTTTAAAGCTCTTTTTCAACGTGAAAGGCGAATATAACATTATAAACTATCTCCTCATCTTCGCGGGCCAAAGGCAACTAGTGAAGAAGCCCGTCGCATTCATTTCGTCAAACATAATGCAAGCAAGGCCTCTTAAAGCAATCTCCCACGTATCCCAAGCTATTTACATCAACATCTAATAACTTATACAAACTAAATTTTACAATCTGTGCTTTCTCTTTTATGATACAAAAATTAGTTCGGCATAAATGTGGCGTGAGTATATCTCGAGAAAACAAGATTAGAGTGCTTTCGGATGTTGAAAATATGTCTCGAGTTTGAGCACGTAACGAAACCCGACCCTTGATGAATTAGTATTTGCGGACGTCCAAATATAAGCCATGGAAATCAAGAGTTTCCTTTTCGGTTTAAAAGTTTCGTTGCTCAAGGATCCCAAACAAAACAAGAAAAGGAAAATCTAAGTGAGTCTTCTTCTTTGACTCGGTCAACATGGGTGCAAAATAAAAGATAACGATTATCTATCGAACTCGGGAAGAAATTAGCAGGATTGAGTCCAACGTTGGCCTAGAAGACTTTGACTGTGAAAGGGGAAATTGTGGACTTCTTGCCACGTGTGTCAGAGAAAGTTGGATTCGGAAAAGGAAATAAGTATATTTGCATGGAGTCCACATTGACCGTGGAACCTAAGCATAAATACGGGCTGTTATGTTTTTGGCCGCACCGAGGTCTTGGTGCGCTATTGTTGATGAAGAAGACTTCTTGAAGTGCCGTTGGCTTGTGAGTGCTTGGTGTGCGAAGACGTGCAGAGGGAATTCGTGAATTACATCCATGAAGTTAGTGTTGAAGCCGATTAAATTCTTGTGGTAATAATTTGTATATAATTCCTTCGCGAGATTGAGAGATTATTTCATGAGGAATTGTGGGGCTAAACACTGCATGCGTTATTAGGTATAATTGGGGCTTGGAAAACACTGAGAGTGTTTGAGTGGCTCGAGTATGGTTGTAATCTCCGTTGTATCGCTTGATCTATAGTGGAATTCCGTGCTGCTCTCCCCGTGGATGTAGGTCACTATGATCGAACCACGTAAATTTGGTGTCCGATTTATTTTCTTGTTCTGTCAAATTTATTGTTGGATCGCTTGGCTTTCGCAACAATTGATATCAGAGCTAGGCCTGCTTAAGTTGAAGCGAATCGATGGCGACAGAAGAAGGAAAAGTGAGAATCGACAGATTTGATGGGAAGGATTTTGATTTCTGGAAGAGGTAGATTGAGGATAATCTATATCAGATGAAATTGCACTTGCCCCTATCTGGGGAGAAGTCAGAAACGATGAAGCAAGCTGATTGGGACTTGCTGGATAGACGAGCTTTGGGTGTTATTCGGCTGACGTTGGCACGTAACGTCGCGTTTAACATCGTGAATGAGAAGACCACTGCGGGTTTGATGAAATCCCTGTCGGACATGTACGAGAAGCCCTCTGCGATCAACAAAGTCTATTTGATGCGACGTCTGTTTAATTTGAAGATGAGCGAAGGTGCGTCAGTTGTTGATCATATTAATGAATTCAATGTGATCGTTAGTCAATTGAGTTCAGTTGACATTGACTTTGAAGATGAGGTACATGCTTTGATTCTATTATTCTCATTGCCTGATAGTTGGAATACTATTGTTACTGCTGTTAGTAATTCCTCTTGGTCAACAAGTTTGACGTTTGATGGCGTTCGAGATTTAATTCTAAGTGAAGACATCCGTAGAAGAGAATCTGGCGAACATGTATTTACTGCTTTAGTAGGTGAAAATAGAGGAAGAACCGGTACACATGTTAGCAGGAGTAGTATGAACTCAAATAGACGAAGTCAGTCTAGGACTGGTGGTATTGTCTGTTGGAGTTGTGGCAAGAGGGGGCATCTTAGAAGGGATTGCCTTAAGCTGAAGAACGACAAAGGTAAGAGAATTAGAGTTGATCATGCGGATGATGTTGCAGCTATAGCTGATGGTAATTTGGATAATGCTGATTATGTTTTGTCTGTCACTGATGATTCATCGTTTGATGGATGGATTATGGATTCTGGTTGTTCTTTTCACACTACACCAAACAGGAACTGGTTTACTACTTATCAGTGCACGGATAGTAATAAAGTGCAGTTGAGGAACAACGCTGAATGCGATGTTGCAGGTGTTGGTGATATTAAAATCAGAATGCATGATGGTATCGTGTGGACATTGACTGGAGTGAGGCATGTTCTAGAGTTGAAGAAAAATCTGATTTCCTTGAGTGCCCTGGATTCAGCTGGGTGTCGATATTCTTCAAAATGTGGACTTCTGAAAATTGTTCGAGGTGCCTTGGTGATAATGAAAGGAATCAAGCATAGTGGCATGTATGAGCTGCAAGGTGAGACAGTGACAGAATTCGCTGCGGAGACGTCAGATGCATCTGTTCGAGAGTCTGAATTGTGGCATATGCGTTTGGGGCATATTAGTGAGAGAAGCCTAAAGGTTCTAAGTGAAAGAAATTTGCTATGTGGTTATGTGGCTAACGAACTGAATGTATGCAGGTGTTGTGATTTAAATCAACGGTGGAAAGTGCACTTCAATACGATTGTCAAAGAAACCACGAAAATTGCAAAATTGATTCACTTGGATGTTCGCAGGTTGTCGCGGTTTCCTTCAAGAAAGAGTGCAAGATTTATGCTAACAGTTGTTGATGACTACTCGAGGAAAACTTGGGTGTTTGTGCTAAGGCACAAGTTTGATGCTATTGTTAGAATCATGCAGTTGAGAGCTTTAATCGAAAAGGAGACTAGTAAGAAGATCAAACATGTGCGGACTGACAATAGTATGGAGTTTTGCTCGGAGCTGTTAAACGAATTATGCATGAAGGAAGGCATAGGGAAACACCGCACTAATGCCAATGAACCACAACATGTTACATAATTGATGAGCAGAACATTACTAGAGACGGCCCATAAAATACTCTATAGTGCTGGTATGGCTAGGAGATTCCTGGCGGATGCGCTTAGTACGACGAGCTACCTGAAGAATAGATCCCCATCAACTGCGATTGGATGTCGGACTCCCGAAGAAGTGTGGTCAGGTAACGTTGCTGATTATTCTGTTCTTAGAATATTTGGTTGCCCATGTTATGTTCGAGTTAGTGATGGTAAGCTCGATGGAAGGGCAATGAAGTGCATGTTCGTAGGTTATGCACAAGGTGAGCGGGGCTATAAGTTGTGGTGCCCAGAGTTAAATTCACCTATTATCAGCAAAGAAGTTACATTTGACGAGTCTCCAGTACTTTTGACTAGGAGTGTTATTGGCAGTGTTCATACGGATTTAAACGGTGTTCAGCTTGAGGTGGAGTTGCAACCAGAAACTCCTGAGGTAGCGGGTACTAGCGAAGTAATCGACACAGATGGTGCTTGTAGCGAGGTGGAGCCTATAGAACCGACAGTTGCTGTAACTGCTGAACGTTTTTTTTTTGTCAGAACTGCTGAACTTGACAAGGTGCGTATTCGGTCTCCTCGTAGATATGGATGCAACGATGGTTTTGCTTTATCTTCGGTTAAGGAGATTGTATCGGAAAATCCTTGTGGAGCAGTTAAAGGTGCAGGTGGAGTTGGTGTTCTAATGAGATCCACGGCTATGGCGAAGTTCAAGCGAGGCTTGGACTTGAAAGACGTCTATGGCGGTTGAACCCATTAATGTCATGGGAGAGTAGTAGCGAAATTCGGATTTCTATCAAAGCAATTGTAACTTGGCTCAAACGTCGAGCCAAGGTAGAGATTGTTAAAAATATGTCTCGAGTTTGAGCACGTGAACGAAACCCGACCCGTGATGAATTAGTATTTGCGGACATCCAAATATAAGCCATGGAAATCTAGAGTTTGGTAAAAGTTTCGTTGCTCAAGGATTCCAAACAAAACAAGAAAAGGAAAGTCTAAGTAAGTCTTCTTCTTTGACTCGGTCAACATGGGTGCAAAATAAAAGATAACGATTATCTATCGAACTCGGGAAGAAATCAGCAGGATTGAGTCCAACGTTGGCCTAGAAGACTTTGACTGTGAAAGAGGAAATTGTGGACTTCTTGCCACGTGTGTCAGAGAAAGTTAGATTCGGAAAAGGAAATAAGTATATTTGCATGGAGTCCACATTGACCGTGGAACCTAAGCATAAATACGGGCCGTTCTGTTTTTGGCTGCACGGAGGTCTTGATGCGCTATTGTTGATGAAGAAGACTTCTTGAAGTGCTGTTGGCTTGCGAGTGCTTGGTATGCGAAGACGTGCAGAGGGAATTTGTGAATTACATCCATGAAGTTAGTATTGAAGCCGATTAAATTCTTATGGTAAGAGATTGAGATATTATTTCATGAGGAATTGTGGGGCTAAACACTGCGTGCGTTATTGGGTGTAATTGGGGCTTGGGAAACACTGTGAGTGTTTGAGTGACTCGAGTATAGTTGTAATCTCCATTGTATCGCTTGATCTATAGTGGAATTCTGTGCTGCTCTCCCCGTAGATGTAGGTCACTACGACCGAACCACGTAAATCTGGTATCCGATTTATTTTCTTGTTCTGTCAAATTTATTGTTCGATCACTTTGCTTCCGCAACATCGGATATGTGAATTTGTATCGATTTATCGGTACTCAGATGAGAAGGCGGGTGCCGGACACACGCCCCAAAGCTTCCCGGCGGACCAAATTGGATCGGTTGGTCCCCACCGTTAAGAAAGGACATCACCAAATTGAATGACCACCCGACATCGATTTAAGCTAAAAGAAAAGCAGAAGCGTCTAAAAAGGAATTTTAGTTAATTGGTCATGGAGTGGACTAGTCATGGCCACGGTTCAGGAACCGGCGGTTCTGGTTCGTGGCCATGTATGAACCGGAACCGAAACCGCAAGGGGGCGGTTCCGGTTCCGGTTCGGAACCGGCGTTTCTGGGCCGGTTCCGGTTCCGGCCGGTTCCGGTTCGAAGGGGGAGGAGGAGAAAATGGGAGGAGGCGCAGGGTAGCGAGGGGGAAGGAGGAGGGGGCGTCGGCGTCGGCGGTTGCGGCCATGGGCGGGGGCGACGGCGGCGATGGCGGCGGGGGTCAAATCTGGGAAGACGGGGGGCGGGCGAAGGAGAAAAGGGGAGGGGGAGGGCTTGTTGGAGGCGGAGCAGGTGACGAAACGGGCGCCCGGGGCTCGCCGCCCGGCCGAGGCGGCGGCATAGGACGGGCGTCGGACGGGGCGTGCTTCGGCGAAGCGCGGCGGAGGTGGGCCTCTGGAGCCGCATGCGACGTGGCGAGGCCAGAAGCGGGAGCCGAGGAGCCCGTGGATGGGAAGAGAAACGGAAGCCATGGCCGCCATGGCTACTCTCTCAGTTCCTTCATCACTTTCGCACGCGAAGCGAACTTGCAGTTGCAGAGTGAAATCTGTTTTTTCCGTGCATATAGTTCAGATCTGGGAAGAAGATGACTCAAGTTTTTTTTTTTTTGGAACAGGGCCCGGAACCGCCAGTTCCGGGCCGGTTCCAAAATTATTGGAACCGGAACCGGGCCCGTAGGCCAAGGGCCGGTTCCGGTTCCGAACCGTGGGCCCGGTCAACGGGCCGGTCCCGGGTTTGACCCGGACCGGTTCCAGGCCAAAACCAGCCCGTGGCCATGACTAGAGTGGACCGGCAACAAGCGAAAGTCATACAAAACGACAGAAGTAAGGCGAAGTGAGTGATCCCAGCAACCTTTCTAAAGGGAAAACAAAGTGAGGCCCGTCGCCATCGACCGCACACTTACTTTTACATTATCGTGGAATCTCCACATGAGTAAGCTGTCTTAATGTGCAACCGGACAACACACTTACCAACCTTCAAAAGGATTATTTAATGTCGTTTGATGGTTAATTTTGTTTTTTTTTGGGTAATTCATTGTAATCGGCAAATAATGGAGTCTGATCGATCAATCGGGAGTGGTAAGCAACAATCATGCGACGTGAGCATCGACAACTATTCAGTCATCGGCAACTACACGATATTAATCTCGATATCGACAAGCAGTTGAGAAATATCCAGCAAACATCATGATTCATCAACGAAATATCAAGGGATTAGCTATCTTAAATTTGACGAAGTGTTGGGGCATAAAAGAGAAGAACGTATGGACTAAGATGTCAAATGGAGGCAACAATACCGCATTAAGGTCGAGCATCCCAATGGCCTTAGAAGTTGTAACTTTTCGTAGATAATGATTACCAACTTACGAATAGCATCCCAAAAATCTTGGCGTGCAATTGTTTTGTAACTACATTTAGTGTGATAACCACTTGTCGCAATCATGGTTAGTGAGCCATGAATACCCAGGATTTCCATTGTAACAATATGATCATTACTACATACACAAGTTTCCAATGTGCTCAATAAATGCATTAATTTCTAGTCTTTTTATTTTCCAGTCTTTTCATTTCCAGCGCTTACTTTTGTCATCCGTGCATTTCATTTTTACCATTGACCATGCCAAACACTTTCCCATCCAAAATCGTTACAGGATCCATTTCGCTAAAAGCCGAGAACCATCTTTTTAGTGAAAGAATTTTTACTATTTGGGTAAACACTCATGTTGGTAAAACAACTTTTTGGCATACCGAGTAAATCCTTTGTGGATCTATATGAGGAATCGTAATGGTGAGAACAAGGAACCAAGAGGAGCTTGACAATCCCGCATGTGCAAATCCTTCACCGCACAACGCTAACGATAGGGTTGCACACTCTGAGTCTTCAGCCTCTCGGGCTGCTGAAGAAACCCAACGAGGAAATGCTGACGGTCCCAAGGCATCCCACAAATGAGCAAATGAGGGAAATGTCACCAAACCCTAGTGTGGTTTCAACCATACGATGGTTGTTCGAGGAGCAACAAAAGGACTTGCCAAACTACATTGTGAGGCATATGCCCGATATGATTAGACCAATGGTCATCAATGCGGTCAACTAGGGGCGAACATGGTTCAAGGGTAGAACTTGGAACCTGAGAACCTAACCGGTGGGAACCTGTAGGTTCCAAGTTCAAGGTATGCATAATAGGTTTTAGGTACCAAAAATTGGGGAATCTGTTTCGACGGATAGGTTTCAGGTTCTAGGTAGGTGAAACTTGGAACCTAGAACCTAAAACCTAAACAAGTTTTTTTGTGTTTTTTTTTTGTTTATGTCTTCACGTGATCCTACAGTGTTTTGTGGCGTTAGATGATGAGTGTATAATCTGGAATCACTAGTCTAAGCTTTCGTTTTATGACTTTTTAATGTTTCGTATTCTTCGTGTGTCTAAATATAAGTTGTGGTGAGTGGATCATAGTAGCAAGTGGTGGTCATTAAAGGTGTTGATTCACTGCAATTGTCAATTAATAATATAGGTGGAACTTGGGTAGACTCTGGTAGGTTCTAGGTTAAAAAAATGAGGAACCTATTCTCATAAGTAGGTTCTGGGTTCAAAGTGGAACCTGTATCGAACATGAAACCACTCACCTCTAGTATCGATTCACGGAATGACTTCTCATTTTGATTGTATTTATTTAAAGTGTAATGCCAGGAAAACTAGTCTTTTGTATTCTCTTTGATGAATAACAAGCTTATTAAGTATTATTGCGTTCATTTTCATTTTGTTTAACTAAAAATGAAATAAAATAAAATAAAATAAAAAGAACTTGCTAGACTCTGGAACCTACCCCTGTAGGTTCCAGGGTAGGTTCTAGATTCCGACGGGTAGGTTTCAGGTTCCAAAAAATGAGGAACTTGTACCCGAGGGTAGGTTACAGGTTATAGGTGTAACCTGTAAGGAATCTGGAACCGCTCACCCTTACGGTCGAAGATGCCGTTTCTAGGCTAGGACCATCCAACTAACCATTTTCACTTGAAGGAAGTCTAGTGGTTCCAGGGTATGTCCCTTTGACTCGTTGTCAATTTAATAATGTTAAAATTTTAGGCAAAGTAAATTCACCTCATGTAAGAATTTTATAAAGGCCTGAAACTTCTAACCATGGTCAATATAATGCAAATTTGGTTGATCTATTTAATGGAAATAACCAAATTAATCCTGGTCTGATTAATCCAAACGATTAGAACAATTTGGCAAATCAAAATGTTCCACGTAATGGACCTTTGCCAGATGTAGAAAATATTACAACTATGGGGCCGATACAAAATGCTGATAACATAAGGTCATTCAGTGTAGCCATACCACCAAATCTAGGACATATGCCCTATAGGCCAAATTTGTCGATAATATAGATAATCAGCCCTAGCCACCGTCTAGGGTAGGAAGGCCAATTTCATCGACCATGGGTTTGACCAAGTGGCTGAAGTTGTTTTACAACAACTAGGAGCTAATAGAGGGGTTGTAAGACCTGAAACCATATCCTGAATGGGTAAATGATCAACCCTTTCCAAGAGGGTTTAAAATACCTGACTTCACCATATTCACTAGCGAGGACGATCAACCAACTGTCAAGCATATTCGCTGATTTGTGGCTCAATGTGACGAAAGAGGAACAAATAAATTTTTAAATTTAGGTTATTTCTTTTGTCTTTATCAAAAACTGCCTTCACGTGGTATACTAATTTGCCACCTTATTTGATGTATAAATGAGAAGAAATGGAAAGGCAATTCCATTCCCAGTTTTATAGAACGATACCTGAAGTAATAGTGGCTGATTTAGCCAAACTATATCAATATAACAACGAATCGGTAGATTGATTAATTTATCGATTTAAAAAGTCGAGAGATGGATGCCTCACTTCACTTTCAGGAAAATAAATTTACGGACTTGGCTTTCAATGGGTTAAAATTCAATTTAAGGGAAAGATTTGAAGGTCATGCTTTCACCGACGTGTTTCAATTGACTGCAGGGGTGTCTAAATAGGAACATTTATTAAAAGAAAAAAGATAAAAGGTCACATACAGATTTTCAACGGAATGTGGCTTTTATTGAGAATTATGAGTCCGAAAACAAATCCGATCAAGATGAGAATATGGAAATAGCCACGGATAAGATGATGCTCGACAAACCATATGTCTGTCAAGCCTTAAAATCGGCCAAGGTAAAGGCACCTATCGTGGCTAGCGCTAAAGACAATCAGATATACTCGTTTGACATTACTAAGTTGGATGAGATATTTGATTTACTCTTGAAAGATAGTCCGATAAAATTAGAGGAAGGCAAAACTTTCTCGAGTAAAGAAGATATAGCAAACAAAAGATATTACAAGTGGCACCAATAAGGATATATATAATACTGATCATTATTACTATAGTCACCATAATCACAACATTGTTCTGCTGGCACACTCGGCAAATGAGCTTCTGGAGACTGGACTTGAAGAGTTAAATTAACATTGGCCGCGTTAGCCTCTCTGGGAGGATTTGGCTCGTC
Organism: Syzygium oleosum; assembly: GCF_021117445.2. Taxonomy (NCBI): domain Eukaryota; kingdom Viridiplantae; phylum Streptophyta; class Magnoliopsida; order Myrtales; family Myrtaceae; genus Syzygium; species Syzygium oleosum. The sequence continues at coordinate 12,911,464 of NW_026607487.1, forward strand.
ATCGATGTTTGATATTTTATGGGCCGGCCTCAAGTCCGTTGTTGGTATTGACGATGTCGATGTTTTCATATTCAAGATGAGGTATGTTTTGCGCCTTGCCATGCCTCATCATCCTATCAGACACCCAGTATACTTTGGAAGAAAATCTGGAAATTGAACTCTCTCCAAACGCTATGCCCGCAAGAGAGAATCTCGTCAACAAAAAAATCTTACCTGACCCCATGTGCCCTCTATGTCGCCGAGCTCCGGAAACAACAGAGCACATCTTCCTCCTTTGAGCAGAACATTACCAGAATTAATAAATGGATCTTGCAACAGCTCTGAATGAAGCACAGACCTACCTTCAAATGCGGAACTCGCCAGTGTACTTTGGGTTATTTGGGAAGCACAAAATGCCCACGCTTTGAATACGGACCATCGGTGAGGAAAGGAAAACAGAATTATGTCAAAATGTATGATCAAGTCTTAGATCTATGTTGGAAAGTGCCATTTAAGGCTACCATTTAAACGACTTTCGAAAATGTCACGTAGATAATTTCCGGCATTGAATCAATTGAAGGACTTGAACGAGCCGATCGGAAGGTTTAGGACGTAATTTGTATATAACATTTAAGACTTCCGCAACAAATTTTCTTTCCCCAATTTGTAATTGCTAGTACTTCAAGTTTGAAGCTTGCAAAGGAACGAGCGCTTCTTTCAAGTACCATAACTACTTATTTTTGTTTAATTGCAGGCATTGGGCTTCGGACTTGGGTTGCAATGTGGTGGTCAATGGGCATTGTGTGGCTTTTGCTTCTTTCAAACTTTGTTAACCGAGTTGCGTGTTTTGGGCCACAATCCTAATCGTTACGATCCGATTTGACGTGGATAATTTGTTTAGTTATTAGTATATAATCTTATGTACTTAGAAAACAAATCGTCTCATCTTGCGATGCATAGAAAATCAGCACGACAGTATCGAACCATTGAACTTTACGTTCGGATGAGACGAGTGGTTGCCACACGCTTGGTCGAAAATGCGAGTGAGACAAACCAAACCGCCTCGACAATCTTTATATTATTCCGCTGATCCCAGTGATGTCAGGAAATTTAATGAAACGACAAAAATCCAATTAGAACCCTTGCTGTAATATAATATTGGGAAAATTTCAATTAAGGACCCAAGTGGGGTCAAATTCTCAAAAGATGGCTCATAGTGAATATAGTATCAAATAAGGGCCTGAAGTGCCCAATCAGTCTCAAATAAGGACCCGAAGTGCTCAAAAAGTCTCAAATAAGGGCCTGGGTCGCCGGCCGGCGAGAATGTTACTATTTCGGCACTGGAATAGTAACTTTTTATTTTTTTATTATTTTTTCCTTTTCTGTTTTTTTTCTTTTCCTTTTCTTTTTTTTTTCTTCTCTTCCTCCGCCGGCCATAGCCGGGGCCGGCGGAGGTCGCCGGCCTCAGGCGAGGCCGCCCTCGCCGGCGTCGGGCGAGGGCCGCCCTCGCCTGTGCTGGGCGAGGTCGGCCTCGCCCAGATCTGGCGAGGACTCGGCCCCGCCGGCCGGCCGGCAAGGCTCGACCTCGCCGACCTTGGGCAAGGCCGGTCTCGCACGCAACGGCAAGGCCGGCCTCGCCCGACGCCGGCGAGGTCGAGCCTCGCCGGATCCGGCGAGGCTCGACCTCGCCGGCGTCGGGCGAGGCCGGTCTCGCTGCAAGGGCAAGGCCGAGCCTTGCCGGATCTGGCAGGGGGCCGAGCCCTCGCCGGCGTCGGGCGAGGGCCGCCTGGCTTTGGGGCGGGCGAGGTCGGCCTCGCCCGGCGGCCGACGGGGCCGAGCCCTCGCCCGGATCCGGCGAGGCTCGACCTCGCCCGGCCTACAGCGAGGCCGACCTCGCCCGGCCCCGGCCGGGCGGCCCTCGCCCGACGCCCGGCGAGGGCGGCCTCGCCTGAGGCCGGCGACCTCCGCCGGCCCCGGCTATGGCCGGCGGAGGAAGAGAAGAAAAAAAAAAGAAAAGGAAAAGAAAAAAAAATAGAAAAGGAAAAAATAATAAAAATTTTACTGTTCCGGTGCCGAAACAGTAACATTCTCGCCGGCCGGTGGGTATTTTGGCCGGCCGGCGACCCAGGGCCTTATTTGAGACTTTTTGAGCACTTCGGGTCCTTATTTGAGACTGATTGGGCACTTCAGGCCCTTATTTGACACTATGTTCACTTTGGGCCCTCTTTTGAGAATTTGACCCCACTTGGGGTCCTTAATTGAAATTTTCCCTATAATATTTCGCAGCATCTTCTGGCCAAGAATCAATTTGTCAAAATAATAAATTGTTGATTACATGGATCTGACGTAATTTTGAGATGATTATAACACAATTTACGTGGCTTTAAATATTCATTGTTGGGAAGTCTTGGGGTGTTCAACACTAAACAGAAAGGTGACCGTGTTAACGAGCAAGTAATAACAACGGATGTCAACAAATTTTGGAAATTGAGCAGCAACTTATTTGATTCAAATAGTAATATTTATGCATCGAAAGCATAATTAATGAGTGTTGTGGGAATGTGGCCTTGTTGGTAAAGGGAATGGGGGTGGGGACGTTAGTATCACAGGTGCGGGATTTGACTCCTACACTTTGCAAGAGGTAGAGCAAAAGTCAGAAAGTGAGCAAAGTTAGAGATAGGAAAAATTGGTCAAATTGAAAAGTTTATGATTGAATTGGCACAAGTGGAATAAGTTTAGGACTTATTTGGTAATTTCCCTTATTATTGTGAACCTACCCCTTCACTCCCCACCCAAAAACACTCCTATTTCTAGTTTCTTTATAAACCAACTTTTAACACCACAATAATCCATCCTTTCCATTATAATTGAAAAGGAAAAAGCCACCAAAAATCATAAATTATACCCACTATGACATCCCAAACTTGTATCTATGTGACACAATTACCCTCCATTAAAGTTATGTCAAAGAGAACTATTAAAAATCTGCCTACAATGATGTTATAAAGCAAACAGTATTGACATGGTGCCCACATGGCATAAGTGATATAAAACAACATTATTTTGGCTAAAAAATCATATAACGGAACCTTAACGGAGGGTAAATGTGTCACAAGGTACAAGTTTGGAGTTTTTATGTTACAAGAAAAAGTTTAGGGTAAATGTGGCACAATGGGCATAGTTTGAGATTTTTGATATCACAAAAAAAAAGTTTAAGGTATATGGGTCACGGTGAGTATAGTTTAGAGTTTTTTTTGTGGCTTTTTCCCTAATTGAAAATATATTTATTAAGGGAAAAATGCGTCTTGATTTAGTAAACTCCGTATTCATGACCCATGTATCTCATTAATGGTACGACTCAAATGAAATGCGAGTCAAAACTTTGTCTGCGTTTGATAGTCATGATAAAATTTAGGATATCCTATATTTGGTATCTACCCAAGACAAGATAAAGTTGGATATAATAGAGATATAACCCGAATAATATTATCCCATGGGGATGTGTGATAAAGATGAATATGATTTTTAATATTCATAATAGAAAAGTTATTTTTCTTGGATAATAAACTTCTTTAATTAATAAAATAAAATAATATTTGAATTCTAATATAAAAATTCAAAATAACAAAAAAATAACAACAATTTCATTTTTGTTTATTCCTATTTTTATTTATATATTCAACTTTCTTTCTATCTTATAATATAAATTCAATATATATAATATATGTATAGTATTTATATCTATTACATATTTTAGGTATGTGAGTATAGTTTACTATTTAATAAATTTTTATTAGAGAATGATGGAAGGGGAAAAAATAAATAAAAAAAGAAAAGAATTAAAAAAAAAGAGGGAAAAGTAATAACAAAATAAGCAAATAAAAGTGAAGTAGGCAAGAGTATTGTGAGAGATTCTTACCATCTTCGTTTGTGCAATTTTTAGGTTCATTTACACTGATATGCTGTTCGTACCAAACAATGGACAAGATAGAATGTGAAAATATCAAACTTTATTATTACGATTTACTAAACGTTAGATAGGATATAACAAAATCTCACGAGTCCTTTCCTGACTAGAAATCTAGACGACCAAACGTAGTGCAGAGTCTAATCGAACTTGCAGACGTGGAATAAGTTGCAAGTGCCCTCGGTAATACGAGGAATCAAATCTTCACATGTGTTTGATTGTCAATTTAAATTCCTAAATTTCACATCAAGGATGATATTAGATGATGAGGTCTGACTCCTGAAATGGTATTCGATCATGAGATCACACTTTCTCAATATAATTTGGTAGAGTTTTCATAATTGGTAAAAATATTATAGAGTTACCCATACTCAAATTCTCGACCCCTCTGTACATTCTCAATATAATTGGCTAAAGTTTCCATAATTGGTAAAAATATTATAGATTTAGCCATACTCAAATTCTCGACCCTTCTATACACAAACAAAGCAGAGATCACACATTCTCAATATAATTTGGTAGAGTTTACATAACTGGTAAAAATATTATAGAGTTACCCATACTCATATTCTCGATCTTCTATACATTAACAAAATGGAGAGACATCTCTTCATTCCTCCTTCCTGTCGCTTCCTCTCTCTCTCTCTCTCTCTCTCTCTCTCTCTCTCTCTCTCTCGCCGACTCAAACACACCCATATTTCAATGGCGGACGGGAACGAGAACGGGAACAAGCAGGAGCCGGAGAAGCGGAGTCTCCTAAACCAGCACACGGAGTCCCACTTCACCTCCGGTGAGATCGTCCGCGACATCATCATTGGCGTCTCCGACGGCCTGACCGTCCCCTTCGCCCTCGCGGCCGGCCTCTCCGGCGCCAACGCCCCCTCCTCCATCGTCCTCACCGCCGGCGTCGCCGAGGTCGTTGCTGGCGCCATCTCCATGGGCCTCGGCGGGTACGTCTACTATGACTCTCCTGCATAAGTGTTCGCCATGTGTGTATGGTGGCGGTATGGTTTGGTGGTGTTGTTTTGTAGTTTATTTTCGTCATATAATCATCTCCAGCAGATTACAGGAGATTTTATATACCATCAGACATCACTTTTGAAGTGCAGATGTGAAACTCAAATGCTGTGTGTTCGCGGACTGTTAAACATCATTCTGCCTTAGAAACAAGGTGACAGTTTTGCAGTCAACCTTTTCCTTAGCAAGATGAGATTCTCTCACGATCATTCTTGTACTCATTTCCATTTCATGTTGTTTTAGGGACTCGTGAAACATGATGTAATGCAGAGAACCATAGCAAATTTTCCTTATTTTCATTGAGCTTGTAGCACGTAAAAGCTACTATAGTACCATTGACCCACTTAGATTACAGTCATCATCAGGTTGTGATAGATTTGGTTGACGTGCATCCGGTACAAGCGAAAGAATAGAAATTGGTTGATTTTCTGAGTTTGCAAAGTCTGCGATTTAAAGCTGATGGGACTGTGAAATTGGTGTATGTCAGGTATCTTGCAGCTAAAAGTGAGGCAGACCACTACACGAGGGAACTCAAAAGGGAGCAGGAAGAGATCATCAGTGTTCCTGATGCTGGTACTCTCCCTTCTCATCACCCATTTACTTTTTTTTTTAACTTTCCTTTCTAATATATGAGCATTTTTTTAAAAATATTTGAATACAACCCGCTCATTTAAATACTCGGTCACGACTTAATCATAGTTTATTTTAATCCAAACATTCCTATTTAGCAAATAATGGTCTTTCTCGATTGGAGTCAATCTTGGATTCATTATGTAAAGTATATAGAAAGAGTGAGAGTGAGATCATTTTCTTTTTTTTGGGTCGTGCAGAAGCGGCTGAGGTGGCAGAGATATTGGCGCAATACGGATTAGAGCCGAATGAATACAGGCCGGTTGTGAATGCGCTGAGGAAGAGGCCCCAAGCCTGGCTCGAGTTCATGATGAAGTAAGTGATGGTCTTTCTAATCACGAACTCTTTTTATTTTATATGCCCCCCTAGATTTGATTTGACCAAATTTACTGATTCAACTGAGGACCCAATGGTGTTTCCCATTAGTCTGGTTAAAAGTAGGAGTCGGGCAAAATCAAAAACTTTGCAGAAACCTTTACAGAATCAAGTAGAAGACATTCAATAGTACAACTATCCTAATCAACTTTGGAGAAAGCGAGAGAGAGAGAGGATTCGCAGACCTTTCCATCTGACAAGTGATAGTGCTTAATCCTTGAGAAAAAGTATGTTCTGCAAGCTGCGATATGTTTCTGAGCATCCTCGCTTAAAGCATTGAGGCAGAACGGGACTTTGCTTCTGTTTCGCCTGCTGCTTTGGGAAGAACCAAAGCATGACAACACTTTTTTTCTTAATATGTTCACGCACAAAATGCTGTTACAGAACAAAACAAGAACAAAAGTTGAACAAGCAGTGCTCTTTAACTCTTCACAGAAAATGTCAAGGGCATGTGGCTTTGGGCCAGAACACGGGCAAAAACCCTAGAATGGCCGCTATTGACACGTGCTTCTTGATGGCGACACCACCACCTCTCTCTTATTTCTTTTAGTTTTGTATCTTTTCAGTCTGGCACACACCTGTTTCTCGTCCAAGTTGCTCGAGCAAACAGATAGTGAGTGAAAACATTTAGGAAACTATAGAGTGGCATATTATATGACACATATGAAGATAGCTCCCGCTTCTTGGATCCTCTTTTTTCAGTAAAGTCTTGCTTTTATGTTCAATAGTTGTTTTCTATTATGCAGTATGATTGCCAATTGCTGTCATTCTAATCTTTCCAAGAATTTATCGTTGTCCATGTGCCTAGGGCCTAAAAAACTAGCGACGTGACGATAAGTTTGCACCAAGCAATGGTGGTGTCTATCAACACCACGTCTATTTTGATTACGTATCTATTGGCTTTCCCTTCATTATTGTGCCAAAAAATGAAAGTGTTGTGAATGCAGGTTTGAGCTGGGATTGGAAAAGCCAGACCCAAGAAGAGCATTACAGAGTGCGCTCACGATTGCAGTAGCTTACGTATTGGGTGGATTGGTGCCTCTTGTTCCTTACATGTTCATCCCAAGAGCCACAGACGCTATGGCCTTATCTGTTGTCCTCACTCTCATTGCTCTGCTCATCTTCGGCTATGTCAAGGGCCATTTTACTGGTAGCAAGCCCTTCCAAAGTGCTCTGCAAACCACATTCATCGGCGCCATTGCCTCCGCGGCCGCTTTTGGCATGGCCAAGGCTGTTCAGGCAAAATAAGTAGGGGTGTTTCGTGTTTGGCCCACATAAGATCCTGCTTCGTGTAATAAGACTCGGTATCTTTGTACCTTTTCTGGATCTGGTGGAACTTGATTGTCTCTTTCTTGAACTCCTGAATATGGTCTTGGTGCATCGTCATTGATCGGCTAGGCATTTTACGGCATGAGCATATTTCTGTCGGCCTTTTCGTATCAAGTTACGTATCCTCGGCTTGCATTTGTGTCGTGTAGAAATGAGATGAAATGAAGTGCAGCTAGAAGGAAATGGAACATGAGGAAAGCAATGAGCACTCTCACGCCTATGCTTGGTACTGACTATGATATGGCGATAGTAGTCAATTTGTGTCCCCTTTTAAGACAAAAAATGACCAAAGCAGAGAAACTTAAGCTTGGAGTTAATAGAGCTCCCTCTCAGATGGGGGTAAAATCAACTGGATATTCCCTCAAAATTTGGTAGTAAAGAGAGGAGGAGAGCAAATTACAATGACAAGCCATTAGCATTCCCTCGTACATGAGAATACAATATTGGGAAATATTAGAAGTGTCAAAATAGGTTGAAAACCCATTTATTATCCCATATATTGGGTCATATATGGGTTAGCTAAATTTTGCTAAATATGTTGATATGGGTTTGAGTAATAAAGTCAAATAAAATGTAGGTTTTTAATGGGTCTAAAGCCCAACCCACCTGCTGTCCTTCTTCACTTGTCTTCAGGTTTAGGTTGGGTGTTTTGGGGTGGGGCAACTTTTTTTTTTTTTAGTTTTATCTTCTACTTATGATCTTCTCTTTTTCAAAATTGAAAAGTAGTAAAGGTTTACTATCTTTCAACCTTTAGAAGACCATGAAAATTAGTATATGATTTTACACGTAAATATTTATTGACTTCTTGATTTTAAGAGATGTCGGTTACTTCATTGTGAAAATTGACAAATTTACAATAAAGAAAATAACACAAACAAGTCGAAAATCTTATTTAGAACCTTATAAAACTACTTATAAAAGTTCTAGTTTTTAAATATGTATTCTAGTAACGAGAGATGAATTGGATATAGGTAGAACACGGATTAGGTTTGGTATGGATCATTGAATTTGCATTGCGTATAAATGGATCAAACATGTTAAATAAATCGATTTCGAACGGACCATTTTTGACTCGATCCAAACCCTAACCCACCATTTGACGGCCTAAGGAATACACATGATCTTCAATTATGATAATCCGTTAAGTGGAACTGACGCAAGATCATGTAGAATCATGATAGGACGTGCAATTTGCTGTGCTCGCATTGTGGTGATCATTCCATATAAACTCAGAACAATCATCATCAGAGCAGATGTAAAACAAGCAAAGAAGTGGACAGTGTGCGTTGAAGTTGGATTTGTTAGGCTAATGGGCTATAATGATGTCATACTTTATAGCCATTTCAAACTCCTGCAACAATGTTGAGAGGAATTGCAATGTACAAAATACTAATAAACCACCGAAAAGGTGGCGTCCATCTGTATTGTGATTCTCTGCAAGTAATTTACAATGTCATTTGAGAAGGTACATAAACATTTTGTGGTTAACCCCACAGGCTGCAAGAAAAAGATCATGTCGAGTTGCCCACCCATATGAACTCTGTCAACAACCAACATGAATGTAACCATCAACAAAGGAACTTCAACGGGAAAATTTCCTGTGTCATATCCAGGATAGAAAACACGGTACCATGACTTTTTTTTTTAATTCAATCAGATTATGTAGTCTCCACTCCGCATTGCAATCGTGGTTAACTGCACTAGCTTCCCAGCATTGCGTGCATTGCCGTGTCTGATTGCTTAAAAGTCGGCAGTTAGAAATTAACTTACATCTTTGCAGGAAAGCTCCATCCAGTGGCAGAGATAGGAGGATGCATTTCCAAGATATGTTATAGCATGCAGAAGAAACCAGAGTAGCCCCTAAAACACTGAAGCTGCAGCTACCCTTCCAAAAGCCAAATGCTCTATGTTGCCTGAAGATTGAGACCGGACTCCGAAGCCAAATATTCCATTTGCTCCGCTAGAAAATCAACATTTGGAGTGTCCTCCCAATCATCTCCATCAACTTCTGACTCAGTCTCAGCTTCCTGAGGGTTCCCCATCTGTCTTATCAAAGCTTCAAAATCATGAGAGACTGAGCTTGCTCCAGGAAATGCTGATTCTGTCTCCATGCCCAAATAATTGGGCCCTTCCTTGTCTTGCCTAATCTCTCCAGCGCTCTCAATAAAAGGACAAGCTAAAAGAAGTTTTTCCCATGCACCATCATCAGGAGAGTCAGGAAATATAAACGGAGTATCCAAAGAGAATTTTTCATTCATAAGAATCGACATAAGATCGTTGTTCATTAAAACATCTCTTGTCCCATCAAAAGAAGGGCCAGATTTTGGTGTTTCCCCCAAATCTGATAATGGGGATAATTCAGGGTTTGTTTTTCCATCAGTTAAAGGCTGGTACTTCACTATTGTTCCCTCAGAAATCAACGTTCCATTTTCTGCTCCTTGTTGTTCTAGCATGTTACCCATTTCGGTCACACGACAGTGCTTTTCTTTTGGCTGGAGCAGCTGAACCAAGAACCCTGGGTTTTGCATCGCCATTACTAAGAATGACAACATCTGCTGCTGATTATTTTCCATTCCCTGAATACGGTCTCTCAAGAGGACCAACTTATTCTCTGAAGTTTCCTGGAGCTGTCTAAGTTTACCTAACTCCAGCGAAAGGGCTTTCTTATCAATCTTCAAATTTTCAACTTCTTTCCAAAGCCCATCTTTTTTTATTTTATCAACTTCAACGGAATTATCCTGCTTCTGCAATGATATCTTCTGATCCACAACATGAACATTCTTCCTCCTGCGTATATTCTTCAACAAATGCTTTTGACCTTTGACGAATTGATCATTTGCAAATTCCCAACGATCTGAATCAACTTTTCTGAAACCCTGGTAGAGATTCAGGACAAAGCCATTAATATCGACTAATAAAAGTTGAAGAAAAGACCCATAATCATTCGCATGCAGTTGCTTATAAGTACGAAGGCAGTTAATAAGCTCTCTCCTCATATGTATTACTTGTATTAGCCTTGTTTAAAATACGACCACAAGTATAATTGTAACTAATCGCAGCAGTTAGGACATCAACACCATGAGAAACAAAATTAGCATCCAGAAGTATACTTGTCGATTCTTTAGACATTGAAGTGGCAAATAATCTGCTCTTGTTGCTGATTTTCATGTTTCTCCATAAGACAGACTCTAGTTACCAAATGTTTGGTAAAATCCATGCAACATCACTCTGTTAAATATCAATACAACTACTATAATGACTACATGAGAACAGAAAGGTGTCGGTTATCAGAGGCTTAAAAACCCAGGAGTGAAGTAGGGGCAAACGCTTTGGCCGAAAAAAAAGAGCAGGGGTAGTCTCAACATAAAGCAATTAACAAAGAACACATTGGATGTTTACAACACAAGTAACTATAAAAGTAATAAGCAGTACGATGTAACCCTCCAAGAATGGCATCAAGCGAAAATGGTAGAAAACATATAGTGTCAAATGGCATCAACTCTGACAAGAAAAAAAAAATGGCATCAAGTAACTATAAAAGTAACTATAATCAGTACGATGTAATCCTCCAAGAATGGCAGTCAAATGGCATCGACTCTGACAAGAAAAAAAAAATGGCATCAAGTAACTATAAAAGTAACTATAATCAGTACGATGTAATCCTCCAAGAATGGCATCAAGCGAAAATGGTAGAAAACATATAGCGTCAATAGCAGAATAGACAATCTAAATTAGACAAAAGAAAGCTACTTGATAAACCTGATTAATTTGTTGAAATACATAAAAGAAAAGGAAAACAACAAAGTACCAATCTTTCCGGGACCTTGGGATTTGGATTGCAGTCATCTTCAAGTTCGAAATCACTATGAAGTGGCTGAATCCTCAGCTAATTCTATGGCATTCCCTACTTATCAGAACCAGCTAAAGTCGGATTGGATATCTTTTTCTAAGGAATTTTGCATTGAAGAAAAGCAACTAGTCATAAGATGATTTCCTCTCTTATGCAGAAATTAATTTCTTCATGCTAAAGAGGCAAGACAACCCATAGCAGAGCAAGACTAGGGTTGGTAGTATCTAATCTACACCTTGGTCTACCATCCACTTCGCTATGGAAGAGTCTAAACAAAGTTCCAAGTCATAAAACTTAAAGACTTTAGTTAGATACATCTACTAATGCCTGCCGTACTTCTATGATTTCGTCACTTATTTCCACAGGAAAAGAGCTAAAAAGTTGTTAGAGCACCAAAATAGCAAAGATATAGCAGAAAAACAGAGACAACGATGTTAATGTTCCACAAGAATAATCAAGTCGATTGAAGCCGGAGCGAGCCACATACATATAGGCAACTAGAAAAATGTGATCTTTGCAGATCTCAGCTTTTGCGTGATTGACATCAAAGAAGATGATTATCAAAAGAGTAGCACAACAGTGGAGGGGCAGATCCAGTTGACTCCTGACTCCATGGGTAAATCCAATTAGTCTATAAGCTACTTTCTTTATGAAAGGAAAGTGAAAATAGTCATGTCTCATTCATAGCACCTTTCTAGTCCATTTGACACAGATATTTAAGGTATGACCTCGTCGGCAAAAGCAGGGTCGAAGGTGGGTTTTCATTCAACATCAGTATCGATATCTGTAAGAAACTTGTGTCTGTCCGCTCCTAACAAGATATGCATATGCCGCGCATCAGCTCAACCGAGAATTATCAGCAAACTTTAACCGAAGAAAAATCTTCCAAGTTACACAATTGAATTATCAGGCAAAAAACTATGGCTATTCTCATTGTTAGCTCTAATGAGTACCGCATCACAAATTCTCAATCGAGCCATTGTTGCTTTGCTGCTTCGCGCATAAGCAAAAGCAACCACCGATCTGATTTCCCATCGCAGCAACAAAACCACTCATAAAAATGCACTCTTTAGGGTTTACACTGTGCAATGTCAGCTTCAACGCACCCAACCATGAATCTACACCCAAAATTTATAATTCCCAAGCAGCAAACGCTGTCTATCGAATCGCTCCAGCCAACACAACCCGTCACCAGACATCGAAACCGAGAACAAACGCAACCAAGAGAACACACAAAACGATTCCACGAGCAGTCAAAAGCCCCACTTCCACACGAACAACGAACCCCAAAAAACAAGGAGCCACAGAATCGACGAGCAAAGAAGCGAAAACGAGGAGGAGAAGGGGTTTAGGTCAAACAGCGACGCACGTAGATGTTGAGCTGACGCATGAAGCTGGAGAAGTTGGAGTGCTTGAAGTAGTGGGGGAGCAATTGGAGGGTGAACTGAGTGATGTCCCAGATGACGAAGGTGTCGCCGGCGCTCCCCCACGAGATGATGGGGTCGGCCGCCTCGTCCTCGACCATCTCGTAGCACTTGCTGAGGAAGGGAGCCAGCGGGGCCCCTCGGTCGCCGCCGCCGCCGCCGCCCGGCTTCACCATGTCGCCGCGCCGCCGGAGAGAATCGGGAACCGCCGGGATGCGGGCGGGGGGAGGGTGTGTGGGGTGTGGGGGGGGTGGGGGGGAAGGATTCAGAGAGGGAACAGCGGCAGCGACGGCACGGGAATTCCCTGTTTTTTGATTCTTGTCTTGTCCGCGAGTTCTTTGTGTCGCTCGGTCTGGGGTTTGATTAACGTTGGGATGGGAGGAGATATTTTGGGACAAATACAGTATCCAATAACGTGCAAGTCTACCACGTGCGGGCCTTTGTGCTCCGTTTCGGAGAACGACGGGATGAATGTACGAGGGAGAGGAGTCGAGAAGTGCGGAATTGAGGGAAGTGCATTTTGGCTTTCTTTTTTTTTTTTTTGAGAAAAAACCACCAAAAATCTCAAACTTTGTCATCTGTGACACATTTACCCCGAACTTTTTTTTGTGACACCAAAAATCCCGAACTTTGCTTTTTGTGACACATTTACCCAAATGTATTTAGTCCATGGGCATTTTCGTCTTTTTTGCTTTTTCTTTTGTTTTTTTTTTTTTTTTTCCTTCCGTGAGGGGCCTCGCCGGATCCAGCGAGGCCCCCTCGCCGGCGTCCGGCGAGGGGGCCTCGCCGGATCAGCGAGGGCCGCCCTCGCTCGACGCCGGCGAGGCCGCCCTCGCTCGGCGCCGGCGAGGCCGCCTCGCTCGGACGCCGGCGAGGCCGCCCTCGCTCGACGCCGGCGAGGGCCGCCTCGCTCGCGCCGGCGAGGGCCGCCCTCGCCGGCGATGTTCGCCCTCGCACGGGCGAGCGAGGGCGGCCCTCGCCGACTCGAGGTGAGGTCGACCCTCGCCGGCGTCGGGCTAGGGTCGACCTCGCTGAGTCGGGCGAGGCCGCCCTCGCTCGCCCGGGCGAGGGCGGACCTCGCCTAACGCCCGATCTGGCGAGGTCGACCCTCGCGGCGCCGAGCGAGGGCGGACCTCGCCGCAGCCGGCGAGGGTCGCCTCCGCGGCGAGCGAGGGCGGCCCTCGCCCAGGGCTTAGGCGGAGGTCGACCCTCGCCCGACGCCGGCGAGGGTCGACCTCGCTGAGTCGGGCGAGGGCCGCCCTCGCCGGATCTGGCGAGCCGCCGCTCGCTCGACGCCGGCGAGGGCCCCCCTCGCCGGATCCGGCAATGGGCAGCCCTCGCCCGACGCTGGCGAGGCCCCCCCTCACCGGAAAGGAAAAAAAAAGAAAAAGCAAAAAAGACGAAAATGCCCATGGACTAAATACATTGGGGTAAATGTGTCACAAAAAGCAAATTTCGGGGTTTTTTGTGTCACAAAAAAAAGTTTGGGGTAAATGTGTCACAGATGGCAAAGTTTGGGGTTTTTGGTGGTTTTTGCCCTTTTTTTATGGTTAATATCACGAAAAGTTCCAAGCTGGTATATCTGTGAAAATTTTATTTTGAACTATTTTTTTTATTACCAAAAATCCCAAACTGGTACATCTGTGATAATTCTATCCTAAACTAATTTTTTGACCACCAAAAATCCCAAACTTGTACACTTGTGATAATTTTACCCCGAACTAATTTTTTGACCACTAAAAACTCCAAACTAGTACATTTGTAATAAATTTACCCTCCGTTAGTGTCCGTTAAATTGGATTAATATCACGAAAAATCACAAATTGATAAACTTGTGATAAATAGAAGGGTAAAACCCCAAATTGGTACACCTGTTAACCACGTGTCATTAAACTTAGCAATTTGATAATAAAATTTAACGGAAATTAACGGATGGTAAATTTGTCATAAGTATACCAGTTTGGGGTTTTTTGTGGTAAAAAAATAATTTGGGGTAAAATTATTATAGGTGTATCAGTTTGGGATTTTTTGTAATCAAAAAAATAATTTATGATAAATTTATCACAGATGTACCAATTTAAGATTTTCGTGATATTAACCCTTTTTAGCTACTCCCGATTTCTTTGGTTTTTCATTCGTCCGAAAAGATTCTTGGAATAAGGAAAAACCCCGAATAAAAGTCTCAAGTGGGAGAAAAAATATTATGTGGTTTGCGGGCGCCACGTCATCAGCCGAGGCAGCAAGCATTTCTTTTGAATAAACCACTCACAATTTGACACAAATGTAGAAAAAAAAAAAACTTAAAACAACTGTCTTTTTTATGTATATCTCTCTTCCTTCTCCATCTAGCCATCGCTTTGCCCAAGCTCTGCGCTTTCCTCGGGTGTCGCCACCGGCGGAGTCGCCTGCGCCACGTCTAGGTCCACCACCGCCTCCGTTGTCTTCGTGGTCGGCTCCGTCTTCCGGAACATGACCTATGTTACGCTGTTTTTCATTTTGCATTTTGAGTTGTCAGTGCAGCTCGTCACGGCGGCTCGTCCATGGCATCCCAGCCTCGCCGCCAAGACTCGAGGCCATTGATGAGCTGCCGTTGCCAAATCTGAAGGCATGGCTCCAGATTTAGAAGTTTGGCTCTATTTGTGGTATCGCAGATTTTGTGGTCGGCCTCGTCAAGGTCATGCCAAATCTGGAAGTTTTCGACTCTATCTTGTATCGCAGTCTCTGGTCAGCTTCGTCAAGGGTTGCGGTCATCGCAGCGGCCTCCATCAAGCTAAGCCATTCCCTCCATTTTTTCCGTCAAGCTCGCGGTCTCCATTGATATCGCCAAAGGCTAGATTAGGAGGCATGAGGCAGGTGCGACAATAAGGGCAGAGGGAGAAAACTCGCGATGGGCATGGCGGTCACAGTGCGGCACTGGGGCGTCGAGGATGGAGGTTGCGGCGGCTTGTGCAATGAAGATGGGTGAGTTGGATTCTCAAGTGGCTGGGCAAACGGTGGTTGGATGGAGGAGGTAGGCAAAGAAAAACAAAAATTTTACTTTTTTTTTATTTAAGACGTGTCAAATTAGAAGTAGTTTATTCAAAAAAATGCTCACCACGTCAGCCAGCGATATGATACTCGCAAACCACTGAATATTTTCTCCTCAAGTGGGGTGATTTTTTCAAAATATGGTTTAATGTAAATATTGTTTCAAATAAGGGCTTGAAATGGCTAAGTCAGTCTCAAATAAAGGCTTAGCTCACCAACTAGCCATAATGGTATTGGCATTTTCGTCAGAGGAATTTTTTTCCTTGTTTTATTTTTATCTTTTTCTTTCTTCTATTCTCTCTTTTTCTTCTTCCTTTTTACACATTGGCCCTGGCCGACTTCCTCCGCGACCCCCTCCACGTCTTCGTTGGGTCGGCACTCACAAAGACGTCGAAAAGCTTCTCTATGACTATAATCTCGATATCACCAACACGGTGGACCTGAGGGCCTAGCTATGAGGGAGCTGGGGAGTGGGCTGAAGACGTTGGCGACACATCTTAGAGAGGTGGATCGAGAATCCAACTTGGTCTTGACGAGTCGAAGGCACAACCCATGGCTGACGAGTGTGTCGCTCAGTTTTCATACCTGGACAGCTACCGTTCACACAAAGTATTTGATTGGTAATGGCAATTGTATTTCCATGTGGCATAACAATTGGCATCATTTCGGTATGTCATTTTCTGTCTTCCCTCATAGGGTCAAATATGACTCTTGTTTTAGTGTACATGTAAGGGTGTGTTCGGTTGTAAGGGAGGATGCACTTGTTAATATGTGGGGCTGGCTTATGCAATGCTACTATACCTTGCTCTGAAGTTGAGGATGCATCCTTTGGGTGTGTCATTTGTTGTCTTCCCTCATAGGGTCAAATATGACTCTTGTTTTAATGTACATGCAAGGGTGTGTTCAGTTGTAAGGGAAAGCACACTTGTTGATATTTAGGGCTGGCTTATGGGATGCTATTATACCTTGCTCTGAAGCTGAGGATGAATCCTTTGAGTATGTCATATGTTGTCTTCCCTCGTAGGGTCAAATATGACTCTTGTTTCAGTGTACATGCAGGGGTGTGTTCAGTTGTAAGGGAGAACGCATTTGGTAATACTCGGGGCTGGCTTATGCAATGCTACTATACCTTGCTCTGAGGCTGAGGATTTTGTGGTGTTTACTGGATCTTCTAACGGTGATATCTCGTCTAGTGATTGCCGGAATCTACTTAGAATGAGGAAGCTGAAGGTTACTTGGCATAATTTGGAGTAGTTTTATTCAAATGTGCCAAGTTTTGGCTTTATAGCTTTAGCTTTTGAATCAAGATCACCTTTGTTTTTTTATTGCGAAGACAGTCTCGAATCATTTTCTTTGTCTTACTGGTGTTCATCTTGCTATCAGAGATTGGAATTCGCCTTTTAGGTTCATCTCTTCAGCTTTTGTACCGGATCTTGAGTATTAATTTTATAAGATGAACACACACATATATATATCTTCCTTCTGTGGCTTCAACCAAATCACTCACGTCATTTGACAAAAAAAAAATCGCGCATGTCCACAAAAGCACGAACTCCACTATCTACTGGTTTAGAACTCTCTATTTTAGGAAGACATAACAATGAGGTGAAGCTCATGGATACAGATGAGACTCGAGAATGAGACATTTCGGAGTATATTAACCTCTAAGATTGGAAATAAAAATCACTTCCAGGATACATCAAATGTGTATCCACGGATTTAGAAATTCGGAAATCATTGAACAACGATTACAACAAAAGATTTATCTCGAAATTAGAGTCGAATTAGTTTGATGGATAAACTCTTTTTGTAAACTGGAGCCCATTGTCGGTCGGTCGCCGTTGTTCGCCATCCCACCAGACCTACATGCTCATCAACCATGGGTAGTCCCATCAACTTGTCAAGACTGCTTTGGATACTCGATCTATCTCCCTAAGACCTGCCTCGCCAACTTTTTCAGCCCGGCGCTCCTCAGCTTCTCCCGACCTAGCTCCCTCACGGCCAAGGGCCCTCAGGTCCACCACGCTGTTGATGTCGAGTAGTCACAGAGAAGCTTCTCGACGTCTTCATGGATGCCGACCCCGACAAAGACGTGGCAAGGTCAGGGAGGAAGACGGCCTAGGACTTGGCCGTTATCAGTTAGTGTGTAGAGGAAGAGAACAAAGAGAGAATAGATGAAAGAAAAAGAAAAAGAAATAAGGAAAAAAAATGCCCATGTCATTGTGGCTAGGTGGTGAGATATGCCCATGTTTGAGACCTAGTCGACCAATTTAGGCACTTATTTGAAATAAAGTTCATTACATACCATTTTTTTAGAAAATGACTCCACTTCAAACTCTTATTTGGAATTTTCCCTTGGAATTATTATATGATGCATCCTATTTTATAAACCCCCCTTCCTTTTTTTATCACTTTATTTCTCTGTCTCTGTTTTATTAAGTTAATTTAAAAGTTAACATATAAGTAAGGTTCAACGTATATTCTTCTTCATAAATCTAATCAATTTGTATTCGATATATCCAATTTAGTTAAACTTTTTTTTATCACTCGGAATTTAAATTTTCTTTAAATTCATATATGGAAGTAAGATAAATACTGCGCGTGGTCGTAATGTTTAATTATAATGAAGTAACGAATTCTTGCTATATATATGTCCACCCATTAGAGAATTAACATACTAACCCGATTGGAATCATATTCTTTTGCCTTGTTATTTTAATCTATCACTTACTATGTGTGAACCTCTTTATACTTTACAAGCATTGTATAGTGAGCAGAGATAGTGTCTGGTATTATTTATAATATATAGAGTTATATATGTTCTACTTTGTGACCTCTAAGAAATGATTAGCTTCATTATATTTCTCAAGTTAAACTATAAAGTATGTGGTGCTTTCATCGTTACGTTTATGGTAACTTAAAATTAAGTGAAACATGCTAACAAAAGATTTTTTATGCTCAATATTTTTCTAATATCACGTGCAGACTCTGAGTAAGGTTTTTGATGCTCGATGTTAGTGATATTATGATATTTACTTGATTCTACGTATATCTAAAATTATAGTGCATATCCTTAATTGATTATATTTGATATTGTGTTTATCTTATTACTTTATATAGTTATTTAATAAAACCTATAAATAGGCTCTTCATGTACTGCTTTCTATACGCCGAATTATACAGAAATTCAATCTTCCGCATTATTTCACAACTCCCGATACCTAACCAATATTTGGGCACGTGACGACCTTTTAGCCCAATTTCAGGGTTCGATCTTGGCATTAGAGAGAAAAGATCTGGGCTTATAGTTTCGACAAGGACCGATCCAATGCATTCCAGGTCCATCCTTAACAGTACATTAAATGGGTTCAAGTACTTTAGCATCAGCATGTAGCAAATTAGACAGCGAAAAAGCATAGCAAGGCGAATCAAAAAGAGTTGATTATTGCTTTTGTTATGTGCACACTTTACGACTCTTTCTAACAGCAACACCATGAGGGAAAATCATCAGTTAAAGCAGGGGGTGTTGCGGTATGCCTTTAAAAGAGAAGTTAATGCAGAAATGTTTCGGTTTCTTGGTAGTAACATGGACAGCCATAACTTAACTTATTCAACGGAAGGCGATCCCAGATTAATGATAAATTCAAAGAAGTAACCGATCTGATGAGCATTAGAGGCGCTCGGACGTGGGGAAGAAGAAGGTGTATCAGATTGAGTTCTCTCTGAACTCAGCATTTCATTGCTTCGAGGCAGACATTGGTGCTTTCGTGGTGTAGAATTCTCGGCTTGTTCGAGTGCTTCACCGGTTGTCCTGTTCCTCCAGTGATGGCTGAAAGTGTCATCAAGACTCTTCTCCATAGCGAAGCTCTCCAGCAGGTGTCGATTTTTTTGCCATTTCCTTGTCTCTTTAATCGTGTTTTTCTTATGAATATATATCATACTGTCAATTTCTTGGGATGTCAGAACAACTACAACACGAAACCTGGACAATTCTTTTCATTTGCTAATAATTTTTGGTAACGGATCGACCATGTAAAGAGCTTGTACGTTACCCCCTACCCATGTGGAAATGAATTGAGAATCTTATTCCAAATTTTGATCTTTTCCAAGGTTCGAGTGAGTAGACAATGACTTGAGAATGGATCTGTTGTAACGTTTTTGGTTCATATTTCTTTTTTCTTTTTTCTTTTTTTTAACTGGCTCATGAGATTTGTATATTATTTCATGGGCCTTTCAAAATACTGGAGATCTGTGATAATAACCTTCGAATATATAGAAAAAAAACAAATGCCAATGTTTTATTTTTGTGCATGGATGAATAATAGATCGCACATTCAATATTTGCCCTTAATATATGATGATATTGCACATTTGAGTAGATCTTAAACTGTTGTAACGTATATGCGACAGTACATCTTGGACACAAATGTGTACCCGAGGGAGCATGAACTCCTCAAGCAACTCCGAACAACTACGTTTGAGAAGTATGGCCACCGGTAAGTATCTCTACTCCTCGAGCAAATCATTATTCAAGTTATAATATATGTATTAAACTGAATTTGGATTATCGAAAATGATGGATTTCACGTAAATCTCATGTGGCTCTCATCAAATTTGACAATCCAAATTCAATTTTGGGTGCGTTCGTTTCGCGGAAATGAGTGATTTGGAAAACATTTTCCAAAAAATGATTGTTTATGTCGTTTAGAAAAATTAGTCAACGGAAAATATTTTCATTATCGATAACAATCTATGCCTACATATTTTCATGGGTGATGAAAAAATTTTCCATTCATTTATTTTTCTATAGGATATAAGTGATCATTTTTTGGAAAATATTTTTCAAATTACTCATTTTCCATGCAAACGCTCCCTTAGTACATATATAATGTCCGGTTCATTTGATAAATTTTTCAGTTAATATCACCACGACTTGATGTGGAATTGTCCAAGATGATCTCTTTCTACTCTTGTGCTAAGGTTATAGTAACTTCGCTAACACTTTAGACGAGATTTAGTGTGCAAAACCGATGAAGATTGTACTATTATGTCGTAGAATATGTGCATGAAATGCATGTGTATGAGTCTAGTAGATGAATAATGAGATCTCTTCGGGGTTTATACAGATGTGAACTGAGCGTCCCCGGCGATGAAGGAATGTTCTTATCAATGCTTCTGAAAATGATCAACGCGAAGAAGACGTTGGAGATCGGTGTTTTCACGGGGTACTCTCTTCTAACCACTGCCCTCGCATTGCCTAATGACGGCGAGGTATGTGCTACGCCACCGCCATTTGGGGCACACCGATTCCAATTGACGTCGAGACTTCTTTTGTTTCTTTATTTAATGAATTACCGAATCTAGTTGAGTTTCTATGATCATGTGAGAAATTAATATAACTCTCTCTTGTTTGAGTTGGGACAAATTTGTTTCTTAAATTATAAGGAAAGATATTGCCTGTCTTTCTGAAGGTAACAGCCATAGACTTGGACCGAGAAGCGTATGAAGTTGGATTGCCGTTCATTGAAAAAGCTGGTGTGGCTCACAAGGTCAACTTCATCCAATCAGACGCCCTCTCAGTTCTAGACCGGATGCTAAGTCAAAAGGTATTTACTGCATAAAACCAACACTCAAATTCATTGATTTTATTATCTTCCCGAGCCGGAAAACAGCCAATGCAGACAAATTGTCGAATCCATTCGCAGGTGTGCGGGCAAGGCCAAGCAGAGGAGTTCGACTTTGTGTTCGTGGACGCCGACAAGTCTGACTATCGCGGCTACCACGAGCGCGTGATGAGGCTCCTCAGAATCGGGGGCGTTGTTGCGTACGACAACACATTGTGGTATGGCTCTGTGGCCAAGGGCCAGGAGGAGCTGCCTGAGTTCCTCAGGAGCCGGGCAATGGAGGGCGTCGGCAGCTACTTCTACAAAGGCCACACCGCGGTTGTCGAGTTCAATGAGTTCTTAGCTTCCGACCCGCGAGTCGACATCTCTCAGGTCCCCATCGGAGATGGACTCACCTTGTGTAGGCGCCTGCAGTAGTGGAACTTAATGCAGTGGAAGCTCCGGTTACCCGTTCTAGATCCGGGACTTGTTCGAGCTACCATCGATGCATGGACTGATCTGTTACAGAGTGGACTCATTGGATTTTTTGTGAATTTATATCATGCAAAATAACTTCGAATGAGCAGTTCATCGAACTCGTGGAAGGAAATTGAATTTTAAAATGGCAGTCCGATTTTATCTTTTTACCTAGCCCGAGCCATGGATGTGTTTCATGCATGGTACCAACATACATGGATCAGCTGCATCAAATTTGACAACTTTCTGGTTAGCATCCATTCGCAAAGAAGCTCGACTTGTCTTTTTCATATATTGATGTTTATTAGTAGACCCGTTAAAAAGTTAGGTCAAATCGAAAATGGTCCGACCCAAATTGATCCATTTAAATCCGATGCAAAATTAGCAACTCATACTGACCCAACCCAAATCAATGTTTAGTAACTTTTCTTCTTTAATTGTCGCTTTTTGAAAAATGGTTGGCCCCATAGACCGACTTATCAAGTTATCGAGAGAGCTCAGGAGTCGGGTTACGGACTGGGGACGCGAAGATGGTGGCAAAAATCCGGGCGGTCCGGCCCATCGTCATGCGTAGTTTGAGAATGAGAAGCATTGTGAGCCCATGTGCCCTAGACGAATCTTATGCACAAAGCTTGAGGCAACATCGAGCTCCATAATAGAGCTTGAGGCAACAACGGAAATTTTGTAATTATCTAATTAATAATCTTTCATGTTTGGATAATAAAGCGTCGATATATTGTTTTTCATAGCACGTCCCAATCGTGGGGTTAGCTAAGGAAAACGTAGATCCTCTACTCCGTTAGCACCCTCCTTAGTGTTTTAATAAATCTCGACCATGATTCGTAGAACATTGTGTTGTTATCGATGTTTGAGATTGCCGCACCTAAGGAAGCACCGTGCAAAGTAGAGAATCTTCATCCAACTAAAGAATTGATGATTTTTGGTCCAGTCTTCATTTTTTTTTTATTTTAGAAATAAAGATAACAATAAAAGAAATACGTTAATATTTATCATGACGCGTGGAGCATGTTCCCACCATGCATATGATGAAAAACGGAAAATAAATTCAGGACAAGGCCCGAGTCTAGCATTTAGAAATGAAATTGACGAGCTTGCGTAGTCTTATTTATTTCATATTTACCTCCATTTAAATTAATAATTACAAGAAGAGAAGCCTATGCAAATGAACAAGGCAGTACAGCTATTGTCATGCTGAGCTTCTAAGTACCTCCTGCGCAAGGATCTTCTTACATCACGAAAGGAGACAAAATTAAGACCATAATCCTGACCTACTTATTAAATGGGTTTATAACAGACCCCATTAAAACCCACGTGATATGGACTTTTAATTTTAAAATCCTTTATAACCCATTTTTTTAATTTGACATGAGTCGTTTATGACCTATTTAAATAAATATGGGTTAGAATACGGATTCATGACTCGTTTTGATCATCCTACTTATCAGGGCCATATTTTTCCCTATCTTTAACCAAAAAAAATAAGGCCTTTGATTGATGGGTAACGGGGCATGCACGTCACTCTCGAAGAAACTTAATCAATAAAAGGCACATCACCAAAAAATTAAACCCAAAACCACACTCTTGTATGGCTTTCGGAGGAGACTCAAAAGGACGCGGAGCGGTGCTAACTCGAATCTAAAATCTTAAACAAAGGAAGACAACGCGCTTATCATGATGAGCCGTCGGGTTTCTTCTTCTTTTTATCCGATGCTTTGTATCGAGCCCGACGGAGCAATTGGCACTGTGATTTTCCATCACCACGCACCTTTTTACACAGGACCTACAAGAATAGAAGAAGAACAGTGGGGGGTCATTTCACACTTCCACAGCCAAATCTATTTGTCGGTTCGTCCCTCTCTTTTCTCACCTCCGTTCCTCCAAATGGATGTCGCCATCGTATCTACATTGGACAGCGATCCACTAAAATCGAAGGGAACGCAATCATCATCATGACATTTGGACAATAAGATTTCGAGATTTCTCATCGACTCAAGCACGCTGCTACCCGAAAACGCCGAGGCAAAACAAAACCCCATCATCATCGCTTTTATCTGGACAATTCTCCACGCCGATTTTAATAATGAGGGCATGGAGATTTCCTCTCGCATTAGCTTTGGCAAGAGCCAAATCGAATCTTTCTACTATCCATCCACCCATGATGCGGGTGGGACTCAGATTCACACGCTCTCGAATGGCTCCACAAACAGTAGTCCTACATGTAATCCAGTCAAATGGGGATTAAGGAGCACAAAAGGGTTTCTTAACATGGTGTTGTTGGTGGCCATAAGCAGTCCAACATGTAATCAAGGAGCCGCAGCTTTTGGTCTCTTGTTCATCATTCTCGAGTCCGAATAGCCTTGGAGACACGTCTTGATAATAAAAGTGCCTACAAATTTTGACTTTGGCTAATCTCGCGAATGTACCGAAGCTCCGTATCATTTATGCACATCGAATTTGAGAGCATTTGAAAAGAAAAAAAGAGAGACCACTCGAAAGTAAGTGGATGATCGATTGCAGATTACGTGGTAGATCATTTAGTTCACTACTTACAAATTTAGTGCGAGACCACACTAAGCCAATTATCGGGACTAAAAGGGGCGTACACTATTATCTTTTGGCGCTTCCGATGGCCACCCAAGATTCCTTCGACATCTTATGATTGATTTTCAAATGGTTTTGTTATCGTTACTGTGAGTGGACGAATGTCAAACACACAACTACAAAAAAAGTGTCTTGTTCATCATTCATGAGTTCGAATAGCCTTGGTGACACATCTCGAGATAACAAATGTGCCTACAAATTTTGACTTACGTTAATCTCGCAAATGTACCGAAACTTTGTATCATTCATGTACATCGAATTGAGACCATTTGAAGAAAAAAAAAAAGCCCATTCGAAAGTAAGAGGATGATCTATCATAGATTACGTGGTTGATCATTCAGCTTACTATTTGCAAATTCAGTACGAGACCACCTAAGCCAATTATCGAGACTAAAAAAGGCGAGTGCTATTATCTTTTGGCGCTTCCGATGGCCACCCAAGATTCCTTCGACATCTTATGATCGATTTTTAGATGGCTTTTTTTGTCGTTATTGTGAGTGGGAAGAATGTCAAACACACGACTACAAAAAGTCGTGTACCATTAGCGATTAAATAGGTTGAACCGAATATATAAAGAAGACAGCCATTTCCATGCGATCCATTGCTCAATCGTTGGGGAATCATCGTGACTCTCAAAAAATAGAAAAAAGGTTAGACACGAGGGATGTCACTACCCTAATGTCAAGATTCATGTGGACCGTGCCGATAAAGTCTAGTAGATATATTAAAGTGGACTAGAACTACATTGATGTTGCAAGCATTATTTGTCTGTTTTGATAATTCAATTCATGTGTTGTTGAGGTTCTATCGTCGCACTAAACTCATGTTGTGGACTCACAACTTAATTAGTTGGAATCGAGATGTACGCGTGCTAATTAGTAAAAAAATTTATCAACATACTAAAGAAACTCAACAATGAAAACATGCGTGCATTATGGGTGCGTTTGTTTGAGGGAAAATGTTTTCCGAGAATCTGTTTTCCAGACTTTTACCCGTTTGGTTCGTTAAAAATGATAAGTCAACTGAAAATACTTTCCGATCAAAGAAAATATTCATGTATAAAATTAGGAAAGTGAATTTCTTAATCTAAGAAGGTGAAAACACTTTCCGAAATTACTTATCTTAAATTTGTTAATATTTTTTTCTTTTCTTTTTCTTTTCTTAATACAAATAATTTAAAAATAACAAATAATTTTAAAAATATAAATTTTTTTGATAAATTTCATCATCAGATTTTCCTCACCAAACAATTGAAAATACTTTTCAAGTCTTTTTTAGGTTTTAGCCAAACACCGAAAAATAAACTCGTTTTCCTAGAAAATGACTTCTTGGAAAGTATTTTTCAAAAATGCTATATTTTCCGCGAAGCAAACATACCCTACTTTGTTGACAATCTTGTGCAAGTATACAAATAATTACAAACTAGATCTTGAGCATGCGCAACGCTCACATGCTCTTTTGTGTGCAATAATAAAGGGGAAACTACATAAAATCCCTTAAAAATTTGGGGTTGTCCATGTTTGTCTCCCTAACTTCCAACTGTGTCATAAAACTTTCGAGAGACGTTCTATAAAGATAGCCCAGTTTATTATAGTTTGAAAAACCTCTTGCAACTCTTCTTTTTTACTATAAATGACGGAATCGTTCATGGCGATATACGAAATACAATCAACATGAAAATGCCATAAAAAATGCGATGTCACAATATTTTCTTTTATACATGTCGAGACGATACATGTCAAAATGATGGAAAAGAAAGAATAAGTTTTACATACCCCCAATTTGTCAACTTCCTTGAAAATGATACAAAGAAAGCTGTCTTTATCGATAGGAGAAAAACTACCCTCTAATGAATTGTATCATTGTTGGTATAAGCTTTCATTTTGTTACAATCAATAACTCATCGTCACTTTTCTCGTTAACATATACATCGCACGTGATTTTTTAAGGGCAAAAGCATATTTTTTTCTCGTTAGCATATGCATCGCATGTGACTTTTAAAGGGTAAAAGCATATTTATATTTCATTTTTTAAGGAACTCTCTCTTTTTACCTTTAATTGCTGTTAAAGAAAAGAAAATTATAGACATGTGAGAAATATTAACTAAGGTCCAAGTAATAGAAAAAATATAAAAAAATAATAGGAAAAATAAATATCAATAATAATGTCCAACAATAAAAATTTGCTAATATTTGATAAAATATAGCTAGTTTAATAGAACTGAATAAAATATTTTTAAGAAAATAAATAAACACAAATTAGATTAAAAAAAGGGAAAAGGTCTAAATAACAAAAAAGATCAAATGATAACAATGGGTAACTCATTATAAAGTGTCAATGAATGTAAAGTAGATTGATTAACAAAAATACTTAAAAGAATTATAAAAGGAAATGATCTTCTCAACTTATAACAGAAATCAGGGAAAATTACCAAAAAGGTCTTCAACATATCGTACGACGGCCAATAATATCTTAAATCTTTCAATTTTGCCAATTTAGTCATAAACCTTTAGATGATTTGCTAATGTAATCATTTCGATCAATTTTAGCTGTAAATTGATAACATGGATACAAGTCGTCCTATGTGGCATAGCCGACGTTAACATGGACAGTTTTTGTAATTTTAATTTTTTCTAATATTCTTTTCTTTTCTCTTTTCTCTTTTCTCTTTTCTTTTCTTTTCTTTCATTCTTTTTGTCCAAATTTGGGTTGTGTGAGGTCGTTGACTAACCCTCGGCAACAAGCAAGGGCGTCCACGCCCTCGCCGGCCACAAGCGAGGGCATTGGCCCTTGCCTAGATCGGGCGAGACCGCCTTGCCCGGACCAAGCGAGGGTCACCCGGTGACCTCACTGGCCTAGAGTTGGAAAAAAAAAAGAAATGAAAGAAAATAGAAAATAAGAATGAAAAGAAAAGTAAACTTAAAAAACTATAAAATTCATAAAAATTGTAAAAATTGTCCATGTTAGTGCTGAGCGTTGGCTATGCCATGTAGGATGGCTAACGTCCACATCAACGATTTTTTACCAAATTGTCGAAATGATTACATACAAATTGTCAAAAGGTTTATAATTAAATTGGTCAAATTAAAAGATTTATGATTGAATTGGCCGCCATACAATACGTTTAAAACTTTTTTTGATAATTTTCCAAAGGAAATGATCAACAAAAATCTATAGTGATTTTTTCAGTTATATAAAAATACATTGAGTATCTAATTTTGGTTATTTGAACAAATCGTTGTCGCGTTAACATTGTCCTTGAGCGAAGTTGCGGGTTTGCTCACACACCGCATCGGCGCCGGCCATTCTTGCAAATCCCATCGATGCCAACCTTCTTGATGTTGGTCATCTCATCACTCTTATTATTATGTTATTCGTATGGATATTGTTCAAGAGATAAAAATGTTATCCGAAAGCTCTGTTTGATTCACAAAAAAAATTTCCTCATTTTCTAGAATTTGGATCAAATAGGAAAATGAGTCAATAGAAATTTTTTCCTAGTCAACGGAAAATCTATGCTTAATTTAAGAAAAATGATTTCCTGTTTAAAAATTAGAAATCATTTTCCAAATATGATTAGATAGTCGCGTTTGGACCAAAACTCTACGTTTGGGCACAAGAACCCTAACGCTTGTTCCTAGGCCCTTAACAGGGGCCTCGGGCCGAGTCCGCTAGGGACCAATAAGGCCAAACTCGGGTCAAGGACTCCGGTACCATTGCTCGACTCCTCGGCGCCTCAGCCTAGGTCCACAAAGACTGGGCTCGAGACCCTGTGCCCGGCATTAGGTCCATCAAGGCGGGGACCATGACCCCAGTGCTAGTACCCGAGTCCTTGGTGCTCAGGCCGGTGTCCAACTAGGTTGCGTTCGTGTCCATTGAGGCTAGGCCTGGGTCCTCGACACTCGTGCCCATATCCATTAAGGTCGGGCTCAGGACTTTGGTGCTCGTGCCTAGGATGGCGTCCCTACTTGGGTCCTTGGCATCTAGGCCCAGGTTCTGGGTCCATTGAGGCTAGGTCCGAGATGCCAGCGCTTGTCTAGGTCATGCAAGGCCAAGCGCGAGACCTCAACACCCATGCCTAGGTCCATTTAGACCTGGCCCATGTCCATTGGGTTCGGGCCTGGGACCTCGGTACCCAAGCCTAGGTCCCCGACACTCATGCCGGGTCCATTAAGGCAGGAATAGTGACCCTGGAGCTCGTGTCCTGGTCTTAGGGCCCGTGTCCATTGAGGTCAAGCTCGGATCCCCAATGCCCGAGTTGGGGTCCATCGAGGCTAGACTCGGGACCCTGATGCTCGTACCTAGTTCCCCTACAGTCTATACACAAGTCACCATCGCCCTAATGATGTATGTCTTTTGTGGAAAATCCAGAGTTTCCATACTAAAAGACATAAAATATTTTCCAGTTCATTTTCAGGTTTCAGGCAAATATCAAAAAATGATGTTATTTTCTTGAAAAGTAACTTCCTAAAATGTTTTCCAGAAATATCACATTTTCTGCAAGGCTCTGTTTGTTTTGCTAAAAATGTGACATTTCTGCAAAATATTTTTAGGAAGATATTTTTGTGATGTTTGGCTAAAACTTGAAAATGAATAGAAAAATATTTTCCATCATTTAAAAATGGTAAATCTGATTTGATTTTCCTAAATAGACATACACTATTCAATATTAGTTACTTACGCATAGGCAGTCGAGGAACTGGGTACGAGCACTAGAGTATTAGGTCCGGCCTGAATGGACCCCTACTAGGGTGCTTGGGATCGGGGCACGGGCACCTGGGTCTTGTGATCTCGATGGACCTGGGCAAAGGGTTTTTGTGGATTTGAGCACGGCTTTTGGGGACTTAGGCCTAAGTGTTAGGTATTGGGATCTCACACTCAGCCTATGTGGACCTGGGCCCAGATGCCGTGGCATCAGGCGCGGGCACAAGCACCAGGGCTTTGGGCTCGGCCTCGATGGACTCGAGCGTGGGCGTCGGGGCTCGAGTACCAACACTAAGGTCCGGGGCTTGGCCTCAATAGACCGGAAGCGGGCGCTAGAGATCCAGGCATCGACATTGGGGTCACGGATTTGGCCTCAATGGACCCGAGCCCGGGCGCGGGAGACCGAATCCTAGACACCGAAAATCTGGGAATCAGCATTGGATTTTCATACCCAAACATAGAGTTTCGGGTCAAACGATGATACCTAGTTATGTTTTAAATCAAAAATCATTTTTCTTGAATTTAGATATAGATTTTCCGTTTACTCTTTCTCCTATACAAACCAAATGTCGAAAAACGAGGAAGGGAACCTATATTCATCTTTTTCGGATAGTTGCTTTCTTCCTAAACATCCTTTCTTACCAACGCAACATATTCTATATTCTTCTGCAAGAAGGGGGGCGCCTTCGACGCAAGCATCGGGTGCGTGCGTGTTGGGATAAGATTATTCCACTACATATCCACACCCTTCATTTATTGCCCTAAATTCCTTTCTTTCTTTCTATTCTTCAACCCTCTGAATCGCTGCGACTTCTCACTTACTGGGTCCCACCATGCGTGAATTTCAATTTCGTGCCCGCCAACAGATGAGAGTTGACTTTAACTAATCCACCGGTCTGACCTAAGAAATTTATTTTTTTTAGGGTTTTTTTTTCCTCTTTTTCGGTCGATTTGTCGGGGAAATATCCACATCCAATTTTAGTAAATCGAATGGGAAAAAAAAAGGGTTTTATCCTATTAGAATTATTTAATGATGCATTTCTAGGTTTTGTCGAAATTTATGTCCATATTTTGTGGGGACAGCAGTTAATACAGTTTGTGTATTAAATCGAAGACAACTACGGTTCCTCTTAGCTGTATAATCATCTATAATCCTTCTGTTAGTGGATAATTAGATTGTAGGATAGTTATAGATGCACCTTAATTTCCACGAAGTGTTTTCTTTTTCTTTTTATATTTTTTGTTCGAATCTTTTTTGTCTCGTCGATTGTTCCAAACTGAAATGGGGAAAGAAAACAAAAACTGTGTATAAATATCGATGCATCGTGTCCATCAACGTACTTTGAAAAGAGTGTGTGGTGATACTCTATTGGTCATATATAGTTGATATGAAGTTTGAAAACTTTATTTTATAAATTCCAGTGAAACAAAATTAAGTAGTCTCGCCAAATTGATTTCATCAATCGCAACATCGCTATATAAGCCATTATTTAGGAAATTTCTTGCAAAATAAATTGTGCTGTGGTAGACTAGGATGGACAAATTCTGATCAATTAGTAGTTCAACAAATCATTGCCTGTACACTTAAAAATACTACAAAACTTAACATTATATAGGTTTTGTTTGGCTATACTAACTACATTTTCATGATTCTCAAACGGTCTTTTATCAATTTGTCGGGGAAAATTAAAATGAAAAAAAAAAAGTTTACTTTTGACATAGTTGTATAATTTTGAGAAATTTAACGGGGGCCAAGAGCTGTTGTTAGGCCAAAAGTAATTCGGCAGAATCATAAGAAACTTGACATATTCCCAAATTCTGACAAAATGAGTGGGGGCAAGAGCCCCAGCTACTCAAAAACTAAGTCCCGTGGTCCACGGTAGAAGTGAAGACTAAGGTCTAGGGGATATATTATAATCTTTTGTAACTCGTTTGTTTTGATTTATTTTCGGCGAAAGGTTAATAATTGATTTTCCAACCAAATTTACAGAGATATGAAAAAGTTAAGTAAGGAAAGTAAAAGTAACTCGGATACATCGAAATAGGAAAATGTTTAAACGGCACATATACCCTAAATCACTATCAAATGATCCACATTTCAATACTTCTTTCGAGTCGTGCCCATATGAAATATGTCCGCCGACCGTTATAGATGGTCGGTACAGTTTACCGAGGGCTTTGGAGGAGCTTTTGCAAGGCGATCCGTGAAAGTCGTGAGACCTTTCGAGGAGGGTCCCTTTTTATTTTTTATTTTTTTCGGATCCTCCCGCCCTACGATAGCCCACTCTATAAGGTATGTTAGGTTACGGTGACATGAATCTCATACCATCTAATGGCTCTACCGAAGCGGGCTACCGTAGGTCGGGAGTACCCAATTGCTCTCTCTCTCCCCGAGAGGAGATTATCCAAAAAGAGAAAGAAAGAGAGAGAGAGCGCACGAGGGACCACGGCGCGGGTGGGCGTGGAGAAGCCCTAGACGTCAGATGAAGAGACAAAACCCACAGGAAGCAGCGGGCGGAACTGCAACAATCCAGGGGCTACCGAACCGAACGATTCCACCGTGGATTATACCCCCCCAAGAAAAAAGAGCAAAAAGGTAATTAAAGTTAAAAAAATTAAAAAAAATTGAAAAACAGGGGAGGTCTTCCAAAGAGCCAATTACAAAGCCCCACTCCAGCCCACACTGACAGAACCTAACCTTATCCTCTTATCTCTCTCTGTCTCTCCATCTCATCTCTATCCATCTAATTAAACAATTCGTGTATAAAAGTTAAGCATTAATTGCCCAAATTATTTATTGGGTAGGTTATCTTGAGGATAAGATACTGAAAAGCCTTTTATTAATGGGAGAGCCAAAAAAAAAAGTATTCGTTTTCGGCACACCGATTATTCCAGTGTTATGTACCCTCAACGGTTTGGAGTTACATTAATTCAAACCAAGCCGTGTTTAATAACCGCATGTTGGAATTCGCTCGACGACCCAGTTCTTATTTTAAAGTGTGAATATCACGAAAAATTTTAAACTGATAAATTTATGATAAATTTACTTTCCGTTAAATCAAATTAATATCATGAAAAACTATAAATAAGTACACCTGTGACAAACGAAGGTTAAACCGCAAACAGTTCAACTCAAAAATTTTACGGTAAAAGTTAATAAAAAATAATGATGGGTTAAATTGTCACAGGTGTATCAGTTTAGAATTTTGTTTGGGAGGATTTTCTATGGTGTCGGCCCTATTTTAAATACGGCGACATAACTCCTACCATGCAAAAAATTAGACAGAAAAAAAGAAGGCAAAAATACGAGGAATTTCGAAAATGGGGTGAGGAGGAAGCGTCCAACACCACGTGGCGCGAACCCACCACGCTGGCCTCCCACCCCGCCCCCTAGCCCCCCCTACCCCCCTACCCTACCCCCCGCGTTCGTTCTTATCCACTTCGATCTCCCGCATTGAAAATGGCTTTCCGTCAGTGGGGGGCGGGCCCCGCCCCCGCCCCACCCCCCGCCGCGGGGCGTGTTGACGTGGCGGGGGGAGAGTGGTCAATGTGACGTCCAGCTGTATTGGTTTCTGCCGCGACTTCGCAACCCCCCCGATATTTTGTTGCTGTCGGAGCGAGGGAGAGGGCGGGGGGTCAGTCTCGGTCCATCCTCGTCCTTTGTTCTTCCTCCTTCCACGGTTCCACCCTCCTCCCTTTAATATTCTTTTGCCCATTTTCGGACCAGCGTTCCGCTCCTCAGTTTTGCCTTTTTCTCCTGCGTCGATTGTTCCTGGTCACTGTCCTTCTCTCTCTCTCTCAGAGGCCGTCGCCACTCCACACAGCAGGAAGAATTCCCCCCATCTTTCTGCATCATCCGCTTTTTCCCATTTCCTTTATTTTCTTGATACTTCCAAGGCCTCTCTGCCTTCCTTCCCTCGCCGATACCATCTCTCTTCTTCGCTCTCTCTGTCTCTGTCTCTGTCCCTGTCTATGGATTTGTGATGGCCTTAGCCGTTTTGATCTGAATCTATTCCCCCTCCGCTTTTCTCTCTCTCTGTCTCTCTCTCTCTCGCTCTGTCTCTCTCTTTCTTGCTTGTCCATCGTCCAAATTTGGTTCATTTCTTGAAATCTTTGGCTAGATTCGCTGCTAGTTCGGCTTCTTTCCAATCTAGCGTTTGACCCGGGTATTTTTTTCTCTTCCCCGTTCCCCTTTTTTCGTGCTCGCGCTCGCCCCTCTTCTTCTCTGGGCTTTCAGTTCGTTTTTGAATTTGACTAGCTTGCTCCAGATTTGTTTCTTGAATTGATGGGGTTGCTCTTTTATTATGTGGGTGTGCTTGGAGTCCGGTCTGTATTGGCTTAGGAGTTCTTGTTTTGATTTTTCGGGGGGATTTGTTGTCGAGGTACGATGTCTAGATCTTATTCGAACCTGCTGGAGCTCGCCTCCGGCGAGTCTCCCTCGTTTAGCCGGATGAGCCGGCGGATCCCGCGCATCATGACGGTTGCGGGCATCATCTCGGACGTCGACGACGACAACCCGTCGGAGGGCTCGTGCTCCGACCCCTCCTCGTCCTCGACCCAACGGGACCGGATTATCATCGTGGCCAATCAGCTGCCCATCCGAGCTCAGCGGAAATCGGATAGCAATGGTATAGGTTGGATCTTTAATTGGGATGAGAACTCGCTGCTCCTCCAGCTGAAAGATGGTTTAGGTGATAATGACACTGAGTTTATCTATGTTGGCTGTCTTAAGGAAGATGTCCACCCTAGTGAGCAGGATGAGGTCTCTCAAATGCTACTTGAAAATTTTAGGTGTGTCCCGACTTTTCTGCCGCATGATTTGTTTAGTAGATATTACCATGGGTTCTGCAAGCAACAGCTGTGGCCATTGTTCCATTACATGTTGCCTTTGTCGCCCGACCTCGGTGGTCGGTTCAACCGGTCCTTGTGGCAGGCTTATGTCTCGGTCAATAAGATTTTCGCGGATAGGATCATGGAAGTGATTAATCCGGAGGATGATTTCGTTTGGGTACATGATTACCATTTGATGGTGTTGCCGACTTTCTTGAGGAAAAGGTTCAATAGAGTGAAGCTTGGGTTCTTCCTTCACAGCCCGTTTCCCTCTTCGGAGATTTACAAGACGTTGCCGATCAGGGAGGAGCTTCTGAGGGCGCTCCTGAATTCTGATTTGATAGGGTTCCACACTTTCGACTATGCACGCCATTTCCTGTCTTGTTGTAGTCGGATGCTTGGTCTTACCTATGAATCGAAGAGGGGTTATATAGGCCTAGACTATTATGGTCGGACTGTTAGTATTAAAATTCTTCCGGTCGGGATACACATGGGACAATTGCAGTCAGTTTTAAGCCTTCCTGAGACCCATGCCAAGGTCGCCGAACTTATTAAGCAGTTCTGTGGTCAGGGTAGGATAATGTTGCTCGGTGTAGATGACATGGATATTTTCAAAGGAATTAGCTTGAAGTTGTTGGCCATGGAGCAACTCCTAGTTCAACACCCGGAGTATCAGGGTAAAGTTGTTTTAGTGCAGATAGCCAATCCAGCTCGGGGCAAAGGGAAGGACGTGAAGGAAGTGCAAGCAGAAACCTATTCTACCGTGAAACGTATCAACGAAGCTTTTGGCAGACCGGGTTATGAGCCCGTAGTGTTGATTGACCAGCCTCTTAAGTTTTACGAGAGAATCGCCTACTATGTCGTTGCCGAGTGTTGTTTGGTAACGGCAGTCAGGGACGGCATGAATCTCATTCCTTATGAGTACATAATCAGTCGCCAAGGAAACGAGAAACTGGATGAGGTCTTTGGTTTGGAACCTTCCACTCCCAAAAAGAGCATGCTGGTCGTCTCCGAGTTCATAGGGTGTTCGCCATCCTTGAGCGGAGCAATTAGGGTGAATCCTTGGAATATAGATGCCGTGGCTGATGCGATGGACTGTGCCTTGGAAATGCCGGAGGGGGAGAAGCAGCTCCGTCATGAAAAGCATTATAAGTATGTCAGCACGCATCATGTTGGATACTGGGCCCGCAGTTTCCTTCAGGACTTGGAGAGAACGTGTCGAGATCACTCGCGCAGGAGGTGCTGGGGCATCGGGTTTGGGCTCAGTTTTAGAGTAGTTGCGTTGGATTTGAATTTCAGGAAGCTTGTCATGGAGCACATAGTATCGGCTTACAAGAGGACCACGATGAGGGCTATACTTCTGGACTATGACGGTACTTTGATGCCCCAAGGTTCCATTGACAAGAAGCCGACTCAAAAATCAGTTGAGATCCTAAATAGTCTCTGCCGAGATAAGAACAACATGGTATTTATCGTCAGTGCTAGAACCAGGGAGACGCTAGCTGAGTGGTTCGCTCCTTGCAGAAGATTGGGAATAGCTGCTGAGCACGGTTACTTCTTGAGGTGAGCCTTACTTTTCTTTTGATTTTGTCTACCATATTAGGTAAGTCAGTGTGAAAAATTTGAGAATGCCTATTTAATGGTCTTGCTTTGCTTTCGACACCGGTGAGCCTTTTTTTTAAGCTCGTGCTTTTCTGTGTTTTTTAGGATGAACCGAGATGCAGAATGGGAGACGTGTGTACCGGTTGCAGAGTGTAGCTGGAAACAGATCGCGGAACCAGTTATGAACCTCTACACCGAGACAACTGATGGCTCGACCATTGAAAACAAAGAAACCGCACTTGTTTGGTCCTATGAAGATGCAGATCCAGACTTTGGATCGTGCCAGGCTAAGGAACTTCTTGACCATCTTGAAAGTGTGCTTGCCAATGAGCCAGTGACTGTGAAGAGCGGGCAAAACACAGTGGAGGTTAAGCCACAGGTCTGTGTTGCATTCTTGTCTAGCTGTGCATTATTTATTTACTGCAAGCATTGGTATAAGAACTTGTTTGGGTCATATTGTCTATGCTGTCTCCAAATCTATTCTACAAATCTAATACGACTACTAAAGACTAGGTCTTCTAGAGTGAACTAGCATAGTAATTTGTCTATATTTTGTGCTCCTAGAAGCCTAAGCCGCACTCTACTATACTTGACTGAACCAGAGAAAATCAAAGTTCGAATATACCAGCCGGAGCATAAATATGACCTGCCTTTATCCATTATATGTTTGCGTCCATTGCATTAACATGCCGAATCAGAGTCGGGGATGTGGTTTTTACTTAGATTAGCCTGGGCTTTGTCATGATCTATCCTAAGAAAGTACTTCCTTACGTGCAGACCAGTGCTTATTAATTTGTCTCTCAGTTTTCTCTATAGAAAAGAAAGGTTAGTACATCTTTATATGTTCAAATGAGTATTTTTACTTTCCCACTGATGTAAGAGGAGTGTTTCCATAAGCAAATGATAATCATATAGGAATGATTCTTTAAGATAGGAAGTGAGTGGCGCTACTCTTATAGAAGCAAAGAAAGATTTAGAGAAGCCTCGTAATGTCGATATGCCTGTAGTAAAATTCTGAATGTGCAGGGAGTGAGCAAGGGAATTGTCGCCAAGCGATTATTGTCTGCCATGCAAGAGAGGGGAATGACGCCGGATTTCGTCCTGTGCATAGGCGATGACAGATCCGATGAGGACATGTTTGAGGTGATTACTAGTTCCGTGGCCAAT
Source organism: Syzygium oleosum (assembly GCF_021117445.2). Taxonomy (NCBI): domain Eukaryota; kingdom Viridiplantae; phylum Streptophyta; class Magnoliopsida; order Myrtales; family Myrtaceae; genus Syzygium; species Syzygium oleosum. Next base: position 12,948,067 of record NW_026607487.1, read on the forward strand.
TCGTCCATCGCTCCCAATGCGGAGGTGTTTGCATGTACTGTTTGCCGTAAGCCAAGCAAGGCCAAGTACTATCTGGATGATACAGCGGAGATCGTCAGGCTGATGCAGGGTCTGGCTTCCGTTTCGGAGCTCTCGGAGCCCGCTTAAGGTCTTACCGAGAAGAGCGGTCGTCCCTTCATTCGTTTGCAACTGTAAAACATGTTTGCACCTGCTGTTTACTGCTTTAACATCCCGGTTTTGGCCGGGTTTCGGTTTAGCGTAGATGTAAATATGGCTTTGTGCCATTTTAAAACTGTTGAGCTTGATCCACACACTTCCACCGCTTGAACTGATACTAATCATCTTCAGCGAATACAGTCAGTCCTCTTGCCTTGGATTTCTGTGCTTGAGAAGTACTAGGAAGACTTTTATTCTTGAGCTTGCATTATTTTTTCCAATCTTCCCGTTGAACCTTACAGTCAAGTTCCTTTCCTTCTAAAGTTAAGTTGAGCTAATTACTAGTATCATCCTTAATTGTGCTCTCCTTATCAAAGGATCCTTCTCATTATTCCAATACTGTAATTATTATCTTCAATTTTCGTGACACATTTTAAGTTGCAATCTCTGGCTCGTACATAATTAATCAAATTATCATCATCTCACTCTAAAAGAACCTATATACCCCCTCTTCTCTTCCTCTGGGTAGACGGGCCCGACTCACCCATGAACGTATCTCGATCTCTTTACCGTGTGCTGTCGTCCCGACCATGGTGCAACTCACATTCAAGGCTGGTGATGGTCCAGGGGCTGGCTCGAGGTCGGGCTGGTGATAATTTGCCATCCGGCGACAGGGGAACGACAGGGGAAGAGAGAAGAGAGAGGGGTTAGGGTGTAAATATTAGGCGTGCATGAAGAGTAAATGAGTGTTTTACGTTTGCGAGAGAGATGTGAAGTATTATGTTTTGAAATAAGGGGAGGATATTTGATATTATGAGTAAAGTTGTAAAAGGTCTTTATAATTATCGCGGCTCCGTTTGTTTTTCAAAAAATGAATAATTTGAAATACATTTTCCAAAAAATGATCACTTGCGTCGCTTGGAATAATTAATCATTGAAAATGCTTCATTATCAACATCAATTTATAACTAAAAATTTTCATGAACACTGAGAATTTTCTTAGTTCATTCATTTTATAAGCGATCATTTTTAGAAAAAAGTTTTCTAAATCGTTCATTTTTTGCGAAACAAATGCATCTTAAGTTAATTAGAGCTAGTACGTAAGTTAAAGTTGGCATGTAAGTTGGAGCGGTAAGAATCTAACATGGTTTTCATCTTTGGGTAGTTACTCCAAGGCAATAGTCGATAGGTCACATCGGCAAAAATCTTTTTTCACATAGGCTCTCATCGAAGGCTATGGATACATAAGCTCTAATTAATCAGATTTGAAGTAGGAGACATGGAAAGGTTAAAAATTATGAAAAAGTTTAGAGATTTGATTAATTGATTTGAGGGAAAAAATGCGTATATTAGGCATGGTGGGTTTCCTAGATATAAATAGGTAGTTAAAACAAGCATTGTATTCCAATTCCAAATGAAAATTCCCAATAGAGATATTAACTTAGCCAATTACCTTATGGATTCCATTTCTGGCCCAATTCAAAGGGCCTAGGAAAAGACACAACGTGCGAAAACTAGTACATTTGTTCTCTAGTTGGCTTTTGTTTGGCCCGATTTCTCTGATGGACCCTTGGTAAAGTTTGATGATTTCTGGTCTATCTTTCTACGGACTAGCAAAGCAAAGAGAGGACCCCATGTGCATGCAAGGAAAAATAGCGATGAAAAACAAAGGGCTTTGCGTAAGTAATGAAAGAAATGAAATTAAGTTGAAAGTTCGATCTATTCTGGAAAAAAATGAAATTAAGTTGTTGTGCAACTAAAAAGATTCGAATTAAAGTTTAGATAGTTTGAGAGATTTGAGAAATCGCGTTGTTAATTTTCTTGGCTATTTCGAAAGGATGAATTTACTCATTGTTTAGCAATGACAACCGAGTTTAATTCTGGTAACTTGTATGGACTTTGATGAGGTTTATATATATAAACGGAAGGTCAACTGATGAAGCCTAGGTTCTTTGGATTCCATTGACATATAAGATAAGAAATTGTAATGAAAAAAATATTGGTTTCATGTAAAAACCTAAATTGAGAGTTGGTTTGTCCTAAAATTTCTTCACCACATATGCCCTAATTCTTGTTCAGAATCATGCATAATACATGCAAGAACGTGCGACTGTTGATAGAAATGTTACGGAACGAAGGCGAGTGCATGGTGATATATAGCTTTTAAGAGTAACAATATTTTCGAGCAGGAGACAATTTTCTAAAAACTACTTCAAATTGCTGGAAACATAGAGGTGCTTCTGTAATGGGGTCAAATCAATCTCTGTGTGTTTACAAACTCACGTGATTTATCAAGATGAGTCAAATATGGTAAGGCAAATTTGTATGTTCTTAACCTTAGTTGTCTGGTTACATGGTAACTTCACAAAGACAAGGGTTATTTCCAATCAACAAAGGCCGTCTGCGCCTGTCCACTAATGTGGCGGGCTGCCATATTGAGTTTCTTATTTTAACATGTCAATACCCGCACGCCATGTTCTGCATGCCATGTTCTCCTCAATTGGAGTTTGCATCTTTTTCTTGCCCAGCCCAGGCAATATTCTTCATATGCTTTACATCTTGGAGGTCCGGAGGTCCGAATTGAACCAAGGTGAAGCCTTTTAAGGATATGCTTGGATCCAAAGATGAATCCAATATGGTAAGGCAAGTTTGTATGTTCTTATACTATATGAACCCTTTTATTTTTAAGGAACCTCTCTCGTGGAAGACAGATGCGCCACTTCTTTTCAATTTTGTTTCTTTTTATACTACTAGACTCCTTGACTCGACATATCTACCTACGAACTAAAACTAAACAAAATCACTGTGAATTAGCTTGGGGCTACATGGATGATCAATTATTCATTGCTAGGCGAGAATCTTCGAGAACTAGGCCGAGGCTCTAGCATGGCTTGCCAGCTTTAATTCATATTAATTAAATTTCGAAACAGTTAATCTTGCATGTTTTAATAAAATGGTTATTGCCTTTGGTCCCCACCCTATGTGCATACAGCCTATTTATTTTGAATATCATCAATTTTAATAGGTATTTCCTTTTTATTTCGTTTTTTGCTTGGTAGGAAGACACATCTAGGAGACTAAATTGTCTTCACATCCTTTCCTTTCTTTTTATAAAATTCGTGTTTTCCACCAAAAAGTTGAATACATCTCTTTCCCCGTTTGAAAAAAAGTAACATAACATGGTAGCTTGCTTCGTGCCCTAGTAGCATAAAAGCTGCTTGTTTCGCTTCTTTTATCTAAGAGTACGATACTTTTATCGTAGCGGGATGCATGTAATGAAGCAACACATCGATATGTAAGGGATAAGGGGAGACATAAAATTGAAGAATTTTGTCGTACATAGTCCTTCTTGGGTAGCCAGGGTTTTATGTATCTTTTGCACATGCATATATCAAGCAACTAAAGTTTTGATAGAGCCCGAAATGAGATTGTTACTATATGATATTGTGGAAAAATGAACTTTTGTCACGCGCCTTATCCATGTAAGTGTGGATGAGAGTAGATTTTTGCTCGTTTGCTTTGCAATCTTTGCGAACAGTTTCATCGAAAAATTTATACCAAGGAAAACCCCAAAGCAAAAAAATTCTATAGGATATGAAGTTCCAATTTCCCATGCCTCCACAATTTTCATTTTTGTGCAAAAGTGCACCTAAATTTCTATATTCATAAAACCGGCATTAAATACATTTTTTTTAACTAAAACATGTACAGGAGACCAAAAGTGGCTACTCTTGGTCCGAAGACACCCAACAACTCGCATGTTCCTAGAAAAACTCGATTCTTGTTAAGCTTAGTTTTTTAACAACTAGTGGGCATTATTTAGAGTGGAAAAAGTTTTACCGACAATGATTCCCCTGTAGACTAAGTGATATGATCCATTTGACACACGATCTCTATGTTGGAATAACCAAATCTCATGACTCGAATTACTCAGTATAAAATAGACTAAGTCTAGACAAGAATATTTACCCATAAAGCCTGCACTCCGTAAAATTTCATGTCCTTTCAAATGTTCTTATAACAAAACTAGGTATGCATGATCTCTAGTTTTATAATATCACACTCCATATTGATTTACGATGAAATGTTTAGTTGACAATGGCTTATAATACTAATTATTGTACCTTGAGACCACATATAATAGTTGCCAGTGATGGTTGTCATGAATAGACCTGATCATGGGCTTGACAACATCTTAAATAAAGATTTTGAGATCCAATTAATTTCGGAAAGAAAGTTCATATTTCTCCCCCTCAAGGCGGCCCCATTCATCAATTTTTGTCATGAACACCTCGCCCTCCATCTCGACCTTTTTTTTTTCATTACTTTTCTTAATATTTTTGCGTTTTTCCTTGATTAATAATGCACATTTTCTTAGGAGTTGCTTTCCATCCTCTTAATAGTGGAAAAAATGTGTCAGCATGCCAATCAACTTATTAATTTTATGTTAATGACGAAAGGACCATGCTGTAACAATTCTACTTGTATATGGAGACACAGCTGCATAAAAATCTAGAGAACAACAAAAGAATTAAAAATCAATTTAATTTTTTTAAATAAAATTTGCATTGATAGTATAAGACCCTACTTGTTTATGTCGAAGACAATAGCTAGGGCGACAAACAGGTGAAGATGGCTAGGGTCACATGTATCCTCACCTTTCAGTAGGGCAACCAGGAAGCAGAATATACATCTTTTTAGGATGAATAACTATTTTTTTTTAAAAAATATCATGATTGCAAATGAAGCTTTTCTGATTTCTTTTCAAAACAAAGAAAATATACTGTAAATTACAAGAATCCAAGAGGAATCCACGAACCATTAATTTGCTTTTGGAAACAAAGTTGGTCGAAGCTGTCTTAATCTTATTAAGTGAAATACATGATTTCTTGCTCTTGTTCTGCTGAAAAACAGGAATTATTCGTACACTGAACCTTGTAACCCCAGATACATACCTTGCCAGATGAGCATTTTCTCAAGCAAAATACCGTCAGTAAGAGAATTTACAGTGTTGCTCTTTTCATGGAAGCATCCTCACAGTGATTATCTCATGATGAAGCTGATTAGTGTGGCCTGAACTTAAACTAGCCAATGGTCGCTGTCATTAAATCAAGAAAAAGATGGATTTTCTGGACAAATGACAACGACATTGATTTTCTGCAGATAAAATAAAGCATCTGCGACAGCAACTTGCGAATAATGCAATGCAGACTGTGCTCCCCACTCTCCTATAACAAAACAAAACATCTTCGATTCGAAAGGTCAATGCTTGTCACTCATTAATTCAAATTCATTTATATGGAGTCGGTCCACAAACTAGATCAAGGAAAGCCATGAATGGAACCCAATAAGGCTGTCTGTAAAAATTTTCCGAGGAAATTACGCGAGTTTTAATACTGATTATGAATATTTTTTTCTGTTATTTCTTGAATTAATCATATAATATACTTGAAATTCTCAACAACAAGAGTACTCCCAGAAGAATTATTGCACTAGAGAATTTTCAAATAGATGAATAATGTTGACAGTATATCTTACCCTCAATCGTGAAATGTCGTCAAACATTAAGACCAGTCTGCTTTTTTTTCTCGATTCTTTTTTCACTTTTTTTTGTCTCTGCTTTTTAAGAGAAATAATGTTGTTTTTCTTAAAAGAAAGAGGCCTATAACTCTTGAAGAAATAGTTGCCAAATTCGAGAAGTTGTGAGTCGCACCTAAAGTGTAATTAGGGGTATCTAGACGCCATTCAATAGTACTTAATGAGATACTAGTAGATATCGTTGCTCAGATAGTAGAGTACTAATTAATCCTACTGTCGTAAAAAAGAAAAAAAAACTCATGGAGTGTCCAAACTTATCTTCTGAATCTCTTATTTACCTACATGTATAGTGGTAATCAAGAAAGACTCAGTAATAATCAAATAGGGTGACATGCGTGTGCATGCTTTCTCGTCTTCTATAAAAGAGCCTCCCAATCAACCCTCGAAGCTATTCCTCTCAAACAAAAGCACACGCAGAAGAGAGAGAGAGACAGAGAGACAGAGAGATGGCAAAGATGGTACCTTATGCATCACTTCCAACGAATGGGGGAAATGGAAGTTTCAGCTATCAGAAGAACTCGTACTATCAGGTAATTATCTACGTTTCCTAATAGCACTTGATCAAACCATGACCTCTCTCTCTCTCTCTCTCTCTCTCTCTCTCTCTCTCTCTCTCTCTCTCTCTCTCTCTCAAGGGGCTTCCAAGGTCAAAGAACCAATATATTGCCGTAATTTCTATATAAAATATAGAAACACTTAAGAAGGTTTGCAATGATGTATTCGAGAAATGGTTCTTTGAGTGATCGTAAAAACTCTTACCCTTTTACTTACCAAGTTAGCAAGTACATGGAATATATCTATGTCTTGGACATACAAGTTTGGATGCAAACCCTCCCTCCCTCCCTCCCTCTCTCTATTGTTTGGACAAATACTACGTATTAGTGCTGCTTCGAAAGATGTTGTTCTCCATCGATCAGGCCACTAATTTTTGCCAACCAAATGCTAGCAAAATGTAAGAAACTTATTGTTATAGCACAAGATATCTTACGTGCCGTTCCTAGAGAAGACCGGTGCTCACTCAACTTTGAAATTGAATGTGCAACCACCTTCTTCGAAGACTTCACTTTTAGCGAGTGATATAAACTTTTATCCGTCTCGTGTTCGAATATTAAAATGATAATGAGCTCTTTGCAAACGTCTATGTACGTATGTATATACCTATATGCTCTAGATAAGTGCATTGTGATGGATCCTATGAGTTACGCGAGGAATTTATTGTTGGACCATATTTTTCTCCCTCCTTGAACGAAGGAAACTTCCTCTGATTAGGTGTTCTCATTGGTGATATTACCCATGTTATTCAACCAACATTTGCTTTGGTGCCTAAGTCACAAATCTGGGGCTTAAACGTTGGTTCTCTTGGTATATTCCAAGTTTTTAGCAGGTTCTCGTCTCGAAAAAAGAAAATATAACAATAATAAACTCATTTAAATCTAAATTAAAAAGAGGGTATATGGACCACACACGAGCAAGAGCTAAAACCTAATCACGTCACGGGACCAATAGTTGACAAATATATCGGGACCAGCGGGTCAACCTCGCCTGGAATCAAACATGAGTTGGGTCTCGCCAATCAATTCGATGTAAAATGGAATCCGCTTGTCGCGGCATCAAATCGAAGCTTTTACTCGTCAACTTCAATCCCATCGTGGCATAACATGCAATCGCACTTGTTCTAGCTTTTAAACCCCACTTTCATTTATTCTTTTAGAGTCAATGTGTTGAAGATCATGCATGCATGCATGTAAGTCTAAGTGGGGATCGTTGAGCATCAACTCGATAGATGCTCTTACATATTGTTTTATACTCCATATCATCACATCGCGTGACAATACTTTCCTCCATTTTCAATAGGAGGAAGATATTAAAATATATTTATAATCCATCAATCACATATATAGTTAGAGAAAAATATAGAAACATATGACCTTTAGAAAAAGAAAATAAGTATCTAAGTGATAATATATTATATGATCGATGTGACCTATTTCGCGTAGATAGAATCGACTAAAAGAAAATTCAGAGAACTGGCGCTTGTGGCAGTGCCATATAATGTTGAGTAAGGTAGATTGACCCCACTTAATTTTAAAAGAATATTGTTTATACCTACATATTTTTTTTGAGTATATAAATTCCTTATTATTTTTTATTTTTTATTTTGGTTCTGACACCACTAAGTATTTCAAACAAGAAATTGGACCCCATAAATCACAACAACAAAAGATTCACAAATAGTAAACTCGCTCAACTATATAAATGCTTAAATAGAAGTAAGATAATTGAAAACTAAGGTTTTTAGTCCTTAAGTGTCCTTGTTTTTTGTGATTCTAATCTCTTAACTTTCATTTTTGAGTTACTATCCTTGGATTGGACCCCAATTTTAAAGATACTTTTGATAATCTAAAGATATTTCAACACCCAGATTTTAAATGTTGTCTAGTACGAGCAAGGACTGTGACCTGAACATATTATGACCACTTAGTTTCATGTAATTTAAGTTAAAATTTTCTAACGTGTGACCTAATTTCCATTGATATTGTTGGGTTGCTTTGGGGTGTTCTAACAGGCTAAGAAATTCTATACCTAGGGATTGAGTTGGTCAAAAGCCAACAATGCTACCTATGTTCGAGGCAAACGAGGGTCATATCAATTTTTATTATAGGATTTCTCGTTTATTTTCTTTTGTCTGGTATTCATGCTTGATATTGGCAACGGCAATTGATTGAAAAATATTGGGTGATATACGGTTAAATTATTTCTCATTCGTCCTGAGCTTTAGGGACTGGCAGTAAACGTTGTGAAGGACAAAATTGAAGAAGCGATAATCCACAAAATGGACGTGGAGAGACTATCATCGACGGCGAGCACAATCAATATCGCCGATCTGGGGTGCGCCGTTGGACCGAACACCTTCTTGTCCATGCAAAACATCCTCGACTTCATCGAGAGGAAGTACCGAACCCAATGCCCTGGTCGCGAAAACCCCAAATTCTCCGTCTTCTTCAACGACCTCCCGGAAAACGACTTCAACACCCTCTTCCGCTCGCTCCCCAGGGAGAGGCGGTACTTCGCAGCCGGCGTCCCGGGCTCGTTCCACGGAAGGCTGTTCCCTGAGTCATCCCTCCACTTTGTCCACTGCGCGGTCTCGCTCCACTGGCTCTCTAGGGTTCCGGAGGAGCTCCTCCACGAGGTCTCTGCCGCATGGAACAAGGGGAGGGTCCACTACACGAGCGCGCCGGACCAGGTGGTGGGCGCGTATAGAGCCCAGTTCGCGGCGGACATGGAGGATTTCCTGAGGGCGAGGGCGGAAGAGGTCGTGGCGGGAGGGCTGATGGTGATCATCATGACCGGCATCCCTCACGGGATGCCGCACGCTATGCTCCCAGCTGGGGTGATGTATGATCTTCTTGGGTTAGCCCTAATGGAGATGGCACGAGAGGTAAACTTCAGACTGTCCTAATTGCATCCTAATGATTGAGATGTTTGTATACTCCTTCATGTTCCTGGTGAGACCTGTGTCGAGACTCGTCGCTGTGATGCATCAGATGATGGGAACTTACAGATTAATCTGCAGGGAGTGATAACGGAGGGACAAGTGGACTCGTTCAACTTGCCCATATACGCGGCGTCGCCGCAGGAGATGAGGGAGATGGTGGAGAGGGACGGGAGCTTCAGCATCGAGGCCATGGACTTGGCCAACCCGTCGCCGTGGTTGACCGGCCCGGTCAACATGCAAGAGTGGACCAACCACGTGAGGGCCGCCATGGAGCCGCTCTTCGCCGCCCATTTCGGCGACCAGGCGATCGTGGACGAGATATTCGATCGGTTGGTGAGGAAGCTCGTGGAGCGCTCTCGAGAGGTGGAATCCAGCTACAGGGACAAGATTCAATTGTACGTCATCTTGAGGCGCGTTTGAAGTATTCTCTTCGTGCGCCGGCGATGTCGCACAATGTTCGATGTGACGCCGCGGTGGCCTTTGAGGGACAAATGTTTTTCGTAAATCGAGAGAGTTGGAGGACCTGGTTGTGTAAGAAATTGTTTGAGGGGCAAAATTGCACGAAAATTATGATTTAGGAGACTGAAAGTGGGATTGATTCATCTCATGAAGAAGGAAAGAGATTGATTATCCAAATTGAGTATTTTCTGCTGTTAACAGAAGTAGGAAAATTTGGATCGTTGCTTGTGGACGTTTGATATGTGATTTGATATTCTCTTAAGAAGTAAAATTGGACATGCGTTCGTATCTATTTCGTTGAGAATATATTTTAGCATGATTGATCTAGCAAAAAAACCGTTTCAAACATGATGATATCGTGCCGATGGTGATTGTACTTTTACGAAACTGTGATAAGATAAGTCGCTTATACATGGGTAAGGAGTATTCTCCCTCCGCCTAAATTCTTGTCCCTTTTCTTTCAATAATGTCATAAGAAAAGGTCATAGAGGGACAAAAAACAAGGAGTTGTCCACGAGCGGGTAAGCTCAGTAATTTATTTTTCACTCGGAAAATAATACTGAAACTTTTCAAAGTTTATACAGAATGAAATCAAGTTGTAAACGTTTCGAAAACTGGAATCAAATCTTAAAACCGTGGGGCTTTCTTCGCTATGGCTTATATGACTTGTTCACGAGAATCGATCTAAAGGAAAACTCAGTTTTGCCTTAAAATCCAGAAAAAAGGTTGAGTTTAAAGTTAAACCTTAACTCCGGTCTTTGAATCTCAAAATATTGACGTAAATGAAATTTTCTTGAACAATTCTAGTGAGACAAAGGCTGTCGATGGAGATTCTTTCTGATCACTAATTGGAATAATTTGAGCATGGTAGCATGCATGACCTTCATGAGATTGATTCGATCCAATTGAAAATATTATATCTTATATAGTCAAACTCAAGGCATAGTTTCCTATATAATCTAATGACAACTTGGGTAATTTTTTTCAAGAAAAAAATCAACTACTAAACTTAGAGAACAAGAGAGTTGGTATAAGTTTAAAACGACGTGGTCCATGCAATGTACACATTGTTCGTTAGATGGGACTAATTGGTCCCCTCTCCAACTTTTGTTAGAACTTAGACATCATGTGATTAATTTGTGTCACTCGTGATTAATTGACTCAGCCCAAGTAAAGGACAATCAAGGTCCATGCAATGCGCACATTGCTTATTAGATGGGGCTAATTGGTCCCCTCTTCAGCTATCGTTAGGATTCAGACATCTTTGTGATTAATTTGTCACTCATAATTACCATAGTTTCAAATAAAGGACAATTAAGGTCCACAATAATTACACATTGCTCATTAGATGGGACTAATCGGTCCCCTCCTCAACTATTGTTAGAACATAGACATCTTCTGATTAATTTTGTCTCATATAGTTACCTTGACACATCGCCAAGTAAAGGACAATTAAGGATGATATGATATGATATGATCTAATTAGTAAAAAAATTATCGTCGCCATCAAGACTTTTTAGAAAAATTATATAACCTTCACATCGTACAATTGATTTTTTTTAATGCAATCTTCATTGTCGTTGATCATTTCCATATCACGAATTTACAATCCTTATCATTATTTTATCCCCAACGAAAATGAATTAGAAAAGTGGTGCATTATTACGATACACCCACGCAAGGGTGGTCCAAAATAGGTCACAAGTTGCGTAGGAAATAGTTTAAATACATGGAGATAATACTAGGGCATGAAAGAGATCTTTCTTTGACCTTTATAGTTGTTGTCCATCTCTCAAAAGATTCTTTACAAATCAATTTTTTTGATGATGTATTAATTCGATTAAGTGCCATTATTTTTACATAATTCTTTTTCTAGCCAGTTGTAATTTATTTATCCAGGTGCTTTTAAAGTTCGCAGGTATGGCCATTTTGACTCGACTTGATTGGGTGCCATCACATAAGAATTGCTAAGTGAAATTTGGAACGTAACGACTACATGATTTATCTAAAGAAGGTTCGTGTACATAAAACGCGATATCATTTTCTAAGGATTTTGTTAACTAGTTTAGAACTCAATGGGCACTTATTATAAAACCAAATAAAGATCCTGCTTGGTTTCCAAAACATCGATCTATCTTGATTCTCATTGTATGCGTAATTCGATATCTTAAAAACTAAAGCTTTCCTTTTGGAATATTCTTAATAATTTTACCAGTGCTCAGACAAATTCCTTGAGATTACTTTTTCTGCATGGTTTCATGGACACCATAATTTAGCTACAATAGTTTACTTGGATTAGTTTCATTTATATAATTTCCAACCGTCCACCCATCTAAACACAGAGAGAGAGAGAGAGAGAGAGAGAGAGAGAGAGAGAGAGAGAGAGAGAGAGAGAGAGAGAGAGAGAGAGAGAGAGAGAGAGAGAGAGAGAGAGAGAGAGAGAGAGAGAGAGAGAGAGAGATGGGCAACAGAAACCCTGAAGTGGATTCTCCTGCAACAAATGGAGGAGATGGAAGGTACAGCTACAGCAAAAATTCCCAATACCAGGTCTCTTCATCCTTTCCTTTTTCTTTTTATGATTCGTCACTGTTAACAATCTCCATTTGTTGCATGAATAAGCACGAGCTCTAACACCATCATTTCGAAATAATCTCAAACTAGGGAAAAGTGGTGAAGAAGAACCGGTCACTATACTTCTTCACACCAGATAAAACTGTACTAAAATACTTCGTATCTTAATTGCGACTTTAAGATGGAGAAGAGAATGACTAATGTTTGTTGAGTTGATTCTCAGAGACTGGCCACCAATGTCTTGAGCGAAAAGCTTGATGCCGCTATAACAGAGAAATTCGACATTGCAAGTCTATCCTCTCCTTCCCATGCAATCCGACTCGCCGACCTGGGATGTGCCACCGGTCCCAACACGATTGCAGCGATGCAAAACATCGTACAAATCTTGCAAAGGAAGTTCAAATCTCAATGCCCTAATTCTCGAACCCTGCCCGAGTTCCACGTGTTCTTCAACGACAAGATCTCGAACGACTTCAACACCCTCTTCGCAACCCTCCCTTCTGATAAACCCTACTTTGCAGCAGGAGTTCCCGGCTCTTTCCACACCAGGTTGTTCCCCAACGCGTCCCTTCACTTCGTGTACTCCTCCATCGCGCTGCACTGGCTCTCCGAGGTCCCTGAGAAAGTGACGGACCGGGAGTCGGCAGCGTGGAACAAAGGTAGGGTTCACTACACTAGTGCCCCGGAAGAAGTGGTTGCAGCTTATGCAGAGCAGTTTGCGAAGGATACGGAGCAGTTTTTGAGGACTAGGGCTGAGGAGGTAGTGAGCGGAGGGATGGTGGTGATTATCATGCCGGGAATTCCGCATGGTATGCCTCAACGGCGAGTTCCAAGCGGGCTTATGTATGATGTCATGGCTTCTAGTCTCATGGACATGGTGAATGAAGTAAGTACCTTAAAGTGCCCTTTTCATGATAACCAAAACTCAAGACAGAAGGGCCAGGGGAAGAGATAAAAGAAAAACTATTCATCTTCATACAAGAAAAGTTACTTGTCGTTTATGTCTTCTACCATTATATCAAGGTTATTTTTGGTTTTCTCATAATATCACGTGACGATACTCCTACACAGGGAGCTATGAAGATCGAACATTATAAAATTGGTTGGCTTTTTATCGATAAGAAAGTAATTTTCATCACTTGACATCCCAAGGTTATATCGAAAATCTTTTGACATGTTTTCTCATCGCCACTTTTTATCTTGCTTGTTGTTGCAAAGTGTGCTCAATATTCCATTATAGTAGTCTCCTCGGACAATTTTCCTCATTTGTGCAGTGATCGAATGCTCAAGAGCAAGGCATTAATGACTTTCTAAATACGAATCTCCTCGCCGTCAATACCTTTTCAAGTACTTAAACGCAAACCGCCTTTGCTTTTTTACCTACATTTTACAGGGTCTAATCAGCGAAGATGAACTGGATTCCTTCAACTTGCCACTGTATGCACCCTCGCCGGAAGAGATGACCATGCTAGTGACCAAAAATGGCGATTTCAACATCGAAGCAATGGAGCTAACAAACCCATTGCCCAACACGAACGGCCCCATCAACGTCCGTGGATGGATGGTGCACGTGAGGGCAGCAATGGAAGGCATGCTTATGAAGCACTTTGACAAGGACAAGATCGACGAGTTGTTTGATCGATTGGTTCGGAAGTTGTCCGACGAGTGTTCTCAAGAGCTTGAATCATGCTACAGAGAAGGCATTCAACTGTTCATCGTTTTGAAACGCAGATAAAGTATTGATAATGATCGGTGCGTAGTCGCTTGTGCGCTTACGAATGTTGATTTGATTCCCTCCGCTTGTCCTTTGTTCCCTACTCAAGATTTGCTTGTAAAAGAAGTTTGTCTTGTAGTATAAGGTTGTGCTTTATGTCTACTTTCTAGTTTTTATTAATAAACATCCTATTTCCTAGTTCTATTAATAAAAAAATCCTATTATTTATTGAGAAAATCGCTCAGTCACTGCATCGTGTTTATGAAGAAAGAACTTATGCCTTGCTTGGTTCCCATGCAACGAGAAATTCATTCCCGTGAAAAGGATTGTTGTGTTTGGTCACACATTTACAGATCAGGTTATCTACGATGGGAGTAGCAGGGGAATAGAATTTTTGGAAGACCTCATAATAAGATTATCTTGTCTCTTCCGATAATCAGATTATTAGAGTACCAAAACATCTCGTGGACCAGCGCACTGATAAGTTGTTTGGACCTTTCACCTAACAAAACAAGAGGTACCAAGTATGACCTCTAATGTCGCTCATAGGGTCCTCATCCTCAAGAGCCATAGATTTGCGTAACTCTATAAATATGAAGTACAGAGATGGAATGCGAAGACGGCCACAACCGATGGAAGGCTAGTTGGTCATCAATCAACGGCGGATACTCGAATATTTTAAAGAAAGAGTTAGAAACTCAAATTTCACAAACAGCCTAAGTTAGAGGAGCATATCTAAACTATGCCCTCTAAAGATAGCTTGCAGAAGATGAAGGCATGAAGAGCTTCAAATATGCAGTTTTTTAACTTTCTTTTAGAGGAAAGTTTTGGGTTTGGCAGTTAACTAACTGAACTTCGATTATAATTACTCATGGCACTAACTTGTGACTTTTTGCAATTGGTTTTTGACTTGGATGGAAATCCAGCCTAATTTCGAGGAAATGCTAAGCGGGGGACACGCGATTTGCCCAAAAAATTTGGAATAGTCACTCCTTGAAAAGTCCAAGGTACACACGATCGAGTCGAGGTTGAATGCTGCGCTGTCGCATGCGCAAAAAGTCTGCTCTGGCTGCTTTATTAAACCACCAGGATATTGAGCCGAAATGGAGGATCAAGACGGACGTTAGTTGTGCATTGAATTTTCGCTTTTGCTGATGATGGCTCCGACAAGTCACTTGAAAATTCAGACCACCAACAAGGTTTCACTTGATATAAAGAGGTGCTGAACCACTGAGCAAAATAACAGCTGAGTTCAAATTGTCCAGCACTTGAGGGGCATCGAGAAGTTCACAGAGAGAGAGAGAGAGAGAGAGAGAGAGAGAGAGAGAGAGAGAGAGAGAGAGAGAGATGAGCAACGTCGAAACCCAAGTGCCGGCAACATACCCGATGAACAGCGGGGAGGGGGCTTACAGCTACAGGAAGAACTCTTACTTCCAGGTTTTGATTTTCATGCATTTTAACAATATCGTCGCTAAGCAAATGCGCAAGTAAATAACAGATGCAGAAACCATAAACCTGTACTGCAGTAGTTCAAGACTTCTCTATAAATCCGACGCTTACTCTCACTGTATAACTCCCTACTGCTGCGTAACTTGCCTCGGAAATATCCTGATAGATGCTAACATTCATGCTGATTTCACGTTTCATAAGTCAGTCTCCTTATTTTTTTATCCGAGAGAAAGGGCTGATTCTACGAGTCTTGCTTGACCTTTCCACTAGGGCATGGACTGTCATCCTCACGAATTTGAATACCATTTTACAGAGAGCGACCACAAATGTTCTGAAGGCCATGATTGATGAGGCAATCATTGAGAAGCTCGACATAGAAACTTATGTCTCCTCCAGTCCTGCCACGATTCGCCTTGCCGACCTCGGCTGCTCGGTCGGACCAAACACCTTCATTGCCATGCAAAACGCCGTGCATGCCATCCAAAAGAATCTCACATCCAAAGGCCTCCTTACCGGGATGCCCGAATTCCAGGTTTTCTTCAACGATCATGCCGCCAATGACTTCAACACCCTCTTCAAGTCCCTCCCTCCAGAAAAACCCTACTATGCTGCAGGGGTTCCGGGGTCATTTCATGGGCGGCTGTTCCCGGAGTCTTCCCTCCACTTTGTGCACTCGCAGTACGCACTCCAGTGGCTTTCGAGAATTCCGGACGCGATATCAAATAGAAACTCTCCGGCATGGAATAAGGGGAAAATTCACTGCACAAACGCTTCCGAGGCGGTGTGTGAGGCATATGCAGGTCAGTTCCACATGGATATGGAAGCGTTTCTGAAATATAGAGCAGAAGAGATCACCTCAGGAGGGATAGTAGTCCTAACCATGCCTGGAAAACCAGATGAGGTTTCATATTCAAAGATACCGGTGTGTGTAATGTACGATCTTATTGGATTGAGTCTCATGGATATGGCCAAAGAGGTATGGTTATCACAATATTTCCAATTCTTGTCATCCTTTTACTTAAATCCTTTATTAGACTGAAGAAGAAAAAAATAAGTCTATCTGGGATATGAAGTTTATTCAACTCAAGAAAAGGTTTCCTTCATATGCAAATCTATATACATCGACGAATAATACCACCGAGGTAGTCTCACATCCAAGAACTGAAGCTCTACTCAAGTTTCTTAGAATATGTGACTATTATAATGACCTTTCTTTAAATAATGTTTTCGCAATTCTTCTAATCCAGAAATTTCACAGCTTTCCTCTTAGGCCACTAAAATTAGCTTCCATGATGATGATGATGATGATGATGATGATAAGAAAAAACCACACCCCTGACCAAGTCATTTATCAGAGAGATCGACATGAGATCGCATATACTCTTAACTTCATTGAACTGACGGAAAGCCACAAATTCTGCAGGGAATAATAAGTGAAGAGCAAGTGGATTGCTTCAACTTGCCACTGTATCCTGCATCTCCAGCAGAGATTGCACGGCTAGTCGAAATGGACGGTAGTTTTCACATAGAGAAGATGGAGTTGCTCAACACCCAAACGAGGTATGAAGGTGGAGTCAACGCACAGGAGATTGTGATACACCTAAGAGCAGGCTTGGAGGGGATTATCAGCAAACACTTTGGAAGCAAGATTGTTGACGAACTCTTTCGACGTCTTGTGGAAAAGACTCGGGAGTTCAGCCACCTACTGGAATCGTGCTACAAGGAAGGGACTCTTATGTTTGTTGTTCTCAAACGCCACTGATGCATCCTTTGAAGATGACTCTACTGCCCTAAAATTCGATTAACTAGAATAAAGTCGCTAGTACCTAAATTACTCTGTTATATATAGATCAAGTGATCTTTCGTGGTGATTTCAATGTCAGCATTTCCATTTCAATATCAATCGCTTGTTAGAGTCAATGAGTGCCTTATGGAATGCTTCACAAGAGATTCAAAACCTATCCTGCAGTCCTAGAGAGAAACTAAAGAAATAAACAATGAATATCTCAAAGAATTCTCGTAAAGAAATCCAAAGGGGGGACAGAGAACTTTGACATGGAAGAATATGGCGACTTGCATGCCATTTCATTGAATAGACTAGCACCGAGATTGGATCGTCTGCCAGGATAACTATGACACTGAGATAAAAAGTAGTTCCTTATATATATTCACACATAAAAGCAATATACAACAGTACCAAAATAGTTACGGATCGACATATGCCATACGAACATGTCCGTGGAACTTACACGACAACTAATGCAAATTATTTGTCTTCACAAAGAAGACATACACCTAAGTTATACTTGAACGCTTCAGAGAATTTAACTCAGAATCTGCAGTCAAATGCTGATTTGTGCTAACCTCTCTATAGAAGCTCTCTCTCTTTTAATGTGAAGGAGCTCGTCATAAACACACCAAGGAAAACTTAAGAAATGATCTTCGTGAGCCTCCTCCTTATAGCGGCCCCAGAATTCCGGGTGGTAGGTGACATGATACCAAGCTGATGCCTTTGCATATATATTAACACCGCCAGAAGCTGATCCTGACTCCATGCCATTGAACCATGACCTGGCTTCCTTTCTCAAGGACCTCACAGCAGAGTTTATACCTTCCAGGTCTCTTTTTTTATCAAAATATTTCGACTTCGTCAGGATATTCCCACTCATCATTTCAGCCTCGGTTTTGATGTCATAATAATGCATCAAGCTCCTCAATTTGCAGTCATACTCAAGTTTGTAGTGAAAGGCTTCCGTGACATAGACCTCAAAGCCTTGTACTTCCAATTTACAATCGTAGGAGCTCAGAGCAACTTCCCTCGTGAAGGAATTTATGGAATTGGTATATGGTGCGATCCCCTTGACCTCTCTGTAAAGCTTCCCAATCACATGCTGAGACTCGTAGGTGCACTTATCAGACTTTTCCATGAAGTCTGGGTATTCTCGAACTCGCAGATGACCCGGAATTTTAGCGGGAACACCAGTTTTTGGGAAGTCAACTGCTATGGAAAATAACTTTGCAAGCTCAGTACATGATTTGCTGTACGCCTTCATTGGCTCCTTATCTGCGAACACTGTGTGAGAGTTTGCAATAACCCCTAAACTATTATTGACCATGTAATCTGCGAAGTACTCCACGACCTCCTGGATGGTAAAACATTAAATTGGGATGGCATGAGTTTATTAGTTAACCATGGAGAAGGTATATATCAGCAGAAGCCGCTATTTTAGCAAAAAAAAAATCAGCAGAAGACGCTAATAAATGAAGTTCCTCATCAAACTAATATAAAGATGTCGAATGAGAAAGAGTTTGCAAGTAAATTTTGAAGAGGCGCGCTACGGCACAGAAGGGCACTTTCTTTAACAAGTTAAAGAACTATAAGGTTCACATGCTGAGCAACAAGAATTGCTCTATGCTAATAAAAAAGACTAGATGCTCAAATATCCGCTTTGTAACGAACATTTCCAAATGAGTTCCCCAATAAATTGAATTAAACAGTGCCATCCTTATGATCTAGCTTTCGAGTATCTCATTCCTTCATAAACTATGAGGGGATCTAGTGATGTCCGATACTTGTGCATCTACTGGTTTCCCTGATAGATGACTTACATGGTTGCACATAGAAACTCTCCATTCAGAAGTACCAGAACATGGCCTATTCCGTTCTACATATTGTATATTAGGATTACAAATATATTTGAAGAACCAAAAGATGGACAACCGAAAGGGAAGAAACATGGAATGTCAATGCCAAAGATGACAACTGTCCGTACAAATTTGAAAAGTTCAATTTGCTAAGCCATGACAAGGTATTCCTTTCCAATTGCGTAAATTGAAGATGTCCTCAGTCCACATAATTACGGTCCAGTTACAGCAATGACGGCGTATCTATTTGATAACAGGTAAGGACATTCAACTCAGGTTTTTATCAAAATTTTCATTCATATTGCTTGTCAAAACAATACGATATCTGGGTAAAACAAAACCGCACATTGCAACTGTTCTTTAAAAGTCATTGATCTCATTCAACAGCCTCATGTAAGATGTTTTGCATATAAGCATATCACTCGAACAATATGAATGCAGACACTACCATCAGTGTGGTCCTCTCAAAGATAATATTTAACGGGCAAGCATGCGTGTTCTTTCAGAGATAATAGGTGTAGCTGTTTGTTAATGGCCAATGAGTACCTCAATGATGACATCACGATCAAGAGTTACAGTAGGTGCTGGGGTATAATCCATGGGTGGGCACAAATGAGAAGGAACCAGATCAGGATCCCAACAAACAAAGTAGAGATCTCCATCCAGATCACTTCCCGAACATTCATTTGGATGTGGCCTGGAGGTTAGTAGCAAAATATCAGAAAAACATGTAGATTATGCGTAAATGCTATCCGGAACGGGGCAGGAACTTGCATGAACAACTAGGGAAATTAAATCTAGATCTGTTCCATGATTGCTCGTAATTATGAAATCTTACCATCTAAAATCAAAAGAAAAAGTAAGAGAGTCCAGTGAGTGCAGATAAATCAATCTTTTTGGCATCTATTAAGTAAATAACAAGAGAGCTACAATAATAATCACGACTGAAGAAATATGTCAAGTTCTACTTATAGCCAAAGAGGCCAGTTGACCAACTAGGGGAAAAAATGGAGTTGAGAGGTAATGTGATCATGATTTTATCTACTTACAAATGGTTGTCTAAGATTCATGATATGGGTTTGTTCGTACAACATCTTTTGTGCAGAAGTCCACATATTGTTTGTACGAATCCCCAGTTACAAGAATTTTTCTATCTTTATAAATAATTAAAAACATGACCAAACAAAGAAAATACTGATACGTCTTTCAGTTCATTCACATGCTGAATACTCAGTTCTTGATAGCTTTGACAAAATCCTTCTCAGGAAGATTTCTGTACATTGTCAACGCCACCTTGGCATCTTTATGAACAAACTAGTGCACTCTCCATCCTTTTACAAAAATATAACAATTACCCAATAAACCCACTACGGTAAGGTTGGCTGAGGTTTTTTTGTCTTTATTTTTTAGGGGCAAACGGTTCGCTGAGACCCGAGGTTTGAGCCAATAAAAAGTGAAAGGAAAAAAAAAACAGAGAGAAATGAGTCCAGACTCAACCGCCTAGAATGTTACTCGGTGGGAATGAGAAGAACATACATAGTTAGAAAATGAGTACCAGCAGTAAAAGGAAACAATTTACCTCTTTCCTTTCTGAGGAAAAACAATGCAGTCAACCATATGATGCAGAGATGGAACATCAACAGCCTCTAAGACACGGACATCTCCAGGATGCAGGCAAGGGTTTTTCGCAACCACCAACTTTCCTTGAAAGATAGAGGTGTCGAGGGATGACTCATTTCTGCTCGATTTTAGCATGCTTTGGCTTCCAATCTGCAAATTTCCAACGCTAGAGAGTTGTACAAACACCTGACCATATTCCAAAGTCCTTGTTTCATCGAAACATCCCATCATCGATCTTCCATCTGGCACAAAGATCCTCGCTTTGGCACGCAAGTCAAGAACCTTCGATGCACAGAATGTTCGAAGCATCATTGATAGAAAGGGTTCCGCATCTGGCTCATAACCACAGATAAGCATTTCTAGAAGAACCTTAATATTTTCTCCTGGAGACATAAGCTCCAGTGCATGCTGCGCCACCAGAGGATCCGTCAATATAGCATCCAGTTGACATAGCGCCTCTCTTTGCTTCCTTTCAAAAATATGATCCTTGACTCCAAGAGTAGACAAAAGAGTAATAATCTGGCGATTAAGAAAGCAAGGCTGATACCTGCTCCACGCTAAAACATCTAGTTTTGTATTTGATGATTCGTATTTGAGCATGCTGCTTCTCAATGATAATTTTTTTGATGAAGTTGGATCCACTGCCACAACACCTTTGAACCCACCATATCGAATCTGAAATGCAGATGGGGTTGAAATTGTAAGACCACATTTTCTAGCCACTTGCACAGCAAATTGGTGAGATATTTTCCCAATACCATCAGAGAAAACATATTTATTGCGACCCCTCATGGTTTCCACATCTGGTATCCTTTCAACTTCATCTTTCCTGACGCTAAGAGTTTCTGTTGATGAACTGAAGGACTGACCGAGTCTGGCAGCATATTTTGCCACATTTCGTATCTTACGAAAATCCCCCATCCACTCCCTTATATCTGCTGCAGTCAGCCCTTCCCTGGAAGCAAACATCCAAACAGAACTTTCCCTTAATTGACTTGTCGAAAAGGCAAGAAACTCAAACCTCTTATCACCAATAACAATTCCATCTCTCAATGTTGAGACTATCCTCTTATAAATTCTGCTTTGCCTTTCATCATTTGCAGAGTTGCGTGGAGACCAATTTGTTGAATAAATTTTGTCGAGTTCCTCGTCAACAAAAGAAACACGGAGAAAATTATCAATATCTCCAGGATAGTTCCGCAGCACCCGATTGGAAACATTCACTTCTGGACCACAGAAATACATCTTAGAAGGAGTTACTTGAACCCTACGCACATACACCAATCCATCATCTAAAGAAAGTGTGCCAGCTGTAGGTTTATGGTCAGAACTCAGATACTGCCGATACTGCTCCTCAAGCCAAGTTACAGGATGGTAACAGCAATCTTTTAGACGACCCAGTTTTTCCAAAGCATGTTCTATGCAAGCAACGTTCATGTCCATTCTTCTCGGGTCAACCAGCCGAAAAAATTTTGAATCCAGAACCGGCCACGGTAGATACCCATGCTGAACCAAGGAACAGACCTTGAACAAGATTCCAAATGGCAAGGCAACTTCAGCAGGAGGAAGCACAATGGGTACAAGATCTGAACGATAAGTACAAGGAGGGGCCCATTCCAGGGTGAACTGCCCACTCTGTTCTTTGTAGCAAACAAGATACTTATCAAAATCAGGAAGCTGATGACGATGGCAAAGTTCCAAACACAAACAGGAAGATTGGCCAATACAGAATGATGGGGTAAAATCAACTTGCCGAACCCATTGGTCATCAGGAGCAGCCATAAAATATTTGAAAGTGGAGGAATCTTTTTCATAGATCCGAGGGGCACCTAGTAACTGGTGAAATATGACCACAGAAAGAAAAAAAAAATTAGTAGTGTCCAGCTTGACAGGCATATAAAACCAATGTGCTGTTTCAGAGGAAAATTGCTGCTCTACCAATTATATGGGAATTGGGGAGGTTCATAAATCAAACATCATAGAAAGAATCATCCTCAAAGAAGTAAAACAGCAGGTCTTTTATATATTGTGATTCACTACAACCTGCACTGTTTTAGGCCCTCCTACCGCATATGATTCATCAACATATCCACTACCAACAAGAACATAGCAATTCGATGTTACGGCTTAAAAACTTCCAGCATTAAGTTGAAGCATCAAACCTGAATGACTAGATACTTCAGAGTTTGACCACGTGGTTGGTGCAGCTCAATCTGCCCAATATTCTCATAGGAGAGCTCAAGCTTGTAGTCCACAAAATTATAGGTTAAAAAGAACAACAATTTTCTCATGCCAAATCCAAATTTTACGGAGGCATTTGGGCTCTCCCACAAGGCAGTGAATATATCCTCAGAAGTCTGACATCCAAAATGCAGAGTTACATTATCCAGGCAGTGCTGAAAGACCTTGGGATTTGGAACAATATCAGAACGTCGTTCCCAAGCCTTTAGATATGAATTACCATACCAGAGAATCATATTATTAGCGAGAGAAATAATATCTTTGCCATCACATTTAGCAGTAAATTGAACATGTGCACATGTTCTTCGCTCTCCAGGTTTCAGAATTTCCACTGCATAAACAGTCATTTTGCCAAGATATTGCTCCAGAAAATCCTTGACTTCTTTTGCACTAATGGGAGAGGGGAACCCGTACAACTGAATAGTCCTACCCATGCTATCTCAAAGACTTTAACTGCATTTGAAAGAAAGAAAACAAGAAAAAAGAATGAAGTTAACTTGAAGACATAAAATGGATATTGCCTCCAGGCAATGCTCATAAAGATGACAAATTGAGTTCCACATAACCAAAACTAAAGAGTCAAACTACGCAATCTCAAGTCTTACCTTTTTAACTATTTGCAGGTACATCTAGGCACATTTTCAAGAACAAAAACTAGACATGGTAAGAAGTGCCTATTCACAACTCATCAACTAGTAACCACCTCATGACTATGCGGGAACTCGACAGCGGCCAAGTCCTATATATGATTCCATGACCAAATTAAGCGCTCGGCAGGATGAGAAATTCATATCCTAAGAGATCACCGAGCCAAGTACAACAACACAAGCATGTTGATCCGCTTCCTCCTAACGAGTTCATCGATCCATGTCCGAAACAAACGCAAAATGCATTCTTGACCCAACACTGTCTATTTCAAATGAAGTGCACAGTCAAAGCAGATGTTCTCCGATTCATCACTAGCGTCTAGCTCCGTCTCTCCCTCGCCGGAACGACTCTGATTACGCCCACACGGCGGCCGCGCATCTTCGACCGAACTAAGAAGCGCGAGAGCATCTTAGCAAAGCAGGACAGCCGGGGGAGGCCTTTTTTCAAAAACAACTACGACTGATCGGAGTAAGAAAACTTCGCTCGAAAGAAGGCGAGGCATGATGATCACAGAGACGGACAGAATCTGAGAGTTTCAAAATCTAAGTCAACAGAGCGAGTGCCGCGATCATGGAAGTCGTGTTCTTACGTGGAATCGGCATCCGCAGCCGACGCACCGGAAGCGGCCGGCGCCGCCGGAAGCGGCGGGTGCGTGGGTCGCACCGGACGGAGCAGTCCATCTGCGGAGGCTCCGTCGTGGCAAAAGCCATGACAGAAGGAGGAGAAGAGAGAGAGAGAGAGAGAATTCAGACTCTTCAGTGCCGTAACGGGAGTTTGACTACTGTCAACGCCGGAGTTGGCATATAAAAGAAGGACATTGGGCAGCGCGACTGGCGGTCGCTAGGACCTGTCACCGCCACGTCATCTCACGCGCCGCCGTGGAATTGTACTTCATGTGTTTTTGCAATTTACGAAGTATTGACGCTAGTAATTTTTTCATCGATAATATTCAAGATCTTAAAATTCAAAAAAGAGAAATGCTAGATTTATTGGAGGTATATTAACTTTAGTATGCTAATGTTGACGTGGCCATGACACGTCCCCCGTGGACGTTGAGTCAGCAAATAAAAGGAACAAAAAATGAATTTTAGAAAAAAAAATAGAATCACGGAAAAGAAAATTCAACTCCGGAACAAAGAATTTATTTCTCAACTCGAAATTGCAAAAATCACCAAATATAATCACAAGCTAAGAACAACATTGGAAAATATGAAAGCTTGAATCAACAAACAAACAATCAAAAGTTAAAACTCTACAAAATAATCGGATTTCGACAATGTATCAAAATAAAGTCATGATTATTAATGAATTCGGTCGAACTGGACTTACTTTACATAGGCTAAAATTCAATCTAAAAAATGAAAAACGAAGATTACACATATTTGAAAAAGAAAAACTCCGAGGAAAAGATGAAGAAGGGATAAAAAATGCTCTTTTTTCTTTTGATGGTGGAATTCAAGATAAGTTCACAGTAGATTCAACATTAAACAGAGGCCCGGTTTCAAACCTATCCGTCTCCATCTTATCGTGGTTGTTTTCTATACTATGTGGTTTTGTCCTATGAATGTTTGTGTGCTCACCATATACGCAACATTAATTAGACTAGGTTTGCTGCAACTAAGTATAATGGACCTATAGAATGGAATGCCCTGGGAGTATAATGACATCCTAAGCAAGCAATGTCCCTGCAATATAATTTTGGACCGAGAACACTGAAACTAGAGCATACGAGAGAATTCAACTTGTGCAATCACGCACAACGTGTACAGACCCATGAAACATGTAGAGACTCTTTCTAGGATGATGATGACGGCAGCGGTGGATCGAGCATTACAAGAACACGCACCTCCCGATCATTGCATCGCTCACCATTACAGAACTCGCACATGTTTGATCGAGAAAGAAATGCGACCCAAATGAGGAGAGAGAGAGATATGATCCAGTGATGTGGGAGTGAGTGCTTGAAGGGAAAAGAGAGATTGGGGACTCACCAGGACGGAGAATCGACAGAGATGCGCCAAAATGCTTGGATGTTGCAGAGAGTATGCGTTGCCTGAAAGTGGGAGATGTGAGGCCTTCTGTGAGAAGTGAGGCCTACTTATAAGCTGGAAAAGAACAGTGAAATCAGAAGAGAGGGTTGTCTGTCAACTCTAGTCAACAATCCCACCTTCAGGAGTTTGTTTCTCTCTCTATTTTCCCTTCCCACCTTCAGAAGTTCTTTTTCTCTCTCTTCCTGATAAGATCCCAACTTCAGAAGTCACTCCCTCTCACTTCCCAAGGGCTGTGATTCAGTCCATCGCAGGAATGTCCACTCCTGCTGTGTCCACTTTTGTGTACGTATAATATGTGCCGACGAAAAACATGTATGAGAATGAGATAGTTTTTGAAGACGACAAGATAATCGAAATGTCCGCACATTCGAACATACGACAGATTATGAATGCACTTGAATATATACAGACAAGGTGACTTATAAGTCTATTGGCACGAATACACTTTTTCTGTAAATTCGTTAACATCTCCGGATTACTTATTTAGATCTCAACCTTTATTGAATTATTAGCAAAGGAAATTGAGAGATTATTGAATCACTGTATAAGTCTTTTCATTTAAAATACGAAGTTTTGCACTCATCACAGCTTGTATGCCTCAATGTCCACCATCTACGCTCCGTGACCACCCCAAAGAAAAGCTCAAAAGGTCAGGTCATGTCAAATTGTCAACCAATTCACGCTGTCCAAGCCCGTCCGAGGATTGCCATTGGCGGGCTTTTGTCATCTGGTCGAATCTTTGAAAGATGCATCATTTTCATTGGTGTGTCTGATCAGAGCAACGATAAAACATGGCTGGAGTCACAGGCTCTTTAGCTTCTTCATGGTGGGGAAGCTAAAAACAAAAGGAGAGGGGAATGATTAGCGTGACCCACATGATTTGGGTATGCTCTATCTTTTTCCTTTTTAACTTGGGTATGCTTTGTTTATTAATCCCTTATGGGAGAAATCAAGCTATCACCTAGCTGATGGAGCAAGGACTTCATATGGGAGTCCATGATGCACCATGGCAAATAGGAGTAACCGAAGAAGGCAACTACCTCAGCCAGCGAAAAGAAAGCTGATGTCCTTTTCCTCAGTACCTTCTTGTCGGTACAATAATTCATTCCTATCTATACATGTTTGCTTCTTTTGGTGAAAACTTCGACAAACAACACTACCCCATAATAGAGGGATTTGCATAACTTATCAGCCCACCCCGATACGAGATTTGGGAATTTTCATCAATTGACAAAGATCGATATGATCAACCGAGATCCTAATGTTCAACAAAATGGTGTTAAGTTCAACAAACAACCACCCATTTTACGCCATGTGACTAATTTGAAGCTAGAGTCTTCCTCGGTATGTTGAAAACCAAGCTCCCGATGCAAATGGACAATGTGTAAAGAGATGGTCGTCTGTACATGTCAAAATATAGAAGAAGTAAGGGATAATGATATAAATAGTTTATGAATTTGGCCTAATATGCAATGTAGTCCCTGAACATTTAATTTGTTCAATGTAGTCCATGAATTTTAGCCTAACGTTCATTATAATCCCTGAACTTTTAATTTTGTTCAATGCGTTCTCTGGACTTGGTATATGTTTAATGTAGTACCTGAACTATATGAAAATATTCAATATAGTTCCGAAACTTGAATTAAAGGAAGGACTACATTGAACATTTTCATATAATTTAGAGATTAAATTGAATATATACTAAAAGTTCAGAAATGATATTGAACAAATTAAAAGTTCAGAGACCACACTACACATTGTGTTAAAGTTTATAGACCATATTGAACAGAGGGATAAGTCCATTAGAAGTCCTAAAATTTATCACGAAAAAGCAATTTAGTCCTAAAACTTTCAAAAAGTGTAATTAAATCCTAAAACTTATCACGAAATTGCAATCGAGTCCTAAAACTTTCAAAAAAATGCAATCAAGTCCAAAAAATTGTCAAGTTGGTCCAATTAAGTCCTTCTGTTGATTTTGACAAAAAAAAAGTCTTTCTGTTGATTACACTTTTTGAAATTTTGAGAACTTGATTGCACTTTCGTGACCATTTTTAGGATTTTATTGCATTTTTTTAAGTTTTAGGACTCGATTGCATTTTTGTAACAAGTTTTAGCACTTTAAATTTTAGGACTAAATTGCACTTTCATGACAAGTTTTAGAACTGTCAGTGCATTTCAGGAACCACATTGCACATGGGGCCATAGTTCATGGACTATTTGTGTCATTTTCCCAATAGGTGATTCATGTCCCTCGAGTTATCCATGATCATCCTAGTTAGACATGATATATTACGACTTGGAGGATATTGAGATTTACACCAAAGTGACTTGGTAAATTATCAAAACAGTCATAAACCTATTGCAATTTAATCGTAAACCTTTGTTTGTGTCAATTTAGTCCTAAATCTTTTGCATTTGTGCAAATTCAGTCCATCCGGCCAATTTTGACCAGCCGGCGCTGACGTGGACACTGAGTGTCCGGCTAACGCTAACGTGATAAATTTTTAATATTATTTTTATTTTTTCGAATTTATTTTTCTTTTTCTTTTTCCTTTCCTTTTCTTCATCTTCATGTTCAACCTCTAGCCGGTCGCCAGACCAGCGATCGGCCAGAGGTGGAGGCCAACCTCGCTAGATCTGGCGAGGTTCGAACTCGCCCGCAACTCGATGTAGACTTCCTGCGGAGGCATTTGGGTTGAATAAGAAGATTCAAGTTTGAACTCGCCAGATCTGGTGAGGTTCGAACTCGCTAGCGACGGCGAGGTTGAGCCTCGGCCTTTGGCCGGTCGTCGGTTCGGCTACTGGCTAGAGGTTAAAGACGAAGATGAAGGAAAAAAAAAAGAAAGTGAAAAAGAAAATGAAAGGAAAGGAAAAATAAAAAAAAAATATTAAAAAATCGATACGTCAACGTTGGGCAACCGGCCAGTGTTCACATCAGCACCGGCCGACCAAAATTGTTCGGATGGACTAAATTGGTACAAATGCAGAATATTGATGACTGAATTGATATAATTTTAATAGATTTATGACTATTTTGGTAATTTTTCCAAGTGACTTACATAGAGACGTGCCATATACGGAAGGTTTGAGTCCTTCGATAATTTAATTTTCAGCTAACTTAGTCCAATTGGCCTAGATTGGTCACGCCACGAACCACCCCTTGTTGAACAAGACAGACGATTGCTTTGCTTTTTGGCGACACGATCCGAACGGGACCCACTTAATCCCCTTGACAAGGTGCTTGAAGAATATAATTTGCGAATGCACCTTTTCCCTCTTCTGCACGTCCTTTTTCACTTATTCCCTCTTTTTCCGTCCCAACTTTCTTCATTGCCGAATCGCTAATCCTTGAAACATAAGCACTCCATACTTAAAAAGCAAGTAGCACAAATTAACTTCACGGACAGTAACGATAATCGGCTTAGCTAACTGTGGATTTTGGAGGAAAAAAATGAAATACGTTTCTGTACTAAGCCGAGGCCCGAGGGCTAGGATTCGAGGTTTCTAGTTGAGCTCGAACTGCTCGCTCTGTTGATTCATCTTGATGTTTGGTTTGCCAAAATTTGCTTGGCCTGCTCAGTGAAAGTGATTGATACTTAGGATCAACAGCAACCTTAGTTATGCATATAAAGTCGCCCAGCAAGTTAATACGTACATAACAGTTCGTCGAAAAAGATACATGAGGAAGCTGACACCGAGATTGCAGCAGCTCTTTTTATTTTATTTTATATTTTACCTCCCCTTTTAACCAAAAATGAAGCTGTTTAAATCCAGTCACTAAAATCAATTATCCAGAGGGGGCAAAACAACATCCTGTATGGGCGCAAGCTTTGCTTGCCCCCCATACTCTTCGGGTAAGACTTCGCCGCCAATTTCCTTGATGAGGTCTTCTCGTTCATCTTCATTGCTCACAATCACGATCTGCAGAATTTATTTCAGGATAATGGATCAAGATTAGAAGGAGATACTAGACAAGCAAGAGTGGTGAAGTAGATATTGTTTAAAATGATTTATCATCAGGTGCCCCTCACACTCATATTCCTTCTTCAGTTTTTTGGCAGATGTGGGGAGATCAAAACAGGAGAGCCTATGAAGGAGAGGCATCCTCAGTTTTTGTAACTATTGAACAATCGGTTCAAAATGCGACATTTTCGCATAGAGGAAAATTACTCATTGATGCAAATGCTTTGATTGACATTGTAGATGTTTCGTCTTGTGATTGAGCTCTTTGTTTATTGGTTAAGCTCTTTTTGTATATGTGCTTGCACTCCCTTGGTGCCCCATAGCAATACTATCTTCCTATCAAGAAAACAAAAAGGTGTGGAAGATGGATAAATCATGTCAGGCCAAAATTTGAATAATGTGCAAAATGAGAGAAATTATGCATCGAATGTTCTGAATAATTATTTGCAGAGGCAAAACAAGTGCACCTTTTCCGGCGTTGCCTTCTCAAGGAAGCGAGAAATTTTCCAAACACTGACAAAGAACCGTGGCATATATTTCAGAATGAAGAGCTTGGGGGAAAAGTGCCAAAAAATCCTAAACCTTTTGCATTGGTGCCAATTTAGTCCTAAACATATATTTCAGAATGAAGAGCTTGGCCATGCGCTCAGGATAGTAAGCCTGCGTAATAAGAAGCTCGTGATTCAAAGGAGCGTCAACATCAAGGCATCGAATTTTTAGTGGTAGAACCATTCGCTAAAGAATAATGTCTACATCTTGTCCAACTGATGCTTCATCCCAGACATGGAATACAATATGGAGTTAGTATAATTATTGTCAATCTTTTGTTAGACAGGTTTCACTTTACCCAACAAGCTTTTGTCTTTGAATCAAACAACTACACAAACTTTAACTTGACATCACTGAGGTCTGTCCACATACTGGTTTGAGTTGGTTTCATGATCGACCTTCTGGCTGCAATTTCAACCCAGTCGACGACTTCTTACTTGCAGCAATTGAATCTAACATACCCTTAGAGGTTGATCCTATTGAGAAAACCTCCTAATAGACTTTGAAGTTAACAAAACTATTCATGTGTTTTGTAAGTCTGATAAATGCCTTTAAATATTTTATTTAAGGAGATTATTCTTGGAAGAGAAGGTATGGCAATCTTAATTTTATTCAAGTTCAGATTGCGAAAATTACTTCAAGTTAAAAGGTCAACATTTCCATTTCAATATCAATCGCTCGTTAGAGTCAAATGAGTTCCTTATGGAATGCTTCACAAGAGATTCAAACCCTATCCTGCAGTCCTAGAGAGAAACTAAAGAAATGAACAATGAATATTTCAAGAATTCTGGTAAAGAAATCCAAAGGGGGGACAAAGAACTTCGACTTGAAAGAATATGGCGACATGCATGCCATTTTCATTGTATAGACTAGCACCGACATTGGATCGTTTGCCTGCATAACTATGACACTGGAATAAAAAGTAGTTCCTTATATATATTCACACATAAAAGCAATATACAACAGTACCAAAATAGTTAAAGATCGACATATGCCATAAGAGCATGTCCGTCGAACTTACATGACAACTAATGCAAATCATTTTTCTTCACAGAGAAGACATACACCTAAGATATGCTTGAACGCTTCAGAGAATTTAACTCAGAATCTGCAGTCAAATGCTGATTTCTGCTAACTTCTCTATTGAAGCTCTCTCTCTCTTTATGTGAAGAAGCTTGTCATAAACACACCACGGAAAACTTAGGAAATGATCTTCACGAGCCTCCTCCTTGTAGCGGCCCCAGAAATTCGGGTGGTAGGTGACATGATACCAAGCTGATGCCTTCGCATATATATTAACACCGCCAGAAGCTGATCCTGACTCCGTATCATTGAACCATGACCTGGCTTCCTTTCTCAAAGACCTCGCAGCAGAATTTACACCTTCCAGGTCTCTTTTTTTATCAAAATATTTCGACTTCGTCAGGATATTCCCACTCATCATTTCAGCCTCGGTTTTGATGTCATAATTATGCATCAACCTCCTCAATTTGCAGTCATACTCAAGTTTGTAATGAAAGGCTTCCGTGACATAGTCCTCAAAGCCTTCTATTTCCATTCTACGATCGTAGGAGCTCAGAGCAACTTCCCTCGTGAAGGAATTTATGGAATTGGTATGAGGTGCGATCCCCTTGACCTCTCTGTAAAGCTTCCCAATCACATGCTGAGACTCGTAGGTGTACTTATCAGACTTTTCCAAAAAGTCTGGGTATTCTCGAACACGCAGATGACACGGAATTTTAGCGGGAACACCAGTTTTTGGGAAGTCAACTGCTATGGAAAATAACTTCGCAAGCTCAGTACATGATTTGCTGCACGCCATCCTTGGCTCCTTATCTGCGAACACTGTGTGAGAGTTTGCAATAACCCCTAAACTATTGTTGACCATGTAATCTGCGAAGTACTCCACGACCTCCTGGATGGTAGAACATTAAATTGGGATGGCATGAGTTTTTTAGTTAACCACAGAGAAGGTATATATATCAGCAGAAGACGCTAATAAATGAAGTTCCTCGTGAAACTGATATAGAGATGTCAAATGAGAAAGAGTTTGCAAGCAAATTTTGAAGAGGTACGCTACGGTACAGAAGGGCACTTTCTTTAACAAGTTAAAGAACTATAAGGTTCACATGCTGAGCAACAAGAATTACGCTATGCTAATAAACAGACTAGATGCTCAATTATCCGCCTTGTAACGAACATTGCCAAATGAGTTCCCCAATAAATTGAATTAAACAGAGCCCTATGATCTAGCTTTCAAGTATCTCATTCCTTCATAAACTATGAAGGGATCTTGTGATGTCTGATACTTGTGCATCTACTGGTTTCCCTGATAGATTACTTACATGGTTGCACGTAGAAACTATCCATTCGGAAGTACCAGAACAGAGCCTATTCCATTCTACATATTGTATTTTAGGATTACAAATATATTTTAAGAATTACAAGATGGAGAACCGAAAGGGAAGAAACATGGAATGTCAATGCCAAAGATGACAACTATCTGTACTAATTTGAAAAGTTCAATTTGCTAAGCCATGACAAGGTATTCCTTTCCAATTGCGTAAATTGAAGATGTCCTCAGTCCACATAATTACGGTCCAGTTACAGCAATGATGGCGTATCTATTTAATAACTGGTAAGGACATCCAACTCAGGTTTTTATCAAAATTTCTGTTCATATTGCTTGTCAAAAGAATACGATATCTGGGTAAAACAAGACCACACTAAATTACCATTGCAACTGTTCTTTAAAAGCCATTGATCTCATTCAACAGCCTCATATAAGATGTTTTGCATATAAGCATATTACTCAAACAATATGAATGCAAACTACAATCAGTGTGGTCCTCTCAAAGATAATGTTTAACGGGCAAGCACGCCTGTACCATCAGAGATAATAGGTGTAGCAGTTTGTTAGTGGCCAATGAGTACCTCAATGGTGACATCATGATCAAGAGTTACAGTAGGTGCTGGGGTATAATCCATGGGTTGACACCAACGAGGAGGAATCAGATCAGGATCCCAACAAACAAAGTAGAGATCCCCGTCCAGATCACTTCCCGAACATTCATTCGGATGTGGCCTGGAGATTAGTAGCAAAATATCAGAAAAACATGTAGATTATGCGTAAATGGTATCTGGTACGGGGCAGGAACTTGCATGAACAAACAGGGAAATTAAATCTAGATCTGTTCTATGATTGCTCATAACTATGAAATCTTACCATCTAAAATCAAAAGAAAAAGTAAGAGAGTCCAGCGAGTCCGGATAAATTAATCTTTTTGGTATCTATTATGTAAATAACATGAGAGCTACAATGATAATCACGAGTGAAGAAATATGTCAAATTCTACTTATAGCCAAAGATGCCAGTTGACCAACCAGGGAAAAAAATAGAGTCGACAGGTAATCTGATCATGATTTTATCTAGTTACATATGGTTGTCAAAGATTAATGATATGGGTTTGTTCGTACAAAATCTTTTGTGCAGAAGTCCACATATTGTTTGTACGAATCCCCAGTTACATGAATGTTTCTATCTATATAAATAGTTAAAAACATGACCAAACAAAGAAAATACTGGTACGTCTTTCAGTTCATTCACACGCTGAATACTCAGTCCTTGATAGCTTTGACAAAATCTTTCTCATAAAAATTTCTGTACATTGTCAACGCCACCTTGGTATCTTTATGAACAAACTAGTGCACTCTCCATCTTTTTACAAAATTATCACAACTACCCAATAAACCCACTATGGTAAGGTTGGCTGAGGTTTTTTTTTTTTTTTTTTTTTGGGGCAAACGGTTGGCTGAGAGTCTTGAGACCCAAGGTTTGAAAAAGTGAAAGAAAAAACAAAACAGAGAGATATGAATCCAGACTCAGCTGCCTAAAATGTTACTCGGTGGGAATGAGAAGAACTGACATAGTAAGAAAATGAGTACCAGCAGTAAAAGGGAAAAAATTTACCTCTTTCCTTTCTGAGGAAAAACAATGCAATCAACCATATGGTGCAGAGAGGGAACATCAACAGCCTTTAAGACACGGACATCTCCAGGATGCAGGCAAGGGTTTTTCGCAACCACCAACTTTCCCCGAAAGATAACGGTGTCGAGGGGTGACTCATTTCTGCTCGACTTTAGCATGGTTCTGCTTCTCATCTGCAAATTTCTAACTCTAGAGAGTTGTACGAACACCTGACCATATTCCAAAGTCCTTGTTTCATCCAAACATCCCATCATCGATCTTCCATTTGGCACAAAGATCCTTGCTTTGGTACGCAAGTCAAGCAACTTCGATGCACAGAATGTTCGAAGCATCATTGATAGAAAGGGTTCCACATCTGGGTCATAACCACAGAGAAGCATTTCTAGAAGAACCTTCGTATTCTCTCCTGGAGACATAAGCTCCAGTGCTTGCTGCGCCACCAGACGATCCGTTAATATATCATCCAGTTGACGTAGCGCCTCTCTTTGCTTCCTTTCAAAAATATGATCCATGACTCCAAGAGTAGACAAAAGAGTAATAATCTGCCGATTAAGAAAGCAAGGCTGATACCTGCTCCATGCTAAAACATCTAGTTTTGTATTTGATGATTCGTATTTGAGCATGCTGCTTCTTAATGATAATTTTTTTGATGAAGTTGGATCCACTGCCACAACACCTTTGAACCCACCATATCGAATCTGAAATGCAGATGGGGTTGAAATTGTAAGACCACATTTTCTAGCCACTTGCACAGCAAATTGGTGAGATATTTTCCCAATACCATCAGAGAAAACATATTTAATTCCACTCCTTTTGGTTTCCACATCTGGTATCCTTTCAACTTCATCTTTCCTGACGCTGAGAGTTTCTGTTGATGAACTGAAGGACTGACCGAGTCTGGCAGCATATTTTGCCACATTTCGTATCTTACGAAAATCCCCCATCCACTCCCTTATATCTGCTGCAGTAAGCCCTTCCCTTGAAGCAAACATCCAAACAGAACTTTCCCGTAATTGACTTGTCGAAAAGGCAAGAAACTCAAACCTCTTATCACCAATAACAATTCCATCTCTCAATGTTGAGACTATCCTCTTATAAATTCCGCTTCGCCTTTCATCATTTTCAGAGTTTGGCGGAGACCAATTCGTTGAATAAATTTTGTCGAGTTCCTCATCAACAAAAGAAACACGGAGAAAATTATCAATATCGCCAGGATAGTTCCGCAGCACCCGATTCGAAACATTCACTTCTGGACCACAGAAATACATCTTAGAAGGAGTTACTTGAACCCTACGCACATACATCAACCCATCATCTAAAGAAAGTGTGCCAGCTGTAGGTTTATGGTCAGAACTCAAAAACTGCCGATACTGATCCTCGAGCCAAGTTACAGGACGGTAACAGCAATCTTTTCGACGACCCAGTCTTTCCAAAGCATGTTCTATGCAAGCAACATTCATGTCCATTCTTCTCGGATCAACCAGCCGGAAAAATTTTGAATCCAGAGCCGGCCAGGGTAGATACCCATGCTGAACCAAAGAGCAGACCTTGAACAAGATTCCATATGGCAAGGCAACT
Source organism: Syzygium oleosum (assembly GCF_021117445.2). Lineage (NCBI taxonomy): Eukaryota > Viridiplantae > Streptophyta > Magnoliopsida > Myrtales > Myrtaceae > Syzygium > Syzygium oleosum. Next base: position 12,983,793 of record NW_026607487.1, read on the forward strand.
TCAGCAGGAGGAAGCACAACGGGTACAAGATCTGAACGATAAGAACAAGGAGGGGCACTTTTCAGGGTCAGCTGCCCACTCTGTTCTTTGTAGCTAACAAGATGCTTATCAAAATCAGGAAGCTGATGACGATGCCGAAGTTCCAAACACAAGGAGGAAGATTGGCCAATACAGAATGATGGGGTAAAATCAACTTCCCGAACCCATTGGTCATCAGGAGCTGCCATAAAATATTTGAGAGTGGAGGAATCTTTTTCATAGATCCGAGGGGCACCTAGTAACTGGTGAAATAAGACCACAGCGTAGAAAAGAAAAAATTAGTAGTGTCCAGCTTGACGGGCATATAAAACCAATATGCTATTTCAGAGGAAAATTGCTGCTCTACCAATTATATGGGTATTGGGGAAGTTCATAAATCAAACATCATAGAAAGAGTATCATCCTCGAAGAAGTAAAACAGCAGGTCTTTTATATATTGTGATTCACTACAACCTGCACTGTTTTAGGCCCTCCTACCGCATATGATTCATCAACATATCCTCTACGGACAAGAACATAGCAATTCGATGTAATGGCTTAAAAACTTTAAGCATTAAGTTGAAGCATCAAACCTGAATGACTAGATACTTCAGAGTTTGACCACGTGGTTGGTGCAGCTGAATCTGCCCAATATTCTCATAGGAGAGCTCAAGCTTGTGGTCCACAAAATTATAGGTTAAAAAGAACAACAATTTTCTCATGCCAAATCCAAATTTTACGGAGGCATTTGGGCTCTCCCACAAGGCAGTGAATATATCCTCAGAAGTCTGACATCCAAAATGCAGAGTTACATTATCCAGGCAGTGCTGAAAGACCTTGGGATTTGGAACAATATCAGAATCTCGTTCCCTAGCCTTCAAATATGAATCACCATACCAGATATCCTTACTATTAGCGAGAGAAATAATATCTTCGCCATCACCTTTAGCAGTAAATTGAACATGCGCGCATGTTCTTTGCTCTCCAACTCCAGGTTTCGGAATTTCCACTGCATAAACAGTCATTTTGCCAAGATACTGCTCCAGAAAATCCTTGACTTCTTCTGCACTAATGGGTGAGGGGAACCCGTACAACTGAATAGTCCTACCCATGCTACCTCAAAGACTTTAACTGCATTTTAAAAAAAAGAATGAAGTTAACTTAAAGACATAACATGGATATTGCCACCAGGCAATGCTCATAAAGATGACAGATTGAGTTCCACATAACCAGAACAAAAGACTCGAACTACGCAATCTCAAGTCTTACCTCCGTAACTATTTGCAGGTACATCTAGGCACATTTTCAAGAACAAAAACTAGACGTGGTCAAAAGTGCCTATTCACAACTCATCAGCTAGCAACCACCTCATAACAATGCGGGAACTCGACGGCTGCCAAGTCAAAGCAGATGTTCTCTGATTCATCACTAGCGTCTAGCTCCGTCTCTCCCTCGCCGGAACGACTCGACTACGCCCACACGGCGGCCGCGCGCATCTTCGACCGAACTAAGAAACGCGAGAGCGTCTTAGCAAAGCAGGACAGCCGGAGGAGGCCTTTTCAAAAACAACTACGACCGATCGGAATAAGAAAACTTCGATCCAAAGAAAGGCGAGGCATGATGAACACAGAGATGAACAAAATCTGAGAGTTTCAAAATCCAAGTCAACAGAGCGACTGTGGCGATCATGGAAGTCGTCTTCTTACGTGGAATCGGCATCCGCAGCCGATGCACCGGACGCGGCAGTCCATCTCCGGCGGCTCCGTCGTGGCCAAAGCCATGACAGAAGTAGGAGAGAGAGAGAGAGATTTCGGGCTCTTCAGTACCGTAATGGGAGTTTGACCACCGTCAACGCCGGAGTTGGAAGATAAAAGAAGAACGTTGAGCAGCGCGACTGGCAGTCGCTCGGACTGTCACAGCCGCGTCGTCTCACGCGCCGCCGTGGAATTTTACTTTATATGTTTTTACAATTTAGAAAGTACTGATGCTAGTAATTTTTTGCATCGTTAAAAATATTCAAGATCTTAAATTTGAAAAAGAGTAATGCTAGATTTATTGGATTGGAGGCATATTAACTTTAGCATGCTAATGTTGACGTCGCCATGACACGTCCCCCGTGGACGTATAAACGGAAAAAAAAAATGAAAATCATAAAAATGAATTTTAGAAAAAAAAAATTAGAATCACGGGAAAGAAAATTCAACTCCGGAATAAAGAATTTATTTCTCAACTCCAAATTGCAAAAATCACCAAATATAATCACAGGCTAAGAACAACATTGGAAAATAAGAAAGCTTGAATCAACAAACAAACAGTCGAAAGTCAAAAACTCCGCAAAATAACCGGATTTCGACAATGTATCAAAATAAATTAAGTCGGACATGTTAATGAAATCGGTCGGACTGGACTTACTTTACACGGGCTAAAATTCAATCTAAAAAATGAGAAGCGAACATCGGACATATTTGAAAAAGAAAAACTCTTGAGGAAGAGATGGAGAAGAGATCAAAAAATGCTTTTCTTTTTCGATAGCTGAACTCAAAATAAGTTCACCGTAAATTCGACATTAAACAGAGGCCCAGTTTCAAACCTATCCTTCTCCGTCTTATCATGGTTGTTTTCTATGCTGTGTGGTTTTGTCCTATGAATGTTTGTTTGCTCACCATATACACAACATTAATTAGACTAGGTTTGCTGCAACTAAGTATAATGGACCTATAGAATGGAATGCCTTTGGGAGTATAATGACATTACAGAACTTTGGACCAAGAACACGGAAACAAGAGCACACGAGAGAATTCAACTCGCGCAATCACGCATCAAGTACGGACCCGTGCGACGTGCAGAGACTCATTTGGGGTTGAAGACGGCGGCGGTGGATCAAACATAACAAGAACACGCGCCTCCCGAGCATCACATCGCTAACCATTACAGGACTCGCAGATGCGACCCAGATGAGAAGAGAGAAAGAGAGAGAGAGAGAGAGATGATCCGATGATGTGGGAGTGAGTGCGTGAAGGGGAAAGAGAGATTGGGGGACTCACCACGACGGAGGATCGACAGAAATGCGCCAAAATGCTTGCTTGGATGTTGCAGCAGAGAGTGAGCGTTGCCTGAAGGTGGGAGAAGGGAGACCTATTTATAAGCTGGAAAAAGAACAGGGAAATCAGAAGAGAGGGTTGTCTGTCAACTCTAGTCAACAATCCCACCTTCCGAAGTTTCTCTCTCTCTCTTCCCTTCCCACCTTCAGAAGTTCTTTTCTTCTCTTTCTTTCTCCCTGGGGAGAAAAGATTCCAACTTCAGAAGTCTCTCTCTCTCTCCCTCTCTCTTTTCCCATGGGCTGTGATTCAGTCCATCGCAGGAATTTCCAGTCCTGCTGTGTCTACTTTTGTGTGTACGTATAATATGTGCTGAGGAAAAACATGTACAAGAACGAGAGATGATTTCGAAGACAGCAAGATCATCAAAATGTCTATATATTCCAACCTATACAGACGATGACCGCTTATAAGTCTATCGGTGTGGGCAAATTTGAAACAATTTATGTCGACTTCATTAATACCTTGAGATTTCTTAATACAAATCTCGATCTTTATTGGGCTATTAGCGAATGAAGACAATGTGAATCGAGGGATTATCGAATTACTGTATATCTATTTTCCGAATCTTCTACATTTTTTTATACTGTCTTGCTTATTTCATGTAAATACAAAGTTTTGTACTTATCACAGCTTTGCTTGTATACCTCAATCTCCACCATCTACGCTCTGTGACCACCAAAAGAAAGCTCAAAAGGTCAGGTCAACCAATTCACCCTCTCTAAGCCCATCCGAGGATTGCCATTGGCGGGCTTTTGTCATCTGGTCGAATCTCTGAGAGATGCAGCATTTTCATTGGCGTGTCTGATCAGTGCCACCAAAAACATGGCTGGAGTCACGTGCCCTTTAGCTTCTTCATGGTGGGGAAACTAAAAACAAGAGGAGTGGGGAATGGTTAGTGTGACCCACATCATTTGGGTACACTATATCTTTTTCTTCTTTTTTGACTTGGGCATGCTTTGTTTATTAATTATCCCTTATGGGAGAAATCAAACTATGACGTGGCCGATGGAGCAAGGACTTCATATGGGAGTCCCATGATGGTACACCATGGCAATTAGGAGTAACCGAAGAAGGCGACTACCTCATCCAGTGAAAAGAAAGCTGATGTCCTTTTCCTCAGTACCCTTCTCGTCGGTATAACAATTCATTCCGGTCTATACATGTTTGCTTCTTTTGGTCGAAATTCCGAGAAACGACATTACTCCATAGTAGAGAGATTTACATAACTTATCCGCCACAGCCGATACAAGATCTAAGAATTTTCATCACTTGACAAAGATCGATATGATCAATTGAGGTTCTAATGTTTAACACGATGGAATTAAGTTCAACAAATAACCACCCATTTACGCCATGCGACTAATTTGAAGATAGAGTCCTCCCCGGCATGTTGAATATATACCAAGCTCATGATGCAAATGGACAGTCTGTAAAGAGATGGTCTCTACATGTTAAAGTATAGAAGAGGTAAGGGATAATAACACAAATAGTCCATGAACTTTGATTTAATGTATAATATGGCTCTTGGACTTTTAATTTGTTTAATGTAGTCTATGAACTTTAACATAATGTTCAATATGGTCCATGAACTTTTAATTTGTTCAATGCCTTACCTAGATTTTTTGGTACATGTTCAATGTAGTCATTGAACTATATGAAAATGTTCAATGTAGTCCCTGAACTTAAATTAATTGAAGGACTATATTGAACATTTTCATAAAATTCATGGACTAAATTGAACATATACCAAAAGTTTAGGGATGACATTGAATGAACTAAAAATTCAGGGACCACATGCACATTGGGTTAAAGTTCATGGACTACATTTAACAAAATAAAAATTCAAGAACTACATTGCACATTTGACCAAAGTTCAGAGATTATTTATATTATTTTCCCAAGAGGTGATTCATGTCCCTCGGGTTATCCATGATCGTCCCATTCGGACAGAATATATTACGACATGGAGGATATTGAGATTTACACCAAAGTGACTTACACAGAGACGTGCGATATGCGTAAGGATCGAGTCTTTTGATAATTTTATTTTCAGCTAACTTAGTCGAATAGGCCTAGATTGATCACACCACGAACGACTCCTTGTTGAGCAAGACAGATGATTGGTTTGCTTTCTTGTGACATGATCCGACCGGGACCCAGTTAATCTCCCCTTTTTATTTCCGTCTAATAGTTAATCCCCTAAACAAGGTGCCTTGAAGAATATAACTTGCGAATGCACCTTTTCCTCTTCTGCACGTCCTTTTTCACTTATTCCCTCTTTTTCCATCCCAACTTTCTTCATTGCTGGAATGCTAAGCCTTGAAACATAAGTACTCTATACTTGAAAAGCAAGTAGCACAAAATAACTTCACGGACAGAATCGATGATATGATTAGTTAACTGTGGCTTTTGGAGGAAAAATGAAATACATTCCTGTACTAAGCCGAGGGCTAGGATTCGAGGTTTCTAGTTGAGCTCGAATTGTTCGCCCTATTGGTTCATCTTGATGTTTGGTTTGCTAAAATTTGCAAGGCCTGCTCAGTACAGTGATTGATACCTTAAGATCAACAGCAACCTTAGTTATGCATATAAAGTTGCCCAGCAAGTTAATACATACATGATACGTACATAACAGTCCGTTGAAAAAGATATACATACATTACGAGTACATATGAGAAAGCTGACGCCGAGATTGCAGCTGCTCTTTTGTTTTATTTTATATTTTACCTCCCCTTTTGACCAAAAAATGAAGCTGTTTAAATCCAGTCACTAATATCAATTATCCAAAGGGGTCAAAACAACATCCTGTATGGGCACAAGCTTTGCTTGCCCCCCAAACTCTTCGGGCAACACTTCGCCGCCAATTTCCTTGATGAGGTCTTCTCGTTCATCTTCATTGCTCACAATCACGATCTGCAGAATTTATTTCAGGATAAAGGGTCAATATTAGAAGGGGATGCTTGACAAGCAAGAATTTATCATCAGGAGCACCTCAGACTCATATTCCTTCTGTTTTTTGGCAGATGTGGGGAAATCAAGACAAGAGAACCTATGAAGGAGAGGCATCCTCAATTTTTGTAACTATTGAACAATCAGTTCAAAATGCTACATTTTCGCATAGAGGAAAATTACTCATTGACACAAATGCTTTGATTTTTTTTTTTTTTGGGCAAGACAAATGCTTTGATTGACATTGTAGATGTTTCGTCTTGTGATTGAGCTCTGTTTTTATTGCTTAAGCTCTTTTTGTATATGTGCTTGCACTCCCTTGGTGCCCTATAGCGATACTATCTTCCTATTAAGATAACAAAAAGGTGTGGAGGATGGATAAATCATATTAGGCCAAAATTTGAATAATGTGCAAAATGAGAGAAATTATGCATCAAATGTTCTGAATAATTATGCGCAGAAGCAAATCAAGTGCACCTTTTCCAGTGTTGCCTTCTCAAGGAAGCAAGATATCATTTTCCAAACACTGACAAAGAACCATGGCATATTCAGAATGAAGAGCTTGGCCAGGCGCTCAGGATAGTAAGCCTGCATAATAAGAAGCTCGTGATTTAGAGGAATGTAAATATCAAGGCATCGAATTTTTAGTGGTAGAACCATTCGCTAAAGCATAATGTCTACTTCTTGTCCAACTGATGCTTCATCCCAGACATGGAATACAATATGGAGTTAGTATAATTATTGTCAATCTTTTGTTAGATAGGTTTCACTTTACCCGACAAGCTTTTGCCTTTGAATCAAATAACTACACAACCTTTGACTTGACATCACTGAGGTCTGTCCACATACTATGATTTAAGTTGGTTACATGATCGACCTTCTGGCTGCAATTTCAAGACAGTCGACGACTTCTTACTTGCAGCAATTGAATCTAACATACCCTTAGAGGTTGATCCAACTTGAAGTAGGGAAGGAAAATTAATCCAATTAGACCAAAGGCTAAAGGGGGACATAAATCTAAAAGAATTAAATGGAAGAACTCTGTTCCAAAGCTTCAAACTGAAGCACAAAATACTCAATACTGAAATGGAAAAAAGAAAGACAACATAAACAGATTTAAATTAAGGCAAAGAGAAGTAAGACAATTGACAAAATTCAAGTCAACAGAGATAGCACGTAACTATATACATGAGATTCCAATTTGTGTGCTTGGGCGTTAGGGTTTCTTTCCTTCTTTGTCTACACAACTTTGGTTGGGCATTTTGAACTTTATGATATCCCCTGCAAGTTCATGCATTAAGGCTCCTGTGAAAGTTATGGTTTCATCTTGCAAATTAGACATATCTCTGAGTTAGACCGAAAATCCTGTCTTCTTTTTCCATGTAAATGAACTATTCGATATGTTCAAGACTCACAGTATAAGAAATTCTGACTAGATACAAATGCATTTGCTTAAAGAATAAAGTTCTAGACTGCATTCTTTCTTTAATAAGTGATAGAACCCAAAGGATTAGAGTAGAATTGAATAGCTTAGTTTTCTCTCCTATGACATGTTTTGAAGTACCCAAAGTCGATAGAACTGAGTGCAGTAGCTTGCAATAAAATGACGTAGATAATTTTCATTGCCGATGAAGTTGTATTGCTCCACATCAATCATGTCACCCATAACAAGCTTACGAATTTATTTCGAGAATTGTACTTCGGGTGCAGGACATGGTCGTATTTCTTCTCATGTAAAACCAAAAGTCCTCAATATACCCAAGTAAAACAGCTCTAAGAAAAGCTGCTAGTGGAATCTCTGTGTTTGGGAAAACGAGGAGGTAAAAAGTGTTCTTCCTAAACAATTGGTCTCAGTCTCATGACATTTGTAAATGCAAATCTAAGAGGACCTTTCAGACAATGTACCTTAAGCAATCATAAAACTTTTCAAAGGAATTAACGAAAGAGAATTATTAAGCAGAGTTTGTGTTTTCCTTTTGTTTCAGTTGCTCTTTTCTTCTTGTGTTTGTTTTGCTTTAAATTTGTAGCTTACTGCAACTGAAGTGGAGACCAGATATTTACACAATATAATTCATTCGGATCGTTTTTCCAACTAGATTATCTATAAGAATAAAATAATTTTCTCCTAGCTGCTATCCTTGTTCTCCTCTATGAGCAGATAGTTCTAGTCCAAAGGACTAGCAGACAGATACATGAGATAAATAAGAAACAAAATTTCAAGTGAGATAAGTACCTGTAAAAACTGAAATCCAGTGATCAAGCCACGTGCATCGACGTTCTTATAACTTAGATTTTGCAGATCAAGAATGGCAATCAACTTTTCATTCCCTATTTCCCGTCCTTTGAAAGAACTGAAATGGAATGCATACACCTTAATTTAGTTGACTAACTCAAAAAACAGGACCTCAATAATCACATGTACTTGTCAGGAAACATGATCCACTAATTCAGTATAGATGAAAGGATAACTCTCTTTGTAAGTGGGAGATTTTCATCAGCCTTAGGTAGATTCCTAATTATTTTGGGGGAACAGGTTTGCAGATGGCCAGAAATTCTCCCATGTAGACAAGGAACATTTTAAGAGAGTTGAGAAAGGAAGGACAGAAACAGAAAGCGTAGAGTATAGAGATGTCGATGTACTGGTACTGGCAAAAACTAAACAAGGAACAGGTTCGCAGATGTCCGGAAATTCTTCAATGTACACAAGGAACATTTTAAGAGAGTTGAGAAAGGAAGGACAGAAACAGAAAGAATTGAATATAGAGACGTCAATGTACTAGTACTGGCAAAAACTAAACAAGGATCTACAATCAGAAATTTTATCTATTTACTGATCAAGTCATTGAAAGGTGATCCACAAAATTTTCGCAACCTTTAAACGACATCTGAAAGATTCATGACAGTGAAGAAATCCTTTTACATGTCCAATACTAAATGAGAGATGGAAAAGTTAAAAAGATGAAAACCAGTTTCAGGTGTAATACTCAGTCCTTTCATGACTTTTCTGTGTGTGTGTTAACTCTAATGTGCCTACGAATGTCTGACAAGCACAATGCCAATGTACTTGTCTAATGACACCCACAAATTCCATTGTGGTTGCTACACGACCCAAGATCACTTTATCTTTTTTGCACATCGAATACAATCATCCTTAATATCTATCATGAGCAACCCTCTCTCAAATTACAAATTTATTGACAAACAATTTTTGTGGTCAAGACGAACAATAACAATTTAGCTACCAATGACGAAGCCCCCTGCAATACCAAAATTCAAAATTAAACACAGACTAGTTGTACGTGCATGTTTGATAGAGCGCAATGAGTATGTTATGCACCTTGCAATGGTCTTGTCCAGTAGATAAATTACGAATTCTGCATCAATAAGGGAAGTAGGGTTAATCATTACTTCAGTCCAACAATTGTCGTGAAACAAAAAAGGAAAATGGAAAACCATTTTGTTCTCACTTTCTAATCTGATTCCTGCGCTGATGGTATCAGCACTCAGATAAATAGGAACAATCCACTTATAAATGCAACTAACAAGTATTAAAGATATGATGTTAGTATGCAATATACTCCATATCATGAAGAAACCCATTTTTTGCCCAGTTGATGAGTTTATTACCATCACCGTGTTGGCTTTCTATAAAGTGGAATAAGCAAAAATGATAAGAATTAAGACACAAGATTCGACAGATGACAAACTGAATCAAGCAATACAGAGTTTGTACTTTGAATCTCTACATTCACCACATGACAGAGAAAGCTCAAAAATAGTGATGGTACCAAATTTGCAAAAGCTAAGAAAATGAGAAATGTCAACGGCAAAGGTGGCATAGATAAGCTAAACCACCACATACACACATGGACGAGGATGCTCGCTCACGAGAAACTGATCACATATAGTTAACTTTTTCGTTTGGCCGTCAATCTCGTTTAGCTAACTGACTTACAAACATCCATGTAATTAATAATTATCCATTTACGGCAGATGCCGAAACCCATAACAAAATTTAGGCATCTTGACCTCCAATATCAGTCCATGGATCTGTTTATAATCAGGAGTTTACCAAAGCAAACAGCAAGTTAAGGTAATTAAGCTTTCCCTAATCTAATATAGCAAATTTATTATCTTCAACTCAAGCAACAAATTGAAGATGAAGCATCTGATCATGAACCACATTGCACGTTTGATCTTAGCCAAAGGCCAAGAAAGGTATGATCATAAACCAAATTGCAAAAAGTTGATCCTAGGGGTGCATCTGGGGCCCAAGATGGAGATCCCTTCATTCATTATGATCAGGTAATAAATAAATACAGAATACGTGTAATTAATACCAGGCTCCCTAGCTCCAGAATCAACGATTCACCATCTTTGAGAAAGTAATAGTTTGGAGGGTGACTGATAAAATGATGTCAATTATTTCCTTTTGGCAGTATATTCAAAGGAACAGGATAAAAAAAGAGACATGGAACTACCTCCGGCTATTGTCAAAAGCCAACAAACAAATAAAGCTGGGCCCCAAAACATAAAGGCCAAGTCATTCTGACTCAAGTTGCACTATATGCTGGAAACTTTTATCTCAGGGGAGTGTGACCATCTACAAATTGACAACACATGCAACAATTCGGGAACAGTATCATCGACATATCTCCGTATGAACGAACGCCTAGCATTTGCATTTAGTCACACGCATATCTTCATCAATGGTCAGCACAATTACACGAATAGAAAAATCAAAAGAAAAAGATGAAATTTGAGCAGGTGAAAAGAGCTTATTACTCTTAAATTGGAGCTGATCTTTCGCAGGGAAATGCTTGCTCGCCTTGGCGACCATCAGTGGTTGACCACTCCTCGACAAGCCCTGCAAAAAAATCTTCCTGGCTTCCAATTGCTCACCTATTTCCGACTCTGGAACGAACCCATTCGGGACCCATGTCGACCTCCATTCCTGCCATTTCACAAACATCGTCGCTGCCTTATCGGCGTCCATCGATCTGGCTATCAAGAACCGCATGAGCGTCGTTTCGCCAAATTCCTGCAAACCCAACGGCAAACAAATAAAAAACACTCGAAACTAATCAAACAAGAGCAAAAATGCATTGCTTGCGAAGAAAACGGAAATTCATTACCTCCGTCGAAGAACCGAGCTTCTGAACTGATTTCCTCATCTGGGTCAGCGCAAGTTCTTGGCTTTTCTCCATAATGGTGCTTTCGGAGTGGTCTAAGCTTCGGATTCTTGATTCAGGCAAGAAAAGAAGAGGCTTCAGCTACGGAGCAAGAGGAGGTGGAGTGTGGTTAGAGCCTTGCTTGCGATGACGAAATGGTGGACGAGAATGAACATCGCGGGAGATTCATTACAAGACAAGAGGAGCTGAAATGTGGGAGCTGTTGGATTTTATTATGGCCACGTGATCAATGGCCATCTTATTCTAAGATTTTGAGAATTATGTCTTATGTAAATATTAGAGTTTGATTTGGATAGAACTAATTGGATTTACATGTACTATCAGAGCATGATTTAAGAGCCGATGATTTTTCATTGATTATTTGATTTACATGAACGAGTCACAAGTCGCACCGTCATGAGAAACAAAAATCTTAAGTTAATTCGACACTACGGTTATCGTCGAACGTGAATTGCGCGACGGAAGTCATGATAGTTAGGATTTGCATTTTGACGGAATTTTGCTTGATTCGAGGCAATTTATTGACCGATTTTTTTATCGATTCTTGGATCTATGCGGTCGCGCCGGCGTCGTATCGAAAAACCCACAATTTATTTTAATCTACGGTGGGCTGCCGGAAGGAGAATCGGGCGGCGGAACGGCTGAAGGCGCGATGGAGACAAAAAAAAAAAAGATCTGTGAACAGGCACGCTGAAGGGGGTAGGCGCGTGTATCCACGCACCGACGCAAAGGGCAGGCGCGTGCAGCCACTCGCCCGCGTGTAGCACGAGGCGCGTGTCGCACATGAGCCCATACGGATTCCGCATTAATTACAATTCTACCCCTGTCTGTTTAATTTACCGTTTTGCCCTTCTCCGCATTGAAAAAATCCTGTTTTGTCCTTGCCGCATGAATTTTATTGTTTTGCCCTTGTAGGCAATTATATGAATGTTTTATCCGTAAAATTAAATGTCTATTGATCCGTATATAATTTTTTTGCTTGATTAGAGATTAACCACAGTAACTCTAATTATCTTATATTATATACATTAAAAAATTTTGGATCACTTTTTATTTCATTCAACTGAAATAATTATTGTTATGATTATTTAATTTGATATCTATATTATGTAGGGTTAATACCACTAAAAATCCCAAACTAGTATGCATATGATAATTTTACCTCGAACTTTTTTTTTACCACCAAAAACCACAAACTGGTACACCTGTGACAATTTTACCCTGAACTAAAATTTTAATATTATTTTTTATTTTTTTGAATTTTTTTGAATTTTTTGTTTTTTCTTTTCTTTTTTTTTTCTTCATCTTCAACCTCTGGCCGGTCTCCGAGGCGAAAGCCGGCGAGGTTGGCCCCGCCGGCTGCTGGTGAGGGCCACCCTCGCCCGACGCAAGCGAGGGCCACCCTCGCTCGACGCAGGCGAGGACAGCCCTCGCCGGATTTGGCGAGGACGGCCCTCGCCTTCGTCGGGCGAGGGCTACCCTCCCCGGCGTCGGGCGAGGCCAGCCCTCGCCTGGGCTGGTGAGGGCAACCCTCGTCGGATCTGGCGAGGGCGGCCCTCGGCGGATCTGGCGAGGGCGGCCCTTGCCGGCGTCGGGCGAGAGCTGTCCTCGCCCGCCAAGGCGAGGGTGACCCTCGCCCAACGCCGCAAGGGTAGCCATCGCCTGAGTCGAGCGAGGGCGGCCCTTGCCTACACCGGCGAGGTCGAGCCTCGCTAGTGGCCAACAGGGCCGACCTCCCCGACTTCCACCTCCGGTGACCGACCAGAGGTTGAAGATGAAGAAAAAAAAAGAAAAATTAATAAAAATATTTGAAAAATATTAAAAATAATATTAAAAATTATTAATTCGGGGTAAAATTGTCACAGGTGTACCAGTTTGGGGTTTTTCGTGGTCAAAAAAATAGTTTAGGGTAAATTTGTCACGGATTTACCAGTTTGGAGTAAAATTGTCACAGGTGTACTAGTTTTGGATTTTTGGTGGTAAAAAAAAAAGTTTGGGGTAAAATTGTCACAGGTGTACCAGTTTGGGATTTTTTGTGGTATTAACCCTATTATATATAATTCGTTAGTTACCAAAGTGGCCGAATTAGAAAGTTTTTCATAGACGTCAAATTAAATAAAATTCAATTACCCATGTTATGTGATGCTACTTATGAGATGACATGATGTTATATATATTGTTTATCATGGGTAATTTGAAGTTCATTGATTATAAAATATTTAAGGATCACCCAAAGGTTGATCGGTTGATTTTATAATCATAAACATAATAATGGTTAATTAGTATACTTGGTTAGATATGTTTAGCATATCCAAAGATAGCAAACGTGTCTAATTGGAGTATATATAATTACCAATTATATGAACTTAAATTTAAGTATCAATTATGTTTTATGGTTATACATTGTTGTATCACCCAAAGGAGAACTTCGATGTACAGTTAATGTTATGTGTTTAAGTTATGACTCAAAGCATTAATATGTGAGCATTCGATGTATTTTGCAATATATGTTTCTGTTTCTCTTCATTCGCAAGCTTCGTCTATTGTGAAGTTTAATGTGAAATATCCTCAATTTCAGTCCCTGGGAAATGGCTATGGTTTAAGTTTGGTAGTTTTTCAATTGGAACCAATTTTTACTCTTGTTCTGGAAAACCCAATTTCGGATCCTTTGTACCCCTTCGTTTTGTTATTTTTGTAGAGACTTTTGTGATCCGAATTTCCAAACACTTCCTTCTTGAAAGTTTCTCCAAAAATCTTGAAGTTTTACCTACTTTAATTTCAGAATTTTTGGACTTGATATGAGTAGTACGACAGCCTAATTTCCGGACCGTGTAAAACTTCCCAGAATGGGTATTTCGGTGATGTTCACACTTTCTTTTTTTTCTACAAGCTTTTCTGGGCCGATTTTGGAAAAGTTTCATTCACAAAAGTTGTTGAGAACTTCGTTTTCTATAACATATATAAATTTGGGAATTTTTCGAGATAATTTGGATTCAGGAAAGAGCTTACTTTGAGAAACAAGAATTTTGTTCCAGCAAACTGTTTTTAGTCTATCTTTGAGCTACTAAAAATTGTGTTTACAGAAAGATTCAGATTTCGTGTTCCCCATGAAAAATATTTGTTAAGGCCTTGTTTATGACATATTCAAATTTGAGAATTTTGGAGTCCACTTACCATGTTTTCAAGTCCGATTTCGTGAACCGTGCAAAACTGTCCGGTTTTGTCAGATTTCAAATATTCATCATTTTCTATATAAGAACGTTGGAATCTCAACTTGATGTCTTTTGATGATATTTGAGGACATTCCCGCACCGAACCTCGGGTTGAACGAGATTATTATACGTGTTTTATCGCGGAAAACCCTCGAAAAATCTTGAGAACTAAGCATGATGTGGGTTGTGATTTTAGTGCCAATGAGTCTATTTCGTGTGACCCGATTGGCCCGAATCAATTACGCAAGAAACCAGCAAATCCAAAAGGCTCTAGCGAGTCCACGGTCTGGAAAAGTTTAGAAGAGGCTAGAAGATAAGGCTTTGACTTCTCCTTCAAGCTTCCTTTATTAAGGTTCATCATGACTGGTATTAATTGGCTTAGACTTAGAAGCCCCATTCATGATGACAAGCCTTAAATGAAGTTGGACTTAGAAGACCTCTTCATCATGGCTTTTGTCCATTCTTTATTAAATTCTTGAGTGATGACCAAGGAAAGACTTCTATAAATAGGAAGAAAGAGAGAGAGAAAGGGAGCCTCGCGTGAAGCCCTCCTCCCTCACGCCACTTCCTCTCTCAAGCTCTCATGCCATTTCCTCTTCATTCTCACGCCATCACCATCTCGCTTCCTGCTTCTTTGCTTCTTGTTCACGCCGAGAAAGAGAGAAAGAGAGAAAGAGAGCTCACCAACTAGCCCATGTCTCTCCTTGTTGTTCAGTCAATAGGAAGTCACATCCAAGGCCCGTGTGATAGTGTTCAAGCCACACACGAAGAACCGTCCGAGACTCGCCGAGGCCCTCGTGTCCAGCACAAGTCTTTCATTTTCTAGTTCTTGTTTTATACCGCTGTGTAAGTAAACTTCCTAATATCGGGAAAGAAAGTTGTGATGCATTGTGACACGGTTTGCTTGGACCGTTTCTCGATCGTTTGGTTGGTCGTAGTTGGTTCAATCCCTTGATTTGACCATGTTTCATGTTTGATGTTTGTCTTGAGCTAGAACTGAGATTTAGCTAGTAAAGTGCACACGTTATAGCCATGCATGGTATTCTCTTGTATGAACTTTGCTATTGATCTGCCATTGATGCGGGTGCGGTAAGAGCCAACTTATGTTAACGGCGATCCCCTCGTCCTCGCTTGATATTAGTAGGTTCACTTGCTGAGTCTCCCCGATTCATCCCCCGTTGTTTCCTTTTCAGGTCTGAAGAATGGCGTCTCCCCCGACCCGGTTCGGTAACCCCGTGGAAATGAGAGCCGAAATGCTCACCGTGATAGATGTTCGAGAAGGCCGAGCCTATTGCCGGATCACGACGTATGTGATGGTCGATGAGGGCCTAACGGACTTGGTGCCTCACCCGTACGTAGCATGGCATGGCTATACTTACGAAGAATGGGTTGAACCCCTACGTGGGTTTAATGGACCTTTTGGCGGTGTAGGCGGGCCGACTCCGGGGCATGCCATGGGTGGGGTGTAGATCGGCCATGCGGACGGGAAGCGGGGAGGAGATATGGATGGAGTTAGAAGCGAGAAGATGAAGTAGAGGGGATAAGATGACCCAAGCCGAGTTTTGCTATTCATAGTCGGCTAGGAACGGATGAGCCTCTAGAATATGCGTGTGAAATATGTATTATTTACCATGGCCCGAAGGGCTTGTTAAAATATGTTTGCATGCACTGTAAACATAAGGTTTGCTCATGATGTTGCTTGTCTAAATTCTGCTGTTGTTCTGAATGTGATTGTCCCGAAATTATGCTTCCACTTATGTGTAAAAAAAGATAATAATGAACGGGACGTCACGTTAATGACCCTAAGGTGGGGGCGTTACACAATGGGCTTAACTTTTCTGAATGGAGTGAACAAGTCAAGTTTCACCTAGGTGTTCTTGATCTTGATTTAGCACTCATGAATGACAAGCCTGCTGTTCTTACTGCTTCTAGCAGCACTGAAGAAAGGTCCTTCCATAAGGCTTGGGAAAGATCAAACAGACTGAGCTTAATGTTCATGCGGATGATAGTAGTAAACAACATTTAGTCAAGCATTCCTGAAACGACAATGCTAAGGAATTTATGAAGTTAGTGGAAAGTCGTTCTCAGTCTGATTCTGCTGATAAGTTAGTTGCTGGGACATTAATGGGTACATTAACCACCATGAAGTTCGATAGTTCTCGTACCATGCATGAGCATGTCACTGAAATGGCAAATATAGCAGCAAGATTGAGTTCCATGGGAATGAAAGTGGATGAAAGTTACCTTGTGCAGTTTATCATAAATTCCTTGCCTCTTGAGTATGGTCCATTCCAAATAAATTATAATACTATAAAGGATAAGTGGAATGTGACCGAACTGCAAAGTATGCTCATTCAAGAGGAAGCAAGGCTTAAGAAGCAAGGAATCCACTCTGTCAACCTCATGGGTCATCTAGGAGCTAAAAGAAAACCAGGAAGGAAGAATGGAAAGGGCAATAAAGGACCACTAAAGATTAATGAGTCATCTGCCTAAATCCATAAGAAGGAACAAAAGAATGATAAGTGTCATTTCTGCAAAAAACCTGGACACTATCAGAAAGACTGC
Organism: Syzygium oleosum; assembly: GCF_021117445.2. Lineage (NCBI taxonomy): Eukaryota > Viridiplantae > Streptophyta > Magnoliopsida > Myrtales > Myrtaceae > Syzygium > Syzygium oleosum. The sequence goes on from NW_026607487.1 coordinate 13,000,830, forward strand.
CTGAAACGTAAGGCATGGTTCGAAAAGAAAGGTAAGCCTAGTGCTTTGTATGTTTCGAATCATACTTGGCAGAAGTTCCTTATAATACTTAGTGGATTGATTCTAGTTGTACCACTCATGTTTCGAATACGATGCAACGATTCCTCACAACCCAAACCATAAATCCAAATGAAAAGTTTTATTTTCATGGGGAATAGAGTCAAAGCTTCAGTTGAAGCCATTGGAACGTACTATTTGATTTTGGATACTGGACATCATTTAGATCTTTTCCAAACCTTTTATGTTCCTTCTGTTTCTCGAAATTTAGTTTCATTATCGCAACTTGATACAGCTAGATATTCTTTTAAGTTTGGAAAATGATGTTTCAGTTTATTTAAACATAATCATTTTATTGGTTCTGATGTGCTTTGTGGTGGTTTGTACAAATTAAAACTTGATAATTTATTTGCTGAGACTCTATTAACCCTGCATCATAATGTTGGTTCGAAACGTGGCTTAGTGGATGAAAGTTCAGCTTACTTGTGGCATAAACGTTTGGGTCATATATCCAAAGAAAGAATACAAATATTAGTACAGAATGAAATCCTTCATGATTTGGATTTTACTGATCTTGGTATTTGTGTGGATTGCATTAAAGGAAAACACACAAAACACACAATTAAGAAAGCAGCCACAAGAAGCACACAGCTCCTTGAAGTAATACACACTGATATATGTGGACCTTTTGATGTTCCATCGTTTGGTGGAGAAAAGTACTTTATCACATTTATTGATGATTTTTCACGTTATGGTTATATATATCTGTCGCATGAAAAATCTCAATCGGTAGACACATTAGAGGTGTTTATCAATGAGGTTGAAAAACAGCTAGACAGAAAGGTGAAAATTGTCAGATCTGACAGAGGTGGTGAGTATTATGGAAGGTATGAAAAAACTGGACAATGCCCTGGTCCATTTGCTACATTCCTTGAAAAGCGTGGCATTTGTGCTCAATACATTATGCCAGGTACACCACAACAAATTGGTGTTGCAAAAGGCATAACCATACATTAATGGATATGGTTAGGAGTATGTTAAGTAATTCTTCTATACCCTTATCATTGTAGATGCATGCTTTGAAAACCGCCATGTATTTATTAAATAGGGTTCCTAGTAAGACAGTTCCAAATACTCCTTTTGAACAGTGGACAGGAAGGAAACCCAGTTTGAGGCACCTGCATGTTTGGGGTTGCCTAGTGGAAGTAGGATTTATAATCCTCATGAAAAGAAACTAGACTCAAGAACAACCAGTGGTTTCTTCATTGGTTATCTAGAAAAATACAAAGGGTATAGATTTTACTGTTCTAACCATAGTACAAGAATTGTTGAAACTGAAAATGCTAGGTTCATTGAAAATGGTGAAACTAATGGGAGTGTAGAATCACGAAAATGGATGTGAAAACTGCTTTTTGAATAGAAATTTAGATGAAGAAGTTTATATGGACCAACTAAAGGGGTTTTCAGTTAAAGGAAAAGAACATATGGTGTGTAAACTTAAAAAGTCAATATACGGACTTAAACAAGCTTCCCGACAATGGTATCTTAAGTTCAATGATACTATCACTTCCTTTGGATTTAAGGAAAACACTGTTGATCGATGTATATATCTGAAGGTCAGTGGGAGCAAGTTTATATTTCTAATTTTGTATGTTGATGATATCTTGCTTGCTACTAATGATCTTGGTTTGTTACATGAGACCAAGAAATTCCTTTCTAAGAACTTTGAAATGAAAGATATGAGTGAGGCATCCTATGTGATTGGAATTGAAATATTCCGTAATAGATCACAAGGATTGTTAGAGTTGTCTCAGAAAGCATATATTAATAAAGTTCTAGAGAGATTCAAGATGGAAAAGTGCTCTACAAGTGTTGTTCCAATTTAGAAAGGAGATAAAATGGGCCTTATGCAATGTCCAAAGAATTAATTGGAATGCAAACAAATGGAAAAAATTCCTTATGCATCTATTAGTGGGAGCTCGATATATACTCAGACTTATATCAGGCCAGACATTAGTTTTGAGGTCGGAATGCTAGGCAGGTATCAAAGTAATCCAGGATTGGATCATTGGAAAGCTGCAAAGAAAGTATTGAGATACTTGCAAGGGACAAAAGATCGTATGCTCACGTTTAGAAGGTCCGATCACCTTGAGGTGATAGGTTATTCAGATTCGGACTGGGCTGGGTGTGTGGATACCAGAAAATCCACATATAGATATTTGTTCCTTTTAGCTGGAGGAGCAATTTCATGGAAAAGTGCGAAGCAGTCTGTCATTGCTGCATCTACTATGGAAGCTGAGTTTGTGGCATGCTTTAAGGCCACTGTTCATGGATTATGGCTGCGGAACTTTATTTTAGGACTTGGAATTGTCGACAGTATTGCCAAGCCGCTAAAAATTTATTGTGATAATGCAGCAGCAGTCTTCTTCTCTAAAAACGATAAGTATTCGAAGGGTGCTAAACACATGGAATTGAAATATTTTGCTGTTAAAGAAGAAGTTCAGAAACGAAGAGTGTCAATCGAACACATTAGCACCAATTTTATGGTTGCGGATTCGTTAACTAAAGGGTTGCCACCAAAGACATTTAGTGAATATATCGAAAGAATGGGCATTATTGAAAACCATCATTGACATTATGTTAAAGTTTTATGCTATTTATGTACTTGACACTCCGATATCACTTATGTATTGTTTCCGATACACTTATGCATCATGTTTCCTTATGTTGGTATATACATGAATGAATTATGTGAATGTTAACAGGATTTGTTTCTGAAAAGAAACATTATTGCTGGACCATTATGTTATCTCTCATTATTGATAATGTTAAGTATAGGACTGATACTGTGATACGTGGAAGGGACTGTGTCGAACTAATGACATACAACCGCCATGATCCTTATAAGTTCTTACTTAATAATGATTTATGATTTGGCCAATTTGAGAAAGGATTTAGCTTATATTTTGCGCATTATGTTTTATTGTTAAACCTTAAAGTTAACAATATCACATGGGCCAAGTGGGAGAATGTTGGATTTTATTATGGCCCATGTGCTCAATGGCCTGGCCCATACGTGGTTTAAGTTTAACAACTATTATGTGCTAAATTCCTATTTGTCAATAGAGAGGTGTATTCTAATTATTGTACATCATGATGGATGGTGTGACTATAAAAGACCCAATTAAAAACTGGTCATCTCTCAACCCTAGAATAGAACGACGGTTTTTTTTTCATCATGAACGTCAGAAAGCGAAAATGGGTCAAGAAAGAGAAACTGATTTCTTCAAAGATTTTTCATCTACAATTGATTTCTTCACAATGAATCATCATGGATCAAGGTATGTTTTTCGTCTCTTATGATGTTATGAAAATCATCTTGTTCTAAGATTTTGGGAATTATGTCTTGTACAAATATTAGGGTTTGATTTGCATAGAACTGTTTGAATTTACAGGAGCGACATGGAAGATGCTGTTCAATGGGCTTGAACTTACTTTTAAAATTTTCCAACAATTTGGGAAGTAGATCTTGTATTAATACGAGGTGAAGATGCCTTTGGTGGGACTAGAAAGGGAAGTCGTTGCTGACTAATAATAAGAAGCAAGCGGCTTCGGCTTTGAGCAATTTGTCAAGGGCCAACTGATCCAGATTTTTCTTACCGGGCCTTAGAAATTTTTTTCCGAATAAGTTTTTCTCACCTCACTCAGAAAAATTTTTGGAGAGAAAAATTCCATATTTTATATTACTTGTAAGATGATAGAAATGAGGGGAAGGGACCCTAATCACAACCATAGATTTCTCTTTTATCTAACAGTGGAGGTTTCTATCTCCTTTACCAACTATCTGCATTAACTATAAGAATTCTCTGGAATAGAATACATTTTCCATACCGCCCCTACGAATATTCTAGAGTACACAAGAAATCCTAAGGAGGCTCGCTCGGTGTTTTTGGTTTATTCACAATCCTTCGTATGTGGAAAACCTATGGACCAAGACGTTCTCCCGTAATCTAACAAAGCCCTTGCCGCATCTTCGACGTGGAAGACATCGATTTGCTCTTTAAACTACTAACGAGCTACCACGGGTTCCCGACTTGCTTCACTCTTCGGTAGACCGTTTTATCGGATCAAATATTCTCGTTTTGGCGCGCAATATCGCTTCCGCATGACTCGAACCTCCATGATGAAATCAACATTATGATCATATGAGGTCATTGGCCCAAGAAGTGCCCGTTGAGACTCTCCTCGATCCAAGTCTTCTTTATCTACATGAAATGGTTTAAGCATACTTACATGGACACTGGATGTACATTTAACTTCGGTGAGAGTTCCAGCTTATATGCCACCTTTCCGACTCATTGCAATCCGCCGACAATAATTGGTGAGGCTAAGGAACAATTGTAACTGTGTTACCTTGGTTGGCGGTTCTCACTCCATGATGGGGCGAATCTTGATCAAATCCATGCACATTTGTCCACCCCCAACAATGTGACCTAGGAATGACACTTCCTGTTTTGTCGTGGTTTACCCAACAATGTGCACTTCTTGCACTTAATATATAGGTTAGTTTCTCACAAAACTTGAAAAACCTGTCTAAGATGTTCGATGTGCTCTTAAAGCGTTCGGCTATACCCTATAATATAATATAGGTAAACAACGAAAAAACAATCAAAGAATGGGTGGAGTACTTATTCATCAGTGTGCAGAATGTTGTTGGTGTATTTGTGAGGCCAAAAGGCACGACGAGAAACTCATACGAGTCATAGTGTGTCACACGTGTGGTCTTCTACTTATCCCCTCAACAATCCACATTTGATAGTATCCCAATCACAAATTCAATTTCATGAATAATCACACAGCACCAAGCCAGTCGATCGAATTGGTGATGAGTGGGATAAGATACTTGCACTTTATCTTCAGCTTTTTCAGCACCCAGTAGTCGATGCACATACGACGTGGTTTATTATGTTTGTTACATATGTACCAATTTGTGATTTTTGTTGCCCAAAATTTAATTTGAGGTAAATTTATCACATGTGTTTTAGTTTTGAGTTTTTGTTAATTAAAAAGATAATTTGGGGTGGATTTGTCATGGTGTACCAGTTTAGATTTTGTGGTATTAACCCAAAATTATATATGGTGGTTTCCGGTCTTTCGATATTAGAAAAAGTTAAAATAAGTCAATTTATATAAAATGCGAAAAATCAAATTTCACGTGATCAAGCGAAATCACACACACATCGTTCGGAATGGACTTTTTTCGTTATTTAGGGCGCAAATGAAAACATTTCTCTTCCCTAATCCTATTTCTGGCTAGAAATAGAAAAATCTATTTCTCTTTTCCGGATGAGATTCTGAGCAAAAAGTAGCGTTTGATAACGACATAAAATTTCTACTTCCGCCGGCTGGCTGGCGGCAGGCGATTGGTGAGCGATGGCGGCGGGCAGCAGCGGACCGCCGACGATGGGCGGCGGCAGTGGATGGCGGGCGGCAGATGGCAAGGGTGAACAATAAAAGAGAGTTATTATTTCTGTTTCTGGAATAGAAACAGAAAAGTAGAAAATTTTAACTTCTCATTTCTGTTCCAAATATATTTCTAGGCCAAAATTTGTCTCAAAAATAAAATAATGAAATTATTTTATCAAACCGATTTCTGTTCCAAACTTGTTTTAGAAAATAAAAATATAAAAAAATAAGGAAACATAATGATTATCATTCGCGCCCTTAATTTTCTTTTCCTTTATTGGATCTTTGATTTTGGATGTGTTTTCGTCTTTTCTCCATTCATATTCTTTTCAATTTAGAGGTGCCCTTAATTATTTTTCTTCTTCTATTTTTCCGCCCTTTTTCAGTTACAAAAATTTCAGAGAACAAATCTCGGCCCTTGATCAAAACCCGCGCCGTACGAATCCTCCAATCAAATACACCGAATCACCCCTCCCTCTCTCCCCTCCACCTCCCAAACTTGTTTTAGAAAATAAAAATATAAAAAAATAAGGAAACATAATGATTATCATTCGCGCCCTTAATTTTCTTTTCCTTTATTGGATCTTTGATTTTGGATGTGTTTTCGTCTTTTCTCCGTTCATATTCTTTTCAATTTAGAGGTGCCCTTAATTATTTTTCTTCTTCTATTTTTCCGCCCTTTTTCAGTTACAAAAATTTCAGAGAACAAATCTCGGCCCTTGATCAAAACCCGCGCCGTACGAATCCTCCAATCAAATACACCGAACCACCCCTCCCTCTCTCCCCTCCACCTCCCAAACTTGTTTTAGAAAATAAAAATATAAAAAAATAAGGAAACATAATTATTATCATTCGCGCCCTTAATTTTCTTTTCCTTTATTGGATCTTTGATTTTGGATGTGTTTTCGTCTTTTCTCCATTCATATTCTTTTCAATGTGGAGGTGCCCTTAATTATTTTTCTTCTTCTATTTTTCCGCTCTTTTTCAGTCACAAAAATTTCAGAGAACAAATCTCGGCCCTCGATCAAAACCCGCGCCGTACGAATCCTCCAATCAAATACACCGAACCACCCCTCCCTCTCTCCCCTCCACCTCCCACACCCCGACTGGGGGACGAGTGTACCGTACAGTCGTACGATACGCGCGTTTCGCTCTCCTCACGCGATAGGACCGTGCTTCCTGTCACGCTGTCACCGGCGCACGGTAGCAAATCGCCCCCCCCTCCCTTCCTCCTCCGGAACAGCGACACATGCCAAAGGCGTGTGCTCGTTTCAATTGCACGGTCTTTTGCGGAAAAAAATAAAAATTATTGTCTAATTTCCAGAACATTAAGAGCGGTTTAAAGGGATTCTACATGTTTCGCTCCGGCTAAAAAGATCAAGTGCACAGTGCATGACAAAATTCGCAAAAACGATGAACAAAGAAAAAGTTGACGCTCAGCATTTATTTGACTCCGATGAAATTACGTAATATTTCTTTTTCCTATCATTAAAGCATCTGATTATTCATATTTGGAGTTGTGATTACATTCCTCTTTTTCAATTTATTACGATTTCAAATATAATCCAAATTAATTTGACTTTCCTTTTTTTTGGGGCTTTCGAATTGACCCGCCTCATCTGTCCTCTTTCACATGCAACCCTTTTTAGGATTAATCCATCTAGTTTTATTTTTTTGTAATTAGAAAGATAATTTAAAATAATTTATCATAAATATATCGATTTTGAATTTTTTACGATGCTAACCCTTTATTTTTTTGGGTTCGTCGAAATCAATCCGATCTAGTCGGTTGAGACTGAGGTCTAAGATAAGAGGTATCCCTTTTGCATGATCTGCTGTCACGTAACTCTAGCGAGTCCCCACGTGGCACGGCGACGGTAATTTCTCGCCATGTTACGGCCCCCCCCCCCCCGCCCCCCTACCCCTACAACCGCAAGGTCGAATCCCGTCCGTTTTGCTTCCACACCAAGAAACTCGCTCGCGCCCTCTCTCTCTCTCTCTCTCTCTCTCTCTCCAAATCGTGCTCCTCCTATTCACCTGCGAAAAAGAGGAAATCGGAGCCTGCTCGTCAACTTTCTCTCTCTAGGGTTTCGTCTTCCTCCTCCTCCAGCACCAGCGCCAGGTTCGTCTTCGTTGCAGGACCTCGCGTTGCTTCTTCGCGCTTGGTTTTTGGTTTCCTGTTTGGATTCTGGAGGGAGAGGAGTGTGCTTTTTTTTTTTTTTTTTTGTTCTTTGGTTTTTCCGCCATTGCCGGTGCTTCGATGGAGGACGTGTCCGACATGCTGAAGCAAGCGGAGCTGAAGAAGGAGAGCGTCTCCAGGGCGTACGAGCGAGCGCAAGCCCAGGCGTCGAAGGTCCTGCTGTTCACCTTCCTGTGGAAGGACTTGGAGGAGCATTTCGACTCCATCCAGAGCTCGTTGCAGTGCCGCTCCGAGCAGCTCCTCGAGGGCGAGAGGTCGCTCGAGGAGCGCGCCCGCGCGGTCGAGTCCAGGGAGGGCGAGCTGCGCGAGTTCCGGCGGAGGATCGAGGAGTGCGAGGGGGAGATCGGTAGGAAGACGAGGGAGCTGGCTTCGGTGGAGGAGCAGGTTGAGAGGTTGCGTGACGAGCGCGAGTCGGAGGAGAAGCGACTGGTTCTCACGCGCGGCGCGCTCGGTGATTGCGTTTCGTTGATCAGAGACAAGGGGGAGGAGTTGAGTTCCCTGAGGCGGTCGACCGAGGAATGCCTTGGGAATTACAGTTCGAAAAAAGAGGAGATGGAGCTGCTGCAACAGAAAGTAAGCTTGCAAGAGGAAAAAGTTGAACAGTTGCAGAAATTGCTAGAGGAGAATGCTAGGGAACTAGATTTTGAAATAGAGAAGTTGAAATTGACCAGGAGTTCTCACAAAGAATTGTCGGCAGAGGTCGATTTGAAAAGACAGGACTTGAGCATGGTACAGGATCTGATCGAGGATAGTTACAAGGAAATGGGCTCGAGAGAGAAGGAGTTGAGCATTCTGGAACACTCTATCGAAGAGCTTGATGGGGTGATTGCGCTCAAACATGGTGAATTGCAATCCCTCATAGATAAGATAAATGACTGCTGCCTTGAACTTCAAGTTAAGGAGGAGGAACTTGGTCGAGTCAAGAAATGCGTTGAAGAGTTCACTGAAGCACTCGAATCGAAAGAGAGTCTCCTTGATTCAATCAAAACATTGATCAAGGAGAACAATGAAGAGCTTGAATCGAAGGAAAAGCAATTTGATGCAATTAAAAAGTTGATCAGTGAGCGGTCGGCAATACTTGATTTGAAAGAGAGGGAGTTGGGGTTAATCGAAACAACTATTGGAAAGCTCTCGGAAGAGCTTAAATCCAAGGAAGGTCATTTGGAGGGTATCAGGAAGTGTGTAAAGCAGATTGAAGAGGAAATGAAGACAAAAATGGAAGAGCTAGCTTCAGTTAAAGGAAAAGAAAGAAAGGCTGGCAAATCTCTTCAATATCTATGCAGGGAATTAAATGCAACCAAAGAGTCCATAAAAGACCACGATCTTGAAATTGAATCCAAAAGGAAACAGCTAGAGTCCATTGAAATTCGTATTAGGAAATCTGCAGAGGGACTTCAACTGAAAGAACAAGAGTATGCTTCCGTCCAAAGCTCAATTCTTGAATGCTCATTGACCCTTAAGTCCAAAAAGGAGCAATTGGATTTGATGCAGAAGTCGATGGCAGAGTGCTCTCAACAGCTTGAATTTAGAAAAGGGCAGTTGGATCAAATTGAAGAGAGAAACAAGGAAGGCCACAGAGATCTCGAACTCAAGGAAAAGCACCTCTATGCGCTTAACTTGTTAATTGAAGAATGCTCTAAGATACTTGAAATGAAAGAGAAAGAATGTGAGGTCCTACGTAATGAACTAGAATTGAGGAGGGAACGCCTTGATTTGATTGAAAAATCACTCAAGACCCGCTCTAGGGAATTGGAGTTGAGAGAGAGTTTTAATGTACTTTCTGGGGTAACGGCTCATGCATTAGTAAATGAATCTGCTTCGGCTTCACAAGTAAATTCTCAACCCAGAATTGTTGTTGATGGAAAGAATCTGCTGATGTTCCTAGGTCAGCAATTCAAGGAGCACGACAGGGTGTGCTCTAAGGTACTGGAAATAATTCAAGCATCACCTGACGCTGCAAAATTGTTATTAGATGCCATTGAAGGATTCTATCCTCAGGACTCAAGTAATGGAGATGGATTTGATATTGGTATAATCCGAAGGATTTGTATCTTCCTCTTAGAGTCTATAATTACATTTTCAGCAGAGGCGAAGCCTCAGGTGAGGAAAGCTGCAATGAAAGTGGCTAATGAATGGAAAGCGAAGCTAAGTGTTTTGCCATCGCCGGAGAATTATTCGGAGATCTTGGGTTTTTTGCGACTTTTAGTGGCATATAAGCTGGCCTCCCCTTTCAATGCAGACGAAATTCAAAATCTTGTCAATTCTGTAACGCATTTCAGAGAGGCGGATGAATTGCGCCATCTCCAAGGTTCTTCAGATGCACAACCTGGTAAGTTTTCGCGCAGCTATCAACTTGCATTGATGGATCTGGTTGCTGGTTTCTTTATCATTTTGTGCCTGGTTTTTGCAATATTGATGTTGCTTCAGCTCTTATCTCTTTATGCTAACAAAATTTGTATACACGACAATGGCTGTGGATTTTAACTTGTGCAAGGTAAGTATTCCCATTTTTTCCAGATATGCATGGCAGATTCAGCGCTTTATAATGATTTGATCTTGCAAGAACTTGATGCTGATTTACACTTTCTTGCAGGTTCAAGTTTTCCCCATATCAATTAAAAAATCATTAACTGGATTTTTTTTTCTAACATTTAATTTGATAAATTTTAAATGTCTGATCGATAAGGTAAGTGAAAATTTCGTTCGGGCTTAACGCTAGTGCTTATGATGGACAGAAATAAAACACAAATCAGTGTATATTTAATGACCTTTTAGATAAACTGTCTCAAGTTCTTAACTCATATTTACTTCATTCTAAAATATGCCCAACCAATATATGTGGTTGATCTCAAACAACTTGCTCTTTTTAGTTTTTTATTTAAACTTGGAATTCTCTACATCGATAAGTCCATTTTGTTTGAACTATATTCCAAACTTGATCAGGTTAGGCCTTCAGAACATATCTTTCTTTATGATAAAGCAAATCCAAAAGAGAGCTTTAACCTCAAAATTTGATTGATAAATTCCACGAACACCCACATATCATACTAACTGAATAAAATAGTATACAATTAATCATGATTCCTTAGTCTTTAACACTTACTGAATTTATATGTAAATCTTTCTTATTTTTTTCGTAAGGTAAAGTCTTCTTATTTAAAAAAAATTGTGTGCTTTTCTGAATAGAACAAACCTTCACACGGTTATTCTTTTAACATATTTACTTTTCATTTTCTTTCTACATGCAAACTTTGTGCTTTTTGGCTAGTCTAGACATACCAAATTTTAGCAAATCGATTCATTAATGCTCCTAGTCAGCGATTTCTTTACCATCTTTTGGTTTGGAACGATGGCTCATCTATAGAGAGTTTAATGGAGTGCTTAGGTTCATGTTGATACGGCACCAAATATAGATATTGCTCTTTTAAGGTTCCATCCAATAGTTGGAGATCTATGTTTGGAGCTCAAAAATATTTCTCTAAAGATATCTAATTAGCAGTTGCAACCTTCAACCTTTCTTTTTATATTGGCTTTTGCTTGATCTTTAGATTTTCGTCTTGCTGTCTTTCCTACTCCTTGTAGCTAGTTAGTAATTAGTATAAACTCTTGTTTGATTTTGATTTCACGGGAAGCCACATTGGCTACAAGCATCTTGATTAAGGTGGTTTGGATTCCTATCAACTGCTTTGTATATGACAGGCTCCTTGAGATCCATTCAACAGTGGCAAATAAAGACCGAGTCAGAGCTTTGTATTGTGCACAATGCAGATGATTCTTTGGTTACGATTCCTCCACCACCAACTGGCTCTGTTGGAGGAACTTTGCAGTTTCTCAAAACTGAGCTTTTGACTGAAGATCGTGCAATCCTCAAAGAAATCTCGGATGAGCTGCGAAGCTCCTCTGACCCTGCAAAACTTGTTCTGGGTGTAATTGAGGGGTCTCATAGGCAACTCTCAAATAGTATGGATATGAATTTGCATACTGATGTTCTCAGGAGTCAAATTTTTCTGTTAGAGCAGCTGATAAAAGTTTCACCTTCACCAACGAATGAAGTTAAAGAAGGAGCAATGAAGCTGGCAACAGAATGGAAAGTGAAACTGACAGAAAAAGCCGAGAGTTTGTTAGAGGTTTTCAGTTTTCTGCATTTCTTGGCTGCATTTAAGTTGGTTTCTTGCTTCAATGAAAATGAGATTCTGAATCTAGCGGATCATGTTTCGCTGAATGACAATGCTCCTCTGTTATGCCAGACCCTTGGTCTTGCCAACAGGATGACGGGTAAATTTTCTATGACTCTTAATATTCTTCTCCTTTCTCCCCTCTTTTGGCTTTTCGAAAGAAATATTTTTGGCACATGCTTTCTTATAGAATGACGGCAGCCCCAAAAACTTTGCAGATCTTTATTTTTTCACTGAGTTCCCATTGTGTTTCACTTTGATGCCAGGTTTTGATAACCCATCTATTTCTTTGTTATGTACAATATTCTTGTCTTGCGTATACACGTGTGGAGCAGACTAAACAGAGGATTGGTCAAAAAGGGTCAACTTGGTTGGTTTGGAGTTGGCTAGATAATAAGCATGTTTCTACCCATTCAAAATGACTCGGTTTATGACTTGGTTTGGTATGACCAGAAGCCAAAGCCAACACTACATGCTTGACAGCCAGGTTCATCACGAAGTTTACAATCTATAAGATGTTGGAGTTTAATTTGCTGCACGAATCTTTGGAGTACTCGTTTAGCGAGAAAAGTTTTAAAGTTGCAACTGCAAGACTCTTGCTGAGTTGCTGCATAAAAAGTATACAATATCTAGCTGTCTGCATTTTCCTTCTATCCTGCTGCTCTCTTTTATTATTTAAGACAGCGAATAACCATGGCACTTTTTTCATTGGGTCATTGAGAGTATTAATTGTGCATGGTACCATAACATATACTTCAACTCATTCGGGGCACGTATGCTTCCTAATTGCCCAAAGCTGTATGGTTTTGCTCTTTTATGTTCTGGTGAAACTATTACATTGAATGAGGGCATGAAAAATTTCGAATGCCGTAGGTGGGATCCCAAGCTTCACTTTAATGTCCATCTGATTGCTACTATTCTGATCTTTTTTACATTTTAATGTACTATTTTTCTTGTTAACACTGCTTTATAAAGTTCTGTTCACTTTTAAGTCATTGAGCTAATGAAAATTGGTCTTGAAGTTATGGAGAGTGCTCTTTTGTTAGTTGTTTCTTTACTTTAGATCATTGCACCTGAACCTTGTTTGCTTTCTTACTGATTTATCTCAGTGCCAACTAGCACACCCGCTTCTTCCTCTGGAGTCCATCTGCAGCCGCCTAGAGAGAAGAAACGTATCGCAAGTGGCCCTGCAATTGATCAGCAATCCCAACAGCACGCGCATAAGTGCAGATACATGATGAAAAATCCAGTACACCCCGTGTAATATCCGACATGACTCCTATCCTTTGTGAGTCATGAATCAATCACCCTTGAGCACTATGGTATTCTCTGCTAACATTAGGCCCGAGCATTGTCTACCGTTGCCAATTGCCTCTGACATCAGCAATTCAGCAATGGCAGTGCCGATGAAGTACAGAATGTATAGGTAGATAGGTTGCTAACATGTGCATTGTCTCGCTCTTGGAAAGTAAGTTAATGCTTTGTATATAGGAACTTATCCTAGGAAGCTCTCCACAAGGTTGATGTTATTGTGCAGGATGATCGGAACATACAAGTAGCAGATTATGTATTTATGACCTACGTAGCTATTTTACTTGTGTTTTTAGCTTGAATTCGTGGATCTGTTTCACACGCTGTATCTAAGCATGGTATGATTCACGTAATACTTTCTTATATGCTTGGATGCTTTCGAGTGGCGCTTCTAGTCATTTTTATACCTTCTTACCTTAAATCATTTCACGGTAGCAATTATGTAGATCTATATCTACGTCTCAAACAAATTCTCTCTACGGCTGCTTTTTTGTTCCTTTATTCTGTTTCAGACTAGTAGACTATCTCGTATGACGCGAGGACGTCCGAATTGTTCACCTTCAAGTGGCAATTTGTTAGAAGAATTCAAGTTCCAGTGAGCTACGCAGTGAGCTAAAGAGTAGCGCCGCATTTCCACTCTCCTCCCTAGATTTTCTCCTCTCCCTTTAATCTTCACACAACTTTCTTCTTCGATCTCTAGGGTGGAGAGGGTTTGAGCTAGATCTGTTGCTCCTCTCCCCTCCCTTTTTCTTTTTTCTTTGACTCATTTGGTTCTTAGTTCTCTTTTCTTGCTTCTATCGTTTTGCAGAGCTTTTCTCTTCTGATCTAATCTAGATTTGGAAGTTTTTCCTTTCCATTTCAGGGAGATTTTTTATCCTAATTTAGTCTAAATTTTGAGATTTCTGCTTGTATGATCTTGGGTTTCTCTTCGCTCGAGTTTCGTTGCTATACAAATCCAATTTCAAAGAAATTGGAGGAGCTTTGTGAAAGTTTAACTTTTGTAGGTGTCAATCTATGCTTGTTTAGCTTTGTTATTCTAAACAATGATGATGTTGGGAACACCAAACTTAGGTGCACACTGTCGAAAGGTAAAGCCGTAGCAACATATGTTTGTTATGGAAAACAGATTCAGTAATCAGTCGTCAATTTTGATTTGAAGAAGTCACAGATTTGCTTTTTAGCGGATGATCCCTAATCTTATTTTGATGATTTATTTTATTATTTGGAGCTTGCTTTGTTTTGAAGTTGTATGAGATTTATCTCAATTTGTAGTTGGACTGCTTTGTTTTTTTCTTGTATTTCCGTGAAAATAAATGAAATGTTATCTTGACAAAAAAAAAAAAACCGGCAATTTGTTACTTTTAGTATTCATGCTCGTGCCCGACTCATGCGTACCAACATCAAGTCATTGAAAATTATTCCTAAAGGAATTCGTTTTCCCATATACTACAAAAGGTTAAACGGAGGAAACTCCTGCAATCTTTTGTAATCAAGAGCAATTGTCAGGCCTTAGTTCTTGCGTTGTTCGCCCTTTTTCGCGATTGGTTGACCGGTCTAGGGTTGAATGGAAAATAAATTTGCTACAAATAAAAAAAAATTAGTTGCGTTGGAGGTCGTAACATATCATCATTCGTTGCAATTTTGTATTATCAACAGCAATTCCTCGTATCTTGTTCTCCCACTAATGGACCGATCTAGCGATGATTTTTGGTTCAAACAGAAAAAAACCATCGAATTCGCCAATGAGTGCGTAGTGCAAGGACCGATGATGCTCCTTTGGTTATGGAATAATCGAGTAGAATCATTTGATTTTATGAAGATACAGTTGGAGATGGATCAACGTTTCGTCTTGCCGACAAAACCAAATGATATGTGGTTACGACCGAGTGAACTCTGCTATTTGGGCATGGGCATCGCTGTGCACAACATTTTCCAACAACTCGTGACACATGATGTTTGCACAACAGCTTAAATTGCACAGATCATGAGATGATAAGCAAACTCTCATCCCAAGAGAACATATCTCTATCGGCATCAAAACAAAATAAACGACGTCTTTCTAAGCAAGCCGTGGCTATTGGAAAAGGAGATTGCGCTGTCACTAATGACGATTCGTGAAAAACGACGGTCGTATCACCCTGCCAATGAGTACACGCATGGTTAGTCAAGTCAAATATGTCAATCCGCTTGTAGGGAAGGAGGATTCGACAGCGGGTAGTTTTATTCTTCGAGTGAAAGTTGGTGCATGTTATGAATTCTTTGGAAAATGATGATATTTATAACTTGAATCGTATAAATTCAAGCATTTCATTTTTTTTTTAAGAATTGGGCCCTTAATTGAGCCCACCATCCTCCCTCCCTCTCTCTCATGCAATGCCACGTGTCACCGTCCAAATTCCTCCAAACCCATTGGAGCTGAGAAGCGAAGCTTCGTGACCGGTGACGCATGAAAGCTACGGGAGGATCGATGTTAACTCGTCGTGAATGTCACGTGAAAGTGTTTGTGTTTGAAATTCGAAAATGTGATGATAATTTTTTGGATTAATATTATAAAAAATCTCAAATTTATATTTCCATGATAAATTTATTATAAATTAATTTTTGGACAACCAAAAAACGAAAGAACGGTTTTATAATGACCCAAGATTCTTCTGATTAAGAGTTAATTGATATAATCATGAAATAAAATGAATAAATGTTGGACATATTTAAATTTTTTGCATGCTATTCCTTCTAATGCAGAGATTACGAGAATATATATATGTGTGTGTGTGTATGGTTGTAGCTAGTTAGGATTTGAATTAGTAAAAAAAAAAGCGCATGAAAGCACATATTGAATTCAAATTTATCTTTTGCTTTTTACTTTTTTTTTTTGCTTGTTCAGCACATAATAATTTCTTTTAAACTTGAAACTTCGGAGATTTTTATTATATATCAATATTAATATGTAAATTCACGCCAAAAAATATTTGACTTAAATTATACAGGCAAAATTGAAAATAAAAAAGAAATTCTAAATTTCGACGCAGACATCTTGATAAAAAAAAGAAAGGATAACGGCACAAACGATTCCTAAAATTTAACGCAACGTGCAACGTGATCCATGAATTATATAGTCCATAAACTTTAATCTAATGTTGAACTTCGGAAACGATATTGAACAAATTAAAGGTTCAGTAACTACATTGTATATTGGGTCAAAATTGAGAGGCCGTTTGTTTACGCCGTTTGTTTATCCCATTTTCTCAACAACAAAAAAGGAAAAAAAAAATTTCTAACAGGAGCACAATTGACGCTCGCGGACATGTCACCGTCGCATCAGGGCCACTGTCGAGTGAATGAGGAGGGCGGCCTTTTTGCGTCGGCGAGCGTTTCTGGTCTCTCGCTCGACCACCACCACCGCCATGGCGCTCTCCTCCTCCGCCTTCCATGCCTTGTTCAAGTCCTCCTCTCGCATCTCCTGGAAATCCGTACTCTCTCTCTCTCTCTCGCTGTTGTTTTTCTCCAAGACTTCGGTCGCGATTCAACCGTTTGACCGACCAGTCGGACGCCGATCGAGTTTCCCCGGCCGAACGATATGCATTGACCCCTGCTTCTCTCTCTCGCTCTCTAGCAGACCGGGAAGCTGCAGCAGACCCTCGCCGGAAGCTTGGAGAAGGCGGGCGTGGGCCTGCACTCCGGCGAGGTCGCGACGGTGAAGATACGGCCGCACCTCGCCGGCGGCGGCAGGTGCTTCGACCTCCGGTCCCGCCTCGTGCCGGCGTCGATCGATCACGTGGAGGAATCGCCCCTCTGCACCACCCTCTCCAAGGACGGGTGCAGGGTCCGCACCGTGGAGCACTTGCTGTCCGCTCTGGAGGCCACTGGCGTCGACAATTGCCGGATCGAGGTTGTCGGCCTCGACGCCGGAGATTGCGATGTGGAGGTTCGTGCTGTATGTTTGAAGTTGTTTTGGTAGATGAGGTTTTCTTTTTTCGCTATCAAGATTGCATTTTGTGGTGCGTCTGACAAGCGAAGTCTGAAGAAGCGTGAGATTATACTTACGGTTGTTCTTTCCGTTGAATTTTTCTGCTTGGTATTACTTGGTGTTGGTATACTCTCAACGAGTAAGGTTAGGAATGTGAAGATTGATTGCAAAGTCGATCTTTCAAGCAACGTGACAGAACTTTGCGACGACCTAAACAAGTGTGTTGTCTTCAAGCATCCGACAAGAATTTCTCCCGTAATCTCTTAAGATACTTTCATATGGCAGTCTTTGTAGCTTGCATATCTGCATTATTCACACAGAATATATGGTCATTTAACTTCCGTGACTTTTGAGCTAGGTTTTGCTGATGCTTCGCGGATGCTCCATATTGCCCCCTTCTCTTGTCAGTTAATTGTAACAAAAATACAGCCAGGGCTTTGATCTGACCAATTCTTCTTTCGGAAAGTAAGTTTTTCCCCCCGATAAACTACAACAGCAAAGGCCTTGAGCATGACAACATAAACTCCATTGAGGTAGTACATATGCTGCTTGGTTTCCTTGTCGCTTAGTCTAGGATCCCTCCCATCAAGGGTTTAAAGTAATCTCAGTCCAGAAAGTATCTGTTATTTGTCACAATGTAGTTTTAGTACAAAGTTTCACCTCATTGGCGGATTGCTCTGTTAAATGCATCGTGGCAATTAACAGACATATATCTATGTTTGATCCTATAGTTTCAGTGCATTGCAAAAAAGGTTCAGTGCCTGTTCCAAGGTCAATAGCCGGGGTGCAAATGGTATAGAATCAGATGAGAACACAGATATGATTTGTGATATTTGTTTTGCAGGTTCCTATTTTAGATGGGTCAGCAGGTGAATGGGTGGAGGCAATAGAAGGGGTTGGTTTAGAGGTGGCGAAAGATGCTTGTGGCAACAGTCTTGAGAAAATGGCGCCATATTTGGATGAACCAGTGCATGTCCGGAGGAATGATTCTTTTGTAGTTGCATTCCCCTCATCACAGGTCCACATCAGTTGTGGGATCAACTTTCCACATGTACGTATCTTCTTTTATACAAGAGGCTGAGGCTTTGCCTATTGGAAGGCACAGAAGTTATCCCCTCTTCTTTAATAATTGCTAATCTTGCTTAAAAAGAGAGTCATTGGTAGGTTGTTTGACTACTTACTTATTCTTATTCTTCCAGTGGTTTACCTGATTTTGTTCAAATGGCAAATGCCATGATAATTTCTTAAAGCCTTTCTTAACTATTTCCTTTTTCGAATGAAGATTTTGTTAGCTATGGAATTACTCAAGTTCTTTTACTTCTTTCAACAAGTTCAAGGAGATATCAATCTGTTACAGGAGGGGAGGGGCTACGTACATTCACAATCATGAATTGGGGAAGCATGGGCCTTCAAATAACCTGGATATTGGGAAAGTTGTTAGATGACACTTTTTCCTTATTTGAATTATAATTGCCCAAAAACCTTCCATATTCATCATGGGACAAGATGATTTTAGTAATAGTAGTATATCAGTGTAGGGTCCATTTGGGGCTGGTTTTTTCCAACCGAGATATAAGCCTTAGTTTGAGAACAAAATATGAGCACCTTCAAGGGATTCCGTGTCTGAGCATCTGAACCAGAGATTTATGATAGGCCAGCTAATTAAGGATCACGAGCTATGAATGGTTAATGTTGTGATCTCTACATTGCCATCTTCCTCACCATGGTGATATCATAAGATTCTTATGTTGATTAGCAATTCTTTATCTAAATTTCTCTATGACAGGTTTCCATTACATGGAGATGAAAACTCCAGAATTATGGGTTTACTCATTCGATCTAGGACATTGTAACTTCCATCATGGCTCTCCACTCATATCAATTCTCTTCTTGCTGTTGCTCTGTGCACCACTTTCCGTTTTTATAGATCAGGAGAAGTTATATCTCCGTCCCTGATTTCAGATTGAGGTTGGCAAATGTATTTTGTGCATGGATGCACTTCTACATGTGTATACGTACTGTCTATAACACTTATCTGAAATTGTCTGGGTCACTAGCTTGATTAATCTGACTAAAATCTTTTTCAGATATATTTTGAAGTTTCAAAGTGGCCGTTGAATAGATCTGGTTTTGTTGGACCTTTCAAACTCTCATCATGTTGTTATTCAAAGTAGTGTTTCTCAGGCCCCAGATTCTTTGCTTGAGTGATGCTTTTTAGCACCACTATACTACCACCTTATTTGTAGTCATTGGAAGCTAAATCTGTGATCTCTGCTCATTCTAGTTACATGTGCATCTATATGGCTAAACTGTAAATGTAAGGTTGAGCTAAGCAATCAGATGAAGAAGTGCATTAGTGGGGTCATCAGATGCAATACAGTGTTTGAGTCATTAACTGAGAGCTCTAATTTCCATTATTATGCTGGTGATGCAGGTCCCATCTATTGGCTGCCAGTGGTTCTCCTCTTCTATTGAATACGACTCCTTTTATAAAAGGGAAATTGCTCCTTCACGAACCTTTTGCATTTACGAGGAGGTCAGTTGTTTTGTCACCATGGCACTTGCCACTCATCACAATCCATATCTTACTCTCCTATGCATGGATCTTCCCTTCCCTCACTATAATAGAATAAGCTTATACTTTAGAGTGGCTACACGGCCACACACACTTCTTTTTCAATTACTAAACTTACCTTTCCTGATTTTAATCATGATTTTGACAACTGGAAAATTTGACTTATAAAGTCAAGGCAGTTCGTCAGTCCATGCCCATTTACACAGCTTCAGCTATCACAGCACTGATCAAGGAACTGAGGGATACTAAATCGTCTGTAGTGAGGGTCTCACTTACGCAGTAATGAATGAAAAAACAATCTTGCATCTTTTAATATCCATCAGATAAACTATTGTCATCTATTACTATTTTTCATGCCTGTAAAATACTGCTGTCTGACAAATCGTTGGATATTACCTTGGCTTGCCTTTTGTGTTCATTTTTCGTACCTTTTAACAACTAAAAAGAAAAGAATAACAGAGTAAACAAAATATAAAATTCCTCCTTGCATTTTGATATGTTTCCATCCATGTTTGTGAAATATATTTGCTTGAACTGGCAGAGTCTAGAAATTTGACGTACTGAGTATGCAAATTTCACATCTGCCTCACCCACGACCAGGATTTTTGCAGTGCTGGGTGACTATGAATACTGTTAGTAGTATGAAAATTGCTATAAGATCAGTGGTTGGGAATATTAGCTTGTTCGTTTCCAATCCACTTACGCCTTTTGTTTTGTTTGGTAAACGCACTTGTCTTATTACCTTAATTTGTGCCATCTGGACAACAGAATATCTTTTTTTTCCATGAAATTACTTGCCTGTTTCTAACTGGCCCGTATTTGCATTCGTCTTGAATGATAAGGACCTTGTTTCCAGCAGAAGATCTCCCTTAGTTTTTGCTTTTCCACCTAAAGCCAGAACTCATATTGCAATATTTTCTTAGGTAGAGAAAATGCGCAGTAGCGGATTGATAAAAGGAGGCTCACTAGAAAATGCCTTGGTTTGTAGGTGAGACCTTGAAACCTCTTTTATTCTGTTGTTTTTTTCCCCTATTGAGTTATGTGAATGGCCAAAACGAGGGTCAGCTTCTACTGGTAATTTTAGAACCTGAATTTTCAAAGAAGAAATGCTTAAGTTATGTTGGAAGACGGTGCAAGATATTATGCTGCGTAATGTCCCAAGGTTGTTTTTTAAAAATTTTGGAAGCAACAAGCCAAAGCAGGCAGCATACTTTTTTCTCTTTTGCTCCATTGATTGACATTTTGCATCCTGGTAATCATCTACAGTGCAGATAAAGGTTGGTTAAACCCGCCATTGCGTTTCGATGAGGAACCATGTCGCCATAAGGCCTTGGATCTTATTGGTGATCTTTCTCTTTTTGCACGGTGTGGTAGTCAAGGGCTTCCAGTGGGACATGTAGTTGCTTACAAGGTATTTAACCAATTTCGCTTTTAAATTTTTCATGTTTTCCATGCAACCTAAGATTGCCATATTGGAATATGTGCTTTTTTTTTACTGCCAAAGGAAAAATTACAATATGTAAACTTTCACGTGCAAATATTAAGGTGATTATGATGGTGCAAAATGATGTGTACCAATTGAGACACTTATAAGTACATTCAAATTTCCTAATAAATTAGATATTTGAATTGTACCGACCATGAAACATTATTGTTAGAATAATTAATTATTAAACCACAACTTCATCTAACAGCTTAAGCTTTTAGAATATTTGGCAGTAGTCCCACAAAATATCACATGGTATCAGAGCATGAGGTTCTGAGTGCAAATCTTTCTAGGGCAATGTCCACGCTTAGTACTAGGCAAAGATACTAGATTAAGTGTGAAAGGTAGTGTTAAAATAATTAAATATTAAAGCACGCCTTCATATAGGGAAAGTAGATATAGGGAAAGTAGATGCATTGTAAAACTTGATGCAACATAATGATATTACCTTATCATTGCTGTAAGCGAGATATTCGGATATGCTTAACCTTAGTGGGTAGCCCTGCTTGACTTAGGTTCGCATCGTATGCGAGATATTCGGATGGATGGCATTGACTTTGTCCGACTTTCTGAGTTATCTATCACTGTGTCATTGGTTACGGAGATAATCCCTGCATACTTAAGGATCCTTTTGGCTGTTTGGTTTCTTAAGAAAAATGGAAGATCATTTTCACTTGCATGGAGTGATTGATGTAGCATTTGGAGTCAATTCTGGCAGAAATTGATTGCTATTGAGCATGTTTATGCTTTCTGATGTTCCTTGTTGTCAATGCTACCTATAGCAAATAATGGTTAATGGGTTTTGCTTAAGAGTGGAAAAGTAATTCCAGATTTCCGAACTTACGCAAAGGGAAGACTCACATTGTCAAGATAATAAGGCTAACCCCTGCTGGAGTTGGCTCAAGTGGACTCCAGTTTATTCCTTTGATGGGATGCTTAATGCCTTATGCTGCGGCTTATTTGTTAGGCATACACTAACCACTGCTGCCAATGGAAACCCTTCTCTTTCTCCCACAACACAGAAAAAAAGACCACCTGTGGCCTTACCCAAAATAGCAGGGGATATAGAGAGAGGAAGCACAGAATGCTAATTTAGTAATTAGAAGAGGGAGCAGGGTGGAGGTTAAAGAAGAGTATCAAATAGTCGATCTCTAGAAATTTTCAGCGTACGCTGTCGTATCTTTGGATGCAATCTTCTCTTCTTGGCACCTCTGTAGCAACGACGCATTGTTTGGCAATTTGACTGGGGAAAATTGTCCTCCTGTGGCTTTACCCAAAAGAGCAGAGGATGAGAGAGCTCAGAACACAAATTTAGAAATTGTAAAGGAGGGAAGGGGAGGGGGGGTTGAAGGAGAGTATCAAATAGTCAATCTCTATAAATTTTCAGTTTACGTTTGGATTTAATCTTTTCTTCGTAGTGCCCTTGTAGCAATTGGGCATTGTTTGGCAATTTTGACTGGGGATAATTGTCCTTATAGAGTCCCTTTATTGTGGGTGTTTTAGTTAGAGACCCCTTGGATTCAAAATTGGCAATATCAGTCCCTGCAATTTTGACAAGTTGTTGATGCCCTCTCTGACAAACTTCCAATGGGATTCCCCCCTGCCAATGTCCGACGTGGAAATGTTGTGGGCATCGTTGGTGCATTGACATTTAATGGAATATACCGGATAATCAAATATATGTAGGGACTAACATCATCAAATATAAAGTACACTGGCTCACTTAAGCTAGCACCCAAAGCAAGGGGTGTGTACATGCAGTTTTCCCTTTCGATCCCCATTTAATTGCTCTGTATTTCGACTAGCACACTCACGTTCAGAACCTTTTATGCTATTATTTCGTCTTGTATTCAGTACTTCCCTTTGATCCAAAAGTAGAGAAAGTTGAACATGGAAACATTCCTTTTGGCTGCATTTCTTCTGTTCTAGGTAACACGGGTAATTATATTTTCGACATGGAGTATGCTTTTACTGGCTTCATAGTTCTGTACTTATGTATAGTTGTGATAAGTGTGAACTGTGATATGCAATCTCAAGAATGTTAAATGCTAACTTTTGGATATAATCACAGAGTGGCCATGCGCTGCATGCTGGGTTTTTACGCTGCTTGTTATAGTTCGTGAGCAAGATTGGCTAACTGTGCTCAAGATGTCCCAGATTAAAGTAGTCACAATGCAAGGAACTAGACGATAGAATATGTTCTTACTCTCCTAGATGAAAATACTATAAGAGCTGCAGTTTGAATGCTCTAGGGATCATCTCAACATCATCCTAAGATTATTCTGCTCAAAGCCAAGAAAGAACCTTCTTGGTAAGAACATCGAAGTGGTCTATCACTATAAGATGCTTGGATGCTTGCACCCAGGGGTATCCCTGCAGGTGACATTAACTATTCACAAAGTGCAAAATGTTCAGAAGCAGTTGCTGTCTGACCAGAGGATTCAGCTACGATCTGAACCATTTGTCGAATAGAGCTGCATTAATATGGATGGTTCTTACTAATTGGAGCAACAGTATCAGTCAGCCTTTTCTTGCCAGAAGTTGAAGTTAGCTCTCCGCACTAAAGCAGCTACTGCCAACTTGGGGGAAAATCTGCCAGGGAAAAGGCTTTTGGGTTACTTTTAAATTCTCGAAGATAGTGTATAAGCTCATTCCTTGTTTAAACATGCATTCTTGATTACGGTCTTTCTATCCGGATGGTTAGAAGGGAGAGATTATCTATGGTTGCTGGAGTTTAAGACAGGAACTATTGTTAGCAAGTGACAGCTATTATTTATCACTAGGTACCTCATAAAAGCATCTGTATGAACTGATATTTCTAGGCCGCTGAGATGTATCGTGAAATGGAAATTCTCGAGCATATGTTTGCCTGTGTTTTCCTTCAGTCTTTTTCCCTCTTCTTACCTGTTCTCTTCCTTTGCGACACCTCCAAACCTTTGATTTGTTACATCTTTCAAAAGTATTAAGCTGGTGTTTTGGTGCAGCACTCTTGACACCTAGCTGAACTGAATTTCATTTGGTGATTAATTGACCTATACGAGAACTTTGTCATCACTAGTATGTTCGTAGCTCCTGTTTCTTCTGTCTATGATCATCAATTTTATCTAATACTCATCTGTATTCACAAGTTCAGTTAAGTTTTAAACCTTTACTTTTCGGTTATTATCCGGAAAGATCTACATATTTCCACCTTATCTTCTAGTTCACTATCACCACTACACCTTATTGACAGGTAGATTGGATCCATAAGGATCAACTCTATGCATAAGTCTAGGCATTATGTATGATCTGGGGCTTGCATTGCACCTTACAAGCCCTGTTTCAACCCAATCACTGAACCGAGAAAGTTACATATTGTCTTATCGGATTCTCATCCACATATGTGCCGCAACTTATATAATATGCTCATGCGAAATCGGGATAGATGAGTCGAAATCTCTACCAAATGCCTCTCGAGTGACTGGCCTCACATCCTAAAGTCACCGGACCAATTTTCCCATGATCAGGTCAAAGTCGTAGCCAAGTCCATCTGCATCGCTGCCATCAATACCACATCCACCACGACGGCCGCTTTTACTGCTTCTGTTACCTTTTATCAACCGCGATGCCCATCTCATTACGCTCAGTCTTCATTGAAAACACATGCCAGCACCAAATCGCACCAGATAGAAATCCAAACTCCAAGCCGCACGAGGCTTCAAGTACATTCCACGCCGCACAACGTGGTCGCTTTCATTGAACAGACCTAACTTACCCGAGGTACATTAAAGTCATATCTCACGCGAATGACCTAGTCCTCCAAGTGGGATGGTCCAACCAGAACTAGGGTGCCTTTTCCTCATTGCGGGCAAATGGTCCTAAGTATCCTTTCCCTAAAAATCAGTTGAACATATCGAGCTTTAAGCCAATAGCCAAGGCCAAAGGACAACTGCCACACGCAAAGAACACTTTCCACTTTGTCCCGGCGACGGGCACTACAGAAAAGGAAACACAGTGGTTTTACATTAAAAGAGAGGAACGACACATGCACGCTAGGACTGCCCACGTATAGACACTAAACGTAGTCTTGGGTCCAAATCAATCGCTCTCCAATCCGATGCCATAATTCTCTACGGCACATAAAAGCCTATATTATCGGATCTGACCTCTCTCCCAAGTCACCACAACAATAGAATAATCCAAGTAAGGTGTTGCACTAACCTCTAGCGTTTTGACGTTCGCCCTTGAAGGTGTGGCGAGATTTTACTTTCCGATCCATCTTATAGCTCGTAGAAATTGGTTTGTTTTTTTTTATCTTAAACCATTTTGGTTCTAAACTGGGTTGCTGTTATTCTGCTTGAATGTAAAATGATTGGGAAATAACCAAAGGATGAGAAAAAGATACCACAAGTATTATAACTTTTACGCGGCGCTTACTTGAGGGCCATAATTGTATATCTTTTTTTTTTCACTTGAGTGTCGTAACTGCTGAAAAGCATTTACTTGAGTGTTATAACTTTCAATCGATCACTCTAATACCATAACTTTAAAAAAATATTCCTTGTAACTATCTTGCCATGTCAGATCTTTGGTGGTTGTAGTGAACGTTTTTAAAAAGTATTGGCAGTTGAGCGATCGATTAAAAGCGTACGCCATTCGTTACAAACGCCTTTTGTTTTAGCACTCAAGTAATCGATTGAAAAATTGTGGCACTCAAGTGAGGGTCGTACAAAAGTTATAACACTATAGTATCCTTTTTCCCATTTTCTCATCTTGGCAAAAAATCCTCCTAGACTGAGCATGAATTGTCTGTCTTTGAGAGTCTAAAGACTCGAAATAGGAAATTAAGTCACGCTTGATGGGATGGTTGTCCAAAAAATTATAAACCTATTGCACGACAGCCAATTCAGTCCTAAACTTTTCAATTTGACCAATTTAGTCCTAAATCTTTTGACGATTTGCCAATGTAGTCCTTCTGTCTAATTTTGGCTGGAAATCGCTAACATGGTCACCGGCCGTCCACCAGCTCTAACGTGGATAAATTTTTTAATTTTTTGAACTTTTTCTTTTTTTTTCTTTCCTATTTTTTGTTAGTCCTATTTTCCTTTGCTGGTTGTTGGGGCCTTGGCGATGACCGGCGAAGGTTATTAGCCATAGCCCACGCCAGATTAGGGCGAGCGGTGGCCGCCGACCGATAAAGGGAAATAGGAAAAAAAGAAAAAAGAGAAAAAAAAAGGAAAAAAAGAAAAAATTCAGAAAATTTTAAAAAAATATCAACTTCAATAATTTTCAGCCAAAATTGACCAAAATGACTCTATTGGCAAATTGTCAAGAGGTTAAGGACCTAATTGACTCAATTAAAAAGTTTATGATTGAATTGACCACCATAAAATAGATTTATGACTTTTTGGACAATTTTCCCCACAATTGATACAAATAAGGAAACTTAAGTACTTTTAGAATACCAAAATTCTTCTTGAAAGAATCATTTTACGGAATTCACTTGACTACCATCCTATTCATGAAGGGTGTCAAAAATTTGACTCTTATAGTTCACCAAAGTTTGCAACGCTCATACAAATTACTAGTTAATTCTACAAGTGTTACCGTTACCGTCGCCGTTGCGGCCATCACCCAGTTCAATACAAAGGCCGGTCCATAAAACACAGAGATTCAGCGAGGGTAGATTAGGCATCATATGCCTAAGCAAAGTTTAATAAAATCATCCTTGGAGAGCTTTTGTCTTAAAATTCCACCCACTATTGCAAAGTCGCGAACTTCTTCGAAACCTCAAAAAGGCTTTCATACTTACAAGCCAACCCCATGTCTCAAAACTTCCTAATCAAATCAAGATAAGCATCTTTGATGTTGCACCAACGAAATCAAACGAGACATTTCGGGACAAACAAGTGCAGAAAAAAGACAAACATGGCACGTACCAATAATATTGCCCCCGACCCTATACGAGCAATAGAACCCTAAAGGCCTAAAGAGAAGGAATCGTGCAAGTTTTCAAGTTGCTACTGCCCTAGGCCTACCCATACATGCAATCATGACATGAAGGAAGAGTTACAAGCCTATTAGATTTTCATTTTTTCCAACTTCACGATAAAAAATTAAGAACATAAATCAACGGAGACGTCTGGATCAACCCGCAAAAAGAGGAACTTGTATGACTTTTTTTTGTGAGGAATTATAGTCCCCCTTGATTTAGAAGTCAAAACAATGATGCATTATATCACCCACTTCCAGGTTTTGCTACACGAAAAAGCCTTATTGCATTGCACCTTATCGCAATTTTTTAGTACATTTTGAGCTAGGGGTGTGTAGTCGTGGATGACGAGGGAATTCAATCGGATGCTCATGTTTTCTGCTTTAGTTTCAGTAATCTATACTGCGATGTGTTCCCTACTTGTATTTCTTAAATTCCGTATGTAATAGTAGGTTCTTGAGGGCATGAAATTATAGGTTCATACATGATTTGATCGAACAACTTTTTTTTATCACGCGATAAAATGGAGAATTTCCTGGAGATAAATGAGGGTATTCAAAGGCACGCGATGGGTTATTTTATAGCAAAATTTAGCTGTCCATCAATCAAGATTATGTGAATCCAATGCAATCTTACAACGTAGCTAATTTGTGGGTCACATTAGACAATAAAATGACATAGAGAAATAAGATGCAGCAATTTTCAAAGGTCAACAATTATTGCATAATGTCAAAGCACACTCACTCCTCACTCGTAACCACAAATCCAACATAATATCACCAAAATTCATGCCATACAAGAGAAAGAGAGAGCACTTTTATGATCTCTCAAGAGATTTATGCTGACTGTTAGTCACATGCGTTTGCTCGCCATTTCTATCCAAAGCGTCATGGCATGTAGACACTTAGAAAATGGCAAAAGGACACTATAAGTGTCATAAGTTGTGTACGGAGATCACTTTGGTGCCATAACTTTTTTTCGGATCACTTTGGTGCCAACTTTTTGAAAAACGATCACTTTAGTGCTAACGCCGATGGCTACGGAAATCGACTCACTCTTTTTTTATTAATTTCCGATGCGACATGGCTCACCGGAAATCTGACGTGGCTCTTTTTTTCCGGAATTTTGGCGGGAGTCACTAAAGTGATCTCTTTTTCTCCGATTTGACCAAAGTGATCAGAAAAAAATTATGGACCAAAGTGATCTCCGTACACAACTTATGGCACTTATAGTGTCCTTTCGCCGAAAACTTAGAAAATTCCTTGATTAAACAGTTGAGATCTATTACGTATCGAGACCTATGATGTCATTACTCAACGGTTGCTAACGGCTAAGCATTGCCTGATGAATTTTTCCCCGACATGGCGTCGTTTTTACAGGAGTAGGAGCAGCACGAAAGAAAGATGAGGAGGGAACAGAAGAAAGGGAAGGGAGGGCCCGCATGAACGCTAACCAAAAGCCCCCAAGGAGGAGTAGGTGGAGTGTCCACATCCACTTGGCCGTCGATTCCCCCTGCAATTAGTGTCGATTTCTGTTCGTTTGTTTCCAAACGACAGGAGGATTGCGTTCGTGTCCCTCCTCGACCCCTCCCTAATTCAGTAACCGGTCGCTGGACACGGCGCTCTCTCTCTCTCTCTCTCTCTCTCTCATTTCCAGGTTTATTCTTGAAGTAATAGCAACGCTTTCAAAAATGCCCCAAGTACCTGCAGCTTTTTGCCCTCTTTTCCTATCCATTTCCTTTGCTGTTTCGTTTCCTCCATTGCTCCAAAAGGAGTAAGTATTCGATGAGTATGGTAAGTATATTGAATTGAATGATGTTGGTTGTTGTGACTTGTGTGAATACGCTTCGCTATTTCGTTGCGATACTTTGGATGGATATGATGAAGGGAAAGTGTCCAGGTACCCGATAAGCATAATGAAATTTCTGCGGTAGGGAATGAATCCAGACAAGAGAGGGAGAGGAGGATGCTAATAAGCCGACTTTCTTTCTAAAAGAAGATCGTAATAATGGGGGGGATCAAACAGGACGGGTAAACTTCACCCTTCAATTCATTATCCTCCAACCTTGTTGGGAGCATTCCCATGAGTGAAGTCCCGAATGTACCGGGACGAAGCTGGGGAGTGCGCCTTTAATATTGCCGAGCGAGGTAGACTAGTTGAGATACGAATAGACTGACCCGGTCATCATCTATACCTAAAAGAAGAAAAAGAAAAAAAAAGGGTCTATCTCCCCATTTTCTATATCTAACGTAGATTGCTCTTTGAATATGTTCGGCACACACATCGTCGAATAATTAGGCATAGTCCCATCCTTTCTCGAAGCGTCCTACTCAACAAGGCGACAACAACCCCATAGCATATAGTCTAGGGACTTGTTGAACAGAGGGGGGTCCTTAACCCGCCCTCAAAACACCGAGTTAAGACCTTGATGAATTGGTAAAACAAGCACGAAATTTTGCGCCGCAAGAAGCAGCACGATGTGTCATTTTTGGTCCTGCTCGATACAACTCCTCAAAGCAAGGTATCAAATGTGTATCTCCGGACAGACCTCTCCCCACATAAATGTCTCCTTTTTTTAATCAGTATCATGTATCCATACTAGTTGTAAACACCACCCGAATGTACCACTAGAGAATCAATTAGTCGTAGGTCCTATGGCATCATTACCTCGCATGTTAGGCCATCGGTTTTAGGACGCTATTCAAAGCGGCGTTTCTAGGCACCATGCTTGTCCATGTTGCTCATTTGCGGCGCACATACTCGATGATGCCGGAGAACGTGTAGTATCCATCGCCCCTCGCAGGGCATAGCACCGTAAAATAAGGTCATGGCGCATGACAAGACCCTGGAAAAATTGCGGTTTCGAAATGGATTTTGTTAACAACTTTTCTGATACGCTTACCAAATATCCCATCATTTTCGAAACAATCTATGCCGCATTATGTGGTTATTAGGGCAATGAAAACGAAAATATATTTTACTTATCGAGTACGAATAACGGAGCATACTTAATTTGAAATAAGACGATCAACGCATACACAATTGGGGCACATCAAAACTACAATGTTTCGTTCAACGGCTACTTCGTAGACATCTCTAGACGCTCGTTAACGAAAAAGATTTTCATCTGGCTCGGGATTCTTGAACCTGACGAAAATGTTTTTAAATAGAGAGATTGGTGAAGTTCCATTTGCGATGATAATTTATAAATTCCTTGTCAAAGTACATGTAGATCCTAGACTCATAGCCATTAGGGCACAATGCGTTCACGAAAATTTTAATCGAAGGGGACCGACCGCCCGTGAATGTGATGCGCTGATTCCTAGCCTTTAACCATGGGGAATGGAATGCGAGTTGAAAAAGCTCCAATGGGCTTCCCATCGCTTCGTCCTTGGCTTCGTTTTGAGGACAAAGTGACAAGAGAGAATTATTCCACAAACCTGTTGCCACGTGCACGCTCCATGACAAAGGAACCGTGATCGATAATCAACTCTTTCTTGTCGTGTTTTCAATTGACAATTGAAAGAAAATTTACATTTGTTTTGTAGGAAAATTATGGATGACAGTGGGACTAGCATACCAAGGGATCACACCGTCCCAAGCCCAACTGAAACTAAAACGGGTTAAGCTTTAAGGTTTTGGGATGGATACGAGGAAATACTTTAAGTTTGTGTTTTGTCGTTTGGATTTGGATTAGAATATAATAAAATAAGATAGGATTAAAAATTTTACAAATAACTTTCGGATTATAAAAAAATCTCATCATATGTTTGGTGCAATTTAAGATACAAACGAAAATTTTTGGAAATACCACTTGGCTATCGCAATCTCCCGCACGATATCTCCAAATCTCACCCCTTGAGCTCTCTCGCCAGCTCTCTCTTCAGCTTCCTCGAGTTTGTCTCCTTCGCCGCCAGCTTTGCCATCTCCACCTCTAGGTCATAATCCTCGTTTAGCTTCACCGAGTCAGAGGCGATCTAGATGCCTGCCTAGATGAGTCTCTAGTGGAGCAACAGAGGGAGGTAGTAGGCGTGCTTGATTTGGTAGGCGAGGTAGCGACGGTTGATGTAGAGGTGAAGGGGTGGTGACAGGGTGGCAAACGCCGTGCGCGAAGCGTGGACACTAATTGACGTCGAAGCCAACGATCTGGGGGTAGTGAGGGGCAGAGAGAGGATGGACGAAAATCCATCGGCGGACGACGTTGGGGCAGCGAGTGAAGGGGCTTGAAGGACCTAGGGTACTCATGAAGGGATCGAGTTCTTCAATGGTGATAGCCATGTGATGTATAACTTCTCCTTTTTACCCTCAGTCATTGAAACACCATGGGTTAGATGGCAAGAACAATTAGCCGTGGTAAGATCGACAACAATCGTGCGGTGGTCAAAAGTGACGACAATCAGCTACCGTGTGGTGATGGTCCTCACCTGGTGGCCGGCCAAGCAATATCGGATGCGTCCCTCCATCCTTGGAAGACACTAGAATTATCAGGTTATTTTTTTAAAAAAATTATACAATCCGAATTTATTCGACCTCATGCCAGGATTTCTTATCTGGCATTTTATTCGGATATATCTAAGTTTATCATGTCCGGAGAACGTCGCCAAATATCAGATAATAGAATTTGTTATTCTATACTGACTCGAATTTGTATTATCAAACGCAGCATAAGGTTTGAGACAAGAATTTATCTTGTGGATAGTCCGAATCCAAATATGATAATTATTTTATTGGAGAATCTTTGTACTCCTATACGAACCTAGATTACTTATGTAGTTTTATATATTAGAAATTGCACAAAAATTCATACCAATAGATATTCTTCTACAGATGGTTATTCAAGTTTATTAAACAATTAGATATTGAGCTAGTTGCATAATCTCGATTTCTCATAATCGTGGACGTGTGATCAAGACAACTATTATTTGTTAGTGCGAGACAATTTTTTCTTGATGAAAACTATGTAAGAGAAGATAATAAATATAAGAGTATCGAAAATCTATTAAGAATCGAACGAGAAGCCGGTAACTTAAATGGAACGGATTTGTCATATCATTATAAAACTCTCAGAAATTGAGAACAGATCAAACAATTATTTTTCTTTTTTCTTTTTTTAAGGATAAACCTTAAGCAAAACAAAAAAGGAAAAAAAATCATATGAAGAGGTGTACGGTTCAGATTGATGAACCAAATCCTCCCTCGGTCTCGATCCCACATCTTGGGAATTTCTTATCAGCATTTTATGGATTTATATGTAGTTCTGGATTTTCTCCTTAAACAATAATGTTCGGAAATTATGGAGTTTTGTCAACACGGGAACCGATCAATTTAATATATATATATATATATGTTTGAAATTTAAAATATATTTAGACAAACCCATCACCAGCATTAATTCTTTTGTCATTTTATAAATCCCCCCTTAATTTATAGCATTTTCACGGCGTGCATTGCCAAATTGAAGAATATATATATATATATATATATATATATATATATATATATATATATATATTTTTCCCATATTTTTTTATATATGGAAATGCATGTATATATGTTGTAGTGGATATGTGGGTCGGTTATTTCATGACTGCACCTTTAAATTGTTCCTCGGATGTCTAGTTGCAATATGTAGAGATATAAATGAATGCAGCAAAGGTCAAGCTATAGGTCGTTGCAATTCTAGTAAAAGAGACCGGAGTGGAGATCATCGAGTATCCTCTAGTTCTCATCATTTTAGAAGTTGGAACCGCATTGATCGAACCAGGTCATAATAAGGTCATTTAGGCTCCGTTGATTTCACAGAAAAAAAATTTTCCTCGTTTTTCGGGCATTTGGTTCGCTTAGGAAAATACATCAACAGAAAACTTATGTTAAAATTCAGGAAAATGATTTTCTCTCTTAAGAAACTGAAAATAATTTTTCAAAATATGACTAGGTATCAGTATTTGGGCTTGAAATTCTACTCACCCCAACGATGGTTCTTGGGTCTTCGGCATCCAAGACCAGGTCTCCAGTGCCTGTGCCTGTGCCCTCAGTGCCCATGTTGGAATTCCTTACGCCCTTGCTTAGGTTCATCAAGGGCAAGCCTGAGCCCCCGGTGCCCATGCCTGAATCCATCATGGCTAGGCTCGATGCCCCAGCACCTGGACCTAGGTCCATAAAGGCCAGACGAGGGATCCCGGTACCCGAGCTTAGATTCTTAACACTTGAGCCCGAGTCCACAAAGTTTGTGCCCAGGTCCACAAAGATCGTGCCCAGGTCCACAAAGATCGTGCCCAAGCCAGGGACTCCAGTGCCCACGCTAAGGTCCATCGAGGTTGCACCCAAGACCCAAGTGCCTGTGCCCCGACCCCCGGTGCTTGGGTCGAGGTCCATCGTGGCCGAACCCGAGACTCTAGTGCTTGTACCTAGTTCTCTGGTTGCCCATTCACAAGATTCCAACGTCTGAATAGTGTGTGTCTATTTAGGAAAATCAAATCAAACTTTTCATACCAAACGACATAATATATTTTATAGTTCATTTTCATATTGCAGCCAAATATAAGAAAATATTATCATTTTTTCTGGATAACGACTTCTTGGAAATCATACATTATCCGCGAAACGAACGGAGCCTTATTCTAATGGTTTCAGCGATTGTACTTTCTTGTATAGCGGTCCATTCGAATACCTCACGACCGTGACCATAATGTTATTTTTTGCCGTTTTCAAAAAAAAGAAAACTCACGTTTCCTTTGTTTTGTCCAATTGCCAAAAGCATGTCCAAGTTCCGGGCCGTGGGCTTCGAAGTTTGAACGTACGAAACATAACGATAAAATAAATCCAACCCCAAAACAAGTGCCAAGAGAATTAAAAAAAAACACAAGGAAAGATAAAGAAAAGAAAAAAAAAGAAAAGCGCGCACGACACTTCTACTTCCTCGGAAATGCATTCCCTTTCCCGACGGTCAGGTGCGCACTGCGCATCCCCGCTCACCGTAGCCATCCCCGCCCCGAATAAAAAAACAAAGAGAGTTTAAAAATAAAAATAAAAAGAGAGCGCCGGGTGGCGGAAAATCAAAAAAAAGAAAGAAAGAAAGAAAGAAAATCGGTTAAAAAAAAGGAGCAGCCGAAAAAGGGCAAAAGGGAGAACGGGAGAAGTAGGCGGTGGTTAAAAATAAAAATCCAAAAAAAAGTAACAAATGAAAAATAATTTAAAAAGATCAGTGAACGAGTACACGCTCTTCTAAATACGCAACAAACAACACCGCTCTCCCTCTTCCCTTCCTTCCGCGCACTGTCGGAGATTATTATTAACAGCAGCATCAGCATCAGCATCAGCATCAGCAGCAGCAGCAAAAAGCCATCTGCTAATCTCTCTCTCTCTCTCTCTCTCCCATATCCCCACGGCCCTCTGTCAGTCCTCCCCCTAAACCCAGATTTAAATCCGCGTTTCTTAGAGAGAGAAAGTCCCTCTCATCGCCATTTCGCTTTGCTCCACTCTCTCTCTCTCTCTCTCTAGAACGCGCTCTCGCCATCGTCCCGGCTCGCTCGCAAAGCTGTGCTGCGCTGCGCTGCGCGCGCGCGCGCGCGGGGGGGGGGGGGGGGGGATATTTTCTCTCTCTCGCTTCCGCTGTGGTGGAAACCCTGGCGGATGGATCTTCGGGCGTGAGCGGGGGAGGAGGAGGAGGGGCATTGATACAGATCGGGCGAATGGCGGAGGCGTCCGGCGACGGGGGAGCGACCCCGGAGCTGCTGCTGCTCCCCACCACCACCACCACCACCAGCTGCGGCAGCAGCAACGGCGGCAGGTCGGAGGCGGCGGCGGCCGCCCTCACCGCGTCGGCGTCCTTCAAGGAGGGCGGCGGACGGAGCGGCTCCCGCAGGCGGACCTCGGTCCGGCCCAGCTTCGACGCCGACAACGAGTTCATCACCCTGCTCCACGGCTCAGATCCCGTCAAGGTCGAGCTCAATCGGCTCGAGAACGAAGTCAGAGGTGCGAATGCGGCTGGATCCGGCGGCTTCCGCCTGGATTCTCGTGTTGATTTGGCGTGTCTTTGGTGTTTGAGTTCCGTTTGTTGCTTTTTTTTTTTTCACCGTGCGTGCGTGCGTGGCTTCGTGATGGGGTTTCAGATAAGGACAGAGAGCTCGGGGAGGCGCAAGCGGAGATCAGGGCGCTGAGGTTGTCCGAGCGGCTCAGAGAGAAGGCTGTTGAGGAGGTGATAATATCGCCTGGACTCTTTCGTTTATTTTCTACATTGCCATTTTGGATGCGATGAAACTGTGTCGTTAATATTCCGTTAGTTCATACGGTTGTATTTGTTTTAAATTAAAAGCAATCTACTCGGAATTATCTTAACATCCTTGATATGGCTACTGAAGCACGTGGTTAATGCATTTACTCCGTCACATTGTGAAGTGATTCGAATCCCCGAAATATTATGAAGGCTGAGATTTTTGCTTCGTTTGCCCGCCGCCTGATTGCTCTACAGGTTTTGTAAGCATAGTTTGGATTTTAGATTCTTCTTGCTCAATGCCACCACCTTGCAGCTCAGCGGATGTCGGGGGACACATTCGCGGTGGAGTGTCTTCCTTATCTGATTCAGGGATAAAATCTATGTGTATTTATTATGTGGATATTCAGAGTTCGATCACGCATTAAGTCGTTTACGAAATTTGATACTTTAGAAAGTTCCATTTCTTGGTACTAATGCACATCTCCATGTTCAAATGCGGCTGATAGCAGTATTTTCTTTCATGGACATGCGTTGTGCTAATAAAGGAAATTCTTATTTGGAAGGCCATTTTGGGGCAATTTTTGTCGGATTGAGAGTTTGGTTATTAGGATATCAACATGTGCATAGAACGAGTGCTGTTGACACGAGAGCTGTAATAGACCTGTGGGCATGCAAGGACCAATGGAATCACAGAATGTGTATTAGCGATGGAAATTGGTTGACCTCCCAAATAAGTACTCATTAAGGTGGTTTATTAGGAGAATGGGTGATTTAAAGATGATACTACTTGATAACGTGACTTTGGGTTGTAAAGAATACTGAAGCGCCCTTAGCATCTGGATGTAGATAATGCAGCCCTACATTGTTTAAGAGAACCCGTATGGCATATCCCACAGTATGAAAGAAGCTGAACTTCTGTTATTGGTATATCCAAGACTAGGAAGACCACTAAGAATAGTACGGTTATTTTGTAAGGGTAAAACATTATTAACTTGTTACCGTAGATACTCTTAACACTATCTTTCCTTTTCTTATTCTTTTTGTTTCTTTGGTAATAAGAGGATAAACATTGACTTCTCTCTCTCTGTGTCTGTGTTGTGTAGCTCACTGAGGAACTGTCTAAGGTGGAAGAGAAGCTCAAGTTGACTGAGAAGCTTCTTGAAAATAAAGTACCTACTGAAACTTTTCTTCTGTTTTTTGGCCAATGTACTAAAATATATATTTACACGCCCTTTTTCCGTGCCTTCTCATCAAGCTATATTAATCTTTAAATTGAATAACAGAATCTGGAAATTAAGAAAATCAATGAAGAGAAGAAGGCATCCATGGCAGCTCAATTTGCAGCTGAAGCCACTCTTCGAAGGGTTCACGCTGCTCAGAAAGATGACGACATGCCTCCCATTGAGGCCATTCTCGCTCCTTTGGAGGCTGAGCTTAAGCTTGCAAAGCAGGAGGTAGTGACTCCATGATGTAATTAGCCTTTTCAAAGTAAAAGGTACCACTTGATGGAAGCCGGTGATCTGACAATTTTGTTTCTTGCCTCATTTCTATTCAGATTGCAAAGCTTCAAGATGATAACAAAGCTCTAGACCGTCTTACTAAATCCAAAGAAGCAGCTTTACTGGAAGCTGAGAGGACTGTTCAGGTTGCCTTAGCTAAGGCCTCTATGGTGGATGATCTCCAAAATAAGAATCAAGAATTGATGAAACAAATCGAAATTTGCCAGGTTAAATTGGCTGCTGGATTTTTTAGTATTTTATCGGAACTTGGGGTTGATTCTCAGAACTTATCCAAAATTATTTCTCAAACTCGTCCTCTCTTCTTGAACCAGGAAGAAAATAAAATTTTGGACAGACTGCACAGGCAAAAGGTTGCCGAGGTTGAAAAGCTTACACAGACTGTAAGGGAGCTGGAAGAGGCTGTTCTGGCTGGTGGTGCAGCTGCAAATGCTGTGAGGGATTATCAGCGCAAAGTGCAAGAAATGAATGTAATTCGTTTGGATTATTGCATGC
Organism: Syzygium oleosum; assembly: GCF_021117445.2. Lineage (NCBI taxonomy): Eukaryota > Viridiplantae > Streptophyta > Magnoliopsida > Myrtales > Myrtaceae > Syzygium > Syzygium oleosum. The sequence continues at coordinate 13,038,244 of NW_026607487.1, forward strand.
ACAGCTAGAGAATTTGTTTGAGCGAATATATCTTTTTCAGTTCTTATTCAATAACATGTTTTTCCAGGAAGAGAGGAGAACCCTTGACAGGGAGTTGGCCCGAGCAAAGGTCACCGCAAACAGAGTGGCCACTGTGGTAGCAAACGAGTGGAAAGATGCCAATGACAAAGTAATGCCTGTTAAGCAATGGCTTGAAGAACGAAGATTCTTGCAGGTAATTCTTAAGCTATCTTAGTTGTTGGCATTGAAGGCCCCTCGCCACCATTTCTTGCTTCTGGGGAGTTAATATGTTGTGCATGTTCCGTTCTCAAAAGTTTATGTTGCTGTTTATGAGTTGTACAGGGAGAAATGCAGCAACTGCGCGATAAACTTGCTATAGCTGAGAGAGCAGCGAGATCCGAGGCTCTTTTAAAGGTAATACTTATCTTGCATTTTAGGCTGTTGTAGTTGCGTGGATTATTTAGGCAGGGTCTGAAGTCTCATCTTCCACTTTTTTCAGGAGAGATATCAGTCGAGGCTCAAAGTTATAGAGGAGAGTGTGAGGGGATCTTCAGGCAGCAATAATCGTAGTGCATTAGAGGGGAGGAGCATCAGCAATGGGCCCTCCCGGCGCCAGTCTCTTGGTGGGGCTGATAATGTGTCTAGGCTTACTGCAAGTGGACTCTTATCCAGGAAAACAGCTTCACAATCAAAATCTTTCTCTTCTGGTGCTACTACGGTATTGAAACATGCCAAAGGAACATCAAGGTCATTTGATGGCGGCACAAGATCTTTAGACAGGGGTAAATTACTTTCCAATGGAACCGGTACAAATTACTCTCCAAACCAGTCATGTGACGCATCCAAGGAGAGAGAAGAAAATGACTTCTCAAAGGGAAACTCTGATGATAAATCAAATGAATTCGCTCCTGCTGAGACTCAAGACACTGTTCCTGGGGTTTTATATGACATTTTACAAAAAGAAGTTGTAGCTTTAAGGAAAGCTGGTCACGAGAAAGATCAAAGCCTCAAAGACAAGGATGATGCAATAGAGGTTGATAACTTGTCAAGCTTTTGTCATGATATTCTACAGTTTTATTTTTCAGTGTTTTATTGGTGTAATTTCCTACACTGCAGATGCTTGCCAAAAAAGTAGAAACTCTAACCAAGGCCATGGAGGTTGAAGCAAAGAAGATGAGAAGGGAAGTAGCTGCGATGGAGAAGGAGGTTGCTGCTATGCGGGTGGACAAGGAACATGAAAGTAGATCAAAAAGGTTTAGCAATCAGAAGAATCCAATCGGCAGTTCTCAGCTGCTAACGGGAAGGTAACTTGATGAAACTTGCTCTAATTCTGATTTCCGTGAAGTATTATGATCTCTAAGGAATGGTTGACATCCTATTTATACTTGTATAGAAGATAATTAAGTGAAGTCCCCTAAGTAGTAAGAAGTAGAGTCTTGGGTTTTTGCCTTGAACCTTTTGCTTTAGGATTCCTTTTTTTGATGCTTTAGATGTTCTTGAGTTGATAAAGTACCTCTCCCATAAAATATTGACACGTTCCTAGTGCCTTCTTGGTGCTCTTTTGATGAATGCTTTTTTTTTTTCACCCAAAGAATTTTAGATCTGCTCCACTGAGTTTATAGAACTTGATGAAATTCTATTATACTTTTGAGGTGAATCAAACCAGATATTTATTGTCTGTATCTGAGTTAAGCTTAGTATTTCGTGGTGCATAAAAGTTGCTTTTTCTTAGACATGGAGGACGATGCACCAACTTGGTCTCTTATCAGTAGTCATGTTTGGTTGCATGCATGTGAACTTTATCCTTGTCACCTGAAGAAAACACATCAATTTCATTGTGTCAAAACTCAAAAGTACTTAGATTCTATCTGATATTTATACTCGGAACTAATCCTGTTGGGTTTTGGTTGTCAACATATGGAAATCATTCATTCTTTGTCTCCTTTTGTTGTGCCTGTACCTTGATCCTTCAACTCTTTGTATCTTTTCAACTCCTATATTTGAAGCCATGCGGTCGTGCTTGGTCAAAAAGTGTCATGTCCTTGTAAGGTTGTCTTGTTTGGGTTAAGATAATGACCCTGTCTAATATCACATCTTTCTTTTGGGGGTATAAATGGGGTCGTTTCGACTCTTTGAGCATTGGAATAATCCCAATTGGGCGTGGCAACCCCTTTGTCCCATGGTAGGTAATTATCGGAGCACACAGGTTCATGCTCCTAGAAGTGGCCCAAGAGAATTAGTGTGGTGATTCAAACCAATTTTTAAGCAAAGAAGATGAGTGCATCCCTAGGGTCCTATATCACGTCTGTCAATCTTTAATAACCATATATTGGGTGCCTAGCAAGTAAAAAAAACCTTCACCTCTATTCTGACAAAGGAAAGACACTCATCCAATTCGTCATGGGGTGCATTCGTCTATAGATCTTAGTCTTAGATAAGTTGGTGGTATAGTAAAGGGCTTTTTTAGCTTGTTCATCAAGCTCATTTATGACGAAGTCTTTATCTTTCTGCTGTTCAAAATAACCTTACCGTAAAGTACTTATAATTTTCTCAGAGATAGTCATCTGACATTTGCATTAATGGAAGCATTAGAACATTAATTTTCAGCTTTCTGGCTAGGATCCTTTTATGCTTGGAGGAGTTCACATCAGTATATGTACACATTGCCTATAGCCTATTGAAACATCGAAATACATGGCACATCCCCCATTTTTGGTCTGCTTTTATGTACAAGGCTTTTCTGAATGCATCTCTTGCTAGGGTACAACAAAGTATGGTCGGGTAAAATGTAGTATTTAAAACTCCTTCCCAACCCCCAAATAATATGTACATGGTAGGCTGCTTGGCTGTAATCGAACACATTATGCTTTTGGTTTGCCTTCTCAGAAACAAACTGTGCAGGAACATTCAACTTCAATACATAGCTGACAATCTAGTATTCAATGTACCTCATTTTGATATGCAAGTTATGTTTGATCATACTTGCCAGTTGAAATTTTACTTGCACAAACCTACAGTCTCTTCTGCCTGTTTTATTCTGATCAATTAGGTGAGACCAAAATTTAATCACCTTATTTGCCGATATTTTGCCAATTTTGAAGCAAGTCGAAATAAGTTTGAGAGGATTTGGCATTGCCTATCTTTACCCAAAATGTTTGCATGTAGGCTTTTGTACTTGTTGAGGTGTCAGATCAACTCGTTTCCTTAGTCGTGGTGCGAGCCTTACATTCGACTAATTATTTCCTTTCTTCACTCTATATGTATTTTTTCCCTGAGTAGATCTAGTCTGGAATCTGTTTCTTCCCTGTATAGCCATGGCATTGACATATTTACCCATCGTTGTGCAGGAATGTGGCTCGAACTGGGTTAACACGCAGCACCCAATAACCAGAAGCCCTAATGCAAGAGCTGTAAGGAACATGTTGGCATAAGCTATGTTTGTGAGTTCCTTGATTTTTTTTTATTATTCGTCGACCCCTTTAGAGGTTGATTATAAGATTGTAAGTTTGTAACTGCCATGCCGGTGCCATTGTCCCTATAGAATTTGGTAAAGTGTAGGAGAGTCATAAAGAGATCAAAACAGTGAATCATATTTGTGTGCTTCTAACCTAGAATGTTATTCATCTGCTTAGAGAATCAGACAGAAGGACAAAGGCATTGATGCTGGGCTAACCTTTTATCAGGTTTTGAGTGGCAGTGGTTGTGTTGTTTTATGGGTAGCTTTCTGGCCTTCATTTTATATCAGTTGACATATTTTTTATCTTTTTATCTGGGGGCAGTTTGTATATGTGATCAATCAGCGAGTACTGCGATTGTTGTTCACGTTTGTTAATATTCTTGTAATCAGATGTTTAACAGTCAAGTTGTTTCTTTTTCTATCTACACTTCTAGCGGGTCTACTAATTTATGATTATTTTTTGAGGCGCATTTCTGCTTTTGTCGAGCATGTTTTGGATTCTCTCCTTTTCCTTTGTCTTCATGGAAAACTGACAAAGAATCGACAGATGATAAAATCTATTTTTGCATCCTCGGTGGCGAACATCAAATATGATCCTTTTGGTGCGGTGGAATCAGAAGCAATCTACTCTGATCCGGTGACACCCTTCCGTGATACAAAATGAATAGGTGAAGTTGGTGGACTTAGCTTAATACAACTGTTGATGTAAACAAGAAATTACTGGATATATCATAGTGGCCCCTCACAAGATGTCTAGCTAACAGTCTGGCACGTGATGCTTTGCCGTCGGTATTGAAGTTTAGAAAGTAGATTTTGGGGATTCCTGTTGACGTGTTTCATGGAGTCGCTGTCTCGCTTGGTTGTGGACAGCCTTGGTTTCAACGTAATCTTTTGAAGCTTAGCGGAGTAGAATAAATTGATTCATGGTGAAGGCTACTACTTAGTCTTGACTGAATTATCTCTCTCTCTCTCTCTCTCTCTCTCTCTCTCTCTCTCTCTTTGCGCCAATTCTTTGTGCTCATGTTATGCAGAACAAGAGCATATTCTAAAGAAGTCATCCCGTCCAATCCAAAAAACTGACCTGTTTGATGTGGACATGTGATAATATTGCGTGCTACAAGTCGCAACAGCCCCCTCCGATCTCCCATCTTTCTCAATCTTGATAAGTAATTGCATGGTTCAAATGTGGACCAGGCCTCATGGAGCTCCAACTGGGACGCACTCTAGGACAATGGTGAGGTTTCCTAATTGATGGGAAAGGTTTTTATATTGTTATCGTCGTACTCTTAACCTTTGGACGATTCTAAATTTTCCAATCACCAGTAACTTAACAGATAAGACGTGCTTTGGACCCTTTCAGAAGGTAATTGGAATCCTAAATCTATGAGATTGCCAATTATTGAAAATCAAGAAAAAGAAGAAGAAAATTTCAAGGATTAATACCACGAAAAATCCCAAACTGATACACCTGTTATAAATTTATTCCGAACTAATATTTAGATTACAAAAAATCCCAAACTGATATACCTTTGATAAATTTATCCCGAACTATTTTTTTGACCACAAAAAACCCTACACTGGTACATTTGTGACAATTTTACCCCGAACTAATTTTTTGACCACCAAAAACCCCAAATTGGTACACCTGTGACAATTTTACCCCAAACTAATTTTTTGACCACTGAAAACCCCAAATTGGTACATTTGTGACAAATTTACCCTCTGTTAAATTGGTTTAATATCACGAAAAATCACAAATTGGTAAACTTGTGACAAACAGAGGGGTAAAATCTCAAACTGGTATATCCGTCAACTACCACGTGTCATCAAACTTAGCAATTTGACAGTAAAATTTAACGGAAACTAACGGAGGGTAAATTTGTCACAGGTGTACCAGTTTGAGGTTTTTGGTGGTTAAAAAATTAGTTCGGGGTAAAATTGTCGCGGGTGTACCAGTTTGAGATTTTTGGTAGTCAAAAAAATAGTTTGGGGTAAAATTGTCACAGGTGTACCAGTTTGGAGTTTTTTGTGATAAAAAAAATAGTTTGAATAAATTTGTCACAGGTGTACAAGTTGGGATTTTTCGTGGTATTAACCCAAATTTCAATTGTTGTATTCCTAATATGGATATATGACATTTTCCGCCATAGATGAAATGAGAACAAGGCGTATTGCATTTGATATTTGAGATCTCTCTTAACATAATTAGCCCAAAAAAAATGCACTACCCTTTGACCATTGTTGCAAAATTAACACGAACCGTCAAACGTCTCAGAAAATGGCACAACCTTTTTATCTATCATTGATTCATTGTTGTAGATTTGGCACGAACTTAAACAGTCTCAAAAGGTACACAACTTCGTTGCAAATTTGACATCCGTTAGATTTCTTTCCATATTCGCCATCGTCTCTCTCGCTCGTAAGACACACATTCAAAATACATCAATTTTTAAGCATAATTAACAAAAAAATAGTGCTCTTCAATGACACGACTGGACATAATTATGACACCCGGTATACAACATGTGAGCACGAATAGCAGCCTTGATATTATCGTCAATCCAATATAGAGGGTAACTTTAAATGGCACAGCCCCAACACTAACAACAACCCCAAACCCTTGATAGCTTTGATTTCTAGTCTTGTTTTGCCCTAATCGCAAATTAATTTTTCTAGGAATGAGTTGTAACATGTGGTTTTGACGGGTTGGCATTACTGTGTGTCCATCAGCGTATTGACAAACACGTGTTTGACATGTGGAAGTGATGACGTCGAAAATGGAAAAAATATTAACAGATGCAAAAATTTACAATAATGGTAGAATGTTGTGTATTACTTTAAATGCTTAAGAGTCCATGTTAAATTTACAACAATGGTAAAGTATTGTGCATTTCTTTTTTGAGTAATTCGAAATCTCATTTAATTTTGCAACAGTGGTTAAAGCTGTGTTCGTGTACATATGTATAGCCAATTTTGCTAATTGGCGCATGTTGGACATAATAGGCCCTGGCCAACACTTTTGGGCCCATCGAGGTGCATCGGCAGCACAGACAATTGATTCCCAAAGCTGGCCTACTTGATCCACCCAGCTCGAGTGCACCTAATCAATCGAAGCTTAATCTACAGCATAAAAATTAAGGTCCAAAAGTTAACGAGTGCCTCCGGAGCCCTCATATTAAGCACACTTAACGGCGCATTGGAACTCGTGATACTTCCTAATTTAGAAGCGCTCCGAGGCACTTTCTAATTAAAAAGTCATATGCAGCATATTATTATTATTATTATTATTATTATTATTATTATACATTAGACCTTTTGACCCTGCACGCCTTTAGCTACACACTAATCTAATGGCATCATATTTAATTAGCATTAACCTTGACCAGCTAATCCCAGGCGCCTGGATTTCTGTATGGTCAAGAGAGATTCTTCGGTTTCACGAAAGCGAAAGAAGCACCCCCCCCCCTACCCTTTCCATTCTCGGTCATAATAGCTCAAGCAAGATCACGCCAATGGAATCCAATGAAAGTGTCGCGTACGAACCACGCGCAGAACAAAATATCTGACGCTCGATTCCATGAACCGCCCTTTTGAATTTGGAAAAAGAAAACTCGTCGTGACATCCCAAAGAACCAATCTTGACCAAGAAAACCGAGTCAAGAGAAGAAGATCGAGGACGCAGATACTGTTGTGGTGACATTTGGGTGGCAAAGAAAAAGGGGTTCTAGAACAGAAGGAGAGGAGAGGAAACGAAACGAAACGAAACGAAACGGTGGTCCCCTGCGAATACCCATTAGAGATGATGAATCGAATCCAGTTAGAACTTTGAACATTTATAGACAATTTGCTCGTCGAATCAAACATTCCCGAATCAAGAACCATCAATCAATTCCAATGGACGACGGAAAACTAACCCCGTGAGACCCTCCAACGAACGAGGAGAAGAAAGAAGATCCCAGAGATTCAGAGCGAGACAGAGAGAGAGAGAGAGAGAGAGAGAGAGAGAGAGAGAGAGATGTGATTCGGAATTTGGAATGAAACTGCCTCGATCAATCCGTCTTCGACACCGTCTGCTCGTTGCGGTTGTTGCCGGACGACGTCGTGCCGTCGTAGCGCGAGCCCACCATCATCATCACCTTGAACTCCTCGAAGCTGATGGCGCCGTCCCCGTCGCTGTCGACGCCGCCGATCATCCTCCGGCACTCGGCGAGCGAGCTCTCCTCGCCGAGGCTCCGCAGCACCTTGTGCAGCTCCTCCGCGGTGATGGACCCGTCCCCGTCGATGTCGTACACCGAGAACGCGTCCCTCAGGTTCTCCATCGCCTCGTCCGGGTCGACCCCCTTGGTGTTCATCTCCACGAACTCCCCGAAGTCGATGAACCCGTCCCCGTCGGAGTCCACCTCCCGGATCATCTTGGCCAGCTCCTCCTCCGTCTCCGGGTGCCCGAGGGAGCCCATGATGGACCCCAGCTCCGACGCCGAGATCTTGCCGTCCCCGTTGGCGTCGAACTTCCTGAACACCTGCTCCAGCTCCTCGATCTGGGACCGGGACCGGGACCCCATCGACGAGGACCGCGACCCCAGCGGGGTGGCCAATGCGGACCCCCCCGCCGCCGCCGACGGCGAGGTGGGTTTCTTCCGACGGAAGAGGGATCGGAGACCCATGATCGGAAACCTACCGATTCGAACACGGGGATCGTGGAACGGGAATGCAGGCTATCGGGAGGAGGGCAAGCAACACGGTTCGTGATGATTGGTTTCTTTGCGTGGGGGATGAGAAAACGGAATCCCGATGGGGATGGGATTGATCTGTGTTCGTTGTGATTTTTTTGTTGCGGGGGAGGGGGATCTTGCGGTTTTTGATACGAACTATTTCGGGAGATGGGCAATTTTTCGGCCCTCTCTTTTCGGGGGGGTTTCTCTCTCTCCCTGCGCGTTTGCGCTGGTGGTGATTGCGCCCCGCTGGATCTCTCCCGGAGAATCTGGTACTTTCATGAGTCGCATTCTCTGAACCGTCAAAATAGGTCTGGACCTCAATTTCTCAACCCCCGTATTTCATGGGTCGAGTCGTTATCATATGGATTAGGTAATGCTCAACAAATGGGGTTTCGGAATGGTGTTGAATGGGTTCGCAGTTTACCCGAACCTAACTCACCTTTGTGACTCCCTTGTTCACTCTCTGTGAGGAAAGAATGGACTCCTCGGACTCTTTCGAGTTTGGAGAAATCTCGGTGGGCCCGCAAGATGGGCCCGACTTCGCCCTAATTAAGACTATCAAGAAGGTTTTTGTTTTTTTTCATTATTTCTTTTATTTTTATTAGTCTTGTAAGTTTCGTGTATTAGTTATTGGAGCGTATCTTTCACTGGTTGCATTTGGCGTTGTTATGTTTGGGTAATAGTCTGATCTTAATTCTTGTCGTTGCAATCTATGGTCGGCACAAATCACCTCCTTTGATATCTTACATTTTATTTAATTAAAATTTCAATTCCCCCACGTTATTTTGTTGCTGTAATTTTATAAATTTACTACCAAGTACTAACTTTCTCTTATTCTTCATTGTGAATTAATACGAAAATCGAAAATTTTATGCAATATTGAAAGACAATTCTTTAGCATCTTCTAGTCGAAATAGCGATTTTATCTGAATAACATATACATATCAAGAGTTTAAAGTAGGTTAACTAGGTGATGACGGATTTTCATAGGTTAGATTAAAATATGGAAATATTTTAGTAAATAAGTCGAGTCACCAAATTTGTACTGTATATAAATGGGTCAATTTGGATCGGATCATTTTTTACCCAACCCAAACTTAACCAGACCCGACCCGACCAATTCATTTGACAGCCTTAATCTGTTCTATCTTAACCATTGGATCGCATGGAGCTCAATGCCTAACATTGGAATGGACTCATGTGCTCTTTATGCCTGCCAAATTTTTGGTTGGTGGAAACTAGATTGCATTGCGAGCATAGAGATTGTCCGGAGGGGCATTCTTATTTACTTCGGACTCTTTAGAGATAATATAGACACAAGCATGATGATTTAAAGTACTTAGAAAGGGACGACCGCAAAATACATCTTCCATCAACGTCTACCTCCAAATATAAAATTTGCATCTCGAGACGAAAGTAACTATCCAAGAACCACCTATTCATCTTTAATTAATCGCGGATCCTAGATGGTTTCTCATAACCTTTCTTTCCCAATGCGGCACTTTGCCCCGACTCTCTCTCTCTCTCAATTGGCCCCTCAACAGTCGAGCAAGTCGCATGATTTGGCGGCCGGCCGGCCGACTTTCATCTGGACGAGGTCCGAGGTAGTAATCGTTGCCAACCCTCTAATGCGAGGATGGTGATCGTCCCGGCGGCCTTCAAGCTAGGTGGCTAGACGTGCGAAGAGGAGAGGAAGGGGGCGTGGGGAGGGGTGGTGGGCACGTCCCACGAGGATGAGCACGCGGGATGGCGACGGGGAACGAGACGGTTAGCAGAGAGTCAAATTTGTTAATTGTGAACGACAAATTCGTTCAATGTGCACTGGCGACGGGCGCTTTCTTTCTGAAATGAAGTGTCGAACATTATTGCAAAATCATAGAAAGAAAATGATAAGAACTTATTACACGCCCAAAGTGTCCAACGCCCAAAATGACAAAACATACCAAATGACCTGGGAAAAAAAAAAAAAAAACCAAGTGGAGATCGTATTCAACATTTTATAACTTTCATAAAACTATTTTCAAAATTTTCTAGCACTATTTTTTTTTTACCCATGCTTTGAAATTTACTTGGCACTAAACCGGCGGAAACTGAGGACGGAAAGAGGATTTCATTAGCCGTCTGCGAGTTTGGAGGTGAGCTCCCGGAAGAATGGCCGCTGCTTCCAAGACTGCCGTCGCTTCCCTCGTGCACTACCGCCCGCTAACCTGCGCCGCCTCCGCCTCGGCTACCCATCCCGCGCGCCTCGTCCCCCACGCGCCGGACCTGATCAAATGGGTCCGGCGAGAAGGCGGGTTCGTGCACGAGGCCGTCAAGATCGCTCAGGACGGGCTCGGCGGCCTGGGCTTGGCCGCCGCCGATAAGATCCCCAAAGGCTCCGACTTGATCGCTCTTCCCCGTCACGTGCCGCTGAGGTTCCAGTCCGACGGCGGAGGCGTGTTCGAACCGGTGCTGGCCGACTTGGCGAGCAAGGTCCCAGGTGCGCTTCAAATTTGGGGTTCTTGCTTTTAGCCGTGTCTGGTGAAGTTACCGGTCTTGATTAGGTTGAGGTGATTCTTTTGATGGATTTCTCTTTTTGCCTTTTCTAGTTGTTTTTGTCCTCTCATATAAGAGCTCGCTCGAGTTGATTCTTGATACGGGACTTTGATTTGATGGGGGTCTGAATAAGAGAGAATTGAGTTAGTAAATTCCGGTGGTGATAATATTGTTTGTGCTTCAAGGCAATGGCGAGATGTTGCATTTTCGCGAGAGGTTACTTTTTTGAGTTTAAGTCCTGAGGCTTCATTTTGTGAGATAAGATGAAGATTGTTGTTGCTTCGTTTACTACGACTTGCAATGATTAGCTAAGATAATGTTTCCTTCGGAGTGTTTCAAGATTTTGGGTAGGATGAATGCTCTGGATGGTAGCTGACAATTTGCGGATGAGGCATTTCTTTGCTTTTGCTATAATATATCACTCCATCATTCACATTTTTGCCCGTCGTCTTGTGCCCGATGGATGTCACGATGTATCTGTTTTGTGTCCTGACTGTCGAGCAATGTGATCACTAGTAGTTGAGATCTATTAAGTGCAGTGTAAAGGCTTCATTAATTAACTTTGTCTTCCTCTTCCCTTATTTTCCCCAGTAAATGGCGTGAACTTTCGGTATTTTGGTTCTCTAAATATGTTACCTCCCTCTCTGTTTTGGACAATTCACTTTAATGTAAATCCGTGGATAAAAACTTGGCCAAAGTTAGGTTACATGGTGGATGGCGTATTGCTAGCTCATTGACACTTAAGGCTGTGCATTTGGTGGACATTTTGTTTGTCATAGGATGTAGGCTGCGTCCATGCTTGCTGCATGACGGCTTATAGATTTTCTTTGCTCAACATGTTTTGGTAACTGTAACTTTTGAAATTAGGCTGTACTGAGTTTTGAATGAGTAAAATGGACATTGTCGGAGCATTGGCAGAGGAATTATGGGCGATGAAGTTGGGTTTAAAGCTTCTTGGAGAAAGGGCAAAGATTGGATCCTTCTGGTGGCCCTACATCGGCAATCTTCCCGAGACTTACAGTGTACCCATTTTCTTTCCGGGAGAGGACATTAAGAACTTGCAATATGCTCCTCTACTTTATCAGGTAGTCCTCCAAAATATTTTTTTTAAAATTGAAAAGAAGTGGACATCCATCCAATGCTTGGGATTCGCAGTGTTCGCTCATAATGTGAAGTGCCTAAGAAACTGGGGAACTTCCACCACTAAACATGAATAAACTCAATTCTTCTGTATATGAAGCAACTCATGGGAAGGCATCCAAGCCAAATTCTGCCTTGCTACCAAAGAAACAAGTAATCTAGAGTTAAAAACTTTTGGATCCTGCCAGCTGCACCGAATCTTTCAACTTTTGGATTGCAGGGATGATAGGCATCTTCAGCATGGGATCTGGTTAAGTACCACCCTAGCAATCAATACTGAATTTTCTTGGTTGTATAGCAATAACTTTCTGAGAAATAGTTAGCATTCTATTCTTTTCGCGACCTGTTAGAAGCTTGACCTCTATTTGTACATGTGGCAGAAAATTGGCAGTTTTAGCAGTTCGCCTGTGAACCTGATAGCTGCTGCTTCTTCTGAGAAATGATTGGATGTTGTGTTATTCGGATATCATGACCTTGCATTAGAGCTCATAGCATTTGTATGTTCTTGGTGACCTTAGTGATGCCTTACACAAGGTTTCTTCTTCGGTAACAGTCATGTGATAAACCTTTTAATTCCTGCCAGGTAAACAAGAGATGCCGATTTCTTCTTGATTTTGAGAACGAAGTTAAGAATGCTCTCAGCGATTTTAACATAAATGATCATCCTTTTGGAGGACAAGATATTAATGCATCTTCTCTTGGATGGGCTATGTCAGCTGTCTCATCTAGGGCCTTTAGGCTATATGAGAAGAAGTCCCTAACAGGGGCCTACAGCAACGTGCCTATGATGCTTCCTCTTATAGATATGTGCAACCATAGCTTCGATCCAAATGCACGTATTGTCCAGGAACAAGGTGAAGAACAACCGGAAATGCTAGTCAAGGCATGTTTGCATATTCTTACTTTTGTTTTCAATTTTGCTTTCTCTGTGTGTGTTTTTTTCTCTCTGGGAAAAACGTTCTGTTCACTTACAGTCCCTAGTTTTGTTAGCTGTTATGTAGTTATGATAATATTCGGTCTTAGTCTCATGTCTTACAACTCTCTCCAGGTTGTTGCCGAGAAAGAAATCGGGGCAAATGATCCTTTGCTTCTTAATTATGGTTGTTTGAATAATGATCTTTTTCTTCTGGATTATGGATTTGTTATACCTTCAAATCAATATGACACTATCGAACTTAAGTACGATGGAGCTCTTCTAGATGCTGCAAGCTTGGCTGCTGGGGTTTCATCACCAAATTTCTCTTCTCCGGCTCCATGGCAGCAAGAAATCTTGTCCCAGTTAAATCTAGATGGAGACAATCCTGATCTCAAGGTTTTGTTCATCATCATATTTTTCTTATGTTCTGGAAGAGTACTTTAAGTGATCAAAGCATTCTTGCGGTATTTCAGAATTTATGCCCAAATCTGCCTTAACTTTGAGCATCAGGAAATGCCACACGAGTATAGATGCATTTATCATACCCTTCTATTTGTAAATCTTGTAGACATCAATATCTGTGGGTAGTCGATTCTGATCCTTTCTGACAATGTGCATTTTTTCGTGCTTTTTCTTCAATTATAGGTAACTTTAGGAGGTTCAGACTTGGTAGAGGGCCGCTTGCTAGCAGCTTTGAGGGTACTCCTCGAAAGGAAAAGTGAATCGGTGCAAAAGCATGACTTGAGCACCCTCAAATCTATGTCAGCCGAGGCTCCATGCGGAATTGCGACGGAAGTGGCCGCATTTCGTACCATAATTGCTCTGTGCGTGATCGCATTGGAACATTTTCCCACCAAAATAATGGAGGATGAATCCATGTTGAAGAAGGGCGTTCCTGATACAACGAAGCTAGCTATCACATTCAGAATTCAAAAGAAGTCGCTCATCGTAGATGTGATGAGAGACCTCTCGAGAAGAATAAAGTTGCTGCTGTCGAAAGAAACGGTCTCTGCTCAAGGCTAAGTGAAGACGTAACATTCGAGTTGTTCTCATCCTCGCCCTTCTTGCAGAGAAAAAGGAAAATAGCTTCTTGTTTTGTCTCTAGGAATTCTTTTCTGGGTTCATTTGATTATGTGATGGTGTTTCGTGCTAGTGCTTTGGTGCAGATCGTTCCTTGTAAGTTTAAATTTCCCGCTTGGGCCTCCCAGTTTGTATGTGTTTACTGCCATTTTGCCCTTTGCTCATCTACACAGTAGCACCACCAACACTACACTATGCACGACCAGCCGTGACCATTGACCACGAGCACGCCTAGACGAGCTTCCGCTGCCGGCAAGGGACCCCACCGTCGTCAGTCCGTCCCTGAGCCCCCACTGCCGTCTCTCTCTCTCTCTCTCTCTCTGTTCCTGTACATCAGCTGTTGAGTCTAAGCTCGCAGTGCTGCTGGTGTTGCCGAGCCAAGGCCCGACCTAGCCAATGCTGGATGGTCGTGATCGTGGGGGTTGTGAGTTTGGTTGGGAGTTTGCGACCCAATGAGCCCTCTCCTCTATCGTCAACGAGGGCAGAGGAAGAGGGAGACGGCCTTAGTCTACGTGTCGCTCGAAGCTGCGTGGTGACGCCAGGTGTTCGCAGCCTCGGCTGTCATGATTTTGCAACCATTGGGTCGAGAGAGAGAGAGAGATTAGCTTTGCGAGCCAAGCATTAGGTGACGGGAGGTGCGAGTGGCAACTGCACGAGGCGTGACGACAGTGGCATGCGCTAGAGAGAGAGAGAACGGGATATAAATTACCCAAAGACATGCGGGACATTTTGGTTGAAAGGAACAAGTTTATCAAGCTAAAGTTATTCGTCATTTTAAAGGATTTCAATCCAAATTCGAAATTACACAAGAACAAATCGCAACACCGCAAAAGAAAAGAAAAAAAGGGAAAGAAATGTCTGAGACAATGTTCATTGGCGCGAGATTTCTGCTTCCACAGTATGCGAGTTGTATGACCCGTCTCGCGTCAACTAACGCGAAGGTCTAAAACGCGAGTCTTCTGCTTCGCTCTGCCGCCAAAACCCACGTTCTCTCGGGCTCAATGCACAAGCTCTTCGCAACAAGTCGTCGGCATCTGAAAGAAAATCACTTCGCCAACCTCAGATTCGCCATTACCTCCGCCCGTTCCCGCCAGTACACCAAAACCCCGAACCCCAACTCCGACCTCGACTTCCCCGGGAACGATGCGCTTGGGGTGCTCGAGTCTTCGAAACCCATCAACCCAACTCCCCAGTTCGTTCTGGGGATGGAGAATGATTTCCATCGGACAGAGCCCTCTAAGTCGTCGTCGAATCCATCGGCGGCGGCGGCGGCGGCCGCTCGGATTTCGCATCCGTGGCCCGAGTGGGCGGATTTGATGGTGCTCCTGCTGAAAGGAGGTTACTTTGATGCGGAGGGAAACCCGTTCCAGAATGCGGAGTTGGGTCCGAAAGAATCGAATCACATTCGAACCGCGTGCCTGAATTTCGCCCGGGACAGATACGACGTTATGAGGTACCGAAAGTAATGGCTTTTGTCTTGTGCGCTTCACCTGTTTGATTTAATTACGGAGACATTGGGTTTTGATGATGGTGGTGGTGAGGTATAGACCTCTGTGCCTTCCTTGAGGAGTAGGTATTTGTGGGTAGGTAGGGCTTCTTCGAAATAGAGTTTGTTATAAGCTTTGTTCTGATTGTTGTGAAGGTATTGCTCATATGAGCTTCAAGAAAGCTCAGACTTTCTCCAGGTTCCTGTTAGATGCTGCATTTGCATACCCACCAGCATATTGTCATTTAGAGAGCTAACTCAGTCACGTTTGACTGTCATTCCTGGTCAATTTATTTTTCTCTTGCTGTGAGGTTCAGAGCCTGCTACTTGTAGGGACCGGAATTCCACTGTCTTCAAACCAGGCCAAGAATCACAACATTGTGAAGGAAAAAAAGTTTTCTTCTTTCTTTGTTCATTTTGAAAACCCGGGGAAGAAAGAAAAGTGTGGAGTAGTTTTTCTAGGAACTTGTGAATGGTATGTTGTTTTGGATAATATCACCATGTTGTGTCAACCATGAAGTGATGGCCTATTATCATATATCCATAGACTGGTACCCCGTTTGTTTCACGGAAAATAAATGATTTGAAAAATATTTTCTTAAAAACGATAGCTTGTATCGCTTGAAATAATTAGTCAATGAAAAATGTTTTCATAATCGACAACAATATTATGTCTATAATTTTTGTGGATGATGAAAATATTTTTCATTCATTCATTTTTGTAAGCGATACAAGTGACCATATTTTTCTCCCGAGCTTTCTTTTTAACCCAGAATTCTGTTACTAAGCTAAATATAATATTGTTTAAAAGCATCTTAGTTGGCATCTCAGTCCATCTTTTTCTGCATAGTGGCAACAACATGGTGCCTTATGTGCGTCCTCCTTTACTTAGCAAGAGAATTCACAGGACTCGCCTTTAGGCGTAAAGCTTACCCATCCACTTTCAGGCCTTTCTATGTTACTATGTTTTTCTCTCAAAATGAAGGTATTTAACTAGAACCCGGAGCTGAAGATTTTGGATGACATGTGATCTGAAAAGAGGCAATTCATATTACATTGGGCATATGATAATAATGCATACTAGGAATTTAGCTGGTAATCGATTTGACAGTATGCACTCTGATTCAGAGATTAGCTGCTACTCAAAGCGGCTAGTGACTGTCCAATGCAATATCATCACCAAATAGGTATCCGACAACATAGCTTTACTTGAGAAATGGGAGGTTTCCTCATTTACAAATAGAAAGAGTCACTTGACTCGTATTCAGAAGGTTTTAACAAGACATTTCCTGATAGGTATTTGTCAAAGAAACATATTCAGGTCATAGCAGAGTGTGGATGCCCCAGCACAGACAGAAAAGTGGTGAACTCTGGTAAGCGCTTAAGGGCACATGTGGGCATCGATGAGGGTAATGTATGTTCTCTTCTTAAAGACTACCAGTAATCATTAGATTCTATCGATTCATCAGTCATACTCATTACAGACAGCTGCTTTGCCAGGTTTGCAGCTCCTGCAACTTGAGGGGAAACTGTGAGAGAGCATTTGTGAAGGCGCGTGAAGATGAAGGAGGGCGCACGGTTGATGCTATGCGAATCTTGTTAACATACGGACTTGACCCCATAAGCGATACTGTGGAGAATAAACCATGTCTGACAAGAACAGTCAAGGAATCAGTCAGAGCACTGCTAAAGCAAATGGCAGAGTATGGCACCAATGTACTTGGCTCCGATTTGTCAAAGCCCACACCAGCTGGTGATGATCGATCCTGGCATTCAAGTTCGGAAGAGAAAGGCCACAAAGATGTTCCAATGAAACAAGGAGATTGGCATTGCCCCAAGTAATGCAGTTGTTACCATCCTATTGATTTATTTGAGTTTTGCTCTGAAAGGCCACAAACATGTTCCAATTTATTTTCTGCATATGGCAGGTGCAATTTCTTAAACTTTGCTAAGAACATCAAATGCTTGCGATGTGATACTTTTTCTCAAGAAAGACTGAATCAACTACAGGAAGACCAAGATCATCTTCCGCTAAAGAAAGGAGACTGGATATGTGACAAGTGATTGCTTATCATGTCTTTTCTCAGTTGTTCACTGATTTGTGTCGAGGGTCAGCAGAGGTTTTCCCTTATAGAAACTGTTGCATTTTGCAGATGCAATTTCTTAAATTTTGCAAAGAATACTAGATGTTTACAGTGCAAAGAGAAACCCCCGAAAAGGCAGCTCAATCCCGGGGAGTGGGAGTGTGAATCGTGAGTTCTTGCTAATCCATTCTTTTAGTGACCACTATATTGAGCAGTTA
The DNA here is from genome assembly GCF_021117445.2 of Syzygium oleosum. Taxonomy (NCBI): domain Eukaryota; kingdom Viridiplantae; phylum Streptophyta; class Magnoliopsida; order Myrtales; family Myrtaceae; genus Syzygium; species Syzygium oleosum. The sequence goes on from NW_026607487.1 coordinate 13,055,875, forward strand.
CTGTTTATGAGCTCTTCTGACCTTATGGATCTGTGATTGGTAGATGCAACTACATCAACTTTAGAAGGAATATGGTATGCTTGAAGTGTGATTATAGAAGGCCTAAAGCATCAAATTCAAATGGCTCTTCTCAATGGGAGCATGATGTTGGAAGTCATCATCGAGGTCATGGAGCTGTTGAAGATAGAAATTCTATGTGTTCTCCGAGAAGAAATAGTCAAATACGAGTTGCAAATAGGTGGAGATTTGTGGATGAAGAGAACGGGGTCGCTGAGAAACCGAAGTTGACAAACTCATTGAACAATGTTTCTGGAATTCTTGATTTTCCAATTGCAGGAGGCCTGAGTGATTTGTCTCGCGACACAGAAAAGAGGGAAACATGGAAGCTGAAGATGCTGGAAAGAAGTAGAATGGCCACAGAGGAAAAGGCAAATCCAGACGAGCCACGCTCATCCAGAATTTATAGGAAGTCAGAATCACCAGACTTTGAGGACGATGAAGAAATGGCCGATTGGTTTGGGGGTGGAAAGACGTGAGTAGAGTTGTCTGTACATGTAATCGAGAAGAATCAGATTCATGTTTTTGAGGATACTGCCTTCTTTTTTCCAGTGGACAGTGAACTATTCATCTCGTGCATTCCCGCTGTTGAGTTGCCATGTCTGTGTATGGTTCAGTCTCCGGAATCAGTTTAGTAAACAAACTTCGCACAAGTTACTGTCACACACGGAATATGCAAACAATTAACCACTATAAGAACAACAACAACACAAGGTTTAGTAGAGTTTAGGGGAAGAATCCAGTATTTATTTCAGTATTACAAGGAAGCATCTTATTCTTTATCACCTTTTTTGACCTATGCACCTCTCAATCATGCCCTGAAGTAATTTATTAAACTTTTCCCGTCCAACTCCTTTGTAAAGAATCTTGTCATGTATTCGCTGAAGGTGAACTGCCGGAAAGCAGCGGGTTTATCCGAGGATACGAGCTCCGGTAATGGTCCAAACTGATTCTCTCGATCGCTCGGGTTGCAGAAAACCGCTATCGACACACGTGGCTCTCGGCTAGGGTTGGCCAACACCCGGTGGTCCACGCTTTTGTACTCGTCATTGGACAAGATCTGGAAGAATCAAAAGCACGTAAATAGATCTCTCTGTTTCATGGTAGAATGTACCTTTTTATATTACTCAGGTGCTAGTCCTCAAAGGGAGTTTACCTGGAGGATGTCACCAATGTTCACAACAAGAGCACCCGGGACAGGCGTCACATCCACCCACTCGTCGCCGCGCTTCACCTGCAGCCCGCCGACCTGGTCCTGCAGGAGCACCGTGATCACTCCCGGGTCCGCGTGGGACGTCAAGCCGACCGTCAGATCGGGCTGGGGGCAGTACGGATAGTAGTGCCCCACCATGACCCTCGTCTCCAAGCACGTCAATTCCTGTAGCTTGCCGGGACTCAACCCCAGCCCCTCGCTCAACAGCCCCATCAGCAGGCCTCCCAGCCGTTGGACCTGCTGGTTCCACTCAATCACCTCGTTTCTGCACACCTCCGGGATCTCTTCCACGTCCGCTAATTTCGGTCCCAGCCTTATCTGGAGCGTGTCCCTGCAACATTTATTCGTTGCATTGGTCAGACCGATTCTTTTTCGCTTGCCCAAAATTTCTTACATTTCTTACATTCAAATGACACTATCTTCTGTTTGTCAAAATGAATTCTGCAACCGTATGCTGTATGATCTGTCAACACGACCCTCCAACACATCAGGATGTGTCTCTGTCTTCTTTTCAGACGTATATGATATATCCGTTCGCGTCATTCGCTAATTGTTCGACACGATCGTATTGGTAATTTAGCTTTTTATACGACTAACTTTCATCAAATTCATGAGCATAAAAACGAAATTAATGGAAGCGGCTTCGTGGGGGTTACCTCCAGCTAGCCGCTTTGGAGACGAACAAGTCGACGTTGGAGAAGAACGACACGCCGGTCTCCGTCTGCCTCCGGTAGATCCTCGCCTTCGCCTCCACCGGCTGCTCGTGGAAGGCCCTCACCGCCGCGATCGTGCGGTCCATGGCCTCCGCCGGCACGCCGTGGTTGACCACCTGGAAGAAGCCGAGCTCGCGGGCCGCGCGCCCCACTTCCTCGACGACGGCGGAGGGCCGGCGGCCGGGGCCGCAGCCGGAGAGGTCGATGGTGGGGATCGGATCGGGCCTGGGGCGGGCGGGCCGGAGGCCGGAGAGGGTCTCGGGCGGGTGGACGAAGAGGGGAGGGAGGGAGGTGAGGCCGGAGTCGACGAGACCCTTGACTCCGATCTTGGATTCTTCGAATTGCCTGAGCTCCTGGGATCGGTCGACGGCTTCTTGACCGGTGCCGGTGACGCCCATGGTGGTGTTGGACTCTTTTGAGTACTGCTGGTTCGGATTGGAAATGTGAGGGTGGTGTGAGGAAAGAGAAAGGGGGGAAGGGGAAGGAAGATGTGAAAGAAAGGCGTGATTGTTCATCGGTCAAAGTCAAACCCCCGCGATTCACGCAATAGGGAGATAGCTCGTTTTTTAAACAGGATGCCGTGTTCGTGCGGTGGTTGATATGAATTAACATAAGCAATAATAAAATGAACTAACGATTCAAGGCATCTCGATTACAACCATTAAAATAGATCGCGGATCCATTTTTTTAACTCATATATAATGGGCTAAGTTGTTATATGGATTAGTTATGTCCAGTAAATGGATCATAAATTAGTTTAAACATAATATGAATGTTAAATGGATCATAAATGGATTTATAATTTATTTAGACCCAATCCATATTTATGACTCTCTTCGTTCTCTCTCACCCTCATTCATCTCTCGCCCACTCACTTGGTGCTATCACTTCCATTTGGGTATGAATTTTCCCAAATTTAGTTAAATATGAAAGTATTTTAACAATATGGGTATGAGTTGAGTATGAATCACTAGATTTGCATTACATTGAAATTGGTCTATTTGGGTTGACCCATTTTTAACCCAACCAAACCCAAACCCGACCGGATCCATCCGTTTGACCGGTCTAATCTAATCTCGATTGCATAAGGGTAAATTGGTCACATGTGTATCGATTTGGAGTTTTTCCTGATATTAATTTTTAATTTTTTAAATAGATCATATATGGATTTAACAACCATATTGACAAGTCTAGTGGGAAGATGTGAATAGAGACGTGTGTACACGTAATCCAGCAGAATCAAATTCATTTGTTTCTTTGGCGTATCTGTTTCCTAGGAAACTGGCTTTTCTTTTCCAGTGGACAGTAAACTATTCATCTCGTGCGTTCTTGCCGTTGATTTTTCCATGTCTATGATGGGTTCAGTCTCTCTGAATAAGTTCAGTAAACAAACAAACTTTGTCCATCGCACAAGTTACCGCCACACATGAATTATGCCAACAAAGATGTGCAAATTAACCGCTATATGAAACAACATAACACAAGGTTCAGTAGAATTTAGGGGAAGAATCTAATACTTTTCTACATTATTACAGGGAAGCAATCTTATTCTCGGGGGTACCATCGTTTTTGGCCTAGGCACCTCTCAATCATGCCCTGAAGTAATTCATCACACTTTTCCCGTCCAACTCCTTTGTAAAGAATCTCGTCATGTATTCGCTGAAGGTGAACCGCCGGAAAGCGGCGGGCTTATCCGAGGATACGAGCTCCGGGAACGGTCCGAACTGATTCTCTCGATCGCTCGGGTTGCAGAAAACCGTTATCGACACACGTGGCTCTCGGCTAGGGTTGGCCAACACCCGGTGGTCCACGCTTTTGTACTCGTCGTTGGACATGATCTGAGAAAAGCCGAAATCACGTGAATGGATCTCGGTTTCATCGAAGAATGAAAACTTTTTTTTTGAACTTACTCAGGTACTTGGGAGACGCTCCCAGTCCATGACGGAAGTTTACCTGGAGGATGTCGCCGATGTTCACGACCAGAGCGCCCGGGACGGGCGTCACATCCACCCACACTTCGCCGTGCTTCACCTGCAACCCGCCGACCTGGTCCTGCAGGAGCACCGTGATCACCCCCGGGTCCGTGTGGGACGTCAAACCGACCGTCAGATCGGGCTGGGGACAGTACGGATAGTAATTCCCCACCATCATCCTGCTCTCGGAGCACGTCAATTCCTGTAGCTTGCCGGGACTCAGCCCCAGGCCCTCGCTCAGCAGCCCCAACAGGAGGCCTCCCAGCCGTTGGACCTGCTGATTCCACTCCATCACCTCGTCTCTGCACACCTCCGGGATCTCTTCCAGGTCCGCTAATGCCGGCGCCAGCCTTATCTGGAGCGTGTCCCTGCAACATTTCCTTGCATTGCTTGAACTAATTCTCTGTGCTTTCCCAATTTTTCCTCTTTTCAAACGACTTCCTTTTCTTTTGTTTTGTGCCCGTAAGAAATTAGAAACAAGGACGAACTCTCTGATTGTATGCAATCCATCCAGCTGTATAATCTCTCAATATATGACATATCATTTCGTGTCGTTTTCTACAAAGTTCTGAACTAGATTCGACCCGATGCCAAATGGTAAGTGAGCTTTGACAATACTGATTATAACCATATTCATCAATTAAGAGGAAACTAATTGAAGCGGCTTCGTTGATTACCTCCAGCTAGCCGCTTTGGAGTGGAACAAGTCGAGGTTGGAGAAGAACGCGACCCCGGTGTCCATCTCCCTCCGGTAGATCCTCGCCTTCGCCGCCGCCGCCGGCTGCTCGTGGAAGGCCTTCACCGCCGCGATCGTGCGGTCCAGGACCTCCGCCGGCACGCCGTGGTTGACCACCTGGAAGAAGCCGAGCTCGTGAGCTGCGCGCCCCACTTCCTCGACGACGATGGAGGGCCGTCGGCCGGAGCCGCAGCCGGAGAGGTCGATGGTGGGGATCGGATCGGGCCTGGGGCGGCCGGGCCTGAGGCCGGAGAGGGTCTCGGGCGGGTGGATGAAGAGGGGAGGGATGGAGGTGAGGCCGGAGTCGATGAGGCCTTTGACTCCGAGCTTGGATTCTTCGAATTGCTTGAGCTCCTGGGCTCGGCCGGCGGCTTGTTGAGCGGTTCCGGTGACGCCCATGGTTCGACTCCGACTGCTGGTTCGACCGATGATGCGAGTGTCGTGCCGCAAGGAAACAGAAAGGGAAGGACGAAGAGGCGATGTGAGAGGAAGAGACACCAAACCCCCGCGATCGCGTGAACAATAATGCCGTATTCGTGGGGTGGAATGACATGAATAAATAACGTGATGGAAGAAAAATCAACGTAAAAATTAGAAGAAAACAAACTTACCAGTCAATGCATCTCGATTACATGAGGGTAATTTTTCAAAGAGAGGTTTTTAAGGCGCGCCGTTTCAATGATTAGTCATTCAATTATATTCAAATTGTTCGATTATCTTCTGTTATCGCTCAATATTAGCCTGTCGAATCTACGACATCTTATATGTTCTTTCCAAATTCCTATAAGAACTGTAGCATTACGACGGTCTTATTTCACAATTTTATTGGTTATCCGAGACGATTAGTTTTTATAAAAGTTTTACGAAATCCCAATCTCATGTAATTTTTTGGTTTGACAGTTGTTTTGAGTGACTCTCGCATGCAAGAAACCCTCATGATCCGTACTATCCACAAAGACAAATAAGTGAAAATCAATTAGAATCAATTCCTTTTGGCATGAACCAATTTGAGACTGGCTTTGACTTTAATGGTTGAACTTCTTGAAATAAAAAATACGTGACATCGTGAATTAACTCACTTGAAGTATTATTCACTTTGATCCATTTTATATCGAGTGTCACAGTTCAGTACTTTAGCATACAAGTTGACACTTTCTAAAGAAGTCACTCATCCTGATAGTGCTCTCGCTTGAGCATACTTAATATTGAAATTCCAATACTAACTATTGTCATTATGTAAAAACATTCATCTTGTCAGTTAATTCCAATGTAACATATTTATTCGGGGAACGCTCTTCTCCTTTTTGGTGCGTAATTTGGTTTATTCATATACTATTGCTATCCTAAAAGTCTGCCATGAGCTGTTCCTTATCTGAGCTCTCTGGCCCCGGTAATCACTTCTCATTCTCGACAAACTGGGTTGTTACAAATGAAGTATTAGATTGAGGCGAATAGGTTGTGGTTGGATAGGTTGACACGTCGAGATGTGTTTAAAAGTTCCGAGAGTTAAAAGATATCCTACAGAGAGTTATTCCCAATCGAATTACAAGGTTAGACTCCTTCTGTTCTACAATTGGTACAAAATCTCGATCTTTATTTCTCTCTCATGTGATGTTTCATTAGGAAAGCTCGTGGATTCTAGTTTTGAAAAATTTATTGGAACCTAAAACCCACAACGTTTTTAATTGGGCGATTGAAACTAAAGGTCGTGATATTTTATGATTTAATCGGTGGATTCCGACCAATTTTAGCTATTGATCGACAACTGACGACAAACACTATCTAATTCCTCCATTTTGAACAATGATGGAGTCAGAATTCTAGTAAAGACAGGTGTAAAGGTCATCTTATAAACGGCCACGTTAAGTAAGAAATGGTTCTTATCTAATCATTACTCTGATAAAGTAATTAAGATAGCTTTTTATAAGCTTTTATATGGAAAAGGAGGACTAAATTAGTCGATGAAAAGCCAAAAAAAGAAAATGACGTAGACATACTGTAAAATACAAGGGACTGAGCATAGTGGAGCCCCTTCAACTTTAGGGGGAAAAGTGTACAGTAGAATTTAGGGGAAGAATCCAGTATTTCCTCCAGTATTACAGGAAAGAAATCTTATTCCTGTATCATCTTCTTTGGCCTATGCACCCCTAAATCATGCCCTGAAATAATTTATCAGATTTTCATCCAACCCTGTAGTAAAGAATCCCTTCATGTATTCGCCCATGGTGAACTGCCGAAAAGCAGCGGGTTTATCCGGGGATACAAGCTCTGGCAACGGTCCGACCTGAATCTCCAAATCGTTTAAAATTGTAGAAAACTACTATCGGCACGCGCGGCTCTCGGTTAGGGTTGGCCAACGCCCGGTGGTCCGCGCTTTTGTACTCGTTGTTGGACATGATCTGGGAAAAATCGAAATGAAACCGACTCAGATGCTTCGGAGACGCTCCTAGTACTCGAGGGAAGTTTACCTGGAGGATGTCGCCGATGTTCACAACCAGAGCGCCCGGGACGGGCGGCACATCCACCCACTCGTCCCCGTGCTTCAACTGCAAACCGGGGAGGTGGTCCTGCAGGAGCGCTGCGATCACACCCGGGTCCGTGCGGGACGCCAAGCCGACCGTCAGGTGGGGCTGGGGACAGTACGGATAGTAATTCCCCACCATCATCCTGTTCTCCGGGCACGTCAATTCCTGTAGCTTGCCGGGGCTCAATCCCGGCCCCTCGCTCAACAGCCCCATCAGGACGCCTCCCAGCCGTTGCATCTGCTGATTCCACTCCATTACCTCGTTTCTGCACACCTCGGGGATCTCTTCCATGTCCCCTTTCGGCTCTAGCCTTATCTGGAGCGTGTCCCTGCGACGGTATTCCTTGCATTGGTTTGAACTAATTCTTTTTGCTCGCCCAAATTTTTTTTTTCAAATGACTTTTGCTTTTGTTTGTCAATTAAGATGAACTCTCTAACTTCATGCAATCCAGTTGTATAATTTCTCGATGTCAAACTCATCCCATTAGGATGTGTCGTCATCTTCCTCTAGTCATATATGTTATATCGTTTCGTGTCATTTGCTAAATATTCTAAACTTGATCGGACACGATCGTAAATGGTATAAAACTAATTTTCATCAAATTCGTCAATTGATAAGGAAACTAATTGAAGTGGCTGTGTTGATTACCTCCAGCTAGCCGCTTTGGTGTGGAACAAGTCAACGTTGGAGAAGAACGCGACCCCGGTCTCCATATCCCTCCGGTAGATCCTCGCCTTCGCCTCCATCGGCTGCTCGTTGAAGGCCTTCACCGCCGTGATTGTGCGGTCCATTACCTCCGTCGGCACACCGTGGTTGACTACCTGGAAGAAGCCGAGCTCGCGAGGCGCGCCCCACTTCTTCGACAATGGAGGGCCGCCGGCCGGAGTCGAAGCCGGAGAGGTCGATGGTGGGGACCGAATGGATTAAATCGGGCCTGGGCTGGGCAGGCTTGAGGCCGGAGAGGGTCTCGGGCGGGTGGATGAAGAGGGGAGGGATGGAGGTGAGGCCGGAGTCGACGAGACCTTTGACTCCGAGCTTGGATTCTTCGAACTGCTTGAGCTCGTGGTCTCGGTCGAAGGCTTGTTGGCTGGTGCCGGTGACGCCCATGGTTCGACTCCGACTGCTGGTTCGACCGATGATGTGAGTGTTGTGCCGCAAGGAAAGAGAAAGCGAAGGACGAAGAGAGGCGTTGTGAGAGGAAGGGACACCTCCCAGATTCATTATACAAGACCATAAACTCACGAAAGACAGAGTCATCGGGTGCTTTTGATTTTGGCAAAAGGACACTATAAGTGTTATAAGTTGTGTACGGAGATCATTTTGGTGCCATAACTTTTTTTCGGATCACTTTGGTGCCAAGTCGGAGGAAAAGAGATCACTTTAGTGACTCCGGCCAAAATTCCGGCAAAAAAAAAGAGCCACGTCAGATTTCCGACGAGCCACGTCAGATTTCCGGCGAGCCATGTCAGCATCGAAAATTAATAAAAAAAAGAGCCATGTCAGATTTCCGGCGACCATGTCAGCATTGGCACTAAAGTAATCGTTTTTCAAAAAAGTTGACACCAAAATGATCCGAAAAAAAGTTATGGCACCAAAGTGATTTCTGTACATAACTTATGGCACTTATAGTGTCCTTTTGCCTTTTGATTTTCTTTTGGGAAAATACTACCAAAAATCTCAAACTATGTCATTTGTGATAAATTTACCCTAAATTTTTTTTTATGACACGAAAAACTTCAAACTATATCACTTGTAACAAATTTACCAAGAACTTTTTTTGTGACACGAAAAACTCAAAACCATGCCACTTGTGACACATTTACCACACAATACTTTGACCCAAGGGCATTTTCGTCTTTTTTCTTTTTCTGTTTTTTTCCTTTCTTCTCGGGTAGAGGGAAGTCGGCGAGGGCTATCCTCGCCGGCGTTGGGGTTGGGCGACCTCGCCCAACGCCGGCGAGGGCAGCCCTTGCTCGCCGTCGGGCGAGGGTCGCCCTCACCGGTGTCGAGCGAGGGTCGCCCTCGCCTGGGCGGGTGAGGGCAGCTCTCGCCCGACCCAGATCGAGGCGAGGGCGAGGGCTACCCTCACCGGCGTCGGGCAAGGTCGCCCAACCCCAACACCGGCGAGGACCGTCCTCACCGACTTCCCTCCGCCGGAGAAGAAAGGAAAAAAAAAGAAAAAAAAAAAAGAAAAGGAAAAAGATGAAAATGCCCTTGGGCCAAAGTATTGTGTGGTAAATGTATCACAAATGGCATAATTTGAGATTTTTCGTGTCATAAAAAAAGTTAAGGGTAAATTTGTCACAAGTGGCATAGTTTGGAGTTTTTCGTGTTACAAAAAAAGTTTAGGGTAAATTTATCACAAGTGACATAGTTTGGGGTTTTTGGTGATATTTTTCCTTTTCTTTTTATGCAATTTTACCTGGTATTAAAATCAGATTAATAAACGAGATTGGACAGAAGTCAAGAATCATATAGCTCAACATGTTATTTTTCAAAGTAAAATCTTCCCATTTTTTTATGGAACTGCGAGCAACAAGAGGAGCACATTAGAAGCAATGTATTACTAGGCCTTTGAAGTAATTATTCTGGGATTTTAGTCTTTACAGCTAATTATCCGTTTACACTAATCAAGCCATGTGGCCATGTGGCCATGTGGCCATGTGGGAAGTAATCATAAAAACTAATTTAAGGAGAAGTCTTTAATATTGACCTATTTATATCCAATGCAAATTTAGTAACCAATACCTATACCCATACCCATACCCAACACATGCCTAACCCGACCCAAAATCCATCTTTAGCAACCTTTTTTTCTGCAAATTGTTGCCTTTTGAAGAATGGGCCGCTCTATGTATCAATTTGTTGAGTTAGTGAGGGAGCTCGGGGCTTGAGTTTTAGATAGGGGAGTGAAGGTTGTGGTGAAAGTTTGGGTTTCTTCAGAAGTGCAATTTGGCACAATAGTAGGGAAAATTACCAAAAAAGTCATAAACCTATTGCAATTGTGCCAATTCAGTCCTAAACCTTTTGCAATTGTGCCAATTCAGTCCATTCGGCCACTTTTGGCCGGCCAGCGCTGACGTGGACGCCGGCAGTCTGACGTGGCAATATTTTAATATTTTTTTGAATTTTTTTCCTTTCTCTTTTTTTTTTTTTTAATTTTCCTTCTTCCCCTGGCTGGTCTGGCCAGGGGGAGGCTCACCGGTCACTGGGGAGGCTCGCCCTCGCCGTCGCTGGGCGAGCCTCGCCCAGCTCTGGTGAGGGCGGAGCTCGCCATGGCTGGGCGAGCTCGACCTCGCCCAGATTTGGCGACGTCGAGCTTCGCCATGGCTGTGGGCAAGGTAGAGCTCGCCCAACCATAGCGAGCTCCGCCCTCGCCTTGCCCAGCGACGGCGAGGGCGAGCCTCCCTAGTGGCCGGCCTAGCCCCTGGTTGGTCCGGCCATCGAACCGGGGGAAGAAGGAAAGGCAAAAAAAAAAACTAGAGAAAGGAAAAAAATGTAAAAAATTTCGAGCTCCGCCCTCGCCAGCCTTACCGTCGCCAGCACCGGCGAGGGCGAGCCTTGCCGTCGCATAGCCATGGCGAGGCTTGACCTCGCCAGATCTGGGCGAGGTCGAGCTCGCCCAGCGGCGGCGAGGGCAGAGCTCGCCATGGCTGGGCCCTCGCCGTCGCACAGCCATGGCGAGGCTTGACCTCACTAAATCTGGGCGAGGTCAAGCTTGCCCAGCGACGACGAGGGCAGAGCTCGCCCTAGCCGACCCTTGCCAGTGTCGGCGAGGGCGAGCCTCGTCGTTGCATAGCCATGGCGAGGCTCGAGCTCGCCAGATCTGGGCGAGGTCGAGCTCGCTCAGCCATGGCGAGCTCCTCCCTCGCCGAAGCTAGGCAAGGCTCATCCTCGCCAGTCCCTAGTGGCCGGCGAGGTCACCTCGCCGGCGAGCCTCCCCCTGGTCCGGCCAGGGGGAAGAAGGAAAGGAAAAAAAAAAATTCAAAAAAATAAAATTAAAATATTATCACGTCAACGCCGGCTGGCCAAAAGTGACCGGATTGACTGAATTGGCATAATTGCAAAAGGTTTAAGACTGAATTGATAAAAAAAAGTTTAGGACTGAATTTACACAATTGCAATAAGTTTATGACTTTTTTGATAATTTTCCCCACAATAGTATGAAGTTGCAAACCAGAGGTTGAAGAAAACCTAATTGTGGTGGGAGTAGAGAATGAATGGAAAAGGTGGCGAGTCACGAAATTGAAGACGGAGAGAGAAGAGATTGGCGAAAAAGGATCAAAGTGAGCTAAGACTAATCTAGTTATTAAATGGGTTGAAAGTGAGTTTATAACCGACTCACTAAAATTCATTTGTGGCGTTTAACTTTAAAACCCATTATGACCCATACTTTAATTTTGAGGTGACCCATTTAAATAAACGTGGATTAAAATATGAGTTTGTATTCCATTTTGATAGCCCTAATCTATACTTAAAAAAAAGCAAATGCATGTGGAAACTTCGAATTCGTTTTCTTTTCTTCTTATTGAAAAAAGAAGTGACGTGTTCCGTTGATTGTCTGATCCCAAATAATCTTGTTTATCCTGTGTACTCTTTTTTTTTTTTTTGCACAACCCATATTCATATCAAAATAAGAAATTTTAAATTGTTATTTCTCTCTCGTACGACGTCTGATTGATATGGTTCTTGATGCTCGAAAAGCTTGTTATTTCTAATTTCAAAAGATACACTAAAATTTAAAACTGAAAATTTTCCTAACAACATTTTAATTGGACGATTCAAACTAATGATTGTGATATTTTATGACTCGAATAGGACACATTACCTATTGATAGATAGATCGTGACAAACACCATCTAATTCACACTATCTAATTCCCTTTTTTTTTTTTTTAAAATAGTGATAAAAATGCTTTTTATTAAATTAGCTATTCAATCGGCGCTTGTTGGGGGCTTGTCGGTATTTTTAATCGTTAGTAACACTAATAATACGGTATTTGATATGAGAGAAGAGATGAGGCTTATTTAATACTAAATAGTGATAGAAGAACGTCATATTTAAGGAGGCCTAGGATTACTACGAGGCATTAAAGACGCTATAATGTTATATTTCCTAGGCACGTAAATTTAATAGAAAAAGTGATCTTTTTAGAGTACATTCTGGAAATCTAAAACAAAGTAATAAGTTGACTTGAAAAAAAGAAAACATAATGAAATATAAATGCTCTATTTTCATATAAGTTCCAATAGAAAAGAAAAAGTTGTATTACAAAAATTAAAGCACAAGACCTTTGTCCTAATCCATGTTTTGAAAGATCTTTACTAAAATTTTTGGATGGGCTAAATCGACTTATTTGAATAAAATAATAACTTATTTGAATAAAATAAGTTATTTGAATTAACAATAGTTTAATTAAGGGCATGTGTCTTTAGTTTGTTCAACTTTTGTTTATTTTTATCCAGCATTTTCTTTATTTTAAATATAAGACTTCTGATTTAATTCATTTATATTTTTATTGGTTAAAGAATAAACAATTATAAAATTTTAATCGAAATTGTATCATTGAGAATGATATTTAAGAACCTTCAATATCGGTCAGGAGTATATTTGAAAATACTTTCTCTAATTTATCCGCAATTCTCAAGTTCAAATCCAAAAGAGAAAAAATCTAGGTAATTTATTATTTATTTTTACGATTAAACTTAATTGGAGATAATTGTATATATTCTTTCTCTGTTCATTTTCTGGAATTTAACATCAACTAAAGATAAGAAGTTTAAAATGACAAATGAATAAACTAAAAACTTAGTGGTTGGGTCACGCTGCAAAACTATGTCATGCATCTTGCCCTATGTGGCAATCATAGAGTTAAAGTGAAGAGTCATTAGTGTGTTAGAATGTATGTGTGAGTGAGTTATGTTAGAGCAATCCCACACTGGAGTATTGATGTGGTGTAAAATAGTTAATATATACTAGTTGGCTTATAACTCATTGGATTAAGATTTTGAGTAAATGTAAGTCCAACTGGATATGTTGACTGGTTCGGACTTGGGCTCTCCCTTTGCGATCTCCTTCGAATAAGGTATCGAGCTTCTACTACTTCATCTGACGAGGATGAAGTTGGGCACGGGGGAGTGGATCCTACATTGGATAATGGTATGGTACATAGCAGTTAATATATATCCTAATTGGCTCATAACTCATTGGCTTAAACTTTTGAGTGAATGTGGGTCTAATTGGATATTTTGACGGGCTCGAACTTGATCTCCTCCTTGGTGATCTCCCCGGAAGAAGGTGTTATTTATTTTCTGAAATTTAAACTCAATAATTCACGAGGAGTTTAGAGATTCTAGATGAAAAAGATTAAAATTCAATGGTCATGACAAAACTACACCATGTATCTTGTCATATGAAAAAGACAGAAATATATTGAAGTGTGACTTGACGAGCTTTGGAGCGGACATTTTCTCAATTTCTAGCTTTAGGTGTACATAATAAGACCGCAACGAAAGAAGATAACAATACAAGACTCTCCACTGTATCAAACTTCCCTGATTAACTAATGAAATGGCGCTTAGATCAACTATTCTCAGTCGAGGAGTACCATAATATGCTATAGAAAATCTTCCACGCGAGCTTACCTAATCCAATATAAAAACACTAACGTCCAACTCTGCCTCCTCACCTAATGCACGTTGAAATTGTGTGATCATCTCCACGTTTTTGTACCTTTCCTATCGTTGAACTTTAGAATCTAAACTCCAATTTTTTTTTTTGATTCTATTTACGATTCATTGTAGAGTTTTGGCCCAAAATTAATGTCCTGTAGATAACATCGAATCATGATGTATATTTCTAGACGGGCTGGAGTATACATGTTACTATTTAGTTAGATTCTTCATCACCGGCCATTATATATATGTGTGTACATATGTATATATGTGAAAAATATTAGATGTTATATATATTACGTCACATTCACATGCTATTTAAACTGAAATAAACTTCTCCATTGATTTTGTTCTGATGAGTTAACTTATGCTCATTTAAATCTTGCACTGTTCTAGTTCAGTGTAGAGTATATTTCCAACTCGAACTTATAACATTGATTTGAGAAATTCCTACTTAGATCCAAAGCCAAACTCCACAACTGACGATCAAAACTCGAAAAGAACTAAATTTTTGTTATTTTTTCACGACGGGATAGGGATCTTGTGCTAAGTTTTCACATTAAGTAGGAATCCAATTATACTTAGCAAAAGATAAGTCTTAGATTATCAAATTCCAACGTAAGAAATCTGATTATCTACAAAAAGAATTAATGTACTCTAATTAAGAGAGAATTATAGGACAGATGATTTTGATGAGAACTGCAATCAAAAGAGGATGAGGAAGGAGTGTATGTTGCCAAACATACCGACTAATTGTGGAGAAAACGAGATAGACTCATTATTTGATATAGTTACACACACCTTGTTAGGACTACTGGACTAGGACCATGGCTTGGAATTCTGGCGAATCCAAACCGAGTTTACAAACTCGACAAGCGATTGCATCATATTAATAACAGGGAAGCATCTTATTCTTGCAGCATCTATCTTAGCCAATATGCCTCTTAAATCATGTCCTGAAGTAATTTTTCAGAGTTATCCCATCCAACTCCTCAGTCTCGAATCTCTTTAGGTATTCGCCAAGCTTGAATTGCCGAAAAGCAGCAGGTTTCTCCGGCAACACGAGCTCCGGGATCGGTCCGATTGGGTTTTCGGAATCGCGCGGATAGTAGAAAACTGCCAACGACATGCGTGGTTCAGGGCCCGGGTGGGCCAGCACTCGGTGCTCTACGCTTTTGTACTCGTCGTTGGACATGATCTGGGTAAATCCAAATTTATGTAAATAGAGATTTCTATATCCTTTTATAGAAATGAGGTGATTGTTAAGCCAATCAGTTCGCAAAATGCAACTTCCAATCCAACCGGTGCTTTAACGCTTGCATGAGTGGAATTTTGCCTGGAGAAGGTCGCCGATGTTTACGATGAGAACACCCGGAGCTGGCGTCACATCCACCCACGCTTCGCCGTGCTTCAACTGCAACCCGCCAACCTGGTCCTGCAGGAGCACTGTGATCACACCCTTGTCGGTGTGGGACTTCAAGCCGACGGTCAGATTGTTGGAGTTGGCGAATACTTCGAGGACCCTTGTTTCTCACACCGGGTACGCCCACGTGAGCTTAGGGAAACTGAAGTGTTATCCGACGACATGTGATCCCTGCGTGCGGAATGCGGGGTTCGGGGGCAACGCCCGACACGGGTGCCCTTGCCCGGTCGTGGCGGGCGGGGGTTCGGGGATAGCGCCCCCGACGGGGTTCCGCCGCCCGGTCAATGGACTGCCTCCTGGCTCGCCGGTGAGCGGGCGGGGCTCGGGGCGGCGCCCAAACCTCAACGGGTTTGGGCTGGCCCGTATGGTGCGAGATTAAGAGATTTCATATAGTTTTAGGTTTTGGGCCCGTTTGGGGCATATATATATTTTGCTCGTTTTTCTGATTATTGTAACGAGTTGAGTGGCTGTAAACCGAAAATATAGTGAAATCTCTTTGCAGGACGTAGCCCTAATCGAGGGTGAACTTGGATAAATTCGTGCATCGTCTATTTTCTCTGTTTTCTGCGTGATCGTTCTGTTTCGGTTCTCGATACGTCCCTTCACAGATCAGGCTGGGGACAGTAGGGTTAGTAATGCATCGATATGTTTCTCTTCTCCACGCACGTCATATCCTGGAGCTTGCTCGGACTCAATCCTAAAACCTCGCTCAACAATCCCATCAGAAGGGCTCCCAAGCGCTGGGTCTGTTGATTCCACTCCATCACCTCATTTCTGCACACCTCCGGGATTTCTCCCTCGTCTGCTAGCATAGGACCCGACCTTATTCGGAGCGTGTCCCTGCAATATTGTAATGCAATGAGCAACTTTTCTTCTCGCTTTTTCAACTTTAAAATATTATCTAAATTTTAAAAAAAAATTACGATTAAAGTGAGTCATTGTTTTCCGTCACCGACATATTAGTATAATTTGCGAAAAAGAACTTTGCTTATGCCAGGACAATGAAAATCAAGGTTTATACAAAAGAACAAAATAAAATCATGCTAATTTCGAGTTGCTCACATTCGTGTCTTATCAACCCAACATAGAAATTTATGTTCATGTTACCTCCAGCAAGCCGTTTTGGAGTGAAGCAAGTCGATGTTGGAGAAGAAGTTGACGCCGGTCTCTGATTCCCTCCGATAGATCCTCACCTTCACCTCTGTTGGTTGCTCATGGAATGCTTTCGCCGCCACAATAGTTCGATCCATGACCTCCGGGGGCATGCTATGATTGACTATCTGGAAGAAGCCAAACTCGTGAGCGGCGCGTGCAACTTCCTTGATGACTAAGGGTCGCCGGTCAGAGTCGAAGCCGGAGCCGGAGAGGCCGACGGTGGGGATCTCAGTGGTCGTGGGCCCAACGGGCTTGAGACTCGGTAGAATGTCGGGCGGGTGGATGAAGAGGGGAGGGAGGGAGGTGAGGCCCAAGTCGAGGAGGCCTTTGACTCCGAGCTTGGAGTCTTCGAATTGCCGGACCTCCTGGGCTCTGTCGATGGCTTGTTGTTCATTAGTGTTG
Source organism: Syzygium oleosum (assembly GCF_021117445.2). Classification (NCBI taxonomy): domain Eukaryota; kingdom Viridiplantae; phylum Streptophyta; class Magnoliopsida; order Myrtales; family Myrtaceae; genus Syzygium; species Syzygium oleosum. Next base: position 13,072,746 of record NW_026607487.1, read on the forward strand.
GTGACCCCCATGGTTCCTGCGATCTTCTTCTTCTGATTCTTCTGATCTTTGCCTCGGTGTTTGTTTTGGAGGAGGGGGAGGGGGTTAATTTTAAGGGGAGACGGAGGGGACCATGGCATTCGGAAGAATGGGCACGACAAAAGTTGATAGAGCCCACTAGCATGGTACAAAGATGAGTTGGTTCACTCACACCATGTCTTCATCTCAGGTTTGAGTGAATGATCCCTTGTCATGTACGATGTCCCTTGGCATCTAATAGAACTTCTTTTTCCGTATGGAGCGAAAAAGCAAGATCTAGCCATGTAACGATCCGAGATGATATATCATGCCCGGACGTAATCTATCGAAGGTTCCGCTTGTTTCGTGGATAACATTTTCCGAGAAAACATTTTCTTCATTTTCCAGCATTTGGTTCACTTAGGAAAATAAGTCAACGGAAAATGTTTTCCTAGTCACTTGAAAACCTATACTTAAATTTAGGAAAATAATTTCCTCTTCAAAAAATTGGAAATTATTTTCTAATATATGACTAGATATGAGTGCTTGATCCGAAACTTTACGCTTGGGCACGGAAACCCTAACGTTGCTTCCCGGTGTTCAGAAGTCACCCTTGCTGCCTTCGGCTGTCGGCCACCCACCGCTTGTCGGCTGCCGTCCGTCCATACATGAATTCTACATCGACGCTATTAAACGAATTTTTATTCTTGGAATAGAAATTTTGTATCATTTTCAAACGCTACATTTTGCTCAGAAACTCATTCAGAGAATATAAATATGCCAAAAATTGAGCCAGGAACAAAATGGTTATATTCGCGCCCTAACTCGTCTTAATTTGGTGGACCGAAAATGATCCAACTCTCTCTCTTTCACCGGAAAACCCCCCTCGAAGTTCATAAAAATTACTGGGGCGCCATTAGTCGAAAGGTTTTCAGTCACTCTCTTATCCCATGGCCTTCTCGTCCCTGCAGATGCCTTTTCTCTCTCTCTCTCTTCCATCATTTCATGTCGAGACGCGTAGCCACTAGCAAGTGTCAAAATTCATGTCAGGACACGACCCAACATTCCTCTTTAGGATGTAAACAATGACGTCTACGGAATTTGGAAGAAGAGGCCAGAATGTCGCATTCTTCCGATTCTTGTGATCTTTGCCTCGGTGTTTGTTTTGGAGGATGGGGGAGGGGGTTAATTTTAAGGGGAGACGGGGAACGATGGCATTCAGAAGAATGGGCACGATAAAAGATGATAGAGCCCACTAGCATGGTACAAAGATGAGTTGGTTCACTCACGCCTTGTCTTCATCTCAGGCGTGAGTGAATGGTCCCATTGTCAATTGCCGTCTACGATGATCCTTGACACTTGCATGACACGTACCTAGTCATAACCTCGTTCAGTCAAATATTACATGTCATGATCGAGTAATTATTCAGTTTTGAAAAAACAGAAAAATACAAGGTGATTTTATATTATAGCGTAGGCTCTAATTTGATCGCCTGCATTTTTTTGTGAAGATATACTAGTGAGAGTTACTTTTCAAGGGCACCCCTATATTTTGGGCTCAATTGACATCAAGCTCCGTTTATTTTACGAAAAACATTTTCCGGCATTTAAATCGCTTAGGGAATTGAGTCAATGGAAATTATTTTCTTACCAAAACTTTGCATGGGTGTGTGTTTTTGAAAGATTGTGTACGGGGGAGTAAGTTGTTGCATGGTAAAAAGATGAGTTGGTTCCCTCACACCTTGTCTTGGGAAAATTATCAAAAAAGTCTTAAACCTATTGCAATTGTATTAATTCAGTTTTAAACCCTTTTTTATACCAATTAAGTTATAAACTTTTTGCATTTGTATCAATTAAGTTAATCTGGTCAATTTTGGCTGGCCGGCGCTGATGTGACACGGCTATCGCCGACATGGACAATTTTGAATAATATTTTAATATTTCAAAAATATATATATTTTTTCTTTTTTACTCTTTCTTTTTTTCTTTCTTCTTCCTCTGGTCGGCAAGGTCGACCTCACCCGGCCAGTGTTGAGGCTCGAGCTCACTCAGCCATTGGTGAGGCGAGCCCCACTAGATCCGGTGAGGGCGAGCCTTGCTAGAGATGGGCAAGGTCAACCTCACCCAGCCATCGGATAGTGCTGATTTTGTCCTGTTTGTTACGGATTACTCATTGTTTGATGGATGGATTATGGATTATGGTAGTTTGTTTCACGTTACACCAAATAGGAACTGATTTACTACTTATGAGTGCACGGATAGTAGTAAAGTGCAGTTGGGGAACAATGATAAGTGCGATATTGTAGGTGTCGACGATATTAAAATCGGAATGCATAACGGTATTGTGAGAACATTGACTAAAGTGAGCATGTTCTTGAGTTGAAGAAGAATCCGATATCCTTGAGTGTCCTAGATTTAGCCGTGTGTCAGTATACTTCAGAAGGTGAAATTTTTAAGGCTGTTCGAGGTGCCTTAGTAATAATGAGATGAATTAAGTATAGTGGCTTGTATGAGCTTCAATATGAGACAGTAACGAATTTCTCTATGGATACATCGGATGCATCTATCCAAAAGTCTAAATTATGGCGTATGCGTTTGGGGCACATTAGCAAGAAAACCCTGAAGGTTTTAAGTGAAAGGAATTTGCATTGTAGTTATGTTACTGAAAAACTGAATGTATGCAAGTGCTGTGATTTAGGTAAATATCAAAAAGTACAATTCATTACGACTGTTAAAGAGTCCACGGAGATTGCAGAGCTGATTCACTTGGATGTTCACAGCTTGTCGCGGTTTCCTTCGAAAAAGAGTGTCAGGTTTATGCTAATAATTATGGATGACTACTCAAGGAAGACTTGGGTGTTTGTGGTGAGGCACAAGTTTGATGATGTTGTCAGAATCATGCAGTTAAGAGTTTTGATCGAAAAGGAGACTGATAAAATGATCGAGTATGTACGGACTGACAGTAGCATGGAGTTTTGTTTGGAGCTATTCAACGAATTATGCATTAGGTATAGTGAGACACCATACTAGCACCAATGAACCACAACATGTTGTAGAGTTAATAAGCAAAACATTACTAGAAACGTCCCATAAAATGCTTTTTAGTGCTTGTATGACTAAAAGATTTCTAGCGGATACGCTTAGTACGGCAAGTTACCTAGTGAATAGATCTTCATAGACTGCGATTGGATATCGGACTTCCGAAGAAGTGTGGTCAGGTAACATTACTGATTATTCTTTTATTAGAATATTTGGTTGCTCGTGTTATGTTCGAGTGAGTGATGTTAAGCTCGATGGAGGGTAAGAAACTGCATGTTCCTAGGTTATGCACAAGGTGAGGAGGGTTATCGGTTGTGGTTCACCTGTTATCAGTAGAGAAGTTAGATTTATCAAGTCTCCAATACTTCTTACTATGAGTGATTATAGTGGTGTTTATGCAGATCTGGACTGTGTCCACCTCAACTGGAATCTCCTCAGGTTACGGGTATTAACGGAGTAATTGACACAGACAAGCTTATAGCGAGGTAGAGCCTATAGAGCTAAGAGTTGTTGTAACTGCTGAATTTGACAAGGTGCATATTCGATTTCCTAACATATATGGATGCAATGATGATTTTGATTTATCTGTGGTAGAGGAAGTTGTGTCTAAAATCCTTATAAGACAGTTAAAGGTGTAGGTGGAGTTAGTGTTATGATGAGGTTCACGGTTATGGCGAAGTTCAAGCTAAGCTTAGACTTGAAAGATATTTGTGGCGTTTGAACTCATGAGGAGCTACGGGACAGTAGCAGTGAAGTTCGAATTTTCAGCAAAACGATTATGACTTAGCTCAAACGTCGAGTCAAGGCGTAAATTGTTAGATTATTTGTCAAATTTGAGCTCGTTGAACGAAGTCAACCCAAATTAAATTGCGTATAAGCACGAAAGATGAAGCGAGATCTTGCATATCCGAAGCATGTTGGCGTTGGCTTGATATTTTGGTGTTGGACTCCAAAGTGGAATTACCATGAAAGAAAAGAAAAAAGGAAACACATGCGGAAATTAAAGTTCATGTTTGATTCGGTCAAGACATATAAGCGAAAGTGTTGGGTATGGGTCAACCGAATTATACAGGTTTCCTTTTCATGTTAAGTTGGCCACTGAGCATCCTTTCCTTGGATATATAAATATATATAGAATTGTGGGAGTTTCTCAACACCTAGTTGATGGGAGGTGGTTTTCGTCTTGGGTTGTTGTGGCCGTGAGCTATTTGCTCGCAATCCAAGGTAGGAGGTTCTTCACAAAATACATACCGGTGAAACTAAAGAGTGTTTTAGCGTAAATCTTGTGAGTTTAAGATTTGTTTAATTTTTTCGTGAGATTGAGAGATTATTTTGTGAAGAATTATTGGGCTAAACACTATATGAGTTATTGAGGGTAATTGGGCATTGAAAAACACCAAAAGTGTTTGAGTGATTTGAGTGAGGTTGTAATCTCTATTATATCGCTTAATTTACAATGGAATTCTCTACTGCTCTCCTCATGGACATACGTTACATTGACCGAATCACGTAAAACTGGTGTTTAATTTATTTTCTTATTTCGTCTATTTTGTTGTTCAATCGCTTCCTTCCACAACAAATAATATACAATGACACTACTGGCCAAAGAAAAATCTAAAATGACACGTTAAAGTACCTCACAGTCACAAGTTGATTAAACTGAAGTAGGCTTCTCCATTGATTCTGTTCTAATGAATTAAATTATGCTCCTCGAATCACGATCCCAACTTGAAAAAAAAACTAAATCTTATTTATAGTTTTCATAACGCTATAAAGAAGTCATGCTAAGTTTTCACATTACGATAGAAAATCAATCAATTCTTTAATGATATTTAGATCATTAAAATTCCGACAAAAAAAAAACTTGATCATCCACAAAAAGAATTAATATACTCTAATTAAGGGAGATTTAAAGGACAGGCGATTTTGATGGGAACTGCGATGGAAAGAGAACGAGGAATGAGTGAATGGTGCCGGACGTATCGATCAACTATGGAGAAAAATAGATGACTCGTTATTTAATATAGTTACACACACATTGTTAGGATTAGGGCAATGGCTTGGAATTTGGTATGTCCAAACCGAACTTACAACTTGATAAGCGATTGCTTCTTAATAATAATAAGGAAGCATCTTATCATCATCTACTTACCCTATATGCCTCTTATATCAAGCCCTGAAGTAATTTTTCAGAGATTTCCCATCTAACTCGTTAGTGTAGAATGTCTTCAGGTATTCCTCGACCTTGAATTTCTGATAAACAGCAGGTTTCTCCAGCGATATAAGCTCCGGGAACGGTCCGAACGGGCTTTCACAATCACTCGGATAGTAGAAAACCACCACCGACATGCGTGGTTCTCCGCTTGTGTTGGCCAGCACTCGGTGGTCCGCGCTTATGTACTCGTTGTTGGACATGATCTAGGTAAATCCAAATTTATGTAAGCACAGATCTCTGTCCTTTATAGAAATGAGGTGATTGCTAAGCTGTGTTGTGCACGAAGCTCCTTAAAACACCAATTAAACCAATCAATTTGCAAAAATGCAACTTTGCAATTTAACGGGGCTCCAAAACTTCCATCACTGGAATTTTACTTGGAGGAGGTCGCCGATGTTGACAATGAGAGCGCCCGGAATGGGCTTCACGTTCACCCACTCATCGCCGTGCTTCACCTGCAACCCGCCGATCTGGTCCTGCAGGAGCACTGTGATCACTCCCGGGTCGGTGTGGGACACGATCCCGATCGTCAGATCCGGCCGGGGACAGCACGGGTAGTATTGCCCCGCCATGTTTCTCTTCTCCAAGCACGTCATATCCAGGAGCTTGCTCGGATTCAATCCTAAACCCTCGCTCAACAGTACCATCAGGAGGCCTCCCAACCATTGGACCTGCTGATTCCGCTCAATCACCTCATTCCTGCACGCCTCCGGGATCTCTTCCAGGTCTGCTAGTTTAGGACCCGACCTTATCAGCAGCGTGTCCCTGCATGAACTCACGTGTCAACATTAATATAGTGTAAAGATTCAAACCGACTCGAGTTAAGAAAAATGTCAAATGAATCCGCCATAATATTTAAATTAATATAAAAAAGTAAAACTATGTCCAAACATGCACTTAAAAAGAAGGGATAATGACACAAATAGTACATGAATTTTGGTCCAATGTGTAATTTGGTCCCTGATAATTAGCATTGATCCTTTAAAAAATGCAGCTCGGCCAGTTAAGCAACACATCATCCTGGTAACTCTGAGCGTCTCTATGCTCTGAATTAAATCTCCAGGTAGTTTTGCAGTTAAAAGGCAGTCCCTGAAAGGCTTGAACAAGAGGTTCGCCTGTGCGAGATAGCATACCTATTGCAAACTGACCTTGTTTTCCTTGATTCTCAGCGTAGATCACCTCATTAGTATCAGAGCGTGGTTTTATGTCTAGCTTGGTTCGTTCAATGCGCTTAGCTGGTGATTGTCCAGTGCTGCGAAGATCCCCTCTCTCTTTATCATGACTAATTCAGATACAACTCCAATCATTCTTACTGCTTCTCTCACTCCATCATCTTCTTCATTATCTTTAACAGAGTTTCGTACTTCAAATACTTCTAAGATAGACTATCTCTATAAAGTCTCTCTTAGCGATGAAACAAAGATTTCCGAAACGCAACTTCCTCTCATGAACCCATATTCAGCCTTTGCCAAACCCACTTCATCTTTTTCCCCCATTAGGTTTATAAGACATCTCATCCATCATACTCCGAAAAAGGTCAAAGAATACGTTCAGTCTTCCAAATTTGACCAACACCCAATTCCTACCACTGAAAAGGAGTACTTTGTTACTCTTCAAATTCCTCCTGAACTTCCAAAACAGTGGATCCACAAGGGTATTCGCATATTCACTATGGAGTAGTCCATTTTGCTCTCACCTTTCATTGGAGAAAAGGCTTGCCTGTTGTGGTAAGAATGGCTCTTTTGGATACTAGGTTCCTAAAATACTAGCATGCTTGTATTGATACTGTTCAAACTACCTTCAATGTTGGAACAGTCTATGTAACCCTTTATTTAAATTTTAATATTGCCCTTTCAAATCCCCAGCTACTTTCCTTCTTGAAAGTTCAACTTCAGCTTATTGGAGCACCTCAAACTGCTGATTCAATTGCTGCAACTCTTCATTACCAAATGCTGTATAGAGTCCAAAATCATGCCATAGATCTGAATTTCCAAAATGGAAATGAAGATGCACTATTCATATCCATGCAAAATGATCAGGCCTTTTGCATCCATGTTCCTCGACAGATTCCAAAAGAAAAGTTAGTCAATCTTCTCCCTGAATCTTGGATAACAAATTATGAAAAGCTCCACTAAAATAGCAAGTCTCTGCAGTCTTCAGATTCTGAATTCGTTAGGAAAAGAGATGGTACTGTAACCATCAAATTCAGCAAAGAAAAAGAAGAAACCCCTTCCATCTTTCCTACTATCTTTATGATAGAACCTTGTGTTCCTAATCCAGTTCCTGAGGAACCAGACCCAAAAAAGTTGGTTCGATACTTTAAAAGTGACGGACATCCTGTCCATCACTACAAAGACCCCTATGGTCATTATTTCTGGGATCATTTTTGCCACTGTTCTTCATCTACGAATTCTCCAGATGAAGTAGATCTAGCTACCAGACCAAAACGAAAAACTAGGAAGGCCAAGGATAGCTTCTATCAAAGATATTTGGATGGCGACTCAACCATTGATACCCTTGGAGAAAATAGCGGATACCAGTTTATGGTTTCATATGGTTCGCCATCACCTCTATCATTTCTATTACCTCCATCCTCGCCCTCACCTCCAGTTTCATCCCTATATAAAAAATCTATTGTTTCCCCTTTCTACAAACCAATCTATAAGTAGGTAAAGAAGAATTCTTATTCACTTGAAATCCCAGTCCTTCCTGTGAACCAGGCAACTTCCATCTATTTCTATGTTCAATGAAGTTGATTTCCCTCCTTTAAATCCTGTTGAAAGTTCTCAGCTTTCTTTTCCTGCTACTGAGGAATTTACTGATCCACAGCGAAGATACCTTCATGCTCCAAAAATTCATTCTCCTACTGATGTAGATGAACGTGGAAGACCAAACAGAACACTTGTTGTTGAGGCTATTCTAAATTGGCAATCGGAAACTATTTTGGCACAAAATCAGGCTTTCAAAACTATTGGCTCCAAAATTGTTGATGTACAATAAGAAATCCGAAGATATGACGAGTCTATCAAAAAGATGCTTGTGGATTTCCAGAAAAGACTCCATACTCTGGAATGAGGATAGCATCTTGGATACCATTATCTTGAAAGTTCGAAAAATGAAATAGAGAAACTCAAAAGGCAAATCAGTCTCCTTGAAGAAGGAAAATTTACGCCTATTGACTTTTTCTCTATTCCAAGAATAGGATACTCTCCTCCACCATTGTAAAACTCTTCAGTTTTTGCTGCAATTGCTCTTGCAACCGAAACTTCTACCCAACGAGATAGAAGTGATATGATAGAAATGCGAAATCACATTCCAGAAATGGAAAAGCTCCGAAAGGAAAGAATGAAGGAAAAAGCAAAATCTGTTACTGAGTCCTCTGGAGAACATGAAAAGAATTTTGACCAGCAGATGATGATCTCAAACTCCTTGGAATCTTTTCTGAGAGATTTAAGCAAAGATCAACAAAAGAATCCAAAAATTGATTCAGAACAACATCCACAAGAGTACACTTCTCCAAAAACAGCAAAGGTATCAAATTTGCTAAATTCAGACTTGGAATCTGACTCTTCATCCTCTTCCTCTTCCTCTACTTTTCCAATTCCTTCCATTGAATCTTTTCATATATCACTAACTACTTCTCCAATTTTTATGGCCGATCCACCAGAACAAGACATGGAATCAGATTCATCTGAACCAGAGGTTATTCAAATTAATAACCCATCTCATATTTCTGTTTCTCCATCCAAATAGTTTTTCACTCTTGATGATACTCCTTATTCCAAATGACCAGAAAAATTGGATGAATTCCATGTTTGGTTGAACACTAGAGCTCTTGTTGTTGAAAACAAATATGATGTTTTTTTTAGAATTTACCACAAGGTTTACTGGAAGCCTTAAACATTGGTGGCAAGTAACTTCTGAGACAGATCAAATGACTTTTCTTCTTCTGCAAGACTTTTCCCAAGCCATTGGAATCATTTACCTATATTTCATAGGAAAACCTGCTGATCTTCTTGAACTCAAAAGAAGATAATACTTTGAGAGAAAATATTTTTCTCTTCAAGAAAAATACCTAGACTACCATTACAGAGAAATGATTAAACTCTTTTATGACCTAGGAGCTGATCCAAATTTGAAACAAGTCTTCTTAGCTTCGATTCCTAAAGAACTCTTCCAACAAGTTGAGAGATCTTTTCTCAACAAGCAAAGAAGAATTGTTGATATCCCATTTGGAGAGTTACAACAAGAAATCCATCTTTGACTTGATGAACTTTGCCTCCGAAGATAGATGATGAAAAATTACATCAGAGACAATCGTGAACTTGATGGTGCTTGCTCCAAACAATATTTGAAGATCAAATGTTCAAAGAAAGATTGTAACAGTTCTTGCAGAAAATATTCAAAGAAAAACAAGCACTTCAAGAAGCATCAAGTGAAAAGATCTAAGCACTTCAGAAGAAAGAAGAAATGGCGATTCCTGCGGAAACGAAGAAACTTCACATGACCAAGAAACCAAATCGTTGCTTCATTTGCAACAAGAAGGGCCACTTTGCCAAAAATTGTCCTCAGGCAAAAAAAGGTCAGAATCATCTCATTCATAATATCGAACTAGAGACAGAAATCTCTCTTGATAATATGATATCAAATGCCTATTCTTTGTAGATGAAAATCCCACTAACCAAACACTTTGTATCGTTCCTTATTATTTCACCCCTAGTGAAACAGACTCTGACTCAGAACCTGAAGAACTTTTCCATCTATCTTCACAGCCTGAAAATATGCACTCCAGTATACATTCCAGTCAACTTCATTGTCCCCATTTCCCAGTCAAAATCTATCTCTCAAAGTTTGCCAAACCAATTTCAGTCATTGCCTTCATAGATACTGGTGCTAGTGCTTCAATTTTAATTACTAAAGTTCTTCCTGAAGAATACTGGACTTCCTGTGTTCGGTATTTCAACTCTGCTCCAGGAGATATTTTTTCTACAAATGTTCGCACCACACCTGTGTCTATTCAATTTTTCCCTCAGTGCTCCATTACCACTAAAATTCTTGGATCTAGTCTTCCCAATAAAGACTTGATTATTAGGTGGGATATTATGAGCCAACTTCCAGACTTGAGAATTATTCCTGGAAAAGGACTTAAATATAAAGACCAATTCTTTGAATTCGTCAATATCCAAAGGCTCTTTTCCATCCAAATGAGTCTGTTAGATCCAATCATGTAGAAACTGTTGGAATCATGCTTAGAAAATCATTTCGAATTCTCCCAGAAATGTTCTCATCCTTTGTGGAAAAACCTAGAATTCTATGTTAGGCTCCCCTTGAAGAAAAATGAGGATATAAATCCTACTAAGGCAAGTCATTCAGGAATGAATCCAAAGCATTTGACTCTTGCTAAAAAAGAATGCTCAGAATTGTTACAACAACGCCTTATTGAAACTTCAAATTCTCAATGGGCTTGTAAAGTTTTCTATGTCAATAAACGTACTGAGCAAAATAGAGGTAAGATGAAATTAGTTATCAACTACCAGCCTCTTAATCTTTTCCTCCAAGATGACAAATTCCCATTGCCTTATCGAAATTCCCTTTTTGCGAGAATCACTAAAGCCCATATTTATTCAAAGTTTGATCTTAAAGCCGAATTTTGGCAATTGGACATTCATCCTTATGACAGACCTAAAATGGGATTTTGTATCCCAAACCAACACTTTTAATGGAGAGTTCTATCATTTGGTCTCGAGGTTGCTCCTTCCTTATTCCAAAAGGCTATGTATCGCATATTCCATCCGAGCTTGTCCAGTGCTGCTGTCTATATTGACGACATATTACTCTATAGCCCAGATGAAGAATCTCACTGCCGACTTCCTGAGCAGTTTGCAGAAATTGTGAAGAAATATGTCATCATGCTTTCCCAGAAAAAGATGACCATTGCCCAAACATAAGTTGAATTCCTAGGCATGCACCTTAACAAAGGTACATATTATCCAGGACCACATATCACCAAGGAATTACAGAAATTTCCTGAAAAGGATTATACAACCCAGCAAATTCAACAATTTCTCGAGATAGTCAATTATCTTAGAGATTTTGTCCCAAACATTGCAAAGTTGTTAATTCCTTTGCAACTGATGTTAAAAAAACATCCGGTGCTACGGGGAATGGCACAAACTAGAGTAGTTGCGAAACTCAAAGAAATTATGCAAGATCTTCCCCCTTTGTAAATCCTAACCACAGGGAAGAGAATTTTGCAAACTGATGCCAGTGATGAATATTAGGCAGCCATATTGTTCGAAGAACTTCATGGTAAGCGACATCTTTGCGCTTACAAAAGTGGTAAGATTTCTCAGGCAAAAATGCACTATCACTCTACCATCAAGAAAATTTTGGCAGTAAAAAATGGAATAAAAAAGTTTGAATTCCATCTTATTGGCCACCATTTTCTAGTAGAATTGGATGTGGCTTCTTTTCCCCAGATGACCAAATTCAAACAGAAGCAGATTCCTCATCCTCAACTACTCAGATGGGCTGAATGGTTTTCGAAATACTTCTTCAAAACCAAACATATTGCAGAAAAAAAGAATGTGCTTGCAAATTTTCTCTCTAGACCAAAAGCATCGACAGAAATCAATATGTATATTCTTAGGCTTTCCTTCCCTCTTCAGCCAGACAAGTACAAAATTGAAAGATTTCGAGAATAGCCAAGCTTGGAATATCCTTAAGAAATAGTTGAGCAAATTCAAAAGGATAAGCTCACTGAAAATTTTGATAACCTCATGTGGCAATGTCACACAGACGTTTTCAGATTACATGGAGGCTCTATTCTTAGCCAATCTGAATTACACTCGAGGTACCCTTTCATTCACCCATTAATTTGGAAAGAAAATGATTTTCTTGAAAAACTTAAATGGCTATTATGGTACCTAGCCAGTAAGTACTTAATAGCTATTGAGTTTCCCACTAGAAAATTTCTGCTCAAATTAATCAGATTGCTTATGGCTGATCACATTGAGCTAAATGAACACGAGAAAAACCTTTTAATTGTGCTCTAATGGTTTTACCCTCCTGTTTATTGGAAGTGGCTCTTTCTCGAAGAGTTGAAAAAGTTCGAGATAATCCAGAAACACACATTGTTGTACTCCTCTATCGTCCGTGGACTTTTGTGCACAACAATGGCACAATCTCCGATACTCCTGCAGCAGTAGGTACTACTACCTACAAGCCCTAGTCACATCTTCAAGTTGCACATGTCTATAATTCATTCCATAGTCGCATTGGCTCTATTGGATATAATTACAGGGAACTCCAAAGGATCCTATACTAAAAAAATCGTATTATCCCAGAAGAAGCATGGGATTACACCACACTTGTTTCATGGGATCACGAAGAATCTTCATCTACAACGAGACAAGCACTCAGAGAATACGATCAAGCACAAGTACAGCTCGAATCATCACAAGATCAAGAAATATCAGACACAGGAGATCCAACACGAGCATCTCAGGACCCATGGGGTGGACCACTCTCTCAAGATCTCTATGACTATGAATTATTGTCCTTATTCGTTGGACTTGACACCAGTACAAGTTCCTATTACGCTCAAATAAGAAATTGGCCCCAGCCAGTCATGCTTGAAAGAACCAGTCAAAACTTATTTCTTCCAGACTTTTCTACATATGCATCCTCTTCCTCGAACCAAACGCTAGTCATTACTGAAGATAATTTTGAACAAATTCTGGAACAGAGACAAATAGCAGAACATGAATGTGCAAACAGGTCAGACAGCTCGGACTATGATTATAACTCTAGATGGAGATAAACTGGTATTTCACCTAACTAGCACTCTTCATTGTAACATATAATAGTCAGGTACTGTTTCACCTAACCCTATGAGTGTGTTTTAGGTGTGTTTTGTTTTATCTAGACGGTCGTCCAACAATGTACTCCCAGCGCCTATATAAGGCCATGTAATCCGTCAATTTGGAATAAGAGGGAAAGTCGTAAAATTTCAGAGTTCTTACTTTCCATGCCTCTCTAAAAATCATTTTCTTTAAAGCCTGACATGATCCTCTAAGAAATGCAGCTCGGCCAGTCAAGCATAATATCATCCTAGTAACTTCGAGCGTCTCTATGCTCTGAATTAAATCTTCGGGTAGTTTTGCAGTTAAAAGGCAGTCCTTGAAGGGCTTGAACAAGAGCTTCACCTGTACGAGATAGCATACTTATTGCAAATTGACCTTGTTTTCCTGATTCTCAGCATAGATCAGTTAGCAATAGATATGCTATCCCGCATAGGCGAACCTCTTGTTCAAGCCCTTTAGGGACTGCCTTTTAACTGTAAAACTACTCGGAGATTTAATTCAGAGCATAGAGACGCTCAGAGTTACCAGGATGATGTTATGCTTAACTGGCCGAGCTGCATTTCTTAGAGGATCATGTCAGGCTTTGAAGAAAATGATTTTTAGAGAGGCATGGAAAGTAAGAATTCTGAAATTTTACAACTTTCCCTCTTATTCCAAACTGAAGGATTAGATGGCCTTATATAGGCATTGGGGAGTACATTGTTGGACGATGGTCCAGATAAAACAAAACACACCAAAAACACACTCGTAGGGTTAGGTGAAATAGTACCCGACTATTATATGTTACAATGAACAGTGCATGTTAGGTGAAACAGTACCAGTTTATCTCCATCCAAAGTTATAATCATAGTCTGAGCTGTCTGCACATTCATGTTTTACTATTTGTCTCTGTTCCAGAATTTGTTCAAAATTGTCTTCAGTAATGGCTAGAGTTTGGTTCGAGGAAGAGGATGCATATGTAGAAAAGTCTGGAAGAGATAAGTTTTGACTGGTTCTTTCAGGCAAAATTGGCTGGGGCTAATTTCTTATTTGAGTGTAATAGAAACTTGTACTGGTGTCAAGTCCAATGGATAAGGACAATGGTCCATAGTCATAGGGATCTTGAGAGAGTGGTCCACCCCATGGGTCTTCAGATGTTCGTGCTAGATCTCCTATGTCTGACATTTCTTGATCTTAATCTTGTGATGATCCGAGCTGTACTTGTGCTTGATCGTATTCTCTAAGTGCTTGTCTCGTTGCAGATGAAGATCCTTCGTGATCCCATGAAACAGATGTGGTGTAATCCCATGCTTCTTATGGGATAATACGATTTTTTTGGTATAGAATCCTCTGGAGTTCCCTGTAATTATATCCAACAGAGCCAATGCGACTAGGGAACGAATTATAGACATGTGCAACTTGAAGATGTGATTGGGGCTTGTAGGTTGTAGTACCTACTACTGCAAGAGTATCGAAGATTGTGCCATTGTTGTGCGCAAAAGTCCATGGACGATGGAGGAGTACAACAGTGTGTTTCTGGACTATCTCAGGCTTTTTTCAACTCTTCGAGAAAGAGTCGTTTCCAATAAACAGGAGGGTAAAACCATTTGATCATAGTTAAAACGTTTTTCTCATGTTCGTTTAGCTTAATGTGATCAGCCATAAGCAATCTGGTTAATTTGAGAAGAAATTTTCTGATGGAAAACTCAATAACTATTAAGTACTTATTGGCTAGGTATCATAATAGCCATTTAAGTTTTTCAGGAAAATCATTTTTCTTTCCAAATTAATGGGTGAATGAAAGGGTACCTCGAGTGTAATTCAGAACGGCTAAGAATAGAGCCTCAATGTAGTCTGAAAAGGTCTGTATGATATTGCCACATGAGGTTATCAAAATTTTCAGTGAGCTCATCCTTTTGAATTTGCTCAACTATTTTTTGAGGATATTCCAAGCTTGGCCATTCTCGAAATCTTTCAATTTTGTACTTGTCTGGCTGAAGAGGAAAGGAATGCCTGAGAATATACATGTTGATTTCTGTCGATGCTTTTGGTATGGAGAGAAAATCTGCAAGCACATTCTTTTTTCTAGCAATATGTTTGGTTTCGAAAAAGTATTTCGAAAACCATTCAGCCCATCTGAGTAGTTGAGAATGAGGAATCTACTTCTATATGAATTTGGTCATCTGGGAGAAAGAAGCCATATCCAGTTCTACTAGAAAATGGTAGCCAATAAGATGGAATTCGAACTTTTTTGTTCCATTTTTTACTGCCAAAATTTTCTTGAAGGTAGAATGATAGTGCATTTCTGCCTGAGAAAACTTGCCACTTTAGTGAGCGCAAAGATGTTGCTTACCATGAAGTTCTTCGAACAAAATGGCCGTCCAATATTCATCACTGGCATCAGTCTGCAAAATTCTCTTCCTTGTGGATGGGATTTGCAGAGGGGGAAGATCTTGCATAATTTCTTTGAGTTCCGCAATTGCTCTGGTTGTGCCTTTTCCCGTGGCACTGGATGTTTTTTTTAATATCAGTTGCAACGGAATTAACAACTTTGCAATGTTTGGGACAAAATCTCTAAGATAATTGACTATCCCGAGAAATTGTTGAACTTATTGGGTTGTAAAATCCTTTTCAGGAAATTTCAGTAATTCCTTGGCGATATGCGGTCCTGGATAATATGTACCTTTGTTAAGGTACATCCCTAGGAATTCAACTTTTGTTTGGGCAATGATCATTTTTTTCTGGAAAAGCACGATGCCATATTTCTTCATAATTTTTGCAAACTGCTTAAGAAGTCAGCAATGAGATTCTTCGTCTGGGCTATAGAGTAATATGTTGTCAATATAAATAGCAGCACTGGACAAGATCAGCTGGAATATGCGACACATAACCTTTTGGAATAAGGAATGAGCAACCTTGAGACCAAATGGAAGAACTCTCCATTGGAAGTGTTGGTTTGGGATACAAAATCCTGTTTTAGGTCTGTCATCAGGATGAATGCCCAATTACCAAAATCCGGCTTTAAGATCAAACTTTGAATAAATATGGGCTTTAGTGATTCCCGCAAAAAGGAAATTTCGAGAAGGCAAAGGGAATTTGTCATCTTGGAGGAAAAGATTAAGAGGCTGGTAGTTGATAACCAATTTCATCTTACTTCTATTTTGCTCAGTATGTTTATTGACATAGAAAACTTTACAAGCCCATTGAGAATTTGAAGTTTAAATAAGGCGTTGTTGTAACAATTCTGAACATTCTTTTTTAGCAAGAGCCAAATGCTCTGGATTCATTCCCGAATGAATTGCCTTAGTAGGATTTATATCCTCATTTTTCTTGAAGGGGAGCCTAACATAGAATTCTAGGTTTTTCCACAAAGGATGAGAACATTTTTGGGAAAATTTGAAATAATTTTCTAAGCATGATTCCAACAGTTTCTGCATGATTGGATCTAACAGACTCATTTGGATGGAAAAGAGCCTTTGAATATTGACGAATTCAGAGAATTGATTTTTATACCTAAGTCCTTTTCCAGGAACAATCCTCAAGTCTGAAAGTTGGGTCATAATATCCCACCCAATAATCAAGTCTTTATTGGGAAGACTAGATCCAAGAATTTTAGTGGTAATGGAGCATTGAGGGAAAAACTGAATAGACACAGGTGTGGTATGAACATTTGTAGAAAAAGTATCTCTTGAAACAGAGTTGAAATACCGAACACAGGAAGTCCGGTATTCTTCAGGAAGAACTTTAGTATTTAAAATTGAAGCACTGGCACCGGTATCTATGAGGGCAATGACTAAAATTGATTTGGCAAACTTTGAGAGATAGATTTTGACTGGGAAATGGGGACAATGAAGTTGACTGGAATGTATACTGGACTCCAGATTTTTAGGCTGTGAAGATAGATGTAAAAGTTCTTCAGATTCTGAGTCAGAATCTGTTTCACTGGGGGTGAAATAATAAGGAATGATACAAAGTATTTGGTCAGAGAGATTTTCATCTACAGAGAGCAGGGATTCGATATCATCATTGTCAAGAGAGATTCTTGTCTCTAGTTCGATATTATCAATGAGATGATTCTGACCTTTTTTTGCTTGAGGACAATTTTTGGCAAAGTGACACTTCTTGTTGCAAATGAAGCAGCGGTTTGGTTTCTAGCATCCTATGAAGTTTATTCGCTTCCGTGGGAATCGCCATTTCTTCTTCCTTCCGAAGTGCTTAGATCTTTTCATTCGATACTTCTTGAAGTGCTTGTTTTTCTTTGAATATTTTCCGCAGGAACCGTCACAATCTTTCTTTGAATATTTGATCTTCAAATATTATTTGGAGCAAGCACCATCAAGTTCACGATTGTCTCTGATATAATTTTTCATCATTTATGTTCAGAGGCAAAGTTCATCAAGACAAAGATGGATTTCTTGTTGTAACTCTCTAAAGGGGATATCAAAAATTCTTCTTTGCTTGTTGAGCAAAGATCTCTCAACTTGTTGGGTGAGTTCTTTAGGAATGGAAGCTAAGAAGACTTGTTTCAAATTCGAATCAGCTCCTAGGCCATAAAGAAGTTTAATCATTTTTCTGTAATGGCGGTCTAGGTGCTTTTTTTGAAGAGAACAACATTTTCTTTCAAAGTATTCTCTTCTTTTGAGTTCAAGAAGATCAGCAGGCTTTCCTATGAAATATAGGTAAATGATTCCAATGGCTTGGGAAAAGTCTTGCAGAAGAAGAAAAGTCATTTGATCTTTCTCAAAAGTTCCTTGCCACCAATGTTTAAGGCTTCCAATAAACCTTGTGGCAAATTCTAAAAGAACATCATATTCACTTTCAACAACAAGAGCTTGGGTGCTCAACCAAGCATGGAATTCATCTAATTTTTCTGACCATTTGGAATAAGGAGTATCATCAAGAGTGAAAAACTATTTGGATGGGGAAATAGAAATTTGAGATGGGTTATTTATTTGAATAACCTCTGGTTCAAATGAATTTGGTTCCATGTTTTGTTCTGGTGGATCAGCCATGAAAATTAGAGGAGTAGTTGGTGGTATATGGAAAGATTCAATGGAAGGAATTGGAAAAGTAGAGGAAGAGGAAGAGGAAGAGGATGAAGAGGAAGATTCCAAGTCTGAATTTAGCAAATTTGATACCTTTGCTATTTCTAGAGAAGTGCACTCTTGTGGATGTTGTTCTAAACCAACTTCTGGATTCTTTTGTTGATCTTTGCTTAAATCCCTCAGAAAAAGATTCCAAGGGATTTGAGATCATCATCTGCTGGTCAGAATTCTTTTCAGGTTCTCTAAAGGACTTAGCAACAGATTTTGCTTTTTCCTTTATTCTTTCCTTTCGGAGCTTTTCCATTTCTCGAATGCGATTTCGCATTTCTATCATATCACTTCTATCTCGTTGGGTAGAAGTTTTGGTTATAAGAGCAGCTAGAGCAAAAACTAGAGAGTTTTGCGGTGGTGGAGGACAGTATCCTATTCTTGGAATAGAGAAAAAATCAGTAGGCTTAAATTTTCCTTCTTCAAGGAGACTGATTTACCTTTTGAGTTTCTCTATTTCATTTTGCGGACTTTCAAGATAATGGTATCCAAGATGCTGTCCTGATTTCAGAGCATGAAGCCTTTTCTGGAAATCCACAAGCATCTTTTTGATAAACTCGTCATATCTTCGGATTTCTTGTTGCACATCAACAATTTTGGAGTCAATAGTCTTGAAAGCCTGATTTTGTGCTAAAAGAGTTTCTGATTGCCAATTTAGAACAGCCTCAACAGCAGGTGTTCTTTTTGGTCTTCCACGTTCATCTACATCAGTAGGAGAAGGAATTTTTGGAGCATGAATGTATCTTTATTGTGGATTAGTAAATTCCTCAGTAGCAGGAAAAGAAAGCTGAGAACTATGAACAGGATTTAAAGGACAAAAATCAGCTTCATTGAACATGAAAATAGATGGAAGTTGCCTAGTGCTTGGGTTCACAGGAGGACTGAGATTTCAAGTGGATAAGAATTCTTCTTTACCCACTTATAGATTGGTTTGTAGAAAGGGGAAACAACAGATTTTTTATATATGGATGAAACTGGAGGTGATAGTGGTGATGGAGGTGATGGAAATGATAGAGGTGATGGCAAACCATATTAAACCATAAATCGGTATCCGCTATTTTCTCCAAAGGCATCAATGGTTGAGCCTCCATCCAAATATCTTTGATAGAAGCTGTCATTGGCCTTCCTGGTTTTTTGCCTTGGCCTGGTAGCTTGATCTACTTCATCTGGGGAATTTGTACATGAAGAACACTGGCAAAAAGGATTCCATAAACAATGATCATAGGGGTCTTTGTAGTGATGGACAGGATGTCTGTCACTTTTGAAGTATCGAACCAACTTTTTTGGGTCTGGTTCCTCAGGAACTGGATTAGGAACACAAGGTTGTATCATAAAGATAGTAGAAAAGATGGAAGGAGTTTCTTCTTTTTCTTTGCTAAATTTGATGGCTACAATACCATCTCTTTTCCTAACAAATTTAGAATCTGAAAACTGCAGAGACTTGCTATTTTAGTGGAGCTTTTCATAATTTGTTATCCAAGATTCAGAAGAAGCTTGACTAACTTTTCTTTTGGAATCTGCCGAGGAACATGGATGCAAGAGGCCTGATCATTTTGCATGGATATGAACGGTGCATCTTTATTTCCATTTTGGAAATTCAGACCTAGGGCATGATTTTGGACTCTATACAGCATTTGGTAATGAAGAGTTGCAACAATTGAATCGGCAGTTTGAGGTGCTCCAGTAAGCTGAAGTTGAACTTTCAAGAAGGAAAGTAGCTGGGGATCTGAAAGGGCAATATTAAAATTTGGATAAAGGGTTACAAAAACTGTTCCAGCATTTAAGATAGTTTGAACAGTAGCAATACAAGCATGTTGGTATTTTAGGAACCTAGTATCCAAAAGAGCCATTCTTGCCATAACAGGCAAGCCTTTTCTCCCATGAAAGGTGAGAGCAAGATGGACTACTCCATAGTGAATATGCGAATACCCTTGTTGGATCCACTGTTTTGGAAATTCATGAGGAATTTGAAGAGTAACAAAGTACTCCTTTTCAATGGCAGGAATTGGGTGTTAGTCAAATTTGGAAGACTGAACGGATTCTTTGACCTCTTTCGGAGTATGACTGATGAGATGTCTTATAGACCTGATGGGGGAAAAAAGATGAAGCGGGTTTGGCAAAGGCTGAGTATGGGTTCATGAGAGGAAGTCGCGTTTCGGAAATCTTTGTTTCATCGCTAAGAGAGACTTCATAGAGATAGTCTATCTTAGAAGCACTTGAAGTACGAAACTCTGTTAAAGATGATGAAGAAGATGATGGAGTGAGAGAAGCAGTAAGAGTGATTGGAATTGTATCTGGATTAGCCATGATAAAGAGAGAAGGGATCTTCGCAGCACTGGACAATCACCAGCTAAGCGCATTGAATGGATCAAGCTAGACATAAAACCACACTCTGATACCAATGAGGGGAACTTTAGCCTAATGTTCAATTTGGTCCATGAACTTTTAATTTGTTCAATGTGGTTCTTGGACTTTTAGTATATGTTCAATTTAGTCCCTAAATTATATGAAAATGTTCAATGTTGTCCTTAAACTTGAATTAATGGAAGGACTACATTGAACATTTTCAAATAGTTTAGGGACTAAATTGAACATATACTAAAAGTTCAGGGACCACATTGAATAAATTAAAAGTTCAAGGACCAAATTGAATATTATGCTAAAGTTCAGGAACTACATTAAACAAATTAAAAGTTCAGGGACCAAATTACACATTGGGTCAAAATTCAGGGACTGTTTGTGTCATTTTCCCTAAAAAGAAAGCAAGAGTTCTTTGATGATGTACGTATGCATGGATACTTTATATTGAGTCACTGCATTTTGTCCGTGATAACTTCGTATAATTTTCCAAGTATTTTGGAACTTGTTCCAAGACAATAAAAATTAGGGTGCGCATGGCAACCATTCTGTGCCCGGGAACAGATTCCGGTCAGAAATGATTCTTTTTTATTCTGTGCCCAGGAACAATTTCGAAGCATTTGAAGGCGTTTGGTAACTGCCCAAAATTTCTATTCTTAAAATAGAAAAGGAACAGAAATGTGTTTGATAACTACACAAAATTTCTTTTTATTAATAATATTTTAAAATTTTTAATATTTCTTTCTTTTTTTTCCTTTTTTTCTTTTTTTTCCTTGGCCATGGTTGGCGAGGGCGTCGCGGCCCTCGCCGCTAGCCTCGCCTGTTGCGATGGTGAGGTCGGCCTCGCCATGGCCGGGCGAGGCTTGACCTCGCCCAGATCTAGCAAGGCCGACCTCGCCGTCGCCACCCCCCACAACGGCAAGGTCGGCCTCGCCAGATCTGGGCAAGGCTGACCTCGCCGGCCCTGGCCGGTCGCCAATGGCGACTGGCCGGTGGACGGTCGCCGGTGGCCGGTCGCCGGCGGTTGGCCGGGAAGAAGATAAAGAATAAATAAAAAAGAAAGAAGAAAACCAAGAAGAATCAGTTCCGGAAAAATTGTTTCAGAATCAAGAAGCTACTTTTTTTTGCTTCTTGATTTTGTTCCAAAACTGATTCTGGGACCAATTTTTTGCAAAATTGTGCCCAGGCACAAAAATTTTAACAAACGGATTTCTGTTCCCAAACTGATTCTAGGAACAAAAGAATAGAAATTTTCACTATTTGGCACGTTGCCAAACGGGCCCTTACATGTCAATTTCGAGTCACTCACATTTGTGTCTTTTCAAAAAAAAAAAACGTTCGTGTCTTGTCTTCCCAACATAGAAATTCACATTCCTATGCCTGACCAAACTAATTTCATAAATCAGTAGAAAAAGAAGATAATACGATGCATTCGTCAGTTACCTCCAGCTAGCTGCTTTGGCGTGAAGCAAGTCGATGTTGGAGAAGAAGGCGACGCCGGTCTTCGATTCCCTCCGATAGATCCTCGCCTTCGCTTCCTTTGGCTGCTCATGGAACGCTTTCAGTGCCGTGATCCTTCGGTCTAGGACCTCCGTGGGCACGCTGTGGTTGACTATCTGGAAGAAGCCAAACTCGCGAGCGGCACGCGCGACCTCCTCGACGACCGAGGGTCGCCGGTTAGAGTCGAAGCCAGAGAGGTCAACGGTCGGGATCGATTTGGGCTTGGCCCCGGCAGGCTTGAGGCTGGACAGAATGTCGGGTGGGTGGATGAAGAGGGGAGGGAGGGTGGCGAGGCCCGAGTCGAGGAGGCCCTTGACGCCGAGCTTGGAGTCTTCAAATTGCCGGACCTCTTGGGTTCTATCGGGGGCTTGTTGTTCATTGGTGTTGGTGACACCCATGGTTCCTGCGATGATCTTCTTCTTCTTCTTCTGATCTTTGCCTCGGTGTTTGTTTTGGAGGAGGAAGGCGGAGGGGGGTTGGCTTTAAGGGGAGAAAGAGGGGGACCATGGCGTTCAGAAGATTGTGTACGTGATAGAAGTTGTTGCATGGTAAAAAGATGAGTTGGTTCAGCCACACCTCGTCTTTCATCTAAAGGGAAAATTTGTAGCTGCCAATCCATGACCACGGTCCCATAGCCAATCCATGACCACAGTCCCAAAGTTTATGTTTTCTTTGCGCACATGTAAATCTCAATAGCTCTCTCTCTCTCTCTCTCTCTCTCTCTCTCTCTCTCTCTCTCTCTCTCTCTCTCTCTCTCTCTCTCTCTCTCTCTCAAGTAGCCAATCTAGTGAGCCATCTCAAGTAGGTTTTGCCCACAAAAATGGAGATTTTTGTTTTATCATTTATAGCTTTTAAATGAAAGGAGATCGGGAGATCCAATGAATTGAATATAAAACCAAGTCTACTTGAATTTCGAATTGCTTTGAGTTTTATTTCTCAAATTACCCCATAGGAATTCTTGTTTTATTTTTTTTCTCATTTTAAAATGATATAGGGAAACCCCTAAAATGTTTTATTTCGAATTGCTTTGAGTTTTATTTCTCAAATTACCCATGGGAAACGTGGCTCTTGAGATTATGAACCCATTCTGGTTAAGCTGTTTAATTGAATTGACAATTTTTTTTTATAGTTCCATATATTAGCTAGATTGATAGGTCGATAGAAATCTTTGATCTTAAGTGGCAGGAAATTAGCTCTCAACTAGTAGCGACTAGCGAAATCAATTATTGTTCTAAAGTTACTATTCACGAACAAATAGCATATAGGTTTAGGATTTTCTATGGTCAGTGGATCAATCCCCTCAATTTATCTAGTTGGAACCCTAATTCATTTTCTTCACAGCTCCAACACAAAGTGTCGTAATACACAGTCAGAAAGTTACCCGAGACGTTATGTGGGAGATACGGTAAAAATGACCCTTCGTTGTTATTTGGAACGACAGGAGAATAAGGGATCGTAGTTGGGTCATTTTGGACCCCTAAGTGAGAGGAATTCATTTGGTCAAATATCACATCTCAAGATCGAGCAACTGTCGAGTGGGAAAAAGTAGCAAAATCCGAGGTGACCTTTTATCATAGTGTAGGCTCTAATTTAATTGCTTACCACTTTTGGTGTCCATAGAAAGATTGATAGGTCGATAGAAATCTTTGATCTTAAGTGGCAGGAATTAGCTCTCAACTAGTTGCGATTAGCTAAATCAATTATTGTTCTAAAGTTATAATTCACGAATTAATAGCATATAGGTTTAGGATTTTCTATGGTTGGTGGATCAATCCCCTCACTTTATCTAGTTGGAAGCCCGATTCATTTTCTTCACAGCTGCCATACAAAGTGTCGTAACACACATAATCAGAAAGTTACCAAAAACGTTATATGGAAGTTACGGTAAAAATGACCCTTCGTCGCGATTTGGAAAGATAGGAGAATGGTCCTTGAGGGACAGTAGTTGGGTCGTTTTGGACCTCTAAGGGAGAGGAATTCATTTGGTCAAATATCACATCTCAAGATCGAGCAACTATCGAGTGGGAAAAAGTAGAAAAATCCGAGGTGACTTTATATCATTGTGTAGGCTCTAATTTTTTAATTGCTTACCACTTTAGGTGTTGATTTGCTGCCTGAAAAAAATAATTATACTTGGGAGTAGACATGGCCACGGTTCGAAACCGGCCGGTTCCGGTTCGTGGCCATGTATGAACCGGAACCGGAACTGCCCATGGCGGTTCCGGTTCCGACCCGGTTCGGAACTGGACGGTAAAAATTAAAAAAATAAATTATGAAATAAAAAAATAATACATTATCAAATTATGAAATAATGAATTATTCAATATAAAATGTAATCAAAATATACATTGTAATCAAATTTGGGGAAAAAAAGAGTTTCTCCACTTATCTGCATTTTTTTTTTTTGGAACTGGGCTCGGAACCGGCGGTTCCGAGCCGGTTCCAAAATTGTTGGAACCGGAACCGGGCCAGCAGGCCACGGGCCGGTTCTGTTCCGTACCGCGGGCCCGGTCAACGGGCCGGTCCTGGATTTGACCCGGGCTAGTTCCGGGCCGAAATCGGCCCGTGGCCATGTCTACTTGGGAGAGTTACTTTTCCAAGGGACCCCAGAAAGTGTAGGTTCGGTTGACTTCTTATGGAACTTTTTTCGTGTTGAGTGAAAAATCAAGATCTAGCCGTGTCATGATTTGTGACTACATAGTAACGCTAATGCTTCGATCTCGCTCCTATTAGCTTCATTAAATTACATACTCTTATATTCAATAGGTTTTTAAGCAGGATGGGTGGGTGGGTGCACCTAATGAATTTATAGCAAGACTTGGCAGGTTTAAAATGAGATTCGTGTGATTTAAAGACGAAGTGCATCGATTTTCTTTTCTTCAAGAGTCTTTTATGACTTTATTCAATGATGTATTATTTCGAAACATTGTCCTCCTAAGTAAGAGGTTAAACTGCTTCGTCTGAGGTTTCATGTAGACCTTTGCATCCATTGGACGTAAAACACATAGATGGTAGAGTCGGGAACTAGGCTCGAAAAACATACAACCAACTAAGGCGGCTAGGCGTGTGGGCACCGGCACGTTAAAATAAGGAACGCAATCCCGACAAGCCCGCCAAGTGTATACACTTAGGGTACGCATGAATACCATTCTGTGCCCAGGAACTATTTCTGAACAGAAATGATTTTTTTTTTATTCTGTGCCCGGAAATAATTTCTGAGCATTTAAAGGCGTTTGATAAACTGTCCAAAATTTCTATTCCTAGAGTAGAAAAGAACAGAAATGCGTTTTGTAACTACACAAAATTTATTTTTATTAATAATATTTTGAATTGTTTAATTTTTTTTTTCTTTCTACCCATTTTCTTCTTTGGCCATGGCCGGTCGCCGGCGACCGGCCACAGCCCAGGGCCGGCGAGGGCGTCACGGCCCTCGCCGGCCGCCGGCGGAGGCGAGGGTCCCCCTTGCCGGCGAGGGCGAGGGCTGGACCCTCGCCGCCTGGGCGAGGCGGCTCGCCGTCGGTCATGGCGAGTTTGGCCTCGCCCAAATCGGGCGTCGCGACCCACGGCGAGGCTCGGCCTCGCCCGATCTGGGTGAGGCCGACCTCGCCATGATCGACGGCGAGGGCCGTGACGCCCTCGCCGGCCCTGGGCTGTGGCCGGCCGCCGGCGACCGGCCACAACCCAGGAAAGAGCAACACAAAGAAGAAAAGAAAAAAAAGAAAAAGAAGAAAAAAAACTGATTCTCAAAATTGTGCCGAGAAACAAGAAGCAACTTTTTTTTACTTTTTGTTTCTCTTCCAAAACTGTTTCTGGGCACAAATTTTTGCAAAAATGTGCCCGGGAACAAAAAAGTTTACTAAACGCATTTCTGTTCCCAAACTATTTCTGGGAACAAAAGAACAGAAATTTTTACTGTTTGGCACGTTACCAAACGGGCCCTTAGACTAGTGGGGCGGCCCTAGTCGAAATTTTAGGTTTCCTCTACTTTGGTAAAGTACTCTCAGTAATCATTACTAGGGATTCAAAGCAAACCCCCGGTTTATTGAGTCTTTTATGACTTTATTCGTTGATGTATTATTTCGATACATCTTAATTGAGAAGGATTGTTTATGGGAACCGCTCAAATTGGCAATTTGAGAATCTTGGGGCTCGTATGAAAGATGGCCCATGCGCAAGATGATGATTAGAAGAGTTCCAATTAATTCACAGGATTTGATGAAGGATCACCAATTTCCAGTCCTCTAATCAAACCTCCGCATGTTTTCTTTTTAATTCTCCGTGCTCAACAAAAATTCAACAAATGAAGAAATCTTCAACAGACTAACAAAGGGGAAAACAAAAATCAAACTTTGAAGGTGGAATTCGACAAAGAAGTGGTCGATGTGCTCTATCACTTTGCCGATTCAATCTTTGTCTCGTGTGAAGGCACGCCACTGCGACTTGCTCCTCGATCCGAGGTCGCCCATTATGTCACGACGAGGGATCGAGGCCATCGACGCCATGGGCAACCTCGTCGAGGTCGCCATTTGGACATGGAGACTCTTTGATTGAGGTCGCTACCCCCGTCGCGACCTCGGATCTCGGTCGGTATGGCGTCGCAACCTCTTTTTTTGGTCGCAATTGCCTCTGCGACACCCTCATGGTGACAAGGAGCTGAGGTCACGGAGGTGTTGTGGAGTAATGAACTTGGCCGCGAACACAGAGAGAGACAGAGAGAAGGTGAGTTTGAAAATTTTGACAATGGGCCCATTATCCCCACGTGTCAGATGCCGGATGGTTCAATGCATTGCTGACGTGGAGTATTTCATGCACCTGATGTTTTCTCAATATTTTCTCGTTTTGGAGGAGTATAAAGTACATATTTGATTAAGAGTAATATTTTTGTCTTAATTATCTTATTTATTAATATATATAAAATCTTACAATTTGTCTTTTAGCAAGAAATTTTATATTTATCATTTTCAATCAATGCTGGCTTCATCAATATTCTTGTAACATTTTTAAGAATGGAAACCTTCACATAAACAACATAAACTGACATACGAGGTGCATATACAATGTCAGTGAAAAAATACAATTTCTTACGAGAAAAATAGTACGAAGAAAAAGATAATAGAATATTATTGTGAATACATACAAGGTAAGACATTCACTTGCTCTATTCACGAGCACAACTAAACAGCTTGAGCATTTTCTTATTTTCGCCGTAACCCAATTACGAAAGAGCAAGAAACTAATTTTTTTCCAGAATGCAAGATCCTTCTCTGTTGTATAAACAGCAATCGGTGCTTAGTAGAAAAATCAATCTTGCTTTCTAAGCTGCTGGTGGCCTGTTTGGTCTCCACCTCCCTCCGGTAGATCCTTGCCTTCGCCTCCATTGGCCGCTTGTCGACGGCTGTCGCTGCTGCCACCGTGTGGTCCACGACCTCCTCCACCAGCACGTCACGGATGACCCCCTTGGAGGAAGCCGAGCCCGCGAGCCGCGCAGGCTCAGCTTCTTCCACGACCCGGGGGGGGCTGCCGGGCGGAGCCGATACTGGAGAGGTTGACGGCAGGGACCGGATTGAGCCTGGACAAAAAAGGCGTTGGGCGGATGGAGGCGAGGCCCGGGTCGACGAGGCCTTTGACTCTGGGCTTTGGAGTCTTCGAATTGCTTGAGCTGTTGGGCCCGGTAGAGGCCTTGACTGTAGAGGGATGTGATATTACATTAACATGAACATTAGTCTCTTCGTTAACCTATAAATGATAACATACGCTTCCTTTAAAGCATAGACAAGAAGAAAGTTACACTTTGTCCTGTGTAGAGCTCTTCAAATCGCTTCTTTGGCATTTGTAATTTCAGTTTCTTAATAACTTTACCTTGTTTGATTGAGTAAATAATTTTCGATTAACTATGACCGTCCTTCTCGCGCTCGCACT
Source organism: Syzygium oleosum (assembly GCF_021117445.2). Lineage (NCBI taxonomy): Eukaryota > Viridiplantae > Streptophyta > Magnoliopsida > Myrtales > Myrtaceae > Syzygium > Syzygium oleosum. The sequence goes on from NW_026607487.1 coordinate 13,100,711, forward strand.
ACTTTTTGTTCGTTGCAATACGATTAGTTAATGATAATATTCATAGATTCAATTAGATAGAAATCTTAAAAGCTCGATAGTATTTCCTTTTCTTCTTTTTATAATTAGGGAACTCATTCTAGAAAGTAAATATTAAATAAACAGTAACTTTATCTAAAATACAATAGATGAGAGAAATTTCAAGTTTCCTTTGAGTATGCGGGAATGAAATTAGTTGTTGCATTGAGAGGACGATCAATGAATTCTAAACTTTTTATGGGGAAGTGGGAAGATGAGTTTCACTTTTTATCTTTTTATTTTTTTCTCAAACCAATTTTACCTTTCATCTTTCTACACTGCATTCTAATGTTGGGAAAATTGTCAGAAAAATCTTAAACCTATTACATATGTGCCACTTTAGTCCTAAATTTTTTAATTGTGCTAAATTAGTATTAAACATTTTGACCTAGAGCCAATTCAATCATTCCGACTAATTTTGGCCAAATATTATTGACTTGGACGCCGATCGGCATTGACATGGATAACATTTAATAATATATTTAATATTTTTTTGTTTGTTTATTTAATCTTTTCCTTTCCCTTTTCCTTTTTTTTTCCTTTTTTTTTTTCAATTCCCTTCCTCCTTCCTCCACCCAGTCGTCGAGGGCAACTGGCTAGAGGCCAGGGTCAATGAGCCTCGCCTCCTCGCCAACGACGATGAAGGCGAAGGCGAGGCTCGACCTTGACCTCGTGGCCTCTAGCAAGGGCGAGGCTCACCAGTCCTGCGCGAGGCCACCCTCAAGGCTATTCAGCGAGGGCGAACTTCACTCACGGCTTGCCAGGTTGACCTCGTCGACTTTGGCCTTTGGTCGATCGCTGAGGTTTGGCGACCGGCTATAGGAAGAAGGAAGGGAATGAAAAAAAAAAGAAAAAAAAAGAAAAAATAAGAAAATCTAAAAAATATTAAAATATAATTAAAAATTGTTAATGTCAGTGCCGACCATGCCACGTACGCCGACCAGCATCCGCATTAGCAATGTTCGGCCAAAATTAGCTGGAATGACTGAACTGGCACTAGGTCAAAATGTTTAAGATTAAATTGACACAATTAAAAAGTTTATGACTAAATTGACACCAATCCAACAGATTTAGGACTTTTACGACACATTTGCTTTCTGATATCAGAGCGATGTGCATACGTGGGTACAATGAATAAATTTAAAATTGAGATTAATTAGGTATTTTGACTTAATATTAGTAGATTATTAAGTAATAAAGATTAAACTCAAAGACAGCTAGCGATTCTCTTGTTTAAAGCCCAATTATTTTTCGAGAAAAAAATGGAAATGGACAAAAAAAAAAAAGAAGGAAAAAGAGGACCGAATGGAAAAGGTTGGTTGGAAGTGGAAGTACAAGACGACGCCTTTTTCTTCACTCGCTTTCCCCCACAGCGTGTCGGTCTGCTGCAAGTTGCAACCCATCCCAAATCTCTCTCGCTCTCTCTCTCGCGACCTTCGGAGCCAGGGCCAGCACCGACCGCCGTCGCCGCCGCGCCGCCTCCTCCAGCGACCCGCCGCCTCCGTCGATCGGCGGTCAAGGGCCGGCGGTAGCCAGAAACCGGGCCATTTTCGAGCTCTCCCTTTCTCTTAAGGATTCGTGTCGATGGCTGTAGGTACGGTCCTTCGCGACTTCCCCTTTTCGCTCTATTGCTTGATTTGAGGCTTGGAAGCTTATCTGGGGACAGAGGAAGCATTGTGTGGGCAACATATCCTACTGCAAATACATCACCGGGATTCGATCGATGCTTTCACTGTTCCTTTGTTCTGTTTGTCGTATTACTTGGTTCGAAGCTGTTTTGTTCGATTTCTAAGCTTTCTGCATGACATGGTGGGATGGCCTCGACTCTCGTGTTGGGAAATGTGGGGATCCGCCGGTTTGTTTAGTGGATTGCAGTGGGTTGTTTACAGGCTAGGGTTTGAGTGTGGGAACATGGGCTTCTGAAGTTCCAAGGGCGCCTGATGATTGTTGGTCTTGAGAGGGTTTTGGGAATATTTACTGTATCCATGGGTAATATGTGGCCTTGTCTTTCTGGAGTTCTCATGACTGGTGGAAATCCTGAATTGTCAGATGATTAGATGGACTTAATGGCTGTTATCTAGTAAATCATCACTTAAGGGGAAAATGTGTCGGTGCATTGTTATTATTATGTCGATGTCGTTGGCTAATGTTTGGTTATTGTTTAGTAATGATACTCTGAATAGATTTTGTTTCAAGCTAATATGGAGAATTTGGATGCGACAACTGAAGTCTATACTGGAGCTAGTCTCCAGTTCCCTAGTTTGAGCTAGAGTCTCGATAAAAAAGGATGGTGTTAGGAGTGTTGAGCTTGTATTTCAAGCATGAAATTGGGATTCTGACTTGGGTCAAAGGTGGTGATGTTGATGTAAATTGCCCTGCTAAATATTGTTTTTCAGGTAATGTGGATTGAAGTTTGTCTAGTAGATTTAAATATTGGTCACATTTGGCTATGAGCATCAGTCCCGTCTTTATATCACTTTTTAATCACCTATGCCTGGTGTCATTGGAAAAAAGTGGTGACCTAGTTGATTTTGAGTCTTGTTTATTCTGTCTATGGTTTGCATTTCATTATTGAAAGAATGGGGAGGTCATTCTAAGAAATCGAAACTATCCAAAGCTAATCCTGCCATTGTGTTTCAGTGGAATGTGTGTGAATCGTAGATAAGGATAGGTCTATGCTAGGAGTGGCAGTTCAATGATTATCTGAACTAAGTTTTTAACCCTGTAGATTGGCTGTTTTGTTCTATGAATGATAACTACAACTTTCTCGTGCATGGAGTTTGCTTTTGAAAGAAATAAATTTGTAGATAGCTATTTTTTGGGAGTCTCCTACTGATTGTTTGATTTATAATCATGTCTTGGTTCTTAGCAGGAGAAATGTGCAAAGACTACTTATCGTTCCGGATTTATTAGAATATCTTTATTTTGTTTCACTCTCATTGAGAGCCATGTGGGCATTTTTATGGGTGAGGAACTTGGTTGAATTTTATGTGTATAATATTTGTGGAAGTGAGTGCACTCAGTAGTGATGCTTAGATGATTGTTGATGCTAGTACTGACTTCGATATGATTTGTTGTGCGTATAAATGGATTAATTTGAATGATCGGTCATTGTTGTGCTTCACTTGAGAATAAGGATTTTGTTATATGCTTAAAAGAACCCAGTTTGTGCTTCTATGTGATTAGTGGACTTTCGAACTCCATGCCACTGGTAGTCCTCGTGATTATGTTATGGTGCTCTGTTGGTTCATGTGAAGCCAAAGTTTGATATTATAGGGATGTTATAGATACTGTCCATATGGCATATGGACATGGAAAGTGCACTAGTATGAATATGCGAAGCCTGAAATGTGGGCTGATAAGTGCCAAAAAGTGTCCTTGTACTTTTGTTAGCTGGCCCAGCAAATGATGATAAGATTATTCTCATTTAGTAGGGTAGGTGGAGCAAAAACAGCTTGAAGTCTCAAACAGAAATAGGAGGCTTCTTGAGAATAGTCATTTGTTTTTATGGTTCCTTACAGATATGTAGATGTCTACCGTAAGATATTGGTGCATCGAGGAAAGGAATTTTTCTTAAGTCTGGCTGGTAAAGTTGGCACAAATCGCATGTGAATACGATCTTATGACTATTGGAAGTCCCCATAACTAACTGGGTCAGTCTGGCGAACATGTGTAATGGTTGATGAATTTAGAAGTTTTATGCAATGAGAATGCTAATGAGCTTGATTGAACTAAATTGTTTTTAATTGTATGTCTTCTTGAATTAAATTATTTAGGAGAACTTGGGAGCATGTTTCTTCACACATTGGCTTTTGATAAACTACAACAACTATTGCTTTGCTCGTAGACTCTAGTTTTGTGTCATAAAGTATCCCGATGAGATTGATCAGTCTTGCCCGCTGGTTTAGGATAAATTCTAAGACTTCATGATTCTTACTTATTATAGATCAAGCATTTGGATAGTAGACAACTGAGAAGCGGCACACCTGTTTAATGCATTTTTTGGCGTACTTGGAGACGGTAGATTTACATTTTTCCATGCATGGTGGCCGAACGGATTTTATACTGATTTCTTTTTCATTGAAATTGGTAATTTCTATTGATTTTTTTTATGTTTGGGTTTGAAAATGTGGTAGTTGGATAGACATGGTTCAATGCTGGTTAGACATCATTGGACCTTGTCTTGGTTTGTAGTGTGTGCTAAAAGCAATCCTTAAATGTGAATTACGATTGGTCTACCCTTTTAATACAGGGGAATTTAAACTATATTTTGGGGTGCATTTGTTTCGTAGAAAATGAGGGATTTGAAAAATATTTTTTGAAAAATGATCGCTTGTAATGCTTACAAAAATGAATGAACGAAAAATATTTTCATTGTCCACGAAAATGTTTGGACATAAATTATTGTCGATAATGAATTTATATTATCATTGACTAATTAATTTAGACGATACAAACGATCATTTTTATAAAAATGTTTTCCAAATCATTCATTTTCCATGAAACAAACGCACCCTTTGGTTTCTCAATAAGCATTCTTTTATTGTATGTTTCCTTCTTTCCTGTGTTTGGTACATCGTATATATTTAAGATAGAATTGACTATTGTCTCCCTTTCTATTGTTTCAAAATTACACTTGCAGCTAAAGTTAAAACAACCCTCCACTCTCCTTTATCTAAGTTAGCATTCAATTCACACATATTTAATAGCTACCTATTACACAGCTATTCAATTTAATAATTACTCAATTCCTTTAAAAAAATCATTCCTTTCTCTTCATATGAATCTGCCGATGATCATTGCACACACGTAGCACATACCTTAATACTAGTAGACTTCTAACCAAAAGGAAGGGTAAAAAAACATATGCAGTCCATACTAAGTTTAAGATAATTAAAGTGAAGAGTTTGGTCCAGTTCATATTCAACATTTCAGGGCTGGACCCACATTTGCTGATGTGACAAACCAGTAATGAGTGACAATTTTAAAATAATAAAGGGAAAAAAAGGGCAGAACATGTCAGCCCTAGCTACAGCATCATCACACCTCCCTCTCAGGTTGGTTCATGCCAGTGAGTCAGATAGCATGTCGCTTGCCGTTGGAAGTTTTGTACTGTGAAACTCTATTGCTTCTGTGGTTATTTTTTTTTGTACAATTCTGTGTTTGCGTAGAGCATGCTGACTTATGAGACTAATTTGTGTGAATATTTGCAGTTCCAAGGAACTTTAGATTACTTGAAGAGCTCGAGAGGGGAGAAAAAGGAATTGGAGATGGAACAGTCAGTTATGGAATGGATGATGCTGATGATATATACATGCAGTCATGGACAGGCACTATCATCGGTCCTCCTAATGTAAGCTTGCTCTCTCTCTCTCTCTCTCTCTCTCATATGCATGCACACACAAATGCTCAAGCATGCACACGAACACCGAAAAGACAAAAATAAAAAGGAAAAACACCCTTGAGCAGGTGAACCACTAGCACATACCAGTATACCATCTCCGCTGCTCGTGGAGATTCTTAAACCACTCCGCTGGTATTGCGAGATTCACTTTTGGGTCAATTTTTTCTTTTCTAAATTAGTGGTTGACCACGGAATGGTGATTATTCTAGCCAGCAATTATTCCACAGATTAATTAGTAAGATAATGGATGCTGATATAGGAAGTTGAACAAGTTTGAATTTAAGTTGAAGTGAAATGAATTCATGTTTCTAGAATTTTTTATTGATTGAACTTGATTTTTTTTTAAAAATAAACTCAAATCATTCAGCTGTTGGCTAGCTGATCCATTGAGGTGAGAACTAGCATCAATTATACCTGCTTTATGTTGAGACAGGCAATGTATGTTGGAGTATATGCTATCCACTTTTATGCTCACACAGTACTTGTCTTCAAAAAGTAGTTAATTCCAAGCTCAGGTAATTTTGAGGGGGCTAATATCCAGTCAAAACAGGATGCTCAGACCTGTCTGCTACTGCCTATTAAATGCATTTGATGCTTTGACAAAAGTAAGGGACTCGATATTGATATTAGTGTTGCATAAATTTTGTTCATAACTGAATTGGCTCATATGTTTGACATCTGAACTTTAAGCAACTTTTTTTTTGTAATGAAAACTCTAAGCAACTTTACTTAACGAAGAAATGGCCTCTGTGATTTTGTAGAGCAAATTCCGACCTTGCATTTTTGTATTTGACTTATTAATTTTGGAAAACACTAGTGAAGTCTCTGAATGCCGAAATGCGATTCAACTTCCAAACATTATTGAGCACTCCTTTTCTTTCTGAGAAAAATTTAGTTTTGCTCACTGACATAGTCTGCCTGGCAGACTGTTCATGAAGGGCGTATTTATCAGCTAAAATTGTTTTGCAACAAGGAATACCCTGATAATCCACCTGCTGTGAGGTTCCAGACTCGGATAAACATGACTTGCGTCAATCAGGAAACAGGCGTGGTACGTGAGTAACTTTGATTCAATTCTTCACATAAGGACTTCATTGTTTTGGACTCATTGCTGGCTATATTCCAGGTTGAACCTAGTCTTATGCCAATGCTTGGAAATTGGAAAAGGGAATATACTATGGAAGACATATTGTTGCAATTGAAGAAGGAAATGTTGTCTCCACAGAACCGCAAGCTAGCACAACCTCCTGAAGGTGAGAATTATTGACTGGCTGGTTTCTTGTTTCTTCTTTCGACTCCCAGTGTTTGTTATTTGGGTTAGTACCATGAAAAACCCCAAACTGATACACCTGTGACAAATTTAACCAAAACTAATTTTTTTACCATCAAAAACCCCAAACTGGTACACATGTGAAAGATTTACCTTAAACTAATTTTTTGACTACCAAAAACCCCAAACCAATACATTTGTGACAAATTTACCCTCCGTCAAATTGGATTAATATCACAAAAAACCACAAAATGGTACACTTATGACAAACGGAGGGTAAACCCCAAACTGGTACACTCGTCAACTGTCACGTGTCATTCAATTCAGAAATTTGACTGTAAAATTTAACGGAAACTATCAAAGGATAAAATTATCGCTGGTGTACCAATTTGGGGTTTTTCATTATCAAAAAATTAGTTTTGGGTAAATTTGTCACAAGTTTACCAGTTTGGGGTTTTTCATGATATTAACCTTTGTTATTTTAATGAACATTAGTAAACCACTTTCTTTTTGGAGGACACATACTTAGATGACACAAGATTTGAATTTTCAAGTTGGAATGGTTTGGAGAAAACTGAAAGAGAACCAAACGAACTCTCGTCATCGGCAGTTAAAGTCTCTGAATTGGTTTTGGGATTATAGTTTCTAAGCTCTTAGCATGTGCTCTGAAATTGCAGGCATTTTCCCCTTATAATGATCTTGATAACTTTTGTTCATGCCTATGATATGCCTTTTACAATTGACCCGTTCAAAATGGTTTTACATGCCTTTGTAGTTGGAGAAAATAGCAGGTTGCTCGTAATACATGTCCGCCTATTTTTTTTGAAATCCTTGTCCATGTTATTTTTTTTTAACAAAATTATGTTTATGGTGCGATTTCAGGAAATGAAGAGGCGAGGATGGATCAAAAGGGGCTTGTTGTGAGGTGCTGTGTCATGTGAGGGAAGTTCACGTGGTTATGTATATAAGCACATATATAGTGCCTGCGGTAACGTTGTTCGCAAATATTTATGTCAGAGGATTGTTGTAACTGAGAAATGTCTGATTAAAACGAGATCAATCATCCCTCTCATGTTTCACATTGTTTCACTTGTGTCTACTAGTAGCTGAATAAGTTTGAATATAAGTTCCCCGTGTCTAGGTAAAGTTTTGCACTCCTTGCATATTGTATTTTGATACCGTATTTTGTGCTATCGTTGCATATCAAAATGCTTCAGCCTTCCCGCATCTTTGAAAGTCCATATGCAGAAATGGCACGGACAGTTTCTGGGTTGAATTTCATTGCAGACCCTTCAGTTACATGAAATTTTTTGCTACAAATCGTAGGTTTCTGGTGTCCTGACCAGTTGGCAAGCCTAAGCAAGTTATGAAACACACCATGAGGATTTATCCAAGAGCTTGGTGAATGAATACATCCGACGTGGTTTATCAAGCGCAGCTTACGTGATTCTCCTTGGTTGAGGTTGAGTTTACATATGAAAATCGAGGGAAGTTAGATTGCAATAAGAAAAAAATAGAAGAAAAATGGAGACCGTACTAGAAAGACCGGTTTTAAGTGAGATACAGAATCAATCATACGTTAAGGAGCTCTTATTCTTCCAAATAATTTCCCGTTGGGAAAGGATTCTTGATGTTGTCGGAAATAGACTAGGAAAGACCGGCCGCTCCGCAATCTGCCCCCTGTGCCGAGTCAATCTGAACCCGAGAACCTTTATGAATTCCTGTGACCTCCCTCTATCCCGGCGGTCTCTGGCAGGACTACTCTTTGACATCTTATTCTTGAGTCACGACATTGTCACTTCACTTTCCCATATCGCTCTCAGTTCACGTCATACACTACAAGACCAAAGGCTCGAGCCATTTCGTGTGATTAATTGTAGCATGAACGATGCGAGAAAGTATGATCCACGCAGTGCACATAAAAAACTTGTACTAACACTGACGTGGCTGCCTGCCTGCCGTCCGGCCAACGCTGACGTGATAATTTTAAAATATTTTTTCGAATTTTTTAATTTTTTTTTCCGAATTTTTAATTTTTTTTCTTTTTTTTCTTGTTTTTTTGCCCTTCTTCCCTCTGGCCCATAGGTGCAGGCCAACGAGATCGACCTCGCCAGCCTCTAGCAAAGCTCGCCCTTGTCGGCCATTGGCGAGGGCAAGCCTCGCCCACCGATGCCAGGCCGGTCTCGCCCAGCCAAGGCGAGGCTGATCTCGCCGTCGCCAGGCGAGGTGAAATCCAGCGACGGCGAGGTCGGCCTTACCATGGTTGGGTAAGGCTCGACCTTGCCGGATTTGGGCAAGGTCGCCTCGCCCAGCGATGGCGAGGATGGCCTCATCTTGGCTAGGTGAGGTGACCTCGCCGTCATTGGGTTTCACCTCGCCCAGATTTGGCGGGGTCGAGCCTCGCTTAGTCATGGCGAGGTTGACCTGGCAACGGCGGGCGAGGCTTGCCCTCGCCAGTGGCCGGCGGGGGCGAGCTTCGCCAGAGGCCGCCAAGGTCGACCTCGCCAGCCCGCGCCTCTAGCCGGTCCCTAGTCGCAGGACAGGCCAAAGGGAAGAAGGGCAAAAAATATATATATTAAAAAATTCGAAAAAAATATTTAAAAATTGCTACGTCAACGTTGGCTGGACGGCCAGCGATCACGTCAGCGCCGGCCGGCTAAAATTGGCCGAATTGACTCAATTAGCAAGAAGTGAAAATGTTTACGACTGAATTGACAAACTTAAAAGGTTTAGGACTGAATTGGTAAAAGTGCAATAGGTTTAGGAATTTTTGGACAATTTTCCCGGTTAGTTTACCTACTTTACAAATCAGTCCTAGAATACTATTGACACCAAAAGATGTCCAAGGCCTCAATCGATGACTCGGTTGGCAGAGACCGGGTAAGAAGCGACAGAGGCAAGAATTTGCTAAGTGTTGAGAGCTTTTAATCGGCAAATTTTGTTGGTCGACAAGAAAATAAGTTTTAGCTGACGGAGGATATGAGTGGAAATAACCAAGTCTTGAAGCAAAATGTTGGTGAATGAAGATCGTTTTAATTGACAAGGGGGCCACGATTGATGGGATCATCGACGGAGTGGAAATGAAATAACTATCTGCGTAGTGGAGCTCACGATTTTAGATACAACCGTCAGAGAGGCACATATAGCATCCAACGCAATTATGTAATAGTGGAGCCAAAGATGATGGGAGCAACTGATAATGGTAACCGCGAAGAAGTGGAGAAGATATAACCGTTTGTAGATATGAATTCTTGAATTGTAGGAACCCCATAGAATGTATCTAATTTTCTTTGTAACCGTCGTTAACTATCGACAGTAGATATAAATACTTGAATTGTACTTTGTGCAAAGGACTGCCAATCAATCGAAGAACACCAGCTGTTTACTTCTTATCTTCCAATTTATCTTTACGTTATGGTTGACAATAATTGTTCTCAATCTCGATACCTTTAAATTTCTCATTGTGTATATTTCATGTCCAAGAATCAACGAAAGACCTCTTCACACCCTTTGTTGATTTACTCACGGATTCATATTTCAAAAAGTACTTCATTGATACTCTTTGGATACCTAGCATTGTTATGTTGCAGTCAGACAAAAGAATCATGCTCGATACCTAATAAAATTCGATCAATTTTATAAATCGTTTGTCAGTGTATTTAGCCTTATTCCTCCTCGAACGCTGAAGAAATAGGACAGAGCAGTTCCTTCTGGCAGATCGGCTCCAATATTGCGTTCTAGGTACTGGTAGAGCCTTCACTTCATCCATGGTTGACCTTAGCTTCGCTATAGCGGACCGACCAAACCCTCCCGTTATCTCACTCCTCGCTCACCATCAATCCCATGCACCCACATCATCATCTTCCTCACTCCCTCACGTAAGCCGCAAAATTCACTCTCTCACATCATGATCATATCAGCAGCATCGGTTATATACTTCAACAAGCTCCGCTTCACCAAGCCACTTCCATGAATTCTTGATCCCGGTCATGTCTCCCACCATATCGACTCTTTCTTCCACCCCTTTCTCCATGCTCTCGCTCCTCCTCCTCCTCCTCCTCCTCCCCTTCTCGCTCCTTGTTTCCCCGTCGACTTCGTCCTCCGACTCGTTCATCTTCGTCGGCTGCTCTCAGTACAAGTACTCCCCCGGTTCACCCTACGAGACCGGCGTCGACTCCGTCCTCACCTCCCTTGTCAGCTCCTCCGCCTCCTCCTCCTACAACAATTTCACCATCCCGGGCCCCACCCCCTCCGACACCGCCTATGGCCTCTACCAGTGCCACGGGGACCTCGCCGTGGCCGACTGCTCCACCTGCGTGTCCCATGCGGTAAGCCAACTTGGGACCATCTGTGCCGGCTCCTCCGGCGGCACACTCCAGCTCGAGGGCTGCCTCGTGCGGTACGACAACACGACGTTCCTCGGCATGCAGGACAAGACCGTGCTGCTCAGGCGATGCGGGCCTCTGATTGGGGGTGCTAATTCTGATGGGCTAACACGGCGTGACGCCGTGCTCGGGTACATAGGAGCTGGGGACGGGACCTACAAGCCGTACAGGACCGGTGCCTCGGGGAGTGTCCAGGCGGTGGCACAGTGTGTGCAGGACCTGAGCGCCGGCGATTGCCAAGACTGCCTGGCGGAGGCGATTGGACTTCTGAAGAGTGACTGCGGGGCGGCGAAGTGGGGCAACATGTACTTGGCCAAGTGCTACGTGCAGTATTCGGACGGCGATCACACCAGCGTCGGACACGGTAAGGGGCCTTGCGGCCGTTTATGGTGGTTCACTTACGGTGCATCGCTTCTTAGTTGGGTGTGTTTGTTTCCATTTGTTTCAATCCGTTCAAAACTTTGATTGCTACTCCCTCGTGTGAAGTGCCAAATGACTGTGTGGTGAATTTTGAGTATGCTTATGAATTGAAGAGAGTGGGGCAGATCTAGGGAAAGTTATGATTTACTGCGTGGAGATTGTTTGGCTACGAAATTGAGTTGTTTAAGTTATAAAAATACCAGTTACTTAATTTTGATGCTTGAATAGAAATTTATTTGCAAGAACAAGAATGATATGATAATGTGTGGACACTATTTGTTGCCAGGTAGATTCTTATTCTCGATACGGTTAAGTTTTTTTGCTTGCTTTATAATGGCATTGGATGCCCGAATAGGAGTTGCTATATTCTTTGATTTGCCCTTCTTATATATATCTATATATATTTAGAGTTTTTCTCGAATAGTAGTTTTGAGTTAGACAAAGTATTAAAGCATGGGACTAAATCAAAGAAGAACGAAATTCCTTCTAAAGTCCTCAAGAGATCACATCACATCGTTAAAGCGATATTCTTTCGGAAGTTCTTTCTCGATCGGTACACTCTCGAAGTGCACTCCCTCCCTCGTTCTTGCCCCTTGCCGTCAATCGTTATTCAGTGATGGTCAAGGTGCCTACAGTTTCCAAGAGATTTCTAGAGAAGTCCTCGTTCACTTCTTGTTCAAGGATATTACAAAGGTGCAGAAGAGGACGTCACGAATTTCTTTTGGAATTTGAAAATGAATGACTTGATGGTATTAAGGAAATGACGGTCTTTCTAATTTATAGAAAACATGTTTCTAGAGAGATTTTGGAGACAGTTAGATCACAAATAAATACACAGCCCGGTTTGACAAGGGCATTAAATGATCACCGAGGCTAGAGGAACCTGATAAGATGAGAATTTTAGCGGACTTCTAGGATTAAAAGGGTAGGAACAAATCTAACTACACACCAAACATGGTGAGAATGTTTTCGAGTTATATATGTAAAAATGGAAATAATTCACAAGAAACATCTTTTAGTGCAATGGCAAGTTCAGTGTTGGAACTCCTATGTTAGACGCGCTCAGGTGAGAGCACTACAAGGTTGGATGACCTCTTAGGAATATATCTATACATACATAAAATACAAAACCGTGAAATTGTTGAGGTTGTCCCGCATCGGTTATGAAAGAGGCCGGTGGTCAGTTTATAAGTGTGAGGAAAAACCTCACCCTTTGAGCTAGCTTTTGGGCCAAGACCACCAAACAGAAACTAGATATAAGACAGGTCAAAACGGGTAAATATCGAATGAATAAAACTTGATATATCATATTAAGGGGAAAAGGGGAGCATTATTAGGGCAGTGTGTATACATAGATATGAAGAGTTGCGATTGAGGAATGATCCCTCGAGGGAACAAAACTGCTAAGGAACTCATCTAGCATAAGCAGTAAGTTGGTTTAAACTCCTCTCGTCACAAACGAGTTTTAAGGTTGTTTGGTGCATGTTCACCCTTCAATCGATTATGGGCCCTCTGGAAATGTAGGTTATTAAGAGATGAGGAGGAATCCAATGCCACTAATTAAGTAATGATTGCAGTATGCTCCACTCCCGGGAATATAATTAACAAGTCAGATAGAGCTCTAGCAAAGCTACCGTGAAGGCGGAAACGGTGCATGATCGAATCTAATCATCACCTCCATTATATAACACTAAAAACCTAAAGAAAAGGACTGTCACTAAGTTAAAGGAGGATGCAATTGCAATACATAGTATTCTTTCTACCCATTGGATGCAGCACAAGTTTACTTACGATTGTTGTAGATGCGTCGTGTTGAAGTTGGATTGCATTGTGCTGTAGCATGCGAGTTCAGGCGGCACATTTCAAAGCGGTAGCGTCCTAAAGTCAGATCGAAATATAATCATGAAACCGCATGATTTATAAAGCACTTCTTTTTTCTATAATCGTGTGATAAGTGCGAAAAAGATGGATCGAAATTAGTGAACTTGAGAATGTATCGAGATCGACTGTGTCATTGGAAACAGGTACATCCGATGAAGAGGTTACGAAGACTGTGGTCATCTTGATCGGTGTCGTTGCTGGGGTTGCGGTCGTGATCATCTTCCTCTCTTTGATGGCAACAATGTGCGAAAGAGCAAGAGGTGAAGACTCTTTCCTTTCCTTCTTTCTCTTCTTCACCTAGCCAGGACTGTATAATTCATTGAATTTTCCTATTCACTATGTTCCTTTTTAATATTGCAGGCGGCAAATAGAGGCCACAAATTTGTGGATGTGATATAATCAGCTGGCTGATTTGCCACTTTCGGTTCCTTTGTCTAGTCGTTCGAATTGTTACTCTCACTTTTGTTTCATGCTTTAGACCTTTTCAGTTGCCCTCTCTCTCTCTCTCTGTGAGATTATATAGATCAAGTCCATATGAACCGTCGATTATGTGGGCCTTTCAATGTGTTCACATAAAATTGATGGTTCAAATAACAGTGATCCATGTGATAGGTCACGAATTGTACAGATATTCACCTAGAAACGAGTCAAAGGAAAGATTGCTGCTTTGTATGTAAGTTGTGTACATATAGATGGTCAAAAGACTCGAAAGTTAATGTCATGATAAAATGGAGGGCTATTTCTTGATTCATGTGTCGTTGGTTTGCTGCTTTTCAGAAAGCACCAGTCATGTCTCCACTTTATTTTGAGGTAGCCGAAAAGTCCACTGGGATTCACAGGCACATCTTTGAGTCTCGTCTCAATTCCAAGTGAATTTCATTGTTTGCACTTGCACGAATTCAAATTCAGAAGAGGTTATGTCCCCGAGAACTACATTCCATTTGAATTCATGATGTATGCAACTTGGGCAAAAGCTCATATGGACTAATAACAGGGTGGGAGTAATAAAAAAAAAGGATGTAGATTGATATCTCTCTACGTCGCCACGACCCTCCTTTTTTTTTTTCCACGAATATGTACAACGATGTGAAGGTTGTGGATGCTCAAGTGTGTTTTGACATCCGAAATTACATTCGTATGCAGTTGAGAATTCTTTTTGAGGTATTAAAAAATGGTGATCAATGAGTTCGTTTCGACGAACGGGACTTTTACATTATTTACATATATATACGATTTTAAGGGCTTGCTTGTTTATGCTTTTACATTGAACTTGATGGACTTTAGAGGTATATTTAACTATGATTGTGCTTGCAATTCGCTATATTATATCTTCGAAATTCGATTTGAGTTAAGAAAGCCCAGATCAACCCGTTTGATAACAACAATAGGTGCTGAAAATTAATTTAGTCAACACTTAAATACAATAAGCACGATAACCATAAACTAGTTTTGACTTAAAAATCAGTTAAGTCAAAAAAAAATCACTCAATTAGCGAACAGGCTAGCTAGGTCCATTCTTCAATCCAGTTATCAGCATCTTCGGCCACATAAAGTAATAATACAACAAGATGTTGTCATCATCTTTGGTTTATCTTGTTCCCACTTTTTAGGTGGGTCATTTCCTATACTTTTTATCATCATTGCGCTAGAATCGAATCTGTATATTCCATTCCGTGGCAGAAAATTAGCGATTCGAAGAATTGCGTGTCAGCATTATCGTGCACAAGATGTTCATCGGATTAGGAGGGATTAGTGACATGATCCCTGCCCGAACTCTCTCGACGAAAGTCTCTTTGATCTCCTTCTGCCGGGTGTTCTGCTATATCATGACGTGTGGATGGATGAACTTGATACTTTTATTCAATGGTTTAATCATTTCAACGCTTTACACCTAGAGATTGACTTAAACCAGCAAATTCTTGGTGCTTATCCTTAAAAGCTAATTCGATGGGGACACATATGAGGTTACGCTAAACGGAGACTTATCTTAAGGGTGTCGATATTGCATTGTGTTACTGTTGGTTAGATCTGGTATCATTCGATTGTAAGATGTGTCTATTTTGTCAGGAGATGAGATCCATGAAGATGGGGTGAGTTTTGTCTATTTGAACACCTAATGAGATGCTGATCCCATTGCTAAGTAATCAAGGCTGAGCACAACATTCTATTTGCATCTAGAATTTCTCCTAAACATAATTGATTATGCATCTCAGATACTGACAATGTTTTCACTCTTAAGATGCTATGCAACCTTGGCACATGATCTTATGACCAAAAAAAAAAAAAAACCATGGTTGATCTGTCATGGATCTAATGCGGAGAGATCTAAAGGTCCGGATGTCCCTGAGGATCGGATTCGATAAAGGATTTTTCCTTTGATGGATTGGCCTCACCCCTCTTTTCAGGAAATTTCATATATTAGAGGCATCAAATCCTAACGAAACACGCCTATGGATCGAGCTCTACAAAACGAGTTGGGTCTGTGATTACTTAAGTTACTTATCCCGTGTTTACTTCAGTTAACTCAAGTCCAATTATATGACAATTTTGCAGGAACCCTTTCACGAATTTTACCAATTCCGTCTAAATTATTATTCGATTGGCGTTCGGATCTGAGAGCGCATCAAAGAAATCAAACTTATGTGATCATCGGACGGGCTTTGGGGCGGGACGGGCGCAAAGGCTGGGGCCTAAATCTCCGCCAAAAAGCCCGGTTTCTTACACACACGCAAACCTTCGTGTTGGGCCGGGTCGGGCCTCCGCCACCACCTTGCCCTTGCCCAAGCCCACCCGAGATGCCATCGGGCCCTCGCGGCCCGGTCCTCCCTTTTGGGCTTAAACTAGGACGGCCCATGAACAGTTAAGCCCAGAAGAGGGCGAAGACCGGCCCAATGGGCCTACCCTCCACGTGTCGCTGCAAGCGAGCCCCGCCTGTAACAGAACCAAAAAAAAGGGAACTCCTTCGTCCCGAAGAAAAGCACCTCCGTAACAGATCACACGCTGCAAGACCGAGAACCCCAGTCAAGCCAAACAAAAAGAAAAGAAAAGCTCGAAGCTCTCCACCCCACCGCCGAAGCTCTCAGATCTCTCGAAGCTTCTCCTCCTCCTCCTCCTCCGACTCCGATGGCTCTCGAGTGGGTGGTCCTGGGCTACGCCGCCGGCGCGGAGGCGATCATGGTGCTCCTCCTGACCATCCCGGGCCTCGACGGCCTCCGGAGGGGCCTCGTCGCCGTCACCCGCAACCTCCTGAAGCCCTTCCTCTCCGTCGTCCCCTTCTGCCTCTTCCTCCTCATGGACATCTACTGGAAGTACGAGACCCGCCCCGGGTGCGAGGCCGACGCCTCCTGCACCCCGTCCGAGCACCTCCGCCACCAGAAGTCCGTCATGAAGAGCCAGCGCAACGCCCTCCTCATCGCCGCCGCCCTCGTCTTCTACTGGCTCCTCTACTCCGTCACCCACCTCGTCGTCCGGATCGAGCAGCTCAACCAGCGGGTCGACCGCCTCAAGGCTCGCGATTGATTCCGGTACTCGCCTCTCCAGATGATTTGAGACTTTTTCCCCGTAACATCGTGTTCCTAGTTTTGGTCCCCCCCACCCCCTTCCCCCCCTTCTTTTCCCCATTTTGCTGTCTGAATACGCTCGGTGATGTTCAAATATTCTCTGGAAAGATCTCTCGATATGGAATCCGAATATAATGCCTGTTTGAGTTGTATCCGTGTGGAGATCTTGTAGAATTGTGGCTAGCTTTCGGTTCGTTGTGTTGGTTATTGTGGGATTTGATGACGAAGGTGGAGGTAACCTGAGGCTTGGATTAAGTAACATTGTCGATTAGTTTCGGGCGAGGGGGCTGCATTGACTTGCAGATTCATCATGTGAGTTTCTAGGTGGTTTGATTGAAGTGTCATTGATGGCTAGGGTTTATAGGATCCAGTTTGAGAGGATTTTGCAGCTGTAGCTCGCGCGATCGATTTGTATTGCGCTAAACATTCTTTTGCTTCTCTTTTGGTGAGCAATTAGCTGCTTGCACAGCACAGCGTCCGTGAATGGAATTTCCCTGTGCTACCTGATTGCTTCTGAGTATCCCAGCCTTAGTTTGCTTAGAGGGGATGAAATGCGGATAGTCGTGGAATGGGACGATGTGTAGTGACCTTTTGTATGGAAAGATTTGCCCGATAGGTTTTAGGGTCATCGTAGAAATATTTATGGGACTAGAGTACGAGCTAAAGGAAGTACTTGTGGATTTAGCTACTGCTGCTCGCTATAGTCGTGGCCTATTGGCCCTCCGACAATTTAAAGGAAAAGCCTCCCCTTTTGATCATCAAAACATGAATTACTTTTCCACATTTGTCTGGCTCTGCTATGACCTGTGGATTGTGATTCATCTTTTATGCACCAGAAAACGTGATTACACTGATTTAGTCATTTGATGATTAATTCAGTAGGAATATGGATTTTTGCCAGTCTCAGTTTGGTTCATGTAAGATCAGAAACATGCTTGGAGCTTTGCCGATTCTCATCAAGACAAAGAATAACATGGTAAAGTGACATTTTAATTGGACATCCTCATTTTGGCAATTTGAACTTGAAGTCAATGCAAGACTGATCATTGAAAAAGAATAAGACTTAAGGCCTTAGTGGGGTCGGCACTAAGGACTGGAGCAGTTAAGTTTGTGTGAAGTGTTGGTCACCAGAATGTTTTCTCATATTGAGGGAGAGGTCAATGACGGACTGAATTTGTTTATTAGATCAACAGCTGCAAACCGATTGCTTCTTCTAGGTCAGATAAGCTGCATTGAAATTAAGAGGTCTTGCTACCCTCACCGGCCTGCGACTTGAATATTCTGAATTGACCAGAACCTGGTATGCTAATCGAGGTGGATATAAGTAATGTACAACAATGGTTAAGAGACTATTTTCGGTTGTAGGATGATGATTCTCCTTAGTTCACCAAGATACTTTTCTGAGCACCTGTGGGAGAGCATGGAGATTTAGCTTCTTGGGTTGTTAATGTCACTGTTGGAAGGAGACTTTCCAATAGCGGTTTGAATGATCCGGTATTTACACCAGCAAGAAAAATCTTATCCTGGTATATTTGTGCATGCCTGAGGTATTCTGTTCTTTCAGACTAGTTGTTTCTTCGAGAACCAAACCAGCATGAGAGATGTATCTTTAAGAATACGTATTCTTCCCTGAACAAATGGATCTGCAAAACGCGACCTCCCTTTGTCGAGGGTTGTGTCATCTGGATACTCGGAGCAATGTTTTCTCTGAACTCCATAGATCTCGTTTGTGCACGCTGTAATTCGATTTTATTTATTGTGGAAGTATGAGAATATATTGGCATATGTACTCCGGAGTCGTTCCACGTCTATACGGCTCTAGTCTCGGTCTGAGATACCCGAGAACATCCTATGTGACGGATGCTCTGTATTTACTTTTATCAACAATTTTTTTTGCCAAGGACATGTACGAAGATGATTCTCTTAGAGAGACTCTTTTGAGTGTCTTGATATTGCTTTAGGGGATCTTACATCCGATTCGTGTCAATTTGGCTTGCGTATTTTCAATGTTAGTATTATTATGTTCTTCCTGCGGGGAAGGAAAGCTACTGTAATATGTGCACAGCGATCCGGTTTTGTGCCTTGTATGTCTCCTTCGGCTACTGTATTCACTCTTCAACTTGTTTTCCCAGAGATTCAGTAGTTCTTGCGAATTGATAGGGACCTTAAAGGAACCACGTGCTCAGAGAGCATCACACTTCCTAGTCTTATACCATCTACCTGGGTCCAGCTGTTCTAATTTGCAATTGCAATAAAGATCATCCCAGTGGCCAATAACTACAAGCTGCTAATAACCGCAAACGCTAGCAGTCAGTTATAGGTAGGGAAAAGGACTCGTCGGCAAAGTTATAACTCGACATTGTTTGACCGCTCAAGAAAAAAAGAGATGCTCATCTGAATTTCCGAAAGTTCTACTATATTCTCTCAAACATACTTCTAAACCTCTCTCCTCTAGGCCCAGGGATGTTTGAAAGATAGAGTTACGATTTTGAATCGTCAAGATGTGCACGTTCAGCGAGTATGCCAACTCCTTCACTTGCCATTTCAAGTGAGTTTTTCTGAGGCCAATGAGCCTTAAGATAGAGATAGAAGAAAGGCCTGCGCGTTGGGAAACATACCTACCTCTAATCTCCATCTTCTCCTCTTAATCACCTCATGATGTCATCCTAAATCAGATTTATAAGTGGCACGCAAATAAGCGGAGTTAAAACTACCGAAAAAAGCTAACCTAGAGTTGACCGGCACATAATCCAACCGGTCCGGTCCAATTTTCAAAACACTAGTGACACTGTCATTCTTATTGGATGAACCATATAATGTCCTTCGGACTATGCATGGCTTCATCTTCAGTAGTAAGGGTACATATTCTGCGTACAAAGTTGCTCTGCTTAAATTCGACTGTCGAAGAAAAATTTGGCACGTCCCAACTATCATCTATAATATAAATCCTAAACGCAAATTCTGAATGGAAGGCCTCAACCATAATTGGGAGATCGTAGTTACGACTTTTTGTGGGCACGGCACGTTTTTTGATGTATTAACATGCTACCTTTCAAGTAAGCAGCCAATTAAACAGGGAAACATCCAAAACACACGCATACAGAGAGAACAAAGGAGACAACCTCCGAACTCTACTTTAAGACTTAATCTACTAACCAAGATCTAATCTAATGGCTAACATTAGTAGGCTAGTAGGAAAGCAAGCCTCAGCTACATGTAAGTTATTTGGCCAAAAAATAGGTCAGATTAAAGACCCCAACGTTCACCCATCCGTATATCACAAGATTGGGTATCTACAGATTTACAGAAGAGATTGCCTGAGAGTATACAGCGAACAAAGTTTGTGGGCTATTTATGACGCTGAGGTTGGCACCAAGTAGACTTGTATATCTTCACGCTTGAAAGGCAGCGACTGGTTTGCTTTCAAATGCAAGCATGATTCAGAGGGGAAAACAGCCAAAATGAGGATCCCCTGGTAATTTTATCGAGCAAACATATGACGGTCCAGGTGTCGACCATAGATGCTTTCATTGGCCTGGATTTTGTGCAATCTTCGGGTGGGTGGCGGCATAGATGGAAGTGTTTACATCAGGTTTCAAGTGAGAAAAAAGGTGCTGCACATCTGGTGTAAGTCTCTCGGATGCTCTACCAAGGATGGTAAGTACCTCAGGTCTGGGCTTGCTGTTTGCCTGCACAGGTCCTCCCTGACCTTCATAATGGACGACATGATGGCTGGTAGAACAATTAAGAGAACATCGATTAGGTAACAGGTGCAACTCTAATTTCAGAGTACATTTAATTAGAGAAGATCAGATACTACTGCTTGCAATTTTGGTTAAAAGAGAAGTAAAAAATTTGTAATAGATAAGATTTTGAACCAAAGTTCGGGCTAAAATCATTAGTCTTCATATATACAAAATTGACAATGATACATCAACAGAGATCTTTTGGAGAACACTTTAGAGTAATGGAACTGAAGTACTTCTCCGAAACCTCGTGCACCAAAAACATCTGC
The DNA here is from genome assembly GCF_021117445.2 of Syzygium oleosum. Lineage (NCBI taxonomy): Eukaryota > Viridiplantae > Streptophyta > Magnoliopsida > Myrtales > Myrtaceae > Syzygium > Syzygium oleosum. Next base: position 13,121,703 of record NW_026607487.1, read on the forward strand.
AATATGTTCTGCTCGAATAACTATACAAAAGGAAAAACCACTTACAGGAAATCAATGAGATCCCTTATTTCTGATGCTTCAACGGGGTTTGAGGGTTGTGAGTTCTTCCCAAAGACATCCAACAATGTGCTCAACAACAATGAAAGCGTCTGGAAGTGATAAGAATAAGAAACAACTTAGTTTGATAAGTTGGTGCAAAATACCACACAACATAACAAGCTTATGACGCGCAGAAACAGTTGACAATCACAGATAGTAGATTGACGGAGAATCATGAAAACCTGACCATCTGAACACAGCATAAATCTCTACAATTTTGTACCCAGTAATTTAGTGGAAACATCAAAGTTCTGCTGTTCATGTTCTCTCTTTTAGTGAAAAATCAAATGACTTCAAGAGAGTCATACATTAACCAATAACACCTAACAAGTACATAGCTTTACATTCGCTATTGCTGAAACACCATCTGCATCAAGTATTGTCGACTGAATGATGAGTTTTAAACAAAGACTGATTACACTTGCTTGAAAAATGCAGCATCCTGCTATAAGACTTCGGAAAAATTTCAGGACATTATATAACTTGTGTGTTCTTCGAAAAGAACTCGCTAGGGTTTGAAAAGGAGGAGGAGGATCAGTATGTATAAAATATAAAAGTACGAGTATGAACTTAAAGAAGAATATTCCAGTTGTCAAGCATGTTGCTGAAAAAGTATCCTTTGAAGCTCAGGGTACAGAGCATGATAAAGAAGATGGGAAGACAACTTCAAGGAACAAAAACAATAAGTCAACTTATCCCATTGTCTTGCAATTCAAACCAATTATGGGAATCATGACATTTGTGTCGTCAGAAAATGCTTCTTTTCACCTTAACATATTTTGATATGACCAGACTGGTATTGCTTTACAACAGACAAGTAAAAAACAAAAATATAAATGATGACGTTGACAGCTGAAATGAAGAAATGAATTAATAGAAGAAAGAAATCAACGCGGGATTTTTTTAAAAGCTCCAATCTTAATGAATCTCATCAAATTCTTTGTAAAAGGCATTCTATCTACTATAAGACCGCGTGATTGACGGTAGTGCTTTGTCACTCCACCCTCTCAACTTTATATACGCGGCAAAAGGGAAGGATAGATTTTGTATTATGTTTCCTGTCTAACCACTCAAACTTTACTTCATTTTCCTTCAAAACTTTCAAACTTTGAGAAGAAAAAGTTCGAAGATCCACGAAGTTTTTACCCTGCTCAATTTTAATTCTAATTTTGTTTCTCAACTAATAAATGGTAAAGAAACGTACTAGAATGAACAATGAGCTTCGTTTCTCTACATTGCATTTTCCACAGAAGCATCCAAATACAAGATAGAGGGATCACTTCCTTTACCTTGTTGAAAAGGGAGTGAGCATTGGCAAGTCTTGGAAGCAATGGACCCATTATACGAAAAGCTATTCTCAACATTGCAACGGATGTAATTGGTCTGAGATGTTTGATGATGACATGTGCCCCTTCCAGCCATTCTTGCGGGAGATTACTAAAGAAGGAATGAAGCAATGCAACTATGTTACCTGGATAATGCATGAAAAGACAATCATTAGAGTAACAAACAATTGCAAGCTCATGCTCTGCTTGGATCATAACTCATGGACCTAGTGGATCTGGAACTTAAATAATAATAAAAAAAAAAGATTCACTTGAACAATTAATACATAGAATTGACTAAGAATTCATTGAATCCACTTATCAGGGACTCTTTTATTGGAACCATACTTACTTATTCTAGATCTCAGGATTTTTTCATTCAATATTGACACACATGTACAATACAAATCACACATGCACACATACAAATCTAGACATGGCCACGGTTCGGAACCGGCCAGTTCCGGTTCGGAACCGGCGGTTCCGGTTCGTGGCCATGTATGAACCGGAACCGGCGGTTCCCGGCCGGTTCCGGTTCCGGTCCGGTTCGGAACCGGCCGGTAAAAATTAAAAAAATAAATTATGAAATAAAAAAATAATGAATTATCAAATTATGAAATAATGAATTATTCAATATAAAATATAATCAAAATGTACATTGTAATCAAATTTGGGGAAAAAAAGAGTTTCTCCACTTATCTGCAGTTTTTTTTTTTTTTGGAACCGGGCCCGGACCGGCTGTTCCGGGCCGGTTCCAAAATTGTTGGAACCGGAACCGGGCCCGTAGGCCACGGGCTGGTTCCGGTTCCAAACCGCGGGCCCAGTCAACGGGCCGGTCCCGGGTTTGACCCGGGCCGAAACCGGCCCGTGGCCATGTCTATACAGATCAGTACCATTATCCAGATATTCGCGATGGACATGGGCTGGGTGAATTATAATTTCGGAGTCCATCCAATAAAAGTCAGGTAAATAACAGCACACGTCATGAATTTTTACATGTCAGGCTGAGTATATGCAGGCCGCACAACAAAATGAAGAGTCATTTATTAAATTGCATCAGCAAGGAAGAAAGTTAAAATTGACACAACGTTTTCAATGAAAAATCCCATGTAGAATCGTTACTAACTGGATAATTATAACCTTTGCATGCTTAAGATGAAAATTAGTCCAGTGTAAAGAAAACTGAGAGCTCATAAGGACAATGATGCACACAAGGACATATTCCACTTATGGATTTATTACACAGACTGCTCCTTGATCTGTTTGCAACATGTGATAATTGCATATCTGATGCTATGTTTGGGAAACTGGGGAAAATGGAGGTGAACAAAAATTTGAGTGGTAAATATTTGAAAATTTTAAAACTCTTGTGAGTATGTAGAGGAGGAAATTTTTTTATAAGTGGGCATTTTCTTTGCATTTTCCTCTCCCATCATGTTTTCCAAACATAGTATTAGGGTGAAATCATCATATTACAGTTGCTTCTAACAAAAACCATGAAGAGGATTTTTAGTGTAAAGCAAAGTCAAATTGACACGAAAAGGTGGAGGTGTGAGGGCATGCATATGCAGAAAGGTATCCCTAAACTACTGCTGAGAATTTACAGTAACATATGCATACCAATGGCAGTTGAGGTATTATCTTGTGCAGCCCAAGTTGGATCCAACAATGCATACCCAACAGCAGAGTCTAGTTCACCCAATGACCTCTTTATATCAGTCAGCCACCAACTCTCCTTAATTACGCGCGTAGCCTCCAAATAAAGTTGCGAGTGAAATTCAATGGGAAGCTGAGCTAATAGAAGACCACAAGCTTGGATCAACAAGCAAGACAGTTGTTGACATGTATAAGCACTTCGCCAGACAAAGTTAGAAGTACTTAAACCAGAAACTGAAGGAGTAGATCTGCTTGCACCCAAGGAATCTGTGCTTCCACCTGAAGGTGAAGTTGGTAGGACTGAACCTTGTCCAACACCATTTGGAGCTCCATGCAGACAATTACTAGATTGAATTAGGGTAGGTTGGATGTTAACAACAATTTGAACTAGGGATGACACAATTTGAGATGCAGGTACAGGAAGTGAAAGCAGCTCTATCACAGTAGTTTCAAGAACCAGCTGAGTGTGCGTGCCGGGATCTTGAATTTGATAAAATGCCTTTTGACCTTCTGAAGCGCTCATTTGGCCAGGTTGGGCTGGCAAAGTTCTGTTATGCGGAGCGCGAGCTGAATTGTTTGAAGTATCTCCAACAGAAACAGATTTTGTGTTGCTATTCAATGGAGGAATGACATGATTGACCAGCCCCAATAGCAAAGTAGCAAAATAATCCAGAGGTGGGCACATGACAGGATTTGAAGAACTAATGTGTTGTGGGAATGACTCAGAAAATGGAATCTGGAAAAAAAAAAGAGTCATTATGGTTGTAAAGACAGCAGCATTTCAAAGGATTAATATATAAAGAGGATCTTCACCTTGCTAAGATCAAGTACTTTCAGAATTCGGACTATGAGCTTCCCAGGAAGATGACCATAGAAATATGCGAGTATGTCACGAACAAATGTGAATCGGAAAGGGTGATAAGCTAGAAACTGAGAGTAAATAGCCAGGACTTCGTCAGCCTGATCCATGGCATCATTTTCAATCAGTCTGTAAACAATAAGGGGGATCACAGGAAGCAACCGGGCTGCAATATCATCAAAAAATGGGGGATACCTGCATCATCAAGCATCATTTGCCCAATTAACTAATTTGAACATGAACTGTTAGAATACAGTCCAGTGAAGCGTCCAGTAAATATTTGAAATTAAGCTCATTCATCATTGTAATTCGGAACCATTGCGAAGTATAGCTTACACTATTCTAAAAATTGCTGCATTAAAAATTAAAGCTGAATTAAATAGATCCAGTAACAGTTGGTGTACAGATGAAACCAGCTTTCAAGAACTTCCTTGAGAAGGAGTTCATGATGAAAGTTCTCAGTCCAAGTAAAATGAAAGAAGCACAAAGCACAAAAATTTGATCATTCAGACTCTTACCCAGAAGATCATCTATAAAGTCCCTATGATTAGTCCTGTACAATAATAAGAGGATATTGTCCATCCGTGCTACAAGAGCTTCATTTCACGTGCGTAACTGTAAGATTGACTAAATTGGAGATTTAAAAGCCAAAGATTGAGAAAGCTCTAGAAACCCAGACTCCAGTGATAAATGGTGAGATGGATTTGGGCCTAAAATCTTTTAGAAACTAATATTTGGAGGACTGCAACAATTCAACCAGTAACTCTCGAGGGGGCGAGGAACACTAATCTAAAGAAAAATGACTATCTTCTCCTATACATTAGTTAATTCTGCTCTTCCGTCCCTTCCCCTTTTCCCTGCACCAAAAAAAAAAGTGAATATCGAATTGTCCTTCAGTTGTGGAACCCACACTCACCCTCTATGACTGCGTACCTTTGAGAGGGACTACAATGGATTAGCTTGATTCAGAAAAAAGATGATGCATATATATCTATTGTAACTGTTACAGTATCCAACCCAAAAGTTTAAACTGTTAGGTGGAAGGAGACTACATTTATACAAGGCATACACAAACCCCGTGCCCAAGTGATGTGGAATTACTTTGTAAACCCCTTCTCACGTACAAATCATATGAAGAACGGCTGTGGAATCAATGAACAAGGAATATGCCAAAAAAAAAAAGAACCATGCGAAGCAAAATGTTAAATGGGGCATGAAGAATAGAAGTCTGGCTCTCATACTATTTAAAATAATTTAACCCAAAAGTTTGAGATTAGAGATGGAGGGAGACTACATGAATATAGGACCAGACAAAATCCAACAGACAAGCATTGTGAGATAGTTTCAGTAGTTAACAATGTACAGGCCTAACTCCCGAAAGGGAATTGACTTGCTTTGAAATGATTTCCGATATTGATATCAAATACCTTCAAATGCATGCGTACATGCACAAATACAGAAGTGTTTACAACAGATTCATTTTATCATAAACAAGGGAATTGACTAACACTGAAAGGACACACAAAATCGATAACCAGTACCTTCAAATGCATACCGTCATTTTACAACAGATTTACGAAATACATTGCATCTCCATCTGATATTAAGAGAGCAAAATTCCAAATCCTTCTTAATGTGCCATCAAAGTGGATAATAATGCTAGCAAGCTTACCTATCTTTCCATGAGAGATGATTCCCAAGCGCTTTTTGCAGTTCAACACGCTTAAAAGTTCCGGTGTAAGTCCAGTGTTCTGGAGATCCACGATTCAAAATATATTGTTTCACTCTTTGTTGAAGTTCTTGTCGGTGAAGAAGGTTGATCTGGAGCGTAATGCTTGTCAATGCCATTGAAGTAGAAATTCATCTTTTGATAAATTAAGCATTTATTTATAGGGACAATTGTTCAAGTAGATGGGGAATATAGAACAACAGTAAGAGAAAAACCTTAAAAGACAAAGCTACACCAAGAAAGATTGAAACATGGGGCCATAAACACTCGAAGTCCACTATACGAGCAGACCAGTGGCTCTTCCTGTTTCTCAAACATATCAGACACTATTTCTTATGACTCAAATGGGACCACCAAACCTTAATCAGCTTAGCAGCAAGTCAAACACATCATGAGATTGGCCACGACTTTTGGCCAGTCGTGTAAGGCTTAGTGTGGGCTAAATACAAAGTTGCAGTAGGCAAAACCCTAGGAAAGAACAAATTATTAACCATTTTAGGGCCTACACTTGTTTTTCAGCTTGTGCCAAGATAGGCCACCTCAAGGACTGTCTTTGGAGTCAAGTTTTCCTCAAGCATCTCCATTGAGTATGTCTTCTTGGCAAGTTGTAACTATGTATCAGTAGGATCATTTTTTCTAAATTATCAGTCATTTGGATCCAGCTTTTCTCCATGCTTTGACAGCACTGATGTATATGAAAGACACTCTTCTAATCTTGACTTATCCGATGAGAAACTTCTAGCTTTCACTTTTAAGAATTCTTCAGATTATGATCGGTAACATTTGAGAAATTTTAAATTACGGTGGAACAAGGTATTGAAACAATGACCACTTCTCATGAAATAAAAGATTGCTGAGGCAAAGCTAAGGCAGCTCTCTACTAAACTAAGGGAAGATGTGTCAACAGAGTAAGAGGACATTAGGAAAGGTAGGTGATTATGAGGTGGAGAGAAGCAGAAGAAGCTAAGCCAAATCAAAGATAGGAATAGATGTTTCTAATACAAGATGGTAAACCTTCGCCCACTTATAACAGAAAAGAAGATTGACAATCGTCTAACAGCAAGGTATTTCTAATGGCTCAATCATCATGGTGAAAGCTTATGAAGCAACAAAACATTCCTTAAGAGAAAAAAACTACATGACAGACTCTTGCATAATGACAGTTGAAAGACATCATAGTAAGACTACCTCTGACCTACAATTTTAACCATCAGGTATAACGTCAGATGCAATTGATTGTATTACCATCAATACCATAACATCCACCATAGTCTTGTCATATCAATTAATTCCAAGAGTAGCACCACAGTGTTCACCCTCTGTATTAGAGCCCCAACTACCTAATATGAAAGGGAAAACATTTTATCTTATATTATCAGAAGACAAATTAACAATGTACCCCCTTGAAACTGTTGATTTAAAGACCGCACTAGCAAAAAGGGAAAAGAACCAATTTGATTAGGGGGGCAGCAAAAGCAATATAACAGACCAAATATGATCTGATATGACAAGTGGATATACACAATTACAACGAAAAGTACAACTATAAGATTTAGAAAATTACCACAATGCGTAAGGCATGGGAGTCATCATCACGGTCAATTAGTGCCAGTAGCAGTATGTCCAAAGGAAGCAACTCATTGGTCCAAATGAGATATGCAAGGTTGGCACTTGTTTTAAATAAGAGGTCCTGAAAAGGAAGAGCTGCATATGGATCAAAATCGATACCTGCATTGTATAAGTAGAGAGAGAGAGAGAGCGAGAGAGAGAGAGAGACAGAGACAGAGACAGAGACACAGAGAGAGAGAGTTCTTATGCACTTGGAATCATTAGAAATTTCAAGTTAAAAGACCTGCATGGAATGCCCATGTTGAAGTTCCATCTGAATTTGATGAAGAAGAACATCCACCATGGTGTAGATATTAGCAGTCACTTCCTCAGGAGAGAACTCCCTCAACACAAGCACCTTACATCCAGAACACACATATATGTAGGTTTTAGAGAGAGATTGAAGGAGTACTTAGTATTATTGGAATAAACTAGGCCAACAACCTATTCTGCTAATAGGGAAACATGCAACTAATTAATTAGCACCACATGGCAACATCCAAAGTGCTATAAGGCTTGCGGTAGTACCAGATTCGCAGTGTTGATGTTTTCAGGATGCCCATGCATCAGCATCCATGCTCCAGCACATAGATATTGACGATGCTGAGGAAAACTATGGCTAGTATAAGTTGTCACATAATTAGAATCTGCAGATGGTGAAAGAAGCTGGGTGCATTGGTTTATGACAGTTGTTTCCGCCTGGAAAAGAAAAGAAAAAGGAACGAAGTTGTTAGAATAATTAAATATTAAACAATACCTTCATCTAATAGCTTAAGCTTTTAGAACAGTTGGCAATGGTTCCACAAAATCTCACAGAAGTTATAGCAAACCCTGAAATTTGAAAATTAGTAATGACCATAGTGCAAAAGAAGAGTATAACCTTATTCTGAGAAATAATCTACAACAGTGATAGCTAAAAACTAAGTATATCCTAAAGCCTCTCATGCACAGTTGTCAGGACTTTCCCAACTGATATTGCACTGTACATGAGTAAAACAGGGACCTAATAGAATAAGAGAACTAATTTCTCCAATAACTGGCCCGTTCAATGAAAAGCTAAAATTTGACCCCAAAAAAAAAGAAAAGCTAAAACATGTCTCCCCCATTTAAGCCTTACCAAGAGACATTTAAGTATGAACAGGATGCACTGTATAAGTTAATTTAGCTTGTAAAACAATCATTGCAAACAAAGTCTTAATGTTTCCATCTTCAACCCCTTTGCCAGTTAAACAACCCATATGCTAGTTTTGAGATTGTTAAAGTATCATATATCACTTGTCCACAGGTTTTAATGAGCCTTATATTCATGTGATCCCCCCACCAAATGGCTTAAGCTTTTGGGTTGGACTTTTCTAACATCCAGGCTTCTCCCCAAGTTTGTTACATGTGTGAGCCTTCCTGTTTGTCGATTCCATATGTCGTTCTTACCCCGAATCACTTGTCTATGGGATTTAGATGAGTCTTGTATTCATGTGATCTCCCTTCACCTAATAATTTAAGCTTCTGGGTTAGACTTTCTAATAAAGATTACCAATATGACAAACATCACATTAACGGAATTTCATTTTCAAGATATCATGAATTTGAACTACTCTCAAAACACATCGTGAACATATATCTTAGTTCATCCATAGACTGCAAACTACACTAAAAATTCTAAGATGTAAGAAACAGATCCAAAGGCAACCATTTGCTCAGCTAAATACAGGCACACTGAATGATCCTTGAACAATATAATATTCAGAAAACAGTAGAATCATATTCCACGAGACTCCTCATGCCTAAGGCCAGAACTGGTGATATAAATGGGGTTTTGAAAACAAGCAAAGGGAACGGAAGAATTTTTAGTCAAGAGGAAGTAAAATCCTGTGAAATTCCTCCATATAGTGCAAGATACAATCAATAATAGAAAGAAATGCAATCTTATTTGAAATAATTATGGCTAGGAAAAGTAGAGATAACAATGAACTGAAGTTAAAAGGGTTTTAAGTTCTATGAAGAACCTGCTGCCATGCTTGAATGACAAGGCCCTTCTTATCGATTCGCCCTGCCAAGGCATCGCGAAGCACAGAAGGGAAATAGCGTAGTGTCTTTTCTGACCATGTATGTTGACTAGTTGCTAGTATTTGTTCTAGCATAGTTTGAACATATAGAAGGTGATCAGCATCGGCAACGCCACGAGTTTTAATGAGTATTGCTAGGGTAATGACCGTCATTCTATTCAAAGTTTCAGTAAATTCAGTTGGACCCTGCCAAAAGAAAAATTAGAAATAAATTAGAACAAAAATCTTCGGCATTTGAGATCACGGGAGTGACTGGCAAGAAAGAATAAAAGACCAGTTAACTAGTTCCACATTCACCTAATATTTTACTCACCTTCCCTTCCCTTTTCACCGAAAAGAAATCTCTCAGTGAGAAAATCACATTCATGCATAAGTTCTCAGTCAATCTAAATACACGATGATCCCCACGCTTCCCTTTGAGAGCAGCAATAATTTTTGTGACATCATACATCAAAGCTTTGGTTTTCCCTTGGTATCTGAAAAGAAAGTTTATTCCAATGACTATGGAGAAAGATTACGACTGATCAAGAATTGGAGCCAAGAAGTTTCAACACCGGATGATCATCAAACGGAATAACCGGAGTTAAGCATACCATAAATACTATAGAAACGTAACGACATTAGATGGACCAATTGGAATTACCTGTAGAGAGGAAGTAAGCGATAGTTCAAAATCTCAAATAGCAAAATTGTAACACCGGGCTTGCTCAACAAGGCTGGATTTCTCTGGGCCAAATGCTGCAGAAAATGGGACATAGTCATATCACCGTCAAGTAGGCAGAACTATGCATCAAAGATTAGGCATACTTAAAACCTAGACTAGTCGAAAGAAGAGCCTACACTGATGTGAGAGCGAAATAATGAGTGAGGGGCAGCGAGAAGCAGTCTAGTATATGTTTCCACCATTGCAATACTAGGCACAACCTGCATTCAGAAGAGAATATATGATATTGGCAAAACAATGGTAGCATTGTCAACATTTACTGGTATAATATCATCTTGGATTGGATTAGATGCCTGCTGCTTCATATTCAGGCATTGCAGAGCATAACCATAGATTACACAGAAACAAAGGACAGAGCTGTACAAAGTGGCAATAAACGATATAATGCCAATTAAAAATTAAGCTGAAGATGAGCAATGATGGAAAAACAAAAGCACAATCCACCAGAATTGTATAAAGGAGACAGCTCCATTAATAAATACCTGGTTGGAAAATAAAGTGTCCTCCATCTGAAATGCCAATTTCAAACATAGGTTCATTGAGAACCCAGAGATTAGGGTCATTGGTATTGGGCTTACTTCCCTCATTACCCTCTCATTTGTTGGCATATTAGAACCTGGTAATAATTCCGCAACTCCAGCAGAGGATAACCAGCTCATCACCGTGTCATAAGCTGGTTGAGCCATGGTGTAAGATACAACCCAAAACATCCCTATTGATCTCTCATCCATATTCATGTAATCCATCATGCGATCTCCTGAAAAAAGAGTTCAACAAGCTGTAGAAAATCTGCTGGATATGCATGGATTGAAACTTCATAAACATGACTGAGACAGCATGTTTAAGCAAATGGTGCAGTCCATATAAACTTTGCCATTAGCATCCACATTGACAGCTTGATAGCCTAAAACTAGGCTAACAATAAGAAACAGAGATAAATGCGGTCATGTGCTGGAGGATAGCTTTCACTTCCTTTGAGGTGAAGAGATAATACAAAAGATTGATTGATTTCTCCGTAAATATGTGATTTAAACTACAGCATTCTAGTTCATGAGTGTGTGTGCAAGCACATGCATCAGGTCTGTGAACACGTATTATGCATGAACGAAAGTGGTAGGGTGGCACAGCAGATGCATTCACTAAATACACATGATATTTGTGACGATTAATTGATGCAGCCAAGAGCATAAGTTGTCAGAGTTATATCAACTGAAGAGTTCAAAGGTGATTTTCAAAGAGCAGCTGAAGGTACTTTTTGGCTTGTCATTCCTTCTTTCCTATATAAAGGTTTGCTAAGCTTTATAGTTTGAGATTGCATGATGCAAAACCAGAAGATGGACCCATATTGGCACATTCTCAATATCTATTTTCGAATATGTGATGGTTAAATTTAGGATATCATATCTAAACTATCACAGATGTCTTGATTTTCGGCTTACATTAGTTTGATGCTCCAAGGTAATCTCCGAGCTAATCCTGGATGATGTTAAATATCCCATTCAACATATTTCTTTCTTGCTCCCTTGCTGGCAACCACAACCTCTATTTCATCCAAATGATTTTACCTCAGAAAAGTTGCCTTATTCAGAGTGTGATCCGCATGGTACTAGTGCAGCTAGCTGAAGTGCATTTCGTGTTAAATGGCATCTTGGCTTTTTTGAAGTGCTCTAGTGGCATCTTTGCTTATTAGCAAAACTGTAGAGGGTGATCAAGTGAAAGAACACTAACACAAGGTGCAGGTAATTATTGAAGATTAAGTTGGCGGATATTAAGTGTAAATTCTGGAGTGCAGAGTGTAAAAACACCAAGGAAAAAAGATGTTTCAGAAAGGAATAAGATTTTTAAAAAGACTACTCCGGTCAAGTAACATTTCCTGGGTGGAGGAATATATGCATTTGCAGCTTTTATTTTAAGGTAACATGAAGTCTCCTTTTACCTGGCCTGCTATTCCTATTAACTTTTCCTGAGAAGCACAACTTAATTAGACCATATGAGCTGATATTATGATAACTAGCACATCAAATTTGCTAGGCACAATATATGTCATTTTCTATGTGTCCAAGATTCTACTTAATCAAGCATATAGTCCATTTTTTCTATGCTTGCCGATGAGCATTTGTCAGCCAATGGAAAGAATGCCTTAAGTGAGAAGACGACAATCATGGAGGATAGAATTCACAAGTAGTAAGGGGTATGTCTATACCATCAAACGACTAAACTCCAACAAGGCTACTCATAAGCAGTACCTTTGCCCACTTGCCTCCACCATTCATCTATTTGCTTTCCTTTCTGAAGCTGCTCATTATTCAAATATTCCCTCGTTGATGTATTCAGTGACCAAATTCGTAAAGTCTGACAACTGCTAATAAAATCAAGTAGGATACTTTGAGGATTATTAGGATCCGAGCCTCTATCTTCTCGATGAAATGACAAAATCTTCCTGATTGTCTCCACCTAGCAGGGGGCAAAGAATGAGTTACGTAATGATTCTACATTCCAAACTTCAAGAGCAAGCAATCTAAATTGCAAGAAATCACATATCATATCAAGGCTAAGTTACTGTAAGTGAGAAGTGGAGATAATCATTTTGTCCTTTTAATCCATGGTCTACTAAAACTTTGTTCGTCAATTAAACCCTTCACCAGGTAGTACAAGGAAGCCTAATATCATATAAAAGGACCTGATTGCTGGAGAATCACAAGTGTTATGAGCATAGGCAAGTTACTCTATAAGGATTATAACCTCTTGAAACCCCTGTAGACAATTATGATCAAGATGTTGCCTCCTCGTACTCAAAGGCAAAGTTTGGGAGCATGGAATCAATTAAGTGATCCTCGGTAAGCGAGGTTTATGCGTGTGATCTATATCTGATCTATGCAAGGTTTATGCGTGAGATCTATATCTGTTCTACGAGAAAATTTTGCCACCGGCAATTTAACCAAGTCATATTTAGTATCAAAGCCCAGCCACCTGAACAAAAATTTATGGCCCTTTTCCATTAGCCCCCTCTTTGTTCTAACATAAACACCTTTTCATTGTATTCTATAAATGAAATATTAATTCACCAGACTGTTGTTATTATCTTTCGATGTCAAAACTTTCACGAATCTACATTCAGCCAAATAAAAGTTAAGTCCAGCCTTCCACAATGTATACTCCATTATAACTCATCTAGAATCTCCATGCTCACAAGAATCATCTATTCTAGCATTATTCTACAGGCTCTTCACGAATTATATTTCCAGATCATTATATTCAGCATTTCCTCTCTTTCTCCAGTTTGTCGCTACCATCATCATTATGCAAGTTCACTTTCTTCTGTTTTATAACTTCATTCTCACATCAAGTTATAGGTCCTCTTGAGAACAAGTGCATAATAGATGACGAGCAGAACACATTACTGGATAGCATATTAGGTGAATTGAGTAGATGCATTCTGCAAAATATGCGTTACAAAGACATAAAAAAATTTACAATTAACTCGGACAGCTGAATTACTGCAGGATCGTAGCTTGAAGAAAGAACCAAAAATACCACAAATAAATTATCATGTTCATTAAAAGTCAATTAAACTGGGCTGATCAACAATCAACATCTGTTCTGAAGCTTGGGTCAGAACTCGAGTGAGGACCAAAAAATGCTTTGACCACCAAACCAACTTTGTGAGTTTTATCAGCTGAGTCACTATAAAAGGAGAGGATAATATTCAACAGGAATGGAGTCCTAATTCATCATGTAAACTTATCTCTCTGTTTTCTAAGGCATAGTTCCGACAACATGATGTGAAATACCTCACCTAACAGCAAAAGTAACCCTGGTGAGCATATATTGATCAGAAACAAGATGGTGTGGCAAAAAAAAAGAGAGAAGGAAAAATACAGTAAAAAAAATAGTGATCCAAAGCCAATTGATAGTTCAAAACCAACCTTTCTAGAATCTGTATTCAAAGCATTTACCACGAGCTCGACTCGAATAATTTCAGCAAATAGCCAAGTCACATGATTTGTACGAAGAATATGTTGATCACCTTCTGTAAGTCGCGCAACTAGTTTGTCCACAAAATCAACAAAATCGATACACCCACTCTTCATTAGGAAAAAGAAGATATCTGAAAAGATGAGCCACTCTGACCAGCAATTTATCTCTGCAACAAAGTATGCTTGTTGTGAGTCCATTCTAAATCCCCAGCAATCTATAAATGACTAGATTTTAATCATTTTTCACCAGCATTACAAGTCCAGGCATATAGAAAAATAAACATAACACTGGCAGAATGATGAGGAAATCTGAAGTTTGAGATCAATTTCGGTCACAATAAATACAAAAGCATAACTTTGAAGAATTTCATTTTAGCAGCAAAACCCAAAGATCACGGCCAAAAATTATCTTTCCCTCCATGATTACTCCCATATTTGATAGAAAACCACCTTATTTTATTACAAAGAAGTCCTCATTATCGAATGAGCTACAGCATAAATATCCTATGTAGGGTGTACGATATCTCTTATATCCACAGGCTTCTTTCAATCTTCCCAGGGTCTTGGCAAGGTGACCAGCTTTACCCTCTACTATTTATTCTGGTCAAGGAAGTTGTTAGCAAAATGTTAGGCAAGTCATCAGCATTTTTTTTCCTTGGATAAGTAAAGAGAAATTCACTATAAGACAGCAAAGGGAAGCCAACCTATGCACAAAAAGAGCTCATATCCAGAAAGAGCTCAAAACCAAGAAGGGGATCTCATTTACAAGACAAGGAATCCACAATGTTGAGCAAAGCATCTACATCCAAGAGCATATCCCCATTATACCAAAGATGTAGAACTTTAAGCCAATTTTGAATAAGATCTTGAATAGAGGACTCTTGCCACTCAAAAGTTCTCTCATTCCACTCTACGATCCAAAAATCAAACAGAGGAGCTAATGATACCAGCTCAACAAGCCGGGAGTGATAATAGTACCTTGCCACGCCCAAGTTCTTGCTCAAGTGATTCGGCTATAACCCAACAAAGCCCCATAGAGGCATAACAGGTTGCCCAAAAAGCACTCATCCAAAGACAATGAAGAAGAAGGTTTGACACGGTTTCTCCTCTCTGTTTGAAAAGGAAGCATCTACTGGTTAACACAACTCCTCTCTTTTTCAGATTGTCCAAAGTAAGGATGTGCCTGCAAGAAGCTTCCCAACCAAAGTAGGCCGCCTATGTGGACCTTGGTTTTCCAAATAGAGTCAATCTATCACCAACCATCATCTTTTCCTTTAAACCATAAAAGGATCTAACAAAAAAGTTACCACTTTTGACAGATTCCCACATCAGTATATCATTAGAAAAGGGAGTGATATAAGAGTCCTAAGCCCAGTTAAAAAAGTTAGTAACGGGTTCCAACTTGCAATCTTGCCTAAGAAAAATCAATATGCTAAGAAGTTCCTCCAAAGTTCAAAAAATAACAATCCTTCACAAAAACCTCTATAAATGTCTCTAGCGATGCAAAAAAGTTTAGGAAACCAATCTTTAGCAGCATGTTTCCATGCCAAATGTCACTACAAGTATACGTTCTATTCCCCTGACCAACTTTAATGAAGGTGTGAAGGTCATCCTAGCCTTTCTAATCCACCTCCACGTTCCAATACCATGCAATGATATTTTGTATTTGGTAATCCACCCATGTTATGTTCAAAGCATGCTATAGAAATCTGATACCTTCACCCGAGGAGATCGCCAAGAGGAAACCTAAGTTAGGGGCTGTCAACGTATCCAGTTGGACCCACCTTCCCTCAAAAACTTAAATCAATGAATTATGGGCCAACTAAGATAATATTCACTGCTTCACACCACACCAATTCTCTTATGTGCAAGTTTTCTAACTCAACTCACACATGCATCTCAACAATCTCCTCTCCACATTTGAGCTAGTGTTAGGTCTGCTTCATTTTAATTCAGGTATCCTTCTACATCAACATGTCTCCATGAAGGCTGCTCGGAAACCACATTGGTCACGAGACTTCTTCTTTGAGATATTCACCAAACATCGATACACATTGGGAGTAGGCAACCAATCAACCATCGGCTCCCCTACCATTTGTTGAGAGCACGCAACAGAAGTTCAACACCTTCACTCGAGCAAATTGCCAAGAGACAGCCCAAGTTTGAGCCCGCCAACGTATCCAATTTGACCCATCTTCACTCGGTTATGGGCCAACTAGAATATATCAACTACTCCACGCTACAACAATTCTCTGATGTGGGACTTTTCTAACACAACTCATACGTGCATCTCAATAATCTCCCCCTCTCGTGTGAGCTCAGTGCTAGGTCTGTTCCTCCTTAATTCAGGTATCCTTCTACATCAATTTGTCTCAACTTGAATCTCCAATGCTCACCTTCATATCTAGGTCTTTATAGCTAGACCAAACTATGAAGGGTGCCCGTAAACTGTGTTTGTCACAAGATTACTTCCTTAAGATATTCAAGAAACATAGTATTGGGCCAATCAACTATCGACTCCGATACCATTTATTGAGAGCATGCAACAGAAATCCGATACCTTCATCAAAGGAGATTGCCAAGAAATAACCCAAGTCCGAGCCTGTCAACATATCCAATTGAATCCACCTTCACTCAAAAGCTTAAGCTAATGAGTTATAGGTCAACTATGATATATAACTGCTTCACACCACACCAATTCTCCAATGTGCGAGTTTTCAAACACAATAACACGTTCATCTCAACATGTTTAACCAAGCCATACTGCGCAGCCACAATCTTTTCTAGGGATGATCATGTACAACATTAAATGTCGTACCCGTTTGCCAGCTAGGGCCTCATTAAAAAGCAACAAACATTTAACTACCAAGGTCCCCTCTATCAAAATGTTTTCATTGCCTTCAATTTGACCAGATGGAAATTAGTTCTATCATCGTTGTCCCCCCCCCCAAACATATACAAATAAATAGACAAAAGAAAAAGTTGCTTAGCGCATTAGCATCAAGATGGATTTTTAATTTCATAGTGGCTATCTCATCCTTACTGCACAGGTGATACTATCATTTCTTGCAAAGATGATGTTTAGTAATTACTTTATTTGGAGAATATCTTTTTATGTTATGAAGTGGTGTTCGGGCTTAAGATCGACCTAAGCAAGAGGGAGCTCATTGCATTGGATGAAGGACTAAATGGTGCTTTGTCAACCACACTAGGGAGTCAGTTAGGTTTATTCCTAATCATCTACTTAGGCCTTCCTTTGAGTGCAAACTTCAAGAACAAACTAATGTGGGAGCCCACTGTCCAGAAATTTGAGAAGAGGTTATTGTTTGGAAAAGATCCTTTCTCTCAAAAGGAACACCAGACCTTATCAAAAACAAATTCTCCAACCTCCCATTTTCCTTGCTCAGTTGCTAGAAGTTATATTCTCAAAAAATAAAGCATGTTTGATATAATTGTGACTGAAGTGTAGCTATGTTGATTAATGGCTGTGTTGTGAAGTGTTGCAACTTGTACATTTGGCAACACATGTTTTAAAGCTATCTTAAAACCTAGGATAGACATATCCTTACAAATTTTTCTAAGCCATTATATCTTTAGAGATGCTGCAGTTGTGAGGTGTTTGCCAAACACTTTCTAAAAGCTGCAGTGCATCTTTTCACAGCTGAAGTTACTGCAGGAAATTTTTCCCAAACAACCTCTATCATTATAGTAAAGGTCATAAACCAGCAATGAAAAAGTTCGAACATCACATCAGCATAACGTGCTTCATTATGACACATTAAAGAAGTTATTTAAGTATCAATAAGAAAATTTCAGCAGCAAGACTGGTTTTTTGGCTTAAAAGGAGTTGATTAGGCAAAAGTCAAGAGCACAACTTCACTAGCTAAATAAAGGAATTCATGCAAACATCCAAAAAAGTTTAACTGCCCAGATAGAATGGCAGCTTAGGATAAGCAACCTCCTCCAAATGATGGCTAAACAAATACCAAACTAAGTCTCAAGTACTTAAGTGTTTAAACAGTTCCTATTTGAATGCATCCGGGTGACTTTAAGGTGGTCTTCCATCTTTTTGAGAAAGTAGTATTTGGCTTGCTTGGCATAAGAAATTTCATCGTTTCGCCACACAAACTCTTCTCGGGTTCTTTAAGTGTTCAAGCCGTTTTTACATTGCCAATTTGACCTCCAATCATGAGTAGTAATCTCAAAAGCATAAATATCTTCATAATATGCTTAATCAGTTGTGCATCTCCTAGCTACGTGATTACCTTTCTTTAAGCTAGAGGAGTATATGTTATCTCCAATTATCTTTGTCAAAAAAAAAATCAAGACCTTGATTTATACGTTTAGATAGCAAGTTAAATCCTAAACATCGCAACCATTGATTGATTCTTAGTCAATCCCCATTCTTCTCATTAAAGTACCAATGAGTAAATGCAAACCCCAATAATAAACCCTTGATCTGATGTTATCCTCAACTTTAATGACCACCACAAGAAGAATTTCCTATTGATCAGTGCAACAAACAAAGATGAAAGTCAATATCTCCATGCTTAACTAGATAGACCTTACTTTCAAAGCATGCAATTTTGCAAATTATCACTCCAGAACTAATATGTTTCCTAGCACAATTCTTCTTAACAATGCCAGAACACGATATACGATATATCTAGAATTCCTAACCTAATGTACATTTAATTTAGGGAAAATGATACAAATGATCTATGAACTTTAGCCCAACGTACAATGTTGTTCCTAGACTTTTAATTTGTTCAATGTGGTCCATGAATTATTCTAAATGTCCAATGTAGTCCTTTCATTTGCTTAAACGACAAGTCAGAAGTTATTTGATATATGATGAGTTGGACTTATAAAAATGATGAGTCAACATGTTTATCTTTTCATCCATCTACTTTTTTTTGGAGAGAAAATAATTAGCGCCTTGATATGTCCATCATTAATCAATGACATGGACCATTATATCCTAATTTGAGATAAATATCTTACTTGGATAATTCACATGTAACTATTTTTTGTTGTTTAACCTTCAAACTTAACGGATTGCAATCCACATGAGCAATTTCCGTTAACTTGAATTAACGGAAGGACCACATTGAACATTTTTATATAATCTAATAGTACAGCAAACACGTTAAACAAATTAAAAGTCAAGGGCAATATTGCACATTGAACTCAGGAAGTATTTGTGTCGTTTTCCCCTTTAATTTAGGGGAAAAATCCAACTACATCTATGAAGATAGAACACCTTGCCTGAATTTGTCAACTTCAATAGCTCAATAATCCTATCAATCGTTGCCTCACATATCATTTCAGAGGTAAAAACAGCACCAGGAGTTGGTGGTTGTCCTGAAGGTCTATAGCAAGGAGCCACCAAAAGCACACGCTTCCACCAGTCAGGCGACGGAGTAGTCCTAATAGCATGTCTTATACATCGCAATGCTCTTTCCCAATCCAAACTTCCCCGTACAATTGATGTTGCAAGTTCCTGAAAAATATGATTAATACGTAAAATCTATCATAAAATCTCCTTTTTATTGCATATTTATCTTGCAGAGGAGATAATTGCAAGTCATTTACAAAAATTAGTAGTAGCCAATCACCTCTCCATTTAGTGGTTCTCCAAGCACACTTGGATATGTGATTGGGGAATACCGTAAGTTTCCAACTGCTTCACCAGAAACATTAGGAGTAGTAAGGGTTAGTATCCTTTGAGTTCCAAATGTAGGACAATGAAGGTGCTGATCTAACATCTGCATGTGCATAGCCATCATATCCCTCCTCCTGTGGATCTCCAAGATAAGGGTGAATAAGGCTTCATCATCCGGTATGTTCTCTATGAACTGCAAGCCACCGCGTAGCAATTCATAAAAGGGCACTCGACATTTGTCCTCCTCAACCAATAGCCAAATCACATCCAAACAACTGTGTAGCCATTCTATCAGTGCCTTGTCAGGTCTCCAGGACTTGATGACATCAGATTCATCCATTCCATGTTGTCTTTGATCCCAATTAACAAGCCAATTAAGCATATGTGAGAATATGTCAGCATGAGTCACTGGTTTTAAATTAAAGTCAAGACCTGTCAAGATAATCTTGCAGCATAGCTGACGCAGGCTGCTTACAGCACTGTCTCTTACAGATGAACTGGCTCTCATTGCAGCTTGTTGACCAGAGAAGGAGATATCAGATGATTTTACTGGTGACATTGTCGCACCAGATGATGGTTCAATTGTTGACTGGGCAGGAGAACCTATGACATGAACCGATGACAACGGAGACGCAGGATTGGAGGGCTGAAAGTTCGAATTGGGGATTGCGCCAGATGACGCTACCCTGTCAGGCTGTGATAAGCTTGTCGGTGATACTACAGACACAGACTGGCTCCCCTGACCCACTGACAGTTCAGCTGACGAAACTGAAGAAAGAAGAGAAGGCAGAAATGTGTCCCAGTTAATGTAACCAATACCACACAAGCTCCGTAGAGCAAAGAGAAGAAACTCTGCCCGTGGCGCATGACCACTGCACTGTACAACCAAAGATATAAGAATAGATTCTGTCACAGCTCGCAGTTGATCTTGGTCCTGCAATGCACGGCACGCATTTTAAGCTCGCATCCGCTAGTTACATACAATTATATACGTAGAGGGAAGATTTAAGGAAAAAAGAGCGAAAGAAAAATGTAATTGAAATTGGAGTTATTAACCTACAGCAAACTGATTTTGTAGTTGCTGGAAGTCTACAATGAACTGGTCATTCTGAGGAGGAAGGTCTCTGTTTAAAGCCACGACACGCTTCTGCGCCTTATTCCTGCAGGCGTTTCGGATGCAAATTAAGCAGATATTAACTCCCTGAAGGGAACAAATAACCACGATTTCTCATTGCATCCGATGCAAAGCCTAACAATAACCAATAAATACATCGAAATTTTCCTTCCCAACTTCGGACGGCAAAATCACCTTCTCATCTTAGGCCTAGAGCAAGGGGGGAAAAGATCATCTAAATTCACCTAAAAAAACGTAAAGACCATTTCTTTCTTCTTCTTCTTTTCAGTCGGACCGGAATTTGATCATTGCTCCACAATCGTAGCCCTACGCCCTTAGCTCGAGCACTTTCAAACACATACAGATAAATAAGCTGACAACACAAAGCCACGGTTTTGTACGTATTCCGAGTTTCGAGTTTGGAGCCCTTACGGAGGTTCGCGGACGGAATCGTCGGCTCTGTGGCGGCTGTTCCTCTGCGAAACACGGACGAAGTCAGACACTGCAGACAACCGAAGTCAAAAAGAATACGCAAAGGCCGAAGAAGGATTCGTTTCGGCGGGAGAGGCGGGAGCGGGAAGGTTACTCCTAAGTAGAGGTTGAAGAGATCGTTGATGGCGGCACGAGCGGGATGGAACTGGTAGGCCCGCGAGGCGGAGGCGGAGGCGGAGACGGAGGCGGAGGCGGAGGCGGAGCTCGATCGCTGCGGCGGCTGATCCATCTCCGCAACCTCGTTCGCGCGCGCGCCCCCCGAGCGAAGGTGACGGAGCTCCTACGATTCTTCTCGGCGTGCCATTTCAATGGCGGAGCGATCGCCTTCGGAGGGAGGGGGCGAATTTCGTTGCTGTGTGTTTCTGCTGGCTTTCTAGTTTCTTCTTCTTGTCGCAGAGGAGAATTTTGCCCCTAAAAGCATATGTTTTTCCACTGGCTTTATTTTAGTTTCTTACAAAGCCAAAAGAAATTATAAATAAAAAATAAAAAGTAAAACTAGAGAAGGAATTGTCAAATTGTCAATCCGTACATTAAATCGAACACAGGTCGTTGCAATGTGAATCCTAAAATGGTAAAACTTGCGTCCGAAATCCAACTAAATTCTAGAATTTAACTTTGCGCAATCAAATTTCATAACTTATAAAAGTTATCAATCAACTTTCACGGATTTTTCGTGTTAAGCATTTTTAGAACACTTGGAATTGAAATGGTGCTAAATAGGTATTACATTGGATAAACGCAGTAGTAGCTTGAACTTCTTAAATTTATTTAATCAAGTCCTTAAAACATCTTTTTTACTGCGTTCAATCCATTAAGATATATTTCTAGTTTGAGGTGTAATAAAATGTTGTAAATTAATGTAAACTACAGAGAAGAGGGTCTTCCTTGGTACAAATTTAGGTAAGCGTCACGACTCTCGTCGTAGCGGTTGCCTGTAGCACTATCTAAAAGTTTAGAAACGTGATTGGAAGTTCAAAAACAAACATTGACAAGAGGCAAAAATGCCCTCTGGCGATGATTTGTAATGTAACTTTTGTCTCCCATACATTAGTTGAATTTGTGAAAAAAAAAAAATAACCCTTCTTTGGATAGGGAAAAATCGTACACGCATAAAACACTTGTTGTGTTATACTCTGATTAAAAGATCTTCACAATGTAACTCATTTCATAACTTCCCAATCGGTCAATTAATGATGTACCATTGGAATTATCATTTATATTTAAGAAATATGAATAGACATACCATACTAACACGAATAAATACAAATATTCTTTCTTATTTTTAATTAAGGTTGATTATTCTTATGATGGATTCATCATAAGTCGAGCAGATGCTGAAAAGGAATGACCTAGTTATCACAACATAATCACTTGAACACGGAAATTGGAGGAGAGTGCAATTGAAAGAGAAAATGAGAGTCATACTTGCAGTAATGGGAGCCTTATTTGTATAGACGATGTTGCATGTTATATGTTAATAGGAGGGGACAGCATTGTGCTCCATAGATGGTGTTGAGAGGAAAAACTGAACTGAATGCTTGGTTAGGTCTATGTGACCCCAAGCTATCTATTTATAATAAAACCAAAAAGGCCAAAAGTGCAATATTACCCTTATTGCTGCAATATATAAAATAATAAAGGAAATAGACAAATATGCCCCTATTAGCCAAGTACTCTCAACATTCCCCCTCAAGTTGGAGCATAGATATCACACATGCCCAACTTGACTAAAACAAGATGAAACGATTTACTCCCCAATCCTTTAGTCAACATATCAGTAAGTTGATCACCGGACTGAACAAAGGGCATACAAATTAAACCACTCTCCAACTTCTCTTTGATAAAGTGTCTGTCAATCTCCATATGTTTTGTACGGTCATGCTGTACAGGATTGTGAGCAATACTAATGGCGGGCTTTATTATCACAATATAGCATCATAGGAATAGAAACAGATACACCAAGATCTTCAAGTAATCCTTTAAGCCATAACAGTTCACAAACTTCATGTGCCATTGCACAAAATTCTGCTTCAACACTAAATCGAGCAATCATATTCTGCTTTTTGCTGCGCCAAGTCACAAGATTCCCTCCTAAGAAAGTACAATACCTAGAAATAGACTTTTGGTCAGGAGATCCAGCCCAATCAGCATTTGTATAGGCTTCAACTTTCAAGCCATCACGAGGAGATAAAAGAATCTCTTTTCCGAGAGCAGACTTCAAATATCGAAGGATTCGAAGAATAGCATCCATATGAGTAGAGTATGGATCATGCATAAACTGACTCACTAGGCTTACAGCAAAAGCAATATCAGGTCTGGTGTGTGATAAATAAATCAACTTGCCCACTAACCGTTAATAACAACCCTTATCTACGGGATCACCATCCTTTTCTCGAAAACGAGTATTGACCTCAATAGGTGTATCAGAGGGACGACATCCTAATAACCCAACTTCTGTTAAAAGATCAAGGACATACTTCCTTTGGGATAGAAAGATACCTTTTGAAGATCTGGCAACTTCAATCCCAAGAAAGTATCGGAGCTTTCCAAGATCCTTTATTTCAAATTCTTGTCCAAGAAAATTCTTCAACCGACTCATCTCATCAGTATCATTCCCTGTGACAATAATGTCATCTACATAGACAATAAGAATAGTGACTTTAGCACCTGATCTCTTCACAAACAAAGTATGATCAGCATTACTTTGTTTATACCCAACAAAGATCATAGCTTTTTGAAACCTACCAAACCAAGCTCGAGGTGATTGCTTTAAACCATAAAGTGCACGTTTCAGCTTACACACTTTACCTTGAGTTTTGTCGCAAGAAAAACCTGGAGGAATCTCCATATATACCTCCTCTTCTAACTCTCCATGAAGAAAAGCATTCTTCACATCTAACTGCTGAAGATCACATCCCTGGTTTACAGCACACGAAAGTAACACTCGAACAGTATTCAACTTGGCAACATGAGCAAAGGTTTCTTGATAGTCAATCCCATAAGTCTGAGTAAATCCCTTCGCCATCAACCGTGCTTTATATCTGTCCACAGTACCATCCATCTTCTGTTTGACTACAAACACCCACTTACATCCTACCGGTTGTTTCCCAGGAGGAAGAACAACAAGATCCCACGTGTCATTTTTCTTCAAAGCATGCATTTCCTCCACCATTCTTTGTCTTCCACTTCTCATCTCGCAAAAGCTTCTTGCCAATTCCGTGGAATAGAAACAGAAGATAGAGAAGATACAAAAGTACGATAAGAGCTGGACAAAGAGTTATATGAAACAACATTGGATATAGGGTGTTGAGTACAAGTTCTAATACCCTTTCGAAGTGCGATAGGAAGATCAGAAAGAGAAACCTCATCAGAAGGAGTAGTAGAATCTGGATCCGGAGATGATGCCTGAATAGACAATGTATCAGTGGTCTTAACCTGCGTGTTTTTAGTGGAATTCCTACGACGATATGTCTTCAATGTTTCCCCATTATCAATCCGCCTTTGAAAGATACCATTACTTTGCTTAACAGGTGTGGTCTCCCCCTGAACCTCTGATATCTCCCCCTGAGGTATTGCATTATTCTCTACTTGCGTTGCATCGTTCTCCTCTTGAGAAGGAGAATGAGAATGATCAGAGACTATTGGAGGAGGAGGAGGAGGAGAAGAGTAAGTAATATCCTCAGGAACATCTAGAATTGGTAACACCTCTACACTAGGACACTCCCCCTGAAGAGGTGGAGCGGAATAATAAGAAGTAGACTCATGAAAATCACATCCATAGATGTAATATTGCGCCTAGAAGGAGGATGATAACACTTATAACCCTTTTGAGTAGCTGAATACCCAAGAAATATGCAGCGGAGACCGTGGGGTTCCAACTTACTCTTAGAGGTAGTGTTACGAGCATAATAAACACAACCAAAAATTTTTGGAGGAAGAATAAAAGTTGATGATCCTTGTAAAACATCAATAGGTGTGCGAAAATCAAGAATTCTAGTCGGCATCCGATTGATTAAATAGGCAGCGGTTAAAATAGCATCACTCCAATACTGAGAGGGGACACAACGTGCAAACATAAGAGACACGGCGACCTCTAACAAATGTCGGTTCTTTCTTTCGGCAACACCATTCGTCTTGCGGGTATCAACACCCAGTCGATGAATAATGCCATGATCAAAGAGATACCGTTGAAACTGACCTTCAGTGTACTCAGTGCCATTGTCACTGCAAAGAATTTTCACAGTGGCATTGAATTGAGTTTGAATCATTTTGTGAAAAATTTGAAAATAACGAAAAACGTCACCCTTATGCTTCAACAAATAAACCCAAGTTGCTCGAGAATGACAATCGATAAAAGTAACAAACCATCGATGACCAGAAATAGAAGTACGTCGGGAAGGACCCCACACATCAGTATGAATCACATGAAAAGGGAAACGACTTTTATTATTTGAAGATGAATATGTAGAACGAGTTTGTTTAGCAAAGACACAAGCTTCACAAAAAAATTCATCTTTATTACAAGCTGAAACGAGACTCGGGAAAACTTTTTCTAAAGTTCCTAAAGGGGGATGACCTAATCTGCAGTGCCACTGATGAAGATCTGCCAATGCTGAATTAACTTGATGGGGCGTAGTAGACGACATAGAAGTAGAAACCCCACTACCCTCGAGCAGATAAAGACCACCATCCAATCTACCATATCCAATCTCCTTCTCCGTTACCAGATCCTGGAAAATACAGTAAGAAGGGAAAAAAGTTACTTTACAATTTAAGTCTCGAGTCAAACTACTAATAGAAAGGAGATTAGTAGAGAATGATGGAATATGCAAAACAGAAGACAAGGGAAGAGCGGAGGAACAATTGATAGACTCTTTTCCAGCGATGGAAGAGAGGGTTCCATCAGCTACACGAACTTTGTCTCTACCGGAAGTAGGGGTGTATTGATGAAAGAGACTAGAAGAACCTATCATATGATCTGCAGCCCCTGTATCAATGATCCATGGGCTGGAAACAACAAATGTATTAAACCCCCCAAAGAAGATACCTGAAGTGGCTAGATTTGAAGCAAAATGGGAAGACGAATTGGCAACTGTGGAGGAAGCAGCAGCAGTAGAAGCTTTCAGTAGACGTTGAAATGCTTGAAGTTCTTCCTGGGATAAACCGATATCAGTAGTAGGTGTAGCAGTAACAGTTTCAGTATGGTTTGCTTTGTTTTTTGTCTTTCTCTGTGCCTTTTTTTCCTCAAAATCTGCAGATTTTCCATGTAACTTCCAGCAGGTAGCCTTAGTATGATAAGGCCTATGACAATATTCACACTTCACAACTTCCTTAGGGGTATCATTAAATTGAGAGAACGAACCGGATTTAGTAATAGTGCCAGCACTAATTTGTAGAGTAGATCGATCAATAGTAGAGGAGTGGAGCATTGCTGTCCTACGGCTTTCTTCTGAGTGAACTACGGCATATGACTGTTCCAGAGTGGGGAATGGAGACCGGCTAAGGACTTGAACACGTATCTGATCATATTCAACATTCAATCCTGCCAAGAAATCATAAACTCTGATCTTGTCCACATGGTTCTTGTAGGCAGCAATGTCTGTAGCATTAGTTGGTTGATAATCGGTATAATGATCTAGCTCTTGCCATAAACTCCGAAACTCAGCATAATATTGAGATATAGTCATCTCCTTCTGAGAAGTGTCATGAACCCTTTTTTGAAGTTCATACATCTATGCATCATTCCCGATTTGACCATAAGTATCCCTAGCAGCTGACCAAATTTGCGCCGCAGTATCAAGAAGCAAATATCCTTTTGCAATATGTGGCTGCATCGAGTTAAGCAAAAAAGACATTACCAAAGAGTAATTCGAGATCCACTTGTCTTGAGTAGCACCAGATGTTTCCGGCTTCACAGAAGTGCCGTTGATATGACCTGTAAGCCCACGGCCTGCAATGGTCAAGAATACAGATCGAGACCATATCAAATAATTTGTGCCGTCGAGCTTCATAGAGATTGTAGCGAAAGTAATATAATCTGTACGGCCATCTCCTGTAGGTGGAGGGTTCTCAACTGAACCGTCAGACATTGTGTCACTGGTAGTAGGCTAAAAAATATCCTCCAAAAAATCAGCAAGATCAGATCAAGGGAAGAAAAAAAATCGATTTTTTCAAGATTTTGAAAACTTGAAAAAAATCGATAATTCTAATTTATCCCAAAAATCTGAAAAAAAATATGGTGGTCCACGAACTGCAGTGCTTTGGTCTTCACACACGAGAGAATTGTAGGCTGGCGGCAAGGCAGAAACAATTCCAGACAAGAAGATCAAAAAAATCGCAGAAGAAGTTAAACCACCTATCGCGGATTGCAAAGAAGTTTTAGTTATGTCATAGAGGTGAAGTTTAGGGCAGACACCAGATTCAAAGAATCACCTCATTAGTACTGCCCTACACAGGAGAAGATGAGAAGGAACTGCGGTGGGAGAGAGTGAAGGCGTGAAGAGAGGAAAAAGAAAGGTTACGCAGAGGAGAGATTAGGGTTAGGGTTTCAGTTCAGATCTGGCTCTGATACCATGTTGAGAGGAAAAACTGAACTAAATGCTTGGTTAGGTCTATGTGACCCCAAGCTATCTATTTATAATAAAGCCAAAAAGGCCAAAATTACAATATTACCCTTATTGCTGCAATATATAAAATAATAAAGGAAATAGACAAATATGTCCCTATTAGCCAAGTACTCTCAACAGATGGTAAGGACGTTCCATGAGTATTCTGATCAGAAGTTGAGTTCAAACTCTATTCATAAATCATATTGCGACTCTTGTAAAGATATTATCATTGATCTCTAGCGACCGCATACTTTTGGGATGAACAACGATAAAGCGATTTCAATAGAAAAGAATCCTAAGAGTGAGGTATGACAATTTCTGATATGATATGAGTTGAATGACAGGATTTTACAACTAGAAAATGTAACAGTAAAATTAAAGATGACCGGGCATAAACTCGGGAGATCATATGTGCATTCTCTTGCCTGTTTCATTGCTTCATCAAAACAAATGAAACAAGGTTCACTTCTGGCGAAGAGAAGGTATGAATACCTGTGTACTAACGGAACAAAAAGAGACTATTTGGGACATACTGCACATTAAGCAGTAGCTACCTGCAAATTGTTGCCTTAATGCATTCATATGCAAACAGGGGAACTCTTATCCTTGTGCGTTCTCAAGATATATTGACCCAAAGCTATACATCAATGTCATCCTCCTCGTATACAGTACACAGCTCACAAACAAACCCACGAGGCCCCGAAGGATTGAGCCGCCCCTCCGCATGTCGCTTGCAGTATGGCTTGTTGCAGAAATCACACTTGGGTAGTTGGAGCCAGCAACTCATGCATAAGATGTCCGCGCAAATAGCCTCGGCTTCCTCTAGATCGTCGAGTTCGACGCATGCGCCACACTCGATGCACCTCGGAATGCAAGAGCCGCATCCTCTGCATTCACCTAATCGCCTGTCTCTCTTCCTCACACATGTTTCTATAGGGCAGATAAGGACCTTCCTCACCTTGTTGCACTTTGGACAGATTTCCACGTCGATAGGACAAACATTGCAGTCGCCCTCGCGTCTGAAGTGTGTGGAACATCTGTGCTCCAGCGTTTCGGGATTCACTTGAACGTAGGATTGAAGCACTTGGAGATGTTGCTTCTGCAGATTGTAGAGGCCATTGATCTTTATGGACTGTAAAATGTTCCCATTTGCTGATAGAGTCTTCACTGCGTTTATGACTCCCTCTGGTGTTAAGCCAGTACATCCTGGTACATATAACTGCATAGACAACAATTTCAAGTTATTAAAGTTAAGTTTCTGCAAATCAAATTACTTCTTTTTTCAAGAACAAATGATTATTGTCTACACTCATTTCTCTAGAGTCAGCTAATCACACGTCATGAAGCCATCGAAATTAAACTGAACCCCACAAGAAACCCTATATGTTTCCAAATATTTTCCATACACTATGATTGATTTTGCCTGCCACGACCTTCTCTCTCTGGTTCGACGGAGTTGTTCACTCCATGACCACAAGTTTATGAAGAAAACAAGATTAAGGGTACGGTCAGTTGTAGGACATGTTACAGAACAAGGAAGTATCCAACAATTCACAGTGTGAAGCCTTAGTGATTTGCATCTTACCTTGGTGATCAGAGGATTCTTCTCTGTAACACTCTGAAGTCCACCGTCTGTGATTTTTGTGCAATTGAACAGCCCCACTGTCCGGAGCTTCCCATTCGCCTTTGAAGCGATCTCGATAAGGTTCTCGTCATGCAACCGCCGACTCAAAGGATCGTCGACGACGAGTTCGAGCCACGGCAGAACATCGTCGCGCGCCGCATCTCTCAGAGACGTGCACGCTTCGCCCACGGCAATCAGCCCAGATAAGCTAAGATAAGGCAAGACCAGAAACAGGGCCTCATGGGGTTGGCCTGGTTCTGTCGGCTCACCTATGGTTTCGTCCTCGGGAGGCGCACGATCAACATCAAATGATAGTTTCGGCATTTCTTGGTTCTACCAGTCTTCTGACGGAGCATGCATCTTTGGATTTGCTGGTTTATGATTGAGAACAGAAGAAGAGACTGATGCTTCGAGGGGAGGGATATGAACAAGAGCCTGTGAGGGACATTTGGACTCGAAACGGAAACGTGGATAGATAATTTTTGTCTGGACTATGTGAAATGCGTGGGTATCTTGATGCAGAATCTATTAGTGAAGCGTTTCTGGACCGGTTGGACTTCTGAATCTATTAGTGAAGCGTCTCTGGACCGGTTGGACAGGCAGAAGTCCAAATGGAAGGCGAAACGGTGATGCGACTAGAACCGGCGGACCCGGTTGACGACATCGGATTGGGCTTAAATTCGGTTGTTTTAAGCGAAACGGCGTTCTGAACAAAACTCATAGCTTTTAGCTATGACTAACGATGGATTTTAGCGATTCAGGATCGTTTACATAGGTTTTTCTATTTTTTAATAATTTTTTATGGGTTTTAGTTTTAAGGGCAGTTTCGTAATTTTGATGTTTTATGTTTTCTAATCCTAGTATGGTTTGATTTAGGGATATATAAGCTTGTTTTAGAGTTCTTTTTGAAGAACAGAACATTATCATTAATATTGAATTTCGAGATTTCTTTCTCTAAGCAAGGTTTTGCTTGAATTATTCGCTGAACGTTGCGTCATATCTCTATGTAGCGGCCTTGACAAGAAGCATGAGATATTTTCGTTTTCTTAGTTGCCAAGAAAATTGGAAGTAACAGGATTCACGCATGTAAACCATGACTTGGCCAGTGCTGGGGCCAAATTATTTCAGATTCGGTAATATTTGCTTTGGTCCAATTTTTTTTTTTTGTCGAACTTTGGTCCAATTGACTTGACACTTAATTTATCAATCAAGTTCCTCACAACATATGGACCAAGTTCTATGGGGGATAAAAACTTAGCCTGCGTTTAGTCACCGGGATTGGAATTGGGATAAGATTAAAATATGATAGGATAGAAGCGTGAGGAATTTATTTGTGTGTAATAATTTGTTTGGTACATGACCGTATAATCTAGACTAGGATCGTATAGAATAAATAAATAACGTAATCTGCTATGTATACCGAACGACCATCTTGTGGTGGTCGCAATTGCTGATGGCTTGACCTCCACCGCAGGGTTTGCCTGACCATGGCAACCACCATAGTGGTGGTCACCTCTGTCACGGTGGTTGTCTCACAAGCAGACTAGCAATGGACGACAACATGTGGTGGTTGTCCCGGTCGCAGTGTGTCACCGGTAGGTGGTCATTAGCAAGGCGACCACAGCAGTGGCCAGATTTGGCCACCGTGCTTGCAACAAAGAGCGTCACTCTTAGGCAACCACACTGTCTAGTAGTCGCTTGAGAGTTGCAAATGCGGACCACCGAGCAATGTTCGAAGGGGCCGCCGTTGGTTTGCGAGGCAGTGCTTGTATCTGCTCTCTTAAATTTAATTTTTAATTTTTTTGTAACTTTTAATCATATCCGAGGCCGTTGATGGTTGTTGTCGAGCTCGGAAGTGCACTGCGTATCGACCGTGACGTCGCGGGTGAGGCACGGCAGAGGCTACGAAAGAACATCAATGCTGCTAGGGCACGGCAGAGGCTACGTAAGAACATCAACGCTGCTAGGGCACGCAGAGGAGTGAGATGGGAAAAGAAGGGTCGTGATCTTTTTCTTGTGGTGTGTTGGATCTCCACGAGCCACGAATCCAACCATTGATAGGTGGTGACATTACCCGAGTACAGTACCCTCACGCCAACCGTAGGGCTAGAGTGGTTAAACTGCTGTCGCTTGCAATCAGAAGCTTTGCTTATGTTGAGTCTCTCATATTAGATAGGACATTGACGAGTGACAAATCATAACTCAACTACCCTACTTTGAGTCCGGAACAAGGTATATGTTAAGACACCAGATAGATGATTAAGATTCAATCCGACATGGAAAATTATCACAAGAATTGGTAGTCACTAGTCCGCTGGCAAGCAGTTCGTGACGAATACCATGGAAGTTGAGGCTTGGAAGTTTTCACAAACCACAATTATACCTACTAATCTAGGTAGAAAAGCTTGTCATGACAAACAAGACACAGAATGTCCAGGTAGAATCAATGGTCCAAGGGCTCAACTGCTGTCTTGAAGAGAAGGATGTAAACCTTATCAATTGAGAAGTACAAAAAGCCTCCAAGTGAGTGTGTGACGTAAGATCCGAAGCTAGTTCCCACAATGCAGTGCCAAGCTGGACCGTATGAACAGTCGAACTCCTGCAATACGCAAACACGGGGAGACAGAGAGAGATGTTAACTGGTTATCAAAGAGACAGAAAGCTCAATTTTTTGCCTGAAACGGACAGGAAGCAAAATTCGCATTTCTACACTGACTCCTCGAGACAGGTTCAACAAGTGGCTAAAGCTATTCTTGACATTGCAGGCTGCACAATTCCAGCTCTATTACATGATAGAGGCATACCCAGTGTCCACACATGCATGCATGCGCGCAGAGAGAGAGAGAGAGAGAGAGAGAGAGAGAGAGAGACAGAGAGACAGAGAGACAGAGAGATTAGATCATAGCAGTGGCAACGAAGACATACTTTTGATTGAATTCTTTAGTACACTTTCAACGAAGACAGTAAAACCTTTTCAGAAATCGAAGGCCTGTACATCTTTGACAGTTTTGCAAGTGCAAAATACAGTCTACTGTCATATGTTGAGCTTAATTTAAAAGACTTTCCAGCACTGCTTGATGTAGTGCTAGAGACCTAAAATTCGCAGCCAAGCCCACGCAAATGGTAAAGTACGAGGATTAAATGGTTAGAGTATTCAAAAAAGAATCTTAAGACTCCGATGGGGTATCCAATTAAACCCACTGCAAATACAACTTACCTAGGAATAATGGTCTAAGTTAGTAAATATCTTCTGCACAAAAGACTGATAAAATCAAATGAAAATCTGGACAGGGTGAAGATAGAGTCACCAAGTGGAATACATGTTAATTTAAATGTAGAATGAACTTGATGTGGCAAACGACAAAATCAACAGGCACAACATCCATCTCAATCCTCACCATAAACCATCAGAGAAGATGAAATTCCATGCTTGACAACTAACTGTTCCCTCCATTACCAGAAAGAAGCCATGTTAAGTTCATAAGGCATCATTCGATGACCTCATATTTAAGTAGATATATAGTGTGAGACAGACCAGTTATGTTGATTTAATGGACAAACAACGGTTGCTATTGCCATATATGCAGTAAAACACTAATCTAAATGGATGCCATTAACTGAGGCTTCTGCCTTAGTCAGATTTTATGTGATGGCCCAGAGTTAAATGTTACCATTTTGTGCTTTCATAACTTTTCTGCTTGACTATCTTCATTCAGCAGTTCCAATCATGAAACTAGCAGAAAGTGGGGGAATATTGAAAACCAATGCACAAGAGCAGAATTAATAACAAGATAATATCACAAAACATACAAAAGGACAATGGACGGAGGAATGATAGGAAATGAAGATAACAAAGTTACAAAAATACTGAATGATTCTTCATATATATGCAAAAAGGAAATGACATCAATAGTTTATATTTGACACCCTCGTAATTCATACAGCATGCTCTACCATTCCACCTGTAGCAAATTTTGCATTGCCATAGAAAATAACACAGAGAGACAGAATTAGAGCCAAAAGAGTCATACACATACAGGGACAAAACTATTCTTTTAGCATGCTAAACAAAAGTAATCGCATATACTAGGTCTGCACTGGTATGATAGATGTAGCTAAAGGTATTCGCGGTTTAAACAATGATGTAAGTCTGTAAAGCACTCTGACATTGCATGATGCCATTTGTTCCAGTGTCAGTTTGGTTCGTTGGTCTTCAATATGTTTCACATGGTTTCCAATAATTAACATCAGCTAAATCTCTTGAACGTATTCAGCGTTGAAAAATGGCTTAAGATGATTAGTACACTGTCCACAACATGCAATGGGGTTGGGGAGACCAACAGGCCATTAGATGTTCACCCAACAAGTGGACTCAGGATAACAATTGCAGCCATATAGTAACTCCATCCAGATGAGAAAAAAGTCTTCTTTGGATGTCATGCTTACAACAAGTCGGAAAGAATATATTCATCCTGCTAGACAAATCACTAGAACTTACAAGGATATGTGATTGAGAATGACGAACTCAACCTGAAGACCACAAATATGAAAACGATGTATACCCCCTCACTCATTTGCCAGATTAATGAAGGATTAGGACAAGTAATTACGTTGTGTTCAGGTTGTACCACAACTGCTGTGGGAAATAGATTAAATGCTCGTACTGTTGTAAAGGCTAAGTTGTAAATCATGAGGATCAGAAGCTGTATAATCTTTGCGGAATCTCGTGGCGTAGAAAAAACTATTTATTGTAAATGGGGCGTGTAGCATGATTAATCCACCCACTTCGATTTGCACATAAATGAAAGAGCTTACTGATTTATAAGAAGAAAGAATTATTGATTGAATCAAGCAGCTGAAACTAAGAAGAAAATCCATGAGACTGCCATTTTACCCTTAAAGATTGTCAAAAAGATAAACCAGTGAATTTGATTGGAAAAGGAAACCTCCCTCTCAGTAGTTTCACCTCAATTAGCTAGTAGCAGAAGAAGCTTTAAAACTTGGCCAATAACACACAATCAACACAAATCATCGACTCCTTTTCTTTGGACTATGCAGATATGGAGAAGCAAAACACCTATCGCGGGTGTTGCTTAAGACAGCCATTCTGCCGTTTTCATTTAAGTTATTGAACACACAATATTCACATCGAAACTAAACAGTCAAAGGAAGCAGATAGACAACAGCCAATGCTCACTGGAACTCTACTGAACCTGACACGAGACTAAATTGTGGGAAAATTCCGTAAGGATGAGTCCAAGTAAGCAACACAGGTGAAGTCTCCTGGACCACATTTCCAGTTGAACCGAGGCAAACAAAGCCAAGGGACCACCGACACCAAAAGTACAGAACTGGGCTTATCTCGTTCAAGTTAAGCACCTGACAAAGGTTTCATCCCGAAGCAACCAAGATGAAATATTTCAAAGCTCAAACGAAGACCGGTGAATCTCTTAAAAAAGGAGATTACCCAGAAAACGACAGGCGTTTCTGCAACCGCTCTGACAATCTAAACAACCACACAGCCGAAAACAAAGAGATCGAAAGAAGCAAGAAAAGAAAGCAAGAGCCTTTGCACCTTCTTGAGCGCGAGAGCGATGCGCTTGCTGTCGAGCTTGCCACCGCGCATGGCGTCCAGGTGATCGCGAGCGCAGCGGAAGGCCTTGTCCTGCAGGGGGGCCGGCATGTCCGCCGCCCGCACGCGGACGTTGAGCCGATCGTGCTGCTCCTGCTGCTCCACCGCCTTCTTCTTCTGTATCAGGCCGCTCAGGAACTTGCTCCTCCTCTCCAGCTCCTCCTCCGCTCCTCCCGCCATCTCGGTCCCCCTCATCCACTCCCTCTCATCACTCGGAACGCGAGCTCCCCCCCCGAGCCCCCCCGCGCCCCTCCGGTCCCCGCACGCCTTCACGCCTTCCTTCAGAATGCCACCCGCATTCGCGCAGGACGTGATGCTAGCGGCCGGTGCTCGGTGCCCTTCCGGTGTTCGATCAAATGACGGAGAGAGAGAACAGTAAAGCTAGAGAGAGAGAGAGAGACGAGAGGAAGAAAGCGGAGCACAAGACCAGAGCGAGAGAGAGAGAGAGAGAAAGCTCCGAACGGGGAGACACAGGTCTCGATAGTGCCAAAGGAAAAGTCATCAAAAGTAGGATTGTCTTGTCTGTGAGTGCTTCTGTGGCTTCTTCTTTTTTTTTTTTTGCATTTTCATTTTTTTTCCCTTTTTCCACGTATGTAAACCAATTTTCATAAATCAGTTCTTAATAAACCTTGTATTTTCCCAAATTGATAATGTTTTATCAACGAGTGCCTCAGCGGTGCTTATCGACACATGGTTATCAAATGATGTTTCTGATTTCCGCATGTAGAGTTTGTTAATTATCCATATCATTTGGAAAAAAAAAACGGTGTATTAAACAAAAAAGTTTCTGGAGACTTGTTAACAGAGTGTTTTGAGGAAAATTGGTATACGTGCGTGATGAGTCACGGAAATAATCATTTAATTGGCGAGCACGGTATTGTTTATCTGGTTACTTAACAAGTGCCTTGGACACTTTTTAACGAAATCATTTGTTCTTGTTCGGTCGCTTAAGAAATACTCCGAGAGTTTTAGTTTAAAAAGAAAATCTAGAACTTAAATTTTATCAAAGTGAGACCTTGAAACACATGTGAGGCGATGTTTTTAAAAAATTTACGATCTTTAAACACGCGAGGCTCTCAAATGAAACCATTTTACAATAATATAAGATGCTTAATAATGGATATTGTGATTTTAAAGATATTTTCACGCCACGCACGAGAAAAAGATAACGTATTAGAAGCTGGAACTTTTATTATTTAAAATGATTGGACCTAGAATTTTAGGTTTGCAGGTTGAGACAAAATTGTTAATTAAATTTTTAAGTACAATAACCTCAAAAGATTACCTAATATCGTATGAATTTTTCGTACCGCGAGAGTGGGAGCCACCGGCTACTGCCCCTAGACTCGCCACCTCTTTTTGCCCCCTAATATCGAGTGTCCAAGACTTTTGGGTGGTGCAGTTAAGTTATGACTCATTGGAACATAATTTAGCGAGCATGTGCCGTTTATTATAATGCCCAAGAGGATTGGTGGCCCCTCCTCATCTTTTTACTTATAAGAGAGAAAAAGAAGGGTGTCTCGGACTATTTAAGCAGGCGATTAATTACAATGGGACGTGGTAAGTCCTTCGCCAATGGTTATTTGGCGTCAATTTATATTGTCGTTCAGAAAATGTCTTTCAGTACTCGTTAACAAAATCATTTTATTTTTCGATAAAAAATCATTTTATCACTTTTTTTATCCTTTTTGGGGTTAAGTGTTTTCAAGCATATAGACCAGGTCGTTGGGTTAGGTGAAGACCATGGAGGAGGGGACAAAATCCAGTTTGCAGTGCGCTTTGGTTAGCGCAAAGCTGCCGACCCCAGCAACCGAAACTTGCCGAGCCCCACTCCTCCCACTAATCAATGACCAATTGGATTTTGGGATATTTTGATTAGACGGTGTGCGAATATCCCATTAATTCGAGAAATAATTACCTAAGTTAAATTTAAAGTTAATTAATTGACGGTAATCATGTATGAACATGATGGCAAATGTGAACCAACCAACCAAATGAAAGCACATTACGCCATAATTGCAACACCGCGGAGACATTGTTGTTGGATTAGCGCATGTTTAGTGAAAGCGGGAAAAGAAAAACAATGAGATGGATTAGACCCGTTTTGTTTCCATTTAAGCAAAAAAAAAAAATTGTTTTCTCCGCCAAAATTGGAAAAAAAAAATTATATAAGCTCCAAAGATTATGGAAGAAAAACTACATGTTATCGTATGTGTTAACATTCGAGTGTCGAAATAATTGATCGTTTGTTGAGTAAAATGTTTGGGTTACCATCTAGAGTGGTGGCCTAAAGACATAATGAGTCGAGTCGCTTGTCTTATGCAAATTATGAGTTCGGATTGTAGGTTTGATTGTTTGCAACTTTGTGCAGTTGTCAAGGGACAAACGGGTCACATGTCTCTGCCAAAATAGTTATGACTCGAATGAATAGACTGCAGCAGCTTTCGAGCGCTTGCTACCTTATATGGAGTACTTCTCACATTCGGCACGCCTTCGAGTTCCAAGTGAATTAAGTAGTTTCGGCTTCAAATAAAACATTGAACAACGGATGTGAGAACCTATGGTAATACCTAGAGAAGTCGGTGTCGATTGCCTCGCACGACATCTGGTTAAAAGAAGTGATAATGTTTAGTACAGTCATATCGCTTTCCAATGCTTAAAATTCAATGAAGTCGAATGGATCTATGTTATATGCTCGGAACAATTTTCATTGAGAGGGAGCTGATTATGTCACTATTCACCGTGCACATGAATGCATATTTTTACACGAGCCACCTAAAAATTGTTATAATTCGGCATACAATCATAAAGAAATAGAGAGCGAGAGCGAGAAAAAGAAATCGAGACACAAAATTTTTATTATGGTTCACTCTTAAACCAGGGCTACGTCCAGCAGATGAATCCACTATAATTAGCACATCGCACATCTCTGTTACATCCTTCAATTACAAGATAAAGAACCTATATATACTCAATAGCCACTCACGGATCCAAGCCTAAACTACTAATAAAATACGAATCTAAACTTAAAAAAGCCATCTGGCAACTTGGGAGGCTACTCCCGCGACCCCCGCTGGATGTGGCCTCCTTGGACCCCAGCTCGCTCACTAGGGAGCGCCAGCGGGACTCCTATGCATTCCTGCCGAAGGAGAGTATGAACCAAACCCCTCCCTCCAACAAAAATCCTTCTTCAGAGTTATAAACTCCACCTTCAGAACCAAAACCAACTTCAACTAAAATATAACCAAGCCCTTTAAAGCTAATCAAAACAGACGAATTAAGGAAAACGCCAAAACAACCAGAGCCAGAAACAAATAGGTGTTAAAAAAACTAAATGAGAATGAAAGGTGCATTGACCCCAAAAAACTTAGAAAAGGAAAACGCAGAGAGTGCCCGTTCCTTGCGGCGGGAAATCCTTTTCTCGGGTCGAGGAGGACAAGCACGGACGCAAAATACTAAGAAGAGAATAGAAGGATGCAATAGCAATAGCAATAGCAATAGAGGCTGCGTGGGTCCCGATGACTATTCCCCTTTTGAAACCCGGTCGGCTCCCCTGCCTTTTGTACTGCGTGCGACCGTCCGCCGTTGACCGTCAACCGGAAAGCAGGCCGCACCGTGGCGGTAGACCGCGGCGGTGGCCAAATAGAGATGACGAACAGCTGCGGTGGAAAAGAAGACACTTGATCGTCGGCGGGCGGGCGGGCCGATGGGCTAGCCGGGGGCCCGATCGGGTTCGAGTGGCTAACTGGACCGAGCGAGCTGTTCCCCCCCCTCTCGGCCCCTATCTGCCCACCTCGGCCTGCCCCGAAATCATCCGATTTTGATGTTTGTTTGATGATGAATGGGGCAAGCATGGGCAAGAATCTGCATCTAGTAACGGGCTCGCCATTTGATCATGTCCGGTGGAAAGCAGAGCAGTCTCAACATCGATGGCGGTTGTTGAGCACCGGCATTAGCGGTGATTTCTTCAGAGGCGGCGATGGCGAGCGACGACGACGGGAATAGAGCTGAGGAGAGACGGGGGCGAGCTAGCTAGTCATCGTTTGGGACGCGGTCCGGTCATAAACTCTCCATATCCATAAGTGATGGCAT
This sequence comes from Syzygium oleosum, assembly GCF_021117445.2. Classification (NCBI taxonomy): domain Eukaryota; kingdom Viridiplantae; phylum Streptophyta; class Magnoliopsida; order Myrtales; family Myrtaceae; genus Syzygium; species Syzygium oleosum. Next base: position 13,160,970 of record NW_026607487.1, read on the forward strand.
TAGGATGAATACAAACTATACGTCGAGAAATCTGTGACCTAATCAAGCAATTTTTTCTTTCTATTTATTGCTAAAACAAGTTTTTTATTTTATATAATTCAATTCTAACTACGAAATATCGACTCAACGAGTTAAGTGGTACAGTATCGGTATTTGCAAACATGGTATGCTAAATTAGGTGAAAGATTGCAAGTGAGAATTCAAACAAGGGATTCATATTCAACACATTAACAATATTATCCCGCATTATTTAGTATATCAGTTTTGTGAAGCGGTATAAGTAAACTCACATTCATCTTTCGCATTGTTAGAATACACTAACAATAACGATTACATAATTACAACACATAGCTTGAAGTCATTTAAAGATGCCATTTCAAACTAGCTCGAAACAATCAACGCTTCATGCCTTCCTCCACGACCGGAGCCACCGGTGGCATCGGAGCCATTGCCACCTCGTGATTTTGCCTCTCCACGCTCTCAAACCAACCTTTACATGTCACCATGTCAAATTAACCACCGAACAAGTACCTCCACGTTCAATGATGCGAATATGAATAGGGAGGAAATATATCCTAAATATGATATTACCGAGGGATGGGTTGAATCCACGGTTCTGGAGCTCGCGATACTCTTGGGTGAGGGCGCACGGCTCGCAGAGGCAGTGGAGGACGAAGTCCTCGGCCGAGCTCCCGATGATCCTGTACTGCTTCCTCATCTTTTGACGGTAGAAGCAGGAATAGCAGCACGCACACCCGGTCACCCAAGCGATGAGGAAGTAGATTGCTCCATTTATACCACAGGCTGCAAACACACGAATTATGATGAATTCGACAATATAACCGATCATCTATAATGTATAATTGTGTTTGGAATTCCCTAGTATGATCAAGTCATGCCGATCAATACATGGTGGAATGAATTATACTGTGATATCATCATTGAAATTAGAGTATTTAGATGTTAAAAAACGCTTGTTAGGGACAAACAGAGACACCAAATCAGACTCAACAGTCCAATGAACTGATACGTTTTTCATCTTTATATTGGAAAATTTGGATCTACCAAAGTTGAGAAAGGTTAGAGTAATAATGACATGAGTGGTCGGTAAATTTTTCTTGAATGTTCAATATGATCCTTAAACTTTTTTCTTGTTCAATTTGCTCCTGGACCCTTCCAAAATCCAACTCAGGTAGTCATTCCGTTGTAAATTCAAATCCATTAGCCATAACTTATGTTAACTTGCTGTTTGGCTTCTTGGAGCTTAGCCAGACTATTCGATAAAGCAAAATGGACCCCCCATATTCTTTAATCAAATATACACAAATATCCTCCTCTTTCTAAGCTTCTTCAAGATCCAACATTAACAAATTCCCTGCACTCTCTCTTCCTATCTAAACCTCGGATTTTCGCGCTTAACTTAGGGTTTCGATTCCGTCGTCGAGCGCTTAGTATCAGAGTTAGTCCCCCTACGGTGCTTATTCATGAGTCGAAATCGACTTTCGACTCGTGAACGGAAGAAAAGATAGAAACTAGGTACCATGTGCAAGGTAGCGATTTCATTCTCTCTCTATCGAGTTTAAGCCGGGGGGGTTTTGAGTTACTTACAGGAAGCTCCTCTGTCCACGATCTCCGAAATCTGGCCGAATGTGACGCAGGGACACCAGAAGCTAATGCAAACTGCACGAACCATATTTAATCAAAGCTAATTATTGACTACAGATACAAAGTACACGAAATTGCGAATTGCCTTCCAGTGTTTTAGAGTTTCACACAAATCACACCAGAGACACGGCTTCATTCATCACCCGTGCTTCAAGGAATGACATATGTGAACTTACAGCGATCGAACTGGGAGAAGCAGTCGCAGAGACCCGTGGACCAGGCCGCGTAATCCACCGACGGAGGCAGAGCGACCACCGGAATTCCAGTCGCCGGCGGCGGCGGCTCCTCTTGGGAAGAAGCAGCCTTATCAGGAGACTCTGGGTCGTTTGGTGCGCCCATCTTTCAGAGAGAGAGAGAGAGAGAGAGAGAGTTGCTTTGTTTGGATCGCCTGTTTGGAGGGTAAGCATTGTTGACATTATACAAGCATAAGGAGGAAGACTGGTTTGTCCTTTACAGAGTCAAGTGGTCCCTGCCGAATGCGTCTTCCTTGACTAATTAATTGACTTAGGGTTCATATTTGTTGAGTAGGTCACTCCCAATTGGAGAGGCCAAAGAGAGGGGGAAAGAAAATCACGAGAGATCGGGAGATAAATCAACATGATCTTCCACATCCAGAAAATCATGTGTTCCGGAAACAAATCAGTGTGATTTTCATATCGTACAATTCCAATTGGGATTGCATTTGCTCCTATAAATAGGAGTCCTCCTCAATGGAGAAAAGATGACTTATACAAAAAGCAAGAAGATCAGAGTATAGCGGAAGAAACAATCTTCTTCTTCCAAGAGAGTTATCTTCGAGAGAGTTATCCAGTTTGTGAGAGGTTTGGATCCACAAATTGAAGACAGTGAGAGATCCACCTTACGGTGAAGTTGTATCCCATTATTTATCATAGTGGAAGTTTGAAGTGGACTACGGTCCCGTGGTTTTTCCCTTCACCTTGGAGGGTTTCCACGTTAAAATTCTGGTGTTATTTACTATTTGTCTTTACCGCTTTCATCAAATATTTTATCCTATTTAATTGTCACAGAAATAGTAGTGGGAAAATTATCCGGGCCTTTTCCGCAAATATTGTTCTTTTTCCCAACAAGTGATATCAGAGCCAGGTTGCTCTATATATTATTTTTCTGTGCAGAATTAAATGGAGGAGAAGTCTGGCAACATGATAAAATTGACCGCATTCAATTATGCGATCTGGAAACCAAAGATGGAGGATCTGCTATACATTAAAGACCTTTGGAGGCCAATCGTGATACCAATGGAGGAACCAACACCAACGTCCAAGGAGGTAGATCCTGTAACGAAAGACAAATCGGCATCGTCCTCTGGTGGCAAACCAACAATCATGTCCGAAAGTGAATGGATGGTGCTCAATCGAAAGTGTGCTGCTCAAATCCGGCAATGGATCGACAAGAGTATTTTTCAAAATTTTGCTAATGAACATGATGCTGGTGTTCTTTGGCAAAAATTAGAGAAAATGTATGCAAGAACAACGGCGCAAAATAAAGCAAATCACATGCGGCGGCTCGTGAATTTGAAATACGAAGATGGGAGCAGTGTCTCGGAACACATGAGCGAGTTCCAAGGTATAGTAGACCAACTCAACTCTATGAAGATGACATTAGATGATGAGTTGCAGGCGTTGCTGCTACTTAGCTCTTTGCCGAAAAGCTGGGACACACTCGTTGTGTCAGTCAGCAACTCGGCTCCTGACGGTAAGCTTACCATGGACATGGTAAAAGATAGAATGTTGAATGAAGAATCCCGGCGAAAAGAGAGCGGAGTCAACCCGGAATCCGAGGCTCTTGTCATTAACCGACAAGAAAATCAAGAACAGAGAGGGAGAAGCAAAAGCCGAAATTTCCGAAATCAGCAGCGACGAAGGTCCCAATCCAACTTCAGACAAGACAAGAAGTGCCATCATTGTGGTAAATTGGGACACTTCATCCGAGAATTCAGAAAGCTAAAGGCATAAAAATCAAAGAGCCATAACATCAACAAAGCTGACGAGAACCATATGAATGATACCGCAAATATTGCAGACGAGATAATCATTATTCAAAGTGATGATTCCATTAATCATGCATCCCAAGATTCGACATGGGTAGTCGACTCCGGCGCATCCTACCATGTCACGGCTTGTCAAGATCTTTTTACATCTTACAGTACTGGCAACTTTGGCTTTGTAAAGATGGGAAATGACGGTACGTCCAAAATTACTGGTATGGGTAATATTTACTTGGAGACTAATGTTGGATGTACGCTTTTACTCAAAGATGTAAGACATGTTCCGGACATGCGTCTCAATCTTATATCTACCAGCAAGCTCGATGACGAAGGCTACAGCAATTTCTTTAGTAATGGGAAATGGAAGCTTACTAAAGGTAATTTGGTGGTAGCCAAAGGAGAAAAAACTTGCTCTCTCTACATCACACAATCCAAGCTGTGTAGAGGAGAGGTGAATGTAACAGGAAAAGGAGTCACCACCGAGTTATGGCATAAAAGACTCGGACACATGAGTAAGAAAGGCTCAAGATTCTCATTGGAAAGCAACTCCTACTGGGAATGAAAGGTACACTGTTAAATTCTTGTGTCGACTGCATTATGGGAAAACAACACAGAGTAGCATTTCGTAATTCCCCACCATCCAGAAAAGCTGAAATTTTAGATTTAATACATACCAATGTATGCACAATGCAAACTAGAACACTTGGAGGTGCGCTTTATTTTGTAACATTTATTGATGACCACTCTAGAAAGGTGTGGGCATTTGCCTTGAAAACTAAAGATCAAGTGCAGGAAATCTTCAAGCAATTTCATATGAAGGTTGAAAGAGAAACAGGAAGGCGATTGAAGTGTGCGCGTTCAGACAACGGTGGTGAATACCGAGGACCTTTCGAGGATTGTTGCAAAAGTTTCGGGATCAAGCTAGAAAGATCCATACCAAAAACACCTCAACACAATGGTGTTGCGGAGCGGATAAACAGAACCATCTGCGAAAAAATCAGATGCATGCTCTCCGGCGCAAAGCTGCCAAACCACTTTTGGGGTGAGGCAATGAGGACGGCAGTTGACTTAATCAACCTATCACCTTCAGCACCACTTGACGGTGACGTACCACAAAGTGTCTGGACCGGTAAAGATGCTTCTTACGGCCACTTGAAGGTGTTCAGCTGTAGAGCATTTGTTCACATTCCCAGGGATGAGAGATCAAAGCTCACGGGAAATCAAAACAATGTATTTTTTTGGGCTACGCTCATGAAGAATTCGGCTATAGACTCTGGGACCCCATTAGCCGGAAAATAGTCAGAAGTAGGGATGTGGTATTTCTTGAAGATCAGATAATCGAGGACTTCGAGAAGCACAAGAAATCTCAATCAACAGACGAATACCCTATTGATCTTGGCCCAATCGCTCCTCCTACCGATTCTAATAATGAGCAAGCTGAATCTAGCATTAAAGGTATGACTACTTCAACTGAACTTGAACCAATTATTGAACAGGTCCCGTCAGAACCTCAATTGAGGAGATCAACCCGTGAACGACAATCTAGTCGTAGATATTCTCCCAACGAGTACATGATGCTCACTGATGGGGGAGAACCAGAGAACTACCAAGAAGCTGTGTTCCACGAGCACAAAGAGAAGTGGTTAAAAGCTATGCAAGAGGAGATGAAATCCTTAGACGAAAATCATACTTATGATTTAGTCAAATTGCCACAAGGAAGAAAAGCTCTCAAAAACAAGTGGGTGTTCAAACTAAAGACTGAAGAAGGTAACTCACAACCACGATACAAAGCAAGGTTGGTTGTGAAGGGATTCGCTCAGAAGAAAGATATCAACTTCGACGAGATATTTTCACCTGTGGTTAAAATGTCTTTATCCGAGTTGTTCTTGGCTTGGCAACAAGCTTGAACTTGGAGGTCGAGCAACTTGACGTGAAGACTGCATTTTTACATGGAGATCTAAACGAGGAGATCTACATGGATCAGCCGGAAGGCTTCAAAATCAAAGGCAAAGAAAATCTTGTGTGTAGACTGAGGAAGAGTCTTTACGAGCTCAAGCAGGCACCAAGACAGTGGTATAGAAAGTTCGATTCATTCATGGAAGAAAATAGGTTCAACAAAACCATCGCTGATCACTGCGTGTTCGTCAAGAAATTTACCGATGGTAATTTCCTAATTCTTTTGCTTTACGTTGATGACATGCTAATTGTTGGCCAGGATAAAAGCAAGATCAACAACTTAAAGAAGGAATTAAGCAAGTCCTTTGTGATGAAGGATTTAGGACCTGCAAAACAAATTCTTGGGATGGAAATCTTCCAAGACAGGTAGAACCGTAAACTCTGGTTATCTCAAGAACGGTATGTTAATAAAGTTCTTGAAAGATTTAACATGAATAAATCCAAAGCAGTTTGTTCTCCACTTGCAAACCACTTCAAGCTCAGTTTGGAGCAGTGCCCGAAAAGTGAGACAGAAAGGAAGGAAATGGAAAAGGTTCCTTATGCATCGGCGGTTGGCAGCCTAATGTACGCGATGGTATGCACGAGGCCTGATATCGCCTATGCAGTTGGTATGGTAAGCGGGTTCCTATCCAATCCCGATAAGGAACATTGGGCAGCAGTCAAATGGATATTCAGGTATCTTCGAGGTACTTCTAATAACTGTATATGCTTTGGTAATGATAAAACCGTGTTAGAAGGTTTTTCGGATGCAGACATGGCAGGGGATGTGGACTCAAGAAAGTCTACATCAGGGTACCTAATGACTTTTGCAGGGGGAGCAGTCTCATGGCAATCTCGACTACAAAAATGTGTTGCCCTGTCTACTGCCGAAGCAGAGTATGTTGCGATAACGGAAGCATGTAAAGAACTCTTGTGGATGAAGAAGTTCCTACAAGAAGTGGGCCATAACCAAGAGAAGTATATCTTGTACTCGGATAGTCAAAGCGCAATACACCTCAACAAAAATGCAACTTTCCACTCCAGGTCCAAACACATTGATATCAGATATCATTGGATACGTGATGTGTTGGAAGAAAAAGCCTTGCAGTTAAAGAAAATACACACTGACAACAACGGCTAAGATATGATGACAAAATCCCTATCTATAGTGAAGATGCAAGCTTGTCGAACTTTTGCAGGTTTGACACCCTCTCCGAATTGTTCGTGAGGGGGAGATTTGTTGAGTAGGTCACTCCCAATTGGAGAGGCCAAAGAGAGGGGGAAAGAAAATCAAGAGAGATCGGGAGATAAATCAACAATTTGTTTAAGTATTTGCTTCTATGCGATGAATGCCAATTGAGTCATCCTCAACTAAAGTCTTATCCGAGCACTGACGCTAGCAATAGCTTCTCAAATTACAACAGAGTATAGCAATTTTTGAAAAGCGGTCTCACCCAATCTTGAGTTGCCACAGCTTTAAAATACATATTACCAAACATAAAGACTCTACAACGACAATTTTACCAAACGGGCTTTCAATAAAATGTAATTATAGATGATGTCCATATACACAATCTACCGTAGGTGATATTTTCCGTTACTCTCGATTGGAGGGTTATGACTTACTGAATTTCACGAGAGATCAATGATGAATCTCACTAAAACATAGGTTCGGTTCAACGCACGAAAAACCTACTGTATGGAGCATGAGTTAGTCTCCGATCGTTAGCCTGATGAAAACTGGACAACACCCTCTTTCCCAGATTTTTTGCTTTCTCTTTCTTTCTTGCTATTGCCTCACATTACTCTTCTTTGCCGCTACCACATAAATAAGAGAGAATCCTTACTTATTTCGGCCAAATATGGCCTCCCATTAATTTCTCCGTATGTGCTAAAGCCTATGAGCTTCATTTCGTTGGGCTTCATCCACAACGGAGTAAACCCAGCCCAACAAATAGGTATGTGCTACGAGCCTATGATTAGCCTGATGTGATAAACAAATTATCTAAATAGCAGACCAAACGAATGGCCCAATTCCACATCACACCCCCAAAATTGAACCTTTTCTAATAACGATCTTATGATTATAAAGATTTGAAGGGCTATCAGTATCTGGTTTGCAATTATAATTTTCAATCAGTTTCTTTGAAGAACTCAAACCCGTGGATACTTTTCCTTCGAATGCGCACAACCTGAACGTGGAAGAAATATGACGTATCACATATCTTTGAAAGGTTAAGGACCAAATTGCTTGGATTTATTCCCTTTTATTTTTAGAAAACTTCACTTAATTCATTAGTCAAAACCACATCACCAACCACAACTAATTTATTCATCTTACATAGGCAGATGGGGACTTTCAACCGAGTCTACGGCGATATCATTATATATCTTGGAACCTTAGTACGTGCAAGGTTCAACTCTATGCTAGTGAGGATTCATTTAAGAGACACCGTTCTCGGCATTCTAGTTTTAGCTTAGATAAGATCGGTAATGGAGATGAGTCGAGCAGATGCAGTGCCAAGCTCAAGCTCAACTCGATCCGCACACCATTACTTGTGTTTTTTTGTAAAATTATGGTTGCCGGTTTTCAATGATTAAAGCCCAATGGACGATGATTGATGGCCAATTAAAATATCAAATCTAACTTTAAATAAAAAAAAATAGATGGGTTATGATATGCCTTGAAATCTCAAGGACTTTGTAACTTCGAACTACTAGAATAATATGCAGATAATGATGGCTAATAAATAAGGAAACTTTTATTGGATTAGAACAAATGGCTTATGTTCTTGGATGCCGTGCTTACTCGACGAGTGAATTTGGACATAAACTTTTTAAAGAAAATCAATTTAGTGGGTACGGAAAGTGAAAAGCTTACAAGACACGATCGGCAAGCTTTTATAACCAGAAACAATTACTCAGAATTAGAAAACCTAATCTAATTAGAATTTGAAATTCAAACTTAGACCGAGTCAAATCCAAAGCAGTCTACTACAAATGGTTTTCTCATCTTCAAAGTCCAATGGGATGTTCATGATTTCTGATGTCTCTTGATGTTGCGTGATTCTTGCTCATTGCGTGTTGTATATGTCGAATTTGGTGTGCTTTGAACTTTGATTCCTTCTGTATCTTTATAAGCCATTCCGTTATGCATTCTGACATTTCTCCACAAAAATTTCGGACCACCTATTGACTTCCACATTACTCTAGGGATCATTTGTAATTGCTCCCCACCCTTTAGCTATAGTTATCCATTAGTGGATGAATCCTTTCTTGACTCAATCTTTAACTTCCTTTCATGTTTTGAGCTAATCGATCATTGCTGCGTAGCATAATCTTCACTTCAATGTCCATTGGAAACTCATGATCGATGAGCTCGTCAAACATTCTATTGATGGGCTGTGTGAACCAATTGTATTGTTAAGACCTTGTGATTGACGAGCTTGTTTTACACAGTCTATCAAGTAGATACTATGAGTTAAATGTACTGTTATGACCTGATTTGAGCCACTAGCTTCTTTATGTTTTGGTCCTTGTGTCACTACAAACGCTTGGTGCTCGAGCTCAAACATGCATTAACTTTCTCGCTTGAGCTCTACTCCACTGGAAAACCAAAATACTCAAGTTCGATTCGAATCAATTGCAATCAATTTCTAAAGACTTGAGCTATGGTTTAATGTTCGCAATTAAGCGCATGAGCTTGTCGAGTTGAGGTTTGGTGAGTTCGAGCTGTACTTGACAAGATGCTCGATTCGAAAGTAGGTGAACCGATCTCGTGTAATTATCGAGCTCAGTTTTGTCCCGAATCATAGAGAACCCTTTGTCTTTTGGACATTTGGAGTATTACATCTTATGATTGTAAGGCACGCATTCGACTCTCATCCTTATCTAGATTAATGTAAGATTTGACTTTTATTCCCCTCGTCTGTCAAAAAATGAAAAGAAAATTATCTTAATTTTAACAACAACAGTGGAAACTTTATCCAGAAAATGGATCAAAACCCTTGCAAGCTATTTTATTTTACTATGAATCGAATTTCTTTTTTCCATCATTTCTATTCACAAGTACATTTGTGTACTCATTTTCTAGTTATATATAGTATACTAAACTATAGAAGGATCGAATCTTTCATGATGGGGTGTATTGACATCTTTAGTCCCCGAAAAATGGATGACACGTAGGGCGCATTTGTTTCGTAAAAAATAACTGATTAAGAAAATATTTTCCTAAGAGTGGATCGCTCGTATCGCTTATAAAAATGAATAAAAGAAAAATATTTTTGTTGTCCACAAAAATGTTTAGACGTAATTTTTTAATCGAAAATGAAAAAAATTTATCGATAAGTTATTTCAAGTGATACAAGCGATCATTTTTAGGAAAATATTTCTCAGATAATTCATTTTTTGTGAACAAACAAAGCCGTAATCTGAAATGACATTAATTGCTAACATTTGTTTCCCACTTTTTTTGCTTTTTTTTAGATTACGTTTGTTTCCCGAAAAAGGAATGATTTGGAAAAATTTTCCTAAAAATGATAGCTTGTATCACTTACAAAAATGAATCAATGAAAAATATAATAATTGTCCACGAAAATATTTAGATAAAAATTATTGTCGGTACGTTCTTCATTGAATAATTATTTCAAGCATACAAACGATTAGTTTTAGAAAATGTTTTTCAAATCGTTCATTTTCTACAAAAACAAACCAAGCCTATCACTTGTTTTTTTCCTTTTGTTTTCGTAATTTTTACGGGCACTATTTCCACACCCTAGGTTGCTTAAGGCGCAGCCTTTTTATGGACATAGACAAAATTATCCGTAAACTTGAATTATTATAAGCAATAAATCGGTGGTCCCACCATAAAATATTTCCTAACTCTGATTTTCCATTTCTTTGCATTCTATTTTCTGGTTAATATTCCTTAAACTTTTAAGGAGTCTAGATTACTTTTCATCTCCAATGAAATTGAACTTTTTTGTTCACGGGTATTGAAAATTTTTAAAATGATCCGAGTCTAGGAAAAGCATTTTAGTTTTCAGATAGAGCAAATCCAGGGTACTTATTCTAGTATGCAAAAATGATATACTAAATGACGTGGAAGATTCCGAACGATAATATAATCGTATGATTGACATTCAACACCTAACAATCATATCACACATGACTTATTTCATCAATTTTGTGAAGCAGTATAAGTAAACTCACATCAGCCTTTCGCATTATTAGGATACACTAACAATAACGATTACGTAGTTACGACACACAGCTTGAAGTCATTCAAAGATGCCGTTTCAGACGAGCTCGAAACAATCAACGCTTCATGCAGTCCTCCACGATCGGAGCCACCGGTGGCGTTGGAGCCATTGCCACCCCGTGATTTTGCCTCTCCACGCTCTCAACCCAACCTATACATGTTACCATGTCAAATTAGCCGCTGAACGGGTATCTCAAAGTTCAATGACACAGATATGAATCGAAAGGAAATATGTCCTCAATATAATACTACCGAGGGACGGGTTGAATCCGCGGTTCTGGAGCTCGCGATACTCTTGGGTGAGAGCGCACGCCTCGCAGCAGCAATGGACGGCAAAGTCCTCGACGGCGCTCCCGACGATCCTGTATTGCTTCCTCATCTTTAGACGGTAGACGAAGGCATAGCAGCGTGCACACTTGAGGAAGTAGATTGCGCCATTTATAAAACAAGCTGCAAACATATGAATCATAGGCAGTAGATTGCGCCATTTAGAAATTGCCTAGTATCATTAAGTTATGCCGATCGATACACGAAGGAATGAATCATACAGTGATATCATCCGTCAAATTAGAGAGTGTTTGCATGTTAAGCAACACTTGCTCGGGGACAAAGAGAGTCACTAAATCAGACTCGACTGCGTAACGAACCAGACTCGTTTCATCTTCATATTGGAGAATCTGAATCTACCAAAGTTGACAAAAGTCAGAAGTGATATTGACACGGGCGATCCATGAACTTTTTTGTTAATGTTCAATGTGCTCTTGAACTCTTTTTCCTTGTCCAATCTATATATACAATTTTAACAAATCCAACCAACGTAGTCCTTCTGTTAAAAATTCTAACATCGTCAACTAGCATGATCACAATTTATGTTTTACTTGACGTTTGATATGCCATACTAGCATTTCTCGTGGCTTATATATCGTTTCAACAACATATCTCTCTCGCACTCATTATGTTGGCCAAAAAGGAAACAAAGAAAAGGGCTTGTTTACTTGGGAAAACAACGAGAAAGTCCATTGCATATTTCATGTATCATTTTAAGCGATGAATATAAATTTTTTTTCTATAAAAAAAATCCGTTAGTTCAACACGATCATGGTCATCAATTGGCCGCGTTCAATGGAGTTACTTGCAAGAAACAAAAGTAGTAAATAACTTAATGGTCCTGTCGACACGTGTTTGGATAAGCCCGACTCAAGTGCTCCTACAATTTGATAATGCAAAACGGCTCCGTTTGTTTTGTGAAGAATAAATGATTTGAAAAATATTTTCCTAAAAATGATCGTTTGTATCGCTTGAAATAATAAGTTAATGAAAAATATTTTCATTATCGATAATAGTTTATGTCTAAACATTTTTATGGACGATGAAAATATTTATCGTCAAGATCCAAATTATTTATTTTCCGTAAGAATTGGTTGTAAGAGGCATCAGAGATCATTTTAAGAAAAATATTCTCCAAATTATTTATTTTCCGTGAAATAAATGGAGACTTCTTCAAGATCCAATTTTACCAAATTCCCTGCACTCTCTCTTCCCACTTGGGTTGACGCAAACCTTGGATTTTCATGCATGACTTAGGATTTTGGTGGTCACAAAATTAGGTACCATATGATAAAATAACAATTTCTCTATCTCTCCATTAAGTTTAAGCTGCATTTTTAAGTTACTTACGGGAAGTTCCTCTGTCGACGATCTCCGAAATCTGGCCGAACGTGACGCAGGGACACCAGAAGCTAATGCAAACTGCACAAGCCATCATCATCGATTAATTAATCAATTACAAACACGACATACGCGAAATTGCAAATTACATTTTCTGAGTTTCACACAAATCCCACTAGACACGGCTTCACTCATCACCCGTGCTTCAAGGAGTGACATCTATGAACTTACAGCGTTCGAAGTCGGAGAAGCAGTCCCACAGGCCGGTGGACCAGGGGCCATAGTCGAACTGCGGAGGCGGAGGAGCCACCGGAAGTCCAGTCGCCGCCGCCGCCGCCGCCGGCTGCGAAGGCTCTTGGGAAGGATCAGCCTCGTGACGAGCCTCTGGGTCGTCTGGTGCACCCATCCTTTTGAGAGAAAGAGAGTTGCTTTGGTTCGAAATTGCGTTTGGCGGATATGCATGGCTCATGTTATATAAGCATATAATGAGTGAGGCTGGTTTCTCCTTTACACAATCTGCGTGAGTTCCTACCACTTGCGTATTCCTCGCTTGATTGACTGGGTTCATTGGTTATAATATTTGGATTTATGTGATGAATGCTAGTCGAGTCTTCCTCGATTCAAGTATTTTGCAAACACCCGACCCAACTAACACCTCTCGAATTACAACAGCTGATAGCAGCTTTCGAAAATCCGTTTCACCCAATTTTGAGTTGCTGCGGTTTTAAAACATATATTGCCCAACATAAAACATACTTTACAATATAACAACGGCTATACCAAACGGGCTCTAAATTTGATGTAGAAATCTACTAGAGGTTATACCTTCCCTTGTTCTTGAGTCTTGACTGAAGGGTCATGTCTCTTATCGGTGACTTATTAGTTATGGTCATCGTTCACATGTAAACTTAACGAATGATCATTTGCTTGCTTGTGAATATCAGATACCAACAGAATAATAATTGGTAGATGAGACAATCAATCGGATATTGTGGATAAATTATTTTGACTTTGACTTCATTTGCGTGTTAGTACCTAGATAGCAGGACAAATCGAAGGGCCCAAATCCACATCAAAACCGTAAGATCAGTTGAACTTTTCCCATCGACGGCCATATAACAATAAAAATTTGTAGGGTTGTCATTATCTTGTTTTCAATTGTAATTTTTCGGTCAGATTCTTGAAGAGTTCAAACACCGGGATGCTTACCCGTAGAATGCGCGCAAATGTGGGGAGGTTCATGACCTAATCGCTTAGGTTGAATCTCTTTCATTTTTGAAGGACGTCATCTTAATTCATTCGTCAAAACCAGATGTCCATCCAACCACAACTAGTTTATTCAACTTGAAATTTCATGGGAAACTACCATTAGTTAATTATATATAGGGGGAATGTTCAAGCGAGTCTAAGGCTATTATTGTTAATACTAGATGCAATGCTCAACTCTATCATTTTCGAGACGCCTTTCTTGGCCTTGTAGTGGCTAAGCAACTCCATCACCGATATGGTTTGCAATCGAGACAAGTCGAGAAGATAATGTGCCATGCTGGAGATCTATTGGACTCGCATACTTGATAGTCGATCTCGAATGACTAATAACTTCCTCACTCAAGCTCTGTTCAACAAGAAAAAAATCAAGATAACCCGAGCTTGACTCAAATCAACTGCAACCGACTTATAAAAACTCAAACTCGAGTTCAATGTTCTTGAGCACTATGTGATTTTAAGGATTTTACGTGCGTCATTACAACTCTTACGTATAAAAATATATATAATGGTCGCTCGATTAGGCTCGCAAGCTTGTCGAGTTGAGTTTTGATGAGTTCGAGCTACACTCGAAAGATGCTCGAGCAGTTCAAACTCGATCTCAAATAAGGTGAACTAATCTTGAGTAATGATCGAGCCGAACTCAAGTCAGCCCGACTCTGTTCCGTCCCGATTCATAAAGAATACAAGTGCCCATATTGCACATGTTTCGTCAATCTGAGTGCCACACTTAGGGTGCGCATGACAACCATTCTATGCCCGGGAACTATTTCTGAACAGAAATGATTTTTTTTTATTCTGTGCCCGGAAACAATTTCTGTACATTTGAAGGCGTTTGGTAAACTATCCAAAATTTCTATTCCTGGAATAGAAAAGAACATAAATGCGTTTGGTAACTACACACAAATTTCTTTTTATTAATAATATTTTGAATTGTTTATTTTTTTTTTCTTTCTACCTAGGCCATGGCCGGTCGCCGTGACAGCCACGGCCCGAGGCGGCGAGGGCGTCATGGCCCTCGCCGGCCGGCAGGCGGAGGCGAGGGTCCCCCTGCCGGCGAGGGCGAGAGGCTGGACCCTCACCGCCCGGGTGAGGCGGCTCGCCGTCGGTCATGGCGAGGTCGGCCTCGCCCGGATCGGGCAAGGCCGAGCCTCGCCCTCGCGACCCACGGCGAAGCCGACCTCGCCGTGGGTCGCGACGGCGAGGCTCGGCCTCGCCGAGATGCGGCGAGGCCGTCGCGACCCACGGCGAGGCCGAGCCTCGCCGTGGGTCGCGACGGCGAGGTCGGCCTCGCCTAGATCCGGCGAGGCCGAGCCTCGCCGTGGGTCGCGACGGCGAGGTCGGCCTCGCCCGGATCGGCGAGGCCGAGCCTCGCCGTCGAGACCCAGCTGCGAGGTCGGCCGCCGTGGGTCGCGACGGCGAGGCTTGGCCTCGCCAAATCTGGGCAAGGCCGACCTCGCCATGACCGACGGCGAGCCACCTCGCCCGGGCGGCGAGGGTCCAGCCCTCGCCCTCGCCGGCAGGGGGGACCCTCGCCTCCTCCAGCGGTGAGGGCCGTGACGCCCTGGCCGGCCCTGGGCTGTGGCTGGTCGCCGGCCGCCGGTCGCTGGTCGCCGGCGACCGGCCACAACCTAAGAAGAGCAACACAAAAAGAAGAAAAGAAAAAAAAGAAAAAGAAGAAAAAAAACTGATTCTCAAAATTGTGCCGAGAAATAAGAAGCAACTTTTTTTTACTTCTTGTTTCTCTTCCAAAACTGTTTCTCGGCACAAATATTTGCAAAAATGTGCCCGGGAACAAAAAGTTTACCAAACGCATTTCTGTTCCCAAACTATTTCTGGGAACAAAAGAACATAAATTTTCACTGTTTGGCACGTTACCAAACGGGCCCTTAACCTAATCCAGTGGAATATCATGCTTAGTCAATTGAAATCAATGTGAACGGCTATTATAGAAATTTTGGTGTGTTACATTTCATTCAACTCTCATCCTTATCTAAATTAATATGCAGTTTGACTTTTATTGTGACACTATATGGTATGATTTTACTAGTATGTAAAAAAATGAAAAAAAAAAAGCTTATCTTTCTTTTCACGACTACAATTGAAACTATATTACTAAAATGGATAAAAAATATCTCTACATACTATTGTGTATCGATTGAATTTTTTGCATTATTCCTCTTCACGAGTATCATGTGTACTCTTTAACCATAGTTATCCCTTGGGCGATGGATCCTAGATGACCCGGCCTTCGATTTATTTTTTCATGTTTCGAGTCGATCAATTATCGCTACATGTCACGATCTTCACGTAAACATTACCCGTTGAAAACTCATGATCGATGAGCTTGTCACACATTCCATCGATTGGCTTTATTGGCCAATCGTATTGTTATGACCTTTATGATCAATGAGCTTGTCACACATTCCATCAATCGGTTTTATTGCCAATCGTATTGTTACGACCTTTATGATCGACGAGCTTGTTCAGATACTCCATTGAGGGGACATTATGGGTTGCGTGTGTTGTTATGATTTGATTTGGGTCGTTAGCTTCTTTATGTTTGTGCCCCGACTTTGGACCTGAAGTCAACACATACGCTTGGTGCTCAAGCTTGAATCACTTAGTACTTCCTTGCTCGAGCTCGACTCAAATAAAAAAATCAACATGTTCGAGCTCGACTCCAATCAATTACAATCAATTAAAAAACTCAAGCTCAAGTTTAATGTTCTCGGAAACTATGAAATTTTGAGGATTTTGCATATGTTTTTACAATTACTAGATGTAGAAAAAATAACAGTAGCTTAATTGGGCAGGCAAGCTTGTTGAGTTGAGTTTTGATGAGTTCAAGTTGCACTTGACAAGATGCTCGAATAGTTGTAACCCGATTTGAAATTAGAGAAACCGGCCTCAAGTAATTTTCAACCCGAGCTCGAGTTACTTATCAGCTCGAGTCAGTTTCGTCCCGAATTATAGAGAAGACCGAGTGCCGATACATATGATTCCTCAAACACGTTGGTCCCGCCAGCCTTGATAAGCAAAAAGCCTATCAACAACGGCGACTGAACATTGGTGAATGAACAACCTGCTCCTTCCGATAGAAAAATCATCACTAAAATCTCCAATTGATGTTTCCCTTAGGCATATGTGTATGCGTTAAACTTGCAGATTAATCCACGATGATGACACAATCTGAGTGCCACAGTTAACCTAACCCCGCTGGATATCGTATTTAATCAATTAAAATTAAAGTACACGGCTAATCAAAAGCATGCAGTCAGTCCTTTGTCTATTGAACTTGTTGGGAAAACTCAATCCCTGATCGACACATTCGAAACATATTCGAATCGAATTCGATCAATGCGGAAAACGTGTCCAGTGACCATCAACTTGTATCACCGATCGTACAGGTATATCACACAACGAACATACCCGGTATTGTCACAGATTAAGTGTCACTTTGCGCTTGAGAGTTCTTCGATCGTCTTTCGTACTCGTTTGTGTTCTGAAGGAAAAACAGAGAAAGCGTTATGTTCAAAGGAGTGTGTTTGCATATGGAAAAACACGTTAGTTTTTTCAAGGGGTGTCTACTATTTATAGTGATAGACAAATAACTACCTTGTGGGTCTTTGTGGATCACGGGCCGGGTTTGGCCCATCTTGGGCGGTCCACCCATTATGTCTTTCAAAACTTTTGGAGTATACCTCTTGTGATTATATGGTGCTCATCTAACTCTCACCCAGTCCTTATCTGGATCAATGTAAGGTTTGATTTTTTTTTGGACAATATATGCTATGATTTTTTTTTTACAATACAAATCAAATTCAGGAACAACATTGAACATTCTTATACAGTCAAGGGACTGATACGTATCAAAAGTTTATGGATCATATCAAATAAATTAAAAGTTCAAGAACGACATTATCTATTATATTAAAGTTCATGGACTACATCGAACAAATTTAAAGTTCATGAACCACATTACATATTGGGCCAAAATTCATTGACCATTTTGTGTCATTTACCCTTCTATTTACAACGACGACTGAAATTATATTCGTAAAGTGGATCAAAATCTTCATATGCTAAGTTATTTTTTGTTAATTGAATTTCTTTTTTATAATTTCTCTTCACAAGAACCATGTGTACTCCTTTTCTAGTTATACGTAATTAACCAAATCATAGAAGTGTGGAATCTTTCATAATGGGGTAGATCAACATCTTTGGTCCCCTAAATATGAATGATACGAGATTATTAAAAGAATTAATAGCTGAGATTTGTTTCCCACTTTTTTTTCTTTTTCCTTATGTTTTTGGTTTTCTTTTTTTCCACAATAGTTCTTTAGATGATTTATTAGTACTATTCTATCGGCTGCCGACCGGCATTGCTAACCCATTAAGAGTTTTTGATTTGAATTATGATTTTTAATTGTGAAACAAATCGAAACAGAAAAATTTAAGTAGATCGATGGTAAAAGAAATATCGTTACGCTTAATAAATAAGAAAATACATTCACTACTTTCTGATATTGATATTTAAGGACAAAAAAAATGGCAGAGCCAGTGACCGACTACATATCACTTACCAATAATAATAACCCAAATTACCATTTGAAGACTAAATTTTTCATCACAAAAAAAAAAAATGTAGGAACAGAAATGCAACTCTCCACGCAGGTAGGGTGACCTTCGCGCACCACTCAAGTTTTTTGTGCCTTTTTCACTGTGGAGGGTCGAGTCAAGGGTGGGCCGAGAAGTACCCGAGCAGGCCCACGAGCGGGGCGTTGATGTAGGTCGTGGGCTCGGACTCCTGGAAGAAGGGCCTCGAGTCCGGGAAGGCGTCCGTGACGTTGGGCCCGCCGACCACGGCCCCGACCAGCAGGTTGGGGTTCGGGTCCGGGCTGAGGAAGTAGCGGGACCCCGCCTTGCACCCGATGCGGGCGGGGTGGGCGCGCACCGAGGGGAGCGAGCTGGCCCTGTGGTGGATCCTCTGCGGGTAGCGCGCGCCGTAGCCGACCATGTACGACATCCCCAGCGGATTATCCCCAAGAATGTAGTCCACCTGATAAAAAGAACATACACAAAAACCGAAACATCCTTAAACACCAACATGTCTCCCGTTTGAAGAAATCGAATGTAGGGCGGTGTCAACTTCATTTGATAATAACGTTAGGATATTTGTTTGGAGAGAGACCTGACGCTTGGCCAGTTGCCGGAGGAGAGCCGGGGAAGCGGAGGTGCCGCCGCAGGGGACGGCCTTGTTGGCGTGGCTCAGGTAGTTGGAGTAAGCCAATAGCAAGAAGGACAGTGACGTCACGTGCTGCATGTTGCTCCCTCCCGCCTTGAATATCAAACCACCTTTTATGCCAAGCAAAGATATTCAAAGAAATTAGCGAGGAAATTGGAAAACCACAAAGCATCCCAAAAGAATTAACTATGGCCGTTCATGAATATCACTTTGTACTCTACGGGAAACGTAACCAATTCGTTAAATCGCGGGCACGGCGAAAGATCTTATAAATCTCACGCCACGGTCGCCTTACTTAGTTTAGGTCGGACCGTCGAGTAAGTAAATAAATAAATAAATAGCGAAAATGTACCGGGAGAGTATTGAACTTGAGGGTGAGAAATCCCAGGCAAAACGGAGCAGATGAACCCATCCGCGTTGGCCTGGAACGACCTGAAGGAATCTGCTCTTCCCATCAGCACTTCCTGCGGTTCAAAGTAAATGAAAATTTAAGTGGACCGACCTCGACCATTCACCATTTAATCTTTAGGCATAACACAATGCCCTGAACTGGTTAATCTGTTCTGATGGCGAGAGAACTGGGACCATCGAGGAGTGTCGCATTCACCTTTTTCCTCCCAAAAGCAAATCTTTTTCGCAAATTCTCTTTTAATTTCCCGAGCGAAGTGATTTTTGCGGCAAAAAAGCATGGGAAGAGGAGCCGTCGTCACAGGCTTTATGCACATGCGCGACGCAGTGATTGGTGCAGCTCGGATTGGGGCGGGCCCCCACCACCCCGCCCCCTTTGATTCTAGCAACACCAAAAGACAGAAATGCCCCCTCCCCCCCCCCCCCCCTCCCTGCCGCGATCGTACTTCCGACTTTCCACGACAAAACTCCTTAGGATCGCATGGAAAGACGTGTCTAGATTCGATTCAATTCCTCGGCTTATTAAAATGTGGCCCCCGCCACCCAAAAACATAGAGAAGTAAAATGAAAAATGTAACCACAAGGGGGTCTCGCCCAACATCACGTGCGATCATCAGATCCACAGGCCCCCTTTTGTTCCTGCTATCTTGGCAAATTTTTCGTATACATCTACGTTTTTTCCTTTCGTTTTTTTTGGAGGGGTTCAAAAATATAAATCTACGTTTGCTAATTAATCAAACGACGGAAACATTATAATTGCCCACATGTTGATATCTATCATGGTATAAGTGACCAAACGCCTTAAAAAATTAATATTTCTTGTGGCTAAAACGTATTGAATAAGTGTACTAGAGAATGTATTGTAGGGTCCATAGAGCCCACAAACCAGTCACACATCCTCCTTGAATTATTCAAATTCCCTTTCCCCCAATGATTCTTGACAAATGAGAGCTAAAGTCTACA
Source organism: Syzygium oleosum (assembly GCF_021117445.2). NCBI lineage: Eukaryota > Viridiplantae > Streptophyta > Magnoliopsida > Myrtales > Myrtaceae > Syzygium > Syzygium oleosum. The sequence continues at coordinate 13,181,388 of NW_026607487.1, forward strand.
GCTATGTCCCCCTCCCAAAACAATCCACGTCTTCCCACCAATCTTTTCTTCTTCTTTTTTTCTCAATACGGTACATACTTTTGGGCCCCATCTCGAGACTTTTCCATATGCGGCTCGCCACCTTGGTGGTACATCACGTGACACCACAGTACCACATCCTCCTCCTCCTCCTCAGTTCCCTCCGTTCCAACTGCTCCCCATTAATGCACGCGAAAATGGGAGGGATATCGCCACATTTTCTTATCCGTTTTATCTCAGCATTTATCCCCTTTTTTTTCCAGAAGAGACATACCATATAGGTGGCTTGGCCGCTGAAAAGATTGATGCCGCTGGTCGGTAAAAAATGATGCGGGACTGACCCACTCCCATGTGACGATGAGCATAAGCGGCATGACGATGAGCATAAGCGGCATGGCACGAGTATAGATGGCGCTAGGTTCCGAGAATGACCGCTCCTTCACTATTTCTATTGTAGGATAATGCTGACCCCCACCCACTACTTGATTCAAGAAAATTCGAAATACCCACGAAACATCTAGTTATGTTTTCATTTTGCGTTGGAGCAAAGTGTTGTCTTGCCCCCAATTCATGCACATTGATTGAAAAGATAGCGTGCGTGTGGTTTGCGATAAGCAGGCGCACTTATGCTAATGAATTCTCGGAGCGACACTATATTGAATGGTTCGAGTGATCAAAAGGAATGATGGTTAATTAAATTACCTTGGAGATGAGGATGTTGATCCCGGCGTGCTTGTTATCCCAGCCGAACTCGTTGATGGTGTCGCCGGCGTGCAGCACCACCTCGTTCCGCATGATGTACTCCCTGTACAGCCTCCGCCGCGACGCCTTGTGCAGCCACACCGCTGCCCACAGCAGCTCGTCCTGCGCGCAAGGGAGCACCCTCGCGTTAATCCAGCGGCTCGGATTTGTTCCGACAGATCCAACGGCTGGGGGAAAGAGGGGAGCTCACCTGGTAGCCGTTGACGTCGCAGTAAAAAGGGCACACCGCCCGGCGCAGGCTGCCGCTGTACGCGCCCCGGTACTCGTCAGCAAACGCGAACACCTTCACACCGACGAGAGACGAAAACCTCAATGACAAACAGACCCGTTCATAGCAACGGTCACTCAATGTTTTCTTTTTCGTTTCTTCTTCGTTTTTGCTTGCAATGAATGTTTCTGATCGAGCAACGTTATTGGTCCCCCTTTCAAACCTTGTCAAGTAGCTTCTTCACTAAAAATCTATGAGGAATATTTCGCGTACCCAAATATTTTTTTCTTTCTTATCATATCACCGTAAAATGATAGAGTTTTTCATGTAGCGACACTCAAAAAACAAAAAAAAAACCCGCTTTTTAAAAAGGTGCGACTTTTCCTCATTTGATTTACTTAGTAAACATATTAAAATGCTTGTTATATACCAGCAATCTTTTGTGCTTTTGCTACTTATGCGTGTAATACGTAGCATAAGCAGAACGATGATGCAGCAAAATGAAAACTTTACGTTTTTAAAGAATGTTTAGGCTCCTTACGAAACAGTGGGTGATGCCCCAGTAAATATTCTTGTTTTGTCATAAGCGAATGAAGACCAAGTTTTATCAATAATTACGGGTTTACGACAATTCTAATCGCGCATCGAAATTCGGAATGTGTTGCGTAATCTATGTTGTTACCGCAATCCTGAACAAACTCGTGCAGTGTGCCAAAGAGAAAAAAAAGAAAGGAAATCATATGCAGAGGCGACCGCGACCTTTTTCCTGGCCACAGCACCGCCGTTTCCCATCTCAGTGAAAGATAAAGCAGAACAGAAAACACCCCAATCAAAACCAAGAAAAAGCTTCACACATTCTGATTTTCCGTCGTCATTTCCGTTTCCCGAATAGTGAAATAGAGAAAAGAGGAGAAAAACAGAGAGAGACAGAGAGAACAGGGTCCGAATTCAGTGAGACAGGGACGTACCCTAACGGCTCGGTCGAGCAGCAACCGAGAGTAACCCGGGTCCCGCGACCGGAACACGATGGAGGCCGCGGCGAGCGCGGCGGCGGTCTCGCCGGCCACGTCGGAGCCCGGGTGGGACCGGTCGATGCGGTACACCGTGCGGAGGGTGTCCATGTCCTCCGGCCGCTCCCAGCAGTTGTGGTCCGAGAAGGCGTCGCCCACCTGCACGTACACCACCCCGGGGACCGCCGTCGCCTTCAGCAGGTAGTCCGTCGCCCACCGCACCGCCCTCACGGCGTTCCGGAGCTCCGGGCCCATCGTCCGCCCGAAGTCTATCACGCTCCATGACAGCAGCGTCGTCGTGAAGGCCATCGGGAACCCGAACTTCACATTGTCCCCCGCGTCGTAATAGCCCCCCGTCAAGTCCACCTGGCGATGCGGCGACGGACGCAGAAACTTAGATTAGGAGGTTCGCGACTTCTAACACAAAATTATTAATAATCACACCCCACACTTCGCAGACTGCGAGAGATTGCCTTAGCATTTTCTCGCGTTCTTTTCACACCAAATTACATTTCTCACGTCAATGCCGGATAACATGTCAAGACGAACTCGAGACGCATTGCATTGCGAGAAGGAAAAGAAATGGCAAAAATGCGGGGGGGTGCAGCGGGGCGGCTTACCCCGGCGGTGGCGCCGTCGTGGAGAGCGGAGTCGTGCCGCCACCCGACGCGCTGGTCGGGGGGGAGCCTACCGGACCGCTGGCCCTCGAAGAAGAGGATGCTCTTGTGGAGGGCGTCGAAGTAGTCGTGGCCGGCGGCGGCGGCGGAGGGGCCAAGAGGGTGCAGGAGCAGGAGGATCGCGAGGGCGCCGGCGCGGAGGAGCGCCGGGGAGGCGGCCGGCGACGGCGAGGGGAGGGCATTTCGCGCCATTTTTCTTCCTCCTCGCTGCCGGGCAGAGCAAAAGGTGGTGGTGGTGAGCGAGTGAGGGAAGCGGGAGGACGGTGGCTCCTTCTTATAACCCGAAAAAGGGTGTCATTGGATTCCAGAGAATGGGCCAACTAGACGACGCCACGTGGACGAGGCAGTACGATTTGGTGGTACTGCGCTCGGGTTCCAATTCCAATGCAATCGCGCGCCTTGACCGGTTCGTCTCGGGTCTGTGGATAATCGTCGGGTCGGATGGCCCGAGTTATTCATGGGGTGCTCAAAACTCGAGTTCTCTCAACTTGTCTGACTATTCCTGGCCCAACGGAAAAACTTATCCACGCTATTCAAAATCGATACCCGGGGACAGATCTTAGCGACAAATGGATCAGAAAAGACACTTGGGCAAAATATTCAACTTACAAAGAGATATAATAAAGTGATTTATGAAATAATACATTACGTAATATTTAAAATCTTAATAAATGTCGAACTATTAGGATACGAGCTTTTGCCAAGTCAGCTTTGTATCCTCCCTTTCATTATGCTCAATTTAATTCATATTATTGGAATAGCTCGAATAAGGGCCAGTTTGGGCAAATTTTTTACTTTCTACTTTTAATGGTTAATACCACGAAAAATCTCAAATTAGTACAAGTGTGATAAGTTTACCACCAAAAATCCCAAACCGGTACATCTAGGACTAATTACCCTCCGTTAGTTTCCGTTAAATTTTACCCCAAATTGTTGAGTTGGATGACAAGTGACAGTTAACGGGTGTACCAGTTTGGAGTTGTACCCTCCGTTTGTCCCAGTTTTGTGGTTTTTATTGGTATTAATTCAATTTAATGAAAACTAACGGAAGGTAAATTCGTCACAAATGTATCAATTTGGAGTTTTTGGTGGTAAAAAAATTAGTTTTTGATAAATTTACCATAAGTGCACCAGTTTGGAGTTTTTCGTGGTATTAACCCCACTTTTAAATAGCGAATCTTCAAAGCACGTAAAGTTTGAAGTTTATTACCGAGTATCGTTAGTATTTGTTAAGCAATCAAATTAAACAAGTTACAAGTTCTAACGCATTACTTTTTCTAATGGGTAATCCATACTTTAAAAAATCAAAAATATTTATGATTACATATATACTTGATAAATACTCCAAAAATATTGGTTAACAGCAATAGCAATCGTACAATATCTCGCACCGCCTCGGGGCTTTGGAAAGCAAAGCAAAAGGAAGAACAAAAGAGGTTGGATTGAAGGGACGGACCCAAAATCTAAGGAGGGGGCGAAGAGTCAAAAGCAAGGAATGATTGACAGCATGTGGTCCACCGACGTATTGATGAGCGACACGTGGCGAGGGAGGAGTCCCCCCCTCGGCGGTGGGCTCCACGAGCGTAGGGAATCGCCACCTCCTGATGGACGGATTTGTCGCGGGAATGATTGTGAAGCGTCGGATGGTGCATTGACCCGGGCTGTAATCATGCGTCATTACTGCTTCGGTGGGTGATCTACCAATCGGAGGTGGGAGGGAGACATGTGAATTCTTGTTGAAAAACTATTTAATAATGTCATGTCCGAAAAGGACCAAGATTAAGTTGTAAGGATCCAGTTGGACGAGAGTGAAAAGTGGTCACTAGAGCCAGAAAATTTGGATAAGAAGCAGTTCCTGGCAGATTTCTCGGATAACAAAGAGGACAAAAATGAACCGAACTTTGCACTAGATATGAAGAGAGCAATTATGAAACATATATGTAGTAACTGAAATTAACTTTTGAAAGAGTATTTTGCCATAATGATAATACTTAATTTTATAACACCAAAGTTACTAGTGCTCGTGTGGGATCAGTCCTAAAATGGGTGACCTTTTGGGCCAAAGGACAAAATCCTTAAGCTCGGTATAGAACGGGTCAAAGTGGACAATACATCGAATGAGTTAATCTAGGATGTTACATAAGTTGTTTGTGAGGGCAAGTGTGGAATTAATTCCTTTTTCAAGGTCTTCTTTATAAATATCACAATTAGAGGTGGGGTGGATAAAGAAATAAAGAGTTTGGATATGAGGGGGTCCATGCATTGCACCGATGGCCATCAATTGGAGGGACGATGACAAGTCCTTTGGGGAGAGAGAGAGAGAGAGAGAGAGAGAGAGAGAGAGAGAGAGAGACTCTTCATGCTACGATCGGCCTATTTGTCCCCGGCCTATCGTCTGATCAGAAGTTCACGATGGATATTAATGGCATTATGGTGCACTTCCCAATCTAATGGTGTCTAGGTAGGGAAATTTCAAAGGTCGTGCACCGCATCCTCGCTTTTTCTTACGATCGTTTTACACCCAGTTACAACGATTTGTCGTTCGTGCACTTACTTTCGAACCTTAAGCTGTTGGGAAGAGCGATGGTCCGCTCGCGAGATCAAGTTTAAGTAATGCGAACGGGGCACCGGGAGACAGATTCAACATCCTTGAACGAGCGCGAAAAGCCCATGCCCGATCACTGGGTCCTATGTGATTGCAGAGAATTAGGTCGTCACGGGCTGATACGCAAAGCGCTCGCACCGGCGTGGGCCTGTTGTTGGGGAGGAGCTTTTTCTGGCGGGCTCATCATTGAAGAATCCGGAAAAAGATTTCATCCTCGTTTCGTCGCTTGTTTTCCGGTGCAAACAGTGTGCTCCCTCCCATTCCGTTTTTGGGTGTTCGTTCTTTAGGACAATGTTTCGCCCTTTGCCACGTTTCGCAGACCGCCGTCCCGTAATTGCTGCGTTAACGACGCGACTTCGATTTTGTTTTATCGCCAAAAGCAACTTGAGTCGTATTCTGATCTTGATATGTACTATTAAATGGCTAGTTGTCGATATATGCTATGTTACGGTAAGTCATTTTTGTATATTGTAAATCCGATTTTCCGACATTTTTGTCCTTGAACTTCTGTCGATGGTCCGCATTTGCTATACTTTTTCTGGGAGACTGTTTTTTCAATGCCATTAGCATTTTAAAAGGAGGTATACTTTTTCTGGGAGACTGTTTTGTCAATGCCATTAGCATTTTAAAAGGAGGTCACCGGGGCTGGGATTTCCCTTGTTCATCGGTGTACTCAACACTTCTATGCTTTGGAAGCCCCAAAGATGGCTTTTCCTCGAGAATTTTGATCCATGAACGACAATTTGCACGTGCAATTGAGAGTTTACAGAGCCGTTTATTCGGCAAAACATAACTAGATATATTCTACAAATCTCACATTTACACGATAATTAAGCGGCACCAGATCCGTTTAAAATTTCAAATTTCCCGAACCCTCTCCACCTTATATCCCGTCGCTCTTTACTTCCAATTCCCAATTAAGATTAAAGACATTGCCGCTTCGCTTTCGTCGGGCAAAAGCAGGGTCACGAAAAGTTTGGATGCTGACTTCTGTTCTTGGGATGCCTCTCCGCGACAAAGGACTGTTCGCCCTGTGTAGTGAGAAAGCGACAAAAAGAGAGTGAAGACCTCGTGAAACTCGCAGCCACGCGGCACGATGGTTGTGGTTCTTTTTGCTATGCACAGCGCGCAGACGCCGGCGAGCAAAGAATCCGAGGAGCCGAAGTGAGAAACCACACTGGTTCACGGGCTAACATGGGAAAAGCCATTGGGGCCTCCTCGTGGTTATCGAACGTTCGCCGTCGCCGGTCGGAACCGAGGCGGCTCGACATTTATAGGTTTTTGCATTCCTGCACCATCTTGATTAGTAGACGGCAAAAACCGACCCCAAGAATCAACCCTCAAAACCAATCCAATCCAAACTGAATTAGACTAAGAAAAGCCAACGACTTGAAAATATTTGAAATTGAATTATATCCAATCTTTTAAGTTCGATCCGATTCCAAGACAGAGAAAATCGAAGCTTTAGTGAGCCGAATCTGACTATGCCCAGCCTATGCAAAATTGAAACCAAACTAATCTAAATTGTAGAACACACCGAAACCGAAATGACCATAATAGGTTTGACATGATTCAAGTTGGACCGACTTAAAAGAGGGAAACCTAATCTTTTGTAGGAGAAAATTTTGAAATATTTTGAACATTTTTCCTTGTAAACGTTTGTGGTGTTTCCTTTTTATGATGTTCATTATTTTGATTTCGGAGGTTCTTGTAGCTACCAAAATGTATCGATCGGAATCTATAAAATGTGTCACAATAACTTGGGTTACTTATTACGATTATTTTGTTTTACATAATTTTGCTTTCTTATGATTAGTATAATATGTTATGTTGTTGCAATTTGAAAGATCCATTGTTAACAAGCATTAAAATCGAATTTTAAAATTCAAATTGCTATAAGATAAGATACCGTTACTCAAGAATTGACCTGCTGGTTTAAATTAATTCAAACATGTCCAAACTTGGAAAGATTGAAATTGAAATCGGAATCAAAACGGACTTGTAATCAGATCCAGGAGAACCCAAAACTAGTAATTGCTCCAATTGATCTTAACTCGTATCCGAGAATAGATAACCCTTACATTCTTACAAATCGAAACAACCCGCATCCGAATATGATTCGGAATCAAAATCAACCTAATTGATGATAAATCGGACCCGCTAGTTTCCCATTCCTACTCACGATTGTAGTGGGACTCAAACGGGTCATATTGCTCCTAACACAATCACCACTCTGAGCCTCACTTCTCATTTTGGATTGCTAGGTCATAGATTTTGTACGATCGATTGGCCATTAATTTTTAAAAATATCATATTAAACAAATTAATTTTTCCTAACATAATCACCACCATAGGCATTTAGACTTTGATTTTCAGTTTCACCGAACAGATCGGTTGCAATTGGCACGTGAGGAACAAAGACAAGTGGCAAAACCGTAATATCGCGCTACTGCGGAGGCTACTTTCGTCATTGCGAGGTAATCTGCTGGGAGTTTAAAATCCGCGCGAACTCCCATCGCTGCGACACCAGAAAAAGCCATTAGAGAGCCATGCAATGATGCCGGCCCGACGTACCCTCGCGCTGCTCCTCCAAATCCTCCCGCTCCTCGCCACCGCTTCCCCCGACCCCGCTCCCCGGTCCAACGGCACCGACTTCATCCGCGCCAGCTGCGGCGAGACCCTCTACCCAGACGTCTGCTACAGCTCCCTCTCCACCTACGCCGGCTCCGTGCAGCAGAGCCCTGGCCAGCTCGCCCGCGCCGCCGTAGCCGTCAGCCTCGCCAGAACCCAGAAGATGGCGGCCTACCTCGCCGACCTCTCGCGCCGCAGCGCCGCCGGCCCCGGGGCAGAGCCTAGGCCTGCTTCCGGTGCGCTCCGTGACTGCCTCACCAACATGGGCGATGCGGTCAGCGAGATAAGAGGCTCGCTGAAGCAGCTGCGGCAACTTGGGAACATCAGTGGCGGCGGCGCGAGCCGGGAGGGGTTCAGGTTCCAGATGAGCGACGTGCAGACGTGGATGAGCGCCGCCCTGACGAACGAGGAGACGTGTACGGACGGGTTTGAGGACGTGCGAGAAGGGGCGGTGAAGTCGGACGTCTGCGGTCGGGCCGGGGAGGTGAAGAAGGTGACGAGCAACGCATTGGCGTTGGTGAACAGCTATGTGAATAAGGAGGCACCATGAGCGAGATGTTGTAGATAATGGAGATAATGAAGTAGTTCATTTCTTTTCCCCATCATTTTGCATTTTTTCCTCTTTTTTGTCGCTGCCTGGAAATCATTTCATTTTAGGTTCAGAATTGATAATGTTTCTTGTTTTCTTTCCTTAAAAAAGATGGGAACATATATAGTCTAGAATATAATTACTGCCATCAGACAACTTTAAAGTCGATTAATTTACAAGTTACAAATTTATGTAACAAGTTCCCGTGTTAACAAAAATGTCATTTACTGTGATCCGATTCACGTGAGCCTAATTTACACGAAACAGAAACATTCGAGGGCATCTTCACTATCGACCGACACTAAACATTTTTTAAAGGATGTTTAACATTCTATGAAACACGTGACTGTCTGTGCCTACGCTATGTAGAAAGTGCAAGCCATAAGAAGTCATATGTGCACATTTTTGACATGTGCAGTCACCAGAGATTTGAGAATTACTAATGTACATAAGTGATAAGTCCGCCAAATGCAGGAGTTATATTCATGTAGATGCCACTTCTATGGCCCGTTTTTTGCTAGCAATTTTGTATGACATGTGCATACACGATGTTTACTTCAACACAGTATCAGTATTTAGTTGAACTTAGTTATGGATATTTTAAGCAAGTTTCGAAGTATAAAAGATAAAAGCCAAGCGATATAGATCAACTATCAATCGAGCGACTAACACGTAAGTAACTTTTGAATTATCTGAGCAATGATCACACAGAAAGAAACACCGGCATACCCGAGCTATATAAGCAATCGGCTTGCATAGGTCAAAGGCATCGTTTAAGTAATACATACTAACTACCTAGAAATGTAAGGGATGAATTTTTAATATTATCAACTATAAACAATTTTATGTTTAGGCCAATCACACGAGTTTCGGCTCGCATCCTACCTAATTGATGAGGTTCGTAGACTATTTTATAAGAAAATATGTGCATAGAAAATTGCCGCATTCTCTTATTTGATAGAGGCGGCTAGGCTCCGGCACGTATTGATGTATAGTGTTAATTTATGAGGAAATTGGAATTAGGGGTTATTACTTTTATTGTGTAGTGTTAATTTCTAGGGAAATATATATAAAATATGAATCTCATCTTAAATTTAGGGTGTCCTAGTCCTTGAACATCATTAACATCTTGGTCACTAGGAACTTGAATCTCATCTCCGAGAAATGAACCATGCGACGGCGTTAGGAGATTATCACGCGAAAATGAAGTATTCCATACCATCTGTGTCTGCCTAGCGTAATTAGTGCACATCGTGATCTTTCGATCTCGCATATTCATTGCAATCCTTATCGCTTTCCTAATTGTACGGCCTTCACTAACTTTGGATTGCATATCACTGCCCTATTTTTTCGCACTATCTCATGTATACGCGGTGCCATGTTCTTCAATCATGATGGTCCTACGAGAAAGACCAATCGAGTGTAACAATGGTAGCTCAAATTAACCAGTGTACCAAATCGATATTCAAGCCAGTGAGAAAAGAGAAACTACATATTAAATTATTGTTAATGCCTATATAATAGCCATTTAAACAAACCGGTTCTATTCAAAACAACAACATAAATTCACCACATGATTTGGATTCGCATTAATCATCTGTACATGTGCGTGATATTATTCATCTGATGACGAATGCAGATGAGCCACCTCGATCCCTTAGCCGAGGAAAGTGCAAACTGCGACAGCATGTTAGGCATCCATCATGACAAATCCTAATGATCAAGATGCGGTTCTATTCAACTCTTTAGGGAAATTTAAGGACAATCATATAGGGTATGGAGACAAAGGGAGAGGAATATTGTTTCGGTGGAACGTCCATAATCTCTCGTGGGGTCAAAATGAGCAAGAGCAGCAGCATCGCCCATTCTATTACTATTTGAGGAAAGTTGTCGCCATTTGTCATTGGGGTCCTTCGCTCCATTTAATTAACTAGTCACGGACAAGAACGTACACTAATCATCATTTCCTGCTTCTGTTTCTACTAACCACGGCGAATGCATCTGTTAAGGCAACGAGTGGTTGGGAATCAATGGGCGTGGAATGGGTGGACCCTCAGGTGTCGACTTGTGGGGTACTTGGAAACATGACACTCATGGAGGAGGAGGAGTCTGATCAATTAATTCACTATCGAGCTTGTGATTATTCTATGCGAAGTTGCTCGCAATTGATCCTAAAGGCAGGAGATGAGTTGAACACGATGCTCGATCATTTGAGGGAAAATGACATAAATGGATCATGAATTTTGGCCCAATGTGCAACGTGATCCATGAATTTTTAATTAATTTAATGTAGTTCTTGAACTGTAACTCAATATTCAATGTAGTCCATGAACTTTCAATTTATTCAATATGGTCCTTGTACTTTTATTACAAGTTCAATTTATTTCCCGAACTATGTGAAAATGTTCAATGTTGTCCATGAACTTGAATTAATAGAACGACAACATTGAACATTTTCATAGAGTTCATGGAGTAAGTTGAACATGTATCAAAAGTTCAAGGACTACATTGAGCAAATTAAAAATTCAGAGATCACATTACACGTTAGGCCAACATTCGAAGATTATTTGTGTCATTATCGATTTTCAACCTACAAAGCTCAATCACAAAGGGTGGTACCTCTATCGGGAAGGCCCATATCGGTGCATGAGACTGCCAAATCACGTACGGCCCCATGATTGGCATCCAAGCTAAATTTGAATGAGTAATATATGATAAGATTAGAAGGATCATTTTGACTTTTAGCGACGATTTAGACAGAGCCAGATGCTGCACGTGAAGCGAATAGACTAGAGAAGAGAGGGGTCAGGAGTTCACACTAGACTTTGCAAAATCGTGTCTCAATTTGAGGGGAAATGTGCTTCGAAAGGTTCACGGGATGCTCAACTTGTTTGCGCCCTGATAGGTCCTAGATTTGTAGAGCCATGTCCTCCACTGGTTTTTAGCTTATAGAAGCTCTATCTTCTCTAGTGCTTCTTAATCATTAAGTGTGATAATAGAAGGGAAATGATCCAAAAAGGCTAAGCAGTTTTTCAAAATGACATGCCTTTTGAAGGTGTTTATCAAACTTGCCTGCATTTTTGGGTTGCATTTTTCTTAAAAAGGGAAAAAAAAACGAAAGATAGAAATCCTCTCTATTTAGGGTCAAATTAATCTTTTCAATTTACTCCATCTAAATAAACGAGACATAAGCAAGTAAATACCAGACTTTGCCACGTGATTGTGATGCTCTCACGCTCCCGGAAAGAACCCATCCATTAAACCGTAGTCTCAAACTTCTCTTTCTCTCCGTGCATGCCACATTATCGTGATGCCCTTACGCTCCCGGAAAGAACCCATCCATTAAATTGTAGTCTCAAACTTCTCTATCTCTTCGTGCATGCCACATTACCGTGATGCCCTCGCACTCCCAGAAAGAACCCACCCGTTAAACCGTAGTCTCAAACTTCTCTATCTCTCCGCGTACGATATGACTCGGGTGCCGGGCGGATTTGGGCTTCTGGGCTGCCATTAATGCATCCATCCCCAAAATTCTGCCACCTCGAGCGGCATCTATCCTTCGCCGTTGACTCCACATCAGAGGTTGATGGCGGCCGCCGAACTTGTGTCGAGAACCAACCGTTGCATGTCAATCGCGGCGCGTGTGGAGATTAGAGTTTTGGTGGGTTTGGAAACGATGGCTTCCCATACAATTGGTGGGCTCAGATTAATTGTGACAATTGGATTTCAATTAAGCTGATGAGCCAATTCATTTAGATGGGTTAATCCTTTTTAATTAATTTGAAATGGAAGATGTCATTTAGAAAGATGGAAATAGTGTAGACGCATATCCTAGTCATTCTTTTTGGGCCGGACACAGCCCTAGGTCTTCTTACTCACTCCATCTTCCATCGAGACTGTTGGACGTGATCCTTTGCTGTCCAAAACCCAAATCACTATTGTTGTGATGTCAGCTCTCGGCCCAATTTAGTTTAAGTTAGAAGTTGTAATCGTATCATTTGCCACGTCTAATTATCCTCCATCCACAATTAACACAAGACTTGTCTACCCAATGTCTTCTTAAGTGAATATATTGGAGATAGTCCACCATAGCTCTTTAGTTCAACAATATAGGAAATTGTGGATAAGATGTAAAAGTCAGGATATATTAGCATAGGTTTACATAATAGAATGTAAACGTAAACAAAAATGGAAAAACGTCTCGACCATCTAATTGAGAAGACGAAGTGATTTTGAAAAGTTTCGCAAATTTGAGGAAGGATTTCTCACTCTTCCCGTGTTATGAACTTCTTTTGAGTTGTGTGCTTGGCATAATTACAACGGCAGACCAATCTATGTATGATTCGAGCATGATCGCCAAGCAGGATGTTTTTTTTTGGTCGAGCTAAGTGGGATTTAATCCGGACTTTTTTAGGTACTATCGGAAGATTTCAAGCGTTGGATACATGAAATGTTGTTGTGTGGGCCATGAGGAGTATTTGTGCCCTACACGGTCTAATGGTTGAGATATACGAGGAATAACGCCCGCGGAGCCTGTAAATGTAAACCAAGCTTACGCACGCATAAGATTGATTGATAGCGCAAGACTTGACATCCTGTAATCGCCACTAATGTTGTGGATAATTAAGTTTCTCCAAATCTGGGACCACACCGTCTTGCGTCATTAGGAAATTCTCATACTTGAAAGACGATAAAACTCTCTTGGCCATGGGATACTGTAGCCGATTTAGATTGGTATATCAAGACCTTTCTACATTATATAATGCTTGGAAGCAATTGGCACAGCGGGAATAATTTAAGAAGTTCATCAAGCTTTCGAGAATTCACGATTTCGACATTTAAATGCGACGAAATGCAAATTATGAGACGTGTTATAGTTTATCGATTGAACTTCGTCACTCATGCATGTCCTTCAAAGGGAGTAAGAGACATGCTAGTGCAAATTAGTAATTCACGACCGGTGTTCAGTAAATAACTAATCGTGCACGCGTCGTCAAGCTCTTCGTTTTTCCGGAATTTGCATTTATATTGGCTAAGGGTCGCGTGGTACCACCTAAGTTTGCCAAAAAAAACAGTGATCTTAAGCTTCAAAACCCTCAACCTTCTCTCTCACCCCGATTTGACTCTTCCTCTTTCGGTCATCATACTTGACATAACTCATTCACCTTGGCTCTTATGATCGACAAGCTATTGGACCCAACAATGTGATCTTAATCACAATTTCCTATCGATAATCATTTCTCGACCGGCTACTTGTTGAGGTTGATGTCTTGTATTCTGTTATCCAATATATTATGAGGCGGTTCCGAAAGGCCTCTTGACGACTGGACAGCACGGGGGTCCCGCTCGAGGCATTTATGTTCAGTCATAGAAGGATTTATATGGGAAAGTTAAATATTTTAGGCTATGTGGGCAACTTTGTAATTTGTGCCATGTAGGGTTTCGCTATATATATTTAGGGTGAAACGGGTCTCTAAACATAGAGAGCAGGGTATGAGAAAGAGTGGCTGTACACTTTTCTACATTATTAGTGAAACGGATCTCATCTCCCCGTGGACGTAGGTAGGCGGAACATCTCTCCTGCTGAACCACGTAAATTATTGTGTTGTGCAAATTTCCATTACTTTCTTACATCATTGATAGGATCGAATTTAGATATTCGACACTACTAATATACAATGTGAGCCAACCATATACTATATTATATAGTTTTCAGAGGTGCCCCGGATGGCTTTCCAACCTTTAAATTTGACTAAACCCTACACAACTATGCCTTGATAAAGATTAAATTATCATATTATCCAAAGTCCAATCGGTGGGACTTCTAAACCGGTTGCGTAATGCCACAAGGGCCACGCCAACACGGGGTGAAACGCGTTTGGCGCCCACCTCCATACAAATTGCCAATAGAAATGGTCTTAGGGTGCCTTAATTAGAAGGTACAACGTACAAGTCATGCGAAGGGAACAAGAATTTGCCTTTCAATGACAAAATTGACGAGATAGTGCTGCTAATGATGATAGTAATGGTAATGACATTGAAGTCTTTTGGTGGGTCTCGGGATAGAAGCGTTGTGAACTTTCAATTAACCCAGTTGATGGAAGATCCCATCATTACGATACACGTATGTCGCCATCGGGTCTCTTTTGTTGATTTCCTTTACGTGCATACTTAAGCAGTTAACGTCGAAGAGTAAAGCAGGCGATGAGATGGTGCATGGACAACCTACCTAACGCGACTGATAATCCCCTCTTGGATCCTATGGTAAGATGCTTGAATTTCGGTGAAAAAGGGCTTGAAAAGGTCAAGAAAAATGTAAGAGCAACATGTTCTTTTATATATATTGTTTTGAATCTTTGAAGTGTGCAGGAGTTGTCCCAATTAATCAACACAATTTTCTTTTACAATTTAGGGGCAGAGTGCATAAGCCTAACTATTTGGAGACCCACGGCGCACCTTGCAAAACTTATGAATTGGTCAAGTTCAGAGCTTTAGTCTGCGTAGGTGATATACACCCAGAGTTGTTTTCACGTAACTTTTGCGATTTGGACAGATAACCTACGCCTTTCGAACTAGAGTTGACATCTTTAAGGCTTTGAACGAACGATCTCCCCCTACGTAGGCCTTGTGAAGCTCTAACACGGGTCCCAACATTAGTGGCGGCAGGACTGCTGAGCGTACATTTGGCTGGCGACAAAAGTGCCAGATGGCGCTTGTCCATTGACCGTTTTTAATTTTAGACTCAACAATATGATCAAATTTTGACTCGCCGAACTTTTTTAACCAACATTCGACCGACCCAATTTTTCACCCATAGAAAGCTTGGGATCTAACTTTCCAAAAAATGTACTCCAATCAGAAAAATTCCCTGTCTCTAGGATTTGAGCTAGACGGACGGTGATAGTGAAAAGTCAAACATCATCCTCCTTGTGAATCCAATCAATGCAAATTTCGGTGCATTGAAAAGCTCATGAGTTTATCTTTATATAAAAAACATTTGATCGGGAAAAATCACAAACTTTTCGACACCACCAAGATCAGATAGCCAATATTAATAGATGAGATATTTTGTGATCCGGCAATTGAACTTAGACAACTCGCGGATCGTCACAAAGCCTTTTGATAAATATAGCCCAATTATGCCACTCGACCAAATCATCGAAAGAAATTGGTATGAGGTAACCCGATCAAACTTTCGAGAATTTTTAGTAGAAAATGAGTTGTCAATAACTATAAGCATGAAGCAAAATCTCTCCTTCTTGCTAAGTATCTTTAAGCTTTATGCTCTCTTTTCCGTTGAAACTAGTATACAATACTTAAGTGGGATTTTTTTTGGGGGCAACACTTAAGTAATTTGATATTAGCATTCTGCTAGAGTAAACATAAAATCGCTTGTGTAAAATAAAATCTTGTTTCCTTTGATGTCATTCATAAAATATTTGTTTTACCAAGTGAAAATCAAAAGCCTTCATCTAGTAATTCGATGAAACTCATCGCTCTACGTTAGATTTCATATTCTGAATCCGACATTCATCGTATCGTAAAGTATTCGTCATTATCTCGTAAATGGAAGAAAGACAAAAGAACCCTCTTTGAGCAAATATATATCGTACCTATCGATCATTGCTCAGGAGAAAAATCCAAGGTAATATTAAGATCTCCTCCCCAATCGAGCAAATAATTTGTTGTAACTTCAGCTCCTAAAGAAATTCCATACACCCTCCAAAAGCGAAGTCGCACTTGTCAATCAATCTTTTTCTATCGTCGCCTTTCAGGCAGCCCGACGCATGATGACACTTGAGGCTGCAGGGACGACACGTGTCGTAGCTGGGGTAGCTGAGGGACACTATTCAAACCATTGCCATGCTGCTCTTGCATTTTTTCACCGAAATTAAAAGAACATGTTGCTCTTGCATTTTTTGACCTTTCAAGCCCATTTTCACCGAAATTCAAGCAATATATAATTGTTTTGAATCTTTCGATACGTAGGATTTATCCCAATTAATTAACACATTATTTTTTACAACTCAGGGGCACTAGTGCATGAGCTTCACTATTTGGAGACCCACGGCGCACCTTACAAACCTTATGAATTGGTCAAGTTCATAGCTTTAGTCTGCGTATGTGGTATACACCTAGAGTTATTATCACATAACTTTTGCGATTTGGACAAATAACCTGTGCCTTCCGAACTAGAGTTGACATCTTTAAGGCTCTGACGATCTCCCCCTGTGCAGGCCTTGAGAAGCTCTAGCATGGGTCCTAATATTAATGGCGACGGGACTGCTGAGCACACATTTGGCTAGCGCCGAAAGTGCTTGTCCATTGACCATGTTTAATTTTAGACTCGATGATTTGATCAAATTTTGATTTGCCAAACTTTTATGACCAACGTTCAACCGACCCAATTTTTCACCTATAGAAAGCTTGGGATCTAACATTTCCAAAAATGTACTTCGATCAGAAAAATTCCTTGTCTCTAGGATTTGAGCTAGACGGACGGTGATAGCGAAATTTTGAACATCATCCTCCTTGTGATTCCAATCAATGCAAATTTCGGTGCATTGAAAAGCTCATGAGTTTATCTTTACATAAAAAACATTTGAACGGGAAAAATCATAAACTTTTCGACACCACTAAAATCATATGGCTAGTATCAATAGATGAGATATTCTAAGATCCGATAATTGAACTTAGATAGCTTGTGGATCGTCAAAACGCCTTTTAATAAATACAGCCCAATTATGCCACTTGACAAAATTATCGAAAGAAATTGGTATAAGGTAACCTGATCAAACTTTCGAGAATTTTTAGTAGAAAATGAGGTGTCTATAACTATAAGCAGGGAGCAAAATTTCTCCTTCTTGCGAGGTTTCTTTAAGCTTTATGCTCTCTTTTATGTTGAAACTAGTATACAACACTAAAGTGATATGATATTTAGCATTCTGCTGGAGTAACATAAATTCGCTTGTGTAACACAAAATCTCATTTCCTTTAAAGATATTCATAGAAAACATTTTGGAATTGTTTTATCAAGTGAATATCAAAAGCCTTCAACTATAGATTCGATGAAATTCACCACTATATATTAAGTTTTATATTTTAAATTGGACATTAATTATATCGTGAAGTAACCGTCGTTATCTTGTAAATAGAAGAAAAACAAAAGAATCCTCTTTTGAGAAAATATATATCGTACCTATCTATCATTGGTCGAGGGAAAAATCCAAAAGTATGATTAAGATCTCCCCCCCAATCGAGCAAATAACCAGTTGTAATTTCAGCTCCCGAAGAAATTTCGGACACCCTCGCACGAAGGCGAAGTTGCACTTGTCAATCAATCTTTTTCTATCATCACCTTTCAGGCAACCAGACACATGATGACACTTGAGGCTGCAGGGACGCCACGTGTCGTAGCTGGGGGCAGCTGAGGGACACAATTCAAACCATTACCTTGCCGCCACGTGTGAGGATGAGAAGGAACTCGATAATGTCAGACCAAGTCTGTTCATTTGAAGGGTTATAAACCGCATCGGGAATCGTGATCAAGCCCAAAGCTTCACGGGATGATAATCGTCTCGTGTCGTGTGTTCTTTGGGAACAAAATCGGTGGTGATTAACTAGTTTCTAGTGAATAGTTGCACCTACACTCATTAATGAAGAAAGATGAATTTGCGATTGATTGTGGATATCAATCGCAATGATATTACGTGTACGTGTAGCATTTAAGCAAAGGAAAATCGCATTCGATTTTTTTGATGGAATCTTGAGTTTTTGCTATTATATTGGTCACATTTGTCAAATTACAAGATCCCATTTTTTTTCATTTCCTCGCGCACGCGTGGACCATGACACAATTACTTGCGAAGCACACCGCAAGCTTATGATGTACTTAGGCGTCTCGGCCGCGTCTCGATCCCGGTGTAGCTGAACATCCTCTCGGACCGGCTACTGATCATCTCATTAAGTTATTGGCTTATCAACTGGCTAATTAGACGCGAACCACTCCTAGAGTGGATTCCTTGTTTTGCTCCTCGGCCTACGGGGTATTAACGGCCATTTTCAGCTGTCAATCCCCTCCCATGGGCAGGTTCTTATGCGTTACTTTCTTCTTCTTTATTTTATCGTCTCAATTAAAGTTCTTACGAATATTCTCTTTTCTTTTCGAAGGTTCGAAGAGAAAGCAATTAAATAGTTTTCAAAGCCCATAAAATCAGACTTGCTATAAATTCTTTTGGATGATTTTTTAGTAATTTTTTTCTTCAAATAGACCTTCTTGCTGGCAATAGGTGTGATAAAAATCCACTAAATCTATCTTGAAAAAGGAAAGCCAATGGTAATGATCATCATGAACCTACCCAATTTGATTAAATCGTGGAATTCTTTCCTTTGCTTTTGCATTCCACGAAAACCTTATCATGATAATAAGCCTCTATAGGAGGGGTGTATTACTTAGAACACCGTCCTCTCGAATACAAGGCTCGAAGCCACAGGCAAATCAAAATCAACGACTACTAATTATTGAAATCCACTTGCACTGTTGGGTTGACCCACAATTTTTCCAAGCAAATGCGATGCTTATCGATGGGAAAATAATAATAATAATAAGATGCCTTTCTCAATTATGCAGGAGCAGCGACAAAAATGCCAATTCCATATCGAATTGAATATTTGCAAAACGTTATGTAAACCCTAGCATTTATACTTCTCAGCACGCACGGGAAATCTATCGTGGGGTCGACAGGGTTCCAAAACAAGGATGCTCGTTCGATTCAAGCCCGAGAAAACTACGTGGCGTTCAAATCCAACCACGAACACCCCCCCGAAACAAACGCACTAGATTCTCGTGTCACGTAAGTGTCACTGCATGGCCCAACGCATACTGGAGAAATCAAACCCTGACGCTTTCAAACTCGCAGGGTACGTAAGTACCACAACCCGCGTACTCTCCCCCTATATAAGTCGAACCCCCCGCGAGACCCTATCTCACCAATTTCCTAATCATAGAACAGACCATACTTCCTTCCAAAAAACCCCGGTAGAGCCTTCGATATGGATAAGATGATGGTGCGCCAACTTGTTCTTTGCGCCTGTGTCCTGCTCTCTTGTTCATTCGGGTTTGTTGTTGTGCATGGCGCCCCGGTGGCGCCTTGCATTTGGACCCCATTCCCCGAGACGTGCCACTATTTCGTTGGCGCCGAATTGCTGTCGGACCTTGACCAGACCGAGTTTTCTTTCCGTGACGTGGCCCTCAAGGTCGCTATGAGCGAAGCCCTGCGAGCTCATGAGCTGGTGTCCTCCATGGACCTGAGCTCCTTTGATGAGCGAGCTAGGTTGGCTTGGTCCGACTGCGTCGAGCTCTATGAGGAGTCGGTGCAGTTGCTCAATCGCTCCGTGAGCTCTAAAAACCCTAGCGACTCTCAAACGTGGCTAAGCGCTACGATCACAAACCACCAGACTTGCCAAAATGGGTTTAAGGAGTTCAATTTAGCGTCTCACTTAGAATCCTTCCCTTCAATGTTGAGCAACTTCTCTAAGTTGCTCAGTAACTCCCTAGCAATAAATAAGGTCTCGTCTTCTTCTTATTCATCGGCTAGGGTTTCGTTTAGTAAACAAGTCAGGGGTAGACGGTTGCTCGGCGATCATGAAAAGTTTCCATCGTGGGTTTCGGCCTCCGATCGGAAGCTTCTTCAAACGACTGGAGCACCGGCCAAAGCTGACCTTGTAGTGGCAAAAGATGGCTCGGGGAACTATAAGACTATTTCGGAGGCGGTGGCGGCATTGTCTAGTAAGGGAAGTGGGAGTTCGAGATTCGTTATATATGTTAAAGCAGGTGTATATAGTGAGAATGTGGTGGTTGCTAGGTCCAAGAAGAATCTGATGATCGTTGGCGATGGGATCGACTCGACTATCGTTACTGGCAACAAGAATGCTAAAGATGGTTCGACAACTTTCAGGTCCGCAACTTTTGGTAAGTTACATTGTCAAACTCGATTATCTCAAAGTTCTCTAAGTCATAATTCGTGAGGATTGAGTTAGCTAAATTGAAGATAAACAATTTGTACACGAAAAATATAAGAAACACGTATGTACGGACATGAACAATCACGTAAACAGTACCCTATTACGTATATCATTTTCGATGATTGAAAAGCGTTCTCGACTTATCGTCTATTTCAAGATCGTGACAGACAACTACTGTACACTCGTGCGAATTCTCTCTTCACCCTTAGTTAATTAATATAATTTGCTTAGTTACACTTGTCAGATATCAATTTAGTTAACAAGTAGAAGTCATGGCCCCTTAAGATGAGACAGCCTTTGACAACCGGATTTAACCCCCTTTCCATGTAACATAGTCGTTTTCTAGTTGTTTTTAGTACGACCGATATGTGGCGTCTGAACTGAAAACTATCCATGCCCCATGTTTTATATCAAACAAAGAATTACAATGATTTAACAATAATCAAAGAACGAACTGTCCCATTCAAAAAGCTCATAGTTTCCGAGGGAACCAATATGAGCCAACTTCATGTTATTTATACCAAGGGACAAACAAAAACTCCAAAAATGTGGATTCTAAGATTTGCAAAATGAACAACCTAAAATTGAAGTTACATAACATTTTCAAGAACCTTAAACAAACCAAATACCTGTTAAGTATAGATACATACATACAAGTCAAAAGTTGTGTATAATACTTGTATTTTGCTCGCTGAAAATAATGATACTCTTTCTTCCAGCTGTTATGGGCGACGGATTCATAGCACGGGACATAACCTTCGAGAACACGGCTGGGCCGCAGAAACACCAAGCTGTGGCGCTCCGCTCCGGCTCGGATTTTTCGGTCTTCTACGCTTGCAGCTTCAAGGGCTATCAAGACACCTTGTATGTCTACTCTAAACGCCAGTTCTACCGTGACTGCGACGTCTATGGGACTGTAGACTTCATCTTTGGGGATGCCGTGGCCGTCCTCCAGAATTGCAACCTCTACATAAGGAAACCAATGAGCGGCCAGCAGAACACAGTCACGGCCCAAGGGAGGACTGACGCGAGCGAGAACACAGGCATCGTTGTCCACAACTCTCGCGTCACGGCGTCCTCGGACATGAAGCCCGTGCAAGGCTCGTTCAAGAACTACCTCGGACGGCCTTGGCAGAAGTACTCGAGGACCGTGTTCATGAAGACCTTCTTGGATGGCCTGATTGCCCCTCAGGGCTGGGCTCCGTGGAGCGGTAGTTTCGCTTTGAGCACTCTTTACTATGGCGAGTACATGAACACCGGCGGCGGCGCGGGTACCGGCGGGAGAGTGAATTGGCCTGGGTATCACGCGGCGATGAGCGCGACGGAGGCCGCAAAGTTCACAGTTGGGAACTTCTTGGCTGGAAACTCGTGGATCCCAGCAACCGGAGTGCCGTTCTCAGCCGGGCTGTGAGATAATGTCGTGGGGATGCTTTTCTTTTAGGTCTTTTTGCATACTCCAAAGGAAGGAATAGTGGGTATGTGTCAAATATATGTGTAAATCTGATAGGGACATTCACCATCAAGTTGTGAAAATGTGGATCGTCCTGTACTTTTGTGTATGGTCTTGTTGTGATTATAATGTAAGGGGAAGATGCTTTTGGTTGTATTCACTTTGTCAATCCCGCGAGGACAAATGAAATACTCCAAAGGGTGTACGCGTTTGATCTTTTGCATTTTCGCATTTTCAAAGGGGTTGTCCCTTTCGTCCTCTTATAGTTTCTTTTTGTTTGAGTCGTCCTTTTTTTCTAGGGTTAACGTTACTTTCACTTTAAGACTCTAAACTTCATGCAAGTTTGCATATAGCAAGTTGGAGATTTAAAAAATTACTTTCCCAAAAACTTAAAGTTAACCGTTCAAATTTCACCAACCAACCGCGCGCAAAGTGTTACAAATCGTGGCTATCTACTAGGGGTGTGCAAAAAACCCGATACCCGCCCAACCCGCCCAGGACCGCCCGGAACCGGACCAGGACCGGTGGGTTCTAAGGGTTTCGGTCCGGTTCCCGGTTCCAATTTTTTGGAACCGGTGGGTACCGGTCCGGTTCCCGGTTCCGGATATGGAACCGCCCACCCGCCCACCCGGACCGGACCGGTATAATATATATAATATAATAATTTTTAGTTTTTCGTTCTGAGTTCTGCATCTGAAGAATTTCTGCGTCTGCTTCTGAAAAATTTCAGCTTCTGCATCTGCTTCTGAAAATTTCTCCGTCTGCGTCTGAATAATTTCAGGTCCGAATAATTTCGCAGTAACTTAGATTATGTGAGTCTTCAATAATGTATTTACCACTTGTAAAGTCCGAAAAACTTCCTTCCGAGCTTCCAAAATATACGTACCTGGAATAAATTAGTTCAGAATAAGTATCAGATTTACAATAACATGGAAGGTTTTGTCAACTTCAAAATCAATAGGAGTTTTCCTCAATAGTCACTCACTGCGCTCGGTCCGGTCCGAACCCATTGGGTCGGTTGGTCTCGGGTTAAACCTGGTACAAAAAATGAAATAAAAAAATTATCGGTTGGTCCCGGGTTGACCCTGGACCGGACCGAACCCATTGGGTCGGTTCGGTCCTCGGTCCTAGGCTCAATAGGGTCGGTCCTCGGTCCCAAAAATTGAGGACCAACACTGTGCGGGTTGGTCCTAGGGTTAGGGGGTGGACCGGCCCAACCCGGACCATGCTCACCCCTACTATCTACACAAATCAAAGATATGGACTGAACCTATTTATGGGCCCTATAAGTTGTTCGTAGACCTCCAAATAGCCGTTTCTCCAAGCTTATGTCCTGAATTATGAACAAGGGAAAGAGATTATGAGGCACGATGATCCGGAATCAATACAAAAGACTCGTTCTTCTTATTATTAAGCTCATGGATATTCGATAGTGGAGAAAAAAGGTTTGCATGAGCATAGTCATTATAGAGCCAGAGTTTAGAGATTCTGTCATTGAAACTAATTAATTCTACGTGGGTCTTGCTATCGGTGGTACCTATAAATTTATATATATATTCCATGGCAAAATGAGTCTCTTTGGGTAAAGCTTTTACTTTTTATTTCGCACAACTTTTCGAGAAAAATCTTCTCATATACACGAAATTACATAAAAATCAAGTTAATAAAATGTGTCTCCTGTTACTTTTCCTGTTGGAAGAAGTTTTAGCGGGTAACGCGACTATTGGTTTAGATAAGTCGTTAATTGCTATAGCCAAGACAAGGAGCGGCAATGCATCTGAGTTACAATGCCTTTTAAGTCGGGTGGGATATTTCCCAAAAGTCATCGAGGTGTTATAGCCGTGCAGAATCAGATATTACAGTCGTGAAATATTTATCAGACACTTCCGTTAAAGTATCACATATCATTTGCTTATGGAGTTTATATGTTATTTATATAAATGTGGCCGCCCTACATCTATTAATAATTTTCGGATTAGACATTCTAAACGACTTTCAAGCTGGGGTTCGAAATAGCAAGAAACACCCTCTAGGATCTATGTGGGACAGCACCATTCCAAGCCACACGATCCACTTATACAGCTCTGGATGGATATCTCTTTTCTAATGAACTAATCATACTTCTGCTTACGTTCGTGACTTCATAGAAATTTAGTTAATTCATTCGAGGGCCGCCATAGATCCTGGACCCCTTACTTAAAGATTGCTCGGCTCTCTCGGGCCTCAAATCTTTGGTTTGACGGGCACCCACCATCCATACAATTCAATTCGTATCTGCTAATGTGAACATCGACTTTACGAGCACTAAGGACTTGGATAAGCAAAAGATAAGGACGAATGGTTCTGCTGATTTTCCTTGCGTTCCGCTTGTGCTTGCGCATATCATTCTCAAAATAATTTAAGCATGTCGACCTCACCAAGATAAGCTTTTGACTAAAGGCTTATGTTTGAAAATTGGCGGCACTTAATTTCAAAATCAGAGACCCACGATTCATTAATCGATTCATTGGAACTTATCTTAAACTGATACAATTCATTTTCCAAATCGTGAACTGTCCTTTAGACTCCATCCGCTTAACGATCCCGTGACTGACTGATAAGGACTCTGGCATCGGAAGTCATAGACTTCACAGGCATTAATTTTGCATGATATGGTCAACTTGACCGTTCTTGTTTCGTTAGAAAAGGCCAGTAAATTTGAAGCTGAACAGGGAGACATCCATAGGCTTTGAGCGAGCAATACGCGTTCGAATAAATGTTAATGACCCGAACTGAACTGCCTTTTGCCACCAATGATTCATTGAGCCTCCAGGTGAATTTGAGAGAACCAAAGAGAACGCCCGACCGACCAACAAAACAAAAGAGGATACAGCAAGCTATACTTCACGATCGTTGCTTTTGTCCCAAGCCTAGCACTGGTTCCACAATTTTGTTGCTCGGCCCTTGAGATTATTCGAATGCAGGAAGGAGAACAAAGCTTGCATTATCTGGCACGACTCGCAGTTTTCCAATGATAAGGGGCAAGCACCGAAAGGAACTGAGAAATTGACCTCCTGCCAATCACATCAAACTCTAAAGTGGCCAATATAAAACTCCTTAAGGCTGAGAAATTGACCACCCACCAAATTCGTTACTTCGGCCCTTGCGACTATTCCAAGCATCTTGCAGTAGTGTCGTCGAAAAACCTCGATGTCATACCTGCAATGGGACCATGCCAGTTTGCAGCTTGACCTGCAGACTAAGTTGCCTAAAGGGAATCTTTCATTCAGGCCCCAAATATAAAGTACACTGGAACTATATTACGACAAAAATATGCCTCTTAGTCTTATGGAAGAGAGACTCCAGCACAACAGATTCGGTATACGCAGCTCGATTAGCATCCACCAAGGACGCAACTGTACTTACAATAAGACTGAATAGCACATATTATTTCAAGAACTTATTGTTAAAAGATAAAAGATAATAGAGAGATCGAGTTGTGCCTCTCATGAAGTCTACCATATGAAACAAACTTGTGAAAGGTCTAGCAAGGTTGCCAACTGTTTAGAGAACTCTTTCATATTCGTTGGGTCGGCTCTTCCTGTCATTTAGTCAGCATCCCCATCATGTGATGACAGTGGGAGCAGATCGGCCAGTAAATTCCTCCATCTTGGAGAGTTTGAGTGCGACATCCACCTGCAACAAAGCATAAACATCAGCCCAGATAAAATCTGAAAAAGCCTGGGTGAGGAATATGCGGGTCTACTCACCAGAGGAGCTAAAGCTTCTTGAGAATCTCTCCCAGTTTTCGAGGGATCCTTCTCATATTGCTCAATGTAAAGACGAATTGTTGCCCCTTCTGAGCCGGTTCCTGAGAGGCGGAAAACCTGCAAAGTACATATAGGAGGAATCATTCTAAAAGCCAATAACGTTGTTTCACAATTTACCCATAATTTTGACATGACACTGTGTTCTTCCACCTACACATCAAGTAAGATCACAAATGATACTAATGCAAACAAGTATAAGTTGAGCATTGACTATGCAACAAATATACTAGTTCCACTAAAGAAGATCTGAAAAGTTTATGCTTCTATTAACAAACTTATTATTCCAACTAAAGAAAAGAAATCACTGTATGATTGAAGAATCACAGCCTTCATTCTTCCTATGGTTAAAATGAACACGAGCTAAAAGTAAAACTATAGAACCATAGTTGAAACATAAACACAGGAGAATATTATGCCACGAAGTCCCAGAAGATATACCGTATAAAGAGACTGACGACAAGATTGTCAAGCAATAGCCTTCGAAACTTTAGCATTGCTTAGATACTTAGCAATAACAAATCATATTGATGAGCTTTCAACAAAAAGTTCAGTCAAGACATATTAATCATGCTGAAGTTCTTTATGGAGTAACCTCTGAAGCAAAGCACAAAGATCTACTCACCAGGCGCGACCCATCTTCAAACAAATATCGAACACCCTGGTGCTTCGATATAGAACCATCAACAGGATCTTTGTATTCAAACTCATCAGCATGAACAACACTTGATACATCCGAATGTACTCCCTTGACAATCCTGCCAAAGCAAAGAATTGCAGACATTGTCTTACACCATTTTCCCATGAGTGTAAAATTTTCTTGGTGTACCAATAGAACAGTGCGACTTCAGCCACAGTACACCGTATGAAATGATTAAATTTTGCAAATTCCGAAATCCAATTGTCAATCCTTGTGGAAGCAATTTTACCTTCCAAGCAAATAACATTGAAGAAAGGCCTATCATTCAATGGCTTTCTCGAAGTGAAGGACAGTCCCTTGGACATGAAGTGGGAACTTTGATCGGCCAAAACTTTTCTATAATTGCAATATGTAGAGTGTAGAAGTTTAACCTTTATCGTTCTGTTTCTCACACACATTAAGTTCTCACATATACTAACACAGAATATCATTATCTACTATTTTAGTTCCTTGAAATTTAAGAATAAGGCCATCAAAACGGAACTGTAGCTTTAATGGGAAACAGAGAAGAAAATGCATGAACACGATCACACGAGGAACATCAAAAACCACCATCAACTATACATGCTAATCGCTTCACAACATCTAAGCGGCAAAAATGATCCATAGATGCCCCTACTTGACTTACGCAGGCAGTTCGAGCTTAAGGAAATTCATGTACATAAAGGAAAATGAAGTGTGCATAAAATCGCATTAGACACAATACACAGAATCTCGAAATCAGAGCAGAATCTTACTCATTAACTTCAGCAAGGGAAGATTGCAACTGGACCAAGTTTGCCATTAGTTCCTTTGCAGCCCCTGAGTCAACATTCTTCAAGAAAACAGTGAAATTTAGTATCTAATAGACTAAATGCGATGGTTCAAAGGAAAGAATAAGAGGCGTCTCGAGTAATTGACATATGGATACCTCATAATCATAACGAGTGTAATAGTGGCGACCATAAGTTGCCCAATGCTGGCGAACAATATCTTCGACTGATACAAGCTTTCCACCATGGATATTTTCCTTATTCTTATGGGCAAGGATGGAAAGCCATGCCAAAACAGCCCAGATACCATCTTTTTCACGTATATGATCTGAACCTGTTCACAAATATGCAATGGATTATGCAACAAGTGCCAAAAACAACAAACTTATTCCACTAGGTGGAGTTACAATGTGAATCCTTTAACTTCATCATGCTCACTTCACAAAAGCAATTCATACTCCAAATAAAAAATTGACCACTATTATGAAGTGTGATACAATAAATACTAACCAGTTCCAAAACTTTCTTCCCCACAAACTGAACATAATCCAGCATCCATTAAGTTACCAAAGAATTTCCAGCCAGTTGGAACCTGGAACCACCCATAGAAGGAGAAAACTATATAAATCTCAACTGCTCGTGCCAGAGCACAAATAACTATTTGAGATCTTTTACATGAGTACCTCAAAAAATTTCAAATTTAAATGTTTAGCAACAACATCCAGGGCAGCTGATGTCGGCATGCTCCTACAGGTAGCAAATGCGAAAACACCAATTAATATAACTACAAACAGATCCAGAAGAGAAGATCACTCAAATTGATTAGAAAAGATATCGAGCTTATGGTGACATTCAAGGCAACAGTATAGAAAGAAATACTATTTACAGATAAACTTAAAAGTGTATACGGACACTCTGGATAACGCAGACACTCATACATGAAAAACTGCACACTTACGTAACCTACTGCACGAAATTGTTATTTCTCCATGAAGTATTTATCAGACAAGGATCCTAACTCCAATCGGCTGACAAAAAGATATTTTTTCAGCCAACAACTATACCAACATAGTTTGACCCTGCGCACGCTATCAGAGCAAAAGACCAAGCAATAGTTACATCGATGCCACAATTTTAAGTCACAGACCCTTTTATAAACTATACTCCAAAGTCTTTGGATCATCCAAGTTGCTTCATTCCATACATGTTCCTAGCTTTCGCAAAAGTATGTGGGAACCTTGCCACTTGTGTCTGGCATCGGTCAGAAAAACACAAGCTAAGATATTTTGGCATCTTGTTCTCATGAGATTCTGTCTGTGAAGGCCCATACACCTCCATGCCAAGTGGCCAGGCAAGCAAATATGTAATTGATTGTCCGAAAGGAAGTTTCCTTTGTGTTCTTGGACTTCCATGTAGACATGGCCACTGGCCAGTTTTGGCCCGGAACCGGCCCGGGTCAAACCCGGGACCGGCCCGTTGACCGGGCCCGCGGTTCGGAACCGGAACCGGCCCGTGGCCTACGGGCCCGGTTCCAAAAAAAAAAAACTACTGCTGCAGCGATTCCTCCTCTCCAGAATCTTCCCCTCCTCCTCCGCCGCAGCAACCCATGGCCCACGCGCTCCCCCTGCAGACCAGCAACATCGCCAACACCGCCGCCGCACCGGCGGCGGCGGCGGCGCGCAAGGGCAGGACCGTGGAGGAGACCTACCAGAAGAAGTCCCAGCTCGAGCACATCCTCCTCCGCCCCAACACCTACATCGACTCCGTCGAGAAGCACACCCAGTCGCTGTGGGTCTACGAGGGCGACGAGGTGGTCCACCGCCCCGTCGCCTACGTCCCCGGCCTCTACAAGATCTTCGACGAAATCCTCGTCAACGCCACCGACAACAAGCAGCGGGAGCCTGCAGCCCCACGTTCCAACCCCACCCACACCCACCTCCTCCAGTCCTCCTCCAAATCCCTCCTTCCCCCCTCTCCCCTGCGCCTCCTCCGGTCCTCCCCTTTTCTCCTCCGCCCGCCCCCCGTCTTCCTAGATTTGACCCCCGCCGTCGTCGCCACCGTCGCCCCCGCTCATGGCCGCAGCCGCCGACGCCCCCTCCTCCTCCCCTCTCGCTACCCTGCGCCTCCTCCCCTTTTCTCCTCCTCCTCCCTCGAACCGGCCGGAACCGGAACCGGCCCGGAACCGCCCCCTTGCGGTTCCGGTTCCGGTTCATACATGACCACGAACCGGAACCGGCGGTTCCTGAACCGTGGCCATGTCTACTTCCATGGCATCTCTTAGAATGAACATTTTATGCCACCAAATGAAATATCTGTTAATTTAGTAATTATGTGACTTCATAGGTGAAGATCTTACAACTCTGTAAGAAATAAGTCGCAGAGAAAACATTTTTTAATAGTACTTTGACAACTCATATAACATGGGCAAATTGTATATCTCCAAGATCTCCAATTCCTGTCCCTTGAATAGATACATGACCTTAGCAGTTTAGTTAAAACATAGGAACTAACATCAGGCAAGAACCAACGACAAAAGAAGAAAAAATATTGAAAAATGCTTGCATGCATATATACTGAAGATAGCTAAGTGTTGCACACCTGGCAACTCCCTTTAGGCCACCGGAGAAGTAGGGTATTGCTTCAACAGCATTTGCAGCAATAATAGCAACAGAATCCGATGGAGTAACAAAGAACCTATAGCAAAGGTTTCACACATTAAAGTTCAAAGAAAATAGCAATATAACTAAAGAGAATCTCATGAAACAAGCCAACACTACCTTTTCCCGAGAATCATATTACGATCAGCATCACCATCAGCTGCAGCACCAAATTCTGGTGGCTCATCATGAGGACTTGACTTGCCCAAACCCATCCGTGCTACCAGCTCCTTTGCATATGTCAAATTTGGATCTGGGTGACCTCCTCCAAAATCCTCCTGTACACATTAAACCAAGTCCTGAGTTTAGAGATTTACACAATTCCTTGAGTCATGCTGTGGAAAACAAGTATGCATCAAGACCTTAGGTGTGCAGTTCAATAATGAGCTCTCTTGCGCGCCAAGCTCTTCCACAAATATGCGGTTGGCATACGCTCCAGCAACTCCATGTAGAGCATCATAGCTTTACTTAAAAAGAACATAGGAATACACAGCCCTTAAATAAATGAGCATTAAAGACCATAATCCAGAGACAAGAAAATTGAAGCTTGTCAACCTACCAGAAAGTAAAATTTGGAGATGAAAGCAGCTTTTGGATAGCCTGGAAGTCAAAAATTGACCTAGCTCATCAAACAAGAAAAGAAGATCAAGTGTCATTTATAGGAACAAAAGATGCATAAAAGACAAGGAAAAGAAGCTTTAGGGTGCGTTTGGCAACCATTCTGTTCCCGGAAACTGATTCTACTAAAAAATGATTCTTTATTATTCCGTGCCCGGGAACAATTTCTAAGCATTGAAGGCATTTGGTAATTGCCCAAAATTTCTATTCTTGGAATAGAAAAAGAACAGAAATGCGTTTGGTAACTGCAAAAAATTTCTTTTTATTAATAATATTTTGAATTTTTTAATATTTCAAAAATTGCACACTTATAAATGTGACTTGTCATCATAGGCCAGGAAGAAGAAGAAGAAGAAAAAAAAAAAGAAAAATTTCCATTTCTGATTCTTCTTCCCAGAATCAAGAAGCTACTTTTTTTTGCTTCTTGATTCTGTTCCAAAACTGATTTTGGGAACAAATTTTTGCAAATTTGTGCCCGGGAACAAAAAATTTACCAAACGGATTTCCGTTCCAAACTGATTATGAGAACAAAAGAATAGAAATAGTTACTATTTGGTAACTTGCCAAACGCGCCCTTAAGATTCTCTTTTTTAAGCAACTATATTAGACTTACACATATTAACAGAGATATTGTTGTAGGAACTATCAGGGTAGAAGGCTTCCAGATATAGACAATAAATTACATTTTCCATCCCCTAGTTCCACAAGTTTATATCTGATTCTAAGCTTTCCACTAAATCTATACACAAGCTAATTCTACTCTTCTTTCAGCCAAACAAAAACTACACTCCAATAGTTAATAAGCACAGAATATTACATGGAAAACCTTGATGAATTTCAAGTTACCACTAGAACAGAACCAGTTGTTTAGACCAGTGTAGAAAAAGGCACACTTGAGGCACAAAGTCGCTAAAACAACCGAGTCGAGAGGTGAAAAAGCAAAGCCCTTCACAATAGCACTTTATACATTGAATAAGTTTTCCCTCTCACAACTTGAAGGTACCATGTGACACATGCAAATACTTTTTAAGACGGAGCTAATTGGAAGGCGCTCATGATATAAACAATACCTTTTCCAGCTTGTGAGCAACTAATAACCATGAGTGCAATTCCATTGCACAAATTATACTCCTTTTTATAGTTCTCAGTAGATGCCTCTCAACTAATAAACAATACCTTTTCCAGCTTGTATAGTTCAAAAAGAATACCATGCATGTCCGTTACCCCAATGAAAACAAAATCTGTACCACATGTAACTACACCATGATTTTTCATACACTATCATCATGAGATTGGTGGTAACATACACGAAAATTTATCGTAAGGTGCTTACTCCTTATAGTAAAGATTTCGACATACAAGCATAAGTTGCACACAAGGAAGCTTACTTCATTAATGTAACATAGTCGCTGGCTGAATCAAAAACCTCAACATTGAATTGACCCTCTGGCCCCATAAAGCTCGAGACACCAATTACAGCAATATCCACCTAACAATGCATATTGGGAAATAGTGATAAACAAAGATGACCAAGGACAGATTTTTTGTGAGAGAAAAACAGAAACGCCAAATTTGCAGCCTCGTAAGTCTTACATCAGGGAGACCTTCTGCGATTAGATATTCTTTTATTGTTTTTGTATTTTCATAGATCTTATCAGTGATCGCCTCAGGAGCAGGTCCACCATTTTCCATGTTATACTTGATTCCAAAATCCTGCAAGAAGTGGGAAATAGATTTATGCACCAAGTGTAGAGTGAGTAAATGTAGATCGGTCTTTTTTTGTTTGTCTCCCTCCAACGTCTCATCAGCCAACATTCATAAATGAATTTTATAGTGCATCTTGAAAAATGCCTACTAAAATCTAGTTATTTAACAACGTTTTAGATGACTTTCTCAGAGATAACTTATCCATATCCCTGGCCACATTTTAATTCATTAACTAGATAACTTTTCCACAGCTATATGATCTCTTTGGGACCAAAATTTGAAGACATAAAATCACATTGCTCACATGACCAATAAACTCCTCATAACCAAGAAATTGACGTCTCACGCAGGAAACAACATAAAAATATTAAGAAAGCCCCAGCAGCAACAGATGTGCAGCTCACAAAAAAAAATCATAATAGGAACATAATCAACGGGGTTCAAACAATTGAAGCTATAAAAGAACTAATACACAATGTGATGACAAGTTACAATAACTTATATAAGCCAATATATGGACTATGAAGCCATGACGGCCTTGTCATACATGGTTCACTCCTGCATAGAATAAAGTATCTAGGAATGCTGCTCCTTAATGCTGCTTCACAAATGCTATACCGCATTAGAAGCAGTTTACTATATCAGATATTTCAATGCCCAACATTCCTTTACATCCAGAAGCCATATTAGGCATCAGAATTTTCCAACATCACTAACCAGGTCCAACCTCTCCAATCACAAAATCTTGTAGACATCATCCTAAAACCCCAATAACCTACATGTTAGTGCCACCACAGCATCGATATTGGGATCACCACGAGAGTGTGTTCCTTATAATGGTACGGTCAAAACACTGGTTGAAGTCATGAGAACAGTGGGGGAAACACTGAGTACACTTGACAAATGCTGCCTAATTCAATTTTTGTTTTAACAAATACCGATGACCGTCAATCATAAATCTCCTCCCACCCCAATCCAACCCCAACAACAAAGGAAGCGGTAAGGAATAAGAATTTGCATCAACAGGAACATAACTAGGTTTGATCTACCCAAAAGAAGTTCTCAATCGTTCTACTTAATGGTTTGTTCTTCAGAAGGAAGAAAATCTAAATGATTGAGCTTTGACTGACCTCATGGGGACCACCGGGATTATGACTTGCTGTCAGAATAAATGCTCCTGTAGCCTTGGATCCCTGATGATGGATTGTGTACGCATTTTGTTAGAGAGCACTGCATATCTAGATAATATTGCTGCATTATGAATGCATATGAAAGAGTTATACAATTGGATGCCACCACAGAGAAATAGATAGCTTACATCATGCCCAACTCTTTCACGGATCACAGCCGACACGGCAGGAGTGGAAAGCAATCCATTCTGACCTACCCAGACACGCCTTACTCCATTTGCAGCTGCCATCTTTATTATTATCTATGATTCCAGTAAACATAAACTAAGCAACTTAGTTGATAGAAGGACATCTAATATTAATAAAGAACAAGAATATGCTACAAGTCAGGTGAAAGGACAGTTCATTCCAATACGAAAAGAGCATGCCCTAAGAACTTTTGTATAAGCAAGGTCTGAATATAAAACACAAGATGTGGGTGTAACCACATAAAACATATGAATGAGTAAGTAGGAGCACAATGACAAGAAGTAACAGGTAGAATAGCAAAAAGAGCGACTTGTAGAGACTCGAAGTGCTGACCTAAAATTGTAGCATAATCTTAAACAAGGGAAAGGCCTTTAGGGAATCTCTATTACACGTAAACTGTACTAGAAAAATAACAGCTATTACATGTAGGGCTATACAATAGCACTTATAGCTTTGGTTGCAATGGAGATTTCAAGCTAATATCTAATAATGCAACCAAACAATAGAAAACGTGATAAATCTAAAATCGACCTGTAATTTAATTGGATTAATTGCAGCCAAACACACCAAAACGATATCTGGCTTAATTAGCTAATATTAAGCTACTACCCAAATCCCAAACTTGTTCCTTCCAACCAACCATGTACTCACATTTGGAATAAGCTCGTAGGGAAGTTCATTAAGGCAATAAATCAAGTTATAGTCACCCATCTGATATCCTAAGCAATAGACATAGAAGGAAATAATACACACCTGGATAGCATCCTTAGAGTAATAGCGGCCATCACCAGAAACAACAAGTGTAGCGCCTGCAAAGAAGAAATGTAAGTTCAATAAACTTTGTACTTCACCTGGAAACAAGTTAACAAGGTCAGTTCTTTCATGCATGATCAACAACTAGACGATATAATACGAGTCAATCATTAACTCTACACGCTCTAAGCAACAGAATTCCACAACTTCTAAGCTTTTGAACTTTGCCAGGACTAAATTATTTCACCACAAAGATCTGCATGTAACTTGTGCAGTGATATATGATTTCTTCTGAAAGACAGTTCAGCATCATAGCATTAGTGATATTATGTTTCTATCACACACATGCAACAGGGGAACAGGGAACTGGTCACTATACATTTAGGACTGGGAAAGCGACACTATCTCGGAGAAACAAATGAGCAAACCAATGCACCACAACAGAGAAGGTAATTCCTTACTCATGAGCCATGAAATAGGTTCACACCTCATGCATTGCAAACAAGCAAATGCAGAAGTGATATTCTGGAAAGGACAATGGAAACTAGTATTTCTGCACCTATGATTCACATGCTCTAGGACAGCTCACCAAACAAATATGCCCCCTAAAGTTGAATTCTTAGTCTGCAGTGCAATGGTTCTAAAATTATGCATCTTGATGGAGCAATGATGTGCCTTGACCCAAGGCAGACTAGAAAAAACTGAACAGAGAAAGGTATGAAGGTAGTTACTAATTGAGAATGATCTCAAAAGTCTTCAGTATTTTTCCCTTCAAAAATGCCTCCTTACATCTCTAAGCAATCTTATTGTTCCTTTAAGTTGGGATCAAGATCGTATTGGCTGTGGAAAGAGCCTTTGTTTCTATTCAAATCACTACACTCATGACTAGGATTTCTTCGAGGTATTTACATTGACGTGATATATTCAAAGCATAACTCCTGGTATTTCTTCAACACTTCTCAATCAGAGAACTTCAGCCTAGCTGCAAGCCTCAAGAGGCTCTCATTTAAGCTAAAAAATTAAATGAGCCTAAGACCCTCAGAAACAATGATGCAAGGCAAGTAACTTCTTTGGAAACCCGAGTCAAAAGAGTAAGGACTGAGGTAAAATTGTCTCTTAATCCACTTCGTGTGGGAGAGTGCTCATACCTTGGACTTTCTCAGCTGAAAGGGCATAAAATGTTGATTGCACAAAATTTTCCAAGTAATGGGGCTGTACAAAAACTTTCACCTGGAATAGGCACACCAAAGTCAAATTACTTAGACAAATAGAGCATCACAAGAAAATTTCAAAAATCTTATAGGGTTTCTTCTAAAAGGTCGGATAGTATCGCTAATACTACTCAATGAGATTCTGTAGCATTTAGTGACACTTCTACAAGAGCGACATAATTTAAACTTTAAAGTGTCTTGCAAATTAAAAAAGAACAGGAACTTAAATACAACACGCATGCACAAAAACCTTCACCTGTACAAGCACATGCTACCAAAGAGAAGACAGCGATATGCACACGTATCAAGCCTAGAACCAAATTTAACGCTGTCGGCAATATGCAATGATAAGTCTCTTGAATAGATAAAACTCATCCATTAACAAACAGAGGAAATGCACACCTATTCAACTAATCAAAGGAACGCAACAACATTAGACAAAGGAGGGAAGCAAGAAAGGAACAAAAGGAGGAAGAAAATTAAACCTAAGAATTACTAGTACATATGACGAGAGCTTATCCAAAGAAATGTGGGCAATGATAGGAAACTTTACCCACAGAACAAACTTCCCCTCGAGAACTATCCAACCAAAAAGAGCCCTACATCTTGTAAGAACCTAAGCAGTATCTGTGAGATCTAGAAAGCCTAACGTGCCAAAAAGGGAGGTCCAAATGGCCTCACCTTCAATGGAACCAGGTTACACGCAATCTCCATGTACATGCTCGTCTGATGCAGGATTAAGTCTCTGCCCAGAAATCCAGGCTTTTTCCCGCGAAGTTATCCATTATAGAAAACTAAGCAGTATCGGGCCTTTGGCGCTAAACACTTCATTGTCAAGCAATCACATTCAACTAGATTTTTGTTTCTTCAGGCCAAGTTCCCACATATGTGCACCAAGACTTCAATCCGGCATTCAAAAAACACGTCTAATTCCTCCAATCTCAGCACCACGCCCGACTGTGAGGCGGACCAACGCAAGCATGTCTGCTTAAAGCTCGATCCATGATCCATGGCATTAATCAACAAAACTCGCTCTTGTCACATTCAACTATATTCTTGTCTGTTCAGGCCAAGTTCCCACGTATGTGCACTAACTCTTCAATCCGGCATTCAAAAAAAAAAAAAACATCTAATTCCTCCAACCTCAGCTCCACGCCCAATCGCGAGGCGGACCGACGCAAACACGTCTGCGTAAAGCTCGATCCAATGATCCCGTGGCATTGATCTACAAAACTCGCGCTCGCGCAACAGCTCGTCCTAGAGCTGAAAGCCGCATCGACTCCCGACAACGACACGATCCCAAAAAAAACAGAACGAGCAGCAACAATGCAACCGAGCACGGACAACATCGACAAGGCCCAAAAAAACAGATCGCACAAGCACGCGAACGAGCCCGAATTGCATGCGTACGGACAACAGAGAAACCTGATCCAGCAGAACAGGGGAAACCGACAATCGGAACCGAACGCTCGGAACGCGGAGCGCGAGAGAGAAGAAGAGGAGGAGGAGGAGGAGGAGGAGGAGGGGGGAAGAACCTTCTTGCGGAGGCCAGAGGTGCCGGGCTTCTGGCCATCGAAGGGCGTGGTCACCACTCGCGACACCTCGAACTTCACCATTTTCTTCCGAATTGCTGCCCACGATCACGAAACCAGAGAGAGCAAGATCAGCGCAAGAACGAGGCAACGCTCGATCGAGATCGAGATCGAGATCGAGATCGAGAGATCGAGAGAGCTCAGCTCACCGTAAACAGCGGGCGGATATTGAGATGGCGCAAGGAAAGGTGGTGGAGAAATGAGCGAGGCGAAACAACGAAGTTTGTAACTCTTGTCTGCTCTGCAAATCCTTGGTTTTTCTTTTTATTTATTTATTTACATATATATTTTTATTTTTCGTTTATTTATTTGTTTTCTTTTTCTTTTTCTCTCTGTTTTTTTTTTTTTTGGGAACGGCAGCGCACCGCTGGATCTGGGGAGTTAAAGGAACGATTCCCGCGGCGGATCTTGAAAGAGAGCCCAAACCACGAGCGGATGAGAGGGTCCATCGGCACATGGATAATTATTAAAAAGCAAAAACAAAAATATATATTTATTTATTTATATATATCCCAATGGAATATCCTTTTTTTGTCCGTCTCCTTTTCCATCTTTTTATCCTCCTTTTTCTCCTTTCCTAAAGATATTCGATTTATGCACGGAAAATATTAATCGGCTTATTTCTAAAAGTAAAATACAGATGCAAGTGATTTTTGTGTACTGAAAATACGCCGAATATTACTTCTTTCATCTTTTATATGATTTCCGGTTCTTGATGTAGAACAATCTAACTTTTGAAAGTTTAGTAGTAGACTAGTAGTTAGATCTACGGCTATGGCCTACCTTAATTTTAGGATGATAACTATTCTAGAGTTTGGGTCACTCTCCATCGGTTTATTTGGTGCCACTTCTAATTTCGATTTAAATGTACAATTTCTTTTTCCTCGGAAAAGAAAGTAGTTTACAAAATGACTTCTCTAGCTTTTGAGATTCCTTCTAGAAATATTCTTTACTTCTACCAGGTGGCAAAACTTCAAGAATTTCAAAATTTCTTTGTTTCTATCTCATTGATACTTGCTAGTTATCTAATGGTCCACATTTTCAAGGCATGTATTGACTTTATAGAGGAGATTAACACTGTTTATTTCAATATATACTGTTGATTTTGAAAGATTGATTTTCATGGCAACATCTTATTCTAACGTTATGAGTTCTGAGGCTAGCCTCTTTGCTCTTCCTCCCTCACACTATGATCATGATGCAAGGGATTATCGCCCTCTTCAACAAGGTGATAAGCGTCCTTGAGTTACGGCCGTGGGTGCAACTCATAGATCCTCTTATCGGGAATCCCTTTTGGGATGCAGCGCTTCACAAACTCGATATGAAGCAGCGTCCAAGGATCAGATTTCAGAGTCTCACATGATGAAGTCACGGATGAGCCAACGTCGGGCTTTGAGGATGTCCTGATTATGAAGCTAAGCAAGGAGGAAACGAAAGGATTGGACCTTGGCGTCCGCCTCTAATTATCAAATTGCTGGGTCGAACTGTTAGATACGATTTGCTTCGTAAGAAACTTTTGCAGATTTGGTCCCCAAACGAAGAATTGGTTGTGATTGATTTGGTTAATGATATTTTCATTTGCGAAATTTTCCCTGCTAGAGGACTATCAGTTTGTGCTTAGAGAAGGACCTTGGACGATCTTTCATGAGAAGTTGGCCATCAGAAGTTGATATGCCAATTTCGATCAAGATGAGGCGACAATTCATAGGATCACAGTTTGGGTCAGGCTTTTTTTTTTGGTCGGAAATTTGGGTCAGGTTTCCCAATATCTCTATTGAGTATTTTGGTGAGGATTCTCTCATGCAACTCGGTTTGTTAATTGGAAGACCACCGAGAGCAGATTCTACTACAGTGCTAGCTACTAAGGGGGTGTATGCTCGTCTTTATGTTGAAGTTAGACTTAACACACCCTTAACGGGATGTATGCTCGTCTTTATGTTGAAGTTAGGCTTAGCGCACCCTTAACGCCGTTGATTTTTCTTGAAGGAAAAACTCAGATGTGTGGAGTA
Source organism: Syzygium oleosum (assembly GCF_021117445.2). NCBI lineage: Eukaryota > Viridiplantae > Streptophyta > Magnoliopsida > Myrtales > Myrtaceae > Syzygium > Syzygium oleosum. The sequence continues at coordinate 13,220,546 of NW_026607487.1, forward strand.
TGAAGTCATACATCTGATTTGTTTCAAATGTGGTCGTTACGTCCACGGACCATATGATTCTAGGGGCCTGTTTAGTAACGTTTTTGTTCCCAGAAACAATTTCTGTTCAGAAATAATTTTTTCTATTTCTATTCCCTAGACGAGTTTCTAACCAAAAAAACGCGTTTAGTAACTGCACATAATTTCTATTCCCAGAGTAGAAAAAGAATAAAAATGCATTTGGTAGGACACTAAAAATTTCTACTCCTAATTTTTTCATTTTATTATAAATTGTTGGTGGAGACTTAACGATTTATGTTTGGATGAAATTGGACTAAAAATAGAATAAGAATATATTATGATATAGAATTGGATGACCTTAATACAATCATAAAGAAAATTACTCCTTACAGACAAAGGAAATACCGGGTGGTGATCGAGGAAATTGCAGTTTAGGAGACTTAACAATTCATGTTTGGATAAAATTGGACTAAAAATAGAATAACAATATATTATGATATAGAATTTGATGACCTTAATACAATAATAAAGAAAATTACTTCTTATAGACAAAGCAAATATCGGGTGGTGTCGAGGAAATTGCAATTTATGGCGTAGGATTTTAGGATTTGAGGTTAGGGGTTAGGGTTTTAGGATTTCGATTTTGCGATTTAGGGTTTGGGGCTTTAAGTTTTGGATTTTAGGGTTTGGGGATTAGGGTTTAGAGTTTTAGGGATTCGGGTTTTGGGTATTGGGGTTTGGGATTTAGGATATAGGGTTTAGGGTTCGGGGTTTTGAGATTTTACGTTTTAAGATTTAGGGTTTGAAATTACGATTTTAGGGTTTAGGTTTTAGAGTTTCGAGTTTGGAGTTTTGGCGTTTAGGGTTTAGTGTTTCGGGTTTTGGGTTTGGGATTTTAGGGTTTAGGATTTGAGGTTTAGAAGGTTTAGGGTTTGGGTTTAGGGATTGGGGTTTTTGATTTTAGGCTCCATTCGTTTGGCGGAAAATGTTTTCTAAGAAAATATTTTCTGGATTTTTTAGTGTTCGGGGGGCGGAAAATAACTTTCCACGGAAAACATTTTCCCTCCCATGGGCAATTTTGTCTTCACTTTGGGGGAAAATGATTTCCTCTTTTTTTGGGGAAGAGGAAATCATTTTCCCCCAAAGTGAAGGTAAAATTGCCCATGGGAGGGAAAATATTTTCCGTGGGAGAGGAAGTTGATCGCCGGCCACCACCGTCGGTTGCCGGTCGCCGCCGCCGGTCGCCGCCGCTGGTCGCCGTCGCCGATCGCCGCCACCGGTCGCCGGTCACCGTCGATCGTCGGCCGGCGCCGGCCGTCGGTCGCCGGCCACCGCCCGTCGGTCGCCGACCACCGCCCGTCGCCGCCGCCACCCGTCGCCGCCGCCGGCCGTCGGTCGCCGGTCCACCGTCGGTCGTCGGCCGCCGCCGATCACCGTCGGTCGTCGGCCGCCGCCGGCCGTCGGTCGCCGCGCCGGCCGTCGGTCGCCGATCCACCGCCCGCCGGTCCCCACACGCCGCCCGGTCGCCATCGCCGCCCGGCGGTCGTCGATCGCCGGTCCACCGTCGGTCATCGGCCGCCGCCGGTCGCCCGGCCGTCGATCGTCGATCGCCGCCCGCCACCCGTTGCCGCCCGCCACCGCCGACCGCCGCCGGTTGCCGATCGCCGCCCGCCGCCGCCGGTTGCCAATCGCCGAACACCAGAAAATATTTTCCGAAACTTTTTCAGATTTTAGCCGAACACCAGAAAATTGTGTTCTAGGAAAACATTTTTCAGGAAAAATGACTTCCAGGAAAATATTTTCCAAAAGGAGAATATTTTTCGCCAAACGAACAGAGCCTTAGTGTTATGAGTTTTAGGGTTTGAGTATTGAGGTTTAAGATTTTGGGGTTTTGGGTTTGAGGGTTAAGGTTTAGGGTTTTAAAGTTTAGGATTTGGGGTTTAGGATTTAGTATGAGAATATATTGTGAAAGAGAGATAGAGTAGATCTTGTTTCTCTTTTTGTTCCAGAAACAGAAAAGTATATTTTTTTTACTGTTCTTTTTTTTTTTGTTTTAGGAAACAAAAGAACAAAAAAGCAACCCACTCATCGATGGCCGTGTTGGTTTGCGCTCAGTTCCTTTCACGAGAGGTCCTGGTTTCAAAACTTGCCCATCGGTGATTTAAGTGGGGGGTCGTGGCAGTGGGATGCTGCGCTAGCCCCCCTCGAGGACTAGTCGGGCATCACCGCCGGTTTGAGCCTTAGCTCGCCGGCCGTGCGGATACCTCGATTATCAAAAAAAAAAAAAACAAAAAAGCAGAAAAACAGAAACGTTACTAAACAGGCCCTAGATCTAAAAGTGGCAAAACGGCAAAGGAAATTGGTAATGGCAACTTTATGCATGAACATAATAAAACAAGAAGAAGTTCAAAGGGAGCCCCCAACATAAGTTTGGCCCGTGGATGGTTGTGCACAAATCAGAAGGGGCCGAAGACAACAAGCGAAAGAAGCGCCAGCTGATAGTTGTACAGAAGGCGGAGATACAGTTGCTCCGCGGTTCTGCTCTTCGGTGCTACCTCAAGCAAAACTTCCGTGAGGATTTGAATGGTTCTCCTCAGCAAGAGATGCATATTCTGAAGGAGGAAAATGGCGTTAGAACCAAAGATAAAAAGAAAGTCGAAGTTGTTGATTTTGATTACAAAGGGCTTCTTCCACAGAAAACGAGAGTTTGGGACCGTCTCAGCCTCATCAGCAAATAACCAGGGTTGTGATGGGCCTTCCTCCTAAAGACGGTAACAGGGGCTTCCATCAAAGTTCTTCCACTCAAGATAACTTATCCTCATTGTCACTATATTCTTTAAATCCGCTCCTTGACAACACGGTGTTTCCCCTTGTGCATCCCTCTAGTGAAGAGCTCTCTTCAAATTAAAACGTGCTGGTGATTTCGAAGGATGTCCTACAGGCACCACCAAAACCACATGACGATATTAGTAGGTTGGGGTACATCAATTCGACTGTATCAGAGGTTCCGTATTCTCTTGAGGAGACAACTCATCTTATGCCTGATGAGGATATTGATATGGTGAATCCTTCTCTCTTTCAGTTATTTATTTATTTATTTAATGCGGTTCTTAATGTGGAATTGCCGAGCTTCGGGGAGTGAAAAGTTTTTAGTAAAGGCTCGGAACTTGATTCGTTTGCATGGAATTCAAGTTCTTATAATTGTTGAACCGGGAGTGAATGGAGATCAAGCTTCTAAAATAATCAAGAAATTTCGCTTTCCTAATCATACTCACGCTGAGGCACAAGGCTTTTCGGGAGGAATCGGGTTGTTATAGCGTGATTCTTCATGTACTATGGAAATGGTCCATGTTGATTCTCAATTTATTCACGTTCGAGTTAGAGAGGGGGTAATAGAAGCTGATGGTTAACTGTTGTCTATGCCAAACCATATGAATTAGTTAAAGTATAATTGAGGGATCATCTTAAACATGTAGCTGCTACAATGACAAACTCTTGGATGGTTATTGGTGATTTTAACGACTTTGCATATCCGAACGAAAAGAAAGGGGGGTACACCAGTCAATGGTGCGAAATGTACCGAGTTTAGAGAGTGATTAGCAGATGTCGTCTAATTGATCTTGATTGGGTGGGAATGAAATTTACAGGGCGGTGGCTGAAGAGGAATGGATATAATCGGGTCTTCCAGCACCTTGACAAAGCATCATGTAATTTTTCTTGGCAGTTATTATTTATTGGTGTGACAGTTTGAGTACTTCCAAAAGTTAAATCTGACTATCATCTTCTCTTGATTGCTCTGTATCGTGAGAAGACTCCTAAGATAAATATGTCAGTTTCATTTTAAAGTAGCTTGGTTAACTCATGCTTTTTTTAATGAGTTTGCTCAACTTAATTCGAACAATAAGTTGCCGATTCATGTTGTTCTATCCCAACTTCTAAGAAACCTCAAGGGGTAGAATCATAATGTCTTTGTAAATATTTTCAGAAGAAAAAAGAATTTGCTGGCTAGATTAGGAGGCATCCAAAAGGCACTTGAGAAAGGTACAAACCCGTTTGTTGAAACTTGATGCGAAATTACAAGAAGAGTTTGTTGATGCCTCGATTTAGAAAGAAATCCACTGATATAAAAAAATCTAGACATCAATGGCTGCAATTTTCATGTTACCATAGTCATTCACCATCGGAAATATAAAATTGATGCTCCAAATAATAATAATGGGGAATGAGTGTCTGACCAGGATGAATTGAAAGGTATTGTGGGGGAATTCTACAAGAACCTTTTTCACTGAAGATGACCTAACCCCAACCGCGATTCAGCAGCCCAACGATTTTCAAATCCTAAGTTCTTCGCAAGTTTCGAATATGGCTAAGCAGGTCGACAAAGAAGAGGTCCGCGGCGCACTATTTGATATGGGACGTTATTAAGCACTTGGGTCAGATGGTTTCCAAGCAGTTTTTTTTTTTTCAACATCAGTGGAATCTGTGGGTAATTTAGTTGTTCTTATTATTGAGGCATGGTCTGGAAATGGCAATTGGGCTCAGATTAACAAAACTCTATTAGTACTTATCCCAAGAGTGAAACGACCAGAATCAATTTACAACTTCAAATTAATTAGTTTACGTAATGTCGCTTATAAAATTTTCACTAAAGTGATCGTGAACAGACTAAAGGAAGTGCTTCAGCAACTCGTCTCATCTAATCAAACCAATTTTGTTCCTGATAGACATATTCAAGACAATGTTATTATTGCACTAGAGGCAATTCACTCGATGAGCAAACTTCAAGGGAAATGAGGGTATATGATCCTCAAAATTGACCTTGAGAAGGCGTATGATCGAATTAAGTGGTCCTTTATTGATGAGACTCTTCACATGTCCCGTGTCCCGAGTTCTATGGTTCGTTTAATTATAAATTGCATCATATCATCATCCTTGCAAGTTTTAGGGAATGGAGAGACAACGGAGAAATGCTTTCCAAGGAGGGGAATACATCAAGAAGATCCTCTTTCACCATACATCTCTGTGTTATGCATGGAAAGGTTATTTCACCTTATTAACGATGCAGTAAATTTAAAATGGTGGAAATATATTTGTTTTCGAAGGAGTGGACTACAAATTTCTCATCTAACGTTTGCGGATGAACTACTATTAATGGCAAAGGCTTCAAGAGATCATATGGATGTCATCATGGAATGTTTAGGTGATTTTTGCTATAGATCATATTAGATGTGAGCAAAGCTAAAACTACAAATTTCTATTCGAAAGAAAAGACATAGGAACATAGGTTTAATCAAGACACTTCCAAGATACTTCTTCAAGATAGAGATTTAATCAAGTATAAGACAACATGCACCTGAGTTGGAGTTCAATACGCATATTGACTAGAATTTATTGATTGGTCAAATCAAAAGTTAGAGCTTGAACTCATAAAAAACTTATTCATTTCAAGGTCGAATCAAGCATCGTGTCCTGAACTATTGGATCTAATAGAGTCGAGTCAACCTCGAATGTTGAACTATGCTAACTCCACTCGACTCAATTACGTAGACTCAGGTTAAAATTGGGTCGAATTATGTATATGCCAATCAAACTTGTATTGCAAGAAAATAGACCCCACCCAGACACACCCCAACCTACTAATGTATCACCACAAAGATTTCATAGTTGGAAAAATGATACAAATTTTTGGCCCATGATCCATGAATTTTGGTCCCACGTACAATGTCATTTATAAATTTTTAATCTGTTCAATATGATCTCTGAACTTTGGTATAATGCGCAATGTCGTCCCTCAACTTTTAATTTATTCAATATGACCATTAAACTTTTGGTATATGTTCAATTTAATTTCTAGATTATATAAAAACATTCAATGTTGTCACTGGACTCGAATTAATGAAAGAATAATATTAGTTATTTTCATATGATTTAAAGAATAAATTTAACAATTACCAAAAATTTAGAAAAACATTTACCAAAAATTCGAGAACCATGCTAAACAAATTAAAAATTTATAGATAATGTTACACGTTAATCCAAAGATCATTTATGTAACTATCCCCTCATAGTTCTAAAACCATCTCATGCCAATTCCACAGATTCTCCTACACACCATCTTCTTCTCAAACTTTCAAGTCGACCGCGAGGCATTGCTTTCCAAAAGGCAATATTGGCACACCATCGGTTCATTTCAGAACGAAACCTATAATGGGTACTCTCCATTTCTACAGGGAAGAAGAAGCACGCTCGACCTACACCATTTGCTGCGCTACCTAACACAAACAATTACAGGAGCCAAATTCTTCGCCTCACAGCCCAATTTCATCCCTTTATTGCCTGAACAACGAGAAAGATCCGAGATTTTTTGCTCCAGCATAGCCTCCTCCCTGTAGCCAAATTCCAGACCGCTCCTCGTCAAAAGAAAAAGGGCAAAAAGCGACGAGCAAAAGAAAGGACCCCAAGAAGGGAGAGAGCGTCATCCACACATACTTTCTTTGCCCACATCATGAAAACGGAGAAAAGAAAGGAGAGAGGGGGAATTAGATAAGGAAAAAGGCCCCCAAAAAAGCCTTCATTGCCGGGGTGATACAATGTACATTCCAATTACAATTCACAGAGATAAACTTCCCCTCCATCTCTAAAGATCACACGCTCATCTACCAACACTCACCCACATTAAATTAATTCAAATTAGAGAAAGATAAAGAGGAAAAAAGATAAGGCCTAAAGCTAAATTGATTAAGAAGAAAAAAGTTGAAAAAGAAAAAAGAAAAGTTATCAGCACAGCTCAGCTCACAGGTCTAGCTAAAGTGATGCACCTACTAACAAAAGTAACAAAGTGAAAAAAAGAAAAAAAAAAAACCTAATCTTGTCATGCTTTCCCGTCCCCCCCCCCCCCCTCCGGCTCGGCTCGGCTCGGCTCACGCCCCGACAGGCGCGACAGCCGGCTTCACCTTCGGCGGCCTCCCCCTCCCCCTCTTGACCCCCCCGGGAGCAGGAGCCGGAGCTGATGCCGCAGCCGGCTTCTCCTTCTTCGGGGGACGGCCCCTCTTCTTCCCGCTCGCGACGGCCGCCGCCGCCGCGGAGGCCTTCCGCTTCGGCGGGGGCGGGGGAGGCGGCGGCGCCGCGTTGGGGTCCTTGGGCTTCGGGGGCCGGCCGCGGGGCCTCGGCGGGGAGGCGACGGCGCCCGGCGGGAGGGGCTCCTTGGGCTTCGGGGGCGGCCGCGACCGCGCTTCGGGGGCGCGTTGGGGTCGCGCTTCAGGTAGTTGTTCTTCACCATCACGAGCTCCCCGCTGAGCTTCATCTTGTTGAGGTGGTGCGCCAGCAGGGTGGAGTGGGCGGGGGGCAGATCCCCGTAGGTGGACTCGATTTGCTTGGCGATGGCCGACTTGTTGGAGCCGCTGGGGTCGTCGAGCGCCTCGATCGCCGCCACGATCATCTGCACACCAACCACCAAGAAAATAAAGCCAAAGAAAAAAAAAAAAAAAAAAAACCTTTCGATCAACGGGAGCTTCCCCCGAGGAAAACGGAAAGAGAGAGAGAGCGCGCGAAAGGACAGGAAAGCAAAGAGAAGAAGCTGCCGGTACTTCGGGATACTGCGGGAGCGCGGAATTAGGGGCGGCGGCGGCGGCGGCGGCCGGCGGCGGGGGGTTGCTGCCGGTATCTTCGGTCGCCATTTTTAGAGAGAGAGAGAGAGAGAGGGAGGGAGAGGGGGAGTACAGTGGAATTGGATGGAGAGCGAAGATGATGAAGAGGGGAGAATTTAAAAAGGGCGAAGGGGAGGGCTGGGTTGGGGGGGGATGGTTTTCGAGAGGGACACAGATCGAAGCAAAAGCGTAAGTGGGGAGAAAGGGAGATCGGACGGCTGGGGTTGGAGGGATGAAGCTCGCATCGGACGGGGGCTCGGCGGCTCCCAGGCGAGTCTCGCGGATCGATGACGTGGCCGGGGCTTGTCGGGGTCTTTCCTCCTCCTCTTTTATATATGTATTTGTCGGGAGTGGGGGGCCCGACCGAATTTACGGGCTTGACCCTGGGGTGGTGGGGGGGCCTTTGAAGTTTTTCGCGACCCGATCCGGTACCGGCGGGTGTTGGGGAGCGTCCGAGACGTGTCGACGCGCCAGTGGACCAGTCGGGGGATGACATCGTCGCAGACAGTACGGAGGCGGATCGCGACAACCGGGGCGCGGTGGCTCGCCACGCGAAGTGCGGGTGCGCGAGTCTTTTCCTTGCCCCGCCCGGCCCGTTGTCTTTCGGAGACCCGGGTCAAAGCTGGTCGGGGTATCGGGAGAATTTTCGGCAACGGGGAATTTGAGAGTCTCTCCCCTTCGAAATATCAAAAATTGCGCGCAAACTATTCTGGAACAAAATTCAGCCATGCAGGTTGGAGGTTTAACCGATTAGGAGGTCTATACAAAGTGATTCCGGAAATCTGCTCGTGTGTCCCAAATCTTATAAAACGAAACATACGATCGCGAGACGGCGAATTTACAGGAATCAATATTTTGATCTCAAATAAGGATCCTTAATGAACGAGTCTATTTGTTAAGCATGATAAATAAGAAGTACTTTTGACTTTTGAAGTAGCAATTATACGCGATAAGAAAAGAGGAAGTGTGTTAGAAACTGTAAACTTTCTTGTGCGGTCACTTACCCTTGCTCATTCAAGTAAACAGTAATCAGTGTAGCTAGATAGATAAAAGTGAATCTCTTTCTGTAATTAGCCAAGATTCTTGTCCTTTACTTCAACATTTTCTTAACTAGATTTCTTTTCTGTCTTGGCGATAATGAGCCAACATCGGCGACATTGATGTTGACCCATGGTCAGAAACGGGTGTGTCAGCCGTCTCTCGAGATTCCAAGGTTATCGAACCGTACAACCACTTATGTCGGTCGGAAACTAATTTTCGCCTGGCCCATCATTGCTCGGTGCACCACCCGTAGTCTTCAGTCTTCACTTTGTGAGGCCGAGGCATCGTGTTTTCCGTCCTCAATGAATACCACAATTAAAGGAATTCGTACATTAAATAGATGATAATCATTTTAATGAATTTGGCCAGTTGGGTTTTGTTTTCTATGACCCTAAGGGAATCCCCCCTTTAGATTAGACAGGAGAGCATATATGGGTTCCTTGAACTTTAGCTTTCGATTTATTCCTCAAAAGATATATTCGGGGAACCTTCTCCAGTTGGGAGAGACGTGGAAACCTTTTCGCCTTTTTGAGGATGTTTATGATAATGAAGGTCAGGCATATATGCTAAGAATGAGTTGGGAGATAATCATGACACGGAAGATACCTTGATTCCAATCCGAAACCGCGAGGAATACAATGTAAGCAATGCACCAATCATATGCAAAACCTTCCCGTGCACCGCTTTCATTTGCCACAGTTACTTCAGAGGCTCACGCAGAAGCTAGAAGTTATTAAGGACTAAAAAGTAAATGGTTGCCAAGCACACCAATCAAAGGAGCATCAAACAATCAATCACATATTCATCGTCCTGTGAATAGCACAAGGTTGAATTTATTCCTCCCTACTTACAAATCGCTGTCCGACAGCATACAAGACAAGACAACCGGTAGCAAGATCAAAAGAGTACTATGTCCTACATATTTTCAATCACATTCGTCTCCCTCTATTCACTTCGTGTAGCATCCTCCCTGCTCAATCATGCAAACCATCCTATACCTTACACCCTCCTCTCTGTGACAGGTCCAAGAGCCTTTCTAATCTTTTCTCATGTTGCACACCCAAAATCAACCGCACGAACTAGATTACGGTTTGTACAAAATCTGAACCCGCATTACAAAAGCCCGGTGCTCCCGAAGGGATTAGTGGCCGGAGGGTGAGAGGCAGAATTCGCAGGGAATGCCCCGAACCCAGGATCCCCAAAGGGATTGGCGGGTCCCACCATCAAGTGTTGCTGAGGCTGCTGCTGCTGCTGCAGCGGGTATGTGGGTTGGTATGGTCCAAAAGGATTGGTCTGATGTTGGTTCAATGCTGCCATCTGTACTGATGGAGGAGGTGCGATCCCATTGGAAATAGCGAAAGGATCGTGTACTTCGAATGGATTGGGGGCCGGTGCTCCGTACATGGGCTGCTGGGAAGCTCGATAGGCCCCTTCATCATATAAACTGTGTAGTGTGAGAGTATCCAGCCCACCAGCCTAACAATCCACAGAAGAGCGACTCAAAATAATCACACTTGAAGTAATCGAAGGTAACGTGTCCATCTGGACAAATCATGAGGCCAACAAATACATATTGCTTCCTTGAACAGCTTATGAAGTGAACAAACACAAGCAGAAAACATGTCAATGCAGGTCCATATCAGTCGATGTAAACCCATTAACAGATTGACAAATGCATCATTATTGAATTCCACTCAGGTCTAACAATCACTTACTTCTTCATGCATTGATTTAAACACAATGTTGGTTCTGCATATATACCACCAGCCAAAACTACCCTTCTGATTAAACAAAAGAGTGTTATGGAAGCCAATGCATGCTTATTTTTCTAATGCGATTGTTGTCATTGTCATCCTAATAGACTTACATGAATCAGTGAATTGCGCATGCTGCAAATATACCACGGGCCAACAATGGGTGCTTATTTCCTACTCTATGTGAATGTTGTCGTCCTGATAGGCTGATATTATGGCTCATCAACACATGGAAGATGCATATGGCACTACATCACTTTACCCAATGGGAATAGAGAGGTGGTGGTCTTAACCTTTGAACAGACTGTCAAAAGAGAAGTTTCACAAGCAAGAGCAACAAAGTTGACCTATAGGAAATGGATGACAGACAGTGCATATCGCATTCATTCAAAAACAAAGATGCAGTTAACAGCAATCCAATAACTGGGGAGCATCAGTTGTATCGTGGCACTGCTGCCAAGTGCCATGTGATGGAGCTAGGAGCTTCAGCACTGCCAGAGGATATCCGGCTACAATAAACCCAAGTCTTAACTACTAGAAAAACTCCAGCAGTCAGAGAGAACTTTCTCAATCCATACAATCAAATCTGACAATAATTAGCCGCCATTTTTTTCTTTGGTCAAACTTAGCAACAAATTGAACGTGCCGTCTTGGTCTAGTAACAAGCTGGACTGAGAAAGTGAATGTGAGTACCATGTCTGTTTCTAATAAACATAGATACAACAAAACTTAAACCCTCAAGATAAAGGAATACGAGTCGGAGGCTACTCGATCACAGACATGTAGATCACTCTGATATGTCTGCCTGTAACCATTTCACAGAGTAGATAGCTACTTCCCCGAATGCCATTCTAACATGACCTTGACGTTAACTTTAACTACAGCAACATAGAGGCATCAACCCACGGATCAATATAACAAGTTAACAATCATAGCCACAACATGATGCCACTAGCAAAAGGAAATGATGAAACCAGTGCTTCTACCACCTAAGCTACACGTACTAATAAGATTTGAGATCAATTATTCATGTCTCGCTCCCTGGGTCTCTCTCTGTCTATCCATGTAAGTGTAAGCATACATAAGCATGCATGTGCTATAAGACATTTTTCTGGGAGTCTTAATGCCTCAAACCTAACTATTACTTCCCATTGAATCTATGGAGGTATAGTCATTAGCTAAAAGACCAAAAGCACCCAGAACACAACTAATATAACAACATGACAGTGCCATAAATGACAACAAGAACTGCTATTACTGGTTCAGTTTTTTGGACTACCGGGAGCCAGGGAAGGAAAGACATTGAAATTGCCCTTTAAATTTCTAACCATGTAATAGAGTCAAGCAACAGCAGCAAACAAACAGTTTGAGATGTTAATGCTCGCAAAATCCATTCGCTACAGAATCATAGAAGATAAAGGCAGAGATTACCAGTTGCCTCTCGTTAGCTGCAGAGATGTCAGTACTTGGGGTAGAGACCAGAGCAAGCTCCCATCCAGTGGGATCGAAATCTTTAGCTTGAGTAGTACCAGAACCAAATGCTGAAGAAGCAGCACCAGTCACAACCAGCCAAACTTCGCTCAAGCAAGCATAACACAAAGAGTAGACATGAGGTCGTACGCAAAATGCTTACCAGGTTCTGAGGGAACTATTGCCAAGGCTAAAGCATTCTTTTCCTCAATGAAAGAAGCATCAGGTGCATCAAAACTTAGTCCCTGAAAGGCCAAAGAAATAAAGATCACACGCAAATAATTTTACACTGAACAACCATCAACAGACATAATAAAGCTAATGTTCATACCAGCAAATCTCCTGTGTCCAGATTATTTTTAGGTGGAGGAGGAGGAGATGGATCAGCAGCAGCAACCTCCACGGTAGATGCAGCAACAACATCTGAAGGAAGCGGCTCAGGTTCAACAGCAGATGCCTCGGCATCTTCATCTGGAACTTCTTCTGGTTTATACGTCAATTGAAGCTGTTAACAATAATTAAGTATTAGCTTTGCACATGTTTCAGAAAAAGAATTAAAAAAGAGAAAAAAAAAAAAGGAATAATCTTCAACCAAATGGCAAAAAGAGTTGACCACCAAAAATGACTTTTCTATCTACATAAGCCATTTCAGTAGCATAACAAAATCAAACAGTACCATGTGTAAAAAATTGTCATGAAAAGCCTAAACCTGATCTCACTGCTGTCCGGGGTTGGGGGGCCTATTAATAGCATCTTGCCCTACAAAGGAGGGTTGATTACTCATGGTTGCTTTAGAAACCAAGCATGCCTAATTAAAAACTACCACACACTGTGTACATAATTACCCTCACACAAGAAGAGCAAAAAAGCTTCTCTTGGTCATCAAAAGTACCCTTCTCTTTGCTCTTCACAATAATTACACGAGTTCAATTGATACAGTGAATGAGGCCACAAATGAACTGGTAATAAACAAATGTCCTGTTAACAAATTTCATATTCCCCTCCACAAAATCACCTGGGCAGTAACACTAAAGGTTATACACATAACAAGAAGCTTTCCCATTAACTACTGAATCAAGAACATCACAGCACTCACCAAAAAAAATATAGCAAACTACCACACACCCAAGTAAAAAGGAAACTTAATAAACATAATGCAAAGTTATGAAGAATCCCCCAGAGGTCAAGAGTTCATAACTAGAAAGAAGTAATTTCAACTTGGATTATATTGAAGTGGAGTCACAAGAGTTTTTTTTTTTAATCAGTGAATGACAAGAGTTCATCAAATACACAAATCAAAATCATAATTAGTTCACATGCACCGTTACATTCAAGTCATTTTACAAATTAGATAAATGTTTCGAATCCGTACTACGCATGGTCTTCCAAACTAGAAAAGTAAAGAGGAAGATGGGATAAAATAGACTAGTTTCTGCAATCATATGCAATCCAGTATGTAAATAGATCCTATACTTACCAATGGCTCACTTGGAACAGTAACCACTCGTGGTGCTTCTCCTATGTACTCTTCCATGGTCGCCAGAAATGATTGTGGAGGCTGCAAGAGGTGCAGATGAATTTAATCAGCATATGTAGATATCTACATACATATACATGAATTTGTATACAAGAGGATCGAGAGAAGAGAGGAGATATTCGATCAACCAAACAGCATGTTACCTCTCTCAATACCGGAAACTGAAAATTCCTTGCAAGTTCCAAACCTCGGCAAACTACATAAAAATCAGATAAGTTTCTAGCCTGCATAAAACATGGACATCTTAGGATATATGGAGAGTCGCATCCACTGGTCAAATACCCCAATGTAGGACCAGTACAGTCACCTGTTGGCCGGCACGTTTGTAAACATCCAGAGCTTTCACAGCTTCATGTCGGGGCATCTCAAAAAACTGGGGCAAAATTGTAAATTTTCAGGGTAAAAAGCATTTGCAAAGCTTAAAGAGAACTTTGCTAGAAGTAAATATGGTATCTCAAGTTACAGAGGGGTAAGCTTAACAAACCTTATCAACCAGATTAATGATTCCATCGTTGATAGCACAGTAGATCTTAAAGCTCTCTTTCAACACCTGAAAACTAAATATAGTGAGCAGTACCCATCACATGCTCGATACTAAAACAATGTTCTTTAATTTGATGATCTTATAAGAGAACATTCAAAAATAAGGCTTTCATGAGAGAAAGGTAATTACTACCCAGCAAGTTTAAGCAAACACGCCATATACATTAAACAATCGGAAGCAATTTCACACGAGAGATGTTGGGAATACAGCTCAAAGACGTGGCAACTATGCCCCCACAGAAATTTCACTAATGCTCATGCAACCCACGTTTCAGTCCATGCAACTTCTAATTCATGCACATGTTTTCTGCTAAACTTATTTGCTATTTTAGTTTAGTACAGGGGATTTGGCCAGAAAAGTAAAACCTGTACATAAGATACTTCGATGATAACAGATAGGATATTCTTATTCACAAAAAAGAGAGAGAAGCATGTGTTTATCAGTGCTTCAAAATTAAATAAAGAAAAGGAAAAGAGGTATAAAAAATACCAGAGCCAGGGCATACTGTATTAAATAATTGCCAACAGCTGCACCTTCGGGCTGTAAAAAACGTGTTAGAAGGTAGTTCATCAGTAAAATAGGGAAATTCCATAATGACCAGTCTCCTCTAAAACTTGCGAAAGTAGACCACTCAGGTATGTACCTGGCAACCAATAAGTCGGTAAAGAAGATTCTGTAGAGCAGGCAACTGCTCCAACAGCTCTTCACTATCCAAATCCCTGGTTCTGCTGTAGCCCTACCAGTAAAAGATGAAAGATTAATGAAATACAACCATACTTAACACCGGAACAGCTCATACTTCTACAAGACCACATTTATATAGCACATGCAATTGATGCTTTCTTACTGAAAAGCCTGACGCATCTTCATCACACAACAACAGAGCAAGTGAAAACTCAAACAAAACTAAAGCTCAGATATTGCACACACCACTGAAACTGGACAATGGACAAAAACATAGTCAAGCGGACAAGAGAACTATGAAACCGCTAAATATATGTTTCTTTGAAAGGACTGCTTCATAGAGAAGCAATTGTTCATGGGACAAGGAAATCGGCAGAATTGGCTAGTGAAATAGAAGAAAATAGAGACTAGCCTCCATATAAGAGTTCAATGCCCAAATGCTTCATCTTGGTGGTGCATTACTCATATACAAGTAATATTGTAAAGTCCACTTGGACAAAATGTGGAATGAAAACTGACAGTTCATACGTATGATAGAAACACGCTCATATGAAACCATCATCCATACCATATCCGTAAAATGTATAATCTCTTTAAAGAATGACTGTTACCACTTCCTATTTCAATTATGCATATCAATCCCACCAAGACCTTTGCAGTTTTAGCAAATTTCCGTAAATAACAAACTCTGATCCTTCCATGCACTAACAATTACTTGACTATGTCAAATAAGCATAAATTCAGACGATTTATCACATCCTAAAATACTAAAAAAATGTGGCAGTCCGATCCTTATGGACTAATGAAAGGAACAACCTGTAAATCTAGCGTGGGGTATAGAAAGTTTTTGTTCTTTATGTTCCGGGAGAAATAGCCTCTCAGCATATTGCTGCAGCTACTCTACGCATATCAGTGGGCCTATTTCATCTTAGGTTCCATCTGCCCCAGTGTCTATTTAAGGGATTACGTATGGGCCTTATTGAAACTGTCTTTTCCAATAGTACCGCTGCGTCTTTTTTGCAACTTTTGCTGTTGTCGGAACTATGTGGTACGGTTCAGCAACTACACCTATCATATTATTTGGTCCCAATCGGTCCCACTCGTTATCAATGGGATCAGGAATACTTCCAGCAAGAAATTACTTTCGAAGATGACAGAACTCATGCAGATTGTATGATTCTTGTAAAACTATAGATATAAATAGACTGACAAGCCTCAGAAATCAGTATCACAAGCCTATAAAAAGCTTCTTGACGAACTTGACTCCAAATATCAATCAAATCAAACATGTTCTCCTCATTGAGAATTTATTCCATTATAATGTTCCTACTAAGGATAGAAAATGAAGATACACCAAAATGTAATACCTTCTCCTGTCCTTGAGCAGGTCTTGGAAGACGCTCTGCTTCAATGTCATACTTTAAAATTCTAAAGCATTCAAGTCGTTCCTCTAAAAACAATGCATAGGTGCGCACCCAGGCTGAGCAATCCCAAGCTGAAACCATGCAAAAAACAGTGATAGCATCATATTCCATGTTTTAAGGAAAGGTATAATGAATAGTGCGAGAAAATTAAAAGCAAATGCCATCAGAGAGAGAGAGAGGTAAACCTATGGGACTTGAGTCATCCTTAAAATTAGAAAGCTGAAGAATTCGTCCCCTCTGTGAAAAAATCAAAAGCTCTTCCCGAAATGTAGGATCTCCCTCTCTCAAGAGTCTGTGAATAACTATCAATGTTTTCAGTGCCACCTGTTAGAGCATGAAGGACTCAAGAACATTAGCAGGTTAATGAAAGGTAACATCAAAAAACTGTAATACAGAACAAAAAATTTACACATCAAACTAATTTCCAGACTTCATAAAAGACATTGTGTCATTCATAATATACAAGGGAACAACCGACTGTAATAGAATTCAAACTGCCAAAAGTACGTGCTGACTGTAAAAAAATCAGCACTCGTGAAGGATGCAAATCAGACAGGGTTAAGCAGGAAGGCTTTCCGTTACTGAGACTAACAGTAAATAAGAGATTAGCTAACCACAAAACAAGTAAGTTCCTCATCATAATAACCCACTAATATAACCAGAAAAATTGCTTTGGTCTTACTTTTAGCTATTTCAATTTCTGCTTCTGCCCCTACATGAAAACCTTCCTTGAGGTAGAGTAATGCGGAAAAAAGTACAATACCACCCACCTTCACACCACAACCAATTTCCAAATAAATACCTCTCCTTCAGAACTCCACACCTGTAATCCACTTTCTTCACACATGCTTACAAAGGGATATTTCCTTTATGTTCAACAACTCACCCACACCATTGGCATCTCTTTCTATCGGCATCAATGCCTTTTCTCAACATATCAGGCACGCGCATGGTGCGCAGAGATACTAGGCATAATAAGCAAAAGAAATGCACAAAAATAATATAGAAGTGATGACTATTTGAGGCAGCTATTGCGAAAGATGAATGTCACCGAGAGAACATAACGTCATATCAACCGAAATTTCTGTAGAATGCATTGTTCTTGTCAAATGAAGTGCGATACATGTTGTTCTTACTCTAACTTTTCTGTAGTCTCAAATACATGAGTTAAAAAGTTAAGCAGCCAAGCTCAGGTTACGTCTAGATGCACACGGATGTTACACATAAATATCACACAAAACCAAGTCTGAGCTAGACCAGTTCGACGTCTATTTCCCCACTCCTCCATCATCTAAGATCAACATGCGGTAACGACAATGTACGATCCTTCAGTTGTCAAGGCAAGACAAAGAAGATACGAATCCTTATGATGGATTGTTCGCTCAAGGTGAATGTGAATGTCAAATAAAAAAATTCGCTCCTATACAAAAAAAAAAATATCCAAGACTTATATTGATCACCGCGTTAAGATGACAAACCCCGCGGAGAAGAAAAGTACCGCCATTTCAAGCTAGAACCAAACCCTCGAAGTACATAACTTACTTTCGCAAGGAGCAATGCGATCCACCTAAAAAGATACGCTCTCAAACTCTGTTCCCTCAGTGATCATGTGGAAATTTTCGCAGGACACGTTCTCCGCGATCAATAAAAAACAATCCGAAGCCACAATCCAACACATTCAAGGATCACACGTAAGTGCGGTAGCGGCATCGGTAGAATCAGTGTCGGTGTAAGTTCATTACTGGAGTACGTACTCCTTTCAGCACTTGCGGATATGAGCAGTCATACAATAACCAATCAGGCGAAGCAACCGTAAGAACAGTCGCTGCGAAGTCCCAAAACGGTGCATAGATCCACGCGGAAGCACATCAAAATAAAGACAGCATCCAAATCCGAACGGTACAGATAAAGAACCCCGGTCGTACCGTCCAATTATGCGTCTTGGCGAGCCTCCTGGAGAGCGCGTGGATGCAGTACGCGACGTCGGCCCGCGGTCGGACCGCCGAGGTGGCGACGGCGATCTCTGCAACAGGGCAAAGGAAACCAAAAAAAAAATCCACCATCATTTCACATCCAGCCGCGCCACACGAGCGCGGGGCATCAAACAAAAACACGGCAGCAACGATCGGGGAGGGGAGAGGGAGTTACTCACTGCGGAGGTGCCGCTCCTTGGGCTGGCACTCGACGTGGTTCGTGGCCTTGACTATGGCGACATCCAATTCCTGCGAGCACGAAAGATCTCCCGTAAAAAAAAAAAGACGAAGAGCAGAAGAAGAAGAAGAAGAAGAAGGTAGAGAGAGAGGGGGGGGAGGGGGAGGAGGGAAGGGAGGTGTACGGCGTAATCGCTGTTGACGTGGGCAAGGCCGACTTTGGTGGAGTCCTTGAGAGCGCCGTAGGCCTTCCTCCAGGTCTTGAGCGTGCCCATCTGTCTGTACGGTGTACACCCTCCCTCCGCCCGCTCAGATCGCTGTCCGCGGAGATGGCGTCTCCTCCGCTCCGCCCGCCCGCCCGCCCGCCCGCTCGCTCTCCGCCGACGATCTCGCTCGTTTACGTGGTGGACAGGCCTTCAATCTCTCTCTCCCTCTCTCTCTGTCTCTCTCTCTCTCTTCTGTATTTTTTGGGGGAGGCTGCGTTTGACGGAGCAGTTGGTTGGACTTGGAGAAGATGAAGAAGAAGGAGAGAGAGAGAGAGAGAGGGGTGGAGGAATTTCGATTGGGGATCAATCGAATCAAAGGAGCGAGAACTCGGGTCCACCGATTTCTTCGGTGCTCTCGCCTGAGAGGATTCTAAAACGAAATTGATTTTCCTTTCTTTCTTTCTTTCTTTATCTGGGCTAATTCTAGAAAAAGGCATCAATTTTACCTTAACGACGATTCTTGCTCAAACTCCTTTTTTTTTTTTTTTTTTGTAACCGAGATGTCCGGACCAGCTTGCGCGCATCTCGACTATTCCTCGGAGGAGACTAAGCAAAGGCCACGCCATGACCCCCTTAAATCATGAGTCTTCGGTGAGGAATCGAGCACTGGGGCCAAGTGCG
Organism: Syzygium oleosum; assembly: GCF_021117445.2. Classification (NCBI taxonomy): domain Eukaryota; kingdom Viridiplantae; phylum Streptophyta; class Magnoliopsida; order Myrtales; family Myrtaceae; genus Syzygium; species Syzygium oleosum. The sequence goes on from NW_026607487.1 coordinate 13,239,683, forward strand.
CCTAACCACACAATCTCAAGTACGCCCTAACCAAATGAGCTACCCATGGGTGGGTAAAACTCCTTTTTTGTCTCGATAAGAAACATTAATTTTCACTCGAGTCCCAAATTTAGCTCTCATGATATGAAATTTTTAAATTATTCGGACCAGATTTGAGGTATAAGTGAAAATTTTTTATTTTTTATGAGAGAAAAAAAAAATTCTGGCCAAAATTTTCGCTCAAGATAAAATTGGTATTTTTGGGTGATCCATTATTGACCATTTCGCGATTTCCCTTTTTCGGGCGAATTTGGCAAAACTCCACGCTGGATTTTTAGGACCTTTCGGTGGCGGTGTGTGTCCTCGTCATGATTTTGGCTTTCCGCAGTGGATGGCGGTGGTGGACCCCCACCCACCCTCCCCCTTCCTTTTTTTCTTTTCCCTTAAAATGTGTTTTTGTTTTTTTTTTTTTAATATTCGTGAATAAAGGGGAAAAGGCGTCAGGAATGAGAATTTCGCTGCTTGTCATAATTACCAGTAATAGGTGCCCTCCATCTTAGGCGAGATGACAGGCCCCATTTTCTTTTCTTTCTTTTTTTTTTACGGGAATATCGTATCCGGCGAGAAATATAATAACGAAGGAGAAAAGGAAAAAGGAAAAAGATGAACAGACACAAACGTTAATAAATAATAACTTGTGCATTTTTATTATTTGAAATTTCAAAATTCGTAATTGGTTATTGAAGTGGGCACACCCAATTTCGTGTAAGACTAGACTATCATGTGTGTGTATACATATATAAACATTTTTATGGTTTGTGTAAGTTTTTTCAGCATTTTATTTTAATTAATTGCGCGTCTAATAATGTAATTATTATTTTCATCTATTACTTGTTTTTTTTCAAGAGTTGTTCATAGTTATAAAAACATAGATTATGGCAGTCGATCAATGAAAAGATTATCTGTTTCGCTTATCAAAGTAAAATCAAAATGATATATGAAGAAACAGATTTGGTTTGGCTTATCAGCTTCCGTTTTTTTTTTCTTTAATAATAAGGAAAGACGAGGCGAGATTGAATAATCGAATCTCCATCGAGCACCTCCATCCACATTTTGCACATTTAAATTCCTTAACCACGAAGCAAACACATATAGGAGGAAGCCATTCTTAAATTTGATTTTTTTTTTTACCTCCCTAAACAACGACGTAAAGGTTTTCGCGTAGTAAACTCCAATTTATTTTTTTTCGCTACAAGCCAGTAGAAAATTCGTTCGATGCACAGGGCACTTTAAAGCTTTATTTTGTTCTTACAAAATTTTCCGGTAATTTACTAATTCCTGTATGAATCTCGGTACGAGAAATATTTAGTGATTATTATCTTAGCAAAAAAATTCATCTTATTACCACTTGTGATTTTTCATTAATAATTTCCCATCATATTTGTCTCAAATTGTTATGTTATAATTTACATCTAGTTTGACATTAGAACTTGCATGCCTCGCACTAATATCAATAGCATATCCACGTTTCCCTTTGAGATAATGTGCAATGTGGTCCCTAAATTTTATTTCAATATGCAGTATGATCCTCAAACTTTTAATATGTTCAATGTGGTCCCTAAATTTCTTTGTACATGTTCAAGTTAATCCCTGGATTATATAAAAATATTCAATGTCATCATTCCATTAATTCAAGTTTAGGGGCAACATTGAACATTTTTATATAATCCATGGATTATATTGAACATGTATCAAAAGTTCATGGATCACATTTGAACAAATTAAAAATTCAGGAACCACATTACATATCGACTTAAGTTTATGGACCACATTAAATAAATTAAAAATGCAATGACTATATTACACATTGGACAAAAGTTCATGGACCATTTGTGTTTTGTTCCTTTTCCCTTTTGAATGCCCGTATTTTTCTTAAATTACGTTTTGTTACTCTGAAAATGTTGCAAAATCTTTTCTATATTTCGCGAAAGAATGATATAAAACTTGCACCCAAGTAATAAATCAGGGAAGCGTCTTGAATCGGCCGGTTGAAATCGACATTCTCGGTCGAGATAATTAGATGTTAGAAACTTGAGCACGACTTTATGGGTAGACATTTTACCTATCCTTATTATCAGGCAATTATAATAATAGGTGGGATTATGTTTTAATCTTGAATAAAAAGATCTAACATTGCACTCGCTATCGAATAGTTTATTTTTGTAACTTTTCATGCCCATGCAGGTAGCTTCATGTGAAAGGAACATGGGCCCATGGACAAAGTTGCAATCATATAAGTCTTGCCATGTAGGCAAAAATGATGAACCAATGGCCTGGATCCTCCATGGAAGCACGTGTGTAAGGATCCACCAAAAGAATGCTTCGCATGATGGACTCAAATTGGCACATGCGATGTGACCCGACGCAGCTTTAATTGATGACAAACATGTTCAATTATGATGACTGTGTGCAAATTGTAACAAAAAAGAAGGAGAAATTGTAAATGGGACGGGCATATCGAAGGCGTTAAGATGAGGGTTCCGTACCCGCTTGAGTATGCGTGTCTCGGTTGAGCCATAAGCACTTGTCCTGCGAGGACAGATCTAGAAAGGGTCGGCTCGTGAACGAGACATGTCGACGTGAAGAATACCCGAGCTTCGAATTCGCAACTTTAAGAAACGGAAAATAGTATGCATCTTTGCCAAAAAGCTCGGTAGTTTGAGAAAGCCTATCTTGCTTTCATGAAATTGGATATTGGAGTGCACCTACTCCTCAAATGAAGCTAGAACGATCTGCCCAAGTAATTTCCAAACTATAGAGTTACTAGAGTCTAGAGATCTAGGAAAAAGGAACCTTGGTCTTGTAATTTTTTTTTCTATACAACCGAGTGCTCGAATTCGAACAAATCCATTGAATTGATTGTACAATGTGATCCTATTTTGTATTCGCCGTTGTTGACTATCGGGACAGGGGTACCGATACACGATATGAAGTGGTGTGGGAAATCTGTCTTGCAGGGACTCGGTTGTATCGCAAGTGTGAAACTCCTATTGTAATAAGCAATTACGACTCAAATTAAACATTGGATAGCGCGCGAGAGTTTTACGATAATGACCACAAGAATGGCTACCCCGGTCACTCCTCAAGCAAAGTATCAAAGAGTCATAAATCTATTGCTTTGGTACCAATACAGTACTAAAGATTAATTTAATCCTAAACATTTTGCATTTGTGCCAATTGAATCTATTCTATTTTTCTTTTTTGTTTTTTCCTCTTTTTTTTTTACCTTTCATTTTGGTCGGCGAGGGTCGCGGCTTGCTGGCAAGCCCTCATCGGTCAAAATGAATCCACGTCAACGTCGGATATGATAGTCGACATCTACATCAACGATTTCCAATCAAAATTAGCTGAATGGTCTCAATTGATACAAATGCAAAATGTTTAGGACTATATTGGGCCAACTGAAAGGTTTAGGATCAAGTTAATACCGATGCAACAGGTTTATGTCTTTTTTTTCTTTTTTTTGTACTTTTCCCATCGCTGCTCTGTTCAAGGTTTTATTAAAAGAAAATGCCTCGGCCTCAGAACAGTTTTTCTTTCGGGCAAAAAATCCGCGGCACGACATCGATTCTTTGCTTCAAATTGGAGGCTCCTGACTTGAGAACAAGAGAGAGAATAATTGTTAGTTTCTGGAGGCTGAACAATATAGACCAGAGACACAGGACAAACCGCGCTTTCGTTGACCAGGCTGGGCACGCACGATCATCGTCGTTCATCTCGAAGCTTTAGCGTTCAAACTCACATAAAATACCACGGGACGGACCCAGTTGACCAAAGCAAAGAAGCAAGTGGCCGACCCCAGATTTATACAATTCACAAGCAATGCCCTTTTCCAACGAGCCGTCTGAATAGACAGGCCATTCTAAATTCGGGTAAGGGTTGTTGTCCAACTTCGGAGTTCTCATATTACGCAACAACAAGATCGCTTTGTTGATGCTCCTTGCTGTCTTTCACGCCAGCCAAACTTTCCAGCAGATTCTCTCTGTCATTTTGTTTTTTTTGTCGGGACAGTACCATATGAGGAATCGGCACCTCCAATACGGTGATTGACGAGCGCGAACCGACGCCCATAACGGCGCGGAGGGAGCTAATGTAGGACCCAAGGACTCGGCATACAATTGAAGGAAAAATACCCCAGGATTCGATGAGAACCGGATTCGGGAGGATCGTTTCGGAAGCTTTTTGATGGGCAAACGAGCTGAGAAAGATCGAGAAGTTACGGGAAGTTGCTTCGCTCTTACTCTGCGAGAAAAGAAGTAGAAAACAAGGACCGAATATTGAGATGAGGACCGCAATCTTCTAGGATAGGAAGGGAACTTTCATCGCATGTATTTAAGTGAGCAAGCTACACAGTTCATTTTACATCAAGTACCGAAGGAAATCGTGTAGGAAAAGGAGGAGCAATCCCATGCCAACACGAAATCCCTCCAAGATCCTTCCCGACCATCTAATCCAACTTCTGATAATCAGTGGCCATGTATCTTGAGTCATGAGGGAGCTCTTGGAAAGCAGGTTCAGCAATCAAAGCACTCGAGCCTTTCGAAATGCTACTCATGTCACGAGACACTCTTCAGTTTACTCATGCTGTAAGCTGATTCCTGATCAAATGGTCGAGAAGTATAATGCATAGTGCACCCTGGCTAATAAGCATTGACATTTGGGATTGAATCTGTGCGTGACATTCACATAATCAGGTCATCAAGAAATGGAACGCCGAATGGTAGCTTTACGGCACCGGATGCAACTAGAAGCATAAGAACCCATGCAGGCAAAACCCACTGGAACACTACTATTAAGATGCTCTTTCCTGCGTAAAGACACATTTTATCAGACTTGGCATGTGTAAGTGCATGGGCGCTCTCACACAACTTCCCAGAAAACAATTGGTTAGATCGAAAGAAAAAGATCGAGAATCTTTAAGAACAGTCACACAAATCACACACAACTTCTCAGAAAACAGATTCTCAGAAACAAACAGATGCACAAGTATAATCGAAGGCCGGGAAAAAATCATTACCTGCAGATGCTGGGCGTCTTTCGGATCGATCCACAATCCACTCTCCGGTCTCTCGGAGCTTCCTCTCCAACGAGCTCTCCACTTTCCAGCCATCAGTTGGTAGCACCCCACCCAGTACAGACTTCCCCTGCTCCAACTCCCTATACATTTCAAGTAAATTCACCCTCTTCCCCAATTAAGCATTCGCACTACATGTTAATGCATTGCCGACCGTGATGAATCACATGCTCTATGCCCATCGAAATTAGGTATGTCATGTCTTTGCCTAGCAATACCAGACCAACTAAATCTATGGGGTTGGCTGAATGACCGAGGCATGGATGTGCAAACAATCTCATAATTCAGGCCATCCATGGGGACTTTCACGTCTTACCTAGTCTGTGAAATTAGCAGGAAACTACGTGGGCCATGTTTACTTACTTAGGCGGGGCCTCCTGATCCTAAGGAAACCTAACCAACTCTTACCAAAAACCTGAAAGAACTATACCTTTGCACACAATGGAGAAATCAAAAAAAGAAGCGGCAGAGCGAAGAAAGAAGGGGAGTACCTGGGGTCGGCGTCACTGAACCTGCCGGCACCGATAGCTCGCTCAATCTCGATGACGGCGGGCTGCTGTTTCTGGGTCTTCTTCTGCTTGTTTCCTCCTGGTGGAGCTGGGGTGGTTCTGCTGATTCTTGGGGATGAGGGCTTCGGGTCGACCTTGACATGGGGAACTGAAGGTAAGGAGTGGTTGTCAGCGAGGGAGGCACGAACTGATGCGTTGGGGGTGGTGATGGAAACGCAAGATAAGCAAAGCATAGTGGCTCGGTGAGTACTCAGGGGAGTCTCTATGAGAGCCAGGGGAAGCTGCTGCTGCTGCTGCTGCTCTGTTTCTCTCTCTCTCTGGAGATGCGGATAATGTTTTCTAATGCAGCCACTGAAGTTTCTCTTTTCTCATGGCTCTTTTTTCTACATGTATATGTATATGTATGTGTGCGCGCAGGCGCGCAAGGCTGATAAAATCAACGTCGAGAGGGTGTGCAGCCAAACATTCTCCGGCAGCCGTGGAATTTCTATAACAATGATTAAGGAGGACTGCTAGTATTGATCGTTCATTCCGTCGTGATTGGTTAATCGAAGGAAAAATTAAAGCGCATATTGACCGATCATCGAAGTTTATCTTGAAAACAATTATTTGAAAGGGACAAATTGTACTTGAGAAAACTTGTAGTTTTTGTTTGGTTGGCAACATTGGAATGGAATCTTGATCTTTTCAATCATTTATGTTTGGTTGGCGATTTCAGTTGGTTGGGCAATATTGAAATCGATGGAATGCCCGTCCACCAACGACACTCAAAAAAATTTGATTAATTACCTATCTTTGAAAGTATGTTATAAAATATAATTAATTATTTTAGAAAAATAATCAGTGTTTTTAAAGTTCTTTTTTAATAAATTGTAAATGATTATTAACAAATTACAATTAATTAATAATAGGATTAACATTAAAGTCCAGTTTACTGTTAATGTAAATGCATACAATTTAAACTAATCAGAAAAATCCCATTCAATTCGATACCAAGAACATTTTTCTTACAGCCAAACACGAGGTCATTCCATCCTATTCCATAGTTTACTAAATAAAGTTGTCGAAATTGTTTTGTTCCATTCCATTTCGTGATTCCGTTGTATTCAATTTCCTTATTTCATACCATTCTATTCCATTTCATTATACCAAACACTACAAGAGATAGAATTGTTGCAAATGAACTATTACCCATCGATCGATCCTAATTTATTTGAGAAGCTAGGGATCAGTATCCGATATATAGAAGCAGGCAAAAAGATGCACATTGATCAAATCCCAAATAGTTTGTCACTCCTCCATTAGTCTCCTTCATATTATGGGAAAATTATCTAGAAAGTCCTCAACTTTTCAATTTGACCAACTCAGTCTAAAATCTTTAGACAATTTACCAATATAGTCCATTCAGCCAATTTTGATCGGAAAATTGCTGACGTGGATGCCGACTGTCCTACGTGGCATGACTGGCTCTAACGTGGATAATTTTTGAAATTTTTTTTAGAAAAATTTCTGAATTTTTTCGTTTCTTTTTTTTTCTTTCCTTTTCTTTTCCTTTCCTTTTTGCCGATGGCCGGCCACAAGCGAGGGTGAGGTCACCCTGGCTTGGGCGAGGGCCATCCTCGTCGACCGTCTGGCCATGTCACGTAAAATGTCTGGTGTTTATGTCAGTGATTTCCAGCCAAAATTGGCCAAATAGACTATTTTGGCAAATTATCAAAATGTTTAGAACTTAATTGACCAAATTGAAAGGTTTGGACTAAATTGGCACAAGTACAATAGGTTAATGACTTTCTTGGTAATTTACCTGTCTCCTTCATACTTTGGAGCAGAATGATAAGAATAAAAAGAAAAATGTTTTGAACTAGAGAGGTTAAAATTCTTTTGACAATCTCATTATTTTTGTAAACGACGTAATTCGTACGGAGAACGTGTCGGTTCGATGGCCGGAAAAAATCCGGCCAGCTTCCAATCAGGCCAGCACATTGGTCAACAAGGCAAGAGCAACCAGATTACAAATGAGGAAACGACACACCCGGGAAGTTGAAGCGGAAATACATACAGCAAGGGAGACGGAAAATGCTAACATGGATCGATACGATACCTCATTCCTCGAGCTGGAACTCATTAATCAATTTCTATCGTCGGCGAAGTCTAAACATGCTTGCGAGTGTTCTGGTTAATGAGATCTTTATCAGGCATGAAAAAGATTCCCTTGACCGATTTACCTTCAAGTTTGTTCTGGTCATCAAGGGAAGGAATTGCAATGGATGAAACCTTCAGCGGCCACTATGGACATCATGCACTTTTAGTGTATGAGCTATGAAGTGAAGTAATGCTTCCATGGAAGAAGCAACAGGGACTTGTCGTCTTACCGGTTCCATGTAACATGTTAATGTACAAAGACGAGAGATTTCTCGGCTTACCTCTTTGAACTTAGCATCTGTCTTTGGCAGATTGGGGGCTGCCAGTGAAACTAATTCATTTTATGGAAGGTAAGGTCTTGCTAGGTTTTCTTTTCCATCTCGTTCTTTCTTCCATGAAAACTCAAATCTTTCATTCCTTTTGCGAACCGCTCTCAAAGGGACAAAAGAAACATGTAATCTTGGTCCGCACACGGAACTTTTGGCTGCACCCAGTTCGCCAAGGTAGCTTTTCACCCTGCAGCACCATTACCGCAATATGTAGTCATGAAACTCCACGAGTTATCATTCTATGAATCACCTGACAGTCTTGGCAAAGCTCAAAGATATGCCAGAGTTAATCTGATGCAGAGGTTTCTACAACACGACTGAGCTTAATATCCATAGAAACCGCAAGCCTCCTTTGACAGATCAGATCATGGGATTTCAAAAACAGTTATGGTTATGCAGAGAGTTCTACTAAGCAGATGGGATTCAGATCTTTCTCTGATGTTTCATATCGATCAAACCATCGGGAAAACGAGTTACTCGTGCTATACAGTTTCCGTTTATATTGGTATTTAAACAAAAATGCTCTGCAACTACATTGACAAACAACACCAGCATGCCTCAAGAGAACAAAAGGGGTAAGAGCAAAGTCTATCAACAAAAGGCAAAAGAATCAAGCAAGTTCCAAAAAGTTAGTATGGTGGATTCCACAAAAGAGTGCCTACATTTCCCCAGAGTTGAATACATACAAATCAAGCAAAGTACTGTAGTGACCCTTCTCGATTTCCTCCTCCTTCACCTGATGAAGAAGTAGGGCCTCGATTATAAAATCTTCCCAATCCACCACATCTATCGCTTGACTTCTCTTTCTTTTCTTCTTACTATGCACAGAACTCGAACTTGAACTCGACATTTGGGACTCACAAACGTCCACAGGACCCGAAGCTGAGGGATGCATGATCCTATTGATGCGCTGCTTAGCAGCATCGATCTTCTGTCTCCTCCTCTCGTTGGCAATACAACCGTTGACAAACGAAGGCGGCATTGCGTCCAATCCCACATCCTTCTCCAATATCTCCTTGAGCATCAACCGTTTGCTCAATTCCGATTTTCCCTTCCACCAATCTATAGATGCATGATAATCGCACCCCGTTCTCCTTTTGCCACGAGCATTTGCATTGTCAACACTGCATGAAAGGGAGCTCCTTTCCTCCAAGAACTTCAAGTAAGCCAACGCCAGACACTCGTGCGAAATCTCGATCCTATCGAACTGATGCACATCCGGTCCTTGATGATCACGATTATCTTTCGCATCCAAATAATGAGATTCGCTCTCCAAATAAGTTACATCGAAATCGTACACATCCTTTCTCAAACATTCACTCACCACATCACCCAAATCAACCCGCCCGACTCCCGAATCCTTCTTCTTCGCACCTCGCTTCTTCATCGACTTCATCTCCATGTACTGGATCACGAAAGGAGCATTCTTCAGCACATTCTTTACTGTAACCTCCTTCCCCCAAGGCAAGGCACGGGAAACCTCCACAAGCGCCTCTAGTAGCTCCTTATACCGAAGCTTGGACGTCGCAACCGCGGCATGGAGCTCCTCCGAAACATCCGAAATCTCAAGCTCTACGTGGTTCAGCTTCGCGACGAGAACCAACACCGCCGCCACCACCGGGAGCGGCCTCCTCCCCGTCGTCAAGAACCACTTCACCGCACACTGTATCAGAAACATGCCCTGCTTCCGCATTGTCTCGATCTTATCCCGAGGAAGCCTAGAGAAGCCCGAGAAGCTCCTCACGGCCCTCTCGTACGCGACCACGATGTCGTAAACGGGGAATTCGCCCCTCAATTCGAGAAAATCGACCACCCGCGCGACCATCCTGCCCAGCTCGTGGTCGTCGCACCCGACCACCGACGCCGCCTCGGCGATGGGGAGGGACTGGTTCTCCCTCCTCATGACGACGTAAGCGCACGCCCCGATCAGGACCGCGAACCACTCGCCCTGCCCGAACTCGCCCTCCGTGACCGTACGGACCATGTCCCTGACGTCGTCGGACCGAGGAGCGGACAGGCCGAACCTGAGCAGGAAGTCGTCGATCAGCTTCCGGGCCTCGAAGGCCTTCTTGTCCCTGTAGTTCAAGACGGTGCCGGTGCCGGAAGTCCCGACGCGGACGAAGGTGCCCTGGGGCCCGCTGATGCCGCCGATGTGCGCCTGGAAGTCGTCGAGCTCGGCGACGAAGCCGCAGTCGGAGCACACCAGGATGCCGGAGACGTCGTCCCGGGCTAGGGATCCGGAGCCGCAGCTCTTGCAGCGCGACCTGTCCATTGTTGACCGGCCGGAGGGAGACTTGGATTTAGGGTTTCGTGGTTCGGCGGGGGCCGCCGCTCGTTCGATTTTCCGGGAAAGTTTGAATATTTTTTTCCCGAGAAAAAATTTCCCGAGCGTTGCCGGGGCCGAGCCTGAACCCTGGGACGACGAGGGGGACGAAGAAGGAGGGCGTAAAGCGAAGGAAAGGAAGAAAATCCTCTTTTTTTTTTTTCCTTGACTAAAATAAAAGCACATGCATATGCATATTTAAAAAATAAAAGGAAAAAGCCACCAAAAATTTCAAACTAGGAAACATCTATTCTAAATTATTTTCTGTGACACCAAAAATTCCATATTTGTATATGTGTGACACATTTATCCCTTCATCAAAATTCCGTCAATGAACACCGTTAAAAATCTGCCTACATGGACGCCGGAAAACAAATGGTGTTGACATAAAAACAATGTTGTTTTTACTGAAAAATCATCTTGCGAAACTTTGATGGAGATCAGGGGGTAAATATGTTACATATGTACAAATTTAAGGTGTTTTATATCACAGAAAAAAGTTTAGGATATATATGTCTCGGTGGGTATAATCCGGGGTCTTTTATATCACAATAAAAAATTTATGATAAATGTGTCACAGCAGGCGTAATCTGGGATTTTTTGATTTTTTTTCTCAAAAATAAAATTGTAAATGAAGAAAGAGAGTATATGCTGATTTGAACTATTCCAGAAATCGGATGGATTTAAAATTCTATTGTATGCTATAAAAGAGGTGGATTTAATTGCAGTTCATATAAGTAATTGAGGGATTTATGATATTAAAGGGAGTTATGATTTAATCAAATTTACATAATTTGAAACTTTTTTGTACCCTCAAATTTCTGCTTCTTATCCACCGTTTGTTTATGGGAGTGGACATCAAATGAAGGTTCTTTGCCTTTGAATCCTTATGCTTTGCTGTCCTAAGTCCACTTCTGATTTCTGGATCTGTCTTGTGAAGCATCAGTGCATACATATTATCAGTTCAAGTTCCCAGCAATCATCCATCTGATTTCATGTGGTTTTTAGGCTAAAAGAGGTTCATTTTGCTCTAATCATGCAAGGTCGTCGCGCAAACCGTACGGATCAAATGCACTTAACCCCGCAGGAAATGAAAAGAGGACGATGATCTTTCCGAAACTTCCGGCGACACATATAAGAATGACCCTTTTGAGTGTAGATATCATAGAGTGTAATAATGCAAGTATCAAAATCTTACAGAACTGGTGGATTACATCCGCTATGCTCTTTTTCACGTACTTCAGTTTTCCTATGCATTTTGAATTCGCCATCAAACTATACTGGCAATATCCTCAGCAACCGAAGTGCTCTTGGCCACTGCGCTCTCTGTGCTTGAATAATTCTCCTCAAAGCAGGCACGGCTCCAGCTGCAATGATTGCCGGATGATTCTCACTGTCCATGCTCAGATTATACAGTATCGACAAAGCCGCCTCGGATGCCCTTGCAGTCCCTTCTTCTAGGAGATTAACCAACGGGAAGATGCCACCACCAGAAGCGACTGCTCTCGTGGAATCCACGACCCCTGCGGAGATTATCCGGTTGAGTTCCACAGCTGCAACCTCTTGAGCTTCTGGAGAGAACGAGGCTTTCAGCTGTTCTATTAATCTCGGGATTGTTTCATAGAGAGTCACCTCCACATTAATCGGATTCTCGAAATACTTGCTAAAACCAGAGAGCGAACTTAGCTTCACTAAACAAGCAGCCACCCAATCCTTACAGTGGACAGGGATGTTTGATTTGAGGACTTTCCGGAGTAAGGCAGTGAAATGGGCAGAATCTACACTCTTGCGGAAGTGATCAGAGTCGAGAAGCTTTGTTAGCAAGCGAGATGCTGCAGATATTGCGAGTCCAGCTTCTTCGACCTCTAATGCATATTGTTCTGGCTGCTCTTCCTCCACATCAGATTCTGTGTCTGGTAAACACACAGCCGAATAATATCATAGGTATGAAGCAGCAACAGAATGCCATGCCAAAAGGATGAGCGAACGAATATCATCAACCACACGAAGGAGGAAATGTTCGACAAGAGAAGACAATTGCAACAACAAATGATCACCTGAAGACAAACAGGCAGAGTAAACAAGGTCCTTTTTGATCCGCTAGACAAGTCATAGGCATATTATGCGTTTCCTTGTCAGATACAGCAACGCAGAAACAATTAAATGAAGTGCTCAATATCATGATAGTGATAACATAGCAGGAGAGTCTTTTCCATGTCAGAGTAAACAGCCAACGGATGAATAAACAAAAGGCTCAATATCATGACAGTGTGGTCATTACTGGAGTTTCCTACACTAAAACTCGCATGAAACATAAGCAACAGTGACTTAACAAGTTACAATCTATGTATATGACTCTGACTCCATGGACATCAGAAGAAAAACATATTATCTTGAGTTTTAGAGAGGTGAGTATAACACTAGAAATTAGTCTTGCAGAATAGAAACTCGCTCCGTTTGCCTTTTTTTTTCCTAGTCACTGAGCACAGTGCATGCGCATATCGTTATCCTTATTAGCTTCAACTCAAAAACTTAACAAAGTCAGTTAAATCCCATGCTAACACTGCAGCAATTTACTCAATGGTGACGCCTTTAGAATGGGGCTCACGACATCATGATGTTCACAAGATACCACCCAAGGTAATGTTGGTAAAAAATGTAATCTTGATATTTGAAATCCTCTCATCACAAGTGTACATTTTGCTTACCTTTCAAAACATTTTGCTTACCTTTCAAAACATTTTGCTGGAAGACCGCATCCAGGCCAGATTCAATGTTTGCAGGATCAACTGTGTCCACATTGGAGGTAATTGCAGTGAACTCAAGGATTGAAGCTGCCTTTCTCTGTAGAGTTAATGATGATGTCTTCAAAATCTCAAAAAGGCGAGAAATGACAGCAGAGTCTAGCATTTGCACCCTGCAGTTTATTTTGAGGCATGCAAAAGGTAAATGCCCTCTCATTCAAACAGATTCCGCAAGCACCAATAGAAGCAATATAATCTGAAACCAAGACCATATTGGATCCAGATTACGATGCATTTGACAAATCTCACTTTCAGACCAAAGAATGATGAATATTCATACCTTCCTTCTATAAATTGACAATATCACATTAGCTACTTTGCTTGAGAGATAGAGAATCTCCAACTGCTCAAACTTCCTCATTTATCCTCGTCTATGTGTGTATACATGAACCCTAGTCCAGAGTAGAAGCTTATCCAAAACCAGCAATACTGCTGTTACACATTGTGCATCCACCCATCTTACAGTCAAATATAGCTACATCAGGAAGTGAATCGACAAGAGACTAAGAATCCCTATTATTCCCAGATCGCCCATGTTTCCCTGTCAAGATCTACGTCTCCACTGGATGCTATATATATTTGAGAGAAAAAGGAGATCATCAGTATAGCATTGCTCCCCATCAAACTGATATAGGAGGCCATAGGCAAAGAAGAATAAGCAGTGAGACTGGATGCACAAGAACATGAAGGAAGAACAAAACCTCGCTAAGAAGAAGATGACGGCAAATCAGCTATGGAGTAGTTGTAAGTTTTAGGCAAGATGAGCATAAGACCACCGGATGCAATAGCAGAGGTTGCAAGATTCAGACTAGGAGATAAATGTAGACACTTGCAAAAGGAGCATGTAAAGTAACTGACTAATACACTTCCTACCTTTTCCCTTTTCCTTTTTTTTCTTTTCCTGGTCCGATTACATACTTTTTCATTGGACAGGCAGTCTATGCTGGATTCCAAGGGGGGCTGTCTAGTCTATCTTCTCGGGGATAGACATCTGCTCGGGAACATACTTTTGTAGGTATCCAGTGCTTAGTTATATTTAACAAAGCTATTAAATATATCGAGAGCTAGAATCTGAGTATTGCAAGCACCACACAAATCTCAGGTCATGCAACGTTCATTTAGTAGACAAACTTAACAAAGCTTACTCAGTAAACACATTCGTTCATTTCAGATCTTCATAAACTGATTTTTGCAAACTCCTGTTTGTGCTGTATTTGGCGTTTAGTACTTGAATTAATCTGTGTGATTTTCTAATGGCATACAAGTCACAGGATTAAAGGGCGATAATTTACATGACATAGACATAACATGACATACATGAAAATAACAAGTATATACCAAGTAACAACTGATTAAGAATGACAAAGAGGCAATAAGTGTCTGGTTAGGGAGATCAGACAGAGTACCCTGAATTTGTTGTTGATATGGAATCCCTGGAGCTCATCCCAGAAAACCCATTAGCAGCATCAGATCTACCTACTGACTCAGAACTCCTTTTTGATCCATTAACTGGTTCATCATAAAACTGAAGCATTCAGGTAAAGATAGTCAGAATGTCATTTGTCGACAAAGACTGATCTTGAACCAAAAACAAAAACATAGGACGGGACAAGTGACCTTGGATCTCATCTCTTTGGTGGGATCTAAAATCCTGGCAAGTAGATCCAGTGTCTGCCCATAAGAATAGTAAGATTATCGCAACGAAAAGTACAGCCATCTAGGAAAAGAGGAAGATAAGTAAATAAAATTAAATGGCTAATGAAACCTTGTCCAACAGGGTATCAGAGATTTCTTTCTGCTTCAGAGTATTGATCAAAGGATGCAAAGCACCTTCAGCTTCAATGATCTGGCAAACACCATTGCTGCACAAGAAAATAATCAACATGAAAAATGAAAATAGATATAAGATGATAAAGATGGAAAAGAGGAAAATGCTGCTAAATCCGAATACTAAGTGGAAGGTGGCTGATAAACCACTTTGGATATCATAGACCACATGTAAGAAAACATGATAACATAAAACCGAAACAATGAAGAAAGATCTTAAGCATCTAAAAACCAAACCCATCATTCCACAACTGGATGGAAAATGGGAAGGCATCCGAACTCATGGCGAATTAAAACGCTAACCAACATTAAAGAAGGCAAGTGCAAACCATGAATGAGCATCCTCTGAATTTATAATGCAAAAGACGAAAAGTGTGGAGTAATCATTGTTGTAGTTGTCAACCCTACCTTAAGTTCTTAAAAAATAGAGAGAAACAATTCAATCAGCTGAGAGACCAACATTCAAGTATCTTTCTCCAAAGTTCTCACCTCAAACATTATATTACCATCATCTTTCTAATATTAATAGATTTCTTTTTCTAAAGAGAGAAGGATGCATCTAAATATCTTGGACGATTGCTGGATACATGGAAACTGATACCTGTCACAGTTGGTTAAGGGCCTCAAAATATATAGAGGTGCACGTTACCTGAGGGACAATCTCTCAAGAGCATGGGTTGAAGCTATCTTAATAGCATCATTATCCCACTCTAAAAGCTTCACCAGATGCATGAGAGCTCCAGCTTCTTTGAATGAGATGCGCATATATTCATTGATAGATGCATCAGCAATGGACTCAGCAGCTCTTGCTATGGCAGACTCGTCTTCAAGTCCAAGAATTAAAATAAGCCGTGCTACACCATCCACACAGGGCAAAAGTGTTAACATCCCACCAGAAGAATTCTCAGGTTGGGATTGTCCTTCCTCTTCTAATTCAATAGCCCCAATTCTGGCAAGAAACTGTTGCTGAGTACGTCCAACTATCGCATTCATTCTAGCTTCCTCAACATTCAGGTTTTCGCCATTTACATTCAATCCAAGCAGTAACTCAGAGGCACCGAACCTTGAAGGGCCCTGAGATGTCTTTTCAATCTCTGTACCATCAGGTAAGCTAGGCCAAGAATGCAAAGATGGCCTAAAGGATTTATATGCATGTGCACCAACCATGGGAACAGGAACAAGGCCCTCTTCAATAATTAAAATTCGATAGTAATCATTCTTGGCAAGTTCCAACAATGCACTTTTCGCTTCCTTTCTGATGACTTTGGATCCCTCCACATCAGGCCTTAAAAGTGCTTCCGCCTGGAACACACCAAATAGATTAGCCTCTTGTGAAGGAAGACCAAAAGTCAAAGTTATCACCATTCAGAGAAAGAAGAGCAAAACAAGCAGAATCGATGAATCAACAAATGCATTTGCAAATTCCACTTGACTCACGTGCTTATATGGACAGACTTAGTCCACTCCATGACAAATGATCATCTAACGGACTCTAAAAAATTCCATGGTTTAGTATATCTTAAGATCAGTTCTCTCAGCATGGAAATCAAAGAGAGTACAGATCAATAATGCTCCAAGCCTCCTAAGGTCACCATACTTATTCATTGTAAAGCTGATATATGACATTTTTATACATGTAATGCATGTTTCAATGCATGTGACACACTGATGACAAGAAAATGCTCCACAGATTAAAAAAAAATAGAGGAAGAAACTAATCATGCTTTACGTAAGCAGGTGCGCATCCGGTATTCAATCAGAAGCAATGTTTCGAGTATGTGAGAATAATGGCATTTTACAAGTCAACATTTTTTTCAGGAACATCTCAATGCTGGATGGCAAGAACTTGAAACCGTGCACTACTAAATTATTAACAGTTTGACAAAAGATCAAATTTCTGGGATAAATTTAGTCAGACACTATTAACTTTGGTTCAAAGAACAATATGGTGACCGTTTTCATGTTCGTTTTGCATTAGATATTTGGTCTGACATACCAAAGAAAGTGCCATTAAATTTTAGAACATTATCAATTAATTATTGGTCAAGAACCATACAATAAAAGGAAGCCTCACCAATTTTGGGATGACACCATATTCAACCATGATTCCGTGGTTTGATTCACTTAGCGCCAATGTAGATAATACCCCTCCTGCTGCCTCCTTCACTTTTATGTCCTCATCATCCAGGGATTTAATTATTAATGGCAAGACCTCAGAGTTAGCAATCTTTAATCTGAAGTTCTCATCCACTGACAGGTTCCACAAAGTACACAAACATTGCTCTTTTACCTGCAGAAATTAGTTCATAAAATGTCTCAATTTCTCCTACCAAGACCCATATATGTGTGGAGAGGAATTCTGCCAATAGATACCTCTCCTATACCTCGGGAGTCAAAGAAGGTCGACTTAGCAAACCAGTTATCTCCTCCACAGCTCCAGCTCCTGCCACTGACTCTCTATATACATTTACAGATGATATCAATCTCAGAAGCCCCGCAGCTGCTTCACATGCTGAAGTTGAGTCTGACGTAAGAAGATTTACTGTTAGATTTATGCACCCATGAAATTGCATAATGGCATCGATCTGCTTCTTCCCTCCCAGTGAGTATTTCCACAGTGCCACTACTGCCTGTTCCCTGTCAAGGGGATCTTGGTCTACCCCAAGCATCCGCACAAACAAAGCCACATAACCATCCCCGAAACTGGAATTGCTACCACCTTTTCCTTCAATGTTCTGGATCTCAAGTAACAAAACAAGAACAATTGTGAACCAAATAGGAAAGCGCAATGTCGGATACGGGGAGGGAGATGATATGTCCAGTTAACAATCATATCTCTTTCAACTTCCTCTTGCCTAATAATTAGGCGAAGGAAGATACATATGCAGGGAAGAATAATGAGAGAGCGACAAGAAATCACAACCCTCAGCAACTAACCCTACTGTCATCGATGTAAGCAAGCAAGTTAAACATCATATCAACAGAAAGAATGCACTAAAATCACTGCACATTCCAATGCCCCCCTGACATCTTGAATGGGCCCATCCTAATTCCAAAGCAAAATGCAAAACAAGCACTGTATTCCCCGAGAGTACTAGATTATTCCTCAAAGAACCTATACAAAACAATGCATAAACAGTAGAAATGTAGGGCACAAGCGCCTTCGCACTTTCATTACTATCAAATATAAGGGCATGCCCCTGCATCCTCATTTCAATCAACCTTCAAAAGAAAAACATGTATCCACCAACAAATGGCAGCTCAAAAATTGTTAAACCATAGAATGACACGGCTTCAATGAAGAATAACTGCAAACTTCCTATGTGCAACAGCAGCAACACATACTCTTCTCTTCCCAAATGCCAAAACAGGTACAATCCCCATATCCTCTAACTCAACCGTCAAAAACCCTCCAAAAGAAAATGCATCCACAACCCATATAATAAAAAACCAGTAACGCCTGGATTAATCACGACGAAAAGAAAAAGAAAACTGGAAAACCTTGAAAACTCAAGAACCCCGCAACAGAAACGACAGAGGCCAAGAGAAAGAAACTCACAGAAGACGCGGACTGGTGCGCGGAAGCGTCAATGGCGCCCCCACCATCGCCACAGACCCGGGCGAGAAATGGACCGTCAGCATCGAATTTGGGATGAATCAAGATCCTCCTCCTGGTTCTGGTGCTCGGAAAGCGAACGGCCTTCGAACGAGAGCTCGAAAGAACGGGTCGGCGGAGACGGTGAGGCGTGACGCTGAAGTGGGTCGAGATCGTGGCAGCCATTCGCTGCGGCTTAGAGAAGATGTCCGGGGAACTCGCAGTTGACTGAAGAAAGACTCTGCACTCGGTTCGTAACAAGAAGAAGAAGAAGAGATATTTGTCTTGCTTGGCGCTTTCTCGCTCGAGCCTTTCTAGGAATCTACTAGAAGAGTTTTTTTTTTTTTTTTTTGCCACAAAAATATCTTTTAAAACTCTGTTTATTTTGCCAAAATGAACAATTACAAAAATATTTTCCTGAAAATTATTACTTATATTATTTATAAAAATGAATGTAATGGTCATGAAATATTTTGATATAAATTATTATTGATAATGAAATATTTTTTATTGGATAATTATTTCAAGCGATCATTTTAAAAAAAATATTTTTTAAATTATTCATTTTTTCATAAGCCAAACATAAATTAAATGGATAAATTGACGATATGTTGACCACTCGCCACATAAGAGAGAGGATGCCTTCATGTACTCCTTTCATTTGCCCGACCTTGCCGCTATTAACAAAAATATCATTTTATCTTAATTGTCGAATAAACAAAAGTATATACTTGAAATCCATGTATTTGAATTGACTCATGGAGTTACTTAATAAAATAATTGGGAGACAAATTTGAATGTGGTTTAACTGGACGATATAAGTGCGATATAATGTTACACTATTTTGACCTTCAAAATGAGTTTTGCCTCCATTAAATTTTTATTATACAATATATAATATAGATAAGTCCTAATGGGGGCAAATTGCACCCGCAAATCCATAACTGCTAATAAACAATTTCAAATTTGAATAGTAATTTTTATCAAACTTTTAGGCGCAAGTACTCTGCTTTTTTTTTTCCCCTAAAGAAAAAGTCACAAAAAATCTCCAACTATATATATGATAACATATTTATCCTAAATTTTTTGTGACACCAAGAATTTTAAATTTTTACCCACATAATACTCCTTCCAAAAGTAATTGAAGTGGCTCCCACATGCCAAAAATATACCAACTCGTCTTAACATAAATAAATGATTCCTCTTCTTTTATGTGTTCCTTTTTTTTTCGTTTTCCCTTTTTCTTTTTTTCCTTCCTCCTTATTCATTGACAGAACCTTAAGAGTCGGTAAATGTATAATACGGGTATAAATACGGAGCTTTTTATCTCAAAAAATGTTTGAGATAAACGTGTAACAGTTGGCATTTTTTAGAGTTTTTGATGGGTTTTTTCCTTATATCTAAAACAAAAATTACTTGATATTTTATTAAGTCCACAATATCACTGGGGTATTTCATGGATTCGGGTTCACCTTGTTGAGGTGGATTTCTTGTCATAAGGAGAAAAATGGGTACCTTTATGTCAATTATTGACCTAGGAACTCGCAGGGGTGCCTTTTGGACTCGATGCATTTCATTGTCCAATGTTTATGATATTCTTCACAAAGATTTTTATATCTCCTCCCTCCCAGGTTACGTTACTGCAGTCTCGTTCTTTCAATTAATTTATGCTGCGTCTCATCATCATCATCATTTAATGTCATTTTTTTTTACATGGCGAGTTTATCAACCCAAAACGATGGTACACATCGTGAATCGTAAGCATCTGTAAATTCAAATCTCCATCAACATTATGCGCATCGAGTAATTTAAAAAAAAAGCTCCCTTGTTTAAATATTCGATTTTGTTTTAAAATTACACACAAAATTATTTCTTCACGTAGAAAAAATTATTAGGTGAATGTTCTACACGTATTGAACGGATTTTGGGCTATCCGTGATGGTAAGTTCATCCGAACCTATAGACGCCACCAAATTTAGCTATCAACATTTTAATGCACAATACACGCTCACCCCATATAGTTCTTCATATGTAGCATAGAGTCATTATAGCTAATCATATGGAGATTCCACATAACTTCTGTTATGAAACAATTTGTGTGACTAATTCTAATGTCTAACACATAACCCACATCATGAGATAATGAGTACGAATGCATATGGTCTCAGCTAGGACCGTCTAGTCAGTCCTCCCTTATATCAAACACTTTGGAATTGACTATTTAGAGTTGAGGGACACGCTAATTAAAACGGACGTTTCCAGAGCCGTTAAACTCATGACCTAACAATACCAAATTTGGAAGAAAAAATTCTGGCATTAAACATAAGATAGACAATTAACAGTTTATGTCACCCCGTAGCGTAAATAGCGAGTTTATAAATAGTATAGCCCTCAAATGTACAAATATTTTTTTTTGGATGTTTGAATCACGTACTTTGCTAATAATATAAAGAAAAAACAAAAAGAAAATTAAGTAAAAGAAAAAGAAAAGGAAAGGGATAAAAAAAAAAAGGAGAAAATTCACGAAAGGGAGTAGGTGAAACGTGAGCTCAATCCCAGCC
Source organism: Syzygium oleosum (assembly GCF_021117445.2). Taxonomy (NCBI): domain Eukaryota; kingdom Viridiplantae; phylum Streptophyta; class Magnoliopsida; order Myrtales; family Myrtaceae; genus Syzygium; species Syzygium oleosum. The sequence continues at coordinate 13,260,886 of NW_026607487.1, forward strand.
TCCCCCGTTCTATTCTCTCACTACCATCTCCAAGAAGGCTCGAAAAAAACACCCTCATTTCTTCCTATTTTTCATATACGCGCTCTTCTGCAAGAAAACACTAATGCAAAAGGCAATGGCTGTGGCTCAAGAAGGGCTCCATTGTTGGTTTCACAATTCAACTTTAAAACAACAAAGAGGATTTATACGGAAGGCCCACAACACCTACCAAATAAGAAGAGTAAAAGGTCACCAAATTATGTGTCCTCCACAATCATATCAAAGCTGCCTGTAGATGAGTTTGGGCTGATCTAACACGCCTTAACAAATTCATACCTCAACTTCACCCCAGAACTTGGACCATGATCCCAAGGATATAATCTCATTTCTCGAATGAAATAGAGGGTACTATCACAAGAATCGTGTTAACGAATGTTCCCAAAACTATTATTAAGTTCCATTTATTAGAAGAATCCAATATACAACTCTTGATTGCGCATGAAACAAAGACAATCGGTGCAATAGAAACAATAAAGTTTCAAAAAAAGTAGTTGCTTGACAAGTGACGACTCCATGACACTCGTCAACAAAATATCTATCAAAATTTATCCTCGTGACCCACCTCACATTCAAAAAAACAAACAAGAAAAAGGAAAAACAAAATAAAAGAGAGAGAACTGAGAGGTAAGAAAAGCCTGTTTTCACTCCTCAAACGTTACTCTCTCCAAGCCAGCGTTCGAGTGGCAGGAGTTGTTCAGCTTTAATGCTACAATCCAAAATAACTTTCGGCATAAAATATCACCACCAGCTCAAAAACAAATCTAGACCTCACCCCACCACACTAGTGATCCCCACATGGAGTCGTGTGATTCATCCCTTAGATGGCGGAGGGAATTCAGCTCAGACACCGTATCTAACCATCTAATACGCACATTGATTCACGTATTGATAAGAAGACCGCACTTACACAAGTTGAGGCTGTTCAGTCAGGACTACAATATACGGACCACCATCATCAAGAATTCAGTGAACCTGAAGAATAATGAGCGATACATTCCCTCTTTCCTGGTTCAAACTCGGAACCTCAGGGACAAAACTATAATATATATGGACCAACAAGTTAGAGATCCTGAGGAATTTTAAGTATAAATGCTTCTTCCTGGTTCCAACCAGAAAGAGTTCCTTGGGAACCTCGGGACGAATGGGGAAATATCAAGAAGCAACTCAAACCTAAAAAGGCAGAGCATTTGTGTGGGCGAAGCTCAAAATATATTCAAAAGCAACTAAAGCGCTTTATTCATTCAGAAAAGTCTTCTGATCAACCACCATAACAAGGATCCACCGAATTCCAAGAATGGCAAGACCAACGCGTCCGATTTGACCGAAAAAAACGTAAAAGAAGCCACTCACAACTAGAAGCAGGCCAATCACCTCATAAAGATAGATAAATCCCTCAGTGGGAAGATACTTTGAGACTGAAGGACTTATTGATCCACGACTTCCAGCTTCCGCTGCCCTTCCGCGAGATGGCGGCAGCAGGGGAGCTCCTGTCATCGGCCATCACGTCCGTCTTCGGTTTCTTGCACAGAAGGAAGTTCCGAGCTCCGGGCGACCCGATCATATCCCACGGACTCAGGGCTGAAACCAATCACAAAAAAATCGTAAGAATCATACACCCAATTGCAGGATTACCACAATAGTAACGAATTCAAATTGCAACTTTCAGGCTCTACAGAATTTAATCTGCAAAGCAAATCACAACACTGGCTCATACGATGTCAAATTCAAAGAGGAGGAAACAGAGAACACAATTCACATCCTTTTCAGTCCCACGCATCAACACTCAAATCATATTTTCGCAAAACCCCCCAAATTTGTTCCCCCCCGTTTGACATACCATCCGATCCAGAAGTGGGGCAGTAGAGCAAGAAATCGTTGAGATCGGATCCCAGCACGGGGAGCCTCCCCTCGCGGGCGTAGCACTTGAGGGCGGTGTCGATGACGGCGGCGACGAGCTCCTCCTCGCCGACCACGAACCGGATCGGCCCGGCGCTCCCCAGCACGTTGATGCTGATCAGGAGCCTATTCCCCTTGGCGCCCTGGTTCTTCTTCTGCTTGTAGAGCAACATCGCGCGACCCGACGAGAGAAAAAACCCCCAAAACTCGGAAACCCCGAATCCCAAAAAACAGCAGCCTCCAAAAGAACCCGAAAACGAAGAATTTCTTTCAACCAATCCCGAGGAAGGGAAAAAGAGAAGGCGAGAGAGAGATCAAACAAGAGCGCGACCCAGATCGAGAAAGAGAGGGAGGGGGAGGGAGAGGGGAGGCGAAGATCGGGAAGCGCGATCTCGGGGGAGGGATTGGCGGGGGGGGCGGCGGCGGTGCCGGTGCTCAAGGGTCGACGCCGAGGCAGCGGTAGTACCAGCCCTCCTTGCAGGAACCGAAGGCGAAAACGAGAGCGCTCGCCCTTGATCGGAGAAGGGAGAGCATGAAATCGCTACGGCCGCCCGAGATTTCCACCATTCACAACGAGTTGTGCCTCCACCGATTGATCCAGAGTAGGCGGAGAGAGAGAGAGAGAGGGGGAGAGGGGGAGAGAGAAAGGATGGTGGGAAGAAGACGGTATAGATTGGAGGTGCAGGTGCAAGGCGGGGGGGGGCTAGGGTTAGGGTTTCGTCGTCGTCGTCGTCTGCGTCGTCGTCCCCCTGAAATTCGAGATCGGTTTGAGGAGGGGGGTTGGTTTTGCGCTATTGCTTCGCTGGGTGGGGTCTTTAAAAGGAGGGAGAGAAATCTGGAGAAGACGATAGTGTTTTTGCTTTGTGTCGGCGATCGTTTGCCGTTTTGGGGGGGGGTGTCTCTCGCGGTTTCGCGCCGACTAATCGTTGAAATTTTTGACCAAAAAAAAAGAAATCGTTGAAATTCATCGGCGTTTCTTTTATTTTTTTTGAGGTCAAATCGGCGTGTTTTCTTTTTGTATTTTTTAAATTATTATTTCGTTTTCGGGAATTTTGATATCACTCGCTGTCGTTGGGATGGTTCCCGTTGCCCTATTAGGACACAACCAACGACGCCCTCGTTAACCATACTCTTCTGGACTAAATTTAGGAAAAATGGCACAAACGGTCTCTAAGCTTTAGCTCGATATGCAATTTAATCCCTAAATTTTTAATTTGTTCAATGTGGTCTCTAGACTTTTGGTACATGTTCAATTTAGTCCCTGAACTATATGAAAATGTTTAATATAGTCCTTGAACTTGAATTAATGAAAGGACTATATTGAACATTTTTATATAGTCCAGGGACTAAATTGAATATGTACCTAAAGTCCAGGGACCACATTGAACAAATTAAAAGTCCATTGAGCAAATTGAACATTCGGCTAAAGTTTAGGGATTACATTGAACAAATTAAAGGTTCGGGGACCAAATTGCATATTGAGCCAAAGTTCAGAAACTGTTTGTGTCATTATCCATTTCCAATACCCAAATAAAAACACAAAAATACATCAAGGTTTTTTTTTTTTCCCTCTCTCTGATTTTTACTCTACCCCTTGCAGAGGACAAGAATCGAACCCCGCACCTGTGATGCTGGCGTCCCCACCCCCCGATCCCTTTACCAGCATGGTCGCATACCTACTGGCGACACTTGAGGGTTGATATAGCGATTATCCATGGTTATAATAATTGTCTCGATTTGATTACTTAATAGATGCTAGAGTGCTTCTCGACAAATTCTATTTGTCATTCCAAAGAGGGGAGCGCATGCAAGTGTTGAAATTATTTCAACTTTTTTTTTTGTCCTCATGTAGTACCGTTAACGAGTGGCTCAGACGCACCTAACATACATATACATGTGTATTTATAATGATAATGCTAGACTCGACAAGGTCCAACCCAGTTATGTGGCCTATCAGGTCTTTATTGTTTAACATTTGACACGGACCTAATTTAATTAAATATATTATGGGTCCTATATTTGTGACGTCCAATTAGGCATGTAGCAACCACGATCAAGTATAATAGATAAAACATTCTGTTTTCAAAAATATCAAGCAGTATGCATATATCATGGAGATAATTTGTGCATTCAAAATTGTACCATCTTCCTCATCTGAATGCCTAACACGATCGCAAACAAGAGATCGAACATTGCTAGAACATCGAAATTAATTTCTATCGGGTACAATTGCTTCGGATCGTGTCATGAGACGGTCATTCCTCCACAATCATCTTGTCCCCACCCGGCATGAAAAACGAAAGTCATCATTATTCAACATGAATCCAGCTCATTCCGTCTTAATTTTAAACCATGTTTCTGATGTCTCACCTAACTTACTGCACCAAGAGCAAATAAGCACACGCATTTCTTTATTTCAACCGAATCTTCTCTGACCCAGAAGCGCAAACTACAGGAACAAAGGGGGCCACGGGAAAGAACAATTTCCCGTACTTATTGTATGCAATTAGAACGTGTATGGATCGATCAATGATGATATGGAAAATCTCCGCATCGTTTTGTTGAAAATGGGCGTAGGTAGGCTAAGCTGTCACTGTGGACCGACCCCCGCGGTCTAATTTGGGACAGGACGACCAAGATGCGTGATGCTCGCCTCCTACCGTACGGCATTATTCTCGTTTCTGCGCATGTGTGGCACGCGAACTCAGAAAAATTCTGGGAAACTGTTACGGAGAGCGGGTGGGGAAAAGTCGTCGAATTGACCCGTGTTGATTTAGCGCAATTTCGGGTGCGATCACGTGTCAACTAAGCTGGACAATTTCTCGGCATTATTGTCATCGATTGAAATTTCTCTGCAGCACATTAAAATAGACTATTGCACCCATTTTAAAGAAAATTAAGATTTTATTTGTTTCGCGAAAAATGAACGATTTGAAAAGAATTTTTTTTAAATGATTACTTGTATCGCTTACAAATATGAATTAACAAAAACTATTTTTATCGTTCACGAAAATATTTAGACATAAATTGTTATTCGTAATGAAAATATTTTCTTATCGACTAATTATTTCGAACAATATAAGCGATCAGTTTTAGGAAAATGTTGTCCAAATCATCAATTTTCTGCGAAATAAACGGAGCCTATGTGGGAAGCACCCCTTTTTATATTTTTAAGTTTTGAAAAGCACATCAATTCTAACAAGTACCTTATGGGTAGCCGCTATTATTTTTCTCATTCATTAGTGTTGATGCTAACATAAATTAAGGTAAAGTCAATATGTGTCATTTAAAAAAAAAAATGTCGATGCGATCCATAAAATGATTAGGTGCGATCACTTCCGGGGTGGGTGGGATCCCACCTTGGAATTAGGAATCCAATTGGTCCTCTCAAGAACTGAATTGGACCGGACCGGTCGATCCCAGTCCGATTCTGTGTTGGATTAGGATTGACTTTTTTTTTTCCTACTTTTATGTAGTGAGTCACAACAAGCAAATTCGCAATCAGATGAACATGATTTCCACCATTATGGAATTGGTAGACTCAGCCAAAAGTAAACAAAAAATCAACAATTAAGGAAGAGGTAGAACAGTCATTCAAAATTTTGATACTCAACTAGAGATTGAACCACAATAAATCCCAAGTAGAGTAAATCTAGTATCTTACTGCAATTAAGGGAGATGAATTGAAGATTGAAGATTGGAGTTCGAGCGCCAAAATTCTATTTTGGGACAGCCGGTTCCTGCCAATTCTAAATTTTGGGAATCGGAACTAGACCGGTTCTTATGGGAACTGCCCAGAACCGGTTGGTCCGGTCCGTTCCGTTTCAGCTCATGTTGGACTGCAACCGGTGTTCACCCCTAAAAAAAGAAGAAGAAAAGACGATAAAAAGAACACCTTAAGTACGAAGAGTAGTTTTGGGTTCCTATTTTTAAAGTATTTTATTAGGTCCAATACCAATGTGTGAATGGATTTACACATTCACGGTTCAATAATTTTCATGTTAAAAATTTCGGCTCGCTAAATATCGTCTAATAAACATGTTAGTCATCGTATAATCAATGTGTACAAATTTTGTTAGACCAACGGTGGGCCTAACAATTATACTAATTCTAGAAAATACGAAAGCAATTCTACAAATTTCAAACACAATTTCAATAAGGTGCGATCTACGAGCGAGAGATCGTATACAACAGGTAATACGCAATACGCTCATTTCTGAAAATCAAAATGGATTTTTGCCTTTTTGGACTATCTACTATCAATGGTGGTTAAATCTGGAGAAGAGGATTGTGTTGTTTTGTGTTTTGCTGTGCATCGGCGATTGTTTGCCGATTATTGGGGGAGTCTCTCGCGGTTTCGCGCCGACTAATCGTTGAAATCCATCGGCGTTTTTTTGTGTTTTGTTATTTCGTTTTCAGGAATTTTGATACTACTTACTATCATTGGGAGGTCCCGTTGCCCTTTTTAAGACATGACCAACGACACCATCGTTAACTATACTATTCTAGAATATTTTCCATTTCCAAAACCCAAACAAAAAAACAAAAATAAAAGGTACACTCTTCACCAGAAAAGTTAACAAAATAAAAAATAGTTAATATCACGAAAAGTTCGAAACTAGTATATAAGTGACAAATTTACTCCAAATTAATTTTTTGACGACCAAAAACCCCAAACCGGTACAGCTGTGACAAATTTATTCTATGTTAGTTTTTGTTAAATTTTATCGTCAAATTACTGAGTTGAATGACAAATGTCAGTTGACGGATATACCAGTTTGGAGTCTTACCCTTTGTTTATCACATGTGTACCAATCTGCGGCTTTTCGTGGTATTAATCTAATTTAACAGAAACTAATGGAGGGCAAATTTGTCACAAATGTATCATTTTAGAGTTTTTGGTGGTCAAAAAATTAGTTTGGGATAAATTTGTCACCGATGTGCCGATTTGGGATTTTTCGCAGTATTAACCCTTAAAAAAAAGTTGCCGATTTTCACCGCCTCTACACATTCGTCATTGGATCATTGACATGGGAAAGAATCGGATTATGAAACTAGCTCCGAACATACATGTCGCTTATCCGAGGATGAATGTGCAAAGATTTTTTTCCTGGACACCGACGATTGACTTAGCAATTATCCAAAATTATAATTTTGTCTTAAAATGATTACTTAATAGATGCCAAAGTGCTTGTCGACAAATTCGATTTACCATTCCCAAGAGGGGAGTGCAAGCATGTGTTGAAATGATTTCGAGGTTTTTTTCCTCCTTAAATAGTCTTGTTAACCAGTGGCTTCAATGCATCCATATACATATAAAATGTATATATACAAATACATGTATATTTATGATGATAAAACATTCTATTTTCAAGATATCAGGCAGTATGTGTATATCATGGAAATAATCGATGTATTCAAAATTGTACTGTCTTCCTCATTCGAATGCTTAACACAATCACGAATAAGAGATCTAAGATTGCTAGAACAACGGAATTGATTTCTATTTGGTACAATTATTTCGGATCATGTCACGAGATGGTAATTCCTCCGTAATCATCTAGTCCCACCCGGCGTGGCCGGCACACTTTTGCCTAATCACCCCACGAAAAAAAGGAAAACCATCATCTAACATGGATCCAGCTCATTCTGTCTTTGATTCTGAACCACATTGTGATATCTCACCTAACTTACTACACCAAGAGCAACATGCATCAGCATTACTTTATTCGACCAAAATTTCTCTGATTGAGATGCTAAACTACATGAACAAAGGGACCATCAGAAAGGACTTTTTTCCGTACTTATTCTATGCGCTAGAACGTGCATGTAACATCAATGATATGGAAATCGCTCTATCACTTGTCCAACGGGTGGTGTCGGTTAAGCTGTCGTTGTGGACCGACCGGCTGTCTAATTTCGGACAGGATGACCAGGATGCATGCGCGATGCTTGTTCCTAACGAATGGCATATTCTCATTTTTTGTTTTTCGCACGTGGCACGCGGATTCAGAAGTTATGGGGAACTAATTACAGAAGAGGGGACGGGGAAAAGTCGTCGAATTGACCAGTTTTCGTTTGGCTGCCTCGGGCCACCCATGTGCCGATGACAAAGCACCCAGTTTTCGCGGGGGGGATCAATATGTGTCAACTAAGGTGAACATTTTTCGGCATTATTGTAATGGATTTAATAATTCTCCACAGCACATTAAAATTGAGATGGACGGGACAGTTCCGCCCATTTCAAAGGAAATTCAGGTTTCGTTTATTTCGCAGGAGATATTTTTTTATAAAAATGATTACTTATATTGCTTATAAATATGAATAAATCGAAAATATTTTCATCGTCCATGAATATGTTTAGACGTAAGTTATTGTCATAAATGAAATTTTTTATCGATTAATTATTTCAAGTAATATGAGCGATTATTTTTAAAAAAAATATTTTTCAGATCATTTATTTTTCGCGAAACAAACGGGGTCCATATGGGAAGCACCCCTTTTCATATATTTAAGTTTTGAAAAGCATATCTATTCTTAACAAATACTTTATGGACACCCGCTATTATATTTCTTGTTCTTTAGTTTTGATGCTAGATAATTTAAGGTAGTGTCGATATTTCAACAAAAGAAAAGAAAAAGAAATGTCGTTTCGATACGTGAAAAGATTAGGGGAAATCGGTTTCGAGGTGGGTCGATTCCCAACTTGGAGTCGGGAACAGGACCGGGCAAGGTCGGTTCTTGATCCTGGGTGCCGAGAATTGGACTGGTCGGTCCTAGTTCGATTCTTGGGTTGGATCGGGATAGGGACCGGCTTTTATTTTTTTTTTGGTAATGCTTTTATATAGTGAGTCACAATAGGCAAATTCACAATTAGACAAACGTGAATTCTCCACCATCATAAAATTGGTAGACTTAGCCAAAAGTAGATAAAAAATCAACATCAAGGAAGAGGTAGAATGGTCATTCAAAAATTTGATACTCAACTAGAGATTGGACCAAAGTAAATTCCAAGTAGAGTAAATCTAGTATCTTACTGCAATTAAGGGAGATGCATTGAAGATTGAAGAGTGAAGTTCGAGCCCTAAATTCTATTTTAGGCAGCCGGTTCCCGGTCCGGTCCAATCCGGTTCCTTCAACGGAATCGGGAACTGCGTAGAACTGGCTAGTCCGATCCAGTTCCCAGGTTAGACTAGGACCAATGCTCACCCCTAGAAAAGATAACGGGAAAAGACGCTAAAAAAACACACCCCACAGTGAATCTGCTGTACGAAGAGTAGTTGGGTTCCTATTTTTAAAGTGTTTTATTAGGTCCAGTACGTAAATTGATTTAAACATTCACGGTTGAATGATGGACGCGCGAAAAAATTTGGCTAGTTAAATATTGTCTAATATATATGTTAATCAACATGTACAAATTTTGTTATACTGACAGTGAGCCTAACAATTATACTAATTTTAGAAAATAGAAAAGCAATTCTACAAATTTCGAACACAATTTCAAAAAGCTGTGATCCATATGAGCGAGAGATCCTGCAACATGTATGATGTAATATGCTCATTTCTGAACATCAAAAAACATTTCTAGAAAGTTTCGACACGATTTGAAAATCAGTAAATCCACATGAGCAAGAGATCCGGTATGATACTACGTTGGATTCCAGAAATTAGCAAAAATGGCATATGTTAAAAATGATAAAAAGGGGTTTTAATAGAGTAAAGCTAACATGTGAAATTTGAATTGCTTTAGGAAATTGATTTAAATTCTTACAGGACAAGGGAAATTAATTTAGATTTGGAATATATGAGAGATTTTTTGGATGACAAAAATTGTGATGTTGGTCAATAACCATTGTTTGGTAAGGTATGGTGGTTGTTTATCTTTTATCTTGTAGCTAGAGGTGTCAAAATGGGCCTTAAATCCATATATGACCCATTTAAAAATAAATGGGTCATATATGGGTCACTTTAATTTTAAAGAGTCAACCTTAAATGGGTTTTAAATTTTAAAGCTTAAAGATAAATGGGTCTAAATGGGTTGAGTTTGGAACCCATGTCCAACCCACCTACTAGATCCATCCACACACTCTTTCCCTCTTTACAAAAATGTTTAAAAAAAATCAAAATTTAATTATTTTTTTCTCTTTTTTCTTTTCCTTTTTTTTTTATTCCACCCGGTGGTCGGCCACGGCGACCGGCCACCGGGGCGGGACGACCTCGCCGGAGGCCGGTGAAGCTCGAGCTCGCCGGCCTTGGGCGAGGCTCGAGCCTCGCCGATCTGGCGAGCCTCGAGCTCGCCCGATTCCGGCGACCTCGAGGCTCGCCCGATCTCGGCGAGGCTCCAGCCTCGCCGACCTGTGGCGAGGCTCCAGCCTCGCCGATCTGGCGAGACTCGAGCTCGCCAGCCTCAGGCGAGCTCGACCTCGCCGGATCTAGCGAGGTGGAGCCTCGCTCGAGGCTGGCGAAGCTCGAGCTCGCCAGCCTCGGGCGAACTCGACCTCGCCCCGAGGCCTGGCGAGCTCGAGCTTCGCCGGCCTCGTGCGAGGCTCCACCTCGCCAGATCCGGCGAGGTCGAGCTCGCCCGAGGCCGGCGAGCTCGAGTCTCGCCAGATCGGCGAGGCTGGAGCCTCGCCTGAGGCCGGCGAGGCCTCGGCCTCGCCAGATCGGCGAGAACGAGCTTCGCCGGCCTCCGGTGAGCTCGTCCTCGCCTGTGGTTGGTTGCCGGCCACGGTGGCCGGCGATCGGCCAAAAATAAAGGAAAAAGAAAAAAATAAAAATAATTAAAAATTAGATTTAAAAAATAAAAAAATATTAAATTTTTTTTATTTTCTTAGATAATGACTTTATGGAAAATGTTTTCTAGAAATGTCGCATTTTCCGTAAAACAAACAGAACCTCAATTTTAAAAAAAATTATAAAAATTTTTCACTATCTTTGTATTACATAAAATGTTTTAGCAGTATAATTTAAAAAAAAAATCATAAGAAACAAGTATTCCTAGATTAGGTTAAATATAAAAGTGTTTTAGCAATATGGGTCGGGTCGGGTCGGGTATGGGTTAGGTATGGATCGGGTCGGGTATGGGTCGAGATATTTACACTATGAATAAATGGGTCATAAACGGGTTAATGGGTCAATTTGGGTCGGACTATTTATGACCCGACCCAAACCCGACCCGACCCACCCGTTTAACAGGTCTACTTGTAGCAAGCATGGGCTTTTCATGGAACTTTTTGGGAAAGTTTTGATGCCACAGGACAATTGATCTGTGTCATGCATCCTTCCAAAGGGAAAAAATGGAAAAGATGCCTTTTGAACAAGGTTGACAGGCCTGCGACCGAAAAAAAACAAGGTTGACAGCAGGCATGCAGCTTGGTGAAGCGATTGAGGGGTGAGGCCGGAGAGTACCAGGTTCTGGGTTTGATCCGCACATACACAATGTGTCATGTACAAGGTCGACTGGTTTTGTCATGCTTGTTTGGATGCACAGAATCATGTTTACTTAAGGACCTCTCAGTGAAAAAAATATTACAGGACAGTGAGCACCATTCATATAGCACAGGCTAGAAATCTCGAATGAAGTCACGTTCTTCAATGAGGGAGAGATATCAATGCTGTATTCATCATCAGACAAACATGTCCTACAATTTCGAGGTACTTCTTTCAGCATTTGAGCTCATCTATTCAGCACTTTCGGGTTTGTCCATTTGGGGCGTATCCAGAAGAGCGCCGACTGAAGGTTTGCGACATCCATGACAATCGATATGTGGGTCTTTTTCCAGTGAACATATCTTGCAAGACAAATTCGATTTACCACTCCCAAGACGGGAGTGCATGCATGTGTTGAAATGATTTCGAGTTTTTTTTCCTCCTCAAATAGTCTTGTTAACAAGTGGCTTTAATGCATCCGCATGTATATTGATAATGACAAAACATTCTATCTTCCAGATATCAGGTAGAATGTATATATTATGGAGATAATCGGCATATCCAAAATTGTACTATCTTCCTCGTTCGAATGCTTAACACAATCACGAATAAGAGATCTAAGATTGCCAGAACAGCGAAATTGATTTCTATTTGGTACAATTATTTTGGACCATGTCACGAGACGGTAATTCCTCTACAATCGTATAGTCCCACCCGGGGCATGGCCGGCACACTTCTGCCTAAGCGCCGCACGAAAACCGAAAGCCATTATCCAACATGGATCCAGTTCATTCTGTCTTGATTCCAAACCACGTTGTGATATCTCACCTAACTTACTACACCACGAGCAATATGCATCAGCATTTTCTTTTATTGGACCGAATTTTCTCTGATTGAGCTGCTAAACTCCAGGAACAAAGGGGCCATCAAAGAGGACCATCTTTCCGTACTTATTGTATGCACTAGAACGTGCATGTAACATCAATGATATGGAAATCGCTCTATCACTTATCTAATGGGTGGTGTAGGTTAAGCTGTCGTTGTGGACCGACCGGCTATCTAATTTCGGACAGCGTGACTTGTTCCTTCCGAATGGCATATTCTAGTTTTCGAATGGGGCACACGAATTTAGAAAATTGGGGAAAAGCCGTCGAATTGACCCGTTTTCGTTTGGCCGTCTCGGGCCCCACCCCACCCCCTCTTCCACGTGTTGATAAAGCACAATATCCCTCGCACAATTTCCGGAGGGATCGTATGTCGACTAATGTGGACATTTTTCAGCATTATTGCCATGGATTTAAAAATTCTCCACGACACATTAAGATTGAGATAAACCGGGACAGTTAGCGCCTGTTTTTTTAAGAAGTTATTTGTCCTACGAATGATTATTTATATCGGAAAATATTTTTATCGTCCACGAAAATATTTGGACGTAAATTGTTATCGAAAATGAAAATAAATTTTTTTATTGACTAAGTATTTCAAGCAATATAAGCAGTTGTTTTTAGAAAAATATTTTTTAAATTATTTATTTTTTGAGAAACAAACAGGGGCCATATGGGAAGCACCCCTTTATATATATATATATAAGTTTTGAAAAGCATATCCATTCTTGACAAATACCTTATGGACACGTGCTATTATATTTCTTGTTCTTTAGTTTTGATGCTAGCATAATTTAGGGTAATGTCGATATTTCAAAAAAAGAAAAGAAAAAGAAATGTCGATTCAATATGTGAAAATATTAGAGGTGATTGGTTTTGAGGTGGGTTGGTTTCCAGCCTGGAATTGGGAACATGACTGGCCAAGGTCGGTTCCCGGTTCCTATGACCGGAACCAGACTGGTTGATTTCAGCCCGATTCTTGGGTTGGACTAGGATTGTTTTTTTTTTTTTGTGTTATGCTCTTATATAGTGAGTCACAATAGGCAAACTCACAATCAGATGAACATGAATTCTCCACCATCATAAATTGGTAGACTCTGCCAAAAGTAAACCAAAAATCAGCAATTAAGGAAGAGGTAGAACCATCATTCAAAAATTTGATACTCAACAAGAGATTGAACCAAAATAAATTCCAAGTAAAGTAAATCTAGTATCATAATGCAATTAAGGGAGATGCATCGAAGACCGAAGAGAGGAGTTCAAGCCCTAAATTCTATCTTAGGGAAACTGGTTCCTGATCCGGTTCGATCCGATTCCCAGGTTGGATCGGGACTGGTGCTCAACCCTAGAAAAGATAAGGGGAAAAGACACCAAAAAGAACACCACACAGAAAATCTGCCGTGCGAAGAGTTGTTGGGTTCCTATTTTTACAAGGGTTTTATTAGGTCCACTACCAATGTGTGAATAGATTTAAACATTCACGGTTACATTCGCGGTTGAACAATGGACACGTGAAAAAATTGGCCAGTTTAATATCATCTAATATATATGTTAATCATCGTATAATCATGATGTACAAATTTTGTTTTACTGACGTTGAACCTAACAATTATACTTATTTCAGAAAATAGAAAAGCAATTCTACAAATTTTAAACACTATTTCAAAAAGTTGCGATCCAAATCAAAAGGCATTTCTAGAAATTTCCGACACGATTTGAAAATCTGTAAATCCACATGAGCAAGAGATCCGATATGATACTATGTCAGATTCCAGAAATTAGCAAAAATGCCATATACGCACAAGTGTTAAAAATGAAAAAAGGTTTTTATTTATTTATTTATTAAGGGTTTTAATAAAGGAGTGAAGCTAACATGTGAAATTTGAATTGCTTTAGGAAATTGATTTAAATTCTTATAGGATAGGGGAGATTAATTGAATATATGAGAGATTTTAGGATGACATAAATTATGATGTTGCTTAATAATCATTGTTTGGTAAGATACGGTTGCTATTTATCTTTTATCTTGTAGCAAGCGTGGGCTTTTGTTTTGGACAGGCAGGCATGGGCTTTTCGTGGAACTTTTTAGCAAAGTTTTGATGCCACAGGACAATTGAGCTGCGTTGTCATGCATCCTTCCAAAGAGAAAAGATGGAAAAGATGCCTTTTGAACAAGGTTGACAAGCTTGGGCATGCTTGTTTAAATGCGCAGAATCGTGTCTACTTGAGGACCTCTCAGTGCAAGAAGTCACTGGACAGTGAGAAGCATTTATATGGCAGAGGTGCGAAATCTCAAATGAAGTCACATATTTCAAAAAGGGAGATATGAATGCTGAATCCATCACCAGACAAACAGGTCCTGCAATTTCAAGGTACTTCTTTCAGCATTTGAGTTAATCTATTTAGCACTTTTGGGTTTGTCCATTTGGGGCGTATCCAGAAGAGCGCCAACTGAACGTTTCCGACATCCATGGCAATCGATATGTGGGCCTTTTTCCAGTGAACATCTATTGCGAGACATGATGCCGCAACTTTACACAGTACACGACAGGAGTACTTAATTTGCATGCGGACCATACTAGAGTAAGGAAATGTATGATTGAAATACGATGAAATTAGGAAATTCTAGTTGTAAACGGGAGATACTTCATGGTTCAAGTTGCACGTTCCTGAGTACTCCGCAGTTACAGCAAATGCTTCTGCGGACACCTAGACTCTGAGCATGGGATCTGTGTTCTTGCATTTACTCATTTATCTCTGCATTTGGTAGTGCACAAGTTTATCATTCCTATATCACAACAATCAAAAGGTACATGAAAATACATATGAACCTGCTTACACAAGATTGAGAGGAAGCGAGAGCAATGCACAAGTGCACATAGAAACAACACTGGACTTCTGAAAAGAGCACGGGCAGTTAGTCAGTGCTAAGGTATTTCATCTCTTTTCCGGTCATGATTATCCATGCAAACCAGGTGCATAGAGTTTGTTCCTGATCAAACGCAGCTGAACTGCAACTTCGGTGACACTCACCCGTTCCCTAGCCACCACAACGGAGCAAGCAAGTCCAATTGCATATACTGTCGCCAAACTGTCGTTGAATTATGTCTTTTGTGTTGCGATGCCCATACAGAGGACCACCGAGGCTTGTACAGCTCTCTCTTTCTCGAAGAAGAATGTCATCAGTAATCTCTAGGACTCGTTCAGGCATAGCTTCTACGACAAAATTGTGAATAGTAAAGTTGTCTTTGAACATCGCATTTGTTGGGCTCAATCCTGTGAACATCTCTAGTAGGAGGACACCCTAACTATAGACATCTCATTCTCTCGAAATATCACTTCCTACTGCATACTCTGCAGTCCATACATTCCGACACAGCAATTATTATGTGGGTATGTGTGGCTTGTGCATGTGCGCTTGCGTTCGTATGTGAGAGAGAGAGATACCAGGAGCAGCATACCCAACTGTCTTACACCAGCAGAACTCATCTGATTGGCTGAAGCATCAGAGTAGGAATTGAGAACTTTTGCTAAACGGAAGTCACCAACATGTCCAACCATCTCGGCATCCAAGAGGACATTGGAAGGCTTTAGATCACAATGAACCATCAGTGTGGCATTGGTGATGAAGATAATCTAATGCGGAAGCAACATCTATAGTAACATTTATCCTCTGAACGAAATTCAATTTTTTTGTGCAGCCGTTTCCACCATCTTGCCTAGGATCAGGGTGCAGCCAACCATCTAGGCTTCTATTGACCATGTATTCATAAATTAAAGCCTTGAAATCATTACCCTGATAATCAACACCTGAGCATACCGTCGGTACCTTTAAAAGATTGTGGTGTCTGATGTTCCTAAAAGCCTCACACTCGTCTATGAAGCTCTTCAAAGTGCCATGGTGCAGTATATTCAGCACCTTTATGGAAACTATATTCTTATTCTCATGAAGTATCCCCTTTAAACAGATCCAAAACCACCAACACCAATCAATTTTTCTGAAGAGAAATTGTCTGCAGCATGCACAATTATTCCATAAGACACATTCAGACTTGAAGTGGAAACTGATTCCTTCCTCTTCCTTTTCAGCCGATAAACATACAGAGAAGCTAGAACAAGAGCTACGTCAAGAATCCCGAGAAAAATAAAGATGACGAGTTTCAATTTACGGACAAACTTCTTTGTTTGGGAAGCACCTAAAGAACATTTAGGGAGCTGAAATTCGGGCATTCCTCCACAGAGCTTGTCATTTCTGATCACAGAAGTGGCGCTCAAGTTCTTAAAGCTTCCTTCGATTGGTAGCATCCCTGCAAAATCATTATAAGATAAATCCAAAATTCTCAGGAAGTAAAACACCTCCAAGAATTTAGGAATTTCACCTGATAAATTGTTATTTTATAGATCTAGTTCCTTGATGCCTCTTAAAATGCCACACTTGTTAGGGAAAACACAAATGACCAAAGGTGCCGAACGGCTCTGATAAGAAAAAGCCACCACTGGAGTAGAGTTGTTTCGTTGGATGAGCATCCAGCACTCATGTAAGACTCGAAAAAGCGGCGTTGATGGTCAGAAGAGACTGAACAGTTTGCAACGAGGCATTGCGGAATTGAGTGGGGGAGAATGTCACGAACTGTGATTCTCTCGTACTCTCGTACCGTATTAATAGAGCTTGGGGTTATCGGGTGAAAAGTGAGTGATGCAGAAGAGATGAATACAACTGGATTGTAGAAATAGTGTCGGGACGTTGGTGCTAGGAGTTCTAGGATGGAAATAATATACTCTTAGGAGCTCTAAAGGCGGGGTTGGCTTTCCGTGCACAAACTATCGAGAGCTAATGTCACTCTCTTAATGAGGTCGTGGTAGGTCGAAACTAGTTGTGGTGCCTAAAGTATTCTGCATGTATTGATCGATGGATTGAAGGACTAGACACCCGAGCTTACCTGGGCGTGGTACGATCCGATAAAAGGAAGCTATTCGCCGTTTGTTCTTTAAAACAACTATAGAATGAGGGCTGACTTGGTGTGTACAACCCACCAGGCGCTACACGAGCTATTTCGCGGCCAAGGAACTACCAGCCCGTGACAAGATGGTATCAGATCAGGATCCCTCTACTAGGTCAGTTAAGCTGAATAAACCTATGGTCTACCCGGTCCTACGAGGGCGAAGAGTGAATCGCTGGCGCAAAAAGTGCTTAGATAAAGAGCAGCTCTTGACTAGCTTCTAAGATGACAATGGGGGCACATTAAAGAATCTCACTGAATAGGGAAAATGTTCTCGAATCAATTTGGCAAATCTCAAGATGGGTCTATTACCATGTTATCAACAAGGGGAAAAACCTTGATTGATCTGCCGAGATCATGAGAAATCGAAGTAGGCGAAGGATGGTGCTGCAAAAAAGGTGCAGTTGGCGAAAAATGCCACACTTGTCAAGGAAAGCATAAGTGACCGAAGGTGTTGAACGGCTTTGATCAGAAAAAGCCTTCATTGGAGTAGAGTTGTTTTGTTGGATGAGCGTCCACTACTGATGTAAGACTCGAAAAAGCGGCGTTGATGGTCAAAAGCGACGTAGGGAAGCGACTGAACAACCCGCAACGAGACGTTGCGAAATTGAGTGGGGGAGAATGTCATGGATGCCTTCGTACTCTTGTATCCTTGTGAGTGGAGCTTGGGGTTATTGAGTGAAGAGTGAGTGATGCAGAATGGATAAATACAATTGGGTCGTGGGAGTGATGTCAGGACGGATGGTGCTAGGAGTTCTAGGATGGAAATAATATATCCTTAGAGCTTTAAAGGCGGGGTTGGCCTTTCGTGCATAAACTGATCGGGACATGATGCCGCTCTCCTGATGAGGCTAGGTCGAAATCAATTGCGGTACCTAAAGTATTCTGCGTCTATCGCTTGATGGATCGATGGTCTAGACACCGAATTTAGTTGAACGTGGTACGATCTGATATGAGGAAGCTATTCGCTATATTGTTGTTTAGAACAACTATAGAATGAGAGCTAGCCTGGTGTGGACGACCCACTAGGCGCCGCACAAGCAATTTTGCGGCCAAGAAACTGCCGGCCCGTGACAGAAGCATGCTGGTTTAGTATTGTCTACGCACGTTTTAGTGATGTTGACATCTATTTTTAATTTAATTTGCCCAAAAATTATTTATTCAAATATTTAGGAATTAATTTTTTTAATTCCTAAAACAAAAAATATTTTTATTTAATTGCATTTCATATAGATATTAGGCACATTTGCATTAATAGGTTCTATTAGAATTTTTTTTAAAATTAATTAAAAAAAATTCGGATCGGATCGGATCGGGCCAGGTCGACCTGGCCCTCTCCTTTCCCCCCCCCCCCCCCCCACCGCGAGCCCAGCCCGCTCCCTTCTTCTCTTTCCCCCTCGCTGCTCGGCCTTTCCTCCTCTCTCCTCTGTCTTCCCTTGTAGCTGATCGCCGCCTGAGAAGTGCGGATAATCCGCTTGATTGCGCAAAAATGGCCACCAAAGTCATGGAGCAGAGTAGGCCGGTGCAGAGCCTTAAATGGATGACTTCCAGGGTAGGAAGCAGTGACCGGTAGCCACCATATAAGCCGGCTTAGAGAAGAGAGACGGTCGGCCACAGAGAGAGCAAAAAACAAAGCAGAGAGAGAGATCCAGAGAGAAACAAAGAGCAAAAAGAGAATCTTGAGTGTTTACAGGTTCTGAAGAGGAAGCCAGGCGAGCCTTCCAAACGATTGACATCGCCGGCAACCCCCCCAGATGCGCCTTCGACTGGTAAACCTTCTCTGCCCCTTTTATGCTCTGTTTTCCCCTATTTTTGTGTACAGGTTGGCCAGGACTCGCGTTAGTCGTTTCGCATAAGTCCTGGCCCATACTAACCCCATTCCCGATCTAGGCGTCGCCGTTGGAGGTGAGTTGTGGTCAACGGGGTTGGCGGGGCCCTGAAATAGGTCGGAGTTCCCCCGTTTTATTCATGCATGTCAACTGTTTGTTAAAATGCCTCAATGAGACCGGTTTGGTTTTGGTTTTCGCCGATGAGTATATGGTCGAACGGTGACTTAATTAATTCAGGGTAGTCTTGTGGCGATCATTAGGGACCAAGGAAAGCCAAATTTTGGCCTAGGTCCGCCGGCCAAGCTCCGACTAATGTTTGGGTTCAACGAGTCCTGTCGAGGCTTGGTCGGCGAGCACCTTGGTCGGTCCTCAGACGACTAGCAAGCAGGGATCTCTTTAGCTTGGGGAGCTGAAGAGAATGAAACCTTTGGCATGACGAAACAACAGGCAAATCGTCGGAATTTCGTCTGGTCAGAGGTCCTCGGTGCTGAGGCGTAATAAGCCCGACTGAACTAGCCCTGTTGGATCGGACCGGCCCAGTTGGACCGGCCATTTTTGTCTGTTTCGAACAGGCCGGGCTTGATTCGATTCGAAACCCGGTTCATTGGCCCGGGTTAGTCATGGCCCGATCCGGATCAGATAACCCAACCCGAATCAGCCAATTCAGGTCGATTTCATGGATCCGGGTCGGTTTTGACCAGACCCAAATCCAATGACTCGACTCGGAGCCGAATATTTTATTATTTTTAAAAAAATAAAAAAATAAATTAAAAATTTCAAAGTTTTTTTGTAATTTAAAAAAAAACATAAATTAGGAAATAGTTTGAAAATTAGTATTTTTAAATAAATTTCTAAATTATGTAAATTATTTTGATTAATAATTACGTCTAAGCCAGATAAGCTTATAGGGCTACACAGTAGGATTTTGAATTTTATTTTCACTACTGCGGTATTATTATGCATGTTATTTCTAATTAGTATATGATTGCATATATTGTAGTATGTTGATTGCCGTCTCCCTAGTTAGGATTAGAACCTTAGACTGCATGTTTATCTTGATTGCTAATCGTTAATGATTGTGCACTTGTTTAATCACCTCACATGTTAGGAGTTAGGTCCTAAAATTAATCTAAACTGCCTGAAAAAATATTTTTTTGAAATGAACTGGATAAAAGGTACTGAAAGGGCACTAGTTATTCAACTAGTGCAACCAAGTTCCTGAACTCATTTTATTTTTGGTTCGCAGAAGTAAAGCAATTTTTCTATTGCTTTACTTGGGTGTTTAATCGATCTACCGTAAACTGATTATTGGCGACTCCTAAATAAAAATCACTCGCTGATTAAAAACCTAAACCACAAGTCGTAATATGATGTGTGCTTGGGAGAGCCCACCTATACTTAGCACATACGCCATGTGAGACCTTTAGCTGAAGGTCGGTCGCGACAAGCGATATTATCCAGAGGAAGAGAATACACCTTTTCGTCTTCCTTGCATGCGCATGAAATATCAAACTAGAACGACAAAGATGATGACCAGTTCAGAACAAAACAATTAAAAAGATCTCATCTCTTTGGAAGCCTGTTTTCAGATTTTTCAAAACTTTGCAGATATTGGAATTGTGAGGTTACCATTGAACTCACCTCCAACCTTATCTTCTCATACATAAAAGAGTATGGTTTTCTCTTGCTGAGTACCGTGACAATTTCGGACTTCGGCTCCAAGAACACTGGCAACATGGCGTCCGCTTCGCTATCCTCGATAACACTTCAAAACATGAGCGCCCTGAAATCAACGATTATCCCCTCCTCTTCCCCCACAAAACCGTTACCGATGAACCTTAGTGTAATATTTATGTGCCGTCCAATAAGGAGTAAAGGAGTTAGATCGTTGGGTGTCGCGAGGTACGATGAAGTTGTGGTCGACGACGAAATTGACAAGATCCGGAGGCTCCAAAACGGGTCGGATGTGCGTGGTGTCGCACTGGAGGGCGAGAAGGGCCGGGAGGTGGACCTGACGCCGCCGGCGGTGGATGCGATCGCGGAGAGCTTCGGGGAGTGGGTGATCAAGGGCTTGGAGAGCGAAAATGGGAGGCCGGTCGAGGACGTTAGGGTTTCCCTTGGGAGGGACCCCAGGATTTCCGGCTCGGCGTTGAGTGTGGCTGTGTTTGCCGGGCTGTCCAGAGCCGGCTGCATGGTGTTCGACATGGGGCTTGCTACGACACCAGCTTGTTTCATGAGCACCGTGTTGGACCCGTTCTCTTACGATGCTTCCATTATGGTAGTGTAACGATGCGCGGTTAGCACTCTTTTTCTTATCAATTTGTTTTGATGTATTACGCCGTAAGGCATCTCTGCTACTTGTTTTTCATTTTCATAAAGACTCAAATTACAAGAGACCGGCGTAACATATATTAACCAGCATAGAAAGCTCTCTCTTTTTACTCTTGTTGATGAACCACTGAAGTTCGCAGGTCATTTTCAAACGGAAAATGAGACAACTGAGAATGCTTTTTGATGCCGCAGATGACAGCATCTCACTTGCCTTACACCCGGAACGGCCTGAAGTTCTTCACGAAGAAGGGAGGGCTGACCTCGCCGGAGGTGGAGGAGATATGCCACCAGGCCGCCCGCAAGTATGCGAATCGGCTGGCAAAGGTGTCGACCATGCTCGCCACTCCCCCAACCCGGGTCGACTTCATGAGCGCCTACGCAGCGTACCTCCGAGACATCATCAAGGAAAGAGTGAATCACCCCACGCACTATGACACGCCCCTCAAAGGCTTCCACGTAAATTATCTCGACTGAATTGCTTTTCCCTAATTTCCCATTAAAATAAATTTTCTTATAAACACAGTAACGTCTTCTGCATATAGATGCCCGTCAATGTCCTAAAAACAAAGGACTAGCCCATGTTGCAATGCTCTATCTTATCCAGTTCTTGTGGCCTTGATCCCTAGAGTTCTTTTTGTCCTCTCTACACAAACCTTTTGGTTGATATTTGAATTATCGCACTAGGTTAAATTCTGTACACAAATTCCTTATCTTGAAAAATACTCAGGCTTTGGTTTATCTATGAGTAAAAACAAAATTTAGCTTAGCCATTTGAATTCTGACACTGAGCCAGAATTTGCATATAGATCATAGTAAACGCTGGGAATGGCTCAGGAGGCTTCTTCACATGGGACGTGCTGGACAAGCTCGGCGCGGACACCTTCGGCTCGCTCCACCTCAACCCGGATGGCATGTTCCCCAGCCACATCCCGAACCCCGAGGACAAGACTGCCATGGCCCTCACTCGGGCCGCCGTCCTAGACTACTCGGTCGACCTCGGGATCGTCTTCGACACCGACGTGGACCGCAGCGGTGTGGTCGATGCTAAGGGCAACCCGGTCAACGGGGACAAGCTCATTGCCCTCATGTCCGCAATCGTCTTGAGGGAGCACCCAGGGACGACGGTGGTGACCGATGCTCGCACGAGCATGGCCCTCACGAAGTTTATTACGGATAGAGGAGGCCATCACTGCCTGTACCGGGTCGGTTATAGGAATGTCATCGATAAGGGGGTTCAGCTCAATAAGGACGGGGTCGAGGCTCATCTGATGATGGAAACGTCCGGCCACGGCGCACTCAAGGAGAATTATTTTCTTGATGACGGTAAGTTAGATTTCTATAGGTTTATTGATTTAGAGAGTCTGTTTTCGTCAATCCCTCCAACCATGTATCAGATTGGTGATTTACCAGCATGGAAATTACTCACTTATTAGTTAGTAACTTAATAAAAAAGTTGATAAATTAAAAAAAAAAAAATAAACTTTGGTAAGTAACTCAATTAAGAATTGGTAATACGTAAACCTATTTGGTAATTAAAACTGACAAAAGTTGTAATTCACTCTCATTTAGGTTGGTAGTTTCATGTAAAAGTTAGCGAATTCGAAGTGGTTAGTGAGTTATGCACAAAAAATTGGTGACTTGGTAAAATTTGGTTATTTTAAAACAACAAAAAAATGGGTAATCTCGTAAACATGTTGGTAAGTTTTTAACAAGTTGTCTTAAAAAAAATCACCGGTCATTCTATTTATCAACAGTTTTTGGCAGCTACCAACACCTACAGAAATTTAGCAACATGGACATATTCCGTATTTGTGCGTGTCATCGTCTACTTATGTTTGTCTAGTTTTCAAGGCTTGAGAAAGCCTATGCAAAGTGGTTTGCTTGTTTCCTTCGCGAACATGTCAATAGGAAAAGAAATTAAAACAACTGAAATACCATTTCGATAGCTTCAAATCACGATGGTGCTTATGAAATTTTTGTGTGCCATTTTCTTCAATGAATTGACATGGCTAGGCGCTTACATGGTCGTTAAAATCATCATCGAGATGGTACGGATGAAGCTCGCGGGATCTAACAACGGGATCGGCAATCTCATAGAAGATCTCGAAGAGCCATTAGAGTCCACGGAACTCAGGATGAATGTCATCGCGGAGCCTAGACATGCGAAAGCGAAGGCCGTAGAGGCGATCGAGGCATTTCGACAATACATTGAGGTACTAATTACACGGCGATTAAGTGCAGTGATCGTTAACCAAACCTCGCACAAGGAAATCCATTGATCCTAAAAGAACTAATGTTGGAGTTACTGTTTCTTTGCAGGAAGGGAGGCTTCAGGGATGGGAGCTGGATTCCTGTGGAGATTGCTGGGTGAGCGAAGGTTGCCTCGTCGACTCGAACGAAACGCCGGCGGCCATAGATGCTCAAATGTACCGGTACGACATCGATAACGATCGATTTTCTCACTTTTTTTTTAATTCAGATTGAGAATACAGGTAACCTTGTTTATTCGTAAATACATGGGAAAATTACCAAAAATGTTTTAAACCTATTATACTTGTGCCAATTTAATCCTAAACCTTTTAATTTGGCCAATTTTGTCCTAAACCTTTTGACAATTTAGTTCATTTGACCAATTTTGGCAGTCGCTGAGGTCGATGCTGAACGTCTTACATGGCATCACCGGTGCTGGTGTGACAATTTTTATAATATATATTTTTTTTATATTCTCTTTTATCTTTTCGATTTTCTTTTTCTTTTCTTTCTTTTTTTTCATTATGGGTGATGGTGAGGTTGTGCCTTGCCTGGCAACTGCTGAGGGTCGCCGGCGACCTCGTCGGCCACAATGAATTGAAAGGACTGCCGACATCTCCGTCAACGATTTCCCGCCAAAATTGGCCGAATGAACTGAATTGGAAAATTGTCAAAAAGTTTTGGGACTAAATTGATCAAATTAAAAGGTTTAGGACTGAATTGGCACGAGTACAATAGATTTATGATTTTTTTTTGGTAATTACCTTGTAAATACATACATAGATATATTTTCTTTTTTACACTAACGGTGTGCTTATTATGTGGTTATCTTCATTTGAAATTTAGGGCAAAGGTTTCCGACGAGGAAAATGGGCAATACGGTTGGGTACACCTCCGGCAGAGTATTCACAATCCGAATATTGCTGTCAATATGCAATCGACAGTGCCCGGAGGTTGTCGGTCCATGGCTGCAGTTCTTAGAGACAAGTATGTCACATAAATTTTTACGTATCCAAATATATCTAGCATGCCCTTATTATATTCGGAATTTCAATTCCTTCTCCGTTTTCGCTAATTAATTTCCTTGTTCTATTTGTCTTTCAGGTTTCTCCTTGCCAGCGGAATGAACAAGACCCTCGACATTAGTCAGATTGACAAATACTTAGGCAGTTAAAATTATTAATTATATGTGCCACTCCAGTAGAAGTTAATCATAGAAGTTGCTCGAGAAGACTATTTATTAAACGTATACAGGACACTTCATGTTGCATATACATTATTGTATATAGAACACACTTATTCCCTATTCCATTCTATGCTTGGGGCATCAAACTATCCAATCAACCTTCTTTACGCCAAAAAAGAACAAAGAAAAGGTTTATAGTTTATGGGCCCGTTTGGTTTGACTTTTCAAATGCTACTTGGAGGAATGTAAATACCTTTAGGTGAAAGCCACTTGGGGAAATGCAAGTGGCGTTTGGTAAAAAAATTTTTGTAAAGCTACTTTGGCCTAAGTAGTGTTTGGCAAATTTTTTTTTGCAAAGGGCTTTTGCAATTTTTATTTTTAATATTCCTATTTTGCCCTTGTTACTGTTCATCTTCTTTATCAAAATGTGACCGGCGAGGGCGAATCTGGCAGGCGAAGGGCCGACGAGGGGCCGGCGAGGTCGCACGACCCAGGCAAAGGCCGCCTGGGGTCGGGTGACGGCGCCTAGGCGGTCACACGACCCCAGGCGGCCTTCGCCTGGGTCGCGACCCAGGCCGACGTCGCCTGAGGTCGCGTGACCCAGGCGATCGCCCGACCCCAGGTGGCCTTCACCTGGGT
Source organism: Syzygium oleosum (assembly GCF_021117445.2). NCBI lineage: Eukaryota > Viridiplantae > Streptophyta > Magnoliopsida > Myrtales > Myrtaceae > Syzygium > Syzygium oleosum. The sequence continues at coordinate 13,286,369 of NW_026607487.1, forward strand.
CGGGCGACCTCGCCGGCCCGTCGCCGGCCAGATCTGCCCTCGTCGGCCCTTCGTCGGCCAGATCCGCCCTTGTTGGCCCTTCGTCGGCCATCCTCGCGGTAAAAAAGATGAACAGTAACAGGGACAAAACTGGAATATTGAAATTTGGTAAGGGCAATTTGAGAAGAGAAAAAAAGGCTTCAGCATTTGTGGAATGCTGAAAGCCCAAAGCTGGTCCGGACCAGCTTTGAGCTTTCGGCATTCCAAATGCTAGCTTTCGGCTTTTCGAACTCGGAAAGCTGAACCAAACGGTTCAGCATTTTGGGAAAGGGCTTTCGAGGCCAAAAGCCCCTTCCCAAAGCTGAACCAAACGGGGCTTATAAACTATGTAAACCAAGTCATATGAACTATTGATCATGTGAACCCCGTCGTGGGCTTTGCATAAGTACTAGTGTAGATAGAATTCCACATGATCTACAGATCATGCAGTATGAATTTGTCTCCTAGTTGTGATATTTGGTGTCTTCAAGGAAATAAGGTTAGTGCTATAGTTCTTTATTTTTCTTTGACAGATAAGACCATTGTCGTTGGAAGGAGTCATTTATTGGGTACCTCCAAAAGATCCGTTGTTCCTCAATAGCCAAGTGGAAGAGCGGTTGGCTGTCATAACGTCACGCCCCTCTCCTGCGTGGCAATGCCAAAGAAAATACTCCCTTACACTATAGTTAAGCTCAATACCAATCCAGAACCCCATCAAGCATCGTTGAACCGTCCACAATGGGGGAACGAACGAGAAGGCAAAGTAACCATCTTTCCGGGTAGGATAAAGGCAATTGAAGCAATGAACCTTCCAGTAAATTTATGTGTGTGTGTGACGTCCATATTTGTAAGTCATTAAACAGATGCTTGGTTGGAGAAACCCTTTAGCAATATGAGCATGGTCAACCTAACTGAAACGGCCACATCTATGTGATATAAGTGCTTAGATTCGATAAAGGGCCATTCCATTTATGATAAGTGGAAATTTTCTCCAAATTAGTCTTTTGATTAGTAGGTTATAAACATATATATCATCTATATTTGTTTTCTGTTAATTATGTTTGCATGTGGCAATATTCAAATTTGTGACCCGTAAATTAGAAATTTTTTGTCTAATTAGAGACGGAGGAAAAAACATTCTTTGATGATCAAAATAATGCCGTGTGGGCAAGACAGACACACAATTAGTTGACCAAATCTTTTCTATATATTCATAAACAATTACCTAATCTAAATATCTCGTAGGCATAGATGACACAGAGGAATATATACTTGAAAAGAGTTCCAAAGGATAATATTTATTCCGAATGAAAAAGTACGGTTTACCATGTTTTAGGTGTCTATTTATTGGGAGGACACTCTTTAGGAAACAATCAAATAACAGAATTAAGGAAAAAATATTGATAAAAAGGATAATCTTCGAAATGCGTCCCGAAAATTTGCAAAACACGTCCGAAATCTTTGAATGCTCGAAAATCCTGTTTGAAGCTTCGAAGATCTCGCAATCCTTTTTGATTTGATATGTTGTATGCGTCATAACTCATTCCGAATAAAAAGTTATGAGTTTGAAGTTAACCCGTCATTTAAGGCGTGGGTAGAACCGCTCGCTCTTATAACGCTTAAAGTTTCCATATAAGCATTTGCCAATTGTTCTCCATCAATAGAGCATTATCATATTTGGAATAATTAACCACTTGAGACTTGATAATTGACATATTGCATTATTTATGCACTAAATATGCCCTGTCGTTATCATCCTATATTAAATATCAACATATCTCCATAAATTTCAACTTTGTAATTCTTAGCCCATAGTACCACGTGATTCACGACTCTTCCACCATCATGTTCATAGGTGGTAGCACCATTCATTTAGAAGTTAATTAAGACCCGGTAACTTAATCGGAGAAAAGTAAAAAAAAAGTGGGCAAAGTCACTCCAATTAAGGTTAGTAACTTTAACAAAAGGTTGGTAAATTTAAGGTTTTACAAGGATATGCAACTAAAAGTTTGTCAACAATAATGGCTATTAGGAAAAACTAAATAAACGTAAGTAAGTAACTCAAATGAAATTTAGTAACCTAGATGATAATTGAATTTTCCTTTTTCCACTTAGTAAAGGCAGCTAGGTTCAACACACACACTCTCTCTCTCTCTCTCGGAGTTTCAACCTACGCTTCTTCAACTTATGGAGAGGAGGGATTTGACCTAAATCTCTCCCTCTCCTCCCAATCTGGTTGCTTTGCCTTCTATTTTCTCTTGTTTTTTTTCCTCTACTCTCTCAATCTAGATCTAAATTTGGGAGTTCTGCTCTTCCAATCTTAAACTAGATTTTGGAGTTTTTCTCTCCTGATCTAGTCCAAAATCTATGAATTTTAATGGGGAAAAGTGCCAAAAAAGTCCTAAACCTTTTGCATTAGTGCCAATTTAGTCCTAAATCTTTTTTTGGTGCCAATTCAGTCCTAAACCTTTTGCATTGGTGCCAATTTAGTCCTAAACCTTTTTTTAGTGCCAATTAAGTCCTAAACCTTTTAAATTGATGTCAATTCAGTCCTAAACTTTTTATTTTTGTGCCAATTTAGTCATTCCGGTCAATTTTGACCGGAATTTGCTGACGTGGATGCCTGCCGGCCGGTCACCGGCGCCGACGTGGCGCTGACGTGGATAAATTAAATAATATTTTCATATTTTTTTGAATTTTTATTTTTTTTCTTTTTTTTTCCACTTTTTTTTTTGGTTTCTTCTTCATCTGGAGGCCAGTGGCCGGCGAGCTCGACTTCGCCGGCCACTGGGGGCGGCGGCCTCGCCCTGCGAGGCCGAGCCTCGCCATGGTTGGGCGAGGCCCGACCTCGTCCGGATTTGGCGAGGTCGAGCCTCGCCCAGCGCGCCGGCGAGGCTCGACCTCGCCGGATCTCGCGAGGTCGGGCCTCGCCCGACCATGGCGAGGCTTGAGCCCTCGCCGGAGGCCGCGGCGAGGGCGAGCCTCGCCATGGTCGGGCGAGGCCCGACCTCGCCGGATCCGGCGAGGTCGAGCCTCGCCGCGCGGCTGGGCGAGGCCCGACCTCGCCGGATCGGCGAGGTCAAGCCTCGCCGGCGGCCGGGCGAGGCCCGACCTCGCGATCCGGCGAGGTCGCCGTCCCCAGTGGCCGGCGAGGTCGAGCTCGCCGGCCAGATGAAGAAGAAACCAAAAAAAAAAGTGGAAAAAAAAGAAAAAAAGGAAAAAAAATAAAAATTCAAAAAAATATTACAATATTATTTAATTTGTCCACGTCGCCACGTCAGCGCGGCCAGACTGGCCACTGGCCTCAGCAGTGTCCACGTCAGCAAATTCGGTCAAAATTGACCGGAAGGACTAAATTGGCACAAAAACAAAAGGTTTAGGACTGAATTGGCACCAATTTAAAAGGTTTAGGACTTAATTGGCACCAAAAAAAGGTTTAGGACTGAATTGGCACCAAAAAAAGGTTTAGGACTACCAAAAAAAGGTTTAGGACTAAATTGGCACTAATGCAAAAGGTTTAGGACTTTTGAGGCACTTTTCCCAATTTTAATGAATAAGTATCCCGCCTCCAAGTTCAATGGTGTTCACAGCAGCTTTAGTGTCACATTTGTGATCATTTAGCATGTTTTTGTTAAAAGCTCTGGCGTCTCGCACTTGCTAAAGGGCTCTCTCCCGCAAGTGTCAAATGTGAGCTTGTTCAACATGTTTTTGTTATTTCCATAAAGTGATGGTGCTGGAGATGCCAAATCTAGGCGCACACTATCGAGAAGCAAAGTTGTAGCTGCAGATGGACATCTTGGCTTATGCTCATCATTGATGATGATGTATGATCCGGTGATCGGCTGCTGATCCTTTTGCTTGGGTGCAGTCATATCTATTCTTAAAAGATGAGCTTGTGCTTACCTTTGCCGATCATGCTGTGATGATATACCTTGATTTTTGGATTTTGGTTTGCTTTGTATCTCTATAAGCTTGCTTTGTTGTGTTGATTTATGAGATTTCCCATAGATTTTTTCACGTATCATTTTGGTAGTAGATGGAAATTTCCTTCAACAAAAAAAACCTAGATGATAATTTAATGGGAAAAAAGTTAGTAAGTCATGCCAATTTAGACCAATAATCTCTAAAAAGAGTTAAAATTTATATACGGGATTGCTAATCAAGGTAAATAAAAGTTGGTAGCTCAATAGAAAAGTTGGTAAATTAAAAGAAAATTAAAAGTTGGTTAGTAACTCAAACAAAAATTGATAACTTAAATTTACTTGACAATTAAATCTGACAAAAGTTGATAGACCACTCTAATTTGAGTTGGTAACTTCGCATAAGAGTTACTATATTCGAAGCTTAGTAAGTTATATAAATAAAGCTGGTAAGTTGCTACCAAAATTGGTAATTCGCAAATTACAAAAAAATTATTAGTACAGCAAGTTGCTTGGAAAAAAAAATCGGCGGTCATCTATTTTACTGACAGTCGTTTGACATTTACCAGCACTAATCGAAATTTACTAGTATGGGAAAAAAATCAATATTTTTAGACACGGTGCTATGAAGTTATGTTTGGTCGAGAATAGAGGCTGCACCCGTGAATAATGCGTCGTCGTCGTCGTCACTTCCAACGAAGCTGTTGATTCTTTGGAACAGAAGCACGCAGCGAATATATGCACAATAAGCACGCGACGAACTTTATTTAGCTTGGCAATAGATAAGATTACACATCGAACACAATATTGACACAAGCACACCCACACGCACGGTGTAATCAAGTGAAGATCCTCTTCTGTGGCTGCGTTTCTCTCGTGCACGCAGCAGTGCGAAGACGCCCGCTTCACGCGTTGAGCAGATGAGCATCGACGTCTTTAGTGATCTTGACGATGGCGTCGGTGTAGCTTTTAGGTTCAGCAACGGCTTCATTCAGCTTCTCGTAGTCGAGGGTCCACTTCACCGTGCTCCCGCTGCCGTCAGCTTTCGCAGTTGCTTGCCCAGTGGCCTTGAAGCCCTTGAACTCCTTCAGTATATCTCCTTCCATAATATTAAACGTGATCGACTTGTTCTCATCGTCTACTTCGACCTTCTCCTTCACCGTCAACGCCTTCCCATCTGCAATTTCCAGATTTGATCGAGCCAATTTACTAGATTCTGTTAGCCTCTCAGCGAAACTGAATATACTAGGTCTCAACCTGGTATCAGTACAAGGGTCGAGGATTATATTGGCCACTCTGTTAATCCTACATATGTATATATATATACGCTCATAACTTTTCTACCGAGACACAAATCGAGACAAAGAGATCTCATACAAGTAGGATCGTTTTAAGGTCAAGCGATTGCTTCTGTGACTCGTCCACAAGATGAAACTCGGAGTTGGCGGAATTTACCAGATTGAGCAGCGAAAGTTTTTTGGGGCGATTAATAGATGAGTGGGCGTTTCGAGATGGTGTACCTACCTAGGGTGTAGTTCCAATGCTTGACTGCGTCGCTTGAGCTCCAGTCGCCCTCATGGAGCTCCACCTTTTGGATAATATCGGAGGAAATGGTGGGGAGGTGGTAGATTTGGCTCTTGAAGAGGTTGTAGAACTCATCTGCGGATGATTGGATGTCGATTTCGACCTCCAGCTTCCCCTCTAGACTCATGGTTTTTGTAGCGAAGATGACAGAATTGTCACACCCGAGTCAAGAATCAAGATTCCGGACACCAAACTTGTGCCGTTTTAAGAAGCGAGAATATAATGCTACACTTGGCTTGAGCTGTGTATATATAGAGAAAATGTAGAACGATCATAATCCACGCCCAGAAGTATATTATGAATTAAGGAAGCATTTATTTCGTGAAAAATTAATGATTTGATAAATATTTTTCTGAAAATGATAGCTTGTATTGTCTATTTTTGAGAAATGATTAACTAACGGTTCTTAATCTATTGTCAGAATAACATCATGTTTCGGACCACAAAAAAATAAAATAAATAATTATAAATTATTGTGGAGCCTATCTCTTTAAAAATTTATGGTTCACAATATACTTTTACTCTTATAATGGCTCTAATACTGTTACGCTAGAAAAGTCCAAATATAAACCTAGCACCTCTCACTTATGTATGGGCTGCTTAGCGTGTGGCCCTAGGCCGCTGGACCACAGATTCACCTTTGCGACTTTCTTACCACAGATAATATATAGAAAGCAAATAAAAGAAGCCGAGGTTTATCATCCCGAATTGACGCGTGGCGAGCTCGGAGAGTCTTTTGAGGTTTAACGCTTCGGTGCTTTGAGGATGTACGAGCATATGATGACGGAACTAGCAAACACCCCTGCTTCTTTCCTTGACGACCGGCGAAGGTGAAGCCAAGGTCGGGTGGGTGGCTCGGCTTCGACGATGGAGTGCCGGAGAGAGACCAGAGATGGGGCTCATAGAAAGATGACGATGACAACGGCAATCGACGACATAGCCATGGCACTATAGTCTAGAGACGACGAGGGAGGCCATTGGTGGCGGCCTACGTGAGGGCAGGAAAGAGAAAGAGAAAGAGAGGGGAGATAAAATAATTAGGGTTTTGAGGATTGGGATATTTGTTAGGGTGTCTTAATGGATCATAAACATTAGATTAGATTTACTAGTAGGTGATGGAGATGGACAAAAAATGAGCATCAAACGTGTGAGCAACAACATTGATTATACTACTTAATATAAAATTGATTTAGGGGTGCTAATCGTCATGTATTTAATCAAGGTGAGCGTGCCATCTAACATTAGTGTTACTTAAGAGTTGATTTGTTTTGTTGTCGCTTTTTCTCCATATATCATTTCAATTTAATAAATCTTCTCTTGCCCTGCATGTGATTCACGACGTCAACGTGTAGCTTATTTATAGGTTGTAGATAGATTCATCAAACAAAGGTCGCGTCGGGACGAAAATGTTTCGACCTAAATTGACTCATATTCATGCAATATAAATTTGGTGATCTAGTGTCCTTATGCCGAGATTACTGTTACAACTTTATGTTGTCAAAAGACATTATACTTAAAAATCCAACGAAAAAACATTGGGTCCGATCAATTATGTCAACCTAACAAAGGACAATCATCCCTCTGCTAAGCATTATAAAATGCGAAAACAGATTCTTTATTTGTTATGATGTACAGCTCTTCGCTGAAAAGTAACTGGCTTCCTACGTGTCAGCAGTATGTTTATTACATTTTAGTCCCCATCGTACAATTAGAAGTAGGTTTCCTTTAGGCTTATTTTAGAGTACCTACTGCCTGGGCTCATTAAAAAATAGCAATTTGCTGTGAAAAAATTGCAATCCCGAGCATATAAAATACACAGATATGCATTATCTCAAATAATAGAGGACTTTAAGCTCGGGAAAGTTTATTTAGTAGTGCATTATTTTCCACATGACTGTGCGTGACGTAAGCTAGTAAGTAGAGTGAACGAGTTTACATTGTGGAACCAGAATTAGGGACATCAGACAACATATAAAATGATGTATTGAAACATTTGATTTTCAAGCTTTGGATTCAAAAGCTATACCGAAGTTCTTAACGGTAATTAATAATGTGATGATAATAAATTTGACAAGATAATGCATGCTGAGCTTCGACGTTAATAAATTCGACAAGATAATGCACTTGACTATATTACGTCAAAAGTATGCGGAAGTACTTTCTTTATGATATTGCTATGTGTGGGCTGTCTCTTGATATGTTACTAAATCGTATCTATTAATTAGAAAAAAAGTGTATCGAAGGAAAGTGAAACTTAAGCAAATGCAGGGGATGAGCTTTGTTTGTATAATTAATCCGTTCTCCTTATCTATAGACAATTTCATATAAGCTCGAGACCCCGTAATTCGATCTTAATTTCATATATATAAAACATATATAATTATTTGCAGAATATAAGGATATAATTATATATGTTAACAATTCTTTATTAGATTAAAAAGTTAACAAAGGCAATCAACTTGAATTAGGAATGCTTTATCCATTTCAGAGAGCATTTTCCTAATCAAGTAAATCTTACTCCTCCCAAATTTTTTACTTATCGATTCAACTTTGATCACGTGTTTGAATACTAGTATGTGTATGTGTAAGTGTGTGTGTATGGGACCCTTCTTTTATGGACGTGAATAATTTTTTGCATAAACCGTTACTTATCCACTCGATGCATGTGAACCCTTAGATACCGCGAATTGTATATGCATGGAATTCGGGACACACGAATCCTGCCGAAAGAAACTTTGAACTTTTCTGTCGAAAATTTGAAGATTTAATTTTGAATCCTTAAACAAACATCAATAACTTTTGACCCCGCACTATTAATATTCTAAACAAATAAGATTCGCAAATCTACCATTTTCTATAAAGCATGTGTTGCGGTGTCATCCACAATCTTCTCTTTAAGTATTGCGCTATTGTGATTCGTCGAACCATAATCGTGACATTTATATATTTGGATTTGGACGTCAGGTCCAATCTAAGTTTTAAAATTGCAATTAGGTAGAAGTTGATGTTATCTTCTTGGTCGATTGTTTTTATTTTTCCATTTCATAACGATTCATTTGATGTTTGCGGATGCGCAACGATCTTTGTAGTTGTTTTTTCTATCTGCTATCTTGTTTCGATTGCTAGCACCTATCACCATCGTTAATCCATAATCGGCGGATATCATTTCAAGGATATGAGATTGACATTTCTAGTATATATTCGATTAAAAGATATGACGATGAGACGGGGACTAATCTTGTAATTACAATTGTGCCCTGGACGATACGGATCCACTTTTGAAAACGTATGAAATTCGTTTTATACTTTCTATGTAACTTTGAATTACATGAGAAGCCACCTCCAAATGACAGTTGTCGTATGGCATGGGCACGACTGTCTCTATCATGAAGATATAAAACGATTCCTCGTTTTGTATACTTTTTAGACTCAGACATTTGCAAAGGTTTAAATAGGTGTGATTTATGTTTAATTAAATATATGTTTCTTTGGGTTGACACTCAATACCCAAAGTTTGAATTGTACACAAAAAAACAAAAAAAACAGAGAGCACAAGGTGTTCAAGTTAACTAGGCAAGCCATTTCTACCGCTTGTGTTTTTTGGTGGACAAGTAATTTGGAGTGCCCAACCAAAGAGTGAAGTTGTGTTTTGGAATGTCATGAGTACTTGACATTATTTTATTGGACGATTCTACTGTCCCAATAAACAAAAAAAAATGGATTTGTTTTAGTCGAAGGTAGATTTGAGTTTGTAAATGTCAAAATTTTTTGGTAAAAGAAGTCACAGATCATCTGATTACCCAATAATTTGTTGGTCACTTAGGGTGCGTTTAGCAATCATTATGTTCCTAGAAACAATTTCTGTTCAGAAATGATTTTTTTTTGATTCTGTATCCGGGAACAATTTCTAAGCATTTGAAAGTGTTTGGTAACTACTTAAAATTTCTATTCTTGGAATGGAAAAAGAACAGAAATGCGTTTGGTAACTACATAAAATTTCTTTTTATTAATAATATTTTGAATATTTTAATATTTCTTTTTTTTTTATTTTTCTACTTCTTCCCCTTCCTTGGCCATGGCCAAGTTGCCGGCGCTGGCGAGGACTTAAAGGGACCGATTTGAAAAATTTTAGGATGCATTTTTGAAATTTTTAGAACTCAATTGCACTTTTGTGACAAGTTTTAAGACTTACATCGCATTTATCCTTTTATTCTATTTAGTACTTGATTAATTTTTAAATGTTTAATCTAGTCCTTAAACCTTTGAATTGGCTCAATCTAGTCCCTCACAAATCAAACAAGTCCTTTTGTACTATTCACAAGTTAACATAATTACACTATTGCCCAGATTTAATAATATCATTTCATTTCAATCCATTTCCTAAATCAACAAAAAGTAAATGTTATCTTTTTATTACTTTTTTCTATCTTTTTGGTCTTTATACATCTATCGATACTTCAAAGTAAGTATATTTTAACTTATGATCTCTATAATAGCAAAAGTATAACGGATTTATATCGAGTTGATATAACTGCTGTTTTAAGAATGGGTGTTTTCATAAGGCTATCTAAAAATGGTATTAGTTTATCTATATATAATCATACTTTTATTAATCTAAGTTTTGTTTTTAATTTTTGAGAAAATACCACCAAAAACCCCAAACTATACCACTTGTGACAAATTTACCCTAAACTTTTCTTTGTGACACAAAAAATCTCAAACTATACCACTTGTGACAAATTTACCCTGAACTTTTTTTTGTGACACGAAAAATCCCAAACTATGCCACTTGTGACACATTTACTCCATAATACTTTGGTCCATGGACATTTTCGTCTTTTTCCTTTTTCTATTTTTTTTCTTTTTTTATTCTTTTCTTCTCTTTCCCTCCACCGGCCATGGCAGAGGGAAGCCGGCGAGGGCGGCCCTCGCCGGCGCTGGGGTTGGGCGAGGGCGACCCTCGCCGGTGTTGGGCGAGGGCGATGCGTCGGGCGAGAGTCGCCCTCGCTTGGGTGGGCGAGGGCAACCCTCGCCCAACCCTAGCACCGGCAAGGGTAGCCCTCGCCGATGGAGGGAAGAAAGAAGAAAAGAAAAAAAAGGAAAAAAAACAGAAAAAGGAAAAAGACGAAAATGCCCATGGGCCAAAATATTGTGAGGTAAATGTGTCACAAGTGGCATAGTTTTGGGCGGGCGAGGGCAGCCCTTGCCCAACCCCAGCGTCGGAGAGGGCCGCCCTCGCCGGCGGAGTGAAGAAAGAAGAAAAGAAAAAAAAAGGAAAAAAAACAGAAAAAGGATAAAGACAAAAATGCACATGGGCCAAAATATTGTGGGGTAAATGTGTTACAAGTGATATAGTTTGAGATTTTTCATGTCACAAAAAAAAAGTTTAGGTAAATTTATCACAGGTGGCATAGTTTGTAGTTTTTCGTGTCATAAAAAAAGTTCAGGGTAAAATTTATCACAAGTGGCATAGTTTGGGGTTTTTGATGGTATTTTCCCTTAATTTTTTAAAAAGGATAAAATTTTCAAACCTTTGTGTTTCGTGTTTTCATAATTAAATTTAGTTAAATTTATGAATAAGGAAATTTAAAATAGCAAAAATATCAACGCAATACAACTTTAAACTATATGATTTATTAACAAACTTCAATTTCGGATTTACTGTATGGTAACGATAAAATGCCACCGGACCAACAATAAATCCAGAAATTAGTTCATTTAAAAGTAAAATTTATTGATGCCTATTTCTGCAGAAGTGTCGCTTTTCACCATTGAAGTCCCTCCATAGTGATCGAGCGGATGGTCGGTGTCGTCATTTATTGACTTTATCGAGTTAATTCAGCTGTTTAACTTGATTTCACTCGATGAACAATTTTCTATGCTAGTTGAGACAATTATCTTGATTTGGGTTGTAATTTTACGAGTCAAAGAGCGTTGTGAACTACAATGATCTTGAGGATTTTTGTGGATACTTTTAATTGAGGGGTCAATGGGCTGGAAAGCCAATTATGCCTTTATTATCTGTCAAATTTGTAAGTTCCGACTAGTCTGCTTTCACTCGTTTCCTTTCATTTCGGTTTGTGTTGAACACTACATTTTTTATTGGATCACATTTGTTGCAGAGTACGAAAGGAAGTGTCAGCTGGTTTGATTTTAAAAGAAGCATAGTGAACAGATATTTAGGCATCATTTGCTTGTATAAGCGCATCGTTTCCTGGAACTGTTAATTCTCTTACTTAAACAAAAGATTCTGCTCCTTTTGTAGATATCCAAATCCGTGCGCAGACACCTACAAAGACAGGTTCGTAAGTATTTTTGAGGGTGCTCTTCTGCCTCCAATTGGGTATGAATCAGAGCAGATCCCTGTGAACAAGCATAAGATTCCATCTGGGTTTTCTGAGCTAAAGCAATATGATGGGCCCCAGGCTTTCATCATTCCTGGAAATCAAGGTCAGTTTTGGTTTTCATCCTTAACCTTGCTTAAGTTATTTGTTTGGCTCTTGGAGATCACCTTGTATAATATTTGAAACTGATAATATAACATTGTGCTGTGCCCATGTCCTTACTTCGTACTGGTTACTTTGCAGATTGCTCTGAGGAATATGTTCAAATTTCGGAAGGAAAACTGGCAATTCGATATAATTGGTGGTATTCTCTACTTCGTACTGGCTTTTTCTATGTTCCCACAAGTGAGTATTCGTTTAGCTGAAAGAGATTTTTGCATTCAGATTCTTGGTAGACTGGTATCATGTCACTTAGCGCTCAGCACTTAGCATATCCTTTATTTATTAATCCAATCCCTCTGTAGCAGGACGTTTTCATTTTGCTCAACTCTTCCTTGTGAATCCCTTTTAGCATTCAAAGTTCCCATGAGATAGTTCCAGTTCTTTTACTTGTGCTTTAGATGGTAGCTCAAACAAATAGCTAGGAGCCTACTTATCCTGCTGCTTATTGATTATTTTGTTAATATGCTTGAGCAATTGGCTTATTCTTGGGCTTCCTTCGCAGTGTAATCTCAATTGCATTTTACCAGATTACTCCGTTTCTGGTCATTTGAGGTCTTTTTGTCACTGTATGGGCTGCTTTCAAGTACTTGCTGGAACAGTCTTATGTATCGCTAGCAGGTGCTTTGCTATTGCTTATTGCATTAATTGCATTTACACCAAAAGTGTCGTGGAAGAAGCGAGTGATGTTGGGTGTACTTCATGTTTCTGCGCACTTGACTGCTGTTCTCATGCTTATGCTACTGATGGAATTCGGCGTAGAGGCCTGCATCAGGCATAAACTTTTGGCGACTTCAGGTTAGTCTTCATGCTTTCTGCTGAATGTGTAATTCTTTGGCAATCTTGTCATATATACTTACTTTTGAAGGTGGCATGACTCAGATGTTGATTTTGCATGGATCACATGGTGCTTGATTTGATTGTCTGCTTTCACACAATGGAGAAGTGAGCATCTCTGATGTTGGAGTGATGAATAGAACATCACTAATTTTCCTCTTGCGAAACTGTCGCGACCGAACTCCCGAGCTTTTTTAAAAACATGCAAAAAGGGAGGTCTCGCCTGGTACATGCTAAGTCTAGGTTCGGGACTTAACTCGGGCTCTCCCAAGCCCATACCATATCGCGACTTAGGGTTTAAGTTTTTAACATGCAAGTGGTTTATATCAAGGAGTCGCCACTAATCGATTTGGGGTGGGCCGATTAGAAACCCAAATAGGGTGATGGGAGAATCACCCTATTCCTGCGAACCAGAGATTAACCGAGTTCGGGGACTTGGTTACACTAGTTAGATAACTAATGCCCTTTCGGTACCTTTCTACCCTGTTCATTTTTGAAAACATTTGTCAGGCAATTTGGATTGATTTTAGGACCTTTCTCCTAACATGTGAGGTGATCAAGCGAGTGCATAATCAGAAACGATCAGCAGTCAGGAACACAACAATTCATGTAGCCTAAAGTTCTAACCTTAACTAAGTCAGATGACATTCAAAAAAATATAACAGCTCATGCAATTGTATTAAAAACGTGCTTAATAACACAACGGTAATAAAATTAACATGCAAAATATTACCGCGCAATCTCAAGCTTGTCTAACTTAAACAAGACAAAAATATGCATAATAATATCACATTAGATTAAGATAACAACAATATAATTAAAAAAAAATTTAATTTAATTTAATTTTTTTCTGATAAAATATTTTTTTTAACAAAAATAAAATAAAATAAAATAAAATACGAAACCTTTTTTTTAAATAAATAAAATAAATAAAAAAAGGGAAGGAGAAAAAAGAAAAAAGAAAAAAAGTTTTTTTTTTAAAAATAAAAAAAAAAAATAAAAAAATAAAAATAAAAGACGGATCCGGACCGGGTCGGAACCGACCCGGGTCAACGGATCCGACCCGGGCGTTGACCCGGGTCGGGTCGGGTCGGCTGAACCGGGTCGGTCAGATAGACCCGGGTCAACGGATCCGACCCGGGCGTTGACCCGGGTCGGGTCGGCTGATCCGGGTCAGTCTGACCCGAATTCACAGACCCGCGGGGAGGGGGCGCCGAAGAGGCCAAAATTGGCCGTCCGCCGGCTGACCCAGACCGGCGCCGACCTGAATCCGGCCCCTGGGAGCTGCCACCAAGCTTCGCCGCCCGCCTCGGTCACCGTCCGACCGCCTGCTCGCCGGCCGGCGATCGAATCAAACCCGGCCTCTTTGAGGTATTTTGTCGAACACCTGGCGTGCAGAGACAAAAATGGAAGATTTCGACCTGTTCCGGCGACCTGGTCGGCTCCGGCGGCCTAGCTTACCTTTGGTGACGACGTATGCACGGTGGGGGACGACGGTATGGACCGGGACTCGCGCGAAACGGCCGGCGTAGGTCCCGGCCAAACCGAGCACAAAAACGGGGCAAAACAGAGGGGCTTCTCGGCCGGGGGAGCTCACTTGGTCGACGGCGCGTCGGGCGGTTTTCCGGCTACTCCGTGGGCGACGGCGACGCTGCTGGTTGTCTTTCTTGCTCCGGCGTGGCCTCGGTTTACTCTCTCTCTCTCTCTATTCTCTCTCTCCTCTCTCGGTCTCTCTCTGTTTTTTTTCTGGAAAGTGGCCGACCGGGGCTCTCTCTCTCTCTCTAGCTATTTATAGCCGGACGACGGACGATGGCTTCCCTCTCCGTGGCGTCCGCGTGACGATGGCCTGCACCGGCCTAGGCTCCGCGAATTCCGCGGCCATAGGCCGGTGCAGAGGGGGTGTCAGTTCCGGGATGCAGAGGAGAGAACAGAGAACCGGGAGAGAGGAGGGGATAAGGGCGAGCGGGAGGATGGGGAGGACGGGACCGGCAATTAATGCCGGTCCCGTCGGCGTGCTCATCCGGCCTGCTCTGGCCGGATAAGCGGCTGAGGAGAGCGCCGCCGTGCGTCACGGCGCCATCGAGCACGAGGCGAACGGGGCGGCGAGAGCGACGGGGCAAGAAGGAAGGAGGAGGGCCGGGCCAAGCCAGGCCCAGCCGGCGCGGAAGAAAGAAGAAAAAAAAGAATGGGCTGGGCCGCGCGAAGGGAAAAAAAGAAAAGGAAAAGGGGCCGGGCCCGGGGGAAAAAAGAAAAGAAAAAAAAAGAAATGGGCCGGGTCGGCCCAGCTCCGACCCGGCCCGACTCGATTTTTTTTTTTTTAAAAAAAAAAAAACTCTATAATAGACTCTATTAGTGCAAATGTGCCTAATTTCTATATGCAATGCATTTAAATAGAAATATTTTTGTTTTAGGAATTAAATAAAAATTAATTCCTAAATTTTGTGTAATTAATTTTTGGGCAAATCAAAAATAGGTGTCAACAGCTGCCCCTCTTTGAAGGTGAGCTCGCAGAGATTGAGCTCGTAGAGGTTACGTTCAAAGATAAAATGGCACCTAAATCTGGCCCATGCATGCTCGATGAATGTTATTTTTGGCGAGACCGGAGTCCCATTTTTATTATGCGATATAAGATGATGCATGCTAAAACAAATGAAAACATACCTGGGGCTACTTACCTTGCCGAAGGGTAGAGTAATTCCAGATAGTTGATATTGTGTGTCGAGGACCCGAACCTGTCTTCGGTCGCCTTGACGAAAAAAAAATGGTTTGTCTAGGACCCGAACCTATCTTCGGTCGCCTTGACGGGGATTGTTTTTGTCTAGGACCCGAACCTTTCTTCGGTCGCCTTGACTGGGGGAAATCGCTTGCCTAGGACCCGAACCTTTCTTTGGTCGCCTTGACTGGATTTCATTTGTCTAGGACCCGAACCTTTCTTCGGTCGCCTTGACTGGGGGAAATCGCTTGCCTAGGACCCGAACCTATCTTCGGTCGCATTGATTGGATTTCATTTGTCTCGGACCCGAATCTACCTTCGGTTGCCTCGACTGGGGAAATCGCTTGCCTAGGACCCGAACCTTTCTTCGGTCGCCTTGACTGGATTTCATTTAGTCTGTCTAGGACCCGAACCTTTCTTCGGTCGCCTTGACTGACTGGATTTTGTCTGTCTAGGACCCGAACCTTTCTTCGGTCGCCTTGACTGGGGGAAATCGCTTGCCTAGGACCCGAACCTATCTTCGGTCGCCTTGACTGGATTTCATTTGTCTCGGACCCGAATCTACCTTCGGTTGCCTCGACTGGGGAAATCGCTTGCCTAGGACCCGAACCTTTCTTCGGTCGCTTTGACTGGATTTCATTTAGTCTCGGACCCGAATCTACCTTCGGTTGCCTCGACTGGGGAAATTGCTTGCCTAGGACCCGAACCTTTCTTCGGTCGCCTTGACTGGATTTCATTTAGTCTGTCTAGGACCCGAACCTTTCTTCGGTCGCATTGACTGACTGGATTTTGTCTGTCAAAGTACTTGGGAATCCTCGCCCGAGGGTTTGACGGTTTGCCTGGTGGGTCCTCGCCAGTAGGTCTTGAAAAGGCTCAAACGATGAGCACCTGGGGGTCCTCGCCCGAGGATTTGTTGTGAACATGGGGATCAGTCCCATGCTCAGGAGGGTGAACAACGGGGTCAATCCGATATTCAGAGGGGGTACCATAACAATCATAGGTACCTGGATTTTTGGAACCGGCATGGGTAAAATGTATTTACCTGGGCACGTTCCTGCCTCTTAAGGGCGTGTCTCCTGTCAGATAAGTTTTTCTTTGTACAAAGACATACATATTCATCGGAGAGATAGACAACTGATGCTATTCTTGAATATCGTATGAAATATCTTGACCAGCTAGTCAAGATGCTTTTAACACCCCGTTTACCTTCTGGGTAGTTTGAAAAGAAATCTGATGAGATACCTGGGATTTCGTACCCGGAGGTTTGATGTATCATCTGCTGAATACCCGACCTTTTTCAGGGCATCTCTTTTGTGATGATAATGACGGCTTCTCCAGCGCCCGAATTTTCGTGTTCTATCACTGGAGATTAGAACTCTGAGCAGCAAAAGCATGCTGTGTCAATTCCACTTGGGGAGTGGAAGAAATTTTCTGTGACATCTTTGGAGATGCTCCAAAGGTCATATGTTCTTTGAGTCTTTGAGGATATTTTACCTGTCAAAGAGGGTTAGCGCAAATATGCATGCATTCATCGAGGATAGACAAGCTAGGCTATCCCAAAATGTGTATTTGAAAATTCATGCATGATAATTTTGCCATGTTTGCATCACTAAACATCCACTGAGGGTCAATCAAGACAATATTCACTCGGGAGGTGGACTTCTCAAGATGCTGAACGAGGGATTCTCAGTCAGAAAGGACTTTCCGCTCGCTCTCGTTGAAAAGGGCTATTTGTCCCGTCCATTAATGCGGGAACATCGAAAACACTCAATCGACCGTTATCACATCCGCAAGAGGTCTCGAGTTTTTCGCAAGCGTCACGACTGCTAATCCGAGAGGTCTTTTTCAGGGTCATAATGTAGGCTTGGTCAATGGCTTAATGAAGGTGACTGTTCAAGTCAAGGCCATGAAAGAAAATATTCTGCAATCATCTCCGGGTTTACAAGTCAAGAACCCTGCAAAACGAGATAGAAATAGTCTTGCTCGCACTTCCTCGAGCGTTGTTTATAAACATTTGAAATTTCACGTTAAATCAAGTGTCCTAGTCAGAAGAGACTTCATGAGGGACGTAACGTGGGCTCGGTTCACAGGTTGAGAAACGAAAGGGTCGTTAGGCTCAAAAATGTGTGTAAGGGCGAAAATTGGTGATCATCTTAGCGTTGTCACCTGTCTTTTTCTTCATCATCAGGATCCTCTTGGACAATTCCCTGGGCAATCCCGTGTTTTAGCATCTTTGACAACATTTTTTTTGAGGAGCTTCTGCGTCAAGCATTTTCCTGGATATCATTCTATCCCTGTTCCAATTGCTTTCTCAAGAATAGGCTTGTCTTCATCTATCATGTGATAGATCTTTGTTAAGACAGAGTTCCTAAAGTAGGAATTTGTATCGAAGAAGAACTCAAGTTTAACCTTTTGGGGTCGTCTTTTTCATCGTTTTTCTTCTTCTCCTTTTTCTTTTTCTTTGTTTTTTATTCATGGGCATTGGCCTTGCTTTTACCAGGCACACTGCTTTTTCATGCCCTTAGTTTTCAGCATTTTATTGTTGCTCTTTTGGTGTTGTCAGGACTAGCCCTAACAAGTTTGAGCAGACAAAGTTATTAGGCTCTTGGAGTCTTCATCTTGATTCGGTACTTTGGACCCTTATGCTCAAGCTGTGGTGACTTTTGCCCTGCCCCAGTGTAGGGGATGATCACCAACTGGGTTGGTACGAAATGAAATCGCCGGCTCAATTGGGCTAGCAAGGGATAAGAGTGTATGGGATAGAAGAAGAACCGCTCTTCGTCATCCTAGGGCACTTAAATTATTGTGAGAGTTCATCTGCAATAAAAACACTCAAAGATTAATGCAAATGAGAGCAAGAAAATTTCTATTCATCTTTTCACTTTGTGCGAGCTGCTGCAGCTGATGATCATAGAAAATTTAAGATATTACAAACTCCTCATCCTTTCTTGTCTTGCTCAGTGACAACATCACTGTTATCAATAAGATATTGGCATTTTGGACAGGCTTTAGTTTGCTGCTTCTCTCTTGACAAAGCCCTCTTAGCCTCGACTGTCCGGCCGTCGATGGTGTGCTTGTCTTGGAAGACTCTTTCGAGGACCACTGGATCCGTGAAAACGACGAGGCCGAAGTCACAGGGGCGGTGATCGAAAGGGAGGGACGCTCTTCTTGCTCCCTCTGAATTTGAATTCTCCCTGTGATGCTGATTTATCTCAAGCTGCCCCAATGTGGGGTGGTTCTTAACAGGGGTAATTTGAAAGGAACCTCCAAGTGTATGGGCTCAAATGGTCAAGCAAAGGATTAATGGTAGTGTATGGGGCAGAGAAATGAACTGCCTCTCGTCATTTTGGCTACCGTACCTTATGCGAGAAACCCCTTTACCTTGTAGAAGTGGAATCTTTTCGCTCATCTTACATGGGTTTGGTACGTGAGAATGTGTATAGGCTAAGGATTGCCTCTCATCATCCTGACACACCTCGTTCAATACCTCGGAGTAGTTCGACACCATTCGTCGAATTGTCAAAATTTTCACAGGGAATTGGTGAACTAAACAGGTAAAATTACCATGCGAAATTCTTTCCAAAAGATATGCAATGCACTTGGGGGAAGGTTAAGCATTTATTTACTTTAACATATTTCCTCTTTCTTTTGATTCTTTCAACTCTTAAAGTTTTAAGGGAAAGAAATACTTACCTGTGCTGCAACAGCAACGAGGTAAACCTGTAAGATAATAATAAAAAAAAGACCATGTTAATGAATGGCTCTTTGGGGAACAGGAATTGGGAACGATACAACATTACCCTTCGTGATTCCCTTCATTTGAGATCCAAACTGACAACTCCTTGAGTTTTCTCAGATGTTGATAATTTCTCCTAACAAAAACAGGAGCTTATGTTAGAAATGAGAGGATTGAGGGTAAATTGAGAACGATACAAATTACCCTTCTTCCATTTTGCCTTCAAAGCTAGCAGAGTCTTTTCTCCTCTTTACTTTGTTCAGCCTTCTTTATCTCAGTCTGCTCCTCCATTCTCTTAATCTCGAAGCTCGAATGAAATCCTCTATAATTAGGGGTGCTCCCGAATAGAGGGTTCTATTGTCAGCGCATGCTGTGTCAATGCGGTTCCAGCATGTTGAGGAGTTTCTTGTGGATGCTCCGATTCTCGACTGCACAGGCATGTGCAATTGCTTGCGTGGAGAACTTCGCAGCAAAGCTAATCTCTGCTTTAAAGGTTTTTGACGAACATGAGCATGCTACCATCGATACTTCTGTGGTTGTCAGGATCTGCCTTGACGCCACTTTGTCATGTGCGAAATCCTTTCCGGTTAGATTTGCCACCAAGAATGTCCTTGTCAATAACTTTTCTGCCAATTCCCTTGTTATAAGTTGGGACACAGAAGTTATTTCAAGGATAGTACTTCTTCACAGCATCCGAGTTGACCGGGTTGGAGAATTGGTGTCCATCCATTTCAGTCAGAATCAAAGCTCCTCCCGGGAGTGTCTTTTTCACGACATAGGGACCCTTATAGTTAGGAGCGAACTTACCTCCAAGCTCAGGGGGTAGTGGTAGCACCTTTCTTAGGACAAGATCGCCTGCTTCAAAGTGTTTGGAGCGTACCTTCCGGTTGAACGATCTGGCTAGCCTCTGTTGATAGCATTGTCCATGACAAAGAGCCTTCAATCGCTTTTCATCAATCATATTCAGCTGCTCCAATCTTTGCTGCTTCCATTCTGCATCAGACAGTTTCATTTGGGACAATACCCGCAGTGAGGGGATTTCTACCTCAACAGGCAGGACTGCTTCCATGCCATATACCAAGGAAAAAGGGGTTGCCCCGGTGGAAGTCCGAATTGATGTTCGGTAAGCCATTAATGCGAAAGGCAATCTTTCATGCCAATTTCGGTAGTTCTCAGCAGTTTTGGCTAAGATCTTTTTGATGTTTTTGTTGGCAGCCTCAACAGCTCCGTTCATTTGGGGACGATAAGGAGACGAATTCAGATGGCGGATTTTGAATTCACTGAGTAAATCATCAACAATCTTATTGTTCAGATTCGTCCCATTATCTATAACTATGGCTCCAGGGACGCCATAGCGGGCGATTATATCCCGCTTGATGAATTTCATCACATTCCGAGCAGTGACATTGGCATATGACGTAGCCTCGATCCACTTGGAAAAATAATCAATTGCGACCAAGATAAAACGATGTCCATTTGATGCTTTCGGATTAATTGGGCCGATCACATCGATGCCCCACATTGAAAATGGCCATGGCTCAGATAACTGATGTAATTCAGTTGGTGGGGCATTTATCTTGTTTCCATGGATCTGACAACGGTAACAATTTCGAACGTGTCGGATGCAATCGCTTTCTAAGGAAAGCCAGTAATAGCCTAGTCTTGTTATTTTCCTAGCCAACATGTGTCCATTCATGTGTGGACCACATACTCCTTCGTGCAATTCCTGCATAATTCGTGTTGCTTCGGTTGCATCGACGCATCTTAGCAAAATAGAATCATAGGACCTCTTGTACAAGCTTTCGCTACTGACGAAGAACTTCGTCGCCATTTTCATTACGTACCTTCTGTCTGTAGAGCTAATCCCTTCAGGGAACTGCTGCTCCTTGATGTAGTTCATGATATCATAGTACCGTGGTTTACCATCGGGTTCTTCAGTCAAGGTCATGCAATGGGTCGGTCTTGTTAGGACTTCAATCTTCAGAGGTTCTATTTCCAAACCATTGGTAACCTGCAACATGGATGATAGTGTAGCCAGTGCATCGGCGAATTGGTTATGAGATCTAGATAGGTAATCAAACGAGATCTCGCTGAATTCTGAAACCAATTCCTCCAGATAGTCACGATAGGGTACTAGTTTAGTATCCCTGGTCTTCCATTCACCCACCGTCTGGAGTATAATTAAGGCAGAATCG
Source organism: Syzygium oleosum (assembly GCF_021117445.2). Classification (NCBI taxonomy): domain Eukaryota; kingdom Viridiplantae; phylum Streptophyta; class Magnoliopsida; order Myrtales; family Myrtaceae; genus Syzygium; species Syzygium oleosum. The sequence goes on from NW_026607487.1 coordinate 13,307,875, forward strand.
CCGAACACTTTTAGTTTGGATATTTTCATATCAATTGCTGCTTGTAAACCGAGAATACATGCTTCATACTCGGCTATATTGTTGGTGCAAGGAAACACCAATTTCGCGGCCACAGGATAATGCTGCCCATCTGGGGATATCAAGACCGCCCCAGTGCCAGAGCCAGACAGGTTTACTGCTCCATCGAAAAACATGGTCCATGTGTGTTCCTCCGTTGATAAAATGCGATCGTCTGGAAGACCATCCTCATGCGTTTCCCCAGGGCATTCAGCCAGCATATCAGCGATCACCCGGCCTTTCACTGACCTCTGCGATGACGTTTGGATGTCAAATTCTGAAATTAGAATCTGCCATTTAGCTAATTTTCCCACTAATGCTGGTCGGTTGAGCAAATACCGGATAGGGTCGTTTTCAGTTACGAGGAACGTCTGGTGGTGCAAAGTATATTGTCGGAGTCTATGCAACACCCATACCAATGCGACGCATGTTTTTTCTGATTCGGAATAATTCTGTTCCGAAACGGTGAACTTCTTACTCAGATAATAGATGGCTCGTTCTTTTCCATCATCGGGGTAGCTCTGGGCCAATAGGGCTCCTAATGATTCACTGTGAATCGTTAAATAGAGAGTTAGAGGATGCCCTGGAACTGGTGGGATTAGTACCGGGGGACTCATCAAATACTGCTTCAGCTTTTCAAATGCTTCCCGACAATCTTCATCCCAGTTGATTTGAGCGCCTTTCCTGAGGAGTTTGAAGAAAGGCCGCGCAGTCTCAGATAGTTGGGAGATGAACCGAGCAATATAGTTCAACCTTCCCAAAAGGCTTCTGACTTCCTTAACTGTGGACGGGGGTTGCAACTCACATATTGCTTTAACTTTCGAGGGGTCGACCTCAATCCCCTTGCTACTCACGATGAATCCGAGTAACTTACCAGAGGTCGCCCCGAATATGCACTTTGCAGGGTTCAGGCGTAATTTGAATTCACGCAACCGGCTGAATAGCTTCTTCAAAGCTTCAATGTGATCTTCTCCGCACCTGGTTTTGGCGATCATGTCGTCGACATAGACTTCAATTTCTTTGTGCATCAGGTCATGAAAGAGAGTGACCATAGCACGTTGGTATGTTGCCCCAGCATTTTTCAAACCAAAAGGCATAACCCTGTAGTGAAAAGTCCCCCATGGAGTGATGAACGCCGTCTTCTCCTTGTCTTCATCGTTCATCCTTATCTGGTTGTATCCAGAGAATCCATCCATGAAAGAAAATAATTCGAAACCAGCAGTGCTATCCACAAGGACATCTATGTGGGGGAGAGGGAAGTCGTCCTTTGGACTGGCCTTGTTCAAGTCGCGGTAATCTACACAAACTCGAATTCGACCGTCTTTCTTCTTCACTGGTACGATGTTCGCTACCCAATCAGGGTATTGCGAAACCTCGATGAACCCTACTTTCAACAGCTTCATCACTTCTTCTTCGATCTTTTTCGACAGTTCGGGTTTGGTCCTTCGTAACCTTTGCTTTTTGGGAGGCATGTCGGGATTGGTAGGCAAACTGTGCTCAACAATCCGAGGGTCCAGTCCTGGCATATCAGAATAAGACCATGCGAAGACGTCTTGATACTCTTTGAGGAGAGCAGTCAAACGTGTGGCTTTCTCTTCGGGAAGGTTGGCCCCAATCTTCACTTCTTTTGGCTCCTGAGTACCACCCAAATTGATGGTAATAGTATCTTCGATTGTAAGGGGTTTGATTTGTTCATATTGCTCCCAATTTCTTTGGATTTCAGCGGGGTCATCGCTTGAATCGTCAGAATCGCTGCTGTCAATATCTACATCATCAGGCTGGACCGCACTAACTCCCTCACAAGTCGCAAGATTATACCTGAAACACAAGGTAACTTGATTAGAAAAACAAATGGGGATATGGATTTTTTCATTGTCCTCTTCCACTTAGGATATATTTTTTTTGAGGAAATTGTGAAACGTCTTTGATTTTCAAAAAGGCTTTTTTTTTTTTAAAACGAGGAAGCATGAGATAGCCCGGGCCTCAGAATACTTTCCTTTTCGTGGCTGTATATCATCAACGGGCCGGTTTGGAATACTTCCTCAGGCCCTCAAAACAAAACATTTGTAATTCTTTTGAATAGTTCAGGCGAATTACATTTGTTGGAATGGAAATTGCAATACTAAAATTCCAAGCATAATTACAAATTCAGAAAACTGGGAATTCTAGAAAACAGCTGAGACTTTAGAAAGCAAGAAAAGCTCCCAAGTATGGGAGGATTCAAACTATTAAATATGCCTCTATTCTAAGGGAGGAAAATTGAGTCTTCAGTTTACTCAATGATGACATCCGCGCCTCCTGCTTGATTGGGTGGTGCGTTGCGGAATGAAAACATCTTTGCATCCAACAATTTCTGGACCTTATTTTTCAAGACAACGCAGTCATTGACGGAATGTCCTATTTCGCCCAAATGATAGTCACATGCCTTGGAGGGATTGTAGTTGGGAAAACGCTCAGGATTTTCACGCTTTGGCTCTTTAGCAAACAACCTTTTTTCCAGGAGAATAGGCAGGATCTGAGACATAGGCCGAGGGAGTGGCGTGAACTGCTTTTTGTTATTTCTCCTTTGGGATGGAGAGATACCGGGTTTGTATTGTTCACGTTGCATGAACTTTGGGCATATGGTGCTCAATTCCTTAGGATCAGGGGACTCGTGGACATCGTCAGCCATGACATCTTTACCCTTTTGGTTGAGACTGGAGGGCTCCATTTGAATCATCACCCCTGGTCTTGGATGGCGAAGTGGAGTCATGGTGAGTTGGTCTAGGCGGACTGACAGATGTTCCACTTGTTTTGAGAGTTGTTGAAGAAAGGCGAAGACTTGCTTCATTTCGGTCTCCATGTTATTGAGACGGACGTTTTCTTTGGCCATTTTTTGTAACTACCTGCGAAAACGCGTATATGAATGAGTATAATGCCTAATAAAGAATCATTCTATGACTTATTCATATTATTATTGCATATTTTCTTTATTTGCAAAGAAAAAATAAGCAAAAAAGGTTTTTATTAATATTAACATTACAGGCGGCGTCCCCGGGGTTCGAACCCCGGTCGCCTCGGACCGTGACGCTACATCCCCGGATACCACTGGGCCGAAGGCCACGATGGTGTCATCAAGGGGCAAAAAATTTTATTTAAAGCATAAAAAACGGCCCAAGTTATATTAACATTTGTACAACCCATAAACATTTTTACAGGAGAAAACCAAAATCCCTGAACATAATTACTAGGAAATATAAAAGACAGAGGCTTTTAACAAAAGGGTGCCCTTCCCGGATACTCATTTTATAAACGATGGAGAAATCATGGTCTCTCGGAGGCGCTTATTTTTACGGACAAGCTCCGCAATAAGCGTATCCCTGGTATATAGATTGCAATCAACGGGTGGCCTAACAGTAACAAATCAATTGAATAAGTAGACCGTATATATAAAAAAATGAGAAGGGATAGAATATATACCTTTCCTTGAACCATGGCAATCGCAACAACATGTACATGAGGAGTGAGGTTCGATTTCTATCTAGACTGGCTCAACAACATGAAGTTAAAAGGGTGCCTGACCGTCGCAGTCTCGCGTTGGTGTCAAGTCCTTTTAACCTCGGCCAAATCGAAAAAAATATCTTATAGTCACGCGAATAGCGGCTAAAGATACTTCTTTACGATTTTTAGAAATAAATTTCGGGGAAAAGAAAGGCAACCTCTACATCGCGGGCTCGCGTTCGAGGTCGTATCTTTCTTAACACCATCCTAACATGCCCTATCGCGGCCCAGGTCCGGCAGCGTGGTTGTGTGTGCAACGGTGTAGTGCTAAATCATTAAAGCATGCACAACAAATTATAAACAATCAATTCGAACCTGCAAGACAAATAACACCTTAATGTCAGGATTATACCTGGAGTCCTTGCTGCCAAACAAAAATTATTTTGAACAAGACAAAATTTTTTGGCTTAAGTCCACTTTAAAAAAATGCAAATCCCCAGCGGAGTCGCCAGTCTGTCGCGACCGAACTCCCGAGCTTTTTTAAAAACATGCAAAAAGGGAGGTCTCGCCTGGTACATGCTAAGTCTAGGTTCGGGACTTAACTCGGGCTCTCCCAAGCCCATACCATATCGCGACTTAGGGTTTAAGTTTTTAACATGCAAGTGGTTTATATCAAGGAGTCGCCACTAATCGATTTGGGGTGGGCCGATTAGAAACCCAAATAGGGTGATGGGAGAATCACCCTATTCCTGCGAACCAGAGATTAACCGAGTTCGGGGACTTGGTTACACTAGTTAGATAACTAATGCCCTTTCGGTACCTTTCTACCCTGTTCATTTTTGAAAACATTTGTCAGGCAATTTGGATTGATTTTAGGACCTTTCTCCTAACATGTGAGGTGATCAAGCGAGTGCATAATCAGAAACGATCAGCAGTCAGGAACACAACAATTCATGTAGCCTAAAGTTCTAACCTTAACTAAGTCAGATGACATTCAAAAAAATACAACAGCTCATGCAATTGTATTAAAAACGTGCATAATAACACAACGGTAATAAAATTAACATGCAAAATATTACCGCGCAATCTCAAGCTTGTCTAACTTAAACAAGACAAAAATATGCATAATAATATCACATTAGATTAAGATAACAACAATATAATTAAAAAAAAAAATTTAATTTAATTTAATTTTTTTCTGATAAAATATTTTTTTTAACAAAAATAAAATAAAATAAAATACGAAACCTTTTTTTTAAATAAATAAAATAAATAAAAAAAGGGAAGGAGAAAAAAGAAAAAAGAAAAAAAGTTTTTTTTTTAAAAAATAAAAAAGAAAAAATTAAAAAATAAAATAAAATAAAATAAAAGACGGATCCGGACCGGGTCGGAACCGACTCGGGTCAACGGATCCGACCCGGGCGTTGACCCGGGTCGGATCGGTCAATCCGGATCGGGTCGGAACCGACCCGGGCGTTGACCCGGGTCGGGTCGGCTGAACCGGGTCGGTCAGACAGACCCGGGTCAACGGATCCGACCCGGGCGTTGACCCGGGTCGGGTCGGCTGATCCGGGTCAGTCTGACCCGAATTCACAGACCCGCGGGGAGGGGGCGCCGGAGAGGCCAAAATTGGCCGTCCGCCGGCTGACCTAGACCGGCGCCGACCTGAATCCGGCCCCTGGGAGCTGCCACCAAGATTCGCCGCCCGCCTCGGTCACCGTCCGACCGCCTGCTCGCCGGCCGGCGATCGAATCAAACCCGGCCTCTTTGAGGTATTTTGTCGAACACCTGGCGTGCAGAGACAAAAATGGAAGATTTCGACCTGTTCCGGCGACCTGGTCGGCTCCGGCGGCCTAGCTTACCTTTGGTGACGACGTATGCACGGTGGGGGACGACGGTATGGACCGGGACTCGCGCGAAACGGCCGGCGTAGGTCCCGGCCAAACCGAGCACAAAAACAGGGCAAAACAGAGGGGCTTCTCGGCCAGGGGGAGCTCACCGGTCGACGGCGCGTCAGGGCGGTTTTCCGGCTACTCCGTGGGCGACGGCGACGCTGCTGGTTGTCTTTCTTGCTCCGGCGTGGCCTCGGTTTACTCTCTCTCTCTCTCTATTCTCTCTCTCCTCTCTCGGTCTCTCTCTGTGTTTTTTCTGGAAAGTGGCCGACCGGGGCTCTCTCTCTCTCTCTGGCTATTTATAGCCGGACGACGGACGATGGCTTCCCTCTCCGTGGCGTCTGCGTGACGATGGCCTGCACCGGCCTAGGCTCCGCGAATTCCGCGGCCATAGGCCGGTGCAGAGGGGGTGTCAGTTCCGGGATGCAGAGGAGAGAACAGAGAACCGGGAGAGAGGAGGGGATAAGGGCGAGCCGGGAGGATGGGGAGGACGGGACTGGCAATTAATGCCAGTCCCGTCGGCGTGCTCATCCGGCCCTGCTCTGGCCGGATAGCGACGCCGAGGAGAGGAGCAGCGCCGCCGTGCGTCACGCTGCCGTCGAGCACAGAGGCGAACAGGGGCGGCGAGAGCGACGGGGGAAGAAGGAAGGAGGAGGGCCGGGCCAAGCCAGGCCCAGCCGGTGCGGAAGAAAGAAGAAAAAAAAGAATGGGCTGGGCCGCGCGAAGGGAAAAAAAGAAAAGGAAAAGGGGCCGGGCCCGGGGGAAAAAAGAAAAGAAAAAAATGAAATGGGCCGGGTCGGCCCAGCTCCAACCCGGCCCGACTCGATTTTTTTTTTTTAAAAAAAAAAAAAAAACTCTATAATAGACTCTATTAGTGCAAATGTGCCTAATTTCTATATGCAATGCATTTAAATAGAAATATTTTTGTTTTAGGAATTAAATAAAAATTAATTCCTAAATTTTGTGTAATTAATTTTTGGGCAAATCAAAAATAGGTGTCAACAGAAACATCAGACACTTCCTTTTTCTTGAGCTTGGGTGTCATGTCTTTGTGTCAGCTAATTAAACATTCACATAAGTGTCTGAGATGTTGACGTATATTTGTATCTTAGGTTATCACACATTGTATCAGTGGTACCGAACGGTAGAGTGTGAGCACTTTCCAGATCCAACAGGCCTTTAGAGTTCGTATGGAACAATCGACATTTGGTCTTTATCGTGCTTGCATCAAATATCTCCTGTCTGCCTTAGATGTCCTGGAGGTTTGCATCATTTTTATTATTTCAGGGTGCTGTTTTTCGAATATCTGTATCTCATGTCGCAAATCTTTTTGGATTGAAAAAAAAAAAAAAAAAAAGATTTGCGACATGAGATACCGATATTCGAAAAAAAAAAAAATCTTTTTGGATTGAAAATTGCTAGGTCATGGCTGTATCGCGGAAAAACATTTGCTGGATGGGAATGAAATCATTGTCGCGTGGCGGTGTTGCAATAAATTACGCTTCTGTGTTTGTCTATTTCTGGGTCTTTTCCAATCCTGTTGTCTCTCTACTTTTTGGAAGCTATTTATACATTTGCGTTAACTGGCTTCATTTACACTATGACGAGGCCTTCTCGTCACTTCGAATTGCTAATCACAAGGGGTTTACAAGATTCCACATAAACAGTGAAGGTGGTCTTGAAGTCTATACCCTAGTAGTTGATAAGGTAACTGGTCAGAACTATCTGCTGCTTTAGATACATATACAGTAAGGTCCCTAGTAGTTTGAAATGCCATTAGCTTATTCTTTACTCTGTCATCGATATTTTAAGCAATATGATTTCTTTGTGAATATCTCTATAGAAAGCCTATTGTCATCAGAATGTCGTTTGGAATTGAAGTGGCACAATTTGCAGGGTATCTTGCATTATTGCTATTGTTTAGATTTGTTAATATATTGCACTATCGTTATATTACATACACCATTGTCTTAAATCAAGCACTGTCAGAAAACTTGAACGATTTTCCGTTGCTTAATGTCTTCCCTACCAGCATCTTCTCGATTTTTAATTTAAAGTACTTGTAGTTAATTAAGGACAAGTTGAAGCTTTTAATCTTTGTTTCTGGTTATTAGACATTTGAAAAGATTGTGCTTCATCAAGGGAAACATCAGCAGGAAAGAAAAGGTTCCAAGAGTTTGATTTAGTGCATTGTGTTATGAAGTGGTCTCATATTGTTCTGGTTTCTTAGATATAAAATATTTGCTTCTATGTGGATTTAGCGTTGTGGCTTGCTAGATATATCTGGAAGAGTTTTGACTTAACGTGCATTGTCTTGGGAACTGGTCGTTGCGCAGGTGTTATAATATATGCATCACTTGCTCAATCAGATTCTGTGATAAGGTCTGTTAATATGTTGCTCCCTAGTGAATGCTAAAAAAATTTAAGGTTCTGTTTGTTTCGCAGAAAATGAATGATTTGGAAAACATTTTCTTAAACATGATCACTTGTATCGCTTGAAATAATTAGTTAATAGAAAATGTTTTCGTTATCGACAAGTATTTACGTCTAAACATTTTCATGGACGATGAAAATCCGTTTTGTTAAATCATTTTTGTAAGCGATACAAGCGATTGTTTTTAGAAAATATATTTCAAATTATTTATTTTTGGCTAAACAAACAAAGCCTAAGAGCAGATACGGTACCCTGTTTGCCTTGAAATAGCCGGATGTGCTTTGGGATTATGGTGTAAAAATCTTAGATTGGCAGCATGCGTTAGGTATTATAATACCTTTCGAGCACTCTGTCAGAAACTCTTCTGTTCTCTAACTTGATGATTTTCCTGTTACTAATTGCAACTAGGGCTGTAGATATTGTCGGCATGGCAAGTGGTTGTTAGACAAACTTGCTTTAGGTAGCATATTTAGACTACGGAAGTTATATGCAGAGTCGATTCTGGATTTTTGACTGGCAAAGAAGATGTGGAAAGACAATAGATTAACGAGGGATGATAAACAGAGATTTGGTACAGTCCTTGACATGTAATGGGAAACTTCCATAGTTCAAAAGTCTATCTGAATACAATTTTTGCCCAATTCAAAGTGTCTTTATTTTTTTTTGGGTCCAAACATTAATGCATCATTTCTTTCCAGATTTTATGACGCTTTCCCTCTCAATTTGTGTAACTGTTGCCAACAATAGGGACCTATCATTGCATACCAAATGTTGAGCTTATTGTGAGGTGTTCTTATTCTTTCACCTTGTAATGCAGGTTCCAAAAAACTGGCATACGGATCGTCGTTCGCGGGAGGAACAAAATGAGCCAGAGAGGAGAAGCCACCTTAGGAAGTCTCCTAGTAAGTGCAGTTCCAAAGATCCTTCAAAAGACCCAGTAGAAAGTGTAAGAATTGTAGACTACTTTGTCATACCCCGGAACGGTGAAAATCATCAAGAAACTCCTAAACCTGCTCAACCAGAACCAGAACCAGAACCAGAACCAGAGCCTGCGAACTGAGTAGGAAAAGGAAGAAGAAGCCCGGAGGAAGAAGGGCAAAGGAAAGTTAATCGAAGAAGAACTAGAGAGTTCTGGTGCTCGGCCTCCTGAGCGAGAAAAAGAGCCAATCAGAGATAGTGATGATATGTGGCCTCGAGGTGAAAACCATCCGGAAACTCCAGTCTCTGAACCTGCTCAACCAGAACCAGAACCAGAACCAGAGCAAAGCCTGCGCTCTGAGAAGGAAAAGGAAGAAGAAGCCCGAAGGAAGAAGGGCAAAGGAAAGTTAATCGAAGAAGAACCAGAGAGGTCTGATGCTCTGCCTCCTGAGCGAGAAAAAGAGCCAATCAGAGATAGTGACGATGAGAGGCCTCAAGGCGAAGGAAAGAAAGATGACGATAGAGAAAAAGAGCAAAACATTAATTTCTCTCAGGCTCCTGAGAAGAAGGCAAAGGCTCAGGGGGAGCCTAGTGAGAAGAATGAAGCTGAGAAGGGTGAATCTACCAATCGTCAGGTTATGAGCGCAATCCAGGAGCTAAAAAACGAAATTAACAAGGTAGAGAAAATGATTCGATCGTCGTCCTGCTTCAACCTTGATAACCTTTATCTTGATCGCTCTTAAACCTTGAAATCGACCATTCCTTCTCAGAAGGAGAAGAAGACGAAAAAAGATTTGAATGTTGTTAAGTTTAATGACCCCTCGTTTCTTCTTGTTATGAACTGTTCTTGTGTTCCTCTGGACTGACCGGATGAAGTGAATGAATTCTTTTGATGTTCAGTGTTTTCCTGTCTTTATTATTTCTATTGCTTTTGATTATGACAAAAAGAGAGAAAAATATGCAACTGTGTTGGAGAAGAGATAGAAACTTATACATAGGTAGAAACAGATAGGGGGAGAAGATATAGATAAATACAGATGAGGCGAGATGTTAATCAATCAGCAGATGCGGGATATTTGATTCGCAGGTGGTGGCGGTTGTCTAGAATCTTACCCATCATTTTTCGAAAGGCGCTAAACAGAAAATTGATCTGCTAAAAGCAGCAATTCTTATTATATTTTGTAGTGCTTCTACAGAACTAGATCTTATTCTAATTTGATCTGAATTCAAATTAGGTTGTAATAGCCTGTATTAAGGTCTTAATCCGTAGAAAGCATCCTAGAGAAAAATCAGAGCAGTCTTTTCCTCTTTTGTGCAATCACCCAGAAAGAGTCAAATAGTCTGCTGAAGCAGAAGCCTCTTAGTCTGACCGTGAACATGTAGTTTGTTGGTCTACCAGGAAGTGTATGTTCAATAGATCCTTCGACCTAGAGAAGACTTTCAGCTGTCAGGAAAAAGCTTGGAAGATTATTTAATGGGTTCAAGGATAGCTGACGAAGGAGGCGAAAATCTGAAACTTCTATTCCCTCTGTCTTTGGATACTCTCGTTCTCCGAACTGTGATATACTGCTTGTATTTCGATTCATATACTCTATAAGGGTTATGTGTATTTTAATATGGAAGCAAAGAGTTTATACTAATGGAGGTGCTTGCTGTTTGTGGAGTTATCTACTAAGCTCCAAGTAAAAACAATACCTGCTAAGATCTACAACCTATTGTATTTTGAAGTCTTCTATGACAATTTTTTATAAGACCAATTCATCTCCTTGTTGGTATCCGAGTTACCGTCTTCCGGCCGGAGAAGGGCAGTTCCAGTATTGAACTTTCCCATACATTTACATGTAGCTGATGTCCAGATTTGTAAGTCGTTAAATAGATACTTGGTGGAGGAAACCTTTAGTAATATGAGCTCGGTCAACCTAACCAAAGTGACAACATTTATGTAATATGAGTGCATGACAAAGGGACATCTTTTTCTTCTTGTTTTTGTTGATTGGAGGGAACTTCCTCCAATTAGTCTTTTGATTAATAGGTTATAAACATAAATATTATCAATGTTTATTTTCTTTTAATTTATCAACTTTCGTCATCTTTACCAGCTTTCGTTTGTTTTTTTCACAAACGCTTAAATCTATCAACTCTTATATGCATCCACTAACCTTTATTTGTGAGTCTCACCAGCTTTTCTCTTGTTAGGTTGCCAATTGATTTTGGTTTACCAACTCCCATTCGAGTTGCTTACTAATTCAAACAAGAGTTAATAACCAAAATTTATTTGATAATTATTTTGACAAAAAGTGGCAAGCCAATCTAATTTAGGTTGATAATTTCATATAAGAGTTACTATACTCAAAGTGGTAGCAAGTTATACAAACAAAGCTGGTAAGTTAGTATAAAAATTGGTAATTTGCAAACAACAAAAAAAATTATTGTAATTTACCAGCAAATTTCTTGAAAAAATGTCACCGGTCATTTATCAGCACTAATCAAAATTTATCAACACAAAAAAAAATCCGTATTTTTTGGCGCAGAGTACAGTTATGCTGGTTCAAGATAAAGTTGGAGTGAAAAAATGTAGGGTAGGAAATAAAGTTGCACAATTTTCTGTGTATTTCATTAAACTATAGAAGAGCCTATTTATAGGCTTGACAGAATGTCTATCTATAGTAACATACTATTACAATGGAAATTACAATCAATATGAATAATAAGATTATGATTATGATAGATACCCATAATCAGAATAACGAGATTATGATATGAGAGATACTTAGAATCATAATAATGAAATTATGATTTGAGAGATACTCGGAATCAGACGATATATTTTTAAGATCCCCTCAAACTCAATATGACATGGAAGAAGTCAACTGGAGTTTGGAGAAAAGATCTTGAAATCACCTTGGTAGATGTGCCTTAGTGAATACATTAGCAATTTGATTAACCGATGAAGTGGAGACAAGACGAATGGTGCCTGGAAACACGCGAGAACTTATAAAATGGCAATCTATCTCAATATATTTGGTGCGCTCATGGAAAAAATCATTATGTGCTATTCGGATAGCACTCCGATTATAGTAATAAAGTATCGTTCCACCGTTGATGGACACCCATGTCCTCTAATAGCCATCGCAACCATAATAATTCTACTGTCGTATTAATAAGAGCACGATATTTAGCTTGTGTATTAGATTGAGCAATAATAGTTTGTTTCTTACTATGCCATGAGAAAAGTGAGTTACCTACAAAGAAGCAGTGGCCGGTGGTGGAGCGACAATCAAAAGGGTTTCCAGCCCAGTCAGCATCAGATTAAGCTATCAACTCCAAGGTAGATTGAGCAGAAAAGTGAAGATCATGAAATAAGGTGCCCTTGACATAGCAAAGAATGCAAAGAACAGCAGCATAATGAGTGGTTCACGGTGAGGTCATGAACTGACTAATAATGTGAACTGCGTAGGCTATATCAGGACAAGTCATAGTGAGGTATACAAGATTGCCAACTAGTTGTCGTTAGAGAGTAGGATTCAGAAGAAAATTCACGTCTTTGTCATTAAATTTGGCATTAGTCTCGATGGGAATCGTAGTAGTCTTATTATCAGTGAGTCCCGCTCGAGAAAGAAGATTGGTGGCATATTTAGCTTGAAAAAGATAATATCCAAAGGAAGTAACCTCCAAGCCTAGAAAATAATTGAGTTTGCTGAGATCTTTCATTTCAAACCATTGACTGAGATACTGCTGGAATTTTGTAACGCCAGTATAACCATTGTCAGTGATAACCATATCACCCACAAATAAAAGTAGTAGAATATACCCACGAGATGTTTGTTAAACAAATAGAGCATTGTCATAGGGACTCGATTTAAATCCAAGGCGTTCCATGGTAGAGCTGAACTTAGAATACTACGCACAAGGAGCCTGCTGCAGTCCATATAATGCTCGACGTAATCGGCACACTTTGTCAAAAGTAGTGTATCCAGGAGGAGGTTCCATATATACTTCCTTAGTAAGATCGCCATTGAGAAGAGCATTTTTAACATCAATTTGGAACAGAGGCTATCGCTTAATAGAGGTGATAGCAAGAAGGCTTTGAACAAACAAAAATATGAGAGATACTCAGAATTAGACAATATATTACTAAAATGGAGAACATAGACCTCTTCTGTAATTTTTTTTGAAGTACTTATTAAAGAAGAATAATGCTAGAATAAAAGAGAAACTAGCTCGCCTCTTGGACAAGTTCAGGCGCCTGAGTATTGTAAACAAGAGTAGTAAAAATGTTTATCCGAGATCAACAATTCGAGGTGAATTCTCATATAATTCAAAGTTATATAGAAAATATACTGCGAATTTCATACGTTTTCAAAAGTGGATTCCATCACGTCTAGGGCACGATTAGAATTACAAGATTAGTCCCCGTCTCATCGTCATATCGTTTAACTAAATACTAGAAATGTCAATCTCAGATCTTTGAAATGATATCTACAGATTATGGATTAACAACATTAACACCAAGGTAAAAGCTACAGCGGGTTAACACTTAATAGTCGAAGTTCTTTACGGAAATAAAACTTAGTGGATTAGGACATAAATTGCTGATTTACAAACTATGAAAAATCGACAGTCTCATTAAAGTATCGGTAAGTTACCAACAAATTACCTGCAGAAAAAATTAATCAGTTATTTTTTTTATCTACAGGATTTTTGCACTTATCTACACTTATTGAAATTAATCGAAATCGGAAAAAAGAATTGGCATTTCTAAACCGCAATCACTTGACAATGCATTCAACTTTAAATAAGAAGGAGCCAAACAATTTTGAAGCCATTTCACAAGTCTTACAGAATTCACATGGAACACAGTTTTCTCGAACACAAACATAGGAACACAGACAATGACACAGACATGGCGTCTTTCGACGTATATTTATTCACCAATAACCACACCAAGAAGTTTACTTTGGCCCTGCAAGACAAGCACATGAACATATCCACACACAAACGCACAAAAGACACACAGAGATATCATTTGTCCCTAAGAACACGCGAATCGCTCACGCTCTGTTGATGAGATAAGCATCCGTGTCCTTAGTGAGCGTGGCTTCGAGATCTATGTAAGCATTAGGGTCGGCGACGTCTTCGTTCAACTTCTCGTAGTCTAGAGTCCACTTTACTAAACTTTCACGGCCGTCGCTTTTCGCAGTCGTCTTGACTATAGCCTTGAAGGTCTTGAACTCTTCCATGAGATCGCCTTCTATTACGTTGAAGGTGAGTACCTTGTTTGCATCGTCCACCTCAACCTTCTCCTTGGCCGTCAATGCCTTCCCTTCTGCATATTAAAGTTCGTCGAGTAACAACCATTTACTAATACAACAATGTTTTCCACTTTTTTAAGAATATATTCAGCCGCAAAGATTTTTCAGGAAAACACCTTCACAAAATATTCTTTTCACAAGCAGCTTATTATAGTCCTAACACATACAAGTCTTGAAATTGGACATCTACTAGATAGACATATTTCTCAATAAAGAGAAATTTCTACATGAATCTAGTACATCCACTAAATTGAATCTAGCCCATTAAAGATGGTGGGTTCCATTAGACGTGATGGTTTTGATTCAGTTTAACCTATGTAATAAGTTCATTGAACTATTACTCCTTAAGAACAGGAGTGCTTAGGGGAAGGGGGGAGGGGGGAGATAGTTTTTGCTAAGATTGGGTTAACATGACGTGACAAGCTCTTGTTTTATGGCTCATGTGATAAGTTCTTGTTGGGTGCCTGGCTATGGCCTCTTTATCGAATGCTGACCACTTACAGTTTGTCATACCATTTCATAAACCGATTCTACGATATCAGTCTTAATAACATTAGCATTTGCTCAAATGGAGCACTTTGAGGGTAAATGATCCAAAACTAGACTCCTTGTGCACATGTTTGGTGGATGAAATCTCGGGCAGTGAAATCAAAATATAACATAGTACGCGCTAAGGGAAAAGTGCCAAAAAATTCCTAAACCTTTTGCATTAGTGCCAATTTAGTCCTAAACCTTTTTTTGGTGTCAATTCAGTCCTAAACCTTTTGTATTGGTACCAATTTAGTCCTAAACCTTTTTTTGGTGCCAATTCAGTCCTAAACCTTTTGTATTGGTGCCAATTTAGTCCTAAACCTTTTTTTGGTGACAATTAAGTCCTAAACCTTTTAAATTGATGCCAATTCAGTCCTAAACCTTTTGTTTTTGTGCCAATTTAGTCCTTCTAGCTAATTTTGACCTGAATTTGCCGACGTGGACGCATGCCGGCCAGCGGCCGGTCACCGGCGCCGACGTGGAAAACTTTAGTAATATTTTAATATTTTTTTGAATTTTTATTTTTTTTCCTTTTTTTTCCACTTTTTTATTTTTGGTCTTCCCTCCTTCCTCTGGCCGGTCGCCGGTCCGGCAACCGGCCAGACGCCAGAGGCCGGCGAGCTCGACCTCGCCGGCCACTGGCGAGGGCGGCCTCGCCGGCGAGGGCGAGCCTCGCCTTGGTCGGGCGAGCCTCGCCTTGGTCGGGCGAGCCTCGCCTTGGTCGGGCGAGGCCCGACCTCGCCGGAGGTCGGGCCTCGCCCGACCATGGTGAGGCTCGAGCCCTCGCCGGAGGTCGGGCCTCGCCCGACCATGGTGAGGCTCGAGCCCTCGCCGGAGGCCGCGGCGAGAGCGAGCCTCGCCATGGTCGGGCGAGGCCCGACCTCGCCGGATATGGCGAGGTCGAGCCTTGCCCGGCCGACCTCGCCGGATCCGGCGAGGTCGGGCCTCGCCCGACCATGGCGAGGCTCGAGCCCTCGCCGGAGGCCGCGACGAGGCCCGACCTCGCCGGATCTAGCGAGGTCGAGCTCGCCGGCCTCTGGCCTCTAGTCCGGCGACTGGTCAGAGGAAGGAGGGAAGACAAAAAAAAAAAGTGGAAAAAAAGGAAAAAAAATAAAAATTCAAAAAAATATTAAAATATTACTAAAGTTTTTCACGTCGCCGCCACGTCGGCGCCGGTGGCCGGCCGCCGGCAGGCAGGCGTCCACGTTGGCAAATTTCGGTCAAAATTGGCCGGAAGGACTAAATTGGCACAAAAACAAAAGGTTTAGGACTGAATTGGCACCAATTTAAAAGGTTTAGGACTTAATTGACACCAAAAAAAGGTTTAGGACTAAATTGGCACCAATGCAAAAGGTTTAGGACTGAATTGGCACAAAAAAAGGTTTATGACTAAATTGGCACTAATACAAAAGGTTTATGACTTTTTTGGCACTTTTACCTACGCGCTAATGACAACAACGACGCCAACAGAAGAAAAAAAAACATAACAAGTCACTCAGTCGATGGCGAGGCGATGCAGTACTCACCCAGGGTGTAGTTCCAGAGCTTGACGGCGTCCTCCGAGTGCCATTCGCCTTCATGGAGCTGAACGTTTTGTACCGCATCGCTTGCATTCGGCAGGTGGTAAACCTGGTTCCTCCAGACGTTGTAGAACTCATCGGCCGACGACTGAATCTCTACTTCAATCTCTAGCTTCCCCTCCAAACCCGTCGTCTCTCTCCTGATGAAACGAATAAATTCACTCAACAGAGAAACCCAAACCCCAGTAAAAGCTACAATTCAAGAACCGAAGACCAATTCGACCAAAAAAAAAAAAGAACCGAAGACCAAGGTTGTCTCGTTTCACTTGTAAGAACAGAAGGCTAGTTCGCTTGACCTTTATATGGAGATCAAGATGCAACCCTAACAGTATTTGAACATCACTACCCGCGTGGCCATCATTTTAATCAAAGCTTATCGTTTACTAGATCGACATGTGGGAGGAATTGACTTTTGGGGAAGGTATCCATTAAATTAGTTTCGTAAGCAAGAGGGGCATTGTTTCTCCAGCTTCAATAATTGAGGAGAGTTGTCATCAATTATTCGATTGCTTGATTGATAGCCAATATAGGTTAGAAAACAGATACTAGCTTCATCTTGTAACCACACGAATTTAAAATTAGATATTCTCTCCACTTGATCCTCCACGACTCGTCAGCTTTGATATAGATTAAGAACTAAGTCCATCATACTTGAGTAGTTTCCGTACTTAGTAGATATTTCTTTAATTAGAGATAAACATGTTAATGTCTAAATATTCAATTGCAATGCTGACATGATGGAGATTACATAGTTGATTGACGGATATCCTGCGCTAAAAGTATTTTGACATTTAGTACAAAAGATTTGAATTGATTAATGAAATGATATAAGCCGAGAGTGTAAAAGGAACCCCTCATGTAAGTCTTCCTTATTGAAAATATGTTCTCGAGTTTGAGCATGAAGGAGGAGCTTTCCTAATTCAAGTAGATTTCCTAGTTGGAGAAGGTTTCATATTTTGGATCTAATTATTGCTTATATATAAGAATTGGATGTTCTTTTTGAAGAGTATCCAAGATACAACTTCTTGTTAATTACACATGAAGATATCTAAGAGTTTTGAAGCCAATAAATCTTGCGGTAAGATTTGTGAATTCTTTTATGAGATTAAAGATTATTTTGTGAGGATTTGTAGAGACTAAATATGAGTTATTGGGTGTAATTAGGGGATATGAAATACTAAAGAGTGTTTAGTGACTCGAGTGTGATTGTAATCTCATTTGTATCGCTTGATCAATAAGTAAAATTTTTTTGTGCTCTCCCTATAGCTGTAGGTCACATCGATCGAACCACATAAATTCAGTGTCCTACTTATTTTATTTTACTAACTATTTTATTGTTTGATCACTTGCTTCAGCAACAAGGACTACCTGTGCCATCATTTTGGTTAAAGCTTATCGTTTACTAGATCGACATATGGGAGGAATTTTTTCTTGGGGAAGGTATCCATTGAATTAGTTTTGTAAACAGGAGTGGCATTGTTTCTCTAGCTTCAATTATTGAGTAAACTTGTCATCAATTAGTGCGGATATAGGAAAGAAGATCCTAGCTTAATATACTCTCCACTTGATCCTCCATGACTCGTCATCATATCTTTGATATAGATTAAGAACTAAGTCAATCATATTAGAGCAGTTTCCCTTACTAGTATATATTTCTTTAATCAGAGATAATAAGCTAACAAACACGCAACAACGTCAAAAATTTGTTAATGTTCAAATATTCAATTTCAATGCTAACGTGATGGAGAATTACATAGTTAATTAACGGAAATCCCATGCTAAAAGTATTTTGACATTTAGTACAAGAAGGAAAATATGAGATTTGAATTGATTAATGAAATGATATAAGATGAGAGTAATCTAGTTTAGTTTTAGAAAGTGTAAAAGCTCTATAATATAATTGTATTAGAACCTCTCGTGTAAGTCTTCCGACCCAAATTAAAACACAAACAAGGGGGGAAGAACAGCATTGGTGCCAAAAGTTGTGTACGGAGCTCACTTTGGTGCCAAAAGTTTCATTTGGATCATTTAAGTGCCAAAAATTTTGAAAAACGATAACTTAAGTGCCACTTCGCCGAAAATCCGACGTGGCATTTTTTTTTATTAATTTCTCAAGCTGATGTGGCTCGCCGGAGGCTGATGTGGCTCGCCGGGGGCTGATGTGGCATTTCTTTTCTTTTTTTTTTTCTTTTCTCATTTCTTTTCTTTTTTTTCTTTTCTTTCTTCTTATTTCCGATGGCCGGCGTCCGGCCACCAGCCATGGCCGGCCTCGGCCGTGGCCTTGGCGAGGGCCGGCCTCGACGGATCTGGCGAGGCGAGCCCTCGCCTGGGCAGGGCGAGCCCCGACGAGGGCTCGCCTCGCCAGATCCGGCAAGGCCGGCCCTCGCCGAGGCCACGACGGCCTCACCGGCCCTCGCCCGGAGGAAGGCAACGCTCGGAGAGGCTGGCCATGGCCGGTGGCTGGCCTCCGGCCACCGGCCATGGTAGAAGTAAAAGAAAAGAAAAAAGAAAAAAGAAAAAAGAAAAGAAAGAAAAAAAATCAGAAAAAAATATTTAAAAAATTGTATTATACACATGGAAATGCCACGTGTCATTAAAATTTAAATATAAAAGCCACGTATTAAATTTGATTGGAATTTCTCGCCGTTGGCACTTAAGTAATCGTTTTTTCTCCGATTTGGCACTTAAGTGATCGTCGGCGTAAACTTTTGGCACTTAAGTGATCCAAATGAAACTTTTGACACCAAAGTGAGCTCCGTACATAACTTTTGACACTAATGCTGTTCTTCCCCCCACAAACAAGTATTCGAAATCTAAAATTCTTGGATATGGATGACTTGAATCACAATACATAGTTAACGAAAGAAAATTGTATTTATTGCTCAAAAAGATATGTGTAGTGTACATGGACTTTCATGGTAAAGCAAATCGAAGCAGAGCAAAACCTAGAATACAACAAAACAAAGCCAAATCCTTATAACAAGGTTGATCATCAGAGCACCGACAGGGTTAAGCACGTACTCATTCCATAAAAATGGATTTGTCAAATAAAATAATTAATGGTCAATCACTAGATCTCATATCATCATCAATGATGAGTACACGTCGGAAATTCTTTCTCCAATAGCTATGGCGTTGCTAGTTGGCGGTGTTGGTCTAGGTTCGGCTTTCTCTACACCATCGCTATACGGAGACAACCAAAATGGGTTGAAAAAATACAGATACAACTTTTGGAACAGTAAATTTTCGTGGTTTAGTGAGATACCAAATTTCCCGTGATCATCATTGAAAGAGGAGGCAAAAGACCTGTATACGGACAGAGTACGAGATATTGAATCTCTCGAAAATATTATTAAACTTCCAGATTTAAATCGGGAGAGAAAAGCTCCCAAATCTATAACTAAATTAGGATCAAATCTAGAATTAGATTGGGAGAAGAGAGCTCTCAAATCTAGATCGGGAGAGAAGAATAAACAAGAAAAAAACAAAAAGAATCCAACAAATTCAATGGAAGGAGAGGATGAAACTAGCTCAAACCCTCTTTACCCTCCCTACCGTACCCTCCCTCTGCCTGAAGCTTGAAGAAGATGATGGAGAGAGAGGGAAAGAAAAGAACTTCTCACTGCTCATGTCAATCACTAAGTTACCGATTGATTTGAATCCACTCACAATGCATAATGGAGATAGAAAATCCAAGATTAAATTAAGGTTCCGTCTATTTTGTGAAAATGAATGATTTTAAAAATTTTCTTAAAGATAATCACTTATATTGTTTGAAATAATTTATCAATGAAAAATATTGTTATCATTAATAACAATTTATGTCTAAATATTCTCATGAAAATGAAATTGTTCATTCATTATAATAAAGCAATCATTTAATTTTTCGCGAATAAACACACTCTTAATAGTGGTTTTGAAAGCAAGGATGAATGAGATTAGGTCTTTTGAGGGGGGGGGGGGGCATAATCCTTAAAAAGTAACTAGTTTTCATGAATATTGAATAGTACCCAAATTTCAATTGAGTTATCTATATTAACATTTTCAAATTTAATTTTAAGCACTCATTAAAGAAAGAAACACAAAAGTTTTATGATGGAGTCGTATAGACAAATCTTCCAATGGGATGATTATTGTGTATGAAAAATCACGCACCTCTGTTTATTCAGCTTAACGACAAATTATATATATCAAATAGTAATTATATGATTGCTTATGTTGATTTAATAGGAGAATTGAAGGGAGAAAAAAGAAGGTAAAAGCCACCAAAAATCCCAAGTTATACCTATTGTAACATATTTATCCTAATTTTTCTTTGTGACAACAAAAACCTCAATTTTGTACTCATGTGATATATTTATCCTAAACTTGTACTCGTGTGACACATTTAATTTAAACTTTTCTGGGTTAATATCACGAAAAATCCTAAACTGGTACACCTGTGACAAATTTACCCTAAACTAATTTTTTGACAAAAAAAAAATTTCAAACTAGTACACCTGTAATAAATTTATCCTAAACTAATTTTTTTAACACAAAAAACTCCAAACTGGTACATTTGTGACAAATTTATTCTTTGTTAAATTGGATGAACACCATGAAAAATCACAAATTAGTACACCTGTAACGAATGGAGAGTAAAATCCTAAACTAGTACATCCGTAAACTGTCACGTGTCATTCAACTTAGAAATTTGAGGGTAAAATTTAATAGAAACTAAGGGTAAAATTGTCACAAGTGTACAAGTTTTGGATTATTGGTGATCAACAAATTAGTTTGGGGTAAATTTATCACAAGTGTACCGGTTTGAAGTTTTTCGTGGTATTAACCCAACTTTTTTTGTAACACAAAATATCCCTAATTTATATTTATGCGATACATTTACACAAATTTTTTTTATGACACCCAAATTCCCAAACTTGCACACCCTCTTCAACACTTTTTTTTCCTTTTTTCATTTTTTCCTTCCTCCTTTGTCTTTGCTTCCGTCCCCCTTACCATCACCATCGCCACCATCCTCACCATCGCCAAACCAAGGAAGAAAATGAAGGATGAAGTTACAAAAAAAGGAAAAAGAAAACAAGGAAAAAAACATGCAATGAGTTGTCATATTTTTATCATGTGAACGCCATATTAGCACCGGTCTTTTTCCTGTCATCTATATAAGCAGCCACAAAAGAATTTTAGCAGCGTTCAATAGCGGAATTTTGACTGAAGTAAATGTGTCACACGGGTACAAGTTCGGGATTCTTGGTGTCACAGAAAAAATTTGGGATAAATATATCATAATGGGCATAGTTTGAGATTTCTTGTAGCTTCTTTTGAAAAGAAAATGAAAGAAAGCATAAATATTGCATTTACGGGGCCTTATGATTCACTGACAAAGCTTGCCTGTTTTTGGGCTAGCCCATGAAGAGCCCACGTTTCCTTCATCCTCCGAAAGTTAGAACATGTGCAAGAATGAAGATGCAAAGGATTTAAAGACGCTAACTACAGAAAAATAAGGAAGTTCTATGGACAACAAAGTGAAAACCTCATTCTTTTAAGCATTACACTTAGGGCCCGTTTGATAATTTGCCAAATAATAAAAATTTCTATTCTTTTATTTTCAGAATCAATTTGGGAATATAAATCCGTATGTTAAATTTTTTATGCCCGGACACAATTTTGCAAAAAATTATTCTTAGAATCAGTTTTGGAATAGAATCAAGAAGCAAAATAAAGTAGTTTTTTGATCTGGAACAATTTTTTCATTTTTGATTCTTCTTGATTTTCTTCTTTTTTTTTGGTTTGTTGTTGTTCTTCGGCCTGCCGCCCGTCGCCTGCCACCGGTCGCCGGCGACCAGCCAAAGGCCAGGGCAAGCAAGGGCGTCGCGGTCCTCACTGGTGGTCGGCGAGGGCGGCTCGCGGCCGCGACGGTGAGGCCTCGCCCAGCCAAGGCGAGGCCGACCTCGCCGTCGCCAGCGATCGGCCATGGCCAAGGAAGGGATGGGAAAGAAAGAAAAAATAAAAAAAAGAAAGAATATTAAAAAAATAAAATATTATTAATAAAATGAAATTTTGGGTAGTTACTAAACGCATTTATGTTCTTTTTCTATTCTAAGAATAGAAATTTGGGAAAATACCATAAAAAATCCCAAACTATGCCACTTGTGATAAATTTACCCTGAACTTTTCTTTGTGACACGAAAAATCTCAAACTATGTCACTTGTGATAAATTTACCTTGAATTTTTTTGTGACACGAAAAACTCAAAACTATGCCACTTGTGACACATTTACCCCATAATACTTTGGCCCATGGGCATTTTCGTCTTTTTCCTTTTTTTTTCCTTTTTTTTTTCTTCTCTCTTCCCTCCGCCGTCCATGGGCCAAAGTATTGTGGGGTAAATGTGTCACAAGTGACATAATTTGGGATTTTTCATGTCACAAAAAAAAGTTCAGGGTAAATTTATCATAAGTGGTATAATTTGGGATTTTTCGTGCTACAAAAAAAGTTCAGGGTAAATTTATCACAAGTGGCATAGTTTAAGATTATTGGTGGTATTTTCCCAAGAAATTTTAGGCAGTTACTAAGGGTGCGCATGACAATCATTCTATGCCCGGGAACTATTTCTACTCAGAAATGTTTCTTTTTTATTCTGTTCCCGGAAACAATTTCTGAGCATTTAAAGGCGTTTGGTAACTGTCCAAAATTTCTATTCCTGGGATAGAAAAGAACAGAAATACGTTTGGTAACTACACAAAATTTCTTTTTATTAATAATATTTTAAATTGTTTAATATTTTTTTTCTTTTTTTTTTCTTTCTACCCTTCCCTTCTTTGGCCATGGCCAGTTGCCGGCGCCGGCGAGCCGCCTCGCCCAGGCGGCGAGGGTCCAGCCCTCACCCTCGCCTCCGTCGGCGAGGGCCGTGACGCCCTCGTCGGCCCTGGGCTATGGTCGGTCGCCGGCGGCCAGCCGGCGGCCGGCGACCGGCCACAACCGAGGGAAGAACAACACAAAGAAGAAAAGAAAAAAAAGAAAAAGAAGAAAAAGAACTCATTCTCAAAATTGTGTCGAGAAACAAGAAGCAACTTTTTTTTACTTCTTGTTTCTCTTCCAAAACTGTTTCTGGGCACAAATTTTTGCAAAAATGTGCCCGGAAACAAAAAGTTTACCAAACGCATTTCTGTTCCCAAACTATTTCTGAGAACAAAAAAACAGAAATTTTCACTGTTTGGCACGTTACCAAACGGGCCCTAAATGCTTTCAAATGCTTAGAAATTGTTTTCGGGCACAGAATAAAAAAGAATCATTTCTGAGCATAATCTGTTTTCAAACATAGAATGATTGCCATGTGCAACCTTACATGTTGTGACTTGAACTCTTTAAGTCCTATTTGTTTCGGATAAACTTATGTCGTGAAGCCCTAAAGTGAAATCGACATACACGTGGAAGATAATGAAGTACTAGAAATGATGCATGCACATTGCGTGCGAAACAGAAGAAACAGGTGGAGTCGAGAAAAAAGGCAATCTCAGAATATTGATGACTGTTAATAATACATGGTAATTGGTAGATGATTATGGGAGAGCTGGAAAGGGAAGCACCTTTACGATTAAATGTTTACGATTAAATGTCGACTGTAACACCGCGCCTATGCAATAGCTATCAATACTTCGATTGCAATAGAGATCAGATTACAATAATTGCTAGTGCAAACAACACTACATGTAACAGAACATGTGATGTCCGCTCCAAAATACAATGAGACCTGTAATACTTCTCATATTTAGGGAACATATTGCCGTTTGACAAACTCAAAATCTTGTCATGACCTAGGAAATTGCAACAAGTGAGGCTGCACATGACAACGATTCTGTACCCGGGAACAGATTCTTCTCAGAAATGATTTTTTTTTATTCTGTGCCCAAAATTGATTATGAGCATTTTAAGACGTTTGTTAACGGCCCAAAATTCCATCCCTGGAATAGAAAAAGAACAGAAATGCGTTTGGTAACGCCACAAAATTTCTTTTTATTAATAATATTTTTAAATATTTTAATATTTCTTTCTTTTTTTTCTTTTCTTTTTTTCTTTTCCTCCTTCTTGGCCATGGATTGTTCGCCGGCCATGACCGGTAAAATATTTTTTTATTAATAATATTTTTATTAAAAGTATTTTTTCTTTTTTTTGGCCATGGCCTGGTCGCTGGCCATGACCGGTAAAATATTTTTTTTATTAAAATATTTTTATTAAAAATAAATATTTTTATTTTTTTTGCCATGGCCTGGTCGCCGGCCATGGCTGGTAAAATATTTTTTTTATTAAAATATTTTTATTAAAAATATATATTTTTTCTTTTTTTGCTATGGCCTGGTCACCGGCCATGTCAAGTAAAATATTTTTTTTATTTAATAATATTTTTTATTAAAATATTTTTATTAAAAATATATTTTTTTCTTTTTTTTGGCCATGGCCTGGTCGCCGGCCATGGCCGGCAAAATATTTTTTATTTTAATAATATTTTTTATTAAAATATTTTATTCTCGTTAGATCCGGCGAGGGCGGTCCTCGGGCCGGACATTAGAAGCTACAATAAAAATCAAGAAAAGGAAGAAAAAAAAAATTGATTCTCAAAATTGTTCCCAGAATCAAGAAGCTACTTTTTTTTTATTCTTAAAAACTGATTCTGGGAACAATTTTTGACAAAATTGTGCTCATAATCAAAAAATTAAACAAACGCATTTCTGTTCCCAAACTGATTCTGGGAACAAAAGAACAGAATCAAATACTATTTGGCAAGTTGTCTTGCGCAGCCTAAATTCAATGCTCCTTTTCCGTTTTCTGGCATTCTGTTTCTAAATTTCCACGCGCAAGCTTGCGAAAGCAATTTGCAACGCAAGCAGCGACGGTTTGCCGGGTTCTTCCCTAAAGACAGCACGAACTCTCGATTTGTCACGTGTCAACTCGAGCTCGGGCCTATTCCGGGCCGGATGGACCAGTCATTGGTCATCATCTCGAAATCAATCGAGACACATTTCACAAGGAGGAGGCATAAAAAAAACATGTGTTCGATGAAAGGAACATGATGGGGGTTTTTTGCAGAGGAGGTGCGTGCGAAAGAGAATATGCCAAGGAGATGTGCGTTGCGGACATTCCCAGATTCCTCCGAGTCGGTTTGACATTACTGCTCAGACGCACCCACACGTAATTCCCACCGACAGACCATTCCCCCCCTTTTCTGCAGTTCCTCGCACACGCACGCTTTCCCTTCTCTCTCTCTGGCTCGCTCGCTTTGCGCATTCATCCGTCCCTCCATTCCTTCGTCGTCGTCAAGATTCTCGAAGCCGGCTTCGCTCGCCGTCGCCGTTCCGATTGGCCAATCCCCCGTTGCCCAATCTCGTCCCCGTGCCACCCCCCCGTCTCGAGAGTTCCGGCGGCGCTGTGGGGGGTGGAGCTTCCGGTTGCGGCGGTTTGCGGCGGCCCCGACGGGTTTTGCGGCAAAAGCCCTAGTGCTCTGCTCCGCGGCCGAGGAAGCTTGCGATTGAAGTAAGCCCCTCTGTTGCTCGCTCTTGTCGATTGTTGCTCGCTTAGATGGAATGAGCGCGTGACGTGAAGTGGGTTTTGTGTTCCGCGCTTGCTGATTGATTGGCTGTTGTTCTTCAGATAGGGATTTGCTTCTGGTGTTCTCGGGTTGCTTTGTGGGAAGGAGCTGAAATCGGCGAAGTGGGGAAGTGGCGCACTGAGGATCGCGAGTATGGGCTCTGAGAGGCAGTCCATGGGTCTCCTGGACACGCTGAAAATGGAGCGAATGAGGACTATTCTGACGCACACGTATCCCTATCCTCACGAGCATTCGAGGCACGCTATAATTGCTGTAGTCGTCGGTTGCCTATTCTTCATATCTTCGGACAATATGCACACTCTGATTGAGAAGTTGGATAACAACGTCAAGTGGTGGTCTATGTATGCTTGCTTGGTTGGTTTCTTCTATTTCTTTTCGACTCCGTTCGTTGGGAAGACGATCAAGCCCAGTTATTCGAATTTTAGCAGATGGTGAGCACTCTATTCCGTCCTAAGCCTAAATGATTGTTTTTTTGCTATGAAATGGGGCTCGCTTTGTATTCCTTTGAGTGCATTGGCAGTTGTTTTAACCGTCTCGACTCGTTGGAATAATGCTTGCTTTCACAGGTACATTTTGTGGATTTTTGTGGCGGCTCTGTATCATCTTCCCAGTTTTCAGTCAATGGGAGTGGATTTGAGGATGAATTTGTCTTTATTTTTGACAATTTATGTCTCCTCTATTTTATTCCTTATTGTCTTCCATATCATATTCCTCGGTCTTTGGTATATTGGACTTGTATCTCGTGTGGCTGGAAGAAGGCCGGAGCTCTGGACCATTCTACAGAATTGTGCGGTTAGTTCTGAGGATCCATTTCTTATAAGATTATATAGCATTTGCCTTTTCTTGTTGTTTTTAATATAATGCATTTCATGTGATGTATAGGTTCTAAGCATTGCCTGCTGTGTATTTTATAGTCACTGCGGCAACCGTGCTATTTTGAAGCAAAGGCCGTTTGAGCGAAAAAGTTCTGGTTGGTTTCCTCTTTGGAAGAAAGAAGAAAGGAACACATTGATCTCGAAATTCCTTCGGATTCACGAGTTTAAGGACCAGATTTGCTCATCTTGGTTTGCACCGGTTGGGTCTGCGAATGATTATCCACTCTTATCGAAGTGGGTCATATACGGGGAGGTACAAAATGAAAACTTTTTACATTGATCATATGTCATGTACCGGCTTCATTGTTATGACTTTTGACATCGATAATTTGTCATTCACCTACTTAATTGTTATTAATATCTCTTTTTTGGTTGTTGCAGGGCTCGGGCTCTTCTGATGAAATTTCTCCTTTATACTCGTTATGGGCAACCTTTATAGGCCTTTATATTGCCAATTATGTTGTGGAAAGGTCAACAGGGTGAGTGACAATTTGTTAGTTTTTTGAATAATTAATATAACTTTGCCCCCTGGCCTTGGACGTAGTTTTGTGATGGATAAATTGTTCATATTCTTGTTCTAGTGCAATAGTTTACACTTTAGGTGTTTTGATTAGCCAGTGAATAGCCATATCTGAGGAAGTCGATAGCCTGAATGTGATGGATGATTCTATCATGTCATAGAGTTCTTTATGATAATGCAGTTGAGAATTTGGCAGTAGAAAAGTAGAGTGGTCTTGTGCTAATAGATGCCCTTGTATCTTTTTAGCTCAACTTTTGCCTGTCATCATAATCTTCTTCACCATTCTGTGGTGATTTCAACTCAATTTGTTCGAATGTTATAACAAGCAGGTGGGCTCTCTCTCACCCTTTATCAGTTGAAGAATATGAAAAGTCGAAGGAAAAGCAAATGAAACCAAACTTTTTGGACATGGTTCCCTGGTATTCTGGGTATATGGTTTCCCTCTTCTTTTTCCTTTTCTTGCCCGTTTTTTGGGGGATCTTGCAGTATTTTTTCCTTATACAGTTGTTATTGTGTCCTACAGAACTTCAGCTGATCTTTTTAAGACAATGTTTGACCTCCTAGTGTCAGTAACAGTCTTTGTTGGCCGTTTTGACATGCGCATGATGCAGGTAAAGTTCCATTGTCTCAACTTTATGTGCTTAATTTATGGTGTTCCCTGTCTGTCTTGTAAATCTCCCTCTTAATTGCGGTGTTACTTCTCTCTTTATCTGTCTATCAATGTCTCTAAGAAGAGAATTAATTTCAGGGAATTACCTTCACATTCTTTCCTTGTTGGATCCTAACAAAAGGAACATTATGAAACTTATGCATCAGTAACACAGCATTAAATTATGCTTAGGTTGTTGTATCATGTACTTATTTTGTTGTCCAACTTAGGCACTTGTTTCTAAACTCCCTTTGAGATAAAAAAGGCACAAAAAAGGAAGAAAAAGTTTTTAGATTGTTTGAAGTTTGAATGAGTATTTTGTGCTGTCAATCGATCTAAAGTTGCTATATGCAAACTTTGATTATTAATGTTTCTTTCCAATCTTTTATTTTTTTTTGCAAATTCTCCATCTTTTCATCGGATCAATTTGTTGTCACTATAGCACTAATGAAATCATTGTTAATAGTATAGATTCTCTAATTAAATTAAGCCTTTTGATCCTGTTTAAGTACAAAACCATGTGTATATAGTTAACGCAGTGGCTGCATTGTTTCATCTTTCTAATTCATCAGGCAGCAATGAACAAGGTCGAAGATGGAGTTGAGCAGGATTTTCTCTACGATCACTTCAGTGAAAAAGATAATTTTTGGTTTGATTTCATGGCTGATACTGGTGATGGTGGGAACTCTTCTTACAGCATTGCACGGCTATTGGCTCAGCCTTCACTTAATGTGACGACCAGTGATTCTACGCTTTGCTTACCACGAGGGAACTTGCTTCTCATTGGGGGTGATCTTGCGTAAGTCAATCACATGTTTATCTATTCCACAACATGACAATTTGTATCAGTTTTAAGTAATTTTCTTGCTCTCATTATATTCCATCTTTTGCATAAACCAGAGCATTTAGAGTATCACATTTTAATGATTGGTGGTTCTTAAATAGTATTAGACTGTTAGTCATAGAAAATGAATTTGTTTTATAAACCACTTTAAATCAAATCTATTTAGTGGGTTTGATGCTCATGGTAAGTAGTTCTTGTCTATTGAATATCAAATTTGAATTGGTTTGTTTGTTTTGTAAGTTTGACCCTGCGCTGAACTTTGCCTTGCTTCTACTCTCTGAATTGTTTATCAGAATTTTCTCTTTTGGCTAGCAATGATCTGGGCCCATGTTTCTTCAGTCTTAATTATATGAAACAGAACCAAACTTTTTTGGTTGATTAAATGTTGCATTTGAGCCTTTTCTTGTCTGTTTTATATGTTATTCTATTTAGACTGCTTCTTCTGCGTCTACTTTTGTAGGTGGAGCATTTTAATTTGCTTAACTTGCCTTCATTGTACCATTAGGCTTTTAAATATATGTTGTGTTCATTGAGTTTGAACTTTGAAGCTCTCATTGGCCATTTTGGGTATGTGACTTGATTACCTCAGGGTTGGTTTATTTTGACTTATGAAAAGCTGAAGCAATTTTTACTGTCCTGCCAATATTTAAAATAGTATCCAAATTTTAAAACATTATGAAAATTATATATGTTAATCTACGTGTTAGCATTTACTATATTGTGAAAGTTTCAAGTGGTTAAGATTAAAAAAAAAAAACAAGTCAAAGACCGTGCACCGCAACATTTGAAGAAAAGCAAAAAGGTAAAAATAAAGCCACTCTGGATACATCTTATTTTTCAGCCCCATGAAGCAGCCAGCACATATGCTTTATATTTGGAGAATAATTGCATCTTGAGCAAGGTAGTCAAACTCACTTTGGTTACTGACATCGTCTTAAAATGGGACTTTAAGATTAAATCGTAACATTTTACATACTTAAACAACTAGGTAGAAGTTTGAGTCTTATACTCCAAACTATTAAATTAATGATAGGAGCTGTTAAATGGTTCCATGCTCCCAATAATACAAATATTCTGAAATCAATTATATTTAAAAGCCGCTTAATTTATAAGCATGGTTTTCAGTTTTATATCGATGAATAAATATGTGCAACAGTTAATGAAATTGATTTACTTCACATTACCTGCAAAGTTAAAGTCCATTCAAAATGAAGTCTAGACTAATCTGCAGACTAAACTATATAGATTTATTTAACTTGAAGTTATCAGATTTTCAGTAAAGTAACAGTAAAATGACACTGGACCAATGAGATTAGTTCATTTAAGAGTAACAATTATTGATGCCTATTTCTGCTCGAGTGTCACTTTTCACCATCGAAGCATATTAATGTAGCGGATGGTTGGTGTAGTCATGTATGAAGTTGTTGAGCAAAGACACCAAGACAGAGAGAGATGAAGAGACTTCTTTGATCTTTTGTTCCCCCTGAAAATTATCATTTGCAATGAACCAGCAGTGGATCTCTCTTCAAATTTTTTTTTTTTAGAAAGCACACTTCCATCAGGCATTAGCGAAACTCACCTTTTCACCAACGCCTGTTTTGGCTTCAAACAAGCCAAATACTCTAACTAAAATCTCTGGGGCAGAAATAAACAATCTCACTGAGTCATACAAGTCTTTTAGGTAAAAGATGAGTAAATATAAGTCAGATCGCGAGTTTCATGATTTTAATGAGTCAACTCGCTGTTTCACTCAATTTCACTCAATGAACAATTCTGTATGCTAGTTGGGATGATTATCTTGATTTGGGTCATAATTTTACGAGTCAAAGTGCATTGTCAATCACAATGGTCTTGAGGATTTTTGTCAATACTTTTAATGGATGGGTCTTCGCTTTATAGGCTGGAAAGCTAATTATGTCTTTATATCATCTGTCAATATTGTAAGTTCAGGCTAGTCTACTTTTACTTGTTTTCTTTTATTTCGGTTGTGTTGAATATTACATTTTTTATTTGATCACATCTGTTGCTGAGTATGAAAGGAAGTGTCAGCTGGTTTTGAATTTAAAATAAACATTGCGAACAAAGAATTAGGCATCATTTGATTGTATAAGTGCATCGTTTTCTAGAAATGTTCATTCTCGCCTAAACAAAATATTATGCTTCTTTTGTAGATATCCAAATCCGTCTGCATTTACTTACGAAAAGAGGTTCTTTCGTCCTTTTGAGTGTGCTCTTCAGCCTCCACCTTGGTACAAACTAGAGCAGATCGCTGTGAACAAGCCTGAAATTCCATCAGGGTTATCTGAGCTAAAGCAATATGATGGGCCCCAGGCTTTCCTAATTCCTGGAAATCATGGTCAGATTTGGTTTTCATTGTGACCCTTGCTTAAGTTTTCTGTTTGGCTCTTGGAGAACACCTTGTATCGTTTTGAAACTTGAAACTAATATCATTGCATTGTGCTCTCCCATGTCCTTAGTTGTTTTCTTATTAGAAAGTTTCTCAAATCTGGTACTTTGAAGATGTAATGGTTACCTTATAAAATCCTGTTTCTGTGGTTTTTACAGATTGGTTTGATGGACTTCATACTTTCATGAGGTACATATGTCATAAGAGTTGGTTAGGTGGGTGGTTGATGCCTCAGAAAAAGAGTTATTTTGCTTTGCAACTCCCCAAAAATTGGTGGGTATTTGGCCTTGATCTGGCACTCCATGGCGATATTGATGTGTACCAATTTAAATTCTTCTCAGAGCTGGTAAAGACGAAGGTACTTCCTTAATTTTCTTAGCAATTTTTTGACTATCTTTGCTAGAAAAACAACCGGATGAGGGAACTGCTTGAGTTGAGGGATCCTGCATTGGACACGTAGCCGATAGTTTGTATCACTCTTGAGGATATTCCTCAGGGTTGTATAGCATCTTTCTGCTTTTTGAGTTGTCATTTTAGATATTTTCCAGCAGATTATTTGCTATTGATGTGCAGTGTGATATGTTGTTAAGTTGTTTACTGTTGGACATATATTTTTCTGCTAGTAATTTGCTGAGAGAGGATCATGGTCTTTGTTTCTATCTTATTAGAAGCCTTTGCAGAACTGCACATCTATCTGCCCTTTGTTAAGTTATTAGCTTGTGATGTACTCCTGTTGGGGCCAATAATTCTAGCCTCTGAATGACAACTTTAGTGCTATAATACGTTCAAAATATTCCCTGAGAGAGCTTATCAATATTATCGTTTGCTAATGGTCTCAGTTCTAATGTTGAGTCCTGCTTTAAATGTTTTTCAGACATGATTTAGGACCGAGTGAGAAGTCCTCTATCAATGTCCTCAGTGTCCTGGGATAAAGTCTGTTTGAACCCAGCATTTTGCTCTATTGCTTCCATATGTGTGGCTTAATTTGGAGTTTGGACATTTGTTCTTGTATAAATAGGAATTATTAGCTAGGGATCTTATGATTTCTTATCTATGTCACTGTTAGTCTGTGCATATGGAGAATGATGTGCTTTGAAACTGTATCCTCAACTGAATCTAAAATCATTAATTATCGGAATTTGTTTCATATCCTCTACTACTGCTAGCAACTTACATTTTCCACAATAGATTATGGTGTTTTTTTTTTATGTTTCTGGTACCTCTAGATACACCTCTTAATCACTATAATACAAAGTGGAATTTTTTTAGGGACTAAAGCTAGTGAAAAACCTCTACATCATAACATGATATCTACAGCTGTCTCTTGTTACAGTGAATATCTAATTCCACATTTAATGCAGGTTGGGGATGAGGATTCAGTTATCATACTGACACATGAACCTAACTGGCTTCTCGATTGGTACTGGAATGATGTTTCTGGAAAGAATTTCACTCATTTGATATGTGATTATTTGAAGGGAAGATGTAAACTTCGAATTGCTGGGGACTTGCATCATTATATGCGTCACTCATATGTACCTTCAGATGGGCCAGTTTATGTGCAACATCTACTTGTGAATGGTTGTGGTGGGGCATTTTTACATCCAACCCATGTATTTGGGAACTTCAAGGAATATTGTGGAACTACTTATGAGACCAACGCTTCTTATCCGTCTTTTGAAGATTCTAGCAGGGTATATGACAAGACGGCATCTAGCTTCTTTGATCAATTAGTTTTGAACTGTAGTGCAAAATCTTACTTTTATCTGGTTACTTTGCAGATTGCTTTGGGGAATATCTTGAAATTTAGGAAGAAAAACTGGCAATTTGATATTATTGGTGGTATTATCTACTTTGTACTGGCTTTTTCTATGTTCCCACAAGTGAGTATTCCTTTAGCTGAATGTGATTTTTACATTCAGATTCTTGGTAGACTGGTATCATGTCACTTAGCACTTGGGCATATTTATTAATCCAATCCGTTAGAAGCAGGGTGTTTTCATTTTACTTAACTCTTCATTGTGAATCCCTTTTAAGCAGTCAAAGTTCCCAGGAGATAATTCAAGTTCCGAAGATAGCTCAAACAAATAGCATGGATCCTACTTATCCTGCTGCTTTATTATTATGTTGATATGTTTGAGTAGTTGGCTTATTCTTGGGCTTCCTTTGCAGTGTAAGCTCAATCACATGTTACAAGGTGACTCCGTTTCTGGTCATTTGAAGAGCTTTTTTGTCACTGTATGGGCTGCTTTCAAGTACTTGCTGGAGCAGTCTTATGTATCACTAGCAGGTGCTTTGCTATTGCTAATTGTATCTGTCACATTTGTACCATCAAAAGTGTCGCGGAAGAAACGAGTGATGATTGGTGTACTTCATGTTTCTGCACACTTAACTGCTGCACTAATTCTTATGCTACTGATGGAACTGGGTGTAGAGACCTGCATCAGGCATAAACTTTTGGCGACTTCAGGTTAGTGTTCATACTTTCTGATGTATGTGTATTTTTTTGACTCAAGATGTTGATTTTGCATTAATCAGTGGATGCTTGATTTGATCCTCTGCTTTGACATAATGAAGAAGTGAGCGCGTCTCCAGTGGAAAAATGATGTTCGATTGATGAATATAACTTCATTAATTTTCGTCTTGTAGCACATCTACAGCTACTCTTAAAATAAGACACTGCATTTTTCTTGAGCTTGTGTCATGTCCTTGTGTCGGCTAAGTAAGCATTTGCATAAGTATCTGAGATGCTGACCTAGATTTGTCTCTTAGGTTATCACACATTGTACCAGTGGTACCGAACTGTAGAGAGTGAGCACTTTCCAGATCCAACAGGCCTTCGAGCTCGTATTGAACAATGGACATTGGGTCTATATCCTGCTTGCATCAAATATCTCATGTCCGCCTTCGATGTCCCGGAGGTTTGTATCCTTTATATTTTTCATAGTGCTGTTTTTTGAATATGGGTATCTTATATGATATATTTTTCTACAATGTGACTTTTTTTGGATTGAATTGCCAGGTCATGGCTGTATCAAGGACAAACATTTGCCAGGGGGGAATGGAATCATTGTCACGTGGCGGTGCAACGATATATTATGCTTCTGTGTTTCTCTATTTCTGGGTCTTTTCCACTCCTGTTGTCTCTCTAGTTTTTGGAAGCTACTTATACATTTGCATTAACTGGCTTCATTTACACTTCGATGAGGCCTTCTCCTCACTTCGAATTGCTAATTACAAGGGATTTACACGATTCCACATAAACAGGGAAGGTGATCTTGAAGTCTATACCCTAGTAGTCGATAAGGTAACTGGTCAGAACTATCTGCTACTTTAGTTACATAGACAGTGTACTCCCTTCCTCTGTCTTGGATATTTTAAGCAATATGATTGTTTTACGAACATTTCTATAGAAAGCCTATTCTTCATCAGAATATATTTGGAAATTGAAGCAGCAGTATTTGCAGGATGTCTTGCATTATCACTATTGTTTGTTTATTTGTTTATATATTGCACTATCGTTATATTGTCTAGAAATAGACACTGGCAGAAAACTTTGACGATTTTCTGTATTAATGGCTTCCCTACCAGTATCTTCTCTGTTATCAATTTAAATTACTTATAGTATATTAAGGACAAGGTGCTTCATGAAGGGAAAAATCAGCAATAAAGAAAAGGTTCTAAGAGTTTGACTTAGTGCATTGTGTTGTGAAGTGGTCTCATGTCGTACTGGGTTCTTAGATATGAAATATTTGCTTCTATGTGGAGTCAGCGTTGTGGCTTGTTAAATATATCTGGAAGAGTTTTGACTAAAGCACATTATCTCGGGAACTGGTCAACACCCAGGTGTTGTGAGATATGCATTACTTGTTTGGTCAGATTCAGTGATAAGGTCTGTTAAATATATGTTTTTTTTTGGTAAGGTTGTCTGTTAAATATATGTTGCTCCCTAGTGAATGCTAAAAAAAATTTAAGAGCAGATATGATACCCTGTATGCCTTGAAAAAGCGGGATGTAATTTGGGATTCTGCGGTAAATTCTCAGACTGGCAGCATGTGTTGGTAATAATATACCTCTTGAGCATTATCTGTCGGAAACATTTGTGTTCTACAATTGATTATTTCCCCGTTACTTATTGCTACTAGGGCTGTTGAAATCATCGGGATGGCAGGTTGTTGTAAAACAAACTTGCATTAAGAAGGATAAAAGACTACAGAAATGCAGAGTTGATTGCGGATTTTTGACTGGTAAAGAAAATATAATAAGATAAATAGTAGAATGATACCAGATATATGGATCCAGTATGGTCATTGAAACTCCATATGCTCCATAGTTCAAAAGACTATCTGAACACAGTTTTTTAGCCAATTCAAAGTATCTTTCTTTTGCCCAAATATTAATTGCATCATTTCTTTCCAGATTTTATGACGCTTTCCTGTTCAATGGTGTAACTGTTACCAACAATAATGACTCACCTTGTAATGCAGGTTCCAAAGGAATGGAAGCTGGATCCTGATTGGGATGGAGAAACAAAACAGCCACAGCAGTTAAGCCACCTTAGGATGTTTCCTAGTAAGTGGAGTTCTGCAGCTCCCTTACAAGACCCGGTAAAAACAGTAAGAATTGTTGACCATTTTGTCATAAATCGGACGGTGAAAACTCATTCAGAAGCCTGTAATGGGTCAGTGAATAGCTGATGATCATCACTCAGTTGGGTATAAAATTCCAATACCTCTCATTCACGAGGCAAAGGCAAGGGATTTGGTCTTACACAGGAGCTGTGTGAAATCTATATGTCTCATACCATGTAGATTTTGCCAGTATGATATGAGGTGCTTCAACTCTGGCATGTGCTCTCCACATTTTCGGTTGTCCTGGCATGAGAGAGAACATAATCGAGGCTGCCCTAGCTTGAGACAAGAACATGGTCAAGAGAGTGAATCTTGAATTGATTTCATGACTCTTTGATCGAATCAAAATCAGTGATGGATATTTGCCGCTTTGCATCTGACACTTGATGAGATTTTGAGTCACCCATTTAGGCGACACTTGCAACAGCAAAGGTGACTACAACTTATTAGGTACTCTTTTAGTTCTTTATTAGAAGTAGATTCTGGTAAAATTGTACATAAGAATGTTCACAGTTGTGATTCCTTTGGTAGAGATGGACTAGTTGAAGGTTCGCCTCTGCTGTTAGCACACTAATGCAATCTGTAAAGAAAATATCAAACCATTATTCTGTAATTGTTCTTTAGATGGGATGGCGCTACGATGTAATATTTGATCAAGGAATGATATCAATGTACCATTGGATTCTGCTCAAGTGACGAGTAGCTTCTTTTGCTGGTCCTGCTTTGAAGTAATTAGGTTGATTTATTTTCCTGCAGAGAAAGCCAGAGAAAGCTATTTGATCCTCTTATATTTAGCTGATAAATTTGGAATAAGAGAGAATTACATTTGAATGCTGCTTTGATGGCTAGAAGGCTAAAGAGAGACATTTAAGTAGAAAGAATGAAAAAATTGAGGGGGACAACAAAAGTAGAGGTAGAATAGAGCTTAGAGGGAATCATACTTGCATAAATTGTTGATTGGTGGGCTTTCAAATGTTCTTTTCTTCTTTGAATTGAAGCTCAGAAATACACTGGGGAATTAGACTTCCAAGTAAAAATATCCAGCACTCTTAACTTTTGCAACTGGAAATTGAATGTGAGAATCTGAAGGAAATTGATTAGAAGTTTCCATGATTGACTGTTAGCTCCCTCCTTGCAATTTGTAGCTCTGGAACTCTTCAAGGAATTTAATTACAAGATACCGGTTAATGTTTTAACAACATGAAAAGCTGGTGATTCTTGCAAGATTTTATTCTGCATAATAATAATTTAGTAAACCCACAGCAGCACACACTGAATCACTGATCCACACATCTCGGAAGTCAGAAGCGCAGTAGCTTCTCTTTATTTCACCACTCGGTACTACACACGGGATTCAGGACATTTTCTTTCAGCTCTTTTTATCAACCTTAACCTTGTTTCGGGGTCAAGTGTTTGTCAAGATCTTTGATGACATCGACGACAAGCAGGAGATAATTGTGCGGCTCGCCATCAGTCTCCTTGAACTTCTTGTAGATAAATGAAATCTTCACCGACCCTGACTCGCCCTTGGGGAAAACCTGATAGACGGCCTTGTAGACCTTGTACTGTTCAAGGATGTGTCCGCCCACAGCCACCATCGTCATCGACTTCTTATCCTCATCTATTTCCATCTTCTCCTTGAATATCTCCTGCACCCCGTCTGCAAATTGGTCCCACTTAAATGTGTTTCATTCATTATAAAACACAAACACTTCAATAGTCAGAGAGCTTTTTATGATATTGTGCGTTGATTGACGACAAAATGAACATATCTACAGCTAAATATTTACGAGCCCGAAGTGCCTATCACGGGGCACAATTTGGACAGACCTTCTCAGATCAATCGACATTACTGGGTTCATACGTACCGATGGTGTAGTTCCAGAGTTTCACGGAACCGGGAGAGACCCAGTCGCCCGCCCTCATGAATTTCAGCTCCTTGGACTTTTTCCGGTGAGGCATCAGGAAGACGGTGGAGTTCGGAGCTCAAACGTTTGTAGAACTTGTCCGCTGGCGAGTTGATCTCGAACTCTTCCTCCAGCTTCCCGTCCAGATCCATTTCCTTTCTCTACAAACACAAGTGTGTTTAGCGCACAGGCCTCTTTAAGGATATTATACTACTCGGTTTCAAGAATGAAGATTGTGTGTGTTGGCTCTGAACTTGATCTCCTATTTATAGATACTTTGGTGGGGGGTGAGTGGCTTTTATTTTTGTTGTGTTTGTTGGGTATACTTGGAGATCATGCACAGATTCTTACATGTGGAGAAATTTGGGTCAGTGCCTAGCTGATCTAGACAGATGCTGATCACTTTCTGGGTCGGTTTCCGGTCACAAGCCTAAAAGTTGGCCTCTCCTTGAGTGGGTTCTTGGTTTCAGTTTTGGAACAAGTGGTCTACCCTAGAATTTATTGGCATGAGGATAGAATCGAACCATTCTTTGAATAAACGTTTTCTTCTTCAAAAAGAGAAAAAAACATGTTATATAATATTTTTGCGCACAAGTTCTAAATACATTATATAGAAAAATAATTTTATAAAATTCATCTTTTCATTGTGATGGACACCGCATTATAGAAGGACACTCAAATTTGTAAATGACTTCCTTCCACACAAGTCGATACAGTTAATGTAAATTGCCACTTTCTAAAAACTTAATAAAATATCTAGAATATTTACAAAAACGGATTTATTAATTGATATTTAAGAGTCATTTGGATTTTTATAAAAGCCAACTACTATGGAAAAATTTTCCTTTCCACACTTATATTGATTGTAACTAGGTAACAACGCAAGAGGACAGAACAAGAATACGTGAAAAATTTTGCGGGTATTTTGCTACATTTTTCTCCAGTAGTTTTAGCTGTGAAGAAGGGTGTTGCAACTTTTATAAGCCATTTACCAAATAGCTCAATATAGATTTCAAGGAACCGTCTCACCTAATTTCAAGATACCGTATCTTTAAAGTATGTATTATCAAACAAAAGTGCTACGACTCGTCGTAGCTTAGGTAAATACAACACAATTACTGTATAATCCCAGCTATACCGAATGGGCTCCTAGACAGTACTTAAGTAATTGGGAACATCAACATTTTGAACATCTTTTAACCTAAACTTAAACATAATACATTTTCAGACTTCGATAACAATTCCATGCATGCCTATTCACGTGTCTCACGCTTTTGTATGCTCACGTTTGCAATAAAAGTCAATTAATTTTAAAGTTATTAAGCCATGTATGATGAAAGCTAAGTCTAATATCTTTTGAGTCCTTTGCTATTCATAGCATAGAAGTCACTTTCGCAAAATCTCTACCCGAATCCTCAACTCAAGTACACAAAGGCGTGCTTACAACTAACTACCAACTCTCTTGTCATTAAAAAAACAAAACTCTCTTGTCATTGGATAAGCAGAAACAAGAGAAGGATTTCAATAAATACAGTCCACCATTATTATACCCCTGAAAACAGATAGACAAGTATCAGAACTGGATCGATGAATGTTATGTCTGGAAGTTGAAGTATGACCTGCCTTTATATGAATGAAAATAATTAATGAATGGTTGGACGCAATGTATATGGAGTTCTATATTGCTTCAACTAACTCCTGTGCGTGGCTGAAATAGTATGAAAAACAATTGAATTTTTCAAATATAAAAATAGTTGTGAGCATCATCACCAACTCATCTATGGCCTCCAATGTCGTGTATTCAATTACTGAGTCTTCACGTTGCATATATATTAATAAGTCAAATTGTCAAACAAAACGCAATTTACATTATATAGAAATGTCCTTGCGATGTTCATAGAGATAAGAGTCTGAATATGACGTGGAAATAAAATGTGGAAATAGAATAATTCTAGCCTCAATATGACAACTTTAGTGCTATAATACGCACAAAGTATTCCTTGAGAGAGCTTATGGATATTATGCTCTGTTAATGATCTCATTTCTTATGTCGAGTCCTGCTTTGAATTTCTTGCAGCACCTGATTTAGGACTAAGCGAGAAGACCTCTATCAATGGCTCAATGCCCCTAGTGTCAAACGACAAAGTCTGTTTGACCTAGGCATTTTGCTCTATTTCCAGAATACATGTGTGGCTTGATTTGGAGTTTGGACATTTGATTTTCTAGAATGGAATATAGGGAATTATCAACTAGGGGTCTTATGATTTCTCATCTGTGTCGCAGCTAATCTGAGCATGTGAGGAATGACATGCGTTGAAACATGTTAACGCTAATTGTATCTTCTACTGAATTTAAACTCATTTATTATCAGAATTTGTTTCATATCATCTACTACTACTAGCAACTTATACTTCCCACAATAGATAATGGTGTTTCCTTCATGTTACCGGTACCTCTGAATACACCTCTTTATCACGATAGGACGAACCGGAACATCTTATTAAGGACTAAAGCGAGTCAAAAACACCTATATCATAACATGAGATGTACATCTAATTCCACATTAAATGTAGGTTGGGGAGAGGACTCTGTTATCATACTTACGCATGAACCTAACTGACTTCTTGATTGGTATTGGAATGATGTTTCTGGAAAGAATTTCTCTCATTTGATATGTGATTATTTGAAGGGGAGATGTAAACTTCGAATTGCTGGGATTTGCATCATTATACGTGTCCTTCATATGTACCTTCAGATGGTCCAGGTTATGTGCAACATCTACTTGTGAATGGTTGTGGTGGGGCACTTTTACATCTGACCATGTATCTGGCAACTTCAAGAAATAGTATGGAGCTACTTATGAGACAGGCATCCTACCGTCTTTTGAAATTCTGGCAGGGTATATGACAAGATGGTATCTAGCTCCTTCGATTAATT
This sequence comes from Syzygium oleosum, assembly GCF_021117445.2. Taxonomy (NCBI): domain Eukaryota; kingdom Viridiplantae; phylum Streptophyta; class Magnoliopsida; order Myrtales; family Myrtaceae; genus Syzygium; species Syzygium oleosum. Next base: position 13,348,456 of record NW_026607487.1, read on the forward strand.
TGCTTTGAGCTGTAATGCAAACTCTTACTTTTATCTGGTTACGTTGGAGATTGCTTTGGGGAATATAACGTTACAGTTTGACTAAGTGCATTGTGTTGTGAAGTGGTCTCATGTTGTACTGGGTTCTCAGATATGAAATACTTGCTTCTATGTGGATTTAGTGTTGTGGCTTGTTAAGGTAGCGAATGATAACCATTCTGTTTCGGAATAAGTTCCTGAACCAGAAATAGATTTTTCTATTTCTGGTCCCTAGATGAGTTTCTGAGAAAAAAAACCCGTTTGATAATGACAAAAAATTTCTATTTCTAGAACAGAAACCCGTTTGATAACAGCACAAAATTTCTATTTCCTGAAATAAAAACCAGTTTGATAAACAACAGAAAATTCTATTTCCAGGAACAAAAATCCATTTTTTTAGAAATGGAATAAAAATAACAAAAAATCCGAAAAATTCATAAAAATCTTTAAAAAAATTCAGAAAATCCCAAAAAATTGAAAAATTCCAGAAAAAATCATCAAAATTTCGAGAAAATAAAAAAAATTTTAGATTTCGGGAAAATAGGAAATTTGTTGAATTTTTTCAAAAAAAATCAAGAAATCAAAAATTTCAAAACTTCACAGAATTGCTTAGAATACCTGTGGCCACCCACTTTTAGTGAAATTTAAATTTTTTTAGGTGTCCAAAAAAAATCAAAAAATCAAAAATTTCAAAACTTCACATAATAGTTTAGAATACATGTGGCCACCCACTTTGAATGAAATTTAGATCTTTTAAGGTGCCCAAAAAAATTTCAAAACTCAAAAATTTCAAAACTTTACAGAATGGCTTAGAATACCTGTGGCCACCCACTTTGAGTGAAATTTTAATTTTTGGAGGTGAAAAAAAAGCAAAAAATCAAAAATTTCAAAACTTCACAGAATGACTTAGAATACATGTGGCCATCCACTTTGAGTGAAATTTAAATTTTTTTAGGTGGAAAAAAACATAAAAAATCAAAAATTTCAAAACTTCACAGAATGACTTACAATACCTCTAGCCACTCACTTTGAGTAAGATTTAATTTTTTTTAGATGCCCAAATGGTATTTTTGATTTTTATTTTTTATTTTTTTTGGTTCCTAAAGAAAATTAAATTTCACTCAAAGTGGATGGCCACATGTATTCTAAGCCACTCTGTGAAGTTTTGAAAATTTTTCTTTTTCGCTTAATTTTTTTTTTCGACACCTAAAAAAAATTAAATTTCACTCAAAGTGGGTGGCCACAGGTATTCTAAGCAATTATGTGAAGTTTTTTATTTTTTATTTTTTTATTCTTTTCGGCACCTAAAAAAATTTAAATTTCGCTTAAAGTGGATGGCCACGGGTATTCTAAGCCATTTTGTGAAGTTTTGAAATTTTTTCTTTTTTTCTTTTATTTTTTATTTTTTTCGGCACCTAAAAAAATAAAATTTCGCTCAAAGTGTGTGCACGAGGTATTTTAAGCCATTCAGTAAAGTTTTGAAATTTTTACTTTTTTGCTTATTTTTATTTTTTTTGGCATATAAAAAAATTTAAATTTCACTCAAAGTGGGTGGCCACAGGTATTTTAAGCTATTCTGTGAAGTTTTGAAATTTTTTATTTTTTTATTTTTTTATTTTTTAAGCCATCCACTTTGAGCAAAATTTAATTTTTTTAGTTACCAAAAAAAAAAAAATAAAAAATTCTAAAATTTAAAAACTTCACAGAATATCTTAGAATACCTGTGGTCACCCAATTTGAGCGAAATTTTATTTTTTTAGGTGCCGAAAAAAATAAAAAAAAGAAAAAAATCAAAAATTTCAAAACTTCACAGAATGGCTTAGAATACTTGTGGCCATGCACTTTGAGTGAAATTTAAATTTTTTTAGTTGCCGAAAAAATAAAAAAAATAAAAAATTTCAAAACTTCACAGAATAGCTTAAAATACCTGTGGCCACCCACTTTGAGTGAAATTTAAATTTTTTTATATGCCAAAAAAAATAAAAATAAGCAAAAAAGTAAAATTTTCAAAACTTTACAGAATGGCTTAAAATACCTGTGGCCACCCACTTTGAGCGAAATTTTATTTTTTTAGTTGCCGAAAAAAATAAAAAAATAAAAAATTTCAAAACTTCACAAAATGGCTTAGAATACCTGTGGCCATCCACTTTAAGCGAAATTTAAATTTTTTTAGGCGCCGAAAAAAATAAAAAAAATAAAAAATAAAAAGATTCACATAATTGCTTAGAATACACGTGGCCACCCACTTTGAGTGAAATTTAATTTTTTTTAGGTGTCGAAAAAAAAATAAAAATAAGCCAAAAAGAAAAATTTTCAAAACTTCATAGAGTGGCTTAGAATACATGTGGCCATCCACTTTGAGTGAAATTTAATTTTCTTTAGGAACCAAAAAAAATAAAAAAATAAAAAATACCATTTGGGCATCTAAAAAAAATTAAATTCTACTCAAAGTGGGTGGCTAGAGGTATTGTAAGTCATTCTGTGAAGTTTTGAAATTTTTGATTTTTTATGTTTTTTTTCACCTAAAAAAATTTAAATTTCACTCAAAGTGGATGGCCACATGTATTCCAAGTCATTCTGTGAAGTTTTGAAATTTTTGATTTTTTGCTTTTTTTTTCACCTCCAAAAATTAAAATTTCACTCAAAGTGGTTGGCCACAGGTATTCTAAGCCATTCTGTGAAGTTTTGAAATTTTTAATTTTTTTAAATTTTTTTTGGGTATCTCAAAAAAATTAAAATTTACTCAAAAAGTGGATGGCCACAGGTATTCTAAGCCATTTTGTGAAATTTTGAAATTTTTTTTTATTTTTTTGGGCACCTCAAAAAATTTAAATTTTACTCAAAGTGGGTGGCTACAAGTATTCTAAGCAATTCTGTGAAGTTTTGAAATTTTTGATTTCTTGATTTTTTTTTTTTAAAATTCAACAAATTTCCTATTTTCTCGAAATCTGAATTTTTTTTATTTTATTGACATTTTGATGATTTTTTCTGGAATTTTTCAATTTTTTGGGATTTTCTGATTTTTTTTGAGATTTTTATGAATTTTTCGAATTTTTTAATTATTTTTATTCCATTTCTAAAAAAATGGATTTCTGTTCCTGGAAATAGAATTTTCTGTTGTTTATCAAACGAGTTTTTGTTTCAGGAAATAGAAATTTTGTGCTGTTATCAAACGGGTTTCTGTTCTAGAAATAGAAATTTTTGGTCGTTATCAAACGGGTTTTTTTTCTCAGAAACTCATCCAGGAACCAGAAATAGAAAAATCTATTTCTGGTTCAGGAACTCATTCCGGAACAGAATAGTTATCATGCGCACCCTAAATATATCTGGAAGAGTTTTGACTTAAGTGCATGTCTTGGGAACTGGTCAATACCCAGGTGTTGTGAGATATGCATCGCTTGCTCAGTCAGATTCAGTGATAAGTTTTGTTAAAAAGATAGTGCTCCCTATTATATGCAAAAAAACAATTAAGAGTGGGTTGATACCCTGTGTGCCTTGAAAAAGCGGGATTTATTTCGGATTCTGCTGTAAAACCTTAGATTGGCAGCATGTGCGGGTAATATAATACCTTTTGAGCCTTATCTGTTAGAAAATTTTGTATACTACGACGAACTATTTTGCTGTTACTAAATGCAACTAGGGCAAGACAAAAAAAAAAATGCAACTAAGGCTTGAGAAATTATTAGCGTGGCAAGTTGTAATACAATACTTTTAGAGCCTTATCTGTTAGAAAATTTTGTATGCTACAATGTACTGTTTCGCTGTTTCTAAATGCAATTAGGGCAATACTAAAAAAAATCCAACTAGGGCTGTAGAAATTATTGGTATGGCAAGTGGTAATATAATACCTTTTCAGCCTTATTTGTTAGGAAATTTTGTATACTACAACGGACTGTTTCGCTGTTACTAAATGCAACTAGGGCTGTAGAAATTATCGGCTTGGCAAGTGGTTGTAAGACAAACTTTCATTAAGAACGATATTTAGACTGCAAGAATTATATGCAGAGTCAATTCTGGAAATTGACCGGAAAAGAAATTATGGAAAGATAAATCGAACAATGATGATAGAGATTTGGATCCAGTAAGGTCATCGAAACTATCTGTGTACCCTTGACTTGTAATGGGGAACTTCCACATTTCACAATTCTATCTGAATACAGTTTTTGCCCAATTCAAACTATCTTTTCTTTGGTCCAAACATTAAATGCATCTTTTCTTTCCAGATTTTATGACGCTTTCCTGCTCAATTGTGTAACTCTTACCAACAATAGTGACTTATCTTTGCATATCAAAACTTGAGCTTATTATGAAGTTTGCTTATTTTATTCACCTTTTAATGCAGTTTCCAAGAAAAGGTAGCTGGATCCTGATTGGGATGGAGAACCAAAACAGCCACAGCAGTTAATCCATCTTAGGAAGTTTCCTAGTAAGCGGAGTTTCGCAGTTTCCTCACAAGATCCAGTAAAAACAGTAAGAATTGTTGACCACTTTGTCATAAACAGGAGGGCGAAAACAGCAAGAATTTTTTACTGATTGCATGGTTGACAAATCATGTGGACTGTACCCATTTGAAGGTTAGGAGAGTCTGGTCAAATTGCAGCTTCACTTGAACTTCTATAGTAATTTAGACAAACTCATGCTATTTTAACAATAATTAAACGGTCGAAATGCTTATCTATTATCAGCAAACCTTCAATCAAAGTAGCCAATAATCACAAATAAAGAGACATTATATTCAACAGAGGGAGAGAGACATGAAGATAGATTAGATAGTTTGATGCTGGAGCATTTTTGAGACATCAAGTTCTTCTTGATATTATCGGTACCAAGTCGGCTCTTGTCGATATTGTCATTCCAAGTCAACTCTTCGATCACAATGAACCGAAGGCTGTTCGGTTCCTTCAAAGGCCATTAATTATCCACTTTGGAAATGGTAAAGTCATGGAGACCTTCAATCGGTTATATTTAATTCTCACATATTTTTAAGGTCTAGTTAACGTTGTTCAAGTTTCTAGAGTCCTTATTTATTTATGGTTGTAAATGTTGTTTGTCTTTTCAATGAATCTTTGTCTTTCCAAAGAGTCTTAGTAACTACTCAAGCTTGGAGGGTTGTTCCATGCTCTATATAGACATGCTATGATGAATAACAAAGGCAAAGATATTTTGATAAAAACTAATTGAGCTTTTAGCTTAAGAACAAGGAGGAGTTCTTGTTTTACTCTTATCTCTTGGGTGGATTCCTACGGGTGGCGAGTATTGCTCTTATCTCTTAGGTTAATTACCTACGGGTGGCGAGCGACCTATCCATTTTATTTCTCACTTGTATTGCCTCCTACTTCTCTACGCTTTCTCCGATGTCAAATTGGTATCAGAGCATGGTTCAATGTCTGGTGACGTGGACCAAACATTGAGTCTTCTATAGCTCGAGAAAGAGACCTACGAGATGTGGAGGTGGATGATTTAAGGAGACAAGTGCAGCAATTGCACGAGCGTTTGCAACGCTTCAAACTTCTGGAACGTGATGATTTGCGTCACAATTCAGAAGATGCTCTCTCTGATGAAAAGGATGTTAATCCTTTTGCTGGTGCTCGAAGTCATGCTTCGAGTGAGGAGGGACTTTCTCGACGTCAGTATCAAAGGTTCCATGAAAGTCAGCAAGATTCCTATGTGAAGGTTGAAATTCCTGAATTTGAAGGGAAGATGCAACCGGAAGAATTCATGGATTGGCTACACATGGTAGAAAGAGTCTGTGATTACAAAGACATACCAACTGATCGGAAGGTGAAGCTAGTCGCCATCAAGCTCAAAAAAACATGCGTCTATTTGGTGGGAGCACTTGAAGAAGCAAAGAGCTTGTGAAGGAAAAGGCCGTATCGTAACTTGGGAAAAGATGAGGAAAGAATTGAAGAAGAAGTTCTTACTGACGAACTATTGGCAAGACACCTTCCTTCAGTTTCACAACCTCAAACAAAAGGAGCTGTCCGTGGAAGAATATACAACGGAGTTTGGTCATCTCATGATGATTTGTGATATTTTGAGCCCAAGGAGAAAACTGTTGCCTGCTACCTTGGTGGACTTTGCTCAGAAATCGGTAATGTTGTCCAACTTCAACCTTACTGGACTTATAATGATGTTTGCCAACTTGCTCTAAAGGTGGAATGGCAACTTAAGGAAGCTCATGGTAGTAGCTCTCGATATCAGGACAAGGAGGGCTATTCCAAAGGTGGGAGTATTTCTACTAAAAATAAAACAGCCGCTTCAAAGTCCACTCCTAAGAATGAAGGAGCATCGAGTTCAAAGCGCCCTAACTTTGTTCGGTGTTTCAAGTGCCAAGGGTTTGGACATATTGCTTCTGATTGTCCAAATCGAAAGATTGTCTCTTTAGTAGAAGAAGAGCATGAAGAAGACAATCTTGAAGACTTCCCTAGTTCCAATGAAGGATCAGAAGAGTGAAATGAAGTTATCTATGGAGATCAAGGAGAGTGTCTAATTCTTCGTTGGGTCTTGAATGCTATTCCTAGTGAAGATGGTACGTGGCTTCGCAACAACATTTTTCACACCAGATGTACTTTCTCATGGGAAGGTTTGTGATATTATTATCGATGGAGGAAGCTGCGAGAATGTCGTGGCTACAATAATGGTGGATAAATTGCACCTCAAGATGGAGAAACACCCACAACCTTACAAGCTATCTTGGCTTCGCAAAGGAAATGAGGTGAGGTTTGACAAACGATGCCTTATTCAATTCTCCATTGGAAAAAAAAGATAATGATGAAGTATGGTGAGATGTTGTTCCCATGGATGCTTGTCATTTGCTTCTTGGGGGGCCTTGACAATTCGATAGAAAAACTAAGCATGATGGGTTCAATAACACTTACACCTTTAAAAAGGATGGAGTCAAAATCACCTTGGGTCCTTCCAACACAGAGAGCACTTCTAAACCATCTAATGGAGAAGGAAATAATTTACTCTCAAAATCTGAAGTCGATAAGGCTTTAGAAGATTCCTTGGAGACATATGCTCTTGTGGTGTTAGAAGAAAATGAAGAACATTCTGTTGTTCCTTCTCAAGTTGAACCTCTTCTCCAAGTTTAAGGATGTTGTTTCGGAAGAAATTCCACCCGGTCTTTCGCCTATAAGAGACATTCAGCATTGCATTGATTTTGTTCGGGAGCTGTCATTTCACACAAAGCTGCCTACCAAATGAGTCCTAAGGAGCATGAAGAGCTTCAACGACAAGTAGATGAGCTTTTGGCTAAAGGAATGGTGAGAGAAAGTATGAGTCCATGTGATGTCCCTGCTCTTCTCGTGCCGAAGAAGGATGGGTCTTGGCGTATGTGTATCGATAGTAGAGCGGTGAATAAGATTACCATCAAATACCGCTTTCCCATTCCTCGACTTGATGATCTTCTTGATCAACTCCATGGCGCAACTATCTTTTCCAAGGTTGATCTTCGAAGTGGATATCATCAAATTCGAATGAGAACTGGAGATGAGTGGAAAACTGCCTTCAAAACAAGAGATGGCCTCTATGAATGGATGGTTATACCTTTCGGTCTCTCTACCGCTCCTAGTACATTTATGCGTCTCATGAATCATGTCTTCAAGCCATTTATCAGCAGCTTTGTTGTTGCTTATTTTGATGACATTCTTGTTTATAGTTCTACTCCAGAACAACACTTGGAGCATCTTCGCCAAGTTTTCAAGGTTCTTCGGGAGCAAAAGTTATATGCCAACTTGTAGAAGTGTCACTTCTTTACCGATTACCTTGTCTTTCTAGGCTATATTGTCTCTGAAGATGGCATCAAGATGGATCCTAGCAAGGTGGAAGCAATTATCAGCTGGTCCGTTCCGACATCTATACATGACATTCGGAGTTTCCATGGTTTGGCCTCATTTTATCGTTGTTTTATCAAGCATTTCAGCACCATTATATCTCTTATCACCGAATGCTTGAGAAGGGGGGGGGGGGGGGGGAGTTTCAAGTGGACCAAAGAGGCGCAACAAAGCTTCGAACTCCTTAAAAAGAAGATAACCGAGGCTCCTATTCTTGCACTTCCAGATTTTAATAAAGTCTTTGAAGTTGATTGTGATGCTTCCAATGTGGGGATTGGTGCGGTTCTTAGCCAAGAAAGAAAGCCTATTGCATTCTTTAGTGAAAAGTTGAATAATTCCCGCAAGAATTACTCGACTTATGATACGGAATTTTATGCTATTGTTCGGGCTTTGGATCATTGGCAACATTATCTATTGTTTAAAGAGTTTGTTCTCTATTTGGATCCTAAAGCCTTGAAGTATGTAAATACTCAACATAAGCTCAACAATCGGCATGCCAAGTGGGTAGAGTTTCTGTAAGCTTTCACTTGTCTTATTAAATATAAAGCGGGAACTCTCAATCAAGTGGCGGATGCATTAAGCCGTAGGCATTCCTTGCTATTCACAATGCAAGTGAAGGTCTTAGGCCTTGATATGATCAAGGAGCTTTATGAGGAAGACCCTAACTCTGGAAGATTTGGAAAGATTGTTCGAGAGGTCCAACTCAGCAATTTTTATTGCAAGATGGATTTCTTTTTAGAAATAATTGCTTGTGCAAACCAAGAAGTTCTCTAAGAGAAGGCATTATCAATGAAGCCCATGGTGGAGGCTTAGCCGGTCATTTCGGAAGAGACAAGACACTCTCTCTTGTCAAAGAAAAAAAAATTATTGGCCTCAAATGGAGAAAGATGTTACGAGACACATGGAGTGGTGCCAAACTTGTCACATTGCCAAAAGTCATTCTCAAAATACTGGCTTGTATACTCCATTATCGGTACCAACAGCCCCTTGGGAAGATGTGAGCCTAGATTTTGTGGTTGGTTTTACCTCGGACACAAAGGGGTAAAGGCTCAATCATGGTGGTCGTTGCTCGGTTCTAAAAATGGCGCGTTTTGTACCATGTAACAAGACTTTGGATGCTACTCATGTGGCAAATCTTTACTTTCAAGAGATCGTGAAGCTACATGGTATTTTGAAGATGATAACTTTTGATCGGGACTCAAAATTTGTTAGTCATTTTTGGCGAATGCTTTTGAAGAAGTTAGGCACCACACTTCAATTTAGCTCTTCTCATCATCCCAAACCGATGGGCAAACTAAAGTTGTTAATTGCAGTTTGAGAAATCTTTTAAGGAGCTTAATTGGAAGTAACCTACGTCAATGGGACCTAACTTTGGCTCAAGCTGAATTTGCTGACAACCGGTCTTCAAGCCAAACAACTGAGAAGAGTCCTTTTGAGATTGTGTATGGCAAAAATCCTATTAGTTTGATGGACTTAGCTCTACTTTCCATCTCTCAACATTTTAGCTGGGATGCCAAGGAACATGCCAACTATCTATAGAAACTTCATGAGCAAATTCGGGAAAGGATAATAAAGCACAATGCGAAGTATCAATCGAGAGCAAACAAGCATCGAAAGCCTGCAACATTTAAAGAAGGAGATTTGGTCTGGCTACATCTTACAAAGGAAAGATTTCCTCGGGGTCGACATGGGAAGCTGAAGCCTAGGGTTGATGGTCCTTTCAGGGTGTTGCAAAGGATTGGCGACAACGCCTATAAAATTGAACTTCCTAGTGAGTATGCTGTTTCTGCAACGTTCAATGTTGCGGATCTTTCTCCCTACCATGATGATGAAGACTAAGAAAACTTAGGGACATCGAGTTTACGCGCAGCAGAAGTGTCTGATGCCGGAGCATTTTTGAGACATCGAGTTCTTGTCGATATTTTTTATACCAAGTCGACTCTTGTCGATATTATCGGTACCAAGTTGGCTCTTGTCGATATTGTCATTCCAAGTCAACTGTTCGATCACAACGAACCGAAAGCTATTCGGTTCCTTCAAAGGCCATTAATTATCCACTTTGAAAATGGTAAAGTCATGAAGACCTTCAATCAGTTACATTTAATTCTCGTATATTTTCAAGGTCTAGTTAACGTCGTTCAAGTTTCTAGAGTCCTTATTTATTTATGGTTGTAAATGTTATTTGTCTTTTCTATGAGTCTTTTGTCTTTTCAAAGAGTCTTAGTACTTACTCAAGCTTGGAGGGTTGTTCCCTGCTCTATATAGACGTGCTATGATGAATAACAAAGGCATAGATATTTTGATAAAAACTAATTGAGCTTTTAGCTTGAGAATAAGAAGGAGTTCTTGTTTTACTCTTATCCCTTGGGTGGATTCCTACGGGTGGCGAGTATTGCTCTTATCTCCTAGGTTAATTACCTACGAGTGGCGAGCGACCTATCCATTTTAGTTCTCACTTGTGTTGCCTCTTACTTCTCCAGGCTTTCTCCGACATCACAGTTTAGCACTAATTTGAGCTGATCACTCCCCAGTTATTTATGCTTATTTATCTAGCTATTTAATGCACAAGTAGACGTTATAATTCGTTTTCCTCTTTTCTTGTAGTCTTAGGCCTTGACAAGGTGAGCATCGATGTCTTTAGTCATATTAGCCATGAGATCGAGATAGTTGACCGGGTGTGGCATGCTCTCGTTCAACTTCTCGTACACGATGATGATCTTGGCGACGGCTGGTCCTCCGTCCCTATGGACTGCCTGTCATCTGCCCTTCCAGCTCTTGTAATAGTTGAACACCTCGCCTTCAATGCCGATGTGGGTTACGGTCTTATTCTCATCGTCAAACTCTATCTTCTCCTTGAATGTCTCCTTTCTGCCTTCTGCACAAATTTCACACCCCCACAACAAAAATGGAGGGAAAGAAATGATTCTTCTTTCATCGAAATGAATTAATCATTGAGCCAATCAAAGAGAGTTTGGATATCTTTCTGTGTCGCTTCTCGTGTTTCATGACCACTTTAATTGGTGGTGGACTAAGTATGTGAAATGTAAATATTCTCGAGTGCTAGCTACATAACCTGCGGAGGTCAAATTCAGCTCTATTTTCATGCATTTCGATGCGATGGAATGGAATGAATGTAGCGAGAATAAAACGAAACATGTGCTTGTTAATTTGCAATTGATTCAGTGCGTAGTTAATCAGACCAAACTAAAATGAGATCTCTCGAGCACAAAAGAGGGTATTTATGTGCGATTGTGTGTACCCGCACACGTATTTTTTCCCTGTTTTTCCTAAGACTTGGTGTTTACCGACAGAGTAAGTCCAGTTCCTGATGGAGCCCGAAGAGACCAAGTCACCTTCATGAATCTCCCCAGCATGCACATCAGAGCAAGCATCGGGAAGGTGGTGTGGGGTGTTCCTGAAGAAGCTGTAGAACCGATCGGCCGATGACTTGAGATCCACCTCCACCTCCACCTTCCCTCTCACTGCCATTGTCTTCTTTTCCGAGAGAACAAATACAAGATATGTTAGTTTCTAAAGGGTGTTTGATGGTACTTGGTGAATGATGATAGCTAGTTTGTGCCCTCTTTATATAGAAAAAGGAAATGACTTCATCCTTACGCCACAAAATGTTAATAATTCCCCAACGCCAACTTCGCATAATTGGTTGAATTATGATCCGAATCGGTGACATGACAGAATCTATAAAAATTATTCAATAGGCTCCGGAAGGAACTCCAGGGGGGTTCCTATGAGAATTTAGAAACCCGACGGTCCTGCTCCATTGACGAAGTCAGCAACTTTAGGGGTCCATTTTGGTTTACTTTAAGAAAAATGGCTACTTCAGTGGTGTTTTTGAGATGTATAAAGGGGCTGGAGTTGTGTATAGTTACTTCGTGAATCGCGTGTTTTGGAGTTGCTTCATTGAGATGCATTCATTCTCCTGGTGGGGGAGATGAACAACAAAAGCAAGTAGCTTGTTTGCGTATTTTTATTTCACAATCTACTAATCACCACGTGAGCAGATGAGATTTGATATTTGTTGAGCACAATTTTTTTGTTTGATGTATTTAGGGAAGTTAATTATTTGCCCTCTTTATTCTCGTTAGAAATATCGGTATGTGTTTTGACCAACGTCCTATTATCAGCCGGTGGCTCGGCCTAGAAATATATCCTGAAACCAATATGCATACCCAGAAACCCTTAATCGAGTTTACAGCGATTGAGCATTAAATTATTATCCTCCAATAATCCACAAAATTAATCCGCAAACCATATCCTAAATCGTTCCATGAACCAAAATAGATAACTTTTGGCAACTCAGTTCCCCAGTTAGAATACCTTTAGTAAAGCATTTACCAAATTATTTCAAAATTTATTTCATAAACCAGAATTGTAAAGAAATACATATAATCTTTATAATACCTTTCATAACACGTTTCTCGAACATTCATAAATAATCAAAGAGTAGTAAATGCCCGATCTAGATATTATGCAACAAAAATGCCATTTCATAACTCATATTATATTTATCCATATCACTTTCGAAACATTAATTTACAAACTCCAAGAAGAGAGAAGCATCACTCATCGAGGAAAGCCTAAAATCAAACAATAAAAATTACTGGAGCCAAAGAAAGCACAATCCTATCGAATAAGTGATAAACAACATCAAAATTAGGTGAAATGCTATCTCAACTATATCTCGATTAAACTAAGCTTAATTGCTACAAACTGACTCCTAAGCATCAACAGAACACTCGTTCAAAATAGGTATTCAAAGTTGTCCGCTAAAGTTCAAGCGCAGATCTCTAAAAATTTGCTTCATCTGAACTGTAACTCCCAATTGATTTCTATTAAGTCTATGGCTTTGCAACACTCCAAACTATCATTTCTATATAATTTCACTTTCAACAACTCCTAAACCGGCCGATACTTACTCCGATTAGATGAACAAAGGGTTCAAATCCTTACCGGGTAATGCGAAAGGAAGTTAATCCGACTTAGCGAGGTCTCCAAGGCATGTACTCTTTCCCATTTTTTTTCCTTTCTTCTTCTTTCCCTTTCTTTCTTTTATTTTCTTCTTTTCTTCTCTTCTCTGTGCACCTTTTTCCTTTTCAATTCTACGCGCGCCCTTTTAAAGCTAAGCGTCCACTTTTCTCTTATTTTTGGCCCACCCTTTATAATCCAGTTAAATATTACATATGTATTAATAGACCAAAATGCAAAACAAGTTGCAAGTTACTTAAGGAAATGTCCTTGAGAATGTTCATAGAAATATAATTGTGGAAATAAAATGTGGAAATAGAATAGTTCTAGCCTCTGTATGACAACTTTAGTGCTGTAGTACGTTCAAAGGATTCCTTGAGAGATCTAATGGATATTATGCTTTTTTGACGATCTCAGTTCTAATATTGAGTCCTACTTTGTTGCTTGCTGCATTTGATTTACGATAGAAAGAGAAGTCCTCTATCAGTGTCCTTAGTGTCGAAGGATAAAGTCCGTTTGACCTAGGCATTTTGCTCAATTGCTAGCATATATGTGTGGCTTAATTTGGAATTTTGACATTTGATCTTCTATAGAAGAATGAAGGAGGAGCACAGGGAATTATTAACAAGGGGTCTTATGATTTCTCATTTGTGTCGCAGCTAATCTAAGCTTACGGGGAATGATGTGCGTTGACACATGATAACAATGTTGTATCTTCAACTAAACCTAAACTCATTCATTATCAGAATTTGTTTCATATGTTGTAATACTGCTAGCGACTTATATTTATTTCACAATACATAATGGTGTTTCCTTGATGATTCCGGTACCTCTAGATAGCGTTGTTGATCACTATAGGATGAATTGGAACCTTTTGACAGGGCCTAAAGCTTGTAAAAACTCCTATATCATAACATGATATCTCAGTGGTCTCTTGACACAGTGAGTTAATTCTGTTGAGATACACATATGAGTTGTGTTAGAGAAGTCCCACATCGGATAATTGATGTGATGTTGAGCAGTTAATATATTCTAGTTGATCCATAACTCATTGGCTTAAGCTTTTGAGTTAAGGTAGGTCCAACTGGATATGATCACGGGTTCGGACTTGAGCTCCCTCTTGGTGATCTCCCCAGGTGAAGGTATCGAGCTTCTGCTGCGCACTCCCAACAATTGGTATCAGAGCTAGGCTTGGCTGAGTTGAAGCGAATTGATGGCGATAGAAGAAGGAAAAGGGAAAATCGATAGATTTGATGGGAATAATTTTGGTTTTTGGAAGATGCAGATTGAGGATCATTTATATCAGATGAAACTGCAATTGCCCCTGTCTGGGGAGAAGCCAAAGACAATAAAGCAAGCTGATTGAGGATTACTGGATAGACGAGTTTTGAGTGTTATTCAGCTAACATTGGCTCGTAACGTCACGTTTAACATCGTGAATGAGAAGACCACTGCGGGTTTGATGAAAGCCCTATCGAACATGTACGAGAAGCCCTCTGCGATTAACAAAGTCTATTTGATGCGACGTCTGTTTAATTTGAAGATGAGCAAAGGTGCATCAGTTGCTGATCATATTAATGAATTCAATATGATCGTTAGTCAATTGAGTTCAGTTGATATTGACTTTGAAGATGAGCTACGTGATTTGATTATATTATCATCATTGCCTGATAGTTGGAATACTCTTACTGCTGTTAGCAATTCCTTTGGGTCGACAAGTTTGACGTTTGATGGTGTTCGAGATTTAATTACGAGTGAGGACATCCGTAGAAAAGAATCTGGCGAATATGTATCTACTGCTTTAGTAGGTGAAAATAGAGGAAGAACTGGTACACGTGTTAGCAGGAGCAGTATGAACTTGAAGAGACGAAGTCAGTCTAAGACTGGTGGTGTTGTTTGTTGGAGTTGTGGCAAGAAGGGGCATCTTAGAAGGGATTGCTTTAAGCTGAAAAACGACAAAGGTAAGGGAATTAGAGTTGATCCTGCGGATGATGTTGCAGCTATAGCTTATGGTAATTCGGATGATGCTGATTTTGTCTTGTCTGTCATTAATTATTCGTCGTTTGACGAATGGATTATGGATTCTGGTTGTTCTTTTCACACTACACTAAACAGGAACTAGTTTACTACTTATCAGTGCACGGATAATAGTAAAGTACAGTTGGGGAACAATTTTGAATGCAATGTTATAGGTGTTGGTGATGTTAGAATCAGAATGCATGATGATATTGTGTAGACATTGACTGGAGTGAGGTATGTTCTAGAGTTAAAGAAAAATCTAATTTCCTTGAGTGCCCTGGATTGAGTTGTGTTGAGAAAAATCTCTAATTAGTTTTGAAGAATGACAAAACAATCTTTTACTGATCAGAATTACACTTAAATTATTTGATGCAGGTAAATGCTGAGTCATCAGACTTAGTCGATGAAAAGACTTTGTTATCAGACTCAAAATTACTCGTTAGATTCAATAAGTGTTATTTTTGGTAAGTTTATGCAGGACAATCAAATTTATATTTCAAGATATTCTAAATAGAAATCACAAGATCGTTCATTAAACACGAAAAACTACACTTATGGAAATCTTGATTTGATTATATGGGCGATCAAATCACCTGGAGATAATGGTTCTTCTTCTAACGGCTATGCATTTTCCTTTGGAAAGTTTCTCCAATGGGTTGATTTGGGGATCAATTCTCTGAAGACTGTCCAACGGATAGATTGGACATAGAGGAGTATAAAAGGAGTGCAAATGTCGTACAAGAAGAACAACTAGAATCGAGAATTCTAAAGTCTGAATAGAGCTTCGATCTTACACACTTGTGATTAGTGTATTTCACATTGTAACTTCAGAAAGAAAATTACTTGAGTGAAGAGTATACGTGATAGTGTAATCTATCATCTGAGAAGCACTGCTCTTGTAATCTTTTGGTGATTCAATAGTGAAACACAGCCAACAGGCTGCCAGTATGGAGAGTGGACGTAGGCTTAATAAAGCCGAACCACTATAAAAATCTGTGTGCAGTATTCTCTATCCCTAAACTTTCATTTATTATTGCTGATATTATACTGCATACATATCTATCAAACGAGTTCGTCAAAACATCATCTTAGTCATTAGACGCAATCATCTGACGACAACTTACAAATAAATTGGTCATATGCATCCATTTGATATTGTTCATATGAGTTGTTATCCTCGTCTATATTCATTCCGCATGTTTAAATCATTTAATTTGATAAAATCACCTCTTCACCCCCCTCTAGGTGATAAAACTAGCCGTAACATTTGGTATCAGAGCCTAGTGCTCATTTTTCCTTGAAGTGTTATTTTACTTCTGAGCTAATGATTCTTGATGGCTAGTAATGCAGAGTCAGGTCACAACAATAGACCGCCTTATTTCAATGGAACTGAATACAGTGTCTGGGAAAACAAGATGAAGACATTCATCTTGGGAAAAGATAAGGATATATGGGACATCGTTGAACATGGAATCATTCCAAACATTTCAACCGAAACAAAATCCCTAGAAACTTCCAAATGGCAAAATGAGACATCTTCTATCGAAGGAATTAGAGAGCAAATTAGACCTCCAGCTCTAACTCTCTCGGCCAAAGAAATTTCCAAAAGGATCCATCTGGATGCAAAGATCAGAACGGCCATATACAATGGTCTAGCAAGTGTTGAAAATAAACGAATTGCAAATCTCAAAACTGCAAAAGAAATTTGGGATTGTCTCAAGCTTGTTCATGAAGGAACAGAGAGAGTCAAGGAGACAAATCTCAACATTCTCCTTGGGCAGTACGAGTCCTTCACTCAGAAACCAAATGAAACAATTTCCGAGATGCAGAGTAGATTCACTGAGATCGTAAATGGGCTTGAATTCCAAAACAATCCCATCTCAGAACCTATGAAGGTGAACAAGTTGATGAGAGCTCTTTCAAAAGAGTAGAACAATATCAAAGTTTCTATTCGAGAAACTCAGGGGATCAAATCACTCACGGTGGATGAACTTATCAGAACTCTTCAATCCTATGAAATTGAGAAGTTCTTAGAAACTGAAGAACCCAAAGGTAAAAAAATCCATAGCTTTAAAAACTAACATTGATTCTGATGACACAGATTCAGATGAAGATGAGGATGAAAATGAAGAGTTGGCTCTAATGGTCAAGAAACTAAGGAAGATGGCAAAGAAGGTGAAGATGAATAAGTCAAAGAAGCAATTCAAGAATTCTAAGCCATCAAAAGCCAAGAAGCTAAACTTTCAGAAGAAATCAAGTGGCGAAGATAAAGAAAACAAGGATGTGATATGTTTCCACTGTAAAAAGAATGGACACATAAAGCCAAAATGTCATCTTCTAAAAAAGAACAAAGGAAAGTATGAACGATATAAGAAGGCTTTCAAAGTTGAAACGTCGAGTGATTCAGATGATGATGAGAGTGAACAAGAGTATGCCAATATCTGCTTGATAGCAAATTCAGACTCAGAATCAAGTTCTGATGAAGAAGACGAAGTAAGTAATTCCAAAATTCCCGAAACAGTTGCTAATTATATTGATGAATTAGTTTCTGTTAACAAAACTGCTTTCAAAAAAATTTCTGTATTGAAGAAGGAGGTTGCGTCTTTAAAAGGTGCGACTCAAAACAAGGAAAATGTTGAGTCAATTGCATATGAAAATGAATGTTTAAAAAAGGAAAACAATATTTTAAAACAGCAAGATATCTCACAAAACGATAAGATTGATTTTTTGTAGAAAGAATTTAATCTTATCAAGGAGAATAAAAAATTCCTTGAAAAGAATAATGATTTATTGAAAAAGGAAATTTCTGATTTGAAAAATATTTCTAAGGAAAATTTTGATTGTATCTCTAATGAAAAAGAACTTTTGAAAAATGAAATTTCTAATATAACTAAGAAATTCTCAATGGATTCGAAAAATCTTCAGTATATTTTGTCAATTCAAGTTCCCTATTATAATAAATCAGGTTTGGGTTTTGAGAAAAATACTGAATTGAAAAATACTTTTCCCAATGTCAAAGAAAGACTAAAGAAAAGACCCTCCAGATTTGCATATCAAAATCACTTCCAAAAGCAATTTGTAAAATTCAATGGTCAAACATCCCTTAAATGCTCAAATTGCGGTGATACAAATCATTTCAAGAATGAATGTCCTAAAGTTTGAAGACCTATTCAGAGAGACATTCTGAGAATGATTGATCCTAACCAAAACGGACCCAAGACAATTTGGGTGCCAAAGAAAAAGTGAGTTACTTATCTTTTGCAGGTACCAAAGAAAAGAAAGAACAAGCGGTACCTTGACAATAGTTGCTTGAGACACATGACCGGAGATCCTCTGAAATTCATCCAGTTAGAAAAAATTAAAGGAGGAAGTGTATCTTTTGGAGGCAATAACAAAGGAAGAATTATTGGCAATGGAACTGTCAGAATCGAAAATCTCATCATCAATAAAGTTTCACTAGTTGAAGGTTTGAACTTCAATTTAATTAGCATTAGTCAATTATGTGATATTGGTTACAGAATCACTTTTCAAGAAAACAAATATTCTGATATAAGTAAAGACAACAAGCAATCATTTACGGGTCGAAGATATGGAAACATTTACCTACTAGACACGAAGTCTAATGACTTGCAATATCTCATTTCCATAAAAGAAGAATCTGATCAGTGGCACAGGAAGTTCGGACACATAAGTGTCAAGTTGATTTCCAAAATAGCTTCAAAGAAACTCGTCAAGGGACTGCCAAAACGAAAATTCAAGAGCACTGAGTTATGTTCAGCTTGTTTTACAAGTAAACAGGTAAGAAGTTCATTTAAATCAATAAACTATGTCAGCACTAACCGAACTTTGCAGTTGCTTCATATGGATATTTTCGGACCTACTAAAACTCTAAGTCTTGGAGTTTGATGAAAAGTTAGATGAAGGAATTTTTCTTGGATACTCAACTACAAGCAAAGCTTACAGAGTATACAACAAAACTACTCAAACAGTGGAAGAATCAACAAATGTCAAGTTTGAAGATTCAGTTCTGACTCAACAAGATGACTCTGACACTGAAAATCCAGTATCTGAAGAATCTCACAAAGCATCTGATGAATTGATGGTAAGTGAAAATGATCAGAATCAAAGATCTGATGAAGCTCAGGAATCATCAAATCAACAAGACAATGAAGAATCATCAAATCTCAATGATGAAAACGATGAAAGATTCAACAAAAACTAGAAGTAAAAATCCAGTCATCCCAAAGATCTCATCATTGAAAATTTAGATGAAGGAATCAAAATCAGAGTAAAGGCAAAAGAAGTCATAAATACACTGTCTCTCATTTCTGAAGTCGAATCAAAGAATGTCGAAGAAGCCTTGAAAGATGAAAGTTGGATTGAAGTCATGCAAGAGGAACTGTTACAATTTCAGATCAATCAAGTATGGGAACTCGTTCCTAGACCCAAGAACCACTTAGTTATTGGAACAAAATGGGTATTTCGAAATAAATTGGATGATTAGGGAAAAGTCGTCAGAAACAAAGCAAGACTTGCGGCCAAAGAATATTCACAAGAGGAAGGAATAAATTATGATGAAACGTATACTCCGGTGGCCAGCTTAGAAGCAATAAGAATTTTACTGGCTTATGCTTGTTTCTGTGATTTTAAACTGTTTCAGATGGACGTCAAAAGCGCATTCTTAAATGGCTATATCAAAGAGGAAGTATATGTAGAACAACCTCCTGGTTTTGAAAATCCTCACAAGCCTGATCAGGTCTATACTCTTAAGAAAGCATTATATGGTCTCAAACAAGCACCACGTACTTGGTACGAAAGATTGAGCAGCTTTCTGGAACAAAATGAATTCACAAAAGGTAATGTAGACACTACCCTATTCATCAAAAGAGAAGGTAAAGATATTTTAATTGTTCAAATCTATATAGATGATATTATTTTTGGGTCTACAGATGAAAAATTGTGTAAGAATTTTTCTAAAATGATGTAAAGTGAATTCGAAATGAGCATGATGGGTGAGTTAACTTTCTTCCTTGGCTTACAGGCTAAACAAACAAAAAATGGTACCTTTCTTTGTCAAGAAAAACATGCCAAGGAAATTGCGAAAGAGTTTGGTATGGTAAATTGTAAAAAGACAGAAACTCCAATGTCATATTCCATTAAACTAGACAATGATGAAAAAAGAAAATCAGTAGATAAAAAATTATATAGAAGTATGATTGGTTCGCTTTTATATTTAACTGCTTCAAGACCAAATATTCTGTTCAGTGTTTGTTTATGTGCAAGATTTCAGTCAGAACCAAAGGAATCTCATCTTACTGCAGTCAAACGAATTATCAAATATGTTGGCACCAATCCTATACTTGGTTTGTGGTATCCAAAGGGATCAAATTTTACTCTCAGTGGATATTTTGATGCTGATTATGCTGGTTGCAAGATAGACAGGAAGAGTACTTCTAGAACGTGTCAATTGCTAGGATACATTCTTGTTTCATGGTATTCAAAGAAACAACAAATTGTAGCTCTTTCTACAGCAGAAGTAGAATACGTCTTACTTGGGAGTTGCTGTGCTCAAATCCTTTGGATGAAGCAACAATTAAGAGACTTCAACGTCAAAAACTCAACTGTGGAGATCAAATGTGACAATACCAGCGCCATTAATCTGACCAAGAATCCTATTATGCATTCAAGAGCTAAGCATATTGATAGTAAGCATCATTTTATCTGTGATTATGTTTTAAAAGGAGATATTAATGTTCAATTCATAGATACTAAACATCAATTAGCTGACACTTTTACAAAACCCCTATATAAGAAAAGTTTCGAGTTTATTAGAGACAAACTAAACATTATTAACTTCCTTACCAAAAAAAAACCAAACATTATTAACCCGCTGTATTGAGCTGTGCAGTATAAATTCACATTGCATCTAATGACTTATTTGAATCAAGTACATATTTGAAGCGTTTGGTTTGGGCGCGCAACTCATCTTATAAAAGGCATGTATCTCTCATATATTTCTTTAATGATATGATTGTTTGAAATAAGTTGTCTTGAATGATACCGTTTGGGAATTAAAATCCCAAAATTTTCGGAATATAATTTCTGAAATTTCCCTTTTTGACAATTTCCAAAAAGGATTTTGTAAGAACTGATATATTGCACTTCTCGATTTAAACCCTTTTTCTCTCTCGCTATCACTCTCTCTGAACACACGATTTCCTTTCTGAAATCCTAAAAATCCCATCTTTCTCTTCCAAAACCTAAAATTTCTTCAATGGTGCCTAAATCGACCTCTGAATCAAAGAAAGGAACCAAGGGCTCCAGAAGATCAAAACGTCTCGCGGGTATGCTCACCAGGACAAAACAAGATGGAGAACCTGAAAAGATCGATATCTCTGACATGAGTTCTGATAAGGAGTCGTCTGAAGGTAATAAATCTCAAAGAATCTTTGTCCATGAATGTGATCATTTTGAGCAAGGCCGTTGACAAAAACCTTCAAACTACTTCGAGAAAATCGAAGTGATCATAGCACTGTCAATGCGGTATGCAAGACACTAGGGTTTCTGTCTGAACAAGAAGTTGTGGATGAATATGAAAAGGGTATGAAGATTGGAAAAACACTAACTGCTAAAAAAGGTACTGTACTTAAAGAGACATCTAATGTTAAGAAAACCCCTACAACAGAGAAGAAAAGGATTTCTAGAAAAGGAAAAGAGAAAATAGAGGAACAGTCGAATGTTGGTGGAGATGCATCTGTTGGTGAGGAAGAACTTCTGATTGTAGAGAAAAGTAAGAATATTGACTCTCAAAAGGAGGATAATGATGAGAAATTACACACTGAGTTTGTGCCTATTTCTGGAATACCCCCCGATGACAAGAAAAGCGACAATTCGTTCAAAAATAAAACTCATCAGATTGCTTTCAACTCTCTCTTAGCCAGAGGAATCATGAATAGCAGAGTAGTAGACTTCAACTTCTTTGAAAACTTCAATATCAAGATTCAGAATCTAATTAAAAATATTGATTTTAAGAGAATGTGTTCTCTCTCCCACAAGGTTTACCCTGAACTCACTGCTTACTTTTATTCCAATTTATCTTTCAATTCTCCTACTGAGATTGAATTCTCTATTTTTTACCATGATTATAAGTTAACAGACATTGATCTCTCTGCCATTATAGGAGTAAAACATACTGAATTTTCTTTTATTCCTACCACTTCTGATTCGGCATACCGATCTTTGTTTGGTAACTCATCTTTCGTCAGAGGTTCCGTATCTCATGTATCCCGCATTCTTTTTCCTCTCAACTCCACTGTCTTGCACAAAATCATTATAAACTATCTCAGACCCAAAGGATCTTCCAAAGCCGATGTCTCTAGATATGAGACAAAGCTGATTTTGGCAATTCAAAACACCTTTCCTATTTCTTTGTCCCATCTGATCCTTCTACAAATGTACAGATTTGTCAAGAAGAGCAAAGGTCAACTTCCTTATGGAGCTCTGATCACTGCCATTTTTGAGTTCTTAAAAATTCAAAATCCTGATAAACTCTTCAAACTATGACTGTAGGGGAACTTATGATGATTAGGATGTGATATAGGTTTGATGGAGAAATTTAGAAGGATGAGAAGGGTAAAATTATTCCAGTCGAGTTGATGAATGAACAGAATAAGGGCTCTGTTAATATCCTTCATGAATCTGATGAGGAGGAGTCGATTGAACCTCTAGTGAGAAAGAGAAAAGTGAGGCAGACTGCATCAAGATCATAAAGACTAGCCAAAAGAAGACAATCAATGGCCAGTGATTCTGACGAAATGGAGATATCATATGAACAATCTCAAGCTGATGATAGAAGCCTTGAGGAAACAAGGTTTGTGCAATGGCTACGTCATCAAGAAGCCAAGCATAAAGATCATGCAGACAAGCATGCTGCCACTCAGCTCGAACTTCAACGACTAAGAGATGAGGATGAAAGCTTGATGCAATCCTTTAGTGGCCTCATCAACAAAATAGTGATGGAGAATCAGCAAGAACACATGGCTACTGCAAAGAAAGAACCTGAGGAAGGACCCTCTAGGAGACAGGAGGAGCTTGAGCATGAATATGTCATAGAGGCTGAAAGACAGAATGAGTATGCGCAAGATAATGCTCAAGATGTTGAGGAAAATAGCTTTGATCTGGCTGACGTTCAAGAGGAGCAACATCAGAATGCACAAGAGGCAAACACTTCAGAAGCAACATCTGCAGACTTCCCTCTTGAAGAAGATGAACATGAAAATGTTCCATCTGAAGCTCAATAGAAAGGAAAAGAGAAGGAAGCAGAATTTATTGACATTCAGACCACAAACACTCCCTCTGGATATAACATCTCCTCATCTATGTCAGATCATGCAGCTATTACAGATCTAAGATGGAGGCAAGCTGCTGTTCAGAATGAAGTCAGGGAACTCTGAAATGAACTTAAAGAAGGAATTCAGGAGATCAAGGACTTGATGGAAGCAAGAATCAACAACATGAAGATACAAGTAAGAATTGATGTACAAATTGTAGCACTTCACACTACAACTATTAAAGGACAGATTCATCAGCTCTTCTCACATATTGACCATCGATTGAACTAGCTTTCTAGCTTCAGTCTTGTCCAAGTGCCTTTCCCACCTGCACCTTTTGGACCTTCTTCATTTGACCCTTCAAGACCCTCAGCTCCTCCAGCAAATCAGCTAAACTGATCACATATCTTCTCAACTTTTAGTTTCTGAGCTATTTGTTTTAGCGTTCAATATTTTTTTTTGTTATGTTGATGTGAACTTTGGACATTGACTTATGATTCAACACTGGTTGTTAGATTCTTATGCTGAACTCTTATTGAATTTTTATTGTTTATGCTATTGCCACTTATCCTTTCTGCTGATGTCAAAAAGGGAAAGAAGTATTATACAGAATATGAATGAGAATATTTGGCGTGAGCGGCAAGAAGAACTATTATGCTGGTATCAGAAATTAACACTGTTTTATAAGCTTTGAATATTATAACCTCTGAATAGACTATTTTGTTCACATAAATATTTCTAAAATATATGGATAGTTTTGTTATCGTAAAAAAGGGGGAGAATATTGAGAAAAATCCCTAATTAGTTTTGAAGAATGATAAAATAATCTTTTACTGACCAGAATTACACTTAAATTATTTGATGTAGGTAAATACTGAGTCATCAGACTTAGTTGATGCAAGGACTTTATCATCAGACTCAAAATTACTCGTCAGATTTAATAAGTGTTATTTTTGGCAAGTTTATACAGGACAATCAAATTTATATTTCAAGATATTCTAAATGGCAATCACAAGATCGTTCCTTAAACACGAAAAACTGCACTTGTGGAAACCTTGATTTGATTGTATGAGCGATCAAATCACCTGGAGATAATGATTATTCTTCTAACGGCTATGCATTTTCCTTTGGAAAGTTTCTCCAACGGGTTGATTTGGGGATCAATCCTCTGAAGACTATCCAACAGATAGATTGGATGTAAATGAGTATAAAAGGAGTGCAAATGTCGTACAAGAAGAACAACCGAAATCGAGAATTCCAAAATCTGAATAGAGCTTCGATCTTACACACTTGTGATTACTGTATTCCATATTGTGACTTCAGAAAGAAAATTACTTGAGTGAAGAGTGTACGTGATAGTGTAATCTATCATCTGAGAAGCACTGCTCTTGTAATCTTTTGGTGATTCAATAGTGAAACACAGCCAACATGCTGCCAGTGTGGAGAGTGGACGTAGGCTTAATAAAGCTGAACCACTATAAAGATCTGTGTGCAGTATTCTTTATCCCTAAACTTTCATTTATTATTGCTGACATTATACTGCATACATATCTATCAAATGAGTTCGTTAAAACATCATCTTAGTCATCAGACGCAATCATCTGACGACAACTTACAAACAAGTTTGTCATATGCATCCATCTGATATTGTTCATATGTGTTGTTAACCTTGTCTATATTCATTCCGCACGTTTAAATCATTCAATTTGATAAAATCATATATTCACCCCTCTCTAGGTGATAAAACTAGCCGTAACAAGTTGGGTGTCGGTATTCTTCATAATGTGGAGTTCTGAAAGTTGTTCGAGGTGCCTTGGTGATAATGAAAGAAATCAAGCATAATGGCCTATATGAACTTCAAGGTGAGACAGTGATGGAATTCGTTGCGGAGATGTTGGATACATCTGTTGGAGAGTCTGAATTGTGGCACATGCGTTTGGGGCATATTAGCGATAGAAGCCTGAAGGTTCTAAGTGAAAGAAATTTGCTATATGGTTATGTGGCTAACGAACTGAATGTATGCGGGTGCTGTGATTTAAATCAACGACGGAAAGTGCAATTCAATATGGTTGTCAGAGAAACCACAGAAATTGCAGAATTAATTCACTTGGATGTTCGCAGGTTATCGCAGTTTCCTTCGAGGAAGAGTGCCAGATTTATGCTAACAATTGTTGATGACTACTCGAGAAACACTTGGGTGTTTGTGCTTAAGCACAAGTTTGATGTTGTTGTTAGGATCAGGCAGTTAAAAGCTTTGATCGAAAAGGAGACTGGTAAGAAGATCAAGCATGTGCGGACTGATAATAGTATGGAGTTTTGCTCGGAACTGTTAAACGAATTTTGCATGAAGAAAGGCATAGTGAAACACCGCACTAATGCTAATGAACCACAACAGGTTGCTGAGTTGATAAGCAAAACATTACTAGAGATGGCCCATAAATGCTCTCTAGTGCTGGTATGGCTAGGAAATTCATGGTGGATGCGCTTTGTACGGTAAGCTACCTGAAGAATAAATCTCCATCGATTGTGATTGGATGTCGGACTTTCGAAGAAGTGTAGTCAGGTAACGTTATTGATTATTCTGTTCTTAGAATATTTGATTGCCCATGTTATGTTTGAGTTAGTGATGGTAAGCTCGATGAAAGGGCAATGAAGTGCATGTTCCTAGGTTATGCACAAGATGAGCGGGGCTATAAGTTGTGGTGTCCGGAATTAAATTCACATGTTATCAGCAAAAAAGTTACATTTGATGAGTCTCCAGTGCTTCTGGCTAAGAGTGTTAGTAGCAGTGTTCATATGGATCCGAACGGTATTCAGTTTGAGGTAGAGTTCCAACCAAAAACTCCTGAGGTAGCGAGTACTAGCGAAGTAATCGACAAAGATGGTGCTTGTAGCGAGGTGGAGCCTATAGAACCGACAGTTGTTGTTACTGCTAAAATTGACAAGGTGCGTATTCAGTCTCCTCGTAGATATAGATGCAATGATGGTTTTGCTTTATCTGCAATTGAGGAGGTTGTGTCGGAAATCCTTGTGGAGCAGTTAAAGGTGCATGTGGAGTTGGTGTTCTGATGAGGTCCACGGCTATGGCGAAGTTCAAGCGCAGCTTGGACTTGGAAGACGTCTGTGGCGACTGAGTCCATTAGGGCTATAGGAGAGTAGTAGCGAAATTCGGATTCTATCAAAGCAATTGTGACTTGGCTCAAAAGTAGAGCCAAGGTGGAGATTGTTGAAAATATGTCTCGAGTTTGAGCCCGATAAATGAAATTCGACCCGAGATTAATTATTATTTGTGGAGGTATGAATATTTCGAAGTTTGGATTTCTTATGCAAGTTTGGAATCGTGCACGCAGTATATGGCAATTTTCGTTTCCTAGTTGTAGGCGATTTTATTTCCAATTTGGAGTCCAAAGGATGTTGGACTTTGACTATGAAAGAAAGCAAATCGTGGACTCGTGTCAAAGAAAGGAAATAAAATACTACTTGAAGTCTACCAAAGAAAGAAAAAATAGGAATTGTGGGGCTAAATACTGCGTGAATTTTTGGGTGTAATTAGAGCTTGGAAAATACTTAGAGTGTTTGAGTGACTCGAGTGTGGTTACAATCTCCGTTGTATCGCTTGATCTATAGTGGAATTCCGTGCTGTTTTTCCCGTTAATGTAGGTCACTACGATCGAACCATGTAAATCTGGTGTCCGATTTATTTTCTTGTTCTGTCTATTTTTCTGTTCAATCGCTTGGCTTTCGCAACAAATGGTATCAGAGCCGATGGTTGATTGGTGGGCCCCCAATCTGTTCTGATGTTTGGTGAATATCTCAACAAAGAAATCTCATGATTAACGCTTGTTTCGGGTGGAAATTGCCATCATGGTTGGTCTGGCGAGAAGTGACCATAGACAGTTGGTCTGGTGACGCGATAGAGACCATGGGTGATGCAATTCCAAGTTAGCAGTTAATGATGGTTGTTGTGCATAGTTGCGGGTGCATTGTAATGACTAGAAGATTCAAGTTGAGATAAGCTGATGTAGAAGAATACCTAAATTAAAGGGGAGCAAACCTAACACTGAGTTCACACGTGAAGGGGAGATTGTTGAGATACACGTGTGAGTCGTGTTAGAGAAGTCCCACATCGGATAATTGATGTGGTGTTGAGCAGTTAATATATCCTAGTTGGCTCATAACTCATTGGCTTAAGTTTTGAGTGAAGGTGGGTCCAACTGGATATGTTCACAGGTTCGGACTTGAGCTTCCTCTTGACGATCTCCCCAAGTGAAGGTATCGGGCTTCTACTGCGCACTCCCAACAAATTCCACATCAATGCAGGTTGGGGATGAGGACTCTGTATCACACTTACGCATGAACCTAACTAGCTTCTTAATTGGTACTTGAAGGATGTTTTCGGAAAGAATTTCTTTCATTTGATAGTGATTATTTGACGGCGAAGATGTAAATTTCGAATTGCTGGGGACGCGCGTCATTATAATCATCATTCATATGTACCTTCTAATGGGCCAGTTTATGTGCAACATCTACTTGTGAAGGATTGTGGTGGGGGTTTTTTTACATCCAACCCATGTATTTGGCAACTTCAAGGAATATGGAGCTACTTATGAGACCAAGGCTTCCTATGCGTCATTGGAAGATCCTAGCAGGATCTCTGACAAGACAATATCAAGCTCCTTTGATTAATTATTCTGAGCTGCAGAGCAGAATTTTACTTTTATCTGGTTACGTTGCAGATTTCTTTCGGAAATATTACGCTGCAGTTTGACACAGTGCATTGTGATGGGAAGTGGTCTTATGTTGTACTGGGTTCTTAGATATGAAAATTTTGCTTCTATGCGTTTTTTAGTGTTGAGGGTTGTTAAATTTATCTGGAAGAGCTTTGACTTAAGTGCATTGTCTTGGAAACAAATCAACACCCAGGTGTTGTGAGATATGAATTGCTTGCTCAGTCACATTCAGTGATAAAGTCATTTACATATATGTTTTTTTTTTTTGGTAAGGAAGTCATTTACATATATGTTGCTCCGTATTGAAAGCTAAAAAAAAATTGAGAGCAGACATGATACCCTCAATGCCTTAAAAAGTGGGATGTAATTTGGGATTCTGTCAGAAACTTTTGTGCTCTATAATTGATTATTTCCCTGTTACTAACGGCAAGTACGGATGTAGAAATTATCGGCATGGCAATTGGTCGTAAGACAAACTTGCATTAAGAAGCATATGTGGTCTGCAGAAACTATATGCAGAGTGGATTCTGGATTTTTGACTGATACAAAAAATATGGATAGATAAATGGGAGGATGATAACAGAGATTTGGATCCAGTAAGGTCATTGAAACTGTCTATATGCCCTTGATATGTAATGGGGAAATTCAAAAGTCTGTCTAAATAGCACAATTCAGAGTTTCATTTCCTTGATCCACACATTAAATGCATCATTTATTTCCAGATTTTAGGGCGCTTTCCTGCTCAATCGTGCATCTGTTACCAACAATAGTGATTTATTTTTGCAGATCAAAACTTGAACTTATTGTGAGGTTTTCTTATTCTTTCACCTTGTAATGCAGGTTCCAAAGGAAAGGAAAAGAAATCCTGATTGAGATAAAGAAACAAACAGTCACAGCAGTCAAGCCACCGAGTAAGAGAAGTTCTGCAACTCTCTCCCTGGACCCATTAGAAACTGTAAGAATTGTTGACCTCTGTCATAATTCGGACAGCAGAAATTCATTAGAAGCCTGTAACGTCTGTAAATTGTTGATGATCATCACTCACTTGGGTGGCAATGGCAAGGGATACTGTCTTATACAGAAACTGTCTGAAATCTGTTTGTATGCTTGCTAGTCTATACTGTTGTAGTTCTCGCTAATGTGAGGTGTTTCAACCCTGGCATGTGCTCTCCACATTTTCGGTTGTCCTAGCATGAGAGAGAACATGATCGAGGCTGGCCTAGCCTGAGACAAGAAGTTGATTGAGATAATGAATCTTGAAAATTCCTATTTTCTCACTGTGCCAATGGTTACTGATGACTCTTTGATCAAATCAGAATCAGTGATGGATGTTTGCCGCTTTGCTTCTGATGTATGATCAGATTATGAGTCACTCATTTAGGTGACACTTGAAACAGCAAACTTCACCACAACATATCAGGTGCAGTTTCGTTTTGATTAGAAGTAGAATATGGTAAAATACTATGTAAGAACGGTCAAGGTTGCTATTCTTTTGGTAGAGTTGGACTAGCTGAAGATTCACCTCTGCCGTTAAGATTACTAATTCAATCTGCAGAGAAAATACCAAACGATAACTCTACAGTTGTTCTTTCGATGAGATGGTGCTACGGTGTAATTGATCAACGAGTAATATCAATGTCCCATTGAATTCTGCTTAAATTGACGAGTAGCTTGTTGGTTTTGCTTTGAAGTAATTAGCTTGATTTATTTTCCTGCAGAGAAAGCAAGAGAAAGCTAGTGATTCTTGTTATATTTAACAGATAACATTGGAATAAGACAACTTCACTCGAAAGCTCTTTAATTGCTTAGGATAAAGGGAGACACTGAAGAAGGAAAGAGTAAAAAAGTGAGGAGAACAACAAAGTTAGAGGTACAATAGAGCTTACAGTGGGCAATACTTGCTACAAAAATTTACTTCTGGTTTATATCCATATAGTTAGACCGTGCGCTTATTCTGTGTTGATTGGTGGGCTTTCATATAGTCTTCTCTTTTTGGAATTGAAGCTCAGAAATACTTTGGGGAATTAGACTTTTCCAAGTAAATATCCAGTACTCTAATTTTTCCGACTGGAAATTGTATGTGAGAATCTGAAGGTAATTGATTAGAAGTTTCTATGATTTATAGTTAGCTCCTCCTTGCAATGTGTAGCTCCGGAACTCTTCAAGGAATTTAATTACAAGATAAGGTGTGCGTTAATGTTTTAACAACATGAAAAGCTGGCAAGCTTCTGCATAATAATAAACGCACAGCATTACACACGGGATTCGGGACATCTCAGAAATCAGAAGCAGTAGCTTCTCTTTATTTGGCAACTCGGTACAACACACGGGATTCACGACATCTTCTTTCAGCTCTTTTATCAACCTCAACCTTTTTTCGGGGTCAAATGTTTTTCGAGATCTTTGATGACATTGATGCCAAACTTGAGATAATTGTGCGGCTCTCCATCGGTCTCCTTGAACTTCTCATAGATCAAGGAAAGTTTCACTGTCCCCGACTCCCCCTTGGGGAAAACCTGATAGACGATCATGTAGGCCTTGTACTTTTCAAGGACGTGTCCGCTCAAACCCACCATCGTTATGGTCTTGTTTTCCTCATCTATTTCCACCTTCTCTTTGAATACCTCCTGTACTCCATCTGCAATTTGGTTCCACTTAAATGTGTTCCACTCGATAATCTAAGAGCTTTTTACGATATTGGGCGTACATTGACGACAAAATGAACATATCTACAGCTATATATTTACAAGCCCGAAGTACCTATAACGGGGCACAATTTGGACAGACCTCAGATTAATCGACATTACTAGGTTCATACGTACCGATGGTGTAGTTCCAGAGTTTGACGGAACCGGGAGTGACCCAGTCGCCCTCAAGAATTTCAGCTCCTTGGACTTTGTCCGGTGAGGCATCAGGAAGATGGTGGAGTTCGGAGCTCAAACGTTTGAAGAACTTGTCCGCTGGCGAGTTGATCTCGAGCTCTTCCTCCACCTTCCCCTCTCGACCCATTTCCTTTCTCTAGAAACACCAGTGTGTTTAGCGCACAGGCCTCTTTAAGGATATTATACTACTTAGTTTCAAGAATGAAGATTGCGTGTGTCCGCTCTGAACTCGATCTCCTATCTATAGATGCTTTGTTGATGGGTGAAAGGTTTTTATTTTTTTTTATGTTGTGTTTCTTGGGTATACTTGAAGATCATGCACAGACTCTTACATGTGCGGAACTTGATCTAGACAGTTGCTGATCACGTTCCGGGTCGGTTCCCAGTCGCAATCCTGGAAGCTGGCCTCTCCTTGAATATGTTCTTGGTTTCAATTTTGGAACAAGTGGTCTACCCTAGAATTTATTCGCATGAGGATAGAATCGAAACAAATGGTGTACCTTAGAATTTATTCGCATGATGATACAATCGAACCATTCTTTGAATAAAGGTTTTCTTCTTCAAAAGGAGAAAAAAACATGTCATATTATATTTTTGCCACACAAATTCTAGATATGTCTTGAACTCCCCACGGCGCTGAGGCCCGGCGTTTGAGGCTAATGGATTATAAGTCTAAACATAGGATTTAACTCGGACTCTCCCAAGTCCATACCAACTCGCGACTTAAAGTTCAAGTTATTAACATGCAAATCAATGTTATGTAGGAATCGCCACTACTCGGTTTAGGGAGGGTCAATTAGAAACCCAAGTAAAACGACGGGAAAATCACCTTACTCCTACAAACCAAAGATTAAAAAAGTTTGGGGCCTTAATTACTCCAGTTACACAATGAATGAATTGGAGCTTTTTGTTAGAGACTAAGCTAGAAAAAATTCCAATACAATAACATGATATCTCAGTTTTTTCTTGATACGGTGAGTTAATTCCACGTTCAATGCAGGTTAGGGATGAGGACTTTGTATCACACTTATGTATGAACCTAACCGGCTTCTTATTTGGTACCGGAATGATGTTTCTAGAAAGAATTTCTCCCATTTGATAGTGATTATTTGAGGGAGTTGTGAATTTCGAATTGTTAGGAACTTGCATCATTATAAGCATCGTTCATATGTACCTTCTGATAGGCCACTTTACGTGCATCATCTACTTGTGAATGGTGTTAGCGTGAGCTGTCTTCTAGAGCCAAAATAGGAAAGTTCTTATTGTTTTTATACTCTTTCTATGTATATTTCCTTTTTCTATGTATATCCCCTGTTTTGTAGGTCAATTAGGGTTGATTCTTTTCTTTGTGTGTATATATATATGTACTTATAGCCTTGTAAACGTAAGCTGGAATACAGAAATTACAGAAAATTTTTAGAATTCTTTATTTTTCTTCATGGTATCAGAGCCACCGATCAAGAGACTCTATACTCGATCCGATCAATCAGACTCCATTGCCACGACCTTCGTCGCTGCTCCGACTAGATTTCTTAAAGATCACCGCAACCGTGCTGCATCACCCTATGGCAGACACAAACCCGACTGGCAATGTTCTTCCCTTGGTAGCACAAGAGGGAGCTTCGAATACTGATGCTCTTATTGAGCATTTGACCCAGGTCCTATCCCAACATGTTCCACAATCTCATGTTGAGACTCCAGCTCCCTCGATTGCTGTCAAGTTAGATGGAAGCAACTATGGTCTTTGGTCCCAAGTTATCGAGATGTACATCTCTGGCAAAGACAAGTTGGATATATTACTGGGGTTCTTCCCCAACCCTC
The DNA here is from genome assembly GCF_021117445.2 of Syzygium oleosum. NCBI lineage: Eukaryota > Viridiplantae > Streptophyta > Magnoliopsida > Myrtales > Myrtaceae > Syzygium > Syzygium oleosum. The sequence continues at coordinate 13,381,077 of NW_026607487.1, forward strand.
TCCGAATGATCCCGGCTTCCGAAAGTGGAAGATTGGCGATTCAACTGTGAAGGGCTGGCTTATCAATTCCATGGATCCTGCACTGATTGGCAACTTCATCCGATACCCCACCGCAAAAGCGGTTTGGGATGCGGTGGCTACAACATTCTTTGATGGCGCCGACGTCTCCCAGGTGTATGATTTAAAGCGACGATTGACCCGATTGAAGTAGGTAGGCGGACCCATTGAAAAATATTATAATGACATGCAAGGACTTTGGCGAGAAATTGATTTTTGCCAGCCTAATCCTATGACCTGCGCTCATGATATTGACATATACAACACTTTAGTTCAGTAAGATCGTGTTTATTTGTTCTTGGATGGCTTGGATGATCGCCTCGACAAGGTTAGGGCTGATGTATTGCAAATGCAACCATTTCCTACGGTTGAACAAGCCTACGCACGAGTAAGAAGAGAAGATGTGTGCCAGGCCGTTATGATGGCACACCCACAGACTCCCACTGCTGCTGCTACGGTGTCGCGTGGCAGTAAAACAGGCTCAAAATTTCCAGAATTCAGCTCTGGACATGCTACTTTACGAATGGTTCTTGGTTCTACTCCACCTGGGGGAGGGCGCTCTAGCTCTGGTCCGCAAGCTAAGTTGCAACCGCTAGCAGCAGGAGGTTGCACTCACTGCGGGAATTCTCGACATATAAAGGAGACCTGTTTCAAGTTGCATGGCTATCCTGAGTGGTGGAAAGAATTGCAGGCAAAAAAGAAGGCTGACAATCCGACGGGTAGAGGACAAGCTTCCTTGGCCATAGGTGATTCTTCGTTATCTTTGGTGCCACAGGTAGACTCCACCGCTGCACCTGACTCCGATCTTACAGGTAACGATGGGTTTGTGCTTGTCAATACTTCTCAAGCAGGAGGTAAAGATGGGTGGATTGTTGATTCAGGTGCTACTGATCACATGACACCCCATCCTGATGATCTTTTGCGCCACACCGCTCCGAGGAGACAACATATATATAATGCCAATGGTCGTCCTTTTCCTGTGTTGGGGGCTGGCAGTGTTGAACTTTCCCCATCTTTATCATTATCTCATACTTTGCTAGTGCCATCTTTATCTAACCGACTGCTCGCTGTTGGACAAATCACTGCTGAATTGAATTGCAGCGTTATTATGTATCCCTCCTTTTGTTTATTTCAGGATATCCTCACGAAGGAGATTATTGGACGTGGTACTAAGAGGGAGGGATTGTACTTTGTTGATGACTTTACTGAAAGCCGAGCATAGTACACCCACAATCAATCTACTGCTAAGGAGAAAGAAATTTGGTTATGGCACCGTCGCTTAGGACACCCTTCTTTTGGGTATTTAAAGAAATTATTTCCAGATTTGTTCAGTAGTTTATCAGATTTTGAATTTCATTGTGAGACCTGCATCTTGGCGAAGAGCCATCGTGCTTCTTTTCCATTGAGTTTTAATAAGAGCCAAACTCCTTTTGCATTAATACATTCGGATGTGGGGGGTGCTTCACCAATTGTTACTATGTCTGGCATTCGTTGGTTTGTAACTTTTGTGGATGACTGTACAAGGATGACCTGGTTATATTTAATGAAACATAAAGATGAAGTAGGGACAATCTTTCGTGTATTTCACCGCATGGTCATGACTCAATTTGGAGCTCAAATCCGTATCCTTTGCAGCGACAACGACGGCGAATATATTAACCAACACCTCACAGGTTATTTTCAAGACCATGGATTAATTCACGAGACCTCTTGCACTCAGACACCCTAGCAAAATGGTGTTGCTGAACGGAAAAACCGTCATATCCTGGAGACAGCGAGGGCACTTCTAGTGGGTGGGCAGGTTCCGAATCGGTTTTGGGATGCGGCTGTGGTTACTGCCGTGCATCTAATGAATCGCATGCCCTCCCGTGTATTGGCATTCCAGACCCCGCTTCAGGCACTTTCGATGCATGTCTCACTTCTTTCAGTCTTGACTTTACCTCCCAAGGTGTTTGGGTGTGTGGCCTACGTCCATCTGCATAAAAATCAGCGAACAAAGCTCGACCCATGTGCTGTCAAGTGTGTTTTTCTTGGCTATGGAATCCACCAGAAGGGATATCGCTGCTACAATCCGGATACAAAGAAAACTCATGTGACCATGGACGTTACATTTGTTGAATCTGAACTCTTCTTTCCTGCCACCAATTGTACCTTTCAAGGGGAGATCCATGGTGAAAGGGTAAATTGGTGGGAAGGCGGCTTGATGGCAGGGGTTAGCGATGCATCTAACTCACGGCAGTAACTTCTTAATGAAGATGACCAGCAAACTATTTTGTTACAAGAGGCACAAGAACAACCTCAAGAGCAGTCCTCTCTTCCTCAAAATATCCCCTCTTTAGTACTTGACCATTCTCCTGAGATAAGCTCTCCTATCACACATAATTCTCTTGTTGATACTGATGAGGTTGTTGGTTATAAATTACCCGACAGACATAATCGAGGCAAGGCTCCTAATAGGTACTCACCAGATGTGGAGGAACGAAGGTCAAAGTACCCAATTACCAATTATGTTTCGACAAGGAGATTGTCGGAACACTTGAAGGCGTTTGTGGCCAATGTCTCCACAATTCAAGTTCCTAGTGGAGTACAAGAAGCCTTGAGGGATCCCAAGTGGGTTCAAGCAATGAAAGGGGAGATGGAAGCCTTGCAAAAAAATAAGACCTGGAGATTGGTAGAGTTGTCGAAGGGGAAGAAGGCAGTGGGGTGCAAGTGGGTCTTCACTGTCAAATACAAAGCAGATGGGTTAGTTGAAAGGTACAAGGCACGACTGGTAGCAAAGGGATATACCCAGACCTATGGTGTGGACTACCAAGCAACATTCTCTCCAGTTGCGAAGCTGAATACCATACGGGTTTTGATGTCACTTGCTGCGAACCTGGACTGGCCTTTGCACCAATTTGATGTGAAGAATGCGTTTCTTCACGGAGATCTAGAGGAAGAAATCTACATGGAAGTCCCACCTGGGTATGCGTGTGCTGATCAGTCAAATGTAGTGTGCAAACTTCAGCGATCATTATATGGGTTAAAGCAATCACCCCGTGCGTGGTTTGGTCGGTTTAGCTCAGTGATGAAGAGGTATGGATACACTCAAAGTAATTCTGATCATACGTTATTCTTAAAGCGTAGACAGGATAAAGTGACATCATTGATTATATACGTGGATGATATGATCATCACAGGGGATGATCTAGAAGAAATTGTAGACCTTCAAGGGCGGTTAGCTAATGAGTTTGAGATGAAAAATTTGGGAGGCCTGAAATATTTTTTGGGAATTGAAGTAGCCAGGTTGAAGGAAGGTATTTTCTAGTCTCAGCGAAAGTATGTGTTACATTTATTAGCTGAGGTTGGAATGTTGGAGTGTAAGCCTGCCGACACTCCTATAATTCAAAATCATAAACTCGGAGAGTTTCCTGATCATGTGCCTACCAATAAGGATAGATACCAAAGGTTAGTAGGGAGACTAATATATTTGTCACACACTCGTCCTGATATTGCATATGCTGTAGGGGTTGTGAGCCAATTTATGCATGCTCCGAGTGAAGAACATATGAATGCTGTGGTTCGGATTCTGCGCTACTTGAAGTCAGCTCCAGGAAAAGGGTTGTTCTTTGCAAAGAACGGTCACCTTGAGGTAGAAGGATTTACGGATGCGGATTGGGCAGGTAGTATCTCTGATAGGAGGTCTACGTCAGGCTATTTCACGTTTGTGGGAGGAAACTTGGTAACATGGAGGAGCAAGAAGCAGAAGGTTGTAGCCTTGTCAAGTGCTGAAGCTGAATTCCGAGGGGTAGCTAAAGGTCTATACGAGCTATTATGGCTAAAAATGTTGATGACAGAACTTGGTTTCCCACCTGAATCCGAGATGAGACTATTTTGTGATAATAAAGCTGCGATTGAAATTTCTCACAATCCAGTTCAACATGACCGTACTAAGTCTGTTGATGTGGATAGGCATTTTGTCAAGCAGAACTTGGATGCTAAGGTGATAAAGTTTCCATTCGTTAGATCTGAAGATCAGTTAGTTGGCAGATGTTCTTACGAAGGCCTTATCGAATCGAGCTTTTCACAGCTCACTTGTCAAGCTGGGTATCAAAGACATCTTCTCACCCGCTTGAGGGGGAGTGTTAGCGTGAGCTGTCTTCTAGAGCCAAAATAGGAAAGTTCTTATTGTTTTATACTCTTTCTATGTATATTTCCTTTTTCTATGTATATCCCCTATTTTGTAGGTCAATTAGGGTTGATTCTTTTCTTTGTATATATATGCACTTATAGCCTTGTAAATGTAAGCTGGAATATAGAAATTACAGAAAATTTTTAGAATTCTTTATTTTTCTTCAAATGGTTGTGGTGGGGTTTTTTTTACATCCAACCCATGTATTTGGCAACTTCAAGGAATATGGAGCTACTTATGAGACCAAGGCTTCCTACCCGTCCTTTGAAGGTTCTAGCGGGGTCTCTGACAAGACAAGATTTAGCTCCTTTGATCAATTAGTTTTGAGCTGCAGTGCAGAGTTTTACTTTTATCTGGTTACGTTGCAGTTTGACTTAGTGCATTGTGATGGGAAGTGGTCTCATGTTGGGTTCTTAGATATGAAAAATTTGCTCATATGCGGTTTTTAGTGTTGGGGCTTGCTAAATATATCTTGAAGAGCTTTGACTTAAGTGCATTGTCTTGGAAACTGGCCAACACCCAGGTACAGTGAGATATGCATCGCTTGCTCAGTCACATTAAGTGATAAAAATCTTTTACGTATACGTTGCTCCGTATTGAAAGCTAAAAAAAATTGAGAGCAGACATGACGCCCTGTATGCCTTGAAAAGTGCGATGTAATTTGGGATTCTATCAGAAACTCGTGTTATATAATTGATTATTTCCTTGTTACTAATTGCAACTACGGATGTAGAAATTATCAGCATGGCGAGTGGTTGTAAGACAAACTTGCATTAAGAAGGATATTTGGTCTACAGAAACTATGTAGTGGATTCTGGATTTTTGACTCGTACAGAAAATATGGATCGATAAATGGAACGATGATAACAGAGATTTGGATCCAGAAAGGTCATCGAAAATGTCTATATGCCCTTGATATGTAATGGGGAACTTCCATAGTTCAAAAGTCTGTCTGAATACAGTTTTTTGCACAATTCAGAGTATCATTTCCTTGTCCAAACATTAAATGCTCATTTCTTTCTAGATTTTAGGGCGCTTTCCTGCCCAATCGTGCATCTGTCAACAACAATAGTGACTTATCTTTGCATATCAAAACTCGAGCTTATTGTGAGGTTTTCTTATTCTTTCACCTTGTAGGGCTGGTTCCGAAGGAATGGAAGCTGAATCCTGATTGGAATAAAGAAACAAACAGTCACAGCAGTTAAGCCACCTAGTCAGAGGAGTTCTGCAGCTCCCTTTCCAGACCCATTAGAAACTGTAAGAATTGTTATCCTCTTTGTCATAAATAGGATGGCAGAAAAAAAAAAATTCATTAGAAGCCGTAACGTCTGTAAATTGTTGTCATCACTCACTCGGGTGGCAATGGCAAGGTATACTGTCTTATACAGGAACTGTCTGAAATCTGTTTGTATGCTTTAGTCTATACGGGTGTAGTTCTCGCTAATGTTAGGTGTTTCAACCCTGGCATGTGCTCTCCACATTTTCGGTTGTCCTAGCATGAGAGAGAACGTGATCAAGGCTGGCCTAGCCTGAGTCAAGAAGATGATTGAGATAATGAATCTTGAAAATTCCTTTTTTCTCACTGTGCCAATGGTTACTGATTACATGACTCTTTAATCAAATCAGAATCAGTGATGGATGTTTGCCGCTTTGCTTCTGACAGATGATCAGATTGTGAGTCACTCATTTAGGTGACACTTGAAACAGCAAACTTGACTACAGCATAATAGGTACTGTTTAGTTTTGATTAGAAATAGAGTATGGTAAAATAGTATGTAAGAACGTTCACGGCAGTTATTCTTTTGGTAGAGTTGGACTAGCTGAAGATTCACCTCTGCTGTTAAAATAACTAATTCAATCTGCAGAGAAAATACCAAACGATAACTCTACAATTGTTCTTTAGATAAGATGGCGCTGCAGTGTAATATTTGATCAAGGAGTGATATCAATGTCCCACTGGATTCTGCTTAAATTGATGAGTAGCTTGTTGGTTTTGCTTTGAAGTAATTAGCTTGATTTATTTTCCTGCAGAGAAAGCAAGAGAAAGTCATTGGATCTTTTTATATTTAACAGATAAAATTGGAGTAATACAGAACTTCATTTGAAAGCTCTTTGATTGCTAAGAATAAAGGGAGACACTGAAGAAGGAAAGAGTGAAAAAAGTAAGGAGGACAACAAAGTTAGAGGTACAATAGAGCCAACAGTGTGCCATACTAGCTACAAAAATTTACTTCTGGTTTATATTCATGTAGTTAGACCGTGCGCTTATTCTGTGTTGATTGGTGGGCATTCAATTGGTCCTCTGTTTTTGGTATTCAAGGTCAGAAATACTTCCGGGAATTAGACTTCCAAGTAGATATCCAGCACTCTTAACTATTGCAACTGGAAATTGTTTGTGAGAATCTGAAAGGTAATTGATTATAAGCTTCCGTGATTTATAGTTAGCTCCTCCCTGCAATTTGTAGCTCTGGAACTCTACAGGGAATTTAATTACAAGATAAGGCGCACGCTAATGTTATAACAACATGAAAAGCCGGTGATTCATGCAAGCTTTTATTCTGCATAATAATAAACCCACAGCATCACACACTGAATCACTGATCTGCACATCTCAGAAGTCAGAAGCAGTAGCTTCTCTTTATCTTCGCCACTCGGTACAACATACAGGATTCAGGACATTTTCTTTCAGCTCTTTTTATCAACCTTAACCTTTTTTCGCGGTCAAGTGTTTGTCGAGATCTTTGAGGAAATCAACGCCAAACTGGAGATAATTGTGCGGCTCGCCATCAGTCTCCTTGAACTTCTCATAGATCAACGAAAGCTTCACTGTCCCGGACTCACCCTTGGGGAAAACCTGATAGACGATCATGTAGGCCTTGTACTTTTCGAGGACGTGTCCGCTCACACCCACCATCGTCACGGTTGTCACGACCTAAAATTCCTCTCAGGCTAATGGATTGTTAAGACTAAGCCTAACTCGGGCCCTCCCAAGCCCTACCAATTCGCAACTTAGGGTTTAAGTTTTTAACATGCAAAAATTTTTATGCTCGTGTCGCGACCTCCCCGAACCGACCCCGCCGCCTAAGGTGGTTTGGCTAATGGATTACTAAGTTAAACCTAGCTCGAGCTCTCCCAAGCCCATACCAATTCGCGACTTAAGTTTAAGTTGTTAACATGCAAATCAATTTTATCTAGGAGTCGCCACTAATCGATTTTGGTGGGCCGATTAGACACCCAAATGAAACACGGGAGGAATGCTTCACTTCTACGAACCAGAGATTCAATGGGTACGGAGACTTGATTACACTAGCGATCTACTAGTGCCCTTTCGGTACCTAAACTTGATTACTTGCAAATTAACGTACTAGGCAGCCTATCGAAAAAGCTAAAATTCCGTCTAACCATGCTAAAAATAGAAAATACCAACCAATAATTTAAAGACGCGCAACCAAATAATCACAAGGAAAACAAGCAACCAGTGACCTAGCATCGTCTCTAAAAAAGAAAAGGCAATCAAAAGCCCTAAAGTAAAGCCCTCATGGCTTATCCGATTTTTGGGAATTTTTTATAGGGTTTTTTCTCATTCTTTTCATTTTTTTTGTTTTGAGTTTTTAACCTAAAATCTAGTGAAATTAAGCCCAAACTGGTTTCTGAACATCTCCTAATTTTCTGATTTTTTTTGAATTTTTCTGAATTTTTTAATATTTTTTAATTTTCTGAATTTTTTAATGTTTTTCAGACTTTTAATATTTTTTTGGGTTTTTAAATATTTTCGAATTTTTTGGAATTTTTAATATTTTAATATTTTAAAAATAGTTTTAATATAATAATTCCGGACCGGGTCCCCTGACCCGATCCGCCCGACACATGACCCGGGATCCCCATTCCCTGCTCCTTTCTATTTTTTATTTATTTTCCCCTCTTTTCCTTTTCTTTTCTCTTTTTTTTGTTTCTTTTTCTTTTTCTATTATTTCTTTTCTATTCTTCATCCCCTACGTGCTTTTCCAGAACTTCTCCCCTGTTCTTCACCGAGAGCTCTTCAACACACCACGCCGGGCACGCCGCTCGGCCTCCGACCGACGACGCGCGTCGCGAACGCCGACGACCGACACCGGGCTCCCACTCTCACCACCGACATCCACATCCGCCGAACCAACAGCTAGTACCGAGCACGAGACGACACCGCCGACCAAACACCGATCTCGACTTCTATTTTTTTTATAACTCCACATCTCAACCAGATCTAAAACCCTAAACATATACTCACATAAAACACATGATGCAAGGTTGGGAAAAGAACTACGACGGCCTCCAACTGCATGCGTGGATCCGGCGACAAGAATGGCAACTCTGGCAAAGGCTTCATCAAAGGCCCACTCGGACACACGACCAATATGCCATCACAACAAAACAACACAGAATCAATCACCAAACACTAATATCAGAATAAACAAACGTGAATCTAAGATTTTTACGGGTCAACGTGGTGACTGCGGTTTAGGTTTTCATTCGGGCATTTCATCGAACAAGTGGAATGTGCCTAAAACTAAGGGTTTCTAAGTGGATTTCAGCGGGATTCAAAGGTTTTTCTTGATAGAAATCGCTCAAGAACACGTCCTGAAGGTGAAAAGAAGCATTTTCCTCGTCTTGCGGTGCTGGGCGACCACTGAATAGGCTCGGTGTGCCCGGCACCCGAGAGGCAGGGGAGGGGGAAGCGAAACGGGGGATGAAAAAGAGACCCACCTGGTTCAAGGCCAACCGGAGCAAGGCGCGACGACCGGGGGAGTTCGGCAACGGCTCAGGCGGCCCTCCGGCGAGCGGGCGAGACTCGGGTCTCCCCGACTCCCCTCAGCTCGCTCACGGTCTCCTCTTTCTCTCTTCAAACTCTCTCTTTTTCCTCCTTTCTCCTCTCTGTTTCCTCCCCGTTTCTCCTCTTCTCCCTCTGGAACTCTCCCTCTCTCCCTCGGAACTCTCCCCCCTCCATGCCTCTGTGTTCTCTCGCTCTCTTTAAGCTCTCCTCTGCACGTACAGATTGCAGGTTTTCCTTTTTCGTGTGAATGTCGACGGAGAGCAGAGAGATAGTAAGAAAGGCGCGCCCCTCAGTCCCTGGAAGAGCTCTCCCTCTTGTCTCTTCCTTTTTATCTTTTCCTTCCTCCTCCCTTCGTTCTCCTCTGGCTTCTTTTTTTTTTTTTTCTCTATTCTCGTTCCTTTTTTGGTTTGTGCAGAACCCCTCTTTTTCGTCCTCTTCCCCCTTTTTCTTCTTTTTCGCAAGTGTCAGAGGGAGAGTCACAGGGAAGAGCTCCCCTTTGTCTTCTCTCTCTTTTCTTTTTTTCTTTTTTTTTAAAATATTTTTTTCAATTTTTTTAATTTTTTTAAATAAATAAAAATAAAAAAGAAGTAAAATAAAGAGAAAATATGTTTTACTAAATCTATTAATGCAAATGCGCCTAATGTCTACATGCCATACAATTTAAAGAAAATATTTTTGGTTTAGGGGTTAAAAAATTAAACCCTAATTTTTATGCGATAAAACCCTAAATGAATAGGCAAAATTTAGGTGTCAACAGCTCGAAGTCGCCACTAATCAATTTATGGTAGGTTGATTAGAAACCTAAATAAAACATAGGGAGATATGTTTTATTCCTACGAACCAGAGATTCTAAGCCCGGGGACTTGATTACGCTAGATCTGGTCTAACGCCCTTTCGGTACCTTTTCTTTTCAAAAATGTTTTGGCAGGCAATTTGGATCCATTTCAACTTAGTTACTAACATGTGAGGTGTTCATGCGAGTGCGCAAACCACCAATTTAACACCCAGAAAGCATTAAATAAATTGCAAGTTTGGAAGAATTACTTACCTGGAAGCAACGTAAGCATCTGCATTGTTAGCTAGAAAATCACATTGACACCCTAATATGATTTCTAATTAACAAGCAATTCGCTCAATTTCTTTTTTTGGATTTTCACTTATTTAAATGAAATCTAGCCTATATGCAATGACATGCGAAAATGACATGCGATTAATGCAACCTAGCATGCAAACTATATGTCGTGCGACGACGTGACCTATTTCTAATGACAAGACGAATGATTATTTTTGGTATTTTCTCAATTTAAATTCGGAATAATAAAAATGCCTAAATTAACATGCAAACTATGATGACTTAATCTACCCTAGCATGGTTTCTTTTTGGGATTTTTGTTAAAATTCGAAATAATGAATAACCTGAATAATCTATTAAGATTAGAATATTACTTAATTTAAACTAGGAAATAGATCATCTCAAGTCCTAATTTAAATTATATAACTACTCTATCTTCTAGATACATTTAGGATTCCTAGACATGCAAAAACTCTAATTCAAATCTAATTAATATTTTTTGAATTTTCTGTTTATTTGAAAAAGGAAAGCAATTAAATAAACAAGGATAGCAACCACATTCAAAACGTCCACGCGATCCGCCATATTTGTTTCAAACTCGGATTAGGCATAAAAATCAAACTATCGGTCATATCTATAGGGTTATAGATATCGACGGAAAGCCGATTATTCAAATTTGGAAAGCGGATAAAAATCATTATCGTACCCAAGTGGTTATGGATAGGATAATAATTTTCCGTATCGCCGCGTATCGAACCTTAGGGATAAGGTCAGATGGTCGTCCAGATACGTTGCTAAATTAGGAAGTTTTCCTAATTTTGAATATTTAAAAATATTGCGGATATATCGAACATTATCCTAAGATATCTAAATATCCACATGATATTCACGAAATATTCAAATACCCATATTAGGAAATTAAATATTCTGAAAATATCGGATAATGTTGAATTACCTAATTTGCAGATAACTTCCAAATTCGAATTGTGGATCGGGATCGGACTCGGATGACGGGCGACGCGGCGTCGGCGCAGCGGCTCACGGTGGCGTCCGGCGACGGGCGCGGTGGAGCGCGCGGTGGTGGCGACGATGGCGCTCGCGGTGGTGCTCGGCACGGTAGGGCGGCTCACGGTGGTGGGCCGGCGGTGTGTGGCTCGTCTAGCCGCGACGAGGCTCGCGGCACGGGCTTGTCGCGGCGGTGCTTGCTGAAGCGCACAAAGCAGAGAGTCCCGGCCGTGGATGGAAACTCAGCGTGCGTCGGGCTGAAGCAGGACGATGCAGTGGTGAGGCTCGTGACCAGTGCGATCCAAAACTGCTGGAATTGATGATCGGGTACTGAGACGCCAGGAGGGGACTGCACAGCGAGTTACAACGGCAGACCACGGCTGAGAAGTTATTTGACCAACAGGATGCGTCGGGGTTTTTTGCTGGGCTCCGTGGCTATGCTGCTTGGACTAGACTTGCTGCGGTGAAGTTGCTTGTCGCGGAGGAACCTCGCTGGAATGTTGAGGCGTGACGGTTGTTGAGCATGCCGTGCGTGGTAGCTTGTGGAGGATGCAGAAACGTGAAGTAGCGAGAGCACAGGGACAAAACTTCACTTGAATCCACTTCCGCGTGCATGAAGGTGAGGTGCTGATGAAGAATGGGCGTCAACTTTCTTTCTCTGTTGGTCTCTCTCTGTAAAGCTACGGCCCCTCTCTCTCTCAAGCTATTTCTCTAAAAACTTTAATCTTCAAAATTATGAAAAGCCCCCTAAAATCCTGACCTAATGATGTATATATAACACTAATCTAGGTCAATTAGATGGGCTCTCTAGTCTTAATGGGCTTAGGCTTGGGCTTAGATTTTAATTTAATTTAAATGGGCTGAATTAATTAAGGATAATGGGCTGAATTAAGCTCAAATTAAAACAACCGAGCCTGTTTGACTTGTAATTCCCGGCCCTTGCCTTCCGAGCGAGCCGAGTCCCATTCGATGAAATTTAAGCTCGTTCGTCACCGCCGGTCCGATGCAAAATGCAATTAATTTAAAATGAATTTAAACTATATGTTATGCAACCTAAATATTTTTGTTTAGGGGTTAAAAATTTAATCCCTAATTTTCTATGCAAATTACACTAAATGATACGCCAAAATTTAGGTGTCAACAACGGTCTTGTTTTCCTCATCTATTTCCACCTTCTCTTTGAATACCTCATGTACTCCATCTGCAAATTGGTTCCACTTAAATGTGTTCCACTCGATAATCTAAGAGCTTTCTATGATATTGTGAGTTGATTTTCAACAAAATGGACATATCGACAGGTTTGTATTTACAAGTCCGAAGTCCCTCTAACGGGACACAATTTGGACATAACCTCTAAGATGGATCGACAACATATTAGGCTCATACGTACCGATGGTGTAGTTCCAGAGTTTGACGGAACCGGGAGTGACCCAGTCGCCCTCAAGAATTTCAGCTCCTTGGACTTTGGCCGGTGAGGCGTCAGGAAGATGGTGGAGTTCGGAGCTCAAACATTTGTAGAACTTGTCCGCTGGCGAGTTGATCTCAAACTCTTCCTCCACCTTCCCCTCTAGACCCATTTCTTTTCTCTACAAACACAAGTGTGTTTAGCGCACAGGCCTCTTTAAGGATATTATACTACTTAGTTTCAAGAAGGGAAAAAATCACCAAAAACCCCAAACTTTGTCATTTGTGACACATTTACCCCAAATTTTTTTTGTGACACCAAAAATCCCGAACTTTGCTTTTTGTGACACATTTACCCTAATGTATTTAGTCCATGGGCATTTTCGTCTTTTTTGCTTTTTCTTTTTTTTTCCTTTCCTGCGAGGGAGGCCTCGCCGGCGTCGGGCGAGGGCTGCCCTCGCCGGATCCGACGAGGGGGGCCATCGCCGGCGTCGAGCGAGGGCGGCCCTCGCCGGCGTCGGGCGAGGGTCGACCTCGCCGAGTCGCGAGGTCGACCCTCGGGGCGTGGAGCGAGGGCGGCCCTCGCCGGCGTCGGGCGAGGGTCGCCCTCGCCGGGCGAGCGAGGGCGGCCCTCACCGGCGTCGGGCGAGGGTCGCCCTCGCCCGGGCGAGCGATGGCGGCCCTCGCCCGACGCCGGCGAGGGCGGCCTCGCCCGAGATCGGGCGAGGGCGACCCTCGCTCGACGCCGGCGAGGGTCGCCTCGCCCGATCGGCGAGGGCCGCCCGACGCCGGCGAGGGTCGACCTCGCCGAGGTCGGGCGAGGGCCGCCCTCGCTCGCCCGGGCGAGGGCGACCCTCGCCGACGCCGGCGAGGTTCGCTCCGCTCGGGCGAGCGAGGCGGCCCTCGCTCGACTCAAGCGAGGTTGACCCTCGCCGGCGTCGGGCGAGGTCGCCCGCCCGGGCGAGCGAGGGCGGTCCTCGCCCGACTCGGCGAGGTAGACCCTCGCCGGGCGGCCCTCGCTCGACGCCGGCGGGTCGACCTCGCCGGATCGGGCGAGGCCGCCCTCGCTCGCCCGGCGAGGCGGACCTCGCCGACGCCGGCGAGGGTCGCCCTCGCCTGGGCGAGCAAGGGCGGCCCTCGCCGTGCGGCGAGGTCGACCCTCGCCCGACTTAGGCGAGGTCGACCCTCGCCGGCGTCGGGCGAGGGTCGACCTCGCTGAGTCGGCGACGGCCGCCCTCGCTCGCCCGGGCGAGGGCGAACCTCGCCCGACGCCGGCGAGGGCCGCCCTCGCCGGATCTGGCGAGGACCGCCCTCGCTCGACGCCGGCGAGGCCCCCCCTCGCCGGAAAGGAAAAAAAAAAGAAAAAAAAAAGAAAAAGCAAAAAAAGACGAAAATGCCCATGGACTAAATACATTGGGGTAAATGTGTCACAAAAAGCAGAATTTGGGATTTTTGGTGGTTTTTTCCCTTTCAAGAATGAAGATCGTGTGGATTGGCTCTGAACTTGATCTCCTATTTATAGATGCTTTGGTGGGGGTGAATGGTTTTTTTATATGTTGTGTTTGTTGGGTATACTTGAAGATCGTGCAGAGACTCTAGTATGTGCAGAAATTTGGGTCAGCACCTAGCCGATCTAGACAGTTGCTGATCACGTTCCGGGTTGGTTCCCGGTCACTAGCCTAGAAGCTGGCCTCTCCTTGAATAGATTCTTGCTTTCAGTTTTGGAACAAGTGGTCTACCCTTGAATTTATTCGCATGAGGATAGAATCAAAACAAATGGTCTACTCTAGAATTTATTCGCACAAAGATAGAATCGAACCATTATTCAAAAGGTTTTCTTCTTCAAAAAGAGAAGAAAACATGTCATTTAATATTTTTGCCACACAACTTCTAAATACATTTTATAGAAAAATAATTTTATAAAATTCAGAATTGAAATATGATGGACACTGCATTATAGAAGTACACTCAAATTTGTAGATGACTTCCTTCCACACAAGTCGATACAATGTAAATTGCCACTTTCTAAAAAAGTACCGATATATCTAGTATATTTACAAAACTGATTTATTAAGTGATATTAAGATTCATTCGGATGTTTACAAAAGCCAACTTTTATGGAAATAATTTTTTTCCAACTTATATTGATTGTAACTATATAACAATGCAAGAGGAGAAAATAAGAATATGTGAAAAATTTAGCGGCTATTTTGCTACATATTTTTGCAGTAGTTTTAACCGTGAACAAATGTGTCGCAACTTTTATAAAGCATTTACCAAATACCTTATAATTACAATAGCTCACAATAGATTTCAAGGAATCATCTCACCTAGTTCAAGAAACTGTACATTTAAAAGATGTATTATCAAACAAAAGTGCTACGACTTGTTGTAGCCTAGGTAAATAGAACATAATTACAGTATAAGCCCAGTTATACCAAACGGGCTCCTAGACAGTACTTGAGTAATATAGAACATCAACATCTTGAACATCTTTTAACATAAACTTAACAAAATCCCTTTTCAGACTTCGATAACAATTCTATGCAGGCCTATTCACGTGTCATGCGCTTTTGTATGCTCGCGTTTGCAATAAAAATCAATTAATTTTAAAATTATTAAGCCATGGATGACGAAAGCTAAGTCTAGTATCTTTGGAGTCCTTCGCTACTCATAGCATAGAAGTCACTTTCGCAAAATCTTTGCGCGAATCCTCAACTCAATTACACAAAGGCGTGCTTATGACTTACTACCAACTAGTCATGGCCACGGGCCGATTTTGGCCCGGAACCAGCCCGGTCAAACCCGGGCCCGGCCCATTGACCGGGCCCGCGGTTCGGAACCGGAACCGGCCCGTGGCCTATGGGCCCGGTCCGGTTCCAAATTATTTTTTTAAAATAATAATGAAATTTTTTTTAAAAAAAATTTCATTATTTAATTTTTTTTTATAAAACAAATTGAACTCTAATTGCCATGCATTGTAAGTGCATTGATCTCCAATTGCAATGCTTGGCTTGGGTGTATTGAACTCTAATTACAAGGCTTGGCTTGGATTTTATAAACAATCCCTTTGATGGTCTCTTCATTCCCATTTGATGTGCGACTCTCGGTTTGCCTTGAACGCCTTCAATATGAGACTCTTGGCTTGTCTTCATGCAAATGCCAAGAGTCCCACATCGAATGGGAATGAAGAGACCATCAAAGGAGTTGTTTATAAAATCCAAGCCAAGCCATGAGCATGTGAAGTTGTATGCCTTTTGTGGTTACGATCCTTTGCTAGTTAAGAGCAAAGGGTTCCATTGGACCGCCTAGAACCGGACCGGACCAATGGTCCGGTTCCTGGTTCTATGGTTTGCCGGTCCGGTTCCTAGTTCTAAAATTAAAAGACCGGTCTTACCGGTTCGGCTCCCGGTTCCGACCGGGAACCGATCACCCCTACAATTTTCATTTTGATTATAATTTATATTGAATAATTCATTATTTCATATATTTATAATTATTTATTTTTTTATTTCATAATTTATTTTTTAAATTTTTAAATTACGAACCAGAACCGGCCGGTTCCGAACCGTGGCCATGACTACTACCAACTCTCTTGTCACTTAAAAACAAAACTCTCATCATTTTAAATGGATAAGCAGAAACAAAGAAGGATTTCAATAAGTACAATCCGCCATTATTATACCCCTGATAACAGATAAATAAGTATCAAAATCGGATCGATGATCGTTAGTCCAGAAGTTGAAGTATGACTTGCCTTTATATGAATGAAAAGAATTAATGAATGGTTGTACACAATGTATATGGAGTTCTATATTGCTTCAACTAACTCGTGTGCATGGCTAAAATAATAGGTAAAACAGTTGAATTCGTAAACAGTTGTGAGCATCATCTCCAACTCATCTATGGCCTCCAGTGACGTGTATTCATTACTGAATCTTTACATTGCTTATAATTATTTACACCTAAATTTAGATTACCCAATTAAATTTTTTGCGCAAAAATTAAGAGTTAATTTTTTACCCCTGAAACAAAAATATTTTTATTTAATTGCATAGCATATAAACATTAGACGCATTTGAATTAATTACACTAATTAGAATATTTTTCCTTTTAAAAAAAGAAAATAATTTTAAAAAAATCGAATCAGGCCGGGTCGACCCGGCCCTCTCCTTTTTCCCTCACCAAGCCCTTTCCCCTTTTCTTTTTTCCTCTTCACGCGAGCTGGGCCAGCCCAACCCGCTCCTCCTTTCCCCCCGGCTCGGCCTCTCTCCTCTTCTCTTGTCACCATGGACGCCGCTCAGCCGAGGAACGGCAGAACGTCATTCCACCAAGCAAAGTTGAGCGAAGTAGAACAGAGCAGACCATGAGCAGCCCAAAGAGACTAAGCAGGTGGTCGCCAGCCGCCACAAAAGTCGAAGAGAGGGGAGAGAGAAGGGGCGGGGGCAATTTTTCATAGAAAAAAAAAAACAAAGAGAGAGAAAATAGGGAGATAGAGAGCGAATTGAGTGAGATTGAGTGAATACAGGTCTCAAGAGGGAATCCTAGACGAGCCTTATCGTCGATCGTATGCTGGTCGATGACTCGCTAGCCAAAGCCAAGACGGTAGGTTCCCCCCCCCCCCCTATTCTGCCCTGTTTTTTGTGTGCAGGTTGGCTAGAATTTGTGCTGTCCGTTTCGAGCGAATCCCGGCTCATACCGTCCCTGCTTCTGGTCCAGACACCACCTTAGAGGTTGAGTCGTGGCCACTGGAGCAGGTCTGAGTCTCGAGAAAGGTCAGTGACCTCACGATTTTGTCAAGCGCACTAGGTGTTCGACGAAATTCCCAAATGATGTATGAGATTTTAGGTTCTCGACCGGTGGCATAGAGGCCGGCTAGGGATCTATGGACCTGGTGGTGGCCATGTGGTGGCTGGTTGAGGATGAATAGAGGCCAAGAGTAGCTGGGTGTGCGTTAGCCAAGCCTTGGCTGAAGCTTGGGCATGAGAGGTTCGGGCCAAAGCTTGGCCGGTAATGGCAGTGGCAGACCAAGTAGTGGCTGGCCAATAGGGGGCCTCCTCAGCCTAACGTGCCAAGGCAGGCGTCGGCCGGCCGGCTCTCGGCTTTGGCTAAGCCTCGCTTGCCCGAGGCACATGAGAGCCGAGTTGGACTCGGTTCACGAGTTCTGGCTGACCCAAGCCAACCTTTTTGGGCTTGGCTTTGTTTGGATTCAAAGATCTGACCCGAGTCCATTTATATTATAATAATAATAATATTATTTTATTTTAATATGAACAAATATTTTTAATAAAAAAATATTTAAAAAATTAAAATAATCAGAAAATATAATTTGGGCTATGGAATTGCCTTTTCTCACCTTCTTGTGTGATTAATGACATGCTCGATTGCACGTTGGTTGATTCGTATGTTTGAATTGCATATTTAATCCAACCTTGCATGTGGCCAATTAAAGGTATGTTAGGTTGGTGTTTGCGCACTTCCGATGCATTGATTGTCTTTTTTTTTAGCCTAATTAGAGCTAGAACTCTAGGATTCACAATCTTTAGGAAGACCGCATGAACACCTTTAAGTGATGTTTGAACAAGATTAAGTACTGCAATGGCACTAGTTGCATAACTAGTATAATCAAGTCCTTGAACTCATTTGAATCTCTGGTTCGTAGGAATAAAGTAATTCTCCCTTCACTTTACTTGGGTTTCTAATCTACCCACCCTAAACTGATTAGTGACAACTTCTAGATAAAATTGATTTACATGTTAATAACTTGAACCTTAAGTCGCGAGTTGATATAGGTTTGGGAGTGTCACGTCCCGACTCGGAATCGCGATCGATGCTTAATGACCGAATATGACCCGAACGGACCCGTGACTCGCGGAAATGTATTAGTTCGTTCCGTTTATTTTAAACAATCAAATGGGCACGCGGAAGTAAATAAACAATAAACGAGACAAACGGGAGTGAGATAAGCAAACAACGCACGTTGTATTTACATGATAAGTGCTTATTTTTGTCGAGCCCTTCTTTACGGGCCCTTACAAGCCACGCATATATTTTACATGCCCATTCCAAGGGCGATGCCGCAAAAGCCAAATATCAAACAACAAAAATTTTGGCTTGGGTTCCTAACTTCGCTACTACTTCTCGTCCTTCTCGCTCCTCCCGCTCCTCGTTCGCCTAGCCATCTCACACTCCACCCCTGGTTTGCCCCGGAACCGACCCGCCCGGTGTGCCGAATGGCCCGTTGAACCCGCGAAGGGGTCCAACCCATTCTCTATGTGCTAGGCGGTACCACGCCTCATACGGGTGAGGGACTAACTCTTCACGGCCTTCGTCGACCATCACATATGTTGTGATACGACGGTACGCACGGCCCTCCCAGGCATCGATTATAGTGAGGAGTTCGGCTCGCATTTCCACAGGGTTTCTGAACCGGGTTGGACGAAATGCCATATCACAAACCTGAAAAGAGAAAAAACAACGGGAGTGGGTCGGGGAAACTCAATAAGTGAAAACTCTAATGTCAAGCGAGGACGAGACAATCGCCATTCACACAAGTAGACTCTTACCGTACTGGCATCGATGGCAATTCAAATAGCAAAGTTCATGCTACGAAACCAACAAAACAAACATCAAACATGAGCATCACACGTGAGCATCATTTGTCGAGAAAGAACGAACTATAATCAACCATGAAACCAAGAAAATGGGCCAAGCAACCTATGTTACAACGTATCGCAACTCCCTTTCTCGATATTAGGGAATTCACTTACTCAACGACTAACAAGAACTAGAGAACGAGTTAGAGACGAGTGAGCTCGGGTGATTTTCGGGCTTTCTCCTTGCTTGGCCGACCAATACTAGGCACACAAAGGCCAAATCGTGGGCTCTTGGGCGGAAATGAGGAGAAAAACGGGCCGGTTCGGGACTTCTTGGGCGTGAGGCTTCTTGGGTCGAGAAGTAGGAAAAACAAGAAACAAAGAGAGAGGAAGGTGATGGTGATGTTGGCGTGAGAAGGAAGGAGGAGGGATTTCATGCATTTATAGAGGCCTTAGAGCACCCTAGAATAAGGCACTAATAGAAGGCTTCTAAGTCAAAAATCATCATGATATGCATTAAATGCAATTCATGAACTAAAGCCAAAAATAATGATGATGGAAGCCAAGCTTATCCAAGCATTATTGGTCCATTCTCTCTCTCTCTCTCTCTCTCTCTCTCTCTCTCTCTCTCTCTCTCTCTCTCTCTCTCTCTCTCTCTCTCTCCCTTGGCCGAATGGCCTCTCTCGGCTCCCCTTGGCTTGGCAAATTATTGGCCTTGCTTTAAGGCTCATTGTTGGTGGCCATGAGTCACCATGAGCCATAAATGAACCATAATTGAGGGGCACAACTCAGCACAAGAGCCTTAAATGAAGAGGGATACGTAGGCTTGCACCAATAATGGAGACCAAAAAGAGATAAGGTTGGACTAATTCTAGTTCCTTCCTTTCTAACCAGATTCTAAGACCAATCTGAGTCTTCTGGAGCTGCTGGTCTCACCCGAAATAGCTTGGTTGATCGGCATCATAAAACCAACTAATTAACACTTAAATCTCAAATTCGCATCATATTAACTCTCATAATTTCCGAGGATTTTTTTGCAATAAAACACTTCTAATAATCCCATTCAAAATGAGGTTTAGTGTGGAAAAGCCCTCAAAAGTGATCAAGTGTAATCATACAAAAGTCTAAGCCAAACTATGCCAATTTGGGTTTCTCGGGTAGCTTGGGCGCGTGACCGGGCCTGACCGGGTACATGGCTGAGTAGGCCGTCGGGCCACACGGGCACATGGCCGAGCGCGAGATTGGGCCGCACGGGCGCTGCGCCTGGCCACACGGGCAACGTGCCGTGCGCCTTGCCAGCCGCACGAGCGACGTGCCGAGCGCCTTGCCGGCCGCATGGGCGACGTGCAGAGCATCACGCCTGGTTACACGAGTGAGGGATTGGTCCACGGCCAAACACGCGCAACAGCTCATGAATGACATGATGCACGGCTCATGGGCATATTTCTTGGGCACGGGACTAGATCGGAACCGGATCTTATGGGCACAACGCCTAGCACAAGGGTCGGGCACAATGGCCGGCACACGACCGAGCACGTAGCCGATCCGTGGCCTAGCTGACGGGCACGATGGCCGATCATGACCGGGCACATGGCCTTGGCCGGCACGACTGGCAATTTTGCTCGAGCCGCAACTAAGCCACTAGGCACCTGGCCTAGCACATGTCTCGTCCATGGCCTACTCAACTCAACGCAACGATCCGTGGCCGATTCGTGACCGAGCCACGTTCGAGTATCAACGACCCATGGTCAACCCTCGATAGTCATGTAGCCTCGTGGAATCCAGTACCTCGGAATTAACTCATGGTCATCCGAGACCAATGCATGGCCGTGCGGTATCACCCGCGATCAACACATGCAGACACCGGACTGATCCACAGTTATCCTAGACCATTCCACTAATGGCCCTTATGGTCGATGGGTCATTCCACAGTCATATTACTCTAATCATTTGCGTAGTCAAGGAGTCATTCTACTGTCAATCCCTAGGTCAATTCATGGACAATCTTTCGATCGAACCATGACCAACCCTCAGTACACTCATTCCGATTATATTGTCCATTCCATTACCGACCCTCGGCTCGAGTTACCCGCTCATCCATTTATTACTAGCCCTCGGTTTCCTAGGTCCAAAATTGGGGATGTCATAGGGAGAGCCCAAGTTAAGTCATAGGCTTTAAACTTAGCAATCCATTAGCCTCTTAACCCCTTGGCGCCCGATGGTCGGGCCGCCGTAGGGAAGTCGCGACTAAATTAATAAGTCAAATTGTCAAACAAGACGCAAATTACATTATATAGAAATGTCCTTGAGATGTTAATAGAAATAGAGTCTGAATATGGCGTAAAAAATGAAATGTGGAAATAAAAAAATTTTAGCCTCCATATGACAACTTTAGTGCTATAATACCTACAAAGGATTCCTTGAGAGAGCTTATGGATATTATGCTCTATTAATGATCTTAGTTCTAATGTCGAGTCCTGCTTGGAATTTCTTGTGGCACCTGATTTTGGACTAAGCGAGAAGTCCTCTATCAATGGCTCAATGACTTAGTGCATTGTGTTGTGAAGTGGTCCCATGTTGTACTGGGTTCTCAGATTTTTTTTTTTTGTGGGTCGAAGGTTCTCAGATATGAAATACTTGCTTTTATGTAGATTTAGTGTTGTGGCTTGTTAAATATATCTGGAAGAGGTTTGACTTAAGTGCATTGTCTTGGGAACTGGTCAACACCCGAGTGTTGCGGGATATGCATCGGTTGTTAAGTCAG
Organism: Syzygium oleosum; assembly: GCF_021117445.2. Taxonomy (NCBI): domain Eukaryota; kingdom Viridiplantae; phylum Streptophyta; class Magnoliopsida; order Myrtales; family Myrtaceae; genus Syzygium; species Syzygium oleosum. Next base: position 13,402,956 of record NW_026607487.1, read on the forward strand.
ATTCAGTGATAAGCTATGTTAGATATATATGTTGCTCCGTGTTGAATGCTGAAACAAATTTAAGAGCAAATATGACACCTTGTATGCCTTGAAAAATCGGGATGTAATTTGGGATTCCGCTGTAAAAACCTTATCTTGGCATCATGCGATGGTACTATGATACCTTTTGAGCATTGTCTGTCAGAAACTTTTGGGTTTCTACAATTGATTATTTACCCATTAATAATTGTAACTAGGGCCGCAGAAATTATCGGCATTGCAATTGTAAGACAAACTTGCATTAAAAGAGTCGATTACGGATTTTTGACTGGTACAGAAAATATGGAAAGATAAATAGGAGAATGATAATAGAGATTTAGATATAGTCGGGTCATCCAAACTATCTATATACCCTTGACATGCGTTGAGGAAGGGAAAATGACACAAATGGTAGGGGTGTCAAAAAAGCCCGCGCCGATTCGACCCAGCCCGACCCTAAATTTAGGCCCACTGACCTCACGTTTTTAAAAGTGTAAACCCGGGGCATTACATGTGGTATCAGAGCTAACTCCCGATCGTGTGTGGGGCCACAGCGAGGGCGCTGTGCCCGTAAGGGGTGGAGAGTGTAACGACCCAGGTGGCGGTGCACGGGGAGGAGGGATGGCGGTGCGTCCGCTCCTCGGTCCTCGGACGTGTGCAAGGAAAGGGGGAGCCTCTCTTGTCCCACATCGCCTAGAGGGGAGTCCTGGATTGGCTTATAAGGTTCGGGGTTCTTTATCTGTACAAACACGTTACGTGAGGGTCAATGGGTTCAAAGCGGACAATATTACACAGTGTAGACCCGGGGCATTACAGGTGGTATCAAAGCCGACTCCCGATCGCATGTGGGGCCACAGCGAAAACAATGTGCTCCTAAGGGGTGGAGAGTGTGACGGCCAGGTGGCAGTGTGTTCACGCCTCGATCCTCATACGTACGCAGAGAGGGGGCCCTTCTCTTGTCCCACATCGCCTAAGGGGAGTCCTGGACTGACTTATAAGGTTCAGGGTTCTCCATATTTACATGCGTGTTTCAAAGTAGAGAGCTTCCGTTGTGCTGCTGCTGAAAACAAAGCTTTGAGAGGGATGGCGGTGTGTCCGCGCATCAAAGAGGACAATATGTGGTCGTGGGAGAGGGATGGCAGTGCGGCTGCGCATCTACCCCCCCCCCCCCCCTTCATACGCGTTTCAGAGTAGAGAGCTTTGGCTGTACTGTTGCTGAGAACAAAACCGTGAAGGTCCAATAGGGCCAAAAGCAGATAATATGTGTACAGTGGCGTACCCGAGGCATTACAGGTGGTATCAGAGCCGACTCTCGACTGCATGTGGGGCCACAGCGAGGGCGCTCTGCCCATAAGGGGTAGAGTGTGTGACGGCCCAGGCGACGGTGCGCGAGAAGGAGGGATGGCGGAGCATCCACGCCTCAGTCCTCGGACGTGCGCAGGCAAAGGGAGAGCGTCTCTTGACCCACATCACCTAGGGGGAGTCTTAGATTGGCTTATAAGGTTCAGGGTTCTCTATCTGTACATACGCGTTTCAGAGTAGAGAGCTTCCACTGTGCTATTGTTGAGAACAAAGCCTTGAGAGGGATAGCAGTGCGTCCGCATCTCAAAGAGGACAATATGTGGTCGTGGGAGAGTAATGGCAATGTGGCCGCACCTCTGCCCCCGTCATACGTGTTTTCTGGGCGAAGTCTAGAGGAACAAAACCATGAGGGCCTAGTGGGGACCAAAGCGGACAATATGTGTATAGTGGCGGACTCGGAGTGTTACAGGTATACCACCTGTAATGTCCCGGGTCTACACTGTATAATATTATCGCTTTGGCCTACTGACCCTCATGGCTTTAAAACGAGTTACACAAATATAGAACCCCAAGCCTTATAAGCCAGTCCAGGACTCCCCTTAGGCGATGTGGGACAAGAGAGGCCCCTCTCCCTTCCCCGCGCACGTCAAAGGACCGAGGCGCGAACGCACCGCCATCCCTCCTCCCTTAGCACCGTCGCCTAGGCTGTCACACTCTCCACCCCTTACGGGCACGGAGCCCTCACTGTGGCCCCACACGCGGTCGGGAGTCAGCTTTGATATCACCTATAACGCCTCGGGTCCGCCACTGTACACATATTGTCCGCTTTGGGCCCCACTTGGCCCTCACGGTTTCGTTCCTTTGGACTTCGCCTAGAAAACGTGTATGACGGGGGCAGTGGCGCAACCGCACTGCCATCTCTCTCCTACGACCACATATTGTCCTCTTTGAGGCGCGGACGCACTGCTATCCCTCTCATGGCTTTGTTCTCAGCAACAGCACAGCGGAAGCTCTCTATTCTGAAATGCGTACATACTGATAGAGAACCCCGAATCTTATAAGCTAATCCAGGACTCCCCCTAGGTGATGAGGGACAAGAGAAGCTCCCCCCCCCTTCTCTACGCACGTCCAAGGACTGAGGTGCGGACGCACTACTATCCCTCCTCCCCGCGCACCGCCGCCTGAGCTGTCACACTCTCCACCCCTTATGGGCATAGCGCCCTCGCTGTAGCGCCACACGCGATCGAGAGTCGATTCTGATACCACCTGTAACGCCCCAGATCTACATTATGTAATATTGTCCGCTTTTGGGCCACTGACCCTCATGACTTTAAAATAAACGCATTTTAAAGCCATGAGGGTCAGTGGGCCCAAAGCGGATAATATTACACAGTGTAAACCCGGGGTGTTACAGGAACAAGTGGTTCGACCCTAGAACCAATCGTTCATGCTTGCATGAGAGTAGAACTGGACCATTCTTTGAATCTTTTCTAGGTTTTCTTCTTCAATAAAAGAAAAAATACATTTTTTAGAACATTTTTGGCAATAATTTCTGCGGTTCTGATTTGTTTATACTCGATGAAAATTTGATAGGAAAAAAAGGTTGGCAGTAGGATACCTGAATTTTGACGAGGCATAACTTTTGATTTTGATGAAGTTATGAACACTATAAATACTTATCAGAAAGCTTATTCAGCCTGCCGCGGTGCCAACAGTTTTGAAGCTATTTTCCAACTCAAAATTCACTGCTTTGTCGTGGATTGAGCCACTTTTTAGTAAATTTTTGTAAGTCACTCTAGTTTGTTTAAGACAAGCTTCTATTGCTTTGTTTAGTTTGGGCTCAGATTTAATTGTTATAGTTTAAATTTAGTAAAATTTGAAATAAAAAATTGAGGAACCGATAACTTGTCTTAAACATATTTGTTCAGTTTCTGATTCCGGGTTACTAATTTTCTAAAACTAATTCCGGGCTCTCTGGTTGCTTTTAGGTTTTTGTCCTGAAATCGACCCACCCAAATCTTACATTGTAAAACAAAATGGATGCAAACCAACCGATGCATGTAGAAAAAGAAAATGTTGTTCTAATGGAGAATGAAGAAACGAAATTAAAGTGCGAGACTTCACCTAAATGTCATATCTTGTGAAAAACTGCAGTCAATTACTGCAATATTTTTAGTGTCGTTGGCACATTTGGTTAACGTTTTAGCTTCATATGTAGCACTATAAAATGGTCAAAGATTTTAACAGATGGCATGTAATAAACGTTTACCAAGGTATTGTATGTTGAGATGCACGTGTGAGTTATGTTAGAGAAGTCTCACATCAAAAAATTTGTGTGATGTAGGGCAGTTAATATTGACCCATAACTCATTGATTTAAACTTTTGAATGAAGGTAAGTCCAACTGGATATGTTGACAGGGTTCAGACTTGGGCTTCCTCTTGGTAATCTCACGGGATGAAGGTATCGGGTTTATGCTACGCAATCCCAACAAATAATATCAAAGCCAATAGTAGACTGGTGCGTCCTCAATCTATCCAGTGGTTGGTGAATATCTCAATGAACGAATCTAGTGACCAACACGATTTCCGGATGGCGGGCATTGTGGTGTAGCAACGTGGGCCTAATGGTAACCTCCATGGTTCGGTCAGAAAAGAGCCCAAGAATGAAGATCATGATTCGGTCAGGAGAAAGAGACAGGATGAAAATGGGCATTGGAGATTCAAGTTGAGATAAGTTAATGCGGAATGATACTTGAATTAAGAGTGAGCAGATCTAACACTAAAATCACATGTGGGGGAAAAATTGTTCAAATGCGTGTGAGTTGCTTAGAGAAGCCCCACATTGGAGATTTTCACATTTTGAGTGAAGGTTTGTCGACGGGCTCGGACTTGAGTTCCCTCTTGACGATCTTCCCGGTGAAGGTATCGAGCTTCTGCTGTTCACTCTAACCTTTAATGTGTATGTGTGTGTATAATGTCTTGGGATGAACAATAAAAAAAAAAAATTACTGTTCGGAACTTCGTCTATTGTGATGCTTTTCTGGTGATCTTCAGAGCTGATGCTTGCAAAGGTGATATGATTCAAAGTTCTTCATCTTCATTATCATCTTCCAAATCAATGTCGTAGTAATCGTTTTCATTGGTGTTTTCACTGTGATAAGATTCGCTGGAAGAATCATGTGACTTGATTTCTGATATGTGTAGATATATATATCATCTTCTAGATCAATACCATAGCAATCGTCTTCATTGATGTTTCCATTGTGATGAGATTCGCTCGAAGAATCATGTGACTTGATTTCTAATAGGGATATATATATGTATATATTTTCGTGTGAGTTGGCTGTGAACGACTTTTTCTCATTAGCATTGTCCGGTGAACGATACATGCCCAGAAATGTGTGTAGATAATTAATCATTCTCTTAATTAATTAATGATAAAACATAAGGAAAATTTACCATTCCCAGCAGTTGATAAAGAATGCAAGTTGAAGGAAACCTAATAATTTAGGAGGGCGAGCGATCACAACTCTGCTTAACATCCACGTGATGCACGGGGTTTTCATTATTGTTTAGATGCTCGATGCAAGTTGTCCACTGGGAACGTCGCTAAGGAATGCCCTCCAATAGTTGCGTTATAAATCACCATTTTCTTTTCTGCTGGATATCTCCCATACATATTTAATCACGCTGACACGATATGTATGGGCACGTTGGACGAAATTTGTCCACAAAAGTCATATATCACATCGATTTTGCCCCTTTTGTTCCCGTGGTGGAGATCTCACAAGGTCGCGTTCCGCAGCATATTAATTGGGTAGATTGGACAGCTATGTCCACCTCTGTCCCCCACTTTATTGACAAAAAAGGAAACTATGGCCTTTACGTAGGTGAAAACATTGATGTCGAGGGATTGACATGTCGAGCAATTATGAGTGTGATAGTGTGATTTCTGGAACCCTCTTCTGGGGCCACCGTTGAGAGATATTAGATAACCTCATCCATCTCTTTATGGATGATATATGGTGGACCCAACTGAGCACGGTTGTGAGAAATGTGTGGAAGCATGCATATGCATTCGCTGCGGCGAGATGACTTATCCATTATTGAAGAAGATCTGCTCCAAATCTTGGAAGCAGTGTCTTACGCCGTTCCTAGTGTGATCGGAGATGGTTTGATACATAGACTAATATCAGATGATGAAAATTTAAGCCGATTTACGTGGGAATATTATCTAATGTGCGTTGTTTGGCTAGTTTTCTAGGGGTTTAAACTTAAAGGAAAGATAGTTTGTCTAAGATGGTATTATAGCACATGTCAACGATTCAAATCCCCACACTCAGTCTTTCTCATTTTCTCTTGTCTATGTTGCTCGTGTAAGGTCAGGCTTACACTCGAGGTGGAGTGTTAAATGATATGTTTAGATAATGTATAACATTTTAAACTTCTGGGAAAAAAAAACAATTTGTCTAACAGGGATTGTATGACTTTAATAATTTGGAAAAATTATCAAAAAGTCCTAAACCTATTGTATTTGTGCTAATTCAATCATAAACTTTTCAATTTGGTCAATTTAGTCATTAATCTTTTGATAATTTTCTAATTTGATCCTAAATCTTTCAATTGTGCCAATTTAATACTAAATCTTTTGATAATTTACCAATTTAGTCATAAACCTTTTGACGGTTTGACAATTTAGTCATTCTGGCATAATCGCTGACATGGCAGCTTAGTCAGTGCCGACTATCCTACGTGGAACAGCTGGTACTAACGTAGATAATTTTTGCAATTTTTTTTTATTTTTTTTGAATTTTCTTTTCTTTTCTTTTCTTTTTCTTTTTCTTTTCCAACCTTGGGCCGACGAGGAGCAGCGACCCTCGCCCAGATTTGGCGAGGGCCGCAACACCCTCGTCTTGTGGTTCACGAGGGTCGGCCGGTGACTTTGCCGGCCCAAGGTTAGATAAAAAGGAAAAAGAAAAGAAGAAAAAAAATTAAAATAATTAGAAAAATTGCAATATTTTCCACATCAGTGTCAGCCGTGCGATATAGGATGGCCGATGATGAGTAGATTGTTATGTTAGTGATTCCCGATCAAAATTGATTGGAATGATTAAATTGGCAAATTGTCAAAAAGTTTAGAACTAAATCGCAAATCATCAAAAAACTTAAGACTGAATTGGCATAATTGAAATGTTCACGGCTGAATTGGTAAATTGTCAAAATGTTTATGACCAAATTGATCAATTTGAAAGATTTAGGACTGAATAAGTACAAGTATAATAAATTTAAGATTTTATTTGTAATTTGTCCTTAATAATCCTGATGAAATATTTAAAAACATCAATAAAGTATAGCAAGAGATAAAGAACGCTCAACATGAACATATCTCCACAGGTCAATTTATATTCTGTCATCACTAACAAAATATATATATTGGCACACCCGCTTATAAGTTGTAGCTTGTAACAAATTTGTGCCAAGTACCATACTTGTTGGAATGTGACCCCCTATACGGGAAGTACAATATTTTGGTATGTTTGGAATAAAAAATGAACATTTTTTAAAATGAATTTGCATTGTTAGATCTGGAGGATTCACGGGATATTTACCCTTTGTTCTTTCACTCGAAAACCCTAGCTACCTTTAGCTCTCCCTTAATATTTTTCTTGGATACCCCGTAGCGTTGAAAGCCCTCGAAGGGTTTGGCTTCGTTGGATGTCTCGCTCATACTGTCAAATCAGATTGACCAATCCAGGCAATACACAGGAAGTCCCATGTAGGTAGTGCGTGCCAAAGTAGATTGGCGATGTATGATGCGCCAACCGTGATTCATGAGGTTTGCTAGCGTAATCATTATGAGCGAGTGATTTCAAATTTCATATAGATTTCATTTAGAATTGAAAATCTATCTTTAGATACAGATTCCTCAATTTTTAGAATTTGGAACCTACCTGTCAAAATCTGAAACCTGAAACCTACCCTATCACAGGTTTCAAGGTAGGATTCAGGATCTAACATGTTCTTTTTTTTTATTTCATTTTTAGTTAAACAAAACGAAAATGAATGCAACAATACTGAACAAATTTGTTATTCACCAAAGAGAACACAAAATACTAATTTTGTTGGCGTTACGATTCAAATAAATACAATTAAAATAAGCAGTCATTACGTGAATCGATACTAGGGATGAGAGGTTCCATGTTCCGTACAGGTTCCACCTGGAATCTAACCACAATAATAGGTTCCTCATTTTTTGGAACATAGAACCTACCATATCACAAGTTTTAGGGTCTACTCAGGTTTCACCTATATTATTAATTAAATAATTACAATGAATAGTGAGCCTACCCACTTACTATTATGATTTACTGACCGCAACTTATATTTAGACATACGAAAAATATAAAATATAAACAAGTCATGAAATGAAAACTCAAACTAGCAGTTTCAAATTAAACACTCATCATCTAATGCCATGAAGCACTGCAAGATCACGCGAAGACATAAATCAAGAAAAAATACGAAAAACTTGTTTAGATTTCAGGATCCAGGTTTCACCTACCTGAAACCTGGAATCTAAAACCTACCCGTTGAAACAGGTTCTCCAATTTTTGGAACCTGAAACATACCATGCATACCTTGAAACTTGGAACCTGCAGGTTCCCATCGGTCAAGTTCTCAGGTTCCAAGTTATACCCTAGAACCATGCTTACCCCTAGTAATCATAAACCTTTGTAAGAATTCTCCATATGGCCTTTATTGTCAATTATCGTCGGAAATCACTCACTTGTTCACGTTAATGTACTGTACAATGGCGTGCCACATAGGAGAGCTGGCGATGACTGGACGCCAAGTCAACAATGGATTGAAATGACCATATTGGAATTTCAAGTAAAGGATTAGAATTATATTGGCAAAATTTAAAAGTTTGGAACCAAATTGACATTCATACAATAGATTTAGAATTAAGTAGGTATTATCTCTTTCATCTCGTATGAACTTATGAATTGTTACGAGTATAAAGTTTGATTTCTCCACTATATTAGTACTCTTTCTAAACTACTTTTAGTGCATTTAAGCTCATGAAATTACCGAAAAAAGATAAAGAGGAAAAAACAAAAGAAGAAAAAATGATTTTGTTCGATTTTAAAATCGAACCAAACGCCAACTTGATTCGGTTTGGCACTCTCTCTCTCTCTCTCTCTCTCTCTCTCTCTCTCTCTCTCTCTCTCTCACATCGAATTGAAGTGGGCGACCTCAAACCTCAAAAGCGATTTGAGTGGCGGTGGTTACGAATCGCTCTCATGCAGATTTTTTATATGCAGAACTTTGATCTTGCAAGCGGACATGAATGAGGAGATAGTGCTTGCAATGGGGGATCGTGCGTGCCGCAATGTGGGACTCACATGTTCAAGAGTTGAGATGATATTGGTCTACATGGTGTAGATCGTGCAATAACTTGAACAATTAGAGAGAGGGTTTCCATGATTCTTTTATGAAATAGAATGATGTTTCAGTGAGAATTCTTGTAAGAGATTATTTGTGCGATTATTGGGTATAACCGTGCCTTTAGAAACATAAAGAACTTAATTTCTATATTATACTGCATGTTCCATAATGAACTCTTGCTCTTCTCATAGACTTGCGTTCCATCATCTGAACCACGTAGATCTTGTGTTTAATTTATTCCTTATTTTGTTTCAATCAGTTTCCTAAAATCTCAATGGAGAAAGTAAGACCCAAAAAATTGCACAACACTAGTTTAACTACTTTTTGAGCTGATATTGCATGGATGACATCATGCGAACTGAACCCATTTGACGGTTGCGAGTCTGGTTAAATAGCGGCTTCACTTGACACTCTATGTTAATTTAGACAAACTCATGCTATCTGAGCATCAATTAACAATAGAAATGCTTGTTATTATTGCGCTTTGAATCCACTAAATTACCGGCAAACCTTTAATCGAAGTAGTCAATAATCACATATAAAAGAAACATTATATTTAAGAGAGGGAGGTAGACACGCAGAAGATCAGCGTTCAGCACTAACTAGAGCTGATCACTCCTCACTTATTTATGCTTATTTACATGGATATCCAAAGCACGAGCAAACACCACAATATTTTTTTTCATCTTTCACTTAGGCTTAGGCCATGACAAGGTGGGCGTCAATCTCTTTAGTCATATTAGCCATAGAATCGAGATAGTTGACCGGGTGTGGCATGCTCTCGTTCAACTTCTCGTACTCGATGATCATCTTGGCGACGGCTGGTCCTCCATCCCGGCAACTACCTGCCAGGTGGCCTTATAGCTCTTGTAATAGTTGAACACATTGCCTCCGATGCCGACGTGGGTTACTCTTACTCTCGTCGTCAAACTCAATCTTCTCCTTGAATGTCTCCTGTCTCCCTTCTGCACAAATTCCACAGCCCCACATGAAAATTGGAGGGAACCAAAAAAAAGGAGTAAAATATTGTTCTTCTTCTTTTCCTTCTATATATATGATTCTAATGTTATGTGCATCCGCATCTTCAAGTTTCATCGAATTGAATAGATCATTGGACCAATCAAAGAGAATTTGGATATCTATCTGTGTCGCTTATCGTGTTCCATGATCACTTTAGTTGGGGGCGGACAAAGTATATGAAATGTAAATAATCTCTAGTGACAGATAGCGGAGCACATATGTTTATGTACTCGATGTAACTCACTGTTGATAGAGTAAGTCCAATTCCTAGTGGATCTCCCAGAGACTCATTCACCTTCATGAATCTCCCCAGCGTACAGATCACTGCAAATTTTGGGAAGGTGGTGTGGGGTGTTCCTGAAGATGCTGTAGAACTGATCGGCCGATGACTTGAGATCCACCTCCACCTCCACCTTCCCTCTCACTGCCATCCTCTTCTTTTCTGAGAGAAAAAGTACAAAATATGTAATTTTGTGAAGTGTGTTTGAAACTAGCGCTTTGACGGTACCTGGTGCATGACAAACGAAAGGACCTCATCCTCATGCCACAAGATGTTAATATATCCCCAATGACAATATTGCATTATGGGTTGAATTAAGATGGTCTCGGTCCATTGATTTGATAGCGAAATTGTTGATATGCACTTGTAAATTGTGTTAAAATAGTCCCACATAAGGAAATTGACATGGTGTAAAACACTTAAAAATCCTAGTTGGTCCATAACTCATTAATTTAAATTTTGAGTGAATATGTGTTCGATTAGACATATTTACGAGTTCAGAGTTGAACTCTCTCTTGATGATCTCCCATATGATGGTATCGAGCCTTAGTTGCGTTGACTCAATAAGTGATATCATAACCGATAGTTAATTGCAAATTAAGGGGAGTATACCAAAAACTAAATTCACACGTGATGGGGTTAACGTACTCAAAGTGGAGCATCTTCTTGGTGATCTCCCCCAAAAAATATCGAGCATTTATAGCGTCGTGAATCGCGTGTTTATAACTCCCAATGCCAACTTTGCACTGTGGCTCCATTGAATTGATAAAAAAAAAAACATATAAAGGGGTTGGTGTTGTGTATAGTAACTTCGTGAATCACGTGTCTTGTACTATGAGATACTGTTGATTAGTTTATCCCATATACAATGATTTTTTCCTTTCGCATAGATTTAGTTTTCAAGTATTGGTTTAATGACTATCTTTAAATCTTGGTTGTGTTCATGGTTTAATTTCGTGTGTCCCATATTCAGCTTTGTGTTTCATATATACATTTTAGCTTCATGTTTCATCGATTCTAGCTCCTCCTAGACAGGGGCAAGTACAAAATTTTCTGGTAAAGATAATTTCCAATCTATATCTTCGAAAAATTAAAATAATTCCCATCAAATCTATCGATTATCACTTTTCATTCTTCTATCGCTATCTATCCACTTCAACTCAGAGCTCCAATACTATAAATGAAGTGAAAAACAAGGGCAAAAGGACACTGTAAGTGTCATAACTTGTGTACGGCGCTCACTTTAGTGCCAAAAGTTTTCGCCGACTCACTTAAGTGCCAAATCGAAGGAAAAACGATCACTTAAATGCCAAAAGTTTTTTTTGGATCACTTCAGTGCTAAAATTTTTGAAAAACAATCACTTAAGTTCTAAAATTTTTGAAAAACGATCACTTAAGTACTAATTTTTTTGAAAAAAGATCACTTAAGTGCCAATCTCCGGCAAGCCACGTCAGCTTCAGAAATTAATAAAAAAAAATGCCACATCAGATTTCCGGCGAAAAATTGTGTACAACACCGGAGTTGGCACATAAGTGATCGTTTTTCAAAAATTTTAGCACTTAAGTGATCGTTTTTCAAAAATTTTAGCACTAAAGTGATCAAAAAAAAACTTATGGCACTAAAGTGAGCGCAGTACACAAGTTATGGCACTTGTAGTGTTCTTTTGCCGAAAAACAAGTGATTGAACATAATAATAAACAAAAAAAGGAAATAAGTCGAATATCAATTTTACGTGATTTGGTCGATGAGGCCAACTCCACAAGGAGAGCAGCATTAAATTTCACTATAAATCAGGCGATATAATGAAAATTACAACCACACTCGAGTCACTCAAACACTCTATGTTTCCTAGCCCACAATCACACCCATTAACTCACACAATGTTTTGCACTAGCGAATCGTTGCAAAACAATTTTCAATCTCACAAAGGAGCTCACGGATTTTGCTACAAGATTTATTGGCTTCAAATTGAGAAAATTGTCCAAAAAGTCATAACTTATTGCACTTTTGCCAATTCAGTCATAAACCTTTCAAGTTTGTCAATTAAGTCTTAAACCTTTTCATTTCTTACCAATTGAGTCCATCCGTACAATTTTGGTTGCCTAGAGCTGACATGGACGCTGGCTGTCCGGCTAACGCTGACGTGGCAATTTTTAATATTTTTTTTTGAATTTTTTTATATTTTGTATTTTTTTTCCTTTTCCTTTTTTTTTCTGGCCTTCTTCCCTCTAGTCGGTCCAGCAACCGGCCTTTAGCGAAGCTCACCCCAGCCGGCCACAGGCGAGGGCGAGCCTCGCCGTCTTGACCAAGGCGACGGCGATGGCGAGGTTGAGCCAAACCTCGCCGTCGCGACCCAGGCGACGGTGGGGTTGGCCTCGCCTTGGCTAGGCGAGGCTCGACCTCATCCAGATCTGGCAAGGCCGACCTTGCTGTCGCCTGGGTCGTGACGGCGAGGTTGGCCTTGCCTTTGCTGGGCGAGGTTCGACCTCGCCCAGCTAGGGGCTGGCAAGGGCGAGCTTTGTACCTCGTCGGCCGTCACCTCTAGCTAGTCGTCGGACCTACCAGAGGGAAGAAGGCCAGAAAAAAAAAAAGGAAAAATATATATATTAAAAAATTCAAAAAAAAATATTAAAATTTGCCACGTCAGTAGTGACCGGACGGCCGGAGTCCACGTCAGCTCCGAACGACTAAAATTGGCCGGATGGACTCAATTGGCAAGAAGTGAAAAGGTTTAGAATTCAATTAGCAAACTTGAAAGATTTATGACTGAATTGGCAAAAGTGCAATAGGTTTATGACTTTTTGAACAATTTTTCCACTTCAAATCACTTGCAATTTCTTCAAGATGTAATTCGCGAGCACGCGGCACAATTGATTGTTAGGGCTAAAGTTTTGGTTTTAGCAAACTAGAGTGAGCTGACCCTAGCCGAATCAAAATAGGAAACCTACTCATATTAAAAAATCTACTTGGATCAGGTTTCCGTTACGGCCTTTAACTCGAGTCGTATTCTCAACAAGAACAATGAACAATGAATTCTGATAGCAAAATTATTTGGCTGCATTTGGTAGTTCAGATTTAAGTCCAGATAGGATAACAAATAACCTCATCCGATGTTTGGGGACATCCTCCAGACCGAATAAACTGGGATATGTCCAGATAAAATGGCAGATAAAAAGTCCGGAGTAAGAGGTGGGATAGACTCAGATAGTATGAAAAAATATGAAAAAAAAAAATTTCAGAAGAAGGACGACGACCAGTTGTTTCTTTCTACTGTGATGATTGGCACCACAATTGTTGTCAATGGTGGCGCAGCACTGTCTCCGGCGAGTGAATTGTGCCGATGGAAGAGTTTGTTGGAATCCGGCTCATTGGACTCCATTGCGATGGTTGATTTCTAATCAAAACCAGAGGCAAGGAAACACCTGCAGTCCGCTTGTCTCGACGAACTCAGATTCACATCTCTTGATGGGATCAATATTGGTGCTGATCCCTGATCACCAATCGCTTTGATATCTTCGCGCTAGACCACTGCAATGACGACTGTGAAGATTTGTTTGTAAATCCTGAAGTCATCCTTCTCTCCATTAGTGATTGTTTAAGCAGTCTCGATAAAAGGAAGTGACGGCAAGATCAGAGCATGTGGGTTCATGGGTCCTCTTTTATTTTGCCATAGCTTGGTAGGTTCTTTAATTTTCATGATCTCAATCGACTGCTTTAGAGAAGAACTTGGCGAGAAGATTTTAGGTGGAGATGGAGACTTCACGTAGCATCGTCAAAGATGGAGACTTTGTGATGGGTCGCAATGAGATTACCATCGGAGATAAAGTCTCACCAGTGGCTGTGTAGTAGCACCGCCACCACCCAACCCTTCATCCCTACACCTTTTGCAACTCCGCCCTTTGTCGGCCCTAGGTTTCAAACACAATAGTGCTGATAAGTACATATATTCTAAATTCACTAAAGACTATGGTGTATTAGTGTGCTTATATGTTGATGATATGCTTATCTATGGAACTAATATGACTGGAATCATTGAGACTAAGAAGTATCTAACTTCCATGTTTAAAATGAAAGATTTAGGTGAAGTGAATACTACCTTAGGTATTAAAGTTAAAAAACATAGTGGGGGTTATTCTTTGAGCCAATGTGATTACATTGAAAAAATGTTAAATAAATTTGAACATCTTGGTTTCAAAGATATGAGTACTCCATTTGATTGGAGTATTAAATTAAATTATAATACTAGTAGAGCAGCGCAACAACTTGAATATGCAAGTATTATAGGGTCTTTAATGTAAGCGATGCATTGTACTAGACCTAATATTGCCTTTTCCGTGTGTAAGTTGAGTAGATATACTAGTAATCCAAGTATAGAATATTGGAAAGCTGTTACCAGAATTTTTGGTTATCTTAAGAGAATTAAAAATTTGAGATTATTCTATAATAATAATCCGACTGTATTAGAAGGATACACCGATGCTAGTTGGATTACAAGTGTGGGTGATAAATATTCCACTTCTGGATGGATTTTCACATTAGGTGAATGTGCTGTATCTTGGGCGAGCAAGAAACAGACATGCATATCACGCTCAACTATGGAATATGAATTTATTGCTTTAGTTACAACTGGGAAAGAGGCTGAATGGATTAGAAATTTGTTGTTGGATATCAAATTGTGGCCTAGTCCTATGCCTCCTATTTCTGTTTATTGTGACAGTCATGTTACTTTGGCAAGAGCTTATAGCAGCACCTATAATGGCAAGTTTAGACATATTAATCTAAGACATGAGTATGTAAGACAATTAATTCATGATGGTACCATAACAATTGTCTACGTAAGATCGAGCAAGAATCTAGCCAATCCTTTTACAAAGGCCTTACCAAGAGATGTGGTAAAGATGACCTCAAAAGAAATGGGGTTGAAACCCTTTAATCAAAATTACCAATAATGGTAACTCGACCTAATACTAGAAAATCACTAGTTATAAGGTTTAATGGGTAAGAAAAAGTTACTAAAAGTTATTGTTTGATACTAACAATAGCCCGGACATGAGAAGTTGGTATCGTCTGTTACGTTTTATAGAATGAATTAAATTCTTAATGAAATATATTACAAAGTGTTATTAGTAACAGACTAAATACTTCACCTATATGAGCTTAGAAGTGGTGTCGCTTTTTACGAAAGTTAGGGTTGCTTTCTAGAGAGCTCATGAAACAGATACAAACACAAGGCCATAATAGTGCTAAGTAAATTAGAAATTCTCGCTGAAATAAGAGGTTGGTATATGTGTGATATATCCAATTATATTATTAGAGTGGCAAGTTTAAAGCATAGCTACTTAAACTTTTATAGAATTTTGAGGTACTTGCACTAAGTAAAGGTTTGACTCGAAAGAGACCTTTATGTATGTATATTAATCTCATGAAATTCTCGGCTGTATATTTTTTAACATTTTATTTTGTAATTTTGTTTTACAAACAAAGTAGGGGCATTGTTGATTGTTTGTTTGTAAAACAAACAAAATAATACTTTTCCTTGTCCCACATAGGAAAGTTTTGATTGTGGACCACTATATTAGTGTGGATGTCTTCTAACTTGTTCAATTGAAGACGATGGGCTATGGTTAGATCACACAATACCCGTGTGCGGGTGCGCGTTTTTGGCAAACTTAGCACTTTGGGCGCTTGCGAATGATAATTAGCACTAATCATCGTTTATAAATTTTTATTTATTAAATTTTGAATAATAACAGTTTTATCCTATTGAAATAGTGTGACTGTTTGCAATAGAGTTGCAGTTATTTTTTTATTAATTAATTTCGAAATTTATTATTTTGTCTAACAGTTATTAGGCGTTCTTACAACTTTTAGAATAATTGTGTCCCTTAAGATATAACAACTTCACTTTTGGAAGATTATGTCTTTTCAAACATAACTCCATCATTTTTGAAAGGTTGTATTTGTTCAAAGATTATTTTTTCATAATTTATAAAATTCGGAATAATAAAAATAATAATTTATTTTATTATTATTTTAATCCGAATTTTATTATGTCTTTTGAGAAGGCATCTTTTGACAATGCAACTTCTCACGAAAGGTTGCATTCGGTTCAAAAAGACTGCAATATATATTCATATTTTTCAGTCTGTTTTCACTAACTTTTTTATACTACTTTCTCAAAACAATACAACCATCTTTTCCAATTGTTCCCCTTGAAAGACCCCGGAGAAATACTATAATTGTTATCTGGTATTTTCATTCAAAACTTTGTTGTATCCTGGAGAATTTTTGCCAGTGAGCATTAGCAACGTTGTGGGGCAAATAATTCCTTAAAAAGAGTGTTATCACGCCTCAAAGTCTAATTCCATTTTCTTCCCATTCCGTTTCCGTGAACATTTTTCTTCCTCTTGTTTTGTTGTTCCCTTTTCTGCTTCTTCTCTTCTTCATCGCAACCAACTGGTCCTCCTCCTCCTCCCCGTGCACAGTTGATCATTGTTACTCGCGCTAAGGGTGACCAAAAAAAGATTCAAACCGCAAAACAAACCAAACAGCACCGTGCCCACCCCTACTCTCTCTCTCTCTCTCTCTCTCTCTCTCTCTCTCTCTCTCTCTCTCTCTCTCTCTCTCTCTCTCTAAGGTTGCTCTAAGGTTGCAACCTCAATGGAAGTCATCGGCCTTCAGCAGTCAGAGTTTGAAGGTTTATTGAGGTGGGCGACCTCCCCCTCGAAAGCGATTTGAGCAGTGATTGCCAAAGCTCACGTTGAGATTTTGAATTTGTAGAGCTTCGATCTTGCAAGCGCACATGAATGAGGAGACAGTGGTGGTGATGATTGATCATGTGGGCCGCATCGTGGAATCTACATGATTAATGATTTAGATGAAATCGGTCTGCATGTGCTAACTTGAGTTGCTATAGAAATGGTTTCCGATAGTATTTATAAATTAGAATGAAGTGTCAGTAAGAATTCCTATAAGGTTTTATTTGTGAGATTATTGGGTATTACCGCGCCTTTGGAAACGTAAAGAGTGTTTTTAAGTGATGCAATTGAATAATCTTAATTTATATATTGTAGCACTCGTTTCATAAGGAACTCTTCCTCTCCTCGCAAAACGTCGATCTTGTGTTTATTTACTCTTTCTTTGGTTTTGATCAGTTTCCTAACATCTTAATGGAGAAACAAAGAGCCCATGAAATTTTACAACGCTAGGCTAAGTACTATCTGAACTGATATTGCCTAGCGACAGTTCATATGGACTGAATCCATCATAAGGTTAGGAGAGTCCTCGTCAAATAACAGCTTCACTTGAACTTCTATGGTTATATAGACAAACTCTTGCTTCTTAACATTACTTAAACGGTCGAAATGCTTATAGTTATTGCTTTTTGAATCTAATATATCATCGGCAAACCTTTAATCAAAGCAACGAACAATCACAAACAAAAGAGAGAGTAGATTCAAGAGAGAGAGAGACACGAAAACAGATCAGAGAGTTCAGCACTTACTAAGTAGTGCTGATCACTCCCTGTTTATTTATGCTTGTTTATTTGGATATTCGAAACACAAGCAGACATCATAGTTCTTCTTCCTCTTCTTTCGTAGGGCTTAGGCCTTGACGAGGTGAGCATCGATGTCTTTGGTCATGTTCGCCATGAAATCGAGATACTTGACTGGGTGTGGCATGCTCTCGTTCAACTTCTCGTACTCGATGATCATCTTGACGACGTCTGGTCCTCCAGCCCCATGGACGGCCTTCCAGATGGCCTTGTAGGTCTTGTAATAGTTGAACACCTCGCCTTCGATGCCGACGTGGGTTATGCTCTTGTTCTGGTCGTCAAACTGGACCTTCTCCTTGAATGTCTCCTTTCTCCCTTCTGCACAAATTCCACAACCCCACATGAGAATTGGAGGGCCAAAAAACAAAAGACCAAGTAATGAATGATTCTTCTTCTTTTCCTTTCATATATATATGCTTCTGAGTTTATATTCATGTTTCAAATGCATTAGTCATTGGACCAATCAAAGAGAACTTGGATATCTTTCTGCGTCGCTTCCCGTGTTCCATGATCACTTTAATTGGTGGCGGACTAAGTATATGGAATGTAGATGATCTCAAAGTGCTAGCTACATACACAGCGGAGGAAAGATCCAGCTCTATATCCATGCATTTCAATGCGATGGAACGGGAAAAATTGTCCAAAAAGTCTTAAACCTATATTTTTTTTTTGCCAATTCAATCATAAACCTTTCAACTTACCAATTGAATCATAAATCTTTTAAACAATTGTCAATGTAGTCTATCCGGTCAATTTTGGTCGGAAATCGCTAACGTGGACGCCGGCCGTCTTACGTGGCACTACCAACACTAACGTGAACAAATTTATTAATTTTTAATATTTTCCATTTTTTATTTTTTATTATTTTTCTTTTCTTTTTTTTCTCTTTCTTCCTCCATCGGTTGCCGAGCCTCGTCAATGGCAGGCGACCAGCCAGAGGCTATGACCAGCAAGGGGTGACCTCGTCGGTCCCGAGCAAGGTCAGGCCTTGCCCAAGGTCAAGGAGGTCGTCCCTCGCCAAATCACAATGAGGCCAACCCTTGCCCCCCCCTACCTTAGGCCAATGAGGGCGACCCTTGCTGATCATAGCCTCTGGCCAGTTGGTAGCCGTCGGCGAGGCTGGGCAACTAGCGGAGGAAGAAAGAGAAGAAAAAGAAAGAAAAAAATATTTAAAAAATCGAAAAATTAATAAAAATTTGTGCACATCAACGCCGGCCATGCCAAGTAGGATGGCCACCGTCCACGTTAGCAATTTGGCTGGATAGACTATATTGATAAATTTTTAAAAGGTTTAGGACTCACTTGGTACATTAAAAGATTTAGGTCCGAATTGATGAAAGTGCAATAAGTTTGGAACTTTTTAGACAATTTTTCGAACGGAATGACTATAGTGAGAAAGAAACGAAACGCGTGCTTGTTAAATTGCAATCGATTCTGTGCCTACTAAATCTAGGCCAAACTTAAAGAAATCTCTCAAACCACGAAAGAGGGTGCTCACCGACAGAGTAAGTCCACTTCCTAACGGAGCCCGCAGAGAGCCATTCACCTTCATGGATCTCCCCAGCGTGCAGCTCAGTGCAAGCTTTAGGAAGGTGGTGTGGGGTGTTCCTGAAGAAGCCGTAGAACTGAGCAGCGGATGACTTGAGATCCACCTCCACCTCCACCTTTCCTCTCACTGCCATTGTCTCCTCTTCTGAGAAAAAAAAAGTACCCAACAAGATGAAAGCGACGATATGTAACTTTCCAAACTTGGTGAGTACCTGGTGAATGGCGATAGCTAGTTTGTGCCCTCATTATATAGAAAGAAGAAAGGACCTCATCCTTGCGCCACGATATGTCATTAATTCCCCAGCGACGTCTTTGCATTATTGGTTGTATCAATCAAGATGGTCCCGCTCCATTGAATTGATTATTAAAAAGAAAAAAGTTGGAGTTGTGTATACTTACTTCGTAAATCACGTGTTTTGGATTTGCTTCATCGAGAATCACTCGTTCTCCTGATGGGGGAGATGAACAGCAAAGCAAGTAGCTCGTGCTGCATAATTTTATTTCAGTATCTACCAATTACTATGCGAGTACACGAGATTTGAAATTAGTTTAGCACAATGGTATTGTCGGATGTAATAAGGGAAGTTGGTTATTCGCCCCTTCAGTCTCATTAGTAACGTCGGTACGTGTTTCGACTAACATCCTGTTTAGTTTGTTGGGGTTGTGTTTCTACCCAATTTGTTGTATTTTTAGTGTTGTCACGTAATAGTGCTTGTATACGCAAAATAAAGTTATTCGACAAATCTGAAGTCACGTTCTGACGAGTAATCTGAATGTCGACGAATGATCCGAGCCCAACGAATTCACGTTGTGTCCTTAAGACAATTTGTCCCCTCTACCCGTACCCAAGGTTGTTGAACAATTGTCTCCCAGGATAGAACGGATCGCCTTTCCAAAGAAGCGGTACTTCTTCAAAGGAAATGTTCAAATGCAACTTCGCAGAATAATCGCACAAATGACAATGATGAAGAAACGGAAAAATAAAAATGTCTAGAGTGCGTCGGGAAAAGAGTCTCGCGGGAATAAAATGCCACGAAGAGTCACTCAGACCGAACTTAACAGTTCGGTTATATATATGGCGAAAATGAAGAGTCGCAAGCAATGAAGACTCGCTTGCGGTTTCCGTGAACAGTCGCGAAGGCTCACTTGAACCGAAGCGGTTTTTTCCGCTCGGGCCGTGAATAGTCGTGAGTTTCGATTTTCGTTCGGGCGAATCGACCCTCACGAACAGACATGTTTGTTTGTCCAAAATAAATAAATAATTTCTAACAAAACGTGTCTATTCGGGAAAAAATAAAAACCGATGGAATGGACCCGGGCCCGGACGGCGGCGGCGGCGCGCGGGGGGGAACCGACCTAGCTTGGTATAGGTCTTCTCCTTTCCACAAAAGTGGGGTACTCCTTGGGGCCCAAACCCATTTGAAAGGCTCATCTAAATAAATCATCTCCCATCACAACTTCTATCCAATGTGGGACTATTTCCATCCACACTTCTCGTTCACAATTTATGAATTTTGGATACTAAAATCTCAATATTTAGCTCATTGCTTTATAATGTGATGAGGCGGAGGTTGTTCTCATCACTGCCGGTGGCCGACGTAATGGTGGCGTCGTCAAAGCTTGGAAGAAGAGAGAGAGACAGGAAAGTTAGGATTTGGTGAAAAGAGGTGCCTATCTTTCTCAAATGGATAGTACTTAAAATGTTTTGTCACGTTTCTTTGGGTCCATACAAAGTTGTGTAGACCTTGCCTACGAAGAAACGCAGAGTCGATTGATTTTACAAGTTTGGGTACTTCATTTCTTTCTGCTCCTGAAGTAACTTCCATTTGCACGCAAATTATTTCCGTCGGTGACTGCAATGTGCCACTATCTTATCTAAAGATCGCAGTCAAAGAAGTTCTAACATGCATTGAGAATATAATAATAGGTTGCCAAGATTTCGTGATCTGCTGCTGCCAATCATGTTGTTACATGCACGTCAAGATGCATTGTATCTATCTATCTACCAATCAAAAGGTCTACTGTGCAAGCTCTCAGTGTACAGTAGACTAGAAGGACAGGTCTGAAGGTTTGTTTCATGGGAGGAAAACGAAATGCAGATCAGCAACTTGGAACCACAAACACTTGTTTCGATGTCAGTAGGATACGGGGAGAGAGCTAACAACTAACCAAGATACAATTATACACAGCCTGTAGCTGGTTTGGCTGACCTGCTTTTGAAGTTTCTGTGCTGTATATTGACTTGATAAACAATAATCGATAACATCAGTTTTGAACAATCCAATAATATTAATATATAAGCCGATCGTGGCTCCTTTAAAGCCATGAAGTGAGGATGGCCGGTTCCAAAACCAAAAGCCCAGTGCGATCCGCAAGAACAGCAAAACGAAGAATCCGGAAGGAGAGCAATAAACTCCTTCATTTGAACTTTGGGACGCTAAATTCAGAGGCATATTCTAGAGTGAGAGAAAAAAATGTAGTCGGCTAAGTTCGTATATCAGAAATTAAAATCAAACGTTAGGAAAAAACTAACCTGAAAGCAGTACAACCAAATAAGCAGAATGTTGATCCGAGCCCAACGAATTAACGTCGTGTCCTTAAGACGAATTTGGCCCCTCAATCGCACTGAGGATATTGGACAATCGTCTCCCAGGATAGAACGGATCTCGTTCCTCCGAAGCGGTACGTATTCGGAGGACTCCAACGAACGCAATTTTGCAGAACAATCGCACCAAATGACAATGATGAAGTGAATATGCGTAGAGTGCGTCTGGAAAAAATGAATGCCACGAAGTGATATATATATTCCGAACTAAACTGTTCGGTCTTATTCAAGTGACGAAAAATGAAGAGTCGCGAGTTTTCGTGAATAGTAGCGAAGGGCTTCGGTTTTCGTTCGGGCGAACCGAACCTCACGAACAGACATGTTTGTTTGTCCAAAAATAAATAAATAAATAAATAATTTCTAAACAACGTGTCTGTTCGAAAACTAAAAAATAAAAAACCGATAGAGAGTGGACCCGGAACCGAACCGAACCGAGCCGGCCGGACGGGCGGCGGGCGCGCGGGAGGTGGACCGACCTAGCTTGACGTAGGTCCTCTCTCTTCCACAAAAGTGAGGTACCCCTTGGGGCCCAAACCCATTTGTGAGGCTCAACTATTTGAACCCATCTCCCATCTCTCTTCTACCCTATGTGGGACACTTTCACCCACACACTTCTCATTCAATTCTATGGGATTTTGGTTCCAAAATCCCAACAATCCCCCACATGAATGAGAAGTTCAGATATCATGACTCTTTGTGTATGCATGAGATGCAATGTGCGATTATTCCATGAGAAAACGTTGCATCAGGATAAGTAGTCTGAGACCTTGAACTTTCCTTAGTGAAACCTATCGGACTTACTCAGTCAATCAGTAGACTTGATGTCTTTGAACTGTCGACCTTTGGTGTAAGCCTAGACAATAGAAATCACACAACTGTTTCTCGAACAAAATTGGTTCTCACTGTTGTGTTCGTTTTGGCCATGAACACCGCCTGGTCTCATGAGTGTTTTAGAGAATTCGGCCTTTTCAATTCTCACAGAAGCGGCCCTCACTTCACACTCACATAGGTGATTTCTGAACATATAGTATATCACATACTCAATTCAGAATCATTAAAAGCTTTTGCTTAACCTTCACATATTAGTATCTTGTCTTCATCCGGAATGAGTAAAAATTTAACAAGATCTACACTTGTCTTCATAACTTAGTTGTCCCTTTGAACCTAGATCGTGGGATCTCCAGTCAACTAGGTAGGGTTTCCGCTATGATGACTTGTTTATAGGCCTTAAACCCATTCCCCTTGATGTTTTTGCAACCATCTCTCCAGTTAGGCCTTTTGTCAATGGATCCGCAATATTATCTTTTGACTTCACATAGTCAATGGTGATAATTCCACTAGAGAGAAGTTGTCTTACTGTATCATGTCTTCGACGTATGTGTCGAGACTTACCGTTATACATGACATTCCTTGCTCTTCCTATTGCCGCTTGACTGTCACAATGTATACATACAGCGGGCACTGGTTTAGGCCAATTAGGAATATCTTCCAAGAAATTTCGAAGCCACTCTGCTTCTTCACCGGCTTTATCCAAAGCAATAAATTCCGATTCCATAGTGGATCTAGCAATACAAGTTTGTTTGGATGATTTCCAAGACACTCGCCGCTCCCCAAGTGTGAATACATATCCACTTGTCGATTTTGTGTCTTTAGTGCCGGTTATCCAATTTGCATCACAAGTATCCTTCAAGTACCGCTGGATATTCGTGTAATGCAAAGCATAATCTTGAGTATGCTTTAAGTAGCCCAATAAACGTTTCATTGCTTTCCAATGATTTTCATTTGGACTAATCAGTAAATCGACTTAGCTTGCTAACCGCACAAGCTATGTCCGGCCTAGTACAGTTCATGACATACATTAAACTGCCTAGTATACTAGCATACTCATTTTGAGCCTTACTTTCACCAGTATTCTTCGAAAGATGTAAATTAACATCTATAGGAGTCTTTACCGGTACAATATCTAGATTCTTGCACTTTCCAAGAATCGTCTCAATATAATGGGATTGTGATAGAGTTAATCCTCCATATGTTTTATGGATTTTAACTCCTAAAATAACATCTGCAACCCCCATATCTTTCATATCAAATTTACTTGTGAGCATGCGTTTGGTTGCCTTAACAACCTCACTATCGCTGCCCATTATAAGCATGTCATCTACATATAAGCACAAAATGGCAAAACCATTATGAGTGTTCTTAACATATACACATTTATCACACTCATTGATCTTGAAACCATTCGACAACATGACTTGGTCGAATTTAGCATGCCATTGTTTCGGTGCTTGTTTCAATCCATAGAGTGACTTGATAAGCCGACATACTTTCTTCTCTTGACTTGGAACAATGAACCCTTCGGGTTGTTCCAAATATATTTCTTCTTCCAAATCCCCGTTTAAGAAGGCCGTCTTAACATCCATTTGATGGATTTCAAGCTTATACACCGCTGCTATGGCAATTAGCATCCTTATGGATGTAATTCTAGTAACAGGTGAATAAGTATCAAAATAATCAAGACCTTCTCGTTGCTTGTATCCTTTTACTACAAGCCTAGCCTTATATTTATCAATAGCACCATCCGCTTTCATTTTCCTCTTGAAAATCCACTTACATTGTAGTGGTTTATTACCAGGAGGAAGGTCAACCAATTCCCATGTATGGTTTGACAAGATGGATTCGACTTCACTATTGATAGCTTCTTTCCAGAACGGGGCTTCTGGCGAAGTCACAGCTTCTTTGAATGTCCGAGGCTCATTCTCTAACAGATACGTTAAGAAATCAGGTCCAAAAGACGTGGAAGTCCTTTGTCTTTTACTACGTCTAGGTTCATCCTCAATTGGATCATTTCTAGATATAGTATCTCGAGACCTCTTATTATTATCAATTGGCTCATATACTATGTTATACGGAAATATATTTTCAAAGAACGAAGCGTCCCTTGATTCAATTATCGTATTAACATGTATATCTCGGGATCTCGACTTGTGAACAAGAAAACGATATGCATTGCTATTCTGAGCATATCCGATAAAAACACAATCAACAGTCTTTGGTCCTATCTTAACCTTTTTAGGCTTAGGAACCGCAACCTTAGCCAAACACCCCCACACTTTGAGATAATTCAAGTTAGGCATTCTGCCTTTCCATTTCTCATAGGGAGTTTGTTGTGTTTTTCTGTGGGGCACTCGATTTAAAATAAAATTCGCCGTCAAAACAGCTTCCCCCCACAAATTCTGTGGTAAACCGGAACTATTCAACAATGCATTCATTGTTTCCTTTAAAGACCGGTTTTTCCTTTCTGCCACTCCATTAGATTGCGGCGTATAAGGAGGAGTCATTTGGTGAACGATACCAAACTCAGTACAAATTTCCTCAAAAGGAAATTCATATTCACCTCCTCTGTCACTTCTTATCATTTTAACTTTCTTATTCAACTGAGTTTCAACTTCGGACTTATAAATTCTAAAAGCATTCACAGCCTCATCTTTGCTACTAAGCAAATAAACATAACAATACCTCGAGCAGTCATCTATAAATGTGATAAAATACTTATTACCACCTCTTGACGGTATTGATTTCATATCGCATATATCTGTGTGTATTAAATCTAAAGGTTCTGAGATTCTATTGTCTACAGAATGAAAAGGAGACTTAGAAAATTTAGATTCAACACACACTTGGCATTTCTCACTAGAACATTCGAATTTTGGCAATAATCCCATGTTCATTAATTTCTTTATCGACTTATAGTTAACGTGTCCTAATCTAGCATGCCATAAATTAGGAGACTCAAGCACATAAGCAGAAACAACTTTATTCATAACATCATTGGGTACAACAGTCATTACATTTAACTTGAAAAGACCATCACTGAGGTAACCCTTTCCTACATACATCTCATTCTTGGAGAGTACAAACTTATCGGATACAAAAACCAACTTGAAGCCATTCTTGCTAAGAAGAGATCCGGACACTAAATTCTTGCGTATGTCTGGCACATGTAGCACATTATTTAGTGTCACAACTTTCCCAGATGTCATCTTTAGAGCAACCTTTCCAACACCTTCAACCTTAGAGGTCGATGAATTACCCATGTAGAGTTTTTCATCACCTTCCATAGGCATGTAAGATGAGAACATTGATTTATTGGCGCAAATATGACGAGTTGCTCCAGTATCAATCCACCACTCCTTGGGATTTCCCACCATATTACACTCGGATATCATGGCAGTTAGATTGATATCATCAACACCATTGGAAATTTCTTCCACCACTGCAGTCTTTGGCTCGATGTCCAGACTTGCCACAGTTGAAGCACTTGCCAACGAACTTCTTCAGGCCTTGGGTGAATCCCTCTCCAGACTTGCTAGTCATTTTTCTCTTCTTGTTGGGTTTTGATCCTTCTTCAACAACATTGACCCTTGAGACCGCCAAATTGCTGCCAACTTTCTTTTCGGAATTTCTATTGTCTTCCTCTATCCTCAACCGAACAATCAAGTCTTCAAGTGACAACTCCTTTCTCTTGTGTTTGAGATAATTCTTGAAATCTCTCCAGGATGGTGGCAATTTTTCAATGAATGCAGCCACTTGAAATGTCTCACTTAGAGTCATTCCTTCAAGCATGAATATCATGCATAATCACTTGAAGCTCTTGAACCTGACTTAAGACGGTCTTTGAATCAACCATCTTGAAGTCCAGAAATTTACCGACAATGAATTTCTTCAATCCGGCATCTTCGGTTTTGTATTTCTTGTCCAGACTATCCCATAACTCTTTAGCCGTTTTTAGCGGACTATATACGTTATAGAGAGTATTGTCCAGACCGTTGAGGACATAGTTGCGACACAGGAAGTCAGAATGATTCCATGCATCCACAGCAGCAAGCTTTTCTTTATTTGTCTCTCCAACGTCCAATTTAGGACCATCCTCATTGAGGAATCTAGCCAAGTTCAAGGTCGTGAGATAGAACAACATCTTTTGTTGCCATCTCTTGAAATCCGTACCATTGAACTTTTCTGGCTTTTCTCCGTGATTCGGAACAGGATTAACCGAAGTCGAAGCCGAAGCCATTTCTGAAATATAAACACATACCATATTCACGAACAGAATTGAAAATTTCTAATATGAACAATATTCGAAAAATTCGTTAACGAACAGAATGTGCAAATAGAATCGTATTCTATACGATATGACAAGGAACATACAAACTATACAAAAGTTCGAATTAAAGAAACGGCAATATGATATTTGATAGAAAAACTCAATGAACAACGCATAAGAATATACGAACAGAACCGAAGGAAAATTCGTCTTAAGATTGTAGTCGGCTAAGTTCGTATATCGAAATTAAAATCAAACGTTAGGAAAAAACTAACCCGAAAGCAGCATACAACCAAATAAGCGTAATGTTGATCCGAGCCCAACGAATTAACGTCGTGTCCTTAAGACGAATTTGGCCCCTCAATCGCACCGAGGATATTGGACAATCGTCTCCCGGGATAGAACGGATCTCGTTCCTCCGAAGCGGTACGTATTCGGAGGACTCCAACGAACGCAATTTTGCAGAACAATCGCACCAAATGACAATGATGAAGTGAATATGCGTAGAGTGCGTCTGGAAAAAATGAATGCCACGAAGTGATATATATATTCCGAACTAAACTGTTCGGTCTTATTCAAGTGACGAAAAATGAAGAGTCGCGAGTTTTCGTGAATAGTAGCGAAGGGCTTCGGTTTTCGTTCGGGCGAAACCCGGCCGGACGGACGGCGGCGGCGGCGCGCGCGCGGGAGGTGGACCGACCTAGCTTGACGTAGGTCCTCTCTCTTCCACAAAAGTGGGGTACCCCTTGGGGCCCAAACCCATTTGTGAGGCTCAACTATTTGAACCCATCTCCCATCTCTCTTCTACCCTATGTGGGACACTTTCACCCACACACTTCTCATTCAATTCTATGGGATTTTGGTTCCAAAATCCCAACAAAAAAACTTTCTCTGAATTTGAGGATTGGATATATGGGCACCAACACATTAAAATAAAGAACGCAATCCTATCAGTCCGCCATGTATATATACTTGGATAGACAGGGCGGTCTCAGTCGGAAGCTTCTGTTCCTCCTACTTTGGTGAGGAACCCTAGTAACCACGATTCTTGTGTTGCAACTTTTTTATAATTCGACGACTCAAGATATTGGAGAATGGTGATTGGTATGTCATATCTATGACTTTCTCCCCATTATAAGAAGATAGGTAGGATTGATAAATATCTATACCCTACGTTAGTATTCAACACGGACAGGTGAAGAGAGACAGACAGACAGAGAGAGTTGTGGGGTGCTTAGGCTTAGAGGCAATTTAGTAATGTACGTCCAACAACGTGTTGTATATCATAAGAGAAATAGGAGCAGTAGCGGAGTGACCAAGCTCCCACCCCGACTTACAATGTCTGAAAACATGACACTCATAAATGGGCGAAAGGGGAACATGACACTCATAAATGGGCCATTAGTTATCCAACATGGCACTTCAAGTCGCTGTTACTTATCCAACGCGGCATGCCACGATAAGATAAAATAAATGGAAAGAAAAAGAAAACAGAGATAAAAAGATAAAGAGAAAGAAAAGAAAAAGCAAAAAAAAAAAAAACCAGAGAGAGAGAGGCGGCCATGACCGCTCAAGCTCTAAGCTCCTGGCGGCCATGGTCGCTCGTTCTTCCAGCTCACGACGGCTAGCTTCGAGCTCACGGCGACCATGGCCGCTGGAGTTCCGAGCCACGAAGCTCGCAGAGGCCATGGTCGCTCGAACTTCGGGTGCGACGGCCATGGCTGCTCAGCATGATGTCTGAGCGGAGAACACAAGCAGACATAGCTCTGTTTTCGTTTACTATCTGGAGAAACGAGCTCTGTTTTTGTTGTGATTTGAGTTGGTGTATTTCAGAATTTGATTTGGAAAATGCTCAGGAGTGCATCCCCACATTTGGAGTTCGAATCCAATCCATGTTAGCCGGCATCTTTCAAGAATGTGAATTGGGTTTTGGGATTAACTTGCAATAGAGCAAAATGATGGCATCGCTCTTGCTTGCTTATTTGCTACCTATCTTAACCCTCAAGAGAATTGCCCGCGACTGTTCTCACTTTCAGTGGCTTCGCTCGTACAAATTTGGGCTTGACGGTGAGGTATCACCTTTGAGGTCTACCTGTAATTCTAAGCTAGCGTCTTCCCATTCTCAGGCGGCTTGCTCGGTGCGTCAATCAAGCTTGTGATCTTTTAGGTGAGCGGTGCCATATGGCCATGGCCGCCGTCGCCCCTCTATCTCCCCCCTCGCTCGTCCCCATCTCTGTCTGCTCGCGTGCCCTGCTCTATCCTCATGTGCTCGCGGCAACCATGGCCATGGCCAGTCGAGTTTCGTGCTCGTTGCAACCGGGAGCTTGAGCGGCCATGGCCGCCAGGAGCTCTGAGCTTGAGCGGCCATGGCCGCCTCTCTCTCTCAAGTTTTCTTTTTTCTCTTTTGGCTTTTTCTTCTGTTCCTCTTTCTTTCTCTCAATTTTTCTTTTCCTTCTCATGTGTGTTTTCTAATGTGGCTGTACACGTGGATGCCACCTTAGATAACTAATGATGACTTGGACAACGAGGATAGATTTGAAATTGAAATGAAAGTTGATGATTTATTTTAAGACAGGAAAAAGGTCGGAGTAAATTTGAAACTGAATCTAAAATTTGGGATTTTTCAGGGAGTTTGCCCTTTCAAAATCATCACATGCTAATGTTGGAGCAACACGGAAAAGATGGATCTCAACAAACAAAAGAAAGTAGATATGGAGAAGTAAAGAGCAGACAAGATAAATGAATTGCATATCACCAGACTATACAGCTGCAATGCATATTACAGGGTCGATAATAACTTACTAGTCAAGCATATAAGAGGCAGGTGAGTTCTTCTAGAACCGTATGGCCAAAAAGATCCTCTCAGAACGGCTGTTCTCACGAAAACTCAACAAATCAAACAGTTCAGATAGTGAACTCCCATAAACATGATTGTAATGTCAGTTGTACTTCCAATAATACAGCAGAAGAAGCACGCAGCACAAATCTTTCACACGAGGAAAGAGAGACTCGACGCTAGTCACATTGAAGAGAACCAGAGCCAAGAACAGATACCTTCAACAAGCACCTGACGCTACCTGATAAGAATACAGCAAGCTTCACTTTTATCAGAAATTTTAGTCTTGCAGTAGTCTTTAGAGCAGCAGGAGTCAAAATGATGCTGACTGTCCCATTGACACAACATCCTAACCCCAAAAGTTCAAAAGAATGGACCCTGTGATAGCTAATTATTCAAGATCAGTCAACTTTCACAAAGGAACTTTGCTGTGTCCAGATGGAACACAGAAAAGCACACTTATGATGGAAAAGGAAACAATTACTGAAAAAACTCGAAGAACATATGCCAATTGCAGTTGCTAAGGCAATCTGCCATTCCCTTTGGCATAAACAAACAAGCAATCCTTATTAGGGTCACCTTCACATGAAGACCTCTAAACCGACATCTCAAGAAGCTCTTGAACATTTAAAACTCTTTGCTCTATGCCTGTAGAAAACTGTTTCTGCAGTCAATATAAAACCAATTGATTGAATAAGAGAAACGGACTTTATACACTTCTAAAAGTAGAAAAAGGTCCATTGTCATCGAAATTTCAGAAAGAAAAACATTATGCTGAAGAGAGGTTATAACAAGATCTGCCCAATCTGCTCTCTCCACGAAATGATTTCACCATAAAGAGAGCAATTGTTTGTGCATTTCAAAACCTTCTTCAAGCAACTTGTTTGTTAATCTGCTTATGTATAACTGTATCTGGAATCACTAAGGAAAGCATAATCTACACGCGAACAAGAACAATTAAGAAATCATTCAATTTGCTATGCATTGACTTCTATGTATCAGCCGAAGAAAAATCGTTTGCCTGCAGAATGAAGATTGAAGCATGGCAACTATGTCCCAAATCGACTGCCTCAAATTTCCTCATACCAAATGACTTCAGTTACTTTCAGCAAGATCATGTCAACCTTAACCTCGAGTCGCTCAATGGGTTCTGCTAATAAAATCCTTCTTTTGTCTTAATTCACTAAATCATAGTCATGTGAAACAAGAAGTGTTGTCTTACATCACTACTCGATTGACTCAGTTGTCAAAAGTTACCGTGACCCTTTCACGGTTCACTTAACAATATGATTCAATCCGCTATTTAAGTCTAACCGATGCCAGTAATTAATGTAGAAGAACATCCGACTCAAAAAGCTATTTCGATTTAGCGTAGGTAACTAGTTGAACCTCGACATCGTAAATCAGATAATCAACTAATAGAACATTAACAGATAGACTGTGTTTGTGTGTGTGAGCTCCTCGGCACCACGTAGGGGTCCACCCAAATTAATTATCAATTGGCACATACCACATTCTTGTATGAGAGAATTTTGTGATTGTCAATTGAGATTTGGTTGGGTGAATCACCTAAGAGGGGACAATGATGCGATACCCAGTGGAGGTGAGCATACAGAAAATGGTCGACCTGGCTCCAGTTTTCAGTAGCATGAAAGAGATTTCCTAGTCGCTTCACTTTTTGAAGGTAAATCGACTTTAATTGGAGCAATAAGCTAAAATACAGATTCAACTTCGTATATCCAGCATTTCCAACTCAATCAGTGGAGAAATGTAGCGCCTCAAAAATATATTTCTATAAGCTAATATCACAACATGTTTGTTGGAGACCGTCTACACTTTTCGAGCCAGGGTCCTCTGCTTCGTTGCATGCTGCACAACCTTTTCCTCCACAGGGAGGCCTTTTCGCCGCCTCACAGCGTCAATCAGCTTTCTCGCTGTATTTGGAAGTACACTAGAGCCATCTCCGAACTCCTCAATTTCCTCTTCAGTTTTGGGCACAAAGAAAGGATCCTCAGGAAGCGCTTCCCAGTGACTAAGTACTAGCAGAGCACTAGCGGCTCCACCTGTCCATCTCCTTAGCTCATCTGCGAAACCAAAACTTTCAGCAACTGGAACATATGCATGGACCGTGAATAACGGTGACCCTTCCTGCATTTCCTCCTTCAGAACATGAGCCCTTCTCCTGCCCAAAACAGCATACATTGATCCCAAGTTTTCAGTTGGAGTGTTTAATTCGCAGAAATACTTGGCTTCAACAAGTCGGGGTTTATTTCGGAGAACTGCCGCTCTACAGGCATCTTTGACTGCCGCCATAACTTGCCCAGTGAAGATGGCATGCTGCTCAGGCTGTTGATTATTTTCGGGCTCATCAGATTTGCCCGCCAAAGGAGAAAGATAGGCCTCAACAACAAAAGCTAAGCCCCACATGGGTTCATCGCACAAGGGGCCAGATGATGTAGCCAGTTGAAAACCAGATACAATGCCACTCTCAAGACTCTTTGCTTCCTCATACAATTCTTGATTAGATTCTACAATTTGCTGTGCAGCTATATCATCACAATCAACAGTATCCAGAAAGCCTAATCTCTCAGATACATACGCCGACCCTCGAACGAGAACAGCTTTGTCAGAAATCTTTTTCTTGGAGTCTGGGGTGAAGAGTATATTTGGACCAACATGTCTAGGCCCAAGTGACCAAATCCTCCTAAGGAACTTAAGCCACTTAGCTCTACATTTATCAGCATGATCCTTGTCATTCTCAGCCGCTGAGTTGATCTCACTATCTATCGCATCTATTATACGTTTCTTAAGTGCTTCAGTTGGATTCTCCTCTTCCTTCGTTCCTGATTGCTGTGTTTCCACAATTTTACTGCTCTGTCCTTGCTTACCACCTATAACATCCCCAAGGAGGTTGGCACTTTCGTCAAGCACCTTAGTTAGTGCAGGTGGCAGTTTCATAACTTGCACTCGAATTTCGCACCTTCCATTTGGAGTAGTCTTCTCAACATAATCTGAGCTCTTAGATAATGACTTCAGGTTTTCTAGTGGATTGAATTGATCACCTTCAATAGTCTCTTTATAGGAAACGAGGGGCGGTGAGACTTCTAATCTTACCTTAGCGAACCTCTCCTTCAAATCCTTTATGCACCTCTCTAGATGAACCTCTCCAGCAGCAGAAAGCACATGTTCACCTCTACCAGAAACACTGACTTCTACAAATGGGTCTGCGCGGTTCAGAAGCCTCAATCCTCTCATAAGGGAACCCATATCTGCTGGGTCAGACGGCTCAATTGCCACTCGGAGGGTTGGAGCAACTTGGAAAGACATGCTTGAGAAGGGCCAACAGTTCATAGTGGATGAAAGGGTCGCACTTTTCAATATATGCTGACCAAGGCCACGGATGGCTACAATATTCCCTGCCTTTGCAGAAGAAACGGGTTTTAGTCCTTGACCCATCATCAAGTACAATGAATGCAAGTCAGCTACCTGCACATGCTTTTGCACCGATTCTCCCTTGAGGGGATCATACAAAGCCGAAAGCACAAAAACTCTCTGCCCCGAAGAAAGAACCCCGCTGAAAATCCTAGCAAATGCAAGAAAGCACTCATCTGATTCTCCACCTGGGCCTTCATCGTTTGAACTGTTCAACACTTCCCCCTGTGGACCTCTTTGAGGTAGCATTTTCACCGGGATAGCAAACATCTTGGACACAAAAGCAACACACGGTGCGTCGGAACTACCATTACATTTCTCAACAGATCTCCTAACAAGCTCTGCCTCTGCAAGCACGTCCGAGTCAACTCCACTATCTAAAACTTCTCTCTTCGGAAGCAATCGTGAGACGCGAAATGATTGCGCGGCAATTGGATCAGGCATACACCTAACAACCATGGATAAAATTGCATCGGAAAGAGGAAGCCAGCGGCTCATTATAGCTTGCAGCATTACTTTCGGATCCTTATTCTGGAGCTCACGAGGTGGTATGGATAAATTAAACGATTTGATGAGCTTCACAAGCATCTCTTTCTGCCCATCAGGTTCTAGAGCTGCCTGGTAAACCTTCCAAAGTGGCTCCAGCACAAACTGGACAAACATGGGTTTGGCCTTATTGCTCCCTCCTCCACCCAGTGCCTTCTTGCCCACTATCATCTTCGTTTTGTTATTGTAGTACCTCGGGCCCCAAAGCGCCTTCTGCAGCGCAGCTGCACTGGCTCCGAGCTTCGAAGCATAAAACTCAGCAAACTCGTTGATACTAAAGCCCCACCCGTCCAATGCGCACACAAACGCCACATTCCCTTTCTGGGGTTGAAAGGTATCTTCCTCATCATCTTCGATCAACTGCAGATTCTCGTCATCGACCACGCCGCCCGTGGAACCCGCAAGCATCGAGTCCACGTCCGACAAGTACTTCTCCGACTTATAAGCGCTCACGATCCCATTAACCTCGTGGACTATCCTCAGCAACCGGTTATAGGCCTCCACGGGGCTCAACTTCAGCTCACAGATCAGCCTATCGATTTTGTTGAGCACCAAGCAAGGAGTGAGCTTCTCGATCCAAGCTTGGCGCAACACGGCGTGGGTTTGGATGTGGACGCCCTCGACGGCGTCCACCAGCACCAGCGCCCCGTCGCTCAACCGAGCGGCGGTGGACACCTCGCTACAGAAGTCCATGTGACCGGGGGAGTCGATGAGGTTGATCGAGTAGTCCCTATAGTCGAGAGCGATCGAAGAGCTCTTCATCGTGATGGCGCGCCTCTGCTCCTCGTCTAGAAAGTCCATGAACCGGAGCTTACCTGCGAGTTTCGGGTGGAGCAGCCCGCCGCCGCAGGAGGCGATCAGGTGGTCGGCGAGGGTGGTCTTGCCGTGATCGACGTGGGCGAGGATGCATATGTTCCGGACCTTCTGGGCATCGTCGGAATCGCCCATCTCCTCCCTGCTTTGCCCCTCTCGAAACGATGCCGAATCGAGCGGAGGAGGGGGAGGGGGCTCCTGCGAATTCGGAGACGAAGCCGAGACGGGTCGGCGCCGGCGGCTTCCGGCGGCGAGGTTCGGCGGCGAGTTCCGGAGGAGATGGAGGAGGTGGCGGCGGCGGAGGATCGAACTGGTTTGATTTGGTTGGGGCTGGTTCTTCTTCTTCGGTTGCGTGAATCATCGTCGTGGTTTTGGGGGTTTTGGGGGGACTCAGGCCACCAAAAAAAAAATTATAAGACCTATAAATTTAGGTAATAACGAATTTTTTCTACAAAAGAATCACAAAAAATTATTTTAAAAAAAATAGAGAAAATCTCCTTCGTTAACTATAAAACCTCCTTTAAAATGTCAGTATAATGGATTCTTACGAAAGAATCAGGAGAAATTATAATAAATTCTGATTTGAGAATCCGCTTTTCGAGATTATATAACTATCGTTTCAAAGAAATTGGTAAAATTTTAGGACTCGTGCATTTTGTTTTTGACAAAAAACAGAGGGATTTTTTTTTTTGCTTTTTTCAAAAGAGATCCAACAATTTTCGGAAATTGAAAGTTTTTTGTTTCTACTCGTTAAATTAAATAAAGCAAGTATGCTCCTTTAATAATTTAATGTGAGGGTACACGAAGACGACACACAAATGGAGAATCGAAGTTTCAAGTTTCACAATTGCCAATCGAGAAGTAAATGATTTCATGATGAAATTTGCAATAAAAATCTAAAATTAGTGTTCGATGTATATATATATATAAAAACAAACTAAATGACTATCACATGATATCATTAGAAGGCCTGCACAATACACAGAACTTAAGAAATTTCTTTTTTACTTTAACGATGTTAAGAAATTTTAATTATAATATTTTGGTTATAATTTTAAGTAAGGAGAAATAAAGGAGAAAGTTGAGGACAATTTTTAGTAAGTTCTCTATGCACACGTTCCGACGGGCTCTGGCAGCGCTCCCTCGGGTCCGAACCTCCAGAGGCCCGGCCCAAAAGGGAAAACATGGGCGGGTCAGCCCATCGGGCCACCTTCCTATTTCTTTTTTTCTTTTTTTTTTTATTTCAGCTAAAATATGAAGGGAAAATGATCATAGGACTTTCTGTTATTTCATTTTACCACTTTACCTATTGAGTTCCATACTATCTTTTCTCTCCTGTATTAGAAATTGACCTTATTTTGTCCCATCTGCGTTTATAGGTTGTATATATCAAGGCGGCATTATCCATAAAATCATATTTTTGTTGATTTTCAAGCAAATATATGGGTGGAGTTATCAGGTAGCCAACCACAAATACACAATACGACATGGATAATATGTTTTTGCTACTTTTGTGCGGTCCAACGACAGCATAACAAAAGCTCCACACGGGTCCAACGTCGAGAAAGCTTAGATTTTAGTTCTTGGTCCTTTGGTAGGGTTCACGCCTTGGCGAGGTGAGCATCAATGTCCTCGGTCACGTTGACCATAATGGCATCAAGATTGGCGATCGGGTGAGGCATGCTCTCGTCCAGCTTCTCGTGCGCGACGGCGACTTTGACCACGGTGCCTTCTCGCCTGTCGGCCTTGGGCGCCGCTCGCCATATCGCCTTTGCGGATTTGTAGTGCTTCAACACATCTACTTCGATGCCGACGTGAATCACGGCCCCGTTCTCGTCATGGTACTCTACTTTCTCTTTGTATGTCTGGGCTCTACCTTCTGCATAAATATATTGTTGCGTCGAAATCTAGATTACAGCCAATACCAAATCGGGTCTAGTGGCATTAAAAATTAAAGCTATTTTTAGTATTTGTCATATCATTATTTATAGGGGTTTCACGTGAGACCCATCAAATATGATGACATATACGTCTAGAGTTTACATCCATCAAATGTAAGTGAGAATTCACCAATAACACGACTTTACACATCTTTGCCGAGAGATGACCAATCGGACTTTCCAACTTATAATCTTTAGCCACTGTTCGCTTATGGATAAGATGCGATATCGCAAGCAAAACCAATGGAAAATGAAGGCTATTTTTCATTTTTTATCTTCGCTGACTGATTGAGTAAGTCCACTTCCTAATAGATCCGTGGGACTCCCATTCACCGCCATGCAACTCGCCGGCGTGCATGTCGGAGCAAGCATCGGGATGGTGGTGGGGGACGTCTTCTTGAAGAAGCTGTAGAACTGGTCAGCAGATGCTGTGATATCGACCTCCACCTCAAAGCCTTTCTCGCAAAGCCATTCTTCCTTTCTTGATTCTTCCGCGAGTACAAGGAACACAAGTGATGTTTCGGTGCGTTCGACGGGCACTTTAGCAATTAACACTCGAAAGTTAGTGACTGATTATAGCTAAGCTTGTCTGTTTGTACTGAGGAAAGACACAGGTACTGCCTTTTTTACTTGGCAATAATTAGGTTTTTTTTTTTTTGGTCGAAAACTTAGCAATAATTAGGTTGCAAAGTTACATTTCTACCAATTCCCAACTGCCAACCAACCGATTTTCATAGTCCCAAATGCAATTAATGGATCGTTGAGAATCGCTTCGTGCATGGTCAAACTGCTTCCGGGACTCTTATCTGCCTAGACTAACTGGGTTGGCTCCATAGTTGTCTTGCGAAACACGTGCGAAAATTATTGATCAATGATTGTGTTGGATGTAACTTAAATTTGGGGGCCCTTCCATACTGTTTTCCCCTCGCCCCATTGGCATGTTTGGTGTCCGAGTTATTTTTCTTATTTATTAATATTGCAACTAGAGGTGAACAAGAGTCGAAGATAGGATCAAGACTCGGCCAAAACCGGCAGATTGTTCGACTCCAAGCTGGTTCTAAAGGAGAACTGAGATTCTTGAGCAAGACTCCTTAAGTTCCTCTTAACATTCTTGAAGAACAATGACATCGAACGGATCAATTTTCACCCAGATCAATCCAGATGTATGCGATAGAGCTGTGGCCGTCCTCTTAGATCTTGGCGACCGAATACCCGGCATAGAACAAGTTCACCTACAACACCTTTCTTGATGTGCATGCGTTCTTCCATGGCCTTGTAGTGAAAATAGCGACCTCCACCCCACCCTGGCGCGAGCATGACAAGGGATGCCGGACTTCACCGCACTCGGGCGGCGCCGCGGCTCCTCTGCCCCGTCTCTCTCTATTTTAAATTTTTCTGTCTTCTGTTTTTCAAAATGTCCTTCTTCTGCATTTTTTAGTAAAAATTTTTTTGATTTAAATTTTTTTTACAATTTCAAACAGCCACTTAGGGTGCTAATACTACGTGGCGCTTAATATTGGTTTACCTATTACTCGACATTTCCATTAACCCTTTTAACACAAGGACCAACTCGAACAAAAAAGTATATATGATTTAGGGATCCAATCATTCAAAATAAAGTCCGGGATTAAATTGCACAAATTAAAAAAAAACTTCAAAAACTACTAGTCCCTTTATTCATTACAAAAATTATCCTCGAACTTTTTTCTTCTCGTGCCTATTTTTTAGGCCATCCATTTTCAACACCCTATACATTGTACTTTAAGTTTAGGAAAAACATACACTTTATGCTTTGAAGTTAATGCCATTAGGGAAAGAGTTCAGAAACTAGAGTATGCAAAGTAGTACCTTCCTCTTTTTCAAGAAAAAACTATTCGAACTAGAGTTAAAAAAAGGAGAAAATTGATGCCCACCTTTCAATTTTTTTGTTTTACCATTTCGGCCTAAAAAACGAATAAAACTAAAAAAAATTGAGCAAAAATAATATTAGGACCTTGGGTTGTTTCATTTTATTACTTTACCCTATGGGTTTTATACTAATTTTCTTTCCTACGCTAGAAATTGAGCCTATCTTATCCTATTAGTGTTTGTAAAATTTAAATATTAGGATGGAACCTTTAAGGCTGGGTTTGGACGTCCGAATTCGAATTGGAATACAATAAGATAAAATGGGATTTGAATCTTCCACATATCCCTGGATTGTTAAA
Organism: Syzygium oleosum; assembly: GCF_021117445.2. Classification (NCBI taxonomy): domain Eukaryota; kingdom Viridiplantae; phylum Streptophyta; class Magnoliopsida; order Myrtales; family Myrtaceae; genus Syzygium; species Syzygium oleosum. The sequence continues at coordinate 13,441,613 of NW_026607487.1, forward strand.
ATTTCATATCATATGTTTGGTGCAACCTAAGATAGGATTTGAATTCTTTGAAAAAAAAATCTTTACAAATCTTTGAAAATCCGCAACCTAAGATAAGATTGAAAATTCTTTTCATTTGAAAATCTTTAAAAATCTTTGAAAATCCCATCTCTAACTTTGCTCCTGTACGTGAGACTCGATCACGTCTTTGGGAAGTCAGACCTCGAGAGCATGATATCTTTGAACTGACACGAGTACAAGTAATTTTGGGATGACCTTGTGAACAGCGAGAGACACTTCAAGTGGGTTATACAACCGAATACCATTGCCGAAGAAAGCGCTTAAGAGAGGCGACAGCTTTCTTGATGCAAAGCAGGTGGAACTCAACACTCGAGAGCGTGGTCGCCGAGAAGTTGATGGTGTGTTGGCCATTCTTCATCGACCAGCAGGTGAACAGCCGCCTCATGAGTCATGCGTGAAAAGTCGAGCTCGACATGAAGGACATATGCAACTGGGGTGGAAAGGATGATCAATGCAAACCTGGCACGACGATCTTCTTTAGGCCCTTTTCCACTCACTCATCGGAACACGATCATTGGCCGGCAGTGATGATCGGCATGGTCGAAGGCAATGGCGATCGTGCAGTGGTTGGAAGTGACGATGATCAGTAATTTTGGTGGTGGTTCTCGTGCGAGCGGTGCCGATGCAGTAATATCCAATGCGTCACTTTATCACTCCGTTAAAAGATTAAACCTGATTTTTTTGTTATTTCTTAAATTTGTTATCCAATCAGGGTTTATCCCACCCCCTAAGCCAAATTTCTTATCCAACATTTTATCCGGATGTATCCGAGTTTATCCGGTCCGGAAAACGTCACCAAACACTAGATAAGATCCGACTCAAATCCGAGCTACCAAACGCAGCCTATTTATTCTTCTACATATTGCTATACATATATATGGGTGGGCCGGGCTTCAAGGTTCTTGCCCAGGCCCGACCTAGCCTGGATTTTTTGTCCTGGCCCAGCCCAACAGGCCTAAAAATTCCAACAGAGTGGCGGGTCTGGGCCAGAAAAACAGCAACAACCGCTGTTGCTTGCGAAATTGTGTACTCTTTCTCTGCACATGAGCTTTGCTCCTTCCTTTGACTTTCCAACCGCGTGCGAGCATTCAATAAGATCAAGAACTGACACACATTATTCATTTGCCCAGCCTATCTAGGCCAGAGCCCTACGCAGGAAGCTAGGTTGGAGCGAAGGAGCATCTGAAGAAACCAAAACGGTTTACGTAAATCTACGACTGCGAGAAGATGAAACAGATGAACATGGACATCACTGACAAAACTGGCACGAATACGACCCTCCCCATTAAATTAACCCATTAATAGGAATGCATAGGGCCGTGTTGGGGCGGTTGCCATTCAATCACCATTAGTGATGGATGATCAAAGCTATAGCAATGGGGTGGCCAAGCACGCAGGCGTCGTGGGTCCTCCCTCCTTTAAGCCCCTCGGCTTCCTCATTCATGATACACTGAGCCAATGATATGGTGCAGTGTGAAGCGGGAAGAAATGTTTGCGAAGAGTCGGCCCCGAGGATCGGTACCGATCCGGATCGGCGAACCGAAAACGGAGTCGCATCGACGTGGTGGTGGGTGAGAGCAATAAACCGCAGTTTTATTATCATGCATGAGTGGATGATGCGATAGAGTGAGGGAGAGAGAGGGAGAGCAGAGGGAGAGGGTAGTTGCACTCTCTTCATCACTCACACAGACACCCACTTAAGAATGAGAGCATTAAACTATACAGATTGCGCTATAATGGCACCATAAAGCAAACATTCATTTCGTTTGGGAACAAGCCCATCTTCTCTTTCACCGGAACGAAGCCTTCGCATCCGCTCTGTCACCCCAACAGAATCTTTCGGGACAATCGAAAACTTATGTTACGAGGAAAACATTGTATAACGTGCGTCTCTCTCTCTCTCTCTCTCCCTCTGAAGCTATTTCATAGGGTTTTTATGAGGGTTCGTTTGACTAGAATCTGATTCCGACGAAGTTTCCATATAGGCCACTCTTGTTTAATTCGTCGTAGATCTCCCCTCGGAAGGATGAGCTCTTGTTTTGTCTGAAGGCGACATTGAGACTGCCTAACCTGGTTTTTTTATTCGACCAACATAGGTGAGGACTCTCTACGACCGCATACTTATTGCATATGAGGGTGAATGACCTATATATGCGGCTGTTTTCTGAGGATGTTTGATTTGATAAGTGATTCTATGAGGATCTTAATTACGAACGATGGAGTGAGACGTGAGCCAGAGCTGTAAAAAATAGAGACTTAGCTTTGGTTATGGTATCCGTGGTTCATAGGGTTTAAACCTAGAGGGTTGTTCTCTTTATATGCCTTCTAATTCAAACACAAACAGTATTAGAGCACTTTTTGTTTTTGGTGTGGCCATCTTCAAATTAATTAAACATTTTGTTTAATTCTTTTTGTGTTCAGACTTTAGAAGAGGTAGATATAGTTCTAATGGTTCGTAATTAGAATGCGCAAAATATTAATATCTCTAGTTTCTGAAAACACGAAACTTCATAACGCGAATTCAAACGAGTATACCAATTAAACTTGAAATTTCATTCTTTTTTGGCCTCCCTTAAACAATTAAACTGGATACCATTCCTATATGAATTCAAATAAGGTGAAACGGGAGTTTTAAGCTATCTAAGTTATCATTTTTCATTCCCACGTTGGTTTTAGCTAATGTAGTTTATCATATTTTGATCTAATGTTTCATTTTTGCGAATTAAATTACTTGAAATAATCATAAATGTCGATCAAAATTACAACCAATGGCTCCGATACTCTTACCTCTAAGCTGAATTTCCTCCTCCACGCTATGTAAGGCATTATATGGAATTTAACAATACGCGCGAAGAAAGACATAATCACACACAACTGACTCATAGTTACACATGTAACGAGACTTCCGTAAATCTTACTTACCCTTATAATTTTTATCAATTATATAGTTCGATGTAAAAATCTAAATGTCTCGTGGTTAAGCAAGAGACATCTATATTGTGTACATAAAGACGGATGGACATCCCGTGATTCCAATCGTTTGCAAATTAAACCCCAACGCTTTCCGAATAACAGACCCCTCTCGAAAATGATAAATCTCATCTTGTTTATCCATTGCTTGTTTTTTTTTCCTGTCGCTTCGTTGTATCGTACAGGGCATCGTATTTAACGGAAGAAGTTTTCAAAAGTACAGCGAGAGTCAACTCGCGAACTCCCTCCTCTAAAATAAGAAATGCTCATTTTAGTACAAACCGCCGTCTTCGAATACTAAATCTTGAATCTTCGAGGCACATTTCAACGAGGCTCAGCAAGCGCTCCGAGAGGGATAAAAGCAAAATCACCTAACAAGAAGCACACTCCCTGTAGCATTTCCCCTAGTACCATAGGTCAACATTACTGGGCCAGACCCAAACATTATTCTAATGGCCCCCAGCAAATGACGGTTTTTAATGATTCGTGCGGGACACAGAAATATAAATATTATTAATAATATGAATGACTGTCTTTTTTGGTGTAGCATATTGTCCCGAGGGACCTTGAGAAAGCGTGCTGGCTGCCAGCAAAAACCAGCGAGGGAGACAGGCATCCATCCCCCCCTCCGTCGCTCTCGCTTTGAAGTACACCCGAAATTTTCGAAAGTGCATTAAAGTCAAAGGGAGAGAGGGAGGGGTGGGGTGGGATACGGTGCGGGTCACCCCCGCCCGGACCCCCGTGGGAATAATCAAGTTGTATGGCCCGACCCAGGTTGGCCAATCGCGTTCCGCCAGCTCCCTTCCCCCCCGCCTCGGCACCCTGAGGCAGCTTGAAGCGCTTCGGGGTTTTGGATGGGTGCACGCCACCTTTGTTCCACTGGACCACATGCCCTACTCAATTTAAAACCCCACCTCATTTGATCATTTCTTCTTTTGTTTTCGGGACGGGTACCCTCAAAATCCTAAAATTTATCGATGCACGTGCAATTGGATCTTAAAATTTTCAAAAAAGTGTAATCAATTTCTAAAACTTGTAATGGAAGTGCGATCGAGTTCTAAAACTTTTAAAAAGTATCATCAACGGAAGAACTTGATTGGATCAACTTGATAAGTTTTAGGACTTGATTGTACTTTTTGAAAGTTCTGGGACTCAATTGCACTTTCATGACAAGTTTTAGGACTTTCGATGCACTTATCTTTTATTTTTTGTTACTTTCAAAATCCATGTGTAATGTAACGATACACCATGAAGAAAAAGAACGTTAGCGAGTAAACCCGGTTTCTTTGAATTGGCATTGTGAATGTAATTCTTTCATTCTTTGCGCATACGGGACGTATATGCTTCGGAAAAATCATTTATCGGATCTTTTCATGCTCGCGTGCGTTCTCTTGAGTCTTGCATGGCAAGCTTATACGGTTTTAAAAGTATTATGATATTATGAGGAATGTTGAAGGCATCATACTTGTTAACGACTGTGGAATTAATGGAGTGTTTAACTTAGGACTCACCATACGTCAGGAGGGAAGTAATTTACGAGAAAGCATTACATCAACTTGGCGAATCGGATATCCATGTCGTGTCTAATGTGGTTAGCTATTATAAGATATGTGGTCAGATCTCTTCAGCATGTAATTCTGTCTATGCAATCTCGTAGCGTAATCCGCGACCATGACATAAACCTAATTTTGCTTCAAACTCAAAAACCTAGAACCCTACTCTAACTTCACATCCCTCAGAGCCTCCAATCTAGACATCTCCAAGCGGTTTGCCCTTTTGAGCAAGCACGGAACTTAAATGTCGACAGAAAGTTCAGATGGAGATCAAAGATGTAGGCAGACCAAACAGGCTTTATATTATTATTCGACATTGATTCTAGAGACATTTACGCTGATATCTTTAATCAATTTTTAAGGTGACGTGACGGATTTTTATCGGGCATTTAAACGACCATGACTAACTTAAATTATCGTTTGCATAGTGTCTCGGCATATGCTTTAAACCAATTCAATGTGCCGGTTTCAGTATCTCTAACATTGCTCTTTATTTAATATTGAAAGGTCTTGGAAATAACTAATAAGGTAAGGATATGGTATTGAATATCTCTTGGTCACTTGTTAAGAAATAAAATAAGATTTTACCTTTCCAATGCATAGTTTTTTCTTGTGGACTATATATAGTTTACATTGGAAATCGAAACGTTTGTTATTGAACTATGCTTACTAAGTATCTAGGACACATTCATTAACACATCTCGAATTTCAAATACCATGAAACATTTGAATACATATAGAGGTTCATTATATTCTGAAAAATGAAAGACCAGGGCAACCAGTTAACTGCAAACTCACGACCTTGCTCAAAATGCAAGATGAATATATATAATATCATCGTTAGACAAACTTCAAACACAATGAATCAATGCCGATAGAAATGTACAGAAGAACAAGAACAAGAACTAGAACAGGAGGAAGAAGAAGAACAGTGAAAAGTAATTAAGAATCAAGAGCATTAAAGCCTAGCCTCTTCATTGTCTCTCTCTCTCTCTCCATTTGCAACAACTGTCCAGAACCACATTAAACATGGACTGAAAAAGGCTAGACTGATGCTCTCATTCACTTCTACCATTCTTGACTAAAACCGAAAAATAAATTACATGCACTGATGACCGGAAGATGAGATCGCAGTCATATACGTTCGCTTGGACTCGTAGCATTTAATTTTGACAGTAGCTAAAGAAAAGCTACAAAAATAAAAACGAAGTACCTACCAACAGCTAGTGACTTTATTTATTTTTTTCTCCTCTTCTTCCTCTAGTTGTGTAGAGGATTTGGACCTGTGTGAATTATTCTCTTATCTTCTTCATATACCTTGTCTGGATCTCCATTGGCATTCGCAACCTCGTCGCTACTAGGGTTAGAAGGTGCATGGACGGTGACTGCGTGAAACGTCTTCGCTTTTCTTGGTAGAGACTTGACGCTGCCGGCAGCAGATCGGTCGCTGCTAGTCGTCGTCGCTCCAATTTTGTCAGACGTCTCCGAAGAGACGCTTCTACTAGTCGTCACCCTGGTGCTCTTATCTTGCACCGCGAGAAGCAGAATCAGCTCGGCCGAGAAAACTACGAGGACCCATAACAAGAAAACTGCGCTCCTCGCTCCAATACAGTGTCTCCTTCCTGTTCTTGTTCTTGCAGGCGCTGCAGAAGTTGTCATTGCACTGACTTGAGTAGAAAGTCCAAAAATGAGATCTCTTACGCTGGAGCAGACTTGAGAGTGCGACGAAAAGTGGGGTTTTGACTGAATTCTGAGAAGAGAACCTTCTGTGGGAATTTTGAGAGAGAGAGAGAGAGAGAGAGAGAGAGAGAGAGAGAGAGAGAGAGAGAAGGGAAGAGACACAAAACCTAGGTTCTTGCTTATCTTATGAGTCCAGTCATATGACCCTTGATTCCTGGAACCTTCTTATAATTTCTTACAATGCAGAGTGTGTGTTGTGAATATCTTGGAGTCGGGAAACCCTCTTTCTGAGCTTTGATTTTTGGGTGTTTTTTGGCATCTGGTGGCTTGGTCGCTTCTGGGTTTGGTGCAGTTGTGTCCTTTCTTATTTGTACTGATATTGCTCGGAGAGGGTGTTGTGGGACTGTCCAGTATTAATAGCCGTTGTCTCCGGAAAATTTTATAAAACTTTCTGTATTTTATTCCCCAATTTGCGTAGTACACTGCAGTGAGGTTTGAAGAGGGCGTGGGTCAACAAACTTTGGCTCGTTGGACTCGGACCCCTCTTCTGTATTCTTGCTATGATTGGTCATAGCAGGTTGTGCTCTTGTTGGGTTAGCATGGATTTTGTATCTTTAACACCCTTATTGATCAAGAATCAACACAGCATTCTTTGTGACAAAGTCGAGTTTGGTTATTTTTCCATAGTCATTAGAGAATCGCGAAATGTTGTAATATAGAATTGCTTAAAAGGGCTACACACATATATATATAGACATGCGCGTGCCCACACATGTAGGTCGATCCTTTATCACATATCTTAAGTGCATCCACCACTCATAATTATCAAGTAAATTTTTCGAATAGAGTTAGGAATGCACTAAACTGATGTGATCAACAGAATATGTGGCATGGCATCCATGGAATGATGCACTTACCTTTGTCTGCACTTACCTTTAATCTTTCAATAATCTAGGAGCACATGGTAGAGACTCGGCTATCTGAAACTCATGCAACACCTTGCAAGTTCAATTAACTAGTTAAGTATTGCATTTGACAAGTAGAAGTGATCCTAACCCACAACAATTTGCATGCAGTCGATGAGACTCCAACGAGTGATCTCCAGCTTACGAACGGGAATTCTTCCGAAGTCCCAAACCAATTGCGTCAACCCTGAAGTAGTTTTGCACTTGATTATAAAAGACTGCATTCCGGATTTATGACCGTGCATGGAAGATTTGCTCTAAAAGCATTCTTGAACAAAACAACTGGGCCTCAGAGCAAATGAGTTCCTATAATGGCTGAGGAGGGTTAAGAACCCAACTAGTCCATGGGAGAGATTTCCTTCTATGGGCTTTAGCGACCCAATCCGGGTCGGCTTTCCTGTGACAGTGGGCTAGTTGAATCTGCTTTGAATCGGCCCATCCAGTTTCTGCATTCTCTGATAAGTACTTCAATTTCCCACGAAGGTTGAACAGCTTCAGTTAGACTAGCTTATCATGGATAAACTATGAGATTCTAGTTTGAAGGGTTTGATCCGAGCGAGAGATAAAGAAGTACTTCAAAAGTCTCTAGACACGCAAGGGTTTCTGCAGGGGGTACCGAGAAGACCTTCACTGAAAGTCTTGACGCATGCAGGCAATTGCTCCGTCGTATGAGCCTTCTTCAACCGATGCATAGATATTGAGCTTGAGAGGGTACTTCCGGCGGGTGGAGTCCAGACCCCAAGTAGATTTTTATTGCTTCTTCGCTGGGATTTCCGTAACTGAGCTCCATTGCAAGTAGTTCTCGTTCATGGCAAAGGATTCTTCCACTGTCTGTTCTCTGTTGCCTGAAGACAACGTTATTTCTAGGTTTCCACGTATTCCAAAGGCACTCCGGCGACCAGATCTAACGATGTTGAGTTCGGATTTGAGTTTTAACAGTCGGCCAACCAGTCTTCAATCCCGTCCATCCCCTGATTTGCAAACTGAATATATGAGAAAAATATGCTCCATGTATTCTGGGTATTTTGGGTACAAGCTTGTTCTTAAGTATTAGTAGACATGTTAAAATGGGTCCAAACCCCATTTAATAACCTAAAAGTAATTAAATGGGTCATAAAAAATTTCGGCCAGCATAATAGGTCTATAAAATAAAGTGGCCAAAATAAGTGGGTTATGAATGAATCCATTATGAATCCATTTACAATCCACTTAACCCATTCATGGGAATGTTAAAACAGCCGGCAAATTTCTTCTCGGGTTAGCGTTAATGCCTTTTAATACCATTGATCAACATTTTCTCGATCGGGGCTCTACAAGGTTTGGTGGTTTGTTTTTTTTAGGACCACTGTAATGGTTCCATCAGGATATGACTATAGCTGTGACTATTAGGAATCCGAAAATTTTCCTGGGGCATTGACTGCGATTGCAAAATGCTTATACAATCGCCCAGTTTTGCTTCTTTCGGCATGAAACGATGCATTGGAGCTGGAAAAGTATGGACTGTAGGTTTGTCGATCCGGTGTCTCCGGTCTAAGCGGTAGAGCCGCTGGGAAAAGAACGAAAAGTTGGCTATGACGCGCCCTGTAATTGCTGGGATAGTCTGGTTATGCAATCATCCTTAGGGCAATCGTTTCTACTGGGCTAGAGGATTCCCATGTTTTTCATCTTGTTGGCAGGCGTTTCGAAAATCTCAGGGATCAATTAATTTCCGAAGGTCGGAGTGCAGCCATCATCTGCTTCACGTTGAGAAATTGTTTTGCGGATTTTATTCACAGACAACAGCAACGAGTGAATATTGTCCCTAGATAGATTTTATGTTATAGCAGATATTGGTCTGAATCTTGCAAGTAGAGATAAGGTATTAGTGACACCTTCATGTTTCAGTAAATTGCACGTTAATGTGGGCCAGGGCTCGTACATAAGCTGATGAGCAAAGCCCATGCTTCCTCTAGCAAATTTGGACATTGCAGCAGGCCCATGGTCCAAAAGTTGTAAGCTTGACTCCTGAATTCGCGCACGTGATGTCTTGAGCTCCGGCACGTGAGGTTGTCTGCGTTCCCGTCCCCTCTGCTTTCTAGGGTTTATGTATTTGCTGTTTTCTCCCGACCAAACGATTTCATCCGTCGTCGTTCTCTCCGTTGGAGCTGCCGGGGCCTGAGCAGAAGGAGCTTTTCCGCTTGCTCGGGAAGTAATGGGCGGTGGAGCAGGTTCCGGCGCCGGCGAAGGGTATGTGCCTCCGCCGGAATTCGTGGAAGATTCGAAAGAAGCTCTGGTCGATCTCGACGCTTCCGACTCCACCGAACTTTGGCTCATCCAGTGGCCTACCCAGATGGTACCGTGTCACCATTCCCTGCCCTTGGCCCTCTGTTTTGTCTGCAGAAATTTAAGAACAATGCCGAACAGTGCATACATGGCTCGTCTTGTCTGGTCTGGTCTGGTCTGGTCTCTTTGTGTTTGATTGGTTTTTGCTCTCCTGAGATTTTCATGTTGTGAGATTGTGAGGTTTGGGAGATACCATCCAGTTTTTGTTTTCAGTTAGATGGTGTGCGTTCGCACGTTTTCGCAGTTTATCTGCACAAAGTGATCGATGTTCTTGCGTAAAAATGCTATCTTGAATGTTTTGGGTTAGCATATTGGCATTGGATCATGGATGTGATTGTGGCGATACCCCTTTCTGGTCACATTGCAGCCTCCTGATTTAGATGGCCAAGAACTCACACTCAAGCTTCATCGTGACGGGAAATTGGGGAGTTGTGAGGATTCATCTGGTAATCGTCAATCCTTTCCATAGACGAACAGATTTTCATGTGCTAAGTAGGATTCTACTTGTGGCTTCACTTGCTTAGCTGTCTTACTGTGTTGTTGCTCTCTGTTGAAGGCAAGGAATATGATGTGGTTAGCTATGCTGCTCAAGAGCCCGATGCAACAGTTTTCGTGTCCTCTTCCTCAGGTCCAAGATTTGGTATGCATTGCTACCCATTTTGATGCCCTTTATTTTATTTTTTCGAAGTTTTTTCTGCCGTGCCTTAAGTATAGTAGTTGAGGGCGTTATCTCTAAGTTAATGTGTTGTGCAAATTATACTCTAATATGAAAGTACACTTCCCTTCTCATGTTCATCTGTTTTTGCGTATTGAGCTGTGTCATGCTTGATATGTTCTAAGGTGATATCTGCGAAAGTAGCTTCCTCGGATATTTGCTCTTCAATAATTTGCTGATGTGAGTTGCCAAGCAGCTTCCAGAAACAGGAAGGCATGAAAATTAAAAAGAAACAGCTTAGTGGAGCTGAACTCCAGTTTAGTGGAGATAATTCCTATCAATTGCAAGAATTGTATCAGCCAATTTGTAGAGCTCGGAGTCAAGGCACAAAAATTTATCCAAAATCCAGATTAGTCGTAGGCTAGCAGCAAGCAGGCTATTACCTTAGACATTGATGACCAATTCATGATAAATTAGGCACTCTTAAGTTCTAGTATCAATTGCTTTGATATTGTTCGTCTTTTTTTTTTTTTTGGACACACTGGTTTCGTATTTCTCAGCTATGTTTGATTTGATAGACGAACTTTAAGGATAGTCTATGTTTTTTGATTTGGACACACTGGTTTCGCAGTCAGCTATGTTTCTTTGGACACTCTGATAAATTTGTTGTAGTTGACTTTGTGTCTTAAATATAATGCTTCTATTTTTGACAGTTGGGAAGATTTCAAGGAGAGTCTCCCTGGTGCGCTACCCAGATCCTAATGAGCTCAAGGAACTTCGGCAATTAGGACCATTGTCTCAGACACCATCCAGAACGTCAGTTACAAATGCCTCTAGTCAATTTCCCCACTTGACATCAAACAGTATACTGAGAAGTTCACGTTCATCCAGAGGAAACACAGCCTCCACTCGTAGCAGTCGGCAGAAAAGCGGTATATCTTATGCTGGAGAGACATCAGAACCATACAAGAGGAGATATCCTCATGAGTCCACTGACTCCTTGGGTTTGGGGAATAGTACTCAAGACTCTGGGCGAGGTCATGGCAGCGCAATAACTGCACAGTTCTCAGAGCATTCCCGAGATCACGGCTCAGCTGCTTCATCTCTGTCAAGGGAGCATTCTGACGGGAAATCGAAGAAGAAGAAGAAGAGAATTGAAGACTGAAACTGCTCGGTGTTTGCTCTGTATGCTTCATGTGAATTGTTTGTGTTTTCTCACCGAGCATGACTTCTGAATTCCAGGGGGGTTATGTTCATTAATATATGTTTAGATCATTTCATAATGGAGTCTTCCTTGAGCCAGGGTCTCGGGGGAAGGCAAATCACGGAGATTAGACCTTTCACCGACTCATGTCATTGTTGGCGCTGGCGACCCACCGTCGACTCCCGACTCCTGCCCATAGTCATTTTTACGGGCGAAAGTCTCTTGCCTAGTCTGTGATTTACTATTTGGGCCTCTTTGGAAGAGCCCTGCAGCTTGCTGTTAAGAGGTGAAATTACTGATGTAGCAACTGACATCGGAGAAGAGAAATACAGAATAGCTAGCTGCATTCTCATAACCAACAGCTCCTCATTTCATTAGTATGAGAGCAAGATTGGGTGAAAACGACTTGCGCAAATGTGGTCCATCTCTTGCACGGAGTTTGTAATTGCGGATTCCTGTCTTCATGAAGAGCCTTTTCTGCTCATCTGTTTTGGTTGAGTAAACTGGTCGCGCCAATGGCGGCAATCGTCGCGGTCACTACTATTAAATCTCGCAAGACAGGTGAAATGACTCGAGTAAGACCAAGATGTGGTTCAAGAGCTATTTACCAACTGATCTTTCAACAATCGATTCGATGGAGTTTTCCTTCAGACACGACGAACTCGTCTGAATGATTCTAGTTTATCACGACTCGGACCAAAACCTACGAACATAAGAAACTTAGGTCGTGCTCATCATGAACTCACCGACCACCTTGATATCATGTAAAGTAGGATGGAAATTAAAGGAAACCAGAAGTCACGATTCCCGTCGCAGGAAGAATTGGAACTCTACGTTCTAGCATCGCACAAAGCATTAAACATAGGAGGAATCGCACGGGATACAAATTGATCTCATTGACTAATTGGAACTCTACGTTCTAGCATCGCACAAAGCATTAAACATAGGAGGAATCGCACGGGATACAAATTGATCTCATTGACTCGCACTTTCGAGCTCGACAACGTCGTTCGACATCGAGCGAAAAATCCGCCCGACCAACAAAATCCCGACAACAATACGACTGAAATCAATCGACCACGACCGTACACGGACCGGGATCAATCGTGCAGTGTCCCCAAGATGTCTTCATCCCTGAACAGGTGGTACTCCTTCTCCCCGAGCTTCACCTGCGTCCCTCCGTACTCCGGCAGGAGCACCGTGTCCCCTTCCTTGACCGAGACCGGGATCGCGTTCCCGTGCGCGTCTCTCGCCCCCGGCCCCACGGCCACCACCTTCCCGGAGTTCAGCTGTATTTTTTCCCAGGAACGCAAACGGCTCGAATCAGATCGAAACGAGACGGAGGACGGTGCATCGACGGGACGTATGTATGGACGCAGGAGTTTACCTTGGAGGATTTCTCGGGAAGCAGGATGCCGGCGGTGGTCTTGGTAGGAGGGACGATCTTCTCCACCAGCACGCGGTTCAGCAGCGGCACTAGTCGCTTCGCCATTCTTCTCCTCCTCCTTCAGGGATTCGAGCGGTCGAGCTTTAGGGTTTTAGGGTGGGGGTTTCGAAGCCGCGAGAAGGCGACGATGAGGGTGTCTGAGGGGCTTTAAAACCTGAGAGAGAGACTTGAAGCTTCGTGAAGAAAAATGGAAGGTTCTAGGGGCTAGGGTTTTGCGGTTGGGCGATGATGGCTTGAGGAATGAACGTTGGGGAGAAGACGAAATGGGCCTTGTGTTATATGGGCCACATTGTTAGCTCACAGTTTGGCTCGACGGCAGCTGATGGGCCTCTCGACTCGAGCCTCGGTCGTGATCGACTAAGGTGTCTCCGTCCTGTCTTGACTATGCATACATGATCTAGCGACACGATAAGCCGGGGTTTGAATTAGGGTTGAGCATGGTTCCAGGATAGAATTGAGAATCGGAGAATTGGACCGATTCTCATCGGTCCGATTTCAGGTTGCAGGGTATGCAGGATAGGTTCAAGGTTCAAAAAATTAGGGAACCGGTTCCGACGGTTGGAACCTAAAACTTGGAACGAGTCTTTGTGTTTTTCTTGTTTAATGTCTTCATGCAATCCTGCCATATTTCATGGCGTCCGATTATGAGTGTGTTATCTAGAACCATTAGTTTAAGCTTCCATTTTCGGCGATATCAATGATTGAGACATTTACTTTGTTAATATTTCATATTCTTTGTGTGTATAAATATAAGCTGTAGCCAGTGGATTGTAGTAGTAAATTGTAGTAATTAGAGGTGATGATTCACTACAATCGTTTAATTATGAATATAGGTGGAACCTAAGTGGACCCCAGAACCGACCCCAGAACCTATGATAAAGTAAGTGTTAGGGTATGCAGGGTAGATTTCATATTTCAAAAAATGAGAAACTTATTTTGACGAGTAAGTTCTAGGTTCCACCGCTCACCCTTAGTTCGAATTTACCAAATTCTCTTTGGGTTTGCCCCTAAGTTTCGAGCGATTTGTGAGTGCAATTAGACGACTGTCTAGACCTATCAAACGGGTGGATCATATCGGGTTGAAAATGGTCCGACCCAAATAGACCTATTTAATCCGTTTTGACCCATTTTTATGTAATATAAATCTAATGACCCATACCCAACCCGACCCATACACAGTACATATCCAAGTCAACCCATATTACTAAAACACTTTCATATTTAACTCAATCTAGGAAAACTCATACCCAAACCAAGATAAGAATGCAGAGTGAGTGAGCGAGCGTGAGATTGAGTAAGGACAAGAGAGATAAGTTGAGTTTAAATAAGGTGTAAATCTATTTATGATCCATTTAACACCCACATAATGTTTCTACCCATTTACTTAATATAACTAACCCATTTATGTAAATGGGTTAAGAAATGAGTTTATGACTATTTTGACGGGATAAGGACACTGGGAGTGCCATAACTTTCGTACGGCGCTCACTTGAGTGCCATAACTTTTTTTTGGCTCACTTGAGTCCCACATCGGAGTAAAATAGATCATTTGAGTGTCACTTCCGGCGAAAATAAATCACTTGAGTGCCATTTCCGGCAAATGAGCTGACATGGATTTTTTAATTAATTTTTCGTCCGACGTTGATTTTTTAATGTTATTTTATTTTATTTTATTGATTTTTAAAATTTTTCTTTTTCTTTATCTTTTTTTTTTTTAAGGTTGATGAGGGTCGCCAGTGACCCTCACCTGTGACCCGCGAAGGCTCTCGCCAAATCTGGCGAGATCACCTCGCCCGCGGCCACGAACGCCCTTGGCGAGGCCATCGCGGTCTCACCGGCCGCGGGTGCGGCGGCAAGGCTCTTACCAGATCCAGCGAGGCCGCCTTACCCGCGGCGACGAAGGCTCTCGCCAAATCCGGCGAGGCCGCCTTGCCCGCGGCCACGAAAGCCCTTGGCGAGGCTGCCTCGCCCGTGGCGGTGAAGGCTTTCGCCAGATCTGGCGAGGCCGCCTCGCCCGCCGCCAGCAAGGCTGCGACGGCCAAGGGCATGGTGGCCCTCGCCCAATCTGGGCGAGGCCTTCACAGCCGGCAAGGGTCGCTGGTGACCCTCGCTGGCATTGAAAAAAGTATTTGCAAAAATAAAAATAAAAAAAAATTCAAAAATTCAAAAAAAAAATATTAAACTATTGTCTACGTCAGCTCCGGCGAAGCCACATCAGATTTTCCGAGTGCCAAATGGCATTTGGCACTCAAGTGATCACTTTTTCAAATTTTTAGCACTCAAGGGAACCAAAAAAAAATTATGGCACTCAAGTGAGCGCCGTACAAAAGTTAAGGCACTCCTAGTGTTCTTATCCCTATTTTGACAGTTCTACGGCTGTCGTATTCGTTTGGAATTAGTCAAATGCTAAAAATAGTGACCCATCACTTGACATTTGGTTGATTAAGTGATTGCTGAGTTGGGCATTTGCGCTTTCTAATCAAGTAGGACTATGCACGAGCAGTTTTAGAATGGAACATCCATCTATTAATGGGAGTATGACCAATTAGATTGGACATATTCCACCCTCTTTGTTTGCTTCTATCTGTAGCCACTGGTATAACTAAGATTACAATGTTTTGTAACTACTTGATTCGATCTTTCGTTTGGACACCTATGTATAATGATGTTCAAAAAGAGGAAATCATTTTCCTCATTTTTTAAAGTGTTTTTTCTATAGACGGAAGATGTTTTCCTTTAACTTGTTTATTTTCTATGAACCAAAGGCCGAAAATTCCGGAAAACTTTTTCCGGAAAGTCATTTTCTGTAAAACAAATGAAGCCCATGACTGAAAAGAAATTGAAAAACTCCATCTTCTTCATGTAAACCATCTCCTCTATCACGCTAAGACCACACTCACCGCACTACCACCCTTGTTGGGCCGCCGCCTTTGCCAATTCTAGTTCAAGGACCTCCGGAGAACCAAGCTCAACACTGTCACCGAAGCAGGTGAAGATCCTCGACCTCATGTCAAAAGTCGATGGAGGTCCTCGACCTCATATCGGAGGTTGCGAACCTCCATCTTCGCTGATTTGGGGGTCCCAGAGCTCCAACCCGAGAACGCAGATCTCTGTAGGCATGTTGTTGACACCGAGAGAGAGAGAGAGGAGCATTATCTAAAACTGAGAACACGGGATGGCCGCGGTGCACATCAGACGAGCAATGGTAGCGACAGTGACAGCGATGGTGCCCGAGCGACAAGCGATGGGGGACGGCATGGTGCCCAAGTTGCAATAACTTGGTCGAACAACGGACTTGGCTTCTTTTTCGCTTCCCTTCCAGCCTTCGCCAACTTAGCATCGCCGCTTCTCGACATCGAGCTTGGAGTCAAGACCACAAGCGATTCCTTCCCATCGCTGTTGCTGCGGCAAAACAGGTCGCGGAACCTCCACTGCTTTGAGGATGGCCCCGTCAAGCTGCTCTTCTTGCACTTGAAGAAGTTCCATCGTCTTAGACTGTGGATTGGAGTTGGTAAACCAAATGGGCTGAATATGGGTCTTATGCAAACGCATGTAGAGCCAAAAAGAGTTGGTCTAAGATCTTTTAAACCCATTTGTAAAATTTTAAGTAACCCATTTGCAACTTGACCCACTGAAATTGAGTTGAATCATGAGTTTCTAACCTGTATTGATACCTTTAGGGAGTTGTCTCACAAAATCTCACATGATATTAGACTAAGAGGTCTTGAGTTCCAATCCTCCAGGCCTCTATTTGCCTCTCCAATTACATATATTCTTAATTTTTGAGAACTGGTAACAATGATCCTACAAAATTTCACAATTTCATCCACACGTATTAAGTTCAGAGATGTCCAGCTTTTATCACTTTATCTGACCGAAAATCATGCAATATAGAATATGATCCCCGCCAAGATCTTCTTATAGAATATGATCAGCTTCTGCAACCAATTGTGGCCTAGATTTAACACTCTATCCCGCTTGTGAGTCTGTCCTTACACATGCAACATACTGATGAGACGAAATGACATGAATTGAGCCCTTAGTTGATCAATGATGTTAGACAAATCGATTTTTCCTCAAAGTTTAAGCGTTTCAAAAAGGGACCAAACTATATATATATGCCATATATATATATATATGGCATATTTACTTAATGCAAAAGACCGAGGTCTAGTAAATCTCTGGTATGGGTTTCGAATCCAATATTAACCATTAATAACGGAGCAAATTTCACATTCGTTGATATGTATATGTACCGTATATTAGTAAGAAAGTTGCTACAGCGAGAGCATAAAAGGCAAAAGGACAAGTGAATCAACATGCAAAGTAACAAAAACATCGCCCACATTGGGATTGGAACAGAAGCAAGCAGGAACGAAGCTAGACTGTTTTGGCAGTGGGGGCAGTAATCTAATGATAAAAGTTAATTTTCAATCAATCAAGCTTATTTTATTATTGTTATCCCCGAAAGATGCACGAAAGTTTAAAATTCCTGCTAAATCTATGCAAAATTACAAATACTAGACACAATGACAAAGCATAATAGGAGTTAATTATGGGTCGACATTTACTGAGTTTGTTTTAGTGGAAACATGAAAAAATTAGCAAAGCAAGCTTAAATTTTTCAAGAAAAATACACATTAACTTTAAAATAAATAAAGTCAGTGGGACAACTAGAATAGTCAGCAGAGTTAGTATAAACTTCCTTTTTTCTTACTAATTAAAAAATGTGACAGCTCGTTTAGTTGGCAAGAGTAGCCATTCTTTTCCTCGTGGAGTAGCTATTTTCTTGATGTTGGGACCAAAAGTAGAACTTTTGCAAGCACATCTATCTATATAAATCATATTTGGTGATATTCTTTGAACGTATTATTTGCGTCTCAAGTTCTATGGCCCCTTTTCTGGACAGCGGACGTGACCCGATTTGGTAACCGAAGATCAAATTTTGAGAGATTTGTCGCGAAAGAAGTACCGACTAACCCGACACAACAAGTGAATTCGATTCCGATAGAAAGTTAGGTTTAGGGATTTTATCTTTGCTTTGGTACATCTACTTTTATGTGCCTCTCTATGCGGCTCGCTATAATGTTGTGAAGTTAGGTGTAATAGAGGATTACGATACTCTTTAATTATGTAGCGATAATGACACAAACAGTTATTGAACTTTGGCTCAATATGCAAAGTGGTCACTAAACTTTTAATTTGTTCAAAGCAGTCCCTGAACTTTAGCCCAATATTCAATATGGTCCTTGAAATTTTAATTTGTTCAATGTGGTCCATGAACTTTTAGTTCATGTTTAATGTAGTCTATGAACTATGTGAAAATGCTCGATGTAGTTGGACGTTATTGAACAAATTAAATATTCATGGATCACATTGCACATTAGGTTAAAATTTAGGGATTATATCGAACAAATTAAAAATTCGGGAACCACATTGTCAGGGACTGTTTGTATCATTTTTTCAAATTTTTATGGTGAATTTCTCTAGACAAGTTATTGCATGGACTATGGACCACACAGACCAATATAATCAAAATAATTAGTTATGTGGGGCCCATTATAAGCCGCATATGATCATCGATCCCAACAGATTTATTCTACATTGTCTATTGACTATGCAATATCTTTTTCATTTAGCTTATTTATTTCCACGGACATTTGTCCACCTTGCTCAAGTTACAAAAATTTTGTGGTCTCTATTTTGTTGATCATGTCGCTATATTATTGGCAACATACATTCGTGCGCTTCAATGTAGATCGAGCTGGTCGTCATTTTCATGCAACATGATCTTAGATGTACGTAGGGACATTCTCTTTAATGAGATTGACTTAACTATTGAAAGAACAGTGTAAGCAAAGAAACATTATTATCAACATGGTAATCATATTTTTGCTCAAGAATCAACGAGACGTGTCGAGACTAGATGCATGATGTTCTTCTAGGGTTGGTTGGAGTGAGGATGATGACACTCAATACAGTTATATCATGTGGCCACATCAACGAGAAAGCTCGTTAATAATTCATATGATCGCCTCACACGCACAATCAATCCTTGAGTTAACCCCACCTCCCTTGGAGTTCATGACAAATTAATCATCATTCGGTAGGGACAGATTGCCTGGATGGTCAACGTTTGCACGAAATGCATATTTTCTTTGTGCCAAATCGATTAAGGAAAAGAAAGCAGCTGCCTTACAGATTCGGAAAGATCCTTCCGATGTGATCCATGGGGCATGGCCAAAAATAGCGACCTTATAGTGGGTACGTAAGAGAATGTATTTCCTTTTTTATTTTAAGATGAAGACATACTAGATCTTATTAGTCGGGATCACAAATTGCTATAAAGCTCCATTGCCATTTCGAAGATGAGCCGGTGACAAAATGTATATAATGGACGATGACAACAACAATATGGTCACATAATATTGGGAACAATTGCTAGACCGACTAGGGTACACTCGACTAGTCAGGATAATCAAACCATGGATGTCGGGTTTCCTCTTAATCGGGCTACAGAGAGGCACACAAACCCAATATGATTCAAATGACATTAACTCATTTACTGATTTAACCTAACTATAACATTATACAATCCACTTAAATAGTTGAGATATGTCTCGAGTTTGAGCCCCGAAAAGGAAACTTTCCTAATTTGAGTGGCTTTCTATTTGGAGTTGTGTTCCTAGTTTGAATCGGTATCCTATTTATTATAAAATTATCTTCTATTAAAGAAGTGTCTTCTTTGTGAAGAGTATGAAAGAGGAGCTTCTGACTATGAATTACATCCCAAGTGTTTGAAGCCACAAAAATATTGTGTTAAAATTTTGTGAATTTTTTCGTCTGATTGAGAAATTATTTTGTGAGAGATTATTGAGTGTAATTGGGAGCTGTGAAACACTGAGAGAATTTGAGTAACTCGAGTGTGGTTATAATCCCCGTTGTGTCATTTGAACTATAATGGAATTCTGGTGTATGATTTATTTTCTTGCTCAGTCTATTTTACTGTTCGATTACTTATTTCCGTAACAATAACAATAATGTGCCATTTGTTAACGACTAAATTTTGGCTATCATATTTAGTCATTAATTGCATAAGAAAATTAGTGGTCAGCCCCGAGCCCCAAACAAAAATATTATTAATGTAGTTTGCATTTGCATTATAGGTATTTAGAGTATTTTCATTTAGTAATAATATGCTCACATAAATTGCATTTAAGTCGGTCTGGACATAAATTGCTTTGAAGTTAGCCCAAAATGTTGTATGGGTTTAAGGAGGGAAGCCCTAAACTTAATTGAATTTTCAGTAATATGTTCAGGGACGACATTACTCACTGACTCAAAGTTCAGGATTCAAATTTGTGTAATTATCCCTATCTACAACCACTACTTTTTTTTCTCTTCAGGGTTCTCTGGGACCATTTGAAGAAGATAATCCATGCACGGAGAGAGACCCCAGCAGAGACACAGTGCAAAGAAAACGGTCCCAGAAAAGCGAAAGCCGTGCTGCTGCTTCCGCTGCTTCTTCTTCTTCATATTCTTCAAATTGGGAACCTTTTTGAACCACAAAAAAAGAGGCCATACATATGTAAATTGCTTTTTGCGGTGCTATCATGGGCAAAGATTTATCATGATCGCAAGAATATGCATGTGGTCCAAAGAATGTCAACCATGCTTCAAACGTAGAACATTTTCTAGGATCCCTCTATTTTCTCTGGTACGAAAAGACAACCAAACGGTGGAGAGAAAAAGAAGCGACTCCTTTCATTCAACAAAGTCGGTGTCTTGACGCCTTTTCCTAGAAACTTTTCCTAAAGATCAGATACAACATGAGAGAGAGACCAGAGAAAAAGAGAGAGATGGCCGAATGTTGTTCGTAGCTAGTGGTGGTCGAACTCGGGATGACTGACTTGGAATCTAACTAGGAATAGCTTTTTTCTCTCAGAATGTGTGGTCTCAAGGGGGATGTGGTATCTATCCACCGAACAAGCTGCGTTCCTAGCTTTTACAAATCAAAGACTAGGTCAGCTACATTATTTGCGGGCCCTTTTGAAGCTCCTGGAACACCTGTTATTTCCCACTAGTTAAGAGCTCATCTTGGTGTCAGAATCTCGATCTCGTGTGCAAGGATGGGCAACCGCAATAAAGAATACGCGTAGCGCTAGGTATTCTAAAACTACTCTACAAATTTGACATACTTTAGTCGCATGGCATATTACAAGAGAGTATTTCAACAAGTGAATCGTGTTCGGTTTGAGCACAAGATCAATTTGGTTTGGCATCTTTTCAAGTCGAACCGAACTCGCCGTCGAGGCTTTCTTTTTCTTGCCCTCACCTTTCTCACTTTACTGTCTGGTGTTGAGATTCCTCTCTAAAGCAAGAAAAGAGATGGAAAAGAGACCGCCCAAAATCTCATCTTCCTCCTCGTTCCCATCATGTCCCTTTCTCATTTACATCCAATTATGCTAACATTATGCACGAAGCTCATCACATCGGAGAGAGAATCTCCAGAAATCATTATTAATCATTAAAGGAAGTGAAAGCTCACTTTACGGCCTTTTTGGATATACCCGAATCCGTTCTTTATGATCACTAACTCATTGGGTTGGCGAAGCGTCGGTCCCCACAACGTCGGTCGAGTCTATCTCTAGAGTTCTCTTTATCTAAATTGCATGCGACCCTCGGTCTAATCGGTGAGGAAAGTGATGTACTTTTGCAAGGATTTTAACGGAAAATTTATCCAAAAAATCATAAACCTAATGCATTTTGATCAATTTAGTTCTAAACATTTTCATGTTTTGCCAATTGAATCCATCCGGCCAATTTTAACTGAAAATCACCGACGTAAATGCCAATAGTACCATGAAGCTAACGTGGACAATTTTTTTTATTAACTTTTTTATAAAAAAATTAAAATTTTTATATTCTTTATTCTTTTTATTTTCCTTTTATTTTCTACCAAGTTCAGCAAGGGCTGGCCAACCCTCGCGAACCACAAGCAAGGGCTTCACGACCCTCGCCCGCAACCAAAATGGGCTTCACGGCCCTCACCGAGTTTGTGCAAGGGCTGCAACCCTCATCCATGGCCAGCGAAGGTCGGCTAGGGTTGGCCAACGACCCTCGCCGGGCTTGGAAGGAAAAAAAAAAGAAAGTGAAAGTAAAAAAAAAAGAAAAGAGAAAAGAATGAGAAATTAATAAAATAAAAAGTATTCATAAATTTTTAAAAAATTTATAAAAATCATACGTGTCAATGCCGGTCGTGCCACGTAAGACTGTCAACGTCCCCGTCAATGATTTTCGACTGAAATTGGCCTGGTGAACTCAATTGACAAAACGTGAAAATGCTTAGGACTTAATGAGTAAAATTGAAAGGTTTACGATTGAATTGGCTAAAATGCAATCAGTTTAGGACTTTTTGGATAATTTTTCTGGATTTCAACCGCACCACAATCCTGACCAAAACAAAAACCTGTACCACAATTCAAAAGTTTCATGCCGCACATGCTTCATGTTTGATTTGATTTAGGTCCAAAAGATTTGTCCAACTCGATTTTTTTCTTTTGTTTTGTGCCATCGACTATTTGGAATGTGATCGTATGATCAGTATTCAATCATTCTTTCTATCCAAACAAGAAGCAAATAATTCCACCAGACGAGAGATGAAAAAGGGCTTCCCTCCTTTTTGATAGATTATGTGAAGATCTGGCCAATGGCCATATCGGATGGCCCTTTGAGGGTCAAATTGGGTCAGCCCCTTTTTTGCATTGCCCTTTTGTATTATAATTTTCGCCAATCCACACATTTCGCATTCCGGGACAAACGAAATGTTCTGATCACTTTGGGATGCAGAGGACCTTTGTGAGCACATAAAAAGAGAAAGGAGTCCAAGAGAACGACTCCAAACGTTCTTAATTAAAAGGGAAAAGGTGTGGGACATGCTCTAACTTTCACGACACAAATTCGACTGCCATCGTGGTGTGTCTGGTAGCAAGTTGGTATGAGACGAGACGAGACGATTGGGAGAATCTGGTCTAATGCAACGGACTCTGACCCGGAGCTGTTTTCACCCAGTTGGATATCTTTTAGTTTCTAAATTGGAAATCCCAACGCCCCAACCAATTGATGTCAACTTTGAGGGGCTAAAATTAGGGCATTTACATAATTTTTTTCAAACGTATTTGCTATAAAAGTTATTTAGTCTTTGTAAGAATAATATTGAAGAATCATGCACGTCATAGTTAAGAATAACGATGCAAAAGAGGGGTATCCAGAATTTGTGTATATTTTGATATATCATATTGAATAGTACATTAACAGTCCTATGGTAATATATATCAATCAAGATATGCATAATCAAAGAGAGAGATACGCACATTCATGAAAGATATATAAAATCAACAGAATTATCAAATATCTTTAATATAGAAATTTATCCTAGAGATGACTAAGTCAATGCCACGAAAATTTGTTTCTCCTGAAATCAGGACTCAACGGATCCAAGGCAAGGCAGCACATGGTGGCGCATGTGATTGCTCCAAGCTTCCATCAATGACAGATTTCAATATGTTATAACGAGTTTGGTGGTAGTGTCGGCTTCTCGAAATGAGAAGTGAAAAATCGAGAATCGGAGGCCAACAGCATGCGTTTTTGTGGTCGACTATGCTGTTGGAGTCGAACAACATGCCTCATTTGTGGTCGGCTTTGCTATTGGAACAGTAAATGAACAAACACGACCGATAAAGTTGGTGTGGCTACAGCAAGCGGAATAATCCAGGTTTTGCTGAGCGAAAGTTACTATGTGCGACATTAAAAAATAGCTTTGTGAAAAAGAGAAGCTTCACTTGACGACGCGTCACCAATGTCATAACACGACCACCGTGGCGGTTAGTCAGACACGAATGAGGTACTCGGGTGAACCCTGTCAAGCGGCGGCAGGATGGATGGATTTATTTATTTTGCTATAGGATTCATCGGGTGTATGGGGCCGGTGCATTAGCGTTGCGAGAATAACGATGCGGAAAAGGGAAATCTGGAATTTGTTTATATTTCAATTTATTATAATGAAGAGTAAATTAGTCTATTTATAGGCTTTATGAGATGATTATCTAAAGTAACATATATCAATAAAAATATGCATAATCAAATGAAGATATATGCACAATCTTGAGAGATACATAAAATCAATAGAATTATTAAATATCTCTAATATAGAAAATTATCATAACAGAATCCCTAAGTATCTCTAACATTTTTTATATCCAGTACTCTAAGTTAGCCCATTACATAATTCATCCCCCAGCCCCAAGCACAAAATATATCAAACTTTCCACTATTCCCCAATGTCGAACGGATTATGTAGAGGTGATCAGTTCCCTCTCGCGGCTTGAATTATTGTAGTGTGAATAGCTTGTGGTGTTAGTTTCATCGTTGAGGCTACTTCCATTACCCAAGCAAAAGCACCTTGTGAAGCCTATTAAGCCAAAGCTGGTCGCAAGATGACGCATGTATATGGAGAGGGCAACCCCTTACCTCTCCAGAAGCATCACCCATTCACAGTGTGGAGTATGTGGGAAAAGATCAACAGCCATGGCTTTTACTGGATGGAAAGGCTCCGAGTTACCTCTCCGGTTATCTCTTTCCCCTTATTCTCCGGACTTGGTGTGCCGAGCCCAAGAGCATTTGCCACTAAGCTTTCAGGATTGCAGCAGCTATAATCGGTCCGGTCGATCCGGGTGCCATCAATTCCATAAAAATGAAACTAAGAACCAGACCGGCGCCTCCTGGAACCAGACTGGGGGTTCCCGGTTCGGGCGATACTCTATGTTCACCTCTAGTTTTATCTTGTAAAAATTTTCATACATCTAAAAGAAAAAACGAATGTAGATGCCTCATTTCGTCTTCCCCACTCGAAAAATTTGCATTGCAAAAGGTAACAGAAATAAAATATGAATTACGAAAATTGACGGCCCACATATTTCTCGAAGGGCAGCCGACAGTATTGTCTTGATCCATGAAGCAAGAGTCCACAATTTATCAGGAAATCCGGTGGTGATCAATAATTCATTTTACCACCTGCATTTTGACACTTTATCGGGTGTTGTCTTGAAATTCTATCAACACGTATAAAATATACACCTTCTGTCGATATGGAAGAGTAGACGAAGAGATCTCCACCCGTCGTATTGTCATAATACTGCAGTAATAAAAAATTATTTTTTTGGCGCTAATCACTTGTGGAGCTATTATTTAGCTAATAATAAAAGGCAGAGTAGAAATAAAACAAAAAAGAAATGGGGCGAAAGCAACCGAAAAAACAGAGACTCGGACAGGCTTTCTTCCGGTCTTTGTTCTTATGCATGATTGCATGTGGGATTATAATCATAGAGAGACTCCCACGTCGAAGAGGCCCACGAACATTATTCGTGCTTTTGCATCCATGTGATGAACGCTCATAATACGTTTAGTTTGAGGCATAAGACAGATTACGTGATCTTTTTCTGTCATTACTCGACCTTTTCCGGTCATTATTTCGTATACTTTCTACGTGGTTTTGATCCTTGGGGGAAACAACTCCTCTTCGACAGCCCCACATTGTAAAATCAAAGCACGAACTCGTGACTTCTCGGGTCTATCCATGGATGCACACAGACTCTCTCTCTGTGTGTCGCTGGTTCTGTCCATTAATTACTCGCTTCGCGGCAAGTTAATGCACAGGCTACGCGAAATTCATAACCAAAAGCCTCGAGAACCGTACCATCGACCCACCCAGTGAAGGAGAGGAGGGAGTTTAACTCCGCTCCTCGGTCTCTTGCCGGCATGTGCCAGACGACCAATGCCGTGTGTATCCGGCTCGTGCGTACGAATGCTCTTCTCACCCTGAAAAAACACGACACGTCGGGTATATGATCATTGGGTGTTTGAATGAATATGTATGAGGTGTCGATGTACGTTATGCCGTCTCTTCTCATCTAAATTGTTATGGTCCTTTCGTTTGTCCAAATTTCGAGGTATACATTAATGAGGACGAGGGAGATGAGTTCAAGTAAAATGAATCGATGCTTGCTAATAATGTAAACACCCGGCCTATTCCGGCATCAACTTAAGGTTAGATATGCCCACAGAATGGCCAAGTAGGGTGTAGCCATAGAAAGGTTATACTGCAGATATTGATTGTAACCATAAACATCGTATGCACGGTTAATAGGATAATTGTCCAAAAAGTCCTAAAAATATTATAAGGCGGACAATTTAGTTCTAAACTTTTCAATCGTGCTAATTTTAGTCCTAATCCGTTTTGCAACTTGCCAATTAGTCCTAAACATTTCATTAGTGCCAATTTAATCCTTAATTTTTTATAATTTGTCAATTTAGTCCTAAACTTTTTAACGATTTGTCAATTTAATCATTCCGACCAATTCTGTGGCGATCCACTTAGCATCAGCCGTTTTACGTGGCAAGGACAATATATGCTAATGTGGATAATCTTTTACATTTTCCTGAATTTTTTATAATTTTTTTCTTACTTTTTTCTTTCCTTCTTCCTCTGGCCTGTTGTTGGGCCTTGGAAATTGACCGGCGACCGGCCACTGGCATGGCTTGACCTCAGTAGATTGACCCTATCATCGCTAGGCAAGGACAACTTAGCCTAGCGACGGGGAGGTTGAGTCTCACCGGTGGCCGGTTGCTCAGCGGCTACCAACTAGAGGAAGAAGGAAAGGAAAAAAGAAGAAATTCAAAAAATGTATAAAAAAAAATTCATAAAAATAAAATAATATAAAAAACCGTCTACATCAACAGCAGTTGGCCATGTAGGACGGCCGGCGCTGACTAAACAACCACATCAGCAATTTCTGGGCAAAATTGGCCTGAATGGCTAAATTGACAAATCGTTAAAAGATTTAAGATTAAATTGAAAAATCATTAAATGATTTAAGACTGAATTGACAAATAATCAAAAGTTTATAACTAAATTATCAATTTTTTAAAAGGTTTATGATTAAATTAGGAAAATTAAATGATTTAGAACTGAATTGACCGCCGTATAATAGATTTAAAACTTTTTGGATAATTCTCCCCGCGATTAATCAATGCCAGGAAAATACACACTAACTTGGAATGATCTTATCCACAAATGAAGGGAAAATTACCAAAAAAATCCTAAACCTTATGCAATTGTATCAATTCAGTCCTAAATCTTTTTTTTTGCCAATTCAGTCCTAAACCTTTTGCAATTGTGTCAATTCAATCCATCCGACCACTTTTGGCCGGCCGGCGCTGACGTGGACGCCGGGCGGCTGACGTGACAATTTTTAATAATTTTTTTTATTATTTTTCGAATTTTTTTATTTTTTTCTCTTTCTTTTTTTTTTCCCTATCTTCTTCCCCGGTCGCTGGACCGGCGACCGGTGACCGGTGAGAGGCTGAGGCCGGCGAGGTCCACCTCGCCGGCCATGGGCAAGGCTGGCCCTCGCCGGCACTGGCAAGGGCCAGCCTCGCCGTCGCCGGGCAAGGTCGACCTCGCCCGGCCATGGCGAGGCTCGACCTCGCTCGGCGACGGCGAGGTCTCGCCAGATCTGGGCGGCCTCGCCGTCGCTGGGCGAGCTCGACCTCGCCCTGGCCATGGCGAGGTCGACCTCACCCATGGCCGGCGAGGTGGACCTCGCCGACCATCAGCCTCTCGCCGATCGCCGGACCGGCGACCGGGGAAGAAGATAGAGGAAAAAATAAAAAAAAGAGAAAAAAAATTTTAAAAAATTATTAAAAATTGCATCGTCAGCCGACCGGCATCCACGTTAGCGCCGGCCGGCGTCCACGTTAGCGCCGACCAGCCAAAAATGGCCGAATGGACTGAATTGGCACAATTGCAAAAGGTTTAGGACTGAATTGACAAAAAAAAAAGGTTTAGAACTGAATTGACTCAATCGTAAAAAGTTTAAGATTTTTTTGGTAATTTTCCCCACAAATGAAACACGAAAGAAATTCCATACAACTGTGTGTGTAGTCAAGCTCCTAACTCAACAATGACACCTTACTTAAATAAGGTCTCATACCATAACCCTACCTTAAAAGTGAGAAAAACATGAATTTCACCAACACAATCTCTCTCTCTCTCTCTCTCTCTCTCTCTCTCTCTCTTACACACTGAGACAGAAGTTTTGTTTGGTAGCGGTCTTCGATTGATGGGGCGGTACTGCTGCATCACATAATAAAAAGCAAAGCCACTGGGTGCTCAAATCATAAACCTCGAAACCAATGAAATGAAACACTAGCAATCACCCCCGCCATTAACCTACCTATCTCTCTCTCTCTCTCTCTCTCTCTCTCTCTCTCTCTCTCGGTCGCATGGATCCGAACCCTAGTCATGACACCACGACGACGAGCCTCGACTCGCAGTCGCACTGCATGGAGATAGAGGCGATGGAGGTGCACAGGGTGGCGGCGCCGCCCGCGAGGACGGTGGCCCAGAAGCTGGGGTCGAGGCTGAAGGAGACCTTCTTCCCCGACGACCCGCTCCGGCAGTTCAAGGGGCAGCCGGCCAGGAGGCGGTGGGTCCTCGCCGCCGAGTACGTGTTCCCGATCCTCCTGTGGGGCCCCGACTACAGCCTCAAGCTCTTCAAGTCCGACGTCGTCTCCGGCCTCACCATCGCCAGCTTGGCCATCCCTCAGGTACATCGCTTGCTCCTCATGTCAAGGTCGTCACCTAACCTCGCGCGCGCATGTACTTTTTGCTTGCATTCGACAACTTGGTCACTCTCGAAAATGATTGATATCCCTATCAAGTCTAAATTCTTGAGAGTACACCGACTTTCGAAGCAGCTTACAATTAAAGCTAATACTTTTGAGATTTGTGCGTGTCTTTTGGACTCAAATGTGCAGGGAATAAGCTATGCGAAGCTAGCGAACTTACCACCCATCGTGGGTCTCTGTGAGTGGGACTGCTCTCCTCCTCTTCTTGCTAGCAGCTTCAAATCACGCACTGTTCCATAAAAAAAAGTATATATTACTTTATAATATGTTTGTTTCTCGCCTTTTGTGGTGTTGTTGCGTGTTGAATATGTCCTGGAAATGAAGATTCGAGCTTTGTACCGCCTCTGGTGTACGCGGTGCTGGGGAGCTCGAGGGATCTGGCGGTGGGGCCGGTGTCGATAGCGTCGCTGATCATGGGGTCGATGCTGAGGCAAGAGGTGTCGCCCACCAAAGACCCGCTCTTGTTCCTCCAGCTCGCCTTCTCTTCCACCTTCTTCGCTGGCCTCTTCCAAGCTTCTCTGGGAC
This sequence comes from Syzygium oleosum, assembly GCF_021117445.2. Lineage (NCBI taxonomy): Eukaryota > Viridiplantae > Streptophyta > Magnoliopsida > Myrtales > Myrtaceae > Syzygium > Syzygium oleosum. The sequence goes on from NW_026607487.1 coordinate 13,470,741, forward strand.
TCCTAAGGTTCGCTCTCACGCTATCTTCATTCCCTCGATTTCACCGTACTGATCTTTGGCAAACCAACAGGCTGGGATTCATCATCGATTTCCTGTCGAAGGCGACTCTCATCGGGTTCATGGCGGGGGCGGCGATCATAGTGTCGCTGCAACAGCTGAAGAGCCTGCTTGGGATAGTGCATTTCACGAAGCAGATGGATTTGGTCCCTGTCTTGAGCTCTGTCTTCCACCACACCAACGAGGTCAGCCAGCCAGCCATTCATTCATCTAATCACCCCATTTTTTTAGCCGTCAAATCTCGTCTCTCTCTTTGACCACAAATCAAATTCAGTTCCTCTTCCTTTTTTGGAGTCAAAGTTCGCGAAAGGGAAAAAAGATTTCAGAGCTTTTCTAATTCCCTCGTCGCTTTCACGTTCATCTCTCTGCTTTTCCGATCTGTGAGATTTAATCACTGTGTCTCGACCTGCCCAGGGAAGAAAACACTAAAACAGCAGCTCATTAATCACCTACGAGGAAAGCACCGTTTTTATCGTCTTCTTCTGAAAAATGGGAAGTTTTTTTATTCAGACATTGAGTACAGAACAAAACGCCCTCACAGGTTGTCTGAAACTTGAATTGCACGAGGCAGGCAAACCTTTTGATAAAAGTGCAAGCACGTTGGAGCTTAACTCCTTACATATAGAGTATACATGTTACTGGGCTATACAGCTCGAGATGGGTCGAGAGCTGTGTTGACTCAGAGTTCGAACTTGACAATTTGTGGGTGGTTTTTTTTTTTGGCTGCTTGTGCTGTGCAGTGGTCGTGGCAGACGATACTGATGGGAGTGTGCTTCCTGGTGCTGCTTCTGGTGGCGCGACACGTCGTAAGTGAAAAACCCTCGTCATCGTCAATCATCATTACCTCCTTCAATCAATCAATCAGTCTCTCTCTCTCACGGTGTCTGGACCACGAGCAGTCCTCGTCTTCTTCTTCTTCTTCTTCTTCTCTCTCTCTCTCTCTTTGAAAACCACGCACATGAAAACCGACTGCAGAGAGACAGTCCGACTGACTGACACCGGCACCACATCCGTCACCTGATCATTTGTGGCCGACTTCAATTACGGCCTCCCGTTCTGCGTATCTCTGTGGTGATGCATACTCACCGTCCTTGATTTGTTTCTTGCGAAAATCATACGAACATATGCTAAAAGTTTGTTGGAAAATTCCAAATAACGGCAAAAAATATCCTCATTTTCTTAAGTAAAAATCTGAACTGAACATTATCTTAAATAAATACTTGAAATGCTCTCTTTTTTTTTAATAAAGACAGTGAACATTATTTCAAATTAGGGTTTTAAGTAGTCATGAAAGTCTAAAAAAAAAGACTGACTTTACTAGGGTCAAGGACATTTTCGTCTTTTAATTTTTTTGAATTTTTTCTTTTTCCTTTCTATTTTCCTTTTCTATTTTTTCTTTTCATAAAAAAACAAACTCAAACAAGGAAAAAAAGGCTAAAGTTAAAAAAAATAGAACCTCCGTCTGTGGCCGCCACCCATCGCCGGTGGGGCGGCAGTGATGGCCGACTGCGTTACCGACGGATCAGTGAGGGTTGGCAACCCTCACCGACCAAAGGCGAGAGGCGAGTGAACCTAGAGAGGGCGGTGACCTTGGTGATTAACGAAACATGGATGATCAGATTAGATAAAATTAAAAGCTAAGAAAAGATCAAGGAGAGTACTTAAGAGATATGCTAGTAATTATTTTTTGAGACCGTTTAATAAAATAAATCACTTTTTGTATAATTAGAGGAATAAATTGATTAACGAAGGAATTTTAATGGTTAATAAATAAATCAAGAGACGTTTATGCATAACTTCCATACCAAAAACAAGTTATCTGACGCATGGTCTCTGCTTGTTTGAATCCAATCAAAGTTGTACCACCAAAAAAACAAGATTAAAAGAACATTGTGTCACAAGGCGACGACTATGGCTTAAATTTTTCTTAGCTTGGCACAAAGGAAAAGTATGGAGTGTTTGGGGTGTGTTGATGGTGACTGGGTGTGGGTGAACTCTGTGCAGAGCATGAGAAGGCCGGAGCTGTTCTGGGTGTCGGCGGGCGCTCCGCTCGTGTCTGTCATTCTCTCCACCCTCCTCGTATTCGCCTTCAAGGCTCAACGCCACGGCATCAGCGTGGTATTGTATTCTGTTTCCTCTCAAGTACTTGTGAATAGTTATGTTGGCACTGTCTGTTGATTCGCGATCATATCATATTCATGTTCATGTCATCGGTCGATTTTTTAGATTGGGAAATTACCAGAAGGCCTCAACCCTCCCTCCTGGGACCTGTTGCATTTCCATGGCAGCTATCTAGGTCTTGTGATCAAGACTGGACTCATCACCGGCATCATCTCCCTCACTGTGAGTGGACTTTAACATAGTCCCTTCATGAGCAATGCTAGGGATGCTAACAACTTGTGCTAAAACTGTTACAGATGCTAGGCAATGTATGGGAAAAAGACGGGTTTTAGACAATAAGGGCACATGCAAGAGTTTCAGTACGGTAGCACCGCAAGAAATTCATAAGATAGTTTCAGAATATATGCTAACTTTCGTGTATTTATGATTCATTGAAATTAATGTGCCGCTTGCCTCTATAGGAGTTGCAAGACTAAAATTTGATGAAAAGATTATAGCCCGATATGTTACTTTTGGCTATATGTATATATACATGAAGCTTGAGCTGAGTCGCAGGAAATACCAATAAGCAATAAGGCATATTTTTCTAAGATTGAGGCTTAATCATGCAGGAAGGAATTGCAGTAGGGAGGACATTTGCTGCTCTGAAGAACTACCAAGTGGATGGAAACAAGGAGATGATTGCAATCGGCCTCATGAACATCGTTGGTTCCTCTACTTCATGCTATGTCACAACAGGTTTGATTTCCTCTTAGACGCTTTCGGCTCCTATGTTTATCAGAATACATTTCATAGAAAGAGTATGAAAGGAAAGTGCATGAGAGAAGGGGGACATTGGAGCCTAATTTCCTTGGGAGCGTGTTTCTTTTTAGGAGCTTTCTCGCGGTCGGCCGTGAATCACAATGCGGGAGCGAAGACAGCGGTGTCAAACATAGTGATGTCTGTGACTGTGATGGTTACTCTTCTTTTCCTCATGCCTCTGTTCCAATACACGCCGAACGTCGTACTGGGCGCGATCATCGTCACTGCGGTGATAGGCCTCATCGACATTCCTGCTGCTTATGCCATTTGGAAGATCGACAAATTTGACTTTTTCGTGATGTTGTGCGCGTTTCTTGGCGTCGTATTCATCTCCGTCCAAGATGGTCTCGCTATTGCAGTAAGTTTCGGATTTTCTTCAACTTCACGAGAAGATTTATGCTGCCGTTCTTTTCTTTAACTCTGTTGATTTTCATGACAAGGGGGCAAATCTGATTCCAAGACAAATTAGACATGACTTCACAGCAAGTGACATGGTGTTGTTTGGCAGGTTGGTATTTCCCTATTCAAGATCCTCCTGCAAATCACAAGGCCGAAGACGGTTCTATTAGGAAATATCCCCGGAACAGACATATATCGGAATCTTCATCACTACATGGAAGCCATGAGAGTCCCCGGTTTCCTCATTTTGAGCGTTGAAGCTCCAATTAACTTTGCTAATTCTACTTACCTCAATGAAAGGTAAATTGTCACTGTATATAAACTACTCTACTGCTCAACTAGTTTATCAGGAAAGAAAAGGAATGAGCATGTACCGGTTTTCTGGATTTTGTATGTAACAGGATCTCAAGATGGATAGAAGATCACGAAATGGAAGAAGATGTGAAGAAGCAGTCGAGCCTTCGGGCTGTGATTCTGGACTTGTCGGGTATGTTTATCTTCCGTGTTATGGATAGCTCACAAGCAAGATGACAAAAGATTTAGTTAATTTGTCGTTCCGATACACACGAAATTTCTTCGCATCATGTGACTTGAATGTACAAAGGAGCAATGATGACATTGTTTTAAGCACACGCCATTTCAAGCCTTCGAACCATGTAAATGATCTCGAAGCATAACAAATGTCCTCGTTGCCATCTCAGCTGTGAGCGCCATCGACACAAGTGGAGTATCGCTCTTAAAGGATCTGAGAAAAGCCATGGATAAGAAGAGCATCGAGGTAAGTACTCCAGAAAATGCGTTCCCTTTCGGTTAACCACAATGTCGGTTCAATTTCAATAGTCAAGAACTTGAATCTCGGGTAAACGTTGAATTCGTGCCGCGCAGCTTGTGTGGGTGAATCCTCTCGGGGAGGTGATGGAGAAATTGCAGAGAGCAGACGAAGGGCAGGACCTGCTGAGGCCAGATAACCTATACTTGACCATCGGAGAGGCCGTGGCGTCTCTTTCTTCCTCAATCAAGGCTCAATCCACAAGCCATGTGTGATCCGTGGCTTCTTCTTTTTTGGATGTTTGCTTCACTGCTCCTCCATTATATTAGCCCTTCCTTGAAAGCAGGAAATTAAAGCAAAGGGTGAAGGAAGAAAGTAAGAGAAATGTAGTCAGATTAATGTTGATGTAACTTCCCTATACGTCTATGCACACACACAAACCTCTTGCTCGCACTGAGAGACAATTCACAGCAAGATGCACCAAACTAATGGCGGGATTCAATCAGGGAAACGATATTCGTCGGTGCACGACGCATAAGCTGACCAAAACATGGCCCCTCTCTTCATGAGGATGTCAGTATTCTTGTCCAGTGGCAGCAACGGAACAGAAAATTCCGTCTGTTTTGGCCAGAAACAGAGGATTAGATTGACTATCGATTTTGGACTAATGCTTTTGAGTTAAATCTCACGAGTGATGGGACATCTGTTAACTCGCACATATGGCCCGTAATCATCGTCTAACGACCCTGATGATCGATGTCAATCATATCGGGGAATCTCGGATCATTTTGATCTCGTAATTTATTACATAACAGCACGGGAAAAGAAAACACATGCAAAAGAATTCGACCTTCGTTACAAGGATAGATTTGCCGATGTATCGTTTCTCCGTACCGAGTAAGAAAGATCCTAATCACATCGCATTGCCGAGATAATGTTGAAAAAGGCCAATCCCCACATGGTTAATGATGGATCCAATGCCCCACCTTAATTATTTCTCTGTGTCGGAGCAATGACAAGTGTCCTAGTTCACGTGAGCTTTTTTCACAACCCAATTAGATCAGACTCATCTCGGACAAATCAAATCATATCTAGGAAAGTCAAACACATGCACCTTCACGAGCAATGGTCGGATTGGTACCATTAATTTGATCATCCCTTTTTTTGTTGTGTGTCTATGTACATATATGGGCAGTTAATAGCACGAAAATTCAAATCTGATGCACATGTGATAAATTTACTCCGAACTAATTCTCTGTCTACAAAAAAACTCCAAACTGGCACACCAGCAATAAATTTATCCCAAACTAATATTTTGACCACCAAAAATCCCAAATCGGTACACTTCTGACAAATTTACTCTCCGTTAAATTGGATTAATACAACGAAAAATCAAAAATTGGTAAACCTTGTGAATAATGGTGGGGTAAAATCCAAAATCGGTACACCCATCAACTGCCACGTGTAATCTAACTTAGAAATTTGACGGTAAAATTTAACGGAAACTAATGGAGGGTAAATTTGTCATAGGTGTACCAGTTTGGGGTTTTTCATGGTATTAATCCATATGTATGTATGTATTGTTCAGTTGGATTGCTTTTACATAATCTAAAAAGTAATTAGCCCTTCTTTTACGAGACATAGTAAGAATCTTCTTATGGCGAGAACCCACTTTAAATAAATAAGTTACCATTTTATAATCATATTACAAGTTTCACTTCACAATCACTAAACTTTATCGGCGAGTTTTACTAAGGTCCTTCTCTCCTTATAAATGTTCCGCACGAGAAAAGAATTTCTCAAGTCCTTGTCGAGATACGATAAGGACTGCAAGGACGCTCGTTCCGAGTTGTGGTCAAGCTAACTCTTAATTTTTCTTTTGGTAAGGAAAAAAGGATGTACCCGAAAAAATAGTAACTTTGAGATGGTACAAAAATATCAGTTTCCCACGAAGGGATCGGAGTTCGAACCCCAGCGTAGTCGTTAGGGATTCTTAAGTGTGGCGCCGTAGTGGTGGGTCATGCGCTAGCGTCACCCCAGGTTTACCCCTCCGGCTGTCGGCCGTGCGGGGGATTCCTGGGTCAAAAAAAAAATATCAGTTTGCGTATTTCCCTTTTTCTAATATGCTTTGTTCTATTTTATTTTCTTCGAAATAGGGATTGTAGTACAATTATACTATTTACAAATGTACGTCTAACATATTCGCGAACTCGCGTTGTCGTGGGCCTCATTGCCAACGTTGACATGGGATAAGGTTTGACCTTTCGTTGGTATGTGAATTTAGACCCTAGATTCAACATCCAAAGTTTGATTTGAGGCGATTCTTACTTTTAATATATATTATATATATGTGTAAATTCTATTTAATATAGAGCCCTTTAAATATTATTATAATTATGTCGGCATTGCCATTTGAAGAACAATCTTTTCATAATTTATTTTCGGTTGTCCGAAATAAATCTCGGATCGTTTAAATGACATCATCATGAATAAAGGCTACAAATGATTGGCCTAATTCCAAAAAAATAAATCACAAACTTTACCTTAAATGGAAGTTATGGCTCGAACTTATTTTTTGTCTCATAAAAAATCACCAATTTTCACTTAAATCCTAAATCTAGCCCGAATAATTTGAAAATTTCACATTACGCGAGCCAGATTTGAGACTAAAGTAGAAGTCGGTGCTTTTTTATAGAGACAAAAAGAAGTTCGGGTCAGAATTATCACTCAAGGTAAAGTTAGTGCTTTTTTTTTATTAATTAGCCCGCAAATTCTCCGGATCGACCCATGAATTGCTAATGCGATCAGAAAAATTCCACCCGGTTTCAAAGCGTGGGGCCAGCCGCCAGCGTTCCATTTTCTTGCAGGGTGGACCTGAAGAAAATTACCAAAATACATGTCTGAAAGTAAACCCTAAAAAGAAAAAAAAAGTAAAAAAAAAAGAAAGAAAGAGAAACTAGAGTGCGTCTCAACTCTCAAGTCAAAGTGACTTTCGCATCTTCTACTTTTCTTGTCTTTTTATTTTTTCAAATTTCGTGGGTTGAAAAAGATCGTATCCTTTTTTACACAGAAAAAGTATTTATTATAAAGAAAGGCGGAAAGATTATTATAATTATAATGATACCTTTTAATGGTCATAAGTCATCAATGGAAAACAAACTTATGGTGGTGGGTCCACTAAATATTTGGTATATCATTATTTACAATACTTTTAGATGTCTAGGGTCACTCGTCTTATAATATACTTTCCATCACATCAATTTTCCACTTTCGCTTATTTTTTTAATCCATTATTTTTCAAAATGAGTATTTTAAAGGGCACTTATCGGATAATCGAGCGAAAGAAAGATTTTATCCATTTTCAGTCCCGGCGACTTTCCTAGATTTACGTGCCACCAATACTTTTAAAATTAAACTAATTTATATCGAGTACGATGCACCAAAGTCCAAAAGATAATAGTTAACACGGTACTTTTCTAAGGACACGATTTGATATTTCGTTACTTCTCGGAATAACTAGTTTCTTTATTAGAATAGATTAGTTCCTCTATATACGCATCTAACACATTTCAGTGTCCAATAATATAATGATCCTTTTTCTAATAACCAGTTCTAACTATAAGAAAGACATAGATTAAAAAAAGTACGCATATTGTTTTCGCTGACCATCTAAGATTTCTTCGACCCTGCGAGTCGGTTATCAAGAAAACAGATCGTCGTGTGTGAATTAAATGCACCGTACAGATTAAACATATTTATGTATCTTACATCTTACTCTATATATATAAGGTGCATGGGGATGCGGAATTTACCTATTTTAAATTTAAAAAATGGGTCAATATCACGAAAAACCCGAAACTGGTACACTTGTGACAAAATTACTTAAAACTAATTTTTTTTATCACCAAAAATCTCCACCAAAAGCTCCAAACTGGTATACTTATGAAAAATTTACCCTCCTTTTATTTTCGTTAAATTTGATTAATACCACAGAAAAGCACAACTTGTACACATGTAGTAGACAATCAGTATACCCGTCAATTACCACGTATCATCTAACTCAGCAATAAATAATAAATTTATCACGAATATATTAATTTGGGATCTTTTGGGGTAAATATATTATAAATATGCTAATTTAAGGTTTTTTCGTGGTATGAAAGTACATTATAATTTGGGAAAATTTCAGTTAAGGACCCCAAGTGAGGTCAAATTCTCAAAAAAGGGTCCAAAGTGAACATTGTGTCAAATAAGGGCCTGAAGTACTCAACCAGTCTCAAATAAGGACCCGAAGTGCCCAAAAAGTATCAAATAAGAACCGAGTCCCCTACGGTCAAAATACACAAGGCGAGAAAGTTCTTGCCAAGACCAGAACAGATTCTTTTAATTTTTTTATTATTTTCTTTCTGTTTTTCCTTTTCTATTTTTTTTCTTTTCCTTTTCTTTTTTTTTTCTTTTCTTCCTCCGCAGCCATAGCCTCGGGCCGGCGGAGGTCGCCGCCTCAGGCGAGCGCCGCCTCGCGGCGTCGGGCGAGGACCGCCTCGCTCGGGCCGGGCGAGGCCGGGCTCGCCGGTTGCCGGCGAGGTCGAGCCTCGCCGGATCTGGCGAGGGCTCGACCTCGTCGGCCTCGGGCGAGGCCGGGCTCGCCGATGCCGGCGAGGTCGAGCCTCGCCATCTCGGCGAGGGCTCGACCTCGTCGGCCTCGGCGAGGCCGGCCTCGCCAGTTGCCGGCGAGGTCGAGCCTCGCCGAGATCCGGGCGAGGGCTCGACCTCACCAAGATCGGGCGAGCCGGCCTCGCCGGTGCAGCGAGGTCGAGCCTCGCCAGATCTGGCGAGGGCTTGGCCCCGCTGGCCTCTGGCGAGGGTTCGGCCCCGCCGGCCGCTGGCGAGGCTCGACCTCGCTGGCCTCGCCCGACGCCGAAGTTCGTCCGGTCAAAGCAAAGTCGAAGATCATCTCGCTTCCTCTCGATGCTGCTCAAGGCGGCGATGCAGGCCCTGGGTCCTTGGAGGAGGCCCCGCTCCTCCTCCCACGGCTCGACCGGACGAACTTCGAGGCCGGAGAGAGAGAGGGCTCGGCCTCGCAGCAGTGGCGGGGCCGAGCCTCGCCTCGCAACCGGCGAGGCCGGCTCGCCGACGCCGGCGAGGTCGAGCCCTCGCTAGATCCGGCGAGGCCGGCTCGCCGCCCCAAGCGAGGGCGGCCTCGCCCGACACCGGCGAGGGCGGCCTCGCCGAGGTCGGCGAGGGCAACCTCGCCCGGCCCCAGTGAGGCGGCCCTCGCCCGACGCCGGCGAGGGCGACCTCGTCCGGCCCGGAGTGAGGCGGCCCTCGCCCGACGCGGCGAGGGCGGCCTCTCCCGAGGCCGGCGACCTCCGCCGGCGAGGGCGGCCTCTCCTGAGGCCGGTGACCTCCGCCGGCCCCGGCTATGGCCGGCGGAGGAAGAAAAGAAAAAAAAAAGGAAAGGAAAAGGAAATGAAAAAAAAACACAAAAGGAAAAATAGAAAGAAAATAATAAAAAAAATTAAAAAGTACTGTCTAGGTCTTTAACAAGAACTTTTCACCGCCGAGGACCCAGTCCTTATTTGAGATTTTTTGAAAGACTTGGTCCTTATTCGGCATCGATTGAAGACTGCACTTTATTCGACACAATATTAACTTTTGACTTTTTTTAAGAATTTGGCCTCACTTGGGTCTTTAATTGGAATTTTTTCTTATAATTTGATAATATATATATATTTTTTGTTATGTTGGGGGAAGGGGGATGATGAGGAAGGGTGATGATTACATTGATCAGTAGGCATCATAACAAAAGGGTGGTGCGGTGGATTCCCCTCCCCCACCATCGTAATGGGACTCCCCCCAAAAAGTCAACGCCCTTCTCTCACTCTCTTTTACTTATTCTCTCTCTCTCTCTTCCCCCACAGCGCACTACCCCTTTTTGTTTTTCGGGGTTTGGAGTGTAGTGCGCACACCCCCCCGCGCGTGCACTTCGCCGATCCCCAGGGCCAGGTCGGGGGGAGCTGCGCTAACCTGCGCCTGCGCCTGCCCCCCCCCCAAATGTATTACTACCGCCGGCCGCTCTCCTCCGCGGGCGGCCCCACCGGTCTCCCGTGCGCCCTCGGCGTCTCCCTCTGTCAGTTGGCATGACTTTTCAGGACACTCGTGGGACGACGAAACGACTCATTAAAAAAAAAAAAAAACACACAGAAGATGAGCACGTCGAAGATCCTAAAACTTATCGCGAATGTACAATCTAGTCCTAAAATTTTCAAAAAAGTGCAATCAAGTCCTAAAATTTGTCAAATTGGTACAATCAATTCCTTTCGTTGATTGTATTTTTTTGAAAATTTTAGGATTTGATTGCACTTTCGTGACAAGTTTTAAGACTTCATTGCACTTTTTTGAGAGTTTTAGGACTAAATTACATTTTCGTGACAAGTTTTAGGACTTTATTGCATTTTTTTGAGAGTTTTAGGACTAAATTGCCCTTTTATAATGAGTTTCGGGATTTCCAATCGCTAATCCTTAAAAAAAAATTGGGGTTGAAAAAGAGCGATTGCCTTCGAAGCTCGTGGGGTCATTCTCACGAGCTGCCGGTTTGACTCCCAAAATCTATGTAGCTCGGACCCCCGCAACTGTAGACTATATACTTTTTCAAATTCGCAGATAGTCAATGTGAATCACCTGGTTGGATTTGAAAAAACACCCGAATGGTCCTGTTTTGGTTTGGTGGGAGGGAGGTTTGACCATCACTATTGATTGGGATGGATGGACTAGTTTCATGGGTAGAGCATTAAACTTGAAAGATTAATAGGGGTACCCGTATCGTCTTTGAGAGTGAAAAAGATAAGATAGAATGCCCGTATTAAGTAGCGGCTAATTTCGGAAAAGATAACCGACAGGTCGTTCGAAATGTACGGGCGCTATCAATGGGATTAAGCTAGAATTTGAAGCTTGGCAATAAATATATACCGCCAGAAAAAGGGCCGGTCACCTCGGGAATCGTGGGAAAAGAAGTTTCAATTGATGAAATTTCCGTTCAGAAAGAAGTCGCGGTAATAAATGTTATTTGCCTTGAAAAATATTGAAATGAATGCTCCCCTAGTATCCGGCAATTGCTCCCCTGCATCTGAGCACAGGGAATCGTGGGAAAATAAGTTTCAATTGATGAAATTTCCGTTCAGAAAGAAGTCGCGATAATAAATGTTATTTGCCTTGAAAAATATTGAAATGAATGCTCCCCTAGTATCCAGCAATTGCTCCTCTGCATCTGAGCACACGGCTATCCAAGCATACACTCAAACTTCAATTACAATGACCGACTGCATATTACGGTTCACATACCTAGCTGTTGTGATCGTTACAAGTCATGGGTAATTCTGATCGAGAGTCGGGAAACGTAACTCGATAGAATTCAATTTCGCCAAATTTTGCATCTCCCAAGATACACAATTTAACATAGCAAGGACATGTCACTACATCAATGACCGATTCATTTGGTTTTTCCGATCATTTCCATGATGGGGTCCTTGGTGGGGATGAACGGACGGAGGAGAGAGCTCGCGAGGACGGGAACTACCCTGCACACGACCGCACCCAACCGGCCCCGCGACTCGATAGAAACGACCGTTTGGGGGTGCACTTTGGATTTGATTAAATTGCGAGAAGTCAACCCCGTTGCCAGGGGGGCTGGGGGGGGTGCGTGCGAAGCCGTGCGCAGGATAAGAGGAGAGAGGAGAGAGAAAGGAAGGGGAAGAAGCTGTCTTTTCTCTCTCTATCTTTCTGCTGCTGCGGCTTCACTTTGGCAAAAGCGTCCAATTCGTCCTTTCGTATTCCTTCCTTCCTTCCTTCCTTCCTTCACAGTGACGCAGAGTCACGCGCGCAGCTTTAGAATGTTAAAAGGTCAGCGTCACCTCCACCACCTCTTCCTCCTCCTCCTATAAACCTCCCCCTCACTCCCTCTCTCTCTCTCTCTCTAAAACTCTCTCTCTGTTAAAGCTCTCTGGTTTTCCTTCAGAGGAGGTGGAGAAGATGGACGGGCTGCCTCCCGGTTACCGCCCCAACTTCGGCGTCTGCCTCGTCAATTCCGACAATCAGGTCCCCCCTCCCGTGACGTGATCTCTGTTTTCTTCTTTCATGTTTCCGCTTGGAGCAGAGTGACTGTTTCTTGTTAGTATGATGATCGTTCTTCCGCGGCTCGATTTCGCATCTAGCTATGCGGATTCTTGTGCTCCTGTGGAGATTTTTGGAGGGTTGTTTGAGGTTTGTACTTGCTGTTTATGGGTGTGCTTGTTCTGATGTCTTGGAGGAGATTCGACTTTTGAGTGGAAGATAAGATTTTTTGGAGTTAGATTTTGAGGATTCCTGTAGTCGTTCGACCAGTTTCTTCTTTGGGTATCTGGGAGTGGTTTGCGATTGCTCATTCTTTGAATGGAAGATGGTCGGACTTTTCTTGGGCGTGTACTGAATTTTGCTCTGCTGCTGTTTCAGTGGTTAATCGTGAAAAAGTACAGAGACAACAGAGGCTTTCGTTGTGGGTCCGTAACAACAGTAACTCTGTATTTTCACCGTGTCTTGAGTATCTCGGTACCATTGATTTTCATCTTGTTTGAGTGATTTATCTCAGTAACTTTTCATTTTGGAGTCAATCCCAGGAGAACAGAGTAAGTACGGGGCACAAGACCGTAAGAAATTTTTTTTTACGAGTACCTTGCTAATTTTGGAAAAAAGTTACCTGAAAAGCTGGCTTCTGGGAAAAAATGCACTTGCGCTATAATTTGGACCGCTCTATGAGGTTTAAAATCCGCTTCGCACGCTTTTTGCGAAAAGACTAGGAAAAGCCAACACATTCTTGTTATGTTTCCTTTCTTTTTCTTTTTTCCTTTTTTTTAGTTTGTGGTTTGTGTGGTTTAATAGCTGCCAATTGCTGATTCAGTGGTGCGGTGAAATTTTCATAAATTTTGCCGATGTTAATGGCATGAAAGATCAGAATGCGCATGGCTCTGAATATTTGATCATTGATCAAAATGAGCAACTGGAATTAAAAAGCACATTCTCCTAGGTTCATATCCAAATCAAATGAACTCCGGTGCTCTACTTATATCATATAAATTGTTTCCTTGTGTGAACTTTTTTGCATATTAGATATGGTAAATAGCTGAAGCTACTACCCATGTGACGTGATTTTTCCACTTATAAGATATTGCGGGAGGTAAATTATGGGAAAACAAATGACATTGGAATTTTGTGGCAGGTTTTTGTTGCTTCCAGGTTAAATGTTCCAGGAGCTTGGCAGATGCCTCAGGTGAAGTGCACTAGCTTTTTATATCTCCTCTGCTTATATTTTACTGGCATTTCCAGCAAGATGGTGATAGTGCAATGTCTACATACATCAGCATATTGAATGAACAGGCATCTCTAGGGATAGTACAGCGTACAAGATTTGCTCAGAAGCACTCACCATTCCCCTTTTTGAGTTTTTTTTTTTTAATTTTTTACGGGTTAGAGATTAGTTTCAGCTGCTATGTTATCGAGTTAGTGTCCTCTTTTAAAAGCATTTTGTGTGTTTTGCTGCTATTTAAGGCATTTCCTGATTGAGGTAAAAAAAGGATCCTAACAGATCTTTTTCATACGTATGTCGATGAATTTCAAATTGCTTCATTTGCATCCATAATGGATTCACTTGGTGGTTCGACTAGTCAACGTTTTCCTTGTAGCTTTCAGTTCTCATCAGTTTTTCACAAAGAAAAAGAGTGTTTGTTCATTATTTTCTCCATACTTTCGTACCCTTCATAAACAAGATAATTTTCTGATCCTAGTTATTCCAATATCTGGGTTCATATTAACCTAGTCCTTCCAAAAGCTGATCCTAAGTCAATCTAATACCTTCTTGACTTCTTAATACATGTTTTCATTAAATCAGAATTCTTCATGTTGATGAGTCTTTTGGGACAGGTACATCACACATGGAACTTACAATACGAGGGAATGCATATTCACTTAATTTTTAATCTTTGCCCGATTTTTCTTGATAACTAGAGTAGTGATTATATTTTTTTTCCGAGCTCCTAGAAGCATGTATGAAAATAAGCTTCTTAAAATGCCTTTGACGAGATTACTGGTGTCAGGGGGCTATTGAAGATGACGAGGAGCCTAAACTTGCTGCTATCAAGAAATTACGTGAAGAAACTGGTGTAGCGTCTGCTGAGATTATTGCCGAGGTATTAATCTATTATTCTGCTTGTCTTCTCTTGTTTTGTGATTTATATGTAATACATGACACTTGCTAGTACTCAGAGGTGTTGGAACATGGGTAAGAAAAAGTACTTTGCTAAGAAATTAAGAATGAAAAGTTATCATGGAGTTACATATTGATAAAGTTCTGGGTCTGTTGTTGAATGCATACAATATATGTTTCAATGAGGACAAAGGTGAATTTATATGATGTAGAAAGTAAAATTGCTCATTTTAGGTAACAAGGCTGGAAATGAGAAGAAGATCAAGAGAGCTGAAGTCAGCAATGCGTGTTTCTTTTTCTTTTTTTTTATTGTTCTAATTTGCCTCTGTCGCACCTCACCTAGAAACTATTTGTGCACCTTCTTTGCTACAAATTCCAGCTACCATAATTCCCATGCTGAAGGTATCACAGTTATTTTAACCTTTTCACACCATATTTTGACTCTTCCAATCTTGTTTGAAGTGTTTCAGTGGAAGTCTTGGGGGTATCTTCTCATTAGTTATCAGAAAATAATTAATTGAATGAGTGGTTGATTTTTTTCCTTTTGACGATGCATTTTTGACAGGTTCCAAATTGGTTGACCTATGACTTCCCTCCCGCTGTGAAGGCCAAAGTGAATCGTCTCTGGGGTGGTGAGTGGCATGGGCAGGCACAAAAGTGGTATGCTCTCCCTTCCTCCCTGCTAAGCATACTTCATTCATGTCTTGACTCTCTTATAGCTCTGTGTAAATGTTCACGAAATTCATAATAACACAATGTTACTTAACCTCTCTCTCACATGTATGACCTCAATGTCTTTCTTTTCTTGACCATCTATTTTCACATGGTATGGCCACACCGTGTAAGTCACATGAGGGGTTGTCATGTTAATTTGCTATTTGTGATTGGCGAGCTGTTTATCTACACTGCCTTAGTTGCTTTGCCTGTTTAGACTAGGACCTTACTTTGATCTGGTACGTTCAGCTGGAGTTTCTCGTGTCCTCATGAACTGAAAATTTTAAGCAAGACGAGAACTCTTAAACATAACCTACATTTGACGTTTGAACACTAGAACTGCACTTAGCAAATCATTGTTTCCTCTTTCTTTTGGATGAAAAACTGCAAGCAACGATGGTGTCTCTGATTCTCTTTCAGGTGTGGTAGCATCTTGTTGTCCTTCCTTGTTTTTTGTTTTACATGATAGATGCATCTCCAACCCAAACAAGCTGCTCTATGGAGTCCTTGACTATGATTTGTTTGAACTTGTTGTATGTTGGAGACTACATCCGCTATAAAGGAACGTGCTGATGTGATTTTGTTTTCTTGTAATGGGACAATCATGATTTTTATCCATCTTCAGATCACTACGGTCACTCATCATAGATCTATTTGATGCTCTGAAGTGAAAGGAGAATGAATGGCTTCAGAGTTTGCTGTTGATTGAATTTCAGTCTGAGCTTTTGAATGTACTTGGTTAATTGGCAGGTTTCTCATGAGACTGACAAAAGACAATGACAGCGAGATCAACTTAGCAAATGGTGAAGCCGACACAGAGTTTGCAGAGTGGAAATGGGCAAGCCCAGAAGAAGTCATAGAGCAGGTGTGCTTCGACGACTGTCATGTTTAATTCGTTGTTTATTTCCAGGAATGCCTTTGTTTCAGAACCTTATTTCGAAAAAAATCATTGACAGGCCGTGGACTACAAGAGGCCACAATATGAGGAAGTCATGAAAACCTTCGAGCCCTATCTCAATGGAAGCGACATATCAGCTAAATGTAAATCAACAAAATGGTGAAATTTTTGGCTTCATGGGTAGATCTCTCTTTTGTTCATAGGTAAAAGGTTTGAACGTAGTGGTGCGCTCTGCACTTTGTAAATGAACCAGCCAGTTTAATTTGTAAGCTTTGGAGGTCAACTTTAGCATAATCCTGTCCTTAAGTTTTGCTAATCGATCTGTCTTTTTTGTCACCGGTGCCTCTGGCATGTAGTCTTGAACTCATTCGTGTCCTAGCTTGCTTGGAGACTCCCCAGAAACGAAATTAAAGTCTGAATTCATTGTTCACTCACGGCCATTTGGTTAAATTCAAGCTATAACCTTTCACAGGGGTGAAATAGGATCATGGATTCTGACGGGGAAAGGAAGCACTGAAGTCTATATTACCTAGATTGCTATCGGCGAAACACCCGCTTTCATTTGCTTCAATCTGCTGCTCCTATTCGTCTTGCCTCTGCAGTCCGTTTTCGTCCGGTAAAACAAAACAGAAACCGTAGTAGACTCAGGCCTCGAAATCTGGTGGAGTTTGAAGTTCTGTTGTCTTTTTTCTTATGGTTGTTTTTGGCTAGACAGCCATAGATTCATTAGGAACAATGTTTTTTCAGCCGGCACTGAAGAGGAAGAAATTTTTCGTATTGGGTCTTCAACCTTTTTTCAGCCAGAGATTCCCTTTAACCTGGGGTATGATCAAGTCTAAATAGCCGCGTACCAAAAGGTCTTCAACCTTTATGCTCCAGGCCATATAATTTAATTCAAGGCATCGAAACTTCTTAGCACCCGATTTTGGACATTAAATAGCAGGTGTGAGTCACCTCATTTAGTCAGTACTACAGTCTTTGCCCATGCATAGTTATGGTTTGGGACCATCGGATGATCCCTGGTAATATATACCCAACCAGGGTCTTTGACAATGATAAGTCATTCCCCAAAAATTATTAACATGACTCTGTTTTCTAACTTATTTCTGCACTGATAATGTACATTCAGCTTTCCCCGCTTTCTTTTTATATGTATTATGATGTGAAAAGGTAACCCTCGCGCATTGCAAATTTTAGCGGCTCTTCTATTTGAGAAAGTATTAAGTGGTTAAAGTATCACTACGTCATAGGCTGACGTGGCATATACTTTTGAACTAAAAATCAACAAAAATCGACGTGTCCATGACATGTAAACAACAAAAAAACAATTAAAAGATCAGCTCTTTTTTTCTCACTCGTCTTCCTTTTCCGTTTACGGCCACCTCCTCCCTCCAGTCACCAGCGCAGTTGCTGGCGCTGCGTCAAAGCCGACCATTGCATCCATAGATCTTACTCTGTCCATCCATGGCAAGTGTATATTCAACACTTTCTGACAAAAAAAGAAAGAAGATATTCAACACTTGCAAACTTCTCGATGTCGTCCAATGTGGGTTTCCCCAAGGCTGGAATGAATACTCAAGTGTGAAACCTAATCCGTGGGTACGAAACTATTGGCTTTCCTCTCGGCTTATTCATACTCCTGTCCCTGATTTGGAGTTCGCCCACTAACTGCTGTGAGTTCCTCCACCCGACGAGTCGTGGCCTTAGATTTGGAGTTCGTCCTGGAGATGGACCATCAGCAAGTTCCTCTAGATCTGGAGACGGAGCAGCTCTTCGTTGGGAAGACCAAGCTTGGCGGCGAGTTCCACAAGGCCAAATCTAGATCGATCAAGCAACGCCATGCCCAAGCACGAAGACGGAAAGATGGCGGGCATACAAATATAACACCAGAAAAATAGATATGTCATGAATAATCATTAACTGATTATAATTTGATATGCTGGACTTCTTCCAACGACCATCAAGATTACATCAATATTTGCATCTTTCGCACGTCAACCCCTCTTACATTATCCAGTGCTGCCTCAGCCTAGAAACAAATGGTCTCTGCTACAAAACACCTAACGATAAAAATCTGGCCTATGGGTACTCCTCGGCACTGCAACAACTCATCGAGACTCCCAGTCCTTCAATTTCTTGCTTCCTCTGGGTTTCGATATGGGAGCATCCATTCCAGCCATCTTCGCATTGTACTTTGCCCTGAGAGGGTCATTGTAGGTCCAACTGCATCACAAGCAAACATCGAATTATGTCCAGTCTCAGGTAAGTGCACTGGAAACAAGACGGACTGCCATATCCATAGAAAGATGGCATCAATAGAACCAAAACAAACTTCCCTTTGCAGTTATTGATTTTTTAAATGTCCAGACCAAATAAAGGAACTTCGTTTTTCCATGAAGAACTCAGGAATGACAAATGAGTTCTCATGTACAATCCCCCTTGAACAACTTTAGACCGTAGCATTTAACATAACTCTTAACATATTGCAACAAGAATAAGCAGACCCGTACAATTCACCACGCGTCATGTCAAACAGCTGCTAGTTTTATCATAAAAAGATCACAATAAAAGTTAATAATTTTGACAAGCATAATATCCAGTTAACTTTGCTGTAGACACCCTCCATAGTCATCAAATTACTATTAAGAATGCACGTCAATCTCAATTACGCAAATAAGAGAGGTGTCCACAGGGTGTGGAGATGTAAGGAAGAGAATTAGGAGAACTACATCAGAGTGAAATAATCAATAGATAAGTCAAACTTACGGATTGTTCCAATCAGTTGTATCTTCATTAACAAGATGAGTCCACTTCGTCCTTCCACTCCGACCAAAGTGCTTGACTTGCATGACTTTGGGCAAAATAGTTTTGTCCATCTTATCATCTCCAGTTGGAGCAGAGAAGTCGCGGCTGTAAATGTAATCTGATCCAGCCGTTCCAGCATGGTCATCGGCTTCTGACTGGAAGAAGGCACCCTTGTGGTAATACTTCTGCATGAACCTCCACTTCTGCTTTGATGCCGAAGTAGATTTGGGATTCTTTCTTTCCCACTCCCTCCTTTCCTCCTCTGTCATGTTTCTCACCTTCTCAATCTCTTCCTTCGCCTTCAACATTGCTTCACGGTCCTCTCTATCCCTCTTGATCCTTGCGATCTCTCTTGCTTTCCAAGCTTCATACTCCTCAGCCTCGTTAAGCTCATCATCAGTTTCCACGTCAGCAATGTTCGCCTCCATTTCCAGATTCTTTTGAATTTCTTCATCTTTCCTGATCTCCTCAACCACAATCTGCTTCGTCTCCGCCTTTCTCTCCTCTTGTCTCCTCTTCACTAGCTCCTCAAGGGCTCTTTCTTCTGCCTCAAGCCGCTGTCTTTCAGCTATAGTATCCCTCTCTGACTTGATGACAAAAACCGGTTTCACCATGGCAATACCTTTCGTCTCTTCTTCTGAGTCCGTCTCATACTCGGATTCCTCTTCTTCCTCCTCCTCTTCCTCCTCCTCCTCTTCAGGAAGGAGTGCCGCCGCCTCTTCCTGTTCCCTCAGAAGCAACTTCTCCCTTATCTTTTTTCTCCTTTCTTCTAAAGCCTCTGCATCCTCTTCTTCCGCTTCCAGACCCTCCTGTCTTCTGTTTTCCTCTTCAATGGTAGAAACGATCTCAGCTTGCCGAATGCGACGGTGATCAGCTCTGATTTCATCACGGTTATCTATCCTGCTCTCAGCCAAACGCCGCAGCCTGGGATCATCTTTCTTGCTAATATCTGAATGTTCATGAGTAGGGAAAGCTTTCTCCAGGGCAACTGCCCTGGCCATCCTGATATCCCCTTCTTCATCAGCTTCATCTGCCCACTCAGGAACTTTACCAGGCCAATACCTTTTGACCTTAGTCTGTCCAATTTTACCCCTAAGTTTATCCCTAACAGCAATTACAGTGTCACTCACTCCTGCTGTCACCGACATTGTTGTGTATATTGTATGGCACAATATGAACGAGAGAAAAATATTATGACCAGCAGACCAGTTTGTGCTATTACTCCTCCAGGACCAAGTTATGCCTCAATCACAGCTGTTCTGTGCGCAATGAAAGAAAAACTCTGTAAATAAACAAGGGATAATACGGCAAATGAACCTAATTTTCAACAAAATAATAAATTGAAGGAAACCCTAGCTTAGGGAAGAGGAAGGCTACCCACATGTAGGGCCGTCAAATGGATGGGTCGGGTTGGGTATGTTTCATTAAATTTACATTACTCTGAGCTTTAATCATGACCTCACCAACAAATCAGGAACCCTAGATTGGGATGATCAACAGAGAGAGACCCAATTGCTTCACTTTTCATTAAAAACGAGAAACCCAATTTCAAACACACAGAAATAGGGAAATTCCACACTTGACTTAAATAATAGACGAAATCGCCATATGGGGATGTTGTTAGGAGTTATATAGAGGTTGTTGGAGGCTAGTCTAGTCAGGTTGTCGAAATGTCTGTTGTCATTGGGGTTTAGAGACCGCGAGGTTGGTGAAAAAAAGTGAACTTGGGAGATCTCAACCGGAGATCCCGACGATTGGGCGGGGGAATCTCGACGCCCACCCCCGGATCCTCTGCAGTTGGGCCTGAGTGTCAAAGGCCGGGCCCAAGTCTCTTGAGGCCGTGCTTGGGTCCTCAACGACACCACTCGGTTACCTGGCTAGCACACCCAAGTCACCAACGCTCAGGCTCAAGTCCATCGAGGCTAGGTCGGTGCCTGTCTTGAAACTAAATTAGAATCTGGCCCTAAAATGACGTCCAAGCAATTTGAGCTAAACAATTTTGGGCCGAGCCGAGTTTTCGGATTCTTAATTTCATCTGAATCTCCAAATCCTTTCTTTGGTTCTTCCTTTGTTTCTCTCTCTCCAACCAAACAAAGAACTTAATTAACTAAGGCCTCGTCCCAATGTAAATTCACTTTCTCCACTGATTTGTCACTCCTCACTCGTAGCCCAGACCGCCCACCAATTCTCTCTCACCTTATTTCTTCTTTGCCAAGTTCGCTTTTTCTCACCGACCTCGTGACCTCTAAACCCCAATGACAACTGACAGTGAGATAGCCCGACCAGACTAGACTCCGGCGACCTCTATAAAACTCCCAGCAACATCCTCGGATGGCGATTTCATCGATTATTTAAGGCAAGTGTGGAATTTCCCTATTTTTGTGGGTTTGAAATTGGGTTTCTCATTTTTATCAAAAAGTGAAGCACTTGGGTCTCTCTCTACCGATCCTCCCAATCTAGGGTTCTTGATTTCTTGGTGAGATCATGATTAAAGCTTAGAATATTGTAAATTTAATGACCCACACCCTACCCGACCCAACCCATATCAATAAAACACATTAATATTCAACCCAATATAGGAAAATCCACACACACCCATTTAAACCACTTTAAGTTCTTCACGTGTATATGTTATTTGATAAAAACTTCACATCAAATTAAAAAAGTAAATTAAACAATAAAAAAATTTAGTAAATCAAATAAAGAACGTAAAAAACCTAAAATTGAAATATTTATAAAGAACTATTGATAAGAGAAAGTCCGATCAGCTAACCATTGACATGAAAATGACATTTGCTTAAACATTTGCTTACAAGAACTCTTCTATCATGCGCCAACTTCGTTGTCCATGGAACGAAATTAAGCAAAAACAATAGACAAAAATGAAGGGAATAAGCAAAAACATTGAAACTCCCAGACCAGCAAGAGTGTTAATTCCTGGCTTGTTTCCTCAGCATCTCATTGGCAGCAACTGTGAACGGATAAAGCCCATACACGTAAACAAATGCAATAGCACCCCAACACTGACCTCCCCAACAATCAAAATAATACCAAGGCACATCAAAGTGAAGAGGAAGAAGGATATATCTCTGATGAAACACCTCCTATCAATCTGAACCCTCTTTTCTGCTACACAGAAAGAAATAGCCCCCACAACAACACAAGTAACAAAAACAGCACCACCCAACAGGCTATTAAGACCCACCTCCCCTGCATCTTTCCCCACGGATGCAGCAATGCTAGCAAACACATCAGGAGCTCCATAACCAAGCGGAAGCAGAGAAAGGCAACTTCAGAAGACTAGAAAGCTTCTCCAAACTACAACAGAAGTAATCTGCTGCAGTGTTGCCCAACAAGTAAAACAGAGCAGCCAGCCACAATGCCAGCATGGCATACCCCACACTCGTGAATTTCTTGCAATCACAGAAGAATAATGAAATGTAGTGACAGAACCCGCCAGAGTTACACTCAGGATTGGCGATCAGATACTCACACTTGCTCTTATAACCTTTATGCTCATATAAACGAGCACACAGATTAGGATCCTTCACGGTCAAATTATTACCAACGTACTGAATTCCCCATATAGGGACCTCTAAAGAATTTACCGTGGCCATAAAACAGGAATAATAAGACCATGGCGCAAATTCCATTGAAAACCCCGCGGAATTTACAGGTTTCTGGCAAAGCTATATGCCCCCACACCCCCCCCCCCCCCCCAAAAAAAAATCAACTAAACAGAAAAGCTGAAGCTACAATTTTGCAACACCCAAAATTTTTCAACACGCAACCCGCGATTCAAAACCCAACACACGAAACAATAGAATTGGAAACTTGCCGAATAAGGGCGATGAATAACAGGGACCGCGGAACCTTACCAAAAAAAAAAATAACAGGGACCGCGGGAAATTTCCCAAGGTTCTGCCGGAGCCTGAAGAGCGAGAGGTACCTGATGAGATAGCGAGAGACAGAAAGAGCAGTTTCTGGGTAGATTTGTCCGGTCGGGCTCGGCCGATTCTTGAGCGCGTCGTCCCTGATACAGTCACGCGTCGCGCGAAGGGACTGATCGACACAAGAACGAGGCGGAAGCTGCGACGACAAGGCATTCGAATGGTTAACGCAGAACTAGAAACTGTCGTCGCAAATGGCTACATTCGACTCCGAGCTTCCCATGGAGTCGTACCTTACCGTGAATGCAGCAGCAGCCTGAGGTCTTAGCTCACCAAACCGTCGGCGGAGGCGCGTCGGCCATGGACGCAGCAGCTTCCTCGGCGGAGAAGAAGAAGAAGGAAACGACAACTTCGTCGTTTGTGGGCTGGGCTTTGACCCGTTTAAGACTTGTTTTTTGGGCTTTGGAAAAATGGGTTAAAATATTACCAATATCGAATTGGGCTCGTTAATTTTTATTTTTATTTTTGGGTCATGTGGCTCGTTAAATTTGAGTTAGCCAAATTTTGCTAATTTTTTTCTTGAGATGGAAATACGAAGAAAATGCGATTTCAAAATGTCAGAAAAGCTTTTACCATAGACTCGAGTATGGGCGAAGATGAATGATGCAATTCCTACCGTGGAAAGACTTAACAATTCATGCACTTTAAATTGGTTCCTCTTTAAATTTGTGGCGGCCTAGCAACCTCAGTCTCGAGCACGGTCATTGAAATCAACATCGTCGATGACCAATATGCTCTGAATAGTTTGGAGACAGTCGCATGTAATGGTAACGACGGGTATATTGTTATTAAACCCTTTGCGCGGTGGCTCCAACATGCAATTAAGCAAAAATCATTTTTGAGCCTAAGCCCCGTTCACTGCTCAGTTTGAATTTGTCAATCGGAGCACTTACAGCATTGCTTGCAAAGAAGCAAACTTCCATTCTATTTTCGATTAATTTTAGTTGATGGGATCTTGATGAGATCATTCTCAAAAGTCAACTCGATTAGTTACGAAATAAAAAATAGGAGAGTAGATTAAACTCTCGTTATCACGTGGTTCATTGTATGGTAGCTGTCACATTGACTTAGTCCAAACATTTTGAGAGAAGAACAATTCATACCAAGATAAGTTTAAAAAATTAAACATTTGAATGGTCAAGAAAATGATCATTTCAATGTTGATCAGCCGTCGATTACGTTCACTCATGGTGATATGTCCAAAGCAATACTTAGTACTAGCAGAAAGATAATTAAATAAACTCGGTCTATACAGATCAACACGATTAAGCTAATAATGCGTGGGTCCCACCGTGGGATTCGCGCAATCAACGGCTACAATGATATTGGTCTACATGGACTCGGTCTATATCATAACTTCTCCATACCAGCACATTTTGCACGCAAAAATAAGAGGGATAAATACTATTCGCCTACGTAATCGGGATTCTTTTGTGAAGGTTTTATTTTGATTTTACATTAGATTATGTTCTAAGATGCTTAATACGGTTCCGTACATTTACAATTAAGTTTGGACCAATAATGTCAACGAACGTTTTTAGGAGTTTCATAAGCACGGGGAAAAAAAAAAAAACAAAGGAACGTGTGACCAACTCTCACGTTGTGTTCTCCATTTTCGACACTAGCTTGTCTGGATTTGCTAGAAAAGGTGGGTTTTATCTAAATTTTGAATTTGAAAAAAGTTTTGAAAGTTTTAAAAAATCACGAAACTGTAGAAATATATAATGGCATAAGAAGTGAAATTGAAAACAAAAAAAAGAAAAAGAAAATTGTCTTACCAAACAAAGTATCTTTAATGGGTTGATTTTTTTTTTCTTTATACAAATTTTATCTCGAGATCCTCAAGATGTAAATTAAAAAGAGGGTATTCCCTTCTTCTTTGGGAAGAAAAAGAATAGGGGGAATTTGGGGGTAGGAGTACTGGCACCAGCACGTTAAAATAAGAAATGTATCTGTTGAGCCCACCGTAATGAAAACGGACAAGGCGAAGAGGCCCACGTTGGAGTTTCAGCTCCCTTCCTTTAGTGAGATTACCAAACAAAGTATCTTTAATGGATGAATTTTTCTCTATACAAATTCTACAGCCCTTTTAAACACTTTAATTTAGTTCGGTAACTCTCGTGAACATAGTGCTATCTCAAATCTTTCGAAATGCCTAATCTTTATCACGTGGTATCACATGTGCTATTCTCATAGTTTTTCTCAAATTTAAAGTACTCGTTTTAATATTTAAATTCTAGATAGAAAGTCGTGGGTAAAATCAACGGAAAGGTTTTCTTTGTTACTTATTCCAAACATTAAACTCGACGACTACATCAGAATTAAAGGTACATGTTTCATAATGCTGGAGCAGGTCCTTAAAAGTCTCAAACCCTAAAATCTCTCCCTTCGATTTTTCAGGGTTGTAAAATGCCTATAAGGGATACTGCCTACTAAGGAGGCAGGGAAAAACATATTCTTGGTAATAGGGGGGGTCTTTGGCCAGATCGGTAACCGGATTATAAAATAAGGCGTTATAGTCCAGAGAGGTGGAAACACCATCCTTTGGTGAGGTAAAACAGGCCAAACACCGAGGATCCAACAGTCAAGCGTGTCTAATTGCTTCCCAGAAGTTCTAATGACCATAAGATCACCCAAAAAGGTAACATCATTAAAACTTGGTAAACTCTTTTTTTTTCGTCTAATTAATTAACAAATTAGAAAGATCACTGTTTCTGTTCGCCGCGTAAAATATCGCGCAGTCCCTACCCACTCCCCCCTGCTTTTTATTCTGCTGGGGAAGGTGAGATTCTCGTCTCGGAGATATAACTCCCCCCCAAGTTCCTTCCTTTAAGACCTCGCGGTCCGCGTCTCGGCTCCAGGAGTCGGCCCACCCCCCCCGACGCCGTTTCTTGACCGTTCTTGGTCGACAGGCGGCCGCTGCTTCGGGGAAGGAAGGAAGGGGGGAAAGAGAGCTTAGGGTTTCCAGCTACAGTTGGATCTTTTCCCCTGTTCAGATTCAGCTCAAAAGAGAAACTGGGTCGCCAAGAAGGAGGAGGAAGAGGAGGAAGAGGAAGAAGAGGAGGAGGAAGAAAGAGGGTGTCTGTGGTTCCTGCACCTGCAGCGAGAGGATAAGGTCAGGACCAGAGGCCACCTCCCCCTCCCCACCGTATCCGCTTCCCCATTTTCTTGGGTTCTTTTTTGATAAGATAAGGTCGGCTTTTCTATGCGCATTCGATCTCTTGTCCTTTTACCCTTTTCTTCCCTCCCCACCCCCGCCCTTTTTTTCTGGAGCACAAATTATTTTCCATTCTTGTAACCCTTCGTCTCTCTTTGCGGGGACATTATTATATATCCTTGTGTTGCATTTGTATGGCTCCTTTTTTTATAAGGAAAAAGAAATTGTACAATTTGCTCAGAAGCTACAGCTTTCTTTCTTAGGTGGGTGTCGTTTGTTTATTCGTTTATTTATTTTTTTGGGGTTTTTTTTTTTTCAATTTTTTGTTTTATCTGTGCGGAGAATCGGAGATAAGATGGCTGGTTGTTGTTGTTGATTCATGGATGACGAAGACAGCTCAGTTCACCAGCTATTCTGGATATTTCTGACCCGTTGGGCTCTCTCCAGTGTCATTTCCCCGTATTTATATACATTTCTTGTTACTTTACTCGACCAAACATAGCACTTTCGAAATACCCGGGCGTTAAATGCAACTTTCGTCTTTGCGTTGGATTCGGAGATTGTTGAGAGGGTTGTGACTACCGAGGTAGTTCACCTCCTGGGTCGGATTGCTAACCCCAGAAGAGAAAGAAAAGGTGTTCTTTTTTTGGGGGGGTTATATCTTCTCTCTGTTCTTGTTCATTTCTTCTGTTTTGGGTACTTGGCTTCAATCCTTTCTTCAACACTCTAGCTTCTGGGTTTTCATAGGTTGAGTGGTTGTCATGTAATTACATTGTCCCTGCTATCTATTTGTTCTGTAAATCTGAACTTTAAAGTAGTTCGACCGAATTGGCAATGTTGAGCATCCGAACACTGCTCCAAGTCTAGTGGCATTTGGTGGTAGGTACGGAAGTAATTAAATTCTACTCGTTGATCTATGAGGAGGCAAATGTGTGAGTTTAGAGCCATCGTTATTTGGCATTTACTCATTTGATCATGACTTTGGTGTTTCAGACGTTAAGTTCTTGTTATAGACCATATACAATTTTCTTCCGGTGCTGGTACTTGATAGATATGGATCATTAAGGAGTTGATTCCTACTTGCAAGGTGTGCTACTGAGTTTTTTGGCCAAAAAAAAGGAAGGTTTATTACTGAGTTCTAGTGTCCTGAATTGGTACTTAAACTTGTTAGATGTCCATCTGCATAGCGAAACTCTACCAGACAATGCTTTAGTGCCTATGCTGTTTCTGCCTTGTGTAATGCCGCGTTGATTTCCTGTCATGACCTCACTTTTCCAGGATTCATGCTAGGTTCGTGTTCATAGTTTCATGCGCTGTCCATTCCTTACCTTTTGAACATGTGAATGGAAAGATTGAATTCATATCTACGCTGTGTACCTTCTTTTTACAGCTATCAGAAGAGGTGCAATACTCATTCTATCCAATTCCATATGGTCCTGTGTAGCACTTACTTTGAGGATCCTTTTCATACCAAATTAACCTTAGAGCTTCAAATTACCCTTTATTTTTTGTTGGGACCTCCAGTGGCGGACTAGATTCGATAGTTAGTTTACACAGTTAGTTAGAAATGATGACTGAATGGTTTGGGAAAGGGAACTTCTGGCTCATGCTTTATTTGTTTAAGAAAATTAAGTCAGAAATAAAAAAAGTGAAATATCCTTAGAAAATGAGGATAATGGTGTAGTTATTGTATTGTCGATGTTTTCTGGATGGCAGTCATAATTACAATCAACTTTAGATCCATAAGTCCAATACACATGACAAGACTAAGCAAAAAGCGCACAAGTTACATTGGAAAGAACAAACTGCCAACATGAGATCTATCACCAAGTTGATCAGTATATTGTCTCGGCAATTGGGAGCTATTATATCTCTACCATCAAATAATCATTGATCTGTCATTTTTTTCTTTTTCTCTCACTTGTGGTTCAATCCTTTGTCATCTGGGGTCCTAATAATCTGATTTGACTCAGATAATGCCGGACAAGGAATTCTTCACCGAATATGGTGAGGCAAGTCAGTATGAAATTCAGGAAGTAATTGGCAAGGGAAGCTATGGCATTGTTGCATCAGCAATTGATACTCATTCTGGAGAAAGGGTAGCTATAAAGAAGATCAATAATGTATTTGAGCATGTTTCTG
Organism: Syzygium oleosum; assembly: GCF_021117445.2. Taxonomy (NCBI): domain Eukaryota; kingdom Viridiplantae; phylum Streptophyta; class Magnoliopsida; order Myrtales; family Myrtaceae; genus Syzygium; species Syzygium oleosum. The sequence continues at coordinate 13,498,788 of NW_026607487.1, forward strand.
ATGCTATACGCATTCTTAGAGAAATTAAGCTGCTCAGGCTACTCAAACATCCTGATATAGTAGAAATAAAGCATATAATGCTTCCTCCATGCCCAAGAGAATTTAAGGATATATATGTTGTCTTTGAACTGATGGAATCTGATCTTCACCAAGTAATTAAGTTCAATGATGATCTCAGTCCTGGCCACCATCAGTTTTTCCTGTACCAGCTTCTTCGAGCTTTAAAGTATATACATACAGGTTGGAACTCACCTTTTAATGATAGTCCATTAATTATCTTATTTTTTGCGTCAACTTTGTTCAAATTTTTTCTTGACTTCTTTTCCTATACTGTTCTCTGTTTATGTAGTTGCTCTGATGTATTTGTTTGCTTTGCAGCCAATGTCTTCCATCGTGATCTGAAGCCAAAAAACATACTGGCTAATGCAGACTGCAAGCTGAAGATTTGTGATTTTGGGCTTGCTCGTGCTTCATTTAGTGATACACCAACTGCTATTTTTTGGACTGTATGTGCCTTAGTGGTTTTTTTGTTTAATCATAAAATTGGTGATGCGGGGATATGATACAGGTTTCTAGTGAAATGATTTAATGCACGAACATGGATTATGAACCAGAACCAACATAATTGGGAATTTATTAATATTATCTTGGTTCAATTGCTGATAATATGACATTAGTAGGAATTAATCTGATGACTTCATAGTAGTTCATGTACCCGAAAGGATCTATTGTGAACATTGTAAAGTTGAATCTACATAAGTTTATTGGAAATTGGCATACAAATGGAAAATTAAGAGCATCTTCTGTAATCTTTCGAAAGTTGAAATTGAGCCATCGAGAAATATTACCATTGATATATTCCCCAAAAGCATTTAAAACATCAATTCTATTGCATGTCTAAGCTGACTACTTGCGACTTACTCATATAGTTCTAGAAGGACATGTTGGTTGGTGTTGTGCCAGCTATTGGGGGTTATCTAATTACCTGGTAGACTTGAGGTGTGGACATGGCTTAAGCTGAACTAAACTGAAATTCAATCTTTTCCGCCTATTGGGTATGGTTTTTGGGTGTAAGTGCACTTCTGATATGGTTTCGGTTCGTGCTGGCACATATCAAGAAAGATTTGTTATAAATGGGGGGCAACTTTTTTGATAAAAGTGCTTCCTTTGATCCAACATTGTTTAAGACTCAGTAATTAATTGAGGCACAATTTTTCCATAAATAGTTGATTGCTAATAGTAGTTATTTTTAAAGGATTATGTGGCAACTCGATGGTACCGTGCTCCTGAACTGTGTGGCTGTTTTTACTCGAAGGTAAGTAATTCGCAGTCCTATAGAATCTAGTCACTATTATTTGCTATCACATATGATTTTTTGTCTTCTTATGCTGTGAATTCACTTGGTTTTCATCTATTTGAGTTCCTTAGATGGTTTCACTTTAACAGTCTGAAAATGAGGGAAGTTGTTCGATGCAAAACACTTATACCATGCATCATACTCGACGGTTACAAATATATTTTCGCATTTATCAGTGCAACTTTGATTAATCAATTATAAACCGGTCTAGAAGGGGAATGACTGTAGAATTCAATTCTTCAATGCGTGCTTCTCATGATCCATCAACATTGAGTGTTTTCGTATGTTGACAAACAAGCAACATAATGGCATTATGCTCTTATCAACGAGTTTTAGCTATTTGATATTGCAAAATCATTTTACTTCCTAAAGAAGAGTTGCTTTGAGCAAACAGCCACATATCGTGGTTTGACGTTGCCCAACCAGCTGTGAGTATTGCACAGTACTCTTTTGTGCATCAGAGATTGCATATGCAGGTGCTATATTTTCATTAGACCAACTGCACGAGAAGGAACTAAACCCTGTTGCTGTTCTGAAGATCTACAAATCTTGCTCGTAGAGGTTGATTTTTGAAACTCTTTTTAACTTTTGGTGTGTTGGCCATTCAATTGGGACCAAACATGTCCGAAGATGCTTTTCTTATACCTAGAGGCTGAGAATCTGGAGTGGGGCCTTCTTTAGAGATTGTGACTCTAGGGTTGGCCTAATTTTGGAAGAAATTTAGCAAATCTCTTTGAAACTGCACTTTTCGAAAAATTTGGGTTTGATCCTGAGGTTGGTTACGAGGTTTCGAAATAACAGGCACCACGCTAGCTAACTTTTAAGTGCTAATTACGACTCTGTAATTAGTTGTAACTTCATACTGAAGGCATGCTTTTGTTAGCACTGCATTTCTTCAGTTACTTAAGTTACTTATATGATTTTGTTGGAAGTATGTTTGACTGTTCTTGTCATAGTGAACTGAATTGTGCTGAACTATGCATATTTGGTTGCAAGAAGCTGCTTATTTGTATAGTCCAAAAGTTCCTTTTGTTGGGGGGTAATAAGCAATAATTTCAAAAGTTTGTTATCCGATTACAATGCTTTTCTTTTAGCATTCCTTGTCAGGCTTACAGGAGGATTTAGAGAAACACTATTTTTCTTGTTAGCATGTAAATGGTATAGTTGATTGGACTTTATCAAGGTTTGCCACTGTTTGAAGCATGATATGTCGAATCTTGTCATTGCCATAAAGTTGGTACGGCTAACTCATACTGTCCATGCCTTTTTCTCACATTAACCATCCCGATTTGTGTAATTCTTGTCAATGTTGAGGCAAGGGCACTTCACTTGTTTGATTACGGTACATGGAGCTTAACCTCAACTTGGAGGGATTGCTGTAAATATGTTAAGCTTGTAGTTCCATTGTGAGAGAACTTGAGGTTCACATTCATTTTTCTTTTTAAATAATGACTTATTGCAGTATACCCCTGCTGTTGACATCTGGAGCATAGGATGTATATTTGCTGAAATGCTCACAGGCAAACCTTTGTTTCCTGGGAAGAATGTCGTGCATCAATTGGATCTCATTACTGATTTGCTTGGCACTCCTTCTTATGAATCGATTGCTAGGGTTTGTTTCTCCTGTTGCATTTTCTTTCTTTCTTTCTTTTTATTAAACTCTCAGAGGAGATCAGGAGAGCTCTTTTCTGGTTCCTGCAGTCTTGGTTATAGTCATGTCTTTCTGTGTAAATCTGCAGATACGGAATGAAAAAGCTAGAAGATATCTAACTAGTTTGAAGAAGAAGCCATCAGTTCCCTTTTCACAAAAATTTCCTGATTCAGATCCATTGGCTCTGCGTCTGCTAGAACGTTTGCTTGCTTTTGATCCTGAAGATCGCATTTCTGCTGAAGAGGTGAGAATAGCCCAATGAAGAGGAAAGTTTTTGGGATTCTGGGTTTTCTTAAATAAGAATTCTTTTCTTAAAATGGTTGTTTTGTGTACAGGCTTTAGCTGATCCATACTTTCAAGGGTTGGCCGATGTTGACTGTGAGCCGTCGATGAAACCCATTCCAAAGCTGGAATTTGAGTTTGAGCGGAGAAAACTGACAAAAGATGATGTGAGGGAGCTGATCTACCGAGAGGTATGAGTGTTGGTTATGCTCATTTTTACTTTCAAAGGTTTTGATGTCCTTAAGATTTTACTTGTACCAAATATCTAATTTTGTACTATGCTGAAAGGACAACAGATTTTGGAGTATCATCCACAGATGTTGAAGGAGTACCTTCAAGGGGCTGAGCAAATACATTTCATGTATCCAAGGTGAGGGGAAAATATCTTTTAATTGTGATTGGACAAGGAGAAATGGATGGAAAAAAATTGACTTTTTATGTCTCGAGGCTGTGATGATGAGGATCAAATTTCAGTCAAACTGAGTATTAAATTGCAGTACTGCAATCTTAAAATCATAATTTGAAGTTGCATGCTCCATGTTATGCATTCATGTCGAAAAAATTATGTATGCTTGCAACAGTTATAGGCAGCCATAAATTTTGTGTGAAAAATGTGCTTCTGTTTGGAGTTTTGATGTGGGCAAAGGTAAAAAATTATATGCATTATTTTTCACTTTGTCTGCCTTGTCTGGGAGTAGCTGTTGTAAGGACTGAGCTCCGTTAGTCCAACATCATGGGTGTTAAGGTTGCAACAGATATTTTCCCTCGGTTTCTGTGAATTCAATAAATATGCTTCTTGTGGATTAAGCCTGGACAATAATATCAAACTGTCTCGCTATTTGTCCCCTTCTTTATTCTGCGACTTAATTTGACGATCATGAAATGGTCGAATCCAGTAATTGGTCCCTATGCAATGCAGAAATGCAATTATGCTCGTGTTAAAAACTATTGTTTGCTAGCCAATTTTTTCTATTGCTTTATGTGAAGCCTCATATCTCTTAGGGTCATGCTTTCATGCCACCTCATAATCGACAATCCCTCACTCTGAAATTTTTGTTTTGATCGAAAACTCCTCTGAAATTGAATGCATAATCATTATACGAAGAGAGAGAGAGAGAGAGCTGGAGGGGGGGGGGGGGGGGGTGGTGTTCACTAGAGCCAGAGTGCAGTGGTGTTTGAGCATGGTTATATGTCATGTAAAAAGATGGAGCTGATAATTGTTGTCTGACAAAAGAAGTGATCTGGTCACTGATGTAAGCAAATGTTCTGTGAAACACAGTGGAGTTGATCAATTCAGGCAACAATTCGCTGAACTTGAGGAAGACTCTGGTAAAGCTCGAAGAAGTACGCCACTACACAGAAAGCATGCCTCCTTACCCAGGTGATGCAGCATATCTGACGCTACCATTCCAGATGATTAGTATTTCAAAGACATTGGCCCTATCAATTATTTGATTACTTTTTAGGATGAATAATGTCCATTGCAGTAGTAGGGTAAACATTGTTTTGGTCACATCAGATCTTTGATACTATCATATGTTTGCTCAATTAGTTGCGTTTTATTTGAGGATCAGTATGCAAAGCTTCTTATGTAATTATTATACGAGAGGGACGTACATGTGCAAATCCAATGAAATGTGTGCAGATTCCAGATACTTGTTGATGTCAATGATTGTTCTTTTTCCTTTTGGCCTGTGGATCATACTGATGAAAGCTTTAGCATTGCTGACTGTGATCGCCCTTTTCCACAGGGAGCGGGTCTGTCAACCCAAAGAGGAGACTCTGGAGAACAAGTCTGGAAAGCGCACCTCTACTTCCATTTCTCGTGCATCACTTCATAGTCCTCCAGGTCTACAAAGTATCGGGAGTCTGGAATCTGCTTTAAAAAATGGTTGTAGTGTTCAGGATGGTTTGACCATGCCCAGATTCAGCTCTCATATCCTTTCAAGGAGTTCCAGCATGGGTGCTTACACATGCTCGAGCATGAAAGGGAAAAGTTGCGAGGTAATTGGTCTCTGAACTTAAATCGAGCACTTCAACCAAAAAAATAAAAATTAAATCGGGCACGATATTGCTAATAGTGCCCAATCATACAGACGAGCCAAGTTTGTAGAATCCCAGAAGTTATTTTTATGATCATCTTTTGGCTATCCAAGCCTCCTCTGTCACTCACAAAGCGGATTGCAGTAACCAGGCCTAGTTGACTGTTTCCAATTTTGAAGTGCAAAGAAGGCTTCGATGCTTATATTTCTCTAATTGTGAAATGCATCTTTCAGTTTCTAGCATCATGTCAGAGTTACTGTACACTACCCACGTAAAAACTCATGCTAACCTTGTATCTTCTCCAGGCTGATTCGACTTTCAACCGAAATGGAGAGCTGGTGAAGGGTTTCTAGCACCGGGGGAAAAGAAGTGAAAACTGCTCTTCGTATGTAACGCAAAGTACCAGCGACACGATTTTTGTGTTTGGTCTCTTGGTACTTATTTAGGATAATGGTGACTTGCCTCCATTCATGCAGCATCAGCCGCTGCAATTGGTATGCTGACTATCAGCCCATTGATGATGACGAAATATAGACATGTTTAGTTCCTATAGAAAGAAGAAATAGACACAAAGCATATGCTTGGTTTCTATTTTGAATTGGAATACTTTGGAGGGGGCCAGAAAGTTCGGCCAAGTAAATTCTGTTATCGTAGGGTATGACGGCAGACAAAGGCGACAGTCTCCTTTATGCTTTTTATGGCTTCTGTAATTGCATGCTGGAACCTTTTCGAGGTTCATTCCAACTTAGTAGTTTACTTTAATCCCCCTGAAAGTGAGCTTAGATCATTTGCCTTTCTTTTTTTCGGATTTCGATAAGTTCTCATTAAATCAGAGCTATATATCGTTTTCGATTTTCCTCTCGGTAGAAGTAGTGAGTGTCCAAATCTCTACCGCTAGATTTGAATGGCGTTTTCCCTAAAAGCGGAAACTTGAATTATGGATTTGTTATGAACTCGACACACATGCGATTGCAAACTCAACCCTGAGGTACTACGCTATAGAATTAGACGGAATAGAATAATTCACTGCAGAAAGCTAAACCATTAGTCATGTTTTATCTGCATCTCAGAAGAAGGAAACTTCATCTTCTTTTCGGGTTGGAGACCGTCCATGCGACAATGAAAGGTCCACGTCCCATCCGTTCTTCTAGCAGGAGTAGGTTATAAGCAGTAAAATGCGTTTCCAGAGTAGCGTGTGGAAGGATATCACTAGGCGTGGAGGAACTCTTTCAACCAACTGAGCTGCTATGCCTCATCAATCATTTGTTACCCTTGCAGCGTTTTATATTCCCGTTCCTGTCAAGTTGGGGCAAACAAAGCACAGCTCCAGCCCCACATGATAAAATGCTTTCACCAGAGTATGGAACAATATGCATACCTGTTTTTCACTGAGCTCTACTCCATTTGTGGTCGTGGAAGTTTCGATGATCATTCAATTTTGATTTCAATCACTCAATACACTGATCTTTAAATTTTATCTTTCAATCGAGGTGACTCAAATGAAATCCAACCGTTTTCCCAATGAACTACTGACGTGGCTGATATGTGGCCAAATTTTAGAATGCCAAGTCACATGAGCAACATGTCAGCATTTTGTTGGAAATAAGTTGGATTCTGGACAAAACGCAACAATTGCAAGAAACTGAAAGTTTGGTTCATTTGGTGATTAAATCAAAAGTTCAGTAACCTACTCAGAAATGACTAATGACCCCCACTGAAATATATCCTCTACCTTCACAATGAAATTAAATAAGAGAAAACAGGATGTGGAATGAACACCAAACCAAAAAAGAGCAACAAATATAGATAGGCAGCAATGATAAAATCTGTAGCCTGAACAGCATGATCAAATCATACTCTTTTTATTTAAAATTTAATTTTCGGAACTAGTATATGATAACACTTATACCATACAGCATATTAATTATAAAAATAAGCCACGGGCTCTTGGTTTTACAATTTTTAACAAATCCAAACAGGAAGTTCCCTCCTTCCTGCAATTTCATCTTTACACAGTCCAACAAATAAATCTCGCGGTATCAGCATTTTCCCTCTATCCAGATCCATCTAGTTGTCCAAGGGAGAGAAGGTGTGCCAAATATTGCTGCAGCAAAAAAAAAAAAAAAACAGAGACCAAATATGAGGAGCAACAAACTTTGCAGTGCGAAGTTGACACTACAAATGCAAGAGTGTGCTTAAGTTGGAATTTGCGAATTCAAGGATTAAAACCTTGACCTCTCAAATGAGAACTCCCTCTTTGATCTTCATTCCTTCTTTTAAAGGTTTATATGTAGGTAATCATGTATAACAAAGTTTATTGGCATCACAAGCTTCAGTAAGACAAATTTTCAGGATCTTCTTCTTGATTCGTACTAGAATCCTATCTTTGAAGACGAAAGGATCAGAACCAACTAAGGATCCTGATCTGCACAACCCTGCCATGCACCAGCAGCTTAATTGTGTAATGTCACGATGCAGTTTCAGTTTCAAGTCTTACATGAAGGCTGGTAAGAGTATCACTGCACCATTAGGATAAGAGAAAATGACACAGAGCACCTAATCTATGAATGAGCAATTACTCTTTTCCTCTTAGTTCTTGACTTTTAAGACCTAGTTCGGCAATCACAGTAATGTCAAAGGATTTCCCTGAGGGCAACTGTTTTTTTCCTTCAACATCAGTCAAGCCATCAGTCCACAAAACAAAGGCCGACATGGTAAGGATGACTACGATGAGAAACAAAAAACCAGTTGTTTTAAATTAGCAAAGGAAGGGAAAATGATTGTTTCCACCATCTCCAAATGCTTGGTTTTTTCTGATCCATACATACACAACTATACAAAAGAGGAAAGAAATTTTTTTTTGAATTGTAACAGTCAACCATTGTGGTTTCAACGGGGTCCATAAAAGAACAAAGCACTCTCGAATTGTTCTCTCCATCGATAACAGCACATTCATAATGACACGAGTAACCTTAAAGAAGAGGAATGCAAAACCAAACGAGTATATCGACATTTGTGAAGTCAAATACTTACAGCATGATATGCATACGGCGCCTTTCCTTGGCGCTCGAAGTGCTTGGACATGATGCAGAACTCGATGGGACCCCACTCTTCCGCTTCAAAGCAATTACCAAGAGCAGCTTTGTACAACTATGACCAAATTAATCAATCAGACATAAGTTGTAAATCATAAATAACCAAGGAAAATGTAGCACAAGGTAGAAAGTGCCGCACAATCACAGCACTAACAGACCTTATCAGAATCACCCAATAACTCGGTTCCGGCCGGGTAAGCCGCATAATACTGGTCTCCTCTAGAATATCCAGCTCTAGTACTGCAATAGCAACGATGAATAGAAGCGGGACGAAAATATAAGAAAATCATAAAGTTGAGAGCTGAAACAAACAGCAAAAGACTCACGTGTTGTTGGTATAAGCGTAGCTCAAGACGGCAGTAAAGCAATAGAACACGGAGTACCCCACGAACCTCCTGAACTTCTGAATCTTGAGAATATCCTTGAACCCTTCATAGACCATCATCTTCGACAATCTAAAACTTCAGAATTTTCACCACGGGCGCATTTAATCAAACAGGTGGTGTGCCTTCTGGAAAAAAGCTTCAAAAAAGGCGCAACAAGAAAGCAAGCTTCCGCCTTCCAGACGCAGGGAGCGAAAGGGAGGCGGCAGACGGTAGAAGACGGAGGCCGAGCATGAAGCTTCCAAGAAGCGAGCAAAGGGATCAAGCCATGAAAGTTTTGCCAGTGGAGAAGATGAAGGCGAGCTCGCGCATGGAACTCGAACAAGTCGGTGGCATCTGCAAACGTAGTTGAAGAGTGGGTAGGAGCCCGCCCGCCGTGATGGTGAAATCGGGTCCAGTTGCAGATGCGGTATTTGGGCCTGTGGCCCAGTTATCCGCTTCTTGGGCCAAACCCAGATGACTAGGCCCATCCAAGCCCGATCCATTTTACGGAGACACCTGTAAGCGAAGGGGGATGATGACGGCGGCGCCTTGGACCTGGGCGGCGGTGGTGGTGGGGCTGAGGTTGGCGGCGGCGAGGAGGGAGCGGGAGGCGCTTGACGGCGAAAAGGGATTGGATGGACTCGAGGGTGGTGGTGGTGTTGGGGGGGATTCGTAGCCGACCAATGCTTGACAAGTGGCCTCAGGCTGGGAGCTGCAGATGGAGGCCGAGGGCATGCGTCGCCGGCGCAGGACGTGCGCTCAAAGCATAAAAACAAAACTAAACTCGGCTGAGAGGCGGCCGAGAGCTAGATGAGGCAAGGAATTAGGGGTTTTGATTCAAAACCTAAAAACTAAAAAATATGTATATATATGTATGTATATATGTACTGGTCCGATTCGGTGGTCTGGATCGGTGGTTCTACATTTGGAAGAGGGAACCGCACCGATTTTCATGGGAACCGTCCAGAATCGTCCGGTTTGGTCCTATTCGGGCGATTTTCAATTCTTTTCCACCCCTGAATTTGGATGGAGTGGTACAAAAAGAAGAGAAATAATCGAAACAATTGCTAGGGAAAGTGAAATGAACTGACAAGAAATCCCGAACTTTTGTTAATGTTCAAATTGCAGAAAAACAAAAGCAAAAATGAGCAGAACACCACGGAATTATCTCAAATCCCTCCAAATCACTCACTTCTTTTGGAGGGATTCGAAGGTCAAAGTAAGTGGCTGGTCAAAATTTCGTATTCGGATACGAAACTTTTGTGGGAAAATATGCTCCTTCGAATTGTAGAAGAAAAGAAACTTCAACTTCAAACGGGATGAACGACGAAGTCAGACTTTGAGGCTAACTATCACTTTCTTTAACGAATTATTTACCCCACGAAGTTGCTAATGGTCACTGGCAAATTTCCTTCAGGATACAATAAAGTCTCGATTGAGAATACCGAATAGCAATTTCAGTATATCTCCAGGGTCTCTCTAGAAAAATAATTAGAAAGAATAGCTGCAGTTTTTCAAAATGAAAAAGTATCTAAAAATTCGAATGAAAAGACTTAATATTCAACCATGTAAAAACTGACTCACTAATCACACCCTTTCGAACAAAGGCGTTCCTTCATCAAAAAGATATATAGTGAATTGGTACGAAATCAAAAGTCACGTTGAAAAAGGATATATGAAAATTTGAAATAAAATAATAATATTTTTTTTAATTATTATTATTATTTAATCATTTTTATTAATCCGAATTTTCTAAATTCTGAAAAATAATTTTTGAACAAATACAACCTTTCAACATTGAAGGAGTTATGTCCGAAAAGACATAACCTTCCAAAGGTGAAGTAGTTATGTCCGAAGGAACATAATTCTTCTAAAGATTGTAAGAACGCTTAATAACCATTAGGCTAAATAATAAATTTCGAAATTAATTAATAAAAAAATAACCGCAACTCTATTGTGAACAGTCACCCTGTTTCAATAGGATAAAATCGTTATTTTATAATAATAAATTCGAAATTTAATAAATAAAAATAATAAATGAGGATTAGTGCTAATTATCATTCGTGAGCGTGCTAAGTGCTAAGTGCTAAGTGTGCCTAATAATAGCGCCAAAATTGTGCACCCGCACGCGGGTATTGAGAAGTCTAGTCCATACCCTATTATCTTCACTTAAACATTGAAGAAGACACTCACCCTTCTCAAAACTTTCTTATGTGGGATAAAGGAAAAATCACTATTTTGTTTGTTTTACAAACAAACAACCAACAATCCCCCACTTTGTTTGTAAAACAAAATACCAATTAAGATTAGAAAAAGAATACATCCATAATTTCCATGAGATTAATATACATACATAAAGGTCTCTTTCGAGTTAAACCTTCATTTAGTGCAAGCACATCAAAACTCTATAAAAGTGACAAGTAGCTATGCTTTAAACTTGTACTCTATGTAATAGAATCGGACATACCACACATATACTAACCTCTTGTTTCAGCGAGAAGTTCTATATTACTCAGCACTATTATGGCCCCGTGCTTGTACCTGTTTCATGAGTTCTCTAGAAAGCAACCTCAACTTTCGTAAGAAACGGCACCACTTCTAAGCTCATATAGGTGAAGTATCTTTCATGTGTTTTTGTTACTAATAACACATTTGAATCATACTTCATTAATAATTTAATTCAACCTACAAACATAACAGACGATACTGACTTCTCATGTCCGGGCTCATGTCAGTATCATACAATCACTTCAGTAACTTGTTTTTACCCATTAAACCTTATAACTAGTGATGTTCTAGTTTAAGGTCGAGTTACCATTACTGGTGATTTTGATTAAAGGGTTTCAGCCCCATTTCTTTTGAGGTCATAGTTACCATCTCTTTTGGTAAAGCCTTTGTAAAAGGATCAACTAAATTATTACTTGATCTCATGTAGACAATTGTTATGGTACTATCTTGAATCAACCGTCTCACATACTTGTGTCTTAGACTAATATGTCTAGACTTACCATTGTAAGTGCTACTATAAGCTCTTGCCAAAGTAGCCTAACTATCACAATGGATAGAAATGAGAGGCATAGGACTAGGCCATAATTTGATATCCAATAACAAATTCCTAATCCATTCAGCCTCTTTCCCAGTTGCTGCTAAAGCAACATATTCGGATTCCTTTGTCGAGTGAGTTATGCATGTCTGTTTTTTGCTCGCCCAAGATACAGCACACCCACCTAAAGTGAAAATCCATCGAGAAGTGGAATGTTGATCACCTACACTTGTAATCCAACTAGCATCGATGTATCCTTCTAGTACAGCCGGATGATTATTATAGAACAATCTCAAATTTTTAGTTCTCTTGAGATAACAAAAAATTATAGCAATAGCCTTCCAATGTTCTATATTTGGATTACTAGTATATCTACTCAACTTACACAACAAATAAGCAATATCAGGTCTAGTACAATGCATCGCATACATTAAAGATCCTATAGCACTCGTATATTCAAGTTGTGCTACCGCTCTACCAGTATTATAATCAATTTAATACTGCTATCAAAGGGAGTACTCATTTCTTTGAAATCAAGATGACTAAATTTATTTAATATTTTGTTAACATAATCACATTGGCTCAAAGAATAACCCACTATGCCTTTTAACTTTAATACCCAAGATAGTTTCTACTTCACCAAAATCTTTCATTTTAAACATGGAAGTTAGATACTTTTTAGTCTCAATGATTCCAGTCATATTTGTTCAAAAAATAAGCATATCATCAGCATATAAGCACACTAAGACACCATAGTCTTTAGTGAATTTCGAGTATATACACTTATCAGCACTATTGTGTTTGAAACTCCTAGACAATATGACTGAATCAAATTTCTCATGCCACTGCTTAGGTGCTTGCTTAAGCCCGTAAAGAGATTTAATTAATTTACATACTTTCCTTCATTTCTAGGAAGAACAAAACTCTCTGGTTGTTCCATGTAAATTTCCTCATTTAAATCTCCATTCAAGAAAGCAGTCTTGACATCCATTTGATGAACACAAAGATCATAAATGGAAGTTAGAGCAAAAAGAATTCGAATAGAAGTTATACGTGCTACAGGAGCATACGTATCAAAATAATCTATTCCTTCTTTTTGTCTATACCCCTTGGCTACTAGTCTAGCCTTGAAAGCTTGGATAGAACCATTGAAATGATATTTTCTCTTGAAAGTCCATTTGTTCCCAATAGGTTTAGATCCTTTTGGTAAGTCTACTAAGACCCAAGTATTATTGGACATAATTGAGTCCATTTCATCATTTATAGCTTCTTTCCAAAAAGAAGCATCTCTAGAAGACATAGCATCACTAAAACATTTAGGATCATCTTCTAAATTTAATACTAAAGGGTATTTATTTACCACGTTATTATCTCCGTCTCCTTCAATAAGGAAAGTATAAGTAATAAAATCTGGACCAAAATCCTTCGATTTTCTTGCTCTAGTGCTTCTCCTCAATTCAGTCATGTCTCTAGAATCATTTATTTCTGTCTCGGCGTGATCTAATTGAGCCGTGTCAATCGAAATCGTTCGCCGATCGATCTAGACATGGTTTGCTTGTGCAGTTTATACAAAGCTCAACGCTCAACTTCATCTCAATCTATTCTGACTTTTCTATCTCGAATTTGCCCAAAGTCCAGTTAATTTGAAATAACCTTTACCAAATGGAACATACTATATTTCTCCCCAGGCTTGAAACATCTAAAGGAATAGAGTTTGCAATAATCCCTTTGTCTGTCTCGCATGACGACGCACCATCCCCTGCTTAGAGAAGGAGAAGAAGGAAGAAGAATTTGCGCCAATCTTCTAAGCTGGACCACTCTTGGCTCCTATGATGCTTACAGAACTGAGATGTGATGGTTTTACTCTCAATACAAATCCTACAATAGCTTATCTTGCCTATACAAGTAGCTTTACGACAATAGCTGACGAAAGAAAATATTCAGAGAAACGAATCAATCTTCACACATCCTCCCGTTCAAGGCAGGACAATTTTACATGCTAGCCTTCGCATCTCCGAGAGAACTCTTTCTTCTGGCTCGACCTTTTCTTTTAGTCGAAGGAACAGACTCGAATAGATTTATCACCTGTTGTGGATGGGATCCGGTCCTTTTGGGACTTGTCTTTTGCTTGACATGCTAGGATCAAATGTCTTCGCCGCATTTGAAGATTTCTTAGTGTTCATGCCCACTGTACCGACAGTCTTCAAACCGCGTCGACTCTGGGGTGCTTTTCCCTGATCTTCTTCTTGCTCCCTCCCGAAACCGAGCTCTACACTTACTAAACCACGGACTTTATCCAGGTCCGACGCTAAGAAGAAGATGCATACGAGCAGTACAAGGGGTCTGTTTAAGATGAAGCCCATGATTGTGGTTTGCGGAAGGACAAGAAAGAACAGCACAAAAACTCCCCCGGGACAACTGATCGTTTTTCACATTTTTTGGTAACCGTCCGCTCCTACGGCTCAATGTTTTTCAAGCCCATCATGGGAAGTTTCTTTGAAACTCGAGGACAGATAGATTCGCTCTTCGAATGAATGGTGCGGTGAATGGAGCAAATCACGGACGAGAAACTGGTTGGGAGCTTTTATTTCTCGGTGGGACTTTATACGAATCCCGCTCTCTCTTTTACAAAGGAATTGGCATAGCCTATTGGACTGAGGCTTATGAAATAACTTCTCAGGTGGGTTCCACTTTTAGACTATTGTATACTTTTTAAGATATCGTCACACGCTTATTAGAAGACCGAAACATGGTCATCCCACTCGCAATCCTACTCTTAGCGTGATGCGGAAGGCTTCAGTGACTGACTTCCAAATATTGCCGTGTTAAATGCTGCGGACAATAGTTTTACTGGGTCCATTCGAAACTTTTGTGACTGACTTCCTAATCTTTCGGTGTTAAATGTTGTGAACAATAGTTTTACTGGGCCCATTCGAAGACTTCAGTGACTGACTTCCTAATCTTTCCGTGTTAAATGTTGCGAACAATAGTTTTACTGGGCCCATTCTCGTTTGCGTTTTTCAAACATCTTTTGCATGGAAAGGAGTTGAGCGTGAGGAGGCAAATCTGATCACAAGAAAAATCTTGACAGATATTTGTGATGGTGCACGGCTGAGATTTTTCTTGACATGGATTCAAATTCGGTTCCATTTGCTTGCACAGATTCAGATCATATCTCCCATCTTGTAATCACAAGCTGCACAATTGGCCATCGGCACATCGTCTTGATTCATCTTCTTTCATCATTGTTACTGTCATTGTTTTTTTTTTTTTGCAATTTTAAAGTTAAAAACTTAAATTGGCACGCCAAAGGACTCTCCAAATGAATGTTTATCAAATAGTATTTCTCCCAAAGTTGCATCCCAAATCACTTTTCAATTACAGTTTACCAAACGGTATTTGTATTTCACCAAACCCCTTTAGGAAGCCTTTGCATTTCCCCAAGGACATTCTCCCAAAGCTGAACCAAACGGTGTCTTAATGCAGCTAACAATCTCGAAGAACAAATTTTCTGGAAACGTGCCTACTGTTGAAAAGCTATATCAGCTGCAGTGGATAAGTATTTCGTTCAATCAGCTGGCTAGTGGAGCGCAAGGTGACCTGAAATTCCTTGAATCGATCAATTCTACCAGCCTGGAGCTCCTGGCAATCAATATCAACAATTTCGGAGGTACTTTGCCTGAATCTATAGGCAACTTATCCTCCCAATTGAAAATAATGTCGATTGAGGAGGATCAATTGTTTGGAAATATCCCTTCAAGCATAGGAATTTGCGCAGTCTAGAACTGTTGTCCATGGGCAACAAGAAGTTCACGGGCGGCATTCCCGAAACCATTGGAAATCTGATCGAGCTGAAGGAGTTCCATGCTCAGATGAACAAACTCAGCGGGAATAGCCCCTCCACGATAGGGGGATCCTGACAGAGCTAATGGAACTCGTCTTGAATGATAACAAATTACAAGGGAGCATTCCTCCGAGTATCGGGAAATGCCAAAACTTGGTTGGGATCGACCTTTCACAGAATAATCTGAGTGGAATCATACCATCTCAAGCTTTCACTATCTCTTCCATATCTATGTATTTCGATCTATTCGAAAACTAATTCAGTGGTTCCTTACCAGAAGAACTCGGTAGATTGAATAACTTAGCCATATTAGACGTGCATGGCAACGAACTATTGGGAATAATCCCTAGTAGCCTTGGTCGATGCACTAGCTTGGTGGAGCTTCACATGCAAAATAATCTATTTGAAGGGAATATCTCTTCATTATTGAGTTCCTTGAATGGTCTTCAGTACATAGACCTCTCGAGTAATAATTTCTCTGGGCCTGTTCCAACATTCCTGGAGAAATTTCAATTGCAGTACCTGAATCTATCTTTCAACGACATAGAGGGTGAGGTACCGAGCGAAGCGGTGTTCCTGAACACGAGCGCGACTTTGCTCGAAGGAAATGATAAGCTCTGTGGTGGTATGGCGATCGTAGATTTGCCAAGTTGTTCGACTAGAAAAGGAAAACGTGGATCATCTACCTCCCGTTACGTTAACATTGCAGTTACTTGTGGGATAGTAGCGACGCTGATTCTTCTGTTGCTACTGATGACGTTTTATTGGCTGAGGAGGAAGAATAGTAAGGCTTCTCTAGAGACTCCATCATTAGGGGATTTCAGCAAGTGTCTTATGAAGACATTGTCCAAGCAACAGACGGGTTCAATTCTAGCAAATTTGATCGGAGTGGGTGGTTTCGGCTCCGTGTATAGCAGATGAAAACAAAATAGTGGCTGTTAAGGTTTTTGACCTGAAGCAACGAGGAGCATGCAAAAGTTTCACGGCAGAGTGCGAAGTCCTGAGAAACATAAGGCGTCGGAATCTTGTTAAGGCTCTGGTATACGAGTTCATGGAAAATGGTAGCTTGGAGGAGTAGTTGCATCTGAATCTTGCACCAGATGGGACGCAAAGGCATAGGTTAAGTTTTGTTCAGAGACTGAACATTGCTTTCGTCGTAGCATGCACGGTGGATTATCTACATCGTCAGTGCCAAACAGCGGTGATCCATTGTGACCTCAAGCCGAGCAACATTCTTCTGGATGCCCGAATGAATGGTCATGTCAGCGACTTTGGCTTAGCTAGGATATTCCCAAACGCCATTGGTGATTTGCCTGCGAGTCAAACAAGCTCAAGTTGGGGAAACAAAGCACAGCTCCAGACGATCTTGTAGCTCCTGATGATAAAATTCTTTCACCAGAAAATTGAACAATATCCATACCTCTTTTTTATTGAGCTCTACTCCAGTTGTGGTCGTTGAAGTTTGGAAGATCATTCAATTTTGATTTCAGTCACTCAATACACTGAACTTTAAGTTTTTTCTTTTTCTTTTTCAATTGAGTCACGTCAAATGAAATCCGGCTGATTTCCTGATGAATTACTGAAGTGGCTGATACGTGGCCAAATTTTAGAATGCCAAGTCACATGAACAACATGTCAGCATTTGTTGGAAATAAGTCGGGTTCTGGACAAGATGCAACAATTGCAAGAAACTGAAAGTTTGGTTCATTTGGTGATTAAATCAAAGTTCAGTGACCTGGTCAAAAAATGACTAATGACCACCACTGAAATTTATCCTCTACCGTTCAATGCACAATGAAAGTAAATAAGAGAAAACGGGATGCGGAATGAACACCAATCCGAATATTGATAAGAAGCAATGATAAAATCTGTAGCCTGAACAGCACGATCAAATCACTCTTTTTCTTCAGATCACTCTTTTATACTAGTAGATGATAAGACTAATACCATACAGCATACTAATTAGAAAAGTAAGCCACGGGATCTTGTTTTTACAATTTTAACAAATCCAAACAGGAAGAAGTTCCCTCTATCCGGCAGTTTCATCTTTACACAGTGCAACAAATAAATATTGCTGTATCAGCTTTCCCTCAATCCAGATCCATCTAATTGTCCACGGGAGAGAAGGTGTGCCGCATATTGCTGCAGCAAAGAAAAACAGAGACCAAATGTGAGGAGCAACCAACTTTGCAGTGTGAAGTAGCAATTACAAATGCAAGAGTGTGCTTAAGTTGAAATTTCGTGAATACAAGGAATTAAAACCTTGACCTCTCAATGAGAGCTCCCTCTTGGATCTTCATTCTTTCTTTTAAAGGTTTATACGTAGGTAAACAAAATTTTTTGGCATCACAAGCTTCTTAGACAAATTTACAGGATCTTGAATCCTTAATTCGTCCTAGAATCGTATCTTTGCAGACAAGAGAAACAGAACCTACTAAGGATCCTATCTGCAGGACCCTGCCATGCACTGGCAGTTTAATTGTGTAATGTCACGATGCAGTTTCATTTTCGTGTCTTTCATGAGGGGTCGCTAAGAGTTTCACTGCATCATTAAGATGACACAGAACACCTAATCTATGAATGAGCAATTATTCTTTTCCTCTTAGTTTTTGACTCTCTAACTCAATTCGGCAATCACAGAAATGTCGAAGCATTTCCCTGAGGGCAGCAATTGTTTTTCCTTCAACATCAGTCAAGCCATCAGGCCACAAAACAAAGGCTGGCACAAGGACGACTAAGATGAGAAACAAAAACCACACTGTAAAGAAAGGGAAAATTATTTTTTTCGCCATCTCCAAATGGTTGGTTTTTTTTCTGATCCATATATACACAACAAGACAAAAAGGGAAAGAAATTTTTTTTTTCCGGATTTCAATTTTTACAGTCAACCATTGTGGTTTCAACGTGGTCCATAATAGAACTAAGCACTCTTATATTGTCCTCTCCATCTGTACCAGCACATTTTATCACGACAGAAGTAACCTTAAACCATAGGAATACAAAACCAAATGAGTATATCGACAGTTGGAAAGTCAATCACTTACCGCATGATATGCATATGGCGCTTTTCCTTGGCGCTCGAAGTGCTTGGACATGATGCAGAGTTCGATGGGACCCCACTCTTCCGTTTCAAAGCAATTGCCAAGAGCAGCTTTGTACAGCTATTACCAAATTTATATATCAGACATAAGTTGTAAATCACAAACAACCAAGGAAAATGCAGTACAAGGTAGAAAGAGCCACATAATCATAGCACTAACAGACCTTATCAGAATCACCCAATAACTCAGTGCCGGCCGGGTAAGCCGCATAATACTTGTCTCCTCTAGAATATCCAGCTCTAGTACTGCAATAACGAAGATGAAAAGAAGTGGGACGAAAATAAAAGTATTAGCTTTGGAATCTGAATAGCAATCGAGAAAATTATACACTTGAGTTGGAACAAACAGCAAAGACTCACGTGTTGTTGGTATAAGCATAGCTCAAGATGGCAGTGAAGCAATACAACACCTACCCCACGAACCTCCTGAACTTCTGAATCTTGAGAATTTCCTTGAACCCTTCATAAACCATTATCTTCCATGATCTAATACTTTAAAATTTTCTTCACTATTTTCATTGATTTTTATTAGTTTTTACATATCACGAACCAATGCTTTTGGTGCCCAAGACTTGCCATCGAGACTGCTTTTGGGCCGGGGGATTCTAAAAGATTCGTGAATCGAAACAACAGAAAAATCACACACACTTCCAACCGTCCACTCCAACGGTTCAATGCAAAGGTGGCTTTGGCAGGCGGCTACTAATTCGTAAGACCAGACACGTTTCGAATCTCCCCTCTAGTTCCCTTCAAGCACTTCGTTTTTTTTTTTTTTTTTTTTTTCACTTTGCTTTCGTTTTGTCTTGCGAACTTGTAACCGGTGCCCAAGCGGTAATGTTTTTCAAGTCCATCATGGGAAGTTTCTTTGCAAAGCAGGAAACTCGAGGACAGATAGACTCGCTCTATGAATGAATGATGGGGTGAGTAGAGCAAATCACGAACGGGTGTCAGTTTTTAGACTATTGCGTACTTTTAAGATGCTCAACAAGGTCGTCACACGCTTATCAGAAGACTGAAACATGGTCATCCCAACCCCAATCCTACTCTTGGCATGATGCGGAAGACTGAAACATGGTCACCCACTCGCAATCCTACTCTTGGCATGATGCGGAAGACTTCAGTCCTCTGATAAGATGTGGAAGACTTCAGTCTTCTGATAAGTCATGATTGACTGAAGTCTTCCGCATCATGCCAAGAGTAGGACTGCGGGTGGGTGACCATGTTTCAGTCTTCCGCATCATGCCAAGGGTAGGATTGCGAGTGAGATGACCATGTTTCTAATGAAAATCTAGCAGCTGGAGTCTGCGGTCGCTGCCACTGTTGGGAGGATAAAGAAGCCAAGATTCAAAAGCTCATCACATCGATGCATATCTGATCAGAAGCTCCATCCAATTTCCTGATAGAGTGTTTAGACTGTGAGGGCCAGAAAACTTGCAAGCATGAGTTCTTTCACGTCCTTCTCAATCACTACTCTCTGTCTACTTCCTTTCGTTCCATTGATGATGTCAATCTCTTCTTGTTCAGCAATCTCGATTCCTAGGACTAACGAAACCGATCGAGATGCGTTGCTCCAGTTCAAGGATAAGATATCCTACTCTCCCTTCGGGGTTTTCAGCACGTGGAATGACTCTGTCCATTTCTGCCAGTGGCAGGGGATCACGTGTGGCCATCGGCATCCAAGGGTAACCCGTTTAATACTTCCGTCACTAAAACTTGTAGGCTCGCTGTCTCCTTTTATTGGAAACCTTAGCTTCCTCCAGATATTGGACATCCAAAACAATGGTTTCATTGGCGAAATCCCCCTGGAGATAGGTAACTTGTATAGACTCGGATTCTTAGGCCTAGAGAATAACTCATTCTCTGGTCAAATTCCTGCCAACATCTCAGGCTGCATAAATCTCAAAATCTTGAGACTAGGCAATAATATGCTAGTTGGTGAAGTTCCGATAGCATTTGTGTCCTTGTCGAAGCTAGCAGCGATTCTTATATACTCCAACAATCTCTCTGGAAACTTCCTTGAATTCTTTGGGAACCTCACATCTCTGGTGTACATTGCAGCGTCAACCAATAACTTTGTCGGAAGAGTTCCGGCCTCGTTGGGCCGTTTGCAACATTTGAGGTATCTTTATCTTGGTGGAAATGGATTCTACGGTACTCTCCCTTCCTCTTTCTTCAACATATCTTCTCGTCATTGTTCAGTTTCCCGATAACCAACTTGAAGGGAGTCTTCCTCCAGATTTAGGAGTCACTCTTCCTAATCTTACCGTGTTAAATGTCGCGAACAATAGTTTTACTGGGCCTATTCCTGCTTCCATATCAAATGCCACTAACTTAATGCGGCTAACAATCCCGAAGAACAAATTTTCTGGAAACGTGCCTCCTTTGGAAAAGCTAAATCAGCTGCAGTGGATAAGTATTTCGTTCAATCAGCTAGGTAGCGGAGCCCAAGGTGATCTGAAATTTCTTGAATCGGTCAATTCTACCAGCCTGGAGCTCCTGGCAATCAACATCAACAATTTCGGAGGTACTTTGCCCGAATCTATAGGCAACTTATCCTCCCAGCTGAGAATAATGTCGTTCGCGAAGAATCAATTGTTTGGAAATAGCCCATCAAGCATAGGAAATTTGCGCGGCCTAGAAGTGTTGCACATGGGCTATAACAAGTTCACGGGCAGCATTCCCGATACCATCGGAAATCTCATCAAGCTGAAGGAGTTTCAAGCTCAGATGAACAAACTCACCGGGAATATCCCCTCCACGATAGGGAACCTGACAGAGCTAATGGAACTCATCTTCAATGAGAACAAATTACAAGGAAGCATTCCTCCGAGTATTGGGAAATGCCAAAAATTGGTAGGGATCGCCCTTTCACGGAATAATCTGAGTGGAATCATACCATCTCAAGCTTTCACTATCTCTTCCCTATCTATGTATTTTGTTCTATCTGATAACCAATTCAGTGGTTCCTTACCAGAAGAACTCGGTAGATTGAATAGCTTAGCCATATTAGACGTACATGGCAATGAACTATCGGGAATTATCCCTAGTAGCCTCAGTCGATGTACTAGCTTGGTGGAGCTTCACATGCAAAATAATCTATTTGAAGGGAATATCTCTTCATTCTTGAGTTCCTTGAATGGTCTTCAGTACATAGACCTCTCGAGTAATAATTTCTCTGGGCCTATTCCGACATTCCTGGAGAAATTTCAATTGCAGTACTTGAATCTCTCTTTCAACAACTTTGAGGGCGAGGTACCGAGCAAAGGGGTGTTCCTGAACACAAGCGCGATTTCACTTGAAGGAAACAATAAGCTCTGTGGCGGTATGCTGAGCCTAGATTTGCCAAGTTGTTCGACGAGCAAAGGAAAACAGGGATTATCTACTTCCCGTTATGTTATCATCACAGTTACTTGTGGGATAGTAGCGGTGCTGATTCTTCTGTTGCTACTGATGACATTTTATTGGTCGAGGAGGAAGAATGGTAAGGCTTCTGTAGAGACTCCATCAATAGGGGGATTTCAGCAAGTGTCTTATGAAGACATTGTCAAAGCAACAGATGGGTTCAACTCTAGCAATCTGATCGGAGTGGGTAGTTTTGGATCCGTGTATAAAGGGAACCTAGCAGATGAAAACAAAATAGTGGCTGTTAAGGTTTTTGACCTGAAGCAACGAGGAGCATGCAAAAGTTTCACGGCAGAGTGCGAAGTCCTGAAAAACATAAGGCATCGGAATCTTGTTAAGATTCTTACAGCTTGTTCCAGTGGAGATTTCCAGGGCAATGAATTTAAGGCTCTGGTATACGAGTTCATGGAAAATGGTAGCTTGGAGGAGTGGTTGCATCCGAATCTTGCACCAGATGGGACGCAAAGGCATAGGTTAAGTTTTGTTCAGAGACTGAACATTGCTTTCGACGTATCATGCGCGGTGGATTATCTACATCATCAGTGCCAAACAGCAGTGATCCATTGTGACCTCAAGCCGAGCAACATTCTTCTGGATGCCCGAATGAATGGTCATGTCAGCGACTTTGGCTTAGCTAGGATATTCCCTAACGCCATTGGTGGTTTGCCCGCGAGTCAAACAAGCTCAATTGGACTTAGAGGAACCATTGGCTATGCCCCTCCAGGTATGTATACTTGCAGTAAATCCAATGTCAATCGTCCTCTTATAAGCTCTTTCCCTGATAATGCATGTAGGGAACTTCTTGTCTGCAACATCGCGCTAATATACGCAGGTCAGACTCGTTCATTTTCTGTGAAAACTCGATCTCAGCTAACTTCGGGTGCCTTATGGAACTAAACAGAACCATAGAAACTTAATAGAGTTAAGTTCAATTTAGTTCAGTTAATTTGGTTAGTCATTTGATTCAGTTGAACATTCTGTTCATAAAAGTACAAGGTTATAAGAGTAGAAAATCTGACCTTGACAAAACATGCTTAACATGCTATGTAACTTGCAGATATCAACCAAAATTCTTAATTGCATCCCCCCAATAATTTTTTCTGTTAGCATCTATACGTGCCTCCTCTTCCTTGTCCTTACGATTTGATAAGCTGATCAGCTCACGTGTCAAGTAAAATCCAACTGCAGAGTATGGAATGGGAAGTGAAGTGTCAAAAGACGGCGACGTGTACAGCTATGGGGTCCTGCTGCTGGAGATTTTCACGGGAAAGAGACCCACCCATGACATGTTTAAGGATGCTTTGAACCTTCATGATTACTGCATGGCGGCTTTGCCAGAAAGAGTGGCAGATATAGCGGATCACCCACTCCTATTTTGTGAAACAGAAGAATCATCAATTGCAGAAACTCTGAGAAATCAAAGAAACATTAGAGCTCACGTCCAAGAGTGGTTGGTGATGATATTTGAAATTGGCGTCGCCTGTACCGCACAGCTGCCACGAGATAGAATGAAGATAAGCGATGTGGTGTCAAGATTGCGTGCGCTGAAACAGAAAGTTGACAAAATGGGATTCTGCTAGAAGTGATGGAGAAATATGCGCAACATGGGGAAGATTAGGAGTTGATCGCTTAATGTTTCCTCAGTTTCTTGTTTGGACATGTTGGTTTGCATACGTTTCATGTTCGATTAGTTACTGTTTCCTCAGTCTCATGTTTTAGGCTTAGTAGATACGATTCGACGTGCTAATCCTGAAAAGGGGCAGTACGTGAAAAAACACTCCAAAGACCCTGTTCTATCAACAGCTCTATTAGCATCTTCTCTAATTCTTCTTTTACGCTTTTGTCACACAGAAAGAGAAGCGAAAATGCTCATATGGAGGAATAAAAAAAGGATGAATCCTCAAACAGTGATACTCAGCAGAGCCCAGACTCCACACCTGTTTGCCCAGAATTATCTCCGGAAACGACTTTCAAAAGAAGAGAAGGAGAATGACAAAAATTGCAAAACAGGGGACGAGAAATGTAACGTCACTTGGAGGGGGGTGGGGGCGGGGGGGAGAGGAAAGAGAAGCTTTCTAGAGAAACCCCAGAGAAGCTCCAACATCCTCAAACAGACACCATTGGTTGGTTCGGGACAAAACCCGTACTATGATGCCATTTCGATTTTCTTGATGTTGAGGGCTCGGGGTTGCGGGCGACCTGTAGAGAACCTACAGGTGCTTCAGAGCCATCGATTTCGCATCGCTCTGCCCCAGTTAACTTCACCAGCCCTCGGCTTCCATTCCCCCCTCTCTCTCTCTCTCTGTGACAGTCGACTGAGGAAACTCTACTGTCAACGCTCGCTCGTCATTTTGTACGTGAAAGTTCTGGGACAGAGAGTGACAAAGCTACTGAACAAACACAACACCAGCACGTGAAGTAGTTTTGAAGTGGTCAAATTTCAGTTTTACATGTCTTCAATAATGTAGTAATGGAGTCCTAGTTTGTAGGGGTTTGTTTCTACACGTTTTAGTTAGTGGGATATGTTAGTGGGTCTTTGTTATTGTTATCCTGTTGTTATTTTTTTGCTGAGCAGTTTTCAATGTTATGCCTATTCAATAGGCTTGTGATCTGTTGAGTAAAAGTACGAGAGTTTTTCAGCAGCAATTTTTTGTGTGTGTCCTCTTCTACTTTTTGCTCTCTTTAGAGGTTATTGAACCATACTTGCCGCTTGTTCTTTTTCAACAATCTGGTATCAGAGCCAGATTCTGGGTATTTCGTGAGCATCTCTATTGCCAAGATGGGTGATCTTCAAGTTGTTGGCGGAATCAAGAAGCTCAGCAACCAAAACTACAATTCTTGGTCTACCTGCATGATGTCTTATATGCAGGGCCAGGATTTGTGGGAGGTTGTCAATGGAAACGATGTGAGACAACCGGAGGCTGAAGATGCGAATGGGACATTGCGGAAGTGGAAGATTAAAGCGGGCAAAGCCATGTTCGTTTTGAAGACGACAGTTGAAGAGGATGTGCTGGAGCATATCCGAGATGCGGAAACTCCCAAAGAAGCTTGGGATACGTTCGCCAAGCTGTTCTCTAAGAAGAATGATACGAAGCTCCAACTCTTAGAAAGTGAGTTGTTGTCGATGGCGCAACGCGACATGACGGTCACTCAGTACTTCCACAAAGTGAAGACGTTATGCCGAGAGATTACTGAATTGGATCCGGAGGCTCCGATTGGCGATACCAGGATGAAGCGGATCATCATCCATGGTTTGAAGCCAGAATTCAGGAGTTTTGTTGCTGCCATACAAGGATGGCAAACTCAGCCGTCGCTTGTCGAATTCGAAAATTTGCTAGCTGGTCAAGAAGCATTAGCCAAGCAAATGGGAGGAGTCTCGTTGAAGAATGGAGAAGAGGCACTCTACGCCAACAAAGGCAAGTGGAATTCCAAGCGGCATGCCCACGGTGGATCCAAAAAGAACGATGACAAGGCGAGAAGTCATCAAGATGAAGGGAGCGTTCGTGCATGGAAAGGTTCTAAGAACCACGGCAATGGCCAAAAGTTTGAAGGGAAGTGCTACAACTGCAATAAAAAAGGTCATATGGCGAAAGATTGCTGGTCAAAAAAGAAGGCCATCGAGAGTAACGTTGCTACTTCAAAAAACGAAGACGAATGGGATGCTGAGGCTTTCTTTGCTGTAGATAAGGAGGAGCTAGCTCTTACTGCAACAACATTCAATCAAATCGATTATGAGAATGATTGGATTGTTGACTCGGGTTGCTCAAACCATATGACCGGCGATAAAGAAAAGTTGCAGAACTTGTCGGAGTACAAGGGAAGTCGGGTGGTGGTGACGGCGAATAACTCAAAGTTACCGATAGCCCACATCGGTAATACGACCGTCTCTCCCCAATGTAGCGATGCCGAGGTGCCACTCCAAAACGTCTATCATGTTCCAGGTATGAGAAAAAATCTTCTCTCAGTAGCACAATTAACATCTTCTGGCCATTTTGTTCTGTTTGGTCCACAAGATGTGAAGATATATCGAGACCTTGAGATAACAGAAGAGCCAGTAATGAAGGGACAAAGAACGGAGTTTGTCTACGTAATGTCTGCGGAAACCGCATATGTAGACAAGACGAGAAGAAATGAGACAGCAAACTTATGGCACATGCGACTAAGTCACGTTAGCTATTCCAAGCTAGATGTGATGATGAAGAAGTCGATGTTGAAGGGACTTCCACAACTTGAAGTGAGAACAGACACTATATGTGCAGGCTGTCAGTATGGAAAAGCGCACCAGTTGCCATATGAAGAGTCTAAATTTAAAGCGAAGGAACCATTAGAGTTAATACACTCTGATGTGTTTGGACCAATTAAGCAAGCCTCCGTTGGTGGGATGAAGTATATGGTGACCTTCATTGACGACTTCTCGAGGTACGTGTGGGTTTACTTTATGAAGGAAAAATCTGAAACTCTTTCAAAATTCATAGAGTTCAAGAACGTAGCGGAAGCGGAGGTTGGTAAAAGAGTCCGTTGTCTACGCACCGACAATGGGGGAGAGTACATCTCAAATGAGTTCACAGATTTCCTTCAGAAGTGCAGAATACGCCATCAGTTCACATGTGCTAGCACTCCGCAGCAAAACGGGGTGTCAGAAAGGAAAAACAGGCATCTGGCATAAGTATGTCGAAGTATGCTTCATTCAAAGAGTGTTCCGGGACGGTTTTGGGCGGAAGCTATGAAGACTGCGGCCTTCGTGACCAATAGGCTTCCTCAACAAAGGTTATGCTTTTGTTCACCCTTTGAAAAAATATGGAACATGAAGCCTGCTGTTGGTCATTTTCGAGTTTTTGGATGCGTGTGCTATGTATTTGTACCTGACCAGTTACGTAGCAAGATGGAGAAAAAGGCTGTTAGGTGTATCTTTGTAGGATACGACAGTCAAAGAAAAGGGTGGCGATGTTGCGATCCAACAACTGGGAAATGCTACACATCTCGGAATGTGGTGTTTGATGAAGCTTCCTCATGGTGGTCCTCGAACAAGGAAGTACTACCGGACTCGGATGTTTTTAAGGAAATGTTAGAAATTTCTCAATTCCAGTTGAGTTCAAGTGAAACAGAGGTTGCAGACGACGATGTAGATGTTGAAGAAGGCATAGCTCAAAATCCTTGGCAAACAGGTGTATACCAAAGGCCAAGCGAAGAAGATGAGCCAAGTGGAGCAAGTACACCAACTGCACTTAGAAGGTCAACAAGAGCCCGAAAACCAAATCCTAAGTATGCTAATGCCGCCATAGTAGAAGAGGCAGATGCAAAAGAGCCTGAGACATTTGAGGAAGCGTCTCAGAGTTCGGAATGGATTAAGTCTATGGAAGAGGAAATTGTTGCGTTAGAGCGAAATCAGACTTGGGAGCTCATACCAAAGCCAAGAGATGTGAAGCCTATTTCTTGCAAATGGGTGTACAAGATAAAGCGCCGCACAGATGGATCAATAGAGAGGCACAAAGCTCGTCTGGTAGCTCGAGGGTTCTCTCAACAATATGGACTAGACTATGATGAAACATTTAGTCCAGTTGCGAAGTTTACAACTGTACGAGTTCTACTGGCACTTGCAGCAAGCAAAAGTTGGAACTTGTGGCAAATGGACGTGAAAAATGCATTTTTGCATGGGGAGCTAGATCGGGAGATCTACATGAGCCAACCAATGGGCTTTCAGAATCAAGATCATCCTGAGTATGTGTGTAAGCTCCGGAAGGCTCTCTATGGGCTAAAACAAGCACCGAGGGCTTGGTATGGTAAGATTGCTGAATTTCTTACTCATAGTGGTTATTCGGTGACATGTGCGGATTCTAGCTTGTTTGTCAAAGCTAAAGGAGGGAAGCTAGCTATTTTGCTGGTGTATGTGGATGATTTAATCATCACAGGAAATTGGGAAGAAGAAATTCTCCAAACCAAGGAGAATTTGTCAGTTCGCTTTCAGATGAAAGAACTTGGACAGCTCAAACATTTTCTTGGTTTAGAGGTCGACTACACTCAGGAAGGAATATTTCTCCATCAGCAAAAGTATTCAAAAGATTTGTTGAAGAAATTTGCAATGCTTAGATGCAAGCCAATCTCGACACCGATGGAGGCAAACGTCAAAATGTGTGCTCATGAAGGGAAAGATTTAGAAGATGCTACCATGTATCGGCAGTTGGTGGGTAGTCTTATCTACTTAACTTTAACAAGACCGGATGTTTCTTTTGCAGTTGGTGTGATGAGTCGCTACATGCAAAATCCAAAGAAGACTCATTTGGAATCAGTTCGTCGAATCTTGAGATATGTGAAGAGCACGCTTGGCTATGGTATTATGTACAAGAAAGGTGGAGATTGTAGACTAGTTGGCTACTGTGATGCCGACTATGCAGGTGACCATGATTCCCGGCGTTCAACTACTGGGTATGTCTTCATGCTTGGGTCCGGAGCAATTTCTTGGTGTAGTAAAAGACAACCAACGGTGTCTTTGTCAACCACGGAAGCAGAATACCGAGCAGCAGCGATGGCAGCTCAAGAAAGCACTTGGCTTATGCAGTTATTGAAAGACTTGCATCAACCAACAGAGTATGGTGTCTCTTTGTACTGCGACAACTTGTCGGCAATACGTTTGGCGGAGAATCCAGTTTTTCATGCAAGAACTAAGCATGTGGAGGTGCATCATCACTTTATCGGAGAGAAAGTCTTGCAAGAAGAAATTGAGTTGGAGCATGTCAAAACAGAAAACCAAGTTGCAGATTTGTTTACAAAAAGCTTGAGTAGCAATAAGTTCGAAAGTTTCTATCATCAGCTCGGTATGGTGAAAAGAGTAGAAGCTGGTGTTGAGGGGGAGTATTGAACAAACACAACACCAGCACGTAAAGTAGTTTTGAAGTGGTCAAATTTCAGTTTTACATGTCTTCAATAATGTAGTAGTGGAGTCCTAGTTTGTAGGGGTTTGTTTCTACACGTTTTAGTTAGTGGGATATGTTAGTGGGTCTTTGTTATTGTTATCCTGTTGTTATTTTCTTGCTGAGCAGTTTTCAATGTTATGCCTATTCAATAGGCTTGTGATCTGTTGAGTAAAAGTACGAGAGTTTTTTAGCAGCAATTTTTTGTGTGTGTCCTCTTCTACTTTTTGCTCTCTTTAGAGGTTATTGAACCATACTTGCCGCTTGTTCTTTTTCAACAAAAGCACGGTAGAAAATGGCGGCTGAAGCCCGCCTGGAAGTCTTCCCTTCTTAGATTTCAGCCCCTGCTTAGATCCAGCTACCGCCCCGCCCAATGAATGGGCCTAGACAAATGACTCTGAATTTGATGCCTTCCGCCCTCTATACTTGGGGGAAACAGGGCAGAATGCTTCCGGTGCTCCAAAGCGCGCTGGCCGCCCTGGAAGCGAATGCTGCATTGATGCCTAGTAGAGTTGTGACACTTTGTGGCATAAGCCCGACCGCCGCGCGACTTTGGCCTCGAGCTACACGGCGCAGGCCTGAAACTTCGAGGCATTGGCCCGTGCTGCGCAGCATGGACTTGGTGCTGCGTAGCGCATGCTTGACGAAGCACAATGCTGCTGTGCTGGCTTTGTGCTACACGGCATTAGTGAGGCAGGGACCTTTTTCCTTTTGGAAAAGAATAGTCAACGAAACATTAATCATGCACGATATTTTAGTCTGATGTCCAATCAATCCAATCCTTGCATCGTGGACGAACGCTTGTGACCCAAACTTTTGGGAAGAGCGAACTATTTTTTCCTTCTCGGTTCAAGGTACGAAGGGGCAAACCTCTCTGATCGAGATGTGATGAGCAAAATCGTGACGATGCAGTGCAGTCAAGAACATAGCAAGACAGGCTCATGGGCCTGGTTGTCCGAGATTCGCATGGGCTTGGTAGGTCGGAAGCATTAATAGAACTGGCCGACAAGGCAACGAAGAAGAACATTATCCTGGAAAATGGCATCGCCAACCAATCTTTTGGGAACTTCCTGAATGTCTTAAATTTTGATCCTGTTTTGATTTCTAGGGTTTAATCGGGTCGCTTCACAAATGAACCAGAAGATGATTCCTTCCAATATTGAGTACAAAATCCCCGGATTTACTTCCTGCAACTGCCAATTAAGAATGGTTAGTAACTTGGTAATTCCATCTTAAGGTGGGATTTATCATGCACCGGTTGTCTAATTGATAGAGCAGTTCATCCGAAACAAAAGTCAAGTGGGAGCTCTCTCGGAGTAAAATCCTAATGAATTCGGCTAATCAGGAGGAGTGCACTCTTAGAAATACTAGTCCAATGGAGTTGTGTGAAATTGACTTGTACACCAGCTGATTGCTAAATAAAAAAAAAAATAAGAGTCCTATACACAACAACAAACCCATGGAGCAAACAATGGGATCTCTATAGGATCTTCATATAAATTACTTGCTACATATAATACTCTTGAGGGAGATTTCATCTCTTGCCTGTGAATTGATTATTGAGCATTGTGCTCTCTAATCTAAAAATTTTGTCCCGCTGCTACTCCATTGTTTTAGACATTACTCGTTGTTTAATATATTGTTTGAACGGCGATTATGTCGTTGCTCCTTAATAAATAATAAAGAAAAAGATAAGTCGAGACCGATGCCGTTGAGGGTTCTCTTAATATAGGTTAATTTAACCACATGTTTTTTTTGATCTACTGTTTACATACAGTGACAGCAAGTAGATGAGAGTAACCCATCTCTCAAAGACCCATCCAGAAGGCAAAAGGAAGTGAGCTTTCTAAGGTATATTTTATGCAACGTACGTCAAAATCTACAACTCGTTTAGTAATACAATCACATATAATTGGGTTAGCGAAGGCGACTGATGTTAACTCGTCGACACTCTCATCTCCTATTATATGCTCTTTTTTATCTGACATGTCGTGATCATTAGTTGAAGGTAGGTCCCATTGTTCTAGTGCAATGGACAATGAATCACTACTTGGAGCCTCGTCCTGCTTTATTTTGGGTCATGACATATCGACCGGCGATGGACATGCTCTTAAAATAATAAGAAAAACCAGAAACCCAAGTTAATAACCTGTCTAATTTTAAGGTCACAACGACAAAGATTATGCAGGAGTCGAACTGACGTGGGGGAAAAGTGTCAAAAAAGTCATAAATTTTTGACATTGATGCCAATTTAGTCATAAACCTTTTGCATTGGTGCTAATTTAGTTCTAAACCTTTTTTGGGTGTCAATTCAATTTTAAACCTTTGTATTGGTGCCAATTTAGTCTTAAACCTTTTGTTTTTGTGCCAATTTAGTCATTCCAGCCAATTTTGGCCGGATTTTGCTAACGTGGACACCGGTCAGCTGGTTACCGGCGCTGATGTTGATAACTTTTAATAATATTTTAATAATTTTTTTGAATATTTATTTATTTTTTTCTTTTTTTTCCCCTCCCTTCCCTCCTTCCTCTAGTGGGTCCCCGGACCAGCGATTGGCCAGAGGTCGGCAAGACTCGCCCTCGCCCGCAACAGCAAAGGCGAGCCACGCCATGGCTGGGTGAGGCTGGACCTCACCAGATCTGGCGAGGTTGTGCCTTGCCCACAAAAATGTAATTTTTCTGGAAAAATTGAGGATGCAAACTTGTATTCTGGAAAAAAATTAGAGGATGTAAAGTGGTCTTGATTAGTGAAAAGAAAAAAGGGGAAGGTAATTGGTATTTTTCTTATATATATCATGCCACGGCCACGGTACATGATTAAAGGATGCCATCCTCGGCAAGAGCAGAACTTTACAAAAGCAGGGTGCAACTTAATCGACATTTTGGTCATGATTAGACTCGCCACCACAGAACATCTCACGATGCACATGATCTGGTAATGAACATATCACCCACCCGCCTTGCCGTGCTTGCTTTTTCTAAAGCATGCTTGCATGAAGGTGACGGTCTTAAATGGAGAAAACGAGATGAGAAAGAGAAAAGGAAAAAAAGGAACAGAGGAGAGGAACGCAGGACTCGGCAACTTTTCATGTGGGAAATTAGGCAGATTAGTGCATGTTTAAAAGCTTAGTTTAAGCAGCGAAGCACCAGGGGAATGGGGACCCTGCCATAAAACAAAAGAGATTAGTTAAGTTGCCTCCGGATTGATTAAGCTTTTTTTGACTTGACAAATGAATCTTTTGTCGTCTTATAAGTTCCGCAGGACTTGCCAATTAGCTTCGTAACGCTACACCAATTGATTCGTCATCAAGTAATTGTTTGAATAATTGAGAGCTCGGGGGGGCTTCTAGACCTTCGAGTAGCCGATTTATTTTTTTTTTCTTTAGCATTTCTTTCGTTGAAAAATAGAGCGCACATCGTCACCGTAAAAAAAAATCTTACACGGGTAACTTTATTCACCGTCGATTTAAAGAAGTATAAGTATCAACTCTCTCAACTCAACGGTGCACAAAGCTGCTCGTTCAAAACCTTCTTTAGACCAGAGGTATATGTTATAATGACTGCTAGAAAATATTTCGGGTCAAGGCTACGACGGGACATTCTCAAACAAATATTGGATACCCGGCAGAGTTTTATTAGTACTCAACGAGCAATATAATCGTCAATGTTATAGCCGTTATGAAGGCTCTAATGCCCTTAATTGAAATCGATGGTTGCGATGGAAGTCGATCAGGAGCCCGGCTGTCAGAGATGAGGTTTGAGCGGGGGTCAAGCAATGGTAATTTAGCCATAAGAACTCGACCCGTGCGTGAATTTTATCTCACATTCCATGCAATGCATTTATGTGCACAGAAAACATCGTCTCCTGCAACGGCGAATTGCGAAATGAACGTGCTAGCCCGAAATGCCCCATGTCACACGGCCGGCGCCACGTGTACCCCCACCTCGGGGTTAACCCAACCCCCATGTCACACGGCCGGCGCCACGTGTACCCCCACCTTAACCCCCGCCTCGGGTTAACCCAACCAGAGAAGCCGGTTAAATCTCTCCCTCTCTGTCTCTCTCTCTCTCTCTCTCGACCCACTTCGTCCGGTTCAAAAAGTTCCAGACAGCCCCAGCTCCATCTCCTGGCTGGTCCCCCAATCCGGTTCAAATCACCCAGCACCACTGACTCCACTTCAGCCTGCCTGACAAACCCCACCGCCGTATATCTATACGTATATCTCTATCTATATATATACGCGCACACGCTCACTCTCTCTCCCCACTTCGCAAAAATTCACCTCGGACTCTCTCTCTCCTCTTTCTCTCTCTCGTCAGCAATATCATCAGAAAGTGTTGCAGAAAAACACCGTCTCATCACATCACTCCCGACCTCTGCTGCTGCTGCTACTGAAGCGAAAGGAAGGAAGGAAGGAAGACCCCAGTACCATATCATCCTTTCTTTCCCGAGTTCGTTACTCAACGGTTGTTGCCCCACCTCCTCACCCCGGGTTTCCCCGTATTGTCCCTCCCCTCCGCCGGCGGAACCATGATCACGGGGCACGACCTGTACACCGTCCTGTCGGCGATGGTCCCGCTCTACGTGGCCATGATCCTGGCCTACGGCTCCGTCCGGTGGTGGAAGATCTTCTCCGCCGACCAGTGCTCCGGCATCAACCGCTTCGTGGCCATCTTCGCCGTCCCGCTCCTCTCCTTCCACTTCATCGCCAAGAACGACATCTACGCCATGAACCTGCGCTTCATCGCCGCCGACACCCTCCAGAAGCTCATCATGCTCGCCGTCCTCGGCCTGTGGGCCAACTTCACCCGCAACGGCTCCCTCGAGTGGACGATCACCATCTTCTCCCTCTCCACCCTCCCCAACACCCTCGTCATGGGCATCCCCCTCCTGGAGGCCATGTACGGCCCCGGCGCCAGCAAGCGCGACGACGCCGGCGGCCTCATGGTCCAGGTCGTCGTCCTCCAGTGCATCGTCTGGTACACCCTCCTCCTCTTCCTCTTCGAGTACCGCGGCGCCAAGATCCTCATCATGGAGCAGTTCCCCGAGACCGCCGCCTCCATCGTCTCCTTCAAGGTGGAGTCCGACGTCGTCTCCCTCGACGGCCGGGACTTCCTCGAGACCGACGCCGAGATCGGCGACGACGGCAAGCTCCACGTCACCCTGCGGAAGTCCAACGCGTCCAGGCGGTCCCTCGGCCCCGGCTCCTTCTCCGGCCTCACCCCGAGGCCGTCCAACCTCACCGGCGCCGAGATTTACAGCCTCAGCTCCTCCCGCAACCCCACCCCGAGGGGCTCCAACTTCAACCAGTCCGACTTCTACTCCATGATGGGGTTCGCCCCGAGGCGGTCCAACTTCGGGTCGGCGGATCTGTACTCGGTCCAGTCCTCCCGCGGCCCGACCCCGAGGCCATCGAACTTCGAGGAGAACTCCGCGGCAATGGCACAGTCTGTACCGTCCCCGAGATTCGGGTTCTACCCGGCGCAGACGGTTCCGACCGCGTACCCGGCTCCGAATCCGGAAATCGCATCCGCTTTCCCCAAAAGCAGCAAGAACTCGCAACAGCAACAGCAGCAGCAGCAACAGCAGCAGCAGCCAAAGCAGCAGGAAGGCAAAGCCAACCATGACGCCAAGGAGCTCCACATGTTCGTGTGGAGCTCCAGCGCGTCGCCGGTGTCCGAAGGAGGCGGGCACCACGTGTTCGGCGGGAACGAATTCGGGGCGTCCGAGCAATCCGGGCGGTCCGATCAGGGCGCCAAGGAGATCCGGATGATCGTCGCTGACCACCCACCCAATGGCGAAACCAAAGGTAGTCCATTTTTTTTTTTTCTCTATGTTCTTGGTTATCAACACACAGCTAATTTAATAATTAATCTACTAGCAAGGGGCAAGAAAATTTCTGTTTGGAAGAATTTCTTAATTAGTATCTTTCGTTTGGCTCACATTACTTACGACCATCAAATTACTAATGTTTTTTTTGTTCATGTGAATTTCTAAATATTAAAAATTTTGAAACGTTATGTGGTCGTGATGATGTAAAAAGCGGTTGCGGAAGCTGAGGGCGTGGGCGGGGATGACTTCAGCTTCGGTGGGAAAGGCGGGGAGGGGGACGAGGAGCGGGAGAACAAGGAGGGCCCCGCCGGGCTGACCAAGCTGGGGTCGAGCTCCATGGCGGAGCTGCACCCGAAGGCGGCGGCGGCAGCGGCCGCGGGGGGAGGAGGAGTGGCGGCGGCAGCGCCGGGCGTTGGCGTCGGGGTCGGTGGCGGCGGCGGCGAGGTCGGGAAG
This sequence comes from Syzygium oleosum, assembly GCF_021117445.2. Lineage (NCBI taxonomy): Eukaryota > Viridiplantae > Streptophyta > Magnoliopsida > Myrtales > Myrtaceae > Syzygium > Syzygium oleosum. The sequence goes on from NW_026607487.1 coordinate 13,534,163, forward strand.
CAGATGCCGCCGGCGAGCGTCATGACCCGACTCATCCTCATCATGGTGTGGCGCAAGCTCATCCGCAACCCGAACACCTACTCCAGCCTCATCGGCCTCACGTGGTCCCTCGTCGCCTTCCGGTGAGCCTCAAAAGAAAGATACTCAAATTCCCAAAAATTCGATGTTGGTGTTGTTGATGATATCCAATTGATTGTCGATCGTAGGTGGAACGTGAAAATGCCGGTGATAGTAAACGAGTCGATCGAGATACTGGCCCGTGCCGGGCTGGGAATGGCTATGTTCAGCTTAGGTGAGCGTGGGGGGGCGCCATTTTACTTCCGTAGGCCTTTTTCGTTCATGCTCTTTTCCCATAATCTGCACAGACCCGACATGCCACGCCGTGCGCTCATGCGCGTCCCGTAAGGGCAAATCCACGAGCCACACCCCCATGCTGTCAATTTGCACCCAAAAACAAACAAAGAACACGAATCGTACCTTCCGAAGCAAAAAAAAAAAAATATTATCGACACGTCGAAAACGATTAAGGAAATTGCTTCTGTGATTTTTACTCGACGGTCCGTGTTCGCTTGTTTTTCTTGTTCTCTTGTCTTCGTGCTTTTTGTTTTTGTCATTTTTTTTTTGGGTGCCCTTTTTTTTTTGAATGAAATTTTGGAGGGGTTGTTGGTGGCTAACTAGAGGGCCATAAATGTTCGACGGCGACCCTGTCGCGGGAGGGGGGCAGGATCACGTGCCGCGGCAACGCGGCGTGTTCCGGTGGTCACGCACTCCCGCGAGGCCTATCGTCGTCAATCGCAATTGATTGGGCGATTTGATGATTTTTTCGGGACCATGAGGAGGTGGGGCCCTGCTCGCAGGACGTCGCTTGCGGTCCTGTAAGGTGGTGGCATCATTGAAACCCCCCCATTAGAATTAGATGCCGGTCCTCTCCTACCGTATCAAGGCTCAATTCAACTATAATGTGTGATGGTGGAGTTTTATAGGAAGTTTTAGTGTCGAAGATTCATCCCTGCTTGCAGATGTCACTAAGCTTTGAAAAATAATATAACGTGTATTGTTGACACTCTATGTCTGTTGCAGTAATCATGGGTTTTTCTTTTCTTTTTCTTTTTCTCCCATAATTTATCTAGTGTGGGGGAGGTGGTGGTGGTGGTGTTGATTGAGGTGGTTGTGTGATTTGGTAGGTCTGTTCATGGCCCTGCAACCCAAGATCATCGCGTGCGGGAACTCGGTCGCGGCGTTCACCATGGCGGTGAGGTTCCTCACCGGCCCGGCCGTGATGGCCGCCGCTTCGATCGCCATCGGCTTGCACGGGAGGCTCCTTCACATCGCCATCGTCCAGGTGCCCGCTTCCGATCTCTTCATCTGATTCGCATTGCGACGATTGTCCAAACGGGGGGCAATCTTGATGTTTGGGTTCGGTCTAATTCGTTATGTTTCGGCGCGAACAGGCGGCTCTTCCGCAGGGCATCGTGCCGTTCGTGTTCGCCAAGGAGTACAACGTCCATCCAACCATTCTCAGCACGGGGTAAGTTCACTTCTCGCCGAGCTTGGTGCTACGAAAGTTCATCTAACTAACGAATTATGCGTGACCAAATCGTCCCGTTTCCGCATTTTCCAGGGTGATTTTCGGGATGTTGATAGCGCTGCCGATTACCTTAGTGTATTACATCCTACTCTGGCTGTGAACTTTCCCCTCGACCCGGCTCGATTCGATTTAACTTTAGATTGGGGGGAGCGAGCAAACGGAGGAGGAAGGAAGGGCAACAAAGACTAATATACACTGTATGATGCATCTTACATGAGGAATTCCTGGAGGGAGGATGGAAGGAAAGATCCCAAAATGCTTGGAAGCAAAAGAACATAAAAGCTCTGACCCTAGTGCCAGGATTGCTGCCTCCCCCCTCCACCGCCCAAAAAGTCAAACGAGTCTCTCTCTCTCTCTCTCTCTCTCTACCTAATTCCCGAAGACCCTTTTTTGAAGAGAACAACGCCTCCAAAGCTCTCGTCTTGCTTGAAGGAGACATGGAAGAGGGAAAGAAGGAAGAAAAAAAAAAATATTAGAATGCGATGAGCGGGTCAATCGATCATGTTTTTTCTTTTCTTTTCTTTTTTTTTCTTTGGTGAACTTCTTCCGTCTGGTCGTGTGCTACGCGGGCGAAAGCTAGGTTACGAGGTTCATCTTCGCCCGTGAAGACGACAAAAAAAGAAAAAAAACATGAGGAATCCGATTGTTAGTTTAATCGAAGAAAGATGATGAGAGCGGGAGTTTCGTTATCCCCTTCTAACCTCTTTTTTTCCTTTTTGTGTTTCTTTTCTCCTGTGGGTGGGTGTGTTTTGGTATCTAGCTAGCGGCGTTGTTCCAGTCGTCCGTAAGATCAGATCAGGCAATTATTTGCGCTTTGTCGTGTTTCATGGCCCCCCCCTCTCTCTCTTTTCTTTAAATTGCTGTCGTAGTTTTTTTTTTTTCTTCTTTTTTGGGCCTGAGGACATCGTATGACGGACGATGAAAAGGGGGCGCTGGATTGGATTGCGTGGGCGGTACTCGTGTCCATTCGAGTAAACAGGCTTCGTGTTAATGATGAGATGACGTTTTGCTTTTCCTTGTAAAGAACGAGAGTCGTGCGGTGCAATGTCGATGATGTGTGTTTTTAGCTTTGCTTTCGCGGAATCGGGAGCTCAATAATGGAGGCCGGAAATCAAAATGAAATAGATCCGACAACGTGTTTCAACTTTTGGTGAAAGGCACGTATGATTTCTCGCCACTCCGGTGGCCCTTTTGAGGACTCTTTTTTCTTGCATGGAGCCCGTCCGTCCCACCTTCCCCACCTCCCTCCCCGCTTTCTCTCTCTTTTATTGCGAGATGATAAGGAGAGCCGAAAAGGTGGAGTCAAAGGTGCTCTGTTTGGGCATTTTGCCTTTTCGAGACTTTTAGTCGCTTAAATGTGTTGCTTTTGGGCCACGAAATCGTCTTAACTTAACCGAGTTAATCCGCCTTTCTTGCTTGCTTTCCTTTCTTCTCTCGACGACCATGATGGTGCGTGGATCGTTCTTCTTTTTCGCGCGCACGATTGTTCTCGCATTTGAAAACCGTCTTCCTCTTTTTTGACGAATCCCGTTCCGCATTGAACCAGACGAGACCTCCTCTTCGTACCCCCCGACGCCGCATTCGCCGTTTAACGCGGGATTTGATCGGGGTTTCTTGATTTCACGAGGATAATTGAGCTCGCTATTGTGTAACTTTGATCCTTTTATTGGGCATGCTCGTTTGCATCAAGAGGCATACTTCTAATTGTTTTATTGATCGGATTGACCTAAGAGGCTAGATATGAGATAATTACCAAAAAAGTCACAAATCTATTACAATTTTGTCAATTCACTAACGTAATCCATCCGGTTAATTTTGGCCGAAATCACTAATGTGGAATCCAATGCAGCACGGCCAGTGCTGACATGGACAAATTTTTAATTTTTTTCGAATATTTTCTTTATTTGGCCCCCCCCTTTTTTTTTTTTTTTCTTTTTTCTTCTCTTTTCCTTTTTTTTTTCATTATGGCTGGTGAGGGTTGTCGGAGCTTATCCACCACTGGGCGAGGGTCGCAAAGCCCTCACCGGCCATTAGAAGAGGGTTGTGGCCCTTGTCTGGCATCGCACATATCTGGGCGAGATTATAGGACGACCGGCATTTACGTCAGCGATTTTTGAAAAAGGTTTTGCCTGATACACAACATTGACAAATTATCAAAAAGGTTAGGACTAAATCAACCCAATTGAAAGGTTTAGAAATGAATTGACGTAAGTGCAATAAATTTACGACTTTTTCAATAATTTTCCCCACTGGACAGCACACACTAAAAAGCAGGTAGCATTTGATAACAATTGTTGTAACCGGTCAAATTTTGCTTCTTTGTACATGCACATGACTGGTGAAGAAAGCTACGTTGTATATGCTAGGGTTAGGAGCCTGTCAATCGGCACTAGGAGCTTCTTGACTTGATGATATCCACGAATTTCAACTCAATTAGGTTAAATATTGGTGCTCCAATGGACTTCCCACTTATGTCTCACTGCACCCTTCCCAAAAATGGCGTCGAGTCTCGACCATGATTAAGAACGTCGAACACGTTGATTTGGCTGAAGCACGACCGAATTTTGTTTGGCCATCAGTATTCCATGGCGTGTTTGATTGACTCGAATGCAGCTGGAGAAGAGATCCTGAAGCATTCGGATGAGAAGTCGAAGGCCAGTTCCAGCTAAGGGATTTCAATCTTGCTGCTGGAACAGGTCGTGACTTTTAATGGTAATGGTGAACAGTTAAGAGGTGGGTCATATTTGTGTCTGTCTGCACGATCCATAGTGTCTATATTCACACTAAATGGATAAAATATATCCAACACTTTCGGTAAGAAAATTTCCGAAAAAAAAAGCTATAAACCTATTGTACAGATGTCAATTTTAGGGGTGAGCGGTTCCCGGTCCGGTCCGATCCAACTCAAGAACCGGAAACCGGATCGGGAGGACCGGTTCCCAGTTTCTAAGACCGGGGACTGGACCGCTAGTCTTGGGACCATGGACCGGACTGGACCATCGGTCCGGTTCGGTTCCAATGGGACCAATCTCTTATTGGTAAAGGTAAAAGGGAAATGGGGAAATTAGATTAGGATTTCTATTTTTTTCAAAAATTTTAAAAAGTAAATAAATATATATGAAAAATATATATATTTATCGGTCCGCTCCGGTCCGATTCCCATCCTAGAACCGGGAACCAGACTGCTTGGAAACCGGTTCCACTTTTAAGAACCAAGAACCAGACCGATATTCCAGAGAACCGGACCAAACCGATCGGTCCGGTCCCGGTTTGGGCGGTCCGTCTTGCTCACCCCTAGTCAATTTGATCTTGAAACCTTTTATTTTGGCAAATTTAGTCATAAAATCTTTTGACAATTTGTCAAATTAGTCATTTCGATCAATTTAAACTAGAAATCGCTTGCGTGAACATCGGTTGTGCCACATAGGAAAGCCAGCAATGACGTGAATAATTTTTAATTTTTTTTTATTTTTTGTCTATTCTTTTTTTTTTTCACTATGGCCTCGGGAGATCTGGGTGAAGCCATGCGGCCCCACCAACCACAGGCGAGGCGGAAAGTGAGGGCCTTCGCGGCTTCACCAGTCGCAGGCAAGGTTCGTAGGCCACAATGACAAAAAAATAAAAGAAAATAATAAAAAATTAAAAATATTGTAAAAATTGTCCACGTTAGCGTCGGCCATGCACGTAGGACGGTCGACATCTACGTTGCTGATTTTCGGCAAATTTACTAAATTGTCAAAATGTTTATGATTAAATTGGCCAAACAGAACGGTTTTTGATTGAATTGCATCCGTATAATAGGTTTATGACTTTTATTGATAGTTTTTCCCACTTTCGACTGGTTTGAGACAGGCAAAAGTCTACAGGCAGGTCTGATATTAAAAACGTTAGATAAGTTTATGCCTATCCAACTTTATATAGGTCATCCATTAAAAATTTGATGTATGGCAATACGTTTGCATTATTTTAGCTAAGCTAAATGCTCAATCCGTTCCCCCGTTGCGACGCCTCTACCAATGTCATGCCATTTATTAATGACCCGACCCGATTTACATTAGCCGAACCTGCAAAAAGAAGTTTTGAAGGCGACGATCATTCTTGAACTGTCGTGCTTATGCCTCATTTGCAAGAATTCATCTCTTCACTCAGGTGGGACTTGAAACAACACATGCAAAAGTAACAAAATGTTCCAATTTTCCTTTTGAGCAAGTGATAATTTTTTTTTTTCCGTTTGAGAATATGTAAGTTTCCACCATAGATGTTTAGATTCATTTCAGTAATTTCGGGAACTCTTCATTTCAGAAGTACATTTTGCCAAATCTCCAAACGAGTAGTTTTCAAGGAAGTCTATCAGTTTGGTGGCTTTGGAAGGACAAAAGTAGGTTGCATAGCCCCCCCTATGGTTGAACATCTTTTCCATCAAAATTTGTAATTATATAACATTTTATTATTTTTTTCAAACTTTTGTATTTTTCCATGTTTTTCTTTTCATTCTCTTTTCCTTCTTTACTTGTTTCTTTTTTTTTTTTTTTTTTCTGTTTCTCTTCTTTTCCTTTTTCTCCTTTTCCCTCTGCTGGCCTTAAGCGAGGACCGCCCTCTCCAGGGGTCGCTGAGGGCAACCCTTTGCTAGATCAGGTGAGGGTTTTCCCTCACTCGAGGCCGACGAGGGCAACCCTCGCTGGCCATAGTAAGAAAAAAGAAAAGAAGGAAAAGAGAAGAAAAGAAAAAATTTGAACACATTTAAAAAAATTATTCACGTCAGTGTCGGACGTGTCACGTAGGATGGCCAGCTTCAACCTCAACGATTTCCGGCCAAATTGGCCGGATGGGATCAATTGACAAAACATGAAAATATTTATGACTCAAGTGACACAATTAAAATGTTACGACTGAATTGATATAGTTGTAATTGATTTAAAACTTTTTAGATAATTTTCTCAAAAACTTTTGTGATCACCTTCCGCCAGATAAGATAGGTAAAACTTGGAAACATATGAGTTTTGAGGCGGGAATTGGGTCGAGTATATAACTCGGTGCACGCAAGGGGGGGGGGGGGGGTGTTCGGCCACCAATTTTGTAAGTTCTACTTAAGACCTATGCATTATTTTTTTCGTAACCTAGTCAATTTAGGTGGTGGATTCCACCTAATGTTGGTGCTTGAAATATGCAACGAAACACCAAATAAATTCCTACGACTTTGAATCTCTCCACTAAGCTTTGGAATTAAACTATAACTCCAGGGGTTTCTGAAAACCTCCCCCCCCTCGGACTGACAACATTCCACGGACCAAGGTTTTGCCGAGTCCAACGTGAAATCGGGGGGGTCGACGACAACCCCAAGACCACAATACGGTTGGGTGTAGCAGCGGAAGGGAACACACGCACTACATCGCGACTTGGGAACCGCAGCGATTAGACCTACAAACAAGATTTGGTCCACAATCCCATCAAGATCAGTCGCGAGCTACGACTCGAGATCACCCCGAAATTCCTTTTGACTACCGATCACTGCTCCCGATGATTGCAACCGGATGACGACGACGACGATGAAGATGAAAAAAGGGCGGAAGACGGGGCGCCTTCGATGGTTCTGTTGATGGAAGGCGTGCGTTTGTCTCGTAAGACCAACATGCCCTCGAGAGAAAGCGATGGGGGGACGGTGCAATTTGGGGACAGAGTCATCGGAGCCAGTACGGACCTCACATGGCTGTGTAGGAGGGTCACTACAAAACCCCACGTGTGTTGAGCCTCGTTTTTCCATGCCCGTCCCGTCTGGGTCTCCAGACCATCATCTCTCGATTTTGACATCGAGCCCTCCTCCGCACTTCCACTTCCAGGACCACACCATTGATCACTTGCTTTAATCATCTCGATGTATTGAAACCCATCTATAATATTCACATGGTAGATTGTGTGATGGATTATGAGTGATCATTGTAAAAAGCAGTGACAATTTGCAATGCAGACCATCTATATAAGGATCGGTTGAGTTTAAGATTCAACCGAAGTAACAAGGCTTATAGAGATGTATTGAAACCAATCTATAAAATCACCTGGTAAATTGTGTGATAAGAGGTTAATTGGCCAAAGAAGATGTTATGACCTTACAGAGATGGTTGCGTTTATGAAGTTCAAGAAGATTGAACCGAGGTTAAGTAACAACGGTTTAAGCTAGACGTTAATTGGTCAAAGAAAATGTTATGACCATACAGTGATGAATTTCTTTGCAGGACGTTTAGATCAAATGGTAATGAGAAAACGCACTTAACAGTTTCGATGTATTCCACGTTTTCTTGTGGGGTGCACAGAAAAATTTGAGCTTGTGACTCACGAGTATGGCGAGGTGGCGTCATTTCTTACTCTTGTTAGGCATCCGCATATGTCAAAACAAAAGCAATTCATGCTGAACCCCCATTATTTATAAACAACGACAGTATCAATCCAAAAAATGATTCAATGAACTGCGCGCGCACAGATTCTACATGTTTGGTACAACAAATCATATGAATGATTTGTGCACTGTTAAGGAACTGACAATGGGAACATGTTAAGTACTAAAGACCCGAAATTAACGCAACCCTAGAAATGTGCTGGTCATGCGTACATCTGGGACCGGCTCGGATTGCACTTCTCCAAATCTTTTATGATGTTGATTTAATTTCGCAAGGATATGTGCACGTTCGCCCCTCTTCTTTTTCTTTTCTTTTTTTAATAACCAAAAGATGGGAATGAGGCGACCGACATCGGCAAAACCCTTAGGCGTTATCATGAGATTGTTCCTCACTCATTATAATAAGGAACACAAGTCATATCTAATGAGATAAACTATGTACATCATGATCTAATTACGCGAAAGAACGAGGGGGGCTAAAAATGTTAAACCATCCAAAGCCGGTGAGGGTGAGCTTAGCCAAAAGGCGCTGTACTGGGCCCATGCTCATATGGATGCCCATAACGAGGTCATGTGGGGGGATGTAGATCGGCTTGCTAGGACTCCTCAACAGCGACCGAAGCCGAACGTGCATGCAAATGCAAGTGTGTGCGTGTATTATTGCAGAGAAAAAGAAGGGTAGGGAATGGATAGGATCCAACTAAGGTAGGGTCTTCTCTGCTGCACAGGATTCAACTTCTTTTGACAGCATCGTCTCTGTGGACTTTTGTAGCTTTCTCGCTTAAGCTTTCCTTTTTTTCCCTTCTCATTGTTGTGTTCATGCCCCGACCTTTTTCTTAGGTTAGGTTTTGGCCACAAAAAAGTTGGCCCCAAAGCCTTTGACATTTTGACTTCACGTAGGGGTCCTACTGCTGCTCTGAATACTTTCTTTACCTAGCATACAGAACTTGAGGTGACCAATTTCTCATTTCTTTCTTCTTCCTCTTCTTCTTTCTTTAATTAATGGATATATATCGATGGCTTCGTACCATTCCCCGCACACAGTTTTGGCCCCATGCAAAATCCTAGGGCCATTGCTGTGGCAACATAAATGCTTGATAGGATATGAGAGAACAAGCTCGAACCGCTCGTTCCTTCACTCTTGAGGATAAGTTCTTTCTTGAAAGACCAGGGCATATGTTGTCATTTCATAGTATGGTTCGATGTTGAATGGACCACATCGCACGCACGCACAAAGTGAAGGGTCCATTGTGTACCGTGCATGCGTTACTTTGCTTGGTGCGCTCTGTGAGCATAATCACTGTCATTCAAATAATTTATGGTACGATACAGATATGATGAACTTAGGGGAAGTTTCAAGCACCTTTTACTCTTTCCCGGTGCTGAAATACATATAAAGGTGCCTCGATTATCGAAATCGCTCAAGAAGCTTTTTCTTACTTTTCTAGGGGTTGGCCGCATGCGTACGTACCGATCGATCGACCGATCACCTAACAATAATTGAGAAGAATCCGTGAAATATCCCGAGCCAAAGCGCACTATTGTAGCTGCAGTCACATTGTGTCCAATGTGTAGTACACTTAAGGTGGCTCAGATCTTTTATGTGTTTGGCTTGGCAACTTATGGCTTGGACGTTTGATGCGAGTCGTGACGGACAGCAAAAGAACAGGGACGGATGGACGGACGTGTTGAGATATGAACAGATTGACGTCTAGAGTCGTAAGTTGAACGCAAAAAATTCCACGAGATATTGGAGAAAAGTGCAATAGAAGTGGGTGTGTATGGTGGTGTCCTCGTGTGCGTGGCTTCATTCTCCAGCATTCAAGGGGGGCCAGAATGCTCCCGCTTTGGTCACTCATCAACATCGATCTCACAAGCGACTCCACATAGAAAACCCCATTTGCATATTGGTTACCAATAATGGAAGCAAGACTTGACACGCGAGAATGGGAACTATCTTCTTTTTGCCCTTTGTAACATGTGGATATCGGGAAAAGTGCCAAAAAAGTCCTAAACCTTTTGTATTAGTGCCAATTTAGTCCTAAACCTTTTTTTGTTGCCAATTCAGTCCTAAACCTTTTGCATTGGTGCCAATTTAGTCCTAAACCTTTTTTTGGTGCCAATTAAGTCCTAAACCTTTTAAATTGGTGCCAATTCAGTCCTAAACCTTTTATTTTTGTGCCAATTTAATCCTTGGTCAACTTTGACCGGAATTTCTGATGTGGGCCTGCTAGCCGCGGTCACGCGGCGTGACGCTGACGCGATAAAATAAATAATATTTTAATATTTTTTGAATTTTTTTTTTCCTTTTTTTCTTTTTTTCCACTTTTTTGTTTGGTTTCTTCTTCATCGGCGGTCGCCGGTCCGGCGACCGGCCGAGAGGCCGGTGGCGGCGAGCTCGACCTCGCCGGCCACCGGGAGGGCGGCCTCGCCGGCGAGGCCGAGCCTCGCCTTGGTCGGGCGAGGCTCGAGCCCTCGCCGGAGGCCGTGGCGAGGGCGAGCCTCGCCATGGTCGGGCGAGGCCCGACCTCGCCGGATCCGGCGAGGTCGAGCCTCGCCCGCCCGCCGGCGAGGCTCAACCTCGCCAGATCCGGGCGAGGTCGGGCCTCGCCCGACCATGGCGAGGCCCGACCTCGCCGGATCGGCGAGGTCGGGCTCGCCGCCGCCGCCGGCGAGGCCCGACCTCGCCAGATCCGGCGAGGTCGGGCCTCGCCCGACCATGGCGAGGCTCGCCCTCGCCGCGGCCTCCGGCGAGGGCTCGAGCCTCGCCATGGTCGGGCGAGGTCGGTCCTCGCGCCGGCCGGCGGGCGAGGCCCGACCTCGCCAGATCCGGCGAGGTCGAGCCTCGCCCGACCATGGCGAGGCTCGGCCTCGCCGGCGAGGCCGCCCTCCCGGTGGCCGGCGAGGTCGAGCTCGCGGCCACCGCCTGGCCTCTGCCGCCGGACCGGCGACCGGCCAATGAAGAAGAAACCAAAAAAAAAAGTGGAAAAAAAAGAAAAAAAGGAAAAAATAAAAATTCAAAAAATTTTAAAATATTATTTAATTTGTCCACGTCGCCACGCCGCGCAATGTCCGCCGGCGGCAAGGCCCACGTCGCAAATTCCGGTCAAAGTTGACCGGAATGACTAAATTGGCACAAAAATAAAAGGTTTAGGACTGAATTGGCACCAATTTAAAAGGTTTAGGACTTAATTGGCACTAAAAAAAGGTTTAGGACTAAATTGGCACCAATGTAAAAGGTTTAGGACTGAATTGGCACCAAAAAAAGGTTTAGGACTAAATTGGCACTAATGCAAAAGGTTTAGGACTTTTTTGGCACTTTTCCCTGTGGATATCTATTTGGGATTTTTGGAGCATTGGAGACCTCCCCCTTCCAGCTAGTTCAATAATTATGAAGCCATTTAGTAGCACGGGATTCCGATATAGCGAAGAAACCCTATGACCCACGGGGCAAAATCTAACCCCACGAAAGTTCGATGAAATTATATTTTCGAATTCCTGATAGAAATTTCAATAAATAAAATCGAAACCAAGTGTTATTTGAATGCAATATACTTGTGAATCTGCGATGCGATAAATTCGGAAAATGTCATTCGATGAAAGATTTGCAAAGAAGAAAGCTCTATTGATATGATTGGATTTGGGATAAATATCGAGCAATCTTAGGGCACAACTCTATCACCTCAATCACTTTACATGTCCCCGCCAATTAATTGTATTCCACATGTGGTGTGCGACCATACTAAGTAGTCAAATCATGATGGGTGTCATTAGGATGTTATAAGCTAAGATAAATTGTAAGTTCTAACTTCCGACCAAAAAAAAAAGTTCTAATTGAAGAATAAGTGTAAAATATGGGAAAGAACTAATCCACTGGAAATTCCTAAGTTACAACGTCATCACTTTGCTATTATCTCACTCTTTCAATACCCAGTAATATTTAGTTTGGAGAAAAAAATAAGAATTGAACGTGTAGTTTTCGTAAATAAAAAATAAGAATAATTTCGTCAACAGCGCACATCATCCTGGTTCGATTCATAGTCGCCTTTACGATTCAAATTCATCTTTACTCGTATATTTTCTAGTCGAATAGGCAAAAAAAAAGGAATACACAAAAACATCAATATAAGTAGGTGTACACTTAAGAAAAATATTGGGAAAACTACCAAAAAAGTCATAAATCTATTGCAATTGTGTCAATTCAGTTATAAACCTTTTTTTTATGCCAATTGTGTCCTAAATCGGCGCTGACGCGACATGACCGATGCTGACGTTGATAATTTTTAATATTTTTCTAATTTATTAATTATTTTTTTCTTTTTTTTTTTTTGGGATATGTGCACTAGAAGTCCTAAAACTTATCACAAAAGTGCAATTGAGTCCTCAAACTTGTAAAATATGCAATCGAGTCCTAAAACTTGTCAAATTGGTTTGATCAAGTTCTAAAGTTAATACCGTCTAATTTTTTAACGGAAAATACTAACGTGGCGTTGACATGTCTTATTTTATTACTTTTCTTGAGACACGTGGCGATGATGTGGTGTCCAACAAACGCCACGTCAGAAAAAAATTAAAAAATATAAATTAAATTAGAAAAAAAAGCTATAAAAATTTAAAAGAAGAAGAAGAAGAAGACCCAACTAGCGACTGCGCCGATGGCCAAGCCCTCGCCGATGGCCGCCACAACCACCGGGAAGGGCCGGCGGAGCTCGCCTGGGCCTTCCCAAAGCCCTGCGACCCTCGCCGGCCCCGGGCAAGCCCCCGGTGAGGGCTTGCGACCTTGATCTGGGGGAGGGTGCGACCCTCGCCCCAGATCTGAGTGAGGGTCACCGGCCCTCGCCTGGGGCCAGCGAGGGCAGGCGAGGGACGGCGAGGACTCGCCCAGCGTCGCCCACCCTAGGTGAGTCCTCGCCATCCCTCGGCTTCCCTTGTTGGCCCCAGGTGTGGGCCGGCGACCCTCGCTCAGATCTGGAGCGAGGGTTGCGCCTTCCCCCAGATCGAGGTCGTAGGCCCTCGCCGGGGGCTCGCCCGGGGCCGGTGAGGGTTGCCGGGCTTCAGGAAGGCCCAGGGGACCTCCGCCGGCCCTTCCCGATGGCTGCCTTTCCCGGCGGCTGTGGTGGCAGCCACCGGCGAGGGCTTGGCCACCACTACATCCACTGGTTGGGGTCTTTTTTTTTGTAGCTTTTTTCTATTTTAATTTTTAATTTTTTTTGACGTGGCGCTTGTTGGACGCCACATCATCGCCATGTGTCTCAAGAAAAGTAATAAAATAAGACACGTCAGCGCTACATCAATATTTTTCGTTAGTAAATTAGACGGTGTTAACTTTATAACTCGATTGAACAAATTTGACAAGTTTTAGGATTCGATTGCACTTTTTGCAAGTTTTAAGACTTAATTGTACTTTTGTGACAAGTTTTAGGACTTCTAATGCATATATCCCTTTTTTGTTGCTTCCTTCTTCTTCTGGCCGGTGAGGTCGACCTCTCCGGCACTCGCCCAGCCACTGGCGAGGCGTGCCCTCACCGAATCTGGTGAACTTGCCCAACCACTAACGAGCTCGCCCTTGCCAGGGACAGGCTCGCCTCGCCAGGGGCCGGTGAGGTTGGCCTCATTAATGGTCGGTGAGGTCGACCTTGCCAGCCAGAGGAAGAAGAGAGTAAAAAAAAAAAAGAGAGAGAGAAAGAAAAAAAAAAGAAAAAAGAAAAAATTAAAAGGTTCGAAAAAAATATTAAAAAGTTGTTACGTCAGCACCGGCTGGTCAAAATTGGCCTAATAGAATAAATTGGCACAAATGCAAAAGGTTTAGGACTGAATTGACTAAAAAAAAGTTAGGACTGAATTGACACAATTATGCCAATGACTTTTTTGGTAATTTTCCCAAAAAATATTTGAGAAAACCCCATCAAAAGGACACACTACTATTCAAACTTAATCCATTTTATAGGCCATTTATTAACTAGTATATTTACCTTAGGTAGAAAAAATGAGAATGTAAATAAAACACCATTAGAAAACCCTCAATAAGACTTATCGCCTCATTAACTATTAATTTCATTTTATTTAATACATCGAAATATTAAAAAAAATTGAATTCATTGATATTACCCCAAGAGATCTCATCATTTTTGTCTCTAGTTCCATTCTATATTTGATTGAAACTGGCTAACTTAGACTCTTAAGCATGTTCGAGTGCCGATGATTACCTAATCATTACCTTTTCCATGACCATCAGTCCCCGAGTCAACGTTAAATTAGAAAACAAAAGGAGAGTCCAATCAAAAAGTTAGTGAAGAGCCTTATTTTTTCTCTTAGGGTTAATATCACAAAAAACTCAAAATCAGTATACCTATAATAAATTTATCATAAATTAATTTTTTGATAACTAAAAACTCTAAACCGGTATGCATGTGATAAATTTATCAGTCGTTAGTTTTCGTTAAATTTTACCTTCAAATTGCTGAATTGGATGACACGTGGTAGTTAACGGATATACTGATTTGGGGTTTTATCTCTCCGTTTGTCACATGTTTACTAGTTTGTGATTTTTCATGGTATTAATCCAATTAAACAGAGGGTAAATTTGTCATAAGCATACAAGTTATGGGTTTTTTGTGATCAAAAAATTAGTTTTGGCTAAATTTGTCATATGTCTATCAGTTTGAAGTTTCTTGTGGTCAAAAAATTAGTTTGGGATAAATTTATCACAGGTGTACCAGTTTGGGATTTTTCTTGGTATTAACCTTTCCCTTAAACATAAAATGGACAGGTATCGTCTATATAGATAACTATTGATGCACAATTTGAAATGACCATCTCTTTATACTTTAGAGAAAAATATAGAAGGTTTCCGCCTCAGATCGGTGCCTAAAAGTAATTGATATTAAGTTCTTAGATAACAATGTGTCTTAACCTAATGGACCAAATTGTACTGTAAACTTCTCGAGATAATTTGCATCTATTCATAATCGTTTCACCTACCATATTTCTTCCGAATTTGAATTTTTTACATCGCTCATAGAGACTCAAATAAGTTTCCCAGATTGATTTACCGTGGAAAATATTTTGACAGACTTTCATATCATACACTGCGAATAGGAGGAAAAAGAAAATCTCCACGAGCATCTTCATCCACCGCCGAGAGCTTTTTCTCGATGCTTGTAACCATTCGACCGGAGGAGAGGCGCATCCTCCCAGCTGGTGTGACGGATCAAGGTTTCGATAATTCTTCAAAAAGCCTAAGCTGGGTTTGGAAAACACTTTTGGTGTAATGCATAAAGCTTTCGTTTTCACAGACTTGCAATCATCCAACATTCCGCAACTTGATATAAGGACCAAAGAGTATTTAAGCCACGGCTCAGATGGGTATAAACACAAGCCAACAAAACCCACACCATCAATGCATCCATCCATCGATCGAGAGAGAGAAGAGAGAGAGAGGTGTCACGTTCAGTGTAGGGTGAACCACGGACAGGAGAGGGAGAGATGGACCAAGGGGATGAGCTTGACTGGTGGGGATGGGAAGGGTGTGTTTGGGGGAGAGGTTGAGAGTTGAGAGAGACAAGTGCTAAAAGGAAAGAAGGGAAGGAAAAGGATAAAAGAATAAAGAGAGCGAGGGGGGGCTTTGCTTTGCTTTGCTTTTCATCATCTCTGATTGAACACCCCCCCACCAATAACACCCTCACCCTGCCCCCCTTCCCATCAATCTTTCTGTGCAAACCCACATGTTCCTTTTGGTTTCGGCCTCTCTTTCTCTTTGCCATTTTTGGGTTCATCTTCTTGGTCCCAAAAGGGAAGATTACACTGCTCTCCTCTCCCTCATGTCAAAGGATTTTCTTATATCGATACGGCGAAAAGAGTAATTTCAGACTTTAGCTACTTGTTAGATCTCTTATTCTCTTGTATTATCTAGTCGGGCAACACTAATTATTGCTGGAGCATCGCTATTACGTCGCCTAACTAAGAAAAAGAGAACTGCTAAGTACATAAAAAAAAAACACTATGGGATGGTGTTCATCTCATGCAAATTCCCCTTGGTAAAATAACAATATGTCTAGACTCTATTTATTGATATTGCGATAGACATAGCCTTCTATCGCCAATGGTTTAGTAAGTGTAGGGTTGATATTATTTCTAGGTATGATCGATCGGAAATTGATTGGATAGTCTGGATTGATGTATTTCGGGATAAATCAAATTTTTTTGGTTAATGATGTCACAAATATTTGAACTTTTCTCCGTTTCTCAATCCAGTATCAAAACACATTTTATTTGTTCAATTGAGTATCTAAACTTTTGAAAAGCAGGTCGATGGGATACATGCGTTAAAAAAAATTGTCAATTCAGGGGTACTTGCTAATGGCTCTCTTACTCAGCAAAAATCAACCACAATTGCTGAGGTGGCTCGCTTACTCAATAAAAGTTACACCATCTCATCTTACAATGAATTAAAAAGACATTTTTTTTTGTCATTTTCTTTTTTCCTCCTCCTCCTCCTCCTCCTCCCCTTGCTTCACCGGTGCAATAGGAAATCGATGTACCGATCATGTCGTTCGCCATTTCGCCCCCCATATCTCCACCATATTCATTCAAAACCGAAAGAAAAGGAGCTAATGCTATCTTTGGGACATCAAGGTGAAGAAAATTGTGAAAGAAAACGCTTTTTTTCTTTATATATTTTTCCTCATCTCTCTCCTTAAAAAAAGTTCAAAAAAGCTCAAGCATCCATTCCCTCCCAAACAGAGCATAAAGCTCCAGTGGTTGCAGTGTGTTCGACGCCAGATTGCAGTATCTAGGAACCCAAGAAAATGAGCATATGATTAGTTGAAGATGCTTTTGAGAAATGAGGTGATGCTCCCCCTACTGAAAAGCCACTGATTTGGTGGATCCATTGTACCCGAGGGAATCGTAGGACATCCCTTGGCTTTTCAAGTGACTGTAGGGCATCCCTTTGTCGGCCTAGATGCATTGATTTCGTGGGCTCCCGATGGATTGTTCGATCATGTCAAGAAGGTATTTTAGGTGACGACTGGAGCACATAAGAGTGAAGCGCGATGTAAAAAGTTAATTAAAAGCGAGATGCATAACACGCATGATACCAAGTAGGACGAGAGCCGTAACATGCGTGGAATAATAATGAGAGTCATAACACGTCATTACCGCGACACGACGGATCCATAATTTATAATACTTTTGACAATCATGCTCCTAATGATCACGTTGGTCGAGAGCATTTGTTCCAGTATTATTGTATAACTCTTTACAGACTCTCCCTAAATTGGGGACGATCCAAAATTTCGTATGTACTTGCAACATATGTGTTTTTTGCCGTGCACAACCATATTTTTTCAGAAGCGATTTTTTAAACATAGGACGTAAACATAAAGATGATGGCACCACCTACTTTTATAATTCAACTTGAGAATTTGAGTAGGCTCATAAATAGGGAATACTTTAACCATGGGAACCGGGTTCTGGCCATCCTTTCGTCCGCGTTCGACCTTTTGGCTTCGTCTATCGATTGCTGAATGTTTCGATTCGGTTCGATTCGTGATCGCATCTTCAAACCTTATTCCCGTGGGCCGATGCCTGCCCACCCAGATCAGGCATATGACGGGCCGAGTCCATTTTTGAGCTCGTTGCCATGGCTGAAGTGGATTCCCAGGTCTGAGTCCTAACACTGTGATACAACCGGGCCTATGATGATGGGCTACAATAAGGAGACAACAATTGAACTTCTAAAGCTGTCTTGGTGCAACGATGTAATCTAGGATCTTCAAGTGATATTAATTAGATTGTCTGGCAGGAGGTTGAGGCCTCGGCTGGGCTGACTATCATGCACTTTTTGCTACTTAGCCTTATCTTTGGAAGCCCTCCATTTGTTCTCCAACAACTGCAAGGCTTTGGTCATTGAAATCTTTGTTGATCAACGTCGATGGGCTTTTGCTTGAATTAGGCCAAATCTAAGAGGAGCGATGCATGTTCTGTTCACTTGAATTGGGCTTTCCTTAATTATAGTCTCTCAAATTTAAATTTGATATTAGAAAATTGTCTCATCGATCACGAGGTACGCTAACACCCGGTTATGCATTTAATACTTAGGTTCCGTCAATAAATGATTCGGAAAACATCTTCCTAAAAATGATCATTTGAATCGCTTACAAAAAATGAATGAACGACACATATTTTCATTATCCACGAGAATGTCTAGACATAAATTTTTGCCGGTAATGAAAACATTTTTCATTGACTAATTATCACAAGCGATACAAGCAATTATTTCTCGGAAAATATTTTCCAAATCATACATTTTCGTTAAATCATCACAGATTATGCATAAAGACTGAGCTCATTGAGAATGATTGACAGTACATATACAGTATATATACTTTTAAAACATAGTCGAAGGATCGACAACAGTACTTCTGAAGATTTTGGGGCAGAAGGGAAATAAAATCATTGAGAATGATCGACAGGAAAGTAAGTTTGATATCCCGGGTTTTGGGGGATCGAACGAGTTTCTTTGTCACAACTCACAAGTCAAATCCAATCTTACAAACTGCGTACTCTTGATCTTGAACGTGGTTAACGGTTTGTCGTGCGTCACAGTCTGTCTTGACACTGCATTTGATCAACACCTCAAGTGAAATCGATGCCTTCGAGCGAGGGTGTCCTCTGTTTGAACATCGCCCTCGAAGCAATGCAAGCATCAGAAACCCTTTTTGAATAGCCTTTTAAAATCCTTACAAGCTGTTGTGATGGTGATCCGATTCCTTCATCTCCTTGGAGGATTACCCGGTTTTCTTGATGAACTGATGGCGTAAAGTGTGAGAAAAAAGTTAAACCGTCTCGACTCGTTGCTTCGCCAATGCAGGGAACGGAGTTAGCCCCAGTCGAAGCGCAAGAACAGTGTATGATTAAGGATCTGTGAATTGGTGTCCAGCGCAATTTATTTTTTTCTTCGGAATTTGATTGATTTTCCGGGTATCAAGAGCGGGTTTAATGCAATTTCTTTTCGTGTTTAGCATCTTAAGCGCAAGAAAGGTGTCCGATTAACCATTTTGATAGATTCTTTTTCTTCAATGAAATGGCGGAAGATCCCGCTAAACTTTTTCGCCAATATTGTCATTCATTTCAGGCGTAGACATCAACATAAATCTCATCTCACAATAATTACCTCAGGGAATAAAACTGAAAGAAAATTCCACCACTAGACTTAGCTCAGAATTAAGTACAACAAACACAACAGGCCAGTCCCAGCAACCATGACCGTTGATTCTCCGAGAGACGATGCCGACGACTCCGTCTGACCCGGGGGCTTCCGGTAGTAGTACGGGAAGTACGGCATGATGGAGTTGGGTGGCGGGGGAATATAGAAACCGCCGCCATAAGGTGGCGGAGGGGTGAACGGGAAGTACCCTGCCGGCGGAGGGAGGTAATTGGGAGGCGAATACGACCCTGTTTGAGAAGGCGGTGTGGTCGTGACTGGAGTAACCGTAGTTCCACTGCCGGCGGGGGGCGGGTAGCATGGATAGGCGCACGGCTGGTCGGATCTCGCTTTCCCGGCCAATTGCGAGAAAATGGAGACCAAGAAGAGGGCGGAGACGAGCTTGGTCGCTCTTGTGGCCATGTGTGAGGATGGTGATGAGGTGAAGGAGGAGGAGGAAAGTGAGGAGGAGTGGAGGATGGTAGGGACTTCAGAGAGTGAGGGGAAGCTGTCGGTCGAGTGACGAGGGATGGCTTGACTTATTGGGTGACTTGAGTTTGTGGGTTTTTGTCATGATTCACGTAAAAGACCAAAGAACTTCGTAATGCCTTGAAAACCAAGTTTCAGCTACTACCCATTTGGACCCCTCTCCTATTTTGTTTAGCTAGTACACATTTGGACCCTCTCCTATCATGGTTGATCTAAGTCGTCGCGCCCTCTTTGTCCTCACGCTCATAAAAAATCACTGGTCTGGCATGTTCTCTAGGGGATTCCGCAAGGCGGTCCTCGTCGAGGCGGCCTCGAGACAAGCCAAGTCCAGAACTCCGCACCATATATCGAGTTCAAATAATCTCATATCTAGACGACGTCACATAAACGCGGTCTATCGAGGGGAAGGTTTGGTGGACCCTCATGGCGAATAGGGTCTTCCATCTTCGTTGCTTAAACTCTCAAGAACATAGTTAGCTAGTCCCAAACATTATCTTCACTAAGGTCTTGTCGTGGGGAGAGAAAAAAACAGGGGAAACATGCATAGCGGGTAATTGGTCACCAAAGGTTGTCACTTAACATCAAATTTCCAATTATTCCCCCAACAACCAAATGCGGGGAAGGTTTTCTTTGACTATGATGATCGGCTTGATTAACGTCTTCTCGATTACTTATGTTCTCTGCCCTTCTTTTCTACTACTTTGACCACTAATCTCTCACCACATTTTTTCCCCAACGGCCCTTGATTTTTCAAACCAACACCGACTAATTGCTATCCTCTTCCTCCATACAGAAAACGCGCTGTCATCTCTGGTTCTTGGGTCGCATGTGCATGCACCTGCATCTGCAACTGCTGCTTCTTTAGGTCATGTCTGGTGGCCAATTATGTCCAACACCTAACTAAGAAAGTCTCCGCCCGCCAATGAAAACGAGACCCGTGCCCAAAATCATTGAGGAACATACATGTCCGCAACGGACGCACGATATACACAGGTTCAATCAGTAATCCAAATACCACCGATCTTCCCATTTTTCGATGTTGCCAAAACGACGGGATGGATTGACGAGATGGAATGGAATGATTCCCAAAGGTTCTGAGATTTGGCAAAGCCCCACGTGGATGATGATGATGATGATGCGAGGGTGGAACATGATGGAGGGGGAACAAGTGGAGGAAAACTGAGAGAAAGGTTGCACGAACTCCTTTGCTGACTTTGGAAGTATCGACTCTCGATCCCATGGAGAAAACGTGTTCCTCACGCAACAGAAGTAAAGAAAAACTGCAAAAAAGGCGCGCCCCCAGCTGGAAATTTCAATGAGGTTTGAGCGAAAACGAAAGATGGCTGCGTGTTGCCGCCTCATTGGTTCAACCAAAAAAGCAGCGTTGCCCATATAAATCGTCGTGTCCTTTTTTTGTGGATTTTCTGTGACTTAAGCAACTCCTTGAAAGACTTCTTCTCGTATCTCAGGATTTTTTGTGATGTGAAATTTTCCAGAGGGTATGCTCTCTTCGAGGAAGACAAAGATACAGAAAATATTAAAGGTATGGAACATACGTGTACCGATACGTTAAAATAAAAAACGCATCTGTAAAGACTGCATTCACGGAATGGGGACAAGCCGCAGAGGCCTTCGTAGGAGCAAAAGCTCCATTTCTTTGGTGAGGTTGTATATTAACCGAACACAAAAAATACAAGAAAAGCCCCCTAAGAGGTTCACCCGCCAAATTAATGCTTTAATGTCAAGTTATAGGGTAATTTTTGCAGCTTGCAATTATATAAAATATGAAAATCGAAAGGCTTGGATTTTAAAAGCTGTTTAGTTCACCTTATCTTTATGAGTTCTCTCTCTAATAGGGGAGATTTTCACCGTTTGACCATCTAAATGACGACCATCGGTCGAGTTAAGCACGTCATCTCGATTAGTTTGAACACCGAAAACCTCACTTTTCTTGAAGCATCTTGAATCTTTTTCAAGACTTTCTTGTCCACTTAATGCTACAAAAAAGTTGCCTTTGAGCACAATATCGCTTTCTAGATTATTTTATCTTTTCGCCTTTATAAGAGCTTTCTCGATTTCTGCTTTCCGCTCCAATTTTACAGGCTGTTGCATTCTAGTGCTGTCAAACGACAAAAATAAAGAAATCAATGGAGATGCTCGTAGTTCCATCCTTTTTAGCCAATGTGTACATATATGTATATATATAAATATATGTTCTGATAAAGTCAGGAAAAGGCGAAAAAAAAAGAAGCACAAAGAAGACTTTTCTGGTCTTCTTCTAGGTATGTTTGTATGGTATATGAACTTTAGCTGGTCAATTTGATTGAAGATGATGTGAAATTAATTTCAAACACTAGCCATCTAAGACGAAATTTCAGCACTACTCTAATGCATTTTATATTCGACTGTCCGAGCAGCTGTATGCATTACTTATTATTAGTCGAGGAATGGAAATTTGGGATGGCATCGGGCATGGCCATTATGGCTCATTGAAAATCAAGTACGGAAATAAACAAAGAAAATGATCGACGTGCTGAAATAAAATGTATTTACATATGGGGTTACTGTTCTATTTACGTGCATCAAATAAGCCTTCGCCCAACGTAACGCAAGTCTTCTTCCTATATCGAGAAGAAGGCATCCTAACAGGATGATGAAGACTACAAGAGTCTGGTGGAGCTTGCAAGTGGGACGAAGGAAGGAGGGAGGGGGGGTGTGAAGAGATGGCGCGTGATGGACGGCAAACGATGAAGACGTGCTGCTTTGGTACCATCGTTAATTATGTAAAACTCAAGAGGAAACAAAGAGATTAATCTTGAATCTATTAGAAAAAGTTTAAAGGAAAAGTATAAAAAAAAGTCTTAAATCTATTGCAATGGTATCAATTTAGTCATAAACTTTTCAATTAGACCAATTTAGTCCTAAACCTTTTCCTATTGGTACCAATTCAGTCCATTCGGTTAATTTATGTCAGAAATCGCTGATGTGGACATTGACCGTCCTACGTGACACAATGGATGCTGAAGTGGACATTTTTATATAAATTTCAAAAAATTCAAATTTTTATTATTAATCTTTTCCCTTTTCATTCCTTTTCCTTCTCTTTTTTTTTCTTTTTTTTTCCTTTCTCTTTTTTCCTTCCCTCTATCGGTCATCAGCCTTTGTGACGGCCGGCGGAGGTCACTAGCTGCTGGCGAGGGCAAGGGCGAGGGCCGAGATGCCCTCGCTAGCCTTTGTTGAGGGTTGGCGAGGGCTGTGCGGGGTCGCCCTTTGCCAGATCAAGCGAGGGGGCCCTTGCCTAGCCCTCGTTAGAGGCTGGTGAAGGTCGGGACGGCCTCTCACCATCGCCAGAGGCCATCAAGGGCGTCACAGCTCTCACCCTCGCTGGCGGGCGGCGACCTCCATCGGCCGGCCGTCACGGAGGTTGGCAACTGGCTGAGGGAAGGAGAAAAGAAAAAGAGAAGGAAAGGAAAAAAAAAGAGAGAGAGAGAAGGAAAAGAGAGAGAAAAAAAATGTCTACGTCAGCGCCAGCCGTGCCACGTAGGATGGCCGGCATCCATGTCAGCAATTTTCAACCTAAATTGACCGGATGAACTGATTTGGTACCAATATAAAAATATTTATGATCAAATTGGTCTAATTAAAATATTTGAGAGTGAATTAGTATCAATATAATAGGTTTAGCGCTCTTTTTATACTTTTCCCAAAGTATAAAAGGAAAGACAATACATGAAGATGCACCAAACAACTCCCAACAATCTAATAAATACTCAACAGTTGCAACCATTGACCAAGATTAATGCCCTACTAACCAGACCTCCTAATTCACCTTCATTCCTCCAACATCTTCCCCGGAACCCACTTCCTCCCATAAAGTATTCGTCCAAAAAGCACAGGATACGACAAAGTAGAATAATACATGTAAGAAAGGCGTACAGCGCAAACCAGAAGCCGCAGGCGGGACCCACCAACCAAGGAACCAAGACGAGCGCCACTACGGCGTCGCATCGCATGAAGAGAGCCAAGACAAAAGAGCCACGGGAATCGACCAAAGAACCTATCCTCTCTGGTCCAGTAGAAATTGGCCCCCACCAGGCACCCACCACGCGTAGCCAATTCAAACGGCATGTTTTGGTGAAACCAAGGTTGATTTCGTGTACAGCACCAAGTGATCATCCGAGCCTGACACGTATGTACACGAGTCAAAGTACTTTGCCTCTGACACATTCGAATCGGATCGGACGGCTGGTAAAACTTTCCCCTTCCCCGTTTCGCTTCCCCCCACTCCCACCTGCTCCGGTTGCTGCTTCGCGGATACCATGTGGCGTGTTGTGCTTCTTCAAATCTTTTTGCGCATTTGGGTATCCTAAAGCTGCTCTCTCTTTTTCATATTCTCTAAAGGTTAGATTGAAGAAAAGGAGGAGGAAGGAAAAGGACAAAGTGATATGAAATTTGGCTCTTTTTCAAGGTGCACGTATCTTTTGCATATGGTTGGAATGGAACAATGCTGTGGTGGGCCTCTCGATTTTTGGGTTTTGATTATAATGCTCGAGGTGCATATCCAGCTCGGTTTCGTTCGGTTTCGAGGTTTTCTTAATATATCTGGGTTTTTTCCGGAACTCTTGAGATTATGACGTCGTTTAAAAAAACGTCATGAATCGTTTATTTTAGTTGTGTGACGCGATTATACGTCTATCGAATTAATTTGCCGCTTTTTTTTTTTACATGACCGCTGTGACAGTAACGGCGCATTGATCCGTCGGTGGCTTAATATTTGAAAAAGGAAATCTTGAGATTCCGTGTGCGGCGATTGATTTTATTTTTGGAATTTTGATGAACCGTTTTGTCGATGTTTTTCAGACCTCTATTTTTTCTCATAGTAAGTAGTCGCCTCTTTAGAGCTAAGAAAACTCGAATTGAGCTCGAACCTACTTGACCGATTGAAAGACGCATTCAAATTAGAATTGCAAACTACTCAACCCATACGATAAAAGGGAATCATTCACTCGAGCGAAACGTCCTCATGCAAATTATAAATTCTTTTTTTTTTTGTAGTATTATGAGTGGGCCGTCCTCCATAAATATTCGGTTGCATCCGAAAAAAAACTAAGACCGACTTAAATTATAATATGAATAGCGTTGATAGTGCCAGCCGCTAGTAGACATGAAATTGCTCGATCAAAGGACATCAACCAACTAACGGTGGGGCTCCACTGAAAACAACGCATTCAAATCGAGACGTGAGTGGAAACGCAAGCTTCTCGACGACCCAAATCATTTTAAACGAACAAAATTCAAAAGATAAACCAAGCATCACATGGAAATTAAGTAAGTAAACCATAGGCGCCGACCAAGAAACAGAGCTTGGGGGCATAACAACCAGAATCATACAGCGTGCCCTGGAAAGATGGTAAAGATTCACCGAACTGTGTCGAAGAGAATTCGATTTTGACGAAATCATGTTTCTTGATTTATATAGAGATATGTATCCGAATGATCGAATTATTGAACAATTGGAAGACGGAGCAAGTACAAGGAGAGAACACGACAAGAGGAGGAAGAAGAAGGAGAAGAAGAAGAAGAATGAACAGAAAATCCGAAAAGGTTAAAAGAAGCATATGTCCCAGATTTTGTGTACTCACTTCCCCTTAAAAAGTATAAAAATTTTCTTCGTCAGATCGCCTGCCGTCCTCGAACGCATCTACTGAACCATACCACGTTGTCCCTAGAAGTATTTCGGCCCACCTTATGGCTTGCGCTTGATCTTCTATAGTCCTTAAGATCGGGAAAAGAAAGAGTTAATAAGATAGAAACAAGACCCATCCTATTTGGTTCACCAAAGCGCCAGAAGACCCAGCAGCCCCAATCCCACCAGGAGCGGCATGCCGGCGGTGGAGCTCTGACCTGCGCCGTTAAAACTCTGGTCGATGGGGTACAAGCTCCCCGGCGGGCCGGTGATGTATATGTAGGAGGACGGCGGCGGCGGCGGTGGCAGCACGGGGCAGCACGGTGGCTTCTTGTGGGGGGACGGGGGTGGCCGCGGGGGCGGCGGGCAAGGGGCGGGCGGCGGCGGTGGGTAAGGGGCGGGCGGCGGCGGCAACGGCGGCGGAGGAGGCGACTGACTGCAGGAGCCGCACTTGTCCGATCCGGGGGCGGAGGTGTCGTCCAGGTTCCGCGAGTTAAGTCCCCTGATCGGGATCGCGGTGGCCAGGACCAGGACCAACACGAGGCCCAACTTAGCCATCGAAGAGAATTTGCCTGGAAAATCTCGTGATCCGATCAAGAGAGAAAGAGAGAGAGAGAGAGAGAGAGAGAGAGAGAGACTAAAAGGGTGTGAGGATCGGACCTTGCATAGGGTGACGTTATGAAGGGTGCATGGAAAGTGCAGGAGGAAAATAAAAGAAAAAGGACGACTGGCTTTTCGGGGGTGGGGGGGAGTGACTAGGAAGGCAAAGAGGAGCGAATGAGACGTGTTCTTCTTGCTACGAGACTTTGTAGGGGAAGGGGAAGGGGAGGGGAGGGTGGTGTGGCGAGGCCTTACCTTGCCTTGTATGATAAGGGAACGAGAGTGGGCATGTGGGATGGTTCATGAATTGGGGGGCGGGGCCCCCCCCCTCTCCACTTTGATGTTGGCATAAATGTTTATTTTTCTGGTGAAATTTTCGTATGGCACGTATTGGCGTGATGGGTTTGGTTCTTCCAATGATTGTACTTGGGTTTGTGTATTGTCTACTTTGTTTATTGATTTTTAGCCCATAATTAATGGATCACGCAACCTACCGCTACTCTTCATGGTGGATTGATGGTTTCGATTGAGCATCTCATTTTCCTTGTTTTTGGGGAAAAAAATGGTCCCTTAGCTTTGATCCGATGTGCAATGTGGTACCCAAACTTTTAATTTTTTTTGACATGGTCCTTGAATTTTAGCCCAATGTGCAATGTTGTCTTGAACTTTTCATTTGTTCAAATTAAAAGTTCAGAAACTATTTGTGTCATTTTCTCTTTTAAAAATTATTTCCTATTAATTAGCTAAATTTAAGAGATTGTGTTACAAACACACGACTAGATCGGTAGATCTTTCCCTCATGTTATTCCTTGCAATTGGAATAGCGAGCGCGTATTTAAACATGGTAAAGTGAATCGAAAAATCTTGCAAAATGGTGCTTTGCATATAACTTGCTCAGTGCATAACATGCTCTTTCTCCATGCAAAGATGAATTTCCCTCTTTGGTAGTTTACATAAGAGTAATTTATAAGGACCTACTAAACATACAATCTTTGGGAAAAGTGTCAAAAAAAATCATAAACCTTTTGCATTGATGTTAATTTAGTCCTAAATCTTTTTTTGGTGCCAATCCAGTCATAAACCCTTGACATTGGTGCCAATTTAGTCATAAACCTTTTTTTTGTGCTAATTCAGTCATAAACCTTTTGCATTTGTGTTAATTCAGTCCTAAACCTTTTGTCTTTGTACCAATTCAGTCTTTCCAGCCAATTGTGGTCGGATTTTGCTGACGTAGACGCCGGTCGGCCGACGGTCAATAACCGGCGCTGATGTGGATAACTTTTAATAATATTTTAATATTTTTTTGAATTTTTTTCTTTTCTTTTTTTCCCCTCCCCTCCCTTCTTCCTCCAGCCGGTCGTCGAACTGGCAACCGGCCAGAGGCCAGAGGCCGGTGAGGTCACTAGTGAGGCTTGAGCCTTGCCCGCCCAGCGCGAGGCCACCCTCGCGGCCATTCGGTGAGGGTGAGCCTTGCTAGTGGCCGGCGAGGTCTGGCCTCTGGCTGGTTGCCGGTCTGGCGATCGGCTAGAGGAAGGAGGGAGGGGAGGAAAAAAAAAGAAAAAGAAAATAAAAAAAGAAAAAAATAAATAAAAATTCAAAAAAATATTAAAATATTATTAAAAAGTTGTCCACGTCAGCGCCTGTGGCCAGTCGACGTCCACATCAACAAAATCCGGCCAAAATTGGTCGGAAGGACTGAATTGGCAAAAAAACAAAAAGTTTATGATTGAATTGGCACCAAAAAAAGATTTAGAATTAAATTGACACAAATGCAAAATGTTTATAACTGAATGGTACAAAAAAAAAAGGTTTAGGACTAAATTAGCACAAAAGCAAAAGATTTAGGACTTTTTTGACACTTTTCCCTACAATCTTTAATCTCCTCGCTATAGAAAAAGCTTGCAATACCTAGGAATTTCCTTCTAACTTCACTCATAAACAATTCAGCACGCATCATGGCATCGGTACAGGTTGTTGCATGAACAAAATTTCGAATGAAGGAATCTCGCACTTACTTTTTTAAAAATATGCATATGCTCATAAAAGCTATGCCTTTCATACTAAGTTACTTATGGACAGCCAATGATCGAATTCAATTTATATCTTTCTCTTTACATCAAATTATGCACTAATCAATCAATTCACATGGCCCTTTCTTTTCAACGAGGGGGGATGTCGAATATCTAAATTCGATCCTATCAACGATGCAAGAAAGTAATGGAAATTCGCACAACACAAGAATTTACGTGGTTCAGCAGGGGAGATGTTTCGCCTACCTACGTCCATGGGGAGA
The DNA here is from genome assembly GCF_021117445.2 of Syzygium oleosum. NCBI lineage: Eukaryota > Viridiplantae > Streptophyta > Magnoliopsida > Myrtales > Myrtaceae > Syzygium > Syzygium oleosum. The sequence continues at coordinate 13,562,416 of NW_026607487.1, forward strand.
AGAGATCCGTTTCACTAATAACGTAGAAAAGTGTATAGCCACTCTTTCTCAACCCTTACCTCTATTTTAGAGACCCGTTTCGCCCTAAATATATATAGCGAAACCCTACATGGCACAAATTACAAAATTGCCCACATAGCCTAAAATATTTAGTTTTCCCATATAAATCATTCTATGACTGAACATAAAACGCCTCTGGCAGCCCGGGGGCACTGCCCCCCGCGACCCCCGCCGGGGCGGCCCCCGGACCCCCGCCTGCTCACCGGGGAGCGGGACCCCCGCCTGCTCACCGGAGAGCGAGACCCCCGTGCTGTCCAGTCGTCAGGGGGCTTTTCATAACCGCCTCATAATCTCTCGGATAACAGAATACAAGACATCAACCTCAACAGGAGATCATCTATTATGTTAGGGCACAGGATTTGTAGGAACCGCATGATTAAGATATGCATTACAAGCTTATTGGAACTATTTCACTCGTGATGTATAATATAATGATCTGCATAATCGAATAAGGACGCGTCCTGTCATTCTTCCTTTTCCTTGAAGAAACCCTAGTTTTTCTAATATTTTGTCACGTCGCAGTCGTTAAGGACTTGATTGCCGCCTTGTGTCATCACTTCACTGGCAATTCCAAAGTGATGTCCGATGGCAGATTAAGAGTCAAATATTGATTGAATTCCGCCGGAAACTTATGGGAACTTTCCAATTTTTTCAGTATAGTCCAACTTATGTCGTCTTTATATCTCGTCTTTAATCTATGTTTTAAGTCGCAAGATGATGCGTATGTCAAGGGAATCCTATGCTCGTTGTCTGGCATGCTGAGGCTAGGACAACATTCATAAACGTCGGTCGCTTTCGTGGACTGTCGAATCTTTCTTAAATAATGTCTATACGTTCCTGGTCCAACATCGCCTTATCATCTTTTACTTGTGACTTTATCTCTCGATCCTTCTTGAAGAATAATATTCTCTTCTTTTTTCGCCATTAGCTAGCTTTCTCCCCCTTTGTGCTGTTCCTCTCTTTCCATACAACGGGATTATTCTTAACTAGTTTTGGAAATTTTCTCCACCAATTGCGATCTCTACGTGGGAAGAGGTAAATATTTAATATACCGCCAGTGCGACCTTTCGAGTGGAAAATGTTATTCGATTTCAATCGTAAGGTTCCGTGCTCGATGCCGTGAAACTTGTATCGTTATGTGTCAGTACCGAATTCGCTGGGTCAAAGTTACGCATGCATATTGCATAACAATAGAGAAACCCCTCTCGACAGCTCTTTGAGAACGGAGGCAAATAGCTAACTTAAGCCTAGAGTAGTATGAGGCAACCCGTAAATAAAATTAGGTAAAATAACCAGAAATTCGGATATAATTCAAGAATCCGACAGCTAAGGAAATAAGGAATTCCTCCCAACTCTCAACTAATTAATTGGGAGGAATAGAGTGAGAATGCTGGTGCGGGTGATCTATCAAGTTATTTAAAAGTACAATCTGGTAATCCTATCCTGTGGGTGTACTGACCATAGAGGTGGAGCGATGAAGCAGCAATCAATGTGAAATCAATAGGAACAGAGCAAGAGGGGTCGGTTGGAAAAACTTGGAATTGGAAAGTAAAAGTTGGGTGGAGGTTTCTGGGAAATGTGAAGGGGACAAAAAAGTTAGGAAGGAGTGGATGTGGATGAGTGAGTTGGAAGATGAGATTAGTTGTGGGATGGAGAGAAGGCCACCGTCCATTTTCTTTCTACAAAAAAGCATATTCTTTCCATGCCCTTCTCCCTCTCTCTCTATCTCTCGATAGCTTCTAATCCAAGTCAACTTCAGGACTCGTAAAGTTTCAATTAACTAAACCAAACATTTCTTATTGGAACTTTATTGCCTTTGTACCAACCATCTATCTCACTAGGTGGTAGCCAGTGTGATGAACATGCCCATCGCCTTTCGTGTTGGGACGTAGGAGGAATTGCAGGTACTTCGAGCCTATCGTCATCTCGATCGGGGTATATCTCTCTAGGAGTGAGACTTGGTAAGCAGCAACTGGGAGTGTGATTTTTTTCTTTCTCATTTTGCTACTCGGGCTACATCTATGTTGGAATCGAATATATAATAGCGGATATGAGGCTTCTATCCAATAAAGGAAGTTAGCTATGACTGGTCGACTCTCCCCAGTTTTAACTTTCCCTCATTTAGGATTATTCTCAAGAGACGATCTGTCGCTGTCGGTGTCGATAACTGAGAACAGGTTCTTGTTTTCCTTTGGTGAGAATAGTATATAAGTCGAATAGTTTTGTTTGTCCACGTTGGAGCCCGGATTTTGAATTTTGATGGTCCGAAACTTCTTTTTTGAAAGTAACATCTAAACCGATTCCGAACGCGACCTGGTTGCATCGATTTGGGCATTTTGAGAAATGAGAAGTCGGGATTTCAATCTCTTCACATCACATTCGGGGAAAACTGGCCCGTACGACTAAGCCCCCACCGCCGCCGATGTGCCGGGTGGGCAACAATTCGAGTGGGTTAGAATAGGGACAAAGTTTCTACCAAAAAAAAAAAGGAAAGAATAGGGACAAAGTGGACTAGTCTAGAGGATGGCCTACTCTACAAAAGCAAGGCCAGCCCAGTCTGACGATTGGCCTTGGTAAGGCCGCCGGCCATGGACATGCAGACCCACTCATGTAGTTCCATTACGATAACTTGCACAAGTTCGTGGGCCATCGTATGTCCAGAATTCCTCGAGGCATCGATGGCTTGTTGTTTCCTTGTCCCCTCCGGGCTAGGAGAATCTAGACTTCGTTTCGTGTAGTAAAAAGGTTGTCCGAAAATGTTTTTACTTCATTTTGGGTTTCGGACTCTGTTTTTCGAGGAACTAGTCAATAATAAAAACGTGCTCATTATCCGACTTCGATACTCGGATCTAGGATTTCTACATGATTGTTCGCAATAGAAGTTCTAAATCACAAAGCAAGAACGAAGCCAACCGCCTAATATAAAAGATCAAGGACAAACACACTTCCGATACAATGTTCATGAGGGCAATGTCTAATATGAACTGCTGCTGTACATAACATGCCTCGTCCCAATCGAACAAACATGACACAGGCCATTCCAAAACTTTGTACAACAAGAGGGTGTGGGAGTTCCATACAACAAATACAAGCAACAACTCCTCACAGAAGCCACTTCCGACAACTATCAGAAAATCGTGTTGTTCCTCCGGCCATGTCTGCCATTTCCACGCATTTGATATCCGTAGTTTGCTTCGAAAGTGGTCACGAGCTCTTCCCGGAAACCCCTTCTGATGTTTCCCACTTTTCCTCCATGCATCCGTATCATATAGTGGAGCAAGTCTCAGTGGCAATAACGACCGCTCGTTTCGTACATCCTGAACCCCGATATGTGCGAATGCGATGTCCCTGGCATCAAGTCCAATTCGCACCGTGCTCTCTTTGAGCTCTTGTGATCCTCAAAGATCATAGCTTCGGAGGACCAAGGACCAAACTCAAACCCCTGCGCCATCTCCATGAACATCGTTTGCAAATCTTCCATGGTATATTGTTTCTCCTGAGTTTATTTCAGATAAGGAACGATCACCAGGAGAGAGTTTAGAAAACCACATGAGGATGCGCAAGAGCCTTCTAATTATAACTCTACATTAGGCAAGTATTATACAATATATGTGTTCCTTGAAAACCCTTTGCCCTCAACACGGAGACAGAGATAACACATTTCTCAACTTTTTTTCTGCTTTTTAGAACTAGAAATAAGAACACAAGCGCATCAAGACATCATCATCTTAGAGCAAGATTTCACGAACACACTAGAGGTTGAAAACCAAACAAATCTGTACAAACATCTCCGACCATGGCTAAACCGAGTTAATGCTATACTGAAATGGAAAAGAAGCGAGAAAGAAATCATGCGATCATATCATACCTCTCTTCTGGCCTGTCCCATGAGAGACACCATCTCTTGCAGAAAGTCACAGAACCCCTGAAACAGCGACAAGCAACAAATTCAGCACGCAGCAAAAGACATGATCTCACAAATCGACTGACTTGGATAGTTCCCTCGATGGCTTACCTCATCTACTTCATCATCCGGATCATACAACCCCGCATCGTACAACGTCCTCTTCCTCTGGTCTGACAACACTGTTCCATCAAAGCAAGAAAAAACAGAGAACGGTGAAAACGCCCCCCTTCATACTTAAAACGGCGATGGGGAAAAAAGAAAAAAAAACAGGGGATAGACAAATAATTTACCTTCGTAAGCTTCCTGAATTTGCTGAAATTTGCGCTTGGCCTCGCCCGACAGAGAAGGGTTCCTCGTCCACCTGTCGGGATGCCATTGCTGCACCGAAACGAAACACTCAGGAAACATTAAGCTTCCGACACGGTTCATCCACTCAAAAAGCTCGATAATTCAATCAATCGCAGCACATTCAGGCGCAACCCAACTCCGAGATTTCTCATCTTTCCACGCTAATCGAGTTCGTCTTCGGGACTTACCATAGCGAGCTTGCGATAAGCGCGCCTTATCTCCTCCAAAGAAGAACCGGGAGCGATGCCGAGGATGCCGTAAAACGAAGACCGCGAGCCGTCGTCACCCTCCATATCCCCCCGGTCTCCCTTACCCATCATCACGCTCGACGAAACCAGAAGGAAGAACAATCGAACCCCGCGAGCTCAACCGAAGCCCAAGTCGCGCTACCGCAAGATCTCTTGGTCGCGAGGCCGCAGCTGGAGGACGCTCGTGCTTCGCGCCGGACACTAGCAACGAAAGGGAGAGGCGGCCCATCTCCATATATATATATATATATATATATATGAAGAAGAGGAAGCTCCATAGAGAGAGGCGACAATGGCTGTTGCCACGAACCGAGCCGAAGAAAAAAAATATCTGAGAGATTCTTCTAGCGGGCGGGGTTTGGGGGCTCCAAGAATGTTCGGGAAGCGACCTCGGCGACGACTTTTTCTCGCGATGACCAAGATATTTTTGGGTCAAGGCCCGGGTCGGGTCGGGTCGGGGCGGGATGGGGCGGGGGATATATATCGTTTAGGGGTGTGTAAAAGAATCAGGAACTACTCGGAACCGGATCGGCCCTGTTTCAATTTTTTGGAACTGATGGGTACCGGAACCGGATCGACCCGGTTTCAATTTTTGGGAACCGGTGGGTACCGGTCCGGTTATTGGTTCTAGGTGTGAAACCGTCGCCCGCCCGTCCATCCGAACCGGATTGGAAATATAATAATAAATATAATATTTATTTTTTTAAAAAAATTATAAATCTCTAAATTTAACCTAACTTGCTTGACGCTCATAGCCTTACATCGAGTCGAGAAACACTTTCTTTCGCTTGCGCGTTACACTCATTCTCACTCTCTCACTCTTTTCGGTCGATGTTCACCTCAGTGTCTCCAACTCTCCATCTCTATCTTCATCTTTTCGTCTTCGTCCTTGGCTAGTGGGACCGATTCTATGGATCCACCTGAGAACCGGACCGGACCACTGGTTCCCAACCGATAGTTCCCGATTCCAATTTTGGGAACTGTTCACCCGGATCATGCTGTACCCCTAATATCGTCCTCGCCGTTCGGGTTTCCGGATAGCGAAAGGGTGGGGCCCCACTCGGGTTTTCTCAACGCGGACGGCTCAGGTTTGCTGGCTTCTTTGGGGAAGTGGTGCGATGCCGACACGTGTGACGTGCTCCTGATAACGGAATCGTCTCTTTTATATATATATATATTATACTAAAATAGGCTTTCAATTATTTTAATGTATTTATTTAAATGAGGGGTGTTTATCTTTTACATAAGATATTCAGAGTTTTGTGTGGTGCGATGCCGACACGTTTGACGTGCTCCTGATAACGGAATCGTCTCTTTTATATATATATTATACTAAAATAGGCTTTCAATTATTTTAATGTATTTATTTAAATGAGGGGTGTTTATCTTTTACATAAGATATTCAGAGTTTTGTAGATAACGAAAGAAGACTTTTTAACACTTTCACTACATTTAACCTAGATGAGAGAGAACCGACAAAAATAAAACAAAAAACTGAAGCGTTTCTTTCTGCGAATTAAAATTTCAATTTTTTGGTAATTAAAATAGAAAATTTAAAATATATTTTGAAAGTCTCAATCTAATTTTAAACATCTTAATGTAATGCAGATTAGAGCTAAAAACAATAGCTATGTGATAAAGAAAAATATAATAAATTTTATGTAAATACGCTACGATTCGCAATATACGTAAAGTGAATTTCATTAGGGTATACACAATAGTACCTATTATTCTCATTCCAGTTATGTAAGAGTATAACAAAAATCTTTTGTTGTTTTTGTTTTACCAGAAAAAAGATAGTATTGATTATATTTTACTATTAGGGTGCATTTGTTTCACGGAAAATGAATTATTTGAAAAATATTTTTCTAAAAATAATCATTTTTATTATTTACAAATATAAATGACAAAAAATATTTTCATGGTCAACGAAAATGTTTATGTATAAATTATTGTTGATAGTGAACACATTTTTTATGGACGGATAATGTTAAGTGATATATGTGATTATTTTTAGGAAAATATTTTCTAAATCATTTATTTTCCATGAATCAAACGGAGCATTAGTCTTAAAATAAGTTTACCACCATCTTTTCAATTATGTCAAGCATTTTTAGGGGATATAGTAATTTAAATACATATAACTTGATAAAGTATATAATGCTAACTCCGTCTATTTACCAGTCCTTATATTTCGTTGAATTAAGGCTTTGTCTTTTCTAGTAAATAAATTATTTAGAAGTTTTTTGCATTTCACTTTATAAAATGTTAACTCATGCTAATAATTTCTAACAATATGCTAAGCCATTTTTGTGGAGTGTCAAAAGTGCAATTGAAAGTTCAGTCTTTAATTCATTAACAGGTGTACCAATTTGGGGTTTTGTCCTCCATTTGTCACAGGCGTACCGGTTTATAATTTTTTGTGGTATAAATCCAATTTAACCGAAACTAACGAATGGTAAATTGGTCACAAATGTACCAGTTTGGGATTTTTGGTAGTTAAAAAATTCATTTGGAGTAAATTTGTTATATGTGTATTGATTTGGGGTTTTTTCTTTTGGTGGTCAAAAAATTATTCTTGTATAAATTTGTCATATGTGCACCAATTTGAGGTTTTTCGTGGTATTAATCAAAGGAAAAAAACCCATTGATGAAGTTAACTTATTATTTACTTATACATCAACACTTGACTTATCAACAATAAAAAATCAGGAAATAAGCAATCAAGGATATGCACAAGATATTACAAAAAGAATATGACAATTTTTTTTTCAAGATGATAAGGAACATAATATTGAATCTGAATTCAAAATATTGTTACATCAATTACAATCAATTAGAATCATTCAAAAATATGTTCAATCAGGAGTGATACATGTACAATCCCGAGAGATATTGAAAATTAAGGGAGATTTTTAGATTCTCTTAATATATATTTATATTATTAGCCATGCTTTTCAAGGGATAAAATAAAAAAAAATTGCCCAATCAATTTTAAACTTATTATATGAATGCCAATTTAGTATTAATATTTTAAATTTGTCAATTTAGTCCTAAATATTTGCGTGAAATTTCAATGTAATCTTTCTGGCCAGTTTTTGCTGGAAATTGCTGACGTGGCACAAAATTGAAAAATATATGATTGAATTGGCATCTTTACAATATGTTGAGGATTAATTGCGTAATTTTCCCGATAAAATGTGCAATTTAGAACTCTAAGGAGATAGACATAAGTAGGCAAAAATCCTCATTCTTGTCGGGCCTCTCACTTATGGAGACGGAATATCACAAGGTGTGCCCTAGAGGAAACCGAGCGAAATTGGGTTGTAGTACTCAACATCACCAATAAATAAGTTGCAAATCCTAAGAAAACCTAGTAAAATCTTACTTAGCATAAGCAGGAAACGATGTTCTTAATTGATTAAGAAACTTCAGTAAGATCAAATGTTATGGTCATTCCAGATACTAGTATGTGAACTCCTTCATAGTCCTCCTCCTTCTGGAAATCCTAGTTCTATAATTTGTCGGGTTAGAACACTTGCAAGTGACCGACTTCGATCGTGTAAATGTGCAGAGAAAGTTTGCTTCAGGGAGACATAGGATCTTATGCTGTAATTGGAGGCTTGGGGTTTGCTTTCTAGCGCCTGAGCTTGTGTTTTTGAGCTCGTACCAGGATTGCTACCCTCCTCCTGTGTTTGTTGCTGAATAAAATCTTACTTATCGAGAAAAACCAAAAAAGCAAGTGAGTCTCAACATAAAAGATAAGGGAACTATGTGTGTGCCTCCTAGTAATATGAAGAGTGCAATTTGCAACCTCTTTAGCTTTTGTTCTTTGTTCTTGATGTCATCATTTGGGTATGTTCGGCTTCACATATGCCTCTGATCTCACATCGTCCAGATATAAGTTATTGCGCTAGCAGATAAGTCTTGCGCAACCTTGAACAAGCACGATGTGTTTTAAAGCGTTCTAGTGCGGGCGAGCCGCAACTAAAGCGTGTAATATCGTGTCGGTGTTTGGACGAGGCTGCCTATAAGGTATGAAGAGCTTATGTTTTTGGGTGTGCTATTGACCTTAACCCTCTCTCTCTCTCTCTGTAGTTGCTTATGCACAGATAAACAATGGCTCGCTTGTGCCATTGGCATCGCCATCTCAAATGGCTACCACCACCCACCTCCATTGCCATCTCCACATCAGCTCGTGGCTTAGTCTCTGCTTGGATGTCTGTCACCCTTGTGACTCTCTCTCTCTCTCTCTCTCTTCTCTTCGCGGCTAGTGTCGACGAGTTCTCGACACTGTTGCCAAGTTCCTGGCCATTGCCTTCGAGATCTTGTCATATCCGAAGGTACTGATCAGTGATCACCATATCTGAAACCGGGGATCTCAGTTCCAGATCTTGTTGTGTTAACGCTGCTCATTCGGCATTTCGACTTAAGTGCTAGCTCGTTTACACTATCCACAATCTCCTAATTCAAACAACATGTGCATTAGTTTTCTGGTGCCTTGTAACATATACATGTTATAATTTCGGCCAAAAAAAAAACACACGTACAAGTAATTTCGCTAAGTCATTTTCATATTGAAAAGAACTATAAAAACGAGAAATCAATAGATAACTTATTTTATTAGACCTAGTCATTAGCTTATTAAGAGATAGTGTCACGTATATAGATTCTAAAAAAAAAAAAAAATTTGCTTTCATATATTTATTTTACTATGGTTTTGTCTGCTATATTCATTGAATGAGTTTTCTCCTTGTATTCATATGGTTTTTCCCAGGCCAAATCTGGTTGAGGATACACCATCACCATTATAAGATCACAGGATATCTATCATAGTTTCTTGAAATTGTTTCTCTAGTCCATGTGAACTAAATTATTTTTAAGACAAAAATGTCCACATTAGACAAATAAACCTTGAGCCCATAGATTAGTCCAATTACCTCGTAAATTAGACAAGAAGTGAGCTATATTTGAACAAGTGATCCAAATATGAAATTGTTCACACTTTTAGTGATTTGGGAAATAAAAAACAATGCATTTTCTTTAGAGTGCCCATTCCTGAATAGTTTTATAAGTTTGGATCTTCTCTCTTAAGAAATGTATGATGAGAAAGTCCATTCAGGTAAACTCGTGCCTATAAATTAATTCACTAACCTTAAATTATCATACGAGACACGGGCTAAACAATGCGCATATTTTGAGCTTTGTTTCCAATAGTGTCATTGGATGTATTAAGAACTTTTACTCATTATTCAATTGAGTATCTAAACCTTTTCTCATTCAATCAACTACCTCAAATTTTCAAATGCCTCCTTAATTCGAGGCTTTGTTAAAAGGCCGACAGAAAATTGTTGGCATGGACACTAAGATCGTCGACAACAGTAGCCTCTCTCTCCTTATCACCCAACAAAAAATCCTAACTTTTCTTTTAGAAAATTCTCCACCGTCCACCATCACCAACAGGATCACCGCCACCGCCACCGCCACCGCCACCGCCACCGCCATCGCCATCGCATCAACCATCCCCACCCCTAGCCTCATTAGTCTTTGGCTCATTGTCACCAACTCGCCACCACGACCACACTTCGCTCACCACCACAAACCAACTCAATGATGGAGCCATTGTGGACATCAATGGCGGAGAGCAACAATGACTGTGGTTTTCTTTTTGTTTTTTTTTTCTTTATAATTGTACTTACTGCTGTTAGTAAAATCACATGACATGACAATTTATTTAATGGAAGTCTCGAATTGAGCAACGTATCCTAAAAGTTCAAGTAATTGTACATTGGCCTACTCTGTGGCTTGAAGCTTCCTTTGCAACTTAAAGATTATCTAATGGTTTTTAGATGTTATTGTCTACCTTCCTGCTAAAGGTGAAATAGAATCCTCCTTTACGAACAAAGAAAGAGAAAGAAGAACCTAGACATTGTAGTAATTTAAACCTCTCGATTTTTATTCTCTGATGGTCCTCATCTATTAATGGGTCAATAGAAGTTTCCAAACTACATGCTGACTTTGCCTCAGACATTGGGAATTGAAATTTCAGTTCAAAATGCTTTTCATCATTTTTGTGGTAGAAGTTGCATTAATTTCTACTATTCGATACATTTATTTCGAAAATAGATGAACTGGGAGTCCATGTAAACATGAGTGAAATATCGTAGAATAATGCCATTTTCTTTTAGTCGGAATTCGTTGGAGCTTCAACAGGTGAAAAGTAACTAGTTCAGTGCTTGTGTTGTGTAAGTTGTTCTATTCAAATGCAATCTAGGAAAGAGATCATGTGGAGTCTCGCTGCCAAGTGTTTTCCCTTTGTTACCCAATTCATCTATTGAAGTTCCTCATTCTATCCTTCTAAAGAACACCTAATCCCATGTTGTGCAAGGATATTGCACCATATGCCACCTGTCAATTCACACTGGAAGAATAGATATACCCTGTCTTCTATTTCGACCCTACAAAAGTTGCACTGAATATCAATTGAAGTCATCCATCGAGCTACATCTCTACTGTCGGTAGTCTATTTCTATAAACTAGCCAGCCAATAAAATTGTTTGCTAATGTTGCTGCTCCAAATTGGGTTGTACCACTCCACAATTGGTCCCCCATGTCTAAGTTCGTCAAATATATCTCGGCAACAGTAGCTTGAGCTAGATATAACCGAGGTTAGAACATGTTGCAATTTGACGAGACAACGCCAACTCAACCCATATTATCCCTAATGTCGAACCACATGATTGGGATGTCTTTGCATTTTGTGTTGTGAGCCCAAATACTCCAAAGGAAAGATGATGAATCATTGATGAGGTTCCACAGTGTGCGGCCTAACAAAACTTTGTCCTATATGTTCAGATCAAGCAATCCTAATCATCCTTCCCTTTTAGGTGAGCAAACTTCTTGCCATGCAACCTTGTGCGATCCATGATTAGTTGTAATACCAGCCCATAAGAAATGTCGAATCCTCTTCTCAATCTCGTATTTAGTTTGCTTTAGAAGTAAGAACATTTGAACAAGAAATGTTGAATATATAATTACAAAAAATTGTGTTTGAATAGAAACGACCTTTCAAAGGTTGTAAGAACGCCTACTAACAATTAGGTAGAAGTTATAAATTTGAATTAATAAAAAAACTATTAATAAGGCCAATTCTGGTCCACGGTTTAGTATTTCTCCAAAAACTCTCAAAAGGAAACAATTGGTGAATAAATGTTGTATTTTAAAAAACAAAACGAAAACTGAAGTGAAAATATTGAACGAGAAACGTTGAATATAAAAGAGTGAAAAATTATGTTTGAATAGATACAACTTTTCAAGAACGCCTAATAACCATTAGGCAGAAGTTATAAATTCGAATTAAAAAAAATAACCATTAATTAGGCCAATTCTGGTCCACAAGGATGCAAAGTGCTAAGTGCGCCTTATAATCGTGCACTCGCACTCGGGTATTATAGGATTTAGCCCAATTAGCACATTGTCTTCGAATGTAAGATTAGAAGATTTCCACACTTATATATTAGCCTACACACTCACATCTATTCTATGGGGAACGAGACACCTTTTAATTAATTTTACAAACAAAGTATTAACAGAAAGCATATGGTTCTAGCTAAGACATGACTTGAGATGAGTAAAAGCTGGCGATTTCATGCATCGCAAGCAACGGAAAACACTTGGAAACCACCCTCTTACATCATCATCATCATCATCATGCGATAATCATAAGTTGGATGCTCATTTACCTTTTGTCCTTTCTTATAACTTCATCCTGTGTATGAAGTTAAATAACTGACTAGTTTCATTACTTGTAATTGTAAACTTAGTGATAACGAGAATGGATATCATACAAGACAAATTTATAATTACACACCCAAACTACATGTACAAGCTGCAGGCGACTTTAAGATGTACATCAGTTACTTCCATTAAAGCAGTAGCGGATTCATGATACGGTAAACAGTGGTTGAAAAATCATAACATATCATTTCCTAATTGAGAGAGAGAGAGAGAGAGAGAGAGAGAGAAGGCAGTACCTACTTCTTGACTACTTACCTCCTGGGCTTTGCTCATTATCGAGGTTCATATGGTGCACCAATATCAAACAAGGAACTAACTAGGGTTTAAGGGTGTCAAATTCCATGCAAACACTCATCAACTGAGAAGCCTCTTGCTCCTACCTCAGCTTCGTTGTCTGTTCAACCTCTATCGTAATGTGTCTTGATCGAGACTGTTGCAACCGATTTTCTTATGAGGAAGACGCAATGACATCAACTTATCGATTTAAAATCCTAAAGGTTGTCGACACTCATAGTTTATCCTACCAAGTAATGGCAGGCGAGTCTTGGCTCGTAATACCGAATGGAAACATATTATACGCAGAAAAGAGAGATTATCATGAACTTATTCTTGTTTAGAAGAAGCGTTTTGTTCGCCGTCTCCTCCTATGTATTTGCTAAAGAGGGCTATCATGATGCAAGTTTGGCTTAGTTTAGAAATTACTTGTGACTCGAGGTGCTCGAACATAAGTTTTGACAGCATGGTAAAAGAAAAAGAAGAAAAAGACCTTTTAACTCCCAGCTGGCGGACAATGACGCTGTCACAAAATGTTATAGTGGTACTAAAAGCTAACCTAACACAATAATTGTTGGGTCCTCTCGGGAACATGAGCCTGAGAGTGAGAGCTATAGTGTCCCCAGCAACTTGTACCGTTCATGGAACAGAATTTCCTGACGCGAACGCAGTAAAATCAGATGATTCACAAGCGAAATTTCATGTACGTGGTCCAGACTATTACAAAGAGAACAAAATGTCCTTTATGTGACATGATTTTCGGGCACATCAAAGTATTCGGCATCATTTGTATCAATAATGTATAGAGGCCTAGTATAAGCATAGTCTTCCTCCACCTAGCAACTTAACTTTTCTAATCATGCACAGATTGAAACTAGTAATCTTGATCCAAAAAAATTGATTGGTTGAACTTATCTGCTCCCGATTTTGATAGTCACACGTGTCAGATGTTTACATAACTCATTGTTCTCATTATCTGGCTAATTGAATATCCTTCTACTTCTCACCAATCAATTCCTTAAAAGCTTCGAATATCTTACTTCTACAAGGGTTATGTAGATCCACGAATCAAGATCTTCTCCCACGTTGTTCATATATATAAATAAACATCATCTACCCGCACCAGTTCACTCTATTTTTTTATCCTAATTTCCGTCTGTCGCAAGCCTATTAGGGTAAAATCCGCGACATAAATAATCAAACCACCGTCGCTAAGGAACGAAGCGACAAAGTGCAAGACCTACACCATGAGATGTAGCTTTCTTATCGATTCAATCTCCCTTTCACAGCCAGCTTTTAACTTAGAATTAGCTCATATATATGTAGACATTGAAAAGCACACAACAGTTGAGGACGACCTTGTTCCTCTACTTTTTTTTTTTTTGGGTAAGGTTTGTTCCTCTAACCGAGGATCCGCCACCATTCCCCGGGGACGAGCCCGCACAGGTAATCGGGGCACCTATACCTCGGGGGAGACTAGCCCAATAACCCACCGCCAAGGCCCCTCACTTAAATTACGGAACCGAGCGGGGTTTCCTCTACTTTTTACTTGTCGTTCAAACCCAAAAACGCTCAACCGCCATAAAATCACTCGAGAAGAGAATATTTCACACCATATTGATTTCCATATGTGTGTGTGTGTGTGTGTGTGTGTGTGTGTGTGTATATATATATATATATATATATATATATATATATATAGAGAGAGAGAGAGAGAGAGAGAGAGAGAGAGAGAGATGGAAAATCAAGGAACTAACACGGAATTTAGAGAACTCCGTGCAAGTGTGAGATCATATGTAAGAATCATAGGTCAATGGGAGATACTTGGTTGATTTGTCTTGAAAAAAAAACAAACATTATGGCGATGACTCCTAAAAATGATTTCTCGGGTCAAACGATCTAAATTGTTCGACGATGGATATGATTGTGCTTGATATACAAAAGTAGCCTTAGGAAGATTCAAGTTTTTGTTAGCTCCGAAAGATGAAAATTAGGTTTTTGCCAACAGTGCGATAGGAGGGAAAATCAACGAACCAACACGGGATTTAGAGAACTCCATGCGTGTGTGAGATCATATGTAAGACTTAACAGTCAATCAAAGATATTTGGCTGATTTGTCTTGAGAAAATTTAAAAAAACAAAAAACTTCTAAGAATGTTTTCTCCGGTCAAAAAAGTTCAACTGTTGGACGACAGATATGATAGTACTTGATATCTTGACTTGGTCTTAGGATGATCCAACTCGTTTTTAGGTTGGAAAGATCAAAACTAGGTCTTTCCCAACAATCCCGAACACATATGATCAGGTCGAACAGACAACGAACCAAAGGACAAAACCGCAAAGGGCCACTCACTTGACGAGCATCACATAGAATTCACTCACCAGTCGAGTTAGAATGTATGCTGAACACAACAAGCTCGATCTGGTAACACGTTAGTCTTCGCCAACGGCATCTGAGAGCAAGTAACAACACCAGCTAATCGGAGTTAACACTTGAACCGACACATGCAAGCTTTAAGCCTCAAAATCACGATAAACATACGGAAGGTGGCCTAAAAAGAAGGAGAGGACAAAGGAGAAGATAAGCATGGAAGAAGAACAGATAACTACGATTACCGAGCAAGTGTTGCGCTATCATGGAGAGAGAGGTTGAGGCAACAACTTGCGAAGCCGATTTTTTCTCCTGATAAGATCTACAATTCTTTCTTTTATATAGACAAAGAGATGGAGAGAGAGAGAGGTAGGGAGAGAGAGAGATCAAGCGTGTGAGTTTCTCAATAATTTCTTGCTTCGGCACGCGCGGGGAGAGGTTTGACTCGCAGGTGAAATGTTTTCGGTGAAGGAGATATGTGAGGAGCGGACTTGCGGTGCATGTAGGACTTTCGCTCACCATTTCTTTATTTCTCAACCCCCATGCCACAACACGAGTTTAATAGTTTTATCGTCTCCTTTCTTTTCTTCCTTTCTTTTTGGGGGGCTGATGTATAATTCTATGGTACATTCGCCAGAGCTAAATATCAGACATACACAGTTAATTCTATTCACATCTTTTGTCACGCATGATGCTCCCCCGATTAACCACTAGTCACACACTTCTGTCTACCAGATCGCTTGCGCTTGCAGGCTGTGGCAAATAGATTGCATGCACGTGCTGATTTGGAGGAACTCTTACTCAATGTTCCGAAGGAGATATAACATCTTGTTTCTTGCTACACAATCCATAGAACTTGCGTCGCGTGTTGTTGGCTGATGGTGGCCAATTAAAAAGTTACGAGTTTGAATTAATTCTTCAGAACTATAAATACGAGAGACATTTCTTTTTCTTCTTTATGGTCAAGAAATCAGTCTTGATATAGAAAAAACTTGTACGAAAATTAACAACTTGAAATAAAGAATGGAAAACATTATATCAAAATATAAAAAATGACCACCCAAAAGATTAAATATATTGTGTTTAGTTGCACATGCACGCTGCCTTTATGTAGTTTCCGGTGTAAAGAAAGGACTACACTTAAGGCCCAGAGTAATTGTGCGAACTTAATTTAGTACTATCTATTGATTCCTCATGAAATTACTACTCTTTCTATGTTACTTTCAGTGGATTTAACCCAAAAAAAAAATAGATAGAAAATCAAACCAAACCAAACTGCGATCCAAAATACAATCGGTTTGGTTTGGTTTGGTTTCACTTTT
The DNA here is from genome assembly GCF_021117445.2 of Syzygium oleosum. Classification (NCBI taxonomy): domain Eukaryota; kingdom Viridiplantae; phylum Streptophyta; class Magnoliopsida; order Myrtales; family Myrtaceae; genus Syzygium; species Syzygium oleosum. The sequence continues at coordinate 13,578,742 of NW_026607487.1, forward strand.
GTTCAAAACGTATTTATGCGGCATGGTTTGGTCTTCAATGTGTTAAAATTTTCGAGCATCTTGAATATTTAAACAGGTGAGCCATATTCATATACTTGTAATAATCTTTCAAGTCATGTTATGAATCAATATTCGTATCTCTATTATTAGTTTTATCTAGGCTATTATATTACAGTGTAAAGAGTTTTCATTATGCTAAACCTTTCTCTTATCCTCTATTTTACGTAGATAAATCGTGTAGATCGTCACTTGGTTTGTGACGAAATCTATACTTTTGGACTAATGAAAAGTAGGGGTGTCAAAAGTACCCGCTCAAACATGACCCAACCCGAACCGACCCGATCCAAACAAGGAATTTTCATATTGGGTCGGGTTGGCCTTACCTTGTTTGGGTAACAGTAAAAACAAGGCTTAAACTTGTTTTGGATCTACCCGAGCCCGCCCGAAACAAGCCCACCCGAAACAAACAAGAGCCATTTGTCCTTCTTGTTCCAAGCGCGCCGGAAACCCTATCATCTTCTTCCAAAGCTCCGGACCGAGAAGTCAGTGACGGATGGAAACCTCCTCGCAATGGGAACTTCATCGTCGCCTTCCCTCCTTCCTTCGACCTCCATATTCGAGGCTCTCGCGAGCTTCGAGTTCGCCCGCCGGAGATCCCTCTCCCTGCTTCAATTGCCGGATCTCTCTCGCCGGCGCCTGGGCGGAGCTCGTGATCGCCGACTCCGAGGAACCGCCGCCATGGCTCCGCCGACTCCGTCGCAGCGGTTGCCGTCACCGTCCCAGCCTTCCGGGTGAGTCCTCCTTCCCACCCGATCTCATCGCCCCCGCAGTTCCGCGCCCGATCGACTTCTCTCGGAAGAGGAATAGCCTCCGGCTTTGTTCCTGCGTCGTTCGCTGCGATCTCGAGTGATGATCGCGGTTTTGGTCGCGATTGGGTCGGCCTCGGTGCAATTGGATGTCGCATTCTTAATCGTTGTAGCGAAAGATGCCCAGGAGCCGATATCGGCGCAGGATAATTTGTTTTTCCTGGAGTTGATCGAGAAAATCGAGTTGGAAATTTCAGTTCAATGCTCCGCTTGCTATCGTTTGCGATTGTCTACGTCATCGAGCCTTCTTCTCGGATTGTTCTGATGCATATGCATTTACTCAGCATTTCCATTTCTTGCATGGAGATAGAAGAACATGCTTACAACTCCTAGTGTTGATATGTGTGACCATAATCTGGATGCTTGTGGTACTATTCATGTTTCTGTCAGTTCTGGAGCTTTAGAAGAGAATTGCCCAGTTAGCGAGAGTGAAATTTCTCCTATCTTGGTGATTCCGTCTGGTCTGATGTTTCACTTTTTATGAATGGGAGGATTTAGTTGTCCCAAATGGTTTGTTTCGTGATGTATCATTTCAATAATGATTAGTAAACCTCTAAACACGAACCCGAACCGACCCGACCCGAATCGAACCCGACCCGATTGTGCTGCTATATCATGTTCGGGTTTTGTTTCGGGTCGGGCCAAGCACATATATTCATTGTTTCGGATCGGGTCGGGTATCATGAAAACCCGACTCGACCCGACCCGTTGACACCCCTAATGAAAAGTCATCAACTTATTACTATTGTGGCCAAAAGTCAAGTATTTCCTATCGTCTCCACGATATAAAAAGTTGAATTATGCCAAAGAAAATTTAACTACAGTAGACTTATCTGAATAAGTACTTTTTAAAAGGATTGGCTTGCTGAAAATCAGGTGCAAAAATAAGGAAATCTACTCCAACTCCTTGGCACTTAATATAGTATTGTCAATTATCGTATGCTAATAATGACATTTCAACAGATACAGATGTTCTTGTTTTTAGCCAAAAAAAGTTTTTATCGTATATGTAGGAACTCTATAATTATAATTTTAGGATGCTTATAATATAATTTTCAAACCTCTTGGTTTGGTAGTGGCCAAGCCTTCGAATGGAATATGACGTGTCGCATGTGTGAATTATGACTTTTCTCGGTCAAGGTGACCATGGGACTCCTTCACCTACCTTAGGGGGAGGATTGTACCAAATGCACTTTTAATATGATCTTCTGTATGCATCCATAGCGATCTTATCCCAGAAAAACAGAATTTTCGCATATACATTATGTTATTCAAGTGGCAAAGCTTTGGTTATTTGTTCTTTACAATGAAAGATATCAACAATATTGGTTACAAATATTTGATTTAGCTTGAACAATAAAGATGACTCTTATAATTTTCATAATATATATAATTCATCTAATCTAGATTTCATAATTTTATTACATAATACTCATAATGTAACTTGTAGGTAAAATTGTTAACTAGCCAATAAAATAAGTGATAAATTATATGTAAAAATATAATATTTATATAATATTGGAGAGTAGCAGCATTTTGGATATTCATCCCTATTCCTTTACTATTACAATGAAATGAAACAAAGTAGTAGATATTAACTCTTAAAACGGTTGACTCAGTGGTTAATCGGTTACTCTAGATAAAGCAAATTCCTGCGGTCAAATCACAACGTTATTCCCTCATATTTACCTTGGAGGGCAGGCTTGCCACCCTTTGGGTGGAGTCGTGGCTGACGCATACAGATGAGGCAGTTTGGGTGTATCCGTGAGATTGGTTGAGCCACACGATTTGGAAACCCCATGTTATGAAAAAAAAGATGCGTAGAATTAGTGATGAAGAGATCTTACCACATGACTTCTAGTGCTATTAATTTGATCCCACATAGATCTCGGTGATTATTTTCTTTGATATCAAATCCACGCATGATAGGTGTTCGATTTATGTTTTCGAGAAGTTTATATATATCGGTAGGTTAATGCGTATGCATGTAGTGCGAGAAAATGTTGTGGTCTTGTACTCAGTATCAATCTATTTGATTAGTTTTCGTGGTCGAAAATCGTTTATTTCAATGAAAGTGTTTATTAAGTTAATCCATGTTTATTTTAATAAAAGTGTTTATTAAGTTTATGCTAACAAGTTTTATGATTTCCTCGTGTTCTTGCAGCCACGTTAGGAAGCATATTTGACTTTTCCTCATATATACAAGGATAAGAATAGACGGACAACCTTGTCTCACTGTCACTGTAAAATCACTTGCCCAGAGAACAATAATTGAACTCCAATTTGACGTGCATTATTATCACGAAGATTCCAAAATGTTATAAAATTTTTAAGAAATTCAGGTTATGAAAAGTGAGGATATAATTTGTGAAAGTACATGAAATGGCTTTGAAATGTTTTAAATTTTCTAAAATGATAAAAAAAATGTATATAATTCTACATGTTTGTACTTATGTAATCGAAAGAATGCAAGTAATTCAGTTTCATTAAAAAACTAATCGTTAAAGCTACACAAATTAATTAAAAAAATAGCAGTCAAAGTGTCTTTAAACAAACCCTTCAATCAAGATTATTTTGAAAGATTTACCCAAGTAAAAATGACGTTTATAAAAAATTAAGTTGAGAAACTGCTGACCACGAAATTTTTCCGTACTTATGCACAGATCTTGTTGGATTTATCTCTTGATTTTGAGCTAAGTTTATCCAATACCCGACATTAGGATAAAGCAATAATTTTGATGTCGCTCGCGCACTGCCTAGTGGACTTGTCGCTATTACTTTCCCAGTGATTGAATGTTGGAATCACATAAATTCTACATTTTATTTTATTTCTCTTTTGTTTATTTTATTGCGAATAGATCGTCTATTTGATTAACACGCTTAGCCTATGTACCTTGCACATGTTAATGGTTAGGCTGTAGTATAATAGCTATGGCGGCTGTAATAGAGGAGACTTAATAGCCATTACATTATCGATTTAGGTAATGAAATACTGCTATTAGAATGTTTGATTTAATACTGTAATAGCGAAGGAAAAGGTGTAAAGTGTCTAGAATGTCATTACTCTTCATTAAATTTTCTCAGTTTAATAATTTTCATACTTGATATAGTATGAGTAATAGACGAATGAATTTCTTAACTGTCATAGTATGAATCATACATAACTAAAGAACTAAATAATATCTGACTTTTGACCAAAAAAAATAATTTCTGATTAATTTTTTATTACATAGTTCATAAATATTAATTATATTAAAAAGGGACATTTTTTATAAGTGCTAAGATAGTTTCACTATGATAAATAGAGTTATCAAATTTCATATAATTATATGATAATTAAATCAATTTACTAACAAGTACATTGTTGTTTACTTATTATCTCAAATAACTGAGTTTTTTTTTAATATGCTAAGTGATAAATTATGAGAAAGCATATTATCGACTTAGTATGAAACGGTAATTTATAAAAATTATGATCAAATTTACATAACATGCAATGTCATTAATTAAATAATCAATATATATTCCCATGATCTACAACATTATGAAAATCATCGATAGCATCTCAATGTGCATTCAGATTATCATGTCAGTAGGTTTCTATAATTGATTAGAGAATCATTCAACTTTTAGTAAAGTGAGAAAGATAGAGAGGGAGGGGAATAAACTATTATTATACTGGGTTGTAACACGTACTACATACGAATTGTCTGCATTACAGCTCTGGTTATAATAAGGTGGTGTTATAATAAATGTTACTACAAGGAAATATTGTGGTATGTAATAACTTTTTAACTGATCGATGACTTGCATCATACCTATGCTATGTCTATTTAACAGAGTATTTCACGAACATTGGATTTAACTGTTTAAGATGAAACTTTTCACATCATCAAAGAAATATAAATTCCACCTCATCCATCTCTAGGCCATTGCTTAGCAGCTAACTAATCATCATTGGAACAGATAATCTCCTTCAATAAATTACAAGAGAGAGAGAGAGGACCTGATTCATCTGTAACTTTGGGACTCTTGAGGAGCGGAAAGTATCGGAGAGAGTGTTGATTTCCATGCAAATTCTTGTCAAATAACCAGTCCTTCATCGGCATCCCACATTCGTCGACAGTTCGACCTTTAAAAGACTGTTAGGCCTAAGTTTTTCTCTTCTTTCAGTTGGTAAAGACCCTTTTCCTTTTATCTTTCTTTTTAGACATGGCGAAAATAGTGACTTATTAGGAATTAGCACAAGCTAAAGGACCTTTATGAATAATGCTCCTCAACATGGGGATTGATTGTATTTATCACATATAAAGAAGAATAGTCAAGAGGCAGCTGCTCCGTGTCCCTAGGAACACGTTAGATAGACGAGCCAGTAGCAACTGAGTTTCCAAAAACGTTGTACTTGCTGGTCGTCATTTCCTAAATAGGAATGTCCGTTGGATCTCCAAAAAAACCGAAGACAGCAAGCAGACCAGTTTTTTTATATACCCTTTATTCCAGCATATAATTCCACTCATGCTTTTAAGTACTATTCGGAAGATTCCAAGGGTCATTGACCCTACGTACTTAAAACTTTTCTTTATATGCTCCATTGAAGTTATGACTTCTTGTTTTTGTATATCTTGACCCATCATTTGGGAGGTCATGATTGTTTTTTTTTTGGTCAGAGAGATGTCATGATTAGACTGTAGGATTTGGTATCATATACAAGCCGGATGTAGAACTAATTAACGGTCTCTACGACAAAATCTCCTCCTCCTCCTTGATGCCTCAAAGTAAACTAAAGAGCTTCTTCCTTCTTAAAAAATGGGTGTTATGAGACAACGATGGTTGCTTTCAATGTCTTTTCCTCTGTAACCCATGGACCACTTGAAGGGCCTATACAGGTCAACCCTAATCAATCGAAAGGCCGAACTAGCTTCTGATTATTTTACCACAGTCCATCATAATCTCTTCCATCTCTTTTGTGCTTGGGTTTCCTTCTCAGATCATGGATCTTGAATGAGGTGAGCCATATACATCTCTTTCATTTCTTTCACTGTAAACCGTTTATACCTCGACAAACTCCAACCAATCTTGACCAGAAAGAAAGAAGAGACTGACTAACTAATCGAGACCAACATTATGAGAAAAAAACGGGAAAAGTGTAAAAAAAGTCCTAAACTTTTTGCATTGGTGCTTATTTAGTCCTAAACCTTTTTTTGGTGCCAATTCAGTCATAAACCTTTTGCATTGGTGCCAATTCAGTCCTTCGACACGTGAATAGCTATTAGCCGGAAGGACTAAATTGGTATCAATGCAAAATGTTTAGAACTGAATTGGCATCAATGCAAAAGATTTAGGACTGAATTAGTACAAAAAAAAGGTTTAGGACTGAATTGGCACCAATGTAAAAGGTTTATGACTGAATTGGCACCAAAAAAGGTTTAGAACTAAATTGGCACCAATGGAAAATGTTTAGGACTTTTTAAATACTTTTCTCGAGGAAAAACCCTCTATTCCAGAGTGGTCCATGTTTCCTCCATTATCTTTGGTTAGAGGAAACTTCCTTTGATCTGACTGTTGATTGACGGAATTTTTTTTTTTGGTCATATCCTTACTTGCACTTAACCTATTAGAGGTCTGACTGGAGGAAGTTTCTTCACCATAGATTGCACGATCCTGGTGATAAACATCCTAGAACTATTTAGGGGAAAAATGATATACCATGAAGAGTTGTGATATAGTGCAAGAATATATGGTGGAGCGATGTGGAGGTCTGGTTATATTTATGAGGAATCCGAAGTTCATCTTCTACCGCTGACTCGTATGCATGATCAACCAGGCTATATCGCTAACTTACAGGTTTGGTTAGGATCAACAAACATTGTAGGGGTTACTTATATCTAACCAATTAGTACGAACTTATCATGATGTAAGAAAAATCTGTTCCAAAACTAGGGTTTTTATGCAAGTCCTAACAACATGTGCTCAAGGTCGAACAGACAACGAAAGAGAGATTAACCTGCAAAAGGACTGATCACTGGACAAGCATAGCATGGAAACCACTCACCCATCTTCTCCAAAGGCGTAGTCGATCTCATCTCCGACTCTAATTGAATCCTCCTTGTTCTCTCTTTCCCCAAGTTCGCCACATACTACTCGGTCATCCATCAATCTTTTGCAACACAACACGCGAAGACGAGATGGAAGACGGTGAGGAGCCAAATATATATGGTATAGTTGATGAAAAATGAAGATGATCAACTCGTGAAGGAAGGCTTATTTGTGACGTTGGGGAGGTGCAACCTGAATTTATAGAGAAGAAAGGTCATTGAAGAGGGTGGAAGCGTGGGAGAAGCTACTGTTTGTATCTACTTCCCTTTGGCACGTGCGAGGCTTTTGACTCACGGGTGAAGCAAGAAAAGGAAATGTTCATGTGCAATTGCCCCCCCGTAACAACCCCCTATAAGAAAAATGAGAGAGAGAGAGAATATGGTCGCACATATTTTCTTGGTTAATTAGGAAGCTGTCTAAACTTTTATCCTTTCATAATTGAAAGAAAAATGGGATATGAATAATCTTCTTGAGCAAGGTACGTGAATCTTTTCCGGAATTCGTCGCTTTGTTTGCCGTAGTCATTTCAAAGACATTAGCCTCCACTTCCCACGATTCGTCGCTGCCACTGTCTTGCGGTTGCTTGGCACCATCATTGAAGGCTAGCTTCACGACAATGACCGGCAGCACAAAACCGCAACTGGTGAGCGCGCACGACCACTTCTATCACCACACACACTGCAAGACCAATTCAATTGATGATTCAATAAATCAGACTTAGCTGGCCGGCTCTACCAAACCATGCCTCAGGCCTAAAGAACCTTATTTCACAAACTCAGATTGTAATACCAGAAAAATATAGGTACTTCTGTGAAGATTTTTGGGAAAGAAATGTTAGCTTGGGCCTCAAACTAGAGGTAGGTATTTAATCGTCCGCCTCAAGAGCTTTTTATGGTCTGGTCAGACTTAGTGGATGAAACCCATTATTGATACGATGAGCGAGTCTGTCGAGCCGATTAAGCTGATTGACGCTCGATCCAATCGTCAAACCTTCATCAATTCATCGTCATCTTTGATTGGTATCTCTAGCTACCCCGGACCGATCTCTCTACTTCCATTGCTAACAAGAGCGATGGGCAAGCGGTTTCCACGAGCACTGCCGTTCACCAATCATCACTTTCCGAAATTCCAAAGAGTGAAGCGTTTGCACAGGACATAGAAAATGCTAACTCCAAAAGAGAGTTTCTTACGTACACACCTCGTCGTGTGGCAAATATTACTAACTACAAAGCCATTACTCTTAAGGTCACGAACCCTTTTTGAGAACTGTGTAGCTCCTGGCTCCTGCATGATTGGAAATTGTACGGTTGATCTAGTGTACAAGAAAAGGCTCTAATTACGTATCTCTACTCTAATAATAGTCCTCTATCATCAAGAGTCCATGTATATACATATTATTCAACTGTCGAATGACTCTCCTTCGAAGACTGCGAATGATAACCATTCTGTTTCTTTATTTTTATTTCAGAAATGGTTTTGGAACAGAAATCCGTTTGGTAACGCAATTTCATTTTTTATTTTTGGAACAAATTTTTGATCCAGAAATAGATTTGGAACAGAAATAAGAAGTTAAAATTCTTCTCATCGCTTGTCCTCGCTACTAGTCGGTTGCCCAGCCACCGCCCATCGCCGCCCACTTGCCGGCCGCCACCTCCGGCCTTTTGTTGTCTCCCGCCGCCGGCTGCCGCCGCCCGCCGTCCATCGGTCGCTCGCCACCGTCTCCCGCTGTCGGTCGCCCTCCTCCTACCGCTGCTCGCCTCCCACTGCCAGCCACCGTCTCCCGCCGCCCTTCTCTCACCGCCGCCCGCCTCCCATCGCTAGCCACCGTCCCTGCCGCCGGCCGCCCTCCTCCCACCGCCATCCGCCTCCGGCCACCGCCCGCCTCCCACCGCTGGCCGCCGCCTGTCGTCCACTGGCTACCGTCTCCCGCCGCCGGCCTCCCTTTTCTCGCCGCCGCCCGCCTCCCCCCTTGGGCTGCCGTGGGCCACCGCCCGCCGTCCACTGGCCACCGTCTCCCATTGCCGGCCGCCCTCCTCCCGTCGCCGTCCGCCACCCGTCGTTCACTCCCACCGTCCGCCGCTCGCTGTCCGCCGCCGCCATCCGCCCGTCATTCACTCACCGGCCACCCGAGAGGGAGAAATTTTGTGCCGTTATTAAACAAATTTTTGTTTCAGGAACATAAATTTTGTGTCGTTATCAAACTTATTTTTTTGCTTAGAAACTCGTCCAGGAACAGAAAAAAAAAATCAATTTTTGGCCAGAAATTGATTTCTAAAAAAGAATGGCTGTCATTCGCAGCCTAAGCGGCTCGCTTGAATACGAACTCGAGTTACAAAAAACTAGTTCGTGACAAGTGTCATATATTGCTTCATGGATCAGTACAAGAATTCCTAAAAATCTGATACCATATTAAATCATAAATATCACAAAAGGGATTGTGTTGCGTTTTCTTACTTATGCTTGAATATCGGGTTAGCTCATATATGAGAATGGCAAATGGACTCATGAATCAAAACGTACCCGTGAACTGTTATCGAGAAGTCAAATTACTGATGTGCTCACAAATTGAAATACATGCATCATCTGCAGCTATCTTTGACGAACGGTTCATCTTTTAGGGTTTTAATTTGTATCTCCTACATGTAGCTCCGGATCTTAGTGCTTGATGAGAAGATATAACATACAGGAATGAGAGAGAGAGAGAGAGAGAGAGAGAGAGAGAGAGAGAGAGAGAGAGAGAGAGAGAGAGAGAGAGAGTGAAGGAAGTGGAGAGGTTAGTTGTGCTCGTGCGATTCTCTGAAGTGTTGATAGGGAGAGTCTACAGGTTGTGGAGGCCAACCTCTCATCCACACGGTGCCACTTCTATCTACCATCCTCCCCCACAACTCTAGAAATTACAAAAAAAAAAAAATGCTCTAGGGATAAAGAAGAGACGTCAAAACCCTTTTACTGTCCTCTGCACCATCAATATTTTTAGATGATCGCATCTGTTACCACTAATGAAAATTTATTTATTTGCAGAATAAGTACATGAACCAAAAACTATAATTTATTCCATTTAGCTTGTTGCGGAAGCCAAGCGATCGAACAATAAATTTGACAGAATAAGAAAATAAATCGGATACCAGATTTACGTGGTTCGGTCGTGTCGACCTACGTCCACAGGGAGAGCAGCACGGAATTTCACTATAGATCAAGCGATACAACGGAGATTACAACCACACTCGAGTCACTCAAATACTCTAAGTGTTTCTCAAGCCTCAATTATACTCAATAACTCACGCAGTGTTTAGCCCCAATAATTCCTCATGAAATAATTTCTCAATCTCACGAAGAAATTATACACAAATCTTATCACAAGATTTAATTTGCCAAATCACTCGTACTTTTTCTTCAATATCACGCATAAAGAAAACGCCGGGATGTAATTTCACGAAGACTCACGTCAAGCACTCGGTTCGGCGCTTCAGTTCTTCTCTGGACATTGACCGCACGGAGACCATCTTCAACTTCTACCTCCCAAAGGTGCCCACAGTAGAATATATTATATGTGCCCAAGAGTTGACCGAGTCATGGTCTGAATCAAGAGATCAAACAACGAGAAAATATTAGGTGGTCCGGGACCGCCAAGTCAGCGTGGTCCCGGACCACTCATGAAGCGCCATGTGGTCCACGTGGCGCTTGTGGGGCCGGCTCGCCCGGATGGAAATTTTGCACAAAAAAATAATATTCATTATTTCTGCTTAGCCATGCACGTTAGCCTCTCTCTCTCTCTCTCTCTCTCTCCTCTGCACGCATTTATTTCTTCTCTCTCTTCTCCTCCTTCGTTTTCGCATCGAAGAGGAAAACTCACCGCTCTTTCCTCTCTGGCTTTCAAATTTATTTTGAATCTCTGCGATTTCGCTCTCAAATTTCGCTCGGCTTCCTCGTTGCTCCCCCCTCTCCGACGAAGCCAAGGTTTGGGTCCCTCGTCCTCGCTCCGTCTTTGCTCCAGCGCACGCTCGCTCTCGAAAAAATCCGGCGCTCGGTACGTCGCTCGCTCGCTGCTCTTTCGCTCGCTCCGTCTCTGCTCCGGCGCAGCTTTCCTTCGCCCATTAATCTGCTGGGGCGACCGAGATTTGGGGATCCCATTTTCACTTCATTCAGGTACGGATGATGAAACTTGCATTACTCTAATTGTTTGCTTGGTTCTACATCTCTGCCAATGCGCCCAATCGAACACTGAGATATGTTGGAAGTTTTGATTTCTTTGACCCTTTTTTCAATCCTTTTAAGATGGAAAATTTTAATTCTGAGTTGATTGAATTCGAACTTGTTATGGCTGTATGTCGCTGGACAAGTGTGTTTTGATGGTCTCTTTCAAGTCTTGGTGTGCGTTCGAAGCTTTTAATTGCTCGAACGTCCACTGCGCATCATGTGTTTGACAGAATGTTTGAACCAAGGTCCGATTTTGAGTCACTTCGAATGCGTGGTGATCAGGTTCGCTTAATGATCTTTCACTAACGTTTTTTTGTCGCCGTGGTTCAATATGCTTTTTTTTATCCTTTTAGAGTCTTGTCCGGTGCCTCCTCATGAACCGGGGACTCTTGAATACTGATTTCTTACGATACTTGACTGCACTTTCCTGGTATTCCATTTTGTATGTTACGCATCATTCTGGAGTCATAATCGAGGGTGGATGCAGGTGGTAGACAGTGGTGAAATTTCGCATAGTGCTTGTGATGGTGGTCCAGAAGAACTCCCAGTAGTTCTGGCCGGGCACTTCTGGACGAACGTGTAGGGATGAGCTCAACTATAGTTCCTGACCAGCATCATCAGTCCAGCAGCCGATCCAGCCTCGGTTCTGATGGGGCTGCATCTCCTTATGCAGGATGTGAAGATAGCCATTTTCGTAGAGCAAAAGAGGAATTGCAATCAATGGTCAAAAGCCTTTTGAGAGAAATTGATTTAGGTATGCGAGTTATATATGTTCTACTAGATTTTTGGTCCTATTATTATACATTTTATGCTCTAGAATCCCGTGCTTGTTCTCTTTATGATGCTTTCTTTCAAGTGCTTATTGCATTTGTTTTTTCCTTGGTGCGCAAGGTGCCTTGCATGTGAACTTACCGATATGATCGTTGATACAGGTCATGGTGAGTTTAAGGAAATAGCGAGGTGTTCCACTCATACTGTATTGGTTGCTTGTGGCCTTGAGCACAGGAGGAGCGAGGTCTACACGATCCGTCTGCCATCCTTTTATTCCCACATAGACAAAATGGCAACTGGACAGACAAGTCTGATGAGTGGAGTTTGCTCAACATGTTTTGATGTTTTTGTCAGAGATGTAACCCAAAACATAATGTACACAAGAGTACCACTGCGTTGGTTAAGTTTAGGTCTTTACGAATTGATAAACATGGGCTGCCATTTTTTGCACGTCCATGGTTAATTTTGGGGGGATTTAGATGAGAAGTAGGGGGGTTTTTGTCCATACTGATAACTGTTCGTGGTCCCAAGAGGATCCATTTTTCTGTGACTACATTGATGATATTTATGTTTTGGTTGAAGGGGTCCTATTTTTGGAAGAGGTGGGTTAATCAATCTCAATACTACTTCCTTTTTCTTCCTAGGCGGTTCTCCTCTCTCTTGTGCATCTAATTCAATTGCATAGGAGTGGCTAACTCACTTCTCAGAAAGTAAATTCGGACTCAAACCTAGTCAGAAGTTTAAATGTGGCATGGAATGTTCTTGTTCCTATGCACTGTGATTTGGTCTTATTTTGGTCATTGGAAACAGAGGAAGATATCATCAAGCGAGACTAGCATTGACTGATGATATCTTTCCACTTAAATGAATATAACAACGCCTGAAGGCAATGCCTAGTGCCGTGAAAATCCTACCCCCACTCCATTCTTATTACTTCCAAGTCGTAACTACAATAAAGTTTAGCGATTCTCACTCAATATTCCTTGCTTTTTCGATAGTGCTTTGATATGTTTATGAATAATACATGGTACATAGACATAAAGAAAAGTTCTTCAATACCGTTACTTTTGAGAGGTCCAATCATCACACAGGAGCTATGCACAACATTGTTTCCTCGGGTCAAAACCGAAGTCGACAAGGAAAGAATTACATTTTAGCTTATACACCCTATTCCCTTGCTTCCTATTTTAATACATCAGCAAACAACAAATTCACCCCTGGCCAACCATAAAGATTGTAGGGCCTCTCTTCACATCTTTTTGCCCTCTCTTCATGATCCTTGTCTGACAAAGGCAATGCTTGACTGTGGTTGGCACCAACAAAAGGCGCATATTAGAAACAAGAACACCACCCTCACAAGACAAGTGATGAAACGTTCAACCAAAATGTTGAGATTGTCACGCTAAGGCCTTTAACGGCAAAACAAATTCACCACAAAATTCAACCTATCTCTAACAGTAGTAAGAAATTGAAACATTCATGCTTTGCTTGTCATTAACACAAAATATGCAGCTGGAAAAAAAAAATCTCGCAGTAATACTCACCCCGTCCAACATGGCCATCAAAATGCTTGCTCCAACCAGGCATCTTCCGCCACCATCATCTTTACCTTAATTTGCTCCTTCCACGATGCCCGCATCCAATAGTGTGCTCCACTGCAAAATATCATATCAAGGGTTCAGCATATTCACAGATGATTTTTGTTCTTCAGAAATGAGGAACACTAGAAACCGGACTCTTCAACGAAAAACAATCTTCACTTATGCTAAGGGGCTTAATGCAATGATCCAAAACCAGTTGTTACCAATGTCCAGAACAGTTTGCAAGAACAAGGCCAACACTAGTGAGGCTAATGCAGGAGCAGAATGTCAGCAATGCCGTTTGCCCTTGGCTCGGAGCCATCATCCCTTCAAACCTTCAAACGAGAGCACGAAGCAAATTAACTAGCAGCCCCTTTAGAACAGAGCATCATGCTTGGGTTTGTTTTCATTTGCAGTAACAATGGTGGCAAAAAACCAGAAGGGGACTCCCTCTCCCCACCCATTTTGTACCGAACCCACCATCGCCAAAGAGAAAAGTAAAAGAAAAAGACCAATCAAAACCGCTCAACGCGGGCACACAAAAAAATGGATCGACGAAGAATCCAGGCGTGGGGGAAGAGGAGAAGAGGGGAACCTTGCTTGCGGCTGGCGCCTTTCTCGACGGTATGGCATTGAGCAGAGAGCAAAAGATTGCCAGAGCAGCAACAACGCCACGGAGGGATCGCCGGAGAGGGGGGAGCAACGAGGAAGCCAAGCGAAATTTGAGAGCGAAATCGCAGAGATTCAAAATAAATTTGAAAGCCAGAGAGGAAAGAGCAGTGGGTTTTCCTCTTCGATGCGAAAACGAAGGAGGAGAAGAGAGAAGAAATAAATACGTGCAGAGGAGAGAGAGAGAGAGAGAGAGGCTAGCGTGCAGGGCTAAGGAGAAATAATGAATATTATTTTTTTGTGCAAAATTTCCATCCGGGCGAGCCGGCCCCACAAGCGCCACGTGGACCATGTGGCGCTTCATAAGTGGTCCGGGACCACGCTGACTTGACGGTCCCGGACCACCTAACATTTTCTCCCAACGACATCAATTAGAAAAGAATATTTGTTTCCTCCAGCAAATATTTAACTTTTCTTTTCTTTTTATTTTTGCTTTCCCCTCGGCAACAAAGGAGATAATAACCGTTCCTCTTTTGCTTTTCGTGGACCGACTTGAAGTGGGAATTAATTTCCCTTTCTTAATTGTTGACCAAAATTCAAACTTCAATATTCGGCAACATCCAAGTCCAATAGATTTTCCAGATTAAGGAAATCATATTCACGAAAATATGACTTAGATATCCATGTACACTTTTAGATTAAAATCGTCCACATTCTCAAACTCGAAACATATTTTAACATAGCTCCAACTTTTCTTCGACTTCCAAGCTACACTTCCTCCAACACCAATCATTTTCGTTGGTACGATCAGCAAAACCCTCCACGAAACTGGCCAGAAGGTACTAGGTTTGACAGATGTCGACCATCATCAATGGTCGAGTCGTTGCGATTTCTGAGCCATACTTCTTTCCTACCTTGAAAACTCTTCGTGAATCATCAGGAAATGTATTTTTAATGGCCTGCCTGGTGCATTATTGTAACTTGCAATCTCCTCAAGATCTGCATGCAAGTCTAAAATCGATGCTCTTAATATTTTTTTTTCCCTAAATAGATGTGCAAATGTTTCGTCACTCCCTTTACGAGAAATTTGGATTTGGATTGTCCTTCTATTCTTCTCCATTTTCTTTTTCTTTTGATGACCGCTTTTAGTGGAGTGGTCCTAGTTATTTGGTTGGAAGTGCATCTGTTGATACACAATTAAGGATGATGGTTCTGGGGATTTTTGTACCATCCCCAGGTAGGTCAACTTTTGTCCTTACATAAGCACTTGATCATAACATGTATAGTCATGAGTAAATTACTTAACAATATAATGGACAAATCTATTGACCTCAACAATGATGTAAAGAAAAGAAGTATATTTCCAATTTGAATTGGGATGATTGCATAATCAATCTTTAATATTTTGGCCGTCGGTCTATTGAGTCTTCGACGATTTATTATGGTTAATTGCATCATTAAGGCTTTAATATGCAATTTACATGTCAAGTGCATCTACAGAAGACAAGGCTAGCCTTAGAAACTAAAAAGTCAATACTTAGCCACTCCTTCCTCTGCTACCTAAGATTTATCAGCCATTTTTCCTTCTGAATAAACCTAAGAACAGATTGGACTGGGATCAACCTCACAATTGAGTGAGCAGATCGCAATATAGGAAATGAAATGAACGCGCACAAGCAACCATG
This sequence comes from Syzygium oleosum, assembly GCF_021117445.2. Classification (NCBI taxonomy): domain Eukaryota; kingdom Viridiplantae; phylum Streptophyta; class Magnoliopsida; order Myrtales; family Myrtaceae; genus Syzygium; species Syzygium oleosum. The sequence goes on from NW_026607487.1 coordinate 13,594,546, forward strand.
ATGTATAGAACTTTTTGGTCCTTGAAATTTCTCGAACGATCTCATGACCCGCTTTGTTGCTCTACTTACCGAAGGTCTATTCGCTCTGTCACTTTGAATTGTGATACCATGTTTGTTAATGACCTGATCGTTCGCTAGATTACGGCAAGTCATATGAATAACAAATGGATCTACATATTACAAGGCTAAGTCAGAAACGAGAACTCATTCTGCTTCGGCTTTGCACTCTACTACCCATGACACATCAATATTGCCCAATCTAAGAAAACCTACAAACACAGGTCCAAACACAGAAGGGGATCAGCCTCACAGGATCATCGACTCAGTAAGGGCCTGTTTGGTAACAGGCTAAATAGTGCTTGATTTTATTCTTTTGTTCCCAGGAACAAAAAAAAGAACAGAAATTCATTTGGTAAATTTTTTGTTCCCAGGCACAAATTTATTCCCAGAATTAGTTTTGGGACAGAATAAAGAATAAAAAAAAAGTTGATTCTTGATTCTGGGAACAAGAATCATAAATGGAAAAGAAATTTTTTTTTCTTCTTCTTCTTCTTTCTTGGCCGGCGACCGGCCACAGGCCAGGGCTGACGAGGGCAAGCGCTGGACGCTCAAGGCCTGGGCGAGAGTCGCCCTCGCCGAACCCAGGCCGCGAGCCGCCCTCGCCTAGGCCGTGAGGGTCCAGCCCTCGCCCTCGCCTGTGGCCGGTATTATTAAAATATTATTAACAAAAAGAAATTTTGTGTAGTTATCGAACGCATTTATGTTCTTTTTTTATTCCTGGAATAAAAATTTTGGGCTGTTACCAAACGCTTTTAAATGTTCAGAAATTATTTTCGGGAATGGAATAAAAAAAATCATTTATGAGTAGAAATTATTTCCAAGAACAAAATGGTTACCAAACGCACCCTAAGCAATCCTTATCGTCTCAACTAATAATATTATCATGCATTAAAAACATGCACAACGGATTTACAATGTATAAAGTATGATGCCTACAAGTGGCTTGAGATATAAGTCATTTCCCTACATCCCAAACGCTCATAGGTGTGCCATAACATTACACATGCATAATGAGCACATCGACTTAGCCATATCAACTGCACCCTCGACAACAGAACACATACATCAATTGTGTTGACCACGACACCCATAATCCTAGTCCATATCGCTTAAGCCATTCCTTATGTGATTCGATTCATTCTTCTTCCTATTGTCATCCTAAAAGCCAGTCAGAAGTCATTCCTTGGCCCTCTTTGGTCTAGGTGAGTCTCCTGTCTCCCTCTTTTGACCGGTTATATACAAGACCACTACTCTTTATCTTGTTTACCCCAAATCACACCCTTTTATGATTGATAAAGCAGTATCGTAATTCGGAGCTTCAATTTAGTTAGAGAAGAATATAGTTAATGTAGTCCATCCCCTCTTACTCCAATGATTAGTATAATCGCGCTTTCATTCTGTGTACCTTAGATTGAGCATGCGGTGCGTAATGCTTTAGTAATTTCTTTAAGTTCGTAGTAATAGGTATACGTTGAAAACTTTCTTGTAGTAATGAAAATGTCATGAATGCTGCTATCTAAATTAAAAGATTCATACGTAGTAGGGCCTTAACTCTGCTTGTGGAGTAATTTTGTCAACGGCTAGTGTACCAGATAAAAATCCATCATCAATTATTAGCGGTTGTAAAGTTGCAACATGCCTCACTGAGACAGCAATCTCGTCTAGGGCACCGCGATAGTACTTGCTACTTGGTAGGATCAACTCGACTCGATCAGGCCGCACGGTTTACGTTGTGGGACTGAGTCGCATTCGCATCGTTTGGCTGTATCGTGGCTCTCAGTCAGCAACAGTAACAAACCTTAAAATTTTCGAGGAATTGAAAAGTACAGATGTAGATTGCTGACCAGTAAAGCAGTTTTGTCGCTGCAATGTGAGATGGTAGGAGGCGTTCGTGAAGGAGAATTGTCATTGTGTGGTTGAAATTACATTAACCTTTGGAATGACACCGTCCAACGAAACCAGACTCCTCCCACGAACTCTCCTCCCCCACCTGTAGGGGTTCAACAACGAAAAACAACGCAGCGGAATATAGAACCCTAGACAGGATCCATGTGTATATTGAAATCGAGACGGAAGTTCGATACGTACCTTTTGCAGATCGAAGATAAATCAGCAACTGATTGTGTCTGGATGAGCGCCCCAAGTATTGCGCCTCTACCGGTATCCACACACACGAACGGAATTCTCCAACGATCCACGTGCTAGCGAAAGATCTTGAAGTTCCTTTTCTCGAACGCCTTTTGATTTTCGATACTCTATCGAAAAACCCTAGACAGAGAACGATTCTCTATCTATTTATACAGCCTCATTATCTAGCGAAATTAAAAGAAGTGGGCCGGGCTATTTGGGCCTGCCAAACCGTCCACCTTCAATCGTACGTTTAATCGTTATCTCATAACGCGTACGACCGCATAGATAATTTAAATAGGAGAATAAATTAAAATCTACTTCTTAAGTAGATCAAGGCGCATAGACAATATTAAGTCCGTTCGCTATTGTGTGCGACCCTGTAGGTTCACTAAACATTAGCAGTGTGCCCAAAACTCTTTTGGCCCACAAGTCATAAGCGGTCTCTAGCAACACATTATGACTACCTAAGTATAGTGAAGATCGGTTTTTCGACACAACCTAATCCACAACTAATATTAGAGTATCAACATTGATTGATTCTTAGGGCAGACCACTAACAATCTTCCACTTGCACTAGAACCAATCATATAAACTAAGTCTCTTTGTCACTTGATTTCCGAGTTAAGCATAAGACAGGACAAGTGTCATCCTTATATAGCTTAAACTCATTTTCCCGATACCGCAGTTAGACTGTCAAAACAAGTAGTTGACTCTTCAACTCACTTGAGCATGGCCATGCATTTCACAGTCTCAACTCTATGGGAGGCCAGGAAATCATACCCTCGTTATATGAGAGGGACAAATCCCATCTTGTCTACTCACATCACTCAGCACGCTTCATGACATACCCAGCCATTACCTTTATAATCACCTGTTACTGCTGACATTTGGCAATGTTAAAGCATGCCAATCCACGTCTAGGAAACCATGGCAGATTCAGGTCAAAGGACTATACTCTATAGCTGTGATGAGAAATATTGATGACATTATATAACAATCCTACAGTATTCTCATAGCGGGTCAGTCCAATACAATGTTTTCCAACATGTATTCCATGTGATCAACTTTATATCTCTATATTCATGACCCGTGAAACTTGGTCATCAGTTGACTCACATGCTAGTCTCAAATGCCATTTGCGTCCCAATGCACAATGGCAATTGACTAGGGACATTTAGAATATGAATATTCACTCTATTAATAGAGTTTCACGATCAAATCACGTATTTAATGATCTATTAAGGATATTCGATATTCAGGGGATAAAGATTTCGCATTCAATTATATACTCAAATTAAATCGAAATCAAATATAATATATATATTTTATTAATGAACAATGAAAATGTATATCACATATACTCCCACTCACATCAAGACCAATCACTAATGTGTCTAAGGCCTAAAGCGTTACAATGACGCTCATGCTTAGGTTGTGGAAGAGCCTTCGTCAACGGATCGGCTGTATTCAACTCCGTTGCAACTTTGCACAACTTGACATCACCTCTTTCAATGAATTCTCGAATGAGATGATACTTCCTGAGTATGTGTTTGGTCTTCTGGTGAGACCTAGGCTCTTTACCCAAAGCTATGGCCCCATTGCTGTCACAATAGAGGTCCACTGGAATCGAACTAGTGGGACTGATTCCCAGTTCTTCTATGAACTTTCGAATCCAAACAGCTTCCTTTGATGCTTCTGAAGCAGCAATATACTCAGCTTCTGTCGTAGAATCTGCAAGAGTTTCCTGCTTGGAACTTTTCCAGCACACCGCTCCACCATTCACGCAAAAGACAAAACCTGACTGCGATCGAAGGTCGTCTTTGTCGGTTTGGAAACTAGCATCAGTGTAACCATTTACAGTGATCTGTTCCTCACCTCCATAGACTAAGAATAAATCCTTAGTTCTTCTCAAGTACTTAAGGATATTCTTGACAGCAATCCAGTGAGGTTCCCCTGGATCTGACTGGTATCTACTTGTCATGCTCAATGCATAAGCAACGTCAGGACGAGTACATAACATAGCATACATGATGGATCCCACAGCTGATGCATAAGGAATCCTACTCATGCGGTCTCGCTCATCTTGTGTTGAAGGACACTGAGTCTTGCTAAGACTTATGCCATGTGTCATTGGGAGAAAACCTTTCTTGGAATCTTGCATATTAAACCTATTGATGACTTTGTCAACATATGTACTTTGACTCAGTCCAATAAGTCTCTTAGATCTATCTCTATAGATCCTGATCCCCAAGATATAGTTTGCTTCTCCCATGTCCTTCATGGAGAAAAATTTTCCTAGCGATGTCTTAACTGACTGAAGCATAGGAATGTCGTTTCCAATGAGTAGTATGTCATCCACATACAACACTAGAAACACAATTGCACTCCCACTAGACTTCTTGTATACACAAGCTTCTTCTTTGTTTCTAATGAAGACAAACTCTTTGACAGTTTCATCGAAACGAATATTCCAGCTCTGTGATGCCTGCTTCAATCCATAAATAGAACGTTGAAGCTTGCATATCTTCCCAGTGTTATCTGGTGATGTAAAGCCTTCAGGTTGTGTCATATACACATCCTCCTCTAGTTTTCCATTAAGGAAAGCTGTCTTTACATCCATTTGCCATATCTCATAGTCATAATATGCAGCAAACGCTAGGATAATCCGAATGGACTTAAGCATGGCCACTGGCGAAAAGGTCTCGTCATAGTCAATACCATGAGTTTGTTTGAAACCTTTAGCTACTAGCCGTGCTTTATAGATGTGAACATTTCCATCCATATCAGTTTTCTTCTTGAAAACCCACTTGCACCCTATAGGTTTGACACCTTCGGGTGGATCAATCAAAGTCCAAACTTTGTTTTGATACATTGAGTCCATTTCGGATTTCATGGCCTGAAGCCATTTATCGGAGTCTGGGCCCATCATAGCTTCTGTATAGGTCGTAGGTTCGTCATTTTCTATTAACAATAGATGACGATGTTCTGTCACGTGAAAACCATATCTCATAGGCTCACGATGTGTTCTTTCAGACCTACGAACTATAGGTGCCAATGGAGTAGACTCTACAACTCTTTGTAGATCTAATTGAGGTTCCTCATGAACTGGAACATCCTCTTGTGGCACAATAACTTCTTCGAGGTTTACCTTACTCCCACTGGTTCCTTTAGTAAGAAACTCTTTCTCTAAAAAGACACCATTTCGAGCAACAAACACTTTGTTCTCTGATGGATTATAAAAGTAATATCCTTTCGTTTCTTTAGGATATCCGACAAAGAAGCATTTATCAGATTTGGATCCAAGCTTATCAGAAAGTAAACGTTTTACATAGGCTTCACAACCCCAAATCTTTAGAAAAGACATACTAGGAACTTTTCCTGTCCACATCTCATATGGTGTCTTCTCTACAGCTTTTGATGGACTTCTATTTAGTGTAAACACAGCTGTCTCGAGTGCATATCCCCAGAAAGATAATGGAAGATCTGAATGACTCATCATTGATCGAACCATGTCTAACAAAGTTCGATTTCTCCTCTCAGAGACACCATTCCACTGTGGTGTTCCAGGGGGAGTGAGCTGTGAAACAATTCCACACTCTTTGAGATGGTCATTGAACTCTTGGCTTAAATATTCTCCTCCTCGATCAGATCGAAGAGCCTTGATATTCTTGCCAAGTTGATTTTGTACTTCATTCTGAAATTCCTTGAACTTTTCAAAGGAGTCAGATTTATGTTTCATCAAGTAAACATATCCATATCTACCGAAATCATCGAGTAAATGTAATGAAGTACTCGATAACCTCCTCTGTGTAGAACTTAGTGGTCCACACACATCGTATGTATAAGGGCCAATAATTCTTTTGTCCTCTCACTTTGATTAGTAAAAGGAGCTTTTGTCATTTTTCCAACTAAACAAGATTCACATGTATCAAATGATTCAAAATCAAATGAATTTAATAGTCCATCGCTATGAAGCTTGTGAATTCGTTTCTCGTTTATGTGGCCTAATCGACAATGCCATACGTAGGTTGGATTCAAATCATTAGATTTAAACCTTTTTGTATTTATATTATAGATTGGCACATCAAGACTTAGAACATATATCCCATCCACAATATGGGCGCTACCATAAAATAATCCATTAAGATAAAACGAACAACTATTGTTCTTTATATCAAAACAGAAACCTTCCTTGTCCAAACAAGAAACAGAAATAATATTCCCGCGTATAGCAGGTACATAGTAGCAATTATTCAGTTCTAAAAATATGCCAGAAGGTAAAGCTACATCATATGTTCCTACGGCTAATGCAGCAACTCTTGCTCCATTCCCAACACGTAGCTCCACTTCACCTTTTGTAAGTGTTCTACTTTGTTTTAGTCCCTGCACATTCATACAAATGTGAGTACCACAACCGGTATCCAATACCCATGAAGTAGAACTAGTAGTAACATTTACTTCTATAACATAAATACCTGAATCGGAAGTCTCACTTCCCTTTTTCTTCAGATCCTCCAAATATTTCTTGCAATTCCTCTTCCAATGTCCATTCTTCCCACAATGGAAGCATACAGCATCAGCAGTCGGACCCGGTTTGGTCTTGGATTTGGGTTTAGGCTTAGTGCCCTTGCCCTTACCCTTGACCTTACCTGGCTTCTTAAAGCCTTTCCCCTTTTGAACCATGAGAACATTAGGGGTAGGGTCCTTCTTGATATTCTGCTCAGCAGTTTTGAGCATCCCATGCAGTTCAGTCAAAGACTTATTCAGATTATGCATATTATAGTTCATAACAAACGTGTCATAATCTTGTGGCAATGACTGAAGAATAATGTCAGTAGCCAACTCTTGGCTAATGGGAGAGCCCAGTCGCTCCAGGTTTTCAATATAACCTATCATCTTTATGACATGTGGGCTAACTGAGCTCCCACTTGCTAGCTTGCGCTCAATTAAGGTCTTTACCGTTTGGTACCTTTCAGTGCGTGCCTGCTCCTGAAACAAATTTTTCAGGTTCATGATCATATCATAGGCATCCACGTTCTCAAATTGCTTCTGAAGGTCTGAGTTCATGGTAGCTAACATTAGACATGATGCATCCAATGCATCATCTTTATGCTTCTGATAAGCATTCCTTTCAGCATGGGGAGCGTTGGAAGGAGGTGCCTTCTGAGGGAGTGGTTTCTCCAGGACATAATCCTTTTTCTCTTGCTTGAGAACAATTCTCAAGCTTCTATACCAGTCCAAAAAATTCGAACCATTCAATTTGTCCTTCTCAAGGACAGATCGCAGTGAAAAGTGTGATGCAGAGCTATTTGCCATTATCTACAACAAATATGCAAAGTGAATTGTTCATTAACATTATAAATAATAAACTCCAACTATACTTTTATAACATGTGTCCCAATAAGTATAGTGGACCAAGATCCATATTTTACCAAGACTCGAGTAAACTTTGGCTTACCGCTCAAGACTAAGTTATTTAGGTAGACAACTATTTGTCAATTGTATCGAATACAACTCTTGGTTATTGGGGTTGACATCTCATATCTTATCCCCAAACACTATGCCTCAAGGCCCAAAACCGTTTTGATAGCCTCGTTAAGTAAACCAATCTTGACTTATGGATAACCATTATCCATCCTATTTTACTCAAATAGTTAAAGACACCCTGCTTTGGCAGGCCCATCTTTTGACGATTCAAGTCTTAATAGGTGTATGATTGGAAAGGCATCATATTATTACTTAATTTTATGAGGGACTCTTAATAATTATGTAGTGGTGAATGTATGCATGTTCTGAACATCAACAAAGCATCACTTATAACAACAAAGATATATCAATCACACAGGAACGACCAATTCCATGCAGGGGTCAAGGGGGCTGCGCCCCCTTGCGGGGTCGAGGGGCAGCGCCCCTCGCGGGGTCAAGGGGCAGAGCCCCTCGCGGTGGTCTCGCTGGGGCAGCGCCCCCGAAAGCTAGACAGACGCAATTCTGTTTTCTGAGGAGAGCCCCGAAAACATAGACAGAATTCTCAATTCTGTGTTCTCGGGAGACTTTCCGTCGCTGCCGCCTCTCGCGCCCTGACCGTACGCAACTGGCCGAACGCCGTGAGTCCTCGACGCCCCGGAAGACCAGGCGCGCTGCCGTCTCTGCCTCGGGCAGCAGACCCAAACGCGCCGTCGTCTTCGCCCGCCGTCTCTGCCTCGGGCAACAGGCCCAGACGCGTCGCCGTCTCCGCCCGCCGTCTCCGCCTCGGGCAACAGGCCCAGACGCTTCGCCGCCGTTTTCGCCCGCGGTCTCCCCCTCGGGCAACAACCCAGGCGCGACGCCGTCTCTGCTTCGACGCGAGCGGAACAGGATCGACCCATCCCTGCTTCGTTCCTTCTCAATTGATCATATCAATTCGTATTTTAAATTCATCTAACCCTAATTGAGACTCACTTCAGGCATACATCATATGTATCAACAATTAGGGTTTTCAATTCAACTTCAATATATCACAAGTAGCTCTGATACCACTGTAGGGGTTCAACAACGAAAAACAACGCAGCGGAATATAGAACCCTAGACAGGATCCATGTGTATATTGAAATCGAGACGGAAGTTCGATACGTACCTTTTGCAGATCGAAGATAAATCAGCAACTGATTGTGTCTGGATGAGCGCCCCAAGTATTGCGCCTCTACCGGTATCCACACACACGAACGGAATTCTCCGACGATCCACGTGCTAGCGAAAGATCTTGAAGTTCCTTTTCTTGAACGCCTTTTGATTTTCGATACTCTATCGAAAAACCCTAGACAGAGAACGATTCTCTATCTATTTATACAGCCTCATTATCTAGCGGAATTAAAAGAAGTGGGCCGGGCTATTTGGGCCAGCCAAACCGTCCACCTTCAATCGTACGTTTAATCGTTATCTCATAACGCGTACGACTACATAGATAATTTAAATAGGAGAATAAATTAAAATCTACTTCTTAAATAGATCAAGGCGCATAGACAATATTAAGTCCGTTCGCTATTGTGTGCGATCTTGTAGGTTCACTAAACATTAGCAGTGTGCCCAAAACTCTTTTGGCCCACAAGTCATAAGCGGTCTCTAGCAACACATTATGACTACCTAAGTATAGTGAAGATCGGTTTTCCGACACAACCTAATCCACAACTAATATTAGAGTATCAACCTTGATTGATTCTTAGGGCAGACCACTAACACCACCAACCACCGATATCAACCAAAGGTCACATATGGTTTGTAACTGCCCACTTTCACATCCCCCGAAAGCTGAATTGCAGTGTCTCTGTTTCACATTAATTCGGAGGAAGTCTAGCCGAGGGCACATAAAAGAAGTTAGAAAAATTTAGGAAAAAAGTCACCAAAAATCTCAAATTATATTTATTATAACACATTTACTCCAAAAAAAAATTTGTAACATCAAAACCCTCAAATTTGTATTTGAATGACACATTTACCTTTCATTAGGGTTTTGTTAAAATCTCCGTTAAAAAATCTGATGTGGCACTGATGTGGCGCTTGCGGGGTGCCACATCAAAAAAAAATAAAAATAAAAAGAAATACTCAAATTAAGTTATTGACATCGCGAGTTACTGTTCATGTCTTCGAAGTTACTGTTCATCATCTTCAACCTTGCGATCGCTCGGCCAAAGCTCTTCCGGCACTCGTTCGTTGCTGCCCACTGTCGCCGGACCTCTGGGAGTGTTCGTTGTAGCTGCTGGCCATGGCGGCCGCGAGCTTTGAGGTCGGATTTGGCTTCGAAGCTTGCGACCGCCATGGCCACTCAAGCTCAAAGCTTGGCCTAAGGGCGAAGCTTGGTTGAAGTGGATCTCCGTCATCACCTTCGTCATTGTCTTCCTCTTCTTCGTCATCATCTGAATAGAGGCAGAGAGGCTCTCGGTCAAGAAGGATCCAGCACATGCATTCTTCATTTTCTGGTGAAAAAGGAGCAGACAAAAAGGGGCAAGAAACACTGATACCCTCGGAGGGAATAGGAGAGAAACAAAGAGAAAAATGAAGAGAGTGGGTAATCCATTGCAAAAGAACGAGCTTCATCCATTCGCTTCCCCAAATCTGGAGAAAGCACGATTTGCCCAAGCAACTCAACCAAAACCTCTCTCATGAGCTACTGTTCATAGTCTTCAACCTCGCGATAGCTCGGCCAAAGCTACTGTTGGTTGCTGTCCAAGTTCTTGCAGATCTGACCTCAGGCCAATTTTTGAGCTTGAGCTGCCATGGCGGTCCCAAGCTTTGAGCTTGAGCGGCCATGGCGGTCGCAAGCTTCGAAGCCAAATCCGACCTCAAAGCTCGCGGCCGCCATGGCCAGCAGCTACAACGAACACTCCCAGAGGTCCAGGCGACAGTGGACGGCCACGAATGAGTGCCGGAAGAGCTTTGGCCGAGTGATCACAAGGTTGAAGACGATAAACAGTAAGTTCAAAGACATGAACAGTAACTCACGATGCCAGTAACTTAATTTGAGTTTTTCTTTTTAATTTTTTTCTGATGTGGAGCCACGCAAGCGCCACATTAGCGTCATGTCAGATTTTTTAACTGAGATTTTAACAAAACTCTCACGGATGGTAAATGTGTCCCTCGTATACAAGTTTGAGGTTTTTGGTGTAAAATTTTTTTTTTGAGGTAAATGTATTACAATGAACATAGTTTAGGGTTTTTGGTGATTTTTTCCCAAATATTTAATTAGATAGAATCCATCATATGCCGACACTATCATTTTATGGAGAAAATTGTCCAAAAAGTTAGAAAACCTATTGTATATCAGTCAATTCAGTTTTAAACATTTCAATTATGTCAATTTACCAATTTAGTCCTAAACATTTCAATTATACCATTTTAGTCATAAACTTTCGGATGATTTGCCAATTTAGTTCTAAACCTTTTAACGATTTGTCAATTTAGTTTTTTCGGCCAAATTTAGCAGAAAATAGCTGGCGTGACGATTTAGTCAGTGCATGCCATCCTACGTGGCATGGTAAGGGCGACCCTCGCCAAGGCCAGCGAGGGCGGCCGTTACCCAAGGTTGGTGGAGGGAAACAAGGAAAAAAAAAAGAAAAATAGTAGAAAAACTTCAAAAAAATGTCCATGTCATTGCCGGCTGTGCCATGTAGGCTGGTTAGCGCTGACTAGACTACCATGTTAGCGATTCCGGCCAAAATTGGCGGGAATGGCTAAATTGGCAAATCGTCAAAAGGTTTAGCACTAAATTCGCAAATCGTTAAAAAGTTTAGGACTAAATTTGCATAATTGAAAGGTTTACAACTGAATTGGCAAAACATCAAAAGATTTAGGATTAAATTGGCTAAATTGAAAGATTTATAATTGAATTAGCATAAGTGCAATATGTTTATGATTTTTTTGGTAATTTTTCCAAATAATATGCGGTTTGAGATAGGAAGGACATTTGTTATCACTTTCCTTAAAGCACGTAAAAGATTATGGTACTATCATAATAAGATATGTGCATTAGAAGTTCTAAAACTTATCACGAAAGTGCAATTGAGTCTTAAAACTTACAAAAAGTGCAATTAAGTCCTAAAACTTATCAAATTGATGCAATCGAGTTCTTCCATTAACTCTGTTCAACTTAGTTAACGGAAAATGCTGACATGGCTATTTTAAATATTTTCTCTCTCCTATATGGTGATGACGTGGTTAAAACGATGTCATTTTGGCCCAAATTAATTTTTAATATAAATTTTATTTAAATTAAATTTAAAAAGAAAAAAAGAAAAATGTTTGAGTAACCAAGCGGCGAGGGCTTTGTCGTCAGCCCACCATCACCGACAAGGGCTAGCGACCCTCACCGACCACAAGCGAGGGCCTACAGAACTGCGCGGGGGTTGCAACTCTCCCTTAGATCGGACAGAGGTTGTGAGCCCTCGCCCGAGTCTAGCTGAGGGCCGCCCGACCCTCGGCAATGGTGTACCTCAGCCAAACCTGTAGGCCCTCGCCGACGATCGGCAAGGGTCCTTGGCCATTAGCCAAAGCCCAGCAATCTTTGTCGGCCTTTGCAGGCGATAGTGGGGTGACGGCGGCGAGGGATAGCCCACACTGCCCGGTTCCTCAACCCTTCTCTTTAAAAAAAAAAGCTTAATTTTAAATAAAATTTGTATTAAAATTATAATTAACCAGAACAACGTCGTTTTGGCCATGTTATCGTCACGTGTGATAGCGAAAATAATAAAAGAAATCCACATCAATATTTTCCATCAGCCAAGTTGGACAGAGTTAACGGAATGACTCGATTGTATTAATTTGACAAGTTTTAAGACATAATTGCATATTTTGCAAGTTTCGAGACTCAATTGCACTTTCGTAACAAGTTTTTGGATTTTCGGTAAACATATTCCATTATACCATAGTACAATATAAAAATGCTATTATCATGAGTTTGAGTCTATTATAAATTAATTGACAAAAAATTGCATTTCCAAAACAGGACCATTGATCGACAAAAAAAAAAAAAAACAGGACCATTGACATTACACAACTTTACAAAAGCGGCTTAGATAATATTGAAACTTTGTGAGTACTCCACGCAGCCTAATAAAAAACAGAAGCAAAACTATGCTCATTCGTATCAATATCGCATGATATGATCAAACTTTTGCTCGACGAATCACGATGGAACATAATCCGCAATAAATTGACTATGACTAAAAATATATGACGTAATTCAAGTGCTTTTTACCCGAGCAAATTTTTTTTTTTTTGCCTGTCATATTTCTAACTTTCCTTACTCTTTGACCTTTACTCTATTTCTTGCAGAGCGCGGAAATCTGAACCTCGCACCTGTGATACTAACGTCTTCCTCTCAATCCCTCTACCAGCAGGGCCGCATGCCTTCTGGCTTTTACACGAGTAATTAGTCGGGATAAAAAATGATCACGCAGCGGCTCGGTGAAAACTGGGCCGTCCAATGTTGCTCTCAGTTGGACCATCCACAGCGATCCATCCTCTCTCGCTTTTTCTCCTTTTGTGTTTTCAAACATCAGAATCATGTGCTGTAGACCTTCTGCTGGTCCACTTTGTACCGCTTTGTCTTTCTTAGCCACTTTAGACAGACAGGGTTATATTATAGAAATGTATCGAGTGTCTTTCGTTAATAAGGAAATATTTCACATTTTCCAAATGGTGGTACCACAGCTTAGGGCCCTCAGTTTTCTGCATTCCGATTTTGAGGAAGGCCCCAGAAGACATGTTATGTATCACACTGGGAAATGGAGAGTTTCTGATCTTTTGTTGTCCGCTGGCCGCCATGGCCCCAACGGAAGTCAAAAGACCTCTCGCTCATAGTTTAATTGGACATGTAGGTCATGTTCGTACCAGTTTCTCATTTGGAACCATAGAAGGAATTCGATCACGGCTGATTGGTCAAGTGCGGTCAAAGTTTGTAGCTCTATGGCTGCCACCAAGTAGATCGGTCGTCAATGGTCTAATATATTAGAAAGTACCGACCAAAAACTATTAAGTGAAGGGAGAGCACATATATATAATGAGCATATAAATTTCATTGTCAAGTTGCCGCTTCTTTACCATAACGGGGACGTAGGACTCAACTCTTGGAGGGTAGGGACGGAACAAGACGTTTTGTCTAATTAATTAAGTTTAACCCGACTGTATTAAATTATAAATTCCTAACTTGGATCTTGTGTTATATAATCAACTGCTTGTATACTACTGTTTTGAGACTCGAGCATCAATCATAACAGGAACATTACACACTAAATCAATCAATTATGCTATAATATGCCGTATCTAACTCAATCTCAGAGTGGTAAATAGAATCAATCACGGTATAAAATCATACGAAAACACTATTGTACTTACTTTTATGGGAACGACGGTAGACTGTTCTGCTTCTTGAGATGTGATTGGCTTAGTCAAATGAATCAAATCAAGTCATGATCTTCTCGTACAGTCACGATTAGTGCTGTCACGGGAAACTAACGGTAGTCGGTCCTTACATGCTTTATTCGTTCATAAAGAATGTTGCAATAATACACACCGTTTGACAAAATTGCACTCGTGTTCCCACGACAAACAGAAATAGCTCCATGCTTCATTCAATTAGGGGTAGCTAGTAAACACGGATGCAAGAAATTACACACAAAATTGGCCAAGAAAAAGGGATGCAAGACGCTTCTTCTTGCGACGTCTAAAGCACTAGGATTCTGAACACCGACTACCTACAAAACCTCAGTGCACAAATCCGTTTGAAATTGTGCAAAACCTTGAGGCGAAAAACAAAAGGAGAAGGAAAACAAGAACGAGCTTCTCTTCCATGGTTCGGACGATGCGAAAGAACAAAGAACATCAACCATGAAAGAAAAGAAGAACAAAATCAAGAGTAAGTATGCAAAGAAGAGGATTGTACATACTACATAGAAAGTTAGGGACAGTTAACATAGTCAGCTGTGAAGGAGAACGAGCTGTCGCGAAATGGGCTGAGCTTATTGTGACACTTAGAAGGTCCAGAAGGAGCCACAGGCCCTCTCATAAGCTTGCTCTCCCACAAGTATTTCCAAGAACCTCCATTCCTAGCCTTCACGATCCTCGCACACCGTCCTTCCGTAGCCAATGCTAAAGTCAGAACCGCAAGGAGCAAGAGAGACTTCCGAGTCAACGAAGAAGATCTCTCGCGGGATGCCATTGCTGCTCTGTTCTTTTGTTGCTGCAGAGCTTCTTGTTTGTTTGAGAAGGGAGAAATAGAGAGAGACGCAACCGAGGGTTAACGCGGGGGTTAAGTGGTATTGATGCCCTACGTTTTGGACTAAGGAAAGCACAACATGTAATGTCATAGCTTTGATATATTATTTATATATATGCGGAGGCATTTGAAGATCAACGCCAAGAGATTAAGGGTGCTATCAAGAGTTGAATATTTCGCTTTTGAATGTTTGAAGTGACTGAGTCACGTTGAAGGGCCGAAACGACAGCCAGCCAACTTGGAAAATAAGAGTGTGAAGAGTTATGGTAAATGGCTGCCCTCAAACGTTTGAACTCTCCAATTTTCTGATAGTCATTACGTTATGTGTCCGAGGACTTTCAGATCGTACAAGATCGACCGAATGCGTGCGTGTCAAAGATGAGTTTTTCCGTCCTTCACTCTGAAACCCTTGCTTGTCTCCACGCTCTTCGACACTTTGCTAGCCGATCTGGACAGAAATTTGTGCTGGAATCTGACAGCTCCACCTTGATAAGCTTCCTACAAGATTCCTCTCTCTGCTCGTGGGACGTTGAGCCCCTTATCACAGAATGCTTAGGCTTCATAGCCCTTTTTGAGAGTCTTGAGTTAGCCTATACTGCCCTCGAGATTCAAATAGATTAGCAGATTGAGTTGTAAAGGCCTCAAGAGTTAAGGCACTTTTACGTTATTGGGTTTCTTACCCACCACCCCCTCTATGGGAGATCTTGTGTTTTGATGCCCCTTTCTCTAGAGGGCTAGTTATTAAATGAAATGATAAGTCTCTGTTATGTCTAAAAAAAAAAAAAGATGAGTTTTTCTGCGCTGCACTCACTCTTCGTGCATACACAGGCCTTCGCATTAGAAACCACCGACGCCGTATCACGTGCAATGACTTCGAACGTAGAAAGAGAAACAAAAACGTGAAGCTACTGCTCGAAACCCAGATTTCATGGCCATCCGATTTGGTAATAGTCTTGAATTGTCAAAGAGAAACGGTTTAGAGCTAAATTTCAAACTTGGTGCATATATACGACATATCTTAGAAAAGAATTAACAAAGAGACAAATAATAGAAGAATTTCTAATCAATATCTTTTGCAACTTACTTGATAAACTTGATAACTAGTTGTGTCGGTGTTCACTTAATATCGGATTAGACGAGGAAGAAGCTCGCCTTCAGCTGTTTGATTTTCAATTCGGCTGACCTTTATTTAAGATATTAGTCAGAAATGTGATTGAAGTATTTGATACCCAGACGGAGTCTGCCAATTACTAGCTAACGATAGTCTAAACTGAACGATCAGGACAAAAAGGACGACTACAGCCAGCCAAAGGGGAACAGTAGTCCCTCTTGGAGGCTTGATTTAAACGTGACAACTGCTACTTAACCGAAAATGACTGATTCCGATTCTGTGAGCGGTTCCGCAGTCGGGATCTCAATAAGTCCGCTAACAGTCTTAATTTGAGATTTTTCCTAAGGCCAGAAAAAAAGATTATTTCATTAATAACGCCAATTAAGGGGGGGGGTGTTGGTGTAAGAGCGGTACAAATCAAATGAGCAAAGAAGATGGGACTGCAGTTACCCAATTTGCAGCTTGAATCCTTCCATAACTGCCAACAGGTGTATGCAGTTCTAGTCAATCTCTCTTCATTCCTTTCTTTTCCATGTTCTTGAGCCAACCAACAACTGGCTTTATCAACTATTGCTCCACTTTCTCCTCCTCATTACAGAACATACATAACTTGCTGTTTCTGATTTTCCTCTTCCACAAATTAGCTGCAGTAGCAATAGAATCAGAGCAATCTCTCCAGAGAAAATTTAGTTTTCGGAGCACGATCAAAACTCTAAATCATCTTCCAAAAACCAATATCCACCTGATGGGAAGTAGAAGGCCCTTTGCAAACAGCTCTTTGTTCAGCAGCTTTGCGAAAACGATAAGCTGATTCAACAGTGACCTCGCCCCTTTCTTCAGCAGGACAAACTAACTTAACTTGCTCTTCTTTAATAGAGATTGGGATTCTTTGCACTGCTACCAATTCATTTGGTTCTAGCAATGTGCCTCCTTGTTGATAATAAAGGACACTCTCATACCCCCGTGAATCAATTCCTTCTGTCACTTCAGGGTGAAGTTTATAATTTTCATCTCTGGTCACCCAGGGATCCGATCAGACTTTGATTTGCTCTCCATTCCCCACCTGCCATATAACTCCTTTCGAACAATCCTTTCCTACTAGGAGACTGCTCCACCCCCAAGATCTTCTAGCCCCTTTACCAGCCTCCATAAAACCACAATTAGGAAAATATAGGCCTTCAAGTATCCTTACCCATGATGCTCGAAGATTCTCAAGAACTCTTCCTGCCTGTTTTGCAAGTAAGGAGGTGTCAAAAAAATGTAAATCTCTAAAACCCGTACCTCCCTCAGCTTTGGCCTTTGTTTATGTGCGCCCACTCATCAAGTTTACTCTACTTACAGATTCTCTTTGGCCACACCAGAATTTAGCTAGGAGTCCATTGACCCCATCACACCATTTTTTGGGATATTTGAGGCAGCTCATTGAATAAATTGGAATAGCACATGCAACAGCCTTTAATAAAACCTCCCTACCAGCTGAGATTGAAACTTGATTTTCCAACCCTGTAACTTGAAGATAATTCTCTCTTTGACAAAAGCTAATGCCTCAGTGTTTGATCTACCCCAAATAGTTAGTAGACCAAGATATTTGCCAGGACTTGCCATCATTCTAACCCCAAATGATGCAACAATATCTGACTTCACATTATCCTTAGTATTGCCACTGAAAAACAAGCCAGACTTTTGAAGATTTACCTGCTGTCCAGAGGCTCTGCAATAATCATCCATAAGCTGCTTGACTGTATTACAATTTTCTCTATCTACCTTTAGGAACAACAATGACATCATCCACAAAGAATAAGTGGGTGAGGGAGAGACACCTCCTTTTTAACTTGATGCCATGGATTCTGCGTGCTTCAGCTTCTGCATTAAGCCTTTGTGACAAGACAACAGCAACAAGAATGAAAATGGAAGGGGATAAGGAGTCACCTTGCCTAATTCCTCTCGAGGATTTGACATGGCCATCTTTACCATTAACCATAACTGCATAGGTAACAGTTGTAATACAAGTCATTATCCACCTAATCCACCGATCAAGTAATCCCATTTTACAAAGTAAAGATTCAACAGAGTCGCATTCTACCCTGTCATAGGCATTGTTCCTGTCAATTTTCAGTGCACATTCTCACTGTTTGCTTTGGTTCTGGCACTTTAAGTGATGAAAGACCTCATAAGCAATTAAGATATAATCTTGAGTTTGCCTACCAGCAATGAATGCACTCAGATTTTGGGAGACTAACTCAATGAAGGGTTTGAATCAATTAACAATGACTTCAGAGATAATTTTGTAGCTGAAATCACACAAACTTATAGGTCTAGAATGAGATACTTCTTCTGGATTAGGCACTTTAGGGAAAAGGACAATATTGGTAAACTTGAAAGAATTTGGAAGATTACCTAGAATAAAGTTAGACTGAACTACAGAGGTAATACTCAAGGCCACTAAATCGCAAAATATTTGGTAGAAGATTCCTAAGAATCCATCTGGTCCAGGAGGTTTCAAGGATCCCAATTGAAACACGACCTGCTTTATTTCTTCCTCAGTTACCTCAGCATCAACACTACATTTGATTCTAAGAACTTCATTTCTGGCCCTTCACTGCAATGCAGTGTGGTGGAAGAATGTCAAATTATTGTCCTCATAATTCAGCCAGTTAACTCTCGACCTTTGTTGCCAATACATCTCCTCCCTCTCCCAAATATCATGTCATTCATTCACAAGTCTTCAGTCTCCCTGCAGTACTCTTCCTCACTAGCCTCTTGCATGGCAGCTATATAGTTCCAAAGTTCTTTAATATAACTCTATTGCTCTAAAAGGACTCCTTATTCCATTTAAATGGAGCTGATTGACAAGCCAACAACTTCTTCTGAATACCATATGAAAACCCATTATCATTCTTACTCTGCCATGCATTAGCTATCTTCTCTTTGCATTCAACAACAGTAGTCCACGTGTTCTCAAATTTAAATAGCTTCCTAGCCTTCTTGTCACTGCATTCTGTATCAAGTAACAAAGGCCCCTCATCAGATCCTACAGTTGGAAGGTTTAAAATTTGAGTGTAGGCCAAAGGAGTCTCCATTCTGGATTTATCACGGTCCTAGATAGCTTCTCTTACAATTCTCCCATTCTCCCTTTTATCGCTCCATGTGTATTCTGACCTTTGAACCCGTGATCTTGCAAGCCTATCTTGAAGAGCATATCATGAAAAGATAGATATTTTTCCGGGCCTTTGGTTGCCCTCCACTTTTTTCTTCCCTGCTGCTGACATCATTGAGATCTCCAATGCACATTCAAGGCAGCCCGCAATCTCCTTCAAATTGCACCACACCACTTGTCTCTGATCATAATCTGCACTAGCATACACCCAAGTAACCCTAACACTCCTTGAACTGACTCACTACAGAGATCTTTGTATCATTAATGTTTCTTGTTTGGCAGATCACCTCCACTTCCGCTCTATGATTCCACCGTAAAGATAAGCCTACTCCTAGGCCTTCAGATTCCACATTGTTGGAATATATGATCCAATTTCTAGAAATATCTAGCATTTAGATATTGATACATTTTGTAAAAAGTCTAGACTCCTCTAGAAATGCCAACAAAACTCTAGTCTGCTAATTTAATGGTAGTTGGAGCCTGTGGCCAAGAATGAAAGCAAAAAAGAAAATCTCTGCCAAAGCAGAGATATCATGCATGACAAAGTCGGTAATCGAGCCAATATAAAGGCTCTGTAATCATGCATTCGTGTATGTGGTGAGTTAGAGAATAAACTCCATATCCTTCTACTCCTTCACCCACGCGAACATCTCCTCCTACAACTATGTAACACCATATTTCTATCAATTAAATAAACTATATTCTTGTCCAATAAACCTTTCCTATATACCTTGAAGTATCCTACCCTTGTCCATCCTCAACCAAGTACCTTATACACTCATGCACTTGCACACATCAAAATACAAACTATCACTGATATCAACAACATGTTTCTGCGCATTCATAAATTTTAACACACATAAATTGCAGTATTCAAAGCTACCCTCCTGCTAACAGCCTCTAACTTTTCTTTTCTCCAAGTCAAGCGGTGTATGAACTGTCAAGAGTGACCCTATCCCTTTACAGTTCCAACTCAAGTAAATCATTGTGACTGGGTGACTGATTTTGGCCAGTCACCAGAGTCTTCAAGATCATGATCCATGGACTGGTCCACTAAACAACGGAGATCTCCACGATGGTTTTTTCTTCTCCCACCAATCTCTTCCCTTTGTCTCTTGTTTTGCAAAATCTTCTGCAGCCTATTTCTCATCCTTCCCACAACTTCTCCATCTACACACCCCTTTCTTCCTTTCTCTGGATAGGTTCCATGCATTCCCCAACCACAGTCCCCTCCCCACCTCTCTTAAGCGTGAGATTCTTCAAGGCCACTGACAGGGTGAAGGGACCAATGGCATTGGCCAGCTGCTCACTCACCTGCTGCGACTTACTTCCTTCCTTACCTTCCTCACCTGCTACTTAATCCCACAAAATGATCTACCTCTTTCTTACCTCTCACCTCATCACCAGGGATTTTTGTCATATCAATCAAAGCTGGAGCGGTGATAAATAACAAATGCAGAGTTTTGGCTATGAATCGTGGTTGGGGACATTCGTCGAACAGGTGGGGGGTTGAATTTAAGTGGGTTGGGAATGGATGTTTAAGTTGATTTGCCTTTAACAAATGACCATTTGTTCAACGCACAACCTCGAGACTTGAAGACCTAGAATGAGGACGCTGGCCCAAAAGAGACCCAACAACATGTGTTCTTTATTAATTTTTTATATATTTTCTTGGTTATCTCTCATATGTGATAACTACAATGTTTTTTTTTTTGCAATATTGCTAATATGTTTTAGAGAAAATGACATAAATGATTCCTGAACTTTGGTCCAATGTGCAATGTTGTCCCTGAACTTTTAATTTGTTTAAAGCGATCTCTAAACTATTGGTAACTATTCAATGCAGTCCTCCCGTTTGATTACATAAATAATTAAATACTTAGTTGGAGTATTAATAATGATGAGTCAACTGTCCATCTTTTCATTGTTATTTGATTACATGAATTATATACTCAAATTTGGGATGAATATCTTACTTGGATAATCTACGTGTAACTCCTTATTTTGTTATACAACATTTAAACCTAATGTATTAGAAGTCACATCATCAGATTCTATTAACTTAAATTCATGGAAAGACAACATTATACATTTTCATATAATTTAGGCATTAAATTAAATATATCCCAATAGTTTAGGGTAGTCATTGAATAAATTAAAATTTTAGAGACGACATCATTTATAACAATTTCCCATTGTGCCATCCCATGTTTCTTTTACATGGATCATTTGTTTACATATATTGGTCTCAGAAAACTTAAGTAGTACTATAGCAGTTTTGTGTTTGGATTTCTATTGCCCTCTTAGCCCTGTCGTTTATATTAACATCCCTTGTTTCACAATTTTAAAAGAAATAAGTGCATTAAAAGTCCCAAAATTTATCACGAAAATACAAATGAGTCCTAAAACTTTCAAAAAATGTAATCAAATCCTAAAACTTGTCACAAAAGTGCAATTGAGTCCTAAAACTTTCAAAAATAGAGTCCTAAAACTTGTCAAGTTGGTGCAATCGAGTCCTAAAACTTGTTAAGTTAGTGCAATGAAGTCTTAAAATTTATTAGCATTTTTTGTTATCAAATTGGACAGAGTTAATGGAATGATTTGATTGCACCAACTTGACAAGTTCTAGGACTTGATTGCATATTTTGAAAATTTTAGGTCTTAATTGTACTTTTATGACAAGTTTTAAAACTTAATTGTACTTGTGTGACAAGTTTTAGGACTTTCAGTACACTTATCCTTTTTTAAAAAATGGCCATCATAGAATACCACGTGTCGAGCATCAATTGGCTGTCCAACCCACCCTATCTCACAATAACAAGAAGGAATACATCTTTATATTCTCTAAATTCTCCTGAAGATCTACATTTCATATTGGATAAAAGATCTTGGTTTTTTTGGTCACGAATGACTGAAGGGTCTCCTATGAAATGGTGGGATATGGAATATATAAGAGCACTAACAGCATCTTGGATAGATTGGCCATAATCATCAAATATAGTTTAACCATTATCATCAACCTTATTAGCATTTAGGATATTATCTCTTTGATCATCATAAAGATAATTATCCCACCGTCCTTTTAATTGTTCAAAAAATCCTGCAATTAGAGGTATGTTGTTTGTTGGTCTGTGGTGTCTGGTGATGTCTTGTACGTAGTAGCAAGCATTACCATTTGATTTAAAACATTTATCAAATTTTTTTCTGAGATATCATCTATATTCCATTCACAGATAGCATCAGAGGAATATTTATTTGATCTAAAGATACTATAGAAAGAAGAGATAAACAATAGACTTGTTTTATAAACTTGTATTTATCCTAAACGTCTTCTTTTAAGATTAAACATATTATTATGAAATAACTCTATACAATGTATTATATTGTCAGTTAAATCTATAAGTTCAATGTAAAGTTCTAAAATGAAAGCAAAATATTCCACAATCAGAAATAATATAAAATTAATAAAATAGCGAGCATTAAGAGAAAATGGTAAAACGGTAAGAAGAAGTAAGGATATATAATAAAGGCAAAAAATTACGTAAAAATTACATAAGGAGCAGACCAACCACAGGCGATAAGAAAAGATCATGATAAGTACTGACATTTAAACAATATTGAAATATTACAAGTGGAAATATTAAATGTACAAGTGAAAATTACAGAAAATAAAAACCTTTGTATTCTCATATCATGAACAAGATTCGGAACATAAAGATGTTTCAGGGATTGGTTGCTTGGAGCCAACTCTTGATAGGAGTAAGTTTTCCTTATATCGGTTCTATAGAAGGGTTGACTTTTGCTTTGCCTTTATCTTTTTTGGGAGGCATGATTGTGTGTCCCTTGTAAAAATTCTCGTGTGAGAAAATTTGGTAATGAATTTGAACTTCAATTTATAAATTCAATATCAAAATCGAAAGTAGAAAGTATAGCTTGCCATCTGGCAAAAATCTGTTTTGATGCTATATTCAAAACATCTTTTTGTAAAATATCTTTAGCAGATTTATAATCAATTCTTAATAACAAAATTTGATTCAATAAATCTCCTTGGAATTTAGATATATATGAAAAGAGTTTCCAGCGAGGTGGTTATTAGGCCATCGGCAACCCCTCCTAATTTTCAAGTAACCAAATCAAAATTTAAGCAAAAAACCTTTTTCGAAAAAATATATACTGTTGAAAAAGGATTTTGGCATAAAGATCCCAATATATTCGCAAAAAATATGTTTGGAGAAAAATGGTTTTATACTCTCCATGATCCTTACAAACTAGTTGAATATTACGAGAAAAATTTGGAAGAAACAAGTTCAATAGAATTCAAGCATTTTCAAGATAAAAATACTGATATCGTCAATTATTCCACTACAAAAATAGTAAGGATTATCCATCCTTCTGAGTGGAGTCCCAATCCCATAACTCTAGTCAAATTCAATATCAGAATTACCCAGTCTATTCCATATTGACCCAGCTACACCTATTTTGACTACCAATAAGCCTAGTGGAATGTTTTTTTTCAGACAAAATATAAATTTCAGGCATACCTGGACTTTTTTATTTTGAAGAAAACTTTGACATTCACCAAATTTCATACTGGTTCAATAGATGGTGGGAAGGTTTTGGCCCATTTCCATAAATCTTACATACTGCAGCCGAACCTGGTTACAAGATGTTTTTGAGAAAATACAAACCATTGCCCGTTGAAGAGGCATTCCCTCCTCTTATGATTTATTTCATAAATTTTAGAGTCTCCTGGGTCACTGCCTGGGAATTTGGATACACAAAATCCACATATGATCCCAACATTTTAATCTTGATCAGAAAATACAAAACCAAATGGTGGGATGGTTTCAAATTCTGGGAAAAAATCTCTGAATAAACAGTGATAAAGTGGCTTAATCAGAGATCTACTTCAAAAGCCACTCCATTTTTGCATAACAAGTCCTTTGCAGTTTCAAAATTGGCTTCTGCTCAGACAGAAGAAGATTATTACCAAGCTTTGAAATAAACTCTTGTTGAATATGAAGAGTCTCAGTGTTCCTCTCATTCCCATCACAGCGGGAACACTAACGAGGACGATTGTTATGGCATCAACTTAGCCGATCACGAAGATCCTGGAGATTAATCCCTGTGTGGTCCTGGCAGTAAAGCCCAGAAGGGTAGTGAGTCCATTGGTCAGCACTAAGGCGTTTGGGAAATCAATGATTGGATAAAAACAATTTTTATAAAAGATGAACTTACTAAGAAGAACTACTTCGTCTCTTAACAGTTCTATATCTGAGACGTCTCAGGTCGAAGGACCTATAAATAGAGAAGAAATAACCATAGAAGATTTTAATAAATTTATAGAAAACTGGAATATTCCTAAAGTAAAATATGACCAGATATACAAAGAGTCAAAATATAAATATTTCAAAAAATCATATTATATAATCTCTACAGAAGAAAGAGATGTACCCCTCACTACCTCCTATACATCTCTCCAGCTCTTAAATCCAGAATCATTGAAAAAACATAGACAAAAGTATAATTATATACCTAGTACAAGTAGGAATTAAACCTCTTATCAAAGAAGGTTTAAATACTTCTATACTTCTAGTTTTAAGAGATTCACGACTCCTAAACTATGAAGACTCCATTCTAGGGACAGTAGAGACAAGTCTCTGCGATGGCCCAATTCATTTTTATTGTTATGGCAACTTTTCAATATCTCTTAAAGACAAAAATATGCTTAGATCCTTAGTCCTCCAGATAAAAACTCACAATTACCATATAGCAGAAGGTTCAATACCATTAGCCCTTATATACAAGGTTCATTATAAAGCTATGCTTTCAGCCTTTGGTAGCCAAGCCTTCAAATGTAGCCCAAAAGGAGAAACACTCATTTTACAAACAGATATCTCAAAATCAAATACGATAGTTTCCAAATCAATTAGTTGGAATCAGGTAGTTCTCCCTGAACAATGGGAAATCGAAAACCAAGTCACTCAACAGGTTGTTCAAAATACTGATCCTACTAATATCATACAACACCTTGAGGGAAAAGTGACTACACAATTTGCCAGAAGGTCTTTTGATCTTACATCACATCCCTCATTTCATACCTCTTCATCAAGAAGGTCGGTAGATCTTCACCCAAACCTACCTCCTGTCATTACATTACCAGTAAGCAGCCAAGGTAGTATCAATAATTTTGATATTGGGTGTCCAAACCCTAGTGCTCCTCCACTCACTAACCTTAGTGGTATTGATATTAGGTCAGGAATATCGAGACCCATTTATCAGCAGGAAAGGCAGGAACCTGGATCACCTGAACCTACCCTTCCCAAATGGAAGATGATGATCCTAAACTCAATATACTTGAAAAAGAATTTGAGCCAGATAGAGTCTTTTTAAATAAATAATTCAATTCCATAGAGAATACTGAAATTAGAAAATGATTTTTTGAAAATTTCAATACCCAAACCAAACAAATCAAGGAAAAATATTATGAATTCATGCACCAACTTGGAACTCATATATTCTTCTTTGAATGGTTTGAAGACCACTTTCTAAATACAAAAGAAATATTTGTTCTTGATAAGCAATATAAATGGAAATTAGACGATGGTCAAGTTATAGAATTTAATCATCCTCCACTTAGGAAAATAAAGATATCTCATAAAGATAGAGAAATCCCAACCTCTCCTTTTAATACTAGGAGAAAAGATGTTTTTAAAGAAATGTTATTACCAGGGCTTTTGGTAATTTGTATTGAATCCTAAATTTATCTGCTAACGGTGGTTTAAAGACTCGGTTGTTTTATCGAAGCAGGGAAAGAAAAATTCTTAGCCGGTTTACCCATTTTAATAGGTAACCAAGTTAGAGAAAAGATAAGAGAACAATATGGAGAACAAATTCCATATGAAATACTTTCATACGGAGAGCTTGTTTCCTATGTTTATAAGATAGGGACCCAACTTTGCAATAATATCAAATTACAGAAACAGATTAAAAAAGAAAAATCTCTTACCCATATGAGATTAGGAGATTTTTGTGCCCAATATGATCTTTCTTATACAAAACCTTCAAAACCGAAATGTTCCGGCAAATGCCCTCCCAAACCAGATGACAAAACCAAGAAAAAATATACAAAGTTTAATAAGCCAAAAAATAAATTTCATGAAAAAAAAATGTCCGAAGCAAGACATAGCAAAGCAAAGGGATTTTGTTTGCTACAATTGCAGGAAAAAAGGACATACTAGAAAATATTGTAGATTAAATAAGAAAATCAATGGATTAAATATAGATGAAGAAATCCTAAGTCAGTTCAATAACATTATGTTAGAATTCGAAGAAGAAACATCTTCAGAATTTTCAATAGATGAGGAAGAAAATGGCTTACGGATCAATGAAATAGAAACTTCTGACCCAGAGTCAGAATCTTCCAAAAAAGAAAATTTCGAAATAAATGTTTTGACAAACGAAGAAAAAACCATTTGACATACAATAGACCAAATAACTAAACCTGAAGAAAAAGAGAAAATTTTACATAGGTTTCAATCTTCGAATTTTCCTTCTCAGTTTGATAAACCTTATAAACTTACTGAAATCTTAAATAGGGGAAAAAAGAAACAAGCTATACAGACTACCCTATCTGATGTTCAATATGAAGTTTCCCAACAAAAGATAGAAATACGCAATCTCAAGATAACTCAGATAGAACTTCAAGATGATAAGGATATGTGGATATGAAACTTACTGGATTTGGGATTTCAAGAAGACGAGTGAAGATATTCAAGAGGTATGATCAGTGTATGAGATATGGAAGGAGATCTGGGTATGGAGATGAGTGGGTGAAGATATTCAAGAGGTAAGATCAGTGTGTCAGATTGGAAGGAGATCTGAGAGAGATTGAGAGGATTCTCTAATTTCAGAAGAGATGAGAGAGATCGAGAGGTTTCTCTGTCTTCGATGTTTTCTCAAAGAAGAGAGTGTGTCCTCTATATATATATAAAACAATGGATGAGGTATTAGTAGTCTAGTGGTTGTGGTCACGTTTTCATCAACGATGTTCTTCAATTAGAAGACTGAGAGCTAACTATTAAGACTTTCGACAATTGGCATTTTTATTACATTAGCTTAAACTTATTTTTTTACTTTCCTTTTTTTTAGTATATTACTTTTTAAATTAATGAGTTTTTTTTATTTCAATTTATCTTTTAAGCCTAGAAGTGTATTTTAATTTTTTTTTCAAAATTAATCCATTAATGTGCCATTGAAAAGCAAATTTAGGAGAAGAAACTCAACTAATATGATACTATTGGTAAATGAAACGGTTGATCCTGACTTTGATGATATATGATTTAAATTCTAACAAAATTATGTGTTTGTTTCGAGGAAAATTTCATCATAAAAGGAAAATACTTTCCAGAAAGCAAGAAAATATTTCATCTTTGAGGTTAGGGAAATCCTTTTTCCTAATTTAAGCATGCATATTTTATTTGACCGTATATGGTTTTTCGTTGACTACAGCAAACCAATCGCGTGAAAGTTCAGAAAACTAATTCGCGAATTTTTTTTTCACTTAAACAAACACAACCACTTACATGAAAGTGGCGGCTCTAAATAAGTATCACATTGAATACAATACCGAATCTACGGGTTGAGGTTTCAAAAGAATTAAGGTTTTGTCATAAATGATTTTGTTTTATTTCAGTTAAGATCTGTTTTCCTTCCGTCGTCCATATAGGCTGATTTTTTTATGGTGCTTATTAACGGTTGCTTGATGGAAGGTAAATGTATCATATGGGTACAAATTTGAAATTTTTGGTGTAACAAAAAATAAGGTAAATTTATCACGATCATGGTGAGTGTAGTTTAGAGTTTTGGTGGTTTTTTTCCTAAATGTAAACACCCCACATCGAGTTTCTTTCTCAATGTCAAACGATCACGTTGAAGTGCATTCTGTGTTTTAATTAAGATGTAAGCTCACAAAGTCATGAAGTACATGTCATTTGCCATACATATACAAATTACTTTTAGACATGGTTTGTAATATTTAG
Organism: Syzygium oleosum; assembly: GCF_021117445.2. Lineage (NCBI taxonomy): Eukaryota > Viridiplantae > Streptophyta > Magnoliopsida > Myrtales > Myrtaceae > Syzygium > Syzygium oleosum. Next base: position 13,622,790 of record NW_026607487.1, read on the forward strand.
ATAAGCGCATGAATTACATTGCGAACTATTGGCATATCCTATTCATCCATAAAGTAAACAAGAGTCGATATTAACTCAGGCAGAACCGTATCTGTTGGAACATGTAGTTTGATTCGGGAATCTAACGGTGCAAGTACATTAGGTCTCTTAAGTTCATCCTTTGAGATCCAATATAGATTTTTTTATCTCACTACTCGATAATATGGTTGAATTAGGTCTCTCGAGTTGTCATACTTTTGTGTTCTTGAGAGAAGTTAAACACAGCATAAAGCTCAAGTAAATAACACAGGAAATTTGCAAATTGGCTTATTAGAATAACCATGTCCGTGATTTCTCACATCATATATAAGGACAAGATTTCGACCCGCGCAAGATTAGTACACTAATTTTCTCAGTCCTTGGTCATGAATGTACTCTAAAATTTATAGAGCAGTAAGCAGACTTCAGGTCCTCCAGTAGTTCACCATTCCTGCTCTATGGCTCTTAAGAAGCCATGGTAACTTGCTTATCTTCAACGACTGGTAGGAACCTTACCCGTTTCTGCAATTATAGAAAATCGTAAGTACCAACGTTGTTGCTAAAGATATAAGATACGTGCGCATAAACAAGAATTGCCGTTCTTTATTTTCCAGTATGAGGTGCAAGAACTTGAAAAAGGTCCAGTCATATGTTGCGAAACTACCTTGATGTGCTAAATTAAGCTTAGACAAATTAAGAACTTTTAAAGCGGAAAGGCTTTTTGAGGAAAAATATGTTGTTATGATCCTTTGGACACAGACGCATGATGGCATGAAATGAAGACAATTGTCTTAGGATATCCAGAAATACCTCACGAGTCTTCATGACATGCTTCGACCCTTCCATGGCAATTGCTCTTCGTGCAACTAATCCTTCATTAGTGTCATTAGCGTCATTAGCGTCATTAGCATTCATTAATGCAACATAAAGCTCCATTATCTTGTTGGCAACCTCAGCCTCGTCTTTGCTTTCTTTGATCAACTTTTCCACTTCAGCTTTCGGAAGTCTCATCTTCAACCTCATGCCACCATGCCCATTTCCTTCTTTCGACAAAATGGCAGCCCTACTCATAGTAGAAAGATCGGATACCGGTTGCCGAGCTAGCATTAAGCCATCGAGCCGATCACTTGCGCTTGGCCCGTTTCCAGGCTGGAAACGTCTGCCAGGTTTATCACCGTTTACAACCTCTTTGGGTAATTCCACTAGGAAATACAACCGCTCATGCTCCAATTCTTGGTGCGGTTGTAGCAGTCTCGATTTGATCCCTAGACTCTTCACTGACTCCGACTCTAGCAACACGTGACCCGGGTAGTCCTTGACGACATCTCCGGCATGCACTGGCATGCTTAGCTTCATCGTTTTGCCGGTTACTTTCATAATTTTGGCTGTTGTAGCTCCTCCTTGGGCGTTTCCCATTGATGGATGGCAATGATAAGAATAATGGCCAAAAATTGTCTATTGAACGAAATGAATGAGCTCTAATTTGAGGAGACAATCAGGGTATCTTTATAGTTTTATCTTATAGAAGGTGTTGAGGGTCTTTGGTCAATAAGGAAGCCAACTTTGAAAACTTCTTGAGGGAATGTATGTGAAATACCGCATTCCAAGGTATATTTGTCTTGAGCTGAATACTTAATTCAAATGTACTATAATTTTTGTTGTCTAATATGGTGAGACGTGGAACGTGTTATGGCTGACTAATCCTAATAGTTTTCACATTCTAAGATAAATCTATCCACGTTGATCACGGGGATTGAAATTAAGCATGACGGTTTAGGTTTACAATGACGGCCAGAATGTCAGATTTGTCTCTGGATTTGATTTGAAGGTCATATGGATCATGGGAAGATCGTTGATTATAACTTTCTCGAATGCAAAGTTCTTCTTATGACGTCGACTTTTGAGAGACTTTTAGCCCAGTTTTGGAAACTCTTAAGACTCGGATCATGTCAATGTTTGAACGAAGAGAGAACACTACGCTGATCAAATTGGAAGATCAAGTGGGTTATTTCGAATTTGACGGAGAACAAGGACCAAGCAATCTATAGGAACCACGAACCATTTGAAAATCATAGTATACATAGAGCAAATGTCGAGGGTAATAAGGTTTTTACTAATTTTTTTTTGCTAAATGACATGACATCATATAAGATGCGTTCAGATTTGCCATTGAAAGATTAGTGCCCATGGATTCATTTCATTCATCCCCGTTAGCAGAATTTGTCCATTTCTAACCATAAGATGGAATATAACTATTACTTCGCAGAGAGAACGGGGAGATCTAGAAACATGTATGGTCAAACAATTTTACAGTCCTCGTGAAACGCAATTCGTGCGTTCTTGTGCTAATGCATTATTGACTTCGTGGTATTATGATTGCTCGATTGAACCGTAAACCCGGGGGATGAGACCTGCTTTGATTCTGGGTTTAGACGATGGAAAGCGGCTTCGCCTCCTCCAGAAAAACAAAACAGATTAGGGAATCCGGCGCTGGGTTTCTCGTGGCCGCCTTGGATGGTGAACAGTTCTATACACCTTTTTAATACAGCTATGTTTGACATTTTTTCCCATATGAATGTTGCTTTTAGAATCATTTTGGTCATTCAAGTGGCATGGTAGCAGTTGTAAAAGGCTGAATATCACGAACATGTATAAGACGAATAGATGATCTCGAAATAAGAATTCGCGTGTTGTGTCGCTTCGATAGTCACAACTCTTTATCTGATTCGGATGGAAGTGTGACGCATGTATTGTTGTTCCGACTCCAAGGTTTGTTTATCTTGTTTTTCCCTTGAACCGGCTATTTTCGTGAATTTCTGGCCGTTTCCCATCCAGCCTCTTGGTTTGAATCATGATTAGTCTCGGGATTAAGGGACCATAAACGTCTAACACCCATCAGCCAATGTAAAGGGCCCAAATCAGACATTCTTGGTTTGATGGGTTTTTGCTATGGGCAGCCCAAATGAGACATCAGACATTCTTGTTGGGTGCGTTCGGTTCGGTTTTTGGAAAAACATTTAGGAAAGTGCAAAACCCTTTAGCCTTAAGGGGGTTTAGTGAAATACACTTCCAGATATTTCCCAAATAAGGTTGCTATGTAACCTATCAAAAATACTGAGAACTAACTGAACAAAATTACACATACTTAAGTACTGGATCGCCTGTGCGGATGCACGAGTTGGTGGACATTGTTAATACGATTTATGTTTATATCTAACTTGCATGATTGTAAACAGTTGAAGTTGATTCTTAAAGCAACAATCATGATAAACAATCATGATAAGTTAAATTCCATTTTCTCGGTCAACAGGAGATATTTCATTCATGCAGGCACATAAATATTAGCTGAAATCTTTTTAGATATCCATCAACAAGATGATACATGCTACATATAACAGATTACTTATGCGTGTTTCCTCAATTGGAACAATATCTATGGTAAGCAGTGAGGTAGTTCTTAATACTCAGATAAAATAGGATTAATATCACGAAAAACCCCAAACTAGTACGCTTGTCACAAATTTACTCCCAAACAAATATTTTGACCACGAAAAACCCCAAACTGGTACACATGTAACAATTTTACCCTTCATTAGTTTCCATTAAATTTTACCATCATATTTCTGAATTTGATGACACGTGACAATAGATTAGTGTACCGGTTTGGGGTTTTACCCTCCGTTTATCACATGTGTACTATTTTGTGTTTTTTCATGATATTAATCCAATTTAACGAAGGGTAAATTTGTTGCAAATGTACTTGGGGTTTTTGGTAGTAAAAAAATTAGTTTAGGGTAAATTTATTACTGATGTACTAGTTTGGAGTTTTTTATGTTCAAAAGATTAGTTTTTGGTCAATTTGTCACAGGTGTACCAATTTGGGATTTTTCGTGGTATTAATCCGATAAAATATAAAGAAACTTTTGTTACCCTCGTTGGTAACATAAGGACTACATATATTCATTTTAGTGGAAGTAATTTCAAAATGACTACAGCCACAGGTATTATAAATTATACTTGTTTAGTAACGAAACGAGGGGCACAACAGGGAACTGCTCAAATACCGATTCTTGATTTTCATCTTGAAATGCCCAACCAAATCCCAAATTATGCTAAAACTACAACTGGCGGGAGTTTCAACACTCCTCATGACTACCGCTCATGAAGGAAAAAGCACACACTGCAGTAGGCTCTGTTGCTCGTCGCGCAGACGTCGGACGCACACCAAACAGCAACTGTTCTCTCGTGGGAAGACTTGCAGGTGAGAGATATAAGTAAGAGCTCTTTGCATCCATGCATCCTCTCTCTCTCTCTCTCTCTCTCTCTCTCTTGAAATCTAGATACTATACGTGCCATCTACGTTTTCAAGCACAAGTTTAACTACTCACTACTCAACTTGTACGATATTGAGAAACTAAGGCCAAGTTGCATAGTGTCAGTTTGGTTTCATGCCCTAAAAGCGTGCAAGCTGCCACCGACATGCAGGTGAGACTGCAGCTGCACTGGATGCCTTTTCTGGGTAGCCCTTAAATGAGGTTCACATTAAAGTTTTGTTCCTTCATATGAAAAGCTGTTGGAGTTGTTACGAGAACCGCAGCTTTTAGATTCACTGTTCGCTGGCTCCAATACTTCAAAGCATGTGCTTAGGTTTCGTTGCGCTTTCTTGGACCGAGTCTTTTTCACATTTGATTTGTTAGAAATCGCTGATCCATCAATGCGCTGGATCCATTCAACATGAAAATGTTAGTCCTTCTCCGAATAACTCTAACCTGCATCAGAATTAAGACACACACTTGCAATAACACAGTATCTCCTCAGATGTGGTCAAATCAAGGACTATATGAGCTTCTTACATACTACTGAAACTGGTAAGCGCAAAATTAAGGTTATTATCGTTATTTATATATCGATTTTGTTTGGCCACACAGTTCTTACAGTTTCATACTTGGCCTAACACAATCCCATGTTATGCACTAGTGTTTCAAACATTCCAAAGGGCAATCCTTTGGTAAAGGTATTCCGCCAGGTACGGTAGGTAGCGAAGCACTGCTGAGCAATCCGTCAAGTTTTCTTTTGAAGCAACTCCGTTTACATTTATCTCGTTCTTCTTAATCATGTCTCTTATGCAGTGACTATGAGCTTCGGTATGATTTGCACGAGTGTAGCATCAATTATCTCTTAGTGATAGTTATAGCCAAATTGTTGTCGCGAAATATAGTAATTGGTCTTTTGAAAGCAATTTACAATCAGGATTTCAGAAAGAAACTTTCTGAGATACACGGCTTCTTTCGCTGCATCATTGAGAGCCTCTTCTTATGCTTCCATAGTGGATTGTGCATCAGATTCTTGTTTCCTTACAAGACTTTGCACTACCACATTACATATAAACATAACCAGAGGTTGATTCTCGAGTATCTAACCATTCTTGATAATCAGAATCTGAATAACCAATCAATTGCATATCCCCGCCTCGATACATGAGTCTGGTACTTTAAGTTCGCTTCAAGTATCTAAAAAGCCATTGAATAGCCATCCAGTGTGCTCTTCCCTGGTTTCTTGGGATCTGCTAATCATACTTACTGCAAAAGCAATGTCCGCTCTCATACAAATCATGAGATGCATAAGACTTCCCCCAGCCGATGCATAAGCATACACGGGAGTATCTAGCTTCTCCTCTTCAGATTCCGGGCAGTGCTTTTGGGAAGGCGTCTTAGGTTGTTGTCCAGTCTCACAGTCAATCATTTGATATTTTCCAACGAAACATCCACATAGCTTTATCAGGACAGACGGAGTTCTCTTTAGCTACGGTTCCTTTCAATTTCGCCGCTCAATATATTTGCAGTTTCACCAAGAATAGATCAATAAATATGAACAAAAGTGAGAGTAGATACATGTTTGTCGAAGGAAAAGGACTGAAGAAACCAAAAGAAAAGGAAAAAAGTGAGAATTGCATATGTCGTTTCAATCCCGTTTTAAGACCGTGTTATACGGCACAGACATTTTAAGACCCTAATGTGGTGAGGTCAACATTACTCTAGCAGTAGCAGTAGCAGTAGGCCTCATGCGAGCTCTTGCTCGAAATTGACCATTTCCTGAAGCTATATCAGCATTTCCTCCCTAGTCTTTCATTTATCGGCAGTTCTCTACCCGTTTAAGTTGACTTATTAATTTTGTTTGGAATAAGTAGCTTTCAATAGAGCTGTAATTTCCTCCGTTCCTAATTGAACTGTTGGAGGAAATGTCTGGTGAGTTACAAGATGTGGACACCGTCCAAATTCAGACTTCATTATATTCAGTGTAAAATCTTGTGGGATCACTATTAAGTGTTTCAAGAACTTAAACTATTAGATGAATGCGTGATTTAAAGTAGACTTGAGAGCGAAAAAAAATATAATGGGGGGAAGCAAATAAGAGACTTGAAAAGATTTGAAGTGAAGACCTTCTTCTCTGATGAAATTTAATGGGACCATTGCCAACTGTTCAAAAAATTTAAGCTATTAGATGAGTGCAGGGTTTAATATTTAAACATCCTTAACATATTGATGTGGGCAGTGTAATCAAGGAGCCGGTATTGGAGATGGAGGATCGGTTTTGGTTGTAAAAAAAACAGAAAAGCATACTTGTCTCTACCTAGTAAAAAGCCATATCTTGCTCCCGTTCCTTATCTTTGATCCTTGGGAAACTACTATTTTGTTTTAACAAGTTCTAAAGACATGCAACTACGAATGGTAAATTTGTAAAAGTTCAGCATGCGAACGCTTGAGCCAAATAGTTTCTGTTTGGATTGGAGGCATATAGGTCGTTCTATAATATTTGACCCCATTTCTTCTATTTTGTCAATACTTCACTGGCAAACGAAGGTTTTTACATTTTTTTCTTCTTTTTCTTTTGTTGCCTTTTCTGTTTATTATCCTTTCTTCAAACTTTAATTTTCAAGCTCGAAGGGTTACAAACTCTATTAGGACTTGATCATCTTGAGTCAAACCTCTAACTCATCGAGGATATCAAACTTCGACGGTTGAAAAAAAGATCGTGACTAATTTCAAAGTTCAAATTCGAGTATCATGACTTGAAATTTCGACCGGTAAGAGTAGCTCGTTTCGTTGCACCCAATTTCTGCTCTCTTATTCTGCTTTAAACGACTTCGCCAGAATAGGATATTCAACAAACGCAACCAAAAGAATGGTAGCTAGTGGTGATGGATCAAGACAAGAACTTGTCACTCAGGAGGAAAATGTCAAGAATTTCTCTCGTACATATCTATAGTATGGTCAACCGAAACTGGTGAAATGAAACTCCACTGCACTTTTCTAGATTAATGGAAATGCCACAATCAATAGAGGAGCAGAGAGGGGTTTGAATCGCGTTTTCAATGGATTAAAACTTTGGTTGGAATGTTTGGTGGTTGTTGGTGTTGACTCTGTCAGTCAACCAATTAACCATTAGGGTTACCTCAAAATATTTCAAGTTAGACTTCAAAATTAAACCTTGCATAGGTGATATGCTACAAACATTCAATTGGCAGGATTAATTTTCTGAATGGAATCTTGGGTTATTTCCATATAATGCTGCCAACTTTCCTTATCCATAGTTGGCCAATATTCTCAACAAGGGTTATCAAGAGGAACATAGGGAAAAACTAAAAAGCTTCATATCTTAGTCTGCTTAAGCGAGCTTAATTCTTACCATGTACTTGTACATGTTCTCTTGGGACATGTTCATCATAATAAGATCGATGTTCAGAGTTCTTTTTTATCAATAGCAATTTTCATGTAATAGACGCGTCGCATTTCAAACACAGAAACTTTAAGGACCATATAAATTCGGTCATTAGCTGATCATGATACATTTCAACAATAAATATATATGTCTATGGCAGATCTCGAGTACATGTATGTTAACAGAATTGAATCTACCTATCTATTTAGCTGATTAAATTTACAACGGCAAGCTCCCACCAATCTCCTCTTAATCCCCCTATCCTTCTCGGCAATACATCATTTAAGCCCGTTCCACTCCAGAGATTATATTGAACAATTCTCTACGGAAGTGGGCCAATAAGATTCAACTCTCGATAGGCTCGAGCTCATTGCTTCTTTATATAGTTCATCAAATTAAGCTTGATGAATCATATCAATCCTTGCTAATTGATTTAGACTTCACAAAATGATATGTATCGGGAAACGCCATCCCGTATATTGTCATAGAATCACCTCGGCTAGGTTGCCCTAATTTTCAAATATTCATCAGGGGCCTGCTCAATCTAATCTGCCTAATGATTAATTGGTGTGCCCAATTGGTTATCTGAAGAGAACCAGAGTCGATGATGGAGCAATTTCCGAGTCCCTTGACATGTCATGCTTATAAGAACTAGGGTTTCGCACTTTCTCAATCTTTGCAGGCGAAGGAGACGGAATGCTAATTGTTAGGTCAAGGTTCAAGTCTGGCAACCTGCTAGGTTCATCTTCCAGACAACTCCCAGCGTCTGAAACCTGGTCTTTGTCGCCACCACAGTATTTTTGCTGCGGACTTAGGCGAGTCTTCAATCCAGAAGAAGTCGCGCTAATGGAGATATTGTTCGAGCTTTCAAGGCGAGGTGGAGTCTGGTTTAGCCGGTGATTGTTAGGATCGATGCCCATGTTTATTAGTTTCCTCCTCAAATGTGAGTTCCAATAGTTCTTCACTTCATTGTCTGTCCGTCCAGGCAATCTCCCAGCAATTAGCGACCATCTATGTATGAAAAGAAACGACTTAGGTCAACTACTTTTATCCAACCATAACTTCATACTACAAAAATTAGAACTAATATGATTCTACATGATACCAAATTTAACATCAGCAACGTAATTTCTTCAACGGCCACGTTCGTTTTTGCTTGATCACTATGTATATTTCTTATTTCTTCTGTTGTGTGGATACAAAGCCAAATTCTCTAGCGCCCTTTAAATGAAGCCCGAAGGCTTTTCTTATCTATGCCGCTAATATATATATTTTGGTCGAAATATGCCGCTAATATATTGACTTACCTAGAAAAAAAATGCGCATTAAACTTTCTAGATGAAGGTTGTGGCCAAGAAAAATGGACAATATGAAAGTAAGACGTGATGAATCCTAGCATGTGAAGTTGTTTTCTTGATTCGACCGAAAAAAAAAGTCGTTTCCTTGTTTAAAAGCGCACCTACTCTGCTTTGGAAAATTTTCTGGTCTCTAACATGCAACTTGCAGCGGAAAAACATTTTATAGAAAGGGACGAGGTGATTCACTGAATTAATTAGGCTTCAATTCGAGAAAGCGAACCTATATGAAAATATCCATAGGGTCTAGTATATTGCCATACCGGTTGCCCAGAAGAGCATGAAGCTTGATGATAAGATCCTCTTCATCCTCAGCAAAGTTGCCTCTTTTGAGGTCAGGCCGCAAATAGTTTATCCATCTTAGCCTGCAACTCTTCCCGCAACGAAGTAGACCTAATCAATGCACAAGAAAATAAACACACATTTAGTCTTTGTTCGCCATACATTTCCCCAAAACTCTGAATCTTTCGAACATCGTAACTAGTAACTAATTATAACGTCATCTATAAGGCGAGGCCAAAGAAATTGACGTACCGGCAGCCTTAGGAAGAGTTCGCCAACATCCTTCGCCGTGCTTGCGAATGTAGTCGATGAGCTTCTGGTCTTCTTGCTTCGACCATGCCCCTTTGTTTGTGTCCTGCTTGTCACAACAAGGTTTTCTCATCCTTCCTTTCTAGAGAGAGAAGAAGATAGCAGAGAAGTTTCAAGAGGAATAAAAGAGAAGACAATGGACTAAAGATGAGGCAAGGAGGTATATATCAGGGTTTTCTTTGGACACACAAAGGCGAAGTAGGTTGACCTGGACCGGTGGTTTTGCCCATGCGTTGGTGCATGGCTGAGAGAGAGAGAGAGAGAGAGAGAGAGAGAGATACACAGAGTGGGACAGAGAGAGATTAGGGTTTGATAGTTGTTTCCAGGTGTTGGTTGCCGTTAAGTATAAGTCGTTTTCTTTCCTACCAACATGTATGGTGATTGCTATTTGCTGGTCTCTTCGATCAACGTTGATGGAAGTGAAGTTGATCATCTCCACCGAAAAAACAATCCCCATCGGGTCAAACCACTAGTCCTCTCGAATCGCCAATCAAAGGAGAGCGAAAACCCCCAAGAAGAAAACAAAAGCGAGAGAGAGAGCTACATCAAAAGTTGGTGCGGTCTCGCTTGTTAACTCACGTTGACTGACAGTTTTCCCCCAATATTTCTAACCTCGACGCGTAACCAACAGTCTTTAACACCGGTGGTGCTTCGACCCCCTCTACACGACGTTGGACCGGCACTTCTGTTCTGTGAATGAATCTTCTCCAAATTGACCACTTCACAAAATAATAATTCTAATAAAATAATTCATGCTTCTTCAAAGTCCTGGGATTGATATGGGGTCTCGTAACCGATGGCCCTCGTTTTTCTTGCCAGCAATATTGCGATGTCAGTATTTCGCGACTTGTTATCTGAGATACCGGAAGCTTCCCCACCACTAGCTTCTTGAAACCACACAAAAAGAGAGAGATTTATTCTTTTGCTGAATTATTCTGAAGTCTGGATATGGAAGAACTTCCCCGAGCAACGCCAGTGGGACTTACTCAATTACCGGAGGAAAGATAAAGGGAACCCGACAGCATTAAAGGTCCACTTTATGCCAAAGAACACGACAACTAAAATGGGATACTATAATCGAAAGTGAAAGGGTGTTTATTCTCGTGAATGAGTTCGTTTGACTTTGTTGGATCCATCATAGCTTTTTCATGCTTTGCAATGGTGGCGCTAGGTTAACCGTTGTGGCCTGAGGTAGCTATGGAAAGCTCCCATCAGCAAACACAAACAGTGGATTCCAACTATAGTTTCAGCAATAGAGAACATTTCATAATGTTACTTTTCTGGAACACCCCTAATAAGCATGACGCGTGGTATCAACCGATTTGCACAGTTAATGGCGGCACTTGTAGAAATTCTTTTGATCCAATTGTAGTGCACCCTGATGCAAATCCACTTACAATGTTCAAGTCCTTGATATACTACATGTAAACCTTGATATGGCAACAAATTTCCTTTTGATCAGTCATTGAGATTGAAAGAAAGTTTTTAAGTGTAGACATTGATATGAAAAATAAAAGCTGCAAAACTATTCCTCTGGAGTTTCTTTAATGATTTCCCTAATGTTTTTAGTTAAGGAATCTTATCTTACTGAGGTCAAGATGACTCAGCTAGAATAAAGACTCGGTCGTAATTTCTTTGTAAGGGGTCATATTGTTTTAGCCAGTATGGAGTGATTGGTCTTGTAAGAATCTTTTATGACAGACAGAAAGGAGTCTTGCAAACTTTGTTACTATTTGTCCATATCCTATATCGTATTGATCCTCAGCTATACGATTCACTTGCAAGTGACTCAGAAAAAGTTCTGCAACTACAGATTCTCCTGACTAAAATCCACAATGACTGAGATGCCATGCCTCCAAATTAGGTAGGTCAGTTCGTAATATTAGGTTCAAAGAAATCGCAATTACATGTTAGGAACCTCTAATATTACTTTTCTTCAAATTTAGGTGAAGATACCCCTTAAGATCTGAAGATTAGCAAATAGGATAGCTGAGACGCAGAATACTTTCTTCATATCCTTTCCCCGTTCTATTTCCCTTTCTCCCTCTTTTTTCTTTCCTATTTTACCATTGGATGCATCTGTTCACTGGGCATGACCGCCAAGCGACCTTTACCACTTTGGAGGACCACGCATCCGTTGCCCCTTGACACCGCCAGACCCCCCACCCCCCTCAAAGTCCAAGTACGCTAGGGAGGTCGTGACCTCGATTATCACCAGGTTGCGCCCACAAACAGAAGCAAGGTCTAGAGAGACCGTGATGCTGCCAGAGGCACGGGCTAGCGGCGGCAATGGGACAGAGCGTGATGACTGTAGCTCGGTGGCGGGGCTGGAGGCGAATGTGCATTAGTGTCGGAGATGAGAGGAGGGGGGAGAGAGAGGGGCTTGGATGTGATGTCGCATTTTGTGGAAACTCTCCAAGACATAGGGACATTTCTATCGAATGAAAAATCTAACGGGTAAATTTCCTTCCTAACTCTAGAGGATCCCAATAAGATATCGATAATACTCTTTTTATCTACACTATTACATAAAGTAAAGAGGATCTCCTATTTTTATGAGATCCCAATCTCTTTTTTTCCCAAAATGTCCTTAGTAACTTATTCTACAAATATCGAATCACAGGCAAATGCTTAAGTTAATAATTTGATATAATCTATCATGTGTTTTAACATTAAATTCTTATCTTTTCTATCCAATAACAATCTTCCTTAAAAAATTGAAATATTTGTATCTTTCCACGTATTATTTTACATTTCCTTTGTAAATTATGTATTTCTTTATCAAAAATTTATTTTCACTATTTAATAATTCAAACATTTAGCAATAAAATAATGTTGCTCGGTCTATCAACTGTCAATTTTATTTTGCGTGTACAATTGCTAGGAACTAAATTAATAAGAAGCATGTACAATGACAATGGACATATCTTGTGAGGTGTGGTCCAAGATCGCACGAGAAGCCGAATTGTGTATCGGCCGTACCTCCTCAGTTAGCTTCGTGCCACCCGTATGCATGCTGTAAAGACGATAAGATCTCCACAGATAAAGCTCTCTGACGGCACACAGAATTTGGAGGCGGAACGGCTGCTCCTACTCGCTTATCGTTACAAGAATCACGACCAGGAAAATTACCAAAAAAGTCTTTAACCTTTTGCAATTGTGCCAATTCAGTCCTAAACCTTTTACAATTATGTCAATTCAGTCCATCCGGCCACTTTTGGCCGGTCGGTGCTGACATGGACGCCGGCCGGCTGACGTGACATTATTTTAATATTTTTTTCCTTTTTTTTTTTTCCTTCTTCCCCCTGGCCGGACCGGCCAAGGGGAGGCTCGCCGGCGAGGTGACCTCGCTAGCCATGGCGAGGCCGACCTCGCCGGCCATGGGAGAGGTCGACCTTGCCCGGCCATGGCGAGGTCGAGCTCGCCGGCCATGGGCAACGGCAAGGTTTCGCCAGAGTCGCCCATGGCCGGCAAGGCCTCGCCCAGATCTGGCGAGACCTCGCCGTTGCCGGGCGAGCTCGACCTTGCCCAGCGATGGCGAGGTCTCGCCAGATCTAGGCAAGGCCTTGCCGTCGCCCACGGCCGGCGAGCTCGACCTCGCCATGGCCGGCGAGCCTCCCCCTAGCCGGTCCGGCCAAGGGGAAGAAGGAAAAAAAAAAAAGGAAAAAAAATATTAAAATAATGTCACGTAAGCCGGCGCGTCCACTCGGCATGGCAAAAGTGGCGGATAGACCGAATTAGACAATAGAAAAGGTTTAGGACTGAAATCAAAAAAATGGTTTATGACTGAATTGGCACAATTGTAAAAGGTTTAGGACTTTTTTAGTAATTTTCCCATCACGACCACATTATTGTCCAATCAAACATTCTTCAATAAGAAGAATTCCCCAAGCTCAAGCTCATGTCGGGAAATGGATAAGAAGATGAAGGAGGGCGGACATGACAGACTGATGATAACAACGACGGTTAGATGCATAGGACATGCCAACTGCCACCGCACACCCTAGCTCCTTCGGCCTTTAATAAGTACGAAATACACAACTTCTTTTTGCGAATTAAAAACATTATAGTGAAGGGGTTGGGTGGACGAGGGTGCACATGCGTCCCGCGATTCTAAATGATCGAGCGACTTTCCGCTGGGACGAATCTTCACTCGTCGATGATGATCCATCATGAGCTGAAGTTTCTTAAAAGAGTCTAGCGGCTGAAATCGAATTATGGTGCAGTGTGGCTTCTTGATGGCCATTTGATTGTTGCTGTAAGAGCCGTGAATGAAAGTACGGGCGAATCTTTTGAGGGTTGAAACCTTATAGTTAAATCTTATAATTCTGGGACTAAGTGCCTTTCTCTCTGCCTCTTTTTCTTTTGGGCTTAGATACCCTTTTGTCCTTAACAAATTGGGTTTTTGCTTTCCCTATCAATCGTAGACTACATCGCCCTTTGATTCCATTTTACTGATGGTAAAGTCGCCGCATGCAAAATCCGGTCTGTTTGGTCATTTTATCTCTTCTTTAATTTGTGCTAGATTTAGACCCAAAAAAAAAATTTGGTTTTCGCTAGACAATAATCCCAGCACTTACGCTATTTGTCCTCCATTATACCTAACTAGGTCGATTTTTTTCAATTGTCCCGTACAAGTTTTAATGTACAAATCTTACTTCTAAGAGATGCCATAGTTCATTCAAGTCTTGTATACTTGGAGTTAACTAATTACATGAAGGAATGTCGTTACTCATTTGTGGCAAGATGGAAATACATTTTCAAATGTCATGTAAAGCGGAAGATGCACCCTTATGAAGATATATTAAATATGGGGATAAGTGAATTGGAAATTCTAAAACTTGTCACGAAAGTGCAATTAAGTCTTAAAATTTGTATGAAAGTGCAATTGAGTCCTAAAACTTTCAAAAAGTATAATCAAGTCTTAAAACTTGTTAAATTTATCTAATCAAGTTCTTCTATTAATTGAACTTTTTGAAAGTTTTAGGATTCGATTGCACTTTCGTGATAAGTTTTAAGATTTGATTGCATTTTTTAAAAGTTTTAGGACTCAATTGCACTTTCACGATAAGTTTCAGGATTTGATTGCATTTTTTGACAATTTAAGGTCTCTATTGCACTTTCGTGACAAGTTTTAGGACTTCCGGTACACTTATCCTTTAAATATGTCTAATGTGGACAAACATATTCTATAATTAGAAAGTAGATTTGTTATAACTTTACGACACTGAGAGCTTGACACATCGGCACCTTCAAATTCCCTTTTTTCTCTATTTTGCCTTCAAATTAAGGCCCTTTATTTATTTTTTAGGTGAAATCCCTAGTGATTTTAAGGCGATACACGTCACTCTTTTACATATTTTAATGTGTCTATTTTGCTACTAGTCATTACGATTTTTTTTCCTTGGGCAGAGCTAGAGAGGCAGGTCTATAGCAACCATGAATCAAAGATTTGATTCAGAAAAATGTCACCAAAGGATGAGTGGATTTTCATCGACAGATAAAGAGATATTTTCCACTCTTCTCATGCAGCTCGGCAATTCAATAGTACTTCTCACTTCTACTCCAACATATTGGCCCTACAATGACTCGTTCCTCCTCTCTTATCCAAAACTATTACTTATAAAATTCATCGGCGAATTTGTCTTTCAAGGAGTATGCAGATTACCCTAAATAGAATTATTTCTTGAATTTTATATACTCAGGGGGAGGAACAAAAGGATTCATTTAGATCTTCCACTAGCAAAACTATGAATTAAGCACCAAGTGCTTTAATTTCAGCATCATTGAGTTTTGCCATGGCTGGTACCGTGTCATCTAGGTTCCTGAAAGAAGTCATTACCTGAACTGATGCTCCTAACACACACCAAGTCGATCACATGTTAAGCATCAGTGGATCCACGGAAAAACAAATCAAATCCCCTTGTAGTTTTTCCAATCACTGACTCGGTCCACCTACGATCGTCCCCTATATGAGTTTACACACAGAGGGCTTTTCCTATTGTACAGGGAGGAACTAGGAGATGTTTCGACCTGTTTTGATAAATCAACTGACTTGTGCACTTCTATACTTATCTGGGAAATACTCTGAAAATGAGAACAACTGGAGGCAAGTAATGAACTGCATGCAATTCCAAGAAATCACATATAGTTAGCCTCGGCTGTTCCCTTCTCCTTTTCCTACACTCTAATTACCATCTGCGAGCCAAGAGATTCATTTTTATACGGTTCACTTCATATTGTGGAAGTTTTGAAAAACGAATCCAAACCAAGCACACGGCCGATTGAGCCTTGGTCTATCATCATCTTAGAAATTTATCAACAACGGATATCCTATCTACATGCCAAGCTATTGAGCGAAATTAAATGGATATAGGACCCCGAAAAGCACACTGCCAAAATATACATACAAGCGTCAAAAGATTTTTGCAGAGTGATGATACATGCCCTAGGGGTTAGATGCATACGTTAGATCTCAACCCCGCCATGCAATGATAGGTAGAGACCTTATCCACAGGACCCTGCGATCGTTTCCACGTGTGGAGCCACAGAACTTTATATTTTTCAGATGAAGATGGATAAGATGAAACGCCTGTGCAGACAACTCGTGATACGAAGTCGTGGCGCGCGCACGCAAGTCGCAAACCAACGCTCCAGTAAAGACCTTTGGACTTCCTGATGAGCACGTGCTTCTCCTGCATGGGAAGAACGATGGATGAAGCTGTCGTCAGATGCAATATCTTTTCCTCTCTTTTTTTCTTCCTTCGTTGTCCTCTACTTATATATAGTTCTTTTCTTATTGGGACAGAACCGCGGGTCAAACAATGCATTATTAACCCCAATAAGTAAATTGCCGAAATCAAGGAGCTAATTATATAGTCGATTGACCTCAAGATGCCCATCTCGCTAGAGGGGGTTTCTCGATCGATGGCCACACGAGTTGTAATTTAATTTGCATTTAACTTCTATCACAATGGATGGACCACAACATCGAATGAGCAAATGACATAGGACTTTTCCTTTCGCGTTCAAACTTCGCATCTTTACAAGGACGAAAATAGGGGAGGACCTCAGTTCCTCTTCTGGGTGATTCAGCCAACTGATGATCGGTATAGTTGTCTTTAGGTTCATCTTGATTTTTATTTTTCCATCGCTTAATGCATCAAGGTAATTGTATGTAACTTGTCTCTATGGGTTTTGGTTAAGGCAACATGCAATTCCGGGGAAAAGGAAATAAAATTTAATTGTGTATTTCAATGTGTTTGGCACTGTCATTGAAACTATGATTAGATATGGTAACTTCTAAGTCAAATACATGTAGATTTATCTCTCTTTGATTTATCCACTTTCTCTGATTAGCTACTTGTCCATTTGGCCGCTGCGCCCATCTCCGTTGCGGCCAAAGTCCATCGCATCGCTATCGAGAATAAAACTCCAATCTCTCTCTCTCTCTCTCTCTCTCTCTCTCTCTCTCTCTCTCTCTCTCTCTCTCTCTCTCTCTCTCTCTCTCTCTCTCTCTCTCTCTCTCTCTCTCTCTCTCTCTCTCTCTCTCTCTCTCTCTCTCTCTCTCTCTCTCTCTCTCTCTCTCCGTGCGCCCTCATACAAATGGGCGTCGGCAACTATCTTTCTGGGCCTAGATCTAGCTCTGCCATCCTCAATAGAGCTAGACTCGACAAGAGAGAGAAGAGTGTGTGACCGCAGTGATGATCGATGGATAACGATCCAAAAAAACTGTCTATCCGCTAAAGAAGATCCAACCTTGTGTCGCCATAGGCTAGTTCTATTTGGAGCAAACCACTATATCCTTCATCGTCATTGGAACTTCTGTTTCTGTTTTTATGATTCTAAAGGTAGCGAGAGGCATTAGTAAGGCCATCACGTTCGGCGTTCATTAGGTCAATTTCAGAACTCCAGGTGACTTTCAGACCAGAAACTGTTAGAAATTAAACCAAATTTGTTAGTACTTGTTTCCTTTTTGAGTCTGTTCGTATTTCCATATTTTGTTAGATATTGTGAGATATTGTTTCTAATTATATTTTAGGAAAGTTTCCTAAGTCAATTAGATTTCCTAATTAGAATAGGTTTCCTAGAAAGAGGTTTCCTATTTCGAATCAAACTATGGTCTATATATAGTCTATTTCTCTTGTAATTGAGACATGCAATAGAAAGACGCGAATTGCGATTGTTTCACCTTAAAAAATTTCTTCCATCAAATCAATATTGTTGCCGTGCCTCTGACGCTCAACAAATTGGTATCAGAGCTTACGGTTCGTGATCATGGCCTCAACGAACAATCAGCTTCCTCTTCAATACCCTCGTCTTACCAAAGAAAATTATGGTAACTGGGTTGTTAGAATGAAAGCTCTACTTGGCGCCTACGGTGTGTGGGAATTTGTTAACACTGGCTATGATGAGCCAGAGGATGAAGCCACGTTGAACCAGAATCAGAGGAATGCCTTGGAGAAGGCTCGAACGAAAGATCAATATGCCCTGTCGATCATCTATCAAGCGTTAGATGATTCCATGTTCGAAAAAGTTTCGAACGCCACTACCGCTAAAGAGGCATGGGAGATTCTTCAAAACACACATCAAGGAGTTCAGAAAGTTCAGAAGATTCGCCTTCAAACCTTGAGAAGCGAATTCGAGGTAATTCGTATGAAAGAATCTGAATCGATTGCTGATTATTTCACGAGAATTTTGGCAATTGTTAATCAGATGAAAAGAAACGGAGAAGAAGTTTCCGATGTTCGTGTTGTTGAGAAAATACATCGGTCCTTAGACAAGAAGTATGATTATATTGCAGTTGCAATAGAAGAATCCAAAGACTTGGATGCCATGACGGTCGATGAACTTATGGGTTCATTACAAGCCCATGAAGAAAGGTTTAGAAAGAAAAAGATTGAACCGGTGGAGAAAGTTCTCCAAACGCAGTTGACCATACGAGATGAAAAGGAGCAAAGAAGAGATCCCGTACAAAATCGCGGGACAAATCAAGATCGTGATCGAGGTCGTGGCCGAGGTCACTTTCGAGGAAGAGGTCGCGGACGAAGCAGAGGAGATCCTGCTCGAAGTGATGGAGGATACCAGTACCAAAGAGGTGTTCGTGAAAGAGAAAAAAATTCGACAAGCCAATGGTATGATAAATCTAAAATCCGATGTTATCATTGCAATAAACTTGGCCATTATGCTTCTAACTGCTGGAATAAAGAAAGTAGCAGACCAGACGAAAAGGCGAACTTGGTAAATAATGATGATCAAGTTCTCTTATTGGCATTCAAAGAAGATGAAGAAGGTCAAAGCGATACGTGGTATTTGGATACCGGCGCAAGTAATCATATGTGTGGGAGAAAGGAGATGTTTGCCGAGTTAGATGAGACAATTAAAGGGAATGTCTCATTCGGTGATAACTCTAAAATTCTTGTTGAAGGGAAAGATACAATTTTGATTCGCTTAAAGAATGGTGCACGTCAGTTTATTACTAATGTTTATTATGTTCCAAAAATTTCAAGCAATATCTTGAGTTTGGGACAACTTCTGGAGAAAGGTTATATACTGTTCATATGAGAGATCTTAATCTTATGTTGAGAGATCGGAATAATAAATTGATTGTAAAGGTAAAGATATCGAAGAACAGGATGTTTATTCTTAATATAAAGAGTGAGATGTCTCGATGTCTAAAGACGTGCGTAGATGATCCTTCATGGTTGTGGCATTTGAGGTTTGGCCATCTCAATTTTGGCGGACTCAATTTGCTTTCTCGCAAGAAGATGGTTTATGGCTTACCACATATTGATCATCCCGATCAATTATGTGAAGGGTGTGTTATCGGCAAGCATTCCAGAACTAGCTTTCCGAAGGAGGCGACTTATCGAGCGAAGAAGCCGCTTGAGTTGATTCATTCTGATTTGTGTGGCCCGATCAATCCTCACTCATATGGTAATCATCGATATTTTGTTACTTTTATTGATGATTTTACTCGGAAAACTTGGGTGTATTTTTTGAAAGAAAAGACAGAAGTGTTTGATATTTTCAAACAATTCAAGAACCTGGCTAAAAAGGAAAGCGGCTATTTTATCAAGGCTTTGAGGACTGATCGTGGTGGAGAATTCACCTCAGCCATATTCAACAAATTCTGTGAAAATCATGGTATTCGGCGTTTCTTGATGGCCCCGTATTCTCCTCAACAAAACGGTGTGGCTGAACGGAAAAACAGAACCATTCTTGATATGGTTCGAAGCATGTTGAAGAGCAAAAATTTGTCCAAGGAACTTTGGGCAGAAGCTGTTTCGTGTGCCGTCTATCTTCAAAATAGATGTCCAACATATGGACTTGAAGGCGTAACTCCACAAGAGGCATGGACCGGGAGAACACCAAGTGTTTCGTACTTGAGAATTTTTGGGAGCATTGCATATGCTCATGTCCCGGATCAAAAAAGATCAAAACTTGAAGACAAGAGCAAAAAGCTCATCTTTATCGGGTATGACTCATCATCCAAAGCCTATCGATTATTTGACCCTAACACTTTGAAAGTGTATGTAAGTAGAGATGTCAAGTTCGATGAAGATGGAATGTGGGAAGAAAATCTAAAAGAAGAAGCGAATGTTCGTGATGATTCCGATCAAACAGAGTTGAAAGATCAACCTTCACCTTCTTCTCCAACATCTTATTCAAGTTCATCAACACCATCCTCTTCAAATAGTGTCGATGAACCGCTAGTGCCAAGATCAAGAAGATTGTCTGAAATTTACGAAGCTACCGAAGAGCTTCATCTTATATGTCTTCTTGCAGATTATGAACCACTTGCTTATGATGATGCGGCCAAAGAAGAAAAGTGGAGGAAAGCCATGAACGAAGAAATTGAAGCCATCGAGAAAAATCAAACATGGGAGCTTGCTAATCTTCCGAAGGACAAGAAATCAATTGGTGTTAAATGGGTGTACAAGGCCAAGAAGAATGAGAAAGGTGAAGTAACAAGGTACAAAGCTAGATTAGTAGCGAAATGGTACAAGCAAAAAGCCGGAATCGACTATGATGAAGTTTTTGCCCCTGTCATCCGCATGGAAACGATTAGATTGATTATTTCCATTGCTGCTCAAAATAATTGGCGGATTTATCAAATGGATGTCAAATCAGCATTTTTGAATGGCATCCTTGAAGAAGAAATTTATGTCGAACAACCCGAGGGGTTTGTTGTGAAAGGTTATGAAGACAGTGCTAAGATTGAAGAAAGCTCTATATGGGCTTAAACAAGCACCGAGAGCATGGAATTCCAGAATTGATGCATATTTCAAGGCGAATGGATTCTTTCAATGTCCATATGAGCATGCACTCTATTTGAAGCAAGAAAAAGGTGATATTCTACTCGCCTGTTTATATGTTGATGATCTTGTTTTTACAGGAAATAATTCGGCGATGATTGATGCTTTTAAGGCATCGATAGTGAAAGAATTTGAGATGACCGATAATGGTCTCATGAATTATTTCCTTGGTATCGAAGTGAAGCAAAGTGCCGATGGGATTTTTATTTCCCGAAAAGGATATGCAGAAAATATCCTTGAAAAATTCAACATGAAGAACTGTATGCCGGTCAATACACCAATGGAATGTGGAACCAAGCTTTCGAAGTTTGATGATGGTGCCGATGTTGATTCGACATATTATAGAAGCTTGATTGGAAGTTTGAGATACTTGACATGCACGAGACTGGATATTATGTATAGTGTTGGAATTGTTAGTCGATACATGGAGAAGCCGAAATCATCTCATCTTAAAGCTGCAAAGAGAATACTTTGGTACATCAAAGGTACTATTTCTCATGGTTTACACTATTATTGCTCTGAATCTTTCAAACTTAGAGCTTATTCGGATAGTGATTATGGTGGAGATATCGACGATCGAAAAAGCACCACGGGATTTGTATTTTTCTTGTGCAACTCTGCTTTCACGTGGTCATCAAAGAAGCAATCAAGTGTTACTCTGTCGACATGTGAAGCTGAATATGTAGCTGCATCTTCATGCGTTTGTCATGCAATATGGTTGAGAAAACTACTCAAAGATATTCTTATGGAGCATAAGAAAGCAACGGAGATTTTTGTTGATAATGTTTCTGCTATTGCTTTGACGAAAAATCCAGTTTTTCATGAACGAAGTAAACATATCGATGTTCGATATCACTTCATCCGAGAACAGGTTAAAGAGAATGAAGTTGAAGTATTGCATGTGAAGACCGGAGATCAAGTAGCAGATATTTTTACTAAACCTCTCAAGATCGATGCTTTTCGAAAGTTCAAGAGCCTGCTTGGAATGATCGATGGAAGAGAATTTGGTTTAGGGGGGAGTGTTAGAAATTAAACCAAATTTGTTAGTACCTGTTTCCTTTTTGAGTCTGTTCGTATTTCCATATTTTGTTAGATATTGTGAGATATTGTTTCTAGTTATATTTTAGGAAAGTTTCCTAAGTCAATTAGATTTCCTAATTAGAATAGATTTCCTAAAAAGAGGTTTCCTATTTCGAATCAAACTATGGTCTATATATAGTCTATTTCTCTTGTAATTGAGACATGCAATAGAAAGACGCGAATTGCGATTGTTTCACCTTAAAAAATTTCTTCCATCAAATCAATATTGTTGCCGCGCCTCTGACGCTCAACAGAAACTAGGACCATCAGTCACATTAACCACATAAGTAGTGCACTCCGTGTCCAGGAGAGGGATTGGGACCAAGTTGACAAAGTAAACCAGACGCGTGAGAAAAATCGCAAGCGCATAGAGCTACACAAGTCAAGATATCTGGTGGAAACTACTAGCAAAATGCATCGATGATGACAGAAAGTTTGGACAGAAGCGTTGATATGATCGCCAGGTGATTCTTTCTGATGGGTCATTGAAATGAAATCCGAATTGGAGACCTTGAGATGCTTTTTCACCCAAACCATTGGAGAAACCGGACATCTTACCTATAAAACCTCGGATAGGTCGATTCTTTTCATCACTACGTCAACTTCACAGCAAGAAAAAAACTGGGGTGAACTTGGGGGTTGATTCGCTAAAGATGATATTTCACAACACAAAATAGAAACTGGAATTGGTAATGGGAAATAGTTTTCCATTTTATACGTGCCCAACTACGTAACAATCCTTTGAGCTCGGAATAGAATGCAATGTTGTCGTCCATTTTTTGAGAAAAGTAAATAACGATGAAACGCCTTTTCATTGTTTAAAGTATACTTATTTAGCTTAGCAGTTGAGCTCAAGACGCATATGTTGAAATGTTAGGTTAGTTTTTTTGTTCTTTTTTTTTTTCAAAATCAGTATACAATCTTTTCCGTGTTCTTGGTGGAGCTGCAGTGATGGGCTCGTCAATCTTGGATTTTCAAAATGCAGATGATGCGGAGTAATTATGGATCAAATAGAACATTTCTAAATGGGTGTAAGAGTCTTATAATAACGTTGATGAGAGGTTCTTAAGGCTAATCGCCCCACTCCATCATTTTACTTGCAAAAAAAAATTGAGACAATGCAAATATTTAATGCACAAATACAACGCTCACATAAAAAGTCCGTTGGGCCCAAATCTCAAAGCAACAGAAGAAACTCAAGTCCCCAAGCGAGCGAAGCCCAAGAGGCAATACATGAACAGCACTCTCGGCCTGTCAAGTTGCTGTTTTTTTACTTTGCCTCTGATGATATCTTCTGTTTCTTTCCCGCTCCTCAGTAGTTAAAACATTTTTTTTTTGGGGTCTGAATTACTTAAAACGGTAAATCGCCTCATTTTGGATTAGAGGTGATCATTAGACGGGGTCGGATCGAAAGGGTCAAAGATGGACGTGCCGATCTTACTCATTTAAGAGTATTGCTCAAACTCGTCCATTTACCTCTTAGGCCTTGACGGGTCGTTCGTCGTTTGATCACCTCTATTTCAAACCTTTACTCCTCTTTCTCACTCTTGGAAAGAACATTGCCTTGGTAAGGACATCTGAGTAGGAGGTGTACTTCTTCCTTTCCTTCAAATGAAAAGCATTCATAGATGGAAATAGTTCAAACCAGCATATTCAATATCACCTAATTTGGGCTTCATAGATCTGGTGAATCACGTTCGTTTGATTTTGCGAGACTTACGTTAGACTCATGGGATCAATCTCTTTGATTGACTGCTCAATGTTCATCCAATTTCAGACTAGGTTTTCCCCAACAATAGAGACTCACATCTCTGCAATGTCCATGCGAAAATCGACTGCATGCAGTCCTTAGGTAGTCTACATATGGTGGGATGCCATAGAAAAACATGGAAAATATGGTGAGATCGGCTTCTCTCTTAGCAAGCAATAGCACAGGGCAATGTCGATTCTTGTTATGAAAGGTACGAACTAGTCATATCTCCTGCATTTGCTGAAGGTATTTCCCGGCTTGCACTCGATATTTAGAAGAAAGATGAATCTCCATGGTGAATGTTTAATTCGATTAATGACCACTTCAGCGTCTAATTCGATTTTGAAGAGTTTTATCATGAGTTCATCAAATCCCTGACTCGCTTAGGATCTCGTTCCTCGTCCCATCATGTTTCCAACCGTGTAGGTTTTTCGTAATTATATCTCAAGTGGAAGAACGATTTAGCCTGTGATGTTTTGGGTTCCATTCTGGATCCAAAACAGGCAATGTCGATGAAAGCGAGGATTAGGTTTTCTTAAACGATGTTAATAGAGCAATCATGCAAAATGATGTTTTTGGGGATCTGTATACAAATTCAGCTGAGTGTTTCACCATCTTGTCCTAATAAAGGAGTGAGAATTCATCTGTTGATGACTTTGGGACGCTTCAGATGGGACCACATTTGTCTTCCGATTGAAAGTTGCTTCTTTCTTCTCATTAACTTGATACGTTTTGGAAACTTATAATCTCGATCTATAATTAATGCTTAGGTATCATAATGGCACTCTACAACAAATTCTCCAAAATAAGATGCGTAGGTAATAGTCGAGATTTTTCTTGCTTTCTTTATAACGTCGGATGTTTGAGTCTCTTGTTGAGCCCGATTAGCTGCATCAGGGCTGCGGCCAATCCCATGCTCCGTCGCAACCAGCTAATTATCAATAGTCAATACCAAAGGGCATGTAGTCATATGCTTAAGTAACTCCCTTTCGGTGGGATTAGATGGAGCTTTTGAAAACGTGATCGCACTTCTTAAGTGGTAAAGTGATGTCAAGTCTTAACCTACTCGACGATTTCTACTGGTACGTAGCGTTGAAGATGGTTGGCACACTTTCTGCCTCTTGCAACCATGGCGAGCATAAATGTGGCCACAATCAATCGCCAATGAGCTAAAACAAGAGCGAGGACTTGCACGTATAAATCAGTCTGTCATGAACCAGGCCCAAGGTACTTCCAAATGGAGTAGCTGGTTGCCAAATTCCATCCACGCTGGCAACAATATTGAACATACATGTCATGTGAACCACAACTTTGCAAGACAAACTGTATTGAACTGTATTGTTAATGTGCGCGATTCACAATATTCTTTCTCATGTGACAAGAACTCCTCGCCGTGGAACTATAGGGTGCTGATATATCACCATCACATGATGGAACAGGCATTGGGGTTCTCGTCGCTGAAGAGCGTGACTAACCGCTCGTCGGTGGCGTTTGGGTTGGGTAGGGCTTGGGCCACGTTCTTGACGTAACCAGCGGGCGCCTTCTTGTCATAAGCCTGAGCCACGTATGGGTAGGCCACCAAGTTGTAAGGGATGTAGGGCCATAGCTCCGCCTTCTTTCCCGTGCTCTTCACCCTCTTCAAGACCTTGCTTGGCTCCACATGCCCCCGAACCGTCACCCGGCTTTGCTTCCTGGTCACCTCCACCGATTTCACTCCTGGAAAATGGACCGGGCCAAAACTCAAACTCAAGTCGTTAGGAGCTGATTTCACAATCTATATCTAACATCTACTAGATAGATCTAAAAGTATAAGGTCCGGGGATGTCTTGATTGATCTTATGACTGATAAAATGTAAATGAAAACTCATAATCATATACCAAAATGAGTGATGAACTAGATTATCATTGTGGCTGATTAGCAAATTTGTGAAAGAAGTGTACAAAATCAAGCCATCACAGTACGGTTCATACCTTTTTTCCGCTCTCTTCCGCATCATGTCACGTGCTATTTAGAAATGAAATTTCTAGATCTAATCATGGGGCCTGGCGGCCCACTGGCCCATCAGGGCCAAATGGGCTTGAAGGGTAATTTTTAGATGGGCTTGGGCAAGGCTGTTTAGTTATAAAACCCGGCCCATCCCAAAAATTCCATACATAAATTTTTGTTATGGACAAGGCTAAAGAACAAATTAGACCCGACCCAAGAACCCAGCTCGATGCACACCCTCCAATAATCACCGGTGCTACTAATTATGTGGTTTTTTCGTTAATTTGGTTTGGATGTCTGCGACAAGGTTATCATACTATCGTGGTTTTTATGATACCTACAAGTATACGGATACTCTGCTAGGGTTCACTTGTATGGCATTTCCAACTTCAAGAAGTGATGGGATCGAAGAAAGTGAAAAAAAAATATTCAAACAGCTAGGGAACGTAGCCGTGGCCCCATAGGATGGCCCCTACGTTTTAGTTCAAATTCACGATACAAAGAGACATGAAGGCATACCTATGTTGCCAGTTTGCCAGTAGCATTAGGATCCATAAGATCACATTTTGATGATTAAAGAAGGAGACTCATATATAAAGTCGTTGACCTACTTAAATGCTCAATCAACTCATTTAGTAAACAAAATTCCATAAAAATGTTTTGGCACATTGAGCACTACTTAAATGCTCATTCAACTCATTGGGACAAACAAAGGATTTCCAAACATCGAGGGACTCATCAGGACAAGAAACTATGGCTCTAGTTACTGCGCAGTATTTATGATGCTAGGGTTTCCAGGAGGAGGTGGATGAAGAGAGGAATTGGGTCAAAAGTGATATTAATGTCTTCTTCAGCTTTTTGCTTTACCTTGTGGACGCTCAGAGGTTCTCTTCTTCCATAACTACTGTGTCATGAATCTGTCATTACTCCTGTTTTTCATAACAAGAAAGTCTACCCAGCTCAACTTAAGTCAAATGAATTCTGGGTCAATAAAACACTTCATATATTTTCCATGATATCTCATCTTGCAGTAACAAGATTAAACTGCGCGAAATCGGTTGCCAAAAACCAGAATGTAAAGCATATAAATGATCACGCTGCCAATGATCAGCCCAACATGTGAGCTCTATAGTGCCAGTTGAGATACGTATTTGGTACCTTTCATGGACGAAACAGCGCTTTTCACTCTCCTCTCGCAGCCATCGCAGTCCATTTTCACCTTGATTTCAACCGTCTGAAGAGGGAAGAAAAAAATGAAAGAGAACTGTTGAAGCTAAAAACCCTCCTACTATGCACGAGAACTCCTACAACTACAAGCTGAAATCTCTCTGTGGTTTTCTTCTTTCGTTGTGTGGGTGGACAGAGAAAGAAAGTGAGTACCTGCATCGGCTTGCGCTTCTTTCTTGTGGTAGAAATGGTGCAAAAATCTGATAAAAAATCAAGAGCCCCCATCTTCTTCTCCCCTTCTAGTTTATGCAATCACACGGTGCAAACTCCGGGCACAAATAAACGCAGAGAGAGAGAGAGAGAGAGAGAGAGAGAGAGAGAGAGAGCGAAGTTAAGAAGTCCGCAAGGACACGAAAACCAAGTTATCTGTTCATATTAAACCACGGTCTTCTTCGTGTCTTTTTATAGGCATGTATATTTAATGTCTTCAAATCATGCTACGTAATCAATGAGATATAAATCACAAGTTCGATTACCGCATGTTGTAGTTGTTGACAATAAGTGTGTGTACTACCAATTAGGTCTCGTTAATGATAACCCTGACATATAATTCACTAGTCAATTATACTTAATTAGGGAAAGTTTTAATTTTCAAAACACTGATTACACGCATTTCAAAATAGTTAATGCATTGAAAACTGTAATATTTCCTCAATTACTTAACAAATGTCTCATAGGCATTCGTTGACCAATAGCTTTAAATATTAGGATTTGGTATTTGTTAAACACCCTTATAAAGAAAGTCCATCATTTCCAATGCACTGTCTTTCTCTTATTATGTGTTGTCGTTATATTGAAAATGAAAACATTCCCTTATTAAAGTATGGTTAACAAATATCTCGGGCCACTTATTAATAAGATCCTAAATAACATTATTGGGCACGTACGGACATCCGAAAATTTAGTGGAAATAGTTTCTTCCACTAGTTGTGGGCCAAAATTATGAGATGCCATGTTCTCGCAATCTTAATAGATGCCATGACACCTCGATTGGGGCATGTGATTTGGCTGGCATAAAGTAAGTTGGAGCAAAGTTAGGAGATCATGGTACTTCTCAAAGTTCCAAATTTCTGATATTGGGAGGAACAATACCGCCATTTTTGGACCAAAACATTGGGAATGCATGTTCGAGACGTAATTCACGAGGGCCACTCTAACCAAAGTCGATCATTAAACGTGAAAGATTATTACTAGCTGCGATCGCATCATCATCGGGGTCTATTCTTCCCCTTAAATACTCTTGGAATTTCCCTCATGTTGCTTTATGTACGCCCCAAATTTTTGTGGTGGCCGTTCTTTGAAGCGATGAAGATAGCGAGCCTTCGTGGACGAAGACTCGAAGAAAGAGTAGCATGTAATCAATGACATTGGCCCATATAAGACTTACCATTATTGTGCGATGCAATGAATATGCCCTAAAACGATGTTTAGCTTCCCATCTTACCACCAAACTCATTCCATTTGTATCAGAACAAGTAGAGCCAGCACAAAAGGGCAAAGTCGTCGGTCCACTCAATCTTGAGGACAGACCATATCGATCACGTATTTCGAGAAATAGGAAGGCGTAAATCAAATGTTATACGGAATAATGTCAACCTTGTATTTTCCCTATATGGGTTTTCTGTCTGCTGCATGAACGGTTGATGATTCAGGACAACCCTTTCCCCTAGGAATATTGGGTACATGTCGTCGTCGCGACAACATTTGAAGTGGCAAAAGTGGTAATGACCACGACAAAAAGTGTTGATTAATTTGTTTTGTGACGAGTAGTTAATAGTGCCATTCGAGAGACACGGATGGATTTAGTTAAGTATAGAGATCAATGGAAAAAAAAAATGAACCCAAAATAGAAATATAGAGTGATATAGGTTTGGGATGAACATGACCTTAGGTAGGAACCCGTCTAAGGAAACCTAATCCACCGTATCAAACACTTTGTAAGGTCTGCCCACCCATCAGTTCATCGTTAACGAGGATTCGAAGTTAGTCTGGGACATTTTAGTCCTTTTCCATGACTCGAGCATACATATAGTTACCCAACTTATATTTTTTGGACGACCCAACTGGATCATAATGCTTCGTCAAGCCTCTCGAACAATAAGGACCAAATACAAAATTTCCGACTAGATTGGAATAGAATAAGATATAATAAAGGTACTTATTTCTTATACTCAGTTTGTTGAATGATCGACTATAACACTAGATGGAGGCACATATTTTCTGTCTGGGTGTTACATGTTTATTTGATATGATTTAAAAATTAAAAAAAGTGAGAAACAGTAATAGCTCTGCAAGGCAAGGATTGCCGCTCCGTCAAACCGATGATGACATTATAAAACCCGGCCTGCTCAGTATCACGTGAGTCAAACTTCCAAAATGAGTACCCTAAATAATCACACAATGCAGTGACTCATGTAACTCAATAGAGTCACCGTCATTTAATATGAAACTTAATCGAGCACAAGTCACTCAATGGAGCCTTTACATGATCGAGCTATACAAAAAATATAGCCTAAGTAGCTTTTCTATCGAGGCACAAATCAAGTTTGACCTCGTCATAAGGCTTTATTAGGCTTTTAATATTGGGTTTGATTTGATGGTTTGAATATTTTGACCAGTTGAGATGACAAAACTCCAATATTGATGGTTTGAATATTTTGTCGTACTCTCTCAAGAGCTCCATTGTGTAAAGAAGCAGGCATTACAATCCCGAACCAGTTAGGGTTCGGCTAAAAAATTACTAAGTTTAAACTTAGAACTTAACTTGAGCTCTCTCAAGTCCATATCAATTCGCGATTTATGGTTCAAGTTCTTAACATGCAAATCATTTTCATCTAGAAGTCGCCACTAATTAATTTTTGGTGAGTCAATTAGATACCATAGTAAAACAACGGGAGAATTGCCTTACTCCTACAAACCAGAAATTCAATGAGCTCGGGGATTTGATTACATTAGTTTTCCAACTAATGCATTTTTGAAACCTAACCTTATTCAATACAGTCTTCTTATCAATTATGAATCCTAAAGTTCTAATCCTAACCAGGCTAAGTAAACAACAATCAATATATCGGAAGTGTGCAAACAACGGCCAAACATGCCTCTAAACGTCCACATACAAGATCAAATTAAACACGTAATTCAAAATGTACGAACCAAACAATATGCAATCAAATATGACACTAATCACATTGAAAGGCAAGAAAAGGCAATTCCCAAGCCCAATCCTATTTTCTAATTTTCGATATTTTTTAATATTTTTTAAATTTTAAAACATTTTTTAATATTAAAATTATTATATTATATTATATTATATAAAATAAATCAACCCTGGGCATACCCGCCTGAGTCCACCGCTGGACTGGGCTCCGAGCGATCTAAAAAAGGACTAAAAGAAACACCAGGCCGACCCAAACCAAAACCTAGACCTAGAAAAGACTAAGCCTAGGCCCAGCCCACAACCTATTTTCTATTTTCCTAGCCCAGCCCAAAGGAAAAAAAGGAAAAAGAGAGAATTGGGTCAGCCTCCTCACCCAACCTGGCTTGTCACCAGACCGACCCGACTCCTTCTCTGGCCAGCCTTGACCCCTGCTCTACTCGGTCGGGCAAACATGGCGACGCCGCTACCCATGCCAAGATCTTGGCCTCTGGCCAGTCAATTCTCTTGCCCCGGGCCAAGAGCGCGACCTCTACCTAACCAGCTCGACTTCCCCTCATGCCGGCCTACTCGTTCATGGCAATGATGGTGACGACCGAAACGAACGGCGCCGCTCGTGTTGGCCTGGCCGCATGACCACTCCGGTGCTGCCTTGGCCCACCTAGGCCGAGGGCATGGCCTCTGTCTAGGTAGCCACCGCCATTGGCCAAGGCTTGGCTCGGCCTCCTCAGGCCCAAAGCTCGGCCACGACTCGGCTCGACCACACTCAGCCACACTCAACTTCACGTCTGATTTCGACCCAGCCACCCATCGATACTCACCTCAAGGCTAGCACTACCGGGCCGACTTTTAAAACACAAAAAAAAAATGACAACAACAAATGACTAAATGGCCAGCGCCCGGGGCTGCCCACCACAAAAAAAAAAACGTTTAACCAGAACGAGACAATGCACGGACAACTTTGGCTTCAACCAAAAACGAGGATACGAAAATATGTCTCACTACGGCATTTTAACAAATATGTGGTATGAACTAATTGGGAAAGGGGAGGTGAAGAGTTAGATTTCCTACCTTTTCAATGAGACTAAGGGTGGGGACGTCCATTTTCGGATGTGGATTTTGACTCCCATGCTCTATAAAGAGGTATGGCAAAAGTTAGAGAGCGAGTTGAGAGTTAGAGTTGGACGGACCAAAATAAAAAAAATCTAAAAGGAAACTCCTTCGTAGAGTAACTCACTCCCCATAAGCCCATTAACAAACCTTGTTTGCAAGATGCCGATAAAGGAAAGAGAACTATATAAGAGTGCACACGAACGTTCTTATATGCCGCATTAAGATCAAATAAGACTAAATTATACATAATCACGGATACACAAGGCCAAAGAATCATAGCGTCGTCAAACCGAAATCACTAAAAGAACATCATTACAAAGATTTCAACAATTCCGCATTAGAAATTTCTTCCATAGAATTATACCATTCAGTCCAAAATCAAAACTTGCACAGAGCTTCGACTAAAGACAGGAAAAAGATAACAAGAAACTTATGTCCGACTTGCGAATCGCTATAAAAAGAGGTTCAAACAAACCAAATAAATAAATAAATAAATCAAGCAAAAGAAAATAGAGAACAAAGGGCCTTTTTCACCCGAGTGAAACAAGGCGATTTCTTTTGTTGGATCAAGAGAAGTCCCGAGGCACGCAAGAAGAATAGATGAACCCTAAGATTGTCCTAATTGGAATTACATGTTCTACAACGACCGACGAGGAGAAGGCGATTTAGCAAAGTGTACGGAGAAGAGAAAGGGGGAGAGAAAGAGAGAGAGAGAGAGAGAGAGAGTAGAAGAAGGAGAAAAGCAAAGGACGGCCAAAACGACCGCTTGTCTAGCGTTTCGGCATGTAATATTTTCTTCTTCTTTTTAGATCCAACCGGCATTCTACATTTGACATTAAAGCGAGAGAAGGCGAGCACCGAGCAAGACCCAAAAATCCGAGAGCAAAGAGGCCCGAGAAAGCGAGAGCTGGAGAAGCAACGAGCGCCGACCGAGGCCCAACATCTTTAGAACCAAAGGCCCCGAGAAGGCGAGCGCCGGAGCGGCAACGAGAGCCGAGCGAAACCCGAAATCGGAAGCCAGTCCAGTGCAACAAAACGTGTGCAGATTTGTTAAAGAAACGATTTTTTAGACAAGAAAAAACAAGGAGAATCGTATCTTTCGCGCGGAAAGGTCCAGCGGGGCGAGGCTCCACATGTCGCTTCCTGATTGGGCTGGGACCAAGCTGACGTGGAGGGGGCCCCGACCCGTCCAATATTTTCTCGTTTCTTATCCTCAAAAACCTCAAAAAGAGGACACGCGTCTGGCCATGGTGAACTCCAACCCCCCCCCAATTTCCTCTACTAGTCCAAAACGGCGGCGTACCGCAGGCATCTTCCGAAGTTCTTCGAGGGGTGGCCCAATTGAAACTTCCGCTTAACCGAAAGACAGAAAGAAAAAGCTCCGAAAAAAACAAGCAGGTGATATAGCCGAGCTCAGCTCAGTACCACCGGGAAGCGAGCGCGGTTGAAAACATGGCGGGGCTTGGCGCGAAGAAGGTCGGCCAGATTGCGAGCTTCGGCGGGAAGGGCGTCGGCCAGCTCCTGGCGGCCGCCGCGGTGGCGCTCCTCATCCGCCTCTTCTCCGGCCCCGGCCCCGCCCTCCAGCCGGAGGACGACGAGCCCGGGCGCCCCGCCGGCGGCGGCGGCGGCGGCCTCGACGGAGGCGAGCCGCCGGGCGGAGAGGCCCCGGCAGCCGGCGGAGTAGTCCGCCCGGTGACCATACGGTGGCGCAGCATCACGTGCTCCCTCTCCGACAAGTCCTCGGGATCGGTGAGTCGCATGTTCCGGCAGTTTTTAGAGCTCTCGCATGCGCTGAGTGAGTGTGAGAGTTGAGAAAACGACGAAAACAATCTAGGCAGCTGCAGATTTGAGTTGCGTCGCTGGTTCACTCGGCTCGGATTGAGGCGGTATAGTAATGTGTGCCGAATATGAATTGTGCTATCTGCGTTTAATTATATTGATAATCTGGTTTGAGCTTTGATTGTTGTCAGCTCTCTTCTTGAGTGACGATGGGAGTGTGATCGCATCTTCAATCTTTTCACATACGTTGCCGCATTTCATTCGAAACTCTTAGTTAGAATCCCCTTGATTCGTCGATATTAGTTGCTTGTCGGTGCAGTATCCGAGAACTGGAGGCCTTAGGAATTCCGCTGCGGTAGTAAAGGGTGATCCCTCCCTAGAATGGGCTCAAGAGCTTTTTACTTCTTGCTTTGTTGAAAGTGTTGTCTGCTGGAATGCACTTAGATGATTATGTTTTGGTAGATTGACTTAATACAGTGCATGGTGTCGCAGGTGAGATTTTTGCTCAACAATTTGAGTGGAGAGGCGAGACCTGGAAGGTTGCTTGCCATCATGGGACCATCGGGTTCTGGAAAGACCACCTTGCTGAATGTTCTAGCTGGTCAGTTAGTGGCGTCGCCCCGATTGCACTTGTCAGGTCTTTTGGAGTTCAATGGCCAGCCTAGAGCAAATAAACCTTACAAGTATGTAGTCAGTCTCGCGGACGTTTTCACAAGAACTTATAGCAGTTCTCATATTGAAAATCATCATAGTCTCCACTTGGCACAATTGTTGCAGGTTTGCTTATATACGCCAGGATGATCTTTTCTTCTCGCAATTGACTGTGAGGGAGACGCTGTCTCTTGCTGCTGAGCTTCAGCTTCCAGAAGTTTTTTCTGTGGAGGAGAGGGAAAAATATGTGAACAACCTCTTGTTTAAGCTAGGCTTGGTACGAACTACTATGAGATGTTTTCATTGTGCGTGAAACTTAAGCATTTGCGATTCAACGCGTTATCATAAGTGAAATATGAAATTCCAGTCTATCTAGTTCACTGGTGATGAATCTGTTTGCTTTAAATGTCTGAGAATGTATAACAGATAGTTGCTCTGTTTCTCCCTTCTCCTCTTCATGTAGGTCAGTTGTGCTGAAACCAGGGTTGGTGATGCAAAAGTTCGCGGGATAAGTGGCGGCGAAAAGAAACGATTATCCCTTGCATGTGAACTAATTGCAAGCCCATCCGTAATATTTGCGGATGAGCCCACTACAGGTATGAATGCATTCCATGAAATGTTGTTTGTGTTGTGTGAACATTACCTCTCTAACTCTGTGCATATGATGAGCCCGGTACCAAACTAGTGCCCACAAAGTTAAGACATGTGAATGAGTTGTAAGAGGTTGTTTTATTTATATTATCATTATCTTATGATCAGGCATTGTCCTTTTGCAAATAATGCATGCGTATCTCATCACACCGATTCAAATAGCAGCATTGTTTTAGACGTTGTAGCTTTTGCCTTAACATTTTTCAAAGTAAGAGAAATGGCTGAACATGCGTAGTCATATTTTTTTATGCCTTGAGCTTTTTCTACTTCAAGCATTGTCTGATTACGGCAAATATGCACTTGACATGCTATTTTTGTGCAATCTATCTGATTCTGACGTATAAACCATCCACGATTGTCAAACATTAATTAGTCTTTGACTTCTATTCTATTGGTTCCTTCATCTCCCTCGTGCTTCTTTCAGGACTTGATGCCTTTCAGGCAGAGAAGGTAATGGAGACCCTTCGACAGCTTGCGGAGGATGGGCACACCGTAATATGTTCGATACACCAACCCAGAGGTTCAGTCTATTATAAATTTGACGACATACTGCTGCTAGCAGAGGGTGTGCTTGTCTATTCGGGTCCTGCACGTGATGAACCTCTGGCATACTTTTCCAAATTTGGGTTTGATTCTAAACCTTGTCTTGCTTGAGTTCTGGTACATTTCTTTGGCTTACAGTTATGATCACTTATAGGACTTGACGAGCACCTGCTTTTATAGCATCATAAGCTGTAGAGTAAAAGATGCAAAGAATGTGTTTGATCTGCACAGCTGCAGCTGTACCAGAACTTAACTGAGAGTTTTAAGCCAAGGGTTCTGTGCTTGGTTGCTTTTTTATTCAGGTCCAAGTAACAAGCTTTGCATTTGACCGCTTAGTTTGCATCTCTTCAGCCTGCTACTTTCCTTTGGGCAGGCAGTAACTGATATCATTGTGGGATGTATGACTTTGCTTTCTTCATAATCTCGGGCCATTTAATAGAACAGTGCTTCCTTCACTAGCGGTCTTTGTATAGTGTGTAAATGGTATAAGTAAAGTCAAGGGCTTTTCTCTGCTCAGCAGAATAAAATTCTCATGTCCCCTTTTATGAACAAGTCAATCCGCTCATCAGCTCTTCTCTCATGCCGCATGATGGAACTTAAGATGTCTAAATTCCATATCTAAAGCCATTTTGTCATTCATTTTATTTTGATATCATATGGGTGTTGTCCCTTGAACCATTATACTCTTCTTCTATTTGCTTGGCAAGCTTTTATCAAGTGAGCTTCCGAGTGGCATTTGGTACTTCTAGAAGCATTGACTGATTGGTCGTTCTTTAAACAGGTATAGCTGCCCGGATCATGTGAATCCTGCTGAATTTTTGGCTGATCTCATATCCATTGACTACAGTTCTGCAGAAAGTGTCTACTCATCTCATAAAAGGATAGATGGTCTTGTTGAATCATTCTCTCAGCAATCATCAGAAATTCTATATGCAACTCCCCTGACCAGAAGGGAGATTTCTAGGAATGGGAAGACACTTGATAAGAGAGCTGCTGTTAGAAGTAAAGGGGGCTGGTGGAGACAATTCTGGTTGCTCCTTAAACGTGCTTGGTTGCAGGTCTTTAAGTCAATGATTAACCGTCCCTCGTTTCTTCTTTGTTTTTCTTTTTATGATTTTCTCCCCCCTGATTTTATTAAGATGAAAGGATTCAAATTGTGCCTGGCAAGCAAGATTATCAATAAAATACGAGCTTGTAGTTCGAATTTTAAGAGCTGCAAAGATAGTTTATTGGAAAGATAACCCAAATTTTGTATTTATCTTACTTCGGTTATCACTGTTCCCAAGCAAGGAAAGCTTTTATTCAACATGTCAGTTTCTTTCCCTCCTCTGTACATACAAATAACAATCTCATAATTTTGAATTCAGATCAACTCTTAACAAGGTACCTTAAGCTAGAGATTGTTAAATACATTAGAAGATTATGTTAGCATCTTAGATGCTAGAGCAAGTATGCTAAGTACTCGATTAATTTATGTTTTCTGCCTCATTATAGTTTGGCATTTTTGAAAATATGAAAAGTAACGATTTCTTGACCAGGCTTCCCGCGATGGACCAACAAATAAAGTTCGGGCAAATATGTCAGTTGCATCAGCCATAATATTTGGCTCAGTTTTTTGGAGAATGGGAAGATCCCAGACATCGATACAAGATAGAATGGGATTGCTTCAGGTAAAGCTGTTATTTTCAGAATGTTCTATCGTATTGGCTTCGAATGGGTTTTTTCCTAGTTAGGGTAAAGGACTCCAAATGATCTAAATTTGACCTTGACCGGTTGATGATTGATATCGAGAGGTGGGCAACTTATACTGGCTGCAATTGATTTAATCTACTTACAAACATATCTTGGTGCTAACTTTTAATTCCCACAGTTGAATTAGACTGCTTGTTGTCTTTCTAAATTTTATCAATTTCTCTCAACATTGTGGTGCATAGAATCATTTATAATCGTAGTTCCTTTTGTTTTACAGTTTACCTGCTGCATACAGCGTGGGACCATCATGTCCATTGCTGTATCAGTAATTGGAGTGCCTTGTGATACACGTTGATATAGGATGATTAGTGTGAACTTGATAAAGAAAGCCATTTCTTAGTCCCTTTTCTTGTAACCTAGATTTTGCCGCTGTAACTTAACAAATGTGAAATGTCAGGTGCCAGAAACTTCAACCAAACGGTTGACACTTCAACAAATCAACTCACTAATGTTATTACTTGATGGCTATTGGATAATCATTTTTTTAATCACTTCCGATTGAGGAGTAGAATGGGGAATGTGGTGTGTAGTCTTTGTCTCTAGGCAGTTGAATGACTGATGAAAGTTGTAAGGGGTGTACTGCCAAACTTATTATGATCAAATGTCCAGACATCGAACAACCTCCACAAATCATAACCTCCAAATATGTTAGCTAAATGGTTTTGTCATGACCATGGGAATTTTATTATTATTAATGGTAACGAGGCTATACCTGTGCGGCTTAGGGAGGACATTTGTGATGTCAAATTGATTGAAGGACTAACAGGGAAAATGCAGCTAAATGTTGCAAATTTAGCTCTGTAATCTCATTTTCCTGAAGTTGCTTAGCTAATAAACCTATAAAATTAACTCTTCAACGTCTGGAATATTTTAAGAGCCTTTAGATCTCAGTCTTCTTGTTCTGTGACAGGTTGCTGCAATTAATACTGCAATGGCTGCACTTACAAAGACTGTGGGGGTGTTTCCAAAGGAACGTGCCATTGTAGATAGAGAGCGGGCAAAGGGATCATATGCACTGGGACCCTATTTACTCTCCAAACTGTTAGCTGAAATTCCAATTGGAGCAGCATTTCCCCTTATGTTTGGTGCCCTTCTGTATCCCATGGCACGTCTTCATCCAAATTTGTGCAGGTATGTTCATCATCATCATCATCATCATCATCATCATAAATTTTCGTTTTTATTTGGGTGGAGTGTTAAGGATATTTCATTTCAATCCCTCCCCTCCTTTTTTCTCCCGTTTCTTCGTCTATCGTCTGGGGAAGGGGTGTAGCTTATCCTCTGTGGATGAACTTTTATTTGATTATCTGAACATGAACATTTGATTTGGGTCACCCACCCATCGGTGGCCGCGTTGGTTTGCGCTCAGTTCCTTTCACGAGAGGTCCTGGGTTCAAACTCGCCCATCGGTGATTTAAGTGGGGGGTCGTGGCGGTGGGATGCTGCGCTAGCCCCCCTCGAGGACTAGTCGGGCATCACCGCTGGTTTGAGCCCTAGCTCGCCGGCCGCGCGGACACCTCGATTATAAAAAAAAAAAACAGTTGATTTGGGTCACGAATTAAAAAACTCTCAACATACTTGACAGAGTGCCTTTTCCATTCATATGGGGGCTTTATGCGGATGTGTAAAGTCCACAGAAAAACTTATCAAACTAGGTTCCTCTAAGGCTTCTCTTTTCAACTGCAAACAAATCCCAGATGTAACTTTTCCGAAGTCATATAATTATCTCAAGTTTCCATCCTCCAACTGTGCTATTGAGGGGTCGGCACTGTAGTACTCTGATATGCTACAGATCGACTAACATCATTGACTCACCTCGCCACTTTATTGAAGAAACTATGTTTTAACGTCTTTTATGGACTTATATGGAGGGACAAGGTGCCCAGTTGGCATTTGAAAGAGGATACCGGTGAAAGGATAACACTTGCACTTCTTTGTCCAAAGTGGATAGGGCTAAGGTAGGTGTAGAATATTCTGAAAAAAAGAAGAAGGTAGGTATAGAATATGGTGAAGGAATTTCCTCAGAAACATTTGGGAGATGCAGCTTTGAACACAGGGTTGTTTTACCTTAAGAAAATTGCTCAAAACACCAAATGCTTTAGCAAGAAAACAAAATGGCACCTGGGTGAGGGGTTGTTGTGGCTCATAGCACTTGTTGCCTGGTTACGAAAAGGATACATTAACATTGACATGGAGACCTTCTTTTCTGGCTCTATTTGGTATTAGTCAAAGACATCTTATACTTTGATTTGTGATGCTTGAAAACCTCGTGCTAAGAAGTGTTACTGACAAGCTTAATTATTGACTCTGAATATGATAAATATGTAACTCTTCAACTTAATATACTAGACAATGTCTCTTTGTGTTTTCTCGATCATCTAAAACTTGAAACAGTATATCTAACTCTTCTAATTCTAACTGAAGCATAGGGAAGTTGAGTGTCAAAAACAAAAAAAAAAACAGAGAGCAGAAGGCTATTGTGTTTTCTTGTATGTCAAAGCACATGCTTGGTCATGTATTTTACCTTTCTTTATCAGTAAGCTTTTCTCTTTTCTTTTTATTTTTTTGGGGTTCTTTTCTGTTATCGGTGGGAGTCTCATCATTGATCGCCAACTATGGCCAAATTGTTTTCTGCTGGAATGTTACTTGCATTTAAAGATCTCTAAAAATCATACGCCTAGAAAACTGCGTACATTTTAAACCTTTTCGTTGCTTCACCTCTCATGTTGGAAGATTCTGACTTTTCAGATTTGGAAAGTTTTGTGGAGTTGTGACAGTGGAATCATTTGCTGCATCTGCAATGGGACTGACAGTTGGGGCAATGGTTCCAACCACTGAAGCAGCAATGGCACTGGGGCCATCCCTAATGACAGTATTCATTGTATTTGGTGGCTATTACGTAAATGCGGATAACACACCAATAATTTTCCGCTGGATTCCTCGTGTCTCTCTTATCAGATGGTAAACACATTATATTTTTCAACTTATGGTTCATTAACAAATGATCTCGATGCATTGATTCACAAATTTGGCTCTGTGCTTTCAGGGCATTTCAGGGGCTTTGCATCAATGAGTTTAGTGGCCTTAAGTTTGAGCATGAGCATTCCTTTGACATACAGACTGGAGAACAGGTAACAGAGCAGTTGAAGTTCTTTTAAAACATCTCATGACCTGTTGTATGTTACATACGGTCATTAAAATTATTTGTTGAGGCTTCGTCTATGATTCACGACATTTAGTCAAGAATGAGGTCATTTTTCAAAGTTTAATGTGTCATGAAAATCTGCATTCGTCTGAGGACCTTTGGCAAGGTACTTTATGTTGGATATTAAACTTGTCCAATCTTCTGATGCACTAGAAATTTGAAATTTTTTATGGGAATTGCTAGTTTGACCATGTATTGAATAGGCGTATGTTGAGCCAAGGGTAGACTTTAATATTTACTCTGCAATTATTTGTTAAGTGTATAAATAATAAATATGTCGAGGAGATGTGCAGATCCTAAGAGGCTAGAAAAAAATAAAATAAGTTCCTTTTTAGTATTCTCTCTGCTTCCTTTCTCACACACACAGCACACAGCCTTCACTTTATGCCGAGTAGAAGAGGGGTTTCACATCTTGAAGTTGCTGATAAATGCTTTGCTCACAACCTTAAATGTGTTATTACTTGGAGGATTTGGATAGCTGCCTTAAATAGCCAAGCTTTGAGGAGAGTACCTTATCCCGTTATGCTTCATTTGCGTGACCCAGTGTTTCTATATTTTGCAGGCACTTGAAAGGCTGTCATTCGGAGGGAGTCGCATTCGGGATACGGTCATAGCTCAAAGCAGAATACTGCTGTTTTGGTATTACACCACTTATGTACTCCTTAAGAAGAACAAACCCAAGTA
Source organism: Syzygium oleosum (assembly GCF_021117445.2). NCBI lineage: Eukaryota > Viridiplantae > Streptophyta > Magnoliopsida > Myrtales > Myrtaceae > Syzygium > Syzygium oleosum. The sequence goes on from NW_026607487.1 coordinate 13,663,367, forward strand.
CCAGCAGCTCGAGTACCAACCTCTTCATCAATCTTCCCCACAGCCTGAAGTCTCCAGCCTCGAAAATACCAAGGAAAATCTGCAATTGGAGGCGCCTCCATCCAATGAAGTCGAACTGAATCAGCAGTTTGAATCACCGGCTCTTGACCAAATCCAACCCTTTATCCTAGAAGGTTTGTAGCTAATTGGGCGTTAATGATGTCTCATGCCACATCCAATAATTTATTAACTCATCTCGTACAGGTGCTAATTAGTGGAGATGAGATTGCAATATTGGAGGGCCTCATTCCTGTTCACTGATGTGTCTCTTTTCCGAGGGGGATGAATTTTGCAATCTCATGATAGCGTATCTTCATTTGTAATTATTGCCAAAGACACACTTGATGTTATGCAAGTGATGCAAATATACACATGTTTTGAACTTGGGGCATTTAGCTTAGACCCCGTGGCGCTTTACAGACAAAAGGCTCCTCACCTGAGCTGAGCTGAGACGTCGGAAGGATTGGATATATTTTCTTCTCACCTTCTCGACATTCCATGCGTGGAACGGTATATGTCACTTGTTGATGCTTATCACACCTTTAATGTGGAGATCTTTGGCTTATGTTGGATGGTGAAACTTTCAGACCGTCCGTCGAACTTTCTCTGTTCTATCTACACTCCCTCTCTGTCTCTCTCTCTTTCCCCCCTCATTACGCACGCGCGAGGAGACACATGGTCATTTTTCTGAGTGGGCTAACATTGTTTTCTGAAGCTGCATCTGGATCTCTTTTTCTCCAAGCTTGACGTGCATAGTTTTACTTATGTTCTTGTTGGTAGAGTCGATGCGGATGATTACTGTTCCACATCTCGAAAGAGTGGAGAGAGAGAGAGAGACAGAGACAGAGAGAAGCATCATCTTGGGATCGTTTCTTCTTTGTTTCGCCGTCGGCAAATACGAAATTGTACATGTAAACAGCCGATGTTTTGTGGCACCGTGGACGGCAGATGGATAAGAACGAAATTCTCGGGTCAGCATCTTGACAGTCGGGCCCATCGTTCCCCATTGCCGCATTCACAGTATGGTACAGTTGAGATTCATAGCACCTCTCATTAACCTTCATTAAGCGCTGTCCTTCAAATAGTCAACCCTCGGTTGGATATCTTGATGATGCTCTTTTGTTTTTGGTGTCTTGTTGAAAATGAGATGGGTTAATGATTCATTTCGTGAATCGATATAAAGTGTGCTTCTTATTCTTTACCATGTGAAATTTATGATTGGACATCAAAGTACTTCGTTCATACATGTGTCACGGGCCCGCAGTTTCTTAACTGCGAAATTGCCTGTGCGGAGCCTGGTGGATCGTTCACACCAGGTTGGCCATCGTTCTACAGTTGTTCCAAAGAACACCACCGTGAATAGCTTCCTAGTATCGGATCATATCACGCCCAGTTAAGCTCGGGCGTTTAGTCCATTGAGCGATACAAGCATAATACTTTAAGACACTACAACTGGTTTCGACCTACCATGGCCTCATCAGGATCCGCGACCCAATTGTATTCATCTCTTTTGCATCACTCACTTTTCACCCGATAACCTCAAGCTCCACTCACAAGGTTACGAGAGTACGAGAGAATCACGATTCGTGACACCTAGTTGCAATGTAACGGCGACACATGACATGATAAGCCGATTGAAAAATAGAGTTGTTCCAAAATTTAAGGGCCTAGGTAACGTAATTACTCGATTGCATTACATCAATCGTGTGAATCAAAAACAATTTGTTCATGGACTAGAACAGCCCGGAGATGGCCCTCCAATTACTCATCTACTTTATGCGGATGGCATTATTTTGTTCACCCGAGTTAGGGAAACGGATAGGAAGGCCATGAGAGCATGCATGCACGATTTCTGTAGACTCTGGGACCGACGCAGTCAACTTCCAGAAACCTGGACTTTTGCTTTTCGAAAAATTGTCGAGGAATTACTCACGGGGACGAATGTGTCTCGACTACTACTAGGTCTTAGCGAAATGGAAGGGAAGATCGTGTATCTAGGATTTCCGCGGCCATTGCTTCTCTCTTATCCCCGCCCCCACCATGCGCGACTTTGACTTTGGAACAGAGAGAGCGCGGTCGGCGGCGTCCGGTTGGGAAAGTGATCCGCATGAGGTGCTAAAAACAGAAATGCACTGCGCTCATTGCTCCGGCGAAGAAGGAATAGCCATCCCCTTCCTTGAAAACTCCCCGGCGACACGGATACCTTGGTTGGGGCTCAAATGGTCAAACGGTACGAGCGCAAAAGGTCAATGCAATCTATTGCTATATACGGAAAATCTTAAAAGGGACCAAAGAGGGTCGATCAGTTTTTCGGGTGCTCGAAGAAAATGCTCGAAATCATGAAAAAAATTTTGTATGCGTGAAGCATGTGAGCTTACTTCATTGTCATCAGACAATGTTACGAAACTCACGTGGGATTTACATGATCTAATGTCCGAGATGGAGCAGGCTCACATCCTCGTGTATTGGGCACTTGCAAGACTTGCTCTGAAGTGGAAGTAGATTGCGGCGCCGCGGCGGCAGTTAAAAGGGAAGGCGCGTGTCGCTTTCCCAGCCGTACAGCTGGGTCTTTCTCGAATGGTTTCAGATAAAGCCAAAGGAAAAGAAACACGCTTCAAAGACAATTTCTAATACACGTTTTTTGGCCAACCTTCGCCCCCACCCCCACTCATCGTTATATTCTTTCCCCTTTAGATTACACGTTAAGCTTCGGCTTGTCCAGAGTATATATAAACCCACTATCAACACTCCTGCATTTCATCCCCACATCTTCATAGAAACCATAACCCACCAAACCATCTTGCAATCTTGGCCTCTCCATTCTCCGTGAGCCCTAAGTAAGCCATGCAATCGACTCCCTTCTTGCCCTCAACGCTCCCTTGCAACCCCGCCTTCCCTCGTTCCGCAAATCGAACGAAGAAAGCGGCTACCAAGAGATCCGACGCAAGAGTTTTCGCGTCGAGGAGGGAAGAGTACGATGGTATGGACCAGTACTCCGGCGGCCACCACGTGGACCGAGACATGGTCGTGCTCCGGAAACGGATCCATGAGATGAGGATGGCGGAGCGGGGCCGCGAGCCGCCTCCCGAGTGGATGGACTGGGAGAAGCGTTGCTACACGAGCTATGACTCGATTATATGCAAGACCGTGGGGTTTCTGCAGTCTCAGATGATGAACGCTAGACCCAGCGTTGTTCTCGGAGTGGCGACTTTGGTGGTGTTCAGTGTACCTACATCTTCAGCATTGGCCTTGTTCCGCCTGGCCGAGGTGACCAGAGACATCTTGGCAACGGTTCATCTCTGAGCCTAGAAAACCTAGTCGGTACTTGCCTTTCTTTCTTTGTTCGTAAACATATTCGCCACGCATGACTAATAACTTATGTGCAACGTTCAGTTTAAGATGTTTCCGATAAATGTTACAGTTGTGCTTTTCAGGAAATCCTCATCTCCATGAAAATCCCTAAGTCAAAAGCCAGTAAATTGGTTAAGCACGACCATATGCAAGCGTTTACATCGTTAAGCATGCTTAAGATTCACAAAGCCACATGCTTAACGGTTCTAATCAATGTATTGTTAAGCCTTAAGGGGCATATGGTGCGGCAAATGATACGTGTCATAATTCCTTGATTTGTTCCAGAAGTACGGGTTTAACTCATAATTAGCGTTGCTTTGCTAAGACCACGCCAATCGAATTTAAACTCCGAATCTCGCGCCTCACCAGATGTGCAATCGAGCTTCCCCGGAATGATGAACTGAGAATAGAAGATCCTAGATAATGTAATTACTCGATCGCATTACATTGATCGTGTAAATCGAAAACAATTTCATCAACTAGAACCGTCCAGAGATGGCCCTCCAATTACTTGTCTACTCTATGCGGATGACATTATTATTTTCACCCGAGTTAAGGAAACGGATATGAAGGCCACCGAGAGAGTGCATGCACGATTTCTGTATACTCTGGGGCCGACGCATCAACTTCCAGAAACCTGGACTTTTGCTTTTCGAAAAATTGTCGAGGAACTCACGAGGACGAATGTGTCTCGACTGCTACTAGGTCTTAGCGAAATGGAAGGGGAAGATCGTGTGTCTAGGACAGCCGCAGACATTACTTTTCTCTTACCCCCGGAGTGCGCGACTTCGACTTTGAAACGGAAAGAGTGCGGTCGCCGCCGTCCGCTTGAAAAAGTGATCTGCATGAGGTGCTAAAAATAGAAATGTACTGTGCTCTTTGCCAAGGCGAAGAAGAAATAGCCATCCCTTTCCTTGAAAACTCCCCGCCAACACGGATACTGCGGAATCATCTTGGTTGGGGCTCAAATGGTCAATCGGTTGAAGCGCAAGAATCCCTTCAGCTTATACATGATCTTTTGCTAGGTTCTGGCTCGAGGCCACTTTCAATCTCAGCTGGTAGTCTGAGTGCATGAGGTGCAATCTTGTGCTGCAAACAAAGCGGATCGTAGAATAGCCCTATTGCTATCTAGAAAAATCCTAATAAGGGATCAAAGAGGTCGGATGAATTTTTCGAGTGCTCGAAGAAAATGCTATAAATCACAAAGGAATTCATGTATGCGTCCAAAGCATATGAACGAACTTCATTAGCATCGGTTAATATTATGAGACTCACGTAAAATTAACATAATTTATAGCCGAGATGGAGTGCGTTCACATCTACGTACATCGGGCACTTGCAAGACTTGCTCCAAAGTCGTAGTAGATCATGGCGCAGTGGCTCGTAAGAGGGAAGGCACGTGTCACTTTCCCGGCCCTACCACTGTGTCTTTCAGATAAAGCCAAAAGTAAAGAAACGCGCTTCAAAGACATTTCCTGCTACACATTTTTCGGCCACCCCCTCTTCGTTCCATTCTTTCTTTCTCCTTAGATTGCACGTCAAGTTTCTGCTTATCCAGAGTATATAAACACACCATCAACAATCCTGCATTTCATTCCCACATCTTCATAGAAACCATAACCCGCCAAACCATCTTGCAATCTTAGCCTCTCCATTCCCCGTAAACCCTAAGCCGTGCAATCGACTCCCTTCTCGTCCTCAACGCTCCCTGGCAACCCCACGTTCTCTCGTTCCGCAAATCAAGTGAAGAAAGCGACTCCCAAGAGATCCGACGCGAGAGTTTTCGCGTCGAGAAGAGAAGAGGACAATCATAAGGACCAGGGGAAAAGTGTCAGAAAAGTCTTAAACATTTTGCATTAGTGCCAATTGAGTTCTAAACTTTTTTTTGGTGTCAATTGAGTCGTAAACATTTTGATATAGTGCCAATTCAGTCCTTTCGGCTAATTTTGATCCGATTTTGCTGACGTGGATGCCGGCTGGTCTACGTGGCACGGTCGGCGCTGACGTGAATAATTTTTAATAATATTTTAATATTTTTTTTGAAATTTTTATTATTTTTCTGATTTTTTTTCTTTTTTCTTTATTTTTCTTTATTTTCTTTTTTTTTCCTCTTCTCCCTCCTTACTCCAGCCGGTCGCCGGTCCGGCGATTGGCCAGAGGCTAGAGACTAGAGGCCGGCCATCGGCTGGACCGGCGACCAACGAGGCTCGCCCTCACCGGACGGCCGCGAGGCTGGCCTCGCTGACCATGGGCGACGCTCGCCCTCACTAGCGGCTGGGTGAGGCCCGACATCGCTAGTGGCTAGGCGAGGCTCGCCTTCGCCGTCGCTGGCGAGGGCGAGCCTCGCCGGTGGCCTGCCTCCGGTCTCTAGCCTCTGGCCGGTTGCTGGTTCGGCGACCGGTTGGAGTAAGGAGGGAGAAGAGGAAAAAAAAGAAAAAGAAAGAAAAAAGAAAAATAATCAAAAAAATTCAAAAAATATTAAAAGATTAATAAAAATTGTCCACGTGGACGCCGGCCGGCGTCCACGTTAGTAAAATCCGGTCAAAATTAGTCGGAAGGACTGAATTAGCACAAAGATAAAAAGGTTGAGGACTCAATTGACACCCAAAAAAAGTTTAGGACTCAATTGGCACAAATATAAAAGGTCTAAAACTTTTCTGACACTTTTCCCTCGAGATCAATACTCCGGTGGCCATCTCGTGGACCGAGACATGTGTCTGATATTATGATCCATTTTCCACATTGTTGACACCTATTTTTAATTTGCCCAAAATTAATTGCACAAAATTTAGGAATTAATTTTCTTTAATTCCTAAAACAAAAAAATTTCTATTTAAATGCATTGCATATAGACATTAGGCATATTTGCATTAATAGGGTCTATTAGAGCATATTTTCTTAATTAATTTTCAAAAAATTTAAAAAAAATTATTTAAAAAAAAAAAATCGGATCGGGCCGGGCCAAGGCCAGCCCAGCCCTCTTTTTCTTTTTTCTCCTCCTCCCCATGCGGACTGGGCCTGGCCCGGCCCAGCCCCTTCCTTTCTTCTTCCCCCTCGCCAAGCGGTCGCTCTCCTTCCCCCTGTTTTCCTCTGCCGCTGACGCAGAGGCGACAAGCGGCTGAGCGCGGCCGCCCCGTCCCCATCCGGCCAGAGCAGGACCGGGGCAGCACGCCACAGGGACTGGCCATTAAGGCCAGTCCCTTCTCCCCCTGTTTCCTGGTCTCTCTTTTTCTCTCTCTCTCTCCTTCTCCTCTCCGTCTCGGCACATTGAGCAGCCCCCCTGCTCTGCACCGGCCTGCCATAGCCACGAAAGTCGTGGGGTGGCGTAGGCCGGTGCAGGCCATCGTCACGCCGACGCGACCGGGCCCAGACTCGTCGTCGTCGGCTATGAAAGACAGAAAGAGAGAGAGAGAGTCCCGGTCGGCCGTTTTGAGATATAGAGAGAAGCCGGGAGAGAAAGAGAGAGACGGAGCGAAACAGAAGAAACTGAGAGCTCTTCCGGCGGCCACCGCGCCTCAGCCATCCATCCCCGTCGCCGAGCCGACGGCGGCGACACAGAGAGAGAGAGAGAGTCCCGGTCGGCCATTTTCATTGAGAAACAGAGGAGAGAGAGACTGAGAGAGACGAGAGAGAGAATCGAGAGAGAGAGGGAGCAAACCGAGGCCACGCCGGAGCAGGAAGGACAACCAGCAGCATCGTCGTCGCCCACGGAATAGCCAGAAAGCCGCCCCGACGAGCCGTCACCGGTGAGCTTTCCCCCGGCCGAGACTCCCTGTCCTGCTCTGTTTTTTGATACAATCGGGCTGGGATTCACGCCGGCCGTGTCGTGTGATTCCCGGTCCATGCCGTCGCCGGTCCCAATCCCTAGTTTCAGTTGAGAACCAGCCGTAGCCGCCGGAGCCGACCGGTTCGTCGGAGGAGGGCAAAACACCTCAGTTTTTTGGCACACGCGTCAACTGTTTGACGAAATACCTCAGTGAGGCTGGTTTCGTTTTGGTCGCCGGCCGGCGAACAGGTGGCCGGACGGTGAGTCTAGGTAAGTGGTGAAGCTCGGCGTTCAACCAGGAAGCAGGTTTGGGGGCGTTACCGGTCTGGGTCGGCCGGCGGACGGCCATTTTTGGCTCCACCGGCGCCTCCCCGCGGGTCTGTATGTTCGGGTCGGATTCGACCCGAATCAACAGATCCGACCCGGGTCAACGCTCGGGTCGGATCCGTTGACCCGGGTCGGTTTCGACCCGGTTCGGATCCGACCCGACCCGGTTTTATATTATATTATTATTTTATTTTATTTAAAAAAATAATTTTTTTAAAAAAAATTAAAATTTTTTTTTCTGTATTTATTTTATTTTATTTTTTTTTTTTTTCGAAAATTTTTTTTTAAAAAAAAATCTTTTTTTAAAATTATATTATATCTAAGTGTTTAATTTATCGTAGTATTATTATGCATATTTTTGTCTTGTTTAAATTAGACAAGCCTGAGAATTGCGCGGTAATATTTTGCATGTTAGTTTTTATTATCGCTGTATTATTATGCATGTTTTTAATACAATCGCATGAGTTGTTGTGTTTTGAATGTCATCTGACTTAGTTAAGGTTAGAACCTTAGGCTGCATGAATTGTTGTGTTCCTGACTGCTAATCGTTTCTGATTATGCACTCGCTTGATCACCTCACATGTTAGGAGAAAGGTCCTAAAATCAATCCAAATTGCCTGACAAATGTTTTCAAAAATGAACAGGGTAGAAAGGTACCGAAAGGGCATTAGTTATCTAACTAGTGTAACCAAGTCCCCGAACTCGGTTAATCTCTGGTTCGCAGGAATAGGGTGATTCTCCCATCACCCTATTTGGGTTTCTAATCGGCCCACTCCAAATCGATTAGTGGCGACTCCTTGATATAAATCACATGCATGTTAAGAAACTTAAACCCTAAGTCGCGATATGGTATGGGCTTGGGAGAGCCCGAGTTAAGTCCCAAACCTAGACTTAGCACGTACCAGGCGAGCCCCCCTTTTTTGCATGTTGTTTAAAAAGGGCTCGGGAGTTCGGTCGCGACACACATTCTCTAGAATTCTGGGATAAGTGCACTAGAAGTCCTAAAACTTTTCATGAAAGTACAATTGAGTCCTAAAATTTTCAAAAAATGCGATCAAGTCCTAAAACTTGTCACGAAAGTGCAATCAAGTACTAATACTTTCAAAAAGTGCAATCAAGTTCTAAAACTTATCACGAAAGTGCAATCAAGTTTTAAAACTTTCAAAAAGTGCAATCAATGGAATGACTTGATTGAAAAAATTTGACAAGTTTTAGGACTTGTTTGCATTTTTTGAAAGTTTTAGGACTTAATTTAACTTTCGTAACAAGTTTTAAGACTTAATTGCACATTATGAAAGTTTTAGAACTCAATTACATTTTTGCGACAAGTTTTAGGACTTTCAACGCACTTATCCCCTGGAATTCTCAAGAAGTGGTCAACTAACATAATCATGAATAAAGTCTTAGGCGGTGGACAGCTTGAACAAGTTGTCTGGAATTGTCGAGAATGGCGGTGGCAGAAGAAGAACAAGAGCGTGGACAAGAAGAAGCCATGTTGAAGAAGCAAGCACAAGTTGGAAGTAATAAAATAATAAATTAAAGATGTATTTGTTTTGCAAAAAATATGTCAAAAATACTTTCTAGAAAGTCATTTTTCAAAAAAAAAAAAGACTCTCTACCTTACCCGCTGCTCCTTCCTCCTCTCCACCACCACCACCACCGCAGCAATCTCCGACGACCTCGCTCCCTCTACGCCAACTTTGTCCACCTCGACCGCCTCGTCCTCGTCCTCGAGCTCGCCGGGATCTGGCGAGGCCTCGGGGGAGCTCGCCTCGCCAGATCTACCTCAAGCTCGAGCCGAGACCGGCGAGCTCGGGCTCGCTTGGATCTAGCAAAGCTGCGAGCTTGCCGGCCTCAGCGAAGCTCGGGCTCGCCTTTATCGGCCAAGCCTCGAGCTCGTCGAGCTGCGTCTTGGCCAGTTGCCGGGCTGCCGGCCATCGCCGAAGCGCACGGCCAACGGAGGAAGAAGGAGGAATGAAAAGAAAGCAAAGAGAAAAGAAAAAAAGAAAAAGAAAGAAGAAAAAGAAAAGAAAAGAAAAGAAAAAGAAAAGAGAAGAAAAGATTAAAAATAACAAAAAATTCGATTTTTTTATAAATATTTTATAAGAATAATTTCATCAATCAAGGACCCGCGCATGGTCTTTGTGAACCCGGCTAGAGCTCGAGTGTTAGGTACCAGCACTGCTTTTGTGGACTCAAGTTCGGGTTCTGGAGCATCAGGTACGGACATAAGAGGTTCGGACCCGACCTTGACGGTCCTAGGCATAGGCTAGTGAGCTTGGCTTTGCTGGCCCGTGCTTGTGGCCAATAGCTGGCCTCAGCAGCCGGTGATCGGCGAAGAAAGGAAGAAAACAGCCGGTGATCGGCGAAGAAAGGAAGAAAAAAAAAAAAATTAATAAATTTAATATGAGTAATATCGAAAAGTGTTTTTCCACCTTAATGATACGCACCCCAAGCTGCATAATCATGAGGAAAGAATATCCAAGGAAGGGGACAAGAAATGTACACGCAAGCCTACAGCCTGCATACTAGAAGAATCCTATCGCTGTTGATGATGGCTATAAATAGGCTTGTAATTCATCGTTTGAGCGTGCGAGGTTTAAGCCCTCCACCTATGGTGTGGGGAGTAGAGCTCATATAGCTTACGTCACTTGTACTCCTCCACCATTACTCCTCCAAATACAATTGTAATGCCAAACTCCATAGACTAATGAAACTCTCTCCCATTGCCTACATCCCTTTGTCCCCTTGTCCATTCTTTACCAACTAGATCCTACACACTTGCACATCACTAATCAAATTCCACGCAATCTCTAAATTTCCAACATGGTATTAGTGTTCCAAATTTTACAACATGATTGTGCTCCAGTAACGGATCCACGAGATGAGGATGGCGGAGCAGAGCTACGAGCTGCCCCCGAGTGGATGGATTGGGAGAAGCATTGCTACACGAGCTATGACTCGATCATATGCGAAACCGTGGGGTTTCTGCAGTCTCAGATGATGAACACTAGACCCAGCGTTGTTCTCGGAGTGGTGACTTTGGTGGTGTTCAGTGTACCTACGTCTTCGGCATTAGCTTTGTTCCGCCTGGCCGAGGTGACCAAAGAAATCTTGGCAAGGTTCCATCTCTGCGCCTAGTAAACCTAGTCTGTATTTTTCGACCAAAAAAACAAAAAACCTGTCTTTCTTTCTCTGTTCAGTTGAAGATGTTTCCAATCAATGTTACAGTTGTGTTTTTCAGGAAATCCTCATCTCCATGAAAATCTCTAAGTCAAAAGCCAGGAAATTGGTTAAGCACGACCATATGCAAGCGTTGACATCATCAAGCGTGCTTAAGATTCACAAAGCCACATGCTTAACAGTTTTAATCAATTAATAGTTCAGCCTTAAGGGGCATATGGTGCAGCAAATGACTCGTGTTGAAGCTCCTTGATTTGTTGCGGAAGTATGGGTTTAACTCATAATTAGCGTTGCTTTGCTAAGATCATGCCAAACGAATTTAAACTTTGAATCTCGTGCCTCATCGGATGTGCAATCGAGCTTCCCCGGAATGATGAACTGAGAATAGAATGACATAGAATTTTATATGATTCGGCTTGGTCATAGACGCATGTACATCAACAACAAAGGAAGAAGAGATCAGAAATTGATTATACAAAATTCCTAACAGAAGCATTGAAAGAAGACTCTCAAACCCCGATCATCAAACACGCTTTGATAAACTCCTAATCTCAATTTTGACTACATAATGGAAAAGAATTCAGAATTAAAATTCTCATGAGGAGTTTATCATAATAGTAACAATGATGATAATGATAATAGCTGTTCGTACCTAGCAGAGGGTACGAACTCTTCACTTACCAAAACAATATTTGCTAGACCACCTCAAATTCCAGCTGAAAAATTCCCAATTTTGATTAATAGAAAATAGCAATGGGATCAGCCATGACTCCTTTACATTTCGATCAACATAAATTTAAATGATTGGATATGACTCAGTCAGCGAAGTAAACATGACATCCAATAACAAAAGTAAACTGGACATATGTAACATGAAATGAAAAATAACTCGAATATGACATTGTCCAATATGCTAAAGTACTATTCAGTAAGATTTGGCACATTTTCATAACCATTCATTTAAGATGTTCAACGAAAATTTAACGTCTTACTGTTAATATAAGTAGCACTAGCCACTTCAGATTTCTTATCTTTCTTCCCCTTCCCTTCCATGTAGTGTAGCGCATGTAATGCAACATTATAATGTCATTTTCATGAACAAGTGTGACTTTTAAACTCATTATACTAGACCAAACCAATCACATATCAAGAATCAATCGGATCTATATTGAGTTCCATTAAAAGGCACAAGTTCCAATATAATTATTATGATTGATTCTATCCATCACATTACCTAATGATTCCGTATGAAATATTTTACCATTTTAGCATTGTAAATTGAAATGGGGTCTCATAAACCAACATATAATTAAGTGGAAGCTTATTTGGCCATTCCTATGCAGCGTGGACAAGGGACTTCGACTATCTTGCCAAACCAAACGAGAAGACAGACAAACAGTCCTTAAGCATCTCATTCATTCACAACGAACAAATCATCAAATCGATCTTCTCATAATGATGTAAACTGCGCCCAAAGGGGGAAAAACTAGCAGACAACAACTTCATGGAGTTCGTTTACAACAATAGACTTGTTAACAGGTTGTAATAACTGAAGCAAAGACGGCGAACGTTTCCCAACCGTATGCTGGGCTATGCATTCGAAACCCCCGCCCTCCGATGTGCCTCCCGCAAAATGCTGAATTAGGATATAGCTGAATCTCCACATACATCATGTTTGTAAACATTTCTTTTGCATATAAACTGCAAGATACTCAACGACGATGAAATTGAAATATGTGCACGTACAAAATAAAACGCAGTGTCCTCCACTCAGGCTCTCTCTTGACAAGCATTCATGCTCTTAATCTTGAGCGTGAAGTTCTCTCGCCCATCTCATGGTTCAAAATAGGGATAAGACGAACATGCTTGCAGTTGCATTCATGTTAAATATGGAATTACCTAACTTTATTAGAAGAGACCGTTTAAGAACTTGACAATTTGTAAAAACCCATGTTATTTGAAAGTTCCATGTGTCTTAAAAGAGTAGATAGGCAGAGAAAATGATATTAAAGTTAGTGTTGAAGCAAACGCGGAAAAGCAAACACAGAACACGAGGATTTACGTGGTTCGATCACAACGTGATCTACGTCCACGGGCGAGGCAAGACAAAATTCCACTATAATCAAAGAGAGTACAGTTTTCAGAAGTCGAAACAACGACAAAAGCTCACGGCTTACAAAACTCTCTGAAAATAAAATTCTCTCTCTACCTCAATGAGAAAACCTAGCCGCAGTATAAATAGTGCTCCCGAAATTTTTCCTCGGGGGCTACGCCCCCGAACCCCCCGAAACATTGGTTCGTTGCTCCAGCTCGGGCGGACCGCCATAGAGATTTGTTCACTTGCTACGAGTTGGGCCTATCGGCCCAACTCTCCGCGTCGCGAACTAAATCTCAATTTTCGGGTCGCACAAAAATATGTCGGGTCGGGTGTTGAACCGGACCGAGAACATAAAATTCAAGACATATTTAACAGTTAGGGGGAGCTCCCTTCAGTCCAATACACGACAGCAACGACCGAACTCAGCTCCTGCTCCGTTGGATCAGGAACACATCGGATGCTCCCGCAAGTTCGGATAAGCTCTTGAACCAACGATTCAGCAGCTGGGTATTTCAGTTCGTAAACTGCCCTGGAATGGACTGGAGAGAGCTCCTTCTAATTCTTCCGCCATCTTCCTATTGCATATTATGAACTGTCACAGACTCTCAAAAGTACAGACTTCACTCTTCTTGATCCCTCTTCTTTCTGTCAACCTGTAAAAAAGATATAGAGAGAGAACACGAGTCAAGAAAACAGTCAAAACAACCAAACCCTACTTTGTTACTCTGCAAATCTTCATGGTAGAACATCATGCGTAGGGTTTTAACACTGTCCCACAGAGAGTTGAAGAAAGAACAGAAAACAGACGTGTGTAGCAACATTATCTACGAAAGCACATGTAGGAATGAAAGAACAAATCAACTGATAAGCTTGTAAAAGGGTAGGTCCGAGGAAGAAGGTGAATGGGCGAGGCTTTAAATAATAATAATAATAAAAGTAGAAGAGGGAAAGACGAAAGGGGCACCTGCAAATGCAAATGCAAATCTATGATTCTAATCGTATGTTGTTTGAATGTTACCGACACACAAGAGTACGTGCACGTTGGTCCAGTCTCTTCTACATCCAATCATACAGCTGGATGCCTCAGTTTTTCCCTAATTTCAATCATGCAGCAATGCTCTCTACTCTCTACCGATCCCATCTTTATTTCCATACGAACGAAACTGCCATGTGTCCCCACGCGTGACTGCTTCTTCTACTTGGTGCAATCCATTTCAATCTTAAGAGGCTAAGCAGGATGATCTTTTACTCAATCACTCAGACCATTTTATGATCCTAGTCGCATTGATGGCGAACATGTATTTTATTGGGTTTCAAGGCATTAACTCTCTATTTATTAGGATAAAAGTATTCTATATATTGCTAATAATATTGATATGGTGTAGCTGAACAATCATATTATCCGCGTGATATGCATCCCAATCAACTTTTACATTTGAATGTAAAATTTTTTTCTTTTTGTTTGTATGTATCTCTACGTGTCATTGTGCAGTGTTGTAACAATCACATGGTATACTTCTCCCGTGTCAAATGAAAGCTCACGCATGATATTTAATTATATGGTAACAATGTATTTGCATATAATAAAATGAATCATGATTTAAGATTTTCATGAAAATTTTCATACTATTTCATGAATCTCTCACGTATCAAATTTAGACGTGAGTGTCTTTTTTTTTTTGCCTACAATCATTTAAATCAATTTCCAAAATAATTGAATCTTCCTACAAGTCTTTCCAACTTTTAATTTTTCATGAACTTTCAAAATGTTTATTTTGACTTTAATGATTATTACAGCAGTGGATGGTGTCGCCAGCCTTGGGCAACGCCGGAACATGAAAAAGAACAGAAAGATGGAGAATTGATTGGAGCCATTGCATGAATCCAATAGTGAGCTCAAGAAGGTGACTTTTAAAATGTAAAATTACCACTTAAATCTAGAGGATTCCAATTGGTCTGCGTATGCACGCGGTCAGTAACAAAGGAGTTGATTGACAAGTCAAATGGACAACCGATTTCGAACCCTCGTTGCTTCCATGTTTACTAGTTCTTCTCCAAAAATTTTCGTTCGTTTTCATCTCCTTCCTGGTCCGAATCCGAAGATTGATCAAAGCCAAGTGATACGATGATGCACGCTTGAGGAAGAAGCTATGGTCCTATGGACATGGAACTGGAGGAATATATTTTTTAACTTTTGCAGAGATTTTTGATCAGCAAGAAGCCTGCTGCGAACATTTCATGTTTTGGGGGATGATGAGTTGGAGCGCTAGCGATCACCACATTTTATTGTACTGGGAATCTTTCGAATCATCGTCTCTACCGCGACTATGCCTAGTCATTTCAGTTCCCAACCAGCGCAAGAATCAAGCTCTGCAACCTCTTGATTTTCATCCATGTTTTAGGAGGAGCGTCATGATTGTACGACTTGTCTTGTGGCTGATCATGAGTCCAATATATGGTTCCATTTCCTTAAAAAGCGGACAATCCTCAGCCGCCGTGTGCACTAACCAATGATTCCAAGGGATCAAAGCATAAGATAACGATTAGGGTTGTACAACTAAACCGGTTCTACCCGAGAATTGGATTGAACATTCCGAAAACTGAAAACCGGTTATAATAGGGCAGGTCTCAAGTTGAAGTTTGGAATCTATCCATCCTGAAACCGATCATTCCTAATATCAATAACTAATGTCCGCCAATAATGATGTTGTGAATGAATCAAGGATGGATGGTTCGAACAAAAATGACTTAGCGTAAGTAGAGTGCCTATACTTTTCTTGTGACCATCAAATCCGCTGATATAAAAGCTGCGCTCAAACATAAATCATAAAGGTTGGTCGAGTTGAGCAAGCTGACTCAATTTTGACACTCGAACCATCGACATATATTCATATTCGCTAATTTTGTGCCGTGAACAGATCGTATCCTTAAGGTGTGCATAATTACAATTCGCATTCCTAAATCGGACATTCCGACGACATTTAGCTATCCGATTTCATCGTCGCTAGAGGCACCTTACCTTTCTCGAGTGCAGTCCGTACGCTAGTAACGAGCTTACAATGCAAAATTCAACTTACATTTGCAGCCGCCTTATTTTCTTTGACATTGCACCTTTCATATCGGCAGAAAAAAAATAGAGCAACGACTAATTTAAATAGATCCGCTGGCTACAAATTCCAACCAAGCACGCTAAGTAGCATAATAGCATCTACTGGATCGAATATTTACTTACACGGCCCTCTCTCTTTGCCTTGAATATCTCTATGAATCCGACTAGAATTATTTGCTTTTTTTTGGGCCAATTGCAAATCGGACTCGATCTCGAAAGGCAAGAACGAGTAAATCCGTAGAAGCGAAACTTGGACAAATCAGAGAGCTTTGAGCTTTCACGGGGCCATATGGCCCAGATCAGATCCGAGCCTTGGAGATAATAAGGAGAAAATTGTCCAAAAAGTCATAAATTTATTACACTTTGGCTAATTCCGTCTTAAACCTTTCAAGTTTGCTAATTAAGTCCTAAACCTTTTAATTTTTTGCCGATTGAGTTCATCCGGTCAATTTTCTCCCCTTTCTTCGTCTATCGTCTGGGGAAGGGGTGTAGCTTATCCTCTCTGGATGAACTTTTATTGGATTACCTGAACATGAACATTTTTTTTTTGTCGGTCCTACTCTATCTCTCACTCACAATAGACACTCAGACTTGCGCCCCACCTCTTGCAGGGCGTGGGCGTCGAAACCCACATTTTAAACCCACATTTGATTTGGGTTTACTTACCAAAAAAAAAAAACATTTGATTTGGGTCACGGATTAAAAAACTATCAACATACTTGACAGAGTGCCTTTTCCATTCTTATGGGGCCTTTATGCGGATTTGTAAAGTCCACAGAAAAACTTATCAAACTAGGTTCCTCTAAGGCTTCTCTTTTCAACTGCAAACAAATCCTAGATGTAACTTCGGAAGTCATATAATTATCTCAAGTTTCCATCCTCCAACTGTGCTATTGACGGGTCGGTACTGTAGTTCTCTGATATGCTACAGATCGACTAACATCATTGACTCACCTCGCCACTTTATTGAAGAAACCATGTTTTAACGTCTTTTATGGACTTATATGGAGGGACAAGGTGCCCAGTTGGCATTTGAAAGAGGATACCGGTGAAAGGATAACACTTGCACTTCTTTGTCCAAAATGGATAGGGGAAAGGTAGGTGTAAAATATTCTGAAAAAAAGAAGAAGGTAGGTATAGAATATGGTGAAGGAATTTCCTCAGAAACATTTGGGAGATGCAGCTTTGAACACAGGGTTGTTTTACCTTAAGAAAATTGCTCAAAACACCAAATGCTTTAGCAAGAAAACGAAATGGCACCTGGGTGAGGGGTTGTTGTGGCTCATAGCACTTGTTGCCTGGTCACGAAAAGGATACATTAACATTGACATGGAGACCTTTTCTGGCTCTATTTGGTATTAGTCAAAGACATCTTATACTTTGATTTGTGATGCTTGAAAACCTCGTGCCAAGAAGTGTTACTGACAAGCTTAATTATTGACTCTGAATATGATAAATATGTAACTCTTCAACTTAATATACTAGACAATGTCTCTTTGTGTTTTCTCGATCATCTAAAACTTGAAACAGTATATCTAACTCTTCTAATTCTAACTGAAGCATAGGGAAGTTGAGTGTCAAAAAAAAAAAAAAAACTCAGAGCAGAAGGCTATTGTGTTTTCTTGTATGTCAAAGCACATGCTTGGTCATGTATTTTACCTTTCTTTATCAGTAAGCTTTTCTCTTTTCTTTTTATTTTTTTGGGGTTCTTTTCTGTTATCGGTGGGAGTCTCATCATTGATCGCCAACTATGGCCAAATTGTTTTCTGCTGGAATGTTACTTGCATTTAAAGATCTCTAAAAATCATACGCCTAGAAAACTGCGTACATTTTAAACCTTTTCGTTGCTTCACCTCTCATGTTGGAAGATTCTGACTTTTCAGATTTGGAAAGTTTTGTGGAGTTGTGACAGTGGAATCATTTGCTGCATCTGCAATGGGACTGACAGTTGGGGCAATGGTTCCAACCACTGAAGCAGCAATGGCACTGGGGCCATCCCTAATGACAGTAGTCATTGTATTTGGTGGCTATTACGTAAATGCGGATAACACACCAATAATTTTGCGCTGGATTCCTCGTGTCTCGCTTATCAGATGGTAAACACATTATATTTTTCAACTTATGGTTCATTAACAAATGATCTCGTGGCATTGATTCACAAATTTGGCTCTGTGCTTTCAGGGCATTTCAGGGGCTTGGCATCAATGAGTTTAGTGGCCTTAAGTTTGAGCATGAGCATTCCTTTGACATACGGACTGGAGAACAGGTAACAGAGCAGTTGAAGTTCTTTTAAAACATCTCGTGACCTGTTGTATGTTACATACGGTCATTAAAATCATTTGTTGAGGCTTCGTCTATGATTCACGACATTGAGTCAAGAATGTGGTCATTTTTCGAAGTTTAATGTGTCATGAAAATCTGCATTCGTCTGAGGACCTTTGGCAAGGTACTTTATGTTGGATATTAAACTTGTCCAATCTTCTGATGCACTAGAAATTTGAAATTTTTTATGGGAATTGCTAGTTTGACTATGTATTGAATAGGCGTATGTTGAGCCAAGGGTAGATTTTAATATTTTCTCTGCAATTATTTGTTAAGTGTATAAATAATAAATATGTCGAGGAGATGTGCAGAACCTAAGAGGCTAGAAAAAAATAAAATAAGTTCCTTTTTGAGTATTCTCTCTGCTTCCTTTCTCACACACACAGCACACAGCCTTCACTTTATGCCGAGTAGAAGAGGGGTTTCACATCTTGAAGTTGCTGATAAATGCTTTGCTCACAACCTTAACCATCTGTTTAATGTGTTATTACTTGGAGGATTTGGATAGCTGCCTTAAATAGCCAAGCGTTGAGGAGAGTACCTTATCCCGTTATGCTTCATTTGCGTGACCCAGTGTTTCTATATTTTGCAGGCACTTGAAAGGCTGTCATTCGGAGGGAGTCGCATTCGGGATACGGTCATAGCTCAAAGCAGAATACTGCTGTTTAGGTATTACACCACTTATGTACTCCTTAAGAAGAACAAACCCAAGTACCAGCAGCTCGAGTACCAACCTCTTCATCAATCTTCCCCACAGCCTGAAGTCTCCGGCCTCGAAAATACCAAGGAAAATCTGCAATTGGAGGCGCCTGATGGCCACGAAAATGGCACGCCCAGGATCACCATAATAAAAAACCGAAACACGTTAATGGAGAAATTATCGATTCGCGTACCTGGTTTAGAATCCATCGAACTTGATGCGGAATTTGCGACGGTTTCCGAACACGAACTCAAGTGCTTCTCCCCTATACCCTTCGTTAGAATACTGGCCTAATGAGATTGCCACTCATGAGAAGAAAGTTCTCTCTAGATCCGTAGGTGAGTCAGATTGTGCATCATCAGGTTAGGGGAGGGACTTGAGCACTATTTATAGAGTCTTCGACCACGGGCCCTCTCATTACGGGCCGGGCCGTACTCGGCCCACACCAGCCAGCCCTATATTAGATTTATTAAGAACCCATATATCTTACCTTTATTAGACCAAACTAATTCAGTTAATTTCAATTAATGAAGCCCGCATTAGGAAATTCTTACATTCTCCCACTTGGGTGATATTAATTGAAACAGAACTGTGTGCGCACCCTTATATTGGTCTAGAGATTATTCTTAATAGTCAATCCGATCCCATAAAGTCTAGAACACCGAATCATGGCGGTAACTGCATGTACTCACACAGAGCCTTCCATGGTCACAAATGCTTTCAACTTTACTGATATAGATTCAATATGGTAGTGTGTCAAATGGGCAATACCTCATAATGAGTAATACTTCATGTGTTGTCCATTTTGTTAGTCCAAATTCTCTCTCCTTAAGTGTCATAAAACCTAGTGTGTCACCAGAGAATATCCTTCATGGTTCCAACGAACCTGCATATGTCTTACCTTTATAGTTAACTATTCCTTATGTGTAATAAGACATATCGATAAGGCTAATATCAAGAATGCCCCTAGCCTGTACTCAAGGTTTACACAATGCCTCGAGATTTTCATCAAATATATATATGTACTCAACATGATAAAATTACATCCACAAAAACCTCATTGAATGCAAAAAGTTGATACATATCCAAATGCTACAAAATGTAACAAAAATCATATACAAATTTCATAAGAGCAACACAAGACTAAACAGCTCCCACTAATTAACAATATCCCATGATACTCCTAAGCCCATGTTAATGACATATCATCAAATACACAAGGGCGAAGGCCTTTAGTTAGTGGATCTGCGATCATATCATCTGTCGAAATGTGCTCTACTGCAATATCACCATTCTGAACTTTTTCCTTTATAGTCAAATACTTGACCTCCATATACTTAGACCCCTTAAGACCTCTGTTGTTGTTAACAAACAACACTGCAGAGTTATTGTCACAATACAACTATATGGGCATATCCACAAAATCAAATACGGTCAACTCCTTAATGAGGTTCCGAAGTCAAATTGCCTGAGTAGCGGCCGAAAAGCATGCTACAAACTCCGCTTGCATGGTAGAGGATGTCATTGATTTCTGTTTCTCACTTTTCCATGATACTGCACCTCCTGCTAACTTAAAGATGTAACCCGTTATCGACTTCTTTTCATCTTGACAGCCAGTAAAGTCTGAATCCGAATACCCGACTAGCTGTAGGTCCTGAATATGTTTGTAAATCAGCATATAGTCTTTTGTCCTCTTTAAGTACCTCAAAACCTTCTTGGTAGCAATCCAATGATCGTGTCCTGGATTTGACTGATATCTGCCTAGAAGTCCTGTTGCAAAAGTAATATCTGGTCTAGTATATACTTGAGCATACATAATACTCCCAAGTGCACTAGCATAAGGTACATTCTTCATTTGGGCTTTCTTAAAATCTGAATGAGGATATTGTGACAGACTCAACTTATCACCCTTAGTGGCAGGAGCAATTCCTGGCTTGCATTGCTGCATGTTGAATCTTTCTAAGATACAATCAACATATGCCCTCTGAGATAAACCCAATAGTCGGCGAGAACGATTCCTATGAATCTCAATGCTAAGGACAAAAGACGCCTCACCAAGGTCCTTCATATCAAAGTTCTTTGATAACATCCGCTTTGTCTCATGCAGTAAACCAAGGTCACTGCTCGCAAGCAGAATATCATCCACATATAGTATAAGGAAAATGAATTTCCTCCCACTGACCTTGCAGTATATACACTGATATACTTTGTTCTCAACAAAATCAAATGAAGTGACAACACTATGAAACTTCAAGTACTATTGTCTAGAAGCTTGCTTGAGACCATAAATAGACTTTTTCAGTCTACATACAAGCGTACCTGAATCATTTGCCGCAAAGCCTTCGGGTTGCATCATATAGACTTCTTCATTAAAGTCTCCATTGAGAAAGGCAGTTTTAACATCCATCTAGTGTAACTCCATATCGAAATGAGCTACCAATGCCATAATCACTCTGAAAGAATCTTTAGAAGAGACTGGAGAAAAAGTTGCTTCATAGTCTACTCCTTCTCTCTGAGTGAAACCCTTGGCTACCAGTCTGGCTTTAAACTTTTCAATCTTTCCTTTGGAGTCCCTTTTAGTCTTATACACCCATTTGCAGCCAATGGGTCTATGACCTTCAGGTAATTCAACAAGTTCCCAAACTCCATTATGCTTCATAGATTGCATTTCATCTCTCATTGCATCCAACCACAGTTCCGACTGAGGATAAGAAACAGCTTCCGCATAAGTCGCTGGATCAGCCACAGAACCGATATCGTAGTCTTGCTCTCCTAAATAGACTAAATAATCCGGTGGTATAGCTGATCGTCTCTCCCTAATGGATCTCCTTACTGGAGTAGCAACAGCCTCATCCTGCACCTGAGAGCCTTGAGGAACTTCATTAGGAGCTGTCTCGACAACAGGATCCTGAGCCTCAACAGGTTTAGTCTGTGGTATGGGAGTTTCCATAATTATCTGTATGGGAGGAGATAAAGATACAACATTACCCACCGTACTATTATCCTTAATAGTCTGTGAGCAGCTACTTTCTTCGGCCATATCAAACTCCAGAAACTTGGCTGTCTGTGATTCCACAATTCTTGTGCCTCCATTGGGATTATAGAACCGATATCCCTTCGAATGATCCGGGTAAGATACAAAGTAACACCGAGTGGTTCTGGAGTCCAACTTAATGTTGGATTATATAACTTCACTTATGCAGGACATCCCCAAACCTTAAGATGGTTTAAGCTAGGCTTACGTCCAGTCCATAACTCAAAAGGAGTAAATGGAACGGCTTTAGTAGGTACACGATTCAGAATGTACAAAGGTGTTTTCAAAGCTTCACCCCACAGAAAACCAGGTAAATTTGTCCTACTAATCATACTCCTCACCATTTCCATAAGGGTGCGATTGCGCCTTTCGGCTACACCATTTTGCTCGGGACTCCGGCATAGTAAACCGAGCCACTATCCCGAGGAATCCTCTAAGTATTTGGCAAATGGCCCCTTAAGCTGTCCAGGCATCGCCATGCTTGCCATAATACTCTCCACCTCGGTCAGATCTAACAACCTTTATGACCTTTCCCAACTGTTTCTCGACTTCAGTCCGAAAAATCTTGAACTTGTCAAGAGACTCAGACTTTTCTTTAATAAAGTACAGATAACCATATCGAGAAAAGTCATCAATAAATGCGATGAAATAAAAATTTCTACACAATGTTGCCGTATAGGATCCACTTATATCAGTGTGAATGACCTCCAACATGTTAGAACTTCGGACTGCAGTTTTCTTCCTTATCTTGATCATTTTACCTCTACAACAGTCTACGCATGTCTCTAGGTCATTTTTAAGAGTAGGTAGAATGTTAGTCTTTATCAGCCTTTCTACTTTATCCTTAGAGATATGACCAAGCCGTTTATGCCACAATGCATAAGACCGTTCCTTAAGTAGTGGTCTCTTGGAAATAACCTTTTCAGCTGTATAAGCGACGTATATGTCATTGGGAGACAAACACAATCTGTACAATCCATTGGACATATTACATCACCCAACCTTATTTGAATTAAGAAACAAAGAAATAACATTGTTCTTGATTTCAAAAGAGTAGCCATACATGTCCAAACACGATACGGAAACTAAGTTCCGTCTAAAAGAAGGTACATAAAAAGTGTCTTTCAACATTAATCTAAAACCAAAGTCTAGAATCAATATAACATCTCCCATAAACACAACATCGGCTTTCTCATTGTTTCCTACAGTGAGTCTTAACTCATCCTGATTTGGCTTCCTCCGGTTTATGAATCCATGTATGGTAAACGCAAGATGATTAGTTGCACCGCTATCGAGCCACCAAGAACTGGATGGTGCTTCTGATTGGTTGGATTCACAAACAAGTGTCAAAGAATCATTACCTGTAGGCTCACGTTTGGACAACTAAGCTTTAAACTTTCCACAGTCCTTCTTTATGTGACCTTTCTTCTTACAAAAGAAGCAGCGGTCACCATCCCTTTTGAAGGATATTTTCTTTGGACCCATATTGTCAGATTGACCGGTAGTGTCATGAGTACCTTTATGAGTACGATTTCTGGACTTCTTATCCTTCCTTTTGTGGGAACCAGAAACATATAAGGCTAGATGCCATTTTTCCTTCTTAAGTTTCTCTTCCTCTGCCACCACCCTTGCTATCAAGTCATTAATTGACCAAGTCTCATCTTGGGAATTGTAATTTGTCTTTATAATCCCAAAATCAGGTGGAAGGGTGTTCATGGCTTGATGCACAATACAAGCATCAGGAATGGAAACATTAAGATCTTGAAACTTTGTCTTTAGGTCTACTATCCTAAGGACATAATCTCTAACCCCAGCAATACCATCATACTTTATATTGAAGAGCTTTTGAAGAAGTGTACCAACCTCAGCATTAGATGAAATGCGGTTTCTAGCCTCTAAGGCTGCCATCATTTTCTTAGCAGTACAGTCAGCTGGCAAACCACTTTTCAAGTGTTCTTGAATGGATTTCTTGATTGTCAATAAGCAAATCCAATTGCTCTTTTCCCAGGCAGCATAGTCCGTTTTCTCAGCTTCAGTACTGGTGGCCGTGATATCTGCCGGCTTATCCTTTGTAAGAGCAATGTGAACATCCGCCAGCTCTATTCCAAATAGAAAATCCTCTTTCCATTTCTTAAAGTTCAACCCAGTAAGGACCTCAATGGAAATGGAATTGTCGCTTACAGAAAAGGTGACTGGAAAACAAACAAATAATACAGTCAACATCATGTGAGCACTTATCTAGAGAGTTACATACATCATCACATAATCACCTTTGGGAAGAAAATATGACATGCAGTTGTGTACTCTCCACATGACAGCGGCTATGAGAACATATTCTAATCTTTCGTGAAATCACCACCTTTGAGTGTATGAACCACTAAGATCAGTCATTTCTCAAGCACATGCTATACATGTACCCCTCCATGAACCAATACAAGATCACTTCCTTTGGAAATATGATCACGCAATAGAATAGGAGACATCCCACCACAATATGAGACCGATATTTCTCAAACCCAGTCAAGTGTGCTGCTTTGGCGGTCACTACCCAACTGAATCTTTGAAAATCTCTCATACTAGGGATATGAGCTTTATGTATCACATTCACTATATACATGTAATGTTAGACGTAAAGACAGGGGCGTTTGTCTCTGAAATTACATGTCATGCTAATTATATTGTTCCATTGATTGATAGACAATGGATTACACTCTACACAATCCTTATGTGGTGATATACATGTGAGCTACCATATGCATTTCCGAAACCATAGAGAAATACAAGAAAATACGCAAAAATACCCTAAAAATACGCGTATATAAGGTTCTATATGTATTTTCACATCTGTAAAAGCTTCAAACATGTAAAATAAATACACCACAATGTAAAGAATCTCGATACGAGCGCGTCGGTACCAAGAACGTCCCAAACGGACACCGGACGCGCCCTCACGCGTCGCCGGAAGGCTCAGCGCGTGCGCGCGTGTTCAGCCGGTCAAACCGGTCTGAACAACCGATCCGACCGGTTGACCGGTCCAACCGGTCAATGGTCAACGGACTGGTCCGACCGATTAATCAGTTGGGTCAACAATCAGGTCGGGTCTGGTCGAAACTCGGGTCGGGTCAACGATCGGGTAGGGTCAACGACCGGTTCGGGTCAGGATCTGAGTCAACTTGGATTCGCGCCCTCACTGACGTCATGATGACGTCAGCCTGCGGTTACAGGAGGAAAAACGCGCCGGTTCGGCATGGCCGCGCGTGGCCGTCACGCGCCGCCGCGCCCACGGCGTGTGAGGGCGCGTACGGCCTCGTCCGGTGACGTGCCGCCCGTCAATCTTCTCGTCTCGATGAGTAAATTCCGAATATGTAAAAAAAATTTACATTCATCCGACAAAAAATTTCGAAAATGGGTAAAAACCTCTCGGACATAACGAAAACGGTCCTAATCCGCATGTTTCAGTTCTAATCTATGGCAGGCTCTGATACCACATAATGGCCACGAAAATGGTACACCCAGGATCACCATAATCAGAAACCGAAACACGTTAATGGAGAAATTATCAATTCCCGTACCTGGTTTGGAATCCATCGAACTTGACGCGAAATTTGCGACGGTTTCCGAACACGAACTCAAGTACTTCTGCCCTATACCCTTCGTTAGAACACTGGCCTAATGAGATTGCCACTCACGAGAAGAAAGTTCTCTCTAGATCCGTATGTAAGTCAGATTGTGCATCATCAGGTTAGGGAAGGGACTTGAGCGCTATTTATAGAGTCTTCGACCACGGGCCCTCTCATTACGGGCCGGGCCGTACTCGGCCCACACCAACCAGCCCCATATTAGACTTATTAAGAACCCATATATCTTACCTTTATTAGACCAAACTAATTCAGTTAATTTCAATTAATAAAGCCCACATTAGGAAATTCTTACAGCGCCTCCATCCAATGAAGTCGAACTGAATCAGCAATTTGAATCACCGGCTCTTGACCAAATCCAACCCTTTATCCTAGAAGGTTTGTAGCTAATTGGGCGTTAATGATGTCTCATGCCACATCCAATAATTTATTAACTCATCTCGTACGAGTGCTAATTAGGGGAGATGAGATTGCAATATTGGAGGGCCTCATTCCTGTTCACTGATATGTCTCTTTTCCGAGGGGGATGAATTTTGCAATCTCATGATAGCGTATCTTCATTTGTAATTATTGCCAAAGACACACTTGATGTTCTGCAAGTGATGCAAATATACACATGTTTTGAACTTGGGGCATTTAGCTTAGACCTTGTGGCGCTTTACAGACAAAAGGTATTGAGCATCAGAGGCGCGGCAACAATATTGATTTGATGAAATGAGTTTTTGAAGGTGAAATAATCGCAATTCGCGTCTTTCTATTGCATGTCTCAATTACAAGAGAAATAGACTATATATAGACCATAGTTTGATTCGAAATAGGAAACCTCTTTCTAGGAAACCTATTCTAATTAGGAAATCTAATTGACTTAGGAAACTTTCCTAAAATATAACTAGAAACAATATCTCACAATATCTATCAAAATATGGAAATACGAACAGACTCAAAAAGGAAACAAGTACTGACAAATTTGGTTTAATTTCTAACACTCCCCCCTAAACCAAATTCTCTTCCATCGATCATTCCAAGCAAGCTCTTGAACTTTCGAAAAGCATCGATCTTGAGAGGTTTAGTAAAAATACCTGCTACTTGATCTCCGGTCTTCACATGCAATACTTCAACTTCATTCTCTTTAACCTGTTCTCGGATGAAGTGATATCGAACATCGATATGTTTACTTCGTTCATGAAAAACTGGATTTTTCGCCAAAGCAATAGCAGAAACATTATCAACAAAAATCTCCGTTGCTTTCTTCTGCTTCATAAGAATATCTTTGAGTAGTCTTCTCAACCATATGGCATGACAAACGCATGAAGATGCAGCTACATATTCAGCTTCACATGTCGATAGAGTAACACTTGATTGCTTCTTTGATGACCACGTGAAAGCAGTGTCGCACAAGAAAAATACAAATCCCGTGGTGCTTTTTCGATCGTCGATATCTCCACCATAATCACTATCCGAATAAGCTCTAAGTTTGAAAGATTCAGAGCAATAATAGTGTAAACCATGAGAAATAGTACCTTTGATGTACCGAAGTATTCTCTTTGCAGCTTTTAAGATGAGATGATTTCGGCTTCTCCATGTATCGACTAACAATTCCAACACTATACATAATATCTGGTCTCGTGCATGTCAAGTATCTCAAACTTCCAATCAAGCTTCTATAATATGTCGAATCAACATCGGCACCATCATCAAACTTCGAAAGCTTGGTTCCACATTCCATTGGTGTATTGACCGGCATACAGTTCTTCATGTTGAATTTTTCAAGGATATTTTCTACATATCCTTTTTGGGAAATAAAAATCCCATCGGCACTTTGCTTCACTTCGATACCAAGGAAATAATTCATGAGACCATTATCGGTCATCTCAAATTCTTTCACCATCGATGCCTTAAAAGCATCAATCATCGCCGAATTATTTCCTGTAAAAACAAGATCATCAACATATAAACAGGCGAGTAGAATATCACCTTTTTCTTGCGTCAAATAGAGTGCATGCTCGTATGGACATTAAGAGAATCCATTCGCCTTGAAATATGCATCAATTCTGGAATTCCATGCTCTCGGTGCTTGTTTAAGCCCATATAGAGCTTTCTTCAACCTTAGCACTTTGCCTTCATAACCTTTCACAACAAACCCCTCGGGTTGTTCGACATAAATTTCTTCTTCAAGGATGCCATTCAAGAATGCTGATTTGACATCCATTTGATAAATCCGCCAATTATTTTGAGCAGCAATGGAAATAATCAATCTAATCGTTTCCACGCGGATGACAGGGGCAAAAACTTCATCATAGTCGATTCCGGTTTTTTACTTGTACCCCTTCGCTACTAATCTAGCTTTGTACCTTGTTACTTCACCTTTCTCATTCTTCTTGGCCTTGTACACCCATTTAACACCAATTGATTTCTTGTCCTTCGGAAGATTAGCAAGCTCCCATGTTTGATTTTTCTCGATGGCTTCAATTTCTTCGTTCATGGGTTTCCTCCACTTTTCTTCTTTGGCCGCATTATCATAAGCAAGTGGTTCATAATCTGCAAGAAGACATATAAGATGAAGCTCTTCGGTAGCTTCGTAAATTTTAGACAATCTTCTTGATCTTGGCACTAGCGATTCATCGACACTATTTGAAGAGGATGGTGTTGATGAACTTGAATAAGATGTTGGAGAAGAAAGTGAAGGTTGATCTTTCAACTCCGTTTGATCGGAATCATCACGAACATTCGTTTCTTCTTTTAGATTTTCTTCCCACATTCCATCTTCATCGAACTTGACATCTCTACTTACATATACTTTCAAAGTGTTAGGGTCAAATAATCGATAGGCTTTGGATGATGAGTCATACCCGATAAAGATGAGCTTTTTGCTCTTGTCTTCAAGTTTCGATCTTTTTTGATCCGGGACATGAGCATATGCAATGCTCCCAAAAATTCTCAAGTGCGAAACACTTGGTGTTCTCCCGGTCAATGCCTCTTGTGGAGTTACGCCTTCAAGTCCATATGTTGGACATCTATTTTGAAGATAGACGGCACATGAAACAGCTTCTGCCCAAAGTTCCTTGGACAAATTTTTGCTCTTCAACATGCTTTGAACCATATCAAGAATGGTTCTATTTTTCCGTTCAGCCACACCGTTTTGTTGAGAAGAATACGGGGCCGTCAAGAAACGCCGAATACCATGATTTTCACAGAATTTGTTGAATATGGCTGAGGTGAATTCTCCACCACGATCAGTCCTCAAAGCCTTGATAAAATAGCCGCTTTCCTTTTCAGCCAGGTTCTTGATTTGTTTGAAAATATCAAACACTTCTGTCTTTTCTTTCAAAAAATATACCCAAGTTTTCCTAGTAAAATCATCAATAAAAGTAACAAAATATCGATGATTACCATATGAGTGAGGATTGATTGGGCCACACAAATCAGAATGAATCAACTCAAGCGGCTTCTTCGCTCGATAAGTCACCTCCTTCGGAAAGCTTGTTCTGGAATGCTTGTCGATAACACATCCTTCACATAATTGATCGGGATGATCAATATGTGGTAAGCCATAAACCATCTTCTTGCGAGAAAGCAAATTGAGTCCGCCAAAATTGAGATGGCCAAACCTCAAATGCCACAACCATGAAGGATCATCTACGCACGTCTTTAGACATCGAGACATCTCACTCTTTATATTAAGAATAAACATCCTGTTCTTCGACATCTTCACCTTTGCAATTAATTTATTATTCCGATCTCTCAACATAAGATTAAGATCTCTCATATGAACAGTATAACCGTTCTCCAGAAGTTGTCCCAAACTCAAGATATTGCTTGACATTTTTGGAACATAATAAACATTAATAATAAACTGACGTGCACCATTCTTTAAGCGAATCAAAATTGTACCTTTCCCTTCAACAAGAATTTTAGAGTTATCACCGAATGAGACATTCCCTTTAATTGTCTCATCTAACTCGGCAAACATCTCCTTTCTCCCACACATGTGATTACTTGCGCCGGTATCCAAATACCACGTATCGCTTTGACTTTCTTCATCTTCTTTGAATGCCAATAAGAGAACTTGATCATCATTATTTACCAAGTTCGCCTTTTCGTCTGGTCTGCTGCTTTCTTTATTCCAGCAGTTAAAAGCATAATGGCCAAGTTTATTGCAATGATAACATCGGTTTTAGATTTATCATACCATTGGCTTGTCGAGTTCTTTCCTCTTCCACGAACACCTCTTTGGTACTGGTATCCTCCATCACTTCGAGCAGGATCTCCTCTGCTTCGTCCGCGACCTCTTCCTCGAAAGTGACCTCGGCCACGACCTCGATCACGATCTTGATTTATCCCGCGATTTTGTATGAGATCTCTTCTTTGCTCCTTTTCATCTCGTATGGTCAACTGCGTTTGGAGAACTTCCTCCACCGGTTCAATCTTTTTCTTTCTAAACCTTTCTTCATGGGTTTGTAATGAACCCATAAGTTCATCGACCGTCATGGCATCCAAGTCTTTGGATTCTTCGATTGCAATCGCAATATAATCATACTTCTTGTCTAAGGACCAAAGTATTTTCTCAACAACACGAACATCGGAAACTTCTTCTCCGTTTCTTTTCATCTGATTAACAATTGCCAAAATTCTCATGAAATAATCAGCAATCGATTCAGATTCTTTCATACGAATTACCTCGAATTCGCCTCTCAAGGTTTGAAGGCGAATCTTCTGAACTTTCTGAACTCCTTGGTGTGTGTTTTGAAGAATCTCCCATGCCTCTTTAGCGGTAGTGGCGTTCGAAACTTTTTCGAACATGGAATCATCTAACGCTTGATAGATGATCGACAGGGCATATTGATCTTTCGTTCGAGCCTTCTCCAAGGCATTCCTCTGATTCCTGGTTCAACGTGGCTTCATCCTCTGGCTCATCATAGCCAGTGTTAACAAATTCCCACACACCGTAGGCGCCGAGTAGAGCTTTCATTCTAACAGCCCAGTTACCATAATTTTCTTTGGTAAGACGAGGGTATTGAAGAGGAAGCTGATTGTTCGTTGAGGCCATGATCACGAACCATAAGCTTTGATACCAATTTGTTGAGCGTCAGAGGCGCGGCAACAATATTGATTTGATGAAAGGAATTTTTGAAGGTGAAACAATCGCAATTCGCGTCTTTCTATTGCATGTCTCAATTACAAGAGAAATAGACTATATATAGACCATAGTTTGATTCGAAATATGAAACCTCTTTCTAGGAAACCTATTCTAATTAGGAAATCTAATTGACTTAGGAAACTTTCCTAAAATATAACTAGAAACAATATCTCACAATATCTATCAAAATATGGAAATACGAACAGACTCAAAAAGGAAACAAGTACTGACAAATTTGATTTAATTTCTAACAAAAGGCTCCTCACCTGAGCTGAGCTGAGACATCGGAAGGATTGGATATATTTTCTTCTCACCTTCTCGACATTCCATGCGTGGAACGGTATATGTCACTTGTTGATGCTTATCACACCTTTAATGTGGAGATCTTTGGCTTATGTTGGATGGTGACACTTTCAGACCGTCCGTCGAACTTTCTCTGTTCTATCCACTCTCCCTCTCTCTCTCTCTCTCTTCCCCCCTCTCATTACGCACGCGCGAGGAGACACATGGTCATTTTTCTGAGTGGGCTAACATTGTTTTCTGAAACTGCATCTGGATCTCTTTTTCTCCAAGCTTGACGTGCATAGTTTTACTTATGTTCTTGTTGGTAGAGTCGATGCGGATGATTACTGTTCCACATCTCGAAAGCGCGGAGAGAGAGAGAGAGAGAGACAGAGAGAAGCATCATCTTGGGTTCGTTTCTTCTTTGTTTCGCCGTCGGCAAATACGAAATTGTACATGTAAACAGCCGATATTTTCTGGCACCGTGGACGGCAGGTGGATAAGAATGAAATACTCGGGTGAGCATCTTTACAGTCGGGCCCATCCTTCCCCTTTGCCGCATTCACAATATGGTACAGTTGAGATTCATAGCACCTCTCGTTAACCTTCATTAAGCGCTGTCGTTCAAATAGTCAACCCTCGGTTGGATATCTTGATGATAATCTTTTGTTTTTGGCATCTTGTTGAAAATGAGATGGGCTAATGATTCTTTTCATGAATCAATATAAAGTGTACTTCTTATTCTTTACCATGTGAAATTTATGATTGGACATCAAAGTACTCCGTTCATACATGTGTCATGGGCCCGCAGTTCTTTAAACGCGAAATTGCCCGTGTGGAGCCTGGTGGATCGTTCACACCAGGTCGGCCATCATTCTACAGTTGTTCCAAAGAACACTACCACGAATAGCTTCCTCGTATTAGATTGTATCACGCCCAGCTAAGCTCGGGCATTTAGTCCATTGAGCGATACAAGCAGAATACTTTAGGCACCACAACTCGTTTTGACCTACCATGGCCTCATCAGGATCCGCGACCTAATTGTATTCATCTTTTTTGCATCACTCACTTTTCACCCGATAATCCCAAGCTCCACTCACAAGAATACGAGAGTACGAGAGAATCACCGCTCGTGACACCTGGTTACAATGTAACGGCAACACATGGCGTGATAAGCCGATTGAAAAACAAATTGTTCCAAAATTTAAGGGCCTAGGTAATTACTCGATTGCATTACATCAATCGTGTGAATCAAAAACAATTTGTTCATGGACTAGAACAGCCCCGAGATGGCCCTCCAATTACTCATCTACTTTATGCGGATGGCATTATTTTGTTCACCCGAGTTAGGGAAACGGATAGGAAGGCCACGAGAGAATGCATGCACGATTTCTGTAGACTCTGGGACCGACGCAGTCAACTTCCAGAAACCTGGACTTTTGCTTTTCGAAAAATTGTTGAGGAACTCACGGGGACGAATGTGTCTCGACTACTACTAGGTCTTAGCGAAATGGAAGGGAAGATCATGTATCTAGGACAGCCGCGGCCATTGCTTCTCTCTTATCCCCGCCCCCACCATGCGCGACTTCGACTTTGGAACGGAGAGAGCGCGGTCGGCGGTGCGCGGTTGGGAAAGTGATCCGCATGAGGTGCTAAAAACAGAAATGCACTGCGGTCATTGCTCCGGCGAAGAAGAAATAGCCATCCCTTTCCTTGAAAACTGCCCGGCGGCACGGATACCTTGGTTGGGGCTCAAATGGTCAAACGGTTAGCGCGCAAGAGTCTATGCAATCTATTGCTATCTAGGGAAAATCTTAAAAGGGACCAAAGAGGGTCGATCAGTTTTCTGGGTGCTCAAAGAAAATGCTCGAAATCATGAAGAAATTCTTGTATACATGAAGTATGTGAGCTTACTTCATTGTCATCAGACAATGTTACGAGACTCACGTAGGATTTACATGATTTAATGACTGAGATGGAGTGGCCTCACGTCTGCATATATCGGCCACTTGCAAGACTTGCTCCGAAGTGGAAGTAGATTGCGGCGCCGCAGCGGTTAAAAGGAAAGGCACGTGTCGCTTCCCAGCCGTACAGCTGGGTCTTTCTCGAATGGTTTCAGATAAAGCCAAAGGAAAAGAAACACGCTTCAAAGACAATTTCTAATACACGTTTTTTGGCCAACCTTCGCCCCCACCCCCGCTCATCGTTATATTCTTTCCCCTTTAGATTACACGTTAAGCTTCGGCTTGTCCAGAGTATATATAAACCCACCATCAACACTCCTGCATTTCATCCCCACATCTTCATAGAAACCATAACCCACCAAACCATCTTGCAATCTTGGCCTCTCCATTCTCCGTAAGCCCTAAGTAAGCCATGCAATCGACTCCCTTCTTGCCCTCAACGCTCCCTTGCAACCCTGCCTTCCCTCGTTCCGCAAATCGAACGAAGAAAGCGGCTACCAAGAGATCTGACGCAAGAGTTTTCGCGTCGAGGAGGGAAGAGTACGATGGTATGGACCAGTACTCCGGCGGCCACCACGTGGACCGAGACATGGTCGTGCTCCGGAAACGGATCCATGAGATGAGGATGGCGGAGCGGGGCCGCGAGCCGCCTCCCGAGTGGATGGACTGGGAGAAGCGTTGCTACACGAGCTATGACTCGATTATATGCAAGACTGTGGGGTTTCTGCAGTCTCAGATGATGAACGCTAGACCCAGCGTTGTTCTCGGAGTGGCGACTTTGGTGGTGTTCAGTGTACCTACATCTTCAGCATTGGCCTTGTTCCGCCTGGCCGAGGTGACCAGAGACATCTTGGCAACGTTTCATCTCAGAGCCTAGAAAACCTAGTCGGTACTTGCCTTTCTTTCTTTGTTCGTAAACATATTCGCCACGCATGACTAATAACTTATGTGCAACGTTCAGTTTAAGATGTTTCCGATAAATGTTACAGTTCTGCTTTTCAGGAAATCCTCATCTCCATGAAAATCCCTAAGTCAAAAGCCAGTAAATTGGTTAAGCACGACCATATGCAAGCGTTTACATCGTTAAGCATGCTTAAGATTCACAAAGCCACATGCTTAACGGTTCTAATCAATGTATTGTTAAGCCTTAAGGGGCATATGGTGCGGCAAATGACTCGTGTCATAATTCCTTGATTTGTTGCAGAAGTACGGGTTTAACTCATAATTAGCGTTGCTTTGCTAAGACCACGCCAATCGAATTTAAACTCCGAATCTCGCGCCTCATCAGATGTGCAATCGAGCTTCCCCGGAATGATGAACTGAGAATAGAATGACCTAGAATTTTACGTGATTCGGCTCGGTCTTAGACCTGTGTACATCCACAACAACAGAAGAAGAGAGCTGAAACTGATAATACAAAATTGCTAACAGAAGCATTGGAAGAAGACTCTCAAACCTTGATCATCAAACACGCTCGATAAGCTCGTAATCTCAATTTGACTACATAATGGAAAAGAAATCATAATTAAAATTCTCATGAGGAGTTTTCATCATAATTGACTACTCTCGAACCTCGATCATTCAACTGAATTTGCAAAGTTGTAGCAAAGGATAATATGCCTCTTGCAATTAGTCAATCGATCAACTAACGTTTGCTAGATACACGGGTTCGATGTTTAGAGACATTTGGACCTATTGATAAATAAAAGAAACTCTTCACTTATCAAAACATTATTTGCGAGACCATCTCAAATTCCAGCTGAAAACTTTCCAATTTAGATTGAAAGAAAATAGCAATGGGATCAGCCATGACTCCTTTACATTTTGATCGACATAAATTAAAAAATTGTATATGACTCAATTAACAAAATAAACATGACATCCGATACGAAAACTAAATAGGACATATGTAACATGAAGTGAAAAATTGCTCAAATATGACATTGTACGATATGCTTAAGTACTATTTAGGTAGATTTGGCACGTTTTCGAAACCATTCATTTAAGATGTTTGACAAAAATTTAATAGTAGCCCTAGCCTCTTCAGATTTCTTATCTTTCTTCCCCTTCCCTTCCATGTAGTGTGGTGTATGTAACGCAACATTATAATGTGATTTTCATGAACAAGTATGACTTTTAAACTCACTGCACTAGACGAAACCAATAGCCCCATCGTTCCCTTTTGCCATACGCACAGTACCTTACAGTTGAGATTCATAGCACCTCTCATTAACCTTCATTAAGCGCCATCGTACAAATAGTCAATCCTCACTTAAATATCTTGATGTTGATTTTTTGTTTTGATGTTGTGTTGAAAATGAGACGGGTTAATGATTCTTTTTGTGAATCGATATAAAGTATGCTTCTTACTCTGTACCATGTGAAATTTATGATTAGCTATCAAAGTACTTTGTTCATGCAGTGGTTACAATGTAACGACGGCACATGGTGTGATAAGCCGATTAAAAACGAGTTATTCCAAAATTTAAGAGTCTAGATAATGTAATTACTCGATCGCATTACATTGATCGTGTAAATCGAAAACAATTTCATCAACTAGAACCGTCCAGAGATGGCCCTCCAATTACTTGTCTACTCTATGCGGATGACATTATTATTTTCACCCGAGTTAAGGAAACGGATATGAAGGCCACCGAGAGAGTGCATGCACGATTTCTGTATACTCTGGGGCCGACGCATCAACTTCCAGAAACCTGGACTTTTGCTTTTCGAAAAATTGTCGAGGAACTCACGAGGACGAATGTGTCTCGACTGCTACTAGGTCTTAGCGAAATGGAAGGGGAAGATCGTGTGTCTAGGACAGCCGCAGACATTACTTTTCTCTTACCCCCGGAGTGCGCGACTTCGACTTTGAAACGGAAAGAGTGCGGTCGCCGCCGTCCGCTTGAAAAAGTGATCTGCATGAGGTGCTAAAAATAGAAATGTACTGTGCTCTTTGCCAAGGCGAAGAAGAAATAGCCATCCCTTTCCTTGAAAACTCCCCGCCAACACGGATACTGCGGAATCATCTTGGTTGGGGCTCAAATGGTCAATCGGTTGAAGCGCAAGAATCTCTTCAGCTTATACATGATCTTTTGCTAGGTTCTGGCTCGAGGCCACCTTCAATCTCAGCTGGTAGTTTGAGTGCATGAGGTGCAATCTTGTGCTGCAAACAAAGCGGATCGTAGAATAGCCCTATTGCTATCTAGGAAAATCCTAATAAGGGATCAAAAAGGTCGGATGAGTTTTTCGGGTACTCGAAGAAAATGCTATAAATCACAAAGGAATTCATGTATGCGTCCAAAGCATATGAACGAACTTCATTTGCATCGGTTAATATTACGAGATTCACGTAAAATTAACATAATTTATAGTCGAGATGGAGTGTGTTCACATCTACGTACATCGGGCACTTGCAAGACTTGCTCCAAAGTCGTAGTAGATCATGGCGCAGTGGCTCCTAAGAGGGAAAGCACGTGTCACTTTCCCAGCCCTACAACTGTGTCTTTCAGATAAAGCCAAAAGTAAAGAAACGCGCTTCAAAGACATTTCCTGCTACACGTTTTTCGGCCACCCCCTCTTCGTTCCATTCTTGCTTTCTCCTTAGATTGCACGTTAAGTTTCTGCTTATCCAGAGTACATATAAACACACCATCAACAATCCTCCATTTCATTCCCACATCTTCATAGAAACCATAACCCGCCAAACCATCTTGCAATCTTAGCCTCTCCATTCTCCGTAAACCCTAAGCCATGCAATCGACTCCCTTCTCGTCCTCAACGCTCCCTGGCAACCCCGTGTTCTCTCGTTCCGCAAATCAAATGAAGAAAGCGACTCCCAAGAGATCCGATGCGAGAGTTTTCGCGTCGAGAAGAGAAGAGGACAATCATCAGGACCAGGGGAAAAGTGTCTGAAAAAACCTAAATGTTTTGCATCGGTGCCAATTGAGTTCTCAACCTTTTTTTAGTGTCAATTGAGTCATAAACATTTTGAGATAGTGCCAATTCAGTCCTTTCGGCTAAATTTGATCGGATTTTACTGACGTGGACGCCGGCCGGTCTACGTGGCACGGTTGGCGCTGACGTGGATAATTTTAATAATTTTTTAATAATTTTTAATAATTTTTCTAATTTTTTTCGTTCTTTTTCTTTTTTTTCCTTTTCTCCCTCCTTACTCCAGCCGGTCGCCGGTCCGGCGACTGGCCAGAGGCCGGCCACCGGCCGAACCTGCGACCGACGAGGCTCGCCCTCGCCGGATGGCCGTGAGGGCAGCCTTGCCGGCCATGGGCGACGCTCGCCCTTGCTAGCAACTAGGCGAGGCCCGACCTCACTAGTGGCTGGGCGAGGCTCACCTTCGTCGTCGCTAGCGAGGGCGAGCCTCAACGGTGGCCGACCTCTGGTCTCTAGCCTCTGGTTGGTCGTCGGTCCAGCAACCGGCTAGAGTAAGGAGGGAGAAGAGGAAAAAAAAAAGAAAAAGAAAGAAAAAAGAAAATTAATCAAAAAAATTTTAAAAATAATAAAATATTAATAAAAATTATCCACGTTGGCGCCGGCCGGCATCCGCGTCAGCAAAATCCGATCAAAATTAGTCAGAAGGATTGAATTGGCACAAAGACAAAAGGTTTATGACTCAATTGTCACAAAAAAAAGTTTAGGACTCAATTGGCACAAATACAAAAGGTCTAGGACTTTTCTGACACTTTTCGCTTGAAAATCAATACTCCGGCGGCCATCTCGTGGACCGAGACATGTGTTCGATATTATGATCCATTTTCCATGTTCTCTAGAATTTTGAGATAAGTGCACTAGAAATCCTAAAACTTTTCATGAAAGTGCAATTGAGTCTTAAAACTTTCAAAAAATGCGATCAAGTCCTAAAACTTGTCACAAAAGTGCAATCAAGTCCTAATAGTTTCAAAAAGTGCAATCAAGTCCTAAAACTTATCAAGAAGGTGTAATCAAGTCTTAAAACTTTCAAAAAGTGCAATCAATGAAACGACTTGATTGAACAAATTTGACAAGTTTTAGGACTTGTTTGCATTTTTGAAAGTTTTAGGACTCAATTTAACTTTCGTAACAAGTTTTAGGACTTAATTACACATTATGAAAGTTTTATGATTCAATTGCACTTTCGTAACAAGTTTTAGGACTTTCAATGTACTTCTCCTCTAGAATTCTCAAGAAGTGGTCAACTAACATAATCATGAAGAAAGTCTTAGGCGGTGGACAGCTTGAACAAGTTGTCTGGAATTGTCGAGAATGGCGGTGGCGGAAGAAGAACATGAGCGTGGACAAGAAGAAGCCATGTTGAAGAAGCAAGCACAAGTTGAAAGTAATAAAATAATATATTAAGGATGTATTTGTTTCACAAAAAATATGTCAAAAACACTTTCTAGGAAGTCATTTTTCAGAAAAAATGAGTTCATTTTCCGGTGTTTGGTTAAAAACTAAAAAAAACTTGGGAAGTATTTTCAGTTGTTTGGTTAGGAAAATCTAATAGTGAAAATTATCAAAAAAATTTATATTTTCTAAATTCTTTTTTCTCTTTTTTATCTTTTTCCGTCTTCTTTTTATCTTTTTCCGTCTTCTTCCGCCCATCCGCCTCTCTACCTTACCCGCTGCTCCTTCCTCCTCTCCACCACCACCACCACTGCAGCAATCTCCGACGACCTCGCTCCCTCTACACCAACTCCGTCCACCTCAACCGCCTCGTCCTCGAGCTCGCAGGGATCTGGCGAGGCCTCGGGGGAGCTCGCCTCGCCAAATCTACCTCAAGCTCGAGCCGAAACCGGCGAGCTCGGGCTCGCTTGGATCTAGCAAAGCTGCGAGCTTGCCGGCCTCGACGAAGCTCGGGCTCGCCTTTAACGGCCGAGCCTCGAGCTCATCGAGCTGCGTCTTGGCCAGTTGCCGGGCTGCCGGCCATCGCCGAGGCGCACAGCCAACGGACGAAGGAGGAGGAAGGAAAAGAAAGCAAAGAGAAAAGAAAAAAAAGAAAAGAGAAGAAAAGATTAAAAATAACAAAAAATTCGATTTTTTTAAAAAATATTTTATAAGAATAATTTCATCAATCGATGACCCTCACATGGTCTTTGTCCCGCCTGAAGCTTGAGTGTCAGGGACCAAGCACGACTTTTGTGGACTTAAGTTCGGGTTCGGGAGCATTAGGTATGGACACAAGAGGTTTGGACCCGACCTTGATGGTCCTGGGCATAGGCTAGTGAGCTTGACCTTGCTGGCCCACGCTTGTGGTCGATCGCCGGCCTCAGTGGCCGGTGACCGTCGAAAGGAAAAAAAAAATATTAACAAATTTAATAGGGGTAATTTTGAAAAGTGTTTTCCCTCCTTAGTATAGCGCACCCTAAACTGCCTAATCACGAGGAAAGAATATCCAAGGAAGGGGACAAGAAATGTACACGCAAGCCTACAGCCTGCATTACTAGAAGAATCCTGTCGCTGCTGATGATGTCTATAAAGAGGCTTGTCATTCATCGTTTGAGTGTGTGAGGTTTAAGCCCTCCACCTGTGGTGTGGGGAGTAGAGCTCATATAGCTTACGTCACGTGTACTCCTCCACCATTACTCCTCCAAATACAATTGTAATGCCAAACTCCATAAACTAATGAAACTCTCTCCCATTGCCTACATCCCTTTGTCCCCTTAGTCCATTCTTTACCGACTAGATCCTACACACTTGCACATCACTAATCAAATTTCACGCAATCTCTAAATTTCCAACATGGTATCAGAGTTCCAAATTTTACGACATGATTGTGCTCCGGTAACGGATTCACGAGATGAGGATGGCGGAGCGGAGCTACGAGCTACCCCGAGTGGATGGACTGGGAGAAGCGTTGCTACACGAGCTATGACTCGATCATATGCGAAACCTTGGGGTTTCTGCAGTCTCAGATGATGAATGCTAGACCTAGCGTTGTTCTCGGAGTGGTGACTTTGGTGGTGTTCAGTGTACCTACGTCTTCGGCATTGGCTTTGTTCTGCCTGGCCGAGGTGACCAAAGAAATCTTGGCAAGGTTCCATCTCTGCGCCTAGTAAACCTAGTCTGTATTTTTCGACCAAAAAAACAAAAAACCTAGTCGGTATTTGTTTTTCTTTCTCTGTTCAGTTGAAGATGTTTCCAATCAATGTTACAGTTGTGCTTTTCAGGAAATCCTCATCTCCATGAAAATATCTAAGTCAAAAGCCAGGAAATTGGTGAAGCACGACCATATGCAAGCGTTTACATCATCAAGCATGCTTAAGATTCACAAAGCCACATGCTTAACAGTTTTAATCAATTAATAGTTAAGCCTTAAGGGGCATATGATGCAGCAAATGACTTGTCTTGAAGCTCCTTGATTTGTTGTGGAAGTATGGGTTTAACTCATAGTTAGCGTTGCTTTGCTAAGACCATGCCAATCGAATTTAAACTTTGAATCTCGTGCCTCAGCGGATGTGCAATCGAGCTTCCCCAGAATGATGAACTGAGAATAGAATGACATAGAATTTTATATGATTCGGCTTGGTCTTATACGCATGTACATCAACAACAAAGGAAGAAGAGATCAGAAATTGATTATACAAAATTCCTAACAGAAGCATTGAAAGAAGACTCTCAAACCCCGATCATCAAACACGCTTTGATAAACTCCTAATCTCAATTTTGACTTCATAATGGAAAAGAATTCAGAATTAAAATTCTCATGAAGAGTTTATCATAATAGTAACAATGATGATAATGATACTAGCTGTTCGTACCTAGCAGAGGGTACGAACTCTTCAATTACCAAAACAATATTTGCGAGACCACCTCAAATTCCAGCTGAAAAATTTCCAATTTTGATTAATAGAAAATAGCAATGGGATCAGCCATGACTCCTTTACATTTCGATCAACATAAATTTAAATGATTGGATATGACTCAGTGAGCGAAGTAAACATGACATCCAATACCAAAAGTAAACTGGACATATGTAACATGAAATGAAAAATAACTCGAGTATGACATTGTGCAATATGCTAAAGTACTATTCAGTAAGATTTGGCACATTTTCATAACCATTCATCTAAGATGTTCAACGAAAATTTAACGTCTTACTGTTAATACATGTAGCACTAGCCACTTCAGATTTCTTATTTTCTTCCCCTTCCCTTCCATGTAGTGTAGTGCATGTAATGCAACATTATAATGTTCATTTTCATGAACAAGTGTGACTTTTAAACTTATTATACTAGATCAAATCAATCACATTTCAAGAATCAGTCGGATCTATATTGAATTCCGTTAAAAGACACAAGTTCCAATACAATTATTACGATTAATTCTATCCATCACATCACCCAATGATTTCCGTACGAAATATTTCTCCATTTTGGCATTGTAAATTGAAATGGGGTCTCATAAACCAACATATAATTAAGTGGAAGCTTATTTGGCCATTCCTATGCAGCGTGGACAAGGGACTTCGACTATCTTGCCAAACCAAACGAGAAGACAGACAAACAGTCCTTAAGCATCTCATTCATTCACAACGAACAAATCATCAAATCGATCTTCTCATAATGGCGTAAACTGCGCCCAAAGGGGGAAAAACTAGCAGACAACAACTTCATGGAGTTCGTTTACAACAATAAACTTGTTAACAGGTTGTAATAACTGAAGCAAAGATGGCGAACGTTTCCCAACCGTATGCTGGGCTATGCAATCGAAATCCCCGCCCTCCGATGTGCCTCCCGCAAAATGCTGAATTAGGATATTGCTGAATCTCCATATACATCATGTTTGTAAACATTTCTTTTGCATATAAACTGCAAGATACTCAATGACGATGAAATTGAAATATGTGCACGTACAAAATAAAACGCAGTGTTCTCCACTCAGGCTCTCTCTTGACAAGCATTCATGCTCTTAATCTTGAGCGTGAAGTTCTCTCGCCCATCTCATGGTTCAAAATAGGTATAAGACGAACATGCTTGCAGTTGCATTCATGTTAAATATGAAATTACCTAACTTTATTAGAAGAGACCGTTTAAGAACTTGACAATTTGTAAAAACCCATGTTATTTGAAAGTTCCATGTGTCTTAAAAGAGTAGATAGGCAGAGAAAATGATATTAAAGTTAGGGGGAGCTCCCTTCAATCCAATACACGACAGCAACGACCGAACTCAGCTCCTGCTCCGTTGGATCAGGAACACATCGGATGCTCCAGCAAGTTCGGATAAGCTCTTGAACCAACGATTCAGCAGCTGGGTATTTCAGTTCGTAAACTGCCCTGGAATGGACTGGAGAGAGCTCCTTCTAATTCTTCCGCCATCTTCCTATTGCATATTATGAACTGTCACAGACTCTCAAAAGTACAGACTTCACTCTTCTTGATCCCTCTTCTTACTGTCAACCTGTAAAAAAGATATAGAGAGAGAACACGAGTCAAGAAAACAGTCAAAACAACCAAACCCTACTTTGTTACTCCACAAATCTTCATGGTAGAACATCATGCGTAGGGTTTTAACACTGTCCCACAGAGAGTTGAAGAAAGAACAGAAAACAGACGTGTGTAGCAACATTATCTACGAAAGCACACATGTAGGAATGAAAGAACAAATCAACTGATAAGCTTGTAAAAGGGTAGGTCCGAGGAAGAAGGTGATTGAGCGAGGCTTTAAATAATAATAATAATAATAAAAGTAGAAGAGGGAAAGACGAAAGAGGCACCTGCAAATGCAAATGCAAATGCAAATCTATGATTCTAATCATATGTTGTTTGAATGTTACCGACACACAAGAGTACGTGCACGTTGGTCCAGTCTCTTCTACATCCAATCATACAGCTGGAGGCCTCAGTTTTTCCCTAATTTCAATCATGCAGCGATGCTCTCGACTCTCTACCGATCCCATCTTTATTTCCATACGAACGAAACTGCCATGTGTCCCCACGCGTGACTGCTTCTTCTACTTGGTGCAATCCATTTCAATCTTAAGAGGCTAAGCAGGATGATCTTTTACTCAATCACTCAGACCATTTTATGATCCTAGTCGCATTGATGGCGAACATGTATTTTATTGGGTTTCAAGGCATTAACTCTCT
The DNA here is from genome assembly GCF_021117445.2 of Syzygium oleosum. Taxonomy (NCBI): domain Eukaryota; kingdom Viridiplantae; phylum Streptophyta; class Magnoliopsida; order Myrtales; family Myrtaceae; genus Syzygium; species Syzygium oleosum. The sequence continues at coordinate 13,706,399 of NW_026607487.1, forward strand.
ATGTATTAGGATAAAAGTATTCTATATATTGCTAATATTATTGATATGGTGTAGCCGAACAATCATATTATCCGTGTGATATGCATCACAATCAACTTTTACATTTGAATGTAAAAAATCTTCCTTTTTGTTTGTATGTATCTCTACGTGTCATTGTGAAGTGCTGTAACAATCACACGATATACTTCTCCCGTGTCAAATGAAAGCTCACGCATGATATTTAATTGTATTGTAACAATGTATTTGCATATAATAAAATGACTCATGATTTAAGATTTTCATTAAAATTTTCATACAATTTCATGAATCTCTCACGTATCAAATTTAGATGTGAGTTTTTTTTTTTTGCCTACAATCATTTAAATCAATTTCCAAAATAATTGAATCTTCCTACAAGTCTTTCCAACTTTTAATTTATCATGAACTTTCAAAATGTTTATTTTGACTTTAATGATTATTACAGCAGTGGATGGTGTCGCCAGCCTTGGGCAACGCCGGAACATGAAAAAGAACAGAAAGATGGAGAATTGATTGGAGCCATTGCATGAATCCAATAGTGAGCTCAAGAAGGTGACTTTTAAAATGTAAAATTACCACTTAAATCTAGAGGATTCCAATTGGTCTGCGTATGCACGCGGTCAGTAACAAAGGAGTTGATTGACAAGTCAAATGGACAACCAATTTCGAACCCTCGTTGCTTCCATGTTTACTAGTTCTTCTCCAAAAATTTTCGTTCCTCTTCATCTCCTTCCTGGTCCGAATCCGAAGATTGATCAAAGCGAAGTGATACGATGATGCACGCTTGAGGAAGAAGCTATGGTCCTATGGACATGGAACTGGAGGAATATATTTTTTAACTTTTGCAGAGATTTTTTATCAGCAAGAAGCCTGCTGCGAACATTTGATGTTTTGGGGGATGATGAGTTGGAGCGCTAGCGATCACCACATTTTATTGTACTGGGAATCTTTCGAATCATCGTCTCGACCGCAACTATGCCTAGTCATTTCAGTTCCCAACCAGCGCAAGAATCAAGCTCTGCAACCTCTTGATTTTCATCCATGTTTTAGGAGGAGCGTCATGATTGTACGACTTGTCTTGTGGCTGATCATGAGTCCAATATATGGTTCCATTTCCTTAAAAAGCGGACAATCCTCAGCCGCCGTGTGCACTAACCAATGATTCCAAGGGATCAAAGCACAAGATAACGATTAGGGGTGTACAACTAAACCGGTTCTACCCGAGAATTGGATTGAACATTTCGAAAACTGAAAACCGGTTATAACAGGGCAGGTCTCAAGTTGAAGTTTGGAATCTATCCATCTTGAAACCGATCATTCCTAATATCAATAACTAATGTCCGCCAATAATGATGTTGTGAATGAATCAAGGATGGATGGTTCGAACAAAAATGACTTAGCGTAAGTAGAGTGCCTATACTTTTCTTGTGACCATCAAATCTGCTGATATAAAAGCTGCGCTCAAACATAAATCATAGAGGTTGGTCGAGTTGAGCAAGCTGACTCAATTTTGACACTCGCACCATCGACATATATTGAAATTCTCTAATTTCATGCCGTGAGTAGATCATATCCTTAAGGTGTGCAAAATTACAATTCGCATTCCTAAATCGGACATTCCGACAACATTTAGCCATCCGATTTCATCGTCGCTAGAGGCACCTTACCTTTCTCGAGTGCAGTCCGTACGGTAATAACGGGCTTACAATGCAAAACGCAACTTACATTTGCAACCGCCTTATTTTCTTTGACATTGCACCTTTCATATCGACAGAAAAAAAATAGAGCAACGACTAAATTAAATAGATCCGCTGGCAACAAATTCCAACCAAGCACGCTAAGTAGCATAATTGCATCTACTGGATCGAATATTTACTTACACGGCCCTCTCTCTTTGCCTTGAATATCTCTATGAATCCGACTCGAATTATTTTCTTTTTTTTTTGGGCCAATTGCAAATCGGACTCAATCTCGAAAGGCAAGAACGAGTAAATCCGTAGAAGCGAAACGTGGATAAATCAAAGAGCTTTGAGCTTTTCATGGGGCCATATGGCCCAGATCAGATCCAAGCCTTGGAGATAATAAGGAGAAAATTGTCCAAAAAAGTCATAAATTTATTGCACTTTTGTCAATTCAGTCCTAAACCTTTCAAATTTGCCAATTGAATCATAAACCTTTTAATTTATTACCAATTGAGTCCATCCAGCCAATTTTGGCCGGAAATTGCAGACATGGAAGCCGGGTGGCCATGCGGCGCTGACGTTGACATTTTAAAATAATATTTTAACAATTTTCTAAAATTTTTATGGGTTTTTTCTTCTTTTTTGTCCTTTTCTCTGTTTTTTTTTTTTTGGTTTTGGAGTTAGGGCCAGCAAGGGTGCCCTACCGACCCTCGTCGGCCACAAGCGAGGCCCAGCTGACCCTTGCTGGCTCTCGGCGAGGGTCGCAACGCCCTCACTGGCCAAAGCGAGGGTGCATGAGCCCTAGCTAGCCCAAATCCGGCGAGGGTCGCGATGCCCTCCCCCAAAGCCGGCGAAGGCCGGCCGGTCCTCGCCTGTGGCTGGCGAGAATCGGCCAACCACCCTCGCTGGCCCTAGTTCCAAAATCCAAAATAAAAAAATTGAGAAAAGGAAAAAAAAAGACAAAAAACTATAAAAAAATTCATAAAATTATTAAAATATTATTTAAAAAATGTACACGTTAGCGCGACGTGGCCGCCCGGCATCCACATCTGCAATTTACAGCCAAAATTGGACAGATAGACTCAATTGGCAAGAAATGAAAATGTTTATAACTCAATTGATAAAAGTGTAATAGATTTATGACTTTTTGAATAATTTTCCTGATATAAAAGACTTCAGCAAGATATAAAGGGCCCCGGAGGATCTCTAATCCATATCATGTTACAAATCTCCCACCCTCATCTTGCACATACTTCATCTTCGAAATACATGTCTCGATCTTCGATTGTAATTATTTAGGTCCCATTTGGTTCCATTTCGTTTCTTAATACTCAACTTGTTCTTTCGTCCATCTGTTTGAAAAGTTTTTCAATCAAAAGCGACGTTTGTCATGCTGAATGAGAAATGTTTATCGAACATCGTTTTCATTTAGCAATGTTTGCTATGCGTAAAATGTCCGGTACCTTTCATTCATAAGCTATACGTCTTGACATAAATTTCAAACTACCCTCACAATGATAGGATCCATCGAGAGAGGCGCCCCCACAGTTTTAATGTGACCGACCGACCAAACCCTATTTTAAGATACAATTCCCTTGCGGGTAATGTCCGAACACAGCAAAACAAAAGCAGAAAGCAGATGACCAAACAGCACCAGATCAACACCAAGTCCCACGTGTTTTGTACCACAAAGAGGAGGCACGTGCTTCTTCGTCGTCACACCATTGCAATTGCTTTGCCTTGCTTTGCCAGTTTCGCTTCGGATGGCGATTCCGGCGAACGCTCGGATTCGGGCATTCAGGGGATCTCGACGGCACATGTGTGGTTTGCATGGCGTTTTCCCATTGCATACGTCGTTTCTTTGCGTATGACCGAAGGGGGGCGTGGAGTTAGTAGACATGAAAGTCGTCGAAGGTCCCTTTCGTTCAACTAATCCATGAACAACATAGAGGGCAAAGTTCAAGTCAAATCAGATGAGGCCAAGAGAAACAACAACGTAACGTTAGGGTTTGGCCCTTTACTTGGAGCGTTGACCCTGATGGAGACCTCTTCTTTTAATCCTATATGTAGCGATCGTGATCGCTTCCCCTTACGCATTTAGAGATAAGATTGCTTATCGTTATAATTATTGCTCTTTTTGCCAAGCAAGTTTCTGTATGCTTACCCTGCAATTTTTTGTAGAAACAAATGCGAGATAGACCCTTGGATCATGCCTTGCCACGTTGTTTCTTTTGTAAGAATATGGACTTGAGCACCAAAATCTATGGAGTTGCCTTAAACTAGACCTTGGGTTTGCCTTAAACTAGGCTAGATTAGTGAATGCATTTAAGATGCCAAATGAAGAAGGGAAAAACAAGTAAGTTTTGTTTTTTTCTTTTTGGCTATTAGTCAAGTCTGCTCAAGTGACAAGTGAGTAATTATGATATAAAAGTTCTTGTTAATGAGTGCCCTCTAGACACTCGTTAGGCATATTTGATAAATAAATGGTTTCGTTTCTAAAGTGTAAGTTATATAAAACGAGAGAACAATGGTGGATTGACAATTGCATACTTTCTTTGTTTTGTTGCTGAACAAATCCCTTCAAGAGGGACTTGTTGACAAGATCTTAATTGTATTTTTGTTTGTGATGGGTAAAAGTCTATTTTTTCTCCTCGAACTTTTAATCTGTTTAATTAAGTCCTTGAATTTGCGTAACTTTGCTAATTGAATTTGCCATGCTCCACACCCAATTCGTTGGCGGTTATCATGTTCTTCAACTTGATCAACTTTTCTCTTTATGTTTGTCCCCCTTCAAATCCGATTGATTGGAGCTGATTGTTTGTCAAAGCTGGCAAGATTTAACGTGAAAAGCTCTTTTAACTAAAAACTCCGAAGATGATCACAATCAAATCTTGAATGAAAAGATTTCTCTACATGAACATTACAGAGCCTTTCAAATCTAACTTTTCGCAGCTCCAACAGACTTTTTAGCTTTAATTACTCGGATTTAGATGCAGAGGGGCTTGATTAGAAAAATTGTGCAGATCCAACAACTTGACTAAAAAAATGCATAAATTCAAATGCCGAAAATAGACTTTTACCTTAGTGATATTGTTTTATACACTTGATTATGCAATACCCCCACTTAATCAATGCTTTTAATTGCGATAGCCACTGGCTATATGTATATATATGGCGTTAGCGCTTCATCAATAGACAGAAAAATTATGTTAAATTATGTTTTTTCCATTATGAATGTTACTTATGTTGAATTGTTATTTTACTATATATAAAGCAGTTTGACGTACTTGCAAGTACTTCTATCTAAAGCCTTGTCATAATATGCTATATCGTTTTACAAATCTATTTCCTATATTAGTCTTAATACACCTAATATCATTCCTTTGCGCGGTCACCACTTACTGATAGATATTTGCCCAAAATTTGTCAGTGGTAGCACTACCAACCGCTAAACTGATATCGACATGCTGCTAAACAGACGAGTTACGGCCAACATTTACCAACTACGACACTTGTTAAATAAACAGGCGGGAGAAGTTATAACTTTCGATATACTGAATGAGTCATCATACATACAATCAATTCGTAAGAATATGATAGAATATTTAAATATTAATCACGCTTTCATTCGACAGTTTTAGCTTTTTGAACAGTTGACAGTGGTCCCACAAAATAATACATGAGATCTGAGCTCAGGTTACCAACAAGTCTAGACCCAACAGTCGCACAAGGAGATACGAGGTGTTGCTGCTCTGACGAGGGCCCAATGTATGTGTGAGGGGGAGATTGTCAGGGTTATCCTACATCGGTTGCGGAATGGCTATTGATGAGTTTACGAGTGTGATGTAAGCTAGTTTTTGGGAGGTAAGAAAGGCCCAAAACCACCCCAATACCAATATCAGCGCAGGAGACATACAAATCTTTTTCAGGCCCTCGTTGCCTTGCAATTGAATATGTCCACTCTTAAGTTGCGTTTATTTCAAGGAAAGTGTTTTTCAGGAATCTGTTTTCCGGACTTTCACTCGTTTGGTTCACCGAAAATGATTGGTCAACTGAATACACTTTCCGGTCAGGGAAAACATTCATGTATAAAATTAGGAAAGTGAATTCCCTAATCTAAGAAGGCGAAAACACATTTTGGAATTGCTTCCCTTTACTTTCTAAATATTTTTACTTTTCTTTCTTTTTTATTTTTAAAAATAAAAAATATTTAAAAACTCCAAATTTTTTTTTCCTGAGATAAAATCATGGGATTGAAATCATTTTCCAAACGCTTTCCAAATGAGATTCAAATACCAGAAAATATTTTCAATCACATATCACCAAATAAATGAAAACCAACTATTCTCCCGGAAAATGATTTTTCGGAAAATATTTTTCAAAATCGTTACATTTTTCGTGAAATAAATGGACCCTTAGTACTGGTCAAAAAGGTCCGACCACGCCTTTATCTAGCAAAATCTTACATAATACTGTACGGGAAAGCTTAATCGCTAAGAAGATTAAATCGTGAAGAAAGGGACCAAGTAAAGATGAAGCCCTTTTTTTTTTTGTGTGTGTGTGTGTGTTTTGTGTATGCTCTCTATCTTTATGCCTTTCCGTGGACGACCCTTTTTTTCGTGTAAATTGATCAATGGTGCCGACGTGACATTTGCGTGATTCGCGCTGGCGATCCACCGTCACGATAACACGCATTATTAATAATCCGGCACGGAATCGCGGTGGGGAGATCGGGTGCGGTGCACGGCGCGCGCCTTTTCATGCTCCTCCCCCCCCCGTTCCGCCAATCCGGGTGAATCCCGCGTCCCCATTTGTTCTCTCCCTCTCTCTCGCGATCCTGTGCAACCGGGAGCACGTAGGTTGGCTGCAATCGGGGCCGTCGAACTTTACTACCCTCCATCGTCGCCGTCCGACTTCCGGTGCGCTTCAGAACTCGTTCCGGTTAGAATCGAAAGATTGAGATTTTTTTAGTGTCAACGTAACCGGACGATCTGATCTCTCTTTTCCAGCCCATTCCAGTTAGAATCAAGATGAGATTTTTAGTGTCCCGCACGCAACTGGACGACCTGATCTCTCTCCCTCTCTCTCTTTCGATATAGTCAACTTCTGCGGACCTATAGATCATGTGGAATACACGCGATTTAACGAAGGGTTCGGTGCACCCGGCCGCACCAGATGTTTGTCCCCCCCGGAATTAATAAAAGTGGGAAGCTGATTAGGCGAAGCAAATCAGGGGAAAGCTTCTGCCATAAATCTTAGTTGGGGGGGGGAGGTGGGTGATTAACTTATGCGATTTGGACTTTGAAAAAGCGGCAAAAAGAAAGTGAGAACCAGAAGAGCCAGAGAGAGAGAGAGAGAAGAGCAGAAGTGGAAGACACAATATATCAAAGTGGGGACAAGCAAAACAGCGGAAACTGATAAAAGAGAAGAAAAAAAAGCCCCACTCTGCTTTTCACTGGTGCTTCGTTAATGCACACACCACAGGCACGGAGACAGGGAGAGAAGAGAGAGAAGAGAGTGAGAGTGTGTGTGCGCGCGTGTTTGTGTTCTTGCTGGTGTCATTCACACCCGCCCCGCCCTTCCCTTTTTAACCGCTCTTGTTACTCCTCCCCATGTGGCTCCACGTTTCCGTCTCTCTCTCTCTCTCTCTCTCCCCTTGTCTCCTCCTCTTTGATATGCTGTGAATGGGTGGTGAACTTTTTTTGCATTGAATTTGGCCAATCTGATTCTTGGGATGCTCTGGATGCCGGACTGATGGCCAGCTGGCTCCGTTAGCCGCTGCCCAGTTCCCAAGTTCCACTTTTTTCTCTTCCCGGGATTTTGGCGCGGGGGTGCCGAATCTTGGAAATGCTTTTCCTCCTCCTCCGGTGGCTTCGGTGATCTTGTGGCTCGCCGGGAAGGAGGAGACGCGGCCACGGGTCATGAGGAGGTTCTTGATCGCTTTCTTGGTTCTCTCATGGGCTTCTTGGAGCTCGACAGCGGCCGGCTCTGCCTCGACCCGGCATGGACTCGCCAAGGATCCGGTCAAGTTCATCTTGGGTCAGTGCTTTATTAGGATTTCGATGATCTTGCTGAAAATCGAGGCTTTGCGTTTTGTTTCATGTGAAGTGGTAGTTCTTGGGATGGGCTTGTCGGCGATCTCCCTTTTGTTTCGTTGCTAAGACGAGATGACGAAATCTTTTTCTTTGCGTAGAACTTTACAGTGGAGGTTATATTCCACTGAGCAGTTAAGTGCAGAAGATTCGTTTTTGGGATTGCTAGAAAGCTGGGCGTTACTTCGTTTGAAGTGCCGTGCTGATTCAGTATATGATGTAGTGCATTGGCGGGCCTGAGATTCTCTGCGCTATGTTACTCGTGTTTGTTTTTTAGCAGCATAAAGTTTGTTACCAGTATTTGGAGCAATGCAGTCAGTGCTTTGTCGTCTAATAGTTTGTATCCGCAGGTCAAGAGAATTTGGGGCCATGGAAAAATGGCATCTCGGAGGACGCCCTTGCAGAAGCGCCGGGGCCAGAAACGAGTGGGCCGCGTAGCACGCTGGTGTTAGCGGGAAATAGAACAAATAGGCCTGATATTCTTCGTGGGTTTAAGCATTATCGAGACGGTTGGGACACTTCTAATCAGCATTACTGGGCTGTAAGTCTGGTTTTTAGTCCTTGGTCATAGCATTTCTTTACATACTTTCATTAAAAACATTTAGAAGCATTGAGTCTTTCAGTAGTTATTCCTCTTTGTTTCTCTCTTGTGCAAGTGGACCTAGCCAAATTATATTGTTGTTTTTCTTGGTTCCTTGAGTATGTACGGGCATACATGCATACGGCAGTTGAGTTGAAGAAATTTGATGATTAAGTGTCGTTGTTGTAGGAGTGTATTCAATAGTCAGGTTAAAGTTTTGCATTTGACTGTTTGCCCATAAGAAACTCTACAAATCCCAGTGACTGCTTTGATATAAAAGTGGATGTCGGTCCTCTGTTTCTTCAGTAGCATGGATAGGGAAGCAAGCCTTAAATGATTGTGCATCCCTTCGTTTCATTTGGAGAATTACTTGTGTTGTCTCCCTAGATAGCCATTTCTGCTATATAAATCACAATGGTTCCTTGCCGAATTCCGTTAGTCTGGATTATAATCTGGCAAGAAAGAACAATAAGATAATAATCTCTAAGAGTTTGTGTTTTGCATACTCCTGACATCTGCCTTGTCATGATCAAAATCAAGTTGGCATATGTATATGTACTTCAGATGTCATCTACAGCATTTTGAATAATATTGATTGAATTTGTGTCATATCATTTCCAATCTGTGAGGACATGTTGGGTTTGTTATGTTAAATGATTTTTCTACATCAAGAACAAGTTACATCTCTGTTATTTACCTGATTTTTCTGACCATCTTTCTTTGCAGTCTGTTGGATTCACAGGTGCTTTTGGTTTCGTGCTTGCTATCCTATGGTTTGTTTTCTTCGGGTTGGCTCTCCTGGTGCATCATTGCTGCGGATGGCAAATGACAATAAAAGACAGGGGATGTCCCAATTCACAAAGAATATGCCTCATAATGCTCCTGCTCTTCACATCTGCTGCCGCGTAAGAACCCAACTTCAAGCTCATATAGATCAATTGTTAATGTCAATGTATTTTCCCTTCCTATTTCCCATTATTTTTCTTATCTTTATTCTTTCTTTCTTCTTCTTTTATCAGTTAATCTTTTCTGATTTTTGGTGGTTTGTTGGAGTGAAATTCGCTTAATTGGACGAGGGGCCCTCATTTATGCATGTATAACTCAGTTGGACGTACCAATGTTAGAGTAATATTGTGTCGGATATGATCATATGAGCACATTATTCACTTCTTGCCAATAAGTTTCTATCTGTCTCTAACTTTTGTAAGTTTTGTCTTCTTTAGCAAATTGCCCATGCATTGTGTGTGCATAAGAGGTAGAGGAATAGAGATTTCCGTGCGTCCCATTGATTATTCATGTGGAGATTTTGCCCATGGAAGCTCCTAAGTGACTTCTCTCTTCTTCACATTCTCTTTGAACTGTTGTTGTATCATTCGTATTATTATTTACTTGGCTTTCTGTGATGATGTGATTGACAGAATGGCCTCTGCCAATTTAACTAAGATATATAACACCTAAGAATTGATCTACAAGATTTCATTACCAATAGAATAGTCACGAACGTTCAAGTAAGCAACACTCTATAAAACCTTTGGATCTTCTGTTCATTTTCAAGCACTTCTTAACCCACTCTTTATCTTTGTATGTACAGGGTTGGCTGTATACTTCTATCTGTTGGACAGGATGAATTTCATGGTGAAGTTTTTAGTACTCTGAAATATGTTGTCAACCAGTCAGACTACACGGTGCAGACACTCAGAAATGTTACCGAGTATTTGTCTCTTGCGAAGAATATCAGTGTGGCCCAAGTTTTCCTTCCATCCGATGCCATGAATGATATAGACCATTTGAATCAAGATTTAAACGCTGCGGCAGATACTCTGGCAGAGAAGACAAGTGAAAACTCTGGAAAAATAAGAAGATTATTTAATGCAGTGTATGTATTGTCCTTTGCAACACTTCTAATATACTGAGTTCTTATTGGTATTTGAGGCAACAATAAGTTTCTTTGATGCATTCGTGCAGGCGCTTGACATTGATCACTGTGGCTGCTGTGATGCTTCTGTTGTCTCTCATTGGACTTTGTATGTATCTGCCACGCTGCTATTATTTACAATCTCTATTTGACCAGTATGATTTTTTCTCCTTGTGTTCTTGCCTCAAACTGATTCATTATCTTTTCATCTTCCAGTGTTGTCTGTCCTTGGCCATCGGCATGCAATAAACTTGTAAGGCTTTTGCATTGACAATGATCTTTTTGCAATCCAACAACGATTCATATTTTTGCTCAATATTTTTTCATTACTCGAGTCTAACGTGCTATCTCGTACCTTTGCAGATTTGTCATAAGTGGGTGGCTACTTGTTGCTGTTACTTTCATCCTCTGTGGAGTTTTTGTAATTTTCAACAAGTAAGATGCTGAACTCCACTGCAGGCGTCTTCGTCCAGTCTCCTTTGCCTCTGTACTCAGTAAATTGAGATCTGCTTGTAGAATTCCATATAGGTGCATGCAGAATGCAGACTATGTTAGTGCATTTATTTCTCTGAGATATATATCCGCATGCTGACTTTTTTTTTTTGGTCAGATGCATGCTGACTTCACTAGTTTAGTAATTCTTATATCGTTCTTATGTTTGAGGTTTGATGTTTGATATACTAAATTTGAACCTTCAATGGTTTCCTTTTCTTCAATTATTTACTTCTCTTTGTCCTGTCATACATTTTCTTGTGTTGTATCCTAAAACTCATTATCTTTTGCTTGCATTGCCATTATATTCACTGGCTGTGCCTTTCATGACTAAACTAATAATCAGTCCTGTTGCCTGAATTTAGGCATTCTTAAGATCTTTAATGTTTTGAGAATCATGTGAATGAGAATACTGGGTATGATAGAAACATGACTGTCGCTTTTCCTCTTTGTCTCAGTGCAATCTCTGACACATGCATGGCAATGGAAGAATGGGTGGAGAATCCCCATGCTGAATCTGCTCTTAGCAACATCCTTCCTTGTGTTGACCAGAGAACCACAAATCAGACACTAGTACAGAGTAAACAAGTCATCATGGATATTGTTCATGTTGTGAATCAATTTATATATACATACGCCAATACATACCCAGCCCAGGGCAATCTCTATTACTACAATCAGTCTGGACCTATGATGCCGCCTCTCTGCTCTCCATTTGACTCTGTCCTGAAAGATCGCCAATGTGGATCGCAAGAAGTGTCAATCGCAAATGCTTCTCTGGTATGATGCTCACTGGCCATTATTTTGTCCTCCTCTTTCTACGAAGATCATTTGTGGGGACACATTAGGTCCTTAGTGCTTTAGTTAAATTAAAAAATATAATTTTTATCATTCACGAGGTCCACATCTGATGCCTCTGTCAAAAAAAGACCTGGTTTGGGTTGTTGTTGATAATTCTTTTATTCATTATCAGTGGTTAAATTTCGTCGTTTTTGTTTCTAACAGATACACTTATGAGAACAATTACTTTGAGATAAGTGACACATGCAAATGCGAGATCCAGTTATCCTGTACAAACGACGAAATACTTCTGGGCTTTTTCTTTTGTATTGTTTATGATAAATAAATCCCAAAGTATTTAGTCTTTCACGGTTTTTGTTAAAGTTTTGTACCAGCGGGTGAAAATCACTAAAAACATCCTTTGATATTTCAATAAAGATTGGGCTTTGCTTGCCTCGTTGCTCTCAAGAACCTGCGGTAGTTTAAGAGAAACGGTCTGCCAAGCAACACCTAGTCCCTTTCCTTGTACTTCAACCGGTTGCATGATAAGTCTCGATAGAGTTTTTAACTTCTCCATTTCTTTTGAAATGTGTTCAGGTCTGGGAGAACTACACATGCCAAGTATCTGCATCCGGTATATGCACTACACCCGGTAGAATCACCCCTGCAATTTACATGCAGTTAGTGGGGGCAGTAAATGAAAGTTATGCACTCGAGCACTATGCCCCTCCTCTACTCAGCCTTCAAAACTGCAATTTCGTGCGGGACACGTTCCAGGAGATAACCAAGACTCATTGTCCTCCTCTGGAAAGTCATCTGAGGTTGGTCAACGCTGGACTGGGCTTGATCTCTATAGGAGTCATGCTATGCCTTGTCCTCTGGATACTCTATGCAAACCGCCCCCAAAGGGAGGAGGTGTTTGTGAAGCTATCCTTACCAATCAAAGTCTGCGGGAACTTTAAGAGTAATACCAACGACAACAATACCAACGGCGGCAACAACAACAACAACAACGACAATGTTCGTCATGATATTGGGTCACCCAACACGAGTAGTGTATTTTAGATCGAATAGTAGGATCATTATAGAAGTCAGTAGTTTCCTTTTTCCGCTTTTTATAGCTCAAATGTCCTTCTACGGCAGGAAGAAAACCAAGTGGGGCAAAGCTTCACTTTGAGTTTTGAGGGGTAAAGCCTTTTCTACTGAATCCTGTTACTAGCATATGGTAATTTCATTCTTGTATTTTGTCCTCCCAAAAGAAAATGTGGCTTGTGAATGCGTAATTCGTGGCATCTACTGATTAAAGCTGCTCGTAAATATGGTCTCGCATGGTTGTGTTTTGGCACCACCAGGAATTCACCGGGTTTTCGGCTGGGAAGCAACTCTCCTGTCAAGGATTGTTCTTGGGCTGTTTGATATCACCAATTGTTTAGGCTGTGGTCATCTTCAGAACAGCGTGTGGCTGATAGAGAGAGTAACACTGCCCGTTTATAGAGAATCTACATGCTTCAGAAAGCAAAAGCAAGTTTCTGTAAGATATAGGCTAGTAAGTAGAAGGCATAAGAAAAAGGCATACGGTGTGTTCATCAATTAAGAATTTTCTCTGGGGAACAAAGAGAACGGAGGGATCATGGGCACTGAATTAAAAACCCCACTAAAGATCAGCATCTCTATGACCCTGCAACCTGTTTTACATCGTCAAATCTCTCCAAAACCACATACACGTCCACCTAACAATGCAACAGATTGACCAGAACTCAACAACAGAATTGAGTAGAGACCAGTACGAAGATCGCGATCCAGACTCGAAACTGCCTCCTCACCCATCTCTTCTCCTCTGAGTGGCCACTCTTTTCAGACCCCTTGTGCGTTGCCTTGTCCGCCCTGCTCTTCGCTCCGATCATCCCGCGAACCCCATGGACAACGATCCACTCATTCACGTACAATTCCGGGTGTACAATGGCGACCTTATTAACCATGAAGGTGTCGCCAGACTTCGTGACATGAACTCCATACCCTTTCTTGTACGTAGGCAGTGCAGGCCCATTACTAAACCCAGCCAGATCACTCCACAGAAGCTTACACCGAACCACGTGTTGAAGAAAGATCGAAGCGTACTCGCTGAAATTGCCTTTGTTATTCGTAATCGCCTTGTCAACTGGAGCGAACAGAGTCAGCGTAGCAGTCCGATACTCAAACCCCAGAAGCTGCATTCCGAGAATCGAACCCATCACAGAATACCCTGAAGATCTCATCTTTCTTGAAGCCTCGTGGAACGAACTGTCGCCTGGAAAGCCTGCACGATTCCCCCTCTTCAGCGAGGAGACGCAGCTCAGATCCAGCGTGGGGCCCTGAACGGGTGAAGGGAGCTCGAAACCCGGGTCAAAGAACCTCTCAACTCCGAAAACCGTCACGGACTTGTCAGCAAACAGAGGCGAGCGGTCGATCATGACGCTGTTGAGGGAAACGAATGGGTCGCCCGGCAGCGAAGTGACGGCGAGGGAGCGGTTTCCCAGCGCGGTCGGGACGGCAGTGCCGTAGGGAAGCGAAGCGAGGAAGCGATGGGAAAGAAAGAGCGGAGCAAAGTGGAACTGGAGGACAGAGAGCGAGGGCTGGCCAGACCGGGAGAATGCGGAGTCGCGGGGAGCGAAGATGGTCAGGGACTGAGAGCGCGGGACGACCGGCGTCTGGGAAACGAGCTCGAGGGTCAGAGCCATCGACGTGAAGCGGGCGCCGGAGAGGGTCTGGGCGGCTCGATGGAGGGAGTCGGAATGAGGGGCGGAGGAGAGGGAGAGCGGAGGGACGAGGATGACGGTGGCGGCGACGAGGAGGATGAGGAGTAGGGACGCCATTGACGGAGAGCTTGGAGAGAGGGTGGTTTTTCAAGATTGGTTGCTCTGTGGAGAGTGAAGAGCAGAGGGGGCGTTTCATCAACGAGCCCGAAGATTTGGCGGGAGATTTGCACTTGCACCGTTTTGTTGGTTGGAAATAGTTCGGTTTGTTGGTTATGGTGCAATGACGAAACTGACCTCAGAGGCCGAAGTGGGTTTTTTGCACTCCCTTTTTCTGGCAAATTAGAATCTGCATCTTATAAAATCACAGTTAACATTCCTTCGACAACAATACGCACGCACTATCAAGAGACATTGCTCGTGACATCCGCGAGAGTTTTTCTCGGAGGCTAGCAGAGCAAATAAGGATCTGTATGTTTGAAGAGATCTCCTAGCCATGTAAAAGAATTGTGAACGTGGAACGCGGCACATGTTGAAGAAGGCAAACGAATTTCAACTTGCACATTTTGAAGCGCTGCAACAGGTGAGTCGTGCTTGCCGGGCCTTACCCAATGGAAAGGCATGACAATCCATTCAAATTCGACCGACCAAAAAGGAGAAGAAAAGGTGCCATGACCCCACTATAAGATTCAATTGTATGCCTCATCTCCAATGTATGGAACTCAATAATAGTAAGACATAGATAGAGGAAGGGACGAGTACACACATGCTATTGGATCATCCCTTCTTTGGGCACACGCGTCTGGTCCTACGTTTTGAAAGCTTTTTCTCTTCATAAACCATAAACAAAAACCTCGTCATACTTGCTCCTTTGCCACGAGAAGCAACTAATTCTCATTAGACAAGAAACAATCCCGCTCGATCACCAGTGTACAACAACTCCGTAAAGCACAATTACAAGACAAAATTCCAACTGAGAAATCAACAGTGACGCCGACCGGTCACCCTCTACAATACTTTCAAGAATAAGTACAATAATTAAGGCCACGGTATTGCACAATCTCATCTAAATACATGTAATTTTGTCCGACAATGTATCTGTACAATCCATATCAGACCTTCAAAAGGCAGTAACTTTGTAAGAGCCCAACTGATACGAGCGTGTTCAGGGAATTCCTATTGCAGAGGTTGATTTCACCCTTTGTTTTTTGCACCTCAATGTGTGGAACAACTGTCCTTCAAAAAATATGTTAATTCCAGCTTCTTCTTGGCCTGAAATGTTGTTGAAAGAAACAAAAGAGAAATAAGAAAATCTAACTCCAAACAAACAAACCCCCCAACTCTCTCTCTCTCTCTCTCTCTCTCTCCCTCCCAAATTCCAAAAGAAGGGGTCAGCAATCCTAGTACCCGAGGACAGTTTCGCCCTTTACCCGCTATAAGATTCTTCAATTATTTTCCCTAATCTGATCAGTACCTAATCAAAATCATATGTTTTTATAAGAGTGTAAATTGTGGTAATACTTCCGATTCTTCTGCCGTGAACGCCAGTAGCACGCAAGGGCTCCAAAGGCACAGCTAGCAACAGCAATTGCTAATGCAGCCCCGATAGGCACAACAATCGCATTTGTCGAGGCCGCTGAATCTTCCAGAGCTCCATTAGTTCCAGCGTTCTGAATAATATCTTTCTTCTGGTAAAGAGACACGAGTGTCTTCCCATAGTACTGCTTCAGAAATTTAAAAACCTCATCCTGGTCCCAGTCAATCTTACTAGAATCACCGTTCCTTCGACTGTCAGACCGATGACAAGATGCGCAAAGCTGCCTTGGGGGCCATATGATCTTTGGAAACTTGGGATCAGCAGTGCCTAGAGAAGCTTCCTCTTTCATCAATCTCTCATTTACTTTGTTATGCGTACTCCACAACCAAAGTGCAAAATCACGTGTTGTCTTGAATGGAGTAGAAACGCTGAAGAAAATATTTGCACATGGTAAATGGTAATAATACCAAAAAGGCTTAAGCACGTAATTATTAGATAGTTGTACCTTGAACACGTTGCATAGAAATGTTGGCGACATTCCTCACAGATGAAAAAGTTGTGGATAAAATCGCATATGGCTCTAAACGCAAACTGACTCTCTCCATCTTCAATGCTTACAGATAGAGAATGAAGAAGAACCCACAATCCACAGCTGCAAAAGAGCCAAATTGGCTGAATTAAAAAGGTAGAAATAGACTTAATAGTAATTAGGTAAGAGAAATCCTATCAATGCTCATATTTTAGACAACAAAGGATACTTCAACTGTTCAAGATAAAAAAGGGGATGGTTTTGCAATAACCAGGGCTGGGACATCAATTACAAATGCAACTACCAGAAGTGTAGCAAAGCATTAAGGAGTCCAGAGGCACACTAATCAAAGAACTGAATTAGTGTCTTCTCAATAACTGTCCCATTTGAAAAAACCAAAATCTGGTCCATACAGCTAACTATGCAAAAACAGGTCATTCCAAATATCACCTCTTCTAACCAAAAAAATTATCACCTCCGCTAATTGCCCTTTCTTCTCACTAACTAACCCCCTAATCGACACGATCTACACATCTTACTGCATGGGTTGGGAATTAAATCCATCCATGTTTCACGGCAGGGCAGGGCTGCCCCAATCAAGATGGCTCGCCATGCCATGGCCATATTTTGCCATACTTATATGCAGCCTGCAACTGGCCCAATTACATGTCTGACCATAGAAAGGCCAGTTAAGAAGCCTTTTTACCAAGACAAAAAGAAATGAAATTCTTCTCGACAACTTTAAATCAAGTAAATAAGTCAAAGAAGCCCACTGCATCAATTACAGCAACAAAATGAACTCATTGCAGGCATCTACAGAAGCACATGGACTACAAACTCTGTGAAACCATAAGAGCAGAACACAGCGCGATGTGTGCATTACCTCCATACTGCACACTCACAAGAAAACAAAGTATACTGGGGAATTGTTCAAATCCACTATCAAATGTCGGTAGGAACAGCATATATATCTTCGAGAAGTTTAATTATCAGGAGTATCCTCCTTAGATGTAGTGTAACAAGAAATGACATGAGCTTCTGCCACATTATACTGAACATTCCAAAAATGATGCTTAGGTGCAAAGTGATTAGTCAGGCTTGAAATAATGGAGAACAATAATACCTAAAGCCTCTAGTATCATTCTTGCTGCCACGGCAGAACATCTGCAACAAAACACAACAAATGCCAAAATTGAGCTGCTGAAATATGTAGATGATCGAATTCCAGGGAGATGGAATTGTGAAATAATTCCAGGAAAAGAGCTTCTTCTATTGTAAAGTCCAACAGTTTGTCAATACGTATGAGCATGGTGAGAAAAGGTTGAAAATAAAAACAACAGCTTAGTTTGGCACCTAACTCTAGTGGACTGAGGCACAATACCCGATTGCTATTGTCGCAAAAATGATGACTGCTCTTCAACATCTAACTTCCCTGGTTTCACACAGACAACCTCTAAAATGAAGTATTCAAGCATCGGCTTGGCCTGAGAGGTGATTTCCACTTATGTGTCATCTCATGTTCTCTTTTGCTGGCACTTGGGGATGTCACAAACCCATCATGTATGTTGTTTGATGCACTGCCAAAGTGTCAAATGGACAAAGGCGACTGTGGCTATTGTGAGTTTCTATGGCCGGTATCATTATAGCAACCTAGACCAGAAATCAGGTTACCAATTGGTTAATGAACCTTGTGATTTGGGTGAGCTAACCTCCTTTCCTTGGGGGTTCAACCTTTATTTGTAACCTTTTCACATTTTCTTTGTTATCTCATTAAGATTTGACAAGTCACATGAAAGCATTTAAGTTCAACATTATTCTCAAGTTAAAGGTGTCACTACCACAGATTCCAAAGACAAGTTATAATACTGTCAAGCACCCTATGAAACTACAGCAGCTCTACATATTATAATTTCGTTCTTGTGCTTTGGCTGAGGACGGCAATTTCACATCAACATGTGAAATCAGATGACCTAATAGCTTTTGGCAAGGCATAAAAGTTTGGAGTAAGAAGAACTTGATTGGTTCAAAAGATCACACTAGATAACATCTAATGCAGTTATAGAATGTTCAAGTGGCGAAACTTCTGTTACTACTTAACCATGAGAAATGGACACTAAGGATGGGCTTAAGATGATGTATAAAACTGGTTTATATGTCTTCTAGGCTACAGCACGTTGGAAATCTTTTCTGCACTCCTCAACATCACAATTAGATCTGCTATAACTGTGTTGTTTCTCTCTTTCCCCCAACTTTAGTAGTCTAACCTTAATGAATTTTAAAGGCATTTCAACAAACATGAATTAGAAGTGCTGTGCTATTATGATTAAAATACATCAAAACTGACCAGATGCAAAAAGTTCATAAATCTCATATATAGAAATATCCAGAATTCAACAAAAGTAGAGAATGCAAATTTTAAAAGTATGAAAAATAGAATTAACAGTGTACCCACCCAATATCCACGAGGAACTTCTTTTCCGCATATCTGGAAATTATGAAAGGCTGTCTTGTCATCACCACTAGAAACTTCCTGTTTGTCAAGCGTCAGCATATCCAAGGGATAAAACTCATCAAAGTTGACAAGAACTTCTGCACTACCCTGACGACACCTAAAACAGACAGTCTGAGTCAAAAACTAGTGAGGCAGAACATTCATGGGAATAATGTTGCAAAATGAAGAATGTGAACTAACCGCCTCGAAGGGTGATGCGCAACCAGAAGTTGCAGAAATTGTATGAGTGAAGCCCGAGTTTCCGACTTTATCTTTTTTATATTATATATGGAGGGGACCAGAAATGAAATTGAAAACAATGTAAGTGAATGAGCAAAAAATGGAAAGACACAAGAATAGATCTCACAGAACCATATCAAAGGTAAATATATTGCACCTTGTGTTCTAAAATGATGTCGAAGGCAGTGGATGTGGCCTCCTCAACATCATATACAGCCCGTGCAATCTTCAATTAACCATTTCATGTCAATAATAGTACTGAAGAGTATATTTAGTTAGAAAAGAACTATTTGGCTCCAATGATCCCACCTGTTCAGGGTCTGAAATATTTGACGAGAGATGCTCATTTTCAAATTTCTCATCATCCAAACCGTATGAGCTGTAAATTTAGTATTGAACAATAGAAAAAAAAATAAGAAGTCAAATTTTAACTCTGCAGTACTTAATATGTGGCTCAATTCTTCGGACAGACAAGATTGTTGTCCACAAAGGTGAAAAGAAAGGTAAAGCCCACTTCACTTTGAAGATTAGACATGTCTCAACCCAAAAGTAATGTAGCTCACTGTTTGACATTTAATAAGTAGGTCCTCATACGAATTCTCAATTTTACTCCCTGACAATTGTGATTATTCAGTATACATTCTGATAAGTGATAAGTGAATCAGTATCTATTGAACAACCCAAGCACAACAAATATAAGTTAACCAAACTTAAAAAGCCTACATTATATTCCAAGCATGAAATTTTGCACATTTTTTAGCTGTCAATCTGGGAATCTAAAAATTAGAGATGACTAATTTGTTAATACTTTCCAAAACCGAAAAGAGAAACTTATCTCAGGTTGACGAAAGGAATTGAAGTGGCTAGATGCATTTGTTAGAATGTCCCAAGACTTATAAGATGAACGACGTACCACGAATAATCACTTAGTAACCAGAAAATACAAGAGATACTTCATACCTGCCTATTTGCTTATTGATCCAATTTAACAGGCTTTCTGCAGTCCGTCCATCATCAATTAAACGTAGCTCGCTTTTCTCTTGTTTAGGTTCCCAACTGGCAGCAACAAACTTGGAAGGAGGCCCCCAGAAGAGCATAGGATAATGACTCACAGAAAATTTATCACAAAGTTTGTTGTTTATCTGCTCTGCCAAACAATCAAAACAAGCCAAATAGCTGAATCATGCATTAAAGAGAATCCAGCAAAGACCACATCAGCAGGTTAATCTATAGTACAACAACATGGATAAGTGAAACGACAAAGGGCCAGCATTTTCAATTTTCAGATAGATGGATGGTACAAAAAAGTGGTGGCCTTCAAATAGTGCACCCTCCATCTTTATCAGTAGCTAATTTGAAAATTTTCTTTTTCGTTTTGATAAAAATTTCATTGTCTAATAGTAGCAGCCTGCACATCAGATATTCGCCAACACGATTACCTATCCAATTCGAAATTACTATATCACTTTGCACAACCATGCCAGTACTAATCCATCATACCACAAGTCCAGACATAAATACCTTTCTAAAGGAAACCAGAGTTTTCCAGCAGTTTTTTGTCTGTAAAGCAGAGTCTATCGAAGCAACAGTATTTGAAATCAAATGAAATGCTGATGCGATAATTTTAAGTACCTTCAGTGCACAGTCTACTCTTGTCATTAAAACTACCCCAGGATGAACTGCATCAGGTCCATTGAAAAGTCTAGCCACCCTCTCATATTGCGGCTACAAAATTGAATCTTAAAAAGTTATTAAGAAAAGAAGACAAAGAATTTAATATTTGAGATGTAGCGGTAGCAGATAGTACCTTGTAATTTCTACATGCAGGACACCTGCAAGATCAATAATCAACAGCAATCAGAAATTTAGTCATACATACCCAACCACCAATCCATACACCCATGCTGCCAGACAAAAAAACCTACATAAACACATGCATAAACACTCAAACTTGTTGGGCATGCGCGAGAGAGTAGCTCAGAGCTGTTCTCACGGTAGAAACCTAGAATTACAATCTAATGTACCCGCAATGCAAAACTGAAAATTTTGAAAATTACTAAAGCATTTGGTGCCTGTCATGCTGTTGCATAAGCAATTGTACCTATATAACCGTAGGGTAAGGGCTGTTGTTGCCACCTCAACATGTTGGAAGAAAGTAAATCTTCACAAATTTTATGTCAAATATATCTCTAGCATAAGAATTAATCTAAGTGAGCATCCTGGTTTCCAGATTTCAAAAGACCTAGAACTTAAGCAACCACTTATTTAGCTGCTATAGATTGTCCAAAATTGTGTTTTACCATTGACCAGGCATAACAGATTCAGTTAATCAAACTAATTCAATCTCAGATGCCATATAGCCAAAACACAGAATGGCATAACAACGTAGGCTAAGTGAAATCTACCTTTCCATCCACAAGCATGCAGGGTCCATGCTTGCAAAGCTCATTCTTACAGATCATTCCTTGAAAATGCAGGGTTGGTCGCTAATTTGGTAAGTTGATGTTTTACTTGATTGGGCCAATCATAATCAAGCTATCAGGTGTGTTAGTATTTAGTACTATGATCAGTTGCAGCTATCTACTCTTCTAGTATTACATGCCAACTCATAGCAAAGGGAGAGCATTGGGGGTGAAAAAGCCTGCATCTCAAAATACAATGTTGTCCTTAAAATTCATATTCTAAGCAACTCATCCATAATATTTCTGATAAACCTGCAGGTCGCATGATTTTTTTCATCTCTACTCCTTCAACTGGTGCTCCTATTGGCTCCAATAATTTCCAACATGATATCCATATCCACAAACCAAAGGGTTGCATGGATCAATACTAGTAATGAGGTCATTCCGAGTCAATATTAAATTAAAATTTTCTGCAGCTTGACCATGAAGGGCTCACTGACATGCAACAAAGCAACCACAAGATAATGTTTCGCAAATGTTTGGAGGCTCAGAACAAACTGTCAAGTCTTGACTATATACCCAACCAAAATTATCATGTCCATTGATGCAAGGGCAATCAAGCCCAATGAACAAATGCAGTAATCACTACACAACATTCAGTCCTTTATCTCATCAGCCACCACAGATATATATTTGTTAGTGAGGAGGACCGCCATAACCTCACCGTCTAATGGTTCTTGGCAGCTTGCTGCTCTCTCTGACTTAAAATAAAGGTCGATGAATATATGAAGATGGTCATGACTTTGTTTCCCTGATGACCAGCAGAACAATCTACAAAAGGGGTCAGCCCTGACTTAATTTTTGTTTACTGAACATGCTTCAGAGCTACCTCTGTGCTGGCTACTCGATAAAAATCCATCCTAAGCGAGTCAACCAGCTTTCACCCAATGACGACAAATCTTTTCCTACCGCTACCAAGTTCCTAATTCAAGTGAAAATATAAATGTTCAACACAGCCAAAGGGAATCAGATATTTCTCGCACAGTCTTCAGTTGCTCACGAGCAATGGAGTAACAAACGAACATGCTACTTTATTAGCTCAAACTACTACCTCGCGTCAGATGCGACACCGGTAGAGCTAACATAAGCGCGCCAACAAACCCGATCTCAAAACTACCAGAAACGAAACGCTTCTATTATCACCTAACACCAATCAATTCGCCGGAGAGACAGGTTCCGGAACGGGAAATGAATCCCGTCGAACGGCGCTTCTTAACCAAATCAAACGGCGAAGCATCATCGAACACGCACGCACGCACGCACGCACCGAAACCGGGCCGCACCGATGCTATCGAGAGAGAGAGAGGCTAAGAGAAGCACTGACCAGTGGGCGAAGAACTCGACCACGGCGTAGGTAGCGGGGGTGCCCCCGAGCGCGGCGTCGAAGCTGGTGGCGTTCAACTCGACGGCGTAGTCCGCGGCGGGGCCGCCGGCGCCGACGGCCCGCAGGATCGAGCGAGATCCGTCGCCGCCCCCCGCCGCCGCCGCCGCCCGGTGGGAGCTCAGTGGCGCCAGATTCGCGAACAGCAGGATCACAGCTATCCAATACATGGTGGAAATGGATCCCGCGAGAGAGAGAGAGAGAGAGAGATAGAGAGACAGAGGAATTTCTCCGATCCAGCTTTGGCGAACGGAGCTTATACGGTCGGATTCGGGGAGGAAACGGCTCGAATTTTGGAATTAAGGTTTGGGGCGGGGGCGGAACGATGTCTTTTCGTTACAATTAATATCGGATTTGCGGATTAGTTACGGATTTGTTCGGGGTTTTGGTCTTGGTGGGTGTCGGAAAGACATTGGTGGGGGCCACACTTCCCCCACTCGGCGCGGGCGAGGAAAAGTGAGCGCTTCACGGCTCATGACGTCTCGGCCTTGACCTATCTATATCTATGTGCAGCTTCGAATTAAGACGGGCCAAGAAGCCCACGGTTTGGCCCTGAGTTCATTTGTTTTTTTTTTTCTTTTTTAATTACTTTTTGAGATAGTCGAGGTTTAGTGGTAATGGCTGCGATTACATGATTCTTTTGAAAGCATTTTTCTTAAAAAAATATCGATCGGAATAAGAGTTCGGCTAATGGAAAAAGAAAGATAATGGAAAGGGCTGATTAGCGGGGGCGATGTTCATTTATTGGTTTGAGCCGTGAAATTCCAAGTATAGGTCGAAATCAAAGCTCCATACCTTCCTTATCAACGACTCCGTTACAAAGAGTAGCGAGTGAACACATTAAGTGTGTAGGTCCTATTAATATCTAACAAGAGACTATCCATTACGTTGTTCAGTATACTAATTTTGCGAGAAAATTACCAAAAAAGTCATGCACGCACTTTTGCCAATTTAGTTATAAACCTTTTAATTGTATCAATTGAGCCATAATCAGTTTCACGTTTTGTCAATTGAGCCCATGCGATCAATTTTAGCTGAAAATCATTAACATAGACACCAACCATCCTACATAACATGATCGATACTAACATGGGCAACTTTTCAATAATATTTTAATATTTTAATAATTTATTTGTTTTTACTCTTTCCTTTTCTTTTACTTTTTATTGTTTTTTGAATTGAGGGCTCATGCGCCTTCGCTTTGGCCGGCGAGGGCTTGGGGCCAACCACAACGAGGGCCATGAGCCCTCGCCCAGTGGCTGGCGAGGGCGTCCAATACCGACAAGGGTCGCCAGTCCTCACTCCAAAAAAAAAAAAAATCAAGTAAAGAAAAGGAAAAAAACCATAAAACTCAATAATATCATTCAAAATGTCCACGTGAGAGCCCTCATTGTCAAACACATCTGCCCACTATTCACCCCCCTCGACATCACCCCCAACAACTTGCGGATTGGACCCTTGCTCTCCAAGAACTCACTCGCGGCATAATCTCTCTCTCTCTCTCTCTCCGTAGTCTATCTCTTCACCACCGTCGAGCCCTCATCGAGATGCGGCCATTGCCGTCGGGATCTTAGCAGCATTGAAAAGCCTAAGACACTCCCCGGGTAATTTATTTCGGTAGTCTGAAGTGCAATAGGCCGTCCATTTTGACTACATTGTATGGTCTCAATCTTGCCTTTTTTGTTTTTATACGGAATTGATGGTTTCCCTTGCTTCTCGAGCACCAAAAAAATGCAACCCTCTAGAACTAGAATTACCTAATATTTGCAGATCTCGCGGTATCAAGACATGATATCTTGACAGAGAAGGTTGAACAACTAAACATTCCAGCAATGATTAGTCAATGAGCATATATAGCGTGTTCTTTAAGATAGAGCAAGCAAATGTGAATCGACAGAGGTTTAACAAAAACCATTACAGTACAGTACTGTGATTAGTTATATTCACTCCGATATGAAAAAGAAGCACACTACATGAAGGATTCAGCACAAACTTGTTTGAGTTGGGGACATCCAGTTAACGGCCTCGTTGACTTGAACTCAGATTTCTGCTCCTAGTCAATTCCCTCTTCCAGAAAATTTATCCTAGGCATTTTTCACACCATGAAACAACGAACAGTATGTACCAGTGGAATCACTACATATCCTCTTCAGACTTTTTACGCTTGAGGACCACAAAGAATGTGATGGATTCATGGCTTTCTGGCTTCAGGAAAAAGGGAGATTTCGCCACTTTCAGTGAGTACCAGTGGAACAAGTCGTCAATGATCAGTTCATCGCCAAAATGATGGAGCAATAATCCCTCAAATGCGGCTCTTAAGCCTAGGGAGCGCAATTCAGGGGTGGAAAAAGCGACTTGCATTTTGGGGTGGCTCAGGGTCTGAATCCTCTCGATGTGGAAGAATCTGTTTCGACTGATCACTTGTTTCAGCTCCTTTTCTGATGGGAAATACATTGGCAAGTTGAAGCTCTCTACTTTGGCCTTGCTTATGATCCCCTGCTTCCCCAAAATTCATTTTCAAAGTGATAATAACCCTGCTTAATTCTTGGAGCCAAATAGTGGTTTTTGCCAGCCAAATAGTGATTTTCGCCGCTTGTAATTTTTTTTATGAAATTTTCACGTGCAATGTCAATATCTCACCGTGTTTCAAACTGATGTTTAATCGTTTAATAAATAGATTTCAACTGCACAAATCCAACAAATATTAACATCATCGAAATAAAATAATATTTTTCATCTTGGGATAGACAGCGGAAACAACCAACAATATGTCACACTACATGGTTTTCACTTGGAGATGTTATTTTTCATGAAGGTCATTACATTCTTTGTAGCATGGATTTGTAGACATGGTATTGCCACTTTCAAAATTTTACACTCCAAAATGATCTACGGAACCACATGGTTACTTATTTAAGGAGATCTCCTCTGAAAAATAATTCTTGTGAATGTACTAAGTTGGAATAATTAGGACATCCAAGCTAAACACGCTACCGCTAACCTTCATGAAACAAGTATTAGTAAAGCGAAGTTTGGTATAATTAGCATTGCCAAATTTTGTTAATTATCCTGAAATGCATTATTGCAATCTCTCTAATCTTATTCTTGCATACGGTCTCATGCATCAAGTGTTACCCCATGCACGCAATTACGTACCGTATTGGCCATGTCCACAAGGCAAGAACCTAGCAGCTCGAACTCTGACCCTATGGTGGTCTGAGAATCATGAACCAAATCCGGCTCACCAGGCACGACCATAAATATCAATCCTCCACTGACCATCTCCTCCGCTCTCGCACTGAGAAACGCTTCCAGGTCTCTCCCGAACTGAGCGGAGTAAGCCCCGATGACCTCGGCGGGCGAGCTCACATGGTAAATTCTCTCTCCATTCCAAGCACGGGAAGACTTGTCCAATATCTCTTGCGGAATGCAGGACAGCCAGTGGAGCGCGCAGGATGAGTACGCAAAGTGTAGGGATGCGGTCGGGAGGAGGCGGCCATGGAACGACCCCGGGGCCGCCGTGGTGTAGTACCGCTGCCTCTCGGGCTGGAGGTTGGCGAAAAGCATGTTGAAGTCATTGGTGGGGAGGTCGTTGAAGATGGCTTGGAACTCGATGGTACGAAATTGAGGTTGTTTGATGGGTTTGATGAGGTCTAAGAGGCACTGTATTATGGTTTCAATGGCTTGAATGGATGTGAGTCCTGTGGAGCAACCAAAGTCTGCTATTCTGATGATGGGGTTTGGAGAGGATGAAGAGAGGTGATTGAGATCAAGGGTTGTGGGTAAAGCTTCCTTCATCATTCTCATGGCTGCTGCAGCGACTCCTTTCTGTAGAATAGGGCAATATTGGCGATTACTTTTGCAATACTTATTTCCATATGTCCAATCAAGACTCTTCCAAAACACATCCATATGTTTTGTAGATAGATTGTCGATTGTCCAGCCACTCTAACAATGTACGAGATGCAATGATTCACTTAACATCTAACACATGCACTACCTCATGAAGTGATATGTAAGTGGAGGTCCACCCCATAATTAGTCACCGCTTGAGTACACCTTTTAAGGCTTGCCTCACTTGATGGATCAAGTTGAGTCTTTGCAAATGATTTTATGACAGTGATAGCGTTTGATGCAGCAGAACCAGGCGATGACATGAATATCGGAAAACACTAAATTTGCAAGCCCGAGTAGCATCTCAAAATCTAGCAAACTTGCGCGATAAGAGAGAAAATTCGCCTAATAAAGGTTATAAAATTCTGAGATAATAGTGAGTAGAAGTCGATAAATGAAGAGAGAGCCAAAGTGGATGTTAAAGAAAGGCTGAGATAGGACAATCTGATAATGAAACTTGCACGAAATTATGAGATCAAGGGAATTTTGAGGTTGGTGAACCAAATTATAATAAAATATTTAGGAAAATTTTAGTGAACCATATTATCGTACTAAAAAAAATCATTTGTCTATTCCACCTAAAGTTTAAGCTAGTTATCTCGGGAAAATTATCAAATAAGTCCTAAACCTTTTGCAATTGTGCCAATTCAGTCCTAAACCTTTTTTTTTTTGCCAATTCAATCCTAAACTTTTTGCAATTGTGTCAATTCAGTCCATCCAGCCACTTTTGGCCGGGCGGCGCTGACGTGGCAATTTATAATAATTTTTTTTTATTATTTTTCGAATTTTTTTATTTTTTTCTCTTTCTTTTTTTTTCGCCTATCTTCTTCCCCGGCCGCCGGTCCGGCGACCGGCGACCAGCGAGAGGCTGAGGCCGGCGAGGTCCACCTTGCCGGCAGTGGCGAGGGCCAGCCTTGCCGGCCTCAGCCTCTCGCCGGCCTCAGCCTCTCGCCAGTGCATCTATATCTTTAGGCAGTGGAAAATGATCATCTACCCCTTGAAAGATATATCATCAAATTAGTACTATGTTGGGACGCATATAGAAGCGCTTTGTAAATGAAACCAGTTTATACACGAGCTTTCTGTTCTAGTTCTTCAGTCGATGCAACATTTAAACAAGAGTTTGTATTCTTTTCACAGCTAGTAGAATAAAGAAGAGAAACGTTAAGCGGGCTAAAACTTTTTTACGGAATTCAATCTACCGTGTGACGCTTTAAGAATTATAAAAAGTGACACGACCAAAACGATCTACAGACATTATAAATTATATTCATCTTGGATAGGAAATACCTGATAGGAGGAGTTCTGGGCATAACTATGAGGTCCGTTCCCTCCGTTCATGGCCATTGATTCAGAGATGCTAATCGTCCTCTCATCCTCCATTCTCTCTCTCTCTCTCTCTCTCTCTCTCTCTCTCTCTCTCTCTGCCTGTCTGCGCAGTTTGGGTCGTGCAATATATAGCATGCGACAACGATGCGGATTTGGTAGGGGAACATGAAATGTCAAGGTGAAAACGTGAAACACGTGCATTAGATCTTACGATTGTAAGCAAAGAAGAGGTTACCAAGAATACAATTCTTTATATACTGTAATACTAATTAATTACCAAGTAAAGATCGGGCTAGCTATGCACAAAACAAAAGCACTTGCAGCAATTTAGTCGACCAACTATATTTCTATCTACGTCATTAAAGTTGCGTTGCAATGACTTGTGAGAACCCTAAGATTAAAATTGCTCATGACCATGAGCCGATCTTAGGTAAAAGTGCTAAAAAAGTCCTAAACCTTTTGCATTGATGCCGATTGAGTCCTTAACTATTTATTTTTGTGTCAATTCAGTCCTTCCGGCTAATTTTGGTTGGATTTTGTTGATGTGGACGCCGGCCGCCGGTGTTGACGTGTACAACTTTTAATAATATTTTAATATTTTTTGAATTTTTATTTAGTTTTTTTCTTTTTTTCTCCGTCCCCTCCCTCTTCCCAGCGACCGGTCAGAGGCCAGAGGCCACCTCATCGGCCTTTGGCGAGCCACGCTGGCCATTGGCGAGGCTTGCCCTCGCCAGCGATGGTGAAGGTGAGCCTTGCCATGGTTGGGCAAGGCTCGCCCGGCCCTCGCTAGAGGTGGCGAGGTCACAGCCTTCGCCCTCACGGCCTTTGGCGAGAGCTGGAGCCTTACCATGGCTGGGCGAGACTCGCCCGGCCCTCGCCAGAGGCGGCGAGATCACGGCCTTCGCCATCGCGGCTGGCCAGCGAGGCTGGAGGAAGAGGGAGGGGAGGGAAAAAAAAAGGAAAAAATATTAAAAATTAAAAAAAAATATTAAAATATTATTAAAAGTTGTACACGTCAGCAACGGGCCAGTTGGCATCCACGTCAGCAAAATCCGGCCAAAATTAGCCGGAATGATTGAATTGGCATAAAAACAAAATGTTTAGGATACAATTGGCATAAAAAAAAGTTTAGGACTCAATTAGCACAAATGCAAAAGGTTTAAGACTTTCCTGACACTTTTCCCGCCGATCTTAAGAGTCCTTTTGAGATCGATAACTTTGGTTAATCATGTGCGAGAAGTTAAACATATTGGTTTATGTTGATTGGGTCCACCTTATGTGGGGCCCAGCCAGTACAAACAAAACAAAACAAAACAAAAAAAAGTAAAAAAGTGAAAAAGAAAGAACAAAAAGAAAAGGGGCAGCTTCGTGCGGTCATGGGAGCCCACAGAGAAGAGAGAGAGAAAAAGGCAAAGAGCACCGAGAGCGAGAGAACAGGGGAGAAGAAAAGGGACGCATCTTCGCGGTCCCGATTCGAGGGCCAAACGTTGTCGGAATTGGCTCAAATTTTAGTATGTTGTTCGTGAGACCGATGGCTATGAGTTGATCGGTTTTGTTCGTTGAGAATCTTCTCCTAACTCTCCATTCACGGTTAGGGTTTTCTCCTCCATTTTATGTAAATCCACCTTCGCGGTAATGAAAATGATGTTGTAATGTTGATGTTGTGCCTCTAGTGTGTGACTAGAGAAGAACTTGGTGTATCCTACTATTCTTAGTGATTAGTGAAAGTTTTTGGGGCGGTCCGTAGTTTTTCCCGCTTTGGGTTTCCACATTAAATATTGGTGTCGATTGTTACATTTGTTTCCTTATAATTGCGAGCTTATATTGCTGGAATATTGTGGGTTGTTGTTGGAATTAAGTCGATTTTGGTCGGTTTAGTTTCGGGGGAGATATTGATCCTCGATTGGCTTGGTTCTTGGTGAATCGTTGCCGCGGTTCTCCCCAACAAAGTGGTATCAGAGCTAGCGTTGATATTCTAGTATTGAATGGAGGAAACTAGTGGCGCCATGTTTAAGTTAAATGCCTCGAATTACAATATTTGGAAGCCTCGGATGGAAGACATGTTATATTGCAAAGATTTATTTGATCCCGTTGAGGGTGATGAGGCTAAAGGAGATAAGGAAGATAAAGAATGGGAGCGTATGAATCGGAAAATGGTTGGGTTTATCCGACAATGGATTGATGATAGTGTGTTTCATCATGTTGCTCAAGAAACAAAAGCGGACACTTTGTGGAAGAAATTGCAAGATCTCTATTAGAGGAGAACCCCACAAAATAAAGCTTTTCTAGTTAAAAGACTTGTGAACTTGAGATACAAGGAGGGAAGTAGCATGTCGGAACACTTGAGTGAATTTCAAGATGTTGTAAATCAATTGACAAATCTTGAGATTGACTTAGGTGATGAATTGCAAGCATGTCTATTGCTTGGTACTCTTCCCGATAGTTGGGATACTTTTGTTGTGGCATTAAATAACTCAGCTCCGTTTGGTGTGCTTTCTATGAGCATGGTCAAAGAAAGCCTATTCAATGAAGAAACAAAGAGAAAAGGCTTGAATTATGCTTCTAAATCGGAGGCACTTGTCACAGAAAACAGGGGGAGAAATCAATCAAGAAACTTCCAGAATTTTGATAAAAGTGGCAAGTCAAGAGGAAGATCGAAGTCCAGGCCGAGGAGGAGTGTGAACTGCTACAATTGTGGCAAGATGGGACATTATGCAAGAGAATGTAGGTTGCCAAAGAGAGAAAAATTCCATGATAGAAATGCAGATCGAAAGAAAGAAGAAAAGCAAGTTACAATGGCAGTGGCATCCGACGGCGATATTGTGTTCATTTGTGATGACGCTTGTGTGAACCTTACATGCCAAGACTCTGGTTGGGTTGTTGATTCCGGAGCTTCATTTCACGTCACCTCACGGCGTGACTATTTTACTTCCTATCGCAGCGGTGATTTTGGTTGTGTTAGGATGGGAAACAGTGGTGTTTCCAAGGTTATCGGCATGGGGGACGTTCATTTGGAAACCGACGTTGGATGTAGTTTGCTTTTGAAAAATGTGAGACATGTTCCGGATATTCGACTTCACTTGATCTCCACAGGTGCCTTGGATGATGCTGGTTATTGCAATATCTTCGGTGACGGCAAATGGAAATTGACCAAGGGTTCCATGATAGTGGCTAAGGGTAAGAAGACATGCACTCTTTACACCATGCAAGCTAAGTTGGTCAAGGAAGATGTGAATGTAGTGGATGACTCCTCAGTTGATCTATGGCATATGAGACTCGGTCATCTCAGCGAGAAGGGGCTTGAAACTCTTGCGAGAAAGAATCTCCTACCATTGAAGGAGAAAAATCTGAAGGAATGTGCTCATTGTCTTAAAGGTAAGCAACATAGATTCTCATTTCATAGTTCCTCTCCACATACGAAATCAAATGTACTTGATTTAGTTCACACTGATGTTTGCTGCGTGGATGCTAGAACACTCGGTGGTGCATTGTGCTTTGTGACATTTATTGATGATTGTTCTAGAAAAGTATGGGCTGTTGCTTTGAAATCTAAAGACCAGGTGCTTGCAACTTTCAAACAATTTCATGTCAATGTGGAAAGAGAAATCGGGAAGAAGTTGAAATGTGTTCGAGCTAACAATGGTGGTGAATATAGAGGCCCGTTTGAACATTATTGCAGAGATTATGGCATCAAGCTTGAGAAGACTGTTCCAAAAACACCACAACAAAATGGAGTGGCGGAAAGAATGAACCGGACAATTAATGATCGGATTCGGTGTATGCTCTCTCATGCGAAATTGCCTAAGTCATTTTGGGGTGAAGCGATGAGAACAACAGTAGACTTGATAAATCTTTCTCCATCAATTCCTCTTAAGGAGGATGTTGCACAAAGAGTTTGGAGTGGGAAAGATGTTTCATATAATTACCTGAAAGTCTTTGGTTGCCGGGCATTTGTGCATGTTCCAAAAGATGAAAGGTCGAAGCTTGATGACAAGTCTAAACAGTGTATTTTCTTGGGTTATGGACATGAAGAGTTTGGCTACAGGTTATAGGATCCAGTTGCAAAGAAAATCATTAGAAGCCGAGATGTGGTATTCTTTGAGCATCAAACCATTGAAGACATTGACAAGCTAGGGAGGCCAAAGAATGCAGCTCAACATTATGTTAGTTTCAGCCCAAGTCCTCCTACCGTATTGGGTGGAAATCACGGGGGAGAAGTACTCGGAAATCATGAAGATGGTGAATCCTCACAAAATGTTGATCCTTTAGATGAGACGGGTGAAACAGTTGAGCAAGAACAGCCAGTTGAGCCAGTGGAGCCAGTTGAGCAAGAACAGCCGGTCCTACCTAAGGTTAGAAGATCTGAAAGAGAACGTAGGCCCTCACAGAAATATCAGCCGCATGAGTATGTGTTACTCACCGATGCAGGAGAGCCAGAAACTTATGAAGAGGCTATGTCATGTGATCAAAAGAACGAGTGGTATGAAGCCATGCAAGAAGAGCTCAAATCATTGCATGAGAACCACCCATTTGAATTGGTGAAGTTACCTAAAGGCAAAAGAACACTCACAAATAAGTGGGTGTACAAGTTGAAGACGGAAGAAAGTAGTTTGCAACCACGATACAAGGCTAGGCTTGTCGTGAAGGGTTTTCGTCAAAAGAAAGGAATTGACTTTGAAGAAATATTTTCACCGGTTGTAAAAATGCCTTCTATTCGAGTTGTTCTTGGGTTGACCGCCACCTTGAATTTAGAAATTGAACAACTTGATGTAAAGACGGCTTTTCTTCATGGAGATTTAGAGGAAGAAATATATATGGAGCAACCGGAGGGTTTTATAGTCGAAGGCAAGGAGCACCTTGTATGTAGATTGAGAAAAAGTTTGTACGGTCTCAAGCAAGCGCCAAGGCAATGGTCTATGAAGTTCGAATCATTCATGGAAGATCACGGGTATGGTAAGACCAATTCCGATTCTTGTGTCTTTATGAAAAGATTCTCGGATAATGATTTTCTTATCCTCCTACTCTATGTGAATGATATGTTGATTGTCGGGCATGATGTTAAGAAAATCAATAGTTTAAAAAATGAGTTGAGTATAGCTTTGCAATGAAGGATTTAGGTTCAGCAACGCAAATCCCTGGCATGAAAATTACTCGTGACAGGTTGAACAAGAAATTTTGGCTATCTCAAGAGAAGTACATTGACAAGGTGTTGGAAAGATTCAACATGAGTACATGTAAACCGGTAAGTACTCCACTTGCTAGTCATTTCAAGTTGAGTAGCGATAAGTGTCCTACAAGTGAGAAAGAAAAGGAAGAGATGATGAAAATTCCTTATGCATCGGCCGTGGGTAGTTTGATGTATGCCATGGTTTGTACAAGACCAGACATTGCTCATGCAGTTGGTGTTGTGAGTAGGTTTCTCTCAAATCCAGGTAAAGAGCATTGGGCTGCTGTTAAATGGATTTTGAGGTATCTTAGAGGCACTTCCAGATTCTGTTTGTGTTATGGAAATGGAAAACCTGAGTTGAGTGGCTATTCAGATGCGGACTATGCCGGTGATGTTGACTCTCGAAAGTCCACATCGGGTTACATGATGATTTTTGCAGGGGGAGCGGTTTCATGGCAGTCAAGATTGCAAAAGTGTGTTACTTTGTCTACGACTGAAGCAGAGTATATCGCTCTTACCGAAGGAGGTAAGGAACTCTTGTGGATGCAGAAATTCCTACAAGAGTTGGGCTTGAAGCAAGAGAAGACCGTTCTTTATTGTGATAACATGAGTGCTATCTATTTTAGCAAAAATCCGGTGTTGCATTCAAGATCGAAGCATATTGATGTGAAGTATCATTAGGTCCGAGAAAAATTAGAAGAGAAGCTCTTTCAACTCGAGAAAGTCCACACCGATGACAATGGATCTGATATGATGACCAAAGCCTTGCCCGTGACGAAACTTGACTCTTGTAGAAGCAAAGCGGGCATGATGGATCTTCCCACATAAGGTGGAGGGGGAGATTTGTTGATTGGGTCCACCTTATGTGGGGCCCAGCCAGTACAAACAAAACAAAACAAAACAAAAGTCAAAAAGTGAAAAAGAAAGAACAAAAAGAAAAGGGGCAGCTTCGTGCGGTCATGGGAGCTCACAGAGAAGAGAGAGAGAAAAAGGCAGAGAGCACCGAGAGCGAGAGAACAAGGGAGAAGAAAAGGGGCGCATCTTCGCGGTCCCGATTCGAGGGCCAAACGTTGTCGGAATTGGCTCAAATTTTAGTATGTTGTTCGTGAGACCGAGGGCTACAAGTTGATCGGTTTCGTTCGTTGAGAATCTCCTCTGAACTGTCCATTCACGGTTAGGGTTTTCTTCTCCATTTTATGTAAATCCACATTCGCGATGATGAAAATGATGTTGTAATGTTGATGTTGTGCCTCTAGTGTGTGACTGGAGAAGAACTTGGTGTATCCTACTATTCTTGGTGATTAGTGGAAGTTTTTGGGGCGGTCTGTGGTTTTTCCCGCTTTGGGTTTCCACGTTAAATATTGGTGTCGATTGTTGCATTTGTTTCCTTATAATTGCGAGCTTATATTGCTGGAATATTGTGGGTTGTTGTTGGAATTAAGTCGATTTTGGTCGGTTTAGTTTCGGGAGAGATATTGATCCTGGATTGGTTTGGTTCTTAGTGAATCGTTGCCACGGTTCTCCCCAACACTTTACTTAATGATCGAGGAGATATGTAAATACACTACAAAAAAACGTATTTTTTCCGACGAAATTTCCAACGAAAAATTTGAAAAAATTCGTTGGAAAACGAATTTCCAACGAATTTTCCAACGAAAAAAAATTCGTTGGTAATAAGTCGTCGCAAATTTTTCCAACGAAAAATTTCAATTTTCGTTGGAAATTTGCGACAAATTTTTTTTCGTTGGAAAATTTGTTGGAAAACTCGTGGCTAAATTCGTTGGAAACGAATTTTTTTTTCCGACGAATTTTTTTTCGTTGGAAACTACAAATTTTTTTTTGGTCAAATTAAAAATCGTGGAAATTTTTTTTCCATCGAAAAAAAAAAAATTTGGTCGAAATTTTTTTTTTTTATCGAAAAATAGCCCTCGCCGCCGGCGAGGGCCAGCCTCGTCGCCGGCGAGGGCCGAGCTTGCCCAGATCTGGGCGAGCTCGAGCTCGCCGGCCATGGCGAGCTCGGCCCTCGCCATGGCCGGCGAGGGCAAGCCTCGTCGTCGGCGAGGACCGAGCTCGCCCAGATCTGGGCGAGCTCGATCTCGCCGGCCATGGCGAGCTCGGCCCTCGCCATGGCCGAAGATGAAGAAGAAGCAGCAGCAGCAGCAGGGGCGGGAGCAGGCTTCGGGGCCGCCGCCCGTCAAGTCCGTCGTCGTCTCCTAGCCTCGCCGGCGACGAGTCTTGGTGGCGTCGGGGGCGTCGGGGCCGTCGGGGGCGTCAGAGGCTTGTAGGCTAGGTGTCCATGGCGCCGGAGCCGGAGCCGGAGCCGGAGGAGGAGGGGGGGCGGCGGAGGAGGAGGCGGAGGGGGAGGCGGAGGGGGAGATGCAGGGAGAAGGTGAAGGCGAAGGAGAGAGAGAGAGAGAGAACGTGGAAATTGAAAGTTGTGGGAATAATGAGCGCGAAAATTTTGAATAAGGAAGAAGTAGGGTTTTCGTTGCAAAATTCGTGGGAAATTTCTCACGAATTTTGCAACGAAAATTGTACACATTAAAATAATAGCCCGGAAAATTAAAATTCGTTGGAAATTTCCAACGAATTTTTTTCGTTGGAAATTTCCAACGAATTTTCCAACGAATATAAAAAATGCCGAACATTATCGGGTTTTTTTTGTAATTCGTTGGAAAATTCGTTGGAAATTTCCAACGAATTATTTTTTTTCGTTGGAAATTTCCAACGAATTTTCCAACGAAAATTGTAAAAACTGAAATAATTGTCCGGAAAATTGAAATTCGTTGGAAAATTCGTTGGAAATTTCCAACGAATTTTCCAACGAATATAAAAAATGCCGAATAGTAACGGGTTTTTTTGTAATTCGTTGGAAAATTTGTTGGAAATTTCCAACGAAAAAAAATTCGTTGGAAATTTCCAACGAATTTTCCAACGAAAATTGTATACACTGAAATAATTGTCCGGAAAATTGAAATTCGTTGGAAAATTCGTTGGAAATTTCCAACGAATTTTCCAACGAATATCAAAAATGCCGAACAGTAACGGGTTTTTTTGTAATTCGTTGGAAAATTCGTTGGAAATTTCCAACGAAAAAAAAATCGTTGAAAATTTCCAACGAAAAAAAAATTCGTTGGAAATTTCCAACGAATTTTCCAACGAAAATTGTACACACTGAAATAATTGCCCGGAAAATTGAAATTCGTTGGAAAATTCGTTGGAAATTTCCAACGAATTTTCCAACAAATATAAAAAATGCCGAACAATAACGGGTTTTTTTGAATTCGTCGCAAAATTCGTTGAAAATTTCCAACGAATTTTTTTTCGTTGGAAATTTCCAACGAATTTTGCGACGAAAATTTTTTCGTTGGAAATTTCCAACGAAATTTGCGTCGAAAAATTTTTCGTTGGAAATTTCCAACGAATTTTACTTTTCGTTGGAAAATTTGTCGCAAATTTGCAACGAAAAGTTTTTCGTCGCAAATTTTCGTGGCAAAAATTCAGTTTTTTTGTAGTGATAGTTTAAATGCACGGCATTTTGTTCACTCACCCTACCCTACCATCTATAGGCGGCCGTCCGTCTTACAGCCACCCGAATAGGAACTACATGATCACAAATAGGAATTCTACAACGATAAATAGAATCCTCGTAAAAGTACCACTAGATCGAGCACCGATTATTTCGTATCTGGTCAAAATCTTAACTAAAAGAATCATTAATTTGAGGACATTTTGAGTTTACTTTGGAGGCGGATTTGGTAGGGGGACATCAAAAGCCAAGGTAAGAACGTGAAACGTGCATCAGATCTTACCATATTTAGCAAGTGACATTACCAACTCAGAAGTAAAGCTCAGGCTAGCCATGCACAAAAATACTTAACATCATTTTAGTAATCCAATGTATATCCAAAAGAAAGTCAGCTTTTTGCTCTTCATAAAATTGTTTGATCTTTAAATAACGACTCCACATAACAAGGGATGATCATCGTTAATATCGACCAGATTTGACCATTGCCAAGTCACGTAACCAGGACATGTCCTCGGTAAAGTGAAATTGAACAGGAGGTGTGTATTAGTGTATCCTATAATCATTAAGCCATCCAATTCTTAAGGAGATTTCGGGAAATGCATTGCATTTCCAATTTAAGTCTCTTAGGCCAACATAGGTTTATAGCAATTTTGGGCTTTAGCATTTTCAGAATGTCGATACATTTTTTATTTTTCCAATTTTACTCTTGCTAAATTTTCAAAATTCTGAAAATGCCTTTCTCTAAGCAGAAATAACTTTTTTCTCCACATCAACAAAAAAATTAGGTTTTTACGAGCTATTTGCTCTAGATATTATTGTTTAATCTATAAAGGACTCCGTAAAATGATAATCACCATCCATCTCAACCGGAATTGACTATTCCCAAGTTACATAACCCGGACAAGTCTTCGTTGAAGTGAAATACGAGAATTAGAAGAGCAGAAGGTATCCATACCGCTAATATGTGTATTTCATAATCATTAGGGCCACCGGCCATCCAATTCTTAGGAATATTGTTAAAAGGATTTTGCTTACGAAATTCGAAGGATTAAATTTGCTTTCTTTTGCTCAATGTTAGAATTGATTTCGTAGCATTGAAGAAAAGGCCCAAAACTCCGGTTCAAACCGATGAAAAAATCCCACTACCTACATTGCATCTAATTCCGCAAAAGAAAATGAAACATACAATTGCAAATAACAAACTTGATGAACCATATACTAGAGAGAGAGAGAGAGAGAGAGAGAGAGAGAGAGAGAGACTTAATTAAAAGATAAAAGTCTTTATTTAATTTCAAACTTGATCCACCACTCCTACATCTTACTTCAGATCATCTCATCAACAAGCTCTCTCATTTCTTACCCTTGGAGGTCTCATGGAGACCAGCAAAGTAACCCTGTGGGTTAGTCTCGAACGATTCCCTTGAAATATGCACCGCACCTCCAGTTCCAGGAGCAACCATTGTTCCTCCGCTGCCACCACCTCCTGTTGCAGCCCCGCCACCACCGCCTGCGCCTGTTGGTCCAACTCCGCCACCACCACCGCCCTTTTCATCACCTTTGTCGCCGCCCTTAGCGCCACCACCTGCTTGGCCGTCCATGCCTTCGACCGGTTATCGACTGGCTAGTTGTGATCTCTTGTGGAATCTGATGAGAGACTATATGAGAATGAGTGAAGAGGCCGAGCGCATGAGCCGCTATTTATAGAGCCGCGGTTGATAATTTCGGGATTGTGATTACTTTGTTTGTTGGGTCATCCTCGAAGATTCAACCGTCATAAATGCTCAACGCATGCGTGCATGGAGGATATGAATATAAGGATTTACAGGAACAGAGAACAGAAAAAACGGGAGTGATTAACTACGTACGCATGTTACCGAGTCATGAGAATCTGCTAAACAACATTAATCAAGCAACCATCCGTGGGGTTATCCGCGAGACTTTAAGAGTGTCATTTAGAACGAGCTCGTAGAATGCGAGGCGACGTTAAAATTACCGACCATTTGTTCCCTTTCCATGCATGCGTACTTGCTTAGCCAACATGGTTCGCCAGTCCGTGGATCTGCCGGAGTTAGTGTCTCTGAAAATATACCTAAGTTCCATGCAGGACAAAGAGGAAGGTCGACGAGAAAGAAATGTCAGGGAAGATGACGATGTCGTCCTCCATAAAGATACGGGGGAGTTAGTGGATGGAGTCGTGGGCGAGGATGTGTGGTGATGTAGGAGATGAGTTTGATTGGGACAATAGTCTTTTAATCGTTTCATTCATAATCTCGCCAACCGCATAAAAATATGACATCCGAAAAATAGCCCCGTCTTATATTGTTCATATCGATATATCTTGCTTTGTACACATGTCCACATTCATTCTAGATGAAGGGTTTTTCATGTAAGCAGTATGTTTGTTATTGAGATTTGGCTCGATATATTTTGCATGGAAACTCGTCGGTTTAATTGCCCAAAGGCCCATATCAGAAAAATTAAATGAGCCCAAAATCCCGACGTGGGTCTATTCCAGGTCCCTTTTCAGATTACTAGCCATGGCCCCTCCTTGGAAGCATCATGAGGACGGAAACTAAGGCTCTATTTATTTCGCGAAAAATATTTTCTGGGAAAACATGTTTCAGCCTTTGGTTCACTTAGAAAAATGAGTCAATGGAAAATGTTTTTCTATTCAATGAAAAACTCATGCTTAAATTTAGGAAAATGATTTTTATAAAATCGGAAATCATTTTCTAAAATATGACTAGCTATCGGCGCTTAGACCCGAAACTTTACGTTTGAGCACGAAAACCCCAATGCTGGTTCATGGGTCCCCGACATTCAGGACTAGGTCTTCGGTGCTCGGGCCTCGATCCATCAATGCTAGGCCTAGGACTCTAGTGCCCGTGCCTAAATCCACAACGCTCGTGCCCAAGTCCATCGAGGCTAAGCCCGGGTCCCCAGCTCTCACGCTCGGGTCCATTGAGGTAGGGCCAAAAAACTCGGTGCCTGTGCCCAATGCCACGGCACCCAAGCCCGAGATCCCAGTACTCGAGCACGGATCCCCAACACCCGGGCCTGTGTCCACAAATGCCATGCCCAGATCCATCGAGGCTAGGTCCGGGAGCACGGTGCCCACGCTCAGGTCTATCAAGGCCACACTTGGGATCCAGGTGCCCTTGCATTGACTTCCAGCGCTCGGATCGAGGTCTATCAAAGCCATACACAGGACTCTAGCGCATGTACCCGGTTTTCCAGTCGCCTACGCACAAATTACTAGTTGTTGCGAAACACACTGATCGGCGGTATCAATACCTACACTTTAACGAAGACTTGTCCTTGTTATTTGACTTGGCAATAGTTAAACCTGGTTGAGCTTAATGATAGTTTTCTACGTAGTGTTGTTCTTTAAAGAATAAATAATAATATGAAGAGCAAATAACAAGGACAAGTCTTCGTCAAATTACTATAGTTGAAATGATTTTGCGAAGGAAAATCGAAGGATTAAATTTACTTACTTTTGGTTAAAATATAGAATTGATTTCGTAGGAGTGAAGACGATACCCAAAAACTCAGATTCAAACCGATAATGCAATCCCACTAACTACACTACATTGCATCTCGTTCCGCAAAAGAAAGTGAAACATATAATTGCAAATAGCAAGCTTGATCAACCATATACTAGAGAGAGAGAGAGAGAGAGAGAGAGAGAGAGAGAGAGAGAGAGAGAGAGAGAGACTTGATTAAAAGATAAAGGTCTTTATTTATTTAATTTCAAACTTGATCCACCACTCCTACATCTTACTTCAGATCAACTCATCAACAAGCTCTCTCATTTCTTTCCCTTGGAGCTCTCGTGGAGACCGGCAAAGTAAACCTGTGGGTTGCTCTCGAACGATTCCCTCGAAATATTCACCGCACCCCCAGTTCCCGGCGCAACCATTGTTCCTCCGCTGCCACCGCCTCCTTTCGCAGCCCCGCCTGCATCTGTTGGTCCTCCTCCGCCAACACCACTGCCCTTTCCGGCCCCTCCGCCGCTGCCCTTAGCGCCACCGCCTACTTGACCGTCCATTACTTCGACCGGGTATCTGACTAGCTAGTTCACTAGTTGTGATCTTCTGAGGAATCTGAAGAGAGACTATATGCGAATGAGTGAAGAGGCCAAGCGCAAGAGCAGCTATTTATAGAGCCGGGGTTGATAATTTCGTGATGGTGATTTCTTTGTTTGTTGGTCATCCTCGAAGATTCAACCTTCATAAAAGCTCTACGCATGCGTGCATAGAGGATAGGGATAAGAGGATTTACAGGAACAGAGAAGAAAAAACGAGAGTGATTAACTACGTACGCATTTTACCGAGTAATGAGAATCTGCTAAACAACATTAATTAAGCTACCATCTGTGTGGGGTTATCCGCGAGACTCTAAGAGTGTCATTTTTAACAAACTCGAAGAAGTATGCTTGGAAAAATAGCGTGTCTTATATTGTTCATATCGATATATCTTGCTTTGTACACATGCCCACGCTCATTCAAGATAAAAGGTTTTTATTGTAAGCAGTAGGCTTGTTATTGAGGTTTGGCATGATATATTTTGCCTCGAAACTCGTCGGTTTAATTCTTATCCTCTAATATAAAGTACGCCCGCTTTCTCGATTTGGTTCTTCAACTTTTGCGCAATAGAATTTGAGAGGTCATTATCCAGCTAGCCACTAAACTCGCTCTTCATGCGGAATTTTATTATAGTCGTTTAATATGACTTATAATAATCTATGTTATGAAACAATCGACCGCAACAGTATATTCGATACTTGATCAATTACATTATTGTAGAATCATAGTTACAGCGATTCGCATACCGCTTGTGAGGTCCGAGCCTAAACTTTTTCAATCCCCTTTTCAGATTACTAGCCATGGCCCCATTCTTGAAAGCATCACCATGATGGAAACTAAACAGAAAATGTCATTTATTTACATTGTTTCTCATTTTAAAATCTTTCAAAACAAAAATGTCCACTAAATATCTCTCTCACGCGCACATGCACACACGTACAGGCGCACGGCAAGGTAATGGCAGTCTCATGGAGGCAGCGATCGATCCGAAAAGGTACATGGCCTATCTGATACTCACCAGTCTCTCTATAGAAAAACTAGCATCCTTATAATGTCTATAAATAGTATTAGAAATATAAATACGTATAGTCAAGTATAGAAATTCATCCTTTTAGGTTGACCGGTTTGGTAATGGAAAGATAAGATTTAACAGCCGATATACATAATAATATTTGCCAAGTCACTAGAAGGTGTTTTAATTTCGTTATTAAGAAATTTTAATCGTATGCCAACATAGGCATGGATTAACAAAACACTTTTTAATTGAAGGTGATCTGATGCCGAAGCGCGATAGAAAAATTGACTGAACAAGAAAATTCGTCAGAAGAACAATTCGTCCTCCAAATATGATTATCAAATCAAAAATATCCAAGTCTACTGAAAAGAAACCCTAAAACAAGTTTATATAACCCCAAACGAAGCCCTACTAGGATTAGGAAACATCAAAACGTAAAATTACGAATTACCCTTTACTAAATTAACCCATAAAAAAATACTAAAAAAATAGAAAAACCCATCTAAACAATCTCGAATCGCAAAAATCCATCGTTAGTCATAGCCAAAGGCATGAGTATTGATCAGCACGCCGTTTCGCTTCAGCCGACCAAATTTGAGCTCAATCCGACTTCGTTGACTTCAAACCCGCCGATTCGTCTAGTCGCATAACGGGTCCGCCGGTCCCCCTTAGGTTAGGTGCATCATCCTCCCCTGCTAGAGAAAGATTCGTCCTCGAATATGCTTCGCCATCATTGTTGTCGTCAATCTCCTCAGGATCTTCTTCCTCTTCAGGGTAGTAAGGTGACAAATCTGCTACATTAAAAGTTCCGGATACATTATACTTACCCGGCAATTCGATCTTGTAAGCATTGTCACTAATTCGCTCCAAAACTCTGAAAGGTCCATCAGCTCTAGGTTGAAGCTTGCCAAACCTATCCGCTAGAAATCGTTCCTTCCTAAGGTGAATCCAAACTAGATCACCTTCCTTGAAGACAACTCTTTTCCTGCGCATATCCACGCGTTGCTTATACTTCATGTTCTGCCTGTTGATCTGATTATGGACCTGGGAATGCAGCTCTTTGATATGCTTTGCATGTTCTTCAGCTTCCGAACTAAATTGCTTGAGAACTGGTATCGGTGTAAGATCTAAGGGAGTAATTGGATTACGCCCATAAACCACTTCAAAAGGAGTCTTGCCAGTAGTTCGGTTCTCTGACCTGTTATATGCAAATTCCGCCTGAGGCAATGCCAAGTCCCACTGTCGCGGATTATCTCCAATCAAACTCCGCAGCAAATTCCCTAAGCTTCGATTGACAACTTCTGTTTGACCATCAGTCTGTGGATGATGAGATGAACTAAATTTCAAACTTGTACCCATGTACCTCCAAAGAGTGCGCCAGAAGTGACTCACGAATTTCACATCACGATCTGAGGTAATGGACTTAGGAATTCCATGCAGCTTAACAATTTCCTGCAGAAATAATCGAGCAACCTGTGAAGCATCATAGGACTTGCTACACGGGACAAAGTGGGCCATCTTCGAGAATCTATCAACAACCACCATTATTGAATCCTTACTCCGTTGCGTTCTTGGTAAACCCAAGACAAAGTCAAGACTGACATCCTCCCACGGCGCAACTGGAACAGGTAGAGACATATACAATCCTGCATTAGTACTCTTGGTCTTTGCCACATGACATACCCTGCACCTCTCTATAAAACGTGTCACGTCACGCTCCATCCGAGGCCAATAAAAGTGTTCACTCAACAAGGCCTTCGTCTTATCCACGCCAAAGTGCCCAGCTAAACCACCCGCATGTCCCTCAATAATAATAGATTCCCTCAAAGAACATTGAGGAATGCACAATCTGTTACCTTTAAATAGGTAACCCTTCACAATCTGAAATTGCTGAAAAGGCTCCGTTTTGCTCTTCCTCCAGATATCCCCAAAATGAGGATCATCAACATATAAATCTTTAAAAGTGTCAAAGCCTAGAACTTTTACCTTCATCGTAGACAGCAAAGAGTGTTTTCGGCTCAATGCATCTGCCACACTATTTAGCACTCCTGCCTTATGCTTGATGGAAAAACTGAAAACTTGAAGGAACTCCACCCACTTTGCATGCCTTGCATTCAATTTGTGCTGCCCATTGATATATTTCAAGGCTTCATGATCAGAAAATAAGATAAACTCTTTCGAAATAAGGTAGTGCCTCTAATGCTCCAAACTCCTCACAATAGCATAAAATTCTTTATCATAAGTTGAATATTTCCTTTTCGCCTCATTCAACTTCTCACTAAAGAATGCCACAGGTTTACATTTTGACTTAGGACACCCCCAATACCAACACCTGAAGCATCACAATGCACCTCAAAAATCTCATTAAAATCAGGAAGCACGAGAACAGGTGCTTCAGTCACCTTCTTCTTTAATAATTGAAAGGCAGCTTCTGCCTCCTTAGTCCACACAAATTTACTTCCTTTCAGACAATCCATCAGAGGTGCAATAATAGTACTGAAATCCCAAATAAATCTCCGATAAAAAGACGCAAGCCCATGAAAGCTACGTACCTCATGAATATTTTTCGGAATCTCCCAATTTGTAATAGCCTCAACCTTAGTTGGGTCCATATGAATGCCTTCCTTAGTTACTATATAGCCCAAAAAGGTCACACGATCAGTCAAGAAGTGACACTTCTTGGTATTAGCGTATAATTTCTGTTCCCTCAATGTCTCGAACACCATTCTCAAATGCTGCAAGTGTTGATCAGTCGATACACTATAAACCAAAATATCATCGAAA
This sequence comes from Syzygium oleosum, assembly GCF_021117445.2. Taxonomy (NCBI): domain Eukaryota; kingdom Viridiplantae; phylum Streptophyta; class Magnoliopsida; order Myrtales; family Myrtaceae; genus Syzygium; species Syzygium oleosum. The sequence goes on from NW_026607487.1 coordinate 13,751,136, forward strand.
TATACGACGACAAACTGGCCAATAAAAGGACGAAACACCTGATTCATCAATCTCATAAAGGTGCTCGGTGCGTTAGACAACCCGAAAGGCATCACCATCCACTCATACAGACCATCTCGAGTTTTAAAAGCGGTCTTCCACTCATCTCCAGGACGCACCCTAATCTGATGATATCCACTCCTCAAGTCTATCTTCGAAAAGATAGTCGCTCCATGCAGTTGATCAATTAAATCATCAAACCTCGGAATAGGAAAGCGATACCTGATCGTGATCTTGTTAACAGCTCTGCTGTCCACGCACATTCTCCACGACCCGTCCTTCTTAGGAACCAACAAAGGCGGCACCGCACAAGGGCTCATGCTCTCTCGAATTGCACCTTTTTCTAATAGTTCATGCACTTGCCTCTGCATCTCCTCATGCTCCTTAGGATTCATTCTGTAAGCTGCCTTGTTAGGAATAGTAGCTCCTGGAACGAGATCTATACAATGCTGAATGTCCCTCATGGATGGCAATCCAGGTGGCAATTCCTCTGGTACGACATCAGCAAACTCCTCAAGTATAGGCAGAACTTGAGTTGAAATTTCTGGACTATCAAGATTCTGCTCCACGACTACGACAGCAAAAAGCTCTGGGGCATTTACCGCCTCCTCCTGGAACTCTGATTTGGAAAGCATATTACTTTTCCCTTCTTTTCTCAAATCTGAAGGACCCAGAGTAATGGTCCGGCCATCCTTCTTGAAGGTGTATGTATTTTTGAATCCATCATGCTGTGTTTTCCTGTCAAACTGCCAAGGCCTCCCCAACAGAATATGACAAGCATCCATTGGAACTACGTCACCCCACACTTCATCAGTATATTTCTTCCCAATCGAGAACTGCACTAAGCACCTCTTGCTCACTTTTACCTCATTCCCCTTCCTAAGCCATGACAGCTTATATGGCTGAGGATGTTCGACAGTTTTCAACCCCAACTTTTCTACCATAATGGTAGATATTACATTCTCACAACTTCCCCCATCAATGATCATACTGCACACCTTTCTCCCACTAGTGCACTTAGTATGAAATATATTATGCCTGAGCCACGATTCATCATCTACCTCAGCAATATTTAAAACCCGACGCACAACTAAAGACTCACCAGAATCGGCATAAACAATGTCCTCCGGATTTGGATCTGCATCTGCTTGCTCGCCTTCAGATTCATCATAAATTGGGTCTTCATCAAAAGTTGGATTATCTACAAGTATCACAAACTGTCGGTTCGGACAATCAGCAGTAAAATGCCCGAGTCCTTGACACTTAAAACATCGCTTGCTTGCAGCTCCTCCCCTGCTAGATCCAGCACTACCCTGCTCTCCTTTTGTTGCAGATTTTGAACCAGCGCCCTTAACTGCTGCCGGAGCTGAAGAACTCCCTGCTTTCCCCCGGGACTCTTTATCTCTGTCCACTTGGAACCTTGCTGTCCACTTAGAACCATTGCTAGACCACTTGGACTTTGCTTTTCTTTTAAAGCGCCCTCCACCTTTTGGGCTAGTCGACACATCCTCATATGTCCAATACTGCTGCAATTGGACAACATCAGAGATCTCATATCGCAGCCCTGCCAGATATCGTGCAATCGTCTGCTCGTCTTCCTCTGCCACATCACAACGCATCCGCAAGCGATCAAATTCTTCTGTGAATTCCTCAACTGTCTTATCATCTTGCTTGACGTTATGATATTCGATAAACGCCTCTTGCCTATAATGGGTAGGCAAAAAATTTTTTTGCAATAACTTTTTCATCTTCTCCCAGCGATCCACCTTCGGCTTGCCTTCTCTAGCGCGTTGCTTTTTTACGTGTTCCCACCAAATCGAAGCATGTTTTCGCAGCCTGATAGCCACTAACTTCACTTTTTGCCCCTCAGTTAGGTCTTTAAGATCAAAAATCCGTTCTACCGTATGCAACCAATCAATAAACTCATCAGGATGAGCCTTACCATTAAACTCAGGAATCTCGATCTTCATTCCGAAATTTTGTGAAGAACGCTGATTTCCAGGTCGTACTCCTCGATTCTGCCCCTGGTTCAGAACCCCAAAAGGGTTTACGTCCTCCTCTTCATCATCGGATGAATCCTCAGATTCCGCTCCTTCTTCGGATTGAACGCCCAACCTCGCCTCCGCAAGTTGTCGCTCCAAATCCTGGATTCGTCTTCTCTGTTCTTCAATTTCTACGTCTCGCAGATCTCTTAGACGCGGTTGATCGTCTGCTTCAGGAACGCCTCCACGCCCCCGGCCACCACGAGCCCGCCGTCCACGACCACGATTCTGTTCAGCCATTAATTCAAGCAACCTGGCTCTGATACCAATTGATGCCGAAGCGCGATAGAAAAATTGACTGAACAAGAAAATTCATCAGAAGAACAATTCGTCCTCCAAATATGATTATCAAATCAAAAATATCCAAGTCTACTGAAAAGAAACCCTAAAACAAGTTTATATAACCCCAAACGAAGCCCTACTAGGATTAGGAAACATCAAAACGTAAAATTACGAAACTACCCTTTACTAAATTAACCCATAAAAAAATACTAAAAAAATAGAAAAACCCATCTAAACAATCTTGAATCGCGAAAATCCATCGTTAGTCATAGCCAAAGGCTTGAGTATTGATCAGCACGCCGTTTCACTTCAACCGACCAAATTTGAGCTCAATCCGACTTCGTTGACTTCAAACCCGCCGATTCGTCTAGTCGCATAACGGGTCCGCCGGTCCCCCTTAGGTTAGGTGCATCATGATCTTTGAACGGGCTCATTTTGGACCGAGCCTTGAGGCCGGACATAATTTGTTGCCCTAACCCGCCTTTAAAGAAAAGCGAACTCTATTAGTTAAGTGTTCAAAGGGCACTTGTTGAACAATTCGAAACCGAACAGTTTGTCAACTGTTTTTTTATTCTCAATAAATCATTCTTAATAATCCTAAGAAAATCAGCTTTCTGTCAATTTTTTCCTCTTCATATTGTTCAATCTTTAAAGAAATACACCCTATAACAAACGATAATCATCTACTAAATTCACTTGATTAGGTAAAAAAGTTTAAATTAATTTCGTAAGATTTATGATCATGACCAAAAACTCAGGTTCAATCGCTAATAGAAAGCTTGATGAAGAACCCTGTAACACAAAGAGAGAGCGAGACTTGATAAAGAGATAAAGGTGTTGATTTATTATATTCAAACTTGTTTCAACACTCCTAGATCAAACTTTAGTCAACTGATCATCGTAATCTCTCTCATTTGTTCCCCTTGGAGCTGTCGTGGAGACCAGCGAAGTAACCCTGCGGGTTACTCTCGAACCAACCCCTCGAAATATGCTCCGAACCCCCACTTCCCGGCGCCACCATCATGCCGCGGCTGCCGCCGCCTCCTTTCCCAGCCCCGCCTCCACCTCTCGCTCCTCCTCCGCTACCACCACCGCCCTTTCCGCCACCCCCGCCGCCGCCCTTGCCGCCACCGCCTCCGCCTCCTTTGCCGCCCATGTCTTCTTCTTCTATCGGGTGATGACTAGCTAGTTGGGATCTTCTGTGGGTTCTAAAGAGAGGCTATATGTGAATGAGTGAAGAGGCCAAGCGCATGAGCCGCTATTTATAGAGCCGCGGTTAGTAATTTCGTGACTGTGATTTCTGTGTTTGTTGGGTCATCCTCGAAGATTCCACCGTCATGAAAGCTCTACGCATGCGTGCATGGAGGATAGGAATAAGAGGATTTACAGGAGCAGAGAACAGAAAAACGGGAGTAATTAGCTACGTACGCATGTTACCGAGTCATGAGAATCTGCTAAACAACATTAATTAAGCAACCATCTGTGTGGGGTTATCCGCGAGACTTTAAGAGTGTCATTTAGAACGAGCTCGAAGAACGCGAGGTGACGTTCAAATTACCGACCATTTGTTCCCTTTTCATGCGTGCCTACTTGCTTAGCCCACAGGGTTCGCTCGTCCGTGGATCTGCTGGAGTTAATGTATCTGAACAGATACCTAATCTCATACAGGACAACAGAGGAGCGTCAACGAGAGTGAAATGTCAGGGGAGATGATGATGATGATGATGCTGTCGTCCGAGAACAAATGCGGTGATGTAGAAGATGAGTCTCTTGATTCATTTCATTCATAAATCCAGCAGCTTCGTAGAACATTACGTTATGTGAAAAATAGCACGTCTTCCAAAATGCTCATATCGATGTATCTTGCTCTGCATACATGGCCTCATTCATTCGAGATGACTGGTTTTTCTTTTAAGCAGTATGCTTATTATCGAGATTTGGCGTGGTATATCTTGCATTGAAACTCGTCGGCTCAATTTTTATCCTCTATGTAAAGTACGTCATTTTTTCAATTACATTCTTCAACTTTTCTTCAACTTTTCCGCAAGAGAATTTTGAAAGATCATATATCCAACTAGCCACTGAACTCGCTTTTCATGCATAATTTGATTGATAGTTGTGCAATATGACTGTAATAATTTATCTTTTCAAATAATCTATAACAACAGTATATTAGGTACATAATCGACTTGTTTATTGTAGAATGACGGTTATACTGATTCGCATAACTTGTCAAATACAAACTATTTTCTCAGTTAAAATAACTTATAAGGAATATAAAAACATTTTTAGAAGGTTTAGTAGTTTGCTTAGCATTTCACAATAGGTATATATCAAGAAACACCAACGAATAAAGACAACTTCATTCAGAGCAAAGATTTTCATTCTCTTTTTTTGCATGTTTCTTTGAGAACAAGAAGCGGAGCTTGAGAGCTGGAAAATACGAGCAAACCTTGATAAATGGTCGGTCAAATTTTGCAATTATGAGGTGATTTGCTTAGTAAATTCAAAGGGATGCAGAAATTGTGACGCAGCGTTCAGCGAGTAATTCAAACAAAACCTTGCTTAGAGAGAAAAATATCGAAATTCAATATTGATGATAATAATGTTATCTCTTCAAAACAAATCCTAAACACCCTTTTATAAGGGTTAAACCTAATTATAATAGGAAACCTAATCATAATAGGAAAGTTACCTAATCTGAATTGGAAACCTAATCATAATAGGAAATCTAATCATAATAGGAAAGTTAATAAGCATCGAATAGCAAAATTACAAAAACGACCCTTAAAATTAACTCATAAAAAAAATACTAAAATAATAGAAAAAAACCATCTAATCGCATCACCGTTTCGCTTTCCGTTTGGACTTCTGTTTGTCCAATCGGTCCAGAAACGCGCTACTAATAAATTCCGCATTATTCTTCTCCACTTGAAAAGAACTCGTCCTCGAGTTAAAATCAGGATCTGGATATAACGGCTCTGTGGACTCATGAAACGGTGACAAATCAGCAACATTAAAAGTGTTGGATATGCCCATGCTATGTGGAAGGTCTATAACATAAGCATTATTGTTGATCTTCTTGCTGACAGCGTAAGGTCCATACTTCTTTGGCGGTAATTTACTGTAAAATTCAGCTGGTAATCGCTCTTTACGAAGAAAAATCATGACTTGATCACTTACCGCAAACATCTGCTTCCGCTTGTGTTTGTCTGCTGCGGCTTTATACTTCTGATTAGCTTCCTCCAGCTTCTGTTTGACTTCATGATGCACTTCCACAATCTGTTTAGCCATATGATCCGCTGCTACACTTTTATTCGCTTGCTTAGGCAACCGTACCAAATCCAGAGTATGCTGAGGCGCCTTTGTATAAACAACAGAAAAATGTGACCTACCAATAGAACTATGAACTGCATTATTATAAGCAAACTCTGCTTGTGATAAAGCAACATCCCATTGCTTCGGCTTATCTCCACAAATGATTCGAATCAAGTTTCCCAGAGTTCTATTAACCACCTCTGTTTGCCCATCAGTCTGCGGGTGAGCAGTGCTACTGAAATTCAAAGATGAATCAAACAGCTTCCATAAAGTCCGCCAAAAATGTCCCAGAAATTTGTTATCCCTATATGAGGTAATAGACTTGGGCACACTATGCAAACGAACCACTTCCTTAAAGAATAATCTAGCCACACTTACTACATCAGGATCGAGCGCGATCCGTCGCCGCCCCCCGCCGCCGCCGCTCGGTGGGAGCTCAGCAGCGCCAGATTCGCGAACAACAGGATCGCAGCTATCCAAGACATGGAAGCGGATCCCGCGAGAGAGAGAGAGAGAGAGAGAGAGAGAGAGAGAGAGAGAGAGAGAGAGAGAGAGAGAGAGAGAGAGAGAGAGAGAGAGAGAGAGAGGAATTTCTCCGATCTAGCTATGGCGAACGGAGCTTATAAGGTCGGATTCGGGGAGGAAACGGCTCGAATTTTGGAATTAAGGTTTGTGGGGGGGGGGGGGGATCGATGTCTTTTCGTTACAATTAATATCGGATTTGCGGATTAGTTACGGATTTGTTCGGGGTTTTGGTCTTGGTGGGTGTCGGAAAGACATTGGTGGGGGCCACACTTCCCACTCGGCGTGGACGAGGAAAAGTGAGCGCTTCACGGCTCATGACGTCTCGGCCTTGACCTATCTATATCTATGTGCAGCTTCGAATTAAGACGGGCCAAGAAGCCCACGGTTTGGCCCTGAGTTCATTTGTTTTTTTTTTTTAATTACTTTTTGAGATAATCGAGGTTCTGTGGCTATGAGCAAATTGAGCATCTTCTTGTTTTTTATTACGTGAAACGGCGAATTCGGAAGTTATGTGTAAGTGGTAATGGCTGCGATTACATGATTTTTTCGAGAGCTTTTTCCTTTTTGAAAGAAATATCGATCGGAATAAGAGTTCGGCTAATGGAAAAAGAAAGATAATGGAAAGGGCTGATTAGCGGGGGCGATGTTCATTTATTGGTTTGAGCCATGAAATTCCAACTATAGGTCGAAATCAAAGCTCCACACCTTCCTTATCAAAGACTTCGTTACAAAGAGTAGCGAGTGAACACATTAAGAACGCATTTGGTAACGTTTCTGTTTATGGGAATAATTTTTTTTTCAGAAATAGTTTTTTCTATTTCTATTTCCTGGAATACAAAAAGAACAGAAATGCGTTTGGTACAACAAAAAAAATTTATATTCCCAATTTTTACATTCAAGTCTATATCTTTTATTTAACTATAAATACAAGTTATAAGTGAAAAAAACCAATAAGCATTGTTTATTGGTTTGTCTAATTCTTTTTAACTTACACTACTTATATATATATATATATATATATATATATATATATCTATCTATCTTTAGCATGCTGTTCAGGGATAAAATTAATTTTCTTAATCTTTTTGTTATTCTGAATACCATATTTATCTATTTCAAAAGTTTCTTCACAACCGCTATTATAAATACTATTTATTCTCATATTAAATTACCAAAAGATAAAAAAGAATACTTACATCTTAACCATGTGTTAATTCTTTTTATTACCAATAAATAAATAAAACGAGAACTCATTCTACGATTGTGAAGAACTCTCTGGGTCGACCTTTGTCGCGACCGAACTCCCGAGCCCTTTTTTAAACAACATGCAAAAAAGGGGGGCTCGTCTGGTACGTGCTAAGTCTAGGTTCGGGACTTAACTCGGGCTCTCCCAAGCCCATACCATATCGCGACTTAGGGTTTAAGTTTTTAACATGCAAGTGGTTTATATCGAGGAGTCGCCACTAATCGATTTAGGGTGGGTCGATTAGAAACCCAAATAGGGTGATGGGAGAATCACCCTATTCCTGCGAACCAGAGATTAACTGAATTCGGGGACTTGGTTACACTAGTTGGATAACTAATGCCCTTTCGGTACCTTTTTACCCTGTTCATTTTTGAAAACATTTGTCAGGCAATTTGGATTGATTTTAGGACCTTTCTCTTAACATGTGAGGTGATCAAGCGAGTGCATAATCAGAAACGATCAGCAGTCAGGAACACAACAATTCATGCAGCCTAAGGTTCTAACCTTAACTGAGTCAGATGACATTCAAAAACACAACAGCGCATGGAATTGTATTAAAAACATGCATAACAGTAATAAAATTAACATGCAAAATACTACCGCACAACCTCAGAATTGTCTAATTTAAACAAGACAATAACATGCATAATAATACAACAATAAATTAAAACACTTAGATATAGCATAATTTTTAAAAAACTTTTTTTTTTTGAATTTTTTTTTTTCGAAAAAAAAAAATATATATATATATATATATAAATAATAGTACAGAAGAAAGAAAAAAAAATAATAAATAAAAAAATAAAAAAAAATTAAAATTTTTTTAAAATTTTATTTTTTTAAAATAAAATAAAAATATTAATATTAATATAATATTAAACCGGGTCGGGTTGCGGATCCGGGCCGGGTCGAAACCGACCCGGGTCAACGGATCCGACCCGGGAGTTGACCCGGGTCGGATCGGTCAATCCGGATCGGGTCGGAACCGACCCGGGTCAACGGATCTGACCCGGGCGTTGACCCGGGTCGGAAGTGTTAATCCGGGTCGGTCGGAACCGACCCGAGTCAACGGATCCGACCCGAACAAACAGACCCGCGGGGAGGGGGGCGCCGGAGAGGCCAAAATTGGCCGTCCGCCGGCTGACCCAGGCCAGCGCCGCCCTCAAATCGCCCGACTAGGATCGCCTGTGGGCTGTGCCACTCACCTGAGCCGCCGTAGGACCACCGTTCGCCGGCCGGCGATGAAACAAAAACCAGCCTGGTTGAGGCATTTCGTCGAACGCCTGGCGGGTGCGTAGAAAAACGAGGGATTCCGACCTCCTCCGGCGATCCGGTCGACTCCGGCGGCTTGGGTTCACCTCCGACGGCGACTAGGGATCGGGACCGACGACGGTATGGGCCGGGATTCGCGCGAAACGGCCGGCGCGAGTCCCGGCCAAACCGAGGCAAAAAAACGAGGGAAAACGGGGGAGCTTCTCGGCGAGGGGGCTCACCTTGGTCGGCAGCGCGTCTGGATGGCTTCCGGCAGGTCTGGCGGCGTCGACGACCGCTGCTGGTTCTTCTTTAGCTCCGGCGGACTCTCGGCTCCCTCTCTCTTCTCTGTTTCACTCTCTATTCTCTCTCGGTCTCTCTCGGTTTCTCTCTCTCACTCTGTTTTTGTCTGAAATGGCCGACCCACTCTCTCTCTCTCTGTGTCGCCGCCGTCGGCTCGGCGACGGGGATGGATGGCTGAGGCGCGGTGGCTGCCGGAGGCTTCCTGTCTCTCCCGGCTCACGCTCTCACGCTCCCTCTGTATTTTTCTCAAAAATGGCCGACCGGGCTCTCTCTCTCTCTCTCTGGCTTTTTATAGGCGGCGACGGTGAGCCTGTGCCTCCCCGCGTCGGCGTGACGATGGCCTGCACCGGCCTATCTGCCCCGCGACTTTCGCGGCCATAGCAGGCCGGTGCAGAGCAGAGCAGAAGGGGGGGCAGAGAGGAACAGGGAACCGAGAGGGAGGAGGGGATAAGGGAGAGGGGAAATGGGGAGGACGGGACTGGCCATTAATGCCAGTCCCGTCGGCGTGCTCATCCGGCCCTCCTCTGGCCAGACAGCGACGGCGAGAAGCGGCGCCGCCGTGCGTCACGCTTCCGTCGCGAACAGGGGAGAGCAGGGGCGAGGAGAGCGACCGGCGCAGGGGGAAGAGAAGGAAAGGAAGCTGGGCCGGGCTGGGCCCAGCTGGGGGGGAAAGAAGAAAAGAAAGGAAAACGGGCCGGGCCCGCGCGAAAGGGGAGAAAAGAAAAGGAAAAGGGGCCGGGCCCGGGGGGAAAAAAGAATAAAAGAAAAAAAAGAAATGGGCCGAGTCGGTCCAGCTCCGACCCGGCCCGACTCGATTTTTTTTTTTTTTAAATAAACTCTATAATAGACTCTATTAGTGCAAATGTACCTAATTTCTATATGCAATGCATTTAAATTGAAATATTTTTGTTTTAGGAATTAAAGAAAATTAATTCCTAAATTTTGTGCAATTAATTTTGGGCAAATTAAAAATAGGTGTCAACAGCTGCCCCTCTTTGAAGGTGAGCTCGCAGAGATTGAGCTCGCAGAGGTTACGTTCAAAGATAAAATGGCACCTATATTTGGCCCATGCATGTTCGATGAATGCTATTGTTGGTTAGACTGGTGTCCCATTTTTATGATGCGATATAAGATGATGCATGCTAAAGCAAATAAAAACATACATGGGGCTACTTACCTTGCCGAAGGGTAGAGTAATTCCAGATAGTTGATATTGTGTGTCGAGGACCCGAACCTGTCTTCGGTCGCCTTGACGGAAAAAATGGTTTGTCTAGGACCCGAACCTATCTTCGGTCGCCTTGACGGGGATTATTTTTGTCTAGGACCCGAACCTTTCTTCGGTCGCCTTGACTGGGGAAATCGCTTGCCTAGGACCCGAACCTATCTTCGGTCGCCTTGACTGGATTTCATTTGTCTAGGACCCGAACCTTTCTTCGGTCGCCTTGACTGGGGAAATCGTTTGCCTAGGACCCGAACCTATCTTCGGTCGCCTTGACTGGATTTCATTTGTCTCGGACCCGAATCTACCTTCGGTTGCCTCGACTGGGGAAATCGCTTGCCTAGGACCCGAACCTTTCTTCGGTCGCCTTGACTGGATTTCATTTGGTCTGTCTAGGACCCGAACCTTTCTTCGGTCGCCTTGACTGACTGGATTTTGTCTGCCTAGGACCCGAACCTTTCTTCGGTCGCCTTGACTGACTGGATTTTGCCTGTCTAGGACCCGAACCTTTCTTCGGTCGCCTTGACTGACTGGATTTTGTATATCTAAGTACTTGGGGATCCTCGCCCGAGGGTTTGACGGTTTGCCTGGTGGGTCCTCGCCAGCAGGTCTTGAAAAGGCTCAAACGATGAGCACCTGGGGGTCCTCGCCCGAGGATTTGATTGTTTGCCTGGTGGGTCCTCGCCAGCAGGTCTTGAAAAGACTCAAACGATGAGCACCTGGGGGTCCTCGCCCGAGGATTTGATGTGAACATGGGGTTAGTCCCATGCTCAGGAGGGTGAACAACGGGGTCAATCCGATGTTCAGAGGGTGAACAACGGGGTCAATCCGATGTTCAGAGGGGGGTACCATAACAATCATAGGTACCTGGATTTTTGGAACCGGCATGGGTAAAATGTACTTACCTGGGCACGTTCCTGCCTCTTAAGAGCGTGTCTCCTGTCAGACAAGTTTTTCTTTGTACAAAGACATACGTATTCATCGAAAAAATAGACAATTGAGGCTATTCTTGAATATCGTATGAAATATCTTGACCAGCTAGTCAAGATGCTTTTCTTTTTCAAAGAAACACCCCGTTTACCTTCTGGGTAGTTTGAAAAGAAATCTGATGAAATACCTGGGATTTCTTACCCGGAGGTTTGATGTATCATCTGCTGAATAACCGACTTTTTTCGGGGCATCTCTTTTGTGATGATAATGAGGGCTTCTCCAGCGCCCGAATTTTCGTGTTCTATCATTGGGGATTAGAACTCTGAGCAGCAAAAGCATGCTGTGTCAATTCCACTTGGGGAGCGGAAGAAATTTTCTGTGACATCTTTGGAGACGCTCCAAAGGTCATATGTTCTTTGAGTCTTTGAGGATATTTTACCTGTCAAAGAGGGTTAGCGCAGACATGTATGCATTCATCGAGGATAGACAAGCTAGGCCATCCCAGAATGTGTATTTGAAAGTTCATGCATGATGATTTTGCCATGTTTGCATCACCAAACATCCACCGAGGGTAATTATCAATCAAGACGATATTCGCTCGCAAGGTGGACTTCTCGAGATGCTGAACGAGGGATCCTCGGTCAGAAAGGACTTTCCACTCGCTCTCATTGAAAAGGGCTATTTGTCCCGTCCATTAATGCGGGAACATCGAAAACACTCAATCTGACCGCTATCACATCCGCAAGGGTCTGAGTTTTCTCGCAAGCGGTATGACGCTGCCAATCTGAGAGGTCTTTTTCAGGGTCGTAATGTAGGCTTGGTCAATGGCTTAACGAAGGAGACTGTCCGAGTCAAGGCCATGAAAGAAAATATTCTGCAATCATCTCCGGGTTTACAAGTCAAGAGCCCTGCAAAACGAGATAGAAATAGTCTTGCTCGCACTTCCTCGAGCGTTGTTTATAAACATTTGAAATTCCACGTTAAATCAAGTGTCCTAGTCAAAAGAGACTTCATGAGGGACGTAACGTGGGCTCGGTTCACAGGTTGAGAAACGAAAGGATCGTTAGGCTCAAAAATGTGTGTAAGGGTGAGAGTTGGTGATCATCTTGGCATTGTCACCTGTCTTTTTCTTCATCATCAGGATCCTCTTGGACAACTCCCTGGGTAATCCCGTGTTTAGCTTCTTTGACAACTTTTTCTTGAGGAGCTTCTGCGTCAAGCATTTTCCTGGATACCATTCTATCCCTGTTCCAATTGCTTTCTCAAGAATAGGCTTGTCTTTATCTATCATGTGACAGATCTTTGTCAAGACAGAGTTCCTAAAGTAGGAATTTGTATCGAAGAAGAACTCAAGTTTAACCCTTTGGGGTCATCTTTTCGTCGTTTTTCTTCTTCTCCTTTTTCTTTTTCTTTGTTTTTTTATTCATGGGCATTGGCCTTGCTTTTACCAGGCACACTGCTTTTTCATGCCCCTAGTTTTCAGCATTTTATTGCTGCTCTTTTGGTGTTGTCAGGACTAGCCTAAACAAATTTGAGCAGAACAATGTTGTTAGGCTCTTGGAGTCTTCATTTTGATTCAGTACTTTCGACCCTGATGCTCAAGCTGTGGTGACTTTTGCCTTGCCCCGGTGTAGGGGATGATCACCAACTGGGTTGGCACGAAATGAAATCGTCGGCTCAATTGGGCTAGCAAGGGATATGAGTGTATGGGATAGAAGAAAAACCGCTCTTCGTCATCCTAGGGCACTTAAATTATTGTGAGAGTTCATCTGCAATAAAAACACTCAAAGATTAATGCAAATGATAGCAAGAAAATTTCTATTCATCTTTTCACCTTGTGCGAGCTGTTGCAGCTGATGATCATAGAAAATTTTAGATATTACAAACTCCTCATCCTTCTTGTCTTGCTCATCACTGTTATCAATAAGATATTGGCATTTTGGACAAGTTTTAGTTTGCTGCTTCTCTCTTGACAAAGCCCTCTTAGCCTCGGCTGTCCGGCCGTCGATGGTGTGCTTGTCTTGGAAGACTCTGTCGAGGACCGCCGGACCCGTGAAGATGACGAGGCCAAAGCCACAGGGGCGGTGATCGAAAGGGAGGGACGCTCTTCTTGCTTCCTCTGAATTTGAATTCTCCCTGTGATGCTGATTTACCTCAAGCTGCCCCAATGTGGGGTGGTTCTTAACAGGGGTGATTTAAAAAGAACCTCCAAGTGTATGGGCTCAAATGGTCAAGCAAAGGATTAATGGTAGTGTATGGGGCAGAGAAATGATCTGCCTCTCGTCATTTTGGCTACCGTACCTTATGCGAGAAATCTCTTTACCTTGTAGAAGTGAACCTTTTCGCTCATCTTGCAAGGGTTTGGTACTTGAGAATGTGTTTAGGCTAAGGATTGCCTCTCATCATCCTGACACACCTTGTTCAATACCTCGGAGCAGTTCGACACCATTCGTCGAATTGTCAAAATTTTCACAGGGAATTGGTGAATTAAACAGGTAAAATTACCATGCGAAATTCTTTCCAAAAGACATGCAATGCACTTGGGGGAAGGTTAAACATTTGTTTGCTTTAACATGTTTCCTCCTTCTTTTGTTTCTTTCAACTCTTAAAGAAGAGTTTTAAGGGAAAGAGATACTTACCTATGCTGCAATGGCGGCGAGACAAACCTGCCAGGTAATAAGAAAGACCGTGTTAATGACCTGCTCATTGAGGGACAGGAATTGGGAACGATACAACATTACCCTTCGTAATTCCCTTCATTTGAGATTAGATTGACAGCTCCTTGAGTTTCCTCGGATGTCGATAATTCCCTCCTAACAAAAACATGAGCTTATGTTAGAAATGAGAGGATTGAGGGTAAATTGAGAACGATACAAATTACCCTTCTTCCATTTTGCCTTTAAAGCTAGCAGAGTCTTTTCTCCTCTTTACTTTGTTCAGCCTTCTCTGACTCAGTCTGCTCCTCCATACTCTTGGTCTCGAAGCTCGAATGAAATCCTCTATAATCAGGGGTGCTCCCGAATAGAGGGTTCTATTGTCAGCGCATGCTGTGTCAATGCGGTTCCAGCATGTTGAGAAGTTTCTTGTGAATGCTCCGATTCTCGACTGCACAGGCATGTGCAATTGCTTGCGTGGAGAACTTCGCAGCAAAGCTAATCTCTACTTTAAAGGTCTTTGACGAACATGGGCATGACTACCATTGAGACTTCCGTGGTTGTCAGGATCGGCCTTGACGCCATTTTGTCATGTGCGAAGTCTTTTCCAGCTGCTTGCACAGGATCTTTACTCAAATTTGTCCTACATAAAAAGAAAGAATGTGTCATTTCTATGCTAAAGTGGATGAACTTTAGGAACGAAATACACCCTTTTTGATGGACTGGGGGATTGTATGCCCCATAGTCTGCTCTCCCAATTAAGCACTCCTTCGTCATGCTTCATTCGATAGGTCCCGACATTGGTGCTCTATCCGGCTCGCTAGCACGTCAGAGTCTAGCATGTTCCCTAATTCATTATCTGCAAAAGAAAAGGGATAGAATGTCATTTCCAAAATTTGTTAAGGAATAAGACATACCTTTTTCTTTCAAAAGGGGTAATCTTTTCTTGATCTGCCCCCGACTTTTGTACAAAATGATGTTTCGTTCATCATGGGGTCAAGGAATGGTCAGCATTCTCTTTGACTTTCTGGGGTTGATATCACCCACTGGTAGTAGTGAGATTTGCCCCATGTTTCATTTGAAGATTGGATGATCTTCGCTCGGACTGCCCCTATCAGATGAGTTGGTCCGCTATCATCACCAGGGTCTGATGTGCTCTTCGGCTTGTGTCATTTCCAAATGTTCCTTTCGTAATAATAAATCAAAAGGGAGTATGCTCTGAGACACGAAGTGAGCGAGTTAGAAAGACAAACAGGTCTATGAGCATGCATGCTTTTTCACCACCGTTCTTTTTCGGTCCTTTTGAAAAATGATAAAACGTTTGTTTTATTTTCAAAAGCTTAGAGACAAGGAAGCATGAGGAAGCCCGGGCCTCAGAACACTTTCCTTTTCGTGGCTGGATATCATCAACGGGCCGGTTTGGGATACTTCCTCAGGCCCTCAAAACATTATTTATTTACAATACACGGATTTACAACCTCAAAAGAGGGTGAATTCAAAAAGACATTTCTTCCAGCAGAAATGACTACAAAAAACAAAATGCAAGGATAGCCCCTTTTCCAGGGATTCATGCAAAAGGATGAGAGGAGTTCTACTCAAGCGGGCTTGCGCCCATTCCCTTCACTGGTCTCGAATGAGAAAGTCTTGGTATCCAGCAGGTTTTGAATTCGGTGCTTAAGAGTATAGCACCCATCAGTTGAATGTCCCACCTCGCCCATGTGATAATCACATTTTTTAGACGGATTGTAGTTTGAAAAGCTCTCAGGATTAGGTCGCTTTGGTTCAGTGGAGAGCAGCCCTTTCTTCCGGAGTATTGCCAGCATCTGAGACGGAGGTCCTGGGAGGGGAGTGAACTGTCTCCGGTTGTTTCGCTTTTGTGATGGAGGGATACTGGGTTTGTATTGTTCATGTTGCATGAACTTTGGGCATAGAATGCTCAATTCTTTAGGATCAGGGGACTCGTGGACATTGTCAGCTATGACGTCTTTACCCTTTTGGTTGACACTGGAGGGCTCCATTTGAATTATCATCCCTGGTCTTGGATAGCAAAGCGGAGTCATGGTGAGTTGGTCTAAACGGACTGACAGATGTTCCACTTGTTTTGAGAGTTGTCGAAGAAAGGCGAAGACTTGCTTCATTTCGGTCTCCATGTCCGCCACACGAGTTGTCATATCTTTTTCAGCCATTTTTACTTGGCGGGTTGGTATAATTCGTAATTACCTGTTAAAAAAATGGCAACGAATGAGTATAAAATCTCATAAATGATCAGTCCATGACTGAGTCTAGTATTGCATCTGTCTATCACATATTTTCTTTATTTGCAAAAAAAAAAAATAATAAGGGAAGCAAAAAAGGTTTTTATTTATATTAACATTACAAACGGCGTCCCCGGGGTTCGAACCCCGGTCGCCTCGGACCGTTTTGCTCATCCCGGATACCACTGGGCCGAAGGCCACGGTGGTGTCATTAAAGCGCAAAACAAATATTTATAACAAATTTTCTCCCTTTTGAAAATGACAAGAAAACGTATAGGAGAACAGTGATTTGTAATGTACTTATAAAAATAAAGGTACGAATTGGAAGTAAGTATTCTAAAAAAAATTTTAGTAACTATTTCTTCCAAAACGATTACGGTATTAAATCCACAACTAACCTAGACTAATCATGGACCGACCGGGATATATAAAAATAAATAAATTGCAAAGTGCATGAATAGAAAACTTACTTTACCAGGAACCATGGCAATCACAGAGACATGCGCATGAGGAGTGAGGTTCGATTTCTATTTAGACTGGTTCAGCAAAATGAAATTAAAAGGGTGCCTGACCGTCGCAATCTCGCGTTGGTGTCAAGTCCTTTTAACCTCGGCCAAATCGAAAAAAATATCTTAAAGTCACGCGAATAGCGGCTAAAGATACTTCTTTACGATTTTTAGAAATAAATTTCGGGGAAAAGAAAGGCAACCTCTACATCGCGGGCTCGCGTTCGAGGTCGTATCTTTCTTAACACCATCCTAAAATGCCCTATTGCGGCCCAGGTCCAGCAGCGTGGTTGTGTGTGCGACAGTGTAGTGCTAAATCATTAAAGCATGCACAACAATTTATAAACAATCAATTTGAACCTGCAAGAACAAATAACACCTTAATGTCAGTGTCATACCTGGAATCCTCGCTGCCAAACAAAAATTATTTTTGAACAGGATAAAATTTTTTGGCTTAAGTCCACTTTTTTTTTTTTAAAAAAAATGCACTTCCCCAGCGGAGTCGCCAGTCTGTCGCAACCAAACTCCCGAGCCCTTTTTTAAACAACACGCAAAAAAGGGGGGCTCGTCTGGTACGTGCTAAGTCTAGGTTCGGGACTTAACTCGGGCTCTCCCAAGCCCATACCATATCGCGACTTAGGGTTTAAGTTTTTAACATGCAAGTGGTTTATATCGAGGAGTCGCCACTAATCGATTTAGGGTAGGTCGATTAGAAACCCAAATAGGGTGATGGGAGAATCACCCTATTCCTGCGAACCAGAGATTAACTGAATTCGGGGACTTGGTTACACTAGTTGGATAACTAATGCCCTTTCGGTACCCTTTTACCCTGTTCATTTTTGAAAACATTTGTCAGGCAATTTGGATTGATTTTAGGACCTTTCTCCTAACATGTGAGGTGATCAAGCGAGTGCATAATCAGAAACGATCAGCAGTCAGGAACACAACAATTCATGCAGCCTAAGGTTCTAACCTTAACTGAGTCAGATGACATTCAAAAACACAACAGCGCATGGAATTGTATTAAAAACATGCATAACAGTAATAAAATTAACATGCAAAATACTACCGCACAACCTCAGAATTGTCTAATTTAAACAAGACAATAACATGCATAATAATACAACAATAAATTAAAACACTTAGATATAACATAATTTTTAAAAAACTTTTTTTTTTTGAATTTTTTTTTTTCGAAAAAAAAAAATATATATATATATATATATAAATAATAGTACAGAAGAAAGAAAAAAAAATAATAAATAAAAAAATAAAAAAAAATTAAAATTTTTTTAAAATTTTATTTTTTTAAAATAAAATAAAAATAAAAATATTAATATAATATTAAACCGGGTCGGGTTGCGGATCCGGGCCGGGTCGAAACCGACCCGGGTCAACGGATCCGACCCGGGAGTTGACCCGGGTCGGATCGGTCAATCCGGATCGGGTCGGAACCGACCCGGGTCAACGGATCCGACCCGGGCGTTGACCCGGGTCGGAACTGTTAATCCGGGTCGGTCGGAACCGACCCGAGTCAACGGATCCGACCCGGGCGTTGACCCGGGTCGGATCTGTTGATTCGGGTCGAATCCGACCCGAACAAACAGACCCGCGGGGAGGGGGGCGCCGGAGAGGCCAAAATTGGCCGTCCGCCGGCTGACCCAGGCCAGCGCCGCCCTCAAATCGCCCGACTAGGATCGCCCGTGGGCCGTGCCACTCACCCGAGCCGCCGTAGGACCACCGTTCGCCGGCCGGCGATGAAACAAAACCAGCCTGGTTGAGGCATTTCGTCGAACGCCTGGCGGGTGCGTAGAAAAACGAGGGATTCCGACCTCCTCCGGCGATCCGGTCGACTCCGGCGGCTTGGGTTCACCTCCGACGGCGACTAGGGATCGGGACCGACGACGGTATGGGCCGGGATTCGCGCGAAACGGCCGGCGCGAGTCCCGGCCAAACCGAGGCAAAAAACAGGGGAAAACAGGGGAGCTTCTCGGCCGAGGGGGGCTCACCGGTCGACGGCGCGTCTGGATGGCTTCCGGCAGGTCTGGCGGCGTCGACGACCGCTGCTGGTTCTTCTTTAGCTCCGGCGGACTCTCGGCTCCCTCTCTCTTCTCTGTTTCACTCTCTATTCTCTCTCGGTCTCTCTCGGTTTCTCTCTCTCACTCTGTTTTTGTCTGAAATGGCCGACCCACTCTCTCTCTCTCTGTGTCGCCGCCGTCGGCTCGGCGACGGGGATGGATGGCTGAGGCGCGGTGGCTGCCGGAGGCTTCCTGTCTCTCCCGGCTCACGCTCTCACGCTCCCTCTGTATTTTTCTCAAAAATGGCCGACCGGGCTCTCTCTCTCTCTCTCTCTGGCTTTTTATAGGCGGCGACGGTGAGCCTGTGCCTCCCCGCGTCGGCGTGACGATGGCCTGCACCGGCCTATCTGCCCCGCGACTTTCGCGGCCATAGCAGGCCGGTGCAGAGCAGAGCAGAAGGGGGGGCAGAGAGGAACAGGGAACCGAGAGGGAGGAGGGGATAAGGGAGAGGGGAAATGGGGAGGACAGGACTGGCCATTAATGCCAGTCCCGTCGGCGTGCTCATCCGGCCCTCCTCTAGCCAGACAGCGACGGCGAGAAGCGGCGCCGCCGTGCGTCACGCTTCCGTCGCGAACAGGGGAGAGCAGGGGCGAGGAGAGCGACCGGCGCAGGGGGAAGAGAAGGAAAGGAAGCTGGGCCGGGCTGGGCCCAGCTGGGGGGGAAAGAAGAAAAGAAAGGAAAACGGGCCGGGCCCGCGCGAAAGGGGAGAAAAGAAAAGGAAAAGGGGCCGGGCCCGGGGGGAAAAAAGAATAAAAGAAAAAAAAGAAATGGGCCGGGTCGGCCCAGCTCCGACCCGGCCCGACTCGATTTTTTTTTTTTTTTTAAATAAACTCTATAATAGACTCTATTAGTGCAAATGTACCTAATTTCTATATGCAATGCATTTAAATTGAAATATTTTTGTTTTAGGAATTAAAGAAAATTAATTCCTAAATTTTGTGCAATTAATTTTGGGCAAATTAAAAATAGGTGTCAACAACCTTGATAGTGCTATAATATACAACAGTTGACGTCACTCATTTTTGTCACTTAGGAAGATTATACCTTTCTTTCTCTTTATGAACTCCTTCCAATGATGCATAGAGTTCCTTGCCACTATATATATATATAAAGAACATTCAAACACTCCAAAGAGATTTTATATACTCCGAGTACTTAAATATCCCATCGACTCATGCTTTGCCAAATATTCAAAGCTTGCCAAACCTCCGTTTGAAATGCTGCACATGCTTTGGATTTGAAAAATACAACGATAATAATACCCGCTAATTAACAAAATGTTGCCAAATATTTATAAACAACATTACATAAGTTAGAAACACAAAGTCATAGAATCTCAGGCATATTGTGATCCCTTGCCATTTGATTTGCAATATTTTTCCTAAGCATGTTTGTCTCAACTGCCTCCTCATGCTTCTCATCTGCATTCTCCACTTGTGTAGGTCCAAATGGATGCTCCGGATCTCCATATAGGGAAAATTTTCTATCCATCTTGTCTTGGTCACAAATGTAATTATGTATAGCACAATATGCAATTACAATACATGCTTGCTTTCGAATTGTAAATGGAGGCATGTGTCTCAAAATGAAGAAGCGATTATTTAATACCCCAAATGACCTCTCAATGACATTCCTTAATGAAGAATGCCTATGGTTGAACAATTCTCTTGCTGTTCTGGGCCATCTCTCCCTACCCCTATAACCATTCCGATGATACCATTCACCTTTAAATGGAGTTAAAAATCCAGGAAGTGCTGCATAGCCAGAATCTACCACGTAGTATTTTCCTATAATAAGGTATATATAAATTTGTTATGACATTCAACGCAATATAATCATACAGAAAATTACTCTTTATAGATAAAGTAAATACCGGGTGGTGGTCGAGGAAATTGCAGTCTAGGAGTCTCGAGTGCTCCTGAGAGCACCCAACAATCATTGGCAGATCCTTCTCACCCAGCATATACGAAAGTAAATTTCATATCAAATGAACAAACAAACAAGACATTCTGGGTGGTGATCCCTTTCCTGCCTCTAAATGGGATTTTCTTTGACACAAGCACAGAAGCATTAATGTGGGTGCCATTAATAGCACCTACGTAGCCCTGTGATTTTATGAAAGTCTAGTGTTATACAATATTATCAACAGATGTATTTGATGGAGTAAAATCGACATGAAAATCATATCTTGAAGTAGAGTTTATGGTTATGATCCATTAGAATCTCCTCTAAGACAACATCAAAAGAAGGTGGCTTGATAACCTCTTTTGATAGTTTCATAATGACTTTCAACACTACGATAAAATACTTGCTAATTATTTCTTCCGAATGTTGGAATCTCTCACATATATCTCTAACGGAGTTCTTGTGACCAACCAAAGATAAGAAGATCCCAACTTGTTCATCTATCCTAACATACCGACTATCTTTCAACCAACCTCTTGCCCTCATTAAATCACATAGGTTCAGAAAAACATGTCTCTCCATTCTAAATGCTTCATATATTCTATCTGAATGTCCATAAACAATCTCTCTTACCCATTCGGGTCCTGACAATTTGCTGTCCCTGATAGGTTCTCTCATATGTACGAACATGTCCATTGAAAAAGTGCACAACCATGCTATTATCATGTCATTATCAAACTTATCCAAATACTTTTCAACCGGTGCTATCTCCCCATTAGACACACTATTTGTTCCCCCTTCCATAGTACCTATGCCATCACACAAATAAAAGAACATCAATATGGATATCTGGAGAAAAAAAAACAACAACAACTAATAACATAAGTAGTAGAGTGAAAGCAAACCAAATATAAAAATTCCACGCAATCCATGACACCCATGCCACCACACAAATACAATAGTCTCGGCATGAATATCTTTAAAAACCAAATAATAACCAATACCATAAGTCATAGAGTAAAATGAAACACAAAGTCATGAATATCCTACGCAATCCACGGTACAATTCCCAACATCTAGTTAAGAGATTGGAGAAGTCCATTTCTCCTTTCAGTTGGGGATTTGATGAAAGCCTCACTCCATCTAGCACTAGCGCATGCTCGTTCCACTGCTTTGTTGTACAGATTCTACTCCAAGTCAGGCATGCTAACTAGGATATCAATCACAGTAGATATAGAGTAGGGCTTTACAGGTGGTGATGCGACCTGTGAAGTGATAGAGCCAGTCACAGATCGACTAGCCCTAGCTTTGATCATCTTCTGTATGGCTTTATAGGTGCTAGCAACATTGAATGAGTTACTCGCTCTTCTCCTCTTCGTATTTGGAGTCCTATCCAACTTATGCTTGTCATGAACTGGAGTAGCTATCTTGTCAGATGTAAATATTCCCTCATCAAGGTGGTGTTCACTGATGTCTTCTGGATCACCGTTTGCATCACCACCACGATTGAATACTCCTTCGTCATCATCTGACAACATCAAGTCTTCAGCATTTCCTGCTGCATGCTCCCCGGTAGCATATGTATCACCAAATACAATACACAGGTTGGGATACTGAGAAAACCCATCCTTCTTGAATTTTGCCCACTCACTATTATCCTGCAATTCTCACAATGATGACAAACGTTAGCAATATAATCAAACATCTTAAAACTTACATCTACAATGATCACAAAAGGACCAAAAGTTAAATGATACCTTGATGAGAGGTTCCCATATGCTTGGATCATCGACAACAACTGTTATTATCCCAGCCAAATTCGGATTGTGAAAGAAGCTTCTTAAATTTACCATACTGTTTTTTCAGTTTGTTTACCTTGTTCTTCAACTATACTTGGTTATATTGGAGCCCTATTTGATTATTGAATTCGGCCCGTATGTTATTCCACCCTGCTTTGTTATAAGTAGAAGAGGTGCGATTTCCCTTTTTGACCTCTTCTACTAACAAACTTATAAACAGGTTGGTTAAAGGCTTTGTCCACTTTGCATTGAATACCTCTTTCTGTGATGTCATTTAACCTTGACTAGTTGAGCATCATATAAGCCATGCATTAAATCATACCATAGTCATATAGGAATTACACGCAATACTACATTAAATCATAACATAATTATAACATTGTAACCACCCAATATTGGCCACCATAGTTGCCCCTCAAAAGGAATTTAAATGGAAGTGAATTTCATCAATAGGATTTCTATTATTGTTTTATTCTTGTGTGATATTTTTCTGAGTGTGCATATGTCTAAGTTTATTAAAAGTAGACAGGGCCTCACATTTTTTTTTAACAAGCAAAAGTGATATATGTGACCCTATCATAGTGATATGCTGCCAATACCAGAATACTAGAGCCAGAGCAACACCTATTTTCAAATATGATATCCAAAGCCACTCCTGGGCCATAAGAAAAGTAAGAGAGAAAAAGACAAGTGGTAAGCAGAAGACATAATTTGATCTGACCTGATTTGCTTTCAGTTGCTTTACTTATTTGGTGGTAATCATGCTATGCAATGTTGGTTACCCAAAGCTTGAACTTCAAATTTTTGCTTTGAAATTCACCAATTTCATATGACAATAGTATTCACAAGAAAAAAAACAAGGACAAGCAATATCATGTACAAGGGGAACCTAGAAATACTCAAATATCTCATGTAGGAAAGCTATTGTGATAGAGATACTTGGCAGCCAGAAAATGTAAGTGCCACATGGATACTGACAAAACATTTTTCATCTAGTGTCATGAAAGAACCGATTCTATGAATTTCTAGCCCTTTAAATGTGTTAACCAGCAAAAAACGAATCCCAAATAACAATACACAAGGATGGAGGAAAGTCATCTACAACATGACAACAAATTAACTAATTTATTAAATAAAACAATAAATGCCACAAAAAGTTGATACATGTATTTAGGTATTACTCGAAAACAAAATACTAACCTTAAGACAGTGCAATTCAATACCCTCCCTATTGTAGATATAAGGGTACCTGCCAAGTTAACGGAAGATACATATGAGGATCAACCATCAAGATGTGTTACTCATCCAAAGCTGCAAAATTTGCAAAAGGTTCCTGATTGAAACCAATTAAACGACATATTGCTTCTTCCTTTTAATGGACAAGAGAACATACATTACTCTGATTATTCTAGAACCTCACCACAGTAATTCCGGCGGATTGACAACTTTAATCCATGAATCATCATTAGAATTTCCTCTGCCTCTTTTACAATGTGATTATGAGTTCTAAAAGCAGATCATCTTAAAGCAAGAGAAGAATTAACCCCACATTTACCACATTCACTGCACCCAGATCGGGTCGCCCTCGCCGATCTAGGCATAGGCGACCCTCGGTCGACGAGATCGACGAGGGCGGCCCTCGCTCGACAGCGGTGAGGGTCGCCCACGCCACAATAGCCACACAATACCAAACAGAGATGAGAACAGAAAGGCGTACCGACGGATTTCAACTGGCCGGGGCTTCGCCGCGAGTGACGAGGGTGGTGGCCGGGGCTTTGAGATGGTCTACAGACGACGGAGGATGGAGGAGGAGATGAAGCCGTGGCTTGAAAGGGAAGAAGAGGTAAGAAGTAAATTTTAGGGTTTCTCTTTCTACCTTTCTATTTCTATTTTTGTTTCTGGGAACAAAGAAGTAGATTTTTTCTACTTCTTATTTCTATTCCAAATATTTTTCCTGGCTATTTTCTATTCCGAAAAATAGAAAAATTAATTGACGTTACCAAACGGATTTCTCCTTTTTTTTTGTTCCGGGGAACAAAAGAACAGAAAAATAGAGAAGTAGAAATGTTACCAAACGCTACCTAAGTGTGTAGGTCCTATTAATATCTAACAAAAGACTATCCATCGCATTGGTCAGTATACTAATTTTGTGAGAAAATTACCAAAAAAGTCATGCACGCACTTTTGCTAATTTAGTCACAAATCTTTTAATTGTGACAATTGAGTCATGATCATTTTCACGTTTTGTCAATTGAGTCCATCCAACTAATTTTGGCCAAAAATCGTTAACATGGATGCCTACCGTCCTACATGACACGATCGGCGCTAACATAGGCAATTTTCAATAATATTTTAATATTTTATAATTTATTTGGTTTTTATTCTTTCCTTTTCTTTTACTTTTTATTGCTTTTTGAAGTGAGGGCCGACGACCGTCCCTGTGGCCTTTGAGGGTTGAGATGCCCTCACCGACCAAAGCGTAGGCGCACGAGCCCTCCCCCAGATATGGTGAGGGTCGACGCCCTTACCAGATTTGGACCAGGCGAGGGCTTGGTAGCCCTCAACGGACCCTGGTCAAGGGTTCGTGTGCCTTCACTTTGGCCAGCAAGGGCTTGGGGCCAGCCACAACGTGGGTCGTTAGCCCTCGCCTAGTGGCCAGTGAAGGCGTCCAATACTGGTGAGGGTCGCCAGTCCTCAGTCCAAAAAAACAAGTAAAGAAAAGGAAAATTCCATTAAACTCAAAAAGTTATTAATATATTATTAAAAAATATCTATGTCAGCGCTGGACGTGCCATGTAAAACAATCGACATCCAACAGCCTGCCCCCATTGTCAACCACATCCGACCATGACTCACCTCCGTCGACATCACCCCCAACAACTTGCGGATTGGACCCTTGCTCTCCAAGAACTCACTCACGGCACAATCTCTCTCTCTCTCCGTAGTCCATCTCTTCACCACCGTCGAGCCCTCATCGAGATCCGGCCATTGCCGTCGGGATCTTAGCAGCATTGAAAAGCTTAAGACACTCCCCGGGTAATTTATTTCTGTAGTCTGAAATGTAATAGGCCGTCCATTTTGACTACATTGTATGGTCTCAATCTTGCCTTTTTTGTTTTTATATGGAATTGATGGTTTCCCTTGCTTCTCGAGCACCAAAAAAATGCAACCCTCTAGAACTAGAATTACATAATATTTGCAGATCTCGCGGTATCAAGACATGATATCTTGACAGAGAAGGTTGAACAACTAAACATTCCAGCAATGATTAGACAATGAGCATATATAGCGTGTTCTTTAAGATAGAGCAAGCAAATGTGAATCGACAGAGTTTTAACAAAAACCATTACAGTACAGTACTGTGATTAGTTATATTCACTCCGATATGAAAAAGAAGCACACTACATGAAGGATTCAGCACAAACTTGTTTGAGTTGGGGACATCCAGTTAACGGCCTCGTTGACTTGAACTCAGATATCTGCTCCTAGTCAATTCCCTCTTCCAGAAAATTTATCCTAGGCATTTTCACACCATGAAACAACGAACAGTTTGTACCAGTGGAATCACTACATATCCTCTTCAGACTTTTTACGCTTGAGGACCACAAAGAATGTGATGGATTCATGGCTTTCTGGCTTCAGGAAAAAGGGAGATTTCGCCACTTTCAGTGAGTACCGGTGGAACAAGTCTTCGATGATCAGTTCATCGCCGAAATGATGGAGCAATAATCCCTCAAATGCGGCTCTTAAGCCTAGGGAGAGCAATTCAGGGGTGGAAAAAGCGACTTGCATTTTGGGGTGGCTCAGGGTCTGAATCCTCTCGATGTGGAAGAATCTGTTTCGACTGACCACTTGTTTCAGCTCCTTTTCTGATGGGAAATACATTGGCAAGTTGAAGCTCTCTACTTTGGCCTTGCTTATGATCCCCTGCATCCCCAAAATTCATTTTCAAAGTGATAATAACCCTGCTTAGTTCTTAGAACCAAATAGTGGTTTTCGCCAGCCAAATAGTGATTTTCCCCATTTTTAATTTTTTTTTATAATTTTCACGTGCAATGTCAGTATCTCACAATGTTTCAAACTGATGTTTAATCGTTTCATAAATAGATTTCAACTACACAAATCCAACAAATATTAACATCATCGAAATAAAAATTATTTTTTTCATCTTGGGATAGACAGCGGAAACAACCAACAATATGTCACACTCCATGGTTTTCACTTGGAGAAGTTATTTTTCATGAAAGTCATTGCATTCTTTGTAGCATGTATTTGTAGACAAAGTATTGCCACTTTCAAAATTTTACACTCCAAAATGATCTATTGAACCACATGGTTACTTATTTAAGGAGATCTCCTCTGAAATGACTCTTGTGAATGTACTAAGTTGGAATAATTAGTACATCCAAGCTAAACACGCTACCGCTATCCTTCATGAAACAAGCATTAGTAAAGCGAAGTTTGGTATAATTAGCATCGCCAAATTTTGTTAATCGTCCCGAAATGCATAATTGCAATCTCTCTAATCTTATTCTTGCGTACGATCTTATACATCAAGTGTTACCCCATGCATGCAATTACGTACCGTATTGGCCATGTCCACAAGGCAAGAACCTAGCAGCTCGAGCCCTGACCCTATGGTGGTCTGAGAATCATGAACCAAATCCGGCTCACCAGGCACGACCATAAATATCAATCCTCCACTGACGATCTCCTCCGCTCTCGCACTGAGAAACGCTTCCAGGTCTCTCCCGAACTGAGCGGAGTAAGCCCCGATGACCTCGGCAGGCGAGCTCACATAGTAAATTCTCTCTCCATTCCAAGCACGGGAAGACTTGTCCAATATCTCTTGCGGAACGCAGGAAAGCCAGTGGAGCGCGTAGGATGAGTACGCAAAGTGTAGGGATGCGGTCGGGAGGAGACGGCCATGGAACGACCCCGGGGCCGCCGTGGTGTAGTACCGCTGCCTCTCGGGCTGGAGGTTGGCGAAAAGCATGTTGAAGTCATTGGTGGGGAGGTCGTTGAAGATGGCTTGGAACTCGATGGTACGAAATTGAGGTTGTTTGATGGGTTTGGTGAGGTCTAAGAGGCACTGTATTATGGTTTCAATGGCTTGAATGGATGTGAGTCCTGTGGAGCAACCAAAGTCTGCTATTCTGATGATGGGGTTTGGAGAGGATGAAGAGAGGTGATTGAGATCAAGGGTTGTGGGTAAAGCTTCCTTGATCATTCTCATGGCTGCTGCAGCGACTCCTTTCTGTAGAATAGGGCAATATTGGCGATTACTTTTGCAATACTTATTTCCATATGTCCAATCAAGACTCTTCCAAAACACATCCATATGTTTTGTAGATGGATCGTCGATTGTCCAGCCACTCTAACAATGTACGAGATGCAATGATTCACTTAACATCTAACACATGCACTACCTCATGAAGTGATTGATAAGTGGAGGTCCACCCCATAATTAGTCACCGCTTGAGTACACCTTTTAAGGTTTGCCTTACTTGATGGATCAAGTTGAGTCTTTGCAAATGATTTTATGACAGTGATAGCGTTTGATGCAGCAGAACCAGGCGATGACATGAATATCGGAAAACACTAAATTTGCAAGCCCGAGTAGCATCTCAAAATCTAGCAAACTTGCGCGATAAGAGAGAAAATTCGCCAAATAAAGGTTATAAATTCTGAGATAATAGTGAGTAGAAGTGGACAAAAGAAGAGAGAGCCAAAGTGGATGTTAAAGAAAGGCTGAGATAGGACAATCTGATAATGAAACTCGCACGAAATTATGAGATCAAGGGAATTTTGAGGTTGGTGAACCAAATTATAATAAAATATTTAGGAAAATTTTAGTGAACCATATTATCGTACTAAAAAAATCATTTGTCTATTCCACCTAATGTTTAAGCTAGTTATCTCGGGAAAATTACCAAAAAAGTCCTAAACCTTTTGCAATTGTGCCAATTCAGTCCTAAACCTTTTTTTTCGGCTAACTCAGTCCTAAACCTTTTGTAATTGTGTCAATTCAGTTCATCCGGTCACTTTTGGCCGGCCGGCGCTAACGTGGTAATTTTTAATATTTTATTATTATTTTTCGAATTTAATTTTTATTTTTTTCCCTTTCTTTATTTTTTTCGCCTATCTTCTTCCCCGGCTGCCGGTCCGGCGACCGGCGACCGGCTAGAGGCTGAGGCCGGCGAGGTGGGCCTCGATCTGGCGAGACCTCCCCGTCGCCTGGCGAGCTCGACCTTGCCCGGCCATGGCGAGACTCGACCTCGCCCGGCGACGGCGAGGTCCACCTCGCCAGATCTAGGCGGCCTCGCCGTCGTCGGGTGAGGCCGACCTCGCCATGACCGGGTCGCCCGGCGACGGCGAGGCCGCCCAGATCTGGCGAGAACTCGCCGTCGCCGGGCGAGGTCGAGCTCGTCCGGCGACGGCGAGGCTGGCCCTCGCCGGCCTCAGCCTCTCGCCGGTCGCCGGTTGCCGGCCTCAGCCTCTCGCCAGTGCATCCATATCTTTAGGCAGTGGAAAATGATCATCTACCCCTTGAAAGATATATCATCAAATTAGTACTATGTTGGGACGCATATAGAAGCGCTTTGTCAATGAAAGCAGTTTATACACGAGCTTTCTGTTCTAGTTCTTCAGTCGATGCAACATTTAAACAAGAGTTTGTATTCTTTTCACAGCTAGTAGAATAAAGAAGAGAAACGTTAAGCGGGCTAAAACTTTTTTACGAAATTCAATCTACCGTGTGACGCTTTAAGAATTATAAAAAGTGACACGACCAAAACGATCTACAGACATTATGAATTATATTCATCTTGGATAGGAAATACCTGATAGGAGGAGTTCTGGGCATAACTATGAGGTCCGTTCCCTCCGTTCATGGCCATTGATTCAGAGATGCTAATCGTCCTCTCATCCTCCATTCTCTCTCTCTCTCTCTCTGGGATGTGTAGGTGAGGAAGAGGGCCGAAGGGAGAAGGAGAGAGAGGAGCAATAAGAAGAGGAGGAAAGAGAGAGAGGCTAGTGTTGTTGCAAAGAGCGAGCTTAGAGAGAGAGGGGGGTAACGGAGGAGAGAGATTTAAGAGAAAAAATTTGACAAGTGATTTATCATTGGACACGTCGCGATTAATGAATGAAATAACACACGACTTTCGTGATAAGATAGGCCTACTCAATATTTTTTCCGAAAGTGTGAGTTGGTATGATGGTGAATACCTTCGTGGATAGGGCGAGGAAGTGACATGTGTCGATCCGGCGTGGATTTTCACAACTGCATCGGCGATCTTGGGCACGGACGGTGGGATATGAGGTGACAATACTCGGGGAGCAGGGCAAGGGCAAATATGGCCTTTTGACCGAAGTGTCCTCTCTAACAATGGTCACGCAAAATAGCCGTGTCCCTTTGGACTCCTAGGAATTTTTTTTTGGGGTCGGAGACACCTAGGAAATTGGCGAGTGTAATTTCTCGATTTTGAATTGCAAAGAGGTAATTGGAAATGGCACACCACATGATCTAGCCATAAAAATTCATAATTTTAGTAAGCGAATGATATTTCGACCAAAAAGTGCTAAAAAAGTCCTAAACCTTTTGCATTAATGCCGATTGAGTCCTTAACTTTTTATTTTTGTGCCAATTCAGTCCCTCCGGCTAATTTTGGTTGGATTTTGTTGATGTGGACGCCAGCCGCCGGTGTTGACGTATACAACTTTTAATAATATTTTAATATTTTTTGAATTTTTATTTAGTTTTTTCCTTTTTTTCTCCCTCCCCTCCCTCTTCCCGGCGACCGGTCAGAGGCCAGAGGCCACCTCACCGGCCTTTGGCGAGCCACACTGGCCACTGGCGAGGCTTGCCCTCGCCAGCGATGGTGAAGGTGAGCCTTGCCATGGTTGGGCGAGGCTCGCTCGGCCCTCACTAGAGGTGGCGAGGTCACAGCCTTTGCCCTCACGGCCTTTGGCGAGGGCTGGAGCCTTGCCATGGCTGGGCGAGACTCGCCCAGCCCTCGCCAGAGGCGGCGAGATCACGCCCTTCGCCCTCGCGGCCAGCCAGCGAGGCTGGAGGAAGAGGGAGGGGAGGGAAAAAAAAAGGAAAAAATATTAAAAATTCAAAAAAATATTAAAATATTATTAAAAGTTGTACACGTTAGCGCCGACGGCCAGCTGGCGTCCACGACAGCAAAATCCGGCCAAAATTAGCCGGAATGATTGAATTGGCATAAAAACAAAATGTTTAGGATACAATTGGCATAAAAAAAAGTTTAGGACTCAATTAGCACCAATGCAAAAGGTTTAAGACTTTCCTGACACTTTTCCCGCCGATCTTAAGAGTCCTTTTGAGATCGATAACTTTGGTTAATCATGTGCGAGAAGTTAAATATATTGGTTTACTTAATGATCGAGGAGATATGTAAATAGTTTAAATGCACGGCATTTGTTCACTCACCCTACCCTACCATCTATAGGCGGCCGTCCGTCTTACAGCCACCCGAAGAGGAACTACATGATCACAAATAGGAATTCTACAACGATAGATAGAATCCTCATAAAAGTACCACTAGATCGAGCACCGATTATTTCGTATCTGGTCAAAATCTTAACTAAAAGAATCATTAATTTGAGGACATTTTGAGTTTACTTTGGAGGCGGATTTGGTAGGGGGACATCAAAAGCCAAGGTAAGAACGTGAAACGTGCATCAGATCTTACCATATTTAGCAAGTGAGATTACCAACTCAGAAGTAAAGCTCAGGCTAGCCATGCACAAAAATACTTAACATCATTTTAGTAATCCAATGTATATCCAAAAGAAAGTCAGCTTTTTGCTCTTCATAAAATTGTTTGATCTTTAAATAACGACTCCACATAACAAGGGCTGATCATCGTTAATATCGACCAGATTTGACCATTGCCAAGTCACGTAACCAGGACATGTCCTCGGTAAAGTGAAATTGAACAGGAGGTGTGTATTAGTGTATCCTATATATAATCATTAAGCCATCCAATTCTTAAGGAGATTTCGGGAAATGCATTGCATTTCCAATTTAAGTCTCTTAGGCCAACATAGGTTTATAGCAATTTTGGGCTTTAGCATTTTCAGAATGTCGATACATTTTTTATTTTTCCAATTTTACTCTTGCTAAATTTTCAAAATTCTGAAAATGCCTTTCTCTAAGCAGAAATAACTTTTTTCTCCACATCAACAAAAAAATTAGGTTTTTACGAGCTATTTGCTCTAGATATTATTGTTTAATCTATAAAGGACTCCGTAAAAGGATAATCACCATCCATCTCAACCGGAATTGACTATCCTCAAGTTACATAACCCGGACAAGTCTTCGTTGAAGTGAAATACGAGAATTAGAAGAGCAGAAGGTATCCATACCGCTAATATGTGTATTTCATAATCACTAGGGCCACCGGCCATCCAATTCTTAGGAATATTGTTAAAAGGATTTTGCTTACGAAATTCGAAGGATTAAATTTGCTTTCTTTTGCTCAATGTTAGAATTGATTTCGTAGCATTGAAGAAAAGGCCCAAAACTCCGGTTCAAACCGATGATACAATCCCACTACGTACATTGCATCTAATTCCGCAAAAGAAAATGAAACATACAATTGCAAATAACAAACTTGATGAACCATATACTAGAGAGAGAGAGAGAGAGAGAGAGAGAGAGAGACTTAATTAAAAGATAAAAGTCTTTATTTAATTTCAAACTTGATCCACCACTCCTACATCTTACTTCAGATCATCTCATCAACAAGCTCTCATTTATTACCCTTGGAGGTCTCATGGAGACCAGCAAAGTAACCCTGTGGGTTAGCCTCGAACGATTCCCTTGAAATATGCACCGCACCTCCAGTTCCAGGAGCAACCATTGTTCCTCCACTGCCACCACCTTCTGTTGCAGCCCCGCCACCACCGCCTGCGCCTGTTGGTCCAACCCCGCCACCACCGCCTGCGCCTGTTGGTCCAACTCCGCCACCACCACTGCCCTTTTCATCACCTTTGACGCCGCCCTTAGCGCCACCACCTGCTTGGCCGTCCATGCCTTCGACCGGTTATCGACTGGCTAGTTGTGATCTCCTGTGGAATCTAATGAGAGACTATATGCGAATGAGTGAAGAGGCCGAGCGCATGAGCCGCTATTTATAGAGCCGCGGTTGATAATTTCGGGATTGTGATTACTTTGTTTGTTGGGTCATCCTCGAAGATTCAACCGTCATAAATGCTCAACGCATGCGTGCATGGAGGATATGAATATAAGGATTTACAGGAACAGAGAACAGAAAAAACGGGAGTGATTAACTACGTACGCATGTTACCGAGTCAGGAGAATCTGCTAAACAACATTAATCAAGCAACCATCCGTGGGGTTATCCGCGAGACTTTAAGAGTGTCATTTATAACGAGCTCGTAGAATGCGAGGCGACGTTAAAATTACCGACCATTTGTTCCCTTTCCATGCATGCGTACTTGCTTAGCCAACATGGTTCGCCAGTCCGTGGATCTGCCGGAGTTAGTGTCTCTGAAAATATACCTAAGTTCCATGCAGGACAAAGAGGAAGGTCGACGAGAAAGAAGTGTCAGGGAAGATGACGATGTCGTCCTCCATAAAGATACGGGGGAGTTAGTGGATGGAGTCGTGGGCGAGGATGTGTGGTGATGTAGGAGATGAGTTTGATTGGCACAATAGTCTTATAATCGTTTCATTCATAATCTCGCCAACCGCATAAAAATATGACATCCGAAAAATAGCCCCGTCTTATATTGTTCGTATCGATATATCTTGCTTTGTACACATGTCCACATTCATTCTAGATGAAGGGTTTTTCATGTAAGCAGTATGTTTGTTATTGAGATTTGGCTCGATATATTTTGCATGGAAACTCGTCGGTTTAATTGCCCAAAGGCCCATATCAGAAAAATTAAATGAGCCCAAAATCCCGACGTGGGTCTATTCCAGGCCCCTTTTCAGATTACTAGCCATGGCCCCTCCTTGGAAGCATCATGAGGACGGAAACTAAGGCTCTATTTGTTTCGCGAAAAATATTTTCTGGGAAAACATGTTTCAGCCTTTGGTTCACTTAGAAAAATGAGCTAATGGAAAATGTTTTTCTAGTCAATGAAAAACCCATGCTTAAATTTAGGAAAATGATTTTTATAAAATTGGAAATCATTTTCTAAAATATGACTAGATATCAGCGCTTAGACCCGAAACTTTACGTTTGAGCACGAAAACCCCAATGCTGGTTCATGGGTCCCCGACATCCAGGACTAGGTCTCCGGCGCTTGGGCCTCGATCCATCGATGCCAGGCCTAGGACTCTAGTGCCCGTGCCTAAATCCACAACGCTCGTGCCCAAGTCCATCGAGGCTAAGCCCGGGCCCCCAGCTCTCACGCTCGGGTCCATTGAGGTAGGGCCAAAAAACTCGGTGCCTGGGCCCAATGCCACGGCACCCAAGCCTGAGATCCCAGTACTCGAGCACGGATCCCCAACACCCGGGCTTGTGTCCACAAATGCCATGCCCAGATCCATCGAGGCTAGGTCCGGGAGCACGGTGCCCACGCTCAGGTCTATCAAGGCCACACTTGGGATCCAAGTGCCATTGCATTGACTTCCAGCGCTCGGATCGAGGTCTATCAAAGCCATACACAGGACTCTAGCGCATGTACCCGGTTTTCCAGTCGCCTACGCACAAATTACTAGTTGTTGTGAAACACACTGATCGGCGATATCGATACCTACACTTTAACGAAGACTTGTCCTTGTTATTTGACTTGGCAATAGTTAAACCTGGTTGAGCTTAATGATGGTTTTCTACGTAGTGTTGTTCTTTAAAGAATAAATAATAATATGAAGAGCAAATAACAAGGACAAGTCTTCGTCAAATTACTATAGTTGAAATGATTTTGCGAAGGAAAATCGAAGGATTAAATTTACTTACTTTTGGTTAAAATATAGAATTGATTTCGTAGGAGTGAAGACGATACCCAAAAACTCAGGTTCAAACCGATAATGCAATCCCACTAACTACACTACATTGCATCTCGTTCCTCAAAAGAAAGTGAAACATGGAAAAATAGCGTGTCTTATATTGTTCATATCGATATATCTTGCTTTGTACACATGCCCACGCTCATTCAAGATAAAAGGTTTTTATTGTAAGCAGTAGGCTTGTTATTGAGGTTTGGCATGATATATTTTGCCTCGAAACTCGTCGGTTTAATTCTTATCCTCTAATATAAAGTACGCCCGCTTTCTCGATTTGGTTCTTCAACTTTTGCGCAATAGAATTTGAGAGGTCATTATCCAGCTAGCCACTAAACTCGCTCTTCATGCGGAATTTTATTATAGTCGTTTAATATGACTTATAATAATCTATGTTATGAAACAATCGACCGCAACAGTATATTCGATACTTGATCAATTACATTATTGTAGAATCATAGTTACAGCGATTCGCATACCGCTTGTGAGGTCCAAGCCTAAACTTTTTCAATCCCCTTTTCAGATTACTAGCCATGGCCCCATTCTTGAAAGCATCACCAGGATGGAAACTAAACAGAAAATGTCATTTATTTACATTGTTTCTCATTTTAAAATCTTTCAAAACAAAAATGCCCACTAAATATCTCTCTCACGCGCACATGCACACACGTACAGGCGCACGGCAAGGTAATGGCAGTCTCATCGAGGCAGCGATCGATCCAAAAAGGTACATGGCCTATCTGATACTCACCAGTCTCTCTATAGAAAAACTAGCATCCTTATAATGTGTATAAATAGTATTAGAAATATAAATACGTATAGTCAAGTATAGAAATTCATCCTTTTAGGTTGACCGGTTTGGTAATGGAAAGATAAGATTTTAACAGCCAATATACATAATAATATTTGCCAAGTCACTAGAAGGTGTTTTAATTTCGTTATTAAGAAATTTTAATCGTATGCCAACATAGGCATGGATTAACAAAACACTTTTTAATTGAAGGTGATCTTTGAACGGGCTCATTTTGGACCGAGCCTTGAGGACGGACATAATTTGTGGACCTAACCCGCCTTTAAAGAAAAGCGAACTCTATTAGTTAAGTGTTCAAAGGGCACTTGTTGAACAATTCGAAACCGAACAGTTTGTCAACTGTTTTTTTATTCTCAATAAATCATTCTTAATAATCCTAAGAAAATCAGCTTTCTGTAAATTTTTTCCTCTTCATATTGTTCAATCTTTAAAGAAATACACCCTATAACAAACGATAATCATCTACTAAATTCACTTGATTAGGTAAAAAAGTTTAAATTAATTTCGTAAGATTTATGATCATGACCAAAAACTCAGGTTCAATCGCTAATAGAAAGCTTGATGAAGAACCCTGTAACTCAGAGAGAGAGCGAGACTTGATAAAGAGATAAAGGTGTTGATTTATTATATTCAAACTTGTTTCAACACTCCTAGATCAAACTTTAGTCAACTGATCATCGTAATCTCTCTCATTTGTTCCCCTTGGAGCTGTCGTGGAGACCAGCGAAGTAACCCTGCGGGTTACTCTCGAACCAACCCCTCGAAATATGCTCCGAACCCCCACTTCCCGGCGCCACCATCATGCCGCGGCTGCCGCCGCCTCCTTTCCCAGCCCCGCCACCACCTCTCGCTCCTCCTCCGCTACCACCACCGCCCTTTCCGCCACCCCCGCCGCCGCCCTTGCCGCCACCGCCTCCGCCTCCTTTGCCGCCCATGTCTTCTTCTTCTATCGGGTGATGACTAGCTAGTTGGGATCTTCTGTGGGTTCTAAAGAGAGGCTATATGTGAATGAGTGAAGAGGCCAAGCGCATGAGCCGCTATTTATAGAGCCGCGGTTAGTAATTTCGTGACTGTGATTTCTGTGTTTGTTGGGTCATCCTCGAACATTCCACCGTCATGAAAGCTCTACGCATGCGTGCATGGAGGATAGGAATAAGAGGATTTACAGGAGCAGAGAACAGAAAAACGGGAGTAATTAACTACGTACGCATGTTACCGAGTCATGAGAATCTGCTAAACAACATTAATTAAGCAACCATCTGTGTGGGGTTATCCGCGAGACTTTAAGAGTGTCATTTAGAACGAGCTCGAAGAACGCGATGTGACGTTCAAATTACCGACCATTTGTTCCCTTTTCATGCATGCCTACTTGCTTAGCCAAGAGGGTTTCGCTCGTCCGTGGATCTGCTGGAGTTGATGTATCTGAACAGATACCTAATCTCATACAGGACAACAGAGGAGCGTCGACGAGAGTGAAATGTCAGGGGAGATGATGATGATGATGATGCTGTCGTCCGAGAACAAATGCGGTGATGCAGAAGATGAGTCTCTTGATTCATTTCATTCATAAATCCAGCAAATTCGTAGAACATTACGTTATGTGAAAAATAGCACGTCTTCCAAAATGCTCATATCGATGTATCTTGCTCTGCATACATGGCCTCATTCATTCGAGATGACTGGTTTTTCTTTTAAGCAGTATGCTTATTATCGAGATTTGGCGTGGTATATCTTGCATTGAAACTCGTCGGCTTAATTTTTATCCTCTATGTAAAGTACGTCATTTTTTCAATTACATTCTTCAACTTTTCCGCATGAGAATTTTGAAAGATCATATATCCAACTAGCCACTGAACTCGCTTTTCATGCATAATTTGATTGATAGTTGTGCAATATGACTGTAATAATTTATCTTTTCAAATAATCTATAACAACAGTATATTAGGTACATAATCGACTTGTTTATTGTAGAATGACGGTTATACTGATTCGCATAACTTGTCAAATACAAACTATTTTCTCAGTTAAAATAACTTATAAGGAATATAAAAACATTTTTAGAAGGTTTAGTAGTTTGCTTAGCATTTCACAATAGGTATATATCAAGAAACACCAACGAATAAAGACAACTTCATTGAGAGCAAAGATTTTCATTCTCTTTTTTTGCATGTTTCTTTGAGAACAAGAAGCGGAGCTTGAGATCTGGAAAATACGAGCAAACCTTAATAAATGGTCGGTCAAATTTTGCGATTATGAGGTGATTTGCTTAGTAAATTGAAAGGGTTGCGGAAATTGGCTCATCTCGTATCTGTTCGTTCTCGGTTAGATTTCAAAAATAGAATCAACTTACATGTAGATATGTATACTTACATTTTATATTCGTTCGAGTTTGGGAAATAGTGCGAAGGCAACTTAAATTAACAAGCATGTAAATAAATTGGCGAGAATGTAATGCTTCCTATTAATGAGATATAAGTGAATATTTGTCAAGGTAACTTTGTTAGGCAAATCCGTGAATATATGATTGTGACGTTAGGACTGAACACTAGCCGGACCTCGAGGTGTTTTTCAGCATGACAAAGACTGGGCCATTCAAAGAGCGGTTCGGATCAAAATATACCGTTCCGGTTCGGGTCTCAAACTTTTATTTTTCTTATCAGAAATGAAAAACTACCATACTTGTTATTAACCTTACCAAAAAAAAAACTACCATACTTGTTATTATATTTCTAATGTCATTAACATGTTACTGCCTTCGAATCTACAAATTACATTCGAACAAATGAATATCTCGCACCTCAACTTCAAGGATTATAACTTTTGATCTAGATTAAAAGTTACGAAACTTGTAAGAACAATTTCAAAAGCTCATCCAGAGATCGAGGGGAGGCTGTTTTCGGCCTCGAAATTCACTTTTTTGACATATTTTTGGCCACTTTTCAAAATTCGACCCTTACCACCTGTTGACGCTATTGAGGAAACTTCCTAATAGATTTTAAAGTTGACAAAACTATCCATGTTAATATTGTAAGTCTGACGCGTGCTCTGAAGTATTTTGATTCAGGTAGATATATTCTGGAAATAGTTATTTCGAGAGAACTAAACTTTCTAGACGCTCAGACTTTACAAGGACAAGAAGGAAAATTTCAAACTTTACGGCTTTCAGAACGAGAAATTCAGACTTTACTGAAAAAGTCACTCAGACGATACATTAAGTAGATGAAGAACTTCAGACTCTATTTTTAAAAGGATCAAACCTTACTTAAGATGCACACTGACTTAAGTTCTAAATGTGAAGCAAGAACTAGAAATTATTCGGAACGAACATAACGGCTAGTGATTTGGCGTGAATTTCACAGAAGGAAAATTTTGATTGACTCAATCTTAAAATGATATAATTGATTGACAATCAAATATTAAGGCAGGTGTGTGTGTGTGTATATATCTCACAACAGATAAAGCTCTACTTATGGAAACCAAGATTTTAATTGTATGGGCGACCAAATTCAGCGGGATTCAGATTTTTGTCAATTAACGGCTACTCAATCAATTTTATGCAAATCTGTTCAAGTTGAAGATTAGAAGATGATCCTCTAAAGACTGTCCAACGGCTAGTTTGGAAGTGAAGGAGTATAAAAAAAGATTAACGAGGAGTAGAAGGTAATGAACGAAATCAAGAATCAACAAGTCTAAGTCTAAGCATACTCCGATTCTACTACTTGTCGTTCCTGAGCAAACACTGAAATCTTGAGGGATATTTTGTAAGAGTGATTGTGTGAAATAGAGAGTTCTATCATTCACCGAGTGATATTACTCAGAACTTGTAATCATTTTTTTATCACATAGTGAAATCCAGCCGGTAAGCTGTCAGCGTGGGAGAGTGGATGTAGGTTTGATCTAAGCCGAACCACTATAATTTCTTGTGTGCAGTTTCTCTATCCCTAAACTCTTGTTCTATCTTTTATACTGCACACTAGCACATCGTCTATAAAGTCTGCTCAAAATCTAAATGTCTTTCAGATTTTAATCTTGATCATTTGTTTTCGCTTTAAAAATTGATCAAAAGTTTTAGATCA
Organism: Syzygium oleosum; assembly: GCF_021117445.2. Classification (NCBI taxonomy): domain Eukaryota; kingdom Viridiplantae; phylum Streptophyta; class Magnoliopsida; order Myrtales; family Myrtaceae; genus Syzygium; species Syzygium oleosum. The sequence continues at coordinate 13,790,379 of NW_026607487.1, forward strand.
CCTATTCACCCTCCTCTAGATGATCATTGCTAGCTACGTCAGACGTCGGCCCAAAATCTAAGCCTAAACATAAAGAAACGAATGGCCCAAATCAAGCTATAACAATACAATTAACCCATAAGGCTCACCCAACAGAATGCTTAAACAAGCCCATCGATCATGAAGGTCGTAACAATAAATTTGACCCACGAAGCCCCGTCGATAGGATGATTCAAAGAAAAAAAAAATTCATCCTCGTTCGATTAATTAATTTGGTAACAAATAAGTATAGGGTTTTGACAGCCTCTAAAGATTTCTATTTGGGTGATAGAAGAAGCAGCGTAGGCCTCCCAAAAAGTAACGGAGGCGTGCAAAAGTTTTCCTTGGCCAGACGGAGATTGGCCCTCGAGTGCAAAGGCATAAGGGAGCTCGACTGTGAGCCTGATCTTGCAAATATTTTGATTCCCGCAAATGATGACGCTGTAGCTTCAATCCCACTAATTCTCACCGGTCAGTTAACAGCGTGGGTTCGAGTGACACTTCACCCCCGTAAACCACAGCTCATCCGTCGGTGCATATTGGGGTTGTTTCGGTACTTTTCGGACTCCAAAATTTTTTTCCAAAACGTGTTCCTACTCAGTCCTAGTCAAAGCCCCAAGCAAAGCAAGTGGGGCTTCCTCCGGGTAGCGTCCGCGGACAGCCGGCCCCCGCGTGGTCTTAACCGAAGCTTCCTTTTACGGTCAACTTTGGACAACTCTCTCATACTCATACTTTTCCGCTGTCTTCCGTTCTCGTAAAAGTCTCGGATTTCATTATCAAAGATGCTAACTAGAACCCCAAAAAGAATAAAAGATAAAGAAAGATTACAAAATGGAATCTCTTCTTTTTCTTGTGTTTAGACAATAAAGACAAGTTAGAATAACATTCGCCGAACAAAACAGACAGTTGGAATGAGAAGAATCTTCAGCAAACAAGTAACCGAGTGGGAATGATAATCATTTGATTAGATAAGAGTTCAACTGTTCAACTATAACACGCGAAAACATCCTAATGTCTTTCCCTTTGCTCTTTGTGCGTACAGCCAATGCGATTCACTGCACACCCAAAAGGATAAAAGTTGAAAATTTTATATGTACATGGAGAGAGATTGATCTCCAAGTCCCACTTGAGTAAATTTCCTTCCTCTAGCTAAGCCAAAAAGTTGCATCAGAGCAGCAGACTAAGGTAAAATCTCTCCATATGCTTCTTCACCTTGATAGAACGGCCTACTCCTTTATGGTCTCCAACGGAGGCCTCCTTGACCTGCACACGGCCAGCCTGTGCTTGTACTCCGCCAGGGGGAACCCCTCCACTTCTTCTAGCCTCGGCCTAGTCTCGTCGGTGGCGGCGGAATGATTGGCATAAAAATAAAAGATTTAGGATACAATTGGCATAAAAAAAAATGTTTATGACTCAATTGGCAACAATGCAAAAGGTTTAGGACTTTCCTGACACTTTTCCCGCCGATCTTAAGAGTCCTTTTGAGATCGATAACTTTGGTTAATCACATGCGAGAAGTTAAACATATTGGTTTACTTAATGATCGAGGAGATATATAAATAGTTTAAATGCACGGCATTTTGTTCACTCACCCTACCCTACCATCTATAGGCGGCAGTCCGTCTTACAGCCACCCGAAGAGCAACTACATGATCACAAATAGGAATTCTACAACGATAAATAGAATCCTCATAAAAGTACCACTAGATCGAGCACCGATTATTTCGTATCTGGGCAAAATCTCAACTAAAAGAATCATTAATTTGAGGACATTTTGAGTTTACTTTTGGAGGCGGATTTGGTAGGGGGACATCAAAAGCCAAGGTAAGAACGTGAAACGTGCATCAGATTTTACCATATTTAGCAAGTGAGGTTACCGACTCAGAAGTAAAGCTCAGGCTAGCCATGCACAAAAATACTTAACATCATTTTAGTAATCGAATGTATATCCAAAAGAAAGTGAGCTTTTTGCTCTTCATAAATTGTTTGATCTTTAAATAACGACTCCACAAAACATTGGTTTGGGCTTTAGCATTTTCGAAATGTCGATACATTTTTTATTTTTCCAATTTTACTCTTGCTAAATTTTCGAAATTTTTGAAAATGCCTTTCTCCAGGCGAGGGCTTGGTAGCCCTCAACGGACCCTGGTCAAGGGTTCGTGCGCCTTCACTTTGGCCAGCAAGGGCTTGGGGCCAGCCACAACGTGGGTCGTTAGCCCTCGCCTAGTGGCCAGTGAAGGCGTCCAATACTGGTGAGGGTCGCCAGCCCTCAATCCAAAAAAACAAGTAAAGAAAAGGAAAATACCATTAAACTCAAAAAGTTATTAATATATTATTAAAAAATATCTATGTCAGCGCTGGACGTGCCATGTAAAACGATCGACATCCAACAGCCTGCCCCCATTGTCAACCACATCCGCCCATGACTCACCTCCGTCGACATCACCCCCAACAACTTGCGGATTGGACCCTTGCTCTCCAAGAACTCACTCACGGCACAATCTCTCTCTCTCTCCGTAGTCCATCTCTTCACCACCGTCGAGCCCTCATCGAGATCCGGCCATTGCCGTCGGGATCTTAGCAGCATTGAAAAGCTTAAGACACTCCCCGGGTAATTTATTTCTGTAGTCTGAAATGTAATAGGCCGTCCATTTTGACTACATTGTATGGTCTCAATCTTGCCTTTTTTGTTTTTATATGGAATTGATGGTTTCCCTTGCTTCTCGAGCACCAAAAAAATGCAACCCTCTAGAACTAGAATTACCTAATATTTGCAGATCTCGCGGTATCAAGACATGATATCTTGACAGAGAAGGTTGAACAACTAAACATTCCAGCAATGATTAGACAATGAGCATATATAGCGTGTTCTTTAAGATAGAGCAAGCAAATGTGAATCGACAGAGTTTTAACAAAAACCATTACAGTACAGTACTGTGATTAGTTATATTCACTCCGATATGAAAAAGAAGCACACTACATGAAGGATTCAGCACAAACTTGTTTGAGTTGGGGACATCCAGTTAACGGCCTCGTTGACTTGAACTCAGATATCTGCTCCTAGTCAATTCCCTCTTCCAGAAAATTTATCCTAGGCATTTTCACACCATGAAACAACGAACAGTTTGTACCAGTGGAATCACTACATATCCTCTTCAGACTTTTTACGCTTGAGGACCACAAAGAATGTGATGGATTCATGGCTTTCTGGCTTCAGGAAAAAGGGAGATTTCGCCACTTTCAGTGAGTACCGGTGGAACAAGTCGTCGATGATCAGTTCATCGCCGAAATGATGGAGCAATAATCCCTCAAATGCGGCTCTTAAGCCTAGGGAGAGCAATTCAGGGGTGGAAAAAGCGACTTGCATTTTGGGGTGGCTCAGGGTCTGAATCCTCTCGATGTGGAAGAATCTGTTTCGACTGACCACTTGTTTCAGCTCCTTTTCTGATGGGAAATACATTGGCAAGTTGAAGCTCTCTACTTTGGCCTTGCTTATGATCCCCTGCGTCCCCAAAATTCATTTTCAAAGTGATAATAACCCTGCTTAGTTCTTAGAACCAAATAGTGGTTTTCGCCAGCCAAATAGTGATTTTCCCCATTTTTAATTTTTTTTTTTATAATTTTCACGTGCAATGTCAGTATCTCACCATGTTTCAAACTGATGTTTAATCGTTTCATAAATAGATTTCAACTGCACAAATCCAACAAATATTAACATCATCGAAATAAAAATTATTTTTTTCATCTTGGGATAGACAGCGGAAACAACCAACAATATGTCACACTCCATGGTTTTCACTTGGAGAAGTTATTTTTCATGAAAGTCATTGCATTCTTTGTAGCATGTATTTGTAGACAAAGTATTGCCACTTTCAAAATTTTACACTCCAAAATGATCTATTGAACCACATGGTTACTTATTTAAGGAGATCTCCTCTGAAATGACTCTTGTGAATGTACTAAGTTGGAATAATTAGTACATCCAAGCTAAACACGCTACCGCTATCCTTCATGAAACAAGCATTAGTAAAGCGAAGTTTGGTATAATTAGCATCGCCAAATTTTGTTAATCGTCCTGAAATGCATAATTGCAATCTCTCTAATCTTATTCTTGCGTACGATCTTATACATCAAGTGTTACCCCATGCATGCAATTACGTACCGTATTGGCCATGTCCACAAGGCAAGAACCTAGCAGCTCGAGCCCTGACCCGATGGTGGTCTGAGAATCATGAACAAAATCCGGCTCACCAGGCACGACCATAAATATCAATCCTCCACTGACCATCTCCTCCGCTCTCGCACTGAGAAACGCTTCCAGGTCTCTCCCGAACTGAGCGGAGTAAGCCCCGATGACCTCGGCGGGCGAGCTCACATAGTAAATTCTCTCTCCATTCCAAGCACGGCAAGACTTGTCCAATATCTCTTGCGGAACGCAGGACAGCCAGTGGAGCGCGCAGGATGAGTACGCAAAGTGTAGGGATGCGGTCGGGAGGAGACGGCCATGGAACGACCCCGGGGCCGCCATGGTGTAGTACCGCTGCCTCTCGGGCTGGAGGTTGGCGAAAAGCATGTTGAAGTCATTGGTGGGGAGGTCGTTGAAGATGGCTTGGAACTCGATGGTACGAAATTGAGGTTGTTTGATGGGTTTGGTGAGGTCTAAGAGGCACTGTATTATGGTTTCAATGGCTTGAATGGATGTGAGTCCTGTGGAGCAACCAAAGTCTGCTATTCTGATGATGGGGTTTGGAGAGGATGAAGAGAGGTGATTGAGATCAAGGGTTGTGGGTAAAGCTTCCTTGATCATTCTCATGGCTGCTGCAGCGACTCCTTTCTGTAGAATAGGGCAATATTGGCGATTACTTTTGCAATACTTATTTCCATATGTCCAATCAAGACTCTTCCAAAACACATCCATATGTTTTGTAGATGGATCGTCGATTGTCCAGCCACTCTAACAATGTACGAGATGCAATGATTCACTTAACATCTAACACATGCACTACCTCATGAAGTGATTGATAAGTGGAGGTCCACCCCATAATTAGTCACCGCTTGAGTACACCTTTTAAGGTTTGCCTTACTTGATGGATCAAGTTGAGTCTTTGCAAATGATTTTATGACAGTGATAGCGTTTGATGCAGCAGAACCAGGCGATGACATGAATATCGGAAAACACTAAATTTGCAAGCCCGAGTAGCATCTCAAAATCTAGCAAACTTGCGCGATAAGAGAGAAAATTCGCCAAATAAAGGTTATAAATTCTGAGATAATAGTGAGTAGAAGTGGACAAAAGAAGAGAGAGCCAAAGTGGATGTTAAAGAAAGGCTGAGATAGGACAATCTGATAATGAAACTCGCACGAAATTATGAGATCAAGGGAATTTTGAGGTTGGTGAACCAAATTATAATAAAATATTTAGGAACATTTTAGTGAACCATATTATCGTACTAAAAAAATCATTTGTCTATTCCACCTAAAGTTTAAGCTAGTTATCTCGGGAAAATTACCAAAAAAGTCCTAAACCTTTTGCAATTGTGCCAATTCAGTCCTAAACCTTTTTTTTAGGCTAACTCAGTCCTAAACCTTTTGTAATTGTGTCAATTCAGTTCATCCGGTCACTTTTGGCCGGCCGGCGCTAACGTGGTAATTTTTAATATTTTATTATTATTTTTCGAATTTAATGTTTATTTTTTTCACTTTCTTTTTTTTTTCGCCTATCTTCTTCCCCGGCTGCCGGTCCGGCGACCGGCGACCGGCTAGAGGCTGAGGCCGGCGAGGTGGGCCTCGATCTGGCGAGACCTCCCCGTCGCTTGGCGAGCTCGACCTTGCCCGGCCATGGCGAGACTCGACCTCGCCCGGCGACGGCGAGGTCCACCTCGCCAGATCTAGGCGGCCTCGCCGTCGCCGGGCGAGGCCGACCTCGCCATGACCGAGGGAGGCCTCGCCCGGCGACGGCGAGGCCGCCCAGATCGGGCGAGAACTCGCCGTCGCCGGGAGAGGTTGAGCTCGCCCGGCGACGGCGAGGCTGGCCCTCGCCGGCCTCAGCCTCTCGCCGGTCGCCGGTTGCCGGCCTCAGCCTCTCGCCAGTGCATCCATATCTTTAGGCAGTGGAAAATGATCATCTACCCCTTGAAAGATATATCATCAAATTAGTACTATGTTGGGACGCATATAGAAGCGCTTTGTCAATGAAAGCAGTTTATACTCGAGCTTTCTGTTCTAGTTCTTCAGTCGATGCAACATTTAAACAAGAGTTTGTATTCTTTTCACAGCTAGTAGAATAAATAAGAGAAACGTTAAGCGGGCTAAAACTTTTTAACGGAATTCAATCTACCGTGTGACGCTTTAAGAATTATAAAAAGTGACACGAACAAAACGATCTACAGACATTATAAATTATATTCATCTTGGATAGGAAATACCTGATAGGAGGAGTTCTGGGCATAACTATGAGGTCCGTTCCCTCCGTTCATGGCCATTGATTCAGAGATGCTAATCGTCCTCTCATCCTCCATTCTCTCTCTCTCTCTGGGACGTGTAGGTGAGGAAGAGGGCCGAAGGGCGAAGGAGAGAGAGGAGCAATAAGAAGAGGAGGAAAGAGAGAGAGGCTAGTGTTGTTGCAAAGATGTTGTTGCAAAGAGCGAGCTTAGAGAGAGAGGGGGGTAACGGAGGAGAGAGATTTAAGAGAAAAAATTTGACAAGTGATTTATCATTGGACACGTCGCGATTAATGAATGACATAACACACGACTTTCGTGATAAGATAGGCCTACTCAATATTTTTTCCGAAAGTGTGAGTTGGTATGATGGTGAATACCTTCGTGGATAGGGCGAGGAAGTGACATGTGTCGATCCGGCGTGGATTTTCACAACTGCATCGGGCGATCTTGGGCACGGACGGTGGGATATGAGGTGACAATACTCGGGGAGCAGTGCAAGGGCAAATATGGCCTTTTGACCGAAGTGTCCTCTCTAACAATGGTCACGCAAAATAGCCGTGTCCCTTTGGACTCCTAGGAATTTTTTTTTGGGGTCGGAGAGACCTAGGAAATTGGCGAGTGTAATTTCTCGATTTTGAATTGCAAAGAAGTAATTGGAAATGGCACACCACATGATCTAGCCATAAAAATTCATAATTTTAGTAAGTGAATGATATTTCGACCAAAAAGTGCTAAAAAAGTCCTAAACCTTTTGCATTAATGCCGATTGAGTCCTTAACTTTTTATTTTTGTGCCAATTCAGTCCCTCCGGCTAATTTTGGTTGGATTTTGTTGATGTGGACGCCGGCCGACGGTGTTGACGTATACAACTTTTAATAATATTTTAATATTTTTTGAATTTTTATTTAGTTTTTTCCTTTTTTTCTCCCTCCCCTCCCTCTTCCTGGCGACCGGTCAGAGCCAGAGGCCACCTCACCGGCCTTTGGCGAGCCACACTGGCCACTGGCGAGGCTTGCCCTCGCCAGCGATGGTGAAGGTGAGCCTTGCCATGGTTGGGCGAGGCTCGCCCGGCCCTCGCTAGAGGTGGCGAGGTCACAGCCTTTGCCCTCACGGCCTTTGGCGAGGGTTGGAGCCTTGCCATGGCTGGGCGAGACTCGCCCGGCCCTCGCCAGAGGTGGCGAGATCACGCCCTTCGCCCTCGCGGCCGGCCAGCGAGGCTGGAGGAAGAGGGAGGGGAGGGAAAAAAAAAGGAAAAAATATTAAAATATTATTAAAAGTTGTATACGTCAGCGCCGACGGCCAGCTGGCGTCCACGTCAGCAAAATCCGGCCAAAATTAGCCGGAATGATTGAATTGGCATAAAAACAAAAGGTTTAGGATACAATTGGCATAAAAAAAAAGTTTAAGACTCAATTAGCACCAATGCAAAAGGTTTAAGACTTTCCTGACACTTTTCCCGCCGATCTTAAGAGTCCTTTTGTGATCGATAACTTTGGTTAATCATGTGCGAGAAGTTAAACATATTGGTTTACTTAATGATCGAGGAGATATGTAAATAGTTTAAATGCACGGCATTTGTTCACTCACCCTACCCTACCATCTATAGGCGGTCGTCCGTCTTACAGCCACCCGAAGAGGAACTACATGATCACAAATAGGAATTCTACAACGATAAATAGAATCCTCATAAAAGTACCACTAGATCGAGCACCGATTATTTCGTATCTGGTCAAAATCTTAACTAAAAGAATCATTAATTTGAGGACATTTTGAGTTTACTTTGGAGGCGGATTTGGTAGGGGGACATCAAAAGCCAAGGTAAGAACGTGAAACGTGCATCAGATCTTACCATATTTAGCAAGTGAGATTACCAACTCAGAAGTAAAGCTCAGGCTAGCCATGCACAAAAATACTTAACATCATTTTAGTAATCCAATGTATATCCAAAAGAAAGTCAGCTTTTTGCTCTTCATAAAATTGTTTGATCTTTAAATAACGACTCCACATAACAAGGGCTGATCATCGTTAATATCGACCAGATTTGACCATTGCCAAGTCACGTAACCAGGACAAGTCCTCGGTCAAGTGAAATCGAACAGGAGGTGTGTATTAGTGTATCCTATAATCACTAAGCCATCCAATTCTTAAGAATAAAGTCAAACAGCATTCTGTTCACCGATATCAGCTGCGTTTGGGAATGGCTTTCCCAAAGGCCTGTGGGTCTCTAAAGGTCCTTAAGGAGATTTGGGGAAATGCAATGCATTTCCAATTTAAGTCTCGTAGGCCAACATAGATTTATAGCAATTTTGGGCTTTAGCATTTTCGGAATGTCGATACATTTTTTATTTTTCCAATTTTACTCTTGCTAAATTTTCAAAATTCTGAAAATGCCTTTCTCTAAGCAGAAATAACCTTTTTCTCTGCATCAACAAAAAAATTAGGTTTTTACGAGCTATTTGCTCTAGATATTATTGTTTAATCTATAAAGGACTCCGTAAAAGGATAATCACCATCCATCTCAACCGGAATTGACTATTCCCAAGTTACATAACCCGGACAAGTCTTCGTTGAAGTGAAATACGAGAATTAGAAGAGCAGAAGGTATCCATACCGCTAATATTTGTATTTCATAATCACTAGGGCCACCGGCCATCCAATTCTTAGGAATATTGTTAAAAGGATTTTGCTTACGAAATTCGAAGGATTAAATTTGCTTTCTTTTGCTCAATGTTAGAATTGATTTCGTAGCATTGAAGAAAAGGCCCAAAACTCCGGTTCAAACCGATGATACAATCCCACTACCTACATTGCATCTAATTCCGCAAAAGAAAATGAAACATACAATTGCAAATAACAAACTTGATGAACCATATACTAGAGAGAGAGAGAGAGAGAGAGAGAGAGAGAGAGAGAGAGAGAGAGAGAGAGAGAGAGACTTAATTAAAAGATAAAAGTCTTTATTTAATTTCAAACTTGATCCACCACTCCTACATCTTACTTCAGATCATCTCATCAACAAGCTCTCTCATTTCTTACCCTTGGAGGTCTCATGGAGACCAGCAAAGTAAACCTGTGGGTTAGCCTCGAACGATTCCCTTGAAATATGCACCGCACCTCCAGTTCCAGGAGCAACCATTGTTCCTCCTTTTGCATGTTTCTTTGAGAACAAGAAGCGGAGCTTGAGAGCTGGAAAATACGAGCAAACCTTAATAAATGGTCGGTCAAATTTTGCGATTATGAGGTGATTTGCTTAGTAAATTGAAAGGGATGCGGAAATTGGCTCATCTCGTATCTGTTCGTTCTCGGTTAGATTTCAAAAATAGAATCAACTTACATGTAGATATGTATTCTTACATTTTATATTCGTTCGAGTTTGGGAAATAGTGCGAAGGCAACTTAAATTAACAAGCATGTAAATAAATTGGCGAGAATGTAATGCTTCCTATTAATGAGATATAAGTGAATATTTGTCAAGGTAACTTTGTTTGGCAAATCCGTGAATATATGAATGTTACGTTAGGACTGAACACTAGCCGGACCTCGAGGTGTTTTTCAGCATGACACGAAAAGACTGGGCCATTCAAAGAGCGGTTCGGATCAAAATACACCGGTCCGGTTCGGGTCTCAAACTTTTATTTTTCTTATCAGAAATGAAAAACTACCATACGTGTTATTAACCTTACCAAAAAAAAAACTACCATACTTGTTATTATATTTCTAATGTCATTAACATGTTACTGCCTTCGAATCTACAAATTACATTCGAACAAATGAATATCTCGCACCTCAACTTCAAGGATTATAACTTTTGATCTAGATTAAAAGTTACGAAACTTGTAAGAACAATTTCAAAAGCTCATCCAGAGATCGAGGGGAGGCTGTTTTCGGCCTCGAAATTCACTTTTTTGACATATTTTTGGCCACTTTTCACAATTCGACCCTTACCACCTGTTGACGTTATTGAGGAAACTTCCTAATAGATTTTGAAGTTGACAAAACTATCCATGTTAATATTGTAAGTCTGACACGTGCTTTGAAGTATTTTGATTCAGGTAGATATATTCTGGAAATAGTTATTTCGAGAGAACTAAACTTTCTGGACGCTCAGACTTTACAAGGACCAGAAGGAAAATTTCAAACTTTACGGCTTTCAGAACGAGAAATTCAGACTTTACTGAAAAAGTCACTCAGACGATACATTAAGTAGATGAAGAACTTCAGACTCTATTTTTAAAAGGTTCAGACCTTACTTAAGATGCACACTGACTTAAGTTCTAAATGTGAAGCAAGAACCAGAAATTATTCAGATCGAACATAACGGTTAGTGATCTGCCGTGAATTTCACAGAAGGAAAATTTTGATTGACTCAATCTTAAAATGATATAATTGATTGACAATCAAATATTAAGGCAAGTGTGTGTGTGTATATATCTCACAACGGATAAAGCTCTACTTATGGAAACCAAGATTTTGATTGTATGGGCGACCAAATTCAGCAGGATTCAGATTTTTGTCAATTAACGGCTACTCAATCAATTTTATACAAATCTGTTCAAGTTGAAGATTAGAAGATGATCCTCTAAAGACTGTCCAACGGCTAGTTTGGAAGTGGAGGAGTATAAAAAAAGATTAACGAGGAGTAGAAGTAATGAACGAAATCAAGAATCAACAAGTCTAAAGTCTAAGCATACTCCGATTCTACTACTTGTCTTTCCTGAGCAAACACTGAAATCTTGAGGGACATTTTGTAAGAGTGATTGTGTGAGATAGAGAGTTCTATCATTCACCGAGTGATATCACTCAGAACTTGTAATCATTTTTTTATCACATAGTGAAATCCAGCCGGTAAGCTGTCAGCGTGGAAGAGTGGATGTAGGCTTGATCTAAGCCGAACCACTATAATTTCTTGTGTGCAGTTTCTCTATCCCTAAACTCTTGTTCTATCTTTTATACTGCACACTAGCACATCGTCTATAAAGTCTGCTCAAAATCTAAATGTCTTTCAGATTTTAATCTTGATCATTTGTTTTCGCTTTAAAAATTGATCAAAAGTTTTAGATCACCTATTCACCCCCCTCTAGATGATCCTTGCTAGCTACGTCAAACGCCGGGCCCAAAATCTAAGCCTAAACATAAAGAAACGAATGGCCCAAATCAAGCTATAACAATACAATTAACCATAAGGCTCACCCAACAGAATGCTTAAACAAGCCCATCGATCATGAAGGTCGTAACAATAAATTTGACCCACGAAGCCCCGTCGATAGGATGATTCAAAGAAAAAAAAAATTCATCCTCGTTCGATTAATTGATTTGGTAACAAATAAGTATAGGGTTTTGACAGCCTCTAAAGATTTCTATTTGGGTGATAGAAGAAGCAGCGTAGGCCTCCCAAAAAGTAACGGAGGCGTGCAAAAGTTTTCCCAGGCCAGACGGAGATTGGCCCTCGAGTGCAAAGGCATAAGGGAGCTCGACTGTGAGCTTGATCTTGCAAATATTCGATTCCCGCCACTACAAAAAAACATGATTTTTGCGACGAAAAATTTGGAAAAATCCGTCGCAAATCGAATTTGCGACGAATTTAGCGACGGAAAAAATTCCGTCGCTAATAGGTCGTCGCAAAATTTTGCGACGGAAAATTTAAATTTCCGTCGCAAACATACGACGGAAAAAAATTCGTCGCAAATTAGCCACGAACACTACCCGTGCAAAATTCGTCGCAAATATTTCGTCACAAAATTCGTCGCAAATAATTCATCGCAAATTTCGTCGCAAATTAGCCACGAACACTATCCATCGCAAAATTCGTCGCAAATTAGCCGCGAACTTTATTCGTCGCAAAATTCGTCGCAAATAATTCGTCGCAAATTAGCTACGAACTTTATTCGTCGCAAAATTCGTCGCAAAATTCGTTGCAAAATTCGTCTCAAAATTCGTCGCAAATTAGCCACGAACTTTATTCGTCGCAAAATTCGTCGCAAAATCCGTCGCAAAATTAGCCACGAACTTTATTCGTTGCAAAATTTATCACAAAATTCGTCGCAAAATTCGTTGTAAAATTCGTCGCAAAATTTGCGACGAACTTTGTTCGTCGCAAAATGTATTCGTCGCAAATTAGGCACGAACTTGATTCGTCGCTACTTATTCGTCGCAAATTAGCCACGACCTGTAATGGTCGCAAAATTCGTCTCTAAATATTCGTCGCAAATTTTACACCATTTCGGTCATCAAAACTTGTACATATCAATAGTTACGCATTAATGAACATCATGTAATACATTCAAAACAATCAAAGGACACGAGAAAACCATAGATTCCGCTTCAGAAATAGAAAACGAACAAACCAGACACAATACCATATAATTGAAAAATGTAACTGAAGGAAAGATGCTAGTTCGCAAAAAAATAATGATATATGCAAAGTTGCAAAGTCTGACATGATGATATTTGATATCCAATCTTATAATACATTCAAAACATTCATAGAAGGCGGGACAACCATAGATTCTGCTTAGAAAACGAAAAATCGACAAACCAGACACAAGATTGGGCAACTGTGGTACTTGGCAGGACACCAAAAGCAGTCACTTTTATCGACACCTGATGAAATGTGGATACATAAATAAAGATATTCAATCAGTCCAGAATATAAAAGAAGTGTTTATGCATGAATGTGGAACTAGGTATAAAAAAACAAGTAAGAGGGTTAACAAAAAAACGTTTCAGGACGAACATCAATGTTCTTACATATGAATATGAGTCAACTTTGACATCCATTGTACTTTTTTCACCCTTGTAAACCGTATTCCTGTCACCTAGAAAAAATTAGATCCTTGTCCAAACAGCATTGCAATAGTTTAATGACTTAGAGAGGTGAATTACCAACACCAATTCCCAGGAAGAGAGGACTCAAAGTCAATTAAGGCATGTATTTCTACAATGTTCAAATATCATGATTTTTTTTAACAAGCATGCCATCCTGGGATCTCTAAATTTTCAGTTTTTCGCAAGCAAAGAACCTTGTTGTAAGAAAGTTGTGCACAAAAAGTAATTGTAGAGTAGGAACATATTTGGTGAAACGGCACTTATGTCATAAAAGATTGTGAAGCAAGCTTACCCCCGATTTTGGCAATTTTAACTAGAAAGGACCGAGAAATTCATCATCATCATCAATCTTAGCATCATTGTGTTGCTCATCATTGTGCCCATCACCTATTGGATTGGCGGGAGGTACAGGAGGAACCTCACCGCGATTGATGTTGAGGTGTCGCATAACGATTTGCATTTGTTGTTTCAAGTCATTTATTTCTTCGTCCCTCTCTACAATTATATTTTTCAGTTGATTCACTTCTTGGGTCAATTGCTCGTCATGTCGTGTCCTCCTTCGACCAGTCGCAATGGACGATGAAGTTCCAGCATGATTCGGCATGTACATCCTTGACAAGGATCCCATCACAAATATTTTTCTTTTTTTCATCCTACCCGTTGCCTCCATCCATAATGCCATACTGTCAACTGATGGCTCAGACACAGCACAACCATCACTACCACTAGCATTGCCCATTAAAAGTTCATCATATTTTTCCTACATTAACAATATAGATGAAAATAAAATAACTTCATATATATATATATATATATATCTACCATAAATATTAAAAGCATTCACGGTTTTCATTCTAGTTTCCATAAAGTCCAAAGTATAACCTTACATACCTTAATAGATTTTGTTCGATCGCCAATCCATGTCTTATGTTTCTTTTGAAATGTGCGTTCAAATGTAGCTGCAAATGTCGGTTCCGTCCCTAATTCTTGTGCCTACAAAATGTAAACATGAGTAATTGAATTAAATTAACTTATAACTTATTTAACAGACTTACCAGTCGTTTGCGATGCTCCCCAATGTTGATACAGCCTCCGGCATATGTGGCAGACCCTTCACTAGAACTAGAAGATCGTTTCTTTTTATTCTGCTCACTGATTTGCTGACTCTTTTCAGTTTCCCAAATTCTGTTAATTTCCGTCCAATTGTCAGCTGTAATGAAAGCCGGCTTCACTTTCTTGATCTTCGCTCTATTCATCACATTTCGTATAAAATCACCGACTTTCTTCGAAAAATTCTTCTCACTTCATTCTCTTCCTCTTGAGCCCACCCGAACTTCCGCTGCAATCAATACAAGAAAAACTGAAAGTTATTATGATGGTCACATATCCATTACCATGCACCAAACAATTCGGCGATAGACTTTGTTAAGTTCATCTCGGGAAAATATCTGGTCCTTTTAGGCTCCGTTCGTTTGGCGAAAATATTCTCCCGAAAATATTTTCCGGGTTTTCCGTGTTTGGGGGCGGAAAACTTTTCCGTGGGAAAATATTTTCCTTCCCCTCACAAAATAGCCTAGTCTATGGAAAATGACTTCCGCTTCTTCAAAAGTGGAAATCATTTTCCGGAGCTTCTTCTTCTTCTTCTTCTTCACTAAGGTCGCGGCCGCCGCCGCCGCGCCCGCCTGCCGCTGGCGCCGGCCGTCGCCGCCGGTTGCCGCCACTCGCCGCCGCGTGCACGCCGCCGCCGGCGAAAAATATTTTCCGAAACTTTTTCATATTGATCACCGAACACCGGAAAATTATGTTCCGAAAACATTTTCCAGAAAATGACTTCCGGGAAAATATTTTTCAAAAGGAGAATATTTTCCGCCAAACGAACGGAGCCTTAGTACCGAAAACTAAAGAATTGTTCTGGTCCCTTTACATCATTCTTGACCATCAATATACTATACTGAACTTAGTTAGTGAGAAAATAGAATATCTAAAACTTACCTTGAACTCATTCCACCACAAATCTTTCACTTCTTGTGGAACACTTCTGTAATTAATATACTGACCCATCCAATAGTTTTTGACTATTTTATTCAGTTCCCTCACAACAAACGGAGCATCCGTGAATCTGCAAACATACGGATATTGTGCAACATCGACAATTCAGTTGACATCCATATCTAAAGCCATAAATATTACATATACTAAAAAAAATAAAGTACTTACGAATCTCCAAATAGGCATATCATGAATCGTTGATCTTCTTCACCTGTGTTTCCGTCATTATGCGAATGTTGTGCTAAATAATAAGGAGGAACGGAAGGAGAGGGAGCCAAAGGAGATGGAACTGGAGGAGATTCAGTTGACATGTGGCCAAGTCCCATAACATGTTCTTGAGCGTTGGAGGAAGGACCAACGTATCCATATTGTCCATCAGCATATTGTGGATGAGGGTTAGATGAAAGGACAGGAGATGAGGAAAGGGACGGGGACGAGGACATTGAAGAGGCTGGTCTTCTATGCATGTGACCTCCACGTTTATACTGACAAGTAGGAAGGTTAGATAAATATGTAAAAAAATATGAACATGTATTACGGACACATAATGACGTACATGATCAAGCTTACCATTTTGATTCAGAAGCAGAAAATGTTTCCTCTTAATTAGCCAATGCCGAGTGTTTATGACTGGCAATTTCCTACAAACAAATATACTATAAATCGCACTCATTTTGATATCAAACATCAATATATGAGCACGATATGCCATGCTAAGCCAACATTAGCCATAATTAACCACACGATCCACTTTCAAACTACACGATAATTCATCAAGTACAAAAACAACCATGAAACATCAATTTCAGCCACATGATCTTCGTTCTTGGCCACACGATCATCAATCAAAGTGGCTGGCCACAGGCATTATAAGCCATTAATTTTTGTGGGCATCTAAAAAAAATTAAATTTCACTCAAAGTGGGTGGCCACAGGTATTCTAAGCCATTATGTAAAGTTTTGAAATTTTGTTATTTCTTTATTTTTTAATTTTTTGGGGCACCTAAAAAAAGGTAAATTTCACTAAATGTGGGTGGCCACAGGTATTATAAGCCATTTTGTAAAGTTTTCAAATTTTTGATTTTTTAAATTTTTTTTTGGCCACCTACAAAAATTTATTTTTCACTTAAAGTGGGTGGCCAAAAGTATTCTAAGCCATTCTATGAAGTTTTGTAATAAAATTAATTTTATTATTTTTAAAATATTTTGGGCACCTAAAAAAATTTAAATTTTACTAAAAGTGAGTGGCCACGGATATTCTAAGCCATTCTGTAAAGTTTTGAAATTTTTGTATTTTTTAATTTTTTTTGCCACGTAAAAAAATTAAAATTTCACTAGAAGTGGATGGCCACAAGTATTATAAGCCATTCTGTGAAGTTTTGAAATTTTTAAAATATTTAATTTTTTTGCCACCTAAAAAAATTTATTTTTCACTCAAAGTAGATGGCCACATGTATTATAAGCCATTCTGTGAAGTTTTGAAATTTTTTATTTTATTATTATTTTTACATTTTTTGTGCACCTAAAAAAATTACAAATTCTCTCAAAATGGGTGGCAACAGGTATTTTAAGCCATTTTATAAAATTTTGAAAATTTTGAATTTTTTATTATTATTCTTTTTTTGGGCACCTAAAAAAATTTAAATTTCACTCAAAGTGGGTGGCCACAGTTATTTTTTGCCATTTTGTGATATTTTGCAATTTTGGTTCTTTTTAATTTTTTAAAAAAAATTTCAACAAATTTAATATTTTCCCACAATATGACTTTTTATAATTTTCACGAAATTTTTCTAAATTTTTCTAGACTTGTTCAATTTTAATGCATTTTCTGAATAAACGCTTAATCAACCACCCGATCATCATTAAACACTTAATCGGCGATATAATGGACAAATTAACCAGTCGAACATCGATCAAAGCCACATGCAATCCTGAAATCGACCCCTAACTTAGCCAACCAATCAGACACTAAACAATCCATAAACAAATCCGATTAATACTCATTATAGTAGGTAGGGTTTAGAGAGCTGCTTACTTGGTTCAAGGCCAAGAAAAACTAAACAATAATTATATTTTGGCCGGTCGGAAAGTGGCCGGTTCGGCGCGGGCGTGGGCCCAAGTGTTGGCTAGTCGGCCCGGGCGTCGGCCACGGCCAGAGGCGAACAGCGGTGGAGTGGGGCGACGGCGTCGGGCAGCGCGTGCAGGCGGCGGCGGCGGCGGCGGTGGGCGGCGGCGCCGGCGGCGGCGGCCTCGGGCGGTGTCGGGCGGCGGCCGGGCGGCGAGGCCTCGGGCGGCGTTGGGGCGGCGGGCCGGGCAACGACGGCAAGTGCTCGAGGCGGCGAGGTAAGGCGGCGGACAGTGCAGGCGGGCTGGCTGGCGACGACGGTTGGGCGCGGCGACGGCGAGCGTAAAGTCGTGCAGGTGGCGACGAGCCGAGTGCGCTTACAAGGCGGTTCTGAGGCGGGCGGGCGAGGCCCGGGCGGCGCGGCAGGCGTCGGGCCGCGTGCGGGCGGCGGCGGCGGCAGCGGTGGGCGGCGGCGGCGGCGGCGGCGGCCTCCCAGGCGGTGTCGGGCGGGCGGCGGGCGGCGAGGCCTCGGGCGGCGTTGGGCGGCGGCGGCAAATTACTGCATGGTAACGACGCAGTGCTCGGGCGAGCCGGGCGGCGATATGGGCGGGCCGGGCGGGGCGACGGCTGGGCGGCGGGCGACGGCGAGCCTCGTAAAGTCCGGGTGGCGACGGCTTCAGGCGGCCACAAGGCGGTTACGAGGCGGGCGGCGAGGCCGGGCGGCGACGGCCGGGCGGGCTACCGGGCGGCGACGGTTGGCGGGCGCCGGGCGGCAACGGCGAGCCTCCTGCGAGGCGGGCGCGACGGCTTCGGCCGTTACTGCGAGGCGGGCGGGCGAGCTGTGCGCGGCGACAGCCGGGCGGCCGCCGGGCGGCAACGGCTGCCGGCGGCCGGGCGGCGACGGTGAGCCTGGCGAGGCCGGGCGGCGACGGCTTCGTGCGACTACGAGGCGGCCGCAAGGCGCGCGGCGAGGCGCGCGGGTGAGCCGGTGCGGCGAAGCTCCGTGGCGAGCTGACGATCACACGCGTGGCGAGGCGACGATGGGGACGGTGACGACGGCGACGGGGGCGACGGCTGAGAGCTGCAAGGCGGGCAGTCGACGACGGCGACGGCGGTCCAGGGCACTCGGCGAAGACAACGGGAGGAAGAAGAAGAAGAGGAGGAGGAGAAAAATAGTGATCGAGAAAATAAGAAAAGCTCAGCAAATTTGCGACGGAATGTTGATCTGTCGCAAATTTGCGACGACTTTTATATCCGTCGCAAATTTGGGAGGGAATTTTTTCCATCCCAAATTTACGACGGACTAACATTCCGTTGCAAATTTGTGACCGTCTTTTTTATCCGTCGCAAATTTGGGAGGGAATTTTTTCATCGCAAATTTGCGACGGACTAACATTTCGTCGCAAATTTGCGACGGATATTTGTCCGTCGCAAATTTGAGACGGACATTTTTTTGTCCGTGGCAATTTGCGACGGAATGCTAGTCCGTCGCAAATTTGCAACGGACTTTTTTTATCCGACGCAAATTTGCGACGGACATTTTTCCGTCGCAAATTTGCGACGGAATTTGTCCGTCGCAAATTTGCGACGGACATTTGGTCACGCAAATTTGCGACAGATATTTTTTGTCCGTGGCAAATTTGCGACGGAATGCTAGTCCGTTGCAAATTTGCGATCGACGTTTTTGTCCGTCGCAAATTTGCGACGGACATTTGGTCCGTCGCAAATTTGCGACAGACTTTTTGTCCATCGCAAATTTGGGAGGGAATTTTTCCCGTCCCAAATTTGCGAAGGACTTTTTGTCCGTCGCAAATTTGCGAAGGAATTTTTTCCCGTCCCAAATTTGCGACGAACTTTTTTCCGTCGCAAATTTGGGAGGGAATAATTCCCTCCCAAATTTGCGACGGAAATTTTGTCCGTCGCAAATTTCCGACGGACTTTTTTGGTCCGTCGCAAATTTGCGACGACATTTTGTCCGTCGCAAATTTGCGACGGAATGTTAGTCGGTCGCAAATTTGGGAGGGGATTTTTTTCCCGTCCCAAATTTGCGACGGACATTTTTTGGTCCGTCGCAAATTTGCGACGGACATTTTTTTGTCCTTCGCAAATTTGCGAGGAAATTTTTTTTCCCGTCCCAAATTTGCGACGGACAAAAATGTCCGTCGCAAATTTGGGACGGACTTTTTTGATCCATCGCAAATTTGGGAGGGATTTTTTTCCGTCCCAAATTTGCGACGGAAATTTTGTCCATGGCAAATTTGCGACGGACATTTTTTGGTCAGTCGCAAATTTGTGACGGACATTTTTTTGGTCCGTCGCAAATTTACGATGGATCCGTCGCAAATTTGCGACGGGCATTTTTTTGTCCGTTTGTCCGTCACAAATTTGCGACGGACTTTTTTTTGTCCGTCGCAAATTTTGCGACGTATTTTTTTCCTATCCAAAATTTGCGAAAGACAATATTTTTCCGTCGCAATTTTCCGACGGATTTATTTCGGATTCCAAAAATAAAGGACATTTTCGAATCCGTCGCAAATTTGTGACGGATTTAGAAAATTGCCATGAATTTCACTTCCGTCGATAATTCTTCGATGAACAGTAGCCACGAATAAGTTATTGTCGTAAAATGAGCGACGAAATTAGCAACGATCCAAATCCAATGGAAAATAGAATATCCCAAATGTCATCGCACGAATAATATTTGACTTGTCGTCATTTAGCGACAAATTTTCCGACAATCAATTAAATTAATAAGAATAATAGACAACAACAATAATAACAACAACAATAATGAAAATAGCAATAACAATAAGAACAAGAACAATAATAATAATTATGACAACCAAAATAACACTTGTCGCAATAATAATTTAACTAAAAGTGTTTTGTTACAACAATTTTAATCTTCATTTTCATCTTCGTCCTCATCATCTGTCTCAAAATCAAATTCTGAACCATCTTGTACATTTTATTCGCAAATTTCAGTTGGATCCACATCTATCATTGCTCCACATGGATCTCGTAAAGTTGGAATGTTATATTCCTCAGTTTCAACCGTATTACAAACTTTCTCTTGTTGATAGGCTCTATCCTTCCATTGTTTCTCGATTTTTCTCCGTGCTTTGATTTTACATACAGCACACCAATCAGCTTTGTCACGTTTCAAACTAGGATATGATGCATAACATACTTGAATTGCTTGTTGTGCCAAGACAAATGGTTCATATTCCATATACCTTTTCTTGTGATTTATTTCAACCAAATTAAACTTTGTATGCACCTTCATTCCTTTGACGGGGTCGAACCACTTGCACTTAAATAACACAACCCGCATCATTAAAGGTCCAGGGTACTCTATTTCTATGATTTCATCCAACAAGCCATAAAAATTATCTTTTGAACTGCCACCATTGGATGACCGAACACACACACCACTATTCATTGTGGCTTTTCCCATTCCATATTCTTGAGTGTGAAAATTATATCCATTTATAAAATATCTTTGGCCAACTTCGTACTCTTAACTTGTGGACCCCATGACAAATGATATAGCAATCCTTGCTCTCCAAGTTCATTATGATTACTGTGAACCTAAGGTTACACGCGCAAGGTCAATAAAATATATTTTAATAAATGATGTATAAAATTTAAATAATTTGGTTTTGGGCCATAGGCAACTTACATATGTTTTGAACCATGCTGCAAATTGTTCATCGCACAAACGGTCAAACTCATTTGGTGGTAATCCACACATTGAAGTTTGGAAAATCCTGGTAACAAATACCATTTATATATTAGCAAATATTTGACACACAATACATATATTTGCAAATTTACACTTACACGAAGTATGGCTCGACTTCTGGGCAGTTTAGTAAAATATATGTATGGGCTGCATGCAATTCTTCGCCTGTTAAGTAACGAAACTGACATGCGCCGCTTGGTCGACCCAGATAATTGAAAATAGAGAATGCTTTGCAATTGGGATCACTGGGGCCCTCATCATTTCTGCCTGCTCTCCGCCTCTTGCACTGCACGTGCGACTCAAAATAGTATGACGTAAATGTTGTCACTTCTTCCACAATATATGCATTACAAATTGAAGCTTCAACACATGCCTTATTCTTCACTTTTTTCTTCAAATGATATAAGAATCTAGTTGCAATAGAAACAAACTTATCGGAACATAATATATAATAAAGTAATTTTAACTTTATTTTAAAAAAAATTACCTCTCAAATGGATACATCCATTGAAATTGGACGGGACCTGCAACTTTGGCCTCATAAGGCAAGTGAACTAATAGATGCTCCATCGAATCAAAAAACGATGAAGGAAATATCATTTCTAAGTTGCAAAGAATAATTGGAATATATCTCTCCAGTTTCTCCATGTGTGATGCTTTTAACACTATCGAGCAAATATCATGCATGAAATTGCTTAACTCTATAATGGCGCCCCATACAAAGTTCGGTAGAACTTCCTTGAAAGCTATTGGAATTAGTCTTTTCATCAATATGTGACAATCATGACTCTTCAAACCTGTCAACTTGCATTCATTCAAATCAACACATCTCCCGAGGTTCGAAGCATATCCATCAGGAAACCGCACAGATTTCAACCATTGACAAACAACTCGCCTCTGCTCCCTATCCAATAAATAAACTGCTTTTGGTTTTGGTCCCCTGCTGCTTGCATCCACATCTAGTGTTGGCCGATCACAAATATCTCTCATATCTTTTCTTGCGTTCAAGTTGTCTTTTATTTTTCCGGTGATATCCATCATAGTATTTATGACATTGTCGAAAACATTCTTTTCTATGTGCATGACGTCAAGATTATGATGAATAAGATGGGCCTTCCAATACGGTAGATCCCAAAATATACTGCGTTTTGTCCACTTATGTGTACTTCCGTACGCAAAAGTCGTACCGTGAGGGTTCTGAACAACAGTTGGAAAGTCCTGCACCCGCTCCCAAATTTGATCGCCGATCAACCTCAATGGTGGACGTGTTCTTTCAGTCCTATTCTTGATGAACTATTTTTTATTCCTTCTGAATGTATGATTTATCGGTAAAAATTGTCTGTGACAGTCAAAATAGCTGGGCTTCTTTCCATGTTTTAATCTAAATGACTTTGATCTCTCCAAACATATCGGACATCTTAATATCCCAGCTGTACACCATCCAGATAACATTCCGTAAGCTGGAAAGCCATTTATCGTCCAAAGAAGAACAGCCTTCGTTACAAATGTTTGATCGGTAGAAACATCATATGTAAGGATATCTTCCTCCCATAGCCGTTGTAACTCTTCAATCAATGGTTGCATATAAACATCTATTAACTTTTCGGATTTTACGGGCTAGTCACGATCAATGTCAAAAATATATAAGGTGTCTTCATGCACATACCAAGTGGAAAATTGTACGGCGTTAAAATAACTAGCCAACATGAATAACTTTTTCCTGATTTCCCAAATTGGGCAAATCCATCAGCACTGAGACCTAACCTGATGTTTCGAGACTCTATCGCAAACTCAGGGTACGTTCTATCAAAATGTTTCCATGCCTCTACATCTGAAGGATGACACATTAGATCCTCTTCTGTTTCATGATTTGCATGCCAAGTCATGTGCTCAGCAATGGCTTGAGACGCATAAAGCCTTTGCAATTTGGGGATTAAGGGCAGATAAAATATTTGCTTGCATGGTCTACGCTTCTGATTACGACCCTGCCTCCTGTTAATCTTGTACCTAGGTTGGCTACAGAATTTGCAAGATTCTGCATTTTCATCATCTCTCCAATATAACATACAACCCCTACTACATACATCAATCCTTACAACCGGAAGACCTAAGTTATCCACTAGCTTTTTCATATCGTAAAAATCACTTGGCATGCTGTTGTCACGAGGCATTGTTTTCCGCATTACGTCAACAAAAGAGTTGAAGCAATCTTGCGACACATTATGCTCTGCCTTAATATTTAACAGTCTTGCTGTCACTGATAACTTAATGTTGTTGTCACAACCTGGCCATAAAGGTTCATCTGCTGCTTTCAGCACTTCCTAGAACTGATCAGATGAAAAAGCTCCATTACACACATTCTCATCAAAACCCGTTACTCCTATCTCTTCCAATTGTGATGCATGACTAATACCTACTTGTTCAGGTGTAGGAGTAAAACTAGTACTTGCATGGTTCGAATCTGAAACAAAATTCTGACCAGCTACATCAATCACCATCCTCTCGTATGGGTTCAATTGGTCATAATAGCTACATTCTTCCCTAACTAAAAATTGGTCACTTCTTCGATATCCTTCATCAGATATAAATGGTTCACCATGGCAAGTCCAATTATAATAATTCGGAGTAAACTCAAATCTACAAAGATGTTCTCTAACTGTATCACACACATGAAATTTACCATTACTGCACTTTCTACACGGACACCTTAACTTATTTCCATCCATGAACTCATATTTACTACTAGCAAAGTCTAAAAATAGTTCCAACCCAGTACGAAACTCATCGGTCAATCCTCGACGTCCAGGTAAGTTCTTATTATACATTCAAGCCCTGTCTCTTTGCATTGTGTCTGTATTAAAATAAAAAAATCTCGTAAAATATTTAAAATATCATATATACCGTTGTTAATTAAAACCATAAAATTATGAAAATTAAAATTTTATTTTTCACGCAACAATTACTTTGAAATTTAAAAAATTGAAAAAACTACCATGTAAAAAAGACTTACCCAGATATTTGACTGAAATCTTGGTAGCAGAAAGTGGTCAATTTGAAGAAAATTGTAACGTTCACTTGGATTGCGAGACCTTCAATTGGACACGTACCTAAATAAAAGCAAAATCACTTAACATTCATTTTTAAATTATTTTTTATTTTTTCCGAATTTTTTTTTAAATTTTTTTCTCTTATATTTTGGCAAGGGCGAGCGACCTCGCCATGGCCGCCGGTCCGGCAGCCGGCCTGATCACGAGCGAGGCCGAGCAGCCAGCCATGGCCGCCGGTCGACCTCGCCTCGGCCATGGCCGGGCCGCGCGGCCTCGCCGGCCATGGGTCGAGGCCGGTCGGCCTCGCCCTGCAGGGAGGCCGCGCGCCTCGCCATGGCCGCGGTCGACCTCGCCGTCGCTCGAGATCTCGGGCGACGGCGAGGTCGACCGGCGGCCATGGCGAGGCCGGTCGGCCTCCGCCAGATCTGGGCGAGGCCACCATGGCGACGAGGTTGACCGACGGCCTCGCCAGGGTGTGTCCGTCGCAAGTTTGCGACGGACAAAGACCGTCCGTCGCAAATTGGTGGCCGTCGCCGATCCGGCGACCGGCCACCAATTTACAACAAAAACAGAATAAAAAAGTCAATAAAAAAAATTTCGCATCAAGCGATGAATAGAAATAACAGGACCGTATTAGTCGCATGTTTAGTCACGAAATTAGCTACGATACTTACCGGTGGAAAAGCTTTACCGAGATTGATTTCTGCGCGCACGGCTTGTTGAGAGAAACGAAAGAGGGAGAAGGCAGGAGAAAAGCGAGAGACATGACGAATTACTACTGAGAGAGAGAAATTGATGGGTGGGGTGCATATAACGAAATTAATTTTCCGTCACAAATTAGCGACGAATCCATTTTCGTCGCAAATTGCAACAGATATAATATTCGTCGCTACTTTCGTCGCACAAAATTGCGACGGAAGATCAATCCGTCGCAAAATTCGTCGCACATTTGCAACGGAAAATTAGTCATCGCTAATTTGCGACGGAATTAGCGACGACCAACATTCCGTCGCAATTTTACAACGAAAGTTGCGACGGAAAATAATTTCGTCGCAAATTAGCGACGAAATTTGCGACGGAATTATTTTTTGTCGCAAATTTGCGACGGAATTGGTGACGGAAATTAATTCCGTCGCAATTTCCTTCGCAAAGTTGCAACGAAAAATTTTCCATCGTAAATTTTCGTCGCAAAAATCATGTTTTTTTGTAGTGCGCAAATGATGACGCTGTAGCTTCAATCCCACTAATTCTCACCGGTCAGTTAACAGCGTGGGTTCGAGTGACACTTCACCCCCGTAAACCACAGCTCATCCGTCGGTGCATATTGGGGTTGTTTCGGTACTTTTCGGACTCCAAAATTTTTTTCCAAAACGTGTTCCTACTCAGTCCTAGTCAAAGCCCCAAGCAAAGCAAGTGGGGCTTCCTCCGGGTAGCGTCCGCGGACAGCCGGCCCCCGCGTGGTCTTAACCGAAGCTTCCTTTTACGGTCAACTTTGGACAACTCTCTCATACTCATACTTTTCCGCTGTCTTCCGTTCTCGTAAAAGTCTCGGATTTCATTATCAAAGATGCTAACTAGAACCCCAAAAAGAATAAAAGATAAAGAAAGATTACAAAATGGAATCTCTTCTTTTTCTTGTGTTTAGACAATAAAGACAAGTTAGAATAACATTCGCCGAACAAAACAGACAGTTGGAATGAGAAGAATCTTCAGCAAACAAGTAACCGAGTGGAATGATAATCATTTGATTAGATTAGAGTTCAACTGTTCAACTATAACACGCGAAAACATCCTAATGTCTTTCCCTTTGCTCTTTATGCATACAGCCAATGCGATTCACTGCACACCCAAAAGGATAAAAGTTGAAAATTTTATATGTACATGGAGAGAGATTGATCTCCAAGTCCCACTTGAGTAAATTTCCTTCCTCTATTTAAGCCAAAAAGTTGCATCAGAGCAGCAGACTAAGGTAAAATCTCCCCATATGCTTCTTCACCTTGATAGAACGGCCTACTCCTTTATGGTCTCCAACGGAGGCCTCCTTGACCTGCACACGGCCAGCCTGTGCTTGTACTCCGCCAGGGGGAACCCCTCCACTTCTTCTAGCCTCGGCCTCATCTCGTCGGTGGCGGCGGCTCCCCCCTCAGGCGATTCCTGCACCTCCCCGGCGGACTCGGGCGACACCCGGACCTTAGCCCCAGCAGATATCCTCTTCGTGGCCGATCTCGCGGCCATCAACATCACGGCCATGTCGCCGGCCGCGACCACGGAGTTCACCCTCCGCATGGGGAACATGATGTAGACTTCGCCGAGCTGCAGCTCCTCGTCTGCGCCGAGCGCGGAGAACCGCCGCCCGACATGCAGGGACCGGGAGCTCGCGAGGAAGTGGCCCGGGCACTCCAGCATGAGCTCGGCCGCGTTGACCGGCTCCCGGAACTGCTTGATCTCCCCGCCTGGGAAGATGACCCTCGCGACCCTCGAGCTGCTCTTCATGGAAGGCGGCGTGATGAACGTGCACGAAATGTAGTTCCCCATGTTCGATCACCCTCGGAACAGGAATGGAGAGAAGACTTAAAAGAGAGACGTGCAAAGAGGGAGAAAGATGTCTG
Organism: Syzygium oleosum; assembly: GCF_021117445.2. Lineage (NCBI taxonomy): Eukaryota > Viridiplantae > Streptophyta > Magnoliopsida > Myrtales > Myrtaceae > Syzygium > Syzygium oleosum. The sequence continues at coordinate 13,817,179 of NW_026607487.1, forward strand.
TCTGTGGTGTTTTGTGTGTATTGTGAACAGGCGAAGGGGCGTGGAATTGTGTATATATGGAGAGGAATGAGAGTAAGGGTCAACAGATACGGACCGGAAGTTTTTATATTGTGAAAGGGGGAAAATCAAGACATATGATGGAAGGTGGAGTGAAGGTTGTGGGAAGTTGACGTGCCGTTTCACGGAAGAATTGAGAAAGGCATGCGCGTTTGGCCGAAGGGTAGGGGAAACTGCAGCGAAGTTGCCTAAGTCATATGTTTTTTTTTTTTGTACTTTTCCCAACGCGACACGGTACAATGTACTCTCTCCTGCGTGCACATGCTCGTAGGAAAAACTAGTAGTTCTTACCGGTATCTATAGGCGGTGCAGAGGAGTCATGGGATCACGTGGACCTCACGAGGAATCACACATGATTCCATAGATCGGAGATGAATCGGCCCTATTGCTCCGAGTGCGGGCAACATATTATCTTCTGGCAAGGCGTTCGCCTGCGCTTCCCACATTGAATGCATGGGCAATTGGCGGGTATTGCATTAGTAGGAAAATGTTTTTGCATTCTACACGTACACTAAACCAAGAGTTTGTACCTCTAGTTTTGTAATTTCGAATTAGGCACCGGATTGCATTTCAAAGCAATTACCCCCTCCCTCCTCGCTTTGTCAATGAGCTCCCACGACCTCGATCTGAGGTTGCCGGAGATCATCACAACCTCGCCGTGGATATCCAAGCATGGGGAGGTTGGCGGTGGATGAACCGGAGAGGTAGTGGTGTCGGGGATGGGGACAGTTCTCGGACGCGGCTTTGCGGCATCAGATCATGGCGGGTGGCGGTGGAAAGACTATGGTTTCGGGGCTATTCGGTGGGCCTAGGTCATGGGGGATTTGGGGGCATTAGGATTTACACCCAAGTTCCTCACCATTATACCGCTCGATGTATCTGTCGAAGTCAATATTTAAATATACAAAGTCTTTGTCGTAAGAATAATACCAAAAACCGATGATATTGATCTATAGAGCACCCAACGATTTTCCATGGCATCTCTCTTTGTCACGCATCATTTTCGCTTCTCTTTCCATGAACATTCTTGAAAGAGATGTCGTGCCTATAATTTTCAAGTTATTATTAATGCTTAAGTTCTAGTCGGCCAGTGTGAAACCAAATACCTTAATATTGGGCAGATTCGTCGAGTCAAAAAAAAATGTGGAGATGCAGAATAAAGTGGAGTGTGAAACCGCGAAGTTAAATGGTAAGTCCACTGACAAATTTGCTATTCGATTTTGGGCGACGTTTCGCGACGATGGGGACTTCGTTTGGTCTGCTTGGGTTTTGATTGGTTTTCGACCTGTTCTGGTCGCTCTTGATGTTGAATAAACTTTTGAGTTAGTCATCGGATCGGGCGGGTTAACTACTAGAACAAAGGAAAAAGAATTGTGCCGCGGTGGACATCGAAAATCTATTTGTTTGAGAGAAGCGTTAGAAAAGTCCTAAACCTTTTGCATTGGTATTAATTAGTCCTAAACCTTTTTTTGGTGTCAATTCAGTCCTAAACCAGTAAACCTACGGATTTAGGACTGAATTGGCATCAATGCAAAATGTTTAGGACTTTTTTGATACTTTTCCCTTATTTGTTTCCATTGCACTATCGAATTATTGTTTCCGTCGCAGGAGTTAGATAGTACTTATTAATGTGTAATTTGCATGTGTTATGGGGTCTTTATTGTATTTATGTTTCTATATGTACCCAGCCTATAATTAATCATTCTTTAAAATACATATGACGCAACCTTAATTGGGATTGACCCGCCATAGGCACTTCGTCCTTATTTTCTCTTCGACTCTGAATATCATCGGCATTTTAGGGAAAATACCAAAAAAGCCGTAAAGCTATTGTACTTGTACCAATTCAGTTTACAACATTTCAATTGTGCCAATTTATTCATAAACATTTTGACGATTTGTCAGTTTAGTCATTTCAACCAATTTTAGCCTAAAACCACTAACATGGCAGTCTAGTCAGCGCCAGCCGTTTTACGTGGAACGGCCGGTGTCGACGTAAATAATTTTTCAATTTCTTAATTTCCTTAAAATTTTCTATTATTATTTTTCTTCTTTTCTTTATTTTTTTCCAACCCTAGGCCAGTGACCCTTGCCTGAATTTGGGCGAGGGCCGACGCCCTCCCCTGTGACCTGTGAGGGCGAAGAGGTTGCCGCCTATGGCTGACTCGCCTGTGGTTGATGAGGATCAGCTAGCGACCTCGCCGGCGACAGAGTTGGAAAAAAAATGAAAAGAAAAGAAGAAAAAAAGGAAAGAAAAAAAATAAATTCTACAAAATTTAAAAAAGTTGTCCATGTCAACAATTTACGGTCAAAATTGATCGGAATGACTAAATTGGCAAATTATAAAAAGATTTAGGACTAAATTGATAAATCGTCAAAATGCTTGAGATTAAATTGACACAATTGAATTTAGGATTAAATTGGCTTAATTGAAATATTTAGGACCAATTAGCACAAATCTAATGAGTTTAGCACTTTTTTGATAATTTTCCTACCGTATTTATTCTAGTTTTTTGTGCCCTAGACTCAGAGGTCACCTTCCTAGTCCTGATAAAGATAGGTCATTCATGTCGGGACGTAGAAGCTCTCTCAATAGAGATTGTACCCGCGATATTTTCAAGGGATTATTTCCTTTTGCAAACGATGTGCTAAGGGGGATCCGAAATATCACAATGGCAAATTCAATAGATTTTATGACTCGCTCGAGAGCCGACCCTGAGTGGAGAGAGATCCATTCGCGAATCACGACACTTTTTCATCTTTCGGAATTTCCGAGCCTTTTTGGGCCTAATTTGAATGATCACGAGGCATCTATAGTAAAGCTTTTATCCAATTTGGTATTCCAGAAGCACGAGTTCCCATCCAACCGAGTGCAATGCATCATATATTCAAAGTTTATTGGGATTTTCGTTTACCAGTGCCGTTAGCTTCAAGGGATCAATTATGTCGATTCTAATGGGGACAAGTGAATGTAGACACTCTCAGCATGTCCGTGAAATACCAATCATAACATAGGAGGAGCTGGCGGAAGCGATCAGTCCTAATTTTGTGCTCTGTGTGCTCACCATTGTCAGGATATCTTGAACAAAACAGAAGAGAACTCAGCACAGCAATTCACCACCTCCACTCTTTGTATAGGAGCAGGGGTCTGAGGAAATGCCGAATCAAGTTGGCATTTTGAGAAGCAACTAAGGTAGATGAACGATCCAATTGCTTCGATCTTCCTTTTGCCATGGACCCATAAGTATGTCGATCGTGTGTTGTTTGTCCTTCTCAAAGGTAGGATTCATTTGTTACATCAATCAAAAAGATGTATGAGCTTAGCGCAAAAAGAAGTAGCAAAACAAAACACGTTCCAAAATGTGCCAAATACAACTTTACAGTACTCATAAATACTCTCTTTGACATTCTACTTGTGATGGAACCTTAGAAAGGGCATGTTTTTTGGTGGTGGTCGTGCACGCAGTAGAACTGATATAGATCTACCAGTCGCAGGATTTGCTTAATATGTCAAGTCATATAACTTTTTTTTTGTCAGATCAAGTCATATAACATGAAAGTAGTAATTTCAAGGGGATCCTTGACCCCATTCACACATCTGGTTTGGAAGGGAGAACGAGAATTAGCTTCATTTATTGCTCGTATACTGAACCAGCCCTATACAACCCAAAATCCTTAAAAAGAGCTACGTACAGAATTCACTTAATATAGCACAACTCAACGATAATACAAAGGAAAGAATAACTTGATGATAAGTGGGCATCAAGACAGAACAGTGAACTCTAACTAGATCCGATCCTCAGGAAAAGTTCCAGGACAGGAGCAACGATAGTCAAGTAACATATACCAAACAAGACAGGAAAGAGGAAGGCATGTCCCCAGCCAGCCTATTGTGGCCTGTAGTAGCCACTCTGGTGAGACGGCGGGTATGGAGGCTGAACAGTGTACGGAGGCCTTGGAAGAGAACCATGTTGCTGAGCATGGGCATTGTAGTATGGCCCACGCCACCCAGGATATGCAGGTTGGCCATACTCATGGCTGACCGGAGGAGCTTGTTGCTGTTGATGAGAGGGGTAAGGGGCACCGTGTTGAGCTGGAACCTGATAAGGTGGTGGTGGCTGCGGAGCCGAGCCATACGATGGAGTATGGTAGCCATAGCCAGTCATGGAGGTCTGCTCAGTAGGCTGATAAGGAGGAGTTTGTGAATGAGGAGGAGGATGAGATACACTTTGGGGATCTGTTGAATTGGGTCTTTGAGGCTGGTGTCCAACCGCAGGATAGCTGCTGTTGTATCCTCCAGCATTTTTATCCTGAAAACTCAGACCGGCCATATTTCTTTGTACATCCTCCATCATTTCACGGCACTGGATGTTTCTTGTCATCACAAAATCGGTGCACTGCTGCTTCACGTTTGTAATTGCATCCTGTCAAATCAAAAAGGATACCAGTTCTTACAACTCGAGGATGAACCAAACATTTTGTTCAGAATTAGCCCATTGAAATCAACCATTACAACCAAACAACTCTTTGATAATCGAAGAAACATCAGATAATAGCCAGAGTACATCCTCACAACAAGCTGATTAACGAATTAAATAGCACGCAATTATCACAACACCCAAAAATGAGCATGTCTTACCTGAAGAGTGACATAGAACTTCAACCCCTCATTGATATTCTCCTTGATTTCTCGATATTTAGCTATGGCAGCTTGAATTTGCTTATAACATTTCTCGCGCGATGCTGAAAATTTGAAGGGAGCATTCACAAATATACCCAATTAATAAATTGACTTGGACAAAAAAGAGCAGACCCCAGGCAAACATCACGAACGAAAGCGATATTTATTTCTTCTTGAAATAGTAATGTAACATCTGAATCAAACAGAAAATACCATTAGCTACCATTAAACAAAAAAAAGGGCCTTTAGAGAGCTGTTACAAAGGAAAAGTAAAAGATTGCACTTGAGGTAAAAGGAATAAAAAAGCACACGATCTCACAGGACTAGGTTGAAGCCTAATTCAACTTTCTCCACAAATCAGTAGATGGTCTACCATCTTAACTTTAAAAGAAAAAAGACAAAAAAAGAAAAAAAAGAAAAAGCAAGAACTGTGAGCAGCAAGGCTGAAATAGTTGAATCTGGGACAACAAAACAAAAGTCAGACATTCCATAAAGTAAGAAAAGGAGACATTGTCATTCATTCCCTTGGGCCTTTTGAGTTTCTCCTTGGAAAAGGAGTGAGATCAATTTTAGTAAACATGCAAAACCGTAAGAATCGAAGAAAATATGTTATTCCTAAAAGGTTTATGCTTATCATTCACTAACAATGAAGATGAGCAAATGATTAATTAATTTGGAACAGCCATAACCCACCTTTGTAATCTTCAAGGTTGAAAATGGAAGAAAATTGATCATTTTGAGCCTGTGAAACAAGACATACATAATATTAAGAACAAGACAATGGAACCATTCTCACAGCAGAATAGTGGCTGGTCAGCAGGAAACCTGGATTTGCAACAATAAGTGCTCTTGCGCCTCAATGTTTTGGGCAATGTCTTCACAAATAGGATCATACTTTGATATCTCCTTCTTAAAGAGGTCTTCCTGAGAGCCGGTTGATGCCATCAACTTTGGTAATATATCATCCTATGCAAGCAAATATAAAGGTAGGCTCAGTCCAGTGTGTCTAAGAGCAATAATGGCTCTGCCAGAGGGAAACTAAAGGCATGCTTTTTTTTCAGGCTAACATCAGAGTAACTGCTAAATTTCAGGACACACTGTTAAGAGAAATTAATGGCTATATCTTGCTAAGGAACCAATTTATCTATACCACCGGATTTTACGCTCTCCATCACAGATCATCAGCAATCAAGATGATTATCTTTTAAACAAGAATATCCATTCAGAGAAGAAAAATAGCACTTCTTAAGCTACTATAGTCTCGTGTGCTCGATGGGAAACAGAAAAGGAAAGGAAAAGGAAAGAGGCCAAACTACTAATTGTGAGAAAATGAAAGGACGACTACTCAAAGTTGATGAGACGTTGCACCAGAAAAATCATATTGGGTAGAATTAGGAGTTTTTAAAATTCAAAAATAAACGAAAGAGTTGCACGATGCCCAATTCATAAAGGGGGAGAAAGGTGATAGACAAAATGCCGATCCAAATGAGACGGAGAAAGGTGATGTAACCATTATTCATACAACAAGCGAGTACTTCGGAAACAATTGTACCGATTCCTCTGAGAACATAAATTCCACAGGCCCAGAGACTCCAAACCATCTTACCCAGTTTGGAGACATGCACAATGTGCATAGCCTTCTTACATAAAAAAAAATTAAATACGAGAAACTATTACAGCAAATGGACTTTGAAATTCCTCTTTGCTAACTGAAAGATAAAAAGCCACATATTGATGATCCCGGAAGTATGCTTACCAAAAGAAGTCATGTCTTAACCAAAAGGATGAATATTGTGCCAATATTCAGCAATTGGAAGTTGCAGTACCAGGTTGGACAAAACCAATTATTGAATAATCCAATGATTCTTTCAAAACTTCTCCTTGTGTTAAATTACATATTGACGAATAAAGTTCTGCAGCTTCATAATCTCCAAAAAGGCATTCAATTTTTTTTTTTAGTCGTTATAAGTATTAGATTGATCTATTCTATGGCAGAGGTGTAAGCAAAGAACTATCTAGAAAACTAACCTTCCTTTTCATCTCCTTGAGCATGTCTTCAAGCCCTGCTCTCTGTGCACCGAGGGTTTCCAATTGTCTCTGAAAAGAACAATCGATGAAATTATATAGTTATGACAACAATAAACAAAAATCAAATATCATTGAGTACATCATTAAGAGATGACGGGAACAAGGAATGTAAAACATTGAGAAAAATAATCAAAGGCCCGAGTCATGCAAGAGAAACAATTACCAAGCTCTGCTTTAGGGCCCCCACAATAGCATCTTCATTCGCATCCAAAGACATTATCGGGCGAGCCAAACTTGGGAGAGCTGATTCAATCTGGAAAAAGGAAGGAGAGACCAATCACTGTAAATACAGATGAAAACAAAAAAGAGAACTACGTTCGTGCAAGCTCAGAATTCAAAATATAGCTTCAATGAAAATTTTGAACACTCAGAATGTACTTGCTGCCTTCAAAGTCAATGGAAAATATCCAACATAAATCTGGTCCATGCATATAACAAAATTCATGTGATTCAAAGGGGAAAAAATGCTTTTCAGAAATGACCTAGTGAAAGATGATTTAGGTAAGTGCTACAATCACCCATTGCCAACTGCCAAGGGGAGTGGCATTAGTCAAACTGGATATAGATGGTTAAAGGATCGTGACTAATTTTTCATTGCAAACATAACAAAAATGAGTAGCCGACTGCTGGCTGATGAAAATGGACATCAACTGATTAGAACGGACAGAGCTACCGGTTAACAAGTTGTGTGATATTGCCCAATATGTTCTCGAGAATGATACGTTACTGTATTGTGTTGAGAGAACAGCTCATCCCAAGGATCGTATGGCCATACTACGACAAGAACAATTTTAGCAGGTTTTCTTCGTTAACAATTCAATTTGAAGAATTTTGCTTTCATTGAGTGAGTTTCTAAATACGCAACAAAGCCTATGTATGTTATCCATATACAATTAAAAGATGCTCAATAAAATGGCCTGATCCCATTAAATAAATCACTAAAAGAGATCTCCGTAGACTGTATAAAATTTTGGGCATGCACATTTTGGGTCATAACCATGCTGGCTAGATGCATCCTCTCAAACTTTTACATAAAAAATGCAACCTAGTCAATGCAACTATGAAAGCTCTTACTGGCCGACGATCAAGAATTGACATGAGTGCCGCATGATCTTTCACTGAACGCTCAATACGGGCATCGCTTTCTGCTGCTTGCTTCAGATTACCAGCAAATCTGTTTAACCGATCTTGCAAATTCTTCGTCAGAGTGCTGGACTGAGGCCTGGTCCAGCGTGTTCCAAATTGGCCCCTAAATTGGGCATCCTCTCTTGCTTCTTTTTGCAGAAGCTCTTCGGTTTGAACCAGAAGCTCTTGATTCACTCGCCTCAGATCCCGAAGCTGCTGTAATTCAGCTTCAAGACCAGCCGGACCCCCACTGATCTGCACTGCCTCCACATCTTCTTTGAGATCTGCTGGAAGAGCGAAGTGCCCTTCTAGAGCTAGTATAGAATCCGGTAGGTCCATATCCTTGAGCCTCACACGGGTAAGTTCACTTCCTTGCTGCAACTTTTCAGCTTGAGTTCGAATAATATCATCGACCATTTCAGTGTACCTAGAAAGTGCTTTTGCACTGCTATCAGGGACAAGACTTGCAAACATCTTCTCCTTGCTGGCATCCAAAACCTCATTCATCGGCATTGGCTTGACCATAGAGAATGAAGGGAGGGGCGGCAAGGAACTAGGGGAAGGAACCCTCATAAGGTAAACTCTGTCATTTTCCTTGACGGCCCTGTCTAGGTTCCTATTAATGTTTGCCTCCAACTTGTTAATTGCATCCAAAAGCTGAGCTGGTGCACCTTTTGTCGATTTCTTGGCCTCTGATAAGGTACTAATCCCACTCTTCAGCCTTGCAATCTCCTCGGCAATTTCTTCCTTCTCATGCAGTTCTAGACCGTATCTGTAGCATGCTTCTGCATAGAAAAAAGCCGCCTTCAGCTGCACATGGGATATCCAGCCCTTGTCAAAATGTTGGTTCAAAGGTGCCACATTCAGAGCTGCCAATGCTTCTTCATAGTACAATCCGACCTGTTTTGTATTGGAAAAAGTATTATGTGCTAAGATCACTAATTTCATCACATGAAAGGACTAATATTAGCTCAGTACAAAATCTAGATTACCATGTGCTATAATAAGCCATAAACCACCAGAAATGAAATCCAGAAGTTAGCATTGTACAATCCAAACAACAACAGTCCTAACATCAATCGTCAGTTACTTAACCCCAAAAACCACCTATTCCAAGTCATCAGATTCCCGATTCTGAAAGCAAAATGCATGGGGATTCACAAGCAAAGAGAAAATTGAATCCACAAATCAAGAGCAGTTTTATGTCAAATTCGGCTATTTTGACCACTTCATAACCGAGAGAATAGATCGCTCCATCGCATACAAACAATCCACTATCAGTCCGTCCATACCAAGTGCACGCTCACGGACTCTACTAGTCATACATCCAAACAAATGCGATCGAGAGGAATTAACAAGACACCGACCTGCCGAGAGATCTTCGCGCACACTCCCGGGGTGCTCCCCTTGGCAATGGTGTTCTCAAACACGCACTCCTGCGCCTGCGCGAGCATCAGCCTCTCCAGCATCCCGGCGCACTCCACCGACACGTCCACCGTGGTGGAGCTGCCCATCGAGGCCTTGGCGGCGGCGTTGTCCCTCAGGTAAGCGAACGCCCCCGCGGCGCCGATGAACGCCTGGACCGCCTGGCGGCGCCCCTCCACCGTGGAGCGGTCGTGGGTGAGCCCGATCTGGCTGTACACGGCGCCGAGGTTGAAGAGGACGGCGGCCTTCTCGAGGTGGATGTTCTGCTGGGAGGCCTTGTGCTTCTGCTTGAAGGCGTCGTGCCAGGTGAAGGTGACGGCGTTGACGTGGTCCTTGTCGGGGGAGATGGGGAAGCGGGTCTCGACGACGCAGAGGGCGCGGAAGTAGGACTGGAGGAGGTCGCGGCGGGCGGTGGGGGAGGGCTGCTTGGCGGGGTTCTCGAGGTCGGAGCGGAGGTCGCGGAGGGCGCGGAGGTCGTCCTCCAGGTTCTGGGCCTCGCGCTCGGAGTAGTTGAAGGCGATGTAGGAGCGGACGGGGCGGTAGAGGTCCACGGCGGCGGTCTTCTTCTCGAAGATGGCGAGCATGATGTTGGTGGTGGAGGAGGAGGAGGAGGAGGAGGAGGAGGAGGGCGGCGCCGACATCCTGCTCGATCGATCGATCGATTGCGGAGGTGAATTTGGGGGCAGGAAGGAGTGTAGAAGACGATCGATCAGAGGAGAGAGAAAGAAGAGAGAGAGAAAGACTGGTTTTTTTTTTTGGGCCTTGAAGGGGTCGCGACGGAGGTGGAGGAGGATGTTTTTTTTTTTTTTTTTTTAACTTACTGGCGAAGGAAACACGACACGACACCGTCGGACTTGTCTGAGCGAACAGCGACGTCGTCCGGAATCGAAAACCTTACTGCTCCGTTGCAGTCTTGCATGCTGCTACTAGGATGAACGCGCCAGCGTTTGCGTTTGCGTTTCGTGTTATCATTTTTTTCCGGGAAAATTTCAATTAAGGACCCCAAATGGGGTTAAATTCTTAAAAGAGGGCTCAAAGTGAACATAATATGTAAATAAGGGCCTGAAGTACCTAATCAATCTCAAATAAGGACCCGAAGTGCCCAAAAAATCTCAAATAAGGGCCTGGGTCGCCGGCCGGCCAAAATGCCCTCCGGCCGGCGAGAATGTTACTATTTCGGCACCGGAAAAGTAAAATTTTTTATTTTTTCCTTTCTGTTTTTCTTTTTCAGTTTTTTTTCTTTTCCTTTTTCTTTTCTTTTTTTTTTTCTTCTCTTCCTCCGCCGGCCATAGCCGGGGCCGGCGGAGGTCGCCGGCCTCAGGCGAGGCCGCCCTCGCCGGCGTCGGGCGAGCCGGCCTCGCCGGCGCCGGCGAGGCCGAGCCCTCGCCAAATCGGCAAGGCTCGACCTTGCCGCGTCGGCGAGGCCGGCCTTGCTGGTTGCGGGCGAGCCAGGCCTCGCCGACGCCGGTGAGGCCGAGCCCTCGCCAGACCGGCGAGGCTCGACCTCGCCAGATTCTTTGGCGAGGCCAAGCCCTTGCCCGGTTCGGCGAGGGCTCGGCCTCGCCCGGCCGGCGGGGCCGAGCCCTCGCCAGATCTGGCGAGGCTCGACCTCGCCCTACGTCGGCGAGGGCGGCCGCGCCTGAGACCGGCGACCTCCGCCGGCCCCGGCTATGGCCGGCGGAGGAAGAGAAGAAAAACAAAAGAAAAGGAAAAGGAAAAGAAAAAAAACAGAAAGGAAAATATAATAAAAAAATAAAAATTTTACTGTTTCGGTGCCGGAATAGTAACATTCTCGCCCGCCGGCGACCCAGGCCCTTATTTGAGACTTTTTGGGCACTTCGGGTCATTATTTGAGACTGATTGGGCACTTCATGCCCTTATTTGACACTATATTCACTTTTGGTCATCTTTTGAGAATTTGACCCTACTTGGGGTCTTTAATTGAAATTTTCCCTTTTTTTCTTCTTTTTGGAAATCTTCAATGATTTTGATTTATGGTAAGATTTCGAATAATATCGTCGGATAATAATTTTAAACTTTGACATTCTAAATAAGAATAGTACCTTTTTTTACTCTCGAATTCATTCTCTCTTTATTGGGTACCAAGCCTAAAGTTCAAGGGTGAGCAAGATGTACCGATCGAAACAGAAACCGTCCGGACCGGACCGAATCGGTTCCAAAGGGAAACTGGATCAATAACCACCCGGAGCGACTGCTTTTTTTTTTATTTAAATGTTTCACGCATGCCTCCTCTCCTCTTTCATTCGCATCATTGTCCGCGAGTATTATCGTCTCTCAAGCCTTCAGCGTCTTTGGCTACACCACCCATCAAAGATCAGGACAAAAGAGGAATGCACATTCTTTCATTAAAAGTGGTCGTGCACATTGGAACTGGGAGTGATTCACATTCATGTTCTACGGAATTATAGAGCACCATCTCCTTGGTTCTCTAGGTAAGAAAGGGTTTCTGTCTTAGTTTTTCTGTTTTTTTTTTTCCAGAAATTGCTCCTTTGATTCCTAGCCGTGCCCCTTCCTGTAAGATGTTTGTTGTGTCGAGTGTAATCAGTTCAGTAATCCCCGAGCGATCGGACATAACGATCCCAATCAAATTGTCGGTTAAGTTTACTTGAAATATGTTTTTTTTAGTTGGTCCGGCAGAAGCTCTGAAGATGGTTAATGTAATTGGAAAGAGAGAACCGAAGTACAATCATATTTTTGCGTGAATAACAAAAGCTTTAGAAAGTCGTTTCCACAAAAACAGAACTAGTTCAAAAAAAATTATTTGGGGGTCTTTGGGGTTACCGGCCAAGCCGCCGCCCCCCCGGTTCGATCGGACCCGGACCGGTCGAGACCGCGGACGCGTTTGACCCGATTACCCGATTACCCGTTTCAAGCTCTCTCTCTCTCTCTCTCTTTCTCTCTAAAATATATTTAGACGCGTCTGGAAACAAAACCCCTCTCTCTCTCTCTCTCTCTCTCTACAAGAAAGTCGAAGCAGCCCTAGTGCCGGAGGAGCTCGTGATCAGCTGCGTTCTCCGATCGCCCATCGCCTCCGCCGCTCCTCCACCGCCCGCCGCCGATCCAGGTGCGCCATCGCGTCTCTCCGATTCGCTTGCTCCCTCTCTCTCTCTCTCTCTCTCTCTCTCTCTCTCTCGTGCTTTCCGAGCTAGGGTTTCCGCTGTTCCGGGGTCTTTGCGTTCGTCTTGCCTTGCTCTCCGTATCCTGGAGGGGGTTTACTGTTTGTTTGTGGAAGAACTTGAAACGCGAGGGGTGAGGATTTCGGTTTGATTCGAGAGGGGAAGAGTTTCTGCTCTGGCTTTGAGGCGACCGTGCCGAGCAAAGTGGGCCAAGTTCGGGCCTTGTGGTTCGTTTGCTGATGTTAGATTAGGTTTTGTGATGTTGATGGAGCTCTTGTGACCTGACGTTATCCTCATTTTTCTGGAATTGGCAGATCTGTTGCTCCATCGGAGTCCTCACTGATATTCGACGTTGCTTCTCGGTACACACAAGGTAAGGAAGCCTAATCTAATTGCTCCGGTTGACTCAGGTTTATTCGTAGAATTCATGGCTCGGAAACCTCAAGAGTCTTTCTTGTGTGTAGTGAAGGTGATGAATTGTGCTCATTTAGTAAGTAAGAGTAGGTTTTTACTGCCTTTGGGCTCCGATGTAACCATTAAAGTTCTTACTGCAAAAAGATGAGGGTGTGACCTGTTTTTCGAGCATGACCGTCTACTTGTGTTTGTACCGAGACGGTCTGAAGATAGATTGGCAAGTTTGGGAAGTAAAACGTGTGGTATTTCTTCATTTTGTTGGCAAATGAGCCTTTATGCAGGAACTCTTCCTTTTTTGGAATTGATTGTTAAGTTATCTCGGAGTAGCGTTAGAAAGAGTTTATCGAGGATCATCTCTAAAGAGAATTTTGAGACCGTGTTTTGTATTACTCTTTTTATCATTCCAAATTCAAGACTACGACCGATGCGATGGATTGGTCTGTGCGCCTCTCTTATCGCTTTTTTGAATTCCTCCGTTATTCATATACATTTCGGTCCTTCTAAGCCAAATCTCAATTTGTGGAAATCTTTTGATGGCTTCCTTATGAAAACATCAATTTTTATGTGGGTATAGACGGTATCTCTTTATTCTTCATGATATTGATCACGTTTCTTATCCCTATTTGCATTTTAGTGGTTTGGTCTGTTATGAGAAATTATGGGAAAGAGTATATCTTGGCATCTCTAATTCGTGAATTTCTAATGATCGCTGTGTTCCGCATGCTGGATCCTCTACTATTCTATGTCTTCCCGAAAGCATGCCAATCCCTATGTTGTGCGGAGCTAACCATCTTCTATTCGCTGGAATAAAGCTTTCCTCTGCAGGGGCCTTGTGCAGTAAAACCCCTAAAAGCAGTCATCTGTTATTGTAGAGTGTTTCGTATCAGTAGCTTCTAATATTTAAGAAGGGCAATGCCTTGCACTCCTTGACAACGCCTGCTTTCAACTTTTTAGTCTATATTCCTAGTGATTTGTACTTTCATTAGTTTTTCTTGATCAGCCTGATCCCAATAGTCGCTCACCTGGTTGACCTTTAGAGCGACAGTTGCTTGCTGTGATAGGTTATTGATATATTCAGGATCAGTTGGCAATTGTGCAATGAGTGATTTGGTCATACTGGCTTAAAAAATGTCAACTTTATCTGCATCTTGAAGTGATGGTCCTTGCCATGTGCAGGATCTATACTTCATTGTTTAATAATAAAATAAATTTGATTATACAGATATAACACTTTATTTTTGTAGAAATAGCATTGTCATAAATGCATCATTTACAAACTCATTATTTGTTGATAGTTCGTTTTCTTTTGTGGGGCTTTATCTTGTTATTTGGTCGGTGGGACTTTAACTTAGATATGGTAGGAGCGACATGTATCTGTCGGCTCTGTACCTTTGCCAAATTGCCACCCCCACCCCCAATCAATTAATAATTAGAAATAATGGACCTAATTTGATGATAGGATCTAATTCTATAGTATTATATGTAGGTTTTTTCAGTTACAGATATGTGATCTCTGAGGAATTAAGAGTCTTGTATGTAAGAATTTAGGTCACAAAGTCATCCTTCACAACCATTGGAAATTGGGAATACGGCGGATACTGGGTTCAGTGAAATTGTGGTGGATTTTGGGTGTAAGCTTAGACTGGATGCTGCATATTATTGAGATAAAAGGATGAATCATGAGCAAGTGTCAAACTTGGATGCTTGGCAGACAACCTCTTACATTGTCTGCGTGTATTCAATAATACGTCACATTTTAATGTGTGTCACGTACCAGTATGATGTCTTATTTGCTGTTGTACTTTGACACGAATGAATTAGATGGGAAGGAGATCTGTAGCGGAAGATTTTTTATTCCTTTCTAGCTATGGTGTGATTGAATATTGAATGCATTTAGTGTTTTCTTAGTTATTGTTGCTTCCATAATGAAGTTTGGGATTGCGCTATTCTATTGGAGGAACTAACATTGTTTTTTCTCTTTTTTGAGATGTACTTCCGGTCATCATACAAAAATGCAGGAGTTGAGCTTGTTTTTATTAGTGTGTCCAAATGGACTGCAAGAAGTTCATTCAGATGGTTGAGGAGAAGAAGAAGAGAGCTCTGGAGAAGAAGGAAGCGCCTTTGAAATGGGAACAGAAGCTTGAAGCTGCTGCCAAGGCAAAGGCTGATGCTGAAGCTAAAGCAAGGAAGTTGAAGGCTGTAAAACACAGAACGAGATCTTCGTCAGCCTCTGACAGTGGTACTGACAGTGATTCTGACTCTAAGGAGCAGAAAAAGAGGAGACGATCTCACAAGAAACATAGGAAGCGTGCCCGCTCTGGCTCCAGTGATGATGAGAAGAGGAAGGAGAAGAAGTCAAGGCGCAAACAAAGGAGAGGATCTTCGGGTACTAGTGATGATAGCAGTGATGAGTATGATAGTGAGTTTGAAGAAGAGAGGAGAAAGAAGCGAAGTCATAAGAGGCGCAGGCATCATGACTCAAGATCAGATTCTACTGCTGACTCTCCAAGTGAAGACAGTGATGATGAGAAGATTCGGAGGAGAAGGCGTGCAAGGCATCATAGACACAATAGGAAGGTGAAATCGAGTAGTCCAGATGATTTGAGCGATGAGGAGGATGCTGCTGTTAGGAAGAGGAGTTATACAAAGCATCACAAGAGGCAGCAGTACTCGGAGTCCAGTGATTCAGGTTCTTCAAGTGAAGTTGAAGATGGCGAAATAAGAAGGAAGAGGCATTCAAAGCACCATAAGCATCGCAAACGGTCGCGCAGCCAGGACTTGGACCCATCAGATTCTGATGAGAATGGACGCGGTCGAAGGAGTCGATCTGTGGGCAAGTCATCGGACGACAACCATGACGAAGCCAGTAATCTGTCAAAGCACAAGAAGGTTGAGCATCACAAGCATGGCCAGCATCACAAACAGCGGCATGGTAACAGCAATGGCAGTACTCTCAAGTCTCAGCCTCCTGGAGAAGCTATTGGGGAATCGATGGACAAACCAACTGCAGAAGATGGTGTTTGTCATGATGCCCGAGCATGAAAACTCTGGGCTCCCTAGTTGCTTCATTTATGAGTGCGGGTGCACACGAATAACTTGAACTCATTGGTTTACTCGATGTGGTCGGAATCTGTGGTTTCATGCAACGTTCCAAGTTCAGCTTTGCTTTCTATCCAATTTCGTGGTTTAAAGTTCCTGTGGCCACCTGTGATTTCTAAGTCCTAGTTTGCAACTTCAGCGTTCTCATTGTCGTAGCTGTAGCAATTTACAACCGTTCTTTAAAAAATTGACTCGTCCAACTTCAACGCCACAGCATTGCTACATCACAGTGTTGACCCAGCTACGAATTGCAACAAATAAACTCATATAGTACTTATAGTCTTTGCCAAATTATTTAGTACATGTTCTTAGGCGACAAACGAAGTAGGTGAACAAAAGCTCCCGTATAATGCCCTTAAAATAGTGCATCCTACAATGGAATCTAATACACGTACCACGGTTCCAGACTGTTCGTGGGCCATAAAATGGATGTGCGCAACACGTTCCCGACCAAGTCTTTTATCAAGTAGATCCATTCCAGACTTAGCCATAAGGTTCCACTTAAATGTCATTGTTGTCCTTGGAACTCAACTTCGTCAGACCGTTGACGACTTAGACAAAATCGATCGGCAGTTTTGGTCGAGTTCCAATCAAGGTAAGAGACCAATGGCATTCCGACTGTGAAGGTGAGCGTATGTTTTAATGTCTGAAACTATAAATGTACACGGACAAGGACAGCTGCGGAATAGCCAAAGAAACAAGAGACGTTCTGCAGTTCCACCGAAGGTAGGCATTTGTTTTGAAAGCTTGCAAGCATAAAGTACCTGCCTACCCTGAAAACCAGCGTTGAACATCAGCGACAACTTGGAAGTACTTAGAGGGCGAGCCTCATTAGGACGGATTAGCAACAATTATAATTATTGATAATTCTCTCTAGATATCTTCTTGCATTTCAGTGGGGGGATGCTGACCTCGCATAATTTACAAAAAGATGAGCAAGTCCAGCTGGTGATTTCACTCATCACCATAGGAAGCAGAGATAGAGAGTCAAAAAAATAATCTTTTGTTACTTGTTATAATCTGCTGGAAGACTGTTTTCCATGGAATTCTAACATGCAGAGTATAGAGCAAAAATGTCCAAAATTGGTTTTATTATTCTATTCCTGAGCTGAAATGTTACTGATTTTCAGCAGCTGGAATAAATAAAATAAATAATAGGTACAACACGTTGACCTCATCCATTGTGATCAAAAGTTCTTCAAAATCTTCTCACTCGAAACACCATCAGCTACAAGAATCGAAGTGATTTCCTGCAAATGGTCAAAAAGAGAACTTTCAATTCAAGGATGAGTCTCATACTAGCGTTAGGAATAGCATTGAAGCAGAAAAATGTAGTGACTTTGCTCATTAAGAAATAATGCAAATTGCCACAACCAAGCAATTCACATAATGTATTTTTTCGTTATATCTCTGAATCATCACCCGCCAACTTCAATTTTCTGCCTGTAATATGTAAACTGGAACAGGCAATGGTAATGGGGGAAGTTGGGACTTGTCCCGGGATATAGAGCCAGACAAACGGCTGGATTGCCCTACCACCGGATCAGACCTTCGCCAAAGGTTTTTATAAGACATGTACGACACAAGCTGTTCCATTCCATCCACCCTTGAAGCTGTTGCTCTCCCAAAACAGACACAGGACTGGAGCATTGGCCAAAAGCAGCAGATAGCGGGCACACACTAGACTCCTCAAAATGCACTCGATGAAAAGGCTCAAGCCTCTAGCACACTGCCTTTCATGTCTAAAGTCTCTCCCGAGAGTCAAATCCCACAATATCGTAATGTCCCAAAGAGTAAGTACATAAAAAGTAGCAAAATTTTAAATAGGCATTCCAGATCCTGCAAGCAGCCAATACAGTTAAACCAAGAACTCCGGCCATACTGTTGATGCAATTCACATCAGCATCTAATTAAATATGCCCCTGCTGTATATACAACAGGTTCGAAAGCAAATCAGCAACAGCTTTCAACTCTACAAAATGCCTCTTCCACTTCATGAAGTCCTGGCAGTAACCACTCATTACGGACGTGTTCTATTAAGGCAGCATTTGGTGAAGAAGAAAGCAACAAAGGAAAGTCGAAGCGAGTGAGCATGAAAAAAGTAATTCTTTTCCAGGTGTTTGGATAGAAGGAATGGAGATCAAAAGTTAAGAAAAAGTTCTATTGGAATTAAATATAATGGCTTTACATTTGTCAATTCACTTTCATACTCTCTGGTAAAAGAAAACTAGGCTGACATTGATACACTGGTCTTCTTATAAATCAAGATTATTAGGGGTTAAGTTGGCAAGGGTTCTAAACCAATGTAGTTGAAATTGAGAACTGATATGATCTTACAAATCGGATCCTGAGAATCATGTTAACTCGGTAGAACATCATTTGCAGGGGTAAACCGGTAATTCGCAAAAATTTCTTAAAACATTGAATTTGCGAGTTGCCTCACATTGAATTACTGGTAATCGTTTTTGCTGGCAAGGTGCACTTTGTTTGGGATTTCGGCTCTACGAAGTAAGATAAGCCCATCAGGCTTTAGTGGAACATTGGTTCACCAATGCCTACCTGTATAATTTCTAAAAATCAACACAGGAAAGGGCTTTCTGTTCTTCCTACGGACAAATAGGGTTTCTAGTTTCCGTTCATACTAAAAGAAAGCTCACTTTTCGTGCTTTCTTCTTGTTCATAAATGGTAGAGGCACCACCAACATCGGCCCCCAAAATTGCACTTTAGAATGTCAGTAGCACCGGAAAGTGAAGAGACTCCGACTTTAGAACTGCATGAACGAACTTTTTGATATATCTGTGTGTGCTTAAACTTTCTTAATCAGAGAAACTTTTCAGAAAAGCTAATATAAGTTTTTCTTCCACAGAAATTTGAGTCTTTTGGAGTAGAGTGTTGCTATTAGGATATTATATTCTCTTCATGAGTTCATCTGTAGATACATTTTAGCGCTACTGTCAATTTGAGAATATAATTTACATGTGAACAAATTTAAACTTTTAGGTTTTATCTTACTGTTAATATTACTTCTGAAAAAGTCAATTTCAGGTGCTATAAATAGATTTACTTGTGCAAGTTTTTGACTCATCCAATTATATGCCGTCAATGTTGGTGTTGATGCTATGAAACCTCACCACTTAGTTCGTTTAATTCTTTGGTCTAATCATGTATACTTTTACGATCATTCTGTCTGTAGAAATTATATTTATAATTTAAAAAAATCTTAAGATCTTAAGATTCAGTCTTCCAATCCAATTGTGGGAACCTCACTAATCCTAGACGAAGATGGAAATGGTATCCTTAATTAAAGTGAGAAACCGTTTAAAGTGATTAAAATGGTAAAACTACTCCAATTGCCAGCAGTGCCAGATTACAAGGTACAGAACCTCCCAAAAACAGGTTACAATTGCACAAGTGAGAAATTCGAAGTTTTCTAGGAACTAACTTTTTCAGTGCGGAATCATGTTTCAACAGGGAAAAGCATAAACAGGAAATAAAATTTCTTCAAGAAAAGCAAAGCTAGAGTATCTTGGTTAGGAGCTTTGTTTTCCTTCATTGAACCAGGGTAGCATCTTCTTTTTACATATAGAACTTTGACTGATACCAACAAGTTACAGACTAAAACAGTGCAGACAACAATTGAAAAACATCTCATTTTTCCTACTCCTTGCGGGAGGCTTTGCTGACTTATACTCAATTAAATGGTCATGTATTAACTTACTAATCAAAATCAACTAGTTCCATAGTAGCGCCCCATCTTTCTTGAACTGGTGGCTCACTTTCTCTAAGCAGTTTGACACATTAGTTTGAACTTCAAAAACACCAGCAGTTCAACACAAGAAAACATTTTCCATTAACTCATTTTACTAATAGATATAAATAATCAAAACCAGGAACTTATCATTATAAACAAACGGAGTCTAAAAGAGTCTCATCTTCACAACATGGAAGAAAATCCCTACTTAATTTGGCACAATGTGAATGCTTGCTTGTTTACTCCAAGTTACTTACAAGATGGGGACTCTATTTGAGTTAACTAAATCCCTGCACTAAAAACTATGATGTCCATACTTAAAACTAACTAAAAGAGTAGAGTGACTATGATTTTTAACGGCTGAGGTATCGGAGATACCAGCCAAAAAACTGCAAGAGGGATCTTACCGCGCAGATACCTTTCTTTTAGACAAGTACTATGCAGTATGCACAACTGTGATGGGCATCTCCATTGCGTCAACAGAGAAAATGCCAGGAAGAAATTGGGTTGACCATTTCCAAACATTGTATTTAGACCCTCGCACAGCTTTTCTTTCAAAATTTACAAAGTAAATAGCCCATCCTTCAACTGGCAAAAAAATAAAAATAATCCATCCTTCATGTTATTACCACAAAGAACTTATCCTATGGCAGTTGTGCAATTTGTATGCCCGAGACCTCATTGACACTGCACTAAATGCAATCTAATCGCCCATACAACTCCCTCATGCATCTTCCAGAACCACCAGACATCAACCTCGAATGCTTCACTTATTAGCAGAAACTTCCTCATGCACCAAACCTCGTGCTACCGCCAAGCATGATCCTTTCAACGAGGTACATCGCCATTGTATGAGAAACTTTTGTCATTGAGAGATGGAGCTAATAATGACACTAATAGTCCAGTAAACAATCAGAAAAACATGGCATCAGCATAAACCGAAGCACAAGAAAGAAAAATGCAATGCATTGATGAGAATCTTTAGCACGACATAACAGATAAATAGAAAAAAGTAAAAGGAATAAATTCGCCAAAAGAAAGCTACATTGTCATGCTCACCAAGATTCCAGAACAACTCACGAAGGAACAAATTGGGAAGATATGAAACAGCATCTAACCTCTGTCATCTGCTTCTGACCGCAGAGCACAGCACCCGTCGACTGAGGGCTAAAATTCCTTTTGGCTCTATTGAATGCAGCCTGTGGTGGGATAGGAAGATTCATAAACTTAGTCGAGTATGACGCACTGAATGAACGCCCAACACCCAAATAACAGTACCTGTACATAGCCAGTTTCCCCACTCCAACTATCATCTGGTTGGGATAATACTGGTACAATCTTAACACCTGACAATTCCCACTCCTTAAACCTATCCTGTGGGGAATGAAGAAAGAACTCATCTTATTATTACTATTTGAGCACAAAAAGCAGCTGTATAAGGATAACAAAACGCCGAATTATTCAAACCTGGTAAGCCATTCTCTGAAGGTTTCTAGCACCATAATAGAGCCTAGCATCGGTTCTCTTGTCAGCACCAAATCCTGACTCAATTAGAGATCGGATCGGACTGCATAAGGAAAGAGATAATATTTATGAGTAACCGACTAGGTTATACATTTATACTTTGCACATATTTAGAGGCACAATAAATGGCAGAATACAAGAACCAAAAGTCAAGGAAGATCAAAACTTTCATAAAAAGCATGCGATAAAAAAGGTAAAAAACTATCAAAACATGAAAGCTCCAAAATCCTAAGGCAGTCTCATGCTGTAATAAAGAGACTGACGTCATAAGATAAGACACGGAGATTGACATTGTTAATCACGGCAAAACAGTTCAATTGTGAAGGACACAAAATTTTGCTTACACTCAAATAAAAATTGCTCAAACTTCGATCACCCACTTCCAGATTGGCCATCTCTTAAATAGCAGCTAGAAATTACTTCTTTCCCTGATCGTTAACATGTTAATCAATCATTCACAATGCATCAATTATTAACCAAAACTGATCTAGCAAAGCCTCCGAGTCTATGGATCCCGATATAGCTTTAAGATACAGAGGTTTCCATGTCATCAGCATAGCCCGCTGAGGTGATGGTTATGATCCAATTCTCAATGTTACAGCAATTAGTTACAGTTGATATACTCGAGCATCAAAAGGAGTAGCCGTCAAACAATGTATCAGAAGTATAAACTACGGCAATCACTTCCTCAGAAGTACGAGGAGACATTCACATCGCACCCCGGATTTTTCAAGAGGAAACCTCAATTTTAGTAGGATATTCTGCCAAACAACCACAACCTGGAATACATCCGATCCATGTTTCGACCGAAATAGAATGGCATTCAGCTTAAATCAGTTCAACACCACATAAATAACATAATTTTTCCAAAGTAAACAGAGCTACACCACAACTCTTAGCTTTCCCATTAGGTCACTAGCAGCAAACCATTTTGCAGATTAAAGCTCAAGGTCTAGTTTGTTTTGGCCCTACCACATCACTGTGACAACCGATTTCATTTTCAAATTTCTACGAGCGAACGAGAAAAGGAGTTCTTCTTACCTGATTCCAGATCCCGTGGCGAAGATGAAAACCGAAGCGTAATCCTCGGGAGGATCGATCCGGTCGATGTCGAAACCCTTCCCCATGACCTGGCTCAGCTCCACCACATCCCCCCTCTTCAACCCGCACAGCGCCTCCGCCGTGCTGCCGGCCACGCTCTTCACCAGGAACTCGAACTCCCCGCGCGCCGCCGCGAGCGAGGGCGGCGAGGCTATGGCCAGGAACGTCGGCTTGGTGGCGTCGGGGACGCGCAGCTGCAGGTACTGCCCGGGCCGCGCGTGGGAGCCGGCGAGCTCGGGCGCGTCGGAGACGTCGATGGTGACGTGGAAGAGGGACTCGGCGGCGGGCTCGACGAAGGACAGTGGGGCGGGGGTCCAGACGGCGGTGTCCTGGCGGACGGCGGCGGCGGCGGCGGCGGCGGCGACGGAGGCGAGGCGTCGGCGGCGGTGGTGGTAGGGGTGGCGGAGGTGGAGGGGGGCTAGGCGGCGGAGGATTGACATGGGGGGGAGGGCGGCGGCACTAAGGCGCGCATGGGGCGCGATGGAGGGGGGAGGCGCGGGAGGGGAGAGGGCAAAGGACATGTTTGGGGAGCGTATCGTCGTATATGAAGGGAGATGGTGGTCGGTAGGGCGGCGGAGCTTCGAGAGAGGCGGCGCTGAACTTGGGGGACGAAGGCGGCGATGAGGTGGCGACGGTTAACGTGCGCGGTGGGTGTGTACGATAGGGGCTCGAGGGGCGAGGGGAGGGGGAGGGGGAGGGGAGGGGGAGTGGGTGTCCACGTGGCGGCTTCTCGGGGGGTCGCCTGGTAACTGGGAGGAGGGGAATGGATAAGAAGAGTTTTTGCGTTCTTCGTCGGAGAAGGACCGCCCGTAGGCCGCCGTCTTCCAAGATAGCCGGAGTGGCGAATAATACAACAATTCATTTTTTCTTCAGATCAATAATGATTAATGAGCAGGAGTATTTTAGGAAATAATAAAAGTTTACTATATATATATATATTCAAGGTTTTTCTGATTAGTAAAAACGTTGAGAAGGACCGTTGAGAAGGACGACCAAACATTAATTATTCGTTTTTCGGCCTTACGATAATCATGAATGCTCTACACCTGCTACGATGGTGGCAAAATTTATTAGCGTGACAAAATTTATTAAATGTTTGAGCGGAACGACTAGTGGTTCTTATAACAAATTAAATCTATTTGTAAGATCGATTTATCAGATCCGTTGCTGGTGTAAGAAATAATTTACACAATCACATTTAGATTGTGAACACGTGGAACAGTTCGGTTACAAAAACTAACTCCATACACACATACCAGTCATCCAACGGCGAATGTGTAAGTTTAATACATACCTAACAATATAATCCTACCAATATTGTCAAATTCTACGTATAATATATTCTTCTTTAGGCTAGCCATGCTACACTTTCGTAATTGAAGATTCCTTTGCACAATTTCATTGAGAGGTCTCTACGAGTCGAATCAAAGCGTTGTTTATTGATTTTGAATCTGGAGCAAAATATTCGGCAGAGTTTTCTTTGCTCTTTGTTCTGACTTGTTTTGGATTTAGTTCAAGCTTTTCCACAGTCCACGTCGAACCAAACCAAATCACGCCCGCTCAAAAACAAACTACCTTGTTCGAGCGTAACACATGTGACTAGATTTTATGCCTACGAAGACATGTCGGTATTCTTTAGATTGCCACGAAACCTTAAACATACCTGTTTGCCCTCTGGCACAGCTCGTTGGAAGTTAAACTAGTTTTCATGGAGCAGTACACAAATACATGAGAAATTGATTTCACTAAGAAAGAATTCCATATGATTTCTCCCTAAATCAACTAAAGGAGCACCTCATTTCATCTTTGAGTCTTTCCAAATCAAGCAACATTTCAACCTATTATGAAATGGCAAATACACGACATAACCAAATATAAGGACAGAAGTGTGTGAATATACCAAAATCTAATGCTATCTACGATGTCCACATAAGTAAAATCCACAAGGTGAACTCTCGGATTTGTGTAGAAAGGGACAATGATAAGCTCAGGCACCCTGGAATCGATAAACCGTGTCACAAGCAAAGCATACGCCAAGGATCTCATGTTACCTCTTACATTTCCATTGCTTTCCCAATGCCACGACTGAGGTTTAGATACACTGTTCTCCGATATGATAACCCACAAACCGCGAGGTTTTCTAAGCCACATGTTCAGTGCATTCACTGAAGGAGGAACTATCCAAACTACGCTTACTGACGGAAAATAGTAATTATTTTGTTCAGGAAAACCAGGCACACAGCGCGGCATCATAGCAACATTACGCAAACTAATTTTTCCACCTTGACAACTATTCTCACTTCCACAAAATAGCAGCATCGTGTTTGTCATGCCAAACAGGCCAGCAGCTACTATCCACCCGAAGAAACTTACCTCACAACTCACAACACTGCATCCACCAATGTTTCAAACACATGAGCATGCATCTGTATGGTACCAGTACCACAGAGAAAACCGTCAGGCACATCGTTCAGCAACAGACTCATGAAACAGGGATTTTTGCAATTTAAGCATCCAATTTCTTGAAAAGAAAAATTCAAATATACATGTCCGCCTTCTTTTTTTCACTTATTAAGTGACGTTGAGAAAAAGGTTCTAGCAGGCAGGTGTCTCATCTCAACTCCATTCCCTCTTCACACTCAAAAATATAAGTCAAACAGTAACAGGAATGCCTGATAGATCTAGTCATAGTTGAAAAAAAAGCTCCTGTTGCTGGACTCGCCAGCACCACCTAAATTATTGATTTTCACAATAATCAAGAGTAAAGAACAAGAAAAGAGAAGGCACAAGGATGATTTCCTTAAGATGCTGACTCCTTGGCGATCTTCTCAGCCTTAGCAATCACCTCCTCGATTCCACCAACCATGTAAAATGACTGTTCCGAAAGATCATCATACTTGCCATCCAACACACCCTGTCGATACACAAAGATAATGTTACTACAACATCTACTTCATATAACTGTCATTGGATTTTAATGTTATTGTACTCAGCAGCTCCCCATTAGTGATCTTGATTATATTTTTGGAACAGGCATGTACTGTGGGCATCACGTTGGTCGATTAAATGTGCAATAGATAGGGTGAGAATAGAGATACCTGGAAGCTGTTAATGCTCTCCTTCAGTTCCACATACTTGCCGGGGGCACCCGTGAACACTTCTGCAACATGGAAAGGCTGGCTCAAGAATCGCTGAATCTTACGAGCACGGGCCACAGTCAATTTATCATCTTCACTGAGCTCATCCATTCCCAAAATAGCAATGATATCCTGCAGATTTTTGTAGTTCTGAAGAACCTTCTGTACACCACGAGCTGTATTATAGTGATCTTCACCCAAAATATGAGGAGAAAGCATGCGGGATGTTGAATCTAGCGGATCGACAGCAGGATAGATACCGAGCTCAGAAATCTGCTCAAAACGGAATTTAGATTGTAAGAGCATGATCACGAGTACCACCACAACAAGCTGAAAGTGAACAAAGGAGAATCATAAGACCTGTCGAGACAGCACGGTTGTTGCATCCAAGTGGGCAAAAGTGGTAGCAGGAGCAGGATCTGTCAAGTCATCAGCAGGCACATAGATGGCTTGGACTGATGTGATGGATCCTTTCTTCGTTGTCGTGATACGCTCCTGAAGACCTCCAAGATCTGTAGCCAAAGTTGGCTGATAACCCACAGCAGATGGGATACGTCCAAGCAGAGCAGACACCTCTGAGTTGGCCTGCAGAAACGTTTGGAAGAATGCATGAATTAAACATTAGTAAGCATAAGCAAGTGAAACCTGCAAACAATCTGATGAATTTATCCAAGCCAATCTTACTTGGGTAAATCGGAAAATGTTGTCGATGAAAAGAAGCACATCCTGCCCTTCAGCATCTCGGAAATGCTCAGCAACAGTCAGCCCAGTAAGACCAACACGAGCACGAGCACCAGGGGGCTCATTCATTTGACCGTACACTAGTGCACATTTGCTGTCAGCCTGCATTAAATGGAGATGAAATATAAATCATTTCAAGTACCAGAGCATAATTAATATCAATAAGGATCCATAAAAGCCAAGGAGAAGAGCAAAACTACATGTAACTAACACAACTGACCTGCTTATCACCCAGCTTAATGACACCACTCTCAATCATTTCTCTGTACAAGTCATTACCTTCACGAGTACGTTCTCCCACACCAGCAAACACAGAGAAACCACCTACAATGAACCAATAAAGAATGAATACATCTAGAACAACTGGAGGAAAAGGCCAACCTACATCTTCAATGACATATACTTTCATAAGACTAACCATGAGCTTTAGCAACATTGTTAATCAGTTCCATGATAAGCACTGTTTTTCCTACACCAGCACCACCGAACAGTCCAATCTTGCCTCCTCTTTGGTATGGTGCGAGGAGGTCAACAACCTGGGAATGAGAAAAATGTAAATTAAGTTTATGGCCAGAACAAAAGATGTATCTCTACTTCTAGAGAAAGCCTTTCATGATTGTTCAAAGACGAAAAAGAAACACAAGTGAGAAAAAAAATTGAGCTTGCTGCTCACAATTGCACATTTACCTTAATACCAGTGACAAGAATCTGTTGCTCAGTTGCTTGCTCAACAAATGATGGAGCTTCTCTATGGATAGGTAAAAAGTGGTCCGTCTCTGATGAGTAAAAGCAAATACAAAGATCAAATGGCTTGAAATAACAAGAGTACCACAATATTTTTAGTTCAAATCCAGTGAGCTAAGCATCTCAAAGTTCCTTACTTATATCTCCCTTCTCATCGATGGGCTCTCCAATGACATTTATGATCCGGCCAAGAGTAGCTCTACCAACAGGCACCTAGACGCAGAATCAAACCCATTTCAAAAAACGCTTTTTGCACTGGGATAATTTTTACTCAAACAGCCACACAGCATCATCAGCCTAAGCCAATTCCTTTAAAAAGACAGAAGCATTGAAGTCTATATACACAGACAATACTACACACCGCAGAATTTAAACAAATAACTGATATGTAGGACTATTTACAGCATCACATCAAATATAAAGTTGAAATTAGGAAGAACAAGTAGATGAAAGAAGGCAAACGATAAGAATTACATGGAAAAGAAAAAGTTGAACTTCTCATGTAATTTAGCGAACATTTGAGAAAGCAGAGGGCAACTACTCATAAAATCATTCGAAATCCAAAAGAACGAAATAGTCTCTTCCCCTACATTCCCCAAAAAGCAATACTGACAAAAAAAAATTTTGATTCTGCCAGCCCAGATCTACTTTCAACAATGCACTCCAAGGTTGCACACCGACTCGCATCAACACCATCAAAATCATACATTTCCATCGCTGCAACCGAATCGCAAAGGAACCACACAAGCATCCATCGACAATCAGAAATGACATCCAAAACAGTGATCTCACAGTGATGGGAGAGCCAGTGTTGAGCACGCGTTGACCCCGCACGAGACCCTCCGTCCCGTCCATAGCGATGGTCCTGACCATGTTCTCCCCCAGGTGCTGAGCCACCTCCAGCACCAGCCTGATGGAGTGGTCCAGGACCTCCAGCGCCGTCAAGATCGGGGGCAGGCCCTCGTCGAACCTCACGTCCACGACGGCCCCGATGACCTGGCACACCTGCCCGACCGCGCCGGCGCCGGTGAACTCGTCCGTGATCCGGCCCTTCCCGCCCTCCTTCTTCGCGGGGGCCGGAGGGGCGGCGGGGGAGGGGGCGGCGGCGGCGGCGGTGGCGTACTCGGCCGCGCGGGTGAGGAGGTACCCGAGGGGGGAGGGGCGGTGGTGCGGGCAGTGGATCGGCGAGCTCTTGGGGCCCGGGAACGGCGATCGGCTGCCGCTGGCTCTCCGGGCGGAGGATCGGAGGAACGTGGATAAGAGCCTGCGCGAAGCCATGGCTGGGGGCTTCCGAGATGAGGGAGAGAGAAATGCTAGGGTTGCAGCGGAGGCTCTGCTTGCTTTGGGTGTGTTTTAGCTGCACAGTGGGGAGGCGAACGCTGCGTGGGATCCTCTACGGCCGAGCTCCGCCTAACTAGCGTGAGACCGCGGCTCCGCGGCCTTACACGTCATCGCGCGGTCCACGTGTCGGAACGATCGGGGATGGAAGATCAGCGGTGGGGGAGGCCGGTGGGGCGTACGATTTCCTCCCATTTTCTGCGGCGATCGCAAAATGGGAATATTCGTATTTTTTCAAAAAAAAAAAGTTTCTTCGTTTTCCAATTTTTACAAATTTTTGAATTCCCATTTCTATCCCAGAAAAAGTTGGATGGAATGAATAAATAAAAAAAAGAAAAAACGAAATGGGAAAAAGCTTGCGACGTTACCGAAGCACAACGGTTGGTCAGAGGGTTAAACGACGTGCCGTTTTTTTGAGGCTCCGCTTGATAGCTTATGATTGTTCTTTTTTTTTTTTTTTAAATCTGAGCTCCGTAGCTTATGGCATTTTTTTTAAATTGAGGTATTTCTACTTTATTTTACATAAAAAAAGGAAAAATTCTAAATAAGGGCGTGAAGTGCCGTCATTTTCTCAAATAAAGACTTGAAGTGGACTTTGTATCAAATAAGGACATGAAGTGACCATGAGAGTTTCAAATAAGGACCTGGTCTCGTCGATCACCGGTCGGCGAAATATTCTAAACGACGAGGTCAAGGGCATTTTCGTCCAATTTTTTTAATTTTAATTTAATTTTTTTCTTTTTTCCTTTCCTTTTTTTTGGTTTCCCCTGTCGGTCTGCTGGTGACCGGCCGGCCGGCCAACGGTGAAGCCTGGCAGGGTGGGTCGAGGGTCGCCCTCGCTGGCAATAGGCGAGGGACGGCCTCGACTGGGCAAGGCGACCCTTGCCTTGGGCAGGGCCGCCCTCGCTGGCCATGGGCGAGGGGGTCGCTTCACCTAGTTGAGGCCGTTCCTCGCTTGTTACCGGCAAGGCCGTTCCTCGCTTGTTACCGGCGAAGCCGGCCCTCGCCAGATCGGGTGAGGGCGACCCTCGCCCAACCCTCGCCGATGGTCGGCAACCAGCCACCGGGGAAGAAGGGAAAACCAGAAAAAACGAAAAAAGAAAAAAAAAATTAAAAGACGAAAATGCCCTCACCACAAGAAAAGTTAGGCTCTTCTTTGAAATAGATATAGTCACTTCATGTTCTTATTTGACACAAAATCCACTTCAGGTCCTTATTTGACACAAAATCCACTTCAGACCCTTATTTGAAATTTTTCCCATAAAAAAATAACCACTCTTCGTAATCAACACCAAGTCAATTTGGTCAAATAGAATTTGATAATGGAATCGATATCGACAGGCCATGTTATCCGGTAATAATTGCATAAGGCAGTTATCGATGATTATTAAAAAGAGCTTATTGACGATTGTGGATGATGAGTATCGATGACTATGAAATACAGCTATCGGCGTACAAAGACAAGTGATTGACGAATATCTCGATTCAATAACAATACCGATCGGTGGCGATGTTGCAAAATTGGCTAAGTGTTGGACAAAGAAAAAAAAAAGGAAATAAAGTGAAGATGTCGAATAAAGGTGTGAATCTCTACATCAATGATGTAGCCATAGACAACAAGATGACATCGACAAGTAGTCGAGCGGCAATGAACTAGACATGTCGACAATGAGCACAACGAGTTGGCCAACTAAATCTAGCTAAGTTCTAGATAGAGAGGAGAACACGAAGACTACCACGTCGATTGACGACAAAGTTATCAATCGACAATTGAGTGACGATAGCCTTGGGAGTTGCCATCATTTGTGGATGAGATCGGCGTGCATATAAGAGGCCTAAAGCTTGGAAGTTGGAAATGTAGTTACAACTTATTTAGTATAAAAACTTCTAATGGGCGGTTATAATTAGAGATTATATATATGGCAGTGTATAACTATTGTAGTGTACACGATCATTAAGAACAAAATCCCGATGTACCTTTTTAATTTATCAATATTAATTTCTTTTAAATTTCAATCATTTATAGTCTAGTCATTTACTTTTAAGTTTATTGTTCATCTTCTTTTTCACACCAATTCAATTCCTGTTAGAAATCACTGTTAAGCCATCTGAAGAAAACCCAGAGGTGAACCTTTGGTAAATTGTTTTTCACTATTTGGGTCAACACCCATTTCTAGTGAAACACATGCATAAATTTGTAGCACATAAAGAGTAACATGTCGATGGTCAAGTTGATCAAAGATTGGACCTTTTTTAATAATTTTTTTTCAATAAATGCCTTCGTGATGCTTATTAAACAACTAAATAAGAAAATATAATAATCTTCAATGCACGGATTGTTCTCGTGATATGCACAGTCAATACTTGAAAGTTGAAGTGCTTGTTTGTTCGGACTTGTAAAAGTCAAAAATCAACTTTTTCAATTTTCCACCAAAATCTAAAACAATCTTTAAATTTTAAAAATTTACGAAAACATTATATGCGGATCTACGTGTCAAATGCTTATATATAGTAAAAATGTTTTGTTCAGTCAGATGATGCTATTGTAGACGCAGCAAGTTATATTTTTGTATTCTAGAGAGACTATAACAGTACAAACCCATAGCTTAATTTCAGTATTTAGCACGTCTGGCTCTGTTCTTGTTCTTCATCAAACTGGGCTCCTAGTGCTGTAACTTCATCCACGGCTTTCTTTGCCTGAACAGAAGGAAAAAGGTTGCAGGAGTATTAAAGAGGTACTGAATCAATCCATTTGCACAAGAGAGAGCTTGGTGGGGGTTAAGTACCTCCTGATCCCAGTTGGTACGTGCAATCATTGCGACGAGTGCCATGACTTGTACAGAGAGTCCGCATATGATCCCCATCCATAGACCCTGTTTCAAGATCAATCACTTGGTCATCGCCCGATGCGGAACAGACGAGTATTTAGCACGGCGCGTGCACGGCGCGTGCACAAACGTGTAGAGAGATTCATACCATCCCTCCGACATGGAAACTGAACGCAAACAGAATTGCCACAACGTAATATGCCCCGAGGTTTATCCAAACGCAGAGGTTCTGCCATCCGCATCCTCTTGCGGACCCTGTGATCGATCACTATCATAATGTATGTGAAGGACTTGAAATGGTAATCCGACAGCAAGTGAAAAGGTTAAGACCAACAATTCCTGTGCTATTTGTAATCAGGAGATCTGAGATACATACGTGACACTACCCTAAAACTAGCCGGTAATAGAATGAGAATACAATTAAGAGGAGTCAAATTTAGGACCTGAAAGGACACACTGAAACCCGTCCAAGAAATCCGAGAAAGCGAGAACTGGCAAAACTCTGGCGACGTACTCGATAACTTCCTCTTCGTTGCTGCACAGCTTCCCCAAAACATGGCGTACCAAAATCGTCATGATTCCAACTATTGCGCCCTCCATGATGGCAATGGCAATCATAACTCGCAATGCCAAGCGGGCGCTTGCAGCGCGGCCCGCACCTAGTTCGTTCGATACTCTAGTACTGCACAAAATGAGCACGGAGAGTTTTACATATTAACATTTTTCGTTTTTGTCCAAATGTATGAGCTAGGATCAACAACAGATATTTATATTCTATCTAATTCTCGATAAATAAACAGATGATCAAACATTTGGCAGTCAATGCTGTTGTTTCCTTCCGTACCACAGCATCAAGAGCATTGTGAGACTTGTCCTCACAGAATCTGATTTATTTTACCCTCAACTGATAGTTCTGGAAATGCATCCAGGAGAAGGTAATGCCAAGCAAGATTAGTTCTCTTTATTTCTTTTTGTTTCTTATTCATAATAAGTTGCAAGCGAAGCGAATAACTCAATGAACCTGATTGCTCCGCCGAGACCGACAGATATCATGTAGACCATCCAACAAGTGTTGAGGCTGCAAAAACAAGGACATGAAGGTAGTTCTGAACTTATCATTCCGTGAAAAAGGAAAGTCCTGGTTGTAATGCTTCTAATTGCTCAGTGATTTTCACTTCATACCTTATCGATAATACAGACGTCTCTAGTTTTGGATTTGGGAGAAGGCCCGATAGAAGAATGACCATGTCGAAGGACCAGTACTCGAAACTGCGAAAGAAAGTAAATCAAGAGACAAGTGATGTGAGTACACTAAGTCAAGGCTTTGACTCTCACCTCTGAAATTGGGACATAGATTTACAGTTAGATCAATTATCATCAAAACAATTCAAAATAACAAAACAACCGCTAATTTTTTCTCTTGTCATAAATTTTGGCATTACATTAATTAACGTAAGCATAAATAAGTACTCACCAAGTCATAACTGCTGAAGGAACAGCAAGCTTGATGAAGCTAACGATGCCCCGCAAGGCCTCTCTGGTGAAACCGGTCCAAGTTTTGATGCAAGCGGGAGAGAGCTTCACGTAAATCACCAGCAGAATCACATTGTTCCAATTTGAAATCGAATTCGCCAAAGCAGCTCCCCTGATTCCTAGTCTGAACTTAACGATGAAGACATAACAGACGACTATGTGAAGAGAAGCAGTAATCAAAGAGCTCATCATCATCGGTAAAACATTATTCTGCGTCTGCAAGAACCGGTTCAAACATTGGAGGAGGCCATACGCAAACAGACTTGGGATCATCCAACGGTTGAAAATTCCCGCTTCCGTGGAGATCTCGACGTCTTGGCCAAAAGCCATGAGAATGTCGGAGGTGTAGAGCCATATGACTGCAAGAGGGATGCTTAGGCATAGAAGCGTAAGAATAGCTCGTTGCGTGTGAACTCCAAGCATGCGAAACTGTTTGGCTCCATAGGCTTGGCCACACAATGTCTCCAATGCACCTCCCATTCCTAACTATCATCAGACATTTAAATCACAACAAATTAGTTTGCGAACAAAATGAAAATCTAAGTTCACACAACCTGTGAATTATGCTCAAAGAATAGCTGATCTGAGCAGATGTAGCATGTTATTTTTGCGAGCGGTGTCGCGCGTGGAAATTTAACACCAGAGAAGCATGATATATGCTTAGAGACCAGGATAGTGAAAACTCGAGATAAGTCTCAGAAAAGTTTTACCATGACTTCTTCATATTTAGCACCCGAATGCCATCTCAAGGCAACCAATCGAACTTTTTTTCAGTTCGAAAATGTTACAGTAAGAATGTGCATTGTACCTAAAAAACTGTGTTTCGATATGTCGATTTATATCATATCTTGCTCAATTTTTGTATCTTGTGCTGAGTTATTGTCTTCTTCAATACACATTTTCCTCAATTACTTCGTCTATTCCTGTCTTTTAACCAGTAAGACCATTATCAGAGACAATGGCAAACCACCACAACAACAACAACGGCAACTACTGCTATGAACTAATAGGAACATGAATGTCGCAGCATAATTAACGAGGACGAGAAAGTGATGAAATGGAGAGTATACCAAGACACTGAAGCCGGTGACTGAAGCGAACGCAGTGGCCATGGATGCGCCAGAGAGAGGGAGCTTCCCGAGGTGGCCCACGAACATGGTGGAGATCACTGGCACGCTCTCCTGCAACATGCTCACTCCGATCAGCGGCCCCGACAGCCATACCTGCTTCTTCACTTCTTCGATTATGATCGCACGTTTCCCATCTCTTCGAACCAAGCTGTATGAATGTGCTCGGTTGTCATCCCCATTGTCGTGTACGCGATCTTGGATTCGGTTTTGGATCAGAGGAGATTCAAGAAGAGCTGCTTCATCAATTTCTTGACCTCCTCCTCTTCCTCCCATATTTTCTGGGGTCTAGTCAACGACAACCTCTCTCTGTCTCTACCGCCTCAACAGGTTTGGCTTCTCTTAAGTTGGCCTTGTGCCCTTTGAGTTATAGAAAGGGTTATTCAGTTTAGGATAACATATCTTTTTATTTATGTGCTTTTCCGCAGTGACAGTGATATGTTTTGTAGTTTGTAAATGCATCAATACAAGTACAGTTTGAACGTCCTGAATTCTTTTTCCTGTTTTTCCTATCTCTTCTTTACCATTTCCCCTTCGCCTCCCTCTACACCCACCGCCGGGCCACCGCCCAAGCTTCCCTACCGGTGTAGCCCTGCTGTCTACACCACAAGACGCCATGCTCCTTTTCATTAAGTATGCTTTCTTAGTGCCTCAATGACACTCGCTTTAAAGATCTTTTGCTCCAGGGACACCTACAGAGCTAGCGTGAAGTATATCTTTATCGTGGATGCTTGATGACTCAATTATATAATATCTACAATATGCTCTTTGAAATTTTTATCCAAGATCTACTTAACTTGAATTTTGTAAAGTTTCTATCTCGGCGTCCCTAAATTGATCAATTGAACCCGTATTGATCCATTTTTATGCAATAAAATTTTAGTGACCCATATCCAACCCGATCCGAACCCACCTTTCTTTCTCTAGGCCCCACCCCCAAACTGAGTCATTTCTCAAGAACAATAGCCCTATACCAGACCTAACCCAAGCTCCCATTCATAATAATTTTTTTCCTTAAATCGTTGTCTTTGAAGAATGGGAGACTTCACAGGCCAGCTCGCCAAGTCGGTGAGGGAGCTCAAGCACTTGAGTCGTGGGCTACGATTTGGCATGACATATGAGCAACGTGGAGACATGAGTGAGTGCTACACTGACGAACAAGAACAAAAAGGCTTTAGAAAGGTGAACCCGTTGGTTTTGATTCGGTTCTCAATTCTACGTGGGACAGGCACTTTATGTTTTGGGGTAAAAAAAAATTTAAATTATTAGAATTCAATATAAAAATTACACCATTTCTGTATCGGTCAAAGTGATAATGTTATTTTTTGTTCATGTTGAGGACCATACTTTGATTTTTTATACATGTCAAAAGTATTTTTTTTAGACAAAAGAGGCTTTAGAACCAACCTCAAGGGATATGGGCATAAGCATTGAGGACTTGGTCTTATAATCATTGTTGGCCACCCACTTCAACCACTAAAATTTCATGCACAATGACAAGGTCGGCTTAACACTCTCCCTTGAAGCTAATGATGATGAACCATCATTGTCTTTCACTTCCCCTTCCCCCTTAAACCTACGGCCATCTCGCTCTCTCTTCCCCTTCATTTTCTTCACAAGAACACCACAAGCTACTCTCCCTCTCTACTCTCTCTCTCTCGGCAGCTCACTCTCACCTCCTCTCACCGCCATCTCCATCTTCATCTTCATCTTAATTTCCTCTATTCTCAAGCTTAAAGAACCTACCAGCAGATAGAAGGGAAAGATTCTAGCTTTTAGATCTTCAAGGCAAGGAGATGAGACTTGATTCTAAGCCTATCAATGTTCCTACACCCTTGGTTTTGTTAGAAATAATTTATGGATGCATTTTTATGACTTGCATGTGCTGTTCTTGAGTTTGTTGGGCATGTATGGGTATGACCAGACCTGGAAATTGAGTGCATGTGTGGTTCTTGACATCTAGAATGGTTGCATGTGCATTCTATGATCATTAGTAGCCTAGCATGTGTGTTTTTGATGTTCAATTTGAGTTGC
This sequence comes from Syzygium oleosum, assembly GCF_021117445.2. Taxonomy (NCBI): domain Eukaryota; kingdom Viridiplantae; phylum Streptophyta; class Magnoliopsida; order Myrtales; family Myrtaceae; genus Syzygium; species Syzygium oleosum. The sequence continues at coordinate 13,853,064 of NW_026607487.1, forward strand.
ATGTGAAGAAGATGGGTCTAGGTTGTTGAATAAAGGTAAGATTGGCTATTGCATGTTGGTTTAGATCTTTTGGATTGAGTTTTGTGGGATGAAAATTCGTGGGTATCAACTGGAGTTTGAATCCTTGAAGTTTGATTTTGAAACCCAGATTCGTTGTTACTATACCTCCTCGGTTTACTATTTTTATAGAGATTTTTGTGGACCGAATTTTAAGAAACTTTCTTCATCAAAGTTTCTCCCAACATCTTGAAGTATAACATACTTTAAATTTATATTTTTCTAAGTTGATTTTGTTTGTACGAAGGATCACTTTCTAATCAGGTTTGAACCATCCAGTGTTACTGTTTCTGTGACCTTTACACCTTCTTGATTTTCCACAAGTTTTTATAGAATGATTCTTAACAAATTTCCTCACAAAATTTGTTGAGAACTTATTTATATATAACATATAAAAATTTGGGAATTTTTCGAGATGATTTGGTTTTTGAAAAGAGCTTACTTTGAGAAGCAAGGATTCTGTTCCAGCGAACTGTTTTTGGTCTGTCTTTGAGCTACTAAAAGTTGTGTTTACAGAAAGATCCAAATTTTGTGTTCTCATGAAAAATGTTTGTTAAGATTTTTTTTATGACATATTCAAATTTTAGAATTTTCAGAGTCCATGTACTATATTTTTAATTCTGATTTCATGAACAGTGCAAAACCGTCTAGTTTTGCCAGATTGCAAAAATTCATCATTTTCTATATGAGAACGTTGAAATTTCAATTTGATGTCTTCTGGAGATAAAATCTATACATTCTGAGCATTCCAATGAGATGTGATTGATCTCAATGTGATGTGATATGATTGTGCAAAGTAGGTCACTTTTGTGATAACAAATTCTGAAAAATTTTGGGATGTGCATGACTAATGTGTGATGCTCAGGTGTTAAAACACTCTTAAGGTGCATGTTATTCAATGTATTTGCTAGCTATGATAAAATGTATGGCGTGAAATGGTTTTGTTGCTGCGTGTATAAAGGAAAGTGCTTGAGTTGTGTGATATGAATTCATCATAAAAGATGTCCATCGGGCCTTGCGCCGATGATGCCCCATAGGAGATCAGGATGCCCCTGAGCTGTGTGCGGGGATGTCGTGATTAGAAAATTGCGATGCCTCGGAGTAGAGATACTTGTGGTCGATAAACCACAAAAGCCAAGCCAATTAGTAAATCGGCATAATCTGGAGTGCCTTGCGCGGACCAGTGAATAACTAGCGTAATCCATGAGTTAGGCATGAGACTAAACAAGTGAAACATTGAAATAATGTGGCATGTGGTTGTGGTATGCCTGCAAATTATTAAGTTGTTCTTATAGATTGCTATGATCTGGAAATGAGTTGATTGAGGACGTTTGATATGGTTAGTGCTATGATGCATGCTGGCATGATACTTGTGATTACTGATGTTGCTTTTAGATAGTGTGCGTTCATGATAGGAAACATTAATTATTTTATGTTAGATGTGTCCTAGGAATTGAGAGTTAGTAGGATCCGTCGATTTATAATCTAGTCTTATCTCTTGTTGAGCATTAGCTCACTCCCGTTGATATCTATTTTTACAGATCTTTAATTATGCCTCCGATCCCAACATCACCTATTGCTCGTTACGGTTCTCTTGTTGATTTTGAGGGAGAGCTATACTAGTTTACAGACCCTGATTTCCCTTCGGTTATGTTCGTGCGCTATACCGCGATGCTAAGTGTTCCAGGAGGTCATGTCCCATATTGTTTCGTTTCGATCTTCGTGCTTGTGGACGGTCGGCTGGTTGGACCGATCCCCTACCTTGATGGTGGCAGTAGTGATGACGGTGATAATGCCGAGGAGTAGTCAATAGGAGTTGGTGTAGTAGGGAGGAATCAAAAAGTTATATACTCCCTAGCCACCACTGGACGAAGCCTCCTCGGCTATCACTCGTCATCACTCACCCGATCGATTAGACCACACCAAAAAGTCACTATCGTGATATCTCAAAAGTTGTCTCCCCTGCGTCTACTACACCAACTCCCACTAACTACTCCTCGCCATTATCACCATCATCACTACTGCCACCATCAAGGTAGGGGATCGGTTCAACCAGCTGACCGTCCACAAGCACAAAGGTCGAAACGAAACAATATGGGACAAGACCTCCCGGAACTCCAACATCCACCCATAGTGTCGCGGTATAGCGCACGAATATAACCGAAGGGAAATCAGGGTCTGTAAACTAGTATAGCTCCCCCTCAAAATCAACGGGAGCACCGTAATGAGCGATAGGTGATGTTGGGATCGGAGGCATAACTAAAGAGGGATAAGAACACTAGGAGTGCCACAACTTTTTTTTCGCTCACTTAAGTACCACTTCCGGCAAAAAAAGATCACTTGTGTAACGCCCCCACCTCGGGGTCATTAATGTGACGTCCCGTTCATTATTATCTTTCTTTACACACAAGCGGAAACATAATTTCGGGACAATCACATTCAGAACAATAGCGGAATTTAGACGAGCAGCATCATGACCAAACCTTATATTTACAGTGCATGCAAACATATTTTAACAAGCCCTGCGGGCCATGGCAAACAACACATATTTCACACGCATATTCTAGAGGCTCATTCGTTTCTAGCCGACTATGAATAACAAAACTTGGCTTGGGTGATCCTATCCCCTCTACTTCATCTTCTCGCTTCTAACTTCATTCACATCTCCTCCCCGCTTCCCGTCCGCATGGCCAATCTACACCCCACCCGTGGCATGCCTTGGAGCCGGCTTGCCCGTGCCGTAGAAAAAAGTCCATTGAACCCACGTAGGGGTCTAACTCATTCTCCGTCAGTGTAATCATGCCATGCTACGTACAGGTGAGGCACCAAGTCCATTAGGGCCTCATTGACCATCACATACGTCGTGATCCGACGGTAGGCTCGGCTTTCTCGAGCATCATCATGGTGAGCACTTCGGCTTTCATTTCCACGGGGTTGCCAAACCGGGTCGGGAGATATGCCATTCTTCGGACCTGAAAAGGAAATAACGAGGGATGAGTCGGGGAGACTCAGCAAGTAAACCTACTAATATCAAGCGAGGACGAGGGGATAGCTGTTAACATAAGTCGGCTCTTACTGCACCCGCATCACTAGCAGATCAATAGCAAAGTTCATACAAGAGAACACCACGCATGGCTATAACGTGTGCATTTTACTAGCCAAATCTCGATTCTAGCTCAAGACAAACATCAAACATGAAACATGATCAAATCAAGGGATTAAACCAACTACGACCAACCAAACGACCGAGAAACGGTCCAAGCAAACCGTGTCACAATGCATCACAACTTCCGTTCCCGATATTAGGAAGTTTACTTACCCAACGGTATAAAACAAGAACTAGAAAATGAAAGGCGCGTGATGGACACAAGGGCCTCGGTGAGTCTCGGGCGGTTCTTGGTGTGTGGCTCGAACACTATCACACGGCCCTTGAATGTGGACTTTATGTGGCCGAACACTAGAGACGTATGGCGGGTTGGTGCGGTTCTTCCTCTCCCCCTCTCTCTATTTGGCGTGAACAAGAAGCAAGGAAGCAAGAAGCGAGATGGTAATGGCTTGAGAATGAAGAGGAAATGGCGTGAGGGAGGAGGGCTTCACGTGAGGCTCTCTCTCTCTCTCTCTCTCTCTCTCTCTCTCTCTCTCTCTCTCTCTCTCTCTCTCTCTCTCTCTCTCTTCCTCCCTATTTATAGAAGTCTTTCCTTGGTCATCACTCTAGGCCATTAATAAAAGGAGACAAAATAACATCATGAAATGGCCTCAAAAGTCTAAGGTCATTTATGGCTTGTAATGATGAAGGGGCCTCCAAAGTTCAAGCCAATTAATGTTTGTAATTATGAAAAGGGTCCATAAGTCAATAACAATAATGGAGGTTTCTTGAGGAAGATTTGACTAGGTCAAAGCTTATCTTCTAGTTTCTTCCCAACAAAATAAACTCGGAGCCTATTTTGGCCTTCTAGAAATGTCGGTTCGGCTCACAATAACTCAGCACCATCGGGTTGCACAATAACAACTAATCGACACTTAAGTCGTAAACCCGCGTCATAATCAATTCCATGATTTCCGAGGGTTTTCCGCGACCAAGACTCACTTAATAATCTTATTCAATCCGAGTTTCGGTGCGAGAATGTCCTCAAATATCACCAAATACAACCAAACTAAGGTTCAAGTTAAATGGAATTAGCTCAAGCCAACTGGTTGACTGGGCGAGTGACCTGGTTTGACCGAGCGTATGGCCTGGCACGCTACTGGGCCACACGGGCACACGGCCGGCACATGGCCGGGAGTATGGCCAAGTGCACGGGCGTTGCGCCGGGCCGAGCACCGCACTGGGCTGCACGAGCAACGTGCTGAGCACCATGCCAGGCCACATGAGCAACGTGCTGAGCACCACGCCGGGCCACACGAGCGAGGGATCGGTCCATGGGCTAAATACAAGCATTGGCTCATGAATGGGCACAATGCATGACTCATGGCCAAGTTCATTAAGCACGGAACTAGGTCGGAATTGGATCTTACGGGCACAACGCTTGGCACGAGGGTCAGGCACAATGACTGGCATACAGCCGAGCACGTAGCCGGTCCGTGGCCCAGCTGACGGGCAATGTGGCCAGTCATGTTCGGGCACATGGCCTTGGCTAGTGCGACTGGCAATCTTGCCCGGGCCGTAACCAAGCCACTAGGCACACGGCCTGGCACTTGACTCATCCATGGCCTACCTAACTCGACGCAATGATCCGTGGCCGATTCGTGATCGAGCCACGTTCGAGTATCAACGACTCATGGTCGACCCTCGGTTGTCATGTAGCCTCGTGGAAATCAATACCCCGGAATTAACTCATGGTCACTCGTGACCTCTGCATGGCCGTGCGGTATCACCCGCGACCGACACATGCCGACATGGTACTGATCCACAGTTATCCCGGACCGTATCACTAACGGCCCTTATGGTTGAAAGGTCAATCCATAGCCATATCACTCTAATCAACTTACGTGATCGGGAAGTCATTCCACTATCGATCCCTAGGCCATATCATGAACAATCTTTCGATTGAACCACGATCAATCCTCGGTACACTCATTCCGACCATATTGTTCGTTCCATTACCGACCCTCGGCTCGAACTACTCGCTCATTCGTTCACCACTTATCCTTGGCTTCTCAGGCCCAAAATTGGGGATGTCACAATTCTCCCTTTCTAAGAAAATTTCGTCCCCGAAATTTAAAACGTACCTGGTTCCTCAAACAAGTGGGGATATGAACGCTTCATTAATTCTCCACTTTCCTAGGTAGCTTCTTCTATTTCATGGTGACACCACAAGACCTTTACTAAGGGAATGGCCTTACTTCTCAACACTTGCTCCTTACGATCCACGTTCCGCACCGACTCTTCAACATAGGACATTCTGCTGTCCAATTCGACCTCGTTGAACTTCAGCACGCATGTCGGATCGGCTCATACTTTCTCAACATTAATACATGGAACACAACATGTATTTGAGCAAGTTTTGATGGCAGCGCCAACCAATAGGCCAAATTCTCTATTCTTTCTAGAATTTAAAAAGGTCCTACGTACCTGGGATTTAACTTATCTTTCCTTCCGAAGTGTGACACACCCCTCATTAGTGACACCTTCAGAAAGACATGATCGCCTACCTGAAACTTAAGCGGTTTCTGGCGCCTATCAGCCTAATTCTTTTACCGACTTGTGCCGTCCTAAGTCTTTCTCTACTTATCTGGACAACATCTATGGTGAGCTGGACTAGCTCTAGACTCGTGACCTTCTTTTCCCGACCTCGTTCCAATAGATTGGAGTTCTGCAAGCTCGACCGTATAATGCCTCAAATGGTGCCATCTTGATGCTTTGCTGATAACCGTTATTACAGTTGGATTCTACCTTCCTTTCTGAAGGTAGCCCTAGTTAACTTTTTCGAAAAACGTCGAAAAATTTTCTTTCGGTGAATGTCTTCAAACTTTGGCTTTCCCACGCTTCCGCTATGCGACTCTGATTTATCTTTTACCATCCTTAAATATTTCTTATGCTTGCTTGGATCTTTCGGGTATATTGAAATGTCATACATAAATACTATGATAAAATAGCACAAGTAGAGTTCAGTCACCCGATTATCAAGTCTCCGTAATAACATTCTTGGAGCTTTCCGCTTCCTCTTGAGTAATGGCATAAATCCTTCCTTGAGCTGGAGGACGATTATCATGCGGTGGAACTCCGTTTTGTTGCATCACTTGTGGTTGCTGTGACTGCTTTACTTGGTGTCGTTGCGGGCAATCCTTTATGCGGTGGCCTTGTTGACCACAGCCGAAACATGCTCCCGTTCGTACTGGACACGGAGCATTTCGATGATGCCTTCCGCAACTATGGCATGCATCGTCTGTAGTGGAAATTGGCTTCTGATTTTTTATCTTCTTATTGGGAGTGGAGAAACGTTTTTCTCCCGACATCGGTCTCTTGTCATGATGCTAGTTGGATTGAGAAGCCGGATGATAGGGCTTTCCTTGGTTAGTCGCAGTGGCACCTTGTTCCAAGGACTCTTTCTCTACCAGTTGGGCTCGTTCATACAGTTCGTTGTAATCCTTAAGGTTTAGCGGCACCAATTGACTCTGGATGTCTGGGTTCAAACCATCTCGGAATCTTTTTGCCCTTTCCATTGGATCTTCAATAAGTCTAGGGGCGTACCTTGATAATTGAGCGAACCTTGCTTCGTACTGGTCTACCATCATATTGTTTTGCTGGAGTTGCAAGAATTCCTTCACTTTTCGATCACGAGCACACTCGGAAAAATACTTTCCATTAAATGCCTCGACGAAGGCATTCCAGTTGACAGCCATATTTCCTGGGAACACAATTTCTTTCGTCGCCTTCCACCATTGATTGGCGTTACTCTACAGTTGGTATGTCGCCAAGATCACTTTCTCTTCTTCGGAACATCTCAAAAGTTCAAATGCTTTCTGTAACTCATCGATCCAGGATTCCGCCTCTTCGGGATCTCCCGTTCCAGCAAATTTCGGGGGTCGTAGCTTCAGGAATTGCTCGACCAATCCATGCATCGTTCGGTCACCATTCCCATTTCCATTTGTTGCCACATTCTCAGCATTGGGCATTCGTTGTTAGGCCTGCTGTCCCAACAGTTCTCCCACGGTCGCTAGAGCCTGCAGAATTCCGTCTATTCGGGGGTCTTGATTTGACTTTTCCTTTGAAGTCGAGGTCGCAGCCGGGTCCCAAGCACTCATATTGGTATTCTAAAGGATCTTTCTACAACACAAGAATAGGTCAGTGGTCACAAACAAATATTAGCACACAACCTATTCAACCACAATCAACCATTCACATGTGCAGGGCTGTTTCCGAGCTAACTACCCCAACTTCAGCGCACCTTATCACTCCAGGTCTTTATTTCTGCTTGGATTTTAGAATCGTTCTCCCCCATTCAGTGCATAGTTCGGTTTGTTCCTCTCTTACCCATCATCCTAGAAGCCTGACAGGAGCCACACCTTGTTCAGGTCTTCAACCCCGGCGATCACTCTTGCTAGAAGCCGCACCTTGATCAGGCCTCATGCCCCGGCGTCCACTTCATAGCCAAGAGCCACTCCTTGATCAGGTTCTACCTCGGCGACCACTCCCTGCCCTCATCGAATTGGGTCCTTTCAGGATTCCACAGCCTCTTCTTGGCTCAACACCGAACTTGCACTTACCGGAGGGGAACCTGCTCTGATACCAAATTATACTGTAATGCCCCCACCTCGAGGTCATTAACGTGACGTTCGGTTCATTGTTATCTTTCTTTACACACAAGCGGAAGTATAATTTCGGGACAATCACATTCAGAACAATAGCGGAATTTAGACGAGCAGCATCATGAGCAAACCTTATGTTTACAGTGCATGCAAACATATTTTAACAAGCCCTTCGGGCCATGGCAAACAACACATATTTCACACGCATATTCTCGAGGCTCATCTGTTCCTAGTCGACTATGAATAGCAAAACTTGATTTGGGTGATCCTATCCCCTCTACTTCATCTTCTCGCTTCTAATTCCATTCACATCTCCTCCCCGCTTCCCGTCCGCATGGCCGACCTACACCCCACCGGTAGCATGCCCTGGAGCCGGCCCGCCCGTGCCGTAAAAAAAAGTCCATTGAACTCACGTAGGGGTCTAACTCATTCTCCGTCAGTGTAACCATGCCATGCTACGTATGGGTGAGGCATCAAGTCCGTTAGGCCCTCATTGACCATCACATACGTCGTTATCCGGCGGTAGGCTCGGTCTTCTTGAGCATCTATCACGGTGAGCACTTCGGCTCTCATTTCCACGGGGTTGCCGAACCGGGTCGGGAGAGATGCCATTCTTCGGACTTGAAAAGGAAACAACGAGGGATGAGTCGGGGAGACTCAATAAGTAAACCTACTAATATCAAGCAAGGACGAGGGGATCGCCGTTAACATAAGTCGGCTCTTACCGCACCCGCATCACTGGCAGATCAATAGAAAAGTTCATACAAGAGAACACCACGCATGGCTATAACGTGTGCACTTTACCAGCCAAATCTCGATTCTAGCTCAAGACAAACATCAAACATGAAACATGGTCAAATCAAGGGATTAAACCAACTACGACCAACCAAACGATCGAAAAACGGTCCAAGCAAACCGTGTCACAACGCATCACAACTTCCGTTCCCGATATTAGGAAGTTTACTTACCCAACGGTATAAAACAAGAACTAGAAAATGAAAGGTGCGTGATGGACACGAGGGCCTCGGCGAGTCTCGGGCAGTTCTTGGTGTGTGGCTCGAACACTATCACACGGCCCTTGAACGTGGACTTTATGTGGCCGAACACTAGAGAGGTATGACGGGTTGGTGCGGTTCTTCCTCTCCCCCTCTCTCTATTTGGCGTGAACAAGAAGCAAGGAAGCAAGAAGCGAGATGGTGATGACGTGAGAATGAAGAGGAAATGGCGTGAGGGAGGAGGGCTTCACGTGAGGCTCTCTCTCTCTCTCTCTCTCTCTCTCTCTCTCTCTCTCTCTCTCTCTCTTCCTCCCTATTTATAAAAGTCTTTCTTGGTCATCACTCTAGGCCATTAATAAAAGGAGACAAAATAACATCATGAAATGGCCTCAAAAGTCTAAGGTCATTTATGGCTTGTAATGATGAAGGGGCCTCCAAAGTCCAAGCCAATTAATGTTTGTAATTATGAAATGGGTCCTTAAGTCAAGAACAATAGTGGAGGCTTCTTGAGGAAGATTTGACTAGGTCAAAGCTTATCTTCTAGTTTTTTCCCAACAAAACAAACGCGGAGCCTATTTTGGCCTTCTAGAAATGTCGGTTCGACTCACAATAACTCAGCACCATCTGGTTGCACAATAACAACTAATCGATGCTTAAGTCGCAAACCCGCATCATAATCAATTCCATGATTTCCGAGGGTTTTCCGCGACCAAGACTCACTTAATAATCTCATTCAATATGAGGTTCGGTGCGAGAATGTCCTCAAATATCACCAAATACAACTAAGCCAAGGTTCAAGTTAAATGGAATCAGCTCAAGCCAACCGGATGATTGGGCGCGTGGCCTCGTCTAACCAGGCGTATGGCCTAGCACGCTATCGGGCCACACGGGCACACGGCTAGCACATGGCCGGGCGTGTGGCCAAGTGCACGGGCGTTGCGCCGGGCTGCACGGGCGACGTGCCAAACACCGCGCTGGGCTGCACGAGCAACGTGCCAAGCACCACGCCAGGCTACACGAGCAACGTGCTGAGCACCACGCCGGGCCACACGAGCGAGGGATTGGTCCATGGGCTAAACACAAGCATTGGCTCATGAATGGGCACAATGCATGACTCATGGCCAAGTTCATTAAGCACGGAACTAGGTCGGAATTGGATCTTATGGGCACAACGCTTGGCACGAGGGTCAGGCACAATGACCGGCACACGGCCGAGCGCATAGTCGGTCCGTGGCCCAGCTGACAGGCACGGTGGCCGGTCATGTCCGGGCACATGGCCTTGGCCAGTGCGACTGGCAATCTTGCCCGGGCCGTATCCAAGCCACTATGTACATGGCCTAGCACTTGACTCGTCCATGGCCTACCTAACTCGACGCAATGATCCGTGGCCGATCCGTGACAGAGCCACGTTCGAGTATCAACGTCTCATGGTCGACCCTCGGTTGTCATGTAGCCTCGTGGAAATCAGTACCCTGGAATTAACTCATGGTCACCCGTGACCTCTGCATAGCCGTGCGGTATCACCCGCGACCGACACATGCCGACACGGTATTGATCCACAGTTATCTCGAACCATATCACTAACAGCCCTTATGGTTGAAAGGTCAATCCATAGCCATATCACTCTAATCAACTTACGCGATCGGGAAGTCATTCTACTGTCGATCCCTAGGCTATATCATGAACAATCTTTCGATTGAACCACGATCAACCCTATGTACACTTATTCCGACCATATTGTTCGTTTCATTACCGACCCTCAGCTCGAACTACTCGCTTATTCGTTCACCACTTATTCTTGGCTTCTCAGGCCCAAAATCGGGGATGTCACAACTTGAGTGCCACTTCCGGCGAAAATAGATCATTTGAATGCCATTTCTAACAAACCATTCTACATGAATTTTTTTATTAATTTTCCATTTGATGTGGATTTTTTAAACGTTTTTTATTTTATTTTTTTGAATTTTTTTGAATTTTTCTATTTCTTTTTTATTTTTCTTTTCCTTTGTTTTTGAATGCCGGCGAGGGTCACCGGCTACGAAGGCTTCGCCCAGATTGGGCGACGGCCGCCTTACCCTCGGCCGCGAAGGCCTTAGGCGGGGCCTCGAAGGCCGTTGCCAAATCTGGGCGGCCGCGAGCGAGGTAGCCTCGCCAGATCTGGCGAGGTCGCCTTACTCACAGCCTCGAAGGCCCTTGGCGAGGCCGTTGTGGCCTTGTCGGTCGAGGGTGAGGCGGCGAAGGCTCTCTTGCCAGATCTGGCGAGGCCGCAACAGCCTCGCCCAGGGCCTTCGCAGCCGTGGGCAAGGCGACTGGGCGAGGCCTTCGCAGCCGGCGAGGGTCGCCGGTGACTCTCGCCGGCATTGAAAAAAAATTGCAAAAAAAAAAGGAAAAATCAAAATCAAAAAATCAAAAAAATATGAAAATATTATCCATGTCAGCTCTGGCGAAACCATGTAGGACGATCGACGTCCACGTTGGATTTTCTGGTTGCCAAATGGCTGATGGCTTTCAAGTTATCACTTTTTGCCGAAAGTGGCACTTAAGTGAGTAAAAAAAAGTTATGGCACTCAAGTGAGCGCCGTACGAAAGTTATGGTATTCCTAGTGTCCTTATCCATAACTAAAGATTTGTAAAAATAGATATCAATGGGAGTGAGCTAATGCTTAACAAGAGATAAGACTAGCTTATAAACCGACCGATCCTATTAACTCTTGATTCCTAGGACACATCTAACATAAAATAATTAATGTATCCTATCATGAACGCACACTATCTAAAAGCAACATCAGTAATCACATGTATCATGCCAGCATGCATCATAGTACTAACCATATCAAACATCCTCAATCAAACTCATTTCCAAATCATGGCAATCTATAAGAACAACTTAACAATTTGCAGGAATACCATAAACACATGCCACATTATTTCAATGTTTCACTTGTTTTGTCTCACGCCCGACTCACGGATTATGCTGGTTATTCACCAGTCCGCGCAAGGCACTCCGGATTACGCCGATTTACTAATCGGTCCGGCTTCCGTGGTTTATCGACCATAGACATCTTTACTCCGAGGCATAGTCATTTGCTAATCATGGCATCCCCGCACACAGCTCAAGGGCATCCCGACCTCCTATGAGGCATCATCTGCGCAAGGCCCGATGGACATCTCTTATGGTGGATTCATATCACACAACTCAAGAGCTTTATTTTATACTTGCAGCAACAAAACCATTTCATGCCATACATTTTATCATAGCTAGCAAATACATTGAATAACATGCGTCTTAAAAGTGATTTAACACCTGAGCATCACACACTAGTCAGGCACATCCCAAAATTTCCAGAATTTGTCATCACAAAAGCGGCCTACTTTGCACCACCTATGACATCACATCGAGGTCAATCACATCTCATTTGAATGCTCAGAATGTATAAATTTTGTCTCTAGAAGGCATCAAATTGAAATTCCAATGTTCTCATATAGAAAATGATGAATCTTTGCAATCTGGCAAAACTGGGTAGCTTTGCACTGTTCATGAAATCAGACTTAAAAATATAGTAAATGAACTCCAAAAATTCTAAAATTTGAATATGTCATAAAAAAAATCTTAAAAAATATTTTTTATGAGAACACAAAGTCTGGATCTTTTTGTAAATACAGCTTTTAGTAGCTCAAAGACAGACCAAAAATAGTGCGCTGGAACAGAACTCTTGCTTCTCAAAGTAAGCTCTTTCCAGAACCTAAATAATCTCAAAAAATTCCCATATTTTTATATGTTATAGAGAAAGAAGTTCTAAACAACTTTTGTGAAGGAAATTTGTTAAGAATAATTCTAGAAAAACTTTTGGAAAATCAAGAAAGTGTAAAGGTCATAGAAACAACAACACTGGACGGTTCAAATCCGTTTAAAAATGATCCTTTGTACAAACCAAATCAGCTTAGAAAAATCTAGTTTTAAAGTATGTTATACTTCAAGAAGTTGAGAGAAACTTTGATAAAGAAAGTTTCTTAAAATTCGGTCCACAAAAAATCTCTATAAAAATGGAAAAAAGAAGAGGGCTAGTAGCCGCGTTTCTGGGTTTCAAGAACAAAGCTCAAGGAATTGAGTCCGAATGGAAAATCACCAAATTTGAGTCAACAAAACTCATACTCAGCAACTTGAATAGACATGCAACGCCCATTTCCATCGCTATTCAACAACCTTTATCCATCTATGTCACACGCAACACAAGTTCTTGACCCGAAACCCACATGCAAGACCATTAGGAGCTAGTATACCAACATGCAAGGCCATTAGGACCACAAGCACACTCAATCCAGGTCTGGACAGCCACATGCATGCCCTTCTAACATCATGAAACCCACATGCAAGATCAAAACATCTATCCACAACAACAAACAAGAAAAACCAAGGGCATAGAAAGATGGGTAGACTTAAAACAAGCCCTATCTCGTTGCCTTGAACTATCCGAGGCTGAAACTCTTCCTCTTGGGTGTTGTTCACACCTTCACAGCACCGGAACGAAAGAAAAACGGGCTGGAACAAAGCTTGAAATGGAGGTGAGGCGCAGGAGAGAGAGCGGCTGAGAGAGGGAGAGGAAACCGAGAGGGAGAGGGAGCGGCGAGAGAGAGGAAAAATTTGAAGTGTGGCTTGTGGTGTCTTCCAAAAATGAAAGAGAGAGAGATAAGAGGGTAGGGCTGCCGTGGGGTCAAGGAAAAGAGAGTGTGATGATGATTCTACATCATGAGCCCAAGATAGTGTGTCTAACAAGTCTCCTTCCTTGCATGAAATTTGACTGGCTGATGTGGATAGTAAACATGATTAAATAGACTTAATAATTCAATTTTGCATGCTGGATTTTTGCCCTAGATGGCCGGCCACACGTGGGGGTTAATTGGGGCACAATTTTGTGTCCTAATTACCCAATCCAAATACACCTAAAATCACATAAGACCTATCTCAACAACCATTACAAATGATCACCAATCTTATGTATATGGTCACACGTTGATCTCTTCAATTGTCCAATACATTCCAAAGATTTTCTTATCAAAATATGTCAAATGCCTAATCATCGATATTGCGAGAGTATCTCGACAATTGACTAATCAATTCTTGGCCATCTCCAATTAGCAATTTATATAATGTTACCATAAAATTTGGGATGTCACAACTTGGCCTAGCCTCGAGGGACTCGGGCCAAGCCTCCATGGACTTGGCCACAGGCATCGGGATCTCGAGCCCAAAATCAATGGACGTGGGCGACATCTGTAGACCTAGGCATAGGCACGTAGAATCGAGCTCGGCCTCCGTGGACCCAAGCAGGAGGTCTCGAGCCTGGCCTCGTGGGACCTAGGCCCTTCCTCTGTAGACTTAGGATCGACCGTCAAGGAACTCAGCTCCGCCACGATGGAACCGGCCTAGGCTTTAGTGAATTTGGCACGAAGCCAGGTAATAAAGCATGGCTGTTGATAAGCTCAACCTATGTGGACTTGGCGTTACTCAACTAGGCTAGCCTTGACGGACTCGGGCTCGCCTCAATGGGCCTAGGGCCAAGTGTCATTAACTTAAGCTCAAGAGCTAGGTACTTGGACATGGCCATCGGGGACTTGGACACATGTATCGAAGTCTCGAGCGGAGCCTCAAGGGACCTGAGCTCGACCCCCATAGACCTCGGCACGAGCACCGGGGTCTCAACCCCAACCTTGAGAGACCTGAGCCCAGCTACTACGAACCTAGTCCTGGCTATTGAGGAATGAGCCTAACCACAATGGACTTGGGTTGAGCACTAGTGACTTAAGTGTAAAAGCCGAGTACTTGGGCACAATGTCCCAAGCCTGGCCTTAAGGGACCCAGCCAAGGCCTTTACGGACTTGGGCCCACCACCAAGAAATTGGGCCCTACCTAAAAAAACCTAGAGCCCGACCTCCATGGAGCTGAGCACAAGCATTGAGGTTCTGACCCCGGCTTGAGGGAATTGGGTCTCACCTCTGTGGACTAGAGCCTAATTGCTAATGAACTAGGCCCAGCCTTGATGGACCCAAGCTTGGCGCCAATCACTTGGGCACAGAAGTCAAGTACCTGGCCTCTGTGGACCTAGGCCCAGCCATTGAGGAATTGAGCCCAACCTTAATGGACCCGACTCAAGTGCAAGTGACTTGGGCATGGAGTCGAGGCACAAGCACGACCTTTGTGGACTCGGACATGGGCACCGGCATTCATAGGAAATTGCTCTTTGATTTAATGGGTTGAAGTTGGTTCTTTGCAAACCTAATAGAACCCATCGTTATATGGGTTTATGACTCATTTTACCACCTCTATTCATAAAATATAACAATATTACGTTGATAAGAGAGTTAATTAGAGACGGAACTTTTTTAATAGAATTTTGTTACAAAAAAAAACCCTTACTATACTTGTTAATCAACTCAATAAGAAAATATAGCAATCTCCAATGCATTGACCTTCTCATGAAATGAGAAGGTTAATGCTTGACTTGCAAAAGTTATTGTAACTTTTTACTTTTCTACCAAAAACTAAAATATTATTTAAATAGTAAAAATTGTAAAAAAATTATTTACAAATCTGCCTGTCAACATTTATATATCGTAAAGGACTCAATCACTATAATTCTACCCTATACATAGCAAGTGATCTGTTTATTTATAGAGAGACTATTAGCAAATCTAGCTTTGCTCTTGTTCATCATCAGAATGTGCTCGTACTGCTTTAGCTCTATCCACAGCTTTCTTTGCCTGAAAGAGAAGGAAAAGTTCAGTATAAAAGATGTACAGAATCAATCCACCTTAAGAGAGAGCTTCGGTGGGGGTCAATTACCTCCCGATCCCAGTTGGTACACGCATTCACTGCTATGAGTGCTATGACTTGTACAGAGAGTCCGCATATGATCCCCATCCATAGACCCTGTTCCAAGATTAATAACTTGGACATCACCAATGTCGAACAGCAAAGCTTTTGTGCTCATAAAAGTGTAGAGAGTACCATACCATTCCTCCAAGATGGAAACCAAACGCAAACAGTACGGCACAAGGAATCGCCACAACGTAATAAGCCCCGAGGTTTATCCAAGCGCAGAGATTCTGCCATCCGCATCCTCTTGCGGACCCTGTGATCGATCATTATCATAATCTGTGTGAAGGACTTAAAATTTAATCCATACAACATGTGAAAAGGTTGTGACAACAATTCTTATGCTATCTGCAATCAGGAGATCTGAGATGTACACTGACACTATCCCAAAATGGCTAATAGAGAAAAACATATCTACTAGCTGCCGATAGAATGGAAATCCGATTAGGTGAAGTTGAATTTAGGACCTGAAAGGACACACTGAAACCCGTCCAAGAAATCTGAGAGAGCGAGAAGTGGCATCATTCTGGCGACGTATTCAATAACTTCCTCTTCGTTGCTGTACAGCTTCCCCCAAACATGGCGTACCAAAATCGTCACGATTCCAACTATTGCACCTTCCGTGATGGCGATGGCGATGGCAATCATAACTCGCAATGCCAAGCGTGCCCCTGCACCGCGGCCCGCACCTAATTCATTCGATACTCTCGTACTGCATCAAATAAACAGACTCTCAAGAGAATCTTACATATTAACATTTTTCAGTTTGTCCAAAAGTATTAGGATCAACCCGAGATGTTTATATTTTATCTAATTCTGGATAAAAAAAAAAAAAGATGATCCAACATTTGGCAGTCAATGCATTTGTCTCCTTCTGTACCACAGTATCAAGACTCCTGCGAGCTTGTCCTCATAGAATCCAATCTTTTACCCTCCCCTCCTAGTCTAGGAATTTATCTTAGTGAAGGTAATGCCAAGCAAAATTAGTTCTCTTCTTTTCTTTTTATTTCTAACTCATAGTAAACTGCACAACTGAAGCAAATGACTCAAACAAACCTGATTGCTCCGCCGAGACCGACAGAGATCATGTAGACCATCCAACAAGTGTTGAGGCTGCAAAATTGAAGGTATGAACGTAGTTCTAAACTTCTCATTCCACGAAAAAAGACAGTCCTGCTTATACAAATTCTATTAATTCATACCTAATTGATAACACAGACGTCTCTAGTTTCGGATTTGGCAGAAGACCTGATAGAAGAACGACCAGCTCGAAGGACCAGTACTCGAAACTGCGAAAGAAAGTAAATCAAGAGACAAGTGATGTGAGTAAACTAGTTCAAGGCTAGGACTCTCACTTCTGAAATAGGGGACTTAGATTAATAGTCTGACCAACTATCATCAAAACGCTTAGAAAAAACCAAACAGCTACTAATCTTTTCTTTTGATCATAAATTTTGACATCGCATTAGCCAACACAAACACAAATAGGTACTCACCAAATCATAACTGCTGAAGGAACAGCAAGCTTGACAAAGCTAACAAGGTCAAGCAAGGCCTCTCTTGTGAAACCGGTCCAAGTTTTGATACAAGCTGGAGAGAGCTTCACGTAAATCGCCAGCAGAATCACATTGCTCCAATTCGAAATCGTGTTCGCCAAAGCAGCTCCTCTGATTCCTAGTCCAAACTTAAAGATGAAGACCCAACAGACGACTATGTGAAGAGAAGCAATAACCAGAGAGCTCATCATCATTGGTAGAACGTTATTTTGCGTCTGCAAGAACCTGTTCAGACATTGGAGGAGGCCATACGCGAATAGACTTGGGATCATCCAACAGTTGAAAATTCCCGCTTCCCTGGAAATCTCCACGTTTTGGCCAAAAGCTATGAGAATGTCGGAGGTGTAGAGCCATATGACTGCAAGAGGGATGCTTAGGCATAGAAGCGTAAGCATAGCTCGCTGCGTGTGAACTCCAAGCATATGATACTCTTTGGCTCCATAGGCTTGGCCACACAGTGTCTCCAATGCACTTCCCATTCGTAACTTTAATCAGGCATTTTGATCGAGACATTTTAGTTTGCAAACAAAATGAAGATCTAAGTATACACAACCTAGGAATCATGCTCAAAGTACAGTCGACCTCAGCAGATGTAACATGTCATTTCCGCGAGCGGTGTCGCGCGTGGAAATTCAATACCAGAGAAGCACAATACATGTTCAGAGACAAGGATACCGAAACTCTAAAAACACATTTTACCACTTGCTTCTTCAAATTCAGTACTCGAATGTGGCCTCGAGGCAACAAATTGAACTTATTTTCCTTTCCAGTTTCCTTAATGTTACGGTAAAGATGGGTATTATTGTGTTAATACATTTCCTGCCTCGCTCAATTCCCGTGTTTCGTGCTGATGTATCACCTCCTTCAGAACACATTTTCCTCAAACCATTTTGTCAAATTTCTCTCTTTCTTTCGACTAGCAAGACCAACATCATCAGAAGACAAACCCCGCGCACACACAACAATAAGAAACGAGAAGCAACAGGAACATCAATGGCGATGCACGAGAAAGCGACGGAGTAGAGAGCGGTACCAAGACGCTGAAGCCCGTGACGGAAGCAAAGGAGGTGGCCATGGACGCGCCGGAGAGGGGGAGCTCCCCGAGGTGGCCCACGAACATGACGGAGATCACCTGCACGCTGTACTGCAGCATGCTCACCCCGATCAGCGGGCCCGACAGACTCGCCTGCCGCTTCAATTCCTCGATCATGATCACGCGACGCTCGTCCCTTGGAACCGAGCCGGGTGAAGGTTTTCCGCCGCCGCCGCCGTCACGCTCGAGATCATGGCTTTGGATCAGAGGAGATTCAAGAAGGGACGCTTCATCGATTTCTTGATCTCCTCCTCCTCCTCCTCCTCCTCTTCCTCCCATTTTCCCGGGTTCCGTCGATGGGGAGCCCTCTCTCTCTCTCGAGAGAAAATAATATGGTTTGCAAGCGCCAGATCAGCGTTGACGTGGCGTGCGCTTATTTACTGATATCCAATGAGAACTTGACACGTGGATAGTGATATGGAAAATTAAAAAGAGAAATTTCTCTTTTTCCTCTTCCATCTTCAACCTCCGCTCCATCTCCACCGCCCAAGCCGCCACCGCCCACCGTGGCCGCCACGGTCCGCGGCAAATATGGAGATGCTGCAGCTCGTCGCCGGAAGACATGGCGAGCCAAGACTCGAGATGCAGATATGGAGACGCTGCAGCTCGTCGCCGGAAGCCACGGACGAGCCAGAGGACTTGAGATGCGGAGCAGCGGGTCGGCCATGGACGGCCTCTCGTCCGCAGATCTGAGCGCCCGACTTTCTCTGCCATCCCGGCGGCTGAGCGGCAGATTTAGGGACGCAGAGCAGTGGCCTCGCGGCCAAGGCTCCAGATCTGGTATACGCACTTTCAGCCCATGGATTCTCTGTTGAGTGGGTGGAAGGAGAGAGATCTTCAGCCATGGCTTCTTCTCTCCTCACCAAATCCAGCCCCTCGCCGCCAGATCTGGAAGTGAGGCACCGGGCGGAGGAGACGGCCGAAGTGGAGAGATGCGGCGCAAGCCAGCTGTGGCGGAAGGAGGTCAATTTTTTAATTCCAGGTGTCAATTTGTAATTGGTTAATAATAATAAGCGCGTGATGCTCGAAAACCAAATAAATTTGGATTATATGCTACTTATGCTATCATATATTTACTATATATCGTAATATAGATGCGGAATGGAAATCATATAATATAGAACGATGCCGACTTCATACACGTCTCTATATAAATATTTTATTCACAAATCACAATCAAACAAAGTGTTCGCAGATTATAGGAGAAAAACATTAACAGTTGAAGAGACTTGACGGTGTCTTCAATTATCAGTGGCAATAATTGCATTTTATATGCTGGCATCTCAAGGAAAAGACAGAGGAAGAGGAATACAAAAACAAATGATGATAGACCAAAGCCTAATAAGACAGCAGCGAGGGGTTGTCGCACATCAGCATGCGGACAAGAGCTAAACTTGCACGTGTGGCGAGACGATAAATGTTTTCTGTCAGCATCCGAGAAGCCGTGCATGTAGCATCTTCTCCTCCTCCAACCATCAGATAATCAATTTTATTTGATTGGATCCATCAAATCATATTCTGAATTAACAGAGAGAGAGAGAGAGAGAGACCGCATGTTATAATCTCTTGATGGCATTGGCGAGTAGAAGACAAGAAGGGCCGACACCTATTCGCCATTTGCATTTTCTTATAACATGACATCAACATCATGACTGGTCGTAAAATCGTATCATATCATTCTAACGTGTCGTCGCTGTAAGTGTAAGATAATTGTAAAGAAAAAGAATAGCGACCGCCATTATCTTATTAAATTATAAATTGCATGCAAATTGCTATGAGTCAGGGCTATATGCACAGACCAAAAGTCTAGACTTAATCGATGTATGGGATGCTCCACGAGCCTCCGAATAATCGGCCTTTATATAAAGCAAAAGGAAGCAAGGCACATCTGGTATGACACGTGTCTATGAATACGTCAAGAAAAACTGCTGGCACTAATTTGTTTCGTTGTAGAAGCAGAACATTTGCAGTTTGGCTCCTTTTCAACTTTCAGCTTGAAAGGGATTCTGCCTGAACAAGAAGGTAGAAAGAATCTTGCGCACATTGTGAGGGCCCTTTGGTTTCTTGGCGATAATCTGGCTAGACTACTTATCGTCAGTGGCTGCTTATAGGCAAGAAGCGTTATTAGCTTTGGATCTTGATTTATGTTCCATGTTGCTGAGGTTTAGAATAAATCCCGCGATTTCTTTTCCTTTCAAAAAGACGGTGAAGCACTTAATTTGAAGATATCCCGAAGAGGGCTCTCCGCTGCAACACGATAGCTATAAATGATAATGGCTAACAACATAACTCGACTCGCGTATTTAGATTTATTCGTCTAGTTCACCAACTAAGAAACGGTATCTGAAAATGACCAAGAATTTAGGTACAACCTGTCTAATAACTCGATATGATAAGCATTTTCATTTAGGGCAAGGCAATGAAATTACCCCCAAACTCTTGTTTGAATGACTGATGTTCATGTTCATATATGACTTATGCTTGAGATTATTGAATGCTGGCTGATGTTCAGGGGCTAGATATTTGTGCGGAAATGGTGACCTTGTTCAGTGAATTTGAGTGTGAATTGCATACGGCTGCAGATGCCATGTGTGATCTAATGCAATCTATGAATGTGACATCACTGAAATCAAGAACTAAACAATTAGAGAGCTTGTGAATTGCAATGATCATTTTCTCAGTTGGAGCTCTGCTTGAGCTCAGATGATCGATCCATTATCGGCTAAAAAGCTTCCGTCAAATAATCTCTCCCTCGCTTTGCTTGCCTGCAACACCAAAAGAAAGTTCAGCACCAACTTAATTCCTTGATGGCAATTCCCACTATCATAGGTGAACACGGAGTCGAATACAACGGGAATTATCAAGAGAAACTGCCAATCGACGTAACATGACATGGCACAGCTCTACACATTGACGTGAATTGATACCTAGTTCGGTGATAACAATACTTCATAATTACATTAAAACATTTTCTAACATGATTAACTAGCATGAAAATATCCAAGACCAATCTAGATCTCTCGGTTGAGTGCAATTAGTTCCTAAATCTTCTTGAATATTACAATCAAGTCCTTACGAGGCAGCAAGAAAAATTTCTAGAGGACGGCCTACAGAGGTTGCCACTAAGGAAAAATCGAAGAATTGATGACAGGAAAAACTTAGATTGCACTTCCAATAAAAAGCCATATAACTTGTGACGATTGCACCGTGAAGAAAGAGGATCTAGGGCTGTCCCAAACTCCTGCTCGTCTAGTTTTATGAAGGTATAGCTGCTAAGAAGTCATCCCTAGGGCATGTTGCTGATTTGAGTAGTATAGGAAAAAAATAAATTACCAGCTTTTCCCAATTTGAGCAACAGGTCACGATTGAGAGCAACGATATCTGTACAATAGCACCCACTTGAATCCCTATCCAAAGTCCCACTCCTCTCAACCCCACCCAAAAGGCCAAAGTTGCAGCAACTGGAATTCCACACAGATAGAATGCCCCCAGGTTCACATAAGCTCCAATATGTTGCCACCCACATCCTCTCGCAATACCTGATCGAGCAAAACAACATCACAACAAAAAACCGATTGCATTATAATCGCTCGGGGAGGTGATCGACTTATCTAGTGTAGGCTTCCCTGTTCCTAAATCATAGTTCCATGGGTCTATCGAGATCAAGTCCAGACAAAGTTCTCTCCAATGATACAGAGAGGTTGAGTTATACCTGCAAGGACACCTTGGAAGGTGTCTATGATGACAGAGAGGCAAACAAGAGGAGCCATCTTCGTAACGTAGTCCCCGACTTCCTTTTCGTTGCTGAAGGTGTAACCGAAGACTTTCCGGGTTGCAAATAAGACCGCGCTCACGATACTTGTCTCGGTGACTGCTATAAGCATCACTGCATAGACAGCTACACGAGCTGCCTGCGCATTTCCTGCTCCCAATTCGTTGGACACTCTCGTGCTGTTATTGAAGAAAGACAGCGAAAAAGAGTTAGGGTTCTGTTAGAACATTATGAGTGTACTATGGGGGTCAGTCTAACATGCCCCAAGAGGCTACAAGAGGGGTTTACAAACCTTCCAGCAGCTCCAACTCCAAATGGTATTGTGTAAAGTGTTGATATCGTTGAGAGGCTGTTCATGAGATTAAACAGAAAAGCAAATTAGAATGCGAGATCAATACACAGCTCTAAAATCATATGTTGGTCAAGTCATGAAAAATGTAACATGGAAGACCGGACATACCACACAGAGAGAACTGAAGTTTCAAGCTGTGGATTCGGTAGAAGCCCAGAAAGCAGGATGAGCAGTTCAAATGACCACCATTCAAGGCTACAATCCATCCAAATGAGTACACAGAAAGAAACTCCATCAACAGACAATATCTTAAACAGTAAAACAAAAAAGATGAGTTGAGTTCATTTTCCAATCAAGAGGAATGCAAGACTAATGCTAAGTGTACATTGAGCAGTATAATAAATTGATACATCAAGTGATGCGGTAGACTTCAAGAGAAACAAGTGGGTCACATTCAAAACCCTGTAACAATCCGTCATATCTGTTACTGCTAGCATACAAAATACGTAAAGTAGTCTTACTAGACCTAGCATGAGTCATCATTCAATATAAACAGCATATACACATGCACTGCTACTAGAAAACAAAGAAATTCACACAGAAGTAGCACTTAGGCATGAACATAAGTTACCAAAGCATGACAGCTGATGGAACAGCGAATTGGAAGAACTCCGGAATGCCTCGGAATATCTCCATTGACACCGGGACACGCGTCTTCCGGCACGCGCTAGAGAACGTCATGTACAGCCCGAGAAAGATCACATTCAACCAATAAGAAATTCCCAATGCCAATGCGGCTCCAAGGTTATGTAGCCCGGACTTGAACACAAGGACCCAACAGAGAGGCACATGTAAGCAGAGCATGGCACAGGAGCCTATGAGCATTGGAGTGGTGAGGCCCTGGGTCTGGAAGTAACGGACCAGTGGCTGGAGCGCCGCGTACGCAAAGATCGCAGGGATGAGCCACACTATGAACCTACCCGCCTCACGTGAGATCAGCGGGTCTTGGCCCATCAACACAAGGAGTTTGCCCATGTAGAACCAGAGGAAAGAGAGAGGGACGCACACTAAGGTCAGAGAGAAGATCGCGGTGTACGTATGTGTTCCGAGCTTTTGGAATTGTTGAGCTCCGTAGGCTTGTCCGCACAAAGTTTCCAGTGCACTGGCCATGCCAAGCTGTTGTTGCAAATTCAT
Organism: Syzygium oleosum; assembly: GCF_021117445.2. Lineage (NCBI taxonomy): Eukaryota > Viridiplantae > Streptophyta > Magnoliopsida > Myrtales > Myrtaceae > Syzygium > Syzygium oleosum. Next base: position 13,876,646 of record NW_026607487.1, read on the forward strand.
GAACTAAAAAGTTTAGCCATCTATAAATGAAACAATTTTTGTCTCCCATACACTGTGGATCAAAATTCGTTCATAAAGACTGGTCTGAACATATGTTTTATAAAAGCAACCAAAATTGGTGGAATGGACAGTTTTTATGTCAACAAGCAGGCCCATCATCATCCTTGATCAGTTTTCTAACATAGTACAATTGCTTTTTCTGGATTCTCATACACAAATGACTATGTGCAGTGTGTTTTAAAGAAATAACATGAGCAGCTCAACTGACAGAAGAGCCCAGAATGTAACAACCTCGTCTCAGTACTGTTACATGTACAACTCTAGGAACCCACATAAAAAGCACATAGGGTCATGCTAATAATAAATTGATTGATAAAATAATTTTAAGAATTATTATCGGTCAATTGAGTATCACTCACTTTAAAAATTTAATAGCGTGATTTTGTCCCATCAGAGTCAGATCCTATCTTTTTCACTGTTAAAGAGCGTGTCCCTGACCAAAGAGAGAACGAGCTTTTTCCCAACTCTCACCAACTTGGGTTAAATCACCATTAACTTTTGGAACAGTGACCAGCTTAAAGCGGACCAAGTATTGACATTGTCAACAAGAAGACAATACTAAAGTAATCGCCATCTTGGACTATTATTCAGCGCCAGTTATGTGCCTATAATGCCCTCGGGAATCTCACAAATCCAACATCGATAGGTAATAGGATTGGCAAAGACATAATTATACACATTCAACTGGTATAGCCAGATGATGCTTCAAAGGGTCGATCACGACAAATGCCTAAGGACATGTACTCCGCTGTTTCTCGTGTGTGGTTTGGAGCAAACGGGTTACATTTAATTCCAAGGAATCATGGTTGAGAATTGAGATTCTGACACACACGCCATCGCTATTCTCATTATAGATCGTGGAGTTCATTTGCTCTGTTGGCAAGATTTTTGTCTCCTATTCTTGAAATGGAGATATTTTTGCTATTATATTATTCTTGTTTCCTATTTCTGGTGTTTCCTTCCTTATGTAAAATGGTTGCCTGTTGCCTTGTTGTGAGTAACCGTATGCTGTATATATGATGAATAATGGCAGATCTACTCTTTATGAAAAAAAGAAAGAGAGGGGGAGTTTTTTGTCCGTGGATGTAGGCATATTGCTGAACCACGTTATTTCCTTGAGTTATATTTATGTGTTTGATCCTGCTAAACTTCAACATGGTATCAGAGCAGGTTGTGTTTTGATTCCGTTTGCGATTCCGTCTTTGTGTTCCAACAATCGGGTCCTTGTCCCAATCAATTACAATTTTTTTTGTCTGCATTGCGGCTTGTTCTTAGGCATGGATACGAAACAAGATGAAGTCTTTGGATCTGATCCTTTAAAGGCTGTTGTTCATGAGTCACACAGCCAACGTCTGACTTCCTTGTTGCTGAATGGAAACAACTTCCTTCCTTGGTCTCGTGCTGTGACTATTGCCCTTGGTGGAAGGTCTAGGCTCGGACATATCAATGGGCGGACCCCTGCTCCGCCGGCGGGTAGCCCAAAATTTGAAGAGTGGCAAGCTAATGACCACAATGTTATGACATGGATATTTAACTCCATGGAAACCCGCATCTATGAGATATTCGCATATTCGGATTCTGCTCGGACTTTATGGGAGTCGTTGTGTGAAGTGTATGGACAAGAAAATGATGCGTCCAGGATCTTCGAGTTGCAACAAGGGATTGCTAACTCCAAGCAAGGTTCAAATCAATCCTTTACTGAGCATCTGGGAAATCTGAAGAGACAAAGGGATGAACTCCGCCAATATAGGCCCCCTACCAATATTGTTGCCGACTACATCAAACGAGAAGAGCAAGATCGCATTTTTCAGCTTCTGGCTAGCCTCAAGCCTGAGTTTGAAGAAACCAGGAGACAAATATTGACTAGTCCGCAAATGCCATCCTTCAATGCCGTGTGTTCCATTATTCAGAATGAGGAAACAAGACGAAGGGTGATGCAATCAGATCGTGTGTCAGTACCAGATCCTGTGGAGCATTCAGCCCACAACGTGGCTAGCAAGCCTAGGCAAGGTGATTTGGTCACGCGATTCGTCAAAGGCAAAAACAAGAAACCCATCCGTTTTCATTGTGATCACTGTGATCGTGATGGTCACTCTAAGGAGAGATGCTGGTCTCTTCACCCTCATCTTCGCCAAAACAAGGAGAAGGGGCCGAACGCCAATGCGGTTATTCAAGGAGATTCGACAGATATTCAGACAAAGCTTGATTCTTTGACTGAACAAGTGCAGCAGCTGATTCAAACGCATGGGCTTGGGATGAATACTGCTAACAAGGAGTTCGGGAATCTTGCCACAACATCTGGTAATGAGTATGCACTTTCTGTTTTTTTTTTAAAACACGATTTATTGTGGATTCTGGAGCCACGGATCACATGTGCAGCTCTTCAAATATATTGTCTCATACTGGTTATAGCACTTTGCATCCTCCTATTACAGTTGCTAATGGGTGCAGGTTCCCACACGAGGAGTGGGACAAATTAAATTTTTTTCAAAGGAATCGAAAGCTTTGTTGGTTCCTGAACTATCATCAAATTTGATGTCTGTAAGCAAGTGTACTAACCAATGGAATTGCAATGTTATTTTTACCCCTCAAAAGGTGCTCTTTCAAGATCGCACCACCATGAAGATGATTGGTGAGGGGCGATTGCAAGACGGGTTATACACCTTGGAGCTTCATAATGCAGCTTTGACAACAATAAAAGGAGGAGGTGACAATTCGCGAGTGTGGCATTGGCGTATGGGTCATCCATCCGACCGAGTATTACATGCTCTTGATATGTCATTTCGTCATGATTCAAGTAGTTGTGATCCTTGTCACTTTGCCAAACAGCATAGGTTACCGTTTCCAAATAGCAATAGTAGATCTACTGAATTGTTTTCTATTGTTCATTCGGATGTTTGGGGTAATTCACCTGTTGATTCTAAGGAGGGTTTCAGATATTTTATTACATTCATTGATGATAAGTCTCGTGCTACATGGATTCGCCTTTTAAAATCCAAGACTGAAGTTCTTACTGTCTTTCAAGAATTTTGCAACATGGTGAAAAATCAATTTAATACCTCTGTGAAGGTACTGCGCACCGACAATGGTACTGAATACACTAATAAGAGTTTTCAAGCGGTCTTGAGTAGTTTGGGTATCATTCATCAAACATCTTGTGTTGGGACGCCACAGTAGAACGGTGTATCAGAACGGAAAAATCAACACCTCCTTGAAGTTACCAGGGCCCTATTATTTTCAGGAAACATGCCTAAATCCTATTGGGCAGATGCTATTCTAACGAGTTGTTATTTGATCAATAGGTTGCCTAGCCGTGTTTTGTATTATGTGACCCCTATGGAGATCTTGTATGGACGGAAGTTTGATATTTCTCATTTACGAATCTTTGGCTGCGTTTGCTACGTCCACTCTCAAAATGGTGGAAAACTAGATCCCCGGGCTCGGAAGTGTGTATTTGTCAGCTACTCTTCCACCAAAAAGGCCTACAAATGCTCTGATCCCAGTACTAAGCGAGTTTATTTTTCTCGCGATGTGTTTTTTGACGAGGACCACATGTTTTTTTTTCCAATAGGGCTCAAATTCAAGGGGAGGACAACTATCAAGACTTTTCTACCGAATTTGAGCCCGTTCCTATCCCTATAGTGGTTGGCAATAGCGAAAATAAACCCAAAAATCAGGAGGTTGAAACTGGGGCTGTTGAGGAAAATCACCAAGGGGATGGGACTGCTACCGAAAGTCAGGAGGCTGGAGGTATTAGGCACTCGTCATCAGAATCAAGTATGTCAGCACCTGGTGAAAATTCTGAAGCTGCAGGTGAAGAGTTGATAAATGAAACTTCAACAACAGAGGTTCAAGCACCTATTTCTGTTCGCAGGTCAACTCGTATCCCTAGACCTTCAACCCGTCTTCGGGATTTTTCTACCTTTCATACAATTCAGCACCCCATTCAGGATTTTGTTGGATATGACAAAGTGTCTTACAGTTATTTGAGTTTTCTGTCTGCCATTGAAGAACAACAGGAGCCCAAGAGTTTTGAGGAAGCAAATAAGAAAAGCGTGTGGATTAAAGCAATGAAAGATGAGATTAAGGCACTGAATCGGAACCGGACTTGGGAGTTGGTGCAGATGCCAAGAGGAAAAAAGACCGTGGGATGTAGATGGATTTATAAGATCAAATATAATAGTGATGGCATGGTTGAGAGGTACAAAGCTAGGCTTGTCGCCAAAGGGTACACCCAAACCTACGGCATAGACTATAACGAAACATTTGCTCCGGTGGTTAAGATGAATACAGTGAGAATACTTATGTCCGTAGCAGTTAATCATGGATGGCCTTTGTTCCAAATGGATGTGAAGAATGACTTTTTACATGGGGACTTAGAAGAAGAGGTCTACATGGATTTACCACCTGGGCATTCATTACAGGGTAAGGATGGAACTGTTTGTAAACTGAAGAAAGCTATCTATGGCCTTAAACAGTCACCTAGAGCTTGGTATGGCAAGCTTAGTGCAGCACTTATCATATTCGGGTTCAAGAGAGGTGCTTCTGATTCCTCTATGTTCACTAAGTCAAATGACCAGGGTATTGTTATTATTCTTGTGTATGTTGATGATTTGGTTATTACAGGTAGTAACCAACCCGGGATTGAAGCACTCAAGCGTCATTTGAGCAAGGAATTTGATATCAAAGACCTTGGTAGTTTGCGTTATTTTTTGGGCATTGAATTGGCACATTCTTGCAAAGGACTGTTTTTATCCCAGAGAAAGTATGTTCTTGATTTATTAAAAGAGACTGGTAAGTTGGGAGTTAAACCTGCAAGTGTCCCTATGGAGTATAACAGCAAAGTTGTTTCTAACAGTGTATCACTGTAGGATGTTGGTCAGTTTCAGCGTTTAGTAGGACGCTTGATTTATTTAACTATCACTAGACCCGATATTGCATATGCTGTTAGTTATGTGAGCCAATTTATGCATAATCCCACTGAAGGTCACATGGGATTGGTGGATCATCTTCTTCGGTATTTGAAAGCTTCACCAGGAAGGGGAATCTTGATGAAGAACAATGGTCACACAGATATAGAGGGTTACACTGATGCAGATTGGGCTGGAAGTCCGGTGGATAGAAAATCCACAACTGGTTTCTGTACGTTTGTTAGTGGTAATATTGTCACTTGGAAGAGCAAAAAACAAACGGTTGTTGCACGTTCAAGCGCAGAAGCCGAGTATCGCGCTATGGCCACCACTACTAGTGAAATTGTGTGGCTGCGTTTTTTACTTCAAGAAATGGGATGTAAGCCTATAGCTACACCTACAAAGCTGTTTTGTGATAATCAAGCTGCAACTCACATTGCTTCAAATCCGGTCTTTCATGAGAGAACCAAACACATAGAAGTGAATTGTCACTTTGTGAGAGAGAAGGTTCAGGATAAAACAATTGAGACTTCGTACATTCGTAGTGAGGATCAGCTTGCAGATGTCTTCACCAAAGCGTTATCAAAAGGAGTTTTCCAAACTGTGGTGGACAAGTTGACCTCCGACGAAGTCTTTGCCCCAACTTGAGGGGGAGTGTTGGCAAGATTTTTGTCTCTTATTCTTGGAATAGAGATATTTTTGCTATTATATTATTCTTGTTTCTTATTTCTGGTGTTTCCTTCCTTACGTAAAATGATTGCCTGTTGCCTTGTTGTGAGCAACCGTATGCTGTATATATGATGAAAAATGGCAAATCTACTCTCTATGAAAAAAAGGAAGAGAGGGGGGTTTTTTGTCCGTGAATGTAGGCATATTGCTGAATCACGTTATTTCCTTGAGTTATATTTATGTGTTTGATCCTGCTAAACTTCAACACGAAAAGAATGAAAGGAAAAAACCGCAATGAAGATGAATTGGCTGAGTCTGCTACTTCAAATTAATTTTAGCTGAAGTGCATCATTGTTGAGAGCATAAGGAAGCATATGAAAACGGATAGCTCATGTGTAATTCAAACAAGCAGTCACCGATCATGTCACGACGACTACAATGGTCGTCCAGTAAGAAAAATGGCACCACGGTAAAAATCAATCCAAAACAAAGAGTTAAAAAACGTGAAGGGGAGAGAGGGAGAGAGAGGGAGTACGAACGAGGAGGCTGAAGCCGGAGACGGAGGTGAGGGAGACGGCCATGGCGGTGCTGGAGAGGGAGAGCTCGCCGAGGTGGCCGACCATCATGACGGTGATAATCTGGAGGAGGTACTGCGACGACGCCACCACCACCATCGGTGCCGCTATGCGCCCCACCTCTTCACCTCCTCCCCCACTCCTCCCCACGTGATGCCATCGCTCTTGCTTTCTTCTGCCGCCTCCTCCCTCTTCACCAGCGGCCTCTCCTCCATCTCCTGCTTCGTCTCTTCATCCATGGAAGAGCCGAGAAGGACTAGTAAACGGGAATCGGGATCTCTCCGCCGCCTGCCTTCCGCTTCTGTTAATATGAAGACTTGGGGGAGAGAGAGAGGGACTGAATGTCCGTGTGGGAGATGGCATTTTGTAGGTAGGTAGGTAGGTGGTGGGACGTGATGGCGGAAGAGTATCGCGTGTTCTAGGGAGAAAATATTAGGTGCCTCTGGTGATTCCACCGTGGAGACATCACAACTCCGCATTCTTCGTTGTTCCTGCTCGCGGACGAGACCGGCTTACCCACTGGGCAGTGGGTCTCTTCGTGATCTTCGTCCCTAGACCATGTAGGGTGTTCTAGTGATGGCTCTATAGGGTAATAGAAAAGCATCTCACTTCTAGTCAGGTTTGACATCCAGTGACTTCCACTGAAGAGTTGTTCACTCTTTAGAACTAAATTTGTGCTGTTAAATGTCAAGGGAACTTCCGATAAAAAAAAATGTCAAGGGAACCGTGCATATTATGAGTAAAGCTTGCTGGGGCTGGTTTCATGAATGTAGATGCCACGGAGTTGTGTAAATCTCATAAATCTTCATGTTCTTAGAGTAATGTTTAGTACTTAGGTAAATGATGTCTGCCTGTGTGCACACGAAGACCAGTCCTGTACACCAAATGATAACAGTTCAAGTGCAGTCTCTTTTGAATTGAATAACTCGAAAGCTGTTGAAGTGGCTTCAGGGGCAGCGTTTCTTCATGTCCTTTCCTTCCTTTAGATACAATTTTCAAGCAGTCAAATGTTACTTGAGATAATTACCCGATTTTACAAATCAAACAGGCATTTTTCTCGCACAAACCAGATTCTGGAGAACATCGGACTTGATCCCATAGATTGGCAATTATGAAAGGGAGATGGGCTTGGAATGACGTCCTTTTTTGCGGGTGATTGTTATTTTCTGGTGTTAGCTTCACATGCCATATGGAGATGGGCACTTTTTGACACAGCTGCTGGCTTACCCTCTTAATTTGTGTTCTGGTAACATTTGTATGTACGTAGAAACTAGAAAGACTGGGAAGGGATGAGTCTATTAGTACTGCCAGAACAGCTCATTTTGCTGGTGTTCAACATCCTGCGAAAATTGAAAGCCTTAAAAAAGCGATTTGCCGTAGGAAGCCCATCTCGTTTTTCGAAGGTTTCTTCTTCAAAATTTGTCGATAACAGAAGCTTGAGAAGCCATGTCTATGCCCAATGCAGAACTTGGATGCATGACAATTTCCGGTGCGTGAAAACAGAGAATGTTACGGCCGCACCAAAATTAAGGAGATATAACATCGGGCAATAGTAGAACATTTGTGAGGCTGAGATGACTAGATTCGGAATAGTAATAGAACATGGCAGGATCAAGTATGTTTCACATAGTTCAGTCTCACCAAACTTACAACTGGTGGCCAAGTCGGACATCTCAGATATGTGCAGGTTATGGTTAATTTGTAGAATCAACAGTAGATCATAACATCAATTAGTTAAAAGTGGCATTGTTCTCTCGAACTTCTGTTTTCTGACTATGATTGTCATCCGGATATGGTGAAAATCTTTTACACAGCTTTTCAGGCAACCAAGCTTTGGATGCACACACTCAGTAGCGAGAGCAATGTTGAAGGCGCCAAAATTAAACTGTTAACAGATAGTACAAAAACTTTCCTGAGCAATTGGGCAACATCCTATGAGTTCAATGTCATTATTATGAATACAGGCAAGCGAACTCAATTCTGAGTTCTGCATTCGGCTCTAAAATACACACGAACAAATCTCCCAGTCACAAACTGTGTCAATGCATTTGCTGACGGTGTCATTTCTTCACGAGTTGAAATTCTCCATGGGCATACCCACCGTATTGAAATTCTTGCTTAGATTTTAGCAAATTGACTACACTTTTGCTGCACGAATTCTCTTGGAACGAGATCTTTCTCGAGTGAACTTTTGAATTCAATCCTCCCACCGTGACCTGCAAGTTGAAGTCAAACTGAAAATCAAAGTCGAACAGAAACTTCTAAAACCTGTCATTATTACCAGTTATTTCTGAACTCACTCTCGATGGAATAAAAATGTGCAAAGTTCCATACCATAGAACATATATATAGGTGCAAACGAAGACAACGAGCATTAGACCAAGCAACCTACACTGAAGCATCCCATTGCCTTAATAATATTAGTCTTAACCTTTGGGTTTCTAACACTCACAGCAGCTGCGACCGGCGGGCTGGATCCTGGAGGTGACGTGGTGGAGGCGCGGATCTGAGCTCGGGATGCGACCGACGGGCTCTCGGCTTGAGGGAGTGGCTCCTGGAGGCGACGGCGGAGGCGACGTGCCGGAAGCGGCGGATCTGAGCTCGGGACCGGTGGGCTTGCTCTTGGGAGGGAGGGAAATTTGAAAAAGAGAGACACAAAATGTTTGAGGCCTTTCGTGCAGCCTGTGAGGAAGAACAGAGAAGAGAGACGGGGGAACACGAGCGGGAGAAGGACAGGGTAGGTGACGACAATTAACGAAGAGAGAGGGGGGAACACGAGTGAGACAAGGACAGGGTAGGTGACGGCAATTAATGAAGAGAGAGGGGGGAACACGAGCAGGAGAAGGACAGAGTCGGTGACGACAATTAATGAAGAGAGAGAGAGGGGAGGCCAAACAAACGTAAACTCCGTGGAGACTGACACGGTGGGCCCCTCGGACACGTGTCGCCACCCCAGAGTTGTGATTTCTCCGCGGTGGGTCGGCCATGGACGGCCTCTCGTCCGCAGATCTGAGCGCCCGACTTTCTCTGCCATCCCGTCGGCTGAGTGGGTGGAAGGAGAGAGATCTTCAGCCATGGCTTCTCTCTCCTCACCAAATCCAGTCCCTCGCCGCCAGATCTGGAAGTGAGGCACCGGGCGGAGGAGATGGCCAAAGTGGAGAGATGCGGCGCCAGCCAGGAGCTCCGGCTCCGCCGGTGGCCGTGGCGGAAGGAGGTCAATTTTTTAATTCCAGGTGTCAATTTGTAATTGGTTAACAATATAATAAGCACGTGCTGCTCGCAAACCACCGAATATTTCGTCCCTCCACCTAATCTCTACCATCTCAACGGTTTGTCATTACTTCTAACAAAAAAAAAAAAAGGTTTGTCATTATTAAGGTGGTAGAACGAGAAGATGAGAAGCGGATGCTTGTTATCTTTGGTAAGATTAAAAACGAGCATTTAAAACACGGATCCAATTCATCGGTTCCGGTTCATTTTTTTCCTTGGAAATTGGAAATGAATCGCACAATACTAGTTTCACTTTTTTAAGAATTGGGAAGTAACCGCAGGATCCGATCCTATAATTAGATCAATTCGGTTTCCGGTTTTATTCTAAATCCATGCTCACCTATTCTTCCGGCAACATAAACTCGGAGAAATTGACAAGTCGACATGAAGTCTTCCCTCAAATTGATACGTCCCAATACGACACTTCCTGTCAAAACCACGAGATGCGTTCGGCGTCGTTGACTCATGGTGTTGGATCCGTCCCACGCCTTCGAGAGTACAGAAAAGGACAATGCCAGCTAGCATACACATGCGATACTCTTCCGCCATCACTTCCCACGACCTACCTACCTGCCTACAAAATGCCATCTCCCACACGGACATTCAGTCTCTCTCTCTCTCCCCCAAGTGTTCATATTAACAGAAGCGGAAGGCAGGCGGCGGAGAGATCCCGATTCCCGTTTACTAGTCCTTCTCGGCTCTTCCATGGATGAAGAGACGAAGCAGATGATGGAGGAGAGGCTGCTGGTGAAGAGGGAGGAGGCGGCAGAAGAAAGCAAGAGCGATGGCATCACGTGGGGAGGAGTGGGGGAGGAGGTGAAGAGGGTGGGGCGCATTGCGGCGCCGATGGTGGTGGTGGCGTCGTCGCAGTACCTCCTCCAGATTATCTCCGTCGTGATGGTCGGCCACCTCGGCGAGCTCTCCCTCTCCAGCACCGCCATGGCCGTCTCCCTCGCCTCCGTCTCCGGCTTCAGCCTCCTCGTTCGTACTCCCTCTCTCTCCCTCTCTCCCCTTCACGTTTTTTAACTCTTTGTTTTGGATTGATTTTTACCGTGGTGCCATTTTTCTTACTGGACGACCATTGTAGTCGTCGTGAGATGATCGGTGACTGCTTGTTTGAATTACACATGAGCTATCCGTTTTCATATGCTTCCTTATGCTCTCAACAATGATGCACTTCAGCTAAAATTAATTTGAAGTAGCAGACTCAGCCAATTCATCTTCATTGCGGTTTTTTCCTTTCATTCTTTTCGAGCAAATGAACTCCACGATCTATAATGAGAATAGCGACGGCGTGTGTGTCAGAATCTCAATTCTCAACAATGATTCCGTGGAATTAAATGTAACCCGTTTGCTCCAAACCACACACGAGAAACAGCGGAGTACATGTCCTTAGGCATTTGTCGTGATCGACCCTTTGAAGCATCATCTGCCTATACCAGTTGAATGTGTATAATTATGTCTTTGCCGATCCTATTACCTATAGATGTTGGATTTGTGAGATTCCCGAGGGCATTATAGGCACATAACTGGTGCTGAATAATAGTCCAAGATGGCGGTTACTTTAGTATTGTCTTCTTGTTGACAATGTCAATACTTGGTCTGCTTTAAGCTGGTCACTTTCAAAATTATGTTGTTTTAGAACTGTTCCAAAAATTAATGGTGATTTAACCCAAGTTGGTGAGAATTGGGAAAAAGCTCGTTCTCTCTTTGGTCAGGGACACGCTCTTTAACAGTGAAAAAGATAGGGATCTGATTCTGATGGGACAAAATCACATTATTAGGTTTTTAAAGTGAGTGATATTCAATTTACCGACAATAATTCTTAAAATTATTTTATCAATCAATTTAGTATTAGCATGACCTATGTGCTTTCTCTGTGGGTTCCTAGAGTTGTACATGTAACAGTACTGAGACGAGGTTGTTACATTCTGGGCTCTTCTGTCAGTTGAGCTGCTCATGTTATTTCTTTAAAACACACTGCACATAGTCATTTGTGTGTATGAGAGTCCAGAAAAAGCAATTGTACTATGTTAGAAAACTGATCAAGGATGATGATGGGCCTGCTTGTTGACATAAAAACTGTCCATTCCACCAATTTTGGTTGCTTTTATAAAACATATGTTCAGACCAGTCTTTATGAACGAATTTTGATCCAAAGTGTATGGGAGACAAAAATTGTTTCATTTATAGATGGCTAAACTTTTTAGTTCATGAATTTGCAACAACAGCTTGGCATGGCCAGTGCACTGGAAACTCTGTGCGGACAAGCCTACGGAGCTCAACAATACCAAAAGCTCGGAACACATACGTACACCGCGATCTTCTCTCTGACCTTAGTGTGCGTCCCTCTCTCTTTCCTCTGGTTCTACATGGGCAAACTCCTTGTGTTGATGGGCCAAGACCCGCTGATCTCACGTGAGGCGGGTAGGTTCATAGTGTGGCTCGTCCCTGCGATCTTTGCATACGCGGCGCTCCAACCACTGGTCCGGTACTTCCAGACCCAGAGCCTCACCACTCCAATGCTCATAGGCTCCTGTGCCACGCTCTGCTTACATGTGCCTCTCTGTTGGGTCCTCGTGTTCAAGTCCGGGCTACATAACCTTGGAGCCGCATTGGCATTGGGAATTTCTTATTGGTTGAATGTGATCTTTCTCGGGCTGTACATGACGTTCTCTAGCGCGTGCCGGAAGACGCGTGTCCCGGTGTCAATGGAGATATTCCGAGGCATTCCGGAGTTCTTCCAATTCGCTGTTCCATCAGCTGTCATGCTTTGGTAACTTATGTTCATGCCTAAGTGCTACTTCTGTGTGAATTTCTTTGTTTTCTAGTAGCAGTGCATGTGTATATGCTGTTTATATTGAATGATGACTCATGCTAGGTCTAGTAAGACTACTTTACGTATTTTGTATGCTAGCAGTAACAGATATGACGGATTGTTACATGGGTTTTGAATGTGACCCACTTGTTTCTCTTGAAGTCTACCGCATCACTTGATGTATCAATTTATTATACCGCTGAATGTACACCTAGCATTAGTCTTGCATTCCTCTTGATTGGAAAATGAACTCAACTCATCTTTTATGTTTTACTGTTTAAGATATTTTCTGTTGATGGAGTTTCTTTCTGTGTACTCATTTGGATGGATTGTAGCCTTGAATGGTGGTCATTTGAACTGCTCATCCTGCTTTCTGGGCTTCTACCGAATCCACAGCTTGAAACTTCAGTTCTCTCTGTGTGGTATGTCCCGTCTTTCATGTTACATTTTTCATGACTTGACCAACATATGATTTTAGAGCTGTGTATTGATCTCGCATCCTAATTTGCTTTTCTGTTTATTCTCATGAACAGTCTCTCGACGATATCAACACTTTACACAATACCATTTGGAGTTGGAGCTGCTGGAAGGTTTGTAAACCCCTCTTGTAGCCTCTTGGGGCATGTTAGACTGACCCCCATAGTACACTTATAATGTTCTAACAGAACCCTAACTCTTTTTCGCTGTCTTTCTTCAATAACAGCACGAGAGTGTCCAACGAATTGGGAGCAGGAAATGCGCAGGCAGCTCGTGTAGCTGTCTATGCAGTGATGCTTATAGCAGTCACCGAGACAAGTATCGTGAGCGCGGTCTTATTTGCAACCCGGAAAGTCTTCGGTTACACCTTCAGCAACGAAAAGGAAGTCGTGGACTACGTTACGAAGATGGCTCCTCTTGTTTGCCTCTCTGTCATCTTAGACACCTTCCAAGGTGTCCTTGCAGGTATAACTCAACCTCTCTGTATCATTGGAGAGAACTTTGTCTGGACTTGATCTCGATAGACCCATGGAACTATGATTTAGGAACAGGGAAGCCTACACTAGATAAGTCAATCACCTCCCCGAGCGATTATAATGCAATCGGTTTTTTGTCGTGATGTTGTATTGCTCGATCAGGTATTGCAAGAGGATGTGGGTGGCAACACATTGGAGCTTATGTGAACCTGGGGGCATTCTATCTGTGTGGAATTCCAGTTGCTGCAACTTTGACCTTTTGGGTGGGATTGAGAGGAGTGGGACTTTGGATAGGGATTCAAGTGGGTGCTATTGTACAGATATCGTTGCTCTCAATCGTGACCTGTTGCTCAAATTGGGAAAAGCTGGTAATTTATTTTTTTCCTATACTACTCAAATCAACAACATGCCTTAGGGATTCTTTACCAAAAAAAAAAACAACATGCCTTAGGGATGACTTCTTAGCAGCCAGCTATACCTTCATAAAACTAGACGAGCAGGAGTTTGGGACAGCTGTAGATCCTCTTTCTTCATGGTGCAATCGTCACAAGTTATATGGCTTTTTATTGGAAGTGCAATCTAAGTTTTTCCTGTCATCAATTCTTCGATTTTTCCTTAGTGGCAACCTCTGTAGGCCGTCCTCTAGAAATTTTTCTTGCTGCCTCGTAAGGACTTGATTGTAATATTCAAGAAGATTTAGGAACTAATTGCACTCAACCGAAAGATCTAGATTAGTCTTGGATATTTTCATGTTAGTTAATCATGTTAGAAAATGTTTTAATGTAATTACGAAGTATTGTTATCACCGAACTAGGTATCAATTCACGTCAATGTGTAGAGCTGTGCCATGTCATGTTACGTCGATTGGCAGTTTCTCTTGATAATTCCCGTTGTATTCGACTCCGTGTTCACCTATGATAGTGGGAATTGCCATCAAGGAATTGAGTTGGTGCTGAACTTTCTTTTGGTGTTGCAGGCATGCAAAGCGAGGGAGAGATTATTTGACGGAAGCTTTTCAGCCGATAATGGATCGATCATCTGAGCTCAAGCAGAGCTCCAACTGAGAAAATGATCATTGCAATTCACAAGCTCTCCAGTTGTTTAGTTCTTGATTTCAGTGATGTCACATTCATAGATTGCATTAGATCACACATGGCATCTGCGGCCGTATGCAATTCACACTCAAATTCACTGAACAAGGTCACCATTTCCGCACAAATATCCAGCGCCTGAACATCAGCCATCATTCAATAATCTCAAGCATAAGTCATATATGAACATGAACATCAGTCATTCAAACAAGAGTTTGGGGGTAATTTCATTGCCTTGCCCTAAATGAAAATGCTTATCATATCGAGATATTTGACAGGTTGTACCTAGATTCTTGGTCATTTTCAGATACCGTTTCTTAGTTGGTGAACTAGACGAATAAATCTAAATACGTGAGTCGAGTTATGTTGTTAGCCATTATCATTTATAGTTATCGTGTTGCAGCGGAGAGCCCTCTTCGGGATATCTTCAAATTAAGTGCTTCACCGTCTTTTTGAAAGGAAAAGAAATCACGGAATTTATTCTAAACCTCAGCAACATGGAACATAAATCAAGATCCAAAGCTAATAACGCCTCTTGCCTATAAGCAGCCACCGATGATAAGTAGTCTAGCCAGATTATCACCAAAAAACCAAAGGGCCCTCACAATGTGCGCAAGATTCTTTCTACCTTCTTGTTCATGCAGAATCCCTTTCAAGCTGAAAGTCAAAAAGGAGCCAAACTGCAAATGTTCTGCTTCTACAACGAAACAAATTAGTGCCACCAGTTTTTCTTGACATATTCATAGACACGTGTCACACTAGATGTGCCGTGCTTCCTTTTGCTTTATATAAAGCCCAATTATTCGGAGGCTCGTGGAACATCCCATACATCGATTAAGTCTAGACTTTTGGTTTGTGCATATAGCCTTGACTCATAGCAATTTGCATGCAATTTATAATTTAATAAGATAATGGCGGTCACTATTCTCTTTCTTTACAATTATCTTACACTTACGGTGACAATATGTTAGAATGCTATGATACGATTTTATGACCAGTCATGACGTTGATGTCATGTTATAAGAAAATGCTAATGGCGAATAGGTGTCGGCCCTTCTTGTCTTCTACTCGCCAATGCCATCAAGAGATTATAACATGCGGTCTCTCTCTCTCTCTCTCTGTTCATTCAGAATATGATTTGATGGATCCAATCAAATGAAATTGATTATTTGTTGGTTGGAGGTGGAGAAGATGCTACATGCACGGCTTCCCGGATGTTGAAAGAAAACATTTATCGTCTCGCCACACGTGAGAGTACTGCTCTTGTCCGCATGCTGATGTGCGACAACCCCTCGCTGCTGTCTTATTAGGCTTTGGTCTATCATCATTTGTTTTTGTATTCCTCTTCCTCTGTCTTTTCCTTGATATGCTAGCATATAAAATGCAATTATTGTCACTGATAATTGAAGACACCATCAAGTCTCTTCAACTATTAATGTTTTTCTCCTATAATCTGCGAACACTTTGTTTGATTGTGATTTGTGAATAAAATATTTGCACAGAGACGTGTATGAAGTCGGCATCGTTCTATATTATATGAATTCCATCCGGCATCTATACTACGATATACGGTAAATATATGATAGCATAAGTAGCATATAATCCAAAATTTATTTGGAAATAAATCTTGAATAATATAGCATGGCATGGATCGTTTGCACTGCTGATATGTTGTGTAGCATGCTGAAATAATGTTGGCATATCAAGTGATAAAACCGACTTTGGTATGCAGGATTTGAAGAGAATTGCTTAGTCACCACTAACAAATGATGTAGTAATTACATAATCCGAAATTTCTTTTTATTAATAAAAAGAGAAAATTTTGCACAACAAGTCTTGAAAATCATGACACAATGTTTGAGAGTTTTGTAATTCCGATGTGCGGAATTATGTTAATTTATGACTTTGACATGACATTTGTGGGTGCCACAATTATTCTAATCAAGTCCATAGACTTTGAATTTGTCTAATATTGTCCTACTTTTAAAATTTCTAATCAAATTCCTTCGACACCAAATCCAACTGATTAGGAGTGCCAATGGGTCGGGTCGGGTCGGGCTTGCATGATACCCTACTTGACCCAAAATCAATAGGGTTGCGCTTGGCCCGCCCAGACCCGGCCTAAGACCCTGTTCAGCATATACCCCCAAGGTCCGAGTCGGGTCGGGTTAGGCCGGGTCGGGGTTCGGGTTCGTCACTCAATTACAACCTTTCCAGTTTTTTCATCCTTCTCCAACTCCATGCTTCTCTAAACATCAGCTTCGTTGGGCCCCAACACCGAAATCGGCTTCGTAACCCCGAATTGCCTCGCTGCCATCGCCATCGCCGGCACGGGGGGCGGCGACTCCCTCAATCCCTCCGAACTCACCATCCGAGACGGATCGAATCAAAACGCAAAAGCAAAAGGCAGAGCCTAAATCGAGCAAAGAACCGTCCCAATCGACGAAAAGAGATGTCCCAAAACAGAAAAAAGGTCTCCGCTTTCTCCCCTGAAGAACAACACCGCCCACACCAAAAGGGAAATCCACAACTGGAGGATTCAATCGACGATCGCAGGGACGCCGGAGCCGAGGCCCGGTCGGAGGAATGGCGAGGGAGCGGGCGAGCAAAGGCGCTGACTTTCCGGTCCCATCGAGAGGAGCGGATGAAAGGAAATCGAAACCCTAATCGAATCGAATCGGATCAAATCGGGATGTGCCGGAGGAAGGAGGGGGGGAAGCGGATCTCGCCACGAATTCAAGAGGAGAATGCGAAGGAGAAGAGCATCCCCGAGGCCCTAGATCATGTCGTAGAAGAAGGAGATACAGAAGCGAGAGAAAGAGAAGAGAGAGAAAGTGTTGATTTTTTTGAGTTGAGGAGAGAGAGGGAGATGTGTGGACTGTGGCTTATGAGTGGTTTTGTGGTGTCAATGGGTCGGGCCCAACCCTATCCAAACTTAGTAATACTCATACCTAAAAATCCTATCCAACGTAGACAACACCCAACCCCAAAATAACCCAAATTATAGGGCCGGGTGGGGCCGGCGTGGGTCGGGCTGGGCCGGCATGGGCTTTTTGGACACCCCTACAACTGATGTGGCGTCTGACGTGGATAAAACTTTTCCCATGTGGATGTTCACATTGGCTAAATTTATCAACATCATTTATCTACATCCGCTAAATTTTTCCACACAAGTCAATGTGGCAATCTGCATATTTTACCAGCATCATATTTTGGCTTCATCCAATAGTCATATCACCTGAATTCGGTCGGATTTAGTGTCGGAATGACTTGATTAGAAAATTTGTGAAAATAGAAAAACTCGATTGGATAAATTAAAAGTATAGAGACTTGATTAGATAAGGTGTGATAATGCAGAAGCATGGGATGATATTTTCATTTTTCCAGTAGTTTGTGCTCTCTAGCACTGTAAACCCTAAATATCAATTCATTGGGCAGTGAAAACTCCTTCCGATTCCATTTTTCCATGCAAAAACATCAACTATCAAAACCAATTTATCAATTTGTTGGGCGGAAAAAACCCTTGCCCTGTTTCCATTATGAAAACTATGTCCACATTGCGATCCCCCATCTGTTAAGGTATCATCCTCCAAGAAACATTCCATGAAATTTTCAGAAACAATCTCCATGGTTAAGTCAAAACACAGGCGAGCAGAACCCTCATGAAACATTTTTTAAAACGTCTTGATAAAAGTTTGAAATGGTAGGAGAGCACAATGCGAGCATAGAAAAGTACAAAAGACCCCAAAAACAACAGGCCCAAGGAACCTTCTTTCTGCTCTCGTTAGACCTGGAAGAACAAACGCTATGATCTCATAGAGAAAAACGGGGCTTCCTAGGAGAAGACCGCAGTATCCAAAAACCTGCAGTATGAAATAAAAGACTTAAATTGTAACAGCACGCCATTAATCATATACATTGCATCACACAATCAAGCAAATACGCCATACAGAGGTATATATCGACTCTTCTATAGTTTGTACAACTTGATAATATGAAAGAGCTCAGGCATATTGTTTCGATCTGTTGATTCAGACAACGAAGCAACAGGAGTCAACCCAATTGGCAGGTCCATGTAATAAATGATGCAATTGTGCAAGCGGACCTAACGAACATATTCTGCTAGTGTTGTTTTCTCAGTCACCAATGAACTAGTACAATTATGTTTGAAGCTGTAAATTCTGATATTATGGTCATGATGGATCCATGAAAACCACATTGGTGATGAAATCACATGACTTGTACAAAGGATACTAGAGAGAGAGAGAGAGAGAGAGAGAGAGAGAGAGAGAGAGAGAGAGAGAGAGAGAGAGAGAGAGAGAGAGAGAGAGAGAGAGAGAGAGAGAGAGAGAGAGAGAGAGAGAGAGAGAGAGAGAGAGAGAGAGACCTTCAAAGTTATAAAGAAGAATTCCCCGGGAGCCAGTTACAGAAATTGAACACCTTGTGTTTTGACGGGAGCTTCCAGGATCCTTATTAATTCTTTTGAGAATGCAAAGCATCCCAAAATAGCAGCACTGACTGCCATAACGGACGCAAATATTCGTTGTCTCGGCTCTTCAAGATGATTGTATACACTCATTTCCCTGTCATCTGGAAGGAGCTCTTTATCAGGATACAGACATTGTTGCCCTCAATCGTGACCAGAATCATGCACAAATTGGGGAAAGCGGGTGAATTATTTTTGTTCTTCACTACTCAAATCAGAATCATGCATTGTGGATGACTTCTTAGCAGCTATACCCACATAATCTTTTCCCTTCTTTGGGTTTGGGCATGGTTCTTTCCCATGTAGCCCGAAACTAGATGACGAGGAGCTTGGGACAGCCCTAGATTCTCTTTCTATTTAGGATGCAATTCTCTTTCTATTCATGGTGCAATCATCACAAGTTATTTGGGTTTTTATGGGCAGTGCAATCGAGTTTTTCTTGTCATCAAATCTTCAATTTTTCCTCAGTGACATCCTCCATAGGTTGTTGTCTAGGAAATATTCTTGCTGCCTTGTAAGAACTCGATTGCAATTCTCTTTCTTGAAACGTTATTTGTTTATAAACTGTTGTGCATGCTTTAAATGTTTTAGCATTACACTGTTGCACACACAATCATGCTGCCGGACCTGGGCTGCGATAGGATATTTTAGGATGGTGTTAAGAAAGATACAACCTCGAATGCGAGATTGCGATGTAGAGGTTGCCTTTCTTTTCCCCGAAAATTCCCTCTTGGTGTCGTAAGTGTTTATCTTTGTCTGCGAGACCGCGTGACTATAGGATATTCCTTTCGACTGAGCCGAAGTTATCAGGACCTGGCACCAACGGGAGACTGCGATGATTAGATCACCCTGTTAGCTTCACTTTGTTAAGCCGTCTAGAGTAGGAATCAGCCGCACGTTACATTCGCATGTTTATGTGATTGAAAGTTTGTCATCCACTGTAAGTATGGTTTCTCTCTTTATTTGTTAACTTT
Organism: Syzygium oleosum; assembly: GCF_021117445.2. NCBI lineage: Eukaryota > Viridiplantae > Streptophyta > Magnoliopsida > Myrtales > Myrtaceae > Syzygium > Syzygium oleosum. Next base: position 13,896,452 of record NW_026607487.1, read on the forward strand.
TGGTTGAAACTTTCATTTTTGAAATTCGTGGAAATCAATCGAATGCCTTAAGTGATCTAAGCTTACAATTGAAAATTTTGGGCAATCACTCTTGACACTGAGCTTTGAGCATAAATCTCAAACACCTTTGATTTGGCCCTACCAAAACAGATGGTTTTGTCTAAACTTTCAGTCATAGGCTTAAAATCACATTTTTTGTGCAGAAATTCTTTCAAGTCAAGATTGTATTTTGGGGCATAAAATTGAAATCACATTTTCAATAAAATTCTTTCTTATTCACATTTCGGAATCAAAATTCAAATCACTTTTTGTGTATTGATTTCTTAAAATAGGAATCACCTCTTTGTTTAATAGTAAAATCACAAATCAGTCTTTCAAAATTGATGCCACATTTTTGCATATGAAACTTTTGGAATATAATGGGCGTTCGACTGATAGCCGCGATTTGATCTTTTAATGATGTCTCATCTTACGATGAAATCTTGGCGAAATACCAAATCCTCGCAAATAGGGACCATGGGGTTATACGTGATGTTCACTCCTCGAATTCTCACGCTTGGGCACGCCAAGAAGTGGACTTAGAAGCTAGGACAAGAATTATTTATTGCATTCCTCTATGCAAGAATTTTTTGTACCATGTCCTTGTTTTCATTCTCATTGGGACCATGTTTTCTGATTTAGGTTTTAGTTGTGAGCCCAATGGAATGTTTTTGTAAATCATGCAACTCAAATTCAAGTTCATAAGCAGCTTTTTGCTTTGGGTCCAATTGGAGATACTGCAAGCTATCCATATGGGTTGAATTTTCATGGAAGAATAGGAGGATGGTAAATTGTGATCGTTCCAATAAAATCAATTCATTCCGAAACTGATTTGTTCATGCATTTTCTCGCAAACAGGTGAGAATGGACAATTTCGAAAATTGGTGTTTATCTCCCTTGGAAGACAACGAGATATTGAAATACCGCCAGATGTTGTGCACAAAATTCAAGCCAAAGATTGGTGGAGCCGTCCCAAGTTCATGGATGAATGGCCGTGAAAATTCTTTAGATCCAGCAATTGATGAAGGGAGTGTTCATGGAGTTCACATCCTTTGGGGACTCGTGACTTGAGTATCAAATATCTCGTAACAAATCGAAAGGGGCTGCCTCATTGTTAGACTCGATGCCTTAATCCGTGACAAGCGATTGATGGTTCTGAATCATTTCTGATCATTTGCTGCCTAGCACAATAGATAGATACATTTGAATTGGATTGGGGAGCGAATCCCACGATTCATTGCTAGAGGATGTAGGCGATGTAATCTGGATGTTACAGAGATACTCACCAACAATTATCTAATTAGCGGACCTATGGATGATGTTAGGAAGACAGCCGCTGACAATTTTGTTGAGATTGTAGAAAAAGGAAGGGAATTGGCTGTTATTGCAACTCTTGTGTATGCCCCTATCCCCATGCACAACTGCTTGCGCACAGGCTATGCGAAAGGATAGAGTACTTCCTCACAATGCCCATTAGAGAACCTTCGACTTAGTTTGCAACATTGTTCAGCTCGGTGGAGCACCCATGTGGGGGCATATTTAGAGCAAAGTGTGAATTGCAATCCTCCTGAAAGTGAATGATCGGGGAGATGATGATGGACTCGCTGATGTCCCACGAAGTTTGGAGTCGGATCATTCGCGCCTTTCTTTGTCACAGCGAGTCACATTTTGGAGGATAGAGGACCTTCTTGAATATTTTCCAAAAGTCTTGGACACGAGGCAGTAGGGGTCATGGAGAGTCTTGGAGAAAATGTCGACGAGGATATCGTAAATGCACTGGATGCACCAGTGAAGTACTCAGTGGGACAGAGTATCTTTTTGGAGGAATCATAGTGCCCCAAGCAGTCATTTCTCGCGTTAGCACTCCAGAACTTGGCGATTACTTTGTCTCCCATTTCAAATGATTCACTTCCTAGTAGAACTATGTCTTCCTTCATTGTCACCAAAATCAACGCCTGGAAGAGGAGATTCGCCCCAAATGCGAAAGCAAGAGATTGAGTTGTATAGAGTAAAGGTTGGGTGGTCGCACCCTCTCATGGGGACCTTTTTCTTCCTTAACCATTGCTTTGGCCCATTTCTTGAATTCTTGGCTATTGGCTTCTAATTTTTTGGGGGAGGCATTCAAACATTTGTATGTTCTAGCCACCAAAGCTCACTGGATTTAGACAATTAATGTTTACTTGTTATGCTCTTCTCAAGGGCACTATAAAGGAGAGCGAACATTACTTGTAAACAACTCCTTGGAATCTGCCAGAGCATTTTGTTGTGGGATACGTCCCTGTTTGTGACCCTTGATGTTGGACTCAAGTTATCAACTTTGTACATAAAGGGAAACCACGGTCGGCGTACGGTGTGAAGAATGACCAGTTCAATTCAAGAACCTTTGACAATAAATGAAGGGTCGAAGCTTGTTCATACGCATGATCCCATACGATGTTAGTCGTTGTTATCTCAAGAAATGCACAAGGTTTTCAGTATGACCAATTTAAGAGCCAATAGCGAGATTATTGCTAGAGGCCATGTCTCTGTTGATTGACATCATTAAATGGAAGGTTGACCAAGGCGAGAGGCAGTGTTATTCAATCCTTCTTTATGGGATTAATTTGGATATGGTCGGAAGATCTCTCCCAATGTTCTCAGCATTTTGAGTGACAATCTATAAGTCACTCAAAATTGGGAAGGTGGCTTGCTAGTGGATTTGATTGAAAGAGAAATTTGATAATCCTGTCCCGGTGCCTCCAGAGGTTCGGTGTGACATCTTTTGTCTTTTGTAATATATGCCATGAAGAAAGTGAATGCAAAGTTGGTATTGTGGCTTTCTTTGGTTTGATCACCGCGGCTACTATTGTCGTATATTCACAGTAGTGCTCTTATTGAGATAGGGAGGCTTTTATGCCCCTCGCGACGGGAGATTGAAGCAGTCATCATCAAGCTTAAGACGCTCTTCCTTGAATTGCCGCTCTTTCATTTTGCATGCAATAGTCATGTTTATATACTCGAAACAAGCAAAGGCGATAGTTGAAATCAAGAGGCGAGGAGACTGACCTGAAAGCACAATTGGGGACGCAAGCAAAGTTAACTTTGAACATGTCCACGAGAAGTAGAGAATCAAGCACTCTCCGTCTATGAAATGCAAAAGGGAGTATTCGTTCCAAGTTGAAGCATCTCATTTATAAACCGACGTGGTCATTTGTTCTTGCAGGAAATAGTGAAACGTGAAAATCACAAAAAGGCAACATGTCGACAAGACAAGATCAGATGATCTCCCGGCTTTGAAAAAAGGGTGTATTTCGTTCCTCAATCTAATTCACTTAAACGTAGAAATAACACTTCTCTTCACTATGGGTAGGAAATTTCTAATTGGAGAGGGTGATTGCAAAAATGACCAAGAAGCAAGAAGCGCGAAGCGCTAGAGTCACTCTATTTTGAAAAGAAGAGGGGCTCAAATAGAACACCGCCAACCAAACATGATGGGGCAGCATATATCAAAAGGGAGTGTATCTGATGATGAAGACAATGCCTCTCACCGACCAATCATGACAAGACATCCGAGTTATCACAAAAGGATGTATCCTTCCTAAATTAAGTTCAATAGAGAGTGGAGATAACATGTTCCATTTCCTTTCTCGCAGGGTGATAAATGGGGCAGGTCACTCAAAGGGTAGTAACCCTCACCCATGATGCATGATAAAACGGAGTCATTCAATTCAACATAAAAAAGGGTGTATCGTTCCTGAGTTAACCCAATTTAACTTTGGAATGGAAATAACATGTCTTATCTCTTGTAGACAAAGGCGCACATTGACCGCGGGAGCGACACCTCCTACCAAAGAAACATGAAGCATCAAAGGCCTAAAGAACAAATGCAAGTGAAGGGTAATAATGTATCGTTTTCAATTTTTCAATCTATAAAGATTCATGCACTAACACATTCTTTCTTATTCTTTACAGAGTTACCAAGTCGGCATGCCGCAAGTAAGTACCATTCTTCCAAAATTCTAATGGAGAATTTTCATTACAAAGAAAAAGTTTTTGATGTTTTTTGTGAAAATAAGCACAAAAGTGGAATTGAGGAAAAGAGAGAACAAAGGTAGAAACTGTGAAAGCAAACTTTTCAAAAAATTTTGAATATCGTCTTTATCCAAAAATTGTCTTGACGCTTGGTGGATTATTCATTTTGAATCGAAATTCCCTATGGAGCTTAATCAATTCATGATGATATCAACAAAATGAAAGGGAGAGGTTATCCATGCTAAGTGAGAAATACTTAGAATGAGGAAAGGCAAACCATTCCCAAACACATCCCGCAAACACTTTGAGAGTTGAGTGGAAGAAAAAATCAGTGTTGTTTAAGGACGAGGGATTCATTCGCGAACGGTACGTGGACTGAAATGAAAAGAGACATTTCCTTCTTATATCCTATACACTACAGGTGATCATGGTCAAGCCCCTTTGAGCCTTCACATGTGAAGAATTTCTACAAAATATCCCTATCAAGACCACCCCACAATGGGGCAAATTTGGATGTTTTGGTTGATATTCTTTGGAGGAAAAGATGAGAAAGATTTCTTTGCTCTCACTCGCATCAATCTTTTTGTGGTAACTCCAGGTGAATCCTCGTGGAAGCTCGAATCATCCCGAAATGAAAAAGAGCATTTATTTCTCTACCCAAACACTCATACCCTTTGTTCAGTCAAGTTGAGCCTGAATATTTATTTCTAAAGCCTGAGTAGTGATTGTCTTCCCATACTGGGGCAAGGCACATGATTTACCAAAATAATTGGTGCTTATGCTACAACGTGCCCAAAAAAAAAATTCTCGAAAGTCCTCGAAGCTGAAAATGTTCAAATGAGCAAGAGTCAAATGAAAGCTAGGGGGCATGAAAAAGCAGTGTGCCTGGTAAAAGCAAGGCCAATGTCCATAAAAAAAAAGAGAGGAAAGTTGCATCAAGAGAAAGGCTCTCATGTGAAAAAAAAAAGATGTCAAAAGAAAAATGTTGGCAAGAAAAGAAAAATCATTACAAATAAAAAAGCCATTAGAGAAAGGAGTGAAGCTCTTGTGTTGAAATGATTAGTCAATGGACTTTCGAGACGAACTGAATTTCAAACTTTGAATGCCTTCGAAAAGATTGGATGATACGGTAATGATACCATGATGATCACCAACTCTTAAACCCCTTTTGTGAATTTCTGAGCCTTTCGAGCCTTTACCAAAATCAATGTTACAATCTTCTCCAAAGTCTCTTTTGATTGGGATGGTTCAAGTAGAAATTTGGATGTTCAAAGAAGCTACCGCTTGAAGAAGTGGGGGCAAGGTTATCTTATCTCGTCTTAAGGTTCTTAACTTGTAAACCCGGTGGAGATGTTGATCGACGATTATTTCATTTCTTGGCCGATAATGCTTATCTATTGTTGAAACCACGATCAAACCCACATTACAGTCCTTTAAAAGATCTCTGAGATTGGTTGATGTGTACTTATCGCGAATGATCCTCGAAGCCTTCGACACTGGTAGTGTGAGGTATACGGAGAGATCATGTTTTCTTCCCACATTAATGGATGGGATCAAACTGCCTTCTCGAGAGTATGTGAGAAGCCTTTTCCGACTAAGGAGCTTTTGTTTGGCATATTTAACGAACCCTTTTTACGAGTCAAGATCATTTTGACAAAAACTTTTCTCCTAAGGGAATTTGATGATTGATGATACTTTCAAGCCCATTGGCAATTTTGTGATATTGAATGATGCAAAATATTTTTCAAACAATCGAAACTAGCTTGAATTGCTCTTGCAATCAATGCTTTCTCATTGATGATACCATTTTGATATTGCCTCTCATGACGTTATCTTGCCTGGTACGCATTCGCTATCAGAGCACTTGTTATAACAGTTCCGTTAGATGTGCAGATGCCTCCTCAGAATTTCCTCAATATTTGATAGATATGGTGAGCTTTCGCAGCCCGGAGCACTCTATCGACCTGGCAAGCTTTCGCAGCCCTGAGTCTTTTTCCTTGCACAATGAGTTTTTGCAGCTCGGAGCACCCCAACGACCTACCCAGAGTTTCTTTCTTTACATGACAGGTCTCCCCACGTGAAACCTTGATTTCAAAAGGTTCCGGGCCTTTCCTTAAACCCCGATTTCAAAAGGTTTTAAGGTCTTTTCTGAAATATTGAATTCAAAAGGTTCTGGGTCTTCCCTTAAATTGCGATTTCAAAAGGTTCCGGGTCTTTCCTTAAACCCCGATTTCAAAAGATTCCGGGTCTTCTCTTAAATCTTGATTTCAAAAGGTTCCGGGTCTTTCCTTAAATCTCGATTTCAAAAGGTTCTGGGTCTTTCCTAAAACCTTGATTTCACAAGGTTCCGGGTCCTCCTTTAAACCCCGATTTCAAAAGGTTATGGGTCTTCCCTTAAAGTCCGATTTCAAAAGGTTCTGGGTCTTTCCTAAAACCCTGATTTCAAAAGATTCCGGGTCTTCCCTTAAACCCCGATTTCAAAAGGTTATGGGTCTTTCTTGAAACCCTGATTTCAAAAGGTTCCGGGTCTTTCCTTAAACCTCGATTTCAAAAGGTTCTGGGTCTTTCCTGAAACACCGATTTCAAAGGGTTCTAGGCTTTCCATCAAGGTGTTGTTCCTATTGCCGTTCATAGGGTTTTAGCCCCTAGGCGGAATCTTCAACATTCATAGGGTTTTAGCCCCTAAGCGTTCCTTCAAGGTGTTATTCCTATTGCCGCTCATAGGGGTTTAACCCATAGGCGGGATCTTAGCTGTTCATAGGGTTTTAGTCCCTAGGTGGAATCCTCGACATTCATAAGGTTGTAGTCCCTAGGCGTTACTTCAATAAGATGTTTATATTGCCGTTCATAGGGTTTTAGTCCCTAGGCGGAGTCTTTGACATTCATAGGGTTTTAGTCCCTAGGCGGAGCTTTTGACGTTCATAGGGTTTAGTTCCTAGGTGTACTTTCTGGGTTTTAGTCATTTTGCCGTTCATAGGGTTTTAGTCCATAGGCGTTCCTTCAAAGTGTTATTTCTATTGCCGTTTATAAGGTTTTAGTCCCTAGGCAGGATCTATTGTCGTTCATAGGGTTTTGGTCCCTAGGCGGAGCCTTTGACATTCATAGGATTTTAGTCTCTAGGCATACTTTCTGGGTTTTAGTTCCTTTGCCGTTCATAGGATTTTAGTCCCTAGGCAGAATCTTTGACGTTCATAGGATTTTAGTCCCTAGGCGTTCCTTCAAGGTACCTAGGCGGGATCTATTGCCGTTCACAGGGTTTTGGTCCCTAGGCGGAGCCTTTGACGTTCATAGGATTTTAGTCCCTAGGTGTACTTTCTGGGTTTTAGTCCCTTTGCCGTTCATAGGGTTTTGGTCCCTAGGCAGAGCCTTTGACGTTCATAGGATTTTAGTCCCTAGGTGTACTTTCTGGGTTTTAGTCCCTTTGCCGTTCATAGGATTTTAGTCCCTAGGCAGAATCAATTGACATTCATAGGGTTTTAGTCCCTAGGCGTGCTTTCAGGGTTTTATTCCCTTCACTTTAGCCGTTCATAGGGTTTTAGTCCCTAAACAGAGTTTTCGATGTTCATAGGGTTCTAGTCCCTAGGCGTCCTTTTAGTTTTATTTCGTACAAAAAAAATCAAAACTAAAAAATATAAAAAAAATCAAAATCAAAATTTATAAATAAGTAAATCATCTCTCACTCCCTAGGCCACTGCATCATCCCATATCCTTCTCGGGCAAAATATAAGTGCCTTTTTGTCTTCGAATGGAACTTCGTTGAAGTTCCCTTCGAAAAGGGGCAGCTGTTAACACCTAAATTTTGCCTAGTTATTTAGGGTTTAACTGCATAGAAAATTAGGGATTAATTTTTAACCCCTGAACAAAAATATTTTCATTAAATTACATGGCACATAGATAGTAGGTGCATTTACATTAATAGAATTTAATAAAACATATTTTCCTTTTATTTTATTTTATTTTATTTTTTATTTAGAAAATCATTATAAAAATTTTGAAAAAAAGAAAAAAATAGGAGAGAGAAGACAAAAGAAGGTCCCCCTTTGGGCACACTTACGAAAAAGAAGAAAAGGGGGAAAGGACACAGAAGAAAGTAGTCTGCATATTTCATTAAAAAGAAAAGCTGCAAGAAGAGACAAAATAGGGCAGAGCTTTCTTCGTTCTCTCAGTCAACACACGTCCAGAGCAGAGAGCAAAAAAAGGAAGCGAGAACGAGAGGAGAGAGGGGAAGAGAGTTTGGGAGTGAATCGGAAAAGGGATAGCTTTCCGCGTTCGCTCGCCGTCCGTCTGAGTTACCGTCGGCCCCCGTCGAGTCTCCGACAGCCGTGATTCATCCCGGTCAGCCCCGAACCAGGTGGGCTCTCTTCATCTTCCCCTGTTTTGAGTCCCCGTCCCTTGCCTTTCGGGTGCCGGGCACAACGAATCTATTCGGTGACCGCCCGGCCCCCACCAAAGGAGGATAATGCTTGTTATACGTTCAAAGAAGTGTTCTTAAACGTTGTATGTCGAAGAGAATCCATGAATCGTGTCAAAATCAGCCCAGAAAATCCATCTCTCAGTCCCCTCCCACGTATTTGTTAAAATGCCTGAAAGAAGCCCTTCAAGCTTCAAACGTCGGATCTGTGTGCCATTATTCAGCGTTCTTTTGCAAACCGTGACCACTTTGTTGCAAAATGTGATTGTGCAAAGCACCACACAGCACGTTTGAGCCATATATCACCTTGAATCTCGGCCTGAAGTTTTCGTTTGAACTCGCATACCACTCGTTTGATAAAATGCCTGAGTGAAGGCCCAAACTAAAAAGAAACATGAAATCAATGCATAGAATCTTCGATATATGTTTTGTTCATTTAAGATTGATGTTTGGTCACTGACTCCTTGATTTCGTGTGATTTTATGGCATGTTAACTCCGGTATGAGTCGGTCATGTGTGCATTCCCTACCTGCCGAAAAGCTCTTCGTCGCCGGATCGATGCCCGTGGTTAGAGGCCGTTGCAGTCAGTTTCTCATCTTTGTTTTGTGTGTTTATGTACGTGTAGATTTAGAGCTTTAGATCTGTTTGAGATTCGGAGAAAAAGGGGTAAGTCGACACCAACGTTCGGTCGCTCGCGTAATTTTTCATAGCCGGAGTTAGTTTATGGTTCGGTGGAGGCGGCAGCCAGCGGTGAGAGTGTGGGTCCAATGGCGGCCACCAGTGTTGGCGACGCGTGCCGACAGTCGGGGGTGAAGAGGTGGTCACGGCGTGGTCTCGACTGGATGCGTGGGGGAGGCCTCGGTGAAGAACAGTATGAAGAAGAGGATATTCTGGGTAGAAGGCACGAAGGAGGAAAGGAAGACCAGAAAAGACAAAAGAGAAAAAAGAAACAAAAAAAAGGAAAGAAAAAAAAAAGAAAAGAGAGAAAATAAGAAAAGAAATAGGAAAAAGATCCCGAGCGGGTCAGAGAGAGTCGGGTCAGGTGTCGGGCGGATCGGGTCAAGGGACCCGGTCCGGAATCTTTATTTTATTAATAAAAATATAAAAAAATATTCTAAAATTAAAAAAATTCGAAAATGTTTAGTAGTAAAAAAAATTAAAAAGTCTGAAAAACATTAAAAAAAATGCAGAAAATTCAAAAATTTAAAAAAAATTAAATTTTTTTTAAGAAATTTCGAAAATTAAAAACATTATTTGGGATTTGGAATTGGTTTTTCTTGCCCTTTTGTATGATTGGTATCTTGTTTGATTGCACGTTGCTTGATTCACACACTTTGAAATGCCCGTTTAATTTAACCTCGCATGTGGTTGATTATGCATGTTGGGTTCATGTGTTGATTGTTGCTTCCCTTAGCTTGGTTAGGGATGGAATTTTGAGATTCCCAATTAGTGTGAACATGTTAGGTGGTGATTGAATAAGGTTAGGTACCGAAAGGATACTAGTTGGTCAATTAGTGTAATCAAGTTCCCGTACCCATTGAGTCTCTGGTTCGTAGAAGTGAAACATTTCTCCCGTGCTTTACTTGGGTGTCCGATCGACTTACCAAAAACTGATTAGTGGCGACTCCTAGATGAAATTGATTCGCCTGTTAATAACTCAAAATCTATGTCGCGAATTGGTATAGGCTTGGGAGAGCTCGAACTAGGTTTAAACTTAGTAATTCATTAGCCAAATCCCTTAGGCGGCGAGCGCCGGTTTGGGAAGGTCGCGACAATATTTTATCTAATTCTGGATAAAAAAAAAAGATGATCCAACATTTGGCAGTCAATGCATTTGTCTCATTCTGTACCACAGTATCAAGACTCCTGCGAGCTTGTCCTCACAGAATCCCATCTTTTACCCTCCCCTCCTAGTCTAGGAATTTATCTTAGTGAAGTTAATGCCAAGCAAAATTTGTTCTCTTCTTTTCTTTTTATTTCTAACTCATAGTAAACTGCACAACTGAAGCAAATGACTCAAACAAACCTGATTGCTCCGCCGAGACCGACAGAGATCATGTAGACCATCCAACAAGTGTTGAGGCTGCAAAATTGAAGGTATGAACGTAGTTCTAAACTTCTCATTCCACGAAAATACAAATTCTTTCAATTCATACCTAATTGATAACACAGACGTCTCTAGTTTCGGATTTGGCAGAAGACCTGATAGAAGAACGACCAGCTCGAAGGACCAGTACTCGAAACTGCGAAAGAAAGTAAATCAAGAGACAAGTGATGTGAGTAAACTAGTTCAAGGCTAGGACTCTCACTTCTGAAATAGGGGACTTAGATTAATACAGTTTGACCAACTATCATCAAAACGCTTCGAAAAAACCAAACAGCTACTAATCTTTTCTTTTGATCATAAATTTTGGCATCGCATTAGCAAACATAAGCACAAATAGGTACTCACTAAATCATAACTGCTGAAGGAACAGCAAGCTTGACGAAGCTAACAAGGTCAAGCAAGGTCTCTCTTGTGAAACCGGTCCAAGTTTTGATACAAGCTAGAGAGAGCTTCACGTAAATCGCCAGCAGAATCACATTGTTCCAATTCGAAATCGTGTTCGCCAAAGCAACTCCTCTTATTCCTAGTCCAAACTTAAAGATGAAGACCCAACAGACGACTATGTGAAGAGAAGCAATAACCAGAGAGCTCATCATCATCGGTAGAACGTTATTTTGCGTCTGCAAGAACCTGTTCAGACATCGGAGGACATACGCGAATAGACTTGGGATCATCCAACGGTTGAAAGTTCCCGCTTCCCTGGAAATCTCCACGTTTTGGCCAAAAGCTACGAGAATGTCGGAGGTGTAGAGCCATATGACTGCAAGAGGGATGCTTAGGCATAGAAGCGTAAGCATAGCTCGTTGCGTGTGAACTCCAAGCATATGATACTCTTTGGCTCCATAGGCTTGGCCACACAGTGTCTCCAATGCACTTCCCATTCCTAGCTTTCATCAGACATTTTGGTCGAGACATTTTAGTTTGCAAACAAAATGAAGATCTAAGTATACACAACCTAGGAATCATGCTCAAAGCACAGTCGACCTCAGCAGATATAACATGTCATTTCCACGAGCGCTGTCGCGCGTGGAAATTCAATACCAGAGAAGCACAATACATGTTCAGAGACAAGGATACCGAAACTCTAAAATCACATTTTACCACTTGCTTCTTCAAATTCAGTACTCGAATGTGGCCTCGAGGCGACAAATTGAACTTATTTTCCTTTCCAATTTCCTCAATGTTACGGTAAAGATGGGTATTATTGTGTTAATACATTTCCTGCCTCGCTCAATTCCCGTGTTTCGTGCTGATGTGTCACCTCCTTCAGAACACATTTTCCTCAAACCATTTTGTCTAATGTCTCTCTTTCTTTCGACTAGCAAGACCAACATCATCAGAAGACAAACCCCGCGCACACACAACAATAAGAAACGAGCAGCAACAGGAACATCAATGGTGATGCACGAGAAAGCGACGGAGTAGAGAGCGGTACCAAGATGCTGAAGCTTGTGACGGAAGCGAAGGAGGTGGCCATGGACGCGGCGGAGAGGGGGAGCTCCCCGAGGTGGCCCATGAACATGACGGAGATCACCTGCACGCTGTACTGCAGCATGTTCACCCCGATCAGCGGGCCCGACAGACTCGCCTGCCGCTTCAATTCCTCGATCATGATCACGCGACACTTGTCCCTTGGAACCGAGCCGGGTGAAGGTTTTCCGCCGCCGACGCCGCCGTCGCCGCCGCCGCCGCCGTCGCCGCCGCCGCCGCCTGAGGTCGCGCGACTCCAAGCGACGGTTGCCTGGGTTGCGCGACTCCAAGCGACGATCACCTGAGGTCGCGCGACCCATGCGACGGTTGCCTGGGTCGCGCGACTCCAAGCGACGACAGCCTGGGTCGCGACCCAGGCTGACGTCGCCTGAGGTCGCGCGACCCAGGCGACGGCGCCTGGGCGGTCACCCGACCCCAGGCGGCCTTCGCCTGGGTCGGGTGACCTCGCTGGCCCTTCGCCGGCCACCCTCACGGTGAAGAAGATGAACAGTAATAGGGGTAAAATCGGAATATTAAAAATAAAAATTGCCAAAGCCCTTTACAAAAAAAAATTTACCAAACATTACTTAGGTCAAAGTAGCTTTACAAATTTTTTTTTATCAAATACCACTTGCATTTTCACAAGTGACTTTTATTTAAAGATATTTGCATTCCTCCGGGTAACATTTGAAAAGCGAAACCAAACTAGCCCTAAATCCATGCTCACCTATTCTTCCAGCGACATAAATTCGGAGACAATGACAAGTTGACATGAAGTCTTCCCTCAAATTGATACGTCCCGACACTTCCTGTCAAAACCACGACATGCGTTCGGCGTCGTTGACTCATGGTGTTGCATCCGTCCTCGCCTTCGAGAGTACAGAAAAGGACGATGCCAGCTAGATACACACGCGATATTCTTCCGCCATCACTTCCCACCACCTACCTACCTACCTGTAAAATGCCATCTCCCACATGGACATTCAGTCCCTCTCTCTCTCTCTCTCTCTCTCTCTCTCTCTCTCTCTCTCTCTCTCTCTCTCTCTCTCTCTCTCTCTCTCTCTCTCTCTCTCTCTCCCCCAAGTCTTCATATTAACAGAAGCGGAAGGTGGGCGGCGGAGAGATCCCGATTCCCGTTTACTAGTCCTTCTCGGCTCTTCCATGGATGAAGAGACGAAGCAGATGATGGAGGAGAGGCTGCTGGTGAAGAGGGAGGAGGCGGCAGAAGAAAGCAAGAGCGATGGCATCACGTGGGGAGGAGTGGGGGAGGAGTGGGGGAGGAGGTGAAGAGGGTGGGGCGCATTGCGGCGCCGATGGTGGTGGTGGCGTCGTCGCAGTACCTCCTCCAGATTATCTCCGTCGTGATGGTCGGCCACCTCGGCGAGCTCTCCCTCTCCAGCACCGCCATGGCCGTCTCCCTCGCCTCCGTCTCCGGCTTCAGCCTCCTCGTTCGTACTCCCTCTCTCTACCTCTCGCCCCTGAACATCAGCTAGCATTCAATAATCTCAAGCATAAGTCATATATGAACATGAACATCAGTCATTCAAACAAGAGTTTGGGGGTAATTTCATTGCCTTGCCCTAAATGAAAATGCTTATCATATCGAGTTATTAGACAGGTTGTACCTAGATTCTTGGTCATTTTCAGATACCGTTTCTTAGTTGGTGAACTAGACGAATAAATCTAAATACGTGAGTCGAGTTATGTTGTTAGCCATTATCATTTACAGTTATCGTGTTGCAGCGGAGAGCCCTCTTCGGGATATCTTCAAATTAAGTGCTTCACCGTCTTTTTGAAAGGAAAAGAAATCGCGGGATTTATTCTAAACCTCAGCAACATGGAACATAAATCAAGATCCAAAGCTAATAACGCTTCTTGCCTATAAGCAGCCACCGACGATAAGTAGTCTAGCCAGATTATCACCAAAAAACCAAAGGGCCCTCACAATGTGGGCAAGATTCTTTCTACCTTCTTGTTCATGCAGAATCCTTTTCAAGCTGAAAGTCGAAAAGGAGCCAAATTGCAAATGTTCTGCTTCTACAACGAAACAAATTAGTGCTAGCAGTTTTTCTTGACATATTCATAGACACGTGTCACACCAGATGTGCCGTGCTTCCTTTTGCTTTATATAAAGCCCAATTATTCGGAGGCTCGTGGAACATCCCATACATCGATTAAGTCTAGACTTTTGGTTTGTGCATATAGCCCTGACTCGTAGCAATTTGCACGCAATTTATAATTTAATAAGATAATGGCGGTCACTATTCTCTTTCTTTACAATTATCTTGCACTTACAGCGACGGCACGTTAGAATGCTATGATACGATTTTATGACCAGTCATGACGTTGATGTCGTGTTATAAGAAAATGCCAATGGTGAATAGGTGTCGGCCCTTCTTGTCTTCTACTCGCCAATGCCATCAAGAGATTATAACATGCGGTCTCTCTCTCTCTCTCTCTGTTCATTCAGAATATGATTTGATGGATCCAATCAAATGAAATTGATTATCTGTTGGTTGGAGGTGGAGAAGATGCTACATGCACGGCTTCCCGGATGCTGAAAGAAAACATTTATCGTCTTGCCACACGTGAGAGTACTGCTCTTGTCCGCATGCTGATCTGCGACAACCCCTCGCTGCTGTCTTATTAGGCTTTGGTCTATCATCATTTGTTTTTGTATTCCTCTTCCTCTGTCTTTTCCTTGAGATGTTAGCATATAAAATGCAATTATTGCCACTGATAATTGAAGACACCATCAAGTCTCTTCAACTGTTAATGTTTTTCTCCTATAATCTGCGAACACTTTGTTTGATTGTGATTTGTGAATAAAATATTTGCATAGAGAGGTGTATGAAGTCGGCATCGTTCTATATTATATGAATTCCATCCTGCATCTATACTACGATATACAGTAAATATATGATAGCATAAGTAGCATATAATCCAAAATTTATTTGGAAATAAATCTTGAATAATATAGCATGGCATGGATCGTTTGCACTGCTGATATGTTGTGTAGCATGCTGAAATAGTGTTGGCATGTCAAGTGATAAAACCGACTTTGGTATGCAGGATTTGAAGAGAATTGCTTAGTCACCACTAACAAATGATGTAGTAATTACATAATCCGAAATTTCTTTTTATTAATAAAAAGAGAAAATTTTGCACAACAAGTCTTGAAAATCATGACACAATGTTTGGGAGTTTTGTAATTCCGCTGTGCGGAGTTATGTTAATTTATGACTTTGACATGACATTTGTGGGTGCCACAATTATTCTAATCAAGTCCATAGACTTTGAATTTGTCTAATATTGTCCTTCTACTTTTACAATTTCTAATCAAATTCCTTCGACGCCAAATCCAACTAATTAGGAGTGTCAATGGGTCGGGTCGGCTCGGGCTTTCATGATACCCTACCTGACCCAAAATCAATAGGGTTGTGCTTGGCCCGCCCAGACCCGGCCCAAGACCCTGTTCAGCATATACCCCAAGGTCCGAGTCGGGTCGGGTTAGGCCGGGTCGGGGTTCGGGTTCGTCACTCAATTACGACCTTTCCAGTTTTTTCATCCTTCTCCAACTCCATGCTTCTCTGAACATCGGCTTCGTTGGGCCCTAACACCGAAATCGGCTTTGTAACCCCGAATTGCCTTGCAGCCATCGCGATCGCCGGCACGGGGGGCGGCGACTCCCTCAATCCCTCCGAACTCACCATTCGAGACGAATCAAATCAAAACGCAAAAGCAAAAGGCAGAGCCTAAATCGGGCAAAGAACCGTCCCAATCAACGAAAAGAGATGTCCCAAAACAGAAAAAAGGTCCTCGCTTTCTCCCCTGAAGAACAGCACCGCCCACACCAAAAGGGAAATCCACAACCGGAGGATTCAATTGACGATCGCAGGGACGCCGGAGCCGAGGCTTGGTCGGAGGAACGGCGAGGGAGCGGGCGAGCAAAGGCGCTGACTTTCCGGTCCCGTCGAGAGGAGTGGATGAAAGGAAATCGAAACCCTAATCGAATCGAATCGGATCAAATCGGGATGCGCCGGAGGAAGGAGGGGGGAGGGGGAAGCGAATCTCGCCACGAATTCAATAGGAGAATGCGAAGGAGAAGAGCATCCCCGAAGCCCTCGATCATGTCATAGAAGAAGGAGATACAGAAGAGAGAGAAAGCGTTGATTTTTCTGAGTTGAGGAGAAAGAGGGAGATGTGTGGACTGTGGCTCATGGGTGGTTTTGTGGTGTCAATGGGTCGGGCCCAACCCTATCCAAACTTAGTAATACTCATACCTAAAAACCCTATCCAACGTAGACAACACCCAACCCCAAAATAACCCAAATTATAGGGTCGGGTCAGGCCGGGCCGGCATGGGCTTTTTGGACACCCCTACAACTGATGTGGCGTCTGACGTGGATAAAACTTTTTCCATGTGGACGTTCACATTGGCTAAATTTATCAACATCATTTATCTACATCCGCTAAATTTTTCCACACATGTCAATGTGGCAATCTGCATATTTTACCAGCATCATATTTTGGCTTCGTCCAATAGTCATATCACCTGAATTCGGTCGGATTTAGTGTCGGAATGACTTGATTAGAAAATTTGTGAAAATAGAAAAACTCGATTGGACAAATTAAAAGTACAGAGACTTGATTAGATAAGGCGTGATAATACAGAAGCATGGGATGATATTTTCATTTTTCCAGTAGTTTGTGCTCTCTAACACTGTAAACCCTAAATATCAATTCATTGGGTAGTGAAAATTCCTTCCGATTCCATTTTTCCATGCAAAAAAATCAACTATCAAAACCAATTTATCAATTTGTTGGGCGGCAAAAACCCTTGCCCTGTTTCCATTATGAAAACTATGTCCACATTGCGATCCCCCATCTGTTAAGGTATCATCCTCCAAGAAACATTGCATGAAATTTTCAGAAACAATCTCCATGGTTAAGTCAAAACACAGGCGAGAGAACCCTCATGAAACATATTTTAAAACGTCTTGATAAAAGTTTGAAATGGTAGGAGAGCACAATGCGAGCATAGAAAAGTACAGAAGACCCCAAAAACAACAGGCCCAAGGAATCTTCTTTCTGCTCTCGTTAGACCTGGAAGAACAAACGCTATGATCTCAAAGAGAAAAACGGGGCTTCCTAGGAGAAGACCGCAGTAGTCAGAAACCTGCAGTATGAAATAAAAGACTTAAATTGTAACAGCACGCCATTCATCATATACATTACATCACACAATCAAGCAAATACGCCATACGGAGGTATATATCGACTCTTCTACAGTTTGTACAACTTGATAATATGAAAGAGCTCAGGCATATTGTTTCGATCTGTTGATTCAGACAACGAAGCAACAGGAGTCAACCCAATTGGTAGGTCCATGTAATAAATGATGCAATTGTGCAAGCGGACCTAACGAACATATTCTGCTAGTTTTGTTTTCTCAGTCACCAATGAACTAGTACAATTATGTTTGAAGCTGTAAATTCTGATATTATGGTCACGATGGATCCATGAAAACCACATTGGTGATGAAATCACATTACTTGTACAAAGGATACTAGAGAGAGAGAGACCTTCAAAGTTATAAAGAAGAATTCCCCGGGAGCCAGTTGTAGAAATTGAACACCTTGTGTTTTGACGAGAGCTTCCAGGATCCTTATTAATTCTTTTGAGAATGCAAAGCATCCCAAAATAGCAGCACTGACTGCCATAACGGACGCAAATATTCGTTGTCTCGGCTCTTCAAGATGATTATATACACTCATTTCCCTGTCATCTGGAAGGAGCTCTTTATCAGGATACAGACATTGTTGCCCTCAATCGTGACCAGAATCATGCAAAAATTGGGGAAAGCGGGTGAATTATTTTTGTTCTTCACTACTCAAATCAGAATTATGCATTGTGGATGACTTCTTAGCAGCTATACCTACATAATCTTTTCCCTTCTTTGGGTTTGGGCATGGTTCTTTCCCATGTAGCCCGAAACTAGATGACGAGGAGCTTGGGACAGCCCTAGATTCTCTTTCTATTTAGGATGCAATTCTCTTTCTATTCAGGATGCAATTCTCTTTCTATTCATGGTGCAATCATCACAAGTTATTTGGGTTTTTATGGGAAGTGCAATCGAGTTTTTCTTGTCGTCAAATCTTCAATTTTTCCTTAGTGACATCCTCCATAGGCTGTTGTCTAGGAAATATTCTTGCTGCCTTGTAAGAACTCGATTGCAACTATTCAAGAAGATTTAGAAATTAACTGCAGTCGATCGAAAGATTTTGATCAGTGGTGGGTATTTCCATATTAGTTATTCGTGTTGTTAGAAAATGGGTTAATGTGATTATAAAGTACTGTTCATTATAAAAGGTGTCGATTCGTGTCGATGTGTTAAGTCAGTGTCATGTCATGACACGTTGATTGCGAGTTATTCTTCTTGTGTTTGAGTCCATGTTCTCCTTTTCATACAATTATTTGAGTTCAAGCAGAGCTCTAACAGAAAAATGATCATCGCAATTCACAAGCTCTCGAGTTTTTCAGTTCTTGATTCAGTGATATCACTTGTATTGATTGCATTAGATTACACGAGGCATCTGTAGACGCATGCAATTTTCTCTCAAATTTACTAAACAAGGTCACCATATCCGCACAATGACGGGGGTGGTGGCCGTTGCTCTGCAGACGACGGATGATGGAGGAGCCGAAGAAGCCGCTGCTCGAAAGGAAGAAGAGGTAAGAAGTAAAAATTTTAGGGTTTATATAACCCTTTTTACCTTTCTATTTCTATTTCTATTTCTGAGAATAAAGAAGTAGATATTTTCTACTTCTTATTTCTGCTTCAAATCTATTTCTTGGCCACTTTTTTATTTCTGGGAATAGAAAAATAAAATGCGTTACCAAACAGGTTTCTATTCTTTTTTTGTTCCAGGGAACAGAAAAACAGAAAAACAGAGAAACAGAAGCGTTACCAAACGCGCCCTAAAAGATTCCATTTACTCCCTTAAAATCTGAGTTTGAAATTATAGTGTTTTCGGTCATCATTCCATCCCATTCCTTTCTATTCCGTAACTTATTTAGTTATAATGCATCTTCCCTTAATATAAGTAGCGACAAGCGATAAGTAGTCTTAGCCAGATTATCACCCGAGAAACCAAAGGGCCCTCACAACGTGCTCAAGCTTCCTTTGTCCTTCTTTGTTTATGCAGGGTCCCTTTTGCACTGAAAGTGAGAAGGAGGGCGAACTGCAAGAGCTCTGCTTCTCCTATCAGGCTCGGTACAGCCAAACCAACTGGTCCCAGGAATTCTTCTTTTCACTTATTGGTCGACATGCATCGTACCCGATACGGCGGCACCCCTTTTTCCTTTATATAATTCGGGGACATGAGTGCAAAGGCCCGGCTATCCGGAAGCTCGTGGAACATCTCATTTACGGATTAAGTTTAGATCTTTCACCTTTTGCAGATAGTTCTTAGAAGTGCCTATCTTATCCTGAAGCACACCGTAATCCTCGTATCAGGGAGGCAATGCCGATGGCGAGCAGGTGTCGTATGCTAGTTTGCTACCACCCCTCGCTGCTGTTTCATTAGGATTTGTTTTTGTCCCTCTTCCTTTGTCTTTTCCTTCGAACGTTAATATATTTCTTCTGCAATCTGCAAACATTTTGTTTGAATGTGGATAAAATATTTGCACGCGCGACATGTCTATCGAATCCTCATCGTTCTTCGAAGTTAATTGTCCATGTCTACGATTTGACACTAGTGCCTTCCTATCGCTTTAGGGAGATTTTTTTGCTTCTTTTTTGGTAAATAGATATTAAATGAGGGTGCGTTTATTTTACGAAAAATTTAAGAGTTTGAAAATATTTACCAAAAATAATTTGTCATATCACCCAGAAAATAAGTTTACAAAAAATATTTTCATTTATTTTTGTAAACGATACAAGCAATTATTTTTGAAAAAATATTTTCCTGATCTTGAGTTTTGCAAATTTTAATTTTATTATTTATTATGAAAGGATTATTTAAAGTAACATATATCAATCAAGATATGCACAATCAAGAGAAGATTTTCGCACAATCTTGAGAGAAATAAACCAACAAAAATATCCTAATTATCTCTATTATAAAAAATATTCTAAAGAATTATCTTAATTATCTTTAACATCCTCTCAAACTCAAGTGTAAAAAAAATTTCTGAAAACGCTTGGACTAGATTTGGTTCGCCGATGTCAAGTAGCCATGGGCTGGCTTTGTTGACTAAAACGGTAACAGGATGAACGCAACCGAGGATGCTAGCTTCATAATAATAAGTGGTCGATATGGCTGGCTTTGTTTTCAAAACTGTTATTGAACGACGCGGCCTTTGCGCTATAAACTATGCAACAACTCCAGCCATGGGAATATCCTAATTATCTCTAATATGGAAAAATATCTTAGAGAATCATCCTAATTATTTCTAACAAGCTATGTTCTTTTAGAATAACCATAAGAGTCACATATATATCTAAGACTATCAAAGTTTCTAATTCTCTTGGTCTTCAAGTTTTGAAAAGAATTCCTTACTTGCCGAAATTTTGAACGCCTGGTGGTGTAGTAATTACATAATCCGAAATTTCTCCTTAATAGTGAAAAAGAAAACTTTGCACAATAAGCCTTGAAAATCATGAAACAATGTTCAAGAGCTCGTAATTGCGATGTGCCTAGTTGCGTTATTATCTGACGTAGGCATGATGTCATATTATGGGCGCCGCTGACGCGATGAAACCATTCATAGTGTCATCAGGTAAAGTCAAGACCCCATCTTGCAAAGCTCTACTTTGGCCAAAAGAAAATCATGGGAGCTGTTGAAACATGAATGTCTCTAGCTGAGCGCTTGAGAGAGAGAGAGAGAGAGAGAGAGAGAGAAGGGGAGAGGCACGCGACACATTTGCATATGGAGGAGAGCGAGAGTCTGTTAGTGAGTAGCGGTGGAGACTGAGGCGGCGGCGGCCATGACATTTCCGGCTCGAGCTCGGGGTGGAAGACATTGAAGGAGGAGACGAAGAGGATGGGGTACATAGTAGGGCCGATGGTAGCAGTCAACCTGTCGCAATACTTCCTGCTGATCGTATTGGTGATTATGGTGGGGCACCTCGGCGAGCTCTCTCTCTCGCCAGCACCGCCATCGCCATCGCCATCTCCTTCTGCGTAGTCACCGGTTTCAGTCCCCTCGTGCACCTCTCTCTCTCTCTCTCTCTCTATCTCACACACACCCACACTGTACATATCTGAAATCAATATGCACGCTTGTGGTCGAGCTTACAGAACAGGATCCATCGTTTTCGTTCACCAACTTTGTATGCTTATATGCCTTCGATGCTTTTATTTCTGCTGTGACTGGCTGAGCCATGTCGCGTGTTGATTGTCGATGCTGTTCGGAATGTCGAGCGCCCTCGAAACTCTTTGTGGACAAGCATATGGAGCTGAGCAATACCAAAAGTTCAGCATCCATATCCACACCGGTATTTTCTGTCTTGTCTTAGTCTGTGTCCCCTTATCGCTAGTGTGAATCTTCATGGGAAAGCTACTGGTTCTCATGGGTCAAGACCTCGAGATCTCCCTCGAGGCCGGTAAATTCGCCACCTGCCTCATTCCCGCGCTCTTTGGTTACGGAACTCTCCAACCTCTGGTCCGGTACTTTCAGACCCAGAGCCTTGTTTTCCCTCTGCTCGTGAGCTCTCTCGTGACGCTAGTTTTCCACATAGCGCTCTGCCGGACCCTGGCGTTCAACTCTAGCTTCCGTAATCTTGGGGCAGCGATGGCCATAGGCCTGTCCTATTAGTTGAATGCGATTATGCTTGCATTGTACATGAAGTATTCCCCCCATTGCGCGAAGATGAAAACCTGTGTGAGGATCTCCATGGAGCTGTTCCGAGGGATGAGAGAGTTCTTCAGCTTCGCTGTCCCTTCTGCTGTCATGATTTGGTGGGTACTCTCTTGCTTGTCTTAGCTTTAAGTTTTCCTGCTAAATTGTGAGTCTCCGAGACGTTATACCAAATGATGCATTATCGTCCTAATGATTTCAGCCTTGAGTCGTGGTCATTCGAGTTTCTGATAATGATTTCAGCATTATCGTCCTAATGATTTCCGCTAACGTTGTGTAAAATGTTATTGCAGTTGGGAGTTATAAGGTGATGAGTGATTATTGACCCCTTGTTTTGCAGGTTTGGGGTTTGGGAATAAATGTTTATTTTTTTCGAACTCTTGAAACGTTGTTTGTTTATAAACTGTTGTGCATGCTTTAAATGTTTTAGCATTACACTGTTGCACACACAACCATGCTGCCGAACCTGGGCCGCGATAGGATATTTTAGGATGGTGTTAAGAAAGATACAACCTCCAATGTGAAATTGCGATGTAGAGGTTGCCTTTCTTTTCCCCGAAAATTTCCTCTTGATGTTGTAAGTGTTTATCTTTGTCTGCGAGACCGCGTGACTATAGGATATTCCTTTTCGACTGAGCCGAAGTTATGAGGACCTGGCACCAACGGGAGATTGCGACGGTCAGATCACCCTCTTAGCTTCACTTTGTTAAGCCGTCTAGAGTAGGAATCAGCCGCACGTTACATTCGCATGTTTATGTGATTGAAAGTTTGTTATCCACTGTAAGTATGGTTTCTCTCTTTACTTGTTAACTTTTGGTTGAAACTTTCATTTTTGAAATTCGTGGAAATCAATCGAATGCCTTAGGTGATCTAAGCTTATAATTGAAAATTTTAGGCAATCACTCTTGACACTGAGCCTTGAGCATAAATCTCAAACACCTTTGATTTGGCCCTACCAAAACAGATGGTTTTGTCTAAACTTTCAGTTATAGGCTTAAAATCACATTTTTTGTGCAGAAATTCTTTCAAGTCAAGATTGTATTTTGGGGCATAAAATTGAAATCACATTTTCAATAAAATTCTTTCTTGTTCACATTTCGGAATCAAAATTCAAATCACTCTTTGTGCATTGATTTCTTAAAATAGGAATCACCTCTTTTTTTAATAGTAAAATCACAAATCAGTCTTTCAAAATTGATGCCACATTTTTGCATATGAAACTTTTGGAATATAATGGGCGTTCGACTGATAGCCGCGATTTGATCTTTTAATGATGTCTCATCTTACGACGAAATCTTGGCGAAATACCAAATCCTCGCAAATAGGGACCATGGGGTTATACGTGATGTTCACTCCTCGAAATTCTCACACTTGGGCACGTCAAGAAGTGGACTTAGAAGCTAGGACGAGAATTATTTATTGCATTCCTCTATGCAAGAATTTTTTGTGCCATGTCCTTGTTTTCATTCTCATTGGGACCATGTTTTCTGATTTAGGTTTTAGTTGTGAGCCCAATGGAATGTTTTTGTAAATCATGCAACTCAAATTCAAGTTCATAAGCAGCTTTTTGCTTTGGGTCCAATTGGAGATACTGCAAGCTATCCATATGGGTTGAATTTTCTTGGAAGCCTAGGAGGATGGTAAATTGTGATCGTTCCAATAAAATCAATTCATTTCGAAACTGATTTGTTCATGCATTTTCTCGCAAACAGGTGAGAATGGACAATTTCGAAAATTGGTGTTTATCTCCCTTGGAAGACAAAGAGAAATTGAAATACCGCCAGATGTTGTGCACAAAATTCAAGCCAAAGATTGGTAGAGCCGTCCCAAGTTCATGGATGAATGGCTGTGAAAATTCTTTAGATCCAGCGATTGATGAAGGGAGTGTCGAATATCTAATTCGATCCTATCAACGATGCAAGAAAAGTAATGGAAATTCGCACAACACAAGAATTTACGTGGTTCAGCAGGGGAGATGTTCCGCCTACCTACGTCTACGGGGAGATGAGATCTGTTTCACTAATAACGTAGAAAAGTGTACAGCCGCTCTTTCTCACTCCCTCCTTCTCTTCTTAGAGACATGTTTCGCCCTAAACATATATAGCGAAACCCTACATAGCACAAATTACAAAATTGCCCACATAGCCTAAAATATTTAGCTTTTCCATATAATAGAATACAAGACATCATCCTCAACAATCTCCACCTTGGCTTGGATTCTGTAAAGCCACCTGTGAAAGAATATGAAATATAGATGTCTTCATCCCCGTACCTCCATAAGAGGTACACTCCCGCACTTATTGAGTGCGTCCCTCACCTTCAACAGCGAGTTATATTAATTGAGCCCAAACAGGACCCAAACTTCTCAATAGTGACTGGCTTGGTAAAACAATCTGCAGGATTGCTATTCGTGTGAATCTTCCGCAAGTGAATGCTGCCATCTGACACAAGCTCCCTGATTTTGTGAAACTTCACATCTATATGCTTTGTTCTTGCATGAAATACTTGATTCTTGGCGAGATGTATGGCACTCTGACTGTCACAATGTAACACCGCACCTCCTTGCTCTAAACCCAACTCACGAACCAACCTAGTCAACGTGAGCCCTTCCTTAGCAGCCTTCTATAACCGCCATGTACTCGCTCCGTAGTAGACAATGCAATTGTGGATCGGAGCATCGCTCTCCATGAGATAGGTCCACCACCTAATGTGAAGACATATCCCGTAGTAGACCTCCTCCCTGTCTAGGTTACCAAAGAAAGTCCGAATCAACATATCCCGCTAACTCCTTCGAACCTCCGTCGCGATCGAACATAATACCCAAGTTTGCAGTCCCGCCGATATCTAAAGATCCACTTGATCGCATTCCAATGCTCCTTCCCTGGATTACTCATGTATCTGCTAACAACACTGACTGCATGAGATAAATCTGGCCTGCTACACACCATAGCATACATGAGACTCCCAACTGCGCTAGCATAACGAACTCGAGTCATCTCCTCAATCTCCTCATGTTTTGTGGGGCATTGCTGTTCAGATAACCTGAAGTGGCTAGCTAATGGTGTCCTCACTGGTTTAGCCTTATTCATGTTGAAACGCTCAAGCACCTTTTCAACATACCTCTTTTGAGATACCCAGAGTTTACCTGCACTTCTATCTCTATGAATTTCCATACCAAGGATCCTCTTAGCAACACCAAGATCCTTCATCTCAAACTCATTATTCAACAAGGACTTTAAAGAGACAATATTATGCATATCCTTAGCAGCAATGAGCATGTCATCAACATAAAGCATCAAAAGAATAATCGAATTATCATCGACACTTTAAAATAAACACAAAGAATCATACTCACTTCTCGAATAGCCAATTTGCACCATAAAAGAGTCAAAACGCTTGTACCACTGTCTTGGAGATTGCTTAAGGCCATAAAGTGATTTCTTAAGCAGACAAACGTGATCTTCCTTTCCTGGCACTTTGAACCCGTCAGGTTGCTCCATGAAAATCTGTTCCTCCAAGTCTCCATGAAGAAACGCCGTCTTCACATCAAGTTGCTCCAGCTCAAAATCAAACATGGCTACTAAGGCAAGTAGAACCCGAATGGAAGTGTGCTTTACTACTGGAGAGAATATTTCATTATAATCCACCCCTTCCATCTGTGCATACCCTTTAGCTACAATTCTAGCCTTGTACCTTACCTGCTCATTCTCAGACACTGCCTCTTTCTTGCGAAAGATCCATTTACTCCCAATGATCTTTCGCCCTTTAGGTTTCTCCACAATCTTCCAAGTCCTGTTTTTCTGTAAGGATTCCATTTCTTCCATCATAGCTGACATCCATTTATCACTATCAGCATCAGATATCGCATCCTGATAGGAAGATGGATCGCCTGTACCTACTGTGAGGGCATAAGCAACCATATCCTCAAACCCATATCTCACAGGTGCTTTGTGAGTACGTTTTCCTCTACCTTCTGCAATGGTGTAGGTATCTTCTACTGTCTCCTGTGATTCTGGTGAGTTACTGGATGATTCCCTTCCTCCCGCTATTTCTGGTTCACCTGACTCCACCTGCACAGTAGATCCTTCTTCACTTCTGCCATCTGCATGTGAACTGTTATTTGCCTTCACCATGTCAGATTCATCAAAGACAATGTCCCTGCTAACCACGGTCTTCCGTGCATTAGGATCCCATAGCTTGAATCCTTTCACACCTTTCTCATAGCCAAGAAAGATACACTGCTTAGACTTTGAGTCTAACTTGGAACGATGTCCACTTTGTACATGAACATAGGCTGGACAACCAAATACTCTCAAACTAGAATAGTCAATCGGATTACCTGTCCATACCTCCTCAGGAACTCTGCATTCAATGGCTGTAGATGGAGACCTATTAATGAGATAGCATGCCATATTAACTGCTTCTGCCCAGAAACTTTTATTCAGCTCTGCATTCAGCCTCATACTCCGAGCCCTTTCCAAAAGTGTCCTGTTCATCCTCTCAGCTACACCGTTTTGCTGTGGTGTATCTGATGTTGTGAAGTGACGTGTGATCCCTTCAGCTTTACATAGTTCCAGGAATGGTGTGTACCTGTATTCCCCTCCATTGTCTGTTCTCAAGCACTTTAGCTTCTTTCCTGTCTGCCTTTCTACTTCAGCCTTCCACTCTTTGAATTTGGAGAAGACTTCGTTCTTCTGCTTCATGAAGTAGACCCAGACTTTCCTTGAGTAATCATCAATGAAGGTCACAAAATATTCGGCTCCACCTTTTGATTTGATCGGTGCAGGACCCCATACATCGCTGTGTACATAATCAAGTACATCCTTGCTCGTATGCTTCGCAGTTCTGAAACTAACCCTGCTCTGTTTCCCGAAAACGCAGTATTTGCAGAAGTTCAATTTGCTGCTTTTAACAGCTTCCTTTTATGAAGCTCCATCATACCCCTTTCACCCATATGCCCTAACCGCATATGCCACGGATGAGTGTCATCTCAGATCGGACTCTGTTGTTTGTAGTCACGGATGCTCCACCTGCTATCGTACTCCCTATGAGCCTGTATAAACTTCCAGTCAACTCTCCTTTCATGACAACCATAGCTCCCTTGATGACTTTGAGAACTCCACCTGTTGCTGCGTACTTGCACCCATTCACATCAAGCGCACCCAAAGATATCAAATTTTTCTTTAGATCTGGAACATGCCTTACATCCACTAAAGTTCTGACTATACCATCAAACATTCTGATTTTAATAGTCCCTATTCCAATGGTTTTGCAAACCGCATCATTCCCCATTAGAACAGATCCACCACTGTATGACCGGTATGAATCAAACCAATCCCTATTTGAGCACATGTGATAAGAGCATCCAGAGTCTAAAATCCATGAATCAGCGAACTGATTCTTACCTGATGATATAGAGAGAAGATCTCCATCATCACCGTCTGAGCTATCAGCCACACTTGCTTGATTAGAAGTTTTCTCGTGCTTCTTCAAGTCTTCCTTTCTCTTATAATAGTCTCTTTGCAGATGGCCTTCCTTCTTGCAATAATAACAAGAGAGTTTTGTTTTACCCCCTCTTGATTTCGATCGACCCTTATTCCCGGATCCCCGCTGGATTGTTCTTCCCCGTTCCTGCTCCTTGACTTTTCCGATGAGACCCTCACCCTGTGCCGTAGCACTGTTAACCCTCTTTCTCGTATCATTAGATAATAGGGCAGCAGTGACCTCATCTGTCTCAAGCGTCTCCTTTCCATACAAGAGTGTCATCACCAGATGATCATAAGATGCTGGTAGCGACGATAGCAGTAATAGGGCTTTGTCTTCATCTTCCATTGAAACCTCCAGACTTGCAAGTTTACTCAGAATCTGATTGAACGTGTTGATGTGTTCTAACAGATCTGAGCCTTCCTCCATCTGTAGAGAGTATAACTGTTTTTTCAAAAACAGTTTGTTCGTTAGGGACTTGGTCATATAGATGCTCTCAAGTTTCGACCACACCTGCGGAGCCGACTTGAGATCCACCACATACTGCAGAACCTCATCAGATAGGTTCAATCGAATGGCGCTTACCGCCCTTTCCTCCATCTCCCCCCAATCTTCATCACTCATTTCTGGTTTCTTCCCTTTCCCCAGCAGCACTTTCGACAGGCCCTGCTGAATCAGAAGATCCATCATTCTTCGTCGCCAGAGAGTGAAGTTGTTCTTTCCATTAAACCTCTCGATGTCGTACTTGACACTCGAACCCTTTCCTGCCATCTTGATAGCTTGCCGAACCAAGCTCTGATACCAATTGTCGAATATCTAATTCGATCCTATCAACGATGCAAGAAAAGTAATGGAAATTCGCACAACACAAGAATTTACGTGGTTCAGCAGGGGAGATGTTCCGCCTACCTACGTCCACGGGGAGATGAGATCTGTTTCACTAATAACGTAAAAAAGTGTACAGCCGCTCTTTCTCACTCCCTCCTTCTCTTCTTAGAGACCTGTTTCGCCCTAAACATATATAGCGAAACCCTACATGGCACAAATTACAAAATTGCCCACATAGCATAAAATATTTAGCTTTTCCATATAACAGAATACAAGACATCATCCTCAACAGGGAGTGTTCATGGAGTTCACATCCTTTGGGGACTCGTGACTTGAGTATCAAATATCCCATAACAAATCGGAAGGGGCTGCCTCATTGTTAGACTCGATGCCTTAATCCGTGACAAGCGATTGATGGTTCTGAATCATTTCTGATCATTTGCTGCCTAGCACAATAGATAGATACATTTGTATTGGATTGGGGAGCGAATCCCATGATTCATTGCTAGAGGATGTAGGCGATGTAATCTGGATGTTACAGAGATACTCACCAACAATTATCTAATTAGCGGACCTATGGATGATGTTAGGAAGACAGCCGCTGACAATTTTGTTGAGATTGTAGAAAAAGGAAGGGAATTGGCTGTTATTGCAACTCTTATGTATGCCCCTATCCCCATGCACAATTGCTTGCGCACAGGCTATGCGAAAGGACAGAGTACTTCCTCACAATGCCCATTAGAGAACCTTCGACTTAGTTTGCAACATTGTTCAGTTCGGTGGAGCACCCATGTGGGGGCATATTTAGAGCAAAGTGTGAATTGCAATCGTCCTGAAAGTGAATGATTGGGGAGATGATGATGGACTCGCTGATGTCCCACGAAGTTCGGAGTCGGATCATTCGCGCCTTTCTTTGTCACAGCGAGTCACATTTTGGAGGATAGAGGACCTTCCTGAATATTTTCCAAAAGTCTTGGACACGAGGCAGTAGGGGTCATGGAGAGTCTTGGAGAAAATGTCGACGAGGATATCGTAAATGCCTTTGGATGCACCAGTGAAGTACTCGATGGGGACAGTATCTTTTTGGAGGAATCACAGTGCCCCAAGCAGTCATTTCTCGCGTTAGCACTCCAGAACTTGGCGATTACTTTGTCTCCCAGTTCAAATGATTCACTTCCTAGTAGAACTATGTCTTCCTTCATTGTCACCAAAATCAATGCCTGGAAGAGGAGATTCGCCCCAAGTGCGAAAGCAAGAGATTGAGTTGTATAGAGTAAAGGTTGGGTGGTCGCACCCTCTCATGGGGACCTTTTTCTTCCTTAACCATTGCTTTGGCCAATTTCTTGAATTCTTGGCTATTGGCTTCTAATTTTTTGGGGGAGGCATTCAAGCATTTGTATGTTCTAGCCACCAAAGCTCACTGGATTTAGACAATTAATGTTTACTTGTTATGCTCTTCTCAAGGGCACTATAAAGGAGAGCGAACATTACTTTTAAATAACTCCTTGGAATCTGCCAGAGCATTCTGTTGTGGGATACGTCCCTGTTTGTGATCCTTGATGTTGGACTCAAGTTATCAACTTTGTACATAAAGGGAAACCACGGTCGGCGTACGGTGTGAAGAATGACCAGTTCAATTCAAGAACCTTTGGCAATAAATGAAGGGTCGGAGCTTGTTCATACGCATGATCCCATACGATGTTAGTCGTTGTTATCTCAAGAAATGCACAAGGTTTTCAGTATGACCAATTTAAGAGCCAATAGCGAGATTATTGCTAGAGGCCATGTCTTTGTTGATTGACATCATTAAATGGAAGGTTGACCAAGGCGAGAGGCAGTGTTAATCAATCCTTCTTTATGGGATTAATTTGGAAATGGTCGGAAGATCTCTCCCAATGTTCTCAGCATTTTGAGTGACAATCTATAAGTCACTCAAAATTGGGAAGGTGGCTTGCTAGTGGATTTGATTGAAAGAGAAATATGATAATCCTGTCCCGGTGCCTCTAGAGGTTCGGTGTGACATCTTTTATCTTTTGTAATATAAGCCATGAAGAAAGTGAATGCAAAGTTGGTATTGTGGCTTTCTTTGGTTTGATCACCGCGGCTACTATTGTCGTATATTCACAGTAGTGCTCTTATTGAGATAGGGAGGCTTTTATGCCCCTCGCGACGGGAGATTGAAGCAGTCATCATCAAGCTTAAGACGCTCTTCCTTGAATTGCCGCTCTTTCATTTTGCATGCAATATTCATGTTTATATACTCGAAACAAGCAAAGGCGATAGTTGAAATCAGGAGGCGAGCAGACTGACCTGAAAGTACAATTGGGGACGCAAGCAAAGTTAACTTTGAACATGTCCACGAGAAGTAGAGAATCAAGCACTCTCCGTCTATGAAATGCAAAAGGGAGTATTCGTTCCAAGTTGAAGCATCTCATTTATAAACTGACGTGGTCATTTGTTCTTGCAGGAAATAGTGAAACGTGAAAATCACAAAAAGGCAACATGTCGACAAGACAAGATCAGATGATCTCTCGGCTTTGAAAAAAGGGTGTATTCGTTCCTCAATCTAATTCACTTAAACGTAGAAATAACACGTCTCTTCACTATGTGTAGGAAATTTCTAATTGGAGAGGGTGATTGCAAAAATGACCAAGAAGCGCGAAGCGCTAGAGTCACTCTATTTTGAAAAGAAGAGGGGCTTAAATAGAACACCGCCGACCAAACATGATGGGGCAGCATATATCAAAAGGGAGTGTATCTGATGATGAAGACAATGCCTCTCACCGACCAATCATGACAAGACATCCGAGTTAGCACAAAAGGATGTATCCTTCCTAAATTAAGTTCAATAGAGAGTGGAGATAATATGTTCCATTTCCTTTCTCACAGGGTGATAAATGGGGCAGGTCACTCAAAGGGTAGTAACCCTCACCCATGATGCATGATAAAACGAAGTCATTCGATTCAACATAAAAAAGGGTGTATCGTTCCTGAGTTAACCCAATTTAACTTTGGAATGGAAATGACATGTCTTATCTCTTGTAGACAAAGGCGCACATTGACCGCGGGAGCGACACCTCCTACCAAAGAAACATGAAGCATCAAAGACCTAAAGAACAAATGCAAGTGAAGGGTAATAATGTATCGTTTTCAATTTTTCAATCTATAAAGATTCATGTACTAACACATTCTTTCTTATTCTTTACAGAGTTATTAAATCGCCATGCCGCAAGTAAGTACCATTCTTCCAAAATTCAAATGGAGAATTTTCATTACAAAGAAAAAGTTTTTGATGTTTTTTGGGAAAATAAGCACAAAAGTGGAATTGAGGAAAAGAGAGCACAAAGGTAGAAACTATGAAAGCAAACTTTTCAAAAAAAATTTTGAATATTGTCTTTATCCAAAAATTGTCTTGACGCTTGGTGGATTATTCATTTTGAATCGAAATTCCCTATGGAGCTTAATCAATTCATGATGATCTCAACAAAATGAAAGGGAGAGGTTATCCATGCTAAGTGAGAAATACTTAGAATGAGAAAAGGCAAACCATTCCCAAACACGTCCCACAAACACTTTGAGAGTTGAGCGGAAGAAAAAATCAGTGTTGTTTAAGGACGAGGGATTCATTCGCGAGCGGTACATGGACTGAAATGAAAAGAGACATTTCCTTCTTATATCCTATACACTACAGGTGATCATAGTCAAGCCCCTTTGAGCCTTCACATGTGAAGAATTTCTACAAAATATCCCTATCAAGAACCACCCCACGATGGGGCAAATTTGGATGTTTTGGTTGATATTCTTTGGAGGAAAAGATGAGAAAGATTTCTTTGCTTTCACTTGCATCAATCTTTTTGTGGTAACTCCAGGTGAATCCTCGTGGAAGCTCGAATCATCCCGAAATGAAAAAGAGCATTGATTTCTCTACCCAAACACTCATACCCTTTGTTCAGCCGAGTTGAGCCTGAATATTTATTTCTAAAGCCTGAGTAGTGATTGTCTTCCCACACTGGGACAAGGCACATGATTTACCAAAATAATTGGTGCTTATACGACAACGTGCCCAAAAAAAAAATTCTCGAAAGTCCTCGGAGCTCAAAATGTTCAAATGAGCAAGAGTCAAATGAAAGCTAGGGGGCATGAAAAAGCAGTGTGCCTGGTAAAAGCAAGGCCAATGTCCATAAAAAAAAAAAAGAGAGGAAAGCTGCATCTAGAGAAAGGCTCTCATGTGAAAAAAAAAAAAGATGTCAAAAGAAAAATGTTGGCAAGAAAAGAAAAATCATTACAAATACAAAAGCCATTAGAGAAAGGAGCGAAGCTCTTGTGTTGAAATGATTAGTCATTGGACTTTCGAGACGAACTGAATTTCAAACTTTGAATGCCTTCAAAAAGATTGGATGATACGGTAATGATGCCATGATGATCACCAACTCTTAAACCCCTTTTGTGAATTTCTGAGCCTTTCGAGCCTTTACCCAAATCAATGTTACAATCTTCTCCAAAGTCTCTTTTGATTGGGATGGTTCAAGCAGAAATTTGGATGTCCAAAGAAGCTACCGCTTGAAGAAGTAGGGCCAAGGTTATCTTATCTCGTCTTAAGGTTCTTAACTTGTAAAGCCGGCGGAGATGTTGATTGACGATTATTTCATTTCTTGGCCGATAATGCTTATCTATTGTTGAAACCACGATCAAACCCACATTACAGTCCTTTAAAAGACCTCTGAGATTGGTTGATGTGTACTTATTGCGAATGATTCTCGAAGCCTTCGACACTGATAGTGTGAGGTATACGGAGAGATCATGTTTTCTTCCTACATTAATGGATGGGATCAAACTGCCTTCTCGAGAGTATGTGAGAAGCCTTTTCCGACTAAGGAGCTTTTGTTTGGCATATTTAACGAACCCTTTTCACGAGTCAAGATCATTTTGACAAAAACTTTTCTCCTAAGGGAATTTGATGATTGATGATACTTTCAAGCCCATTGGCAATTTCGTGATATTGAATGATGCAAAATATTTTTCAAACAATCGAAACTAGCTTGAATTGCTCTTGCAATCAATGCTTTCTCATTGATGATAACATTTTGATATTGCCTCTCATGACGTTATCTTGCCTGGTACGCATTCGCTTCCAAAGCACTTGTTATAACAGTTCCGTTAGATGTGCAAATGCCTCCTCGGAATTTCCTCAATATTTGATAGATATGGTGAGCTTTCGCAGCCCGGAGCACTCCATCGACCTAGCGAGCTTTCGCAGCCCTGAGTCTTTTTCCTTGCACAATGAGTTTTTGCAGCTCGGAGCACCCCAACGACCTGCCCAGAGTTTCTTTCTTTACATGACAGGTCTCCCCACGTGAAACCTTGATTTCAAAAGGTTCCGGGCCTTTCCTTAAACCCCGATTTCAAAAGGTTTTAAGGTCTTTTTTGAAACCTTGATTTCACAAGGTTCCGGGTCTCCCTTAAACCCCGATTTCAAAAGGTTCCGGATCTTCCCTTAAACCCCGATTTCAAAAGGTTCCGGGTCTTCCTTAAACCCCGATTTCAAAAGGTTCCGGGTCTTCCCTTAAACCCTGATTTCAAAAGGTTCCGGATCTTTCCTTAAACCCCGATTTCAAAAGGTTCCGGGTCTTATCTTAAATCTTGATTTTAAAAGGTTCCGGGTCTTTCCTTAAACCCCGATTTCAAAAGGTTCTGGGTCTTTCCTAAAACCCTGATTTCAAAAGGTTCCGGGTCCTCCTTTAAACCCTGATTTCAAAAGGTTCCGGGTCCTCCTTTAAACCCCGATTTCAAAAGGTTCTGGGTCTTCCCTTAAACTCCGATTTCAAAAGGTTCTGGGTCTTTCCTAAAACCCTGATTTCAAAAGGTTCCGGGTCTTCCCTTAAACCTCGATTTCAAAAGGTTCCGGGTCTTTCCTGAAACCCTGATTTCAAAAGGTTCCGGGTCTTTCCTTAAACCTCGATTTCAAAAGGTTCTTGGTCTTTCCTGAAACCCCGATTTCAAAAGGTTCTAGGCTTTCCATCAAGGTGTTGTTCCTATTGGCGTTTATAGGGTTTTAGCCCCTAAGTGTTCCTTCAAGGTGTTATTCCTATTGCCGCTCATAAGGGTTTAGCTCATAGGCGAGATCTTATCTGTTCATAGGGTTTTAATCCCTAGGTGGAATTTCGACGTTCATAGGGTTGTAGTCCCTAGGCGTTACTTTAATAAGGTGTTCATATTGCCGTTCATAGGGTTTTAGTCCCTAGGCGGAGTCTTTGACATTCATAGGGTTTTAGTCCCTAGGCGGAGCTTTTGACGTTCATAGGGTTTTAATTCCTAGGTGTACTTTCTGGGTTTTAGTCCCTTTGCCGTTCATAGGGTTTTAGTCCCTAGGCGTTCCTTCAAAGTGTTATTTCTATTGCCGTTTATAGGGTTTTAGTCCCTAGGCGGGATCTATTGCCGTTCATAGGGTTTTGGTCCCTAGGCGGAGCCTTTGACGTTCATAGGATTTTAGTCCCAAGGTGTACTTTCTGGGTTTTAGTCCCTTTGCCGTTCATAGGATTTTAGTCCCTAGGCAGAATCTTTGACGTTCATAGGATTTTAGTCCCTAGGCGTTCCTTCAAGGTGTTATTCCAATTGACGTTCATAGGGTTTTAGTCCCTAGGCGTGCTTTCAGGTTTTATTCCCTTCACTTTAGCCGTTCATAGGGTTTCAGTCCCTAAACAGAGTTTTCGATGTTCATAGGGTTCTAGTCCCTAGGCGTCCTTTTAGTTTTATTTCGTACAAAAAAAATCAAAACTAAAAGTTATAAAAAAAATCAAAATCAAAATTTATAAATAAGTAAATCATCTCTCACTCCCTAGGCCACTGCATCATCCCATATCCTTCTCGGGCAAAATATAGGTGCCTTTTTATCTTCGAATGGAACTTCGTTGAAGTTCCCTTCGAAGAGGAGCAGCTGTTAACACCTAAATTTTGCCTAGTTATTTAGGGTTTAACTGCATAGAAAATTAGGGATTAATTTTTAATCCCTGAACAAAAATATTTTCATTAAATTACATGGCACATAGATATTAGGCGCATTTACCTTAATAGAATTTAATGAAACATATTTTCCTTTTATTTTATTTTATTTTATTTTTATTTAGAAAATCATTATAAAAATTTAAAAAAAAAAAAAAATAGGAGAGAGAGAGAAGACAAAAGAGGGTCCCCCTCTGGGCACACTTACGAAAAAGAAGAAAAGGGGAAAGGATAGAGAAGAAAGTAGTCTGCATATTTCATTAAAAAGAAAAGCTTCAAGAAGAGACAAAATAGGGCAGAGCTTTCTTCGTTCTCTCAGTCAACACACGTCCAGAACAGAGAGCAAAAATGGAAGCGAGAACGAGAGGAGAGAGGGGCAGAGAGTTTGGGAGTGAATCGGAAAAGGGATAGCTTTCCGCGTTTGCTCGCCGTCCGTCTGAGTTGCCGTCGGCCCCCGTCGAGTCTCCAACAGCCGTGATTCATCCCGGTCAGCCCTGAACCAGGTGGGCTCTCTTGATCTTCCCCTGTTTTGAGTCCCAGTCCCCTGCCTTTCGAGTGCCGAGCACAACGAATCTATTCGGTGACCGCCCGGCCCCCACCAAAGGAGGATAATGCTTGTTATAAGTTCAAAGAAGTGTTCTTAAACGTTGTGTATCGAAGAGAACCCATGAATCGTGTCAAAATCAACCCAGAAAATCCATCTCTCAGTCCTCTCCCACGTATTTGTTAAAATGCCTCAAAGAAGCCCTTCAAGCTTCAAACGTTGGATCTGTGTGTGCCATTATTCAGCGTTCTTTTGCAAACCGTGACCACTTTGTTGCAAAATGTGATTGTGCAAAGCACCACACAGCACGTTTGAGCCATATATCACCTTGAATCTCGGCCTGAAGTTTTCGTTTGAACTCGCATACCACTCGTTTGATAAAATGCCTGAGTGAAGGCCCAAGCTAAAAAGAAACATGAAATCAATGCATAGAATCTTCGATATATGTTTTGTTCATTTAAGATTGATGTTTGGTCACTAACTCCTTGATTTCGTGTGATTTTATGGCATGTTAACTCCGGTATGAGTCGGTCATGTGTGCATTCCCTACCTGCCGAAAAGCTCTTCGTCGCCGGATCGATGCCCGTGGTTAGAGGCCGTTGCAGTCAGTTTCTCAACTTTGTTTTGTGTGTTTATGTACGTGTAGATTTGAGCTTTAGATCTGTTTGAGATTCGGAGAAAAAGGGGTAAGTCGACACCAACGTTCGGTCGCTCGCGTAATTTTTCATAGCCGGAGTTAGTTTATGGTTTGGTGGAGGCGGCAGCCAGCGGTGAGAGTGTGGGTCCAATGGCGGCCACCAGTGTTGGCGACGCGTGCCGACAGTCGGGGGTGAAGAGGTGGTCACGGCGTGGTCTCGACTGGATGCGTGGGGTGTTGAATTAGTCAAAGTATTTGTTTGTTTTTAAATAAAGCCTAGTTGGTTGTCCTAGTTTATAGGAATCTGTTGCTACACGTTTGTTGCCGCACACACGTTCAGGATAGTGGGTAGATAGTTCAGCATAGTGGGTCAATTGTTGTGGCTATTTTTCTGGGTTTTTCTGTTTGTGTATGGCCTATCTAAAAGGCTAAGTTGTTATTCAATTATGACGTATGAATGCAGAAAGCATTTCTCACGCGAGTACACTCTCTTCTCTTTGACTCTCTTTTCTGTGTTTTTTCCTTGTGCTTGCAAAGCACAGCCAGCTTATGCATTTTTTCTGTAACAGTGGTATCAGAGCCATTAAAGAAGGAAAAGTGAGTCAAAAACACGACAGGAAAAAGTGAGAGTGAAAGGCAGTAGCCAAAAAGTGAGCTTGAGTTGTAAACACGTGAGAAAAGATTTTTTCTTGGTATCCAGCAGCGGTGATGGCTTCATAAACCTTTGTCCAACCAGCTATTCCACGCTTTGATGGTCATTATGATCATTGGAGCATGCTAATGGAGAACTTCCTAAAATCCAAGCAATATTGGGATGTCGTTATCTCTGGAGTTGCCGAACCAGAAGAAGGAGCTACGTTGACAGCAGCACAACGGACGGCTCTGGAAGCAGCAAGATTGAAAGATCTCAAGGCCAAAAACTACCTTTTTCAGGCCATTGACAGATCTATCTTGGAGACAATTCTCTGTAAGGATACCTCCAAGCACATATGGGATTCCATGAAGAAAAAATATCAAGGTACCGCAAGAGCAAAAAGGCAGCAACTTCAAATGCTTCGTGGAGAGTTTGAGTTACTAAGAATGAAGTCGGGAGAGTCAATTACCGATTTCTTCTCTCGGACAATGGCAATTGTCAATAAGATGCGGATTCACGGCGATAAGACGGAGGATGTCACCATCGTTGAGAAGATTCTTCGATCTCTGACACCAAAGTTTAACTTTGTTGTCTGTTCTATACAAGAAGCCAAGGACATTGAAGAACTCTCAATTGATGAACTGCAAGGGTCGTTGTTGGTTCACGAACAAAATTTTCTTCAGCAAGAGCCGGAAGAGAAGGCGTTGAAGGCAACTACAAATCACTTTTCGTCAACAACAAGAACGAATAGTGGCAGAGGTAGAGGAAGGGGAACCAATGAACGTCGCAGTTTCAATCAAAAGCCTAATGGTCATTTTTCTCGTGATGCTCAAGGTGGAGGACGAGGACATGGAGGTCAACACTCAACTGTTTACAAACCAAGGTCAGTAGACAAATCTAGAGTAGAGTGTTTTAGATGCCATAGGTATGGACATTATAAATCTGAATGTCGTACCAATTTAAATACACAAAGCATGAAAAGGATTAATTTTGCGGAAGAAAAAGAAGAAGCAGTGTCTCTCCTAATGGTGTGTCAAGAAACGGAGAAAATTTCATCGAATCTGTGGTATATTGACACCGGTTGCAGCAACCATATGTGTGGAGACAAGAAGGCATTCTCTGCATTAGATGAGTCATTTCGCACCTCAGTCAAATTTGGAGACGACTTGACTGTGTCAGTTAAGGGTAAAGGGACAGTTGCAATTGTTCCTAAAGGAACCTCGGTTCAGATGATCAAAGAGGTGTTTTATGTTCCTGAGTTAAAGACCAACCTTCTAAGTGTTGGACAATTGCAAGAGAAGGGATATGAAATTACACTCAAAGGAGGTGTTTGCAGAATCCATGATGAGAAACAGCATCTAATTGCTCAAGTTAATATGACTGCCAATCGGATGTTCCCGCTGCATCTTCATGGCACCTCTCACTCATGTTTCTTTGCAAGATTGAAGGATAAAGCATGGTTATGGCATTTCAGATATGGACACCTCAACTTTGGTGGGTTGCGGACGTTACATCATAAGAAGATGGTGGAGGGACTTCCCCCAATCATGGCGCAGTCCGAAATATGTGAAGAGTGTGTTGTTAGCAAACAACACCGAGATCATTTTCCAAAAGGCAAAGCATGGAGAGCCAAGAAGCACCTCGAACTTGTCCATTCAGATATTTGCGGACCAATTTCCCCAATGTCCAATGGAGGCAAACGATATATCATTACCTTCATTGACGATTTCAGTCGGAAGGTTTGGGCTTACTTTTTGCAGGAAAAATCTGAAGCCTTTGAGGCCTTCAAGAGCTTCAAAACTCTTGTTGAAAAAGAGAGTGGAAATTCAATCAAAGTTCTCCGCACGGATCGTGGTGGCGAATATATTTCAACTACATTCGCATATTTTTGTGTGGAGCATGGGATTAAAAGACAACTCACTGCAGCTTATTCACCGCATCAGAACGGTGTTTGCGAAAGGAAGAACCACACTATTCTGAATATGGTGCGAAGCCTTTTGACGTCAAGTGGAGTTCCAAAAAGCTTCTGGCCGGAGGCAGTCAATTGGAGTGTTTATCTTTTGAATAGAAGTCCCACTCTCGCTGTTTTAAAGAAGACACCCGAAGAAGCTTGGAGCGGGAGAAGACCCGCAGTTGATTACTTCAGAATTTTTGGATGTCTTTCATATGTCCATGTTCCTGACCAGAAGAGGAAGAAGCTAGAAGATAAAGCAGAAAAATGTATTTTTCTTGGCATTAGTGATCATTCAAAAGCCTACAAACTTTATGATCCTATAACCAAGAAAATTACCATTAGCCGTGATGTGATCTTTGATGAAGAGAAATTCTGGTCATGGAGCGAGAAGAATGGTGGTGATTGTGGTGAACA
The DNA here is from genome assembly GCF_021117445.2 of Syzygium oleosum. Lineage (NCBI taxonomy): Eukaryota > Viridiplantae > Streptophyta > Magnoliopsida > Myrtales > Myrtaceae > Syzygium > Syzygium oleosum. The sequence continues at coordinate 13,935,848 of NW_026607487.1, forward strand.
AATTCCAGCAAACTTTGAAGATGATACTGAGTTGGAAAAGCAGCCCTCTACGAGTCAAGTCACCACAGAAAATGTTGAAAATTCAGCAGTTGCTGCAGCATCTGAAGAACGACCACAACGCATCCGACGGAGGCCAGCATGGATGGAAGATTATGAAGTATCGAGAGTTGAGCAAACCGAAGACCCACTGATCCATTTTGCTTTGTTTGCAGATAGTGACCCAACTACTTTTGATGAAGCAGTACAAAATAAAAACTGGAGAGTTGCAATGGATGCAGAGATCAAAGCAATTGAGAAGAATGGTACGTGGGAATTGACAGATCTTCCCAAAGGGCAAAAGACAATTGGAGTCAAGTGGGTATACAAGACGAAAATGAACAAGAATGGTGAGATTGAAAAGTACAAGGCGCGCTTGGTGGCAAAAGGTTACAAGTAGGAATTTGGAGTGGATTACAAAGAGGTGTTTGCGCCAGTTGCTAGACTCGATACAATCCGATTAGCGATTGCGCTAGCAGCACAGAATTCATGGTTCATCTATCAGTTAGATGTGAAGTCGGCATTTTTACACGGTGATCTTCAAGAACAGGTATTTGTTCATCAACCTTCTGGATATGTCAAGCCGGGTAATGAACATAAAGTCTATAAATTGAAAAAGGCTTTATATGGGTTGAAGCAAGCTCCAAGAGCTTGGTACAGTAGGATTGATGCTTATTTTTTGAAGGATGGATTTACAAAATGTCCATATGAGCATACGCTATTTATTAAGATTGGTCATGGTGGAAAATTGCTTCTAGTGTGTTTGTACGTGGATGATCTTATCTTCACAGGGAATGATAGTGTCATGATTGACACATTTAATAAATCTATTATGGAGGAATTTGACATGACTGATCTTGGGTTGATGCATTATTTTCTGGTCATTGAGGTAAATCAATCTGAAGCTGGAATTTTTCTATCTCAAAAGAAATATGTTGAAGAGATTTTAGAAAAATTCCAGATGACGCATTGCAATTCGGTAACCACACCAACTGAGGTTGGATTGAAGTTGTCGAAGGATCCTGATGGAAGAAAGGTAAATAGCACCTTCTATAAGCAAATCGTGGGGAGTTTAATGTATTTAACAGCTACAAGGCCAGATATCATGCATCCTGTAAGCCTTATTAGCAGGTACATGGAGAATCCAACTGAAAAACATTTGCAAGCTGCAAAGCGAATTCTTCGCTACTTGAGAGGGACTGCAACTTTTGGGTTATTCTATAAGAAGGGAGAAAAATCAGAGTTGATTGGTTTCACTAATAGCGATTACGCTGGTGATATGGATGATCGAAAAAGCACTTCTGGTTATGTATTTATGCTTGGTTCGGGGGCTGTCTCATGGTGTTCGAAGAAGCAGCCGATTGTTACTCTGTCAACAACTGAAGCTGAGTTTGTGGCTGCCACCTCTAGCGCTTGTCAAGCTATTTGGTTAAGGAAGATTCTTGGAGAGCTTCAATTTAAACAGGAAGATGCAACTACAATCTATTGTGACAACAGCTCAGCCATTAAACTCTCAAAGGATCCAGTTCTACATGGGATGAGCAAACACATAGATGTGAAGTATCATTTCCTAAGGGATCTCATGAAAGATAAAGTGATTGAACTTGTTTTTTGCAGGAGTGAAGATCAGCTTGCTGATTTGTTCACCAAGCCTCTCAAATTATCTGCATATCAGAAGCTAAGAAAGCTTCTTGGTGTTTGTTCGTTGGAAGCTGCAGGTTAAGGGAGGGCTGGATTTAGTCCTTTTAAACTGATTGTTTGCAACATCAGTTTAAGGGAGGGTGTTGAATTAGTCAAAGTATTTGTTTGTTTTTAAATAAAGCCTAGTTGGTTGTCCTAGTTTATAGGAATCTGTTGCTGCACGTTTGTTGCCGCACACACGTTCAGGATAGTGGGTAGATAGTTCAGCATAGTGGGTCAATTGTTGTGGCTATTTTTCTGGGTTTTTCTGTTTGTGTATGGCCTATCTAAAAGGCTAAGTTGTTATTCAATTATGACGTATGAATGCAGAAAGCATTTCTCACGCGAGTACACTCTCTTCTCTTTGACTCTCTTTTCTGTGTTTTTTCCTTGTGCTTGCAAAGCACAGCCAGCTTCTGCATTTTTTTCTGTAACATGGGGGAGGCCTCGGTGAAGAACAGTATGAAGAAGAGGATATTCTGGGTAGAAGGCACGAAGGAGGAAAGGAAGACCAGAAAAGACAAAAGAGAAAAAAGAAACAAAAAAAAGGAAAGAAAAAAAAAAGAAAAGAGAGAAAATAGGAAAAGAAAAAAAAATCAGAAAAGAAATAGGAAAAAGATCCCGAGCGGGTCAGAGAGAGTCGGGTCAGGTGTCGGGCGGATCGGGTCAAGGGACCCGGTCCGGAATCTTTATTTTATTAATAAAAATATAAAAAAATATTTTAAAATTAAAAAATTCGAAAATGTTTAGTAGTAAAAAAAATTAAAAAGTCTGAAAAACATTAAAAAAATGCAGAAAATTCAAAAATTCAAAAAAAATTCAAAAAATTTCGAAAAATAAAAACGTTATTTGGGATTTGGAATTGGTTTTTCTTGCCCTTTTGTGTGATTGGTATCTTGTTTGATTACATGTTGCTTGATTCACACACTTTGAAATGCTCGTTTAATTTAACCTCGTATGTGGTTGATTATGCATGTTGGGTTCATGTGTTGATTGTTGATTTCCTTAGCTTGGTTAGGGATGGAATTTTGAGATTCCCAATTAGTGTGAACATGTTAGGCGGTGATTGAATAAGGTTAGGTACCGAAAGGATATTAGTTGGTCAATTAGTGTAATCAAGTTCCCGTACCCATTGAGTCTCTGGTTCGTAGAAGTGAAACATTTCTCCCGTGCTTTACTTGGGTGTCTGATCGACTTACCAAAAACTGATTAGTGGCGATTCCTAGATGAAATTGATTCCCCTGTTAATAACTCAAAATCTATGTCGCGAATTGGTGTAGGCTTGGGAGAGCTCGAACTAGGTTTAAACTTAGTAATTCATTAGCCAAATCCCTTAGGCGGCGAGCGCCGGTTTGGGGAGGTCGCGACAATATTTTATCTAATTCTGGATAAAAAAAAAAGATGATCCAACATTTGGCAGTCAATGCATTTGTCTCCTTCTGTACCACAGTATCAAGACTCCTGCGAGCTTGTCCTCACAGAATCCCATCTTTTACCCTCCCCTCCTAGTCTAGGAATTTATCTTAGTGAAGTTAATGCCAAGCAAAATTTGTTCTCTTCTTTTCTTTTTATTTCTAACTCATAGTAAACTGCACAACTGAAGCAAATGACTCAAACAAACCTGATTGCTCCGCCGAGACCGACAGAGATCATGTAGACCATCCAACAAGTGTTGAGGCTGCAAAATTGAAGGTATGAACGTAGTTCTAAACTTCTCATTCCACGAAAATACAAATTCTTTCAATTCATACCTAATTGATAACACAGACGTCTCTAGTTTCGTATTTGGCAGAAGACCCGATAGACGAACGACCAGCTCGAAGGACCAGTACTCGAAACTGCGAAAGAAAGTAAATCAAGAGACAAGTAATGTGAGTAAACTAGTTCAACGCTAGGACTCTCACTTCTGAAATAGGGGACTTAGATTAATACAGTCTGACCAACTATCATCAAAACGCTTCAAAAAAACCAAACAGCTACTAATCTTTTCTTTTGATCATAAATTTTGGCATCGCATTAGCAAACATAAGCACAAATAGGTACTCACCAAATCATAACTGCTGAAGGAACAGCAAGCTTGACGAAGCTAACAAGGTCAAGCAAGGCCTCTCTTGTGAAACCGGTCCAAGTTTTGATACAAGCTGGAGAGAGCTTCACGTAAATCGCCAACAGAATCACATTGTTCCAATTCGAAATCGTGTTCGCCAAAGCAGCTCCTCTTATTCCTAGTCCAAACTTAAAGATGAAGACCCAACAGACGACTATGTGAAGAGAAGCAATAACCAGAGAGCTCATCATCATCGGTAGAACGTTATTTTGCGTCTGCAAGAACCTGTTCAGACATTGGAGGAGGCCATACGCGAATAGACTTGGGATCATCCAACGGTTGAAAGTTCCCGCTTCCCTGGAAATCTCCAAGTTTTGGCCAAAAGCTACGAGAATGTCGGAGGTGTAGAGCCATATTAAGGTGGTAGAACCAGAAGATGAGAGGCGGATTAGACTTGAGAGGCAGCATTTGTTATCTTTGGTAAGATTAAAAACGAGCGTTTAAAACATGGATCCGATTCATCGATTCCCAGGGAAATGAATCGCATAATACTAGTTTCACTTTTTTAAGAATCGGGAAGTAACCGCAGGATCTGATCCTATAATCAGATCAATTCGGTTTCCGGTTTTATTCTAAATCCATGCACACTTCGGAGAAATTGACAAGTCGACATGAAGTCTCCCCTCAAATTGATACGTCCCAATACGACATTTCCTGTCAAAACCACGAGATGCGTTCGGCGTCGTTGACTCATGGTGTTGCATCCGTCCACGCCTTCGAGAGTACAGAAAAGGACAATGCCAGCTAGATCCATGCGAGAAAATCTTAGGTGGCTCTGGTGATTCCACCGTGGAGAAATCACAACTCTAAGATGACGACACCCTCTCTCTCTCTTCATTAATTGCCGTCACCTACTCTGTCCTTCTCCCGCTCGTGTTCCCCCCTCTCTCTTCTCTGTTCTTCCTCACAGGCTGCACGAAAGGCCTCTAACATTTTCTCTCTCTTTTACAAATTTCTCCCCCTCCCATGAGCGAGCCCGCCGGTCCCGAGCTCAGATCCGCCGCTTCCGGCACGTCGCCTCCGCCTCCGCCGTCGCCTCCAGGAGCCACTCCCTCAAGCCGTGAGCCCGCCGGTCGCATCCCGAGCTCAGATCCGCGCCTCCACCACGTCACCTCCAGTATCCAGCCCGCCGGTCGCAGCTGCTGTGAGTGTTAGAAACCCAAAGGTTAAGACTAATATTATTAAGGCAATGGGATGCTTCAGTGTAGGTTGCTTGGTCTAATGCTCGTTGTCTTCGTTTGCGCCTATATATATGTTCTATGGTATGGAACTTTGCACATTTTTATTCCATCGAGAGTGAGTTCAGAAATAACTGGTAATAATGACAGGTTTTAGAAGTTTCTGTTCGACTTTGATTTTCAGTTTGACTTCAACTTGCAGGTCACGGTAGGAGGATTGAATTCAAAAGTTCACTCGAGAAAGATCTCGTTCCAAGAGAATTCGTGCAGCAAAAGTCTAGTCAATTTGCTAAAATCTAAGCAAGAATTTCAATACGGTGGGTATCCCCATGGAGAATTTCAACTCGTGAAGAAATGACACCGTCAGCAAATGCATTGACATAGTTTGTGACTGGGAGATTTGTTCGTGTATTTTAGAGCCGAATGCAGAACTCAGAATTCAGTTCGCTTGCCTGTATTCATAATAATGACATTGAACTCATAGGATGTTGCCCAATTGCTCAGGAAAGTTTTTGTTCTATCTGTTAACAGTTTAATTTTGGCGCCTTCAACATTGCTCTCGCTACTGAGAGTGTGCATCCAAAGCTTGGTTGCCTGAAAAGCTGTGTAAAAGATTTTCACCATATCCGGATGACAATCATAGTCAGAAAACAGAAGTTCGAGAGAACAATGCCACTTTTAACTAATTGATGTTATGATCTACTGTTGATTCTACAAATTAACCATAACCTGCACATATCTGAGATGTCCGACTTGGCCACCAGTTGTAAGTTTGGTGAGACTGAACTATATGAAACATACTTGATCCTGCCATGTTCTATTACTATTCCGAATCTAGTCATCTCAGCCTCACAAATGTTCTACTATTGCCCAATGTTATATCTCCTTAATTTTGGTGCGGCCATAACATTCACTGTTTTCACGCACCGGAAATTGTCATGCATCCAAGTTCTGCATTGGGCATAGACATGGCTTCTCAAGCTTCTGTTATTGACAAATTTTGAAGAAGAAACCTTCGAAAAACGAGATGGGCTTCCTGCGGCAAATCACTTTTTTAAGGCTTTCAATTTTCGCAGGATGTTGAACACCAGCAAAATGAGCTGTTCTGGCAGTACTAACACTACAAAAAAACAAGAGTTTTCCAACGAAATTTCCAACGAAAAATTCGTCAAAATTCGTTGGAAAACGAATTTCCAACGAATTTTGCGATGAAAAAAAATTCGTTGGTAATTAGTCATCGCAAATTTTTCCGACAAAAAATTTAAATTTTCGTTGGTAATTTGCAACGAAATTTTTTCGTTGGAAAAATTTCGTTGGAAAAATTCTTTGGAAAAATTCGTGGGAAACATTCGTTGGAAAGTTCGTTGGAAAATTCGTTAGTAATAATTCGTTGGAAAAAACGTGGCAAAATTCGTTGGTAATTTCCAACGAAATTAGTGACGAAAAAAAATTTGAATTTTCGTTGGTAATTTCCGACGAAAATTAATTCGTGGCAAATTTCGTCGCTAAAAATCATTGGAAAAATTCGTTGCAAAAATCGTTGGAAATCCGCGAAATTTTCCGACAAAAAAATACAATTCTTGTTGGTAATTTCCGACGAAAAACAAGTTCGTTGGAAATCTCGAATTTTTCGGAAAAACAATTTTTTTTTTACTTTCCAACGAAAAAAAGATTCGTTGGAAATCGCGAATTTTTGCGACAAATAATTTTCGGTGATAATTTCCAACGAAAAAAAAAAATTCGTTGGAAATCCCGCATTTTTCCGACAAACAATTTTCGTTGGTAATTTCCGACGAAAACAAAATTCGTTGGAAATCCCTCCTATTTCCGACAAACAATTTTCGTTGTTAATTTCCAACCAAAAAAAAAATTCGTTGGAAATCCCCAATTTTTCCGACAAAAAAATTTTGTTGGTAATTTCCGACGAAAAAAAATTCGTTGGAAATCCCTCATATTTCGGACAAGAAATTACAATTTTCGTTTTTAATTTCCAACGAAAAAAAAAATTCGTTGGAAAACCCGAAATTTTCCGACAAAAAAATACAATTCTCGTTGTTAATTTCCGACGAATAAAAAAATTCGTTGGAAATCCCCAATTTTTCCGACAAAAACTTTTCTTTGGTAATTTCCGACGAAAAAAAATTCGTTGGAAATCCCGAATATTTCCGACAAAAAAATTTTCGTTGTTAATTTCCGACGAATAAAAAAATTCGTTGGAAATCCCCAATTTTTCCGACAAAAAATTTTCGTTGGTAATTTCCGACGAAAAAAATTCGTTGGAAATTCCTCATATTTCCGACAAGAAATTACAATTTTCGATTTTAATTTCCAACGAAAAAAAAAATTCGTTGGAAATCCCGCATTTTTCAGACAAACAATTTTTGTTGGTAATTTCCGACAAAAAAAAAATTCGTTGGAAATCCCGAATATTTCCGATAAGAAATTACAATTTTCGTTTTTAATTTCCAACGAAAAAATAATTCGTTGGAAATCGCGAATTTTTCCGACAAACAATTTTTGTTCTTAATTTCCCACGAAAAAATCATTCGTTGGTAATTTCCGACGAAAAAACAATTCGTTGGAAATCCCGAATATTTCCGATAAGAAATTACAATTTTCGTTTTTAATTTCCAACGAAAAAAAAATTCGTTGGAAATCCCGAATTTTTCCGACAAACAATCTTCGTTGGTAGTTTCCGACGAAAAAAAAATTCGTTGGAAATTTCGAATATTTCCCACACGAAATTACAATTTTCGTTTTTAATTTCCAACGAAAAAAAAACTCGTTGGAAATCCCGAATTTTTCCGATAAACATTCTTCGTTGGTAGTTTCCGACGAAAAAAACATTCGTTGGAAATTTCGAATATTTCCCACACGAAATTACAATTTTCGTTTTTAATTTCCAACGAAAAAAAAATTCGTTGGAAATTGCGAACTTTTCCGACAAACAATTTTCGTTGGTAATTTCCGGCGAAAAAAAAATTCGTTGGAAATCGGGAATTTTTCTCACAAACAATTTTCGTGTTAATTTCCAACGAAAAAAAAATTCGTTGGAAATCTCGAATTTTTCCGACAAACGAATTTTCGTTGGTAATTTCCGACAAAAACAAAATTCGTTGGAAATTTCGAATATTTCCCACAATAAATTACAATTTTCGTTGTTAATTTCCGACGAAAAAAAAATTCGTTGGAAATCGCAATTTTTTCCAACAAAAAATAGCAAGTTTCGTTGGTAATTTCCGACGAAAATTTAATTCGTTGGAAAAATAATATATAAATTCATCCTTATTCGTTGCAAAAAATCGTGGGAAATCCGCGAAATTTTCATCCAAAAAATTAAAATTTTCGTTGGTAATTTCCAACGAAAACAACATTTGTGGGAAAATACGTTGCAAAATTTGACGCTAATTATTCGATGCAAAAATCGTTGGAAATTCGATTTTTTTCCATCAAAAAAATTCAATTTTCGTTGGTAATTTGCAACGAAAGCTATTCGTGACAAAATTCGTCGCTAAGTTTGCGATGAATTTTGTTTAGCGACAATTTCGATTTTAAATCTAATTATTATCAATATTAATTTTTTTTTGGTAAGAAAGCAATATTAATTTCTACAATGCATAAGTTGCAAAGTCTCATATGATGATATTCGATTTTCAATCTCATAATACGAAGAGGCAGCTAAGCACTAATGAACATCAGGTAATACATTCAAAATATTGAAAGAACGCGGGACAACCATAAAAACATTGGCAGTTTTGGTACTCGAGAATGAACTAGGAATGACTGACAATAAAATCATCAGCATCATCATCATCATCATCATCATCACCATCACCATTCGCCGCATCATTTTGTGGCTCAGCATTATGCCCATCATCAATTGGATTAATATGAGGTAGAGGAGGAACCTCATTGCGATCGATGTCGAGATGTCGCATGACAATTTGCATTTGTTGTTGCATCACCCTTATTTGTTCGTCCTTCCGTCCAAGTAAATACTTCATTTCTTCGTCCTTCCGACAAGCAATCGTCTTGAGTTGGCTCAATTCTTGGGTTATATGCTCCTCATGTCGTGTCCTCCTTGAAACAGCTGCATTGGAGGATGAAGTTGCACCAACCTTCGATTTGTACATCCTTGACAAGGATCCCATCCCAAATATTTTTCCTCCTTTCATCCCAGTGCCTCCACCCATAATGCCATACTGTCAACCGATGGCTCAGACACAGCACGACCATCACCACCATCACCACCACCATCACCACCATCACCACCACCACCATCACCACCATCACCACCAGCAGTGCTCATTAAAAGTTCATCATATTTTTCCTATATTAACATTATAGATGGAAATAAAATAAATTCATATATATTACCATAAATATTAAAACATTCATGATTTTCATTCTAGTTTCCTATAAGTCCGAACTATAACCTTACATACCTTAATAGCTTTTGCTCGAGCGCCAGTCCATGTCTTATCTTTTTTTTGGAATGTGCGTTCAAATGTAGCTGTAAAAGTGGGTTCCGTCCCCAATTCATCTCGCCTACAAAATATAAACATAAATGACTAATCATTACATTAAATGCACCGACATGTATAAACAGACTTACCATTCTTCTTTTATGCTCCCGATGCTTGATAGAGCCCCCAAAGATATGTGGCGACCAGACCGTCACTAGAACTAGAAGCTCGATTCTTCTTGTTCTGTTCACCCCTTAGCTTATACTTCTCAGTTTCCCAAGTTCTTGTAATTTCCGTCCAATTGTCAGTTGTAAAAAAGGTCGGCTTTTCATTTTTTCTCTTTGCTCTATTTATCACATATCGCATGTGATCACCGATTTTCTTCTTGAAAATTCTTTTAACCTCATCCTCTTCCATTTCATCCCACGTGAACTTACGCTACAATTAATAGAAAAACAACTGAAAATTATCCACTAGGGTCACATGTCACATATCCATTACAATGTACCAGACAATTCGTGACAAAATTCATTATTGACCATCAGTATGCTACACCGAACTTAGTTTGTGAAGAAAGACAACACTAACCTTAAACTCATTCCACCACAAAGTCTTTACTTCGGAGCGCCTGCTAAAAGTAATAAACTGGCCCATCCAATGGTTATTGACTATTTTATTCGGTTCCCTCACAACATGCGTAGAATCCGTGAATCTGAAAACATGTTATAACAATACGGACAATGAGACAATGAAGCATATGGATAATTCGCAACATGAACAATTTTATTTACATCGATAATTTATATATACGTAAAAAAATGAAGTACTTACGAATCTCCACATGGGCATATAATGAATCGGGTATCTTCTTCATCATTCGAGTGTTGCACTGAAGAAGAAAGTGGAACCGAAGGAGATCGAACCGGAGATGGAACTGAAGTAAATTCAGTTCGCATGTCCCGAGATTCTACCCTAATATGTTGTTGAGGGTCGAAGGATGGGCCAATGTGTTCGTGTTGTCCATGAACATGTTGTGGTTGAGGGTTACATAAAAGGGCAGGGGAAGAGGACAGGGTCGGGGACGAGGACGAGCCAGCGGAAGGGGCTAATCTTCTTTGCGAACCCGAACCACGCAGGAGACCTCCACGTTTAAACTGACAAGTAGGAAGGTTAGACAAATATATTTAAAAATATAAACATATATTAGGGACTGAAAATGACATTAGCCATTTTGCTTACCATTTTGTTTAATAGAGCAATAAATAAACTCGACAAAATGAAACAAACCGACTATCGCCTCTGATAAATAGCAATCTTTGGTCCACGTTGAAACAACCTATTAAAATTTGGACCACATCAGATTCCACGAAAAATAAAATGAAGCATATTAAATGTGCAGAACGAATTACAACAAGTATCAACTCTGATGCCACATTTATGCAAATTTATGCCCCAAATATGTTATTTCGCACAGTTCTAGTACAGACCTAAAAAAAAGATCACAAATTACGTTCAATAAGTAAATTTGCCACAAATGCAACACATTAATTTGTTCCCTCTATAAGCATCGTTTTACCAAATTTTATATGTTAACACAAAAATCATTAAAAAAAACGACAACCGTGTCGAAATCATAGCCGCGAGCCCCCCCATCCGGCGAGGTCGCCCGACACCACCCTCCAACGACCCCCCCCTCCGGCGAGCTGGCCGGCGACCCCCCCCTCTGGCGAGCTCACCGGTGACCGGCCCCCGCACGGCCAGCGACCCCTCCGGCGAGCTGGTCGGCGACCCCCACGGCCGCTGGCGGCGCGACCCCCACCCCCCACACGGTGGGCGGCGAACCCCTCACGGCCGGCTTGCCGGCGACCCCCACGGACGGTGGCCGGCGAACCCCCCTCACGGCCCGGTGGCAACCCCCCCACGGCCGGTGGCCGGCGAACCCCCTCACGGTCGGCTCGCGGCTACCCCCAACGGCCCGGTGGGCGGCGAACCCCCTCACGGTCGGCTCGCCGGCGACCCCCGGCCGCGGCCGGCTCGCGGCTACCCCCAACGCGGCCAGTGGGCGGCGAACCCCCTCACTGTCGGCTCGCGCGGCCCCCCGGCCCGCGGCCCGGCTCGCGGCGACCCCCCACCCACGGCCGGTCGCCCGCGACCCCCCCGGCCATGGCCGGTCGCCGCGACCCCCCCCCCCACACGGCCGGCTCGCGGCGACAACCCCTCCGGCCCCCTCGGCTACGACCCACGGCCTCCGGCCATCTCGGCCGCCACCCCCCACTGACCAACTCCGCCGCGACCCCCTCCCCCGGCCAAGTCCGCCGCGACCCCCGCCACCCCCTCACGGCCGCGTCACCATTTTATTCACACAATATATAGTTTAGAGTTACCTACCGGGCTGGGCGAAGTCGACGGCGACGTGGACGACGAAGGCGGCGACGGCGAGGAGGACGGCGACGAGGACGGCTCTTAGGAGATTCGTGGCGATATTGTTCTTGCAACAAAAGTGGAGTCTCGGCGAAAATAGACTAAGTGCAAAATTTTCAACGAATTTTAAATTCGTGGGAAATTTCCAACGAATGTGAAATTCGTGGGAAATTTCCAACAAATGTAAAATTCATGGGAAATTTCCCGCGAATTTTTTCAATTCGTTGCAAATTTTCACGAATTTTTAGAAATTTCCCACTAATTTGAATTTCGTGGGAAATTTTGGTGGGAAATTTCCAACGAATTTGAATTTCGTTGGAAATTTCCAACGAATTTTCCAAAAATTGTACCCGTTTGCGGGAAAATTGGTGGAAAATTTCCAACGAATTTGTAATTCGTTGGAAATTCGTACGATTTTAAAATATTTCGATGTAATTGGAGGCAAATTTCCAACGAATTTTAATTCGTTGGAAATGTCCCACGAAATTTCCAACGAAATTGAAGTTAGTGGGAAATTTCCGAAAATTTGAAATTCGTGAGAAAATTCGTGGAAAATTTCCCACGAATTTCAATTTTGTGGGAAATTTCCAACGACTTTGGACGTCGTTGGAAATTTCCTACGGTTTCTCCCACAAATTTCATATTCGTGGCAAAATATTTGCTTATATATTTTTCTGCGGGAAAATTATTTTGAGATTTCCAACGAATTTATAATTCATTGGAACATTTTCCCACGAATTTATAATTCGTTGGAAATTTTTCCAACAAAATGGAAATTGGTTGGAAATCTTTCCAACAAAATGCAAATTCGTTGGAAATGTTTCCAACGAATTGGGATGTCGTTGGAAACTTTTCCAACGAAAATATAATTCGTTGGAAATTTTTCCAACGAATGAAAATTCGTTGGAAAATTTTTCAACGAAATTAAAATTCGTTGGAAATTTTTCCAATGAAATATAAAGTCGTTGGAAATTTTTCCAACGAAATACTATGTCGTTGGAAATGTTTTCCAACGAATGCAAATTCGTTGGAATTTTTTCCAACAAATGAAAATTCGTTGGAAATGTTTCCAACGAAATTCAAATTCGTTGGAAATGTTTCCAACGAATCTGGATTTCGTTGGAAATGTTTTCCAACGAATGCAAATTCGTTGGAATTTTTTCCAACAAATGAAAATTCGTTGGAAATGTTTCCAACGAATTTTCATTTCGTTGGAAATTTTTCCAACGAAATGCAATGTCGTTGGAAATTTCCAACGACATTGCATTTCGTTGGAAATTTTTCCAACGAAGTGCAAATTCGTTGGAAATTTTTCCAGCGAAATGCAAATTCGTTGCAAAATTCTAATATTTTTCCCTACTATTTTAATTCTGTGGCGAAATCTAAGGCTAATTAGTCATGATTCTAATTATAACAACGACGACGACAACAACAATAACAAAAATTTATGAGAAAAAAAATTACATGTCGCAATAATAATAACAATTGCACATAAATAGTGAAAAGTATCAAAAATCATATTCTTCATCTTCATCTTTATCTGCACTTTCATCTGCAGCTTCGTCTTCGTCTTCATCTTCGTCTTCATCTACTTCATGCGCATCATCTTCATCATCTGTCTCATAATCAAGTTCTGTACCAACTTCAAAATTTGATTCGCGAATTTCAGTTGGATCCACATCGATCATCGCTCCACATGGATCTCGTAAAGTTGGAATGGTATATTCATCAGTTTCAACCGTGTGACGAACTTTCTCTTGTTGATATGCTGTGTCCTTCCAGTGTTCCTCGATTTTTTTCCGTGCTTTGGTTTTACATACAGCCCACCAATCGGCTTTGTCACGTTTCAAACTAGGATATGATGCATAATATACTTGAATTGCTTGTTGTGCTAAGACAAATGGTTCATATTTCATATATCTTTTCTTGTGATTTACTTCAACCAAATTAAACTTCGTATGCACATTCATTCCTTTGACGGGGTCGAACCATATGCACTTAAATAACACAACCCGCAAAATTAATGGTCCATGGTACTCTATCTCTACGATTTCATCCAACAACCCATAAAAATCATCTTTCGAACTGCCACCATTGGATGACTGAACACACACACCACTATTCATTGTGGCTTTTCCCATTCCATATGTTCGAGTGTGAAAATTGTACCCGTTTATGAAATATGCTGGCCAAGTTCGTACTCTGGACTTTGGACCCCACGCCAGATGATATAGCAATCCTTGCTCTGTCGCATGATCATGATTACTGTGAACCTAAGGTCACATACATAATGTCAATAATATATATTTTAATATATGATGTATAAAAAATTCGAATAACTTGCATTTCTTCCACATACAACTTACATATGTTGTGAACCATGTTGCAAATTGTTCCTGGCACAAACGGTCGAACTCATTCGGTGGTAGTCCAAACATTGAATTTTGGAAAATCCTATTAACAAATACCATTTATATATTAGCAAATGTTTGACACACAATACATATACTTACAAATGTACACTTACTTGAAGTATGGCTCAACTTCTGGACAGTTCAGTAAAATATATGTATGGGCTGCCTACTTTTCTTCACCTGTTAAGTACCGAAACTTACTTGCGCCGCTTGGTCGACTCAAATAATTGAAAATAGAGAATGATTTGCAATTGGGATCAATGGGGCCCTCATCATTTCTTCCTGCTCTCCGCCTCTTGCACTGCACGTGCGGCTCAAAATAGTATGATGCAAATGTTGTCACTTCTTCCACAATATATGCATTACAAATTGAAGCTTCGACACATGCCTTATTCTTCACTTTTTTCTTCAAATGATATAAGAACCTAGTTGCAATACAAAAAAATTTATCGGAACATAATATATAATGAAGTACTTTAAAATTTATTTAACAAAAAACTTACCTCTCAAATGGATACATCCATCGAAATTGGACGGGACCTGCAACTTTGGCCTCATAAGGCAAGTGAACTAAGAGATGCTCCATTGAATCAAAGAACGATGGAGGAAATATCCTTTCTAAGTTGCAAAGAATAATTGGAATATCTCTCTCTAGTTTCTCCATATGTGATGCTTTCAACGCTGTTGAGCAAATATCGTGCAGGAAATTACTTAACTCTGTAATGGCGCCCCAAACAAAGTTTGGTAAAAGTTCCTTGAAGGCTATTGGAATTAGTCTTTCCATAAATACGTGACAATTATGACTCTTCAGACCTATCAACTTGCATTCATTCAAATCAACGCATCTCCCTAGATTCGAAGCATATCCATCAGGAAATCACACCGATTTCAACCATTGACAAACGACCCGTCTCTGCTCCTTGTCCAATGTATAAACCGCTTTTGGTTTTGGTCCCGCCGCTTGCATCCACATCTAGTGTTGGCCGATCGCAAATATCCCTCATATCTTTTCTTGCGTTCAAGTTGTCTTTTGTTTTTCCAAGTGACATCCATCACGTATTTATGACATTATCGAAAACGTTCTTTCTATGTGCATGACGTCAAGATTATGATGAATAAGATGGGCCTTCCAATATGGTAGATCCCAAAATATACTGCGCTTAGTCCATTTATGTGTACTTCCGTACCCAATAGTTGTGCCGTGATGGTTTTCAACAACCGTTGGAAACTCCTGCACTCGCTCCCAAATTTGATCACCGGTCAACCTCAATGGTGGATGTGTTCTTTCGATCCTATTCTTGATAAACTCTTTTTTATTCCTTCTGAATGTATGCTTTAGCGGCAAAAATTGCCTATGACAGTCAAAATAGCTGGCCTTCTTACAGTGCTTTAATCTGAATGACTTCGATAACTCCATACATATCGGACATCCTAAGATCCCAGCTGTACTCCATCCAGATAACATTCCATAAGCTGGAAAGTCATTTATTGTCCAAAGAAGAGCAGCCTTCATTACAAATGTTTGATCGGTAGAAACGTCATACGTAGGGACACCTTCATCCCATAGCCGTTGTAACTCTTCAATCAATGGTTGCATATAAACATCTATCAACTTTTTCGGATTTTGCGGGCGACCACGATTAATGTCAAAAACATATAAGGTGTCTTCATGCACATACCGGGTGGAAGATTGTACGGAGTTAAGATAACTGGCCAACATGAATAACTTTTTCCTGATTTCCCAAATGGGGCAAAACCATCAGCACACAGACCTAACCTAATGTTTCGAGGCTCTATCGCAAACTCGGGATATGTTCTATCAAAATGTTTCCATGCCTCTGCATCTGAAGGATGACACATTAGATCCTCTTCGTTTCATGATTTGCATGCCAAGTCATGTGTTCAAGAAGAGCTTGAGACGCATAAAGCCTTTGCAACCTAGGGATTAAGGGCAAGTAGAACATTTGTTTACATGGTCTACGCTTCTGATTACGACCTTGCCGCCTGTTAATCTTGTACCTAGGTTGGCTGCAGAATTTGCAAGATTCTGCATTTTCATCATCTCTCCAATATAACATACAACCCATACTACATACATCAATCCTTACAACTGGAAGACCTAAATTATCCACTAGCTTTTTCATATCGTAAAAGTCACTTGGCATGATGTTATCACGAGGCATTGTTTCCCGCATTACTTCAACAAAAGAGTTGAAGCAATCCACGACACATTATGCTCGCCTTGATATTTAACGGTCTTCTTGTCACCGATACCTTCGTGTGGTTGTCACAACCTCGCCCATAAAGGTTCATCTGCTGTTTTCAACTCTTCCCATAACCGATTAGATTGAAAAGTTCCATCACACACATTCTCATCAAAACCCGTAACTCCCGCCTCTTCCAATTGTGATGCATGACTAGTTCCCACTTGTTCAAGTGGAGGAGTTAAACTAGTACTTGCATGATTCGATTCTGGAAAAAAATTATGGCCTGCTTCATCAAACACCATCCCCTGATATGGATTCAATTGGTCATAATAGCTACATTCTTCCCTAACAAACAATTGGTCGCTTCTTCGATATCCGTCATCAGATATAAATGGTTCACCGTGGTAAGTCCAATTATAATAGTTCGGAGTAAACCCAAATCTACAAAGATGTTCTCTAACTATGTCAATGTCTTGAAATTTTCCATTACTGCACTTTCTACATGGACACCTTAACTTATTTCCATCCATGAACTCATATTTATTACTAGCAAAGTCCAAAAATAGTTCCACCCCGATTCGAAACTCATCGGTCAATCCTTGACGTCCAGGTAGGTTCTTATTATACATCCAACCCCTGTCTCTTTGCATTGTGTCTGTATAAAAATAAAAAAATTCTCGTACAATATTAAAAATATCATATCTATTGTTTAATATTGTTAATTAAAACCATAAAATTCTAACAATTACAATTTTCTTTTTTACGAAATAATTACTTTCAACTTGAAAAAAATGAAAAAATTACTATGTCAAGAAAACTTACCAAGTATTTGACTGAAACCTTTGTAGTAGAAAGTGGTCTATTTGATGAGAATTGCAACGTTCACTTGGATTGCGAGACCTTCAAATAGACACGTACCTGAAATAAAAACAAATGACTTAAAATTAATTTTTTAATTATCTTTTATATTTTTCTCTTTTTTTTTCTTTTTCTCTTTTTTTTGTCCTTTCTTCTTGGCCGGTCGCCGGTCCGGCGACCGGCGAGCTCGCCTGGGCAAGTTCTGGGCGACATCGAGCTCGACGGCGGCGAGGCTGGCCCTGGCCGGAACCGGCGAGGGCCGAGCTCGCCATGGCCGGCGAGCTCGCCCAGAACTCGCCCAGATCTGGGCGAGCTCGAGCTCGCCGGCCATGGCGAGGTCGGCCCTCGCCGGTCTGCGGCGAGGCCGCCCAAGCCGCGGGCGAGCTCCGGCTCGCCCGGATCCGGGCGAGCTCGAGGTCGCCGGCCATGGCGAGCTCGGCCCTCGCCCTGCCGGCGAGGGCCAGCCAAGCCGCCGGCGAGCTCGAGGTCGCCCGGATCTCGCCGAGGTCCGGGCTAGCCGGAGCTCGCCGGCCATGGCGAGCTCGGCCCTCTGCCGGTGAGGGCCAGCCAAGCCGCCGGCGAGCTCGAGGTCGCCCGGATCTCGCCGAGGTCCGGGCGAGCCGGAGCTCGCCGGCCATGGCGAAGCTCCGCCCTCGCCGCCGGCGAGCTCGCTCGATCTCGCCCGGATCCGGGCGAGCTCGAGCTCGCCGGCCGTGGCGAGCCTCGGCCCTCGCCGGTGCGGCGAGGGCCAGCCAAGCCGCCCGCAAGCTCGGCCCTTGCCGGTGCCGGCGAGGCCGGCCAAGCCGCCGGCGAGCTCGAGCTCGCCATGGCCGGCGAGGCCCGGATCTCGCCCACATCCGGGCGAGCTCGAGCTCGCCGGCCATGGCGAGATCGGCCTCGCCGTGGCCGAGGGCCGCCTCACCGCTGGCCGGGGCCGAGCTCGCCATGGCCGGCGAGCTTGGCCGGCGAGGCTAGCCCGCCTGTGCGTCGGCGAGGTTGACCGACGGCCATGGCCAGGCCACCGGACCTCGCCCCATGGCCGGCGATCGGTCAAACCAGTGAGGAAAGGAAAAAAAAAATTTTAATAACACCAACAAATACAAATCCAGCGAAGAATAATTTTGCGACGAACCATTTTTGTCGCCAATTATTCATGAAATTAGCCACGACACTTACCGGCGAAAAAGCTTTACCGAGATTGATTTGCGCGTGCACCGATAAGTAATTCGAGAGAAATTAAAGAGAGAGACGGAGAGAGAACAGCGAGGGGATAAGAGGAATCAGTCGACAGAGAGAAATTAGGGGTCGGGACAGATATCAAAAACATCATTTTTCGTATTGCAAATTTGCCACGAATAAAATTCGTCGGAAATTTCCGACGAAAATTTTTTCGTCGCAAAAATTTGTTGGAAATTTGCGACGAAAAAATTTTCATTGGAAATTTGCAACGAAATGTTCCACGAAAAATAAAATCGTCGAAAATTTCCGACGAAAATTTTTTCGTCGGAAAATTTCGTTGGAGATTTCCGATGAAAAGTGCTTCGTCGGAAAATTTCCGACGAATTTGTTTTTCGTTGGAAATGTCGTTGCAAATTTCCAACGAAAAATTTTTCGTCGGAAATTTTCGTCGGAAAAACCCGGTTTTTTTGTAGTGTAATAGACTCATCCCTTCCCAATCTATCTAGTTTCTACGTACATACAAATGTTACCAGAACACAAATTAAGAGGGTAAGCCAGCAGCTGTGTCAAAAAGTGCCCATCTCCATATGGCATGTGAAGCTAACACCAGAAAATAACAATCACCCGCAAAAAAGGACATCATTCCAAGCCCATCTTGTTAGATGTATACCCTAAAGTCATCATGTAATAGTTACATGTTAGGGATTTAAGTTGTATTTTCAATTTCATTATTTATTTAATGGCAATGACGTATTTATTCATTTGTCTAATTATTTAAATATATGAATGATTCCATAAGATCAGTTGTGACTGAACCTATTCTTGAGACGTTAAGAATATGTGTGACAGGTTCACAGTTAGACTGAATTTTTAAATTATTCCCGGTCGATGGATCATTGAGTGGATATCAATAATCCTGTTGAGACCGGTACGTTCTTAGCTTTACCATTAAGTATTGGATATTTAAGGGAATGACGAGTCACGAGTCATTGGGTATTGTGATGCCCGAGCTAGAACACAGGTGTTTGTATCAGACAAATTCATTGAACGTGACACGCATATAACGATTAGCAACATGGAAGCTTTTAGCGTGGTCAATGCCTAATCGTTCATGCTCTGATCTTGTGTAAATAATCCATAGACCTGAGGCACAGTGTTGACTTGTGTGTCGGATGGCTATGGTTCACAGGTGCACATATTGCTGGTTCGTTGATCTGTCTCTGTACTTGATGGCCATAGTTCGTTCACATACGAAGTTACACGTGTGCGCAAAATGGAATATGTCTCCTTGTTATACACAAGGTACAAATAATGATGTCCTATGTAATCTAATCTTGACATTGCATTAAAATCCTCGGCCGGGGTTGTAACCGAGAATGAACTGTTCATGTCTCATATAAAATGCATGTCAATTAGATTTGTGCATATGATCGAATTAATGACTTGACAAATATTCCATGGTCTTTGTTCGATCGGGACATAGTAAGGCAGAGGGATTGAATTACACTGTACCCAAAGCTGACGGGTTCATTATGTTCTTAAAATATTCACACTGTCTGGGTAGCCATGACATATTGCTAGATGTCAATCATGGCTTGTAGGATCTAAAAGTTGATCGGGACAATCAATTTTCTTGAGAGTACTAACGTGTTAGTGCAAGTCCTACTACCAGCTCAGTGATGAACCTAGGAATGTCACACACCATAACCAATTTAGGATGACGTTGTACGGAAGATGCAATATTGCAAATATGTTTGCAATTATAGCAATCGATTAGTCAGATTGAGATTAAATTAAATATGATTTAATTTTATTTTATTTTAGTCATGAGCGTGCATGCATATGATGCACACGCAAACCTAAAGTGGACACATGTTAATGTGCCATGTGATCTTGCACTCTTAATTTTATAAAATTAAATTAATTAAAAATGTACACGGTCAACAAATGTTGACCGTGTGCAGCACACGATCAGCTTCTTGCTGATCGTGTGTGTTTTAATTTAAAATTATACAAAAAATGAAAATGATGATGATGGTGGTGCATGCACACGGTCAGCAGTTGACCGTGTGCATCACCCACGGTCAGCAACTGTTGCTGACCGTGGGCATCATCCACGACCAGCAACCGTTGCTGGTCGTGTGCTATATGCACACACGATCAGCGACGGTTGCTGATTGTGTGGTGAGTATCCATGCGATCAGTAACTGTTGCTGATTGCACAAATAGAATGGTGTCAGCAACAGTTGCTGATATAAAAAAATACAGAGAAGAAAGAGTGCAATGAGTGTGCGTGAGAGTTAAAAATAGTTTTTTCTCTCTTTCGACGTCGTGACTGAAATATCAATAGTGCGGAGAATTGTCGCCACAAGATTGCTAGCACAATTCTATTGGTGATTATCCGCAAGTTCTTCCTTCCGTTCGTCGTGCGATTGGTGGTGTGTCTGAACTAGAGGTCCGACGGTTGTGGGGCTCGAACCGAAATCGTTTTGGGCACGTTACGAGTGATAATCCGATTAACCCCCTATGGTCTTCCGATTTTTAATTGAAACGCACGAACAACGCCTTTGGAGATACATGTGTAGTTATATCTTTCCGCTGCATTTATATTTTTAACTATTCATGTTCCGTAGAAAACCAACAGTGGTATCAGAGCCAATCCTTAGGCGTTCTCGTGCGTTTAATTGATTTTGGTTCATATATATTTTTGCGATCCAATGGCCAATTTACTTTGTTGAGAGAATTGCTTACTCTTAAGTGGCCTATAGAAGTTGATTAATTTATATGATAAATTTGATCAACTGAGCAAAAATTGGAACTAAATCAATTTTGAATCAAAAATCCGTAGCTTGTTTTCTTTTGCTTTTATCTTCTGCAAAATGATTCGCAACTATGAATCTAGAGGCGACAACACTACCGTCACTTGGAATCACGCACGTGAAATTTGTTTCACCGGCTTTGATTTCTTAACGTGGCTTACGTTGCTCGGCCATGAATTTGATTCAGTGCAGAATTTTATTTGTGCCTTCCAAAGCTTTAAATTTAGAATTTATGGCTTGCGAGGAAGGGTGGTGATCATGGAAAAACCCCTAATCAATATGATTGATGTATGAATGAATGTATGATGATTACAGGTATTTTTGGGGTTGTAATTATTAAATGGAGGCTGCGTCCTTCTTTTTATTTTCCATGTAATGTATTTTTTAGTATAGTTTAGTATTATCAATTGTTGATGTAAACATTACACGAGGAGGAGCCATTAAGCCGGAGAGCTCTATGGGCCCGGTCCGTGAAGAGTTCAAGGATCCAAGAAAAAGTGAAGAGCATGTCTCTATTATTAAAACATTAAAAAAACTAAATGGGGCTCATTGGCTCGAGACCCATTGAGCCATAATTCCATGATCACCACGTAGAATAGATATTTATGCATTTGATATCTATTTATTTATTCAGTTGTTATGCATGTTAAACCGATTAATGTGCAAAGTGAGACCATTAATAACGACCCAAATCTCCTTATTAATTATATTAAGTCGAAACGAGTTTCGGACTCGTGGCCTTCCATCGTCGTGGTTTGGTCCAACATTATAGTGGTTGATTGACTAGCTATGGATACATAGGGGTCAATTGCCATTTATAATATTGGATCACTCCATTATGCATATGATGTTGTGGGGTTGAAGCCGAACGATTTCCAATAACTGTCAGGTGAGGGGATCGTTTGTGTTTTCAATACTTGCATAAGATGATGGGTTAGACTTGACTATGATCATGATGTAAATAACTGTCAGGTGAGACTTTCATGGTCTAGAGGCCGAATTTATGATTGGGACTCGCATATGATGCGTTGAACAAGTTGGTTCACTCACTAAGTTCATAGAACACCAATAACTGTCAGGTGAGGTGGGCTATGGGCTAGTGGGACTCCAATACCCACTAGTAATCTTTACCCAACAAAGATTACCGTTTTCCCATTTTAAGGAGTAAGGGATTCGAAAAATTTAGTGGGAGGCACTATTTCATTTAAAGGCCAAAATGAAATGGTTATTTTGAAAGACAACGGCTCACAATTTATTTTCTGCACAGATATATTATTACTCTGAAAATGGTGACCACAAACCCACTCGCTTCTATACTTGACAAGAATTGTTTGACTGGACCCAATTTCACTGACTGGGTGAGGAATTTGAGAATTGTTCTCAATTCGAAAAAAATTGGGTATGTGCTTGATCAAAAGATGCCAAACTCCTTTCCTGAGGGTGGGACCCAAGAGGAGCGCGTTACTTATGATAAGTGGCGTGATGATGACCTAAAAGTTAGGTCATACATGCTTGCTTCAATGAACAATGAATTGCAGAAGAAGTATGAAACTATGGAAGATGCTAGGTCGATCATCTTGCACTTAAAAGAATATTTTGATGAGAATGATCGAACCTCTAAATATGAGATATCTAAAGCATTGTACCGTATGAGAATGGCTGAAGGATCATCGGTTAATGATCATGCTTTGAAAATGATATGGCACATCGAAGAGTTGGCTAGGCTCAATCTTGTTATGGATAATGAGTTAGCTGTGGATTTGATCCTCCAATCTCTACCCGATTCCTTCTCTGGTTTTGTCCAAAACTTCCACATGCATAAGATGGAGAAAACTCTTGCTGAGTTACATAGCATGTTGGTAGTTTATGAGAAGGAAATGCACAACACGAGGCCCAATGTGGTGGCTATGGCTAAGGCTTCTTCTTCAAAGAGTAAGACTGTTTTGAAGAAAAAGAAATGGAAGAGGCCTATGAAACATGATGTGCAATCAAAGTCCAAGATTGAAAAAGGGAATTGTCACTACTGTGGTGTCAAAGGGCACTGGAGGAGGAACTGCAGGAAGTACCTCGCGAGCTTGAAGGTCAAGCCTAAGGACCAACCTTGCGAAGGTGTGGTGTCTATGCTTATAGAAACTAATCTTACGGTTAGTGCTGAATCCAACTTATGGGTTCTAGATTCTGCTGCAACCTCACATATTTGTATGTCTTTGCAGAATCTGGAAATAAGCAGGATGCTAGGACGAAATGAAATTGTCCTAACATTTGCAAATGGAGCAAGAGTTGCTGCGTTAGCTGTAGGGACTTTTCGTTTATGTTTGCCTTCTGGACATGTATTGGTATTGAAAAATTGCTTGCATTATAAGAATGTTGTTAGGAACATCATCTCTATACCTCGTTTGAGTAAAGAGAATTATGAATTTTCTTTTGCTGATGATGTATGTTCTATTTATCATAATAGGAGATGTGTTGGTTCTGGCTTATTAACCAATAATCTTTATACCATTACAATGTCCGGTGATGCGATTATCAATGCCAATAAGCAACAAAATAATGATATAAATGCCATAACTAATAAACGCCCTAGAGATAGTCCAAACCCAAAGTATGTTTGGCATCTTCGATTAGGTCATATTGGAGAAGATAGAATCAACAAGTTGAGTAATGATGGGTATATTGATCCATCAATGTTTGAGCCATACTCGGCTTGTGAGGCATGTCTTCTAGGAAAAATGACCAAAGCGCCCTTTGTGGGACATAGTGCGCGAGCTGCTGACATACTGGGATTGATACATACAGATGTATGTGGACCAATAAATGAAAATGCTAGAGGTGATTATTCTTACTTCATTACATTCACCGATGATCAGTCACGGTATGGTTATTTGTACTTAATGAAGTATAAATCTAAATCTTTTGAAAAGTTCAAGGAATTCAGGGCTGAAGTTGAGAAACAAACAGGAAAATGTATTAAGGCTCTTCGATCTGATCGATGAGGTGAATACCTTAGTACTGAATTCCTGGACTATCTTAAGGATAATGGCATTGTATCACAGTGGACACCTCCTGGAACTCCAGAACACAATGGTGTATCTGAAAGAAGAAATCGCACTTTATTAGATATGGTGCGATCTATGATGAGTTACACCGATTTGCCTATGTCTCTTTGGGG
Organism: Syzygium oleosum; assembly: GCF_021117445.2. Classification (NCBI taxonomy): domain Eukaryota; kingdom Viridiplantae; phylum Streptophyta; class Magnoliopsida; order Myrtales; family Myrtaceae; genus Syzygium; species Syzygium oleosum. The sequence goes on from NW_026607487.1 coordinate 13,960,382, forward strand.
ATATGCCCTCGAGACAGCCGCATATGTACTGAACAGAGTGCCATCCAAATCTGTTCCAACTACGCCTTATGAGATATGACATAGTAAGAAACCAAGTCTTAATCATATTAAGATTTGGGGTTGTCCAGCTTTCGTCAAGAAGCTGAAAATGGAAAAATTGGAGGCTAGGTCTGAACAAGGTCGCTTCATTGGATATCCAAAGGAGTCTCTTGGATAGTATTTCTATTTTCACTCTGACCTAAGAATTTCGGTCAGCAGGCATGCTTCTTTTCTGGAGAATCAGTTCGTCCAGGAAGGTGGTGCTGGGCGGAAAATAGTCTTACAAGAAGAGAACAATGAAGTACCAAATAACCAAGTTCAAACACCGATCTCTGATTCAGTGGGAGCTTCTGATACACAACCTCTTAAGAGGAGTGCGAGAACGTCTCATCCACCTACTCGTTATGGACACTTGGTTGAACATATTGAACCATTATTCATTGTGAATGATGGTGATCAACCTGGTGATCCAAACACCTATGAGGAGGCGATGTCGGACATCGATTCTGGTAAATGGCTAGAAGCCATGAAATCCGAAATGGATTCAATGTATTCCAATGAAGTTTGGACCTTAGTTGACCTGCCTGATGGTATTGTACCAATTGGCTGTAAATGGATTTTCAAGAGGAAGATGAATGCTGAGGGTCAAGTTGGAACTTACAAAGCACGGTTGGTGGCGAAAGGATATCGTCAAAAAGAAGGAATCGATTATGACGAAACTTTCTCACCTGTAGCCATGCTAAAATCCATTCGGATTATGTTGGCTATAGCTGCACACCTAGATTATGAGATATTCCAAATGGATGTCAAAACGGCTTTTCTAAATGGTTTTCTTGAGGAGGACATCTATATGGAACAACCACGAGGTTTTGAATCCAATTGTGAACGTCGGAAGGTGTGTAAGCTTAAGAGATCCATTTATGGACTCAAACAAGCCTTTAGAAGTTGGAACATCCGTTTTGATGAAGTAGTCAAATCGTTTGGTTTCATCAAAAACCCGGATGAACCTTGTGTATAAAAGAAGGTCAGTGGGAGTGCAATTGCATTTCTAGTTTTGCACGTCGATGATATACTTTTGATCGGGAACGATGTACCGATGATATCATCAATCAAACTATTCTTGTCACAGAAATTCTCCATGAAAGATTTAGGAGAGGCAACCTATATTTTAGGTATTAAGATCTATAGAGATAGATCGAGACGAATGATTGGCCTCTCACAGTCTACGTACATAGACAAAGTGTTAACACGTTTTAACATGCAATGTTCCAAAAGAGGATTATTGCCTTTTAGGCATGGAATCCATCTTTCCAAGGAGATGTGTCCCAACACTCCTGAAGAAATAGAGCGGATAGCAAAGATACCTTACGCATCTGCTATTGGAAGCATAATGTATGCTATGCTATGTACGAGACCTGATATTGCACATGCTATAAGCATTACTAGCAGATATCAGTCTGATCCAGGGGAAGAGCACTGGATGGTAGTCAAGAATATCCTTAAGTACTTGCGAAGAACTAAGGATTTATTCTTGGTTTATGGAGAATGAGAGTTTAAAGTTGAAGCTTATACTGATTCCGATTTTCAATCGGATCCTAATGATTATAAGTCTACATCTGGGTTTGTCTTTACACTGAATGGTGGCCCAGTTAGTTGGAAGAGTTCCAAATAGAGCATAACTGCTGATTCCACCACTGAGGCAGAGTATGTAGCCGCTTCAGAAGCAGCAAAGGAAGCCGCTTGGATGAAGAAGTTCATTTTTGAACTTGGAGTCGTTCCTTCCATTGAACAACCAATAACATTGTTTTGTGATAACAATGGGGCAATAGCTCAAGCGAAGGAACCAAGGTCTCACCAGAAGTCCAAGCACATTGAGAGACGCTTCCATCTCATTAGAGAAATTGTTGGGAGAGGTGATATCGCCTTGCAGAAAATTGCCTCAGCGAAAAACGTGGCAGATCCCTTCACTAAGGCCTTACCTCAGTCTTCTTTTGAAAGACACATTGACAAGATGGGTTTGAGATACCAAACAAATTGGCTTTAGTGCAAGTGGGAGATTGTTAGATGTATGCCCTAAAGTCATCATGTAATAGTTACATATTAGGGGTTTAAGTTGTATTTTCAATTTCATTATTTATTTAATGGCAATGACGTATTTATTCATTTGTCCAATTATTTAAATATATGAATGATTCCATAAGATCAGTTGTGACTGGACCTATTCTTGAGAGTTAAGAATATGTGTGATAGGTTCACAGTTAGACTGAATCTTTAAATTGTTCCCGATCGATGGATCATTGAGTGGATATTAATAATCCTGTTGAGATCGGTATGTTCTTAGCTTCACCATTAAGTATTGGATATTTAAGGGAATGACGAGTCACAAGTCATTGGGTATTGTGATGCCCGAGCTAGAACACAGGTGTTTGTATCAGACAAGTTCACTGAACGTGACATGCATATAACGATTAGCAACATGGAAGCTTTTAGCGTGGTCAATGCCTAATCGTTCATGCTCTGGTCTTGTGTAAATAATCCTTAGACCTGAGGCACAGTGTTGACTTGTGTGTTGGATGGCTATGGTTCACAGGTGCACATATTGCTAGTTCGTTGATCCGTCTCTGTACTTGATGGCCATAGTTCGTTCACATACGAAGTTACACGTGTGCGCAAAATGGAATCTGTCTCCTTGTTATACACAAGGTACAATAATGATGTCGTATGCAATATAATCTTTACATTGCATTAAAATCCTCGGCCGGAGTTGTAACCGAGAATGAACTGTTCATGTCTCATATAAAATGCATGTCAATTAGATTTGTGCATATGATCGAATTGATGACTTGACAAATATTCCATGGTCTTTATTCGATCAGGACATAGTAAGGCAGAGGGATTGAATTACACTGTACCCAAAGCTAACGGGTTCATTATGTTCTTAAAATATTCACACTGTCTGGGTAACCATGACATATTGCTAGATGTCAATCATGGCTTGTAGGATCTAGAGGTTGATCGGAACAATCAATTTTCTTGAGAGTACTAACGTGTTAGTGCAAGTCCTATTACCAGCTCAGTGATGAACCTAGGAATGTCACACACTATAACCAATTTAGGATGACGTTGTACGGAAGATGCAATATTGCAAATATGTTTGCAATTATAGCAATCGATTAGTCAGATTGAGATTAAATTAAATGTGATTTAATTTTATTTTATTTTAGTCATGAGCGTGCATGCATATGATACACACGCAAACCTAAAGTGGACACATGTTAATGTGCCATATGATCTTGCACTCTTAATTTTATAAAATTAAATTAATTAAAAATGTACACGGTCAACAAATGTTGACCGTGTGCAGCACACGATCAGCTCCTTGCTGATCGTGTGTGTTTTAATTTAAAATTATAAAAAAAAATGAAAATGATGATGATGGTGGTGCATGCACACGGTCAGCAGTTGACCGTGTGCATCACCCACGGTCAGCAACTGTTGCTGACCGTGGGCATCATCCACGACCAGCAACCGTTGCTGGTCGTGTGCTATATGCACACACGATCAGCGACGGTTGCTGATTGTGTGGTGAGTATCCATGCGATCAGTAACTGTTGCTGATCGCACAAATAGAATGGTGTCAGCAACAGTTGCTGATATAAAAAAATACATAGAAGAAAGAGTGCAATCAGTGTGCGTGAGAGTTAAAAATAGTTTTTTCTCTCTTTCGACGTCGTGATTGAAATATCAATAGTGCGGAGAATTATCGCCACAAGATTGCTAGCACAATTCTATTGGTGATTATCCGCAAGTTCTTCCTTCCGTTCGTCGTGCAATTGGTGGTGTGTCTGAACTAGAGGTCCGACGGTTGTGGGGCTCAAACTGAAGAACATCCGAACCGACATCGTTTTGAGCACGTTACGAGAGGTAATCCGATTAACCCCCTATGGTCTTCCGATTTTTAATTGAAACGCACCAACAACGCCTTTGGAAATACATGTGTAGTTATATTTTTCCGCTGTGTTTATATTTTTTTAACTATGTATGTTCCGTAGAAAACCAACACATCTCCCTTTCATAATTGCCAATCTATGGGATCAAGTCCGATGTTCTCCAGAATCTGGTTTGTGCGAGAAAAATGCCTGTTTGATTTGTAAAATCGGGTTATTATCTCAAGTAATATTTGACTGCTTGAAAATTGTATCTAAAGGAAGGAAAGGACATGAAGAAACGCTGCCCCTGAAGCCACTTCAACAGCTTTCAAGTTATTCAATTCAAAAGAGACTGCACTTGAACTGTTATCATTTGATGTACAGGACTGATTTTCGTGTGCACACAGGCAGACATCATTTACCTAAGTACTAAACATTACTCTAAGAACATGAAGATTTATGAGATTTGCACAACTCCGTGGCATCTACATTCATGAAACCAGCCCCAGAAAGCTTTATTCATAATATGCACGGTTCCCTTGACATTTTTTTTTTTATCGGAAGTTCCCTTGACATTTAACGGCACAAATTTAGTTCTAAAGAGTGAACAACTCTTCAGTGAAAGTCACTGGATGTCAAACCTGACTAGAAGTGAGATGCTTTTCTATTACCCTGTAGAGCCATCACTAGAACACCCTACATGGTCTAGGGACGAAGATCACGAAGAGACCCACTGCCCAGCGGGTAAGCCGGTCTCGTCCGCGAGCAGGAACAACGAAGAATGTGGAGGCGGAGGCGATCAGAGCTCGAGACCCAGCAGCTGCGACCCACGGGCTGGCTCCTGGAGGCAACGTGGTGGAGGCGCGGATTTGAGCTCGGGATGCGACCGGCGGGCTCTTGGCTTGAGGGAGTGGCTCCTGGAGGTGACGGAGGAGGCGGAGACGAAGGCGGAGGCGACGTGCCGGAAGCGGCGGATCTGAGCTGGGGACCGGCGGGCTCGCTCTTGGGAGGAAGAGAAATTTGAAAAAGAGAGAAAATGTTTGAGGCCTTTCGTGCAGCCTGTGAAGAAGAATAAAGAAGAGAAGGGGAAACGCGAGCGGGAGAAGGACAGAGTAGATGACGGCAATTTATGAAGAGAGAGAGAGGGGAGGCCAAACTTAAACTCCGTGGAGCCTGACACGGTGGGCTCCTCGGACACGTGTCTCCACCTCAGAGTTGTGATTTCTCCACGGTGGAATCACCAGAGGCACCTAATATTTTCTCCGGAGGACACGCGATACTCTTCCGCCATCACGTCCCACCACTTACCTACCTACCTACAAATTGCCGTCTCCCACACGGACATTCAGTCTCTCTCTCTCTGTCTCTCTCTATCCCCCAAGTCTTCATATTAACAGAAGCGGAAGGCAGGTGGCGGAGAGATCCCGATTCCCGTTTACTAGTCCTTCTCGGCTCTTCCATGGATGAAGAGATGGAGCAGGAGATGGAGGAGAGGCCGCTGGTGAAGAGGGAGGAGGCGGCAGAAGAAAGCAAGAGCGATGGCATCACGTGGGGAGGAGTGGGGGAGGAGGTGAAGAGGGTGGCGCGCATAGCGGCGCCGATGGTGGTGGTGACGTCGTCGCAGTACCTCCTCCAGATTATCTCCGTCATGATGGTCGGCCACCTCGGCGAGCTCTCCCTCTCCAGCACCGCCATGGCCGTCTCCCTCGCCTCCGTCTCCGGCTTCAGCCTCCTCGTTCGTACTTCCTCTCTCTCCCTCTCTCCCCTTCACGTTTTTTAACTCTTTGTTTTGGATTGATTTTTACCGTGGTGCCATTTTTCTTACTGGACGAGCATTGTAGTCGTCGTGACATGATCGGTGACTGCTTGTTTGAATTACACATGAGCTATCTGTTTTCATATGCTTCCATATGCTCTCAACAATGATGCACTTCAGCTAAAATTAATTTGAAGTAGCAGACTCAGCCAATTCATCTTCATTGCTGTTTTATCCTTTCATTCTTTTCGAGCAAATGAACTCCACGATCTATAATGAGAATAGCGACGGCGTGTGTGTCAGAATCTCAATTCTCAACAATGATTCCGTGGAATTAAATGTAACCCGTTTGCTCCAAACCACACACGAGAAACAGCCGAGTACATGTCCTTAGGCATTTGTCGTGATCGACCCTTTGAAGCATTATCTGCCTATACCAGTTGAATGTGTATAATTATGTCTTTGCCGATCCTATTACCTATAGATGTTGGATTTGTGAGATTCCCGAGGGCATTATAGGCACATAACTGGTGCTGAATAATAGTCCAAGATGGCGGTTACTTTAGTATTGTCTTCTTGTTGACAATGTCAATACTTGGTCCGCTTTAAGCTGGTCACTGTTCCAAAAGTTAATGGTGATTTAACCCAAGTTGGTGAGAATCGGGAAAAAGCTCGTTCTCTCTTTGGTCAGGGACATGCTCTTTAACAGTGAAAAAGATAGGGATCTGACTCTGATGGGACAACATCACATTATTAGGTTTTTAAAGTGAGTGATATTCAATGTACCGACAATAATTTTTAAAATTATTGTATCAATCAATTTAGTATTAGCATGACCCTATGTGCTTTCTCTGTGGGTTTCTAGAGTTGTACATGTAACAGTACTGAGACGAGGTTGTTACATTCCGGGCTCTTCTGTCAGTTGAGCTACTCATGTTATTTCTTTAAAACACACTGCACATAGTCATTTGTGTGTATGAGAGTCCAGAAAAAGCAATTGTACTATGTTAGAAAACTGATCAAAGGATGATGATGGGCCTGCTTGTTGACATAAAAACTGTCCATTCCACCAATTTTGGTTGCTTTTATAAAACATATGTTCAGACTAGTCTTTATGAACGAATTTTGATCCAAAGTGTATGGGAGACAAAAATTGTTTCATTTATAGATGACTAAACTTTTTAGTTCATGAATTTGCAACAACAGCTTGGCATGGCCAGTGCACTGGAAACTCTGTGCGGACAAGCCTACGGAGCTCAACAATACCAAAAGCTCGGAACACATACATACACCGCGATCTTCTCTCTGACCTTAGTGTGCGTCCCTCTCTCTTTCCTCTGGTTCTACATGGGCAAACTCCTTGTGTTGATGGGCCAAGACCCGCTGATCTCACGTGAGGCGGGTAGGTTCATAGTGTGGCTCGTCCCCGCGATCTTTGCGTACGCGGCGCTCCAGCCACTGGTCCGTTACTTCCAGACCCAGAGCCTCACCACTCCAATGCTCATAGGCTCCTGTGCCATGCTCTGCTTACACGTGCCTCTCTGTTGGGTCCTCGTGTTCAAGTCCGGGCTACATAACCTTGGAGCCGCATTGGCATTGGGAATTTCTTATTGGTTGAATGTGATCTTTCTCGGGCTGTACATGACGTTCTCTAGCGCGTGCCGGAAGACGCGTGTCCCGGTGTCAATGGAGATATTCCGAGGCATTCGGGAGTTCTTCCAATTCGCTGTTCCATCAGCTGTCATGCTTTGGTAACTCATGTTCATGCCTAAGTGCTACTTCTGTGTGAATTTCTTTGTTTTCTAGTAGCAGTGCATGTGTATATGCTGTTTATATTGAATGATGACTCATGCTAGGTCTAGTAAGACTACTTTACGTATTTTGTATGGTAGCAGTAACAGATATGACGGATTGTTACATGGGTTTTGAATGTGACCCACTTGTTTCTCTTGAAGTCTACCGCATCACTTGATGTATCAATTTATTATACCGCTCAATGTACACCTAGCATTAGTCTTGCATTCCTCTTGATTGGAAAATGAACTCAACTCATCTTTTTTGTTTTACTGTTTAAGATATTTTCTGTTGATGGAGTTTCTTTCTGTGTACTCATTTGGATGGATTGTAGCCTTGAATGGTGGTCATTTGAACTGCTCATCCTGCTTTCTGGGCTTCTACCGAATCCACAGCTTGAAACTTCAGTTCTCTCTGTGTGGTATGTCCCGTCTTTCATGTTACATTTTTCATGACTTGACCAACATATGATTTTAGAGCTGTGTATTGATCTCGCATTCTAATTTGCTTTTCTGTTTAATCTCATGAACAGTCTCTCAACGATATCAACACTTTACACAATACCATTTGGAGTTGGAGCTGCTGGAAGGTTTGTAAACCCCTCTTGTAGCCTCTTGGGGCATGTTAGACTGACCCCCATAGTACACTTATAATGTTCTAACAGAACCATAACTCTTTTTCGCTGTCTTTCTTCAATAACAGCACGAGAGTGTCCAATGAATTGGGAGCAGGAAATGCGCAGGCAGCTCGTGTAGCTGTCTATGCAGTGATGCTTATAGCAATCACCGAGACAAGTATCGTGAGCGCGGTCTTATTTGCAACCCGGAAAGTCTTCGGTTACACCTTCAGCAACGAAAAGGAAGTCGTGGACTACGTTAAGAAGATGGCTCCTCTTGTTTGCCTCTCTGTCATCTTAGACACCTTCCAAGGTGTCCTTTCAGGTATAACTCAACCTCTCTGTATCATTGGAGAGAACTTTGTCTGGACTTGATCTCGATAGACCCATGGAACTACCATTTAGGAACAGGGAAGCCTACACTAGATAAGTCGATCACCTCCCCGAGCGATTATAATGCAATCGGTTTTTTGTCGTGATGTTGTTTTGCTCGATCAGGTATTGCGAGAGGATGTGGGTGGCAACACATTGGAGCTTATGTGAACCTGGGGGCATTCTATCTGTGTGGAATTCCAGTTGCTGCAACTTTGGCCTTTTGGGTGGGATTGAGAGGAGTGGGACTTTGGATAGGGATTCAAGTGGGTGCTATTGTACAGACATCGTTGCTCTCAATCGTGACCTGTTGCTCAAATTGGGAAAAGCTGGTAATTTATTTTTTTCCTAAACTACTCAAATCAACAACATGCCTTAGGGATGACTTCTTAGCAGCTATACCTTCATAAAACTAGACGAGCAGGAGTTTGGGACAGCCCTAGATCCTCTTTCTTCATGGTGCAATCGTCACAAGTTATATGGCTTTTTATTGGAAGTGCAATCTAAGTTTTTCCTGTCATCAATTCTTCGATTTTTCCTTAGTGGCAACCTCTATAGGCCGTCCTCTAGAAATTTTTCTTGCTACCTCGTAAGGACTTGATTGTAATATTCAAGAAGATTTAGGAACTAATTGCACTCAACCGGAAGATCTAGATTGGTCTTGGATATTTTCATGTTAGTTAATCATGTTAGAAAATGTTTTAATGTAATTATGAAGTATTGTTATCACCGAACTAGGTATCAATTCACGTCAATGTGTAGAGCTGTGCCATGTCATGTTACGTCGATTGGCAGTTTCTCTTGATAATTCCCGTTGTATTCGACTCCGTGTTCACCTATGATAGTGGGAATTGCCATCAAGGAATTAAGTTGGTGCTGAACTTTCTTTTGGTGTTGCAGGCAAGCAAAGCAAGGCAGAGATTATTTGACGGAAGCTTTTCAGCCGATAATGGATCGATTGCTTTAGGCCAGGTCGGTTGAGTTGGGATGCCCTGGTTGAGCCAGGATGACGGTAAATGATTCTTATATATGTACCGGTATGTGATAAATGAATTCTATATGTGTGCCGGGATGTGCATTTACAGGTGAGTTTCCATGTAAACATAGCAAGGGCAAGGTCAAAGTCTTTGCTATTGATTTGCCATCGACATAAGGTGGGGAAAGTATTTGTATGTGTTAGTACAACGACGAGGCATCATCCTGCATGAGTATTAGTGAATTTACTCATTGAGTCTCCCCGACTCATCCTCCGTTGTTTCCCTTGTTTAGGTCCGTAAGATGAAGGATGACATAGAGGAGCTAGGATTAACCTCGGCCTCCGCTTGTAATATGATTTGTACGAGGAACGGCCAGTGGAAAAAGGGCTTGTAAAATCTGTTTAAGTAAAATGGAAATAGCATGTTATGCCTGTTGTGCTTTCCTTGATTTCAAGCTGTTATATAAGGTTTGCTCATGATGCTATTTGTCTTAATCCCGCTATTGTTTTTAATGTGATTGTCCTGAAATTATGCTTCCGCTTGTGTTTAAAGAAAGATAACAATGAACGGGACGTCACAAAGTAAGCCTCAAGTTACGGTCTTGGCCGGGGCGTGACCGAGGTGAGGTAAGGGCGTTACAGATTTATTTGGTATCAGAGCAGGTTTTTCCTCCAGTGGGTGCAGTTCGGGGCAGCTTGCAATTGGCCAGTCCGACGAGGGCGGGGAGTGGCGCCGGGGCCATACGACCTGATCATTGAGCGGCTTCTGACGGAGGTGGCGCCGGGGCAAGAGGCCTGATCATTAAGCGGCCTCTGGCAGAAGTGGCGCCGAGGTGAAAGGCTTGATCATTGAGCGGCTCCTGGCAGGCTTATAGGATGGCTAAAGGCAGGAACGACCGAACTGTGCATCGAATTGGGAAAACGATTCTGAAATCAAAGCGGAAATAAAGACTTGGAGTGATAATGTGCGCTGTAGTTAGGGTAGTTAGCTAGGAAACACCATGCGCATGTGATTGTTTGATTGATTGTTGAATAGGCCTTAGTTAATTACATTTTATTATGACCACTGACCTATTCCTGTGATGTAGAAAGTTCCGTTAGAATTCCGATAGTTTTCCTATTAGTCGGCAACATGAGTGCTCAGGACCAAGTGACCACAAGAGGAAAGACGACTCAGGGCCAGTTGAGTTCCAAAGGAAAGTCAAAAGAAGACCCCCGACTAGACGGAATTCTGCAAGCTCTTGCGACCATTGGAGAATTAATGGGCCAACAGGTTCAGCAGCAAGCAAACCACGCTGCTGGAAATGCCGCAGCAAATGGAAATAGAAATGGAAACGGAAATGATGACCGTACGACGCATGGGCTGGTTGAACAATTTCTGAAGTTAAAACCCCCAAAATTTGTCGGGACGGGAGATCCTGAAGAAGCTGAATCATGGGTCAACAAGTTAGAAAAGATATTTGCACTTTTGAAATGCTCTGATGAAGATAAGGTGACCTTGGCGGTATACCAGCTGGAAGGTAACGCCGGTCACTGGTGGAAGGCAACGCAAGGCATGGTGTTCTCTGTTGACACCGCGGTGACTTGGAAAGCATTTACCAACGCGTTTAACGGAAAATACTTTTCCGAGTGTGCTCGTGATCGGAAGATGGCGGAGTTTCTGCAACTCCAACAAAATAACATGACGGTCGATCAGTACGAGGCCAAGTTCGCTGAACTGTCGAGGTATGCTCCTAGGTTGATTGAAGATCCGGTGGATAGGGCGAAGAGGTTCCGAGATGGCCTGAAACCTGACATCCGAAGTCAATTGGTGCCGTTAAATCTTAAAGACTATAGCGAGTTGTACGAGCGAGCCCAGCTGATAGAGAAAGATTCCTCAAAACGAGCTACCACCACTAACCAAGGAAGGCCTCGTCATCTAACCTCTCAAGACAATCAGCATCGTGACAAGAGGCCGATACAGGAAGGAGAACGTCCATCTACTTCCAACAAGAAGAATAAGACCCTGAGGCCAACCTTCGCTCCAAGTGATGTATGCCGTAATTGCGGGAAATGACACGGCAACGCTTCGTGCTTGGCTCGAACGGGAGCTTGTTTCGGTTGTGGTCAGTAAGGCCACATCATTAGAGATTGCCCACAACGACGACAAATGATGCCGCAGCAGCAGCCGCATGCGATGCAGCAAAACGGAGCACCGCAATGCAATAATTTCCGGCGTCCGCCACCTTAGGGAAAGATTTATGCAATCACTCAAGAAGAAGCAGAAAATTCCAAGACCGTCATCACTGAATGAAGTATTATGCCAAGGATGTAGGATTGTTATAAGTAAAAATAGGGCATAGTAGATCTAGTCGTGTTGGCCCTGTAAGATATTAACATCAATATAAAAGTAGACTATGTTTGAGGAAGATTTTATCAGAGTAGCGCAGTGGAAGCGTGATCAAGCTTGTAGAACTCTAGTCTGTTGGGTTGAGGTTAAGGAAAAAGAAAGGTCACTGGTCCAGAGCTAGTCCAAACTACAACTGATGATGTCCAGGTAAGTGAAAATAAGCTTAGGACTGTCTAAAATAGACTAAAACGGTTATATGGATAAGTGACAGAAACCTTTAGAATTTCAAGTAGGAAAAGGAAACTAAACCCTAGGTATGTTTTAAATTTCGAGGACGAAATTCTTTTAGAAGAGGAGAATTATAACATCATCAATTTTAGTTCCTGGGAAATGGCTATGGGTTAAGTTTGGCGGTTTTCCAATCAGAGCCAATTTTCATCTTGTATTGAAAAATCCAGATTCATATCCTCTGTACCCAGTCATTTTGTTATTTTTGTAGAGACTTTTGTGATCTGAATTTCCGAACACTTCCTTCTTGAAAGTTGTTCCAAACATCTTGAAGTTTTACATACTTTAATTTCAGAATTTTTGAATTTGATTTGGGTTGGACGATCACCTCATTTTCGGACCGTATAAGACTGCCCAGAATGGGTATTTCTGTGATGTTTACACTTTCTCGATTTTCTACAAGCTTTTCTGGGCCGATTTTGAATAAACTTCCTTCACAAAAGTTATTGATAACTTCTTTTTCTATAACATATATAAATTTGGGAATTTTTGGAGATCATTTAGATTCTGGAAAGAGCTTACTTTGAGAAGCAAAGATTCTGTTCCAACGAACTGTTTTTAGTCTGTCTTTGATCTACTAAACGTTATGTTTATAGAAAGATTTAGGTTTCATGTTCTTCATAGAAAATGTATTTTAAGGCCTCGTTCATGACATATTCGAATTTGAGAATTTTATGAATCCATTTACTATGTTTTCAAGTCCGATTTCGTGAACAGTACAAAACTGCCCAGTTTTATCAGATCTCAAAGATTCAGCATTTTCTATATGAGAATGTTGGAATTTCGACTTGATGTCTTCTGATGATTTAAAGCATACGTTCTGAGCTTTCAAATGAGATATTTTATGCTTTGATTGGAGGTCATCCAAGGGGGAAAATGAGAGTGAGCCGAGAGAGAGCCGAGAGAGGGAAAGGAAGAGAGAAACCATTAATGGCTTGGATTCATTTTGATCTCTTCATCATGCTCCTTTGGCAATAGTCCATTAATGAACTTTAATGCTATCCATCATGACTCTTGACTTTGAAGCCCTATTATGATGACAAACATTTAATAGCCTTAGACTTTTGGGGACTTGTCATGATGGCATACATTAAATAAACTTGGACTTTAGGGACCCCCTTGAAAATGACACTTTATCTTTCTTTTTGCCTTGACTTGCTATAAATTGAAGGAGTCCAAATGGTTGAAGAAGCCTCATGTGAAGTCCCTCCTCTCCATTCTCACGCCACTTCCTCTCCTCTTTCTCATTCTCACTTCCCCACCAACCGGCCATCACCATCTTTTCTTCCACTTTCACGCCCAAGAAAGAGACCCCGCCGAATATTTCCTTCCTTTTTGGTTCGGCCCTTTTGAGAATCAACGCCCGAGAATCACCTGAGACTCCAGTGTTCACCCTCACGCCAAGCACTTTTCTCTCTCTCACCATTTGCCGCCGCCGACCGCCGTAGACGTTTACATGTGCTTATAGGTGAGTGGATTCCCTAACACTTGGATAGGGCGGTGTGTTACGTGGTTGGAACGCGGCATGTAAGTCGATTCCCTAATCTCGGGATAAAAAGTTATGATGCGTGGTTGGCTTGAGCTCTCACCCGAGCCTTTGTTGGGACTTGCTTGTTGTTGTTGTTTGTCTTGGTGTTGCACGCATCGCTTGTTACCATGCTTGATGTTCTCATCCATGCTTGTTGATAAGAGGATAGGACGTGGTGTTGCGTGTTTGGTTCGAGTAGTGACTGTGTTTGTGATGTTCGATGTTTGCATGAGTGGTTGCTATTTTACTTCATGATCGTAAGTCAAGGCACGTACGAGTTACGAAACGGGGTGTCGTATGGTCTCGTACTCATGTTGTGGTGTCACGGGACGAGTTCGGCTTGGTACGGGTTTACATTGAGGTGTGTAGATCCGGGCCAAGTTCGGCTCCGAGCCGGCGCTCGGCATGGCGGACCGAGTCACGTACCCTCGATCGCGACTTGCATGTTAGGCGAATGTCATAGAGATCATGATTACACAAGCACGGCACGCCTTTGGGCTCGATTGCATGGACTAATGAAATCAAGATAATAAATCGACTTGTGTGACTCATGATGTGTGATCACTAAAGGAAAGATGAAGACCATCGCGTTGGCGGCGATGCCTAGGTAAACTAGCTCCGGGATGCCCTAGTTGAGCTAGGATGCCTGGGTTGAGCATGGATGCCTCGGTAAACTAGTGCCGGGATGCCCTAATTGAGCTAGGATGCCTTGGTTGAGCCTGGATGTCTCGGGTGAGCTAGCCCCGGGATGCCTCGGTTGAGCCGGGATGCCCTGGTTGAGCCAGGATGACAGTAAATGATTCTTATATATGTACCGGTATGTGATAAATGAATTCTATATGTGTGCCGAGATGTACATTTACAGGTGAGTTTCCATGTAAACATAGCAAGGGCAAGGTCAAAGTCTTTGCTATTGATTTGCCATCAACATAAGCTGGGGAAAGTATTTGTATGCGTTAGTACAACGACGAGGCATCATCCTGCACGAGTATTAGTGAATTTACTCATTGAGTCTCCTCGACTCATCCCCCGTTGTTTCTCTTTTTTAGGTTCGTAAGATGAAGGATGACATAGAGGAGCTAGGATTAACCTCGGCCTCCGCTTGTAATATGATTTGTACGAGGAACGGCCAGTGGAAAAAGGGCTTGTAAAATCTGTTTAAGTAAAATGGAAATAGCATGTTATGCCTGTTGTGTTTTCCATGATTTCAAGCTGTTATATAAGATTTGCTCATAATGCTGTTTGTCTTAATCCCGTTGTTGTTCTTAATGTGATTGTCCCGAAATTATGCTTCCGCTTATATTTAAAGAAAGATAACAATGAACGGGACGTCACAAAGTAAGCCTCAGGTTACGGTCTTGGCCGAGGCATGACCGAGGTGAGGTAAGGGCGTTACAGATCATCTGAGCTCAAGCAGAGCTCCAACTAAGAAAATGATCATTGCAATTCACAAGCTCTCCAGTTGTTTAGTTCTTGATTTCAGTGATGTCACATTCATAGATTGCATTAGATCACACATGGCATCTGCAGCCGTATGCAATTCACACTCAAATTCACTGAACAAGGTCACCATTTCCGCACAAATATCCAGCCCTTGAACATCAGCCAGCATTCAATAATCTCAAGCATAAGTTATATATGAACATGAACATCAGTCATTCAAACAAGAGTTTGGGGGTAATTTCATTGCCTTGCCCTAAATGAAAATGCTTATCATATCCAGTTATTAGACAGGTTGTACCTAGATTCTTGGTCATTTTCAGATACCGTTTCTTAGTTGATGAACTAGACGAATAAATCTAAATACGTGAGTCGAGTTATGTTGTTAGCCATTATCATTTATAGTTATCGTGTTGCAGCAGAGAGCCCTCTTCGGGATATCTTCAAATTAAGTGCTTCACCGTCTTTTTGAAAGGAAAAGAAATCGCAGGATTTATTCTAAACCTCAGCAACATGGAACATAAATCAAGATCCAAAGCTAATAACGCGTCTTGCCTATAAGTAGCCACCGACGTTAAGTAGTCTAGCCAGATTATCACCAAGAAACCAAAGGGCCCTTCACAATGTGCGCAAGATTCTTTCTACCTTCTTGTTCATGCAGAATCCCTTTCAAGCTGAAAGTTGAAAAGGAGCCAAACTGCAAATGTTCTGCTTCTACAACGAAACAAATTAGTGCTAGCAGTTTTTCTTGACATATTCATAGACACATGTCACACCAGATGTGCCGTGCTTCCTTTTGCTTTATATAAAGCCCGATTATTCGGAGGCTCGTGGAACATCCCATACATCGATTAAGTCTAGACTTTTGGTCTGTGCATATAGTCCTGACTCATAGCAATTTGCACGCAATTTATAATTTAATAAGATAATGGTGGTCACTATTCTCTTTCTTTACAATTATCTTACACTTACAGCGACGACACGTTAGAATGCTATGATACGATTTTACGACCAGTCATGACGTGGATGTCATGTTATAAGAAAATGCCAATGGTGAATAGGTGTCGGGCCTTCTTGTCTTCTACTCGCCAATGCCATCAAGAGATTATGACATGCGGTCTCTCTCTCTTTCTCTCTGTTCATTCAGAATATGATTTGATGGATCCAATCAAATGAAATTGATTATCTGTTGGTTGGAGGTGGAGAAGATGCTACATGCACGGCTTCCCGGATGCTGATAGAAAACATTTATCGTCTCGCCACACGTGAGAGTTCAGCTCTTGTCCACATGCTGATCTGCGACAACCCCTCGCTGCTATCTTATTAGGCTTTGGTCTATCATCGTTTGTTTTTGTATTCCTCTTCCTCTGTCTTTTCCTTGAGATGCTAGCATATAAAATGCAATTATTGCCACTGATAATTGAAGACACCATCAAGTCTCTTCAACTGTTAATGTTTTTCTCCTATAATCTGCGAACACTTTGTTTGATTGTGATTTGTGAATAAAATATTTGCACAGAGACGTGTATGAAGTCGGCATCGTTCTATATTATATGAATTCCATCCCGCATCTATACTACGATATACAGTAAATATATGATAGCATAAGTAGCATATAATCCAAAATTTATTTGGAAATAAATCTTGAATAATATAGCATGGCATGGATCGTTTGCACTGCTGATATATTGTGTAGCATGCTGAAGTAGTGTTGGCATGTCAAGTGATAAAACCGACTTTGGTATGCAGGATTTGAAGAGAATTGCTTAGTCACCACTAACAAATGATGTAGTAATTACATAATCCGAAATTTCTTTTTATTAATAAAAAGAGAAAATTTTGCACAACAAGTCTTGAAAATCATGACACAATGTTTGAGAGTTTTGTAATTCCGATGTGCGGAGTTATGTTAATTTATGACTTTGACATGACATTTGTGGGTGCCACAATTATTCTAATCAAGTCCATAGACTTTGAATTTGTCTAATATTGTCCTTCTACTTTCACAATTTCTAATCAAATTTCTTCGACGCCAAATCCAACTGATTAGGGGTGTCAATGGGTCGGGTTGGGTCGGGCTTTCATGATACCCTACCTGACCCAAAATCAATAGGGTTGCGCTTGGCCCGCCCAGACCCGGCCCAAGACCCTGTTCAGCATATTCCCCAAGGTCCGAGTCGGGTCGGGTTAGGCCGGGTTAGGGATTAATTTTTAGCCCATGAACAAAAATATTTCATTAAAATTTACATTAATAGAATTTAATGAAACATATTTTCCTTTTATTTTTTATTTAGAAAATCATTATAAAAAAAATTTTAAAAAGAAAAAATAAGAGAGAGAGAAGACAAAAGAGGGTCCCCCTCTGGGCACACTTACGAAAAAGAAGAAAAGGGTGAAAGGACACAGAAGAAAGTAGTCTGCATATTTCATTAAAAAGAAAAGCTGCAAGAAGAGACAAAATAGGGCAGAGCTTTCTTCGTTCCCTCAGTCAACACACGTCCAGAACAGAGAGCAAAAAAGGAAGCGAGAACGAGAGCAGAGAGGGGAAGAGAGTTTGGGAGTGAATCGGAAAAGGGATAGCTTTGCGCGTTCGCTCGCCGTCCGTCTGAGTTGCCGTCGGCCCCCGTCGAGTCTCCGACAGCCGTGATTCATCCCGGTCAGCCCCGAACCAGGTGGGCTCTCTTCATCTTCCCCTATTTTGAGTCCCCGTCCCCGGCCTTTCGGGTGCCGGGCACACCGAATCTATTCGGTGACCGCCCGGCCCCCACCAAAGGAGGATAATGCTTGTTATACGTTCAAAGAAGTGTTCTTAAACGTTGTATGTCGAAGAGAACCCATGAATCGTGTCAAAATCAGCCCAGAAAATCCATCTCTCAGTCCCCTCCCACGTATTTGTTAAAATGCCTCAAAGAAGCCCTTCAAGCTTCAAACGTTGGATCTGTGTGTGCCATTATTCAGCGTTCTTTTGCAAACCGTGACCACTTTGTTGCAAAATGTGATTGTGCAAAGCACCACACAGCACGTTTGAGCCATATATCA
Source organism: Syzygium oleosum (assembly GCF_021117445.2). NCBI lineage: Eukaryota > Viridiplantae > Streptophyta > Magnoliopsida > Myrtales > Myrtaceae > Syzygium > Syzygium oleosum. The sequence goes on from NW_026607487.1 coordinate 13,978,488, forward strand.
CCTTGAATCTCGGCCTGAAGTTTTCGTTTGAACTCGCATACCACTCGTTTGATAAAATGCCTGAGTGAAGGCCCAAACTAAAAAGAAACATGAAATCAGTGCATAGAATCTTCGATATATGTTTTGTTCGTTTAAGATTGATGTTTGGTCACCGATTCCTTGATTTCGTGTGATTTTATGGCATGTTAACTCCGGTACGAGGCGGCCATGTGTGCATTCCCTACCTGCCGGAAAGCTCTTCGTCGCCGAATCGATGCCCGCGGTTAGAGGCCGTTGGAATCAGTTTCCCATCTTTGTTTTGTGTGTTTATGTACGTGCAGATTTAGAGCTTTAGATCTGTTTGAGATTCGGAGAAAAAGGGGTAAGTCGACACCAATGTTCGGTCGCTCGCGTAATTTTTCATAGCCGGAGTTAGTTTATGGTTCGGTGGAGGCGGCAGCCAGCGGTGAGAGTGTGGGTCCAATGGCGGCCACCAGCGTTGGCGACGCATGCCGACAGTCGGGGGTGAAGAGGTGGTCACGGCGTGGTCTCGACTGGATGCGTGGGGGAGGCCTCGGTGAAGAACAGTATGAAGAAGAGGATATTCTGGGTAGAAGGCACGAAGGGGGAAAGGAAGACCAGAAAAGACAAAAGAGAAAAAGAAAAAGAAACAAGAAAAAAGGAAAGAAAAAAAAAAAGAAAAGAGAGAAAATAGGAAAAGAAAAAAAAATCAGAAAAGAAATAGGAAAAGATCCCGAGTGGGTCATAGAGAGTCGGGTCAGGTGTCGGGCGGATCGGGTCAAGGGACCCGGTCCGGAATCTTTATTTTATTAATAAAAATATAAAAAATATTTTAAAATTAAAAAAAATTCCCAAATGTTTAGTAGAAAAAAATAAAAAAAGTCTGAAAAACATTAAAAAAATGCAGAAAATTCAAAAATTAAAAAAAAATTAAAAATTAAAAAAATTAAAAAAAGAAAAAAATTTCGAAAATTAAAAACATTATTTGGGATTTGGAATTGGTTTTTCTTGCCCTTTTGTATGATTGGTATCTTGTTTGATTGCACGTTGCTTGATTCACACACTTTGAAATGCTCGTTTAATTTAACCTCGCATGTAGTTGATTATGCATGTTGGGTTCATGTGTTGATTGTTGCTTCCCTTAGCTTGGTTAGGGATGGAATTTTGAGATTCCCAATTAGTGTGAACATGTTAGGCGGTGATTGAATAATGTTAGGTACCGAAAGGGTACTAGTTGGTCAATTAGTGTAATCAAGTCCTAGTACCCATTGAGTCTCTGGTTCGTAAAAGTGAAGCATTTCTCCCGCGCTTTACTTGGGTGTCTGATCGACTCACCAAAAACTAACTAGTGGCGACTCCTAGATGAAATTGATTCGCGTGTTAATAACTCAAAATCTATGTCGCGAATTGGTATTAGCTTGGGAGAGCTCGAACTAGGTTTAAACTTAGTAATTCATTAGCCAAACCCCTTAGGCGGCGAGCGCCGGTTTGGGGAGATCGCGACAATATTTTATCTAATTCTGGATAAAAAAAAAAGATGATCCAACATTTGGCAGTCAATGCATTTGTCTCCTTCTGTACCACAGTATCAAGACTCCTGCGAGCTTGTCCTCACAGAATCCCATCTTTTACCCTCCCCTCCTAGTCTAGGAATTTATCTTAGTGAAGTTAATGCCAAGCAAAATTTGTTCTCTTCTTTTCTTTTTATTTCTAACTCATAGTAAACTGCACAACTGAAGCAAATGACTCAAACAAGCCTGATTGCTCCGCCGAGACCGACAGAGATCATGTAGACCATCCAACAAGTGTTGAGGCTGCAAAATTGAAGGTATGAACGTAGTTCTAAACTTCTCATTCCACGAAAATACAAATTCTTTCAATTCATACCTAATTGATAACACAAACGTCTCTAGTTTCGGATTTGGCAGAAGACCGATAGAAGAACGACCAGCTCGAAGGACCAGTACTCGAAACAGCGAAAGAAAGTAAATCAAGAGACAAATGATGTGAGTAAACTAGTTCAAGGCTAGGACTCTCACTTCTGAAATAGGGGACTTAGATTAATACAGTCTGACCAACTATCATCAAAACGCTTCGAAAAAACCAAACAGCTACTAATCTTTTCTTTTGATCATAAATTTTGGCATCGCATTAGCAAACATAAGAACAAATAGGTACTCACCAAATCATAACTGCTGAAGGAACAGCAAGCTTGACGAAGCTAACAAGGTCAAGCAAGGCCTCTCTTGTGAAACCGGTCCAAGTTTTGATACAAACTGAAGAGAGCTTCACGTAAATCGCCAGCAGAATCACATTGTTCCAATTTGAAATCGTGTTCGCCAAAGTAGCTCCTCTAATTCCTAGTCCAAACTTAAAGATGAAGACCCAACAGACGACTATGTGAAGAGAAGCAATAACCAGAGAGCTCATCATCATCGGTAGAACGTTATTTTGCGTCTGCAAGAACCTGTTCAGACATTGGAGGAGGCCATACGCGAATAGACTTGGGATCATCCAACGGTTGAAAATTCCCGCTTCCCTGGAAATCTACACATTTTGGCCAAAAGCTATGAGAATGTCGGAGGTGTAGAGCCATATGACTGCAAGAGGGATGCTTAGGCATAGAAGCGTAAGCATAGCTCATTGCGTGTAACTCCAAGCATATGATACTCTTTGGCTCCATAGGCTTGGCCACACAGTGTCTCCAATGCACTTCCCATTCCTAACTTTCATCAGACATTTTGGTCGAGACATTTTAGTTTGCAAACAAAATGAAGATCTAAGTATACACAACCTAGGAATCATGCTCAAAGCACAGTCGACCTCAGCAGATGTAACATGTCATTTCCGCGAGCGGTGTCGCGCGTGGAAATTCAACACCAGAGAAGCACCATACATGTTCAGAGACAAGGATAGTGAAACCTCGGAGAAAACTCAAAAAACACATTTTACCACTTGCTTCTTCAAATTCAGTACTCGAATGTGGCCTCGAGGCGACAAATTGAACTTATTTTCCTTTCCAGTTTCCTCAATGTTACGGTAAAGATGGGTATTATTGTGTTAATACATTTCCTGCCTCGCTCAATTCCCGTGTTTCGTGCTGATGTATCACCTCCTTCAGAACACATTTTCCTCAAACCATTTTGTCTAATGTCTCTCTTTCTTTCGACTAGCAAGACCAACATCATCAGAAGACAAACCCCGCGCACACACAATAATAAGAAACGAGAAGCAACAGGAACATCAATGGCGATGCACGAGAAAGCAACGGAGTAGAGAGTGGTACCAAGACGCTGAAGCCCGTGACGGAAGCAAAGGAGGTGGCCATGGACGCGCCGGAGAGGGGGAGCTCCCCGAGGTGGCCCACGAACATGACGGAGATCACCTGCACGCTGTACTGCAGCATGCTCACCCCGATCAGCGGCCCCGACAGCCGCACCTGCCGCTTCAATTCCTCGATCATGATCACGCGACGCTCGTCCCTTGGAACCGAGCCGGGTGAAGGTTTTCCGCCGCCGCCGCCGCCGTCACGCTCGAGATCATGGCTTTGGATCAGAGGAGATTCAAGAAGGGACGCTTCATCGATTTCTTGATCTCCTCCTCCTCCTCCTCCTCTTCCTCCCATTTTCCCGGGTTCCGTCGATGGGGAGCCGTCTTTCTCTCGAGAGAAAATAATATGGCTTGCAAGCGCCAGACCAGTGTTGACGTGACGTACGCTTATTTATTGATATCCAATGAGATCTTGACACGTGGATAGTGATCTGGAAAATTAAAAAGAGAAATTTCTCTTTTTCCTCTTCCATCTTCAACCTCCGCTCCATCTCCACCGCCCAAGCCGCCACCGCCCCACCGTGGCCGCCACGGTCCGCCGCAAATATGGAGATGCTGCAGCTCGTCGCCGGAAGCCACGAACGAGCCAGAGGACTTGAGATGCGGAGCAGCGGGTCGGCCATGGACGGCCTCTCGTCCGCAGATCTGAGCGCCCGACTTTCTCTGCCATCCCATCGGCTGAGCGGCAGATTTAGGGACGCAGAGCAGTGGGCTCGCGGCCAAGGCTCCAGATCTGGTATACGCACTTTCAGCCCATGGATTCTCTGTTGAGTGGGTGGAAGGAGAGAGATCTTCAGCCATGGCTTCTTCTCTCCTCACCAAATCCAGCCCCTCGCCGCCAGATCTGGAAGTGAGGCACCGGGCGGGAGGAGACGGCCGAAGTGGAGAGATGCGGCGCCAGCCAGCTGTGGCGGAAGGAGGTCAATTTTTCAATTCCAGGTGTCAATTTGTAATTGGTTAACAATATAATAAGCACGTGCTGCTGGCAAACCACCGAATATTTCCTCCCTCCACCTAATCTCTACCACCTCAACGGTTTGTCATTACTTCTGACCAAAAAAAAACAACGGTTTGTCATTATTAAGGTGGTAGAACCAGAAGAAGAGAAGATGAGAAGCGGATGCTTGTTATCTTTGGTAAGATTAAAAACGAGCATTTAAAACACGGATCCAATTCATCGGTTCCCGATTCATTTCTTTCCTTGGAAATTGGAAATGAATCGCACAATACTAATTTCACTTTTTTAAGAATCGGGAAGTAACCGCAGGATCTGATCCTATAATCAGATCAATTCGGTTTCCGATTTTATTCTAAATCCATGCTCACCTATTCTTCCGGCGACATAAATTCGGAGAAATTGACAAGTCGACATGAAGTCTTCCCTCAAATTAATTTGATACGTCCCAATACGACTCTTCCTGTCAAATCCACGAGATACGTTCGGCGTCGTTGACTCATGGTGTTGCATCCGTCCACGCCTTCGAGAGTACAGAAAAGGACAATGCCAGCTAGCATACACACGCGATACTCTTCCGCCATCACTTCCCACGACCTACCTACCTACCGATAAAATGCCATCTCCCACGCGGACATTCAGTCCCTCTCTCTCTCTCTCTCTCTCTCTCCCCCAAGTGTTCATATTAACAGAAGCGGAAGGCAGGCGGCGGAGAGATCCCGATTCCCGTTTACTAGTCCTTCTCGGCTCTTCCATGGATGAAGAGACGAAGCAGATGATGGAGGAGAGGCTGCTGGTGAAGAGGGAGGAGGCGGCAGAAGAAAGCAAGAGCGATGGCATCACGTGGGGAGGAGTGGGGGAGGAGGTGAAGAGGGTGGCGCGCATAGCGGCGCCGATGGTGGTGGTGACGTCGTCGCAGTACCTCCTCCAGATTATCTCCGTCATGATGGTCGGCCACCTCGGCGAGCTCTCCCTCTCCAGCACCGCCATGGCCGTCTCCCTCGCCTCCGTCTCTGGCTTCAGCCTCCTCGTTCGTACTCCCTCTCTCTCCCTCTCTCCCCTTCACGTTTTCTAACTCTTTGTTTTGGATTGATTTTTACCGTGGTGCCATTTTTCTTACTGGACGAGCATTGTAGTCGTCGTGACATGATCGGTGACTGCTTGTTTGAATCACACATGAGCTATCCGTTTTCATATGCTTCCATATGCTCTCAACAATGATGCACTTCAGCTAAAATTAATTTGAAGTAGCAGACTCAGCCAATTCATCTTCATTGCGGTTTTTTCCTTTCATTCTTTTCGAGCAAATGAACTCCACGATCTATAATGAGAATAGCGACGGCGTGTGTGTCAGAATCTCAATTCTCAACAACGATTCCGTGGAATTAAATGTAACCCGTTTGCTCCAAACCACACACGAGAAACAGCGGAGTACATGTCCTTAGGCATTTGTCGTGAACGACCCTTTGAAGCATCATCTGCCTATACCAGTTGAATGTGTATAATTATGTCTTTGCCGATCCTATTACCTATAGATGTTGGATTTGTGAGATTCCCGAGGGCATTATAGGCACATAACTGGTGCTGAATAATAGTCCAAGATGGCGGTTACTTCAGTATTGTCTTCTTGTTGACAATGTCAATACTTGGTCCGCTTTAAGCTGGTCACTGTTCCAAAAGTTAATGGTGATTTAACCCAAGTTGGTGAGAATCGGGAAAAAGCTCGTTCTCTCTTTGGTCAGGGACATGCTCTTTAACAGTAAAAAAGATAGGGATCTGATTCAGATGGGACAAAATCACATTATTAGGTTATTAAAGTGAGTGATATTCAATTTACTGGCAATAATTCTTAAAATTATTTTATCAATCAATTTAGTATTAGCATGACCCTATGTGCTTTCTCTGTGGGTTCCTAGAGTTGTACATGTAACAGTACTGAGACGAGGTTGTTATATTCTGGGCTCTTCTGTCAGTTGAGCTGCTCATGTTATTTCTTTAAAACACACTGCACATAGTCATTTGTGTGTATGAGAGTCCAGAAAAAGCAATTGTACTATGTTAGAAAACTGATTAAGGATGATGATGGGCCTGCTTGTTGACATAAAAATTGTCCATTCCACCAATTTTGGTTGCTTTTATAAAATATATGTTCAGACTAGTCTTTATGAACGAATTTTGATCCAAAGTGTATGGGAGACAAAAATTGTTTCATTTATAGATGGCTAAACTTTTTAGTTCATGAATTTGCAACAACAGCTTGGCATGGCCAGTGCACTGGAAACTCTGTGCGGACAAGCCTACGGAGCTCAACAATACCAAAAGCTCGGAACACATACATACACCGCGATCTTCTCTCTGACCTTAGTGTGCGTCCCTCTCTCTTTCCTCTGGTTCTACATGGGAAAACTCCTTGTGTTGATGGGCCAAGACCCGCTGATCTCACGTGAGGCGGGTAGGTTCATAGTGTGGCTCGTCCCTGCGATCTTTGCGTACGCGGCGCTCCAGCCACTGGTCCGTTACTTCCAGACCCAGAGCCTCACCACTCCAATGCTCATAGGCTCCTGTGCCACGCTCTGCTTACATGTGCCTCTCTGTTGGGTCCTCGTGTTCAAGTCCGGGCTACATAACCTTGGAGCCGCATTGGCATTGGGAATTTCTTATTGGTTGAATGTGATCTTTCTCGGGCTGTACATGACGTTCTCTAGCGCGTGCCGGAAGACGCGTGTGCCGGTGTCAATGGAGATATTCCGAGGCATTCGGGAGTTCTTCCAATTCGCTGTTCCATCAGCTGTCATGCTTTGGTAACTTATGTTCATGCCTAAGTGCTACTTCTGTGTGAATTTCTTTGTTTTCTAGTAGCAGTGCATGTGTATATGCTGTTTATATTGAATGATGACTCATGCTAGGTCTAGTAAGACTACTTTACATATTTTGTATGCTAGCAGTAACAGATATGACGGATTGTTACATGGGTTTTGAATGTGACCCACTTGTTTCTCTTGAAGTCTACCGCATCACTTGATGTATCAATTTATTATACCGCTCAATGTACACCTAGCATTAGTCTTGCATTCCTCTTGATTGGAAAATGAACTCAACCCATCTTTTTTGTTTTATTGTTTAAGATATTTTCTGTTGATGGAGTTTCTTTCTGTGTACTCATTTGGATGGATTGTAGCCTTGAATGGTGGTCATTTGAACTGCTCATCCTGCTTTCTGGGCTTCTACCGAATCCACAGCTTGAAACTTCAGTTCTCTCTGTGTGGTATGTCCCGTCTTTCATGTTACAGTTTTCATGACTTGACCAACATATGATTTTAGAGCTGTGTATTGATCTCGCATTCTAATTTGCTTTTCTGTTTAATCTCATGAACAGTCTCTCAACGATATCAACACTTTACACAATACCATTTGGAGTTGGAGTTGCTGGAAGGTTTGTAAACCCCTCTTGTAGCCTCTTGGGGCATGTTAGACTGACCCCATAGTACACTTATAATGTTCTAACAGAACCATAACTCTTTTTCGCTGTCTTTCTTCAATAACAGCACGAGAGTGTCCAACGAATTGGGAGCAGGAAATGCGCAGGCAGCTCGTGTAGCTGTCTATGCAGTGATGCTTATAGCAGTCACCGAGACAAGTATCGTGAGCGCGGTCTTATTTGCTACCCAGAAAGTCTTCGGTTACACCTTCAGCAACGAAAAGGAAGTCGTGGACTACGTTACGAAGATGGCTCCTCTTGTTTGCCTCTCTGTCATCTTAGACACCTTCCAAGGTGTCCTTTCAGGTATAACTCAACCTCTCTGTATCATTGGAGAGAACTTTGTCTGGACTTGATCTCGATAGACCCATGGAACTACCATTTAGGAACAGGGAAGCCTACACTAGATAAGTCGATCACCTCCCTGAGCGATTATAATGCAATCGGTTTTTTGTCGTGATGTTGTTTTGCTCGATCAGGTATTGCGAGAGGATGTGGGTGGCAACACATTGGAGCTTATGTGAACCTGGGGGCATTCTATCTGTGTGGAATTCCAGTTGCTGCAACTTTGGCCTTTTGGGTGGGATTGAGAGGAGTGGGACTTTGGATAGGGATTCAAGTGGGTGCTATTGTACAGATATCGTTGCTCTCAATCGTGACCTATTGCTCAAATTGGGAAAAGCTGGTAATTTATTTTTTTCCTATACTACTCAAATCAACAACATGCCTTAGGGATGACTTCTTAGCAGCTATACCTTCATAAAACTAGACGAGCAGGAGTTTGGGACAGCCCTAGATCCTCTTTCTTCATGGTGCAATCGTCACAAGTTATATGGCTTTTTATTGGAAGTGCAATCTAAGTTTTTCCTGTCATAAATTTTTCGATTTTTCCTTAGTGGCAACCTCTGTAGGCCGTCCTCTAGAAATTTTTCTTGCTGCCTCGTAAGGACTTGATTGTAATATTCAAGAAGATTTAGGAACTAATTGCACTCAACCGAAAGATCTAGATTGGTCTTGGATATTTTCATGTTAGTTAATCATGTTAGAAAATGTTTTAATGTAATTACGAAGTATTGTTATCACCGAACTAGGTATCAATTCACGTCAATGTGTAGAGCTGTGCCATGTCATGTTACGTCGATTGGCAGTTTCTCTTGATAATTCCCGTTGTATTCGACTCCGTGTTCACCTATGATAGTGGGAATTGCCATCAAGGAATTAAGTTGGTGCTGAACTTTCTTTTGGTGTTGCAGGCAAGCAAAGCGAGGGAGAGATTATTTGACGGAAGCTTTTCAGCCGATAATGGATCGATCATTTGAGCTCAAGCAGAGCTCCAACTGAGAAAATGATCATTGCAATTCACAAGCTCTCCAGTTGTTTAGTTCTTGATTTCAGTGATGTCACATTCATAGATTGCATTAGATCACACATGGCATCTGCAGCCGTATGCAATTCACACTAAAATTCACTGAACAAGGTCACCATTTCCGCACAAATATCCAGCCCCTGAACATCAGCCAGCATTCAATAATCTCAAGCATAAGTCATATATGAACATGAACATCAGTCATTCAAACAAGAGTTTGGGGGTAATTTCATTGCCTTGCCCTAAATGAAAATGCTTATCATATCAAGTTATTAAACAGGTTGTACCTAGATTCTTGGTCATTTTCAGATACCGTTTCTTAGTTGGTGAACTAGACAGATAAATCTAAATACGTGAGTCGAGTTATGTTGTTAGCCATTATCATTTATAGTAATTGTGTTGTAGCGGAGAGCCCTCTTCGGAATATCTTCAAATTAAGTGCTTCACCGTCTTTTTGAAAGGAAAAGAAATCGCGGGATTTATTCTAAACCTCAGCAACATGGAACATAAATCAAGATCCAAAGCTAATAACGCTTCTTGCCTATAAGCAGCCACCGACGATAAGTAGTCTAGCCAGATTATCACCAAGAAACCAAAGGGCCCTCACAATGTGCGCAAGATTCTTTCTACCTTCTTGTTCATGCAAAATCCCTTTCAAGCTGAAAGTTGAAGAGGAGCCAAACTGCAAATGTTCTGCTTCTACAACGAAACAAATTAGTGCCAGCAGTTTTTCTTGACATATTCATAGACACGTGTCACACCAGATGTGCCGTGCTTCTTTTTGCTTTATATAAAGCCCGATTATTCGGAGGCTCGTGGAACATCCCATACATCGATTAAGTCTAGACTTTTGGTATGTGCATATAGCCCTGACTCATAGCAATTTGCACGCAATTTATAATTTAATAAGATAATGGCGGTCACTATTCTCTTTCTTTACAATTATCTTACACTTACAGCGACGACACGTTAGAATGCTATGATACGATTTTACGATCAGTCAAGACGTTGATGTCATGTTATAAGAAAATGCCAATGGCGAATAGGTGTCGGCCCTTCTTGTCTTCTACTCGCCAATGCCATCAAGAGATTATAACATGCGGTCTCTGCAATTATTGCTTTATAACATGTCGGCCCTTCCTTTTGCTTTATAAAGTGCAATTATTGCCACTTATTATAACATGTCGGCCCTTCCTTTTGCTTTATAACATGTCGGCCCTTCCTTTTGCCATCAAGAGATTATAACATGTCGGCCCTTCCTTTTGCTTTATAAAATGCAATTATTGCCACTGATAATTGAAGACACCATCAAGTCTTTTCAACTGTTAATGTTTTTCTCCTATAATCTGCGAACACTTTGTTTGATTGTGATTTGTGAATAAAATATTTGCACAGAGACGTGTATGAAGTCGGCATCGTTCTATATTATATGATTTCCATCCCGCATCTATACTACGATATACAGTAAAGATATGATAGCATAAGTAGCATATAATCCAAAATTTATTTGGAAATAAATCTTGAATAATATAGCATGGCATGGATCGTTTGCACTGCTGATATGTTGTGTAGCATGCTGAAGTAGTGTTGGCATGTCAAGTGATAAAACCGACTTTGGTATGCAGGATTTGAAGAGAATTGCTGAGTCACCACTAACAAATGATGTAGTAATTACATAATCCGAAATTTCTTTTTATTAATAAAAAGAGAAAATTTTGCACAACAAATCTTGAAAATCATGACACAATGTTTGAGAGTTTTGTAATTCCGATGTGCGGAGTTATGTTAATTTATTTCTTTGACATGACATTTGTGGGTGCCACAATTATTCTAATCAAGTCCATAGACTTTGAATTTGTCTAATATTGTCCTTCTACTTTCACAATTTCTAATCAAATTCCTTCGACGCCAAATCCAACTGATTAGGGGTGTCAATGGGTCGGGTCGGGTCGGGCTTTTATGATACCCTACCTGACCCAAAATCAATAGGGTTGCGCTTGGCCCGCCCAGTCCCCAGCTCAAGACCCTGTTCAGCATATACCCCAAGGTCCGAGTCGGGTCGGGTTAGGCCGGGTCGGGGTTCGGGTTCGTCACTCAATTACGACCTTTCCAGTTTTTTCATCCTTCTCCAACTCCATGCTTCTCTGAACATCGGCTTCGTTGGGCCCCAACACCGAAATCGGCTTTGTAACCCCGAATTGCCTTGCTGCCATCGCCATCGCTGGCACGGGGGGCGGTGACTCCCTCAATCCCTCCGAACTCACCATCCAAGACGAATCAAATCAAAACGCAAAAGCAAAAGGCAGAGCCTAAATCGGGCAAAGAACCGTCCCAATCGACGAAAAGAGATGTCCCAAAATAGAAAAAGGTCCCCGCTTTCTCCCCTGAAGAACAGCACCACCCACACCAAAAGGGAAATCCACAACTGGAGGATTCAATCGACGATCGCAGGGACGCCGGAGCCGAGGCCCGATCAGAGGAACAGCGAGGGAGCGGGCGAGCAAAGGCGCTGACTTTCCGGTCCCATCGAGAGGAGCGGATGAAAGGAAATCGAAACCCTAATTGAATCGAATCGGATCAAATCGGGATGCGCCGGGGGAAGGAGGGGGGGGGGGGGAAAGTGGATCTCGCCACGAATTCAAGAGGAGAATGCGAAGGAGAAGAGCATCCCCGAAGCCCTAGATCATGTCGTAGAAGAAGGAGATACAGAAGAGAGAGAAAGTGTTGATTTTTCTGAGTTGAGGAGAGAGAGGGAGATGTGTGGACTGTGGCCCATAGGAGGTTTTGTGGTGTCAATGGGTCGGGCCCAACCCTATCCAAACTTAGTAATACTCATACCTAAAAACCCTATCCAACGTAGACAACACCCAACCCCAAAATAACCCAAATTATAAGGCCAGGTCAGGACGGCGCGAGTTGGGCCGGATCAGGCCGGCGTGGGCTTTTTGGACACCTTTACAATTGATGTGGCGTCTGACGTGGATAAAACTTTTCCCATGTGGACGTTCACATTGGCTAAATTTATCAACATCATTTATCTACATCCGCTAAATTTTTCCACTCAAGTCAGTGTGGCAATCTGCATATTTTACCAGCATCATATTTTGGTTTCGTCCAATAGTCATATCACCTGAATTCGGTCGGATTTAGTGTTGGAATGACTTGATTAGAAAATTTGTGAAAATAAAAAAACTCGATTGGACAAATTAAAAGTATAGAGACTTGATTAGATAAGGCGTGATAATACAGAAGCATGGGATGATATTTTCATTTTTCCAGTAGTTTGTGCTCTCTAACAATGTAAACCCTAAATATCAATTCATTGGGCAGTGAAAACTCCTTCCGATTCCATTTTTCTATGCAAAAACATCAACTATCAAAACCAATTTACCAATTTGTTGGGCGGCAAAAACCCTTGCCCTGTTTCCATTATGAAAACTATGTCCACATTGCGATCCCCCATCTGTTAAGGTATCATCCTCCAAGAAACATTCCATGAAATTTTCAGAAACAATCTCCATGGTTAAGTCAAAACACAGGCGAGCAAAACTCTCATGAAACATATTTGAAAACGTCTTGATAAAAGTTTGAAATGGTAGGAGAGCACAATGCAAGCATAGAAAAGTACAGAAGACCCCAAAAACAACAGGCCCAAGGAACCTTCTTTGGTCTCTCGTTAGACCTGGAAGAACAAACGCTATGATCTCATAGAGAAAAACGGGGCTTCCTAGGAGAAGATCGCAGTATCCAGAAACCTGTAGTATGAAATAAAAGACTTAAATTGTAACAGCACGCCATTCATCATATACATTGCATCACACAATCAAGCAAATACGCCATACAGATGTATATATCGACTCTCCTACAGTTTGTACAACTTGATAATGTGAAAGAGCTCAGGCATATTGTTTCGATCTGTTGATTCAGACAACGAAGCAACAGGAGTCAACCCAATTGACAGGTCCATGTAATAAATGATGCAATTGTGCAAGCGGACCTAATGAACATATTCTGCTAGTGTTGTTTTCTCAGTCACCAATGAACTAGTACAATTATGTTTGAAGCTGTAAATTCTGATATTATGGTCATGATGGATCCATGAAAACCACATTGGTGATGAAATCACATGACTTGTACAAAGGCTACTAGAGAGAGAGAGAGAGAGAGAGAGAGAGAGAGAGAGAGAGAGAGAGAGAGAGAGAGAGAGAGAGAGAGAGAGAGAGAGAGAGAGAGAGAGAGAGAGAGAGAGAGAGAGAGAGAGAGAGAGACCTTCAAAGATATAAAGAAGAATTCCCCGCGAGCCAGTTGCAGAAATCGAACACCTTGTGTTTTGACGGGAGCTTCCACGATCCTTATTAATTCTTTTGAGAATGCAAAGCATCCCAAAATAGCAGCACTGACTGCCATAACGAACGCAAATATTCATTGTCTCGGCTCTTCAAGATGATTATATACACTCATTTCCCTGTCATCTGGAAGGAGCTCTTTATCAGGATACAGACATTGTTGCCCTCAATCGTGACCAGAATCATGCACAAATTGGGGAAAGCGGGTGAATTATTTTTGTTCTTCACTACTCAAATCAGAATCATGCATTGTGGATGACTTCTTAGCAGCTATACCTAATAATCTTTTCCCTTCTTTGGGTTTGGGCATGGTTCTTTCCCATGTAGCCCGAAACTAGATGACGAGGAGCTTGGGACAGCCCTAGATTCTCTTTCTATTTAGGATGCAATTCTCTTTCTATTCATGGTGCAATCATCACAAGTTATTTGGGTTTTTATGGGAAGTGCAATCGAGTTTTTCTTGTCATCAAATCTTCAATTTTTCCTCAGTGACATCCTCCATAGGCTGTTGTCTAGAAAATATTCTTGCTGCCTTGTAAGAACTCGATTGCAACTATTCAAGAAGATTTAGAAATTTACTGCAGTCAATCGAAAGATTTTGATCAGTGGTGGGTATTTCCATATTAGTTATTCGTGTTGTTAGAAAATGGGTTAATGTGATTACAAAGTACTGTTCATTATAAAAGGTGTCGATTCGTGTCGATGTGTTAAGTCAGTGTCATGTCATGTCATGTCACGTTGATTGCGAGTTATTCTTCTTGTGTTTGAGTCCATGTTCTCCCTTTCATACAATTATTTGAGTTCAAGCAGAGCTCCAACAGAAAAATGATCATCGCAATTCACATGCTCTCGAGTTTTTCAGTTCTTGATTCAATGATATCACCTGTATTGATTGCATTAGATTACACGAGGCATCTGTAGACACATGCAATTTTCTCTCAAATTTACTAAACAAGGTCACCATATCCGCACAATGATCCAACCTCTTAAACATCAACCCACATTCGATAATCCCAAGTATAGTTCTTTAAGCCATATACGAACGTCAGTCATTCGAATTGAGATATTAAAAGATTCCATTTACTCCCTTGAAATCTGAGTTTGAAATTATAGTGTTTTCGGTCATCATTCCATCCCATTCCTTTCTATTCCGTAACTTATTTAGTTATAATGCATCTTCCCTTAATATAAGTAGCGACAGGCGATAAGTAGTCTGAGCCAGATTATCACCCGAGAAACCAAAGGGCCCTCACAACATGCTCAAGCTTCCTTCGTCCTTCTTTGTTTATGCAGGGTCCCTTTCGCACTGAAAGTGAGAAGGAGGGCGAACTGCAAGAGCTCTGCTTCTCCTATCAGGCTCTGTACAGCCAAACCAACTGGTCCCAGGAATTCTTCTTTTCACTTATTGGCCGACATGCGTCATACCCGATACGGCGGCACCCCTTTTTCATTTATATAATTCGGGGACATGAGTGGAAAGGCTCGGCTATCCGGAAGCTCGTGGAACATCTCATTTACGAATTAAGTTTAGATCTTTCACCTTTTGCAGATAGTTCTTAGAAGTGCCTATCTTATCCTGAAGCACACCGTAATCCTCGTATCAGGGAGGCAATGCCGATGGCGAGCAGGTGTCGTATGCTAGTTTGCTACCACCCCTCGCTGCTATTTCATTAGGATTTGTTTTTGTCCCTCTTCCTTTGTCTTTTCCTTCAAACGTTAATATATTTCTTCTGCAGTCTGCAAACATTTTGTTTGAATGTGGATAAAATATTTGCACGCGCGACATGTCTATCGAATCCTCATCGTTCTTCGAAGTTAATTGTCCATGTCTACGATTTGACACTAGTGCCTTCCTATCGCTTTAGGGAGATTTTTTTGCTTCTTTTTTGGTAAATGGATATTAAATAAGGGTGCGTTTATTTCACGAAAAATTTTAGAGTTTGAAAATATTTACCAAAAATAATTTGTCATATCACCCAGAAAATAAGTTTACAAAAAATATTTTCATTTATTTTTGTAAACGATACAAGCAATTATTTTTCAAAAAATATTTTCCTGATCTTGACTTTTGCAAATTTTAATTTTATTATTTATTATGAAATGATTATTTAAAGTAACATATATTAATCAAGATATGCACAATCAAGAGAAGATTTTCGCACAATCTTGAGAGAAATAAACTGACAAAAATATCCTAATTATCTCTATTATAAAAAAAATATTCTAAAGAATTATCCTAATTATCTTTAACATCCCCTCAAACTCAAGTGTAAAAAAAATTCTGAAAACGCTTGGACTAGATTTGGTTCGTCGATGTCAAGCAGCCATGGGCTGGCTTTGTTGACTAAAACAGTAACAGAATGAACGTAACCGACGAGGCTAGCTTTATAATAATAAGTGGTCGATATGGCTGGCTTTGTTTTCAAAACTGTTATTGAACGACGTGGCCTTTGCGCTATAAACTATGCAACAACTCCGGCCATGGGAATATCCTAATTATCTCTAATATGGAAAAATATCTTAGAGAATCATCCTAATTATTTCTAACAAGCTATGTTCTTTTAGAATAACCATAAGAGTCACGTATATATCTAAGACTATCAAAGTTTCTAATTCTCTTGGTCTTCAAGTTTTGAAAAGAATTCCTTACTTGCCGAAATTTTGAACGCGTGGTGGTGTAGTAATTACATAATCCGAAATTTCTCGTTAATAGTGAAAAAGAAAACTTTGCACAACAAGCCTTGAAAATCATGAAACAATGTTCAAGAGCTCGTAATTGCGATGTGCCTAGTTGCGTTAATATATGACGTAGGCATGATGTCATATTATGGGCGCCGCTGACACGATGAAACCATTCATAGTGTCATCAGGTTAAGTCAAGACCCCATCATGCAAAGCTCTACTTTGGCCAAAAGAAAATCATGGGAGCTGTTGAAACATGAATGTCTCTAGCTGAGCGCTTGAGATATAGAACATAGACAGCGAGAGAGAGAGAGAGAGAGAGAGAGAGAAGGGGAGAGGCACGCGACACATTGGCATATGGAGGAGAGCGAGAGTTTGTTAGTGAGCAGCGGTGGAGACCGAGGAGGCGGCGGCGATGACGTTTCCGGCTCGAGCTCGGGGTGGAAGACATTGAAGGAGGAGACGAAGAGGATGGGGTACATAGCAGGGCCGATGGTAGCAGTCAACCTGTCGCAGTACTTCCTGCTGATCGTATCGGTGATGATGGTGGGGCACCTCGGCGAGCTCTCTCTCGCCAGCACCGCCATCGCCATCTCCTTCTGCGTCGTCACCGGCTTCAGTCCCCTCGTACACCTCTCTCTCTCTCTATCTCACACACACCCACACTGTACATATCTGAAATCAATATGCACACTTGTGGTCGCGCTTACAGAACAGGATCCATCGTTTTCGTTCACCAACTTTGTATGCTTATATGCCTTTGATGCTTTTATTTCTGCTGTGACTGGCTGAGCCATGTCGCGTGTTGATTGTCGATGCAGTTTGGAATGTCGAGCGCCCTCGAAACTCTTTTGTGGACAAGCATATGGAGCTGAGCAATACCAAAAGTTCAGCATCCATATCCACACCGGTATTTTCTGTCTTGTCTTAGTCTGTGTCCCCTTATCGCTAGTGTGAATCTTCATGGGAAAGCTACTGGTTCTCATGGGTCAACACCTCGAGATCTCCCTCGAGGCCGGTAAATTCGCCACCTGCCTCATTCCCGCGCTCTTTGGTTACGGAACTCTCCAACCTCTGGTCCGGTACTTTCAGACCCAGAGCCTTGTTTTCCCTCTGCTCGTGAGCTCTCTCGTGACGCTAGTTTTCCACATAGCGCTCTGCTGGACTCTGGTGTTCAACTCTAGCTTCCGTAATCTTGGGGCAGCGATGGCCATAGGCCTGTCCTATTGGTTGAATGCGATTCTGCTTGCATTGTACATGAAGTTTTCCCCCCATTCCGCGAAGATGAAGACCCGTGTGAGGATCTCCATGGAGCTGTTCCGAGGGATGAGAGAGTTCTTCAGCTTCGCTGTCCCTTCTGCTGTCATGATTTGGTGGGTACTCTCTTGCTTGTCTTAGCTTTAAGTTTTCCTGTTAAATTGTGAGTCTCCGAGACGTTATACCAAATGATGCATTATCGTCCTAATGATTTCAGCCTTGAGTGGTGGTCGTTCGAGTTTCTGATAATGCTCTCTGGGCTTCTCCCCAACCCGAAGCTCGAAACTTCAGTCCTATCTGTGTGGTATGACTTTAGGCTTTCGCATGCGAATTCTTTCTGGTTTTGCCTGCATGCTCAAAACTTTTAACACCTTTCTTCCAAAGGGAAAAAAAATTGTAGAGCTGATTGATTTTCAATTTCTCAATCCTCGGCAGCTTGGCAGTGATGTCAACACTCTTTACGATCCCAGATGGACTTGGGGCAGCAGTAAGGTATGCACCCAGAAACTCGCACGTACATGTTACCCATATATGAACATATGCCTCATCGTTATCATCCAATTTTCTTCGATTTTTTCTGCTAAAAAACACAAGTATTTGATTGTAGCACACGGGTTTCAAATGAACTAGGCGCAGGGAATCCACTGGCGGGTCGCCGCACCGTGAACGTTGCCATGCTCATTACGGTGTTGGAGGTTGCTGTGGTAAGCACAATCCTGTTCACCGCCCGCCGCTCATTTGGCTACATATTCAGCGACGAGGAAGAGGTGGTCCATTATGTCGAATCCATGGCTCCTCTTCTGTGCCTGTCTGTCATACTAGACAACTTACAAGGGGTCCTTTCAGGTTCGTTCCTCAGAACATGGGATCAAATAAGAGTTAGCGGCAATCTTATTCCTGAGAATTTGGAAACCCCAATTGATTTCTTCTTTTTTCTTTTCTGGTTCTGTCCCAGGTGTGGCCAGAGGATGTGGTTGGCAGGACATTGGAGCGTACATCAACCTTGGGGCATATTACCTTTGTGGGATTCCTATTGCTGCAATGTTGAGTTTCTATGCACACTTGAGAGGAAAGGGGCTTTGGATCGGAATTCAGATCGGTTCTTTTATTCAGACGGTTCTGCTAATTATTGTCACGACCTGCACGGACTGGGACAAGCAGGTACTTGCTTGCTCCTAGCGCAAATCTTGTGAAAAGAAACCAAAAGGAATACGCATTCCAATGCAGCAATGCTGCTCTGTTATCGATTACTAGGAATCAATGAGGATTGAAGAGGATTCATCATCTTGAAATCATCGTTTCAACTCTTAAGTTAAACCAAGATTCTCAGCTTCCAGCCATGAGTCTTCTTAACGATTCAAATAGGCCGGAACTAGATGTGCGTGATTTCGTCAGACAGTTTTTTATTGAGATATTAACAACCACTGTGTTTCTTGTTTCTCCATTTCCTGATACTGCAGGCAGACCGGGCAAGGAACAGAATATTTCATGGAAGATCTCAGACTAACAATGCCCTGGAGTGAGCAAGCAAAGAGTTCTTAGGAAGAAACTCATGCTCAAATCAATTCTTTCCCGTAAGTTAGTGGCTGAAGTTTTGCCGATAGAAAGTGATGACTGCTTTGCATTGAATGAGAACGTACCATTTAGACCACCGCACGATGTGAAGATACTTTCAAAGTAATAAGCAACCTCTGTATTCTCTCCTCCGTGTCAGCACAACCAGTTTCCTTTTTACTTTCTTTTCTTTTATGCTCTGCTTCTTTTAGGCTAAGAACAAAGCATTTTCTATTGACAGCATTGCATTTGCATCAATAACAGAAGTTTGCTCCTTTCCGTGAAAGTGGTCAACTGTAAAGTACAATATTGCTGCCTTTGCTAAGGCTACTTTAGGAAAATGCAAAGGACGTTAGGTTAAAGGGCTTTTTCAAAATGCAAATAGTGCTCGGTAAAGTATAAGTAAAATTGGTTTAAACGCTGTATGGAAAAATCTACACTCGTAAAAAATTTGTTTAAAAAAAAAACAGAAAAAAAATCTCACGCTTTCGCTGGTGGTCAAATTTGACGTCGCAGGCGACAGTCGTGTGAAGAGGGCATTTCCGCAATTTCAAAAGTTTAGAGAGGCCAAAGTTGAAAGAAAAAAATACATTAACATCTAAAGCCCAAAGTTTCTACAGACCTGTCTTGGAAATGAAAAGCATTTCCCTAAGCTTTCCAAAAAAATTTGTGAAACGGCTTGACTTTTGTCCAAGGTCCTTTAGAGACCCAAAGGCCCTCGGAGGCATCATTCGATGCTTTCACAAATAAATGGAGATGGAAGGATAAAGGTCATGCACCAATGATCTCAATTTGCTCCTCAGACCCTTTCTTTGCATCCACAGTAAGAAACCTATTTATAGAAAAGTCAACACGCTAAGAAGTTCAGATGGCCTTCAATGAGTTAGTCGATGTCCTGCGCAAATTACAAATGGGTGAAGACAAACTTACACCAACAACAGCTCAACTGGTTGTGCAAAATGTTTGAGAAATCTTACTGATCGAAAAATTGAAGACGTGTTCAAGGACGAAGCGTGGCAGACTGCATAGAAGCTTTGGTGTTTACGTTAGCAACAAATTCTTGGTGATAAGCGATGGAAGCCTTTTAACAGGAGTAAAGAGACTGAAGAGCAAATGTATTAAAAATGCTCCTCTATAAACGAGGAACAGTATCCCACTATCACTAGTGTAAAAGAATACAAAACCCTCGAACACGAAGACCGATCAGTAAATTTGTACATAAATGCTTCACTACCAGCTATTTTCAAGTACATCCTTTGGGGTAGTCGCAGATGCCATGCACTCTCTGATCGTACACACCAGTAAAGTTGTGAGCACATAAAGTTCACCGCCCTGTGAGCTTAACTGCCCATGCGCCGCCCAAGTAGAGTCCGAGAAGAGGTCCTGCCAGCAGCATTTGAGTAAGAGGATCTGTTGATGGTGTTAATACAGCAGCAGCTACGACTGCACCTACAACTACATATCTCCAAATGGACAGCATTTGGTCTCCGGTTACTAGACCGACTTGTCCTAGAAGGAGCTGTATTACTGGAACCTGAAGGACAAGTAAAATTATCAGGAGTTGAACAAAGTTGTAGAAAAGACTCGAGTAAAGTAGAACTGGAACCACAAATTTCGCTCTTTAGTCAAATGAAGTCATACGTGCCTTTCATGATAAATACCTCGTCATTGACAGGAAAGACTCCACGAACTATTTCTAGTATCAATTTTGCTTTACTATTCAGCTTTCAAGGAATCCACGTACACTGGTAGAGGTTAGGGTTGATGTCTAAATTTGCATTCTCTAGCACACAATACCACAATTATTGACTAATCTTATCAATTGAACAGGGAGATGGAGAACAATGAAGGATGAAACTCAAGTAGAGCTGTTTTCTAATAATTTCTTATATCAATCACGTTGAACAAAATTATTGCTAGAAACCCTTGGCCAAAAAACAAGGAAAAATTCTACTTTTCATTGATGATAATTCACGCTCTTTCTGATCAAGTCTCTAGACTTATAATTTGTCTAATATAGTCGTGTTACTTTTACAAACTTTCTAATCAATTCCCTTCGACATTATCCGGCTAAATCAAACTGCTGTAGCCCTCTGTTGTGGATAAAACTTTTCCAATGTGATGTCCACGTGGGCGTCCACATGGCTAAATTTTATACGCATCATACTCTGACTTTGTCTACATTAGCTAAATTTTTCTACACGTTCATGTGAGCATCCGCATGTTTTAAGTGTACCATATTTTGGCATCGTTCAACAATCATGTCAACTAAATTTGATCGGATTTAGTATTAGATGGACTTGACTAGAAAAAATGTTAAAGTAAGACTTGATTAGACAAAGCGTGAAAATTCAGGGATATAAAAGTAGAACTTTTCCAAAAAAACAGAAGACCTATTGCTAGAAGCATGGGATGATATTTTCATTCGTCCAGTATTTCATTCTCTCCAACATTGGAGGAAGTCCATGCATAAACATCACAAATCCTAATTATCAATTCATTGGGCAGTAACAACTCCTTCCTAATCCATCTTTCCCATCCAAAAACATCAACTGTTAAACCCTAATTATCATTTCATCCCTTGTTTCCAATTTGCAAACTATGTCCACATTGTGATCCCCCATCCATTATCTCCATCCTTAAAGCAGCAGTTTTGTTTCATCAAATTTTGAAAAAATTTCTCAAAAGATCATTAGAAATCTCCATGGTTAACTCAACACTCAGACGTGTAAAAGTCCCCATGAAACAAATTTTAGAGAGACAAAAGAAAGCAACCAAATCATATCATGTATGAACTTGCAAACTAAAATTTTACCTGAAAAGATAGTCCAGTGCTGAACATGAGCACTAGCACAAACTCAAAGTATTGATCAATGGACCACAGTGACTCGACGGCCCCTTCCGCATAACTCACAAAGAAATTCAAGGCTGCTGGAGTGAGAATTAGGTAGGAGAACACAATGCCCGCATAGAAAAGTACGGAAGACCCTAAAACAATAGGCCCAAGGAACCTTCTTTCTGATCTCGTTAGACCTGGAAGAACAAACGCTATGATCTCATAGAGAATAACAGGGCTTCCTAGGAGAAGACCGCAGTATCCAGAAACCTGCAGTATGAAATAAAATACTTAAATTGTAACAGCACGCCATTCATCATATACAGATCACCCAACCATGGTTTGATCAAGGCATAAAAAAATGCGAATTGCATCACACAATCAAACAAATAAGCCATACATGCTAAATATCGACTCTTCTACCATTTATGCAACTTGATAATATGAAAGAGCTCAGGCATATATTGTTTTGTTAGAAGCTGCCAACTCAGGTCCCACAATCTGTTGAGTTAGACAATGAAGCAACAGGAGTCCACCCCATTGGCAGGTTCACGTAATAAATAATGTCGTTGTGCAAACAGACCTAACAAAAACAATCTGCTTACCAATGAACTAGTACGACTATGTCTGAAGCTATAAATTCTGATATTCTAGTCATGATGGATCCATGAAATCCACATTAGTGATGGAATCACTTGACTTGTACAAAAGATACATGGATAATGGCTCACCCATGTATGTGTGTGCGCGCACATGTGTGAGAGAGAGAAAGAGAGACCTTCAAAGTTGTAAAGAAGAATTCGCCAGGAGCCAGTTGCAAAAATCTAACGCCTTGTGTTTTAACGGGAGCTTCCAGAATCACTACTAACTCTTTTGAGAAAGCAAAGCATCCCAAAATAGCAGCACCAACTGCCATAACAGACACAAACATTCGTTGTCTCAGCTCTTCAAGATGATCAAATATACTCATTTCCTTGTCATCTGGGAGGAGCTCTTTATCAGGATACAGAAGATCATAAAGGGGACTTCTTCCATCATCTTGGTTGAAGGTCTCAATGGTCTCTTGCCTCAAGGTATCTACCTCACCTGCATCATCCACTAACGCGATGTTAGCTTACAATTTTACTGCAGATGTAACTTAGGCAAGTGCATTATTTCCATGTCTCAAACGTATGGCTTCGATAACAAATAAACGGCAATTGAATATTTGAATAGCAGAAAAATAGTAAAGATTTAGCCTGCATATACAAGCTGTAACTAAGGAGAGATGTGTTTTCAGCGACAGACAATGCAGATGGAAAGTGTAAATTGGTAGCTGCATGGCTGCAACAGCGTAATTCTTTTTCCAGTGTTAGGTTTGATTGAACAGAGGTGAATTTATGCAACAGAAAGAAAAAATAAAAAGGAAAGATGTGTTTGACACAGCTAAAAGCTAAAATCACTTCAAATCAAACATACTCATCTATGTTGCATATACACATCACAAAGGAATGAAAAGACATGGCAACCACAAACAGACACTAAGATAACAGAGTGATTGCCAGCAAAGTGGGAAGCACTCAGGATACAAAGAATGCAATGTGTTTTAGTGTCAGGTAATACATAAGAAGAACCTCTCGTGCTGGTGCCCTATAGGACAACGCAATTTCACCAAAAACGTAGCACATAAATAAGTGTTTCAGGAACAACCTCCAGAGCCGGTGCCCCATACGACAACACCATTTGACCAAACATATATCACAGAAATCAAATCTGATCACCCTCTGGGTTGATACTAAAAACTATTTGAGTCCCCAATAATTACAAGAGGTACTTAAGCTTGAATAATCTTAACCTGGAAGAGATTGTGTAATTACGGGAAAAGCAAGAACTAGATCATCAGACATAGAAGCGCCAAAGTTCCAAGTGACATGAAAATTGCATTTGCAGACATCAACCCAAATCCACCATTTCCTTCACTCAACTTCTTGTACATACGAAAATCACACTTTGGAACTAGATAACTCTATGCCCAATCAGGACACTTCCCAATTAATACTCATCAACAAGAACCCACAAATCCAATACCGATTCCCCAATTCACTACCTCCTCCTATCCAAGAACATCCAATCCTTCAACGGCCCGAAAAAAGAGCCCAATTCACCAAGTTGCAAACACATCAACAGGGACCAAGTAAAAAAACAAACAAAGCAACCGAATTCAGCACTTTTACCGGGTCTATCTTCCACGGCCGAGCCAACGCTGCCGCTCGTGCCCAACTCGGGCTGCTTATTCCCACCATCACCCTCCTCAAAGGCAAAGCAAACGGCTTCACCGATACCTTTGCGACCCCTCAAGCTGCTCAAGTCCAATCTCAACCTCGTTCTTCTAGAGCCACCGAAGCAAAGCGGCCTCACGCCGCCGCTTCTTCTCGTGGAAGCAAGAGGGCTGAAGTAGTGGTTGCTGAGGTGCATATGAGGGAAGAGAGCAGCGCTCGTGCTCCCCATCTTCCCCGAATTCTGATTTCAGAGCAGGAATTGCAGCTCTCTTTCTCTCTCTCTCTCTCTCTCTCTCTCTCTTGCACGACGAAGAAGAAGAAAGAGAAGAAGAAGAAAAGAAAAAATCTGAAGGCTGCGTGTTGGAACGATTGGCTGAGAAAGAGGTTTGGACAAAATCCTACGATCGTAATCGAAGTTCGATTGTTAGTAGAAAAAAAATCGGACGCAACTCTGATGTGGGGGTTAGTTTTTGGCTCTCTCTCTTCTTTTGTTTGTTTTCCTTCCTTTCTTATCTTTTAAGTCAATTTAACACGCGATATTCTCTCGAGAGAAGGAAGAAAACCTTTTTTTTTCAATTGGGGACTAGGTGTGCCCGTGTTAAAATGAGGAACAAAGTCCTGTCAACTCGCCAGGTAAATGCACCTGAATAGACGAGGCCCTAGTCGAAAGCATATGCTTCTCTTACTTTTGTGAGGTACCATTGATAACCATCATCAAGGATCCAAGGCAGACTCCTGATTACCGGGACATACTCTTATTATTCGACAACATTTTTCTCTTGAGCATACATATTAATTCAACGTCCACATTGTTACCTTTGTTGGCTAATGTTATTACCATAAAATGGAGATAATGATGAAAATACTCTTTGATGATAACTCTGTTTTTCATAGGACAAAACTCCATAGTACACAGCCTATTTGATCTTAGGCTATTTCTCTATGTATTGTTTTCACAATTAATTAGAGTCCCGTGGACGATACCGGATACCACTTAATTAATCTTAACTTATTTCTGGCATTCATTATTTTCCTCACTAGTGGTAATTTGCTTGTTACATATCATTATCTACCTTGTGTTTACGAGACGTAATTTCCATTTTGTCGGCGTAAGTTGTATAGGTCCTGTGGTTCGTAATATTCCACAAAAATATAGTAATTTGCCTAAGTCAATAATAAATTTCTTTTCTTATTGTTTGTAAATTACCTATGAGTCTTACTTTCCTTTAGTGAACGTGATTGTCTTCACTATAGTAATTTATCGGTGAAATATGATTTCGTAACTTTTATTTAGAGGGTGTAATTTCTCTTTGGTGGTCGTAAGTTCTCTTGGTACTGTGATTTGTAATTTTCCCCAAAAGTAAAGATCAAGCCAAGTTGATAGTAAATTTCTTTTGCGTTATTGTTCAGCAAGTAGATAATTGATCGGAACTTTCCTTTACACTTTGCAAAGTTTTGCAACCCAATGTGCAAATAATTTCCCATTTTTATGGTAACTTTTCGTGATGGGATGTAAGTTCGGTCACCTTCGCATCTAAATCGATAAATAAACTGTTTTTAGGACTTTTTGGATAATTTTCCTTCTAAAGTTCTGATAAGCCATCTTCTTGACAATCGCCTAGCAATTTTTGGCATTCATTTAATTGGAAAAAGATCATAACTCGTACCACTTTCTTCTTCCATATTGACATAGTCAACAACAATGTCATTGGTCAACGCAATCCAATGAACACCTTCAATGGAAGAGCTCTTATACGCACTGAAGCCTACTGAGAGGTTTTGCTTCAGTTGATGACCATCCAAAAGATGGTGCAAGATAAGACGTCTGACGCACATTCTAAATGGCTAAGCTGCATAGAATTATCAAACCAACAGTACTGCGAATGTCGCAAAAACATGGAAGCAACTCTCCGACCGTAACAGCTAAAAGAAAAAGAAACATCGCCCCTTTAACGAGAACAACGCAAACTCACTACTCTCTAGAAGGACTCCGATTCTCCCTGACCTAGCAAAACAAGCATTTACAATTCTTCAAGATGTTAAAAGTATGTACATCAGTACAAGGAAGAAAAAGAAATCAAAGAATCAATGCCTGATATATCCTAAGTCAAAGCCTCTTTCTTAGCATGCTTCTATGTAGCTGCCACGACCAAACAATCAGAAATGCTACGATGCCCGAACCAACCGAAGACCAGAAGACTACCAACCACCGAGGCATCGGGTTTGGATACAAACCTTGCAAAATTCAGCAGAACCAAGTCATTACTGACGAAAATTTCAACTACCATCAACGCCAATGAGTTAGCCATCAAGAGAATTTACCATGTCCAAACTTGATGCATATGAGAAGTTCCACAATACATATTGCAAGCGAAAGCCAAACTAGAGCCCCAACCTTTTTCACTTTTTTCCTGAATATTTAAAAAACAATCATGTTAATGAACTACTAATAGTTTGAACTGCAATTCTAAACATTGCCAGAGAATGTCCCATTTGTGTGCATGCATGCGTGTGCGTGCGCGCGCGCGCGCGCGTGTGTGTGTGTGTGTGAGAGAGAGAGAGAGAGACCTGTCCTGGAGATATGAATTGTATTCACGGATTGTGGGGATTGCAATGAGCCACCATAGGATCAACCTATACACTATGACCGGGTTCCTAGGAGGAACCCACAGACAAAACTTGAGAAAGAATGTGTTCAGCTCCACCGTCAAGAAGACTACACAAAGACTAAGGACTTGAATGAAACGCCATGGACCAAGCAGGGGGTGCCACTCGTCTTTGTCCCACTGAGCTGGGGTGAATTGTCCCAATGTCCGTTTAACCTGAAAAGCAAAGTTCAGCACACCATTAAGAGCATGAAAGTGGCATGCAGAGACACATTAAATTAACAAGGTATAAAGTTTTAAAAGTTCAGAGACATAGTGTTGCAAGATCCAATCTAAGCTGCTGTGTACGAGTCATTTTTGCCAAAGCTAAGAGCACAAGAGCACTTCCTCCAAAAGAAACAAGCAACCAGATGCCATGTGATACACTGCTTACTATGGATGAAACTGAGTCGTGCTTATTTTGTTTTCAGTTATTTTCATGGGTTTTGATTTTGGAGACATTAAGTTTGGAAGTGTAGCTGATTTTAAAAATAATGCTAACTTTCCTTCCTTAGACTTGGGAGTCAAAAGTAAACTACTTTACCAAAGAAAAATCGAATGGAAAATGAAGCCACATGAGTAATCCACTCACAGAACCGTCCCTCCCTCCCTCTCACTTGTGAGGGTTGCACGCGCGCACACACACCTACACACACACGCATCGACATGCATATAATATATACGTGGATTGCATGAAGAAAAGTTTCATTTATGGAACTGCAAAATCCAATGTAAAAAATCTTGAGATGCGTCCTTTTATCATGCTTATCACTTTTATCCTTGAATTGCAAAATGATAGTCAATATCGATTTACAAAAATGAGAAAAAAATTACAATGCCCAAGCTGTAAATTACACTGTCGAGTTCAGGACCATACCTTCCCTATGACATTAGGCTGTCGACTTATACCAACCCATTCATATGTTTTCCCATCAAAATACCTGACAGTATGCATTCCGGCCCAAATACCTGAAAGTTGAAACGGAAAACTAGTCACCAAATGCTTAACTAAGAATCAAACAGCTCTTTTGCCCGGTTAATCTGTCAATTGCGACAAAGTCAAGACATGACATCGCCATAGACCCATTAGCAATTTGACCGATATAATTCATGAAGCATGTTAGGTTCATGCAGCAAGGCAATGACAGTCTCTGTAACACAAATGATACAGGAGCTACACAATCATACAAAAAAGCCTGTACATTTGTGACAAAGCTCAACAAATTATCCAAACAGACAAATCCTATCAGATAAAATCAAGAAAATAGGTATAACCGTTTTTACAAGACCAATTTATACATCATGACATGCATAAATAAAGTAATAATTAAACTATAATGATCCAATGGAGAAAATTAAAAGAAAACCTAAGAAAGGGAAGGAAAAAACAGACCAAACCAGTTGCATATTAATATATCCAGAATAATGCTGTCCCACCAGCACTCATTGAAGTTCGGTAACATGTGACGAAATGTGAGCTGAAACCAAAGAGCAAAGCAACTTAATTGAGGAAAACAAAGGTCCCACTATAAGTTGAACAGGAAACATTCCACAACTGTAGACAAACACAAGAGGGTTCATCCACATGCTTACATGCACATAAGCATACACATAAGGCCAAAAGCACAAACCTCCATGAACTCAAATCCAACTGAAAGCACCCACAGAAGTGGCTGATTACGAATCAATATCGCTTTTCCCCACCAGCCAAAGATGTGGGCAAGCACAAATTCGTCAAACAGTGTATCCTGGAAAGGGAATGGCATTAAGGAAAACAATCAGATAGACTTTCCATAAGATGAGACTTAAAGCAAGGGAAGATAAAACGACCATTCAGGAAGAAATCATACATAAACATTCTTAAACCTGCTCGTAGGATTTTCTGGCAGATAAATCCTGCAGTCAGCTCCATATGATCGTTCAGGAAGTTCTGCAAAGTCGAACAGATTTCACTTGGTCCCAAATCCAACTAACCATATTAACATAAGAAACTGAATTTTTCATACTATACTGCATCAACACAGGAACACTCAAAATGCCCAACAACTAATGCATCATGAAAGTAGGTCTAAATGGAATCTTTACCGACACCCAGATCAGGATGGAGAAACTTCATGAATTGTCGAGCATCATCACGCTTCTGGAACATATTGCAATATGATGTCAGTTAAACACCATTGGTTAAGGCAGAGATAAGTAGCAAACAAGGTCTTTTAAAACTTCAGAGTACCAAGCATGTATATCCTAGTCAGAATGTCAGACATAACATTAAAAAGTTTATCGAAAATTGAGAAAGTGTATTCAGACAATCATCAGCTGAAGTGGATATTTCAGCAGAACACTTGATTGGGACGAGTTGAAGATCCTTAAAGTTTTCCTAAATATTTGTCTCAATGAATAAAATCACAAATCCCCATCCCCCTCCCCCAAAACAAAATAAAGAATAACACTCCGTGAACCAGAAGGAAAAAAAAAAAAAAAAGAACAAGGGAGACTTAGCCAGAAGAAACGGAAAAAAAAACATGAGAGAAAAAAACGAAGGCAGCCTTGTCCAGAGAGAGTAGTTATGAGAATGGCTGGCTACACGGGAACCAACCTGAAAAAGCAAGAATGTGAGCACAACAAGGTAAATAACAGCCATCCCATGGACTAGGCGCCAGATTGCAGGATGAGGCCTAATAAGAACCCTGCATAATGCAGCAGATAGGTGAAAGTTAGACAGACCCCAAATATTGCAGCAGAAAGAGAAAGTTGGATAAAACAATAAACAGAAATTGAAAATTAGAAGAACAAAAGTAACTTAATCTGACCATAAGCCATTAGAAGATCAGAATGTGCTAGAAACCAAACTAATACTGGTAAACCAAAGGCATTAACAATTATCATAAGTCATGACTATCACACAATTCCATTCTCCATTTTTAAAACCGTCATTCAAAAAAATTTCACAATATCACTATAATCTGGATATGTTACATATCAAAATTCCCTAAGCTCATTGCATGAGGTGTAACAACAGACGGTTTGCAAGGGTAAATACAAGAACAACTAAAAATTGCTAATCCCACTAAGTGGAGATGGCCGACTTTGCAAGAATGATCATGCCGTCACGCATCCCCTCATCATGCCATCACACAATCCCCTTCTCTATTTTAAATTAATGGAAATACAGAATTCGCTGATATTACTGCATTTAATCAACAAGTCGACATGCAACCATTTAAGCAATGTGGCGATCTACAGCCTCACAATCACAACCATACAAAGGAATTGTAGTTAGTACTCTATCTACTTCCTCCTTCCATTCTTGTCCATTCCCTCATTCATTCTTTTTAGTCCCTCCATTTCAGTTTTAAATAAGAGAATAACATAAGGTTTTGATCTCTTTCATTCTCCAGATGTCAGGATATTCAACATAGACTAATTTGCTACACCTGTAAGCAAAGTATGTGCACGAAAGGAGAAAGACAAACCGATGGTTAGATGCAAGTTAATAACATACAGACTTACGTGGAAGGGGCTTGCAGCAAGCAATAAGCTAGAAACACTGCAATCATGGCCCACACACCCCTGCAAGAAACAACCAAAGTAAGGGCATCAAAAAGGTAATTCTTGATGGGCGAAGTACATGAAATGCAACATGAAGCATTCGAGGTAAAACATGATAACGCACCTTTTCACGGATGTAACAAGATCACCAGATTCACTGCCTTCTGGATCAAGAGCTCCACTTGCCCATCTGGACAGAAGATATTTGAATTTTGGAAATTAACCAACAGCTCAATTATAGTTTAATTTACATCACTAAACTTTCAGTAGCAAATTCCACTTGCTCAAGAAAGGTCAATATATCATATGGTCCTGTGAGTTAAAGAAAGACCGTCAAATCTTTCTTCCAGTTCATAAGATAGGTGAAGTTATGCACAGCTTAGAAATTAATCAGGTCTGACAATGCCACCATGAGGACAAAAGAAACAGATTGCAGATATCACCCACTTGTTTTTCTTTTTTGGCCATAGTTAACATTCACTTCAACATTAATAAAAAACAGAAACACATCAGAGGATAGATGAAGAGAGTCTGTCCTTCAATGTTTGCTATACGCAAAAATCTTAACGTAAGCTTGCATATCATCTGAACTATGGTTGCCAATCAGCATATCCTTACATCAAAAAACATGCTCCAATTAGTAAGAGGGATATGGTCCGTGGCTTGTACGCCCACGCAGTCCAAGGATCTAATTCATCAACAGTGGTCGCATTGCCTTCGCCATTTGCATGCAAAAGATTATTCTGTCTCTTTTGTCTTCTATGATCATGAGGCTCCATAGCTCATAAGACACAACTTAGTAACTGCAAATCATGGAAGATGATAAAAACATGACGTCCTTTAAAAATAAAATCAGATAAGAAACTGCTAGTTCCAAGAGAATAAAGATCATAACAAACTACTAAAAAAACCACACAAGAAAAGCTTGGTAATTAAATTAAAGTAAAGAAAAAAGAACACTGTTCTCCCAACAACTAATTAGAGCCAATTATAGCAAATGTAACATCCTTAAAAATTAGTGCTGTCCAGAAGAAACAAAAGCATGCATCATATTAACATCTGCCTGTAGTAAAAAATCAGTCTATGCTTAAATTAGTCCTGACACCATCTTAACACGCAAAAAGCTGACCACCGTGCGCCCCCCCTCCCCCCTTCTCTCTCTTACCCCAGAAAAAATAAAAGGCATAGCAAAAACTATCACTTCTAAGGTTTTCCCAACACAAGATAAAAGTAGTGACTTTTTTTTTTGATAGTCGATAAAAGTAGTGACTTTCAGCCTTTGAGGAATGTACTGCAACATGCAGATTACAATTCTTAGTTCCATCAAGTACTCATCCCAATATGTGGTAATCTTTCCAGAGCATCTCCGCCCCAAAAAAACATCTGCAGGTAATAAAGAACATGGGATGTCTGATCTTTGAATCCAGCTCATTCCACAAACTGTTATGGACCCCTACAGGTTGCCCCAGATACTACACTGACATTCAGCATCACTCCAATGATATGAGTACCCATTGAAATAAAGTTCCCGACATTGAAGCATTCTATGTGCTGCTATAGCTACAAGTAACCACAATACCATTAAAAAAAGGTCCTCAACTTTCCAACAAAGCAATTGTACCTTGCTTGCTTGACCCAGACTTTGCATTTTGTATCTATCTAAGTTTCAGCAAGTTAAGAAGTATATGCTGAACATCTCATCTCAAAACCTTTAAAAGCATAAATTCTGGGAAGCATTTGCTATATTCGCTACAACTTCAATATGTCGTGTCTTTATCCTTCAAGTGAAAAAAAACTAATAAATTGAAATGCATATCAATATTGACTAGTAAATACAAAAACAGAACCAATTTCACTTAAAAAAAAAAGTTGGCATTCTATAATCTGATTTCCGAAAATTGAGATACACCGGAATTTCACCAGTTATTTGCTTATTCATTTATCTTTCGATTAACCAAGAAATTTTTTTTTTCACTTGGGCTAATACATAGGAATCACAGTCCCATAAAAAAGGGATGCTTTTCGTACAATTCATCCCTTCAAGATAAAACCTGGAAAGGCATCTACCCGCTGTGCAACTACCAAACACCACCAACCATTTCGAAATGAGAAAATTACTTTGAAATGGTTTACCATTACCAGAAAAGAATATGGAACACCTTTGATAATTGGGATCTACAGGTATTCCTTAAAGACCAAAAACAACATATACATGCGAATTGGCCGGCCACACTCTCACTTATACAATAACTCCGAGCGAGAATAATCCACAAGAATCAGAAAAGAAGAGGAGAGCAATGGGTATCAACATGCACACGAAAGAGATGACCTTTTCGAGTGGGAAAAGGTAAAAAACTGAAACACGTGGAGGATTAAGCTTAATAGAGAAGCAATAACGAGGGAAAGAAATGAACAGAGATGCCAGAAGATTTTAGTATCTGCGTGTCTTTCACTCGGTGATTCGAGAAAAAAAAATAAAAACGAAAGTTGCGAGAACATAGAACAACGACAACGACAACGCAACACAGCACAGCACTAGAGAAAGAGAGAGAGGCAAAAAACGGAAAAACACGAAGAGGGTCCATAAAAACGATGACCCAAAAGGGGAAGTAGGTAGAGAGATACTGAGGCAAGACTTACGTAGAGATAAGATAGAGAAAGAGAGAGAGGGAGAAGGGACGGGCTGACAGAGGATCCCCGGCCGTACGATCACAGACGAGAAGATCTGGGCCGTCGGATCGCGGGGACGACGCGAAGGGGAACCGCCGCCGCCGCCGCCGCCGCCACGACGGGTCGATCGATCCTCGAGGAGGTCGGTCCCTTCGCGCGCTCGCCCCCGCGCGCGCGCGCGAGAGAGATTAATGGGCGGCGAAGTATTCAATGCATCAGAGGGAGTGCGAGTTTGACGAGAGGAGCAGCAGCAAAAGAAAACTAGAAGATGATGGGCACACCCTTTTCGCTCTGCACCGAGGAAATTATATATATATCTGAATCTGAGGCAAAGGGGAGGGGAAAGCTTTAGCAAAATCTCGATGATGACGATGATGACAGAGATCAAAAAGGTTGAGAGAGAGAGAAACAGAGAGAGCGAGGCTCGACTCCTGTATGTCTCTCTGCAGCAACCGCGGCTAAAAAGGGTCGTGCGAGAGGAGAGAGGCGATACGATTCCCATTAATTGATTTTCGCATTCATGCTTGCGACATCTTTAAAAAAAGGTCCTTTCTTTCTTTTTGGAGAGAGAGAGAGAGAGAGGGAGAGAGGAGAGAGGAGAGAGAGTACGACGGTCAAAGGAGAGATCTTTTTGAAGGGCGTTTCTAAAGGGAGGGACGGACCACAGGGACTGCTCCGAGGGAGCTGTCCCGGTCGGGTTCCGAGAATGCCCTCCCGCTGGTGGCGTAATCACGGCATCATTCCAGGATGATTCGCTCCCTCTTTTATGCCCCTCTGGGTCGATTTCGTGATGATTACTTAGCGCTTATCCGGTTCTGATTTCCTTATGATTATCCAATTGCTGTCATGGTCCTCAGATTGCTGCCGATCGATCCGTGCGCAATCACTTTCCTTCCCGTCTCTTGCTTTTGCCATTGACCAAAATTTTCCCATTTCGACAGTTTACATGTAGCCCAATTTGGGTTTATATTTGACTCGCGCCTTATCTGTCTATGATCGAACTCAGAAGTAGGGCCGGACCGGGTTTTCGGGCACTACTTGAGCCCGAGAAAACTAGGGATGATCCGGGTTTTCGGGCCTCGTGTTTTTTTTTTTTACTAGCATTTCATTCATCTCAAATCAGACTTGACGCATTCCATTTGTATGCCCTTACCTTTTCGAAAGACAGGGAGAGAAAGTAATCAATTCTGCGGACGTGTATACCTGTGTACTTGGTCGTATGTGTATAGATAGGGTCCAGACCGAGTCAATCCGAGCAACAGGTGTGTACTCTTTTAATTGCAGTCGGTTCAAACATGAAAACGAAATGTCAAACGCCCCACCGTACGACCCCCCGTGTAATAAAGCGAGCAAAGTACATCATCCAGAGCAGCAGGAGGTGCAAAGTTGCTGCCGCTGCTGCTGCTGCTTCTTG
Source organism: Syzygium oleosum (assembly GCF_021117445.2). Classification (NCBI taxonomy): domain Eukaryota; kingdom Viridiplantae; phylum Streptophyta; class Magnoliopsida; order Myrtales; family Myrtaceae; genus Syzygium; species Syzygium oleosum. The sequence goes on from NW_026607487.1 coordinate 14,012,828, forward strand.
GTGAATATAAAAGCAGCTCATGAACAAACACCACAGTATAATGCAAAGGAGGGGAAGGGGGGGCTATAAGGTATTAAATGGAGAGGGGGCATGGGTCGTTGGAAGGGAGGAATAAATGTGGTAAGATCCAGCTAAGGGAATGATGCTGGGAGTTTGTTGCATGTCGAAATCGAATCCTTTCTCTTTTCCTTTCTCTCTTCTGCGCCTTTCACAAGGGGTCTGCAGCATCTCCTTTCTCTGGGTACAGCTCACGAAAGGGTTTCGATACAAGAACAACTTTTTGTCATGTCAACTTTTTTCTTTGGTTCCTTTTCGTTTCGACCAAAGAAAAAAAAACTCTCCTTTTTCGTGTGCGCAAAAAGAATCCTAAATAGTTAGCTTTTTTGTTTCGTGGATCGAATGATTGAATGCATTATTTCGTCAGGGCGATCGTTCCTGAATTTCGCCCCGACTCATAATGTCATGTTAAAACTTTTAGTTCATTCGACGTAGTTCTTGAACTATTCCTTAAAAATTTGATGTAATCGTTTTGTTTGATTTGATGACATAATAGGATACTCAATGCCGAGTTGGACTATTGAAATGATGGGTCAATACGCTACAGGAATATGTATGTGACAATGAATTCAATTTCTTTTATCCATGTTCTTTTGAATTAGCAGATTTTTATTTTCATCGTCTATTCTTAAAACTTAACAAATTGAACAGTGTGTTAGCAAATTATGTTAACTCGAACTGACGAAATGGACTATATTGAACATTTAGTAATAATTCAAGAATCATATTGAATAAATATTACATATTAAACTAAAGTTTAGATACTATTAGTGTTATTTTTCTTTTTACTGAGAGAGCAGGAGTGAGATTCTGAAATCCGAAAAGTGGTCAAGATTGTCTAAAGATTTTGATAGATTACCTTTTGACTTCTAGGAAGCTGATTTAGTCAGGATCTTGCTAATTAAAAGTAGGTTTTGACTATAATGGGGCTCATCACGTCTCTTGAGATTGTCTTTTCAAGTTCGAGCATAAACTTCAAGTAAAAACAAGAGCCCCACTCACATTCTCCAAATTTCTTCGATTAAACATCTTAATCTTTTAGAGAATAGGCTTGACACTCCACGCTAAAAGTAATGATAGCAAAGTAGATCGGATTTTCCGGAAAAAGGGTTTTCGTAGATTTTTGGTGTTTGGTACATGGAAAATGAATGGTCAACTTGAACTATTTTTGGTCAAGAGAATCCCCCACATCATAAAAAGTGGAAATTCACTTTCTAAGGCTCTCTTTCACGAAAAAAAGTTCTCTCGAAAAATATTTCCTCTTTTTTCGGCGTTTAGATCGCTTAAGAAAACGAGTTAACGGAAAATCTTTTCATAATAATCGGAAGACTCATGCTTGAATTAGGAAAAATAATTTTTTTCTTTTGAAAATCGGAAATTATTTTCCAAAATATGCTAAATATTGACAATTGAATTAAAGACTTCGGCGCTTGTGGATGGCAATGACGACACCCTTGTCAAGGTCCTCGATAGCAAGCTCAAGTCTAGAGGTCGAACCCAAGTCCATAGAGACCAGGCCTGAGACATTGGTCCCCATGCCCAAGTACTCAGCTCTTGCGCTGAAGTCATTGGTGCCTGGGCCTAGGCCCATCAAGGCCAAGCCATGTTCCTCAGTGTCCGGGCACGGGTCCACAAAGGCTAGGCCTTGGTCCTTTGATGTTGGGCACAAGACCTTGGTGCCCATGCCCGGTGACACGCCTCCTTCACCAAGTCACCGATGCCTTGGCTTGAGCCCACGAAGCAAGGCCCGAGACACTGTTGCTTGTTCCTGAGTCCTTAATGGCCATGCGCAAAACCCCAAAATCGGTGCCCAATCCCTAGCCGCCAAACTCGGGTACTCGACTCTTGAGTCCATAGAGTTTGGAACCGATTCCTCAACAGCCAAGCCTGGGTCCATAAAGGCTGGACCCAGATTCCTTAAGGCTATGCCCAAGACTCCGGGTACTTGGCTCCTACGCCCATGCGACCAACGCCTAGCCCCAGGTCCATTAAGGTTGGGCCTGGGTCCACGGAGGCTAGGCCCAAGACCCATGTGCCGGGTGCTTAGGTCCCCAACAACCATGTTCGAATACCTCGATCACACGCCCAAGTTAGTGGCACTTAGGCCCGAGTTCATACAGGCTAGGCTGAGGACCACAGTTTCGGCACCCAAGCCCAGGTCCATCAAGGCTAGGCCCAAGTTTGCATAGTCCTCGCTCGAGACCTTGATACCCATGCCCGGGTCCTCGACGCTCTGCCCAAGTAACTAGCTCCAATGACTAAGTCACTACCGCCCAGACCTGGGTCAATCGAGGCTAGCAGGGGTCCATGGAGGCCTGGCCCGAGACCACAGTGATTGTACCTAGGTCCTCGATGGCCAAGCAGCTCTCGCACCAGTCAATAGTGCCTAGGCTTAGGACCCTAGTTTGGCACCTTGGTCTATGAAGGCCAGGGCCCAAGTCCACAGAGTCCAAGCTCAGGACTCTAGTGCCCGTGTCCGGGTCGCGATGACAATGCTCGAGTACCCAACTATTCCACTCAAATCACCGGCGCTCGAGCCTGGGTCCATAGAAGCCAAGCTTGAGACCCTAGTGCCCTAACCAAGCCTTCGGTGGCCACGCCTGATTACTTGGCTCTCTTGCCCAAGTCATTGGTGCTTGAAGCTAGGTTCATAGAGGTTGAGCCCTGTCCACAAAGGCCATGCTCGAGACCCCAATGCCCGTGCGACAACATGGCCAGGCCATTGGCTCTCGCGCCCAAGTCAACATCACCCGGACCCGAGTCCACTAAGGCTTGGCCAAGTCCTCAATGTCCGTGCTAGGGTCCTCATGCTCGAGACCCCACTGCCCGTGCGACAACATGGCCAGGCCATTGGCTCTCGCGCCCAAGTCAACATCACCCGAACCCGAGTCCACTAAGGCTTGGCCAAGTCCTCAATGTCCGTGCTAGGGTCCTCAATGGCTATCCCAGGTATTCAGCTCTTGTGTAGGCACCATCGCCCATGGTTGGGTCCACAGAGGTCAGGCTCGGGTCTCCATTGCCTATGCCGAAGGCCCCATCGGCCATGCTCAAGACCACAATACTTGTGCCTGAGTACCTTGCTCCCATGCCCTAGTCATTAGCGCAAGCTCTGTTCCTCGATGACCAAGCCCCAGTCCACAAAGGCTAGGCCCAGGTCCCTTAAGGCCAAACCCAAGACTCTTGTGTCTGTGCCTAGGTCTCTAGCGACCATGCTTGGGTATCCGACTCCTACACCCAAGTCATCGGCACCCAGACTTGAGTTCATCAAGGCCAAGCACGGGTCCCCAATGCCTGGCTCAAATTGCTAGTGGTTGGGAAGAGAAACCCCCACTCGTGCAACCGGGATCTCAATAGTTGGGTATCTCTTATATCACACGAATACTGTATGTCTCTCAAGAAAAATAAAATCAATTTTTCCTTTCTAAACGAAAGAAATAATTTCTAATTTATTTTCAGATTTCAATCAAACACCTAAAAATATTGACATTTTTTTGAAATTCTTTTTTTTGAAATTTTAAATTTTCACGAAATAAACGGAGCCTAAAAAGGAAAGCGGTTTCCTTATGAGGAGATACTATGCAAAACTTCAATCTGGCCGAGGACAGGAGCTGCAGCTCTTCCTGTCTCTCTTGTAGCTTTTGAAGACCTACAACATAATTTCACTAGAAAACACATACAACTCTTTGTGTACAACGGGAAATATCTTCTCAATAAACCGTACCTAATATCCGACAAATGCTTCCTTCTTATTTCGAGGCACGTCACCAAACAGTAAAAAAAGGAGAAATTTTTCACGAAACAAAGGCACCCTAGATTAAATACTGGAAGAGTTCGTAACAAGATGCGGAACAATTTAGAAAACAGCGAATCAATCTGACCAATTGGAGATGAATACACATCACCTCCAGCTGTAAGAGTGGGGAACACAGATATGGTAACATAATCAATGTCGTCGTATGCGAACAACGATCGCAATCCGATCTTGCAAGCCCTAATGCTCCGGTTGAAAGAGGAGAAGGAAGAAGATCGAAACATGTGGGGTCATGGCTCCAAAACCCTAGCAATCTCTGCCCCCACAACTACGAATATAAAAAAAGAGATTTAAAGAAAAATGTACATATGATCGGGGAAAACAAACAAAACCTTCCAAACAAATGTATTGTCGTTCTGACACTCGTTCCACTTGCTCCACATCGTGTGTAGTTTCCAACATCTAGGTCCCCCCATTTCTTAATTTGACGTCGTTTTCATCTTTCACATCGGTTAATGTGGTGAGAGTCTTCCGAGTTATAAGGTGGAACCATCTCTAAAAGTGATTTTATCAACCACAAGAGAATCGTGGAAGAAGAGTACCTAGAACTAAGGCTCCATTTGTTCGAAAAAAAACTATTTTTGAGAACTATTTTCTGACTTTTCGGTGTTCTGATGACGGAAAACTAATCGATTTATAGAAAAACGTTTTCAATGGACTGAAAACAACAGGTTTAAATTGGTGAAAGACAACTTCCTCTTCTGACAAGAAGAAAAATATTTTCCCTAAATCGCCAAACTAATGAAAACTAACTTAAGGAAAAGTGCAATTTAGTCCTAAACTTGAGTCCTAAAACTTTTAAAAAGGTGCAATCCATTACACCTTTTTGAAAGTTTATGACTTGATTGAACTTTTTGAAAATTACAGGACTTGAATGCACTTTCGTGATAAATATAACAATTTGATTGCACTTTCTAAAAATTTTATGATTCAATTACATTTTAATAAAAAGTTTTAAGACTTTCAGTATACTTATCTATTTTCTTTATCATGAAATTTTCAATAGAGTACCTACCACTAAAATCAGACCTAAATGTCCAGCTGAACTGTTTGACTTCTTATCAAAAGTTCCTTTTTGTGTATCAAACACGTTCTAGGTTATAGTGTCACGGGTCAAAACTCTCGTGCACCGGCATTAGGTACGTTCCACCAAACTTTTTCAAACGTTTGCGGATCTCTAAAGTAGGTTTACGTTTCCTAGAGCATTTTTCTGTGATTCTTTAGGCTTGAAATCGCCATAGCAAAGCTCACAACCCAAAGCAAGTACCCGCTAATTTTGACTTTGCAACATTTTTGAAATGCTGGGTGACGGCGTTAATGAATCGTTGGGTTCCTATCTTACCATCACAAATCTTATTGTTCTTCCTATTTCGTCGCCCATAGTCCTAACATGCCCCGACCACCATGGTGCAATAGAAGAGAGAGCTAGGTGCAAGAGGAGAGAGAGCTAGTTGGTAAGCCGATGCTCGCCGCCGCCACCGACTATGACTGCGAAGTCGATGGAGATGTTGTAGCGACGTAAGTCGACATGATCGAGGTGCGTGGGCTAGAGAGAGAGATATGGTGGCACCAGCATTGATTTGGTGAAAGCGGGGTTGCGTGAGACTCCAGGTGAGCTACACCTCATCGTGGTCTCGTCACAGGACCGCCCATCCTTGATAGTCATTCGGCCTCAATTGCCCTCAAAGCTTCTTTTGTGATTTTCTCCTTCTTCGTGTTTTTTTTTTCACTTTAAAGTTTTAATTCTAATTAAATGCTCAAATATCTGTTACCACGGTAATACGGTAAAAATACCTTGAGCCAGGGACCTTTCACTCAATTCAAAATCTCAAAAGTTAAAAGCATTGCCAAACACACCCTTAGTCCATCTTTCTCGAGTCAGACATGCATGTCCACTCTGCTCTATCTCACTATCGATTAATCATGCTATCATGTTTTTCCGGGAGAGTTTTTTTTTTTTCTGAAACTGTAAATTTTTCTTATTACATGAAATAACAGAGAGAAACTTTGCCGAGAATTGACATTCACATTTCAAAAACTGCATGAAATAATTAGGAACATGATAAGTCTTATTTAATATTTCCTAGCCCATCCTAAATTACTTAAAAATGGCGAATCCAATCCATGGCCCGACACCCCGGCAGCCCTACAGCTTGACGACGAAAGCGCATCTTCACATGGTTTTGGGGTCAATGGGTCTTCCCGAAACGCACCGTATTTGTTTCCATCGTTCCCCTATTTTGATTAGTCAAATTTCTCGGAAAACTTGGAAAAATGCTTTAAGTGAGTATTGAATTTACCGTGATAATAACAACTTGTTTTGGGCCATAAAAAAATAAATAACAAATAATTAGAAATACCCGTGAGCTCACTCCTTCAAGAATTTAGTCTAGCCGACGATGCTCGACCTTGCCCTCATTGGTCGAGAGGGCAAGCCTCACGAATGTTGTTGGCAAGGTCGAGCCTCACCTAGCAACAGTGAGGTCGAGCCTCCCCCAGCAACAGACAAGGCTGACCTCGCCCAATGACGGCATGGTCAACCATGCTGACCCTCATCTCTAGTTGGTCGTTGGACCTCGATGACTAGCTAGAGGAAAAAGGGAAGAAAAAAAAGAGAAAGAAAAGAACGAAAATCATTAAAATATTATTTAAAAATGTCCACATGCGCCAGCAGCGCCATGTGGGACGGACGGCCGACGTTTATGTCAGCGATTTTCGATCAAATTTGATTGGACAGACTGAATTTGCACAAATACATAAGGTTTATGACTCAATCAACAAAAAAAATAATAATTAAATAGACGTTTTTGGTAATTCTCGGAGCACTATGCTCATAACAAAATTGAATCTGTTGCGACACGCTAAATAAAAAAAAGAATGTTGGAATCAGCGTCACTGTTTTTTCTATACTTTTTCATGGCGACCGAGAGTGTGCTTCAAGGTATATAAGTAAAACCAATATGTATACGGAGGACACATGTGAGAAAGATTCCTACTGTTTGATGACAACGTGACACGATAACACGAGAGGGCGTAGAGATCTTGACCTCGAAATCAGTGTGGCAATGCAGACAATTTCGTTGACACTAATCTTTCGTTCAAAACTAATCATTTTGGTTACTCTAAGCACCAAGCAGTATACAAATATCAATTACTATGAGTTCTGTAGAAGCTACAAATCTCTAGTGGCATTCGATGTGGTCCCGTACATTAATGTGCTTCGTTATAATAGGATTAGCATAAGCAATAGTTACTCAAGTTGTCATGGGTGGACTCCCCTGAATGGACCGATCAGATTGCATATTTGCAAATAGCAAAGAAAAAAGAAAAGAGGGGATTTATTTTGTATATTATATGATAGTATTGATTATTGTTGTGTTGGAGATTGGTGGGGTTGGATTCGGGGAACATATGAAAATTGGTAAAAAGCTGCCTTAGAAGACAAAACACGCCGCGAGAAAGTCTAGTCTAAGGTTATGAGAGTCAGAGACCACCTCCAGAGCCTGGTCTCTACGAGATTAAAGAATTCAACGACTTGGATTTGAGTCATGTGATCTGGCCAAGATATAACTTCTGCTGATTGACAGGCCATGCATGATCTGTCCATACCATTTTCACGTGTGTCTGTGCTCTCAAACTGTCAAAGTGAAGTAATCACTTGATTCACTTCACTGATAAATAGGTTAGTAATGGACAAACTGAAGCCACAATTCACCCTTCCAAGCAGAAAGATGATGAGAAATGAAATTGAGATGATTGTCATATTAGAGATTAAGTTATACTCGTTTCGAAACTGAGGTGATTCAATCACATGCGACCTATGACGGGAGGATTATCATTTTGAAAAGGTTTGGGCCATTTCCCCAGTAGGCTATGAATGGTGGGCTTTTTGGGCCTATTATGTTAAACTTGTACTAAAATTGGGGAAGGGGAAGCAGCCACGCGCACTTTCTTTTCTCAAAATTAGAAACTCGATATACAAAATTGGAATTTTTCTATTGGCATTTACAAATCAGTTTTCAATAGAAGTATTTACATCATCTCCATATATTCTAATAGTAAAAATACCGTCGCAAATATTTCTCCGAGAAAGAATGTGAAAAGGGAGACAAAAAAACAACAAAAATTTGGAACATAAAATTGAGGGTCTAGAGGAAGAACTTCCAATTCCGCAGCGAAATGTATCAAACACTCGCTAAAACTTGAGTGATAAAGGTAATAACATGGCAATAGACATGACCTTATTGATCGACATACTGTATCTGTCCACACATATAATCCAGCACATTGAAAGTATCCTATGAATGCTTACAAAATCATTTAGAAAACAAGTCTTTCTAAACCTTTTTATAGATCCATACTCTTATGTCTTTCTTTCACTATTGCATCCCTCTCCTAATTAACGTTCAGGAACTATTCCCGTTCTCACGGGTATTATTGGGAAGTATGAGGCATTAAGGCAAGGACCCAAATGAAGGAACCGAAACACTCTTGAATCCTCATTTAACAGAAAAATAAATGAAAAACAGACAACAAAACACTTTGACTGAAGTGCAGTCCCATCGTACCGAAGTTGCTCCGAATTTGGGGGCTTAGTATGTGTAGCCTTTTACAAACATCCCTTTCTTTGCTTCCTCGCCTTCACCGTCGGCAGAGTACCTTCCGAGTTGAGCCAACGAGTTTGCTTTGGCACGCACCAACAGTGCCTTTTGGCCAGCTTCGACATTCTCAGGATGTCCTTGCCATGTCTTCAGCACAGAATTCTGCAGCGCACGTGCATATGAGAAGGAAACGTGCCAAGGGTTGGGGCTCTGGTTCATAGCGTTAAGGTTCAGGGTGGCTTCAACTTCAGATTGTCCTCCTGACAAAAACTGGTAACACAGAGAAAAGATGCCCATTATCTAACAGGTTCTAACGAAATTGATGCTCTCATAACAATGCAAGTACCTGAGATCATGCTAACCTCTCCAACAAACACGATTAGCATCATCTGTTCATAAGAATCCCTCTGACATCAGTACATCTATAGTAGTCGGACCTAGATGCCCAAACTTACCTCAGTTTCATAAATTGGTGCCTATTTCAGCAGAAACATACTATATGCATCATTTACCACAAGAACAGCAACGAGAAAAGCCATTCAACATTAGAATAAGAATGAATGACAACATGCGACCAGCCCACTAAATTGTTAGGCTTATATGTACTACACTAGGCTACAAAGACGTATAAATGTTAAAATGCACATACCATGATTCCTGGAACAGCAGGAGGAACTCTCCTTCTCAACATTGTAAGAGTGTACTTGGCAATTGTGTCAGGAGAAGCCTTCTCCTTATGCTCAGCTCCAGGAGTTACCATGCTGGGTTTAAGCAGGATACCCTCAAACATAACATTGTTCTCAGCCAAATAGAAAAAGACCTCGGACCAAACCTTCTCTGCCACTTCAAGAGTCCTCTCAATAGGGTGGTCTCCATCAAGAAGAATCTCAGGTTCAACAATAGGCACAAGGCCATTATCCTGCACATTAGACAATACATAACAACTAAGGGACACCAGATATGAAAGCAGTGCATTCTATTTAAACCTTTGAGACAGATGCTTACTGAATCGGAAAATTCTAGCCCATCTGAAAATTTAAGTAAAATAATCATCTATAATAGTAGTTTACTCTATTTTTAAGTAGAAGGCATCAACCCCCCCCTCCTCCAAAAAAAAAAAGAAAAAAAGGATTTTCAAGGACTATCTAAAGCTGACAAGTCATGCAGGCAAAAATTTGGACATATTGTTGAACTGTCAGTCAGTTCACATTTCAGATCCAAAATAAAAACAGTGATCAAGAAGTACTTTATTTAGTCCTTACACCAAAAACAGTTTGTCTTAAGTTGAAGAGTTACCTGAGAAATGGCAGCATATCGTGCAAGTCCCCATGCAGCTTCTTTTACTGCAAGAGCAGAGGGACCACAAGGAATGCTAACCACTGTCCTCCTGCATAATAATTTAAGAATTAAAGGGTAATCAGCGCAAGTGTAAAGCATTCAAGTGGATTCAGCAATGGCAAGCAGATTAGTTATAAGTCATGTAATAAGATCTTTCACAGAGAGAAATTAGAGAAAGGCTGAAAGTAACATCTGAATGAACAAATTGGAGCACAAGCTGACTCACCATTTGGCAAAACGAGCACCTTGCTTGTAGTATTCAGCGGACCTTGAAGCCAATCCATCCAAGCCTTGGCACCAGGATTCATTATTGGATCCAGGAAGAGGAACCAAACCCTTTGGACAAAGAGAGTATACTAATAATAAGCACATTAACGACAGTTTCTATTTGAAGCACACACAATCAGGAAGGACCCCTCAAAGCAAACCTTGTCAACTTTAATGCCTGGAACAATTTTCTCTTCACACAAGCAGTCCACAAATTTCTTCCCATCGGTTGTTGATTGGTAAAGTGTCTCCTCAAACAAAATGGCACCAGAGATGTATTCACCCAGGCCGGGTGTGGTCAACAAAAGTTGTCTATAAGCTTGACGATTGACCTCAGTATTGTCCAACCCGATGGATGCTAACCTTTTCCCACAGGTTGCATTGGATTCATCAATGGCAAGGATACCACGACCAGGAGATGCAATGGATTTCTGTGCATAATGAACCAAGAAAAAGCTCAGCGGACTGGTAGAATATGTTCAGAAGCATTTACTTTCAATAAAATCCCACTGTGAGTAAATGATGTTTCAACTCTTAAATTGGGGAAAGAATTACTTGACAGGGGTCTCTCTCTCTCTCTATCTCTCTCTCTCTCTCTCTCTCTCTCTCTCTCTCTGCAAGCGCACACATATGCAAGCACTTGGTGCATGATACGCACGCAAATATACTACGTAGACTAACAACAGTTTCGACCAGAAACGAAAAGGACTAACAACAGTTGTATTTTATTGCAAGATCAGATATAGGGAAAAAAAATTTGGGCTTGTCATAATGCACTACGACTCATCCGACATAAGGAAATATTCAGATGGCAAAAATATGAAGCTGTTATGCATTGCCAAAAGACAATAGCGATAGCAAAACTCAATCTCATAATTCCAAAAGCACGGGCACAAGATAGGATCGCATGAGAGGACATTTTTGATAAGAAGCTTATGAAATTTAAAATTATTAAGGCACACCTCCTCAGGGGGAGGACAGAAGGAATTTCAAACACTCCATGGAGTTGGCTGTTTTGGGGCAAAGTAACTTCAGTGGGAGAAATCCAGCATAAACTGAATTAAGAGGTAAAGCGGTGATAAGTCAAATGAAATGTAAAATGAGTCTCCATTGATTGGGGCCCCAAAGACTGAAAGGAAAACAAGGACACACTTTGTTCATCCATTCTATGTGAGCACCGGCGCAACATTAGTTTTCATTATCGGTCACCAGGAGAGTTTCCTCGGGATCGCTGTAACAGCTAGGCAGGAAGGATCATCTCCGATCTGAACAAAGTCGAAGGCAGGTCACGTTTTACTTTCATGAATCCAAACAACCCGAACGAAGGAGGTTCACCCCCACCCATTTGCGACAAAGCTGACACCCCAAAAGAATGGAGATATTCAACGAGAGATCAACGATCAATAGCTATCTCCTGGCCCAACGGTAGTCAATTCAACGTGCACTCCCGTCCCAACGGAACTTCAAGCAATCATTGACAAGAGCTCTCAAAACCTCACAGTCCGAGATCCCGAACCAAAAACCCCACATGCAAACAGCGACCACCAAACCGATCAATCGTCCAAAAAACGCAAACAGCCGATTGCAGCAAGCGAGGGAGAGCGAGAGACAGAGAGGGGAACTGACGGCGGTCTGGACGAGCTCGTCGGCGTAAGCGCCGGCGCGGATCGGGAGGGAGACGCGGCGGGCGGGGGACGATGATCCGGGGCGGCGCTGGGCGGCGAAGGACCGCTGCCCGATCCACTGGGAGGAGGAGGCGTCGAGCTTGACGAAGCTTGCGCAGGCCATCTTCCCCTTCTCTTCGCACGCGCACACACGCAGAGGAATTCGAGCGAGAGAGAGAGAGAGAGAGAGCGACTGCGGAGGAAGTGAGGTTGGTGGGGAATACGAAGGCGTGCTTATAATGTAAAGGGAGGGAGGGGGAGAGAAGACGACCTTTGTTGTTGTTGTTGTTGTTGTTGTGGGTGGGGTGTACGTGCGACGCCTTCTCGTGGAGTCCGCAGGCTGTGAAAGGGACGGCCTCGCGTGCGGAGCTTTACCAAACTGTCGTCGCTGTTTGCCTCTTCCCTCTCGTTTCCTTTTGGCTCTTCTTGTCTCTTTGTGCATTTTACCTTAACCTGTCCGAACCTAAACCTCGACCTAATCATCCTTGTCCCTCCTCCTTCACTTGCTCTTCAACCACCCAGCCTAACTCCAGAGGTGATCGATGGACGGACCCACTCAGATCGAGACGGGCCCTTCGATTGCTAGGCCCGCCTTCCCTTGAGAAACGCATTTCGATTATGTGGGCTGGGCGAGCAGGGTTTTTCTAACTATGGACACTTGTCCAGGCCCGCTCAAAAGTGCATTTGGGCCCTTTTAGTAGGAGCCGGCAGAGCATGTGATTACGTTTAGCTCGTAGCAACTTGTATAGTTTTTTATAGGATTAATAGGTTTATTGATTACAATTTGAAATTTTGATTTTTTGAATGATGCGCTTGATTGTTGATATTAGTTGAATTCAATATAATCAGCTCAACCTAACATGGTGAGATTAATCAAAAACTGTTTTCGATGCTTTGACCTCGTGTTAAGTGGCTAGAAAAAAACTTTTTAAGAGCGCTTGCGGTACGACACATTACTGAATAAACCAATTTCTTATACCAAGGTCTTTGTAATATATTCACGTTTTCACTTCCTTTTCTAATCCAAATTTTGAAAATAGAAAGTGAGATGTGTGTTTTACTGGGAAATCAGCAGCCATCGCAAGAGACCAGGAAGCAAACATCCTTTTGCATCATCGACGACCTGAGAATCAGACTGGTTGTTGTCGCATTTGGACCTCAATTGCACGCCTGAATTTCAGGTCTGTCACACCCCAAAAACAACTAGAAAAGGGGGATGACACGGCCGTCCTTCCACACGAAGGACGCAGCCTCAACAATAACCAACAACCTGTTATCAACATATATATCTCAAATCATATATATATCAGATAAACCAACGGGTTGATTACAACATCAGAGTTTCTATAATCCACCAAAAGAACATGTACAACAAGAACTCAGCCAACCCGATGAACTATCAACAACCTTACAAACAACTCCAAAAATCATACCCAAAAATCAAACTCCCAAACGTCCCTACGATAGAGCTCTCGTACTAACGGCCGCTAGCCGAGGAACCTGAAAAGATTGGGAAAGAGAGGGATGAGCAACCACAGCTCAGTGAATAGTACATCTCTTCTAAGTAGATCGAGCAATCACTATGCATGTGTACAAAGCAATACCATAACTTCAGAAGCCAAACCCAAGATTTAAAATACATATAAAATCACATAAGAGTTATTTCATTTCATCATAACTTTGTATTAGTCACAAATACACATTTAAATCCACCATCACAATTCAAACTATCAATGGTCAAGTCCATTGATCAATCTCTATAAAAACCACGTTAATGGTTCATTCCATTGACTAATCTCAAATCACACATCAATGGAAGACCATTGATGAATCTCATATCACATCAAACGTCGATGGTGCATTCCATCGACCAATCTATTGCTCAATATCTAACTATGGTCACAACATAAAGCCTTGTGACAAGGCTACCAAGATTCTTCCCTTGGCAAGGTCTCCACCTACAAAACCGATGGCTCTGCCCAAAAGGATAACCTAAACCCGGTATGCATATCCCAAAACCCCTCAATGGGTTCACAGTCATATTGAGCATCAAACAATCATCATCAAATATCAGAAATCCAATCCATAATATATTTCACAAACCAAACAAATAACTTTCTCACAATACGACTCATCTACCAGAAATACATTTCGTAGAGCATTTCTTGAATCATTTCCGAACTCATTTCATAAACTAGTTCATAACGCAATATACAAATATATCATTTCATAATACATTTCCAAAAACGATTCTCAAATACTAAAAAGTAGTAAATGCTCGATCCCGATTTATGCAACAAAATGCTCTTTTAAGTTCAACATATATATTTATGTCGAATCATAATTTCTTCGAGATATGATTTTTATAAAACCAAAGAAGAGATAGTACCGCTTACTTGGAATCCCCAAAAATCAAACAACCACGCTCACTCGAACCGACGATCTCGTAATTCTAACAATTAAATGAGAATCGACATCAAAACCAAGTAAAAAAAACTACGAAACGGTTAAACGACGCTTAAACGCTAACAAGACAACTCAAAGGTACCCACAAATCGCTTCTCCAAAGCGATTATCCAAAATCGTAGCTCAATGACTAAAAGAACTCCGACTTGGCCGTCCCAAAATCGAGCCGAAAACTGATGAAAATCGACCTAAAAGATGCTGGTCGCGCACTGTTCACCTTGCATAGCCAACTTCAAAAATTCATATTAGGCAAACCGTAAGTCCAAATCAAGATCCGTAAAATCTCACGGCTCCACGACACCCTAAACTACCAATTGTATATATATATATACACATACATACGTAGCTCAACGACTCAAAAATCGGACTTTGCGGCTTGAATTTCCCAAAATTCCGAATTTAAACCCTAAATGTGAAAACTTCTCTGATCGGATGGATGAGGGGCGCGAATGCTTACCGGACGTTGCAATACGAAATCGAATCGGCTAGGTGAGGTTCGCGCGGCGCAAAACCCTCTTCTCTTCTTCTTCTTCTTCTTCTTTCTTTTTTCCTCTCTTTCTTTCTTTTCCTTTCTCTTTGTCTCGGCCGAGCAAGCTCTCGGCTTAAATGAGAAAAACAGAGCGTCACTGTAGCAACTTTTGACTTTTTTTTTTAATAAATACCCGCATATTACATGGTCAACGTGGTAAGGCTCATCATCATACGTGTCAAACAATTTTCTCCTATTTTGCTTTTGCTTTGCGGTCTTGTCTGTTTTTATCAATTGAAAAAAAAAACAAATAGTAATAAGTCAATTCGCGACGATATACAAAAAATTATCATGAATACACAGCGAAAACGGAATCATGAACAAGGGGGAGCTAGTCGAACTTAAACTATGTCCCTTGACTGCGTAGCTTCTAAATGAAACCACAATCTTCTAAAATAGCTCATCAGATTTGAAATAAAGCAATCCAAGGCTCCGTTTGTTTCGTGAAAATCAATAATTTCAAAAAAAAATTCAAAAAATAATCGCTTTTATCGCTTGAAATAATTAATCAATGAAAACTATTTCTATTATCAACGATAATTTATATATAAATTAATCAATTTGAATGCGGCAAATTAAAGAAAAATCTAAGGTGAATTGATAAAAAAATATATATATGAAAACAATGGAAGTACCCTCCTCTATCGAAAATGACCACGCAGAAGCAATTGGAGCATAATTGGCCAACTTGAAATTAAACCAAATAACTTATATACTGCAAAATAGTATAATAAACACAGAGTATGATATATTTAATATTAAATACAGATTAACTTTCAAAGGGTGGAGGGTGGTTAACTGATAACGCTTCGTATTTATTTTAATTTTCTTGAAAGTTCATGGGCCTACATGTCGCACAAATTCAAAGCAAAATAATATTCATGCGGTTAGAGAAGAACTGTGAAAATACAAACTCTTATTGAAGACTTTCAATTTACATCAAGAAACATATTTTGGAGCCTCTATCTCTTGATTGCGTAACCTCTCGTTTGTTAATAATTATTACCATTTCTATTTATTTAAATACTTATTAACCCCTATTAATTACTGTTAGGATCCACTCATTAGAGAAATCCCACGGGAATTAGTATGGTGTAAAGCAGTTAATATATCTTAGTTGGCCCATAACTCATTGACTTAAACTTTTGAGTGAATGTGGGTCTAATTGAATATGTTAACGGGCTCGGACTTGGCTCCCTCTTGGTGATCTCCCAAAGTGAAAAGTATGGCTTCTAATGCATCCTCCCTAACAATTACAATATCAATTGATTCTAAAAAAGATTAAGCATTTATGGCTCGCTTTTATATAAGATTATGGATATATAGGATGTTAGTAATGTCTTTCAAAATAATTAATTTTCCAAAAACCAACTTGTTTAAGGACTTTTTTTTTTGGTCGAAGAAATACTTGCTTCATTCATCGCTTTAAGTGATACCACTATTACATGAAAAAGGGCCTCATAACATATTAGATCCTATAGGATTTTTGGGGGATTGGAGGTCCAATTACTATAGAGCTCGTTTCGTCTATGGGCCTTAGAGACCCAATCCGCTATTTGATTTGCTTCTCATGGACAGCGGGCCAATTGTAAGCTTTTGAAGTGGCCCATCATTAATGCTCCAAAACCCTCATATAAATACACACACACATCGAGTAGCTTACAACTAGCTTAACTTAATTACACCATGAATATTAGATGTCATTATGTAGTCATGAAATCATCTTTTGTATTCATTACCATATTTACATAACTACGCAGAACTATTGTCAAAAAGGTATGAAATCTTTGTTCTTGATGAAGTTGTAGGTATTCTTCTTCCTTTTGATCAAGAAGACGTTGATTTGGATATATTACCTCAATCTTTAACTTATACTCTTGCATACGAGTTACAAATATTTATTGGGATTGGTATGAACTTGTAAATGATACAAGCTTTTTTAATTTATTTAATTGCCCGCGATTGCTTGAATAATATATAGTCCATTAACTGGATTTACCACGAATATTGTACTCAAAGTTTTAGCCTTTTAGGGTTATCGGTTTCATCAATTAAGCATTTCATGGATGGATCTCAACTTCAAGAAATAGGTCCTAGGCATTTGTGTCGTGGCAATAAAGTGATTTGTCATTTATTCAGAGTTTGTTACCAAATCTTGTTACATTGTGCTGGTTCCCATCGCTTGCTTATGGCTTTATGACCTCATAGTTTGAGTTTTAGGGTTTGACTTTTAACACGGTGTTGAAATTTAAGTTTCGGTCCATGTCACCCATCTCAGTTTATTTCACATGTAGGCTTATGATCTGCAATTCATGTGCATTCGTAGGAGATGTTAAGTTTTAATCCACATCACGTGCTTATGGGGTTGGAGTCTATGATGACCTTATCCGCACGTACCATCTGTCCCTTTAATGACTTTAAGCTTTCAGCATTGGATTTTTTTAACATTTTCAAATGGGAAAATGACATTGCACTGAGAATGAATGGAGCACTTGTTCATCATCAACGTCAGTATCCTGGTAGCGTTGTCTTTTGAGACTGGAAGTCGAAAAAAGGAAATGCATGTTGTTACGGGGAAAATTGTCAAAAAAGTCCTAATCCTATTGCACTTTTATCAATTCAGTCCTGAACCTTTTAAGTTTGCCAATTTAATCCTAAACCTTTTCACTTCTTATCAATTTAGTCTATTTGGCCGGCCGGCGCTGACGTGGCAATTTTTAAATATTTTTTTGAATTTTTGAATTTTTTTCTTTTTTTTTTTTGCCTTTTCCCTCTGGCTGATCCGGCGACCGGCCAGAGATGCGGGCCGGCGAGGTCGACCTGGCCAGCCTCTAGCGAAGCTCTCCCCCGCCGGCCACCGGTGAGGGCGAGCCTCGCCCGCCGCTGTGAGGCCGGCCTCGCCGCGCTGGGTTTCGCGCCGGCCTCACCGTCGCTGGGTTTCGCGACGGCGAGGGCTGGGTACGGGGAGGTCGACCTCGCCATGGCTGGGTGAGTCTCCACCTCGCCGGATCTGGGCAAGGTCGAGTCTTGCCCAGCTGAGGTCGGCCTCGCCATGGCTAGGCGAGGTCGGCCTCACCACGGCTAGGCGAGTCTCCACCTCGCTGGATCTGGGCAAGGTCAAGCCTCGCCCAGCCATGGCGAGGCCGGCCTTGCAGCGGCGGACAAGGCTCGCCCTCGCCGGTGGCCGGCAGGGGTGAGCTTTGCTAGAGGCTAGCGAGGTCGACCTCGCCGGCCCGTGCCTCTGACCGGTCGCCGGACCGGACAGAGGGAAAAAGCAAAAAAAAAGAGAAAAAAATATTTAAAAATTGCCACGTCAGCGCTGGCCGGCCAAATAGACTAAATTGGCAAGAAGTAAAAAGTTTTAGGATTGAATTGGCAAACTTAAAAGGTTTAGGACTAAATTGGTAAAAGTGTAATAGGTTTAGGACTTTTTTGACAATTTTTTCTGTTATCATGTAAAAGCTAACTTCAAGTCAGAACTGTCAAATGCATTGTTCTGTGAAGGACAGCTGAAATGTGTACTTGGTCTTGGAGATATATATTGAAGTTAACATAACATTTTCAAAGTGAACAATCGCTGCGTCCTTTTCCTCCGATGGAAGCAAGTGATCACTTCGGGTTTCATCTATTTCTCATCCACGATCAGAGAAGGTCGCAAGATGCATCCTCTGAGACAGTTGATCTGATGGACAAGCATGATGACCAGAAGCCTGACGTTCCGGAGTTCTGCATTGATGCCGGTTCAGTTGGAAACATTGTTACGTTTATCAATCATAGCTGCGAGCCTAATCTATTTGTCCAATGGATATTAAGTTCCAACCAAGACATTAAGCTGGCTAGGGTGGTGCTATTCGCAGCTGACAGCGTACCACCATTGCAGGTGATTCTCGTCTCTTTCTTGTGATGCTCTCTTCACTTGGTAGCTAAAGACTTCCTTAAATATATTCGGCAGCAATGTGTCAATGCATCGCTCTCTATGTTTGTACATCCGTGTGAGCTTTATAGGATATAGGTGCATCATGCATGCACACGGCTGCTAGTTAGAGAGCCTTTTTTATTTATGTGAACTGACGATGTGCTTCTGCAAAGACTGCATGGGGCGGAGTCTGGGACCTTTTCTTTGCTCTCACTCTAGTCAACTTTTGCTGATAGATTGGTCGAAAGCGCGGACCACTGGTGCTTCACTAAGTTGTGACAGTCAAGTGATCAAAAAAAAGTTATAACACTCAAGTTAGTGTCATATGATAATCATGGCACTTGTGATGTTTTTTTCCGGTAAAAATCGATATAAACCATCAACTACTTCACCAAGTTAGAGTGCATCAGACATTTGCGAGTATAACGTTAAATTCGAAGTGGACACCGAAATTTAAAAGTTTGCTATAGGGAAATTTACCAAAATAGTCCTAAATATATTGCAATTGTACCAATTTATTCCTAAACTTTTTTATGTCAATTCAGGTCTAAACTTTTTGCATTTGTGCAAATTCGATCCATCCGGTCAATTTTTTCGGCCAACGCTGACGTAGATGCTGGCTGACCAATATTGACGTGGCAATTTTTAAATTTTTTTTATGTTTTAGAAATTTTTGTTTATTTATTTATTTATTTATTCTTTTCTTTTCTTTTCTTTTTCCCTTTCTTTTTTTTTTCTTGCCCTTCATTTTCAATCTCTGGCTAGCAAGGTCAGCCCCACCGGCCACTGGCGATGGCGACAACGAGCCTCGCCATGGCTGGGCGAGGCTCGACCTTGCCAGATCTGACGAGGCTTGTCCTTGCCCAGCCACTGGCGCCTGCAAGTTCAAGCCTCACTGTCGCTCGTTGCCGATGGTTGGGCGAGGGCGAGGCCGGCGAGGTCAACCGGCAAAAGGTTGAAGATGAAGGGAAAGAAAAAAAATTGAAAAAAGAAATTGAAAAAAAAATTTAAAAATTGCTATGTTAGCTTTAGCTAGCCGGTCAACGTCCACGTCAGCGCCCGACGTGGACGTTGACCGGCGGGCCAAAATTGGCCGGATTGGCACAAATGCAAAAGGTTTATGACTAAATTGGCGCAAAAAAAGATTTATGACTGAATTGACATAATTGCAATAGGTTTAAGACTGTTTTGGTAATTTTCTTGTTTGTTTTATGTACAATATAGATTGATTTAGTCTTGGACTCTTGAAGGGAAAACTTCGCATCTTACACAAAAAAGCTACGGAAGCAAGCTTGTCAAGTTGTGGTTATATATTGCCTCTAACCAACCTATAATCATGTGTCACGGTCGAGAGGTTTTTATGCATCAAAGACCATGCAACATCGAAGGATGCTCGTCCAAACCCTAATGGAGCTTTCAAAACATTCCCAGGAACGGGCGATACGTTAATCATGCCATGTTCTAGAGAATTCTCGATATAAATGCTAGTAGTTGGTGGACGGAGAGATGCAATATTGGCCACTAGTTCGATAGTCCATCAATGGATATAATATGAGGCTCTCTACTATATAAAGGGGTGTGCTACTTCTCATTTGTATCTATCCAACAATTAAATCAATAGAAAGCATTCTATCCCAGAACTTCTTCTCATTTTTATCTATCCAACAATTCAATCAATAGAAAGCATTCTCTCCGAGTGAGCGGCTTGGCTTAGGTGCTCTAACGATCCAAGGGAGCCTAAGTCACCGCACAGGTCGTTTCCAAACCGTCGACCGTGGCACATGCATCAAATATAGGAAGAAAAAATCTAACTTGCAAAGGCATGATAATGGTCAATCAGTGCACGAATTCCTCCTCTGTCCAAAATTTCTGGAGAACTAAAATTCAGTTCTCAAAATTGATAATCAGATATTTGCACATTATTTCATTCGGTAAGAACTTAAAAATTCTTTTCATCACATGCATCCGGCTACTCTTTCTCTTATACCTCGAAAGATTAACGTACGTTTGCGTGCGACAATTCTAGTTCTAATTCTAGTACCAGAGATATATTGCTGCTTACATGCCACGACTCGAATCATGCGATAACTATCGTTTATGTACGATATTACTAAGTACTATACTCCAGCAATGAAGTTACGATACAAAAAAATAATAATAATGATTTCCTACCTTAATTACTTTTTATGTTAGTGGGTACAATTTTGCTGCGCTTGACAAAATCAGCAAAGTGACTAACCTCCCTTTGAGGGGCCAAACTGTGAAACAGATATGATATACCGCGAATCTCGATGGAATCTTAACAAAATTTAACCCTAACATTCATCTGAAAGAGAAAAAACGAATTAGATGATTAAAAACTATCTCCCCTAATCAAATCGCAATTTTTTTGGGATTTTATACAACAATAGACGTAATCTTGAAATCTTTTTTTTAAGGATATTTTCTTGAAATAGAATACCACAATGGGATTATATGTCTATGAACCCAATAATTCATAAGGTTAACATTAGTAAGAAATACACATGGAGGAATATTTTTTCCACGAGAATTACTAGTAACAAGATGAATTAAATACAGTTTCCTCATTTAGAAAATTTATAGGCACTAAAAAGGTGAAGAATCCAGCAACCAGCACCACTTAAGAATATCCAAAATCATGCTTATAAGTTTCCTGAATCGAAAAAGAGAAAATCAGCTATAAGTATCTTCAAGTTCTTGGCCAAATTGACGCAGTACACAGAGGGCATGGGGGGCGCAGAAAGCAAAGAAGAAAGGCTGAAGAAGGTGGAGAAGGCGATACGATCAACCGAGAAGAAGATAGAGCAGGCAAGTCACAAACTGATCAGGGACTTGCACGATGGTAGCGGGCGACCAATCGACAAGAGAGATCGGGAAAGATATCTCCGGCTATCTGCTTTGAGAGCCAAGCGGGATGAGCTGTATAAAGAGAGCAGCAGAATACATTTGGAAGAACAGCAGATTCCTGGTGTGGGGTATGAGAAGGGCAGCTCTAGTGTCATGAGTCAAATTAGGTCAAAGACCAAAAAATAGCGGTAGTTGCGGCACATATGAACATTGGAAATTCTCCAGCAAGATTCTTGAATTCTCATGTGACTTCTTCTTTTTCTATTGCTATACTTTCAGATAAATGATTCTCGACGTGCCCGGCATTTTCAATACGATGGTGTTCTCTTGTGTCGTCGAGAAAGTACTCTTCTTCGAACTCCTTCGTTTTTAATGCGTGTAGGCAGTTGATAGATTGGGTCATTACGTACTGACCATACCAGATGAAGTTTATAGCAGAGGCTGTAGTGTGTCTACATTGTAAAATGCTTGCACATAATCACCTTTTGAATCCAAAGTATTCAAGAAATTCTGTCGAATATCTGGTATAGAGTAGACGAGACATGTACTCTCTTTTTGAGCTATTGCCCGCATCTCCGATCACCAAAAACCTTAAACCAAACACCTTCTTGGGCATTGAGAGAGAGAGAGCTACTTTCACATTGACATATTAACATCTAATTTCCAAGTAAATTGTGTCCGAACATCAAGTTAGAATTTAACGTTACTAAAGTCGAACTTTAAGCATGAAATACGTACAAGGCTAAGTGGAGAGACTGAGCTAAAACTAAATTGACCAGCTTCACAGTTTCTTACAAGTTGAGCCAAGTCCGAGTGAGATAATATAACACTTTTCTATTCTCTTGCTCGTGCAGCATTAATCGTGCTTAGATAACTTACTCATTTCGTTCTCTCTGTTGACTTCACTTGTTCTACGTTGAAATAGTCACACTATCTCTGGTCCGATGTCATTCCAAACTTATGATTTCTTTTCCTTGTACAAAATGCAAATAATATGTCTAGTTAAATATGAGTAAATGATGTGGGGGCCTTGTGTGCTAGGACGTCCTTTGTCAAGTCGATTCGTAAACTTTGCAGTTAATCAAATGAGGTACCAAAGCTTAGGAGAATCCCCTGGCATTACACAAATACTAATTATGCACGAAGATGGAGAAAGGAAGCCTCCATATAGTAGGCAATAAAACATTTTCCTGAGAAGACCTACAATGTTGGTAGAGTGACACCCTACCTCTTACAACCTTCCAAATCCCAGCCAACAGAAGATGAGGCTCAATTGACTTGTTTTGTGTTCCATAGTTGCTAATAAAGATAGTTTGAGGAGTCTCGCATTCAAGCTATTGCCCTTGGTGGCCTTGATCATCCGTTGAAGTTCTAAATTCCAACCTCATACAGAACACCTAATTCCAGTTTGTGACAAAATACTGCGCCATATATTACTTATCTAGGTGCACTCAAAGAATAAGTGATTTTTGTTTTCTATACCGGTCATACAAAAGTTATAATTAGTATCAACTGAAGACAACCATCATGATATGACTACTGATGTCGGTAGCTTATCTCTACAAACAAGCCAGCCGATAAAATTATGATTGCCAATATCACAGGTCCAAATCAATTTATATATCAGTCCACGGCAAATCCCTCCCTTCTAAATTCCATGTCTTTGCAACAGTATGTTTGGCTAGAGATGATAGGTGTTAGAGCAAGTCTTGGTTTGAGAATTCATCACCAACTCCAAGCCATATTACCCTTTTATGTCAAGTTGCATAATGAGAGTATCTCTGCATTTAATCTGATGAACCACGTACTCCATAAGGATGAGGACGGATAATTGATGAGGCTCTAGAGCATGCGGCCCAACAATACTTTGTTTCAGAGTTTTAGATCGAGCAGGCCTAGTCCTCCCTCCTTTTTTAGTGGGGAGAATTATCAAAACAATCATAAACATATTTGAATTGTTTCAATTAAATTATAAACCTTTTGCATTTGAGCCAATTCAGTTCATCTAGCCAATTTTTACCGGCCGACACTGACATGGACGCCGGCTATCCTACGTAGCTAGCACTGATGTGGACCATTTTTAATAATATTTTAATAATTTTCCGAATTTTTTCTTTCCTTTTTCCCTTTTTTTTTTTCGTTCCTTCATCTTCAACCTCTAACAGGTTGCTAGAACCGGCTACTAGCTAGACGCGGGGGTCGGCGAGGTCAGCCCCATCGGCTGCTAGCGAAATCGCCCTCACCCAGCCTAGCCACTAGCAAGGCCAATGCTACTGGTTGGGTGAAGGCAAGCCTTGCCAATGGCCGGCAGGGCCGACCTCGCTGGCTAGAGGTTGAAGATGAAAAGAGGACAAAAGAAGAAAGGGAAAGAAAAGAAAAAAAAAAGGAAAAATAAATAAAAATTCGAAAAAATATTGTAATATTATTAAAAATTATCTACGTCAGCGCTGGCTACGCCGCGTAGGACAACTAGCGTCAATGTCAATGCCGGCAGGCCAAAATTGGCCAGATGGACTAAATTGGCACAAAAGCAAAAGCTTTAAGACTCGATTGGCACAAAAAAAAGTTTGTGACAGAATTGGCACAATTAAAATAGACTTAAGACTATTTTGATAATTTTCTTTTTTTTGGTGAGCATACTACTTTCGATGTAATTTTGTGTGATCTGTGAGTTTCAACTTCCCTACTCATGCAACTTAAGAGTTTCTTTAAAATCACTGAAATCTAATAAGGATTTTTCCAATCAAAATGTGATCGTCTTTTTTCATTAAAAATGCAATCATGACAAATCATACTTTAAAGGTAAAAGCTTGAGAAGGAAGAAATGTGGACATGGAAGGAGGATAAATAGTGATGAAATGTGGGTCATTATTTGAATATTTCCATATGATTATTAATTTGCATTCCTTAAGATTGCATTTGAATGCCAGGATGGGGATTAGGATAAGATGGGAAAAATTACCGGAAAAATCATAAATCTATTATATGGATGACAATTTAGTACTACATTTTTTTAATTTGGCCAATTTAGTTTTAAAACTTTTGATGATTTGCCAATACAGTCCTTCCCGCCAACTTTAACTGGCAATTATTGATGTGGATGCCGGTCATCGTACGTGGCACAGCCAGCTCTGACGCGGACAACTTTTGCAATTTTTTTCAAATTTTTTTTTATAATTTTTTTTTCCACTATGGGCCACGAGAGTCGTCGACCAACCCTGGCCGGCCACTGGGTGAAGGCCATAAAGCCCTCATTGGACTTAGTAGGAACAATGCGGAAAGAAAGAAAGAAATAGAAAAAAAAAACAAAAAAAATCAAAAGAATTTATAAAAAAATTATGAAAAATTTAAGAAAATGTGCAAAATTTATCTATCTTAGTGTTGACTGTGTCACTTAGGACGCCAACATCCACATTAGCAATTTCCAGCCAAAATTAGCCGAAATGACTACGTTAACAAATTGTCAAAAGGTTAAGACTAAATTGATCAAATTAAAAAATTTAGAAATAAATTGGTATCCACGCAATAGGATTAGAACTTTTTCAATAATTATCCATAATAAGATGTGATGATATGAGGTAAGAAACCCCTAAATATATCTTTACATGTTTGGAGTATTACCAAACACGAAAAGTCGAGTAACTCAAAAAATTGGTTAAAAAAACTAAAAATAAGAAATTTGAGATAAAAATCAAGCAAAATAACCCTAGCTAAATGTGGACGATTGACGTTGGACTTTCGTCGCAGCAACAGTCACCTTCGTCCTTGACGAGCACCACGATCATCGTCGCTAGTTTATAACGACCACCACATAGACCCCGTTTGCTTCAGCATTCCCAATGGACTTTCGGCCTTGAAAACCTCATGGGAAAATATTGGGATGTTTGGCAAGCATTCCTAATAGACTTTCGATCGAAAGCCAGCATTGGAAATGCTCAAAGCTCAAAGTTGGTCCGGAGCAGCTTTGGGCTTTCAACATTTGCCAAATGCCGAAACCAATTTTTTCCTTCCCAATATACCCTCAATTATTCTTTAATATTCCGATTTTGCCCCTTGTTGTTACTATATCTTCTTTGCGCGAGGGTGGCTGGCTAGAGCCAACAACACCAAATCGAAAACGGCGAAGAGCCGACGAGGTTGTACAACCCTGACAAGGGCCGTTTGGGTCGCATGACACTGGCAACGGCCACCTAGGTCGCGCGACCCTCGATAGGGGTCGCTCGACCTCAAGCGACAGCCTCTGTAGATAGATCTGGCTCGCTAGCGGCCGTAGCCCTTCGCCATAAGCTTTTTTTTTTAATAAAAAAGAAAATCCCAAAGCTCTTGGCAAAAAAAGATATGTCAAACACTACTTGGGTTAAAATAGCTTCACAAATGATTGTTTATCGAACGCCACTTACATTTCTCCAAGAAGTTTTAACCTAAATGTATTTGCATAGTTGAACCAAACGGGCCCTATCACCACAGTATCAATGAAGAAGCAACTGACAATCAAGGAAGGGCAAGTGAAAAAGCTACACTCTATTTTCATTGCGGCATTACATTATTTTACGGATAAAATCGCTGCTAGGTGACTTTTTAATATGATGCCACATTAGCTTTTCTAGCGGCAAGTTACCGATGTAATCTAAAAATAATTTTAGATTTTATAATTATAATGCTGATTTTTTTCACATTCGTACAGTTTAATTTTCATCTCCTCCCGTTTATTACTGGTGGGTTATAACTTATAAACATGACATCATCCGTATATACATTTAGTTAAGTTGCATGTAAATAGTGTTTGTACTAATAACTCATCCATTCAGAAAAAAAAGCGGCTGATGGGATTCCATCCAATGAGGGTTGGGGCCTTTTGGGTCACATAATTGAGTGCCTCGAAAATGCTCTATGAGTGTCCTCAAGACACTTGTCGAACAAATTAATTTAGAATAATTTAATCTTTGAAATAGTAATTATATGTAATATAAGAGTGATTATCTTACTGAAAACTATAATGCTGCTAAATTCATTTTTAATGGCCACTGCTTTTACCATTGACAAAATTAGTGAAAGGGGAGAATGTATTTTATGCGATTAATATACCACAAGTAGTGTCACGGATAACCAATCAATTAAGAGCGAGATATACAGATACACTTAGCGTTAGATAGGATGAGATTCATAATACACGGATTATGGTAATTAATCACATAATCACTGCCACATTACTTAACGATATCATATTGTATATATGATCACATATATTATAGGGTTAATACCACGAAAAACCCCAAACTGGTACACCTATGACAAATTTATTCCAAACTAATTTTTTTACCACGAAAAACCTCGAACTGGTAAATTTATGGCAAATTTACTCTCTGTTAAATTGAATTAATACTACAAAAAATCACAAACTGGTATACCTGTGACAAATGGAGGGTAAAACCCCAAATTGGCACGTTTGTCAAGCTGTCACGTGTCATCCAACTCAGAAATTTGACGATAAAATTTAAAAGAAATTAATATAGGGTAAAATTGTCACAGATGTACTAATTTAGGATTTTTTGTGGTCAAAAAATTAGTTTAAGATAAATTTATTACATATGTACCCGTTTAAAGTTTTTTGTAGTATTAACCTTATATTATATTATATAATATTATATTATATTATTTTATATAATATAATATATTATATAATATATGATATATTGTACATGACACTTTTCGGGAGATCGAAAAGTGGGCCCGATTTAACCTTACATTACACCGTCCACGTCATCAAAGGGTCCCGCCATCGCAGGCGCGCACACACATTCCTCACTCCTCTCTCCTAATCACCAGCTTCTTCTTCTTCTTCTTCTTCCTCAGGATTCCCCCCTGAAACCCTAACGGAAACTCCGATTCGCAGAAGACGCGGGGGGCCCCAGCAATGTCGGTGGACGCCTCCCCTGCCGATCGATTCAAGCAGTTCCAACCGGCCAGCCCCGCGAGCAACGGCAACGGCAACGGCAACGGCAACGGCGTCCTCCTCGGGGCCTCCCCGGCGTCGGCCAGAGCGGCCCACCGGCTCCGCCTGAACCCCACCGCCGATCACGAGCCGGACAGCTACGAGGACCTGCAGAGCCAGCTCGATTTCAGCCCCATGCTCTTCAGCTCCCTGGAGCGCTACTTGCCTCCTACGCTCCTGTCCCTCTCCCGCGACGCCAAGGTCGACTACATGCGCGACATCCTCCTCCGGTACTCCCCCGAGGGCGAACGCACGCGTGTGAGTGCTCTTTCCCGTGGCGGTAGAAATGTCGATTCTAGGCATTGGATTGTATGAGCTTTGGGACGAGAGGTTGCTAATGCAATGCATGATCCACGTGGTGGTCGTTGAATATTGCTGCATTTCGTATGATTGTTTGAAGCTTTGACCCTAAATGTGCCGGTTTATCCTGTGATTTGGTAACTGAGTACGTATCGAGGGAGGGGCTGAAGAGAGTTTATTCAGATCCCGAGAGTGAGCTGCGTGTTTTTCTGCAGTCTTCTTTGTTGTCTCAGTTTCGGGCTTGACTATTGTGGTTTTCACGTAGTCATTGCAGTTCACGATTGTACTAATTGTTGACAGGTTCTAAGGCATCGAGAATACAGGCAGAAGATTCTAGCTAACTATAAGGTAACCTTTCACGTAAATGTAGCTATTTCAATGTCTTTACTTTGACAGCAGGTGAAGGTTTCAACTCCTTTTTTATGAGAAGGAGCCGTATATCACCACACTGTCGTGGCAGGTTGATGTATATGTGATGTTCCAAAGGACATTTTGAGCCTTCAATTGTTGTTTGCATAAGAACGTACCAATGCTTAACCCATTTCTGTCAAAATGGTTCTCTTTATGCAAGTAAGTAGATGCTATGGGCTTCTTAACCTTCCCTCATCTCTGTAGCCTCTGCACAGAGAGCTTTACACCATGCACGCTGCAAGTTTCTTTGTGCCCTCGTTTCTGAGAGCGTTGAAGGAAAACACAGAAGAGAGTTTTAGAAGTATAATTACTGAACCCTCACCGGGGATATATGTATTTGAGATGCTTCAGTCACGGGCCCGTGCAATGTTATTGTCCGAGGTATCATTTCACTTTTCTTGCCATTATGTGGCACTCTGTTTTCAGCTTGAGTTTAGTAGCTGTGTTGTCTTATCAGGTTCTGATTGCTTAGGTAGAGAACTTTGAAAGATGGGTCCATGACACAAATTTCAGGATCATGCGACCAAATACGATGAACAAATATGGAGTTGTCCTTGACGACTTTGGTTTGGAGAACATGCTTGCCAGAATGATGGATGAATTTGTTCGTCCCATAGCTAGAGGTAATATGAATTAAATATCCATTCTGTGATTTATAGAGGGAGGCTGTGCATAATGTACTCTAGACTTGAAAACTCTCATTATATCTTTGCAGTTTTCTATCCAGAAGTTGGCGGGGCAACCCTGGATTCTCATCATGGTTTTGTTGTTGAATATGGAATGGATAGGGATGTTGAACTAGGTGGGTAATCATTTAATTCAATCATTATCAATTGTATGATACTATCTATTTGGATTTCTAAATGATGTGTAGTTGAAAATTTTCTTTAAATCATTTGCTTTATCCTTTCGCATCGAAAAGTCAAAAGTACTGAACTTGCTGGCGAAAATCTCACTCCATATAGCTTCTCAAGGCTGATTTGCTTTGCAGAACATTTGATTGATCTTTCCGGAAGTTTTTATCTAATCCAGGTTTACAAAGCAAATGCAGCCCGCTACTCTACGTATAATATATTTTAGTTTACTCAAATGTCCATAATCGATGTTGCTGTGGTGGTCCCTTTATGCTCAATAGAGACTTG
Source organism: Syzygium oleosum (assembly GCF_021117445.2). NCBI lineage: Eukaryota > Viridiplantae > Streptophyta > Magnoliopsida > Myrtales > Myrtaceae > Syzygium > Syzygium oleosum. The sequence goes on from NW_026607487.1 coordinate 14,042,190, forward strand.
TACGACAATTCTATAATTTTTTTTTGTAAGATCATATTTTTAGCCTTACCTCTCTCTCTCTCTATTAATTAGTTGGTTTTTTTTTCTGATATTATCTTACATGCATCGCGGTTTTTTGCCTTTTTCGGTTGCCTCTTCATTTTTGTCACCTGTTGGTTATCCTCCACCTTCTTCCTTGAAATTGAAGTTCTGGATTCTTCTTTCTAACTCTTAAGGAAGTGGAACGACTCTGTTTTTTCAGGTTTCCATGTAGATGACTCTGAAGTCACTTTAAATGTTTGTTTGGGTGAGCAATTTTTGGGTGGAGAATTGTTCTTTCGTGGCGTTCGATGTGATAAGCATGTAAACTCAGAGACACAGCCAGAGGTATGCAAACCTGTTATTTTGTTCTTGTGTAGCTATGTTGTTTAATATGCATTGATGAAGTGTAGGTTTCTGTTTCGCTGTACTTCTTAGATTTTTATCTGTTAAGTGCTCATTCACTTCACTGTTGTTAAATGCTCTTGTGCAGGAAAGCTTTGACTATGACCATTTGCCTGGTCATGCAGTTCTGCATCGTGGTCGCCATCGTCATGGTGCTAGGGCCACAACATCTGGACATCGGGCCAACTTAATTATGTGGTGCAGAAGGTACCATCCCTTCCATCAGTTTGCTATCATCTGCCTTCTTGAAGTACCTCACTTCGTGATTTGGTCTTCTTACATGGCATTAATTTATATGATTTCCTTTCTTGGTAATACTGGTGTTAATATGCAAGTGATCTACAGCCAAAGCATTGCCACCATCTTTCACAGTGGTCATCTTTTTCTCTGATAATGTCACTACCCTTTTAGCTCAATCTTAATTTAACACACACCTCCTGAGCTAAAATTTAACAACGGATTTGAAGTTTCAAAAGTCTAATAGCATGTTCCAGATATTAGATTTATTATAATTTGTTCTGGATATTCGGTGAGTTAAGTTGAATTTTAGCTATCTTAATTTCAACAGAAGCCTAATTTGGATTACTTATCAAATGGAGTCTCTTTTGAGTATGTCGATTACCAAATATCTTCTAAGTCGAATTCAAACATATGGACAAGCAAAATGAGGAAGACCAAAATCAAATTCCAATCATAATAGAGAAGATAAATCAAGCATGAGTTGGGTATCAAATAACAAGCTTCTTAAATTTGAACCCAGTTTAAATGCCATTTATAAATTCATGCGTCGTCTCTTTCTTGTCTACAGATATGCTAACACAAATCTTTAGCTAAAGCAAATTGTTTAACGACATTTGAGCTTTGGAGATGGTAAGAAATGCATCCTTTCAGTACAATATTGCCTCGCGATGGTAAAAGATGGGAAGCTTAATTTTAACAGAGCTAGAATTTTGTAACCGTGTGATGCTGTGTTTTTGGTCTCTTTTTCTGCTGGATGACTTCTTTAAATTAAGCTGCCTGACCTGTGTCAAACACCTTCGAAGCAGTTCTGTCTTTCGAGAGCTGAGGAAATATCAGACAGATTTCTCTAGCTGGTGTGGGGAGTGCCTACGCACCAAGAGAGCAAGGCATCAATCGTCACTCGCCAGCACCAAATTGGTATGATTTCAATTCGAGCTCATGGAAAAGTTAAGATTTTGATATTTCTTGGTAACAATATATGCTGTCTCAAATTTTATTCAGGAGTTGATGAAGAGGGAAAGAAGAGCATCTTGAGTTATTATGCACGCCACCCCCTTGTTATGAACTTGTAAATCACCTTTCGTATTTGTGAATCCAAAGGAGCGTCATCCATGATATAGCAATCAATCTCCACCATCGCTTCCCCTCTGCTGATTTTGGAGTGCTCGGTAGCTGTGCATAAAAAAAGCAGTCCAGGTTAAGTGCATGAGGTGCTTCAAATTTATTTTTTGACGTGTTGCTTGTTCTAGTGGAGGACGTTCCTTGTTTCGCCGTGACAGTAGTTCTTCGTGCCAATTGACTTGTGATGTTAGATTCCAAAGATATTGGTTGTACGATCTTTTTTTCGGTGAATATAAGAGGCTAGCACAAAGGGTAGCCTTAAGATATCTAACTCGAAGGCGGGTTAGAGAGAAATCTTGCTTCTGCGCGTGTTCTAGGGCCAAAAGTGGCCAACTAATCAGCGGGCTTGTTGCCTAATCTCAACACATGGTGCACCTGAATAGATTGATGTTACTGAATTTCATGAAGAATGCTCCTGAGCAGTGGGTTGTGCCATTTTCATATTTATGTGAATCAAGGCATAGATGTTGAGGATCGCAAAATCCTAATATTGTCAGCTGTTGACTTTGTACTTTAAGATCGGGCCCTGAAAAATAAAGGGTAACCAAGATTTTTGGTAATAGAAGTGCAAGGTGTGGAAGTTCAGTACCCTTCGACTTTGGAATGGAAAAAGATTGATTTTTGTGTAACGTAGGAGAGGTTTAAATTTCCGGGGTTAAGTGCGAATGTGTTATAGGATGCGTTTATTTTGTAGAAAATTAAAGATTTGGAGAATATTTTCTAAAAAAATAATTGCTACGAAAATAAATAAATTAAAAATATTCTCGATGTCTACTAAAATGTTTGGGTATAAATCGTTATCGATAGTAAAAAAAACTTTCATCGACTAATTGTTTTAATCTACACAAACGATTTTTTTTAGAATATTGAAAATGTCAACTCCAAGTCTCTTTTCTCGTCCCATGAACTGTTGGAGAGATTTCGAATAGATTTCGAATGTTTAACCTGTGAGGATGATGCCGTTCGCACGTCTCAATTGTCTTACTTTGTTTTTTACTCCTATTTCCATCCGCCAGGGTACGTGTTTAGTAGGGACTGATATGTATGTGGGATGTTTCTGTGGCACAAGCAAGCCTGTACAATACGAGAATTACGACCCTTCAAAAGGGAGAGTTCCATCAATCGGGGCCCGGCACGTCGTCTTCATCTCATCTAAAGATTAGATGGGGTGTCATTTGATTAATCAAAAGCGAGAGACAGACGTAGAGAACATCGCATCCGCTTCGCCAATTAACCAAGTGGGTGTGGAAACAGAGATGATGATGATGATGTCTTATCTTTTGCTTTTTGTTAATTGTGCAATTATTGACGGCAAGAATAGAAGTATAATCGGAGTGCGCAAGTGACTAAATCACACATTGACGGTTGAAAGTCGCGGATGCGCACCACTTATTGGCCGAGGGGAAAGCCTATCCTTCGCTTTTGCCGTCCAGTCTCCATTGGAGAACATCCTAGACTTTCTATTCTTATTCTTAAGGTCCCGCCATCTTTTTCAAATTTAATATTTCTCGAGCTTATATCATATTCAAATTTTATTATATTATAAGCTATACACAACCCTCGTTCCTTATCTAAGTGAAGACTCTAGAGAGCCCTCTTCTCAAGGTCTACTCCCTCTAGGGCTTCATGAATTCTTTTCATTTTGTCTTTTGTTCTTTCATTGAGAATTGTTCTCTCCGAGCAGTGGTTGTTGGCACCTATCAAATCTGGCTGCGTATTTCTTTTGAATAGCAAAATGGGGGTGGGAAAAGTACATAGTTAGGTTAGGTCGAGTCAATATGCTTATGTGTTGACCAAAAACATAATCGACCCAAAAAAAAGAGATGCCTATGTGATGCTACCGAACAAGGAATGTAAGTCTTTCTAGGGTATGGTACGCATTACCTCAGACCAAAAAAAAAAAAAAAATTATTGGGTGCAGCACCATTTAGAAAAACAAAAGTATAATTATTTGTTGCGGGGCAATAAATTGAGTAGAAAAGGTCATTTGTATAGATTAGGTTAGCGTGAATCAATTTATATGAGCGAGATTATAATACTTGATATAATTACACCCTGAAAAAATAATATTTTTTTTTCCCTCAGACACTTCTACGGTGCCTTGACGGACAATTCCTTCAATTAAATATATCTTTTCGCCAAATGTACCTACTTTTAACAAGAGCGCGCATCCCACAATCTCGACTTTTATAACTTAAGTAAGCTGGGCGATATCAGCTCTCTAGATGTGGTACATGAAGTGTGGTATTGTATCTTCACATCGAATCAGCACATATTAACCCACCATAAATAAATAAAAAATTACACTAATTTTCTTGAGGGCTACATATTAAGTAAGGTAATTTAAAAAGAAGAAAAAAGAAAAATGAATGAGTAGCAGGGTCGGTGGTCCACTGATCTTCCTTGGAGGGTGAAGATTCCACCATTTTTTTATTTTGTTTTTTTTAAATTAATTTTTAGTTTGCAATATGACTCCAACTACTATTAATTGATGCGTGTGTAGATAATTGTGCCGGAGATCGCGGCAAATCCCAATCTCGGAGGCGGTCGTTGTCCCGACTGTCCGATCTCTCGCCGTCCCAATGTCCACTTGCGTTTGTTTACTAATTGCGATTACTTATCGTAATGCATAAAACTTTGCCTTTTCTTTTTCTTTTTTAATTTTCCCCCAAATTGTTTTCATTCTAGTTGGCATATGAGACTATGAGTACCATATCAGCGTTTCGTTCGGCATCCGAGGAAAGCTTTTTGGGAATATGAAGAAGATCGAGGTTAATTTTTTCGAAATGCAAATAATATTTGGTAAGATGTAATCGAAAATTGTATTGAGAATCAACTTTGGTTCATACGGCGTTTGAAAAAAAAAATTACATTCTTCGTAAAGGACTTTAGTCGAATATTTAAATAAATTAATAAAATGAAACAAGAAAAACTGCGTCGGCGACGCTAGGCTATCAGACACTGGTGAGCAAGGCGATCGGATTTGACTCGTTGGCGACATCGCATTGGGGGTAAAAGTGGAGTATCATAAGTTTAGTGAAGGCGGAGTTGGAAGAAAAAGTTTATTAAATTCTCAAAGTTGCTTTTCGAAAAAGTTGAAGGCCCAGGTCTGCCTTGGGCTTCAACTTTGCCGATGCCAACATTTCCCCAAAGCGATCTAGAAAACGTAAACCGAATGCCTTGGATTTTAGAAATCCAAAGGTTGCGTTTGGTCGTCTTGATTTCTTAGCCAGTAAATGACTGGATAAGATAAGATATGAAATATATGGATTTTGCTATATCTTATCCATTATTTGGTAAATTGCACAAGTAAAATGTGATATTTTCATATATTGTCGTGTTCATTGTTTGTTATGATTGGCATACCATTGCATATGAACCTTAAAATTGCACAAATAGATATGGTAATAATCTCTTACAACACTCTCGCCTACTTCATTTTTATTTGCTTGTTTATTGTTTCCGTCTCTTTTTTATTTCTTTTTTCCTTTTCCATCGTTCTCTAATAAAAATTTATTAAATAGTAAACTATACTAAATATACCTAAAATATGTAATAAATATAAGGGTTAATACCACGAAAAACCCTAAACTGGTACACTTGTGACACATTTACCCCAAACTATTTTTTTGACCATAAAAAACCCCAAACTGGTACACCTGTGACAATTTTACCCCGAACATACCACAAAAAACCCCAAACTGATACACATGTGACAATTTTACCCCAACTAATTTTTAATATTATTTTTTTTTTCTGAATTTTTTTGAATTTTTTTTTTCTTCACTTCAACCTCTGGCCGGTCGCCGGTCCGGCGACCGGCCAGAGGTGGAAGTCGGCGAGGGCCGCCCTCGGCAGCCGCTGGCAAGGGCCGCCCTCGCTCGACTCAGCAAGGGCGGCCCGCTCGCTCGACTCGGCAAGGGCGACCCTCGCCGGATCTAGCGAGGCGGCCCTCGCCGGCCGGGCGAGGACGGTCCTCGCCCGACGCCGGCGGAGGGCCGCCCTCGCCCGACTCGGGCGAGGGCCGTCCTTGCTCGCCCAGTGAAGGCCCTCGCCGAGCCGGCGAGGCGGCCCTCGCCCAACGCAGGCGAGGGTCGCCTCGCCCGAGTCGGGCGAGGGTCGCCTTGCTCGGGCGGGCGAGACAGCCCTCGCCGGATGCCGGCGAGGGCAACCTCGCCCGACGCAGCGAGGGTCGCCCTCGCCCGAGTCGGGCGAGGGTCGCCCTTGCCCGGGCGGGCGAGGACGCACTCGCCCGACGCAGCGAGGGTCGCCCTCGCAAATCCCGGCGAGGGCAACCTCGCCCGATACCGGTGAGGGTCGCCCTCGCCTGAGTCGGGCGAGGATCGCCCTTGCCCTGGGCGGGCGAGAACAGCCCTCGCCCGACGCCGGCGAGGGCGGCCCCCGCCCGACGCAGGCGAGGGCGGTCCTCGCCGGATCTGGCGAGGACGGCCCTCGCCCGACGCAAGCGAGGGCAGCCCTCCCCCAATACTGGCGAGGGTGACCCTCGCCGGATCTAGCGAGGACGGCTCTAGCCCGACGCCGGCGAGGGCGGCCCTCGCCGGCTTCCACCTCTAGCCGGTCGCCGGACCGGCGACCGGCCAGAGGTTGAAGATAAAGAAAAAAAAAATAAAAGGAAAAAAATAAATACAAATAAATAAAAATTCGAAAAAAATAAAAAAATAATATTAAAATTTTAATTCAGGGTAAAATTATCACATATGTACCAGTTTGGGATTTTTTGTGGTAAGTTCAGGGTAAAATTGTCACAGATGTACCAGTTTGGGGTTTTTGATGGTCAAAAAAATAGTTCGGGGTAAAATTGTCACAGGTGTACCAGTTTGGGGTTTTTTATGGTCAACAAAATAGTTTGGGGTAAATGTGTCACAAGTGTACCAGTTTAGGGTTTTTCGTGGTATTAACCCTAAATATAAATACTAAATATATATTTTTCTGTATGGAATTTATATCATAACCAGAATTCCATTTAAATTTTGGTGATGGAGGGGCAGCAGCAGTGAGCGCCAGCCTCTTTTGCTTTTTTTTTATTGTCTTTTTAAAAAAAAAGAAATTTAGCCTTTTTTTTATCTTTTAATCTAATTCCATTAAACTTTGGTTAAAGAAATTAGGTTTTGGACTAAAATAACGTTGTTTTAGTTTTATGTTTCATGTTTTTGTAAGGTTAATACCATAATGATAGAGATGAAATAAATAAATAAAAATTCGCATCAACATTTTTCTTTAATCAAGTTGGACAGAGTTAACAAAATAACTTGACTTGATTGTGCTTTTGTAAGTTTTAGAATTTAATCGCATTTTCATGATAAATTTTAGAACATTCAGTACACTTATCTTAAAATTTATAAAACTCAAAAAGAACAAATGAAGCTATAACTTCTTGAAAAATCTTACAATTAGGAAATAGGGTAGAAAAGATCATACATCCGCTTTCAAAATAGATGGTGAGGAAAAGGTCATACACGAGGCAAAGGGGAGCCTATAGTCACGTTCTATACTCATCATTTTCTCACCCTTCTAATGTGCAATCCGAAACCGATTAGGCATCTGGTCCGGTCGATAACCCTACATTAACAGCAATCAAAACTGGTCAAAAACCATGCAAACTGGTGAATCCCGGCCGGATTGAACCAAATGGAAAAGTAGGATTGCAAAGGGGTTGAGTCGAGCCTTTGACCTCTTGATGCGCAATACTCATGCTTGACCATCTAATCTAAGCACACCAACACTACACTACATATATTCATTTCATGAATCACTCGGTTTTCACGGCTCGACCGATCAAACCGCGCACCCATGACTTTCGATATGGCATTTGAAACATCGCCCTCGCTTCCCCCCTCCTCTCTCTCTCTCTCTCTCTCTCTCTCTCTCTCCTACTCTCATTCGGCGAGAGCCTCAGCCACTTGGCCTAATTATTGTTGCGGCCATAAGTTTTCTCAAAGATCATTGGCAAAATCACAATCCAAACTTTGCAACTTGATTCCGACAAGCATCTTTATCCACATGCATCCGGCCGCCACCCCCCCAATCGAAAAAAAACAGGAAAATCAACAAAGTTGCTATCAAACGAAAAAAATAAAGAAGAAAAACCCATTATTTAATAAATAAATAAAAACATCTCAGCTTTGATTTTTTTTTTTCGATTTTTTTGGAATTTTCTCCAATCAAAAGAACCCAAACCTTTTTCCAAATGGAAGGAACCATGGGCCCCGCACAGCACATGCTTTTGCTATAATACAGCGCACGACCCTCTCCCACTGTTTTGGCCATCCACTCCACGACCCCGACCCCGACCACGACCAAACCCAAACCTCTCCATCTCCATCTCTCCTTCCTCCATCCTGCCGGAACGCAGTCGAAATCATCGAACCGGCGATGTTGCAGAGCCAACTCTACGATGTCTCCTCCGACTCCATCCCCCTCCTCCTCCTCGCCGTCGTCGCCCGCAGCGTCCACCACCTCCGCTCCCTCATCCTCGCCCTCCTCCACCCCCTCCGCCTCTCCAGATCCGCCCACCGCCCCTCCTCCGACCCCGCCGACCCCGTCGACGCCGCCCTCATCGGCTCCGGCCTCGCCGGCCTCATCGCCCTCGCCGACCACCTCAACCAGAACCGGCTCTCCTCCCGCCGGTGCTGCGCCCCCGCCGGTCGCCCCGACTGCGTGGTGTGCCTCTCCGTGCTGAGGGAGGGCGAGCAGGTGCGGGAGCTCGGGTGCCGCCACGTCTTCCACAAGGCGTGCCTCGACGGGTGGCTCCAGCACCTGAACTTCAGCTGCCCGTTGTGCCGGTCGCCGCTTGCGTCCGGGGAGCCCGCGGACGCCGCGGGGAGGCGCATGGGGAGAGAGCTGGTGGAGTGGTTCTCTCTACGCTGAGCCCTGCCCGTGGGGCTCCGAGTTACAAAACCATGTCTCGTGCCATCATCTGTTCCGCCGCAGAAACGGTAAAAACTTCCATCTGCTCTTTTTTACGGTCCTTTTGACCCACTCTTTTTTAACCCTCTGTTAGGGTTGTTTTCATCTCTTTTTCTTATTGTTCATATGGTTTTTTTTTGGGGCTCTTTTCTTGCCATTTTCAATAGTGGGGGTTGTGAGAGATGCATGTGCAAAGATGATGTTTTGGTTGGCCCTTGGGTTTTTTGAAGAGCTCCTGTTGGGAAGCTCTTTTTCACTTGTTGTATAATGTCAACCTTTTGGAGAAATCTAATAAATGGCATTTACCATTATTATTGTGTTATTGTTATTGTTATTACACCATCATTAGTATCATTGTTATCTTAATGTTATCGTGGGACAAGTGAGGCTAGTAGTATTCTTGTGTAGTATTCTTATTGGCCTTTTCCCCCCTCGTTTCATAGATAAGTAAGCGAAGAATCTCTTATAACTTATTTGCGATTTGAATGCTAACCACAAATATCATACGACATAGCTTTTGGATCGACAATTCTTATCGATTGCAAACTCTATCTTGTCGCGCTCGCATGTTCGGGGCATGACTATGGTCATAATTTCAGATGATAACAAGTACTAATAGACTAAAACTACTCGGCGAAGTACTTCATGCGGAGCTTATGGTCAAAAGGAAACAACGAAGTATATTATAATGATTGTACATGCGTTTCCGACGAGTTAAATTATATGCCGGACTTCTCTTTGATAATTTTGACCGATGTGTGAGAGCTTCGATTGTAGTTTCTCTTTCATCAAACTTGTACGACAATTCAAGAGGAGGTTCTCTCTATTAATGTCCGTAACATTTTGCAAGATTTATCGAACCGTTCAAGCGATTGCTATATCGAACTCAAATCAAACAAGCACAGAAATGGTCGGTGGTGTCCGGGACAAGTACCACAAAAGCATCCACTTCGTAGAATGACAAGCGTTGCTTTCTGATTTTCCGGTGTTTCGATGATCGTAAAACTTATCAATCTACGGAAAATATTTTTCACGGACTAAAAACAACAAGAGATTGGGGGAATACAATTTCCCCTTCTCGGAAGAAGGAAATCACTTTTTCTAAATTACCAAACAAATGAAAACTAACTCTTTTCCTTGAATATGGCTACCATTGAAAATATTTTCCATTATCATAAAGTTTCAGTTAAACAAACATAACATAAATTTTTACGTTATGTGCATATATAAATAAGAGGATAAATTTGAGATGATCAAGTGTCCAATCAAGGAAATGAACATTCTTATTTACCCTTCAATTCAATTAGACCTGTCAAACGGGTCAAGTTAAGTCGAAAATGATTCAACCCAAATTAACTCATTAATTTAATCTGTTTTGACCTATTTTCATATAATGCAAATGTAGTGACTCGTACCCGACCGAACCCTGTACCCGACTCATACCCGACTTGACTCATATTGCTAAAACACTTTCATATTTAACCTAATCTAGGAAAACCCATATCCAAATAGAGATGGGAGTGCGGAGTGAACGAGTGCGAGATCAAGTGAGACGAGAGAGAGTCATCGAGGTGAGTTGGGTCTAAGTACGTTATGAACCCATTTACTCCCATATTGTTTTGGATTTTACCATTCTAAACCCACTTATGACCCATTTACCGAATATAATTAACTCATATAAAAATTTAGTCCATCAATATACGTTAAGAAATTAGCTTATAACCTATTTTGACATGTCTAAATTCAATTTCGGAATTGGGAAGTAGTGGACCCAATCCTGTCGGCATTGACATTAGGGAGCTACACATAAAAAAAGGAATTGATTGCCGCCCCTAATCACTTGTTGTCGACATTGTCAACTTTAATTATTGGGAACGAGAGTTTATCGGATGAAGTGGCTTTATTCTCCTCCGATCCCTTTCGAGTCGTCGACGCTGATGCAATATGAGCTGCCTTGGTGCGTTAAGAAAGAATTTAAGCCACCCAAAACCTGTTGAAAGGTACATTTTTTCTCCCCGTTGATCTAATTTTAAAATTACATTTTATCGAAAATGGCTTCTAGATTCTCGATAAGAAATATTAATTATGGTTGGAATATCGTACTTTTATCCATGACATATTGAAATGAGAATATATTTTCAAATTTCGACGTTGTTTGATGTGTATTGAAAATCGCTCGATCTATCTTTAGATTCTTATCGAGTGCCTCGATGTGTTTATTAACTGCACCATCTTGAAAAATTAAATTTTGAAGTGAAAAAATGGACGTTTATTATGTCACTCCCAAGTAATCATGAGACACTTGGGAAAATTTCTTATTTTTCCTTCTGATGGACGGCAAGAATGGGGCAAAAGGACACTATAAGTGCCATAAGTTGTGTATGAATGACACTTTGGTGCCATAACTTTTTTTTGGATAACTTTGGTGCCAAGTCGGAGGAAAAATGAATCACTTTAGTGACTCCGGCTAAAATTCTAGCCAAAAAGCTGACCTGGCGTTTTTTTATTTAAAAAAAGAGCGTGACGTGGATATTCGGTTCAAAATTTGATTTCCACGTGGACGAGCAAAACGACGTCGCTCAGTCAAAGGTCTTAGCATCGCGTCGTCGTTGTCATTGCATCGCGAGTCACGCCCGTTCTTCTGTTGTCTCCCTCGTCCAGTCGCCGTCGCCCGTTGCTCATCGCTCCTGGCGCCCTCATCCCGCCGCCGTCGCCCGTCGCTCGTGGCGCCCTCATCCCGTCGCTGTCACCGTCTCTTGCCTTCCCCTTGTGGTCGGTCGGCATCGCTCCCTCATCTTGTGGACTGAGCATCACTCGTCCCATCGGCGTCAGTCCCGTCTCTGTGGCAAATTACGAAGGTCAGTCTTCAAATAAGGGCTGTTAATTTCTATTTTGCTGAATTGATCGACACATTGTGCCTCATTGTCCCATGTTTCACTCAATTAATTGGTAGATTAGGGCTGCCTTCGGGATATTAGCGTTTGAAGTCGGAAATTAGGGCTCGAACTTGGGAAATTGGGGCTCGAACTTGAAATTAGGTCTTGAACTTCTGAAATTAAAGCTTGAACTTCATAAATTATGGCTAGTTGTTCGGATATTAGGGCTTGAAGTGGATTCGGTTGTGTTGGTGTCGGGCTGAGTATATGCTATAGACTGTGGTCAATGTGGGGACCTCTGTCATTGTCTCCCATGTGGTCTGATGGTGGCTTTTTCAATCTTGTCGACCATGCAGGGGATCTCCATGTGAAGCTGTGCTCTTTTTCCCATGTGGTGTGGTCCTGAAAGCTAAAATATTGACTTTTTTGGCTTTTTTCCTTCAATGCAGGGTCGACATGGGGGATAAAGATACAATTCTCGGCATCATTGTTCGTTATGGAGGAGAATTTGTCATCGGCACTGATGAGTAGGAATACTTTGGGGGACTTGAAAGTACTGTTTATTTCGATAGAAGCAAGCCAACATTTATTAATCTCGTGAGGGATATAGTTCAACAATTAATATGCAAAATAGGAAGTTTGAATTATTGTGTTCCTGGAAGGAGCTTGAAGGACGGCATTAGAAACTTTCATGATGATAATGGTGTTAAGGATATCATATACCATTATTTTCATGGAAAAGAAGCTATTGTGTATGTTGAGTCCTATAGTGATGGTGAATCTGATGAAGGGGCTGAGGGAGGAGACGTAGGGGATGGTGCTGCTTTACCTAGTACTCAGGTTGATGCTAGTTCTATTATAGATGAAGCTGGACATGAGAGGCAAGAGAGGGAGGAGAGGGAGGCAAGCCATGCAACGAGTGAAGAGTTCACTGGATTGTTGTGGGAAGTTGCTGCATCTAGTGAATCAGATGATGAGGGTGTGGCAAATGTAAATTTGCACAATTAAGGCAAAATCAAAGTGAATTTGAGAGAAAATCAGTAGCTGCACTTGGAGGATTGAATGAAGCTGAACCAGGACATAGAATTGATGGAGCTCCAACTGAAGGTAACGATACTGATTATGAAGAAAGTGGCTCTGATGAACAAAATGATAGTTCTGAAAATCAGCATGAAGATGATGATCCCGTTGTGCGCAGAAGGAAACGTAAGTATCCGTTCTATGATCCTGGTTCTTCTTCTTCTGTGTTGACTGTAGTTATGAAATTTTCTGATGCCAAACAGTTCAAAGAAGGGATTATCAAGTATTCAATAGCTGAATAGAGGAGTTTTCAGTTCACTTGAAATACAAAGGACTATGTTAGAGCAAAGTGTTTTCAACCTAGTTGTTCGTGGAAGATATATGGCGCACGTTTAAAGAGGGACGGGTTATTCCAAATTAGGTCACTCCAGGAGGAACATACTTATTCCATCATGTTTGACAACAAAAGGGTAACGAGTGCTTGGTTGTTGAAGCACTTCTTCAATACCATCAAAGCGATGCCTGATGTGAAATGTCCTCAACTGAAGCAATTGGTGAGGGAGCAGATAGGGATTAATGTGTCACTCACTCAGTGCTAAAAAGCCAAGCAGAAGGTGATGAAAAAACTTCTAGGGAGGTACAAGGAAGAATATGGTCAAATTTGGGAATATGCTGGAGATGTAGGCTGCAAAACCCGGGTAGTCGAGTTGATGTTGAGGTTGTGGAGCGGCCACTGCCTAACCATGAGACTAACTTTGACCGAATTTATATTTGCTTTGATGCATGCAAGCGGGAATTTGTTGCTAGTTATAGACGAGTCATAGGGTTAGATGGATGTTTCTTGAAAGGCGTGTGCAAGGGAGAATTGTTGGCTGCCATTGGGAGGGATGGCAATAACTAAATGTTTCCAATTGCTTGGGCTGTTGTGAAGGTAGAGAGCAAGGGCACTTGGTCGTGGTTCCTGAAAAATTTGATGGCGGACCTTGAGATCACTAATGGAGGAGGTGGGGCATTCATGAGCGATCAACAAAAGGTAATGTTGGTGCAACTGCACAAACAATATTTATGACATATTTTATCTTGCACATGCCTTTATTAATGCCTTGATGTATGAATTCTTGTAGGGACTTCTTCCTGCTCTAGCTGAGTTGATGCCATTTGCTAAACATAGGATGTATGCGAGGCACATATATGCAAACTGGGCAAAGATCTACAAAGAGGAGAAACTACAGAAGCAATTTTGGATGATAGCTAAGAGCACTAATATGGCTGATTTTAGAATTCACAAACAGCAGTTGCTTGACTTGACGAAGGACGGTTATGAAGCACTTTTCCAAACTGAACCCAAGCATTGGTGCAAGGCCTTCTTCAGTGAAGAATTCAAGAGTGATATCATCGATAACAATCTCAGTGAAGCCTTCAATGGCAGAATTTTAAAGGCGAGGTGCAAACCAATCATCAGCATGCTTGAGGATATTCGAGTGATAATCATGACAAGGTTGCAAAAACAAAGAGATGAGGCTGCGAAGTGGACTAGACAGTGTGGTCCTAGGATTGCTAAAAGATTGGATGACAACTTGGCGGGTAGTAGGTTCTGTCATCCTATATGGAATGGAGATGATGGCTATGAGGTCATGGAAAAGACATACAAGTATGTTGTCCAATTGGACAAAAGAAAGTGCTCATGTCGAGCTTCGCAACTTTCTAGAATTCCCTGCGCACATGCCATTTGTGCCATCCAAGCGAAGTACCAAAATCCTGAGGAATACCTGCATAGTTGCTACCACAAAAGCACATATCTTGCTGTGTACCAGTACATGATGCAGCCTATTAGAAGTGCAAAATTCTGGGAGCCGACAAATCATGAACCCGCTCATCCTTTGCCACTTAAGAAGCAAATAGGAAGGCCTAAAAGGAGACGGAGAAAGCAAGAGGGAGAGCCTGGAAGTAAGAAGATGAGTAGGTCAGGTGCAAAGGTGAGATGCTCATATTGTTGTGAGGAAGGTCACAACAAAAGTGGTTGTCATTCGAAGAAGCAACTGATGTTGCTTCCACAGCCAAGTGGAGGGACTCAAATTGGATCAAGTGCGGCGCCAGCACAAGAACTAGCTGAAGGGGCCAGCTGATAGGCATGCTGGAAGGCCAGCTGATAGGCATGCTGATTGTCTAGCTAAAGGGCCTGCTGAAGGCCAAGTTCAAGAACCAGCTGAAGAGCCAACTGGAGGCCCAGGTTCAAGAGCAACCTCCTCCTCGACTGTTGCACAGGCTAAGAGAAAATATCCAGTAAGCTATTCAGTATATGTATTTGTATTAATCTTTGATGAGCAAACTTTGGCTTTAGTTGACATTATTTTGTCCTTATCAGGTGAGAAGAAGACCAACTGAACAAGCAGCTCAGGTTTCTCAAAGTGAGGCACCATATCAAACAAGAGGGGTCCTCGGCATAAGATTAAGGCAATATGGTTATGGAATTTATTCGGACTTCGATACTAGAATGACTATTTTGCATGTAAATTTTGTACATCTCATGCATTTCATTTTTGAGTTTTTCACTTTCGTGACAATATTACTTCTTCTCATCCATGATTATGTTGTTATAGCCTGGAAGGTGTTCAGAGGTTTTCATATCCCAAGTTGGCCCAAGCGAAGAGTCAAGGGTTGCACCAAAAAGAACCCAACCAACGTCGCAAGCGGCTGGTCCGCAGAGAAGAAGGGTGGCTGTAGAGAAGAGTGTTCGTAAACGGCCAACAACAAAGAACCCAACACTAGTTCCTGATCAACCAGCACATGTTGACAGCTCCAAAACAGCCACCAACACCAGTAAGAGGAAGACAGTTGCTGCGCCAAGGAAGAAATCTCGAGCAAGAAGGCCAGTAGAACAACCTGCTAGTCCGGCAGTTGAAAAAGATACAGCTAGAGAAATTCAAGAAGAAGCAGCTCTAGCTGTTGAAGAAGATGCAGCTTAAGCAGTTCAAGAAGAAGCAGCTCCAGTTGTTGAAGAAGATGCAGCTCCAGCAATTCAAGACGAAGCAGCTCCAGCAGTTCAAGAAGAAGCAGCTCCAGATATTGAAGAACCTGCATCTTCAGAAGAACAACCTGCAGCTCCTCCAGTTCGAAAGAGTCAAAGAATTACGAACCAATTCAAGAAGCTGTCGAAAGGAAAATGAAAGGGTGGACTTATCACTATTGACTAATGGGAGGGTGTTGAGGTGGTTGTCAGTTTTTGTGATATTAGGGAGATTTACTATATTGACTAATGGGAGGTTGATTTTTTGTGGTCCTGGAATGTTATTGACTAATGGGATGTTGTGCATAATGACTAAATTCGATGCTTACCATGATTAAGGTGGTTGTGATTTCCATATTTTTGCACATGTGTTTGTCCTGTTTTAGTATAGTACTGGTGTAGTGGGGTGCTTGCAAGTTACACTAGTAAGTTAATATTCAAAGAAACTGGTTCAGTATGTGCTGTTTGACACTGAAATGTAGTTGGTGGGGAGGGTGGGAATTGGTGCTGCCAGTGCTGGTTTTTTGTGCTATTTTCAGGTGCAGTATGATGCTTGCACTAGCTGCTGATTTTGTGCTGTTTGGGAGTGTAGTATGATGTTTGCACCAACTGCTGATTTTGTACTGTTTGGGAGTGCAGTATGACAGTTGCTGATTTTGTCATGTTTGGGAGTGCAGTACGGTGCTTGCACCAGCACGCTATCACGTGTTGGTGCAAGCATTTTGAACCGGTTTTTTGAAATGGTTTGGGGGCTGTTTCGTGCTGGTGATTGAATATGGTTTGGGAGCTGTTTGAACCGGTTTATGAGTATGGTTTGGGGTGGTTTGGTCTTTGGTGGCGATCAGTACGATTCTTGCTTTGGTCCTGGAATGATCCTGGTTTAAAGATTGGTTTGTTGGAATCAAAGTCTCCCATTTTCAAAGAAACACACGGCATGACACTTGAGTGATCCACTTTCGGCCACAATTGGCACTTAAGTGATCACTTTTGAACCACGACTGGAACTTAAGTGATCACTTTTGAATCACGACTGACACTTAAGTGATCACTTTTGAACCACGACTGGCACTTAAGTGATCTCGATTATAAATATTTGGCACTAAAATGTCAACTGCTAAACTTGTGACGACTCCATGTTTTGCTGCTACACAGAATTGCAGCACTTGCAGCACCTTATTTTCTAGTAGTGAGCCTTACTCCATAATATGCAACCATCTAACTAGATGAAAAAATGCAGCAAATGAGCAAGTGAATATGCAGCAAATGAGGAAGTGCAGCAAATGATAGCAAATGAGCAAAAATATGCAACAAATGAGGAAGTGCAGCAAATGAGCAAAAAAATGCTGCCAATGAGGCAAAATTGCATCAAAATATGCAGCAATAAAATACTAAGCAACTCAAGATTGAGAACCAATAAATTCCAACATTCCATTTGTCATAAATTGCAGCAAACCTCTTGTTACATACATAAATTGCAGCAAATTAATAACACAACCGTAGCTACAATTGCTGAATACAAGTACATAGTACAAGCCTATCTTAAATTATGGTAGACTAAGAAACTTTTGCTCATCACTGACATTACATTTGACCATAAAATAGGCTATAAAAATATCAATAACACAATCAATAATCGATAATACTTTCTTTCAATTTTCATCTTTCGAACTTCCTTCTTCAAATAGTTGGCCAGAGATGCTAAAGCCTTCATTTCAGCTTGCAATGAGTCGACATCGTCCAACTCGTCCATTAATGTAGGTGGAGGTTGATGTTGAGCTTCAAGTAGCTTCACTATCACCTCTGTTGCTCGATCTGAAAATTTGGCATCAACCCACTTCAAGAATTTGCACTTCGAGCCTTCTCTATACCTGGCGCATCCATGGAATCTTCTCCCGGGGTTCAATCGAGTCCAAGATGTTCTTCTTGGACTCGGTAACCCACAATAGCAGAAGAACCGGCCTTCTTCTCTGCTTCGTTCAAACAAATTTGAGCCGCTAGTGAAGCTTCTGCCATCCATTTGCAACCTTCAGCCGTCAATTTCGGGAAAAACAGGGAAATAATATGGCCAGTTCGGGTTTGCAATTGGGGAATATGTCCAATTAGCTGATTTAGGGTTCTTAAATTAGGGGGAGAAAGGTTGAACGGCATCGTTTTCGCTATAAGGGCTGACTGGACTCTCCGGCCAGCCACGTCAGCATCGGATATTAATAAAAAAGCGTCACGTCAGATTTCCGGCGAGCCATGTTAGCATTAGCACTAAAGTGATCATTTTTCAAAAAAGTTGGCACCAAAGTGATTCGAAAAAAAAAAGTGATCTGAAAAAAAGTTATGGCACGAAAGTGTCCTCCGTACACAACTTATGACACTTATAGTGTCCTTTTGCCGCAAGAATGGTGTTGATTATTGATGACGAAACAACATGTATCGATACAAATATGATTATTATAAAAATTATCATTTAAATGGATTATATCTTTGACAAAAAAAATTGAGATGCTCCTCATTTAGGTTGTAGGATTGGAATCCTCTAAAATTTGGGCACCCTTTGGACCAAAATTATTAAAAGGTTTAAAACTGAATAAATTGACGTACAATAGATTTTATGACATTTTGGGCAATTTTCCCTCTAAAATTTGGGCACCCTTTGGACCCAAATCTTCTAGTATTTAGGAGAATTCACACCAAATACCAAATACAATTACAAATCACCTCCCTCTCATTGGATATGGGAAGAAAATTTCCAATTCTTCTCTCTTTCCTTCGCAAAAGGTTTATATTCATCATGTTCTTTTTGGACACTCGCCCTCTATTTTCCTATCCTCCCTCCTTCCCAAACAAAAAGCATTAAGTCTGTTAGAATAACCTTTGAACTTTCAACTTTTAATAGAAAGAACGAGGGAAAGTTGCAATTATCATTAGTAGTTGACGAAGGCATATATATATTGATTTATGGGAGTTTCCTTGGCATCTTTGATGTCATTTGGGAGAAAATTACCAAAAAAGTCCTAAACTATTGCAATTGTACCAATTCAATCCTAAACCTTTTGCAATTGTGCCAATTCAGTCCATCCGGCCACTTTTGGCCCGTCGCAGCTTACGCGCCAGCCGACGCTGACGTGACAATTTTTAAATATTTTTTTATTTTTTACTTTTTTTCTCTTTCTTTTTTTTTTCCTATCTTGGCGACCAGCCATGGGCGAGGATGGCACTCTCCGGGCGAGGGTGAGCCTCACCATGGCCAGGCGAGCTTGACCTCTCCCAGCGACGGCGAGGTCTCGCCAGATCTGGGCGGCCTCGCCGTCGGTGGGCAAGATCGAGCTCGCCCAGCCATGGCGAGGCTCGACCTCGCCCAACGACGGTGAGGTCGCCCAGATCTAGCGAGAGCAAGGTCTCGCCAGATCTGGGTGGCCTCACCGTCGGTGGGAGAGGTCACCCAGATCTGGCGAGATCTCACCGTCTGTGGGCGAGGTTGAGCTCGCCCGGCCACGGCGAGGCTTGACCTCGCCCGGCGACGATGAGGCTCGCCCTTGCCAGTACCGGCAAGGGCCAGACTCGCCGGCCTCAAACTCTGGCTAATCGCCGGACCAAGTCCGGCGACCGGGGAAGAAGATAGGAAAAAAAAAAGAAAGAAAGAGAGAAAAAAATTTTAAAAAAAATTTCGAAAAAAAATTTAAAAATTGCCACATCAGTGTCGGCCGGACTCCTGGCACCGGATGGCCGGCACCGGATGGCCGGCACCGGCCGGCATTTACGTCAACGCCAGTCGGCCAAAAGTGGCTGGATGGACTGAATTGGCATAATTGCAAAAGATTTAGGACTGAATTGGCCAAAAAAAATGTTTAGGACTGAATTAGCACAATTGCAATAGATTTAAGACTTTTTTGGTAATTTTTCCCGTCATTTGGAGTATTAACCTATTGACAATCAACTTAAAGGATTCAGAAATCATTACCTTGCGTCGTGAAATGGGCTAACATTGTTAATGGTTTCGTCTACCCTTCGAGGAATTTGTTTTCTGCATAAGCAAACAATTCGTGGATTGATTGATGCACGGCCGTACGTAATCCATTACACATCATGGGCTCGGCCTCAGCACGTGGAAGAGATGAAACAGGATCGAATGCAACCGAAGTGACGAGTCTGCCGGGCTCCAAGCACAAGTCCATGGGCATCTATCGCGGCCTCGCGGGGGCGCTTCTTACCGTAACGTTGTTACCTCCTTCGACCGATCGAGTCACGCGACGCGTGAGCTTTACCGATTATTTGGCATATTTGCCTTCGGTAGTTACTTTAGCAAACCTTTAATTCTCATGACTATTTTAGTTATGAATACCCACTCCATGTACAAGAGATTCTAGCGTATTTTGGTAATAGAAACAATTGTTTTATGTATGCATAGATATTGTTTTGAAATACCAACGTGATTATCACATGTTTAGAATAGTTATTCATGACGAGGTTTTCGAAAGAGTTTTATGGCATAGAGATATCCATCTCACATTTCACGAATGATAGAAAAGATCGATTTCATATTAGGGTCGGAATTGTGACAAGTAAATAATCTTAAACTCACATTTGAAAAATAATAATATGAAAAGAATTATAGAGCACACTTTACAAATGAATGAACATAGCAAAATCACCCATCGTAGAAGGAAAATGATGTATGTTTAGAGGGTTCTAATACAAGTCTGCATATACTCAACAATATGTACAACGAAATACATTCTAAATAATGATTGTTACGACTGAAAAGTTATATGGATACCCATTACAAAAACAAAAAAAAAGTGTTGTGTATCGTAGACACTCACGGGAGATACTAAATTTGGTGTGGCGGCCGTTTTGTATATCGATATGTACATATAGTACATACACATGCTAATTAATTTATGCTAATGTTATGTTCGTATGCCAATATTCAAACTCAATCAATCTGTGAACAATTCACTTGTTTAAAATGGTTCAGCTCCCTGCCACAGAAGTCAAGCGTGCATACTTCAATTCATATCATGATGAAAAATCTTCAGAGCGTTATGTCTGAAAGGAATCGCATTTTCTTCGTAATTAGGGGTGGAGGAAGGCACACTGCAATTTTTGAGCAGCAAACAGTTGTGCAACTAATCGAATTTCAATTCATCGTTCGCACTTTTTCGACGAGCCTTTTCCTTTTTTCCTTTTGCTTTCTGGTCGGAACTTTCTGACGAGCTGGATGAAATGATTATCATGGCCTTAGTCAGAGGTACAAGTTTCACGAGGGTTTCACAGCGCAAGACGATTGACGCCTAAGTGGGAGACCGAACGCATAATTCAGGGATGATTATTGGGGACCATACCCTAAAATCTGTTCTTCTTTTCCTCTCTTTCTTGTTCATTTTTTCCGGTTTCCTTTCTTTAATCTTTATCATGATGGGAGGAACATTACAAAAACATCATGCAAATCGGAAAAGCCAGCAGTACACCTGAACTTGAATACCGCCGAAGTTCAAGATACTCCTCTGATCTGAACAGCAAACCGTCTTCCAATTATTAATTCGTGATGTGTACATCGACTGTAATCTTCCACCAAAAAGAAAAAAAACACAAAAGGGTCGTGTACAGATACATCAATCCAAAACTCAACTTAAGGAACAACATCTATTAAGTACACAACACACCTGACTGACCCACATGGGAAGATCAGTCCCAGAACGTCCACGAGAAAGAAGCCAAGATGAACTTTTCTTGCCCTAAAAGTTTTTTATAACTTCATAAACAAAGCAAAGATACATTATTCTCAGGTGTAAGTGATGCATGCCCAGCAACATCTCCCTCCCTCCCTCCCTCCCTCCCTCTAGTCTCGAAGCCCAACCAACCACAGTCCCTCTTTTAAAACTCGAGCATGCGTCTCTTACATCCCATTTCCAAAGGAAAGAAGAAAAAGAGACAAAAATCATGAGAAGCAACCCCCTAAACGAAGGTGAACAAAACGCTAAAGTCAATAGATACTACAGAAACAAAAAAGAGAAAGACATGATGATGAGTTTAACGTGAAAATCGGACCGCTACCCTCAATTCCCCGCAATGCAACGATGCTGCTCTCCCAATTCTGCCCTTTACTTTTCAGTTCTTTCACTTAATGTGGAACAGAAAAAAAGGGTTAGAAACTCGGGAGAGCGCAATTGCAAAGCTTTTCCGTGCTTTCGCGCCTTATATTCTTTTGCTAGACAAGCGCCACCCTAGTGCGGCTTTTGGGACGCCGCCGACGCCAACCGACCCCGCTCCTTCCGTAGCCGTTGCCGGAGACCACTGCAACGTGCCGACGACTGCCCATCCCAGCGGATGTGTATGGTTTAGCTTGTGAGAGAGGGATGTTAGATATGCGGAAGCAAAAGTTGAGTGAATGATGAGATCTAAACCCAAAGGAAAGAGCGAGAGAGGCAGAGGGAGAGCTTTATGAGTTGTTGCTACATAGCTAGGGAAGCTATGCACAGCAAAGAGGCCACAGTTTTAAGTGGGTGACGAGGGGCGAGTGGTGGTAAGCAGGGGACATGACGGGTCGTATATAAAGGCGAGATTGTAGCTTTTGGTCGAAGGCGTGAGTGGTCTTTTTCCCCTTCTCTTTTCTTTCTCTCTTTTTTCTAATGGAGGAGGGCAAATTTTGTTTTTCAGCTTTCCTCGACCCCTTTCTTTTCAATTTCTTTTTTCCAAAAAGCGAGGTTGAAATTCACGTTGAAGAAGGGCATGTTTGTGGGGAATGAAAATAACTCCACTAGCCCGTTTTCCAAGGCTCTCGGAATTTCCACACTTGAAAAAATTTATATTCTTCTTGATATGCAGGAGGAGGAGGAAGGTGGGATTGATGGGGCTCCTTTGTCTGCGTGCGGGAGTGTGAAACTTTGCTTTATACTTTTATATGTATTTTGCTTCTTTTGCTTGCATTAATTCGGGCTATGGAGCTTTAGGAGCTTTAGGATGGCGACAAGGGTCTATTCATTTGGCCAACTTTTTAGATTTATTGCCTTGTAATTGAGGGTTGAATGGGACGCTTGGGTATGACCATTTAGCCTAGATATTCGTGTGTGTGTGTGTGTGTGTGTGTGTGTGTGTGTGGATGGATGGATCTTGAAACGATGGCACACGGACCCGAGAAGGGCCATCAATCCCCACTTTCCATGTGCACTCTTTTTGAGTCATTTGTTCAGTTTTACTAGCTTGGCATGGCATGCTGGGTTATTTTATCATAGATTAATTGTCCAAAAATGATATTGTAAGTTAAGAAAAGGACAATATTCATTACATGATAGGTCAATCATGATTTTTAAAACTTTGGAGCTTAAACTTTCATGGATAAAGGAACAAATTCTTTTGAGGGAAAAAGTCACAAAAAAATCATAACTATGAGACATTTACTTACTGTCAAGATTTTGTTAGATGATTTTTGAACCTAAACAACATCGTTTTCATTTCACTTAAACCGTATGCGCACAATGTCAATATTGTTTGTTTTCTAATGTCCTTGTAGAAAGATTTTTAACGATTCTTATTGACAAAACTTTGACGGAAGGATAAATGTGTCACACAGGTATAAGTTTGGAGTTTTTTGTGTCACAAGAAAAAGTTTAGACTGAATGTGTCACAGTAGGCATAGTTTATGATTTTTTTTGTAGCTTTTATCCCTTTTCTTTTTAATTCAATCGAGCATTGATTAGTTGGCTATAGTCATTATGGATCATGATATATACAGATGAACGACATCTAGTTTTAACTAATCCTCCTGTTGGAACTAGCGGTGACAAACTTGTTAACTAAAAAGCTTGCAACCAATAATGATGAAACTTATAAAAAAATGGAATATATACATACATACATATATGATAAATTGTTTTGAGTGTAATTCTTCGCACAATGCATTTAGACCGTAAAATATAATGATCACTTTCTATCTCGACTATTTTTTCTACATTTTGCATGTTCTGTATTTTTGTAGACATTACAAGAGTTGCTCCTTCTCTATCACGACGTATGTCCTTTGAAAGTGGATCCGTATATTCATAGTTTTTCTCTATGGGAAAAAAGAAATGCTAAAAGGTCTGCTGTGTATCATGAAAGCTCCAAGGAGACGCAGCATAAAAGCTCCAAGGTTTCCGACTCGGATCATGAGGTACCATCTAAATACTAAAACTCGATTACCTACATGTCGAAAGTAATTGTGATATTCCTCGCCCAACATGTATTTATCTTTTGCGCATCCCTCATGTAAATTTCACCCGATAAACATTGTCGTTGTACGTCATAATTTTTTCCATTTTTAGAGATTGGGATCCTCTTGGTCTAAAGGATGAATTGAGAATTGCAGTTCACTTCGTTGAGAGGATGACACATCAAACGCAGCTAAAATTAGACGACTTTAATTTATTTTCCCTCTTTTTTTCTTATCTTCGTCTTTCCCCTTCAACTTCTTACTTATTCCCACTCCAATGTCATCCTCCTTCACCACGACGTGGTCGTTGCCGTCGATATCCAAATCTCAGTTGCGTGACGCACCAACACCCGTATTGCCAAATTTTTATGCGCGGGCATGTGTATGTATGTTGTGTTGAATGGCACCCAAAACATGAGTCTAGTCCTCAAATCCGAGGTCTCAGCAACCCCAACCCAAAGGCTGGTGCCACAGGTTTGCATGGTGGTTGCGACTCGCAATTGGAACGTTCGCGCAGGTCTCTGTCTTCGTTGAGAGAGATAGAGAAGGGGGGGTGGCGGCGGGGGGGCGGGGGTTGGGGTGTGAGGGGTTTAAGGTTTAGTCTAGAGGCATTTTGGTCAAGATAGGGTATAACTTGCGCAAGTTACCCCATATTTTTTAGCGTGTATCACCTTTCTCGATGGTTAGAGTAAGAGAACAGAGTGGGTTGTTGCTTGCCTGACCTAGTATAGGATGCCCACAAAAGAACAAACGATAAAAGAAACTTACAGTGGTCCTCCTCGTCACGTCTCTAATTGACCATTCTGGCACGACATTGACTGTTGAATCATGGAAACATATAGCTGTACAGAACCTGAGGCTTGGAGGTCATGTGGTGGTGGAAGAAGAAGAAGAAAAAGCAGCAGCTGAATTGGTAAACGACGACGACTACCAGTGCCAGTTAAAAGCGCCCTATCTCCCTTTACCATATCCACGCCAAAGAAAGCAAAGAGAGAGAGCAAAAGAAGAATGCAAAAGTCAGCGTTGAGATCGTGCTTGGATCTCGCTTTTTTCGCTATTCACACTCGCTCGCACGCACCATTTTTCCACCTTGACAAAAGTTGGTGGCGTTGTCCCCATCATTACACCACCACTCCCTCCTTCTCCTTCTTTCCATGCATGGTGCATCCTCGTACAGCACCTCCT
This sequence comes from Syzygium oleosum, assembly GCF_021117445.2. Taxonomy (NCBI): domain Eukaryota; kingdom Viridiplantae; phylum Streptophyta; class Magnoliopsida; order Myrtales; family Myrtaceae; genus Syzygium; species Syzygium oleosum. Next base: position 14,067,172 of record NW_026607487.1, read on the forward strand.
GATCTCGATCCAACGGCTGAAGCAACGACACGCCATGCCCCTTCTTCCTATCATAGGTTCATGATGATGACGGTCCATCATCGATGGACCTCATGGTCTGTTCATAGTTGACCCTCTCGTTGTATCATTCCCCTCGTCTCATGATAAATCAATAATGCACGTCGGACCCATTTCACACCATATCCTAGAAAAATAAAAGGCCAGGTTGCGCTACTACCCTCGTGCCTGTTTTTAGTAGAATTGATTTTTTATACGATGCGTCGTGTCGTGTGGGTACGTATCCATGCTTAATATTAAGTTAATTTCATGTGTTAACCCTAAATCAAGTTTGTCGTTTCAAAAAAAATTAACCCAAAAGGTTTTCTTAATTTCAAATTTGTGTTATTTTGGTTGGATAAATTGCAAATTACTGACGTTGACCCGCCGCACGAATATGAGGATGACATTAACTAGAGACAACGTACTTCCAACATCAAACAAGAAACTACAGTAAAACACAAGAAAATTTAATGTGCCGCCGTTACTTTTTCAATAAATGGAATGATGAGTTGTTTAGCAATTCACTTTTTCGTGACATACAAAGTCTGAAATTCAAACAGGAAAAAATTTCTATAAAGTCTTAAATCTATTCTACGGCGGCTAATCAAGTCTTAAACTTTTTAATTTAGTTACTTTAGCCCTAAAAGTTTTAGCGATTTGTCAATTTAGTCATTCCGTCCCATTTTGGCTGGAAACCGTTAATGCGATAGTCGTGTCATGTGAGACTGCCAATGTCCACGTCAACGATTTCTTGTCTAAATTGGCCGGAAGGACTAAATTTACAAATCATCAAAAGGTTCACAACTAAATTGGCTAAATTTAAAATATTAAGACTGAATTGATCAACGCATAATAAGTTTTAGGGCTTTTTGAACAATTATATCCTTATAAATGTAATTGGATTTGTCCCAATTTTGCTTCAATTCATAAAAATGTCAAATCAAAATTAACCAAGTTAATAATTTAACAAATAGGAAACTTTCATTGAGTTCCGTTTGATTTTTAAGTTTTCCATTCTTTCCTATTATCTATCTTTTACCCCCTTCAACGTTCGTGGGGCGTTCTCATTCTTAGGCTCCGTTCGTTTGGCGGAAAATATTCTCCTTTTGGAAAATATTTTCCGGAAGTCATTTTCCTGGAAAATATTTTCCCGGAACATAATTTTCAGGTGTTCGGCGACCAATATGAAAAAGTTTCGGAAAATATTTTTCACCGGCGACCGTTCACTGGCGGCGGCGGCCGGCGAACGGCGGCGGCCGCGCGACGGTGGTGACCGGCGATCAACTTCCTCTCCCACAGAAAATATTTTCCCTCCCATGGGCAATTTTGCCTTCAATTTGGGGGAAAATGATTTCCTCTTTGTGAAAAGAGGAAATCATTTTCCTCAAAACAATGAAGGATTTGGGGGTGGGGAAGGAAAATGTTTTCCCACGGAAAACATTTTCCACCCCCGAACACCGGAAAACGCAGAAAATATTTTTTGGAAAAATATTTTTTCGCAAACGAACACAACCTCAGTCTCTCGATCAAATGGGCTTGGAAGCATGGAGGAACGACCCTGTTTTACGTCATTGTCACGCAATTAGTACGTCATAATTGTCGGTGCATTTGTAAAATAATTTGGCTTTTTCTTGGCTCGATAATTCGGCTTGTTGCACTAAACGATGCTAAAGTGGTATGAAGAAGGCAGAAGCCACCCAAGTGACGCCGACCATTCTTCCTACAGGCGCTTCTAGGGGCGCGTATTCTACACTTGCTATTGTTCATATGGATCGTGTAAAAACCATATGAATATGATTTGTACATCACGCAGAAAAGCCCATAAATCTATGGATCGGGATCCTCTAAATTTAGAGAGGTAATTAACATTATTTGATTTTTTTTATAGTCCATTTTGTTCCATTATATCAAGAGCAATTCCTCCTATTCACATGTAAATGATGACGGTAAATATCTTAACAAAGTTTCAATTCATTTTTTTGTATGTGCAAAGTCCTTTTTATTTTGCATTGTAGCCATGATTGAACTCGATGTGTCCCAAATCTCCCGAAGCCCAAGTAACCATGGCAAATCTATCAATGGTTATGATCTCCAATTGATGGTACGACAATGAAAAAGGAAAGCACCAAACGCATATACGAGTTTTCAACCATTTTGAATTATGTACTTTTGAAAGTTTGCAAGTTTGCATCCTCATTTTATAGAGTTCCGCATCTATTTAAGACATAGCAATTTTCCTTCCATAAATACTCATTCAAATTTCCTCACGCCTACCATTGTGACCTCCGACCACTCGCCATGCTAGTGTCGCCCTGTTGCCAAAAGACTTGCCTTGTGGCCCCACAAATGGGCCCACCACAGATTCTCATCTCGGCTCTTTCTCCATCTATCGCCACGCCATCCATTAGATATTCTTGTCGAGGTTATCCATGGTGTCGCGATCTTCACTCGACGTCACGATAGCCGTGAGGACTTTGATCGCAAGATTGGCTAGAGAGAGAGAGAGAGCCGATGGTGGGGGTGGCGGTCGGCAACGACTAAGGATGGCGGCAGAGTCGGACCAAGAGTTCAGACGAGCGAGTCAATCGAGGTTATAAACTTTCCAAGAAGCCTCTCTTGTTTTTCTAAGAAGGGATATGGCGCGGTCATTTCAATTGCACATTCTACGGTTGAGAATTCAACCTTTACCAACAAAAAAGTAGAGAATGGAAGTGATTAAAGTAAGGGAAAATGCAAGTATCATATCTACTATAGTTCTCTTCTCCCATGTAAATTGCCTCTAGAAAGCGCGTACCTTAGGAGGATCACGGTCGCGTGTGAATTCAAAAGAAAAGGGGAGGGGAGGGGAGGGAGAAGGGGGAGGGGAATGGTCAATCATCGGATACTCGAAAGGCCAAAATAGGAAGGAGTGGGAAATCCGATAAAGCGCCCCCCAAATTGGGCCACCCACTGTCGGTCTAGCGGTTGACACCGGTCACTCTCGTGTGCGCCTCGGACCTCAGAAACTCCCTCTCTCTCTTTCTCTCTCTCTCTCTCTACTCCCACGAGAAAGGCAACCCAGAAAAGTCGTCCCCCCGCATTACGTAACTCAACACAACAATTGCTTGCTCGCCACAGCTTTTAATAAAATCTAATCTGCGAGATTGACAGTGCCAAGTAATCCTTCTTTTCGGAGCTTTGATTTTGGTCCGACCATGCGAAGTTTCGTGATTTGGGTTTGAAGAAATGACAGTCAAATATCGTTTGCAATTTACCAGGTAATGTATAATCGTATTTCGTACGCTAACTTTGCTATTACTATGTGCATCATACTCGATGCGTTTGTCAAAAATCTGGTATGGATATCAAAATAACAACTTATATTGAGCTCAAAGGTTATTACCACGAAAAATCATAAGTTATATCCACTGCGACATTAATACCCCAAATTTTTGTTTTCTTTTGAGGTCGCCAAAAGTCCTAATAAATTTTCACTGTGACACCAATACACCAAACTTTTTTCGTGTCACCAAAACCCTCCCGAAGATTGTACTAGTTTGACCAAAATACTTTCTGCCTACACAAAAAAAAGCCCTGAACTTTGGACATTGAAAAGTTGCTGATGGATTCTGGCATTAATACCCTCCGTCACTAGTACAAGTTTGTAATATTGGTGAAACGAAAAAAAAAAGAAAAGAAAGGGTTTGGTGTTGATATCACAATAGGGAAAACATAAGGTTTTTTGTGGTAAATAAAGGGTATTTTTATCACGGCGGTACAAGTTTAAAATATTGGTGACACTTCTCACACTAGTACAGATTCGGTGATTTGAGTGACACGATAATAGTTTGGGGTACTGGTGTCACAATGAGCATAATTTAGGATTTTTTGTGGTATTTTCCCTGAGCTTAATGACGTCAGAACGGCAGTGCATCGCTAGCAACACGAACTTGTGCCGTATGAAAAGGAGAAACTCTTAAAAGTAATTATAACCATTGATCACGTGGGGTTCACATGATTAACAGTTAGGATGAACACAACATCTATGCTCTCAGGTACGGACAAGAATTTGATAAGCTTTTTGTTGGACCGAGGTCTATAGATGCAAGCAATCACCGCTATCGATTAACGGTGGTTAGGGGTGTCAAATGGGTAGGTTAGGTTTGGGTTGGGTAGAAAATGGTCATATTCATATTGACCCATATTTATGCAATACAATTTTGATGACCCAGCCGACTCATATTACTAAAACACATCCATACTTAACCCTAACTATGAAAATAAATACAAACGCATTTTACCCACTTTAAGCTCTTCATGTCAATGTGTTTCTCAGATAAAATTTTATATCAAATTAAAAAAGTAAAATAACAAAAGAAGAAGATGTAAGTAAATAAAACAAAAAATATATATAAAAAAATCAAAGATGCCGAAACCGCCCTCGAAGAGCTTGAAGGGGAAGACAATCTGCTGTAGCTTCACGGTGTCAGAGACACCCTCGAAGGTGCCAAAGCGGCCGGCGATGGTGAGGAAGGTGCCCTAATATGTGAGGTAGGGGCCTGGACGGAGATGTGCCTGTAGTTGCCAAAGTAAAAGCTGTAGATGGCCTCGTAGAGATCATCAGCCTTGTCAGGGAGGTTTTGGATGAGGACACAAAGACCGAAGGTGATGCTAAGGTAGCGCCGGAGGTCACCGGGGTAAAGCTTGTTAGTGAAGGGGATGAGGTTTCTGAGGGAGTTGACAGCCTTCTGGCTCAACCACTCTTTAATGTGGGACTTCTTTAACATAACTCATATGTGCATCTCAACAATCTTCCCCTCACGTGTGAAGTCAGTGTTAGGTTTACTCTCTCTTAATCCAGGTATCCTTCTACATCAAGATATCTCAATTTGAATCTCCATCAATGCCCAACTTCATCCCTGGTCTTTTTTTCCAGACCGAACCATGAAGTCTGTCATCAGGCCCACATTGCAACACCACAACGTCCACATGCTTGGAAACCACGATGGCCACCAGATTTCTTGCTTGAGATATTTAACAAACACCGATACACATTGAAAGTGGGCCACTGATCAACTATCGACTCTGATACCATTTGTTGGGAGCGCGCAGCAGAAGCCCGATACCTTTTGCCTTGGAAGATCGCAAAGATGGAGCCCAAGTCCGAGTCCATCAACATATCTAATCAAACCCATATTCACTCAAAAGCTTAGGCCAATTAATTATGAGCCAATTTAAATATATTAATTGTTCCATATCACACCAATTCTTTGATGTGGAACTTCTCTAACAGAACTCAACGTGCATCTCGACACTATGCAGCTGCGCACATGTAGGCAATGTCCCCTAGCCACGAGATCACCGTCAACGTCGACCACGCTGAGCTGTTCTGCTAGGTGTGCCGCGATGAGGTCCACAATCGCAATTTTAAAGAGAGACCTATTTTGCTGGGCTAAATGGGTTAAATATGGGTCATAAGCAAACCCATCATAACCTGATTTTTAGATTTTTATTTTCTTCTTAACCCACTTAGGCCCATTTTATAAAACACGAGTTACTCATATAAAATTAGGCCTCTTAAAACTGAATTACAAAATGGGAAGCTCTAATGGCTATGATAGACTCGATTCATGGAAATGCGAATCCCCGCACAAGGACTCGCCCGAAGAATTTGCCCGTTTGAAGCCGTGAAAGGATGGCCTTATACGGCGGTCCACACGGTCCTCAACATTGGATCCCATTTCGGTAGTGTCACCCTCTTTTTGACCGTGCGGTGAATTTTCAAATCCAAAGGGTGGTGAATGTGAACGAATGGACGTGTGGGTAGGCGACAAGAATTATCATCGATCACCTCATTCCCTTTTGACGAGGAGGCCTTCGGAATTATCCACCAACCCCCCACATGCCGACCCATGAAAAGAAACGACTGAAAAGAATTTCTGAAGAACTGCTCCTTCTTTACACCGTGCTTCCGAGGTTAACTCTGCCAAAACTACTTTTAGTTTTTATCAAGACCGCGCTTAATCTGGTCTCGCGATTGATTTCATCACTTTCAGAACAAGGAAACAAAAACTAAACAAAAATATGAGCAGCCGTTGGCGTTTTTATGGCAAGGGCAACACCTACTTGTATGAATGTAACCTTGGTGTAATCTCTGCTCAGTTTCTGCAGATTCTTCTCGCCTTTGTTTTCCTTCTCTTAATTCCATGGACTCCTTAATGACACTCTAAGCATGTAGTTTTGCCGGCGCTCGCTCGAGATACAGAAAATTAATTTACATTCAGAAAACATGAGTAGCAGCAGGACAAGTTCCATAGCCCGTGTAATTTCTCAGAGCTCATTTATGTACAGCACAGCTACAAAAAATGAAGATGAAGGAAGACCACTTTCAGTAGCTTCTCATGACACCAACGATATCAGAATCGAACCCCCCGGTCTTTAACCTTCCCTTTATTCGCTTCCGTGCATCCGCTTTCCCTCTTCGGGATGCATTCTGAGTTCTTTTCTCGTGCCTGGAAGAAGGAACATTCATCTGCTTTCATAAAGAACAAGATTTATGTTGACCACTATTAGCCTTTTTCTTTTCTTGCCATAATTTCGATCAATATGAGTCTGAAAAATCCCTGTACTTAGGCCACAGGCGACATGGTCCTGCTAATTTCTGGATATATATAGCAAAAGCAGTCTACACTTCCAACCTTGCCTGCTCACGGGCATAGGTGGCAAATTTGTGCGAAAACAAGCACCTTAAAATGACACGTTGCACTAATGAACATACAGTATTTCGGTTATTAACGTGACAAGAGTGATTTAGTCCAGCAAAGTCAATATGTTCATGATTCATCAATCATATTCGGAACTAGTTTTTCCTACCACAGTCCGGATATGACACTTGAGTTATGCACACCTCCTTTTCAGTTATAAGAGTAGTATAAATTAGCATATTTTTTAAAGCAAGTCAATAGAAGAACTCAATATCATCGGGAGGACACATTGCATTGTTTAGGTCAAAATTAGTGCTCACCTTCGAGGTTTCTCTCTGTCTGTATTACTCATTATGTCGGTTTCTCTGCCATTCCCCTCAATGATGTCCTCCTCATGCAAGTCGCATTGTTGTTCTCCTCGATCGATGCTGGGTGAAAGGCCGCTTTCTAAAGAATCTAAACCGGTGCTTTCTGTACTGAGCCTTGAAATTGAGGGTGACAACGTCGAACAAGATCGTTGAATGGAAGGGCACAAGTCCAAGGTCCCCTGTTGTATGAAATTAACCTGGTTGGTAAGGACTGTGTCACCATCCATAACAGCGGTGGCGCCGAAGCTAACAGATGAAGCAAACGAAATATCCTGTCATAGAAAATTACATTCTGCTGTGAGATACACATTATAGAATCCGAAAATTCGTGTTACATGAGGACTAAAGTATCGAAAATCATCTTGCCAGGCCTGCCAGAAAATTGATGACAGCATTTTATCCAATCAAATGAACTTTGACCAAATTTGAGGCCATTTATAATTTGTCTACCACCTCCAGTTGTCTTCCTCGATCCACTGCTTCAAGTGCACAACACAAACAACACATTTGTTGTAATTTAACGAGCACTTAACAGTTTGTCAAAGGGAATTCCTGTATTTCCGAACCTCTAGGCTTTTGTTTCCAAAATCCAGACTAGAAAAAAACACCAATTTGTGATAGCTATCCCAGACCATCCCGTGGCAGTACTAAGTGTGAACTAATTGAGCACGTTGCTTGTACTTCTTATTAGCTGGTCTGTCATATTCAGCAGATTGTCACAATAATGTGTTCTTTTAACTATTCATACTCTAAGAGAAACTATTATAATTCAGTAACCTATTGCTTCTGTTATTTCCTGCAGTTTGTGATATTTTTCTTCTCCTCTTTTCTTGGTCCGCGTTTGTGCGGTTTTGGGAAGGTGGAGGGTGGGGACAGAATCTAAAATCTATTACCCTGCCATATGATACTCCAACTGGGAAGTTGAGTCGTGGTAATTCAAAAGGTTCTTCCTTAAGAGGGTCGTTAGTAAAACCTTGAGTAGCTTGGCATTGCTGTTCTCTGAGTCATCAACAGGAACAACCTTGTCCACAGAAGAACATGCCAGCTCACTTTCATCGAGCAGAGCTCTGATTGTGTCTTGCTCTCCTCCAAAAAGTTCTTCATAGTTTTGGAATGTCACATCAACTTCCGGAATGTTGAAATCGTCATGGCAAACAAGCTCTTCGCATATCCCAAGATCTTGCATATTTTGGGCCCAAAACTGCACATCAGTGGCTTCATGAGTAGTAATACATCATGCAGATGAAGATGAACCTTAACCAGAGTAGATTAAAGAAATTCCCTTTCTAGCGTTATTTCTGCCATTAAAGCACTGGCACTTCTCACTGAAGGCTTTTAGGAAAAAGTACCATATATGAAGCCTATTACATTTCACCTTCTTGTTATCAGCATCTTAGCTGCACTTCTTTCGTCACCACTACATGCAACTATGTGAAGAAGCAATAGGAACAACACGACCAAAAAATTCATAAGAAATGAGCATAAGAACCACAAAACTCCGTCCGAAACTCCTACTGAACCTTTGAACTGTCTAAGCATATTTATGATTATGAAGTTGCTCTTGTTCAATGAGATATTTCGCCTGAACTTGTAATCAAAGTGGTAAATATATTTAAAGAAGAGGAAACTCCCTTATAAATGAACACTGCATATCACATGGAAAACTGAATCGAGAAATAACATGCAATTATTATCTACTGCAGACTCAATGACAATGGTCAAACCTGACTAGTCTGAAAAGGGCTTCTGCATTGCCAGATGGATTCGCTTTGCCAAGGACTAGGAGTACCAGAAGTTGAAGATGATGGTAAATTCCCTAGTGTGGAAAATGTTGAAGGAAAGGTCTCCACTTTCCCAGAAAGATCTTCGCAGCTCTGCAAACTCTGATCAGTAGTCTCATTGAACTTCCTTGGACTATGAGAAAATGACAAAGACAAATCATTTTGCTCTTGATCACAAATCAAAGATAAGATGTCCTTCTTCTCATTTAGTTGAAGCTTTCTCAAGTCAAGAATCTGTCGCATAATGAAGCAAGACGACTGATTCTGTTGACTATCGTATGATGTCTGAAAAAAGGAGGAGAAACAGACACAGGAACAGTCATTCTATTTGTCTGTTTAAGACTAGCAGTATGCAAAAAAAGCTCAAATCGGCCACGTAGAACTCAACTTGAAATCTTATGATGACTGGTTAATCATCACAAAAAACTGACAGAGCTTATACAATTGACAATTATGAAAATATGCCTACCTTAGCTCTTTGTTGATTTCTTGATCCAACATTACATTCCCCTGGACAGACTGAACCTGAAGTATCCGCAGTTATTGTGCCCAAATCCACGAGTTCACAGGAAGACGAATCAGATGGACCGGTGCAAGCAAGATCGCCCAATTGGCTCAAGTCTAAGTCCCATAATTCTGCAAAGTCATTAGCTGAAGGGGATCCCATATAACTGCTGATTGCCTGCGTCCGATGCTGACAAGACCCATCGTGGATCCTCCTGTCACAATTACGACAGATATACAACTTGTGGTCCAGACAGTGAGTGTACGCTGGGCGGTACCGGCAAGAATCGCACAGGAGAGATCGGAGATGGCGGTTAGACAGTGCATTGGCTGAATGAACTTTTGCATCACAAGAGAGGCAAAGTCGTGCTGCATCGGCTTGACAGTAGATGACGGGCCTCAAAGCCATGCAGAATTCACAGACTTTCTCCATGTTTTCTTTACTTTAGATCATAAGCTTCAATTTTCTGGTGTCACGATTCTTTATGCCAAGCCCATCCAAGAGTGTTTAGCAAAAGAAAAAAAACCCATTTAAGAGTCATTACCATTATACGCCTTCATATAAGAATTCTTCTTGCTAATGTTAACCATCAACTGGCTACACATGAACAAATGAGTCAACTAGATTCAAGAGGGGAAACGGGAAACCAGGCATCCAGAACAGAACCATCAAAACAGACATGATCATGGCTTCAACACCAGGCTTATGTAGCCATCGAATTGTCAAGATCCGAAGGATGTTTTCCTAATGATTAAAAAGCAGAAGTCCCATGCATCTAAAGCTCGAGAAACTTCGGTCCTATTATAGAAATTAGTCGAGGCTTTTCATCTATGATGAGAATTACATTTAAATTACCCATCTAAGGAGATAAAGAAAGTAGCTAGTAAAAAGAATAGAACCAATCAGATCATACTGCATATTGCTCAATCCCAATGTGCTTTAACCTTTACTGGATAACATGAATATAGCTTCGCGATCCTCACTGTCTCATTATAGCAAACGAAAGGCGCAAAAATGCGAGAGAAGTTTAAAGGGTGTCGCAGGGCCGGATCAAAAGCCTAGAGAAATCATTTTTCGAAACCATTCCTTAGAAAAACAAAAATCTTTTCAGGAAAATGTTCTGACCTGGGAACTGTTCAGCTCTTTTGAATATGTATTGCTAGAAGTGAGAATTTCAGGCGAATGTCGCACCAGATAATCAACAACGTTCTGAGACTTCAATTATACGAGCCAAAGTCAATTCAATCACACAGATCTCTACAGTTCTTTTCAACGTGCATGCAGCTAAATCAAAACAGAAAAATGAAAGGAAAAAAAGAATCCAAACACTCTCCCGAGTCACAACAACATAGGAAATGAGGATCATCTTCTGCAACTCAACCTATCAAGAGAGAAGACTAAAAGAAGCTACCTGTCTGCTTCGTGAGAAAATCAGGAACCCAGCTTTTTTCCTTTCCTTTCGTTTTCCATTTCCCCGGGAAAGTTCATCTCTGACTTTGGAGCTTTATCTCCCACACTCCTCTTTTTCTCTGATCTCATCTTTGCTTTGCCCCAGCCAAACCTTTTTGTCCGACGTGTCAGCTCCGGGGGGGCGTGAACTTTCTTACGTGGATCGCGACACGTGGGCTGCGTGGGCCCCGCTGACGTTATCTGGGTTTTGCGCATGTGAAGCCCCGTACCGTTATCCGTTAGTTCGGAAATGCTGCCCAATGGACAATCGCCACGTGGGAAAAGCAGTGCGGATGACGGTTGGCTCTTTTGGGACCAGTGGTCTCGGAAGAGAAGCAATGCTCTAAGACTGATTTTATAAACTTAATGCAATAAATAAGGTGTCAAGTTGGAAGTAAGCATGCAAATAAGCAGATCATTTCAACGCTTGAGGGAATTATATCACGATACTTAGTACACGAACGAGTTGATTGAGTTGATTTCTGTAGGCGCAACCTATCTTTTTGGTTACACACGTGTTATCAGTAACGATCCGGTCGACGAGAGCAGAGACTTGTCACTAGGACTGCTCGGATAAGGAATAGCTCTTGGTAGGCTTATAGGATGACGAAGGGACGAAGAATAAACCGAATTACAATGTGATGATTCTGCGGTCAACATGGGCAGCCTTCTTTTAAATTGCTCCTAAGGAAAGGTCTTCATATTTCGAGGAACATCAGATAAAAAGAATGTCATGCTTTGGACATGCCTTTGATTGGAGGCAAAATACGTTAATCCAATCAACGGCATGAATTGAAGAAGAACTCCAGCTCATAAATACCACTTCCAATTGTCTAAGTTTTTGTATGATGCGATTTTTTTATGATGCGAGACATCGATTTATTGGAGTTATGGCACAAACAATCTCGTGCACATCTAAACAATTGTATTGCTGTGTAAAAAAAGAAAATCTTTGGCAAAAGAGGGGGGGGGTGGTGGACCGGGCTTGCTATGAGTAGGGGTGAGCAATGGTCCAGGGTTGACCCTAGACCGACCTTGGACCGGCCTAACCCGGCCGGTCCTAGTCCGGTTTCCAGGAGGACTGGGTCGGTCCTTGGTCCTGAGATCTCTGGACCCTGCACTGTGTGGTTGGTCCTTGGTTCTGGGAGTTCAGGGTTGTTCAAACCCGGACCAACTCTATATATATTTTATTTATTTATTTGTTTTCCAAAGAGCCTAAGGCCCCTCCTTCCTCTTCTTATGGCGTTGAAAATAGAAACCCTATTGACTATTGAGCGTCGCCTCTCTTCTTCCCTCGCTTCTCTGTGGCTGTTCGCTAGATTTGCCTATCCTCGCTCGCCTCGCGAACTAGCTTGCCTCTCTTGGCCCACCTTAGCGCCTCACGAACGGTGAATGCAAGTCGCTTCACTTGGCCCTCCTTGGCGTCTCACAAATAAGATATGAAATTGTTTGTTTTGTTTTCAAGTGTTCAGAAATTGAAGCAATCTTTTGAGAATGAACAAGATATGAAATTGTATAATTTATGATTTATGTTATGTATTTTGACCATTTTATTTCATGTGTTCGTATACTACTAAGTGGAGATTTTTTTGTTGCGTTATCTTAGATTTTTATTTGATTTATACCGGGATCCATATTTTGGTTACTCAATATTGCATTGTCAACGAATATGTATTTTCAAAGTGTACCGTTTGTCCTTTCAACGAATAAAAAAAATGAAACATAAAAAAATCGATTGGTCCCGAGTTAACCCCGGAACCGGACTGGACCCAGAGGGTCGGTCCAGTCCTCGGTCCCAAGCTTAATAGGGTCGGTCCTCGGTCCCAAAAATTGGGGACCAACATTGTGCGGGTTGGTCCCAGGGTTAGGTGTTGGACCGGTCCAATCCGAACCATGCTCACCCCTAGCTGCGACTACCATTCAACATGATGCGAAGCTACTACGTTTCTCTTGAATCACTGAATGTTTCTGCACATAGCATTCGTGTACAACTACACTGAATTCAAGTATCTATGTTGGTTATGGGACCTCTAAACCAATGCCGGGCGCTGAAGACCCAAGAACAAACCGTAAGAATGAACAAGCCGCCGACTGCAACGGGAGTATAATTGAGTGTCTCTTGCTTGATGGGGTAGGCCACGGGCAACGAGAAGAGAACCGAGATCGTAGCCACCCAGAGGACCGCGGTCCAGCCGACTACCACCCCATACCGACCCAAGTTGAATGGCCCCGGGACAAAGGACTTGCGGGCCAATGTCACCCTGAAGAAAATCGGGAGGGCATAAGCAATGTACAGCCCAATCGTCGCTATGGACACCATCGCGTCAAAAGCTACAATGCTTCCAAGAGACTGCAAAACAGATTGAAGAAGCACACGGATCAGCAGATTGAGGGATGCAGAAAAAGTTGATTGAATTGGCCAGGAAAAGCTAAAGTGGCTCTTAGTTGGATCTTTCCACATCAAGAGATCAAACAGAAATGTACCCGAAGCAGGAAATAGAAAATTCAAGGGGTGAAAAAGTAAAAAGATGTTCTTACGGTCAGCGCCATGCAAAAGGATATAAAAGCGGAGAGCCAAACTGCATTTATCGGGACCTCGTGCTTATTCACTTGATGCCACAGTGATGAATATGGCATCGCTCCATCTCTAGAAAATGCATAAGCCATCCTGAGAACGACATTTTGCATCACATGAGTCTACTAATCAGAGTCAATCCGATTATAATTCCAGAGAGAAAAATGTTTACCTGGAATTGCTGGTGACTGAACTCATGCCACAGAAAAATATGGCGACAGCGACCACCCCTAGGCAAAGTATACCCCCAACTCCGCTGCCGTACCTGCCTTTGAATGCTAAATAGAATATTTCGGCAATTGCATAACCAGCAGCATCATTCTCATCGCTTAGGAGATATGGGATGTTTGTCACTGCAAAGGTGATACCTACTAGGTAACCCCATCCAAAAATGATAGATATCCCGATAGAACTAATAATTCCTTTTGGACCGTTCTTATCAGCATTCTTGGTTTCCTCTGTCTAGAAAAAGGATATGGGAAACAGGATTTCAGTTTCACACGTCTAAACATTTAGGTGATCATGAGGAAGATAAAAGGGCTTGAAGTAAACTAAGCATCTGATCATATCGTATTTATAGGATATGGTCAAGAGAATAGGCGGAATCTCAAAGAAAAGTGGAAGGTATTAATTTAGCAAGTAGCTATACAATGTTCCCATCAACTGTAACTTAAAGCTTCTGAGGATCATTTTGAGCAAATTCCCTATGTCATGAGGCTTTTCTGATGACTTCATCTCAAAACCCCGTTTAAGTCTTGTGCGTGCAATGATTTTATTCCCAGAGTTGAACGAAAAAAATTTAATGAAGGTAGACTTACCATGTGAGCAGATGCATCATACCCAGTAAGTGTATACTGACTCATTAGAAGTCCGAGAACAAATATATAGACTCTGCCGTCAATACCTTCCCCGTTATCAGTGTTGAAGTAAGTGAAAACAAACTTGGCACTAGCCCTTTCCTTCGCAACACAGGGGATGAGAATCATGAGAACAACAACACCTGAAACCAGGATGCCAAGGCTTGTAAGAGGACGAAGGAAAGGATCGCTAACCAAATTGAGAAATTAAGCCTCGTGAAATGTTCTTGCAGGGTTTCGATTCCTCACCTACAAGATTCCAAGCGGCAGCTAGCTGCCCAAAGAAAGATAAAACTGAAATAGGAAGACTGTTTATAATAGCGTGAAGGAGCAGAATTCCACCGTGGAAACCAATAACAACATATTTCGATGCCTCATATCCGCCGCCATTTTTACCACCAGTGCTTAGGAGAATAATAACCTGAATCAACTGTGCCAGAGAGAAATCTACGCTAGTTGTGACTGCCCACTGCAAAAGAAAATATACCAGAAATTGTTAGAACTGGTGAAAACTTGGGATTACTGAGTATAGCAAAGGATTTGATGTTCCATAGTAAGGAGTTTTCAAAAGTACCTGACCAACAATATTGAACCTGAAAGAGAAAATTTGTAGGCATGTTAGGAAAGATGTCATTTGAAAGAAAAATTCAGCTCTTACAGATTGAGAATATAGATTGGAAGCAACAGCCAGATACTTGCACATAGTTGGATAAAGAACATAAATGAGAATGTCTGGTTGCATGACAGAGGAAAATCCATCTTGAATCGGTATAATCTAACACCGAGCGTTTCGAGTTTATACTCCTACCATGAAAATTTGACTCTTTTTGCTGAATTTGCTTGACATGGCAAGTTTCATGTGGTCAGTCTGATTTATATATCTTAAAATGCAAGTATAGGACCACTGTGTCTTATTTTCTGTTGACTAAGTAAATGGAACGGCATATTTAGGACTCGTGTCAAGTTGGGACCCAGACATTCAGAATTTTCTCTTAAAAACCATTGCCAAATAAATGGGATCGTAAGGAGTAACGAATTACTCCGCTTTTCCTTAACTTCCTCCAGTCAATCTTGCTGCACGCCGTAATGGCAATGCACAATTGCAGTTCATGAGAGGGTCCAGCAGTACACACAATATAACAGGTTTAAGCACGACACAATAACACTTCCATGGTTGCACTGCTTTTATGTGATGCATCTCCAGGTTTACACTAGAGCTATTGACTGCAGTACTTGCACCTCGTCAGGTGGAATTTCAGCCTACCAAACTAAAGAAGGGATAGCTATTCAATGTATTTAAGCTTTTTGTATGAATCACACTCGTCTGTCTTCACTTTATTATGTTCAAACTATACCCCTACCTATCAACAAAGTTACAGCAAACTAGGGAGGCTGTAGGGAAAGGAGTCGGTTTCAATGTTCCAAATGCTGCCACTGAACCTCACCCTATGTTGGCTGCATTTCACGCTGGTTCATGGAAAACGCAAGATCGTGATCATGAAGGGAAAGGGACAGCAATGAGACAATCTCGATAAGCTTTCTAGAATGTGAAAGGACTTGACAAAATCCAACCAAAAACAAGCAACTATTACCGAGGCACCAGCTAGATCCAAGCAATCACTTATCAAGGAAAAGTGACACCGACGCCAGACCCCACAAAAGAATATGCATTCCTGCTCAATAGCGATATTGTGATAGACTTTATCCACTCCATCGAACACAATTACTCGTAGCAACAATGATACTGGAAATGAACGAATTCAATTCGCTAATACAGGATCTAGGATAATAGGGAGAAATTGGGGTCTCCATTGAGGGTATTAGTATCGAAATCTGCATAAACACTTATGCCATCACGAAACTAACCGAAGAACAATTTACCAGCCAGTCAACCAAGATGCGAACGGCGCCCATTTCCGGCCCGCGAGCTTGGCGCTCCAGTAATAGAGGCCCCCGGAGGTTGGGTAAGCTGAACAGATTTCAGCCATGGACGACCCGACAAACATGGTGAAAACACCAGCAAGGAACCACCCGTAAACCATGGAGGCCGTCCCACCGTATTTTAGCCCATTGTTGTAGAGCGTGGTTATGCCAGTGAGCACCGATATAATCGAGAACGAAAACGCAAAGTTCGATATCACCCTGCAACAGAAATTTTATCCCACCAAACCAAACCAAAACGACCCAAACGCCTCAGTGAAGAACCCGATGGAAGGACCCAATCCGAGCCAAAAGCCCAGAAGAAAACTATGGAGGTACACGAGAGAGAGAGAGAGAGAGCGTTACGAGAGGTCGCGCTTGAGCTCCTGCTTGTAGCCGAGCTCATGCAAACGGGCGTGACCCGAGTCAACGGCGACGCCACCGTTTTGAGCTGCATGAGTCGGAAGGTCCCTCTTATCATGATCATAAACCATCTTCTTCTTCTTCTTCACACAGCCCAGAAGAAGAGAGACTGTAAAAATGCTCTGACCAACCTCTCTGTTTCTGTTTCTGCTCCTCCCCCTCGAGTTTTTCTTTCTTTCCTTCCTTCCTCTTTCGGTGGGTTTGATGAGTTTTGGAAAGGAAAAGGGAAGGAAGGAAGAATTCCAATTTCAGAGGAGCAATCCAATTAAATCAGCGCAGCAAAGTCACCTCGAAATATCAAAGACAGTGGCTCTGTCCTTGGATTGCAACTCTTGAGGAGGATGGTCAAACAGAGCAGCCAATAATTGGAACGAAGGAAGAATGAAAGAAAGAAAGATGCGAGCACGTGATGGTGACTCTTTGAGACATTGCTTCTCATCTCAGGTCGCGTTGATACCGCTAAATCTCGTTCGGATGTCATTTGTTTCTTGATTCTTTGTATTCTTGGTATTCTAATTATTGGTCAATGCCTACTTTACATTTTACGGTTCTAACTAACCCGTATAACAATTAAATTCATTAAATATGAATTAAGAAATTGATTTATTACCCATTTCGGTAGATCTAATCAACGATGGATAAATCTACCTTGTACTTTAATATTAAGGTCCAGATCGAATTATTTGTGTACGTGAACTCCTTCCTCCTCCTTTCTTTTGGCGAAAGAGGATCGGATCCGATCAAGTATCAAAGATTCAATTAAGTTTTTCTCTGTCCTTTCTCCCGACGAGCTCCAAAGTGCGACGTCGTGCCCCGTTCATGTCACTTTCTGTACCTCTGGCTAGCTACTCCTTCCTTGGAATGCGTAGCTACATGGGAGAACTGTCTAATATTTGAACATATCGGACACTGTATTTTTTAAAACCAAAATCTTACTATTTATTTACTTTAATTTTTCTAAATTTTACGGAACCCAGATATTACAAGTTCACATATAATAATTGAAACTCATGTAGAAATTTAATTCTCAATGGGAAAGAAAGAAAAGTTGTTAAACGGAAACAAACTAATATTTTCGTGTCATTATCACGGCTAAGTATCAAGTCCCCGGTATCCCAAAAATGTATTTTCGCGCGATGACTAATTGAGGTTACCATCTTCATTTCGACATCTTTCTATAGAAAATTGAATTGAAAATGGCCTATTTGAATCGAGTGACGAGTTTTCTAACAACATGCTGCGTGGCCATGCCCGGCAAGTCAACAAGATGATCGCACGAAATTTCTCTTCACGAACAATTTTTCATAGTTGGGGTAAGATTTTTCAAAGTGAAAGCACCGCCGCTTTGGCATGGAGATGGAGCTTCGACGGCACCAACGTGTTTCCTCAGCAACCGCGCGAAAAGTCAGAAAATTATACATTGATATCAGCAAAGTTGACCAAGGGACGATTCAGAAAATTCGGCTCCCACGTGCTTTTGAGCTGGCGCAAACGTGCGTGCTAAAACTTCGAAACGGAATCTGAACCTTTGACCCAATAAGAAAATCTGAATCTTTGACTTAATTTTCTTTATTTATGTGGGAATGTGATGGTGTATGGTTGGCAGATCGATCTCGCACGTAGCAAAGCATGATGTTACCATACGATAGGACGACAACAGGAGGAGAAAATCATTTCCGGATCCAAAATTGGTCTGAGCCTGACGATCCGGACCACGTTCGATGATTTTGTACCGGGTCATACAACGGGCCCTGTCTGTCTGCATCCAAACCGTGCATCGTTGTCCAAATTGGGCTACATCATCACGGGCCATTCAGTTTTTGTAGCTGGATTTAGATCAGGCACTGCGCCAGGCAATTTCCAGAAGGTCTGTGACTGGAATGCCATGGAATTTTGATACCGCAAATAGGACTGATCGGAACCATACGGAATACCCGACTAACTTTGTGGATCCAGTGCGACGCTGGCCTAAATTCGAAGTGGGGCGGGTCTAAGCGCGATTACTGTTTGCACCCGGTTCGTCTGTCCGGTCCCCGCGTACGAATTCTGTTCCTAACCGCTAAACTAGCACCGGAGTCGCAAATTCTAAGACTCTACCTACGAGGATTTTCGATGCCATGCGGCTCGATTTCGGGTTCTGTTTGCGGAGACTGCATCAGATGTGTCATGTGCCTATCTAACATGTTGCTGCGTCTAAGATCGGTGAAAAAGAGAGAGAGTTAATGGCGTACCAGCCGGTGAACCACGAAGCGAGGGGGCCCCACTCAGTCCCGCAGAGCTTGGCGCTCCAGAAGTAGAGGCCGCCGTAGGTCGGGAAAGCGGAAAAGATCTCGGCCATTGAGAGACCGACAAGCATGGTCATCGTGCCCACGAATGGCCAACCGTAGATCATGGTCAAGGGTCCGCCATAGGTAAGGCCCGTCCCATAGGTGGTGGTGAGACCCGTGAGTACCGATATTATGGAGAAAGTCACGGAGAAGTTGGCGATCGCCCTGCCCAAAACCACAAGGACGACATTGTATACTTTGAAACAGTACAAGAACTTGATCGAATCAATTGAAAGTTCATAAGTGATGTTGCACGATTAGATAAAAATATGGAGAAAAAATAAAATCGATAAAAAATTCAAGCATGACGTTAGACAATAAACAAAAGGTTCAAACAAAGACTTCCTCAATGCCACCAGAAACCACACTCAACATAACAAAATGACAGAGAACATGTACTTAAGCAAAATGACTCAAGCGTATTCAATCATTTCAGCTCCGACGAGAAAATAGAAACAGACATGAAGAGAGATGTGTCCCCAGAAAGGAGCATAAGACCCAAATCGAAGCTCTCATTCAGAAACCGATCACATCTCCACGGATTAACGCCCAATTTCAGGAATAAACATAGAGAGAGAGGTTGGTGGGGGGTTACGTACGAGAGGCTGCGACGGAGCTCTTGTTTGTAACCGAGCTGCTTGAGTCGAGAATCGTCGGAAGCATCAGTGATGGCATCGCGGCCCCATCCGTCGTGAAGGAGATGGTATTCATCGGCTGCCGAAGATGCGTCTTCGAATTCAACCCCATGGCTCGCCATGGTCAGTCCTCCAGTCCTCCGAGAAGGAAGAAAGCCTCAGAAAGGAAGAGGAGAACGATCGGGTCTTTTATCAGCGATTCTCTCTGACTTTATCGATGGATGAGTAGTACGCAGGAGTTGAAAAGGGATCAAAGAAGTGGAGAGAATGATGATGGTGATGATATGGGGGATAACGTATCTAACATTCCAACAACTTTTCCTTGAAATTAGTGAAGAGATCTATGTGGTGTGAACGAGTGGTAGTTTGACGTAGGGTCAGCGATTTCAGGTTCTTTACAAGTTTCACATGAAATTTGGAACCTACCCTCAAGTATAAATTCCTCATTTTTTGGAACCTGGAACCTAGAACTTAGAACCTACTCGTCGGAAGCTGGAAGCTGGAACCTACCTTGTCACAGGTTCCAGGGTCTAACAGATTTTTTTTTTCATCAAAACGAACAATACTAAGCAAACTTATCATTCATCAAAGAGAATACATAATACCAATTCTCCTAACACTACGGTTCAAATAAATATAACTAAAATGAAAAGTCATTGAATGAATCGATACTAGGATTGAGCAGTTCTATGTTCCGTATAGGTTCCATTCATGATAATAGGTTTATCATTTTTTGGAATTTGGAACCTACCCTATCAAGGTTCGAGTGTCGGTTCCAAAGTTTACTCAGGTTCTACTTGTATTATTAATTAAACAATTGTAGTGAATCATCATCTTTAATGATCATCACTTACTACTATGATCAACTAATCACAACTTATATTTAGACACACGAAGAATATAAAACATTAACAAGTCATAAAATGAAAACTCGGACTAGTGATTCTAGATTATACACTCATCATCTAAAGCCATGAAACACAGCAGGATCATGCGAAAATATAAACCAAGAAAGAACACAAAAAACTTATTTTTATTTCAGGTTTCAGATTCCAGGTTCCACCTATCCAGAACTCGAAAGCCCCTTAGGGAAATGCTAGGGTGTTTGGTGGCCGAAAGCCCATTGAGAATGCTCAAAGCTCAAAGTTGGTCTGAACCAACTTTGGGCTTATGTTGAAACTAATTTTTTTCTTTTCAAACTACCCTCACTTATTCTTTAATATTCCAATTTTGCCTATTGTTGTTACTATTCATCTTCTTCGTGAAAGGGCGACCGACGACATCGGATCTAGACGGAGAAGGGCCAATGAGGGGTCGTTCGACCACCCAGGCTCCGTCAACTTGGATCGCGCCTGTCTAGGCTCCGTCAACCTAGGTCGCGCGACCCCAGGCACAACACAGGCCGACGTCGTCTGAGGTTGCACAACCCAGGCAACGACGGCATGGGTCGAGTGACCCCAGGCGACGGTCGCCTGAGGTCGAGCGACCCTAGGTGATGACGACATGGGTCGAGCGACCCCAGGCGACGACGCCTGGGTCGCGCGACCTCAGGCCTCGTCACCTGAGGTCGGGCAACCCTTGGTGAGAGCCGCTTGGGTTGCACGACCCTTGCTAAGGGTCGTCCGACCTCGGGCGACGGCCGTCGCCACCAAATCTGGCTTGCCGGCGATCACCCAACCTCAAGCGATGGCCATTGGCGCCAAATTTGGCTCGTCGGTGGCCGTAGCCTTTCACTGGCTTCGGTGAAGGGTAACCTTTTTTATAATAAAAAAGAAAATTCCAAAGCCCTTTGCAAAAAAAAAAAAAAAGCCAAACACTACTTTGGCTAAAGTAGCTTCACAAAGAATTTTTTACTAAACACCATTTGTATATAACCAAGGGGCTTTAACCTAAAGGTATTTGCATTTCCTCGAAACTCATTTGCAGAGTTGAACCAAACGGGCCCCTAGTCCGGAACCGGTGACATGTTTTTTTTTTTTTTTTAGGCATGTAGTCTGTAATTTTACAGATAATGCACAAATCATAAACTACTGTGTCCTTTAGGACATCAAGTTCAGCACCCATTATAACGAAGCTGACTCACGAGTGGTATAATAGAGAGAAGAAAAGCTTCGAAGGGACAAAGATAGGCAGGACAAAGATAGGCAGCAGGAGCTCATTTGTGAACGGTGTTGAAGTAGAGATCGGGAGCAAGCGTCCAAGAGACAACAGTTCGAAAATGAGATCTAAACGCAACATCGAAAATAGTATACAAAGAACGCCAAAAAAAAAAAAGACATTGAATAGTTACCTCGAAGAGATGCGTTTGCGATCACAATTGGCCAAAAATAGAGCAAGAGAGTGAGGCAAGAGTCGAGACTCAAGATGAGACCGCAAGAGGGAGGTGTCGAGTGAGAGGGGCGCGAGCAACTCAGGTGAGAGGATGGCTTCTGAGAGTTGAGTGAGAGAGTGATTGAGAGTCGAGCAAGTGTAGGCGTCCAGAGGGATGCGCGCGACTCAAGCGAGAGGGTGGCATCTAAGGGGGCAAATAATAAAATTTCTCTTCCCTGGCCTTATTTCTGGTTAGAAATATTTCCCGGATGAGTTTCTGAGTAAAAGTAGTGTTTAATAACGGCACAAAAATTATGTTCTCCGAATAGAAATTCATTAGATATGTTATTTTTAAATTTCTGTTTCCGACGGCTAACTGGCAGAGGCTGAAGGTCCGCGAGTGGGCGGCAAATGGGGTGGGCGGTGGATGGGGTGGGCGGTCGGTGGACGATGGGCAGGCTGCGGCAGCGGCAGAGTATAGGGCGGGCAGGCGGCGACAGACGGGGCGAGCAACTGGAGGAGGACGGCGGGGGGCGGCGGCAAACGGCCGTCCCTTTATTGCCAACTTTTCCTTGATAATAGTGAAGGGATCACTGTGGTGTGGAGAAGGAGCAGTTTGACGAGCTGACAGTTGGAATCCTCCGAGTGCAAAAAGGCGACGTGGACAGGGCCCTAGCGGTGATCAAATCACATGCCACCCCTTTATCGCCAACTTGCCATTTTCTATTTGGATTGAAAACTCCTGCGAATTGCATTTTGCCCCGCCCCCCTAAACTCTTCGTATATTGGTAAATGGCTCCGCAGTATCTAGGAGTGATCGGTTTTCGAGTAGACCAATACTCCAGAACCAGGAACTGGCCCATCGGATCCTAAAATCGGACTAGACTGGACTAATTGGTCCGGTCCTATTCCTAAATGGGCCAATGGAATCGGTAACATGTTCTAATTTTTGTTTAAAATGTAGTCCATAATTCTTTATAGGTAATTTACAAATCACAAACCATTGTGTCCTTGAGGACATCAAGTTCAACGACCCATATAAAGAAACTGATTCACGAGTGAAAATAATAGAAGAAGAAGGAAAAGTAATACAAACAATCTCTGAACTTTGACTCAGTGTGCAATTTGATCCATGGTCTTTTAATTTATTCAATATAGTCCTTGAACTTTAGCTTAATGTTCAATTTGGTCCTTGAACTTTTAATCTGTTCAATGTGGTCCCTAAACTTTTAGAACATGTTCAATTTAGTCCTCGAACTATTTGAAAATCTTCAATGTAGTCCTTCCATTAATTCAAGTTCAGGGACTACATCGAACATTTTCATATAGTTTAGGGACTA
Organism: Syzygium oleosum; assembly: GCF_021117445.2. NCBI lineage: Eukaryota > Viridiplantae > Streptophyta > Magnoliopsida > Myrtales > Myrtaceae > Syzygium > Syzygium oleosum. The sequence continues at coordinate 14,090,384 of NW_026607487.1, forward strand.
AATTGAATATGTACTAAAAGTCTAGGGACCACGTTGAACATATTAAAAGTTTAGAGACCAAATTAAACATTAAGCTAAAGTTCAGGTATTACATTGAACAAATTAAAAGTTCAGGGACCAAATTACACATTAAACCAAAATTCATGGATTGTTTGTGTCATTTTCCCAAAGAAGAAAAGCTTCGAAGGAACAAAGATAGATAGAACAAAGATAGCTAGCAGGAAAAGAAATGACCCAAATTTATAAAATGATCTCAAATATAAACAGAACAAAGATAGTTAGCAGGAGCCCATTTGTCGATGATGTTGAAGTAGAGATCAGAAGCAAGTATCCAAGAGACAACAGCAACACAATAATCAGTTCGAAGATGAGATCTAGATGCAGCATCAAAAATGGTGTACAAAGAAAGGCAAAAAAAACAAAGCATTGAATATTTACCTCAATAAGATGTGATTGTGATCACAATTGGCCAAAAATAGAGCAAGAGAGAGAGGCGAGAATCGAGACTCAAGATGAGACCGCAAGAGGGAGGCATCTAGCGAGAGGGGCGTGAGTAGCTTAGGCAAGAGGGTGGCGTATGATAGTCGAGCAAGAGAGTGACCGAGAGTCGAGTGAGTGTAGGCATCCAATAAGAGGGATGCGAGCGACTCAAGCAAGAGGGTGGCCTCTGAGAGTCGAGTGAGAGAGTACGCCAAGCGAGAGAGTGCCTGAGAGTCGAGCGAGTGTAAGCGTCGAGAGAGAGGGACAGGAGCGACTTTTTTTTTTTGTCGGTCCTACTCTATCTCTCACTCACGATACACACTCATACTTGCGCCCCACCTTTTGCAGGGCGTGGGCGTCGAAACCCACATCTTAAACTACACGGCTCCACCCCTACCCCGCTTGCGAATGTGGGAATTCGAACTCCCCACCTCCCCCTTCTCAAGTGAGAATTGAGCGAGAGAGTGATTAAGAGTTAAAGTTGAGCAAGCAAGAGGCGGATATAGGATTTGTGGATGGAGGAGGGTCCGGAGGACAGCGATTGTGATAGGAGTTAGGAGGGTTTGCGAAGGATTTTTTTACATATTTGTCGAAAATCAAAAAAAAAAAAAATTGATCCAGTCCTAGTTTGCGGTTCCACATGTGGAACCAAATACGGATAAAAAATTTTAAAATTGAAAATCGGACTGGTGCCATTAGAATAACCGAAACTGGCCGATTCGATCTAGTTCGAGCAGTTCTTTTTACTCACCCATAAAGGTATTTCAATTGGCACCCTCACATTTCAAGACGGATTGGAAGTATGTTGTACTGGTCGACTCCGGCCCCACGTGTCTCCATAGGTCTCGAGGAGACATGTTGAGATCACATAAAACGCATCTTATTTGTGTAATTAGGTCGCACTCATGGAGAATGATCACTTTCATAGCATTTTGTCGTGTTGATCATGCGAAATGCGAACCGTCGAATTGAAGAGATTATGTGCCGACTCTTGTATGAAAAAGCCCATTCTACCGTCAAATCAAAGCAACTCACTATCAACCGTCGGGTGGTGCCACGACAAAATCGCCGTGAAACCAACTGCATTAGGAGAAAGGCCCGAAGAGAACATGATGATTGAGCAAGTGTTGAGTGCACTCGACTCATGTCACGTCAAATCAAATAGCTCTCACGTGGGGTCGATCTTATCCAACGATGCAGGTTACCTTGGCTCACCGGTATCGGGTGTAGCTAAGATTTCTAGCGATGAAAGTCTATCCGATCTAGATATATATTAAGTGGACCTTTTCCACCGGTGAAGCGGCTCGCTAATCACAACATACCGAAGTCACAAATCAACAAATTTGAAACGAAGTATCCCCCATGCTTTTGGGACACACACAAGACGCGTCGAATCAACAAAAAGGGAACACAAAAATATACACGAAACAACAGTCCGAATGAAGAAAGTATCATGATTCCATCCGACTCAAAAGTCCGGCAATTGCCGCGAAGCCGCCAATTTCTTATAGACCTCCATGACGAACCTTCCGTCGACCTCTTCCCCGGTCGAGACCATGGATATCTTCTGGCTCTCCTTGGCGACCTGCTTTCCCCGGAAGATGCCGGCGCTGCTGCTCGACTTGACGACGTTGCACGCGAGGCCGATCATCATTTCGATGTAACCGTTGTGGAACTTGGACAGCAGCTTCACGGGGGAGAGCGAAGCAGCAGCCATCTTCCACTGGAGCTTCGGCACCGTCCGCACCTTCCAGTGACGCTGGCTGCCGCTTCCGCCGAGCCTCATGACCTTCAGCTTGCTTCTTTTGGCAGGGCTACCGGATAGTTTTTGGTACCTTCTTCTCCTCCAGTACCTCTTCAGGCTTTCGTAGTATGCAGTCGGACGAACCATCTCCATCTTGTGTTTATGTGTGGGTGTGTGAGAGAGAGAGAGAGAGAGAGAGATTGGAATGATGAGTGGAGAGGTATGCGAAAAGGGTTTGTATATATAGGAGGTCAGACGCAAATGGGTTTGAACGAAAGCATGCTGATACCAGGCTTCGGCAGTCCAAAGAAGGAACAGTGGAGGAAAGGAGGGAAAGAGACGCGTATCAGAATTTGTTCTGTTGGTCAACATTGGCTGTTTTTTGACCGGCAATTAGGAAAAGCTCGTTATGAATACATTACAACGACGGTCCAGACACTCCATTATCCGCAGGCTCCTGTATGGTAAACGTGTTATATTTTTTTTTACTCAAACTTGAGTTCAAATTACTCATCTTATGCAATCGTTTGAGGGTATATATACATTAATCGGTTTCATCTGTTTCACGAAAAATAAACGATATGAAAAATATCCTTTTAAAAATGATCACTCGAAATAATTAGTCATGTTTAAACATTTTCGAGGACAATAAGATATTTTTGTTCATTCATTCTTGCAAGCGGTAGAAGCAATCGCACCTTATATGTCTAGACATCTGCTCGGTTTGCTTCTAGAAACTTGCCAAACTATCTAAATCGCATCTATATAAAGAGCACATAACTCCCGATAACAAAAAAGCCGCGAGATAATCGAACAAAACCTTATCATAACAGCCAACAGCAAAGAAAGATAACAGCATAGCGATTAAATTATTAAGTGGACCGCACCATTCTTGGTCCTTCTTGATGGTGTGATTGCCTCTAATTCGACTTCATGGAAAGAGCTGAACGCGCGTCCAAACAGAACACCCCTTTTTTGTCAAACTTCTGTCCATTCTTGGAAATTGCCTTATGGGCAAGGCGTAGGGAAAAGGGTTATCTAGATTGGGTTGAGATTGACCAAGTCCGGTCTCAATCTTCTTCAAATTCATTATTGGAGGCTGTGAACTGTTGCGGCTATAGTAACCCCCGAGTGTTTACTTTGTCAACGAAAACATCCCCCCCACAATACGGTCAACCAACTGAGGCCAGTACACCGGTCAGTACTGATGAACTTCTCGAAGGTCCTTACTGTTGTACGGGCGGACGTTTCCCATGCCCGTGGGAGGCAGATGAAGAAAGTCTCGGGGTCGTGTTCTAGATGCGACAGAGCGTGCTTGAATGGATCATGGGAATATGATCGACTGTACTCCAGAAATAACAAAGATGAAAAGCCTGTTTCATGCCACAAAGTGATCCTCTTGTAACATTGATTGATCTCGGCTCGATGTTGTTCTCATGTCGGTATCACATCCTGCTACTAGAGCACATCGAGCTCGTTCTTTTCAAATGTCTGAAGCTGCCAATACAATAATTTTCCGGCATCAAATGCGGAAGATTTTCGGCCATGCTGCGCTCAGTTCCTGCACATCGTTCGGTTAATGCCCACATCGCGTCTTTGTGAGGGTTGTGGCTGGCCTAATTTCAAACAGCTGAGTTTTTCTTTGAGATTGAGCGGTAACCTTTGATTGTGTAAAATACCATATGCACTCTCTCTACCTTCGAAAATTGGATTGTCTCAAATGGCACTCGGTATTTAACTATAACTAGTTCGTCTCCTAAACCTAACAAATTACTGTTAATTTTTCCTAAATCCACACCATCAATAGCCAAAGTAACATTTCACCAGTAGTGTATGGATTGCATATTCTCGTCTTTTAGGATAATTAGCTAAGGCAAGCAGTTTTGCGTTGACTTGCACACCCCATAGTTCAATTATATTCCTTATAGGGTGTAAATGTTTTGACTGCTGGGTACCAAGCTATGCCTTTGCATCTGACTGCTTCATTTTGCACTTATCTTGGCTCCTTGACCGTGTAAATTTATACACTACTGCCAAGATTTGACATTCACCTCCCTCACTTGCATTCCTACAACTAGGCAAGATACGTTGACCCTAAGATGATGCCTTTGTACCGCGAACATTTGATTCAGAAGCTACCAGATTAGAAGACAACCAGAACCTAGCAGCCGAAAATTACACTATGCACTACCAAGCACCCAAAGGAATTAAGTACCACCATTTCCTTTCCGTTTTGTACTTTTCCATATGTACTGATGAAAACTAAAGATTCTACATGTACTTGAAGTTGAAGCCCAAAGTCAGTGCCTCTGATTGCTCTCCGCCCCGTCTAGCATGGGGTTTGAATCCCTAAATGTTGCCACTTGACGTTTCCATTCCATATTGCGAATCAATATACACAGTCTCGAGCTCTGAGTGCTGTACTCTCAGATGGTCTGTGCTTGTCGATGACTGAATGCCATTTCGAGAGTCTGCCAACATCTGAAAGTAAGCATGAGGCCCCCAACCTGCAATTAAACATTGACAATCATGAACATAAGCAGATGTCTCTATACAGTAACATGCATCCTTATAATCTGATGACAATATAAATTAAGCGTAAATCCTGACACTCTGATTGAAACTCCTAATCCTGAGCTGTTGATATAAAGAGGAAGACATGACCAGCAAATGAGGATCAAGGCAGCAGCCAACTTATCTAGGAAAATGATCTATGTTCATAAGTGTATGAGCAGGAGGAGTTAAAATTACAGTTTTGCAGCATTGTAAGCAGAAGACTTCCATTTATGATGATCTAGTCTAGTACGTAAATGAACTGGAAACAATGCTTTCGCGTAAGTCAATCAAACAGACTGTTTATCACAGGAAATCCAATATCATATGTTAAATCAAATTACTGAGATCTACCGACTTCTCGGATAATTGCACAGAAATTGAGACACAAATCAGTAACCAATTATGCCCAAAAGGGCATGTTCATATCCTAAGGTACTAACAGAAAGACAAATGTATTATGCCGCTTGCTAGGCAATACGAAAACAGAAAGAAACAAAAAAAAAACCATAGGTCACTCAAGTGTCCCTATAAGTAGAAAAGCTGGACGCCAATTGCAAAAAGCTTCCATAGGGTTTAAAAGGGAGGCCAATCAAGAAAATGATTTTCATCAGACATCAAATTTACATAAACATGTGTGGCACTTCTTTTGTTTTTTCCTTCTTTTGGTGCGCGGAAAACGAGAATTGTACTTCAAAAGTAATAACACACTAAGACGAGACAAACAAGCTACCACTTTTAATAATGTTATAATTAAATCTTCATGTCATATGCCTTTCCTTTTCCTTAGCATAAGCAAGCAGTACTCGCAGCTTACAGAAAGAAGAGTACATTCCTGTAGGCATCTGTGTTTTTTCCAGTTGCTATCTTCACGAAAGAAAAGGTTATCTACAATAGATTAGACAATTTCAGAAAAGAATAAAGAGAGTACCATGTAGATCATACGGAGGCGGAAAGAACTGCAAGTAACAAAATGAAGCAACGATTGTCCCTGTATGGATTAAAAAGAACGGTCACTTATTTAAGTAGATGGCTGGCACTGCAATAATTAAAAAAAGTTCAATCAAAGTTGGAAAGAAACCTAGAAGAGCCCCAGCAAATGCATCTTGCCAATGATGCCAATGGTTGTCAACTCGAGAAACTCCTACAAGAGCTGCCGAAAGGAACGGGAGGAAAACAATACAAAGCTTCGCAACGTGGCCTCTACGATCGAACGCCCTGATTTTCCCTGACAAATATCACGCAAGAAAACCCAGTCCAGAAAAGCACCTGCCAAACCAGAGCTCCCTCAAAATGAATATTGTGTCGCAAAAAGGAGACAAAATCATTTGCAAAATCAAGTTTGAAACATTGTTAATCTGATTTGAATTGCGTACGTGTCATTTGTTTACCTTATAGTGTAGTGTACTCTAATGATGCATCGATTACGTTTAAAGTCAATCAATCAACAATTCATTTATTACATTTTCCAAATTTCCCTAAAAAATTTGGTAGTTGGTAATTTTTTGAGTATTTTGAAAATTAGATATTTTTCATAACCTGGTCAGCAGATTTAATAGGGTCATCAAAGTTTACTGGTCCTTCTAGATTTTCACTTTCTCTGGATGAGGAGACATACTAGCTCAAAGAGGTACCCAGTTCCCTATTATTGCTGTTAATGTTTGACCAATGATGATTCAAAAAGAATCATGCTCCTAGAAAAGCAGGTCAGCATCTTAAATCAAGTAAACTTTTTCTCATCATACAATGATGGCATCGACCAATCAAATGTAACAAGTAAAACTATTCAGAAACTTGATTCTTCTATGTTGTCCTTGCTTTCATCGTGAAGACTCATAAATAGTGCAATGGCTTGGATAAAATGGCAGCATGCGAATATAGAAACATGCCGGACATCTCTTTAGCCAATTCCATTGTCACAGCCAACGGCATGGATCCTCTCGCTTAGAGCCTCTATTTGCGTTCACTTTAATTTCAAATTTCAAAGAACTATAAAAATTTTAAAAAAAATCAGAATGAACAAAACAATCACAATTTGACTATTTCATTGGGATTTTGTTAAAAAAATGACTCCAGAGCACTTCTTAAGCTATCAAATGAGCACATATTGCAATTTTCAATGCATCAACTACCCTCGTGATATGCACAATCGATGCTCTGAAGATCGAATATTTCGTCATTAAGCATGTTTAACAAATGGCCTTGTTAACAAGACCTTTCAATTATTACTAGACATGCTTAGCTACCATCAAAGTTGGCATTTAATAAAAAAGGCAAAGTAAATACTAATCCATTGTCATTCTATCTTCTAAAGTTTCCGTTATCCATAATCTGATTTAAGATCTTGTTAGGGTACACATTGTTTGGAATCAGGTTGTTTGAGAGTACAAAATTTACCCATGCCAGTCCATGTCATACTGCATATGGACAAATCCAAAGTTTCCTGGCCTTAACTTCAGTCAACAATATATTCAAAAGACACAGATTTCTTTTAGATGCTTACATGAGGTATGCCGGCCGCTTGGAAAACTTTTATATCCTTCTTTGATGACAGCCTTATCTCCGGTACAAATTACATCCCCTATGACAGGTTCAAACACCTGCACAAGGCACAGATCATTTATCCATTCTTTGCATGTTCAAAGATCCTGGCACTATCTAGAAATGACAACATGACAGACAAGTTGAAACATCATTCGCAAAGGAAAGGTGAAAAATTCATAAGTGCAAGCTTTTCTTTAGGTCCTACCCCTTTACCATCAGGAAAACATCGCCAGAAAAAATCTGGTCGAGGTCGGCCAACAGTATCTTTGATTGCATCAGTTATAACTCCAGTCATAAGCTCAGAATATAGAAGACCTGGACAAGTTCACATAGAACAGTTAACTTTGGACATGATATTCATACACGTGCATCTGGTATGAATGTTGTTGGGTTTGGCCCAGGTGTATTAGATGTATCAGAGTCTTGCTTAAACCTATTTAATAATTGAGTCCCATGTATGGCCTCTGCGGTATTTCTTATCTAAATTTGCTTTCATGTGCATCTGATATTGGGTTAGTCTGCAAATTATGGCTAAGTCTGACTGCTTTTTGTTGTTTTGACTCAAGTCCTTACTCCTTTGCCATAGTGGATGGGAATGATTGGAGAGGTGTTCTTCACATATTGTGTTCTACGAGTATAGTATTTCCTTCTAGATTGATTTTCAGGTTTCATTCATCTGTTCTGTTTTGAGCTTATGCTTTTCATGCTTGCTTACTGATTTGATCTGGAGTTGCCATTGTATTGCTGTTTTATTGTAGGCAGGTACTCTTTTCAGCTCCTGTCATTCTTCATCTGAACTTTGTTTGACACATGTTTTGACTATTTACATACTGGAACAGCCCAGCCGGGAACAGTGTTATCCTGCAGAGGGTACTTCAGGTCTGTCATCATCTCCTCTCCGACAAAACGATGAAATGGCTCTATTACGTTCAATATAATATCTATTCCCACAAGAGGAAAGAGGATCAACCAGTCATGCATGTGTAGTCTTGCCACTTTGATTCCATGGGACCTGACTGTGTGACAACCCAACTGGATCTCCGGCATCTTTGACTCTTCGTTAAAAGTGTTTATTGCTGACTATAGATATAAAAAAAAGGGAACTATGAGAGCCTGTCAAATGGATTTAACACGTGCATGCAAATGCTATTAGAACAGAAAAGAGTTTACACAAAGAAAAGCAAAATCAGCAATAGTGACCAGTAATAAACCACAGGGCAATTCAGTATCCACCAAATGAATTGATGAAAATACTGCAAAGTGGTAGGAAAAAAGACGCAAAGCATCAATAAAAGTCAGGATCCTAAAGTTTAAACAAAATTGAAAGTGAAGCATCATCTCAATACATAGTGAGATTACACAAAGACATCACACTACCATGACAAACAAATCTCTACATTACTAGACAACCTTCCTTCTTTTCAATGCACAACTTCCTCCATCGCCATGAATAGACAACTTGGATTTATTGCCATTGAAAATCAAGGTTCTGAAGATAAGTACTTAAGTTTCAAATCCCATCTCTGTACAAACCATCTTGAAGAATGACAGGAGCTGAAAAGAGTACCTGCCTACAATAAAACAGCAATACAATGGCAACTCCAGATCAAATCAGTAAGCAAGCATGAAAAGCATAAGCTCAAAACAGAACAGATGAATGAAACCTGAAAATCAATCTAGAAGGAAATACTATACTCGTAGAACACAATATGTGAAGAACACCTCTCCAATCATTCCCATCCACTATGGCAAAGGAGTAAGGACTTGAGTCAAAACAACAAAAAGCAGTCAGACTTAACCATAATTTGCAGACTAACCCAATATCAGATGCACATGAAAGCAAATTTAGATAAGAAATACCGCAGAGGCCATACATGGGACTCAATTATTAAATAGATTTAAGCAAGACTCTGATACATCTAATACACCTGGGCCAAACCCAACAACATTCATACCAGACATGACACCAATGATGATGTTTCCCAAAGCGCTAGGCTAAACACACAGGCAACTGGCAAAGGACATGTCAAGTTTAACTTCTTCTGGAAGATAAAAGCAAGACTAGACATGTCTTCAAAGCAGACAATAGCAGTGATTTTAGCCAGCGCTTTAGAAATTTCTCCAAGTAGGTCAGCCGCTTTACTAATATTACCAGCCAAAGAAATTGGCAAGAGAACTCGTCATAACTTTAAATAGAGAGTAAAAATTCTAACAAGAGCACTCCTACCAGCCTCATGTGGGTCAAGATCTACAAGGAAACTCCAAAAGCTAAAAAAAAAAATAGACAGGGCCACAAGTCACGATGCTTAAATAAATGCTCGTGATTTTCACAAACAAGCCCTAAAAGAAGATAACAGCGGTTGGAGCATGTACGACCGGATCATACAAAAAGAAAAAAATTATTATTTTTACGTGCCTATAATCTGCATAAGCTTAGCAAAAAAGAACAGAAAAACCAATGTCCACAGTTTCCAGGGTGAACATAGAGCTGCATCCATATAATGCATTTCCACAACTACAGGGAAATTCTGCGCCGGCACATATAGAAGGACGCACATGCAGCACCAATCTCCAGAAGAGCAAAACAATCATTCTATTCGTTCCTGAAAAGAAAAATGCATTGATAGGATACACATTTTACAGTCATCAAGCCGATGCATCGATTTCTAACAGCTTTGTTTGTTCTCAAATCTAACTAAAAGCCTACTAGATAATCTTTCACAACAAGGAAAGAAAAAACATCATCTTCATGTGCTGGAAAAAAAATGACTTCAGTTACTCCTCCTCCACTTCAATTTCAACGAGACAATACCAAACGCAATACTCAAACACTCCACTAAACCGAGCCAACCCCACAATATCCACTCCTCACGTTGGTACTCGGCATCCTCCTCCCGGCAAATGGAACGGGAAACTCAGCGCGACGAGCACAGAACATCAGCCGAACGAAAACACAACCCACATGAGTAACGCGTGCTGTATCGAAACGCTCGACATCGACCCTTTCACGCTCAAATGTTAAACCCCGGAAGACCAAGAGCCGTTACGAACAAAAGCGCGCGTGATTTTTCAGAACAGACAAAAACCTGAAGGGAGGACGCGAGCGAAGCAGAACGAGTGCCTGAACCTCGGAGACGTTGCTCAGAGGAGGAGGAGGAGCGGCAGCGCGTGAGCTTGGGATTCGGAAGAGCTCGCCGGAGATCCCCGAAAGGAAAGAAACTACACAGAGGCGAGGACGAGGCTCGCGCCAAGACGCCATTTTTTCAAACAGAGGAAAGCTCCCCTGCCAAAAGGAAGAAGACAAAAACGGCAGTAAATCTAAGGTTGCTTTTCTCGCCGTTTCTTACCATATGGAGCAGGCACAAACTCAAAAATATGTCTCTCTGGGTTGTGTCGTTTTAGAGTTAGAGCTGGTTTTAGTTGGAAAAAGGAAAGTGAAAATGAAATAGCAGGGTGATTGTTTTGTGACAGATTCCCTGTCCCTTTAAAGCTAAAAACTCAATCAAGGCAGGCATGTGTTGATCGGTACTCTTATCTATTTTCATTGTCATGGTTACTGTGTGATAAAATCGGCAAACTGCTTGTCTTTTGAGTGGAACATATATCAAGTTAATCTCGGACAAAGCAAAAACCCACATAGCCATGCAGCCTGTGACAATTGGCCGAGTTAGCTTGTACTTGATCCGTTTTATATCACATAAACCCGTTGTCGGCAACATGTAGTGTCTCAATTTATTACAAGTAAAGTACAAGGATAAACATAATTTCTCGATTGGGTTGTATCTTTTTTCTGCATCATTCAATATTCTACTAAGGTAATTCACCCCATGCTTTTTGCCTTCATTGTTCTCCTGTATTAGCATGCTTTCCAATAGTTGTATGGATCGCCGATACATATAGTTTTAACAACATACCTGCTTTATGCGGTATCAAAACTGGAGGATTAGACAAATATTCTTTTATACGATCGATGGCATTTCGGTGCTTTTTATCCCAAACAAAATCCTCTTGATTTTTTAGCTTAAGTAAAGGAGATAAAGCTTCAATTTTGCCAGACAAATTAGCAATAAATCACCGTAGAAGTTCACTTTATCTATAATCATTTGCAGCTGGTTCTTATTCGTCGGTGGCGGTAAATCTAGAATAGCCTTAACTTTATTTTTATCTTTTTCGATTCCTCTTTAATTAACTAGGAATCCTAGAAAATTACCGGCCCTAACTCCAAAGGCGCATTTCAATAGATTCATTTTCAATTTAAACTTATGCATCCTGATAAAAGCCTACTTGAGATAGTTAAGATGACTTACCTAGTCTGATTGGACAATGACATCACCGATGTAGACTTCTATGATATCCCTAATCATGCCATGGAAGATAAAATTCATCACCCTCTAGTATGTTGCTCTAACATTCTTTAGACCAAACGGCATCACCAACCATTCAAACATACCGATGGCTCCTTGACATCTAAGTGCGGTTTTGTGCATGTCCTCTTCCGCTATGAATATTTGATTGTACCCCGAATGGCCATTCATTAGAAACATAATCTCATACTTGATACCAAATCGATCAGCATGTTTGCCATCGACATTCGATATTCATCCTTAGGAGTTGCAGCATTCAGATCTCTGAAGTCAAGACATACTTTCAACTTCTCATTTTTCTTTTTCACGGGCACTGTATTGGAAAATCAATCCACGTACCATGTAGTTTTGAAGAACCCTATTGCCAATAGTCGTTCAATTTCCTCTTTGACCTTCAAGATCACTTCAAAGGCAAAGCTCCTATGAGGTTGCTTATGTGGAAATCCTTTTTTTATTGGCAGCCTATGTTCTACCACGTTTCTTCCTAATCTTGGCATCTCATGATAATCCCAGGCAAATTATTATTTGTATTTCTTCAGCAATTCCACCAACTGTGTCTGGAAGTCATCGTCCAATAGCGCACTAACATAAATTGGCCGACGATATTGTTCATCATCGATGTCAACTTCACTTAAAGGGTCTTGAGCTTCCATTACTTTGTCATCTTCTTTCAGTGGAGATTCCTCGAAATCTACTATACAGTCAGCGACGTTAATAAATTGCTCGGTTTGTTCAACTGAGGTCTTCCAAAAACATATGGTTCTCCATAGACAACTTTGTCTAGTTGCCCGGCCATCTTATCTTTGGGGATCCAATCAACTTTCCTTTGTCAAAGCGGCAGAAAGTCAGGTGTCTGGGGTCGACCCTCAGGGGTTCTATGACACATGAATTATCAATGATTGTTCTATTAGCACGACTGTTCACTCGGAGAGCATGTTCCCAGGTCACATATGCATTGAGGTTAGTTTTGACATACTCGACCTTGTCGCCTTTCCAAAAGGCTAACATTTCGTGCAAGGTAGACGGGCATCGGTTACCATGGATCCAGTCTCTTCCTAGTAGCAAATTGTATGATCCATCAGCCTCGGCGACAGAGGAAGAAGTTTTTGAAGTCTTTGACCCAATGGTTAAGTCGTTGACGAACACTACTTTGACTTCACTTATCTCTCTTGGGACCTTTTTCTCAAGTTTCTTGAAGATTTTGTACGGAATGAGGTTCAGAGTAGATCCTCCATCAACCAAAACTCTAGACACATGTTTGCCATTAATTTTAGCCGACATATTAAGGACTTTGAGATGCGTGAACTGGAAATTTTTCATACTCTATTATGTCCTCGTCGGTGAATTCGAACTCAGCCCTTTTCTCCTCGTCAGTAATTGAATCTTTATCTTCCGCCATTCTTATCGACGCTATTTTGAACTCTGAAGGTAGTTTAGCTTGGATGGTACATGAACTTGGTAGGGATACTGACCTCGAAAGAGTCGTTGGTCTCAGCTCAGACTTTTTCACCTTTGGAAATTATGATTTTTTTTGACTCCTCATTTGCCTAAACTGATTCTTTAGGCTTTCTTTTGCAAACCAAGTTCCTGGCTCTAAATTTTCTTAGACTTATAAGTTGCTATGAGAGTTGGACTAACCTGGCTAATCTGAACTATGTTGACTTGTTGAAATTCAAACATCTTCTTCCTCTGTATTCTTCTCTTCCGGGTCCTGGACATATTGCCTCCGGCCCTTGTATTTCTCCTGATCCGAACCATTGCCCCTTTGAGAATATGGTCTACTGTACACAAGAAATATCATAGATGAAAAGTCTGTTTCATACGACAAGGTGATCCTCTTATAACATTTATTAACCTCGACTCGACATTGTTCTCAAGTCAGTATTGTATCTTGTTACTAGAGCACATTGGGATTGTTCTTTTCCAATGTCTGAAGTTGCTGATACAACAATTTCCGGCGTAAAATGTTGAAGATTTTCGGCCTTGCTACACTCATTTCCTGCACATCATTCGGTCAAATTCCCACGTTGCGTCTTTGCAAGGGTTAGCTGGCCTAATTTCTAACAGCTGAGTTTTTCTTTGAGATTGAGCAGTAATCTTGATTGTGTTAAATACCAGATGCACTCTCTCTACCTTATGAAAATTTAATTGTCTCAAATGGCACTCAGTAGTTATATCTGGTTTTTCACCTAAACCTAACAAATTACCGTTAATTCTTCCTAAATCCTCACCATCAATAGCTAAATTAGCATTTCACCAGTACCGGATGGATTGCATATACTTGTCTTTTAGGTTATCAAATTAAAGCAAGCAGTTTCCCGTTGACTTGTACACACGATAGTTCACTTATATTCTATATAGGGTGTAAATGTTTTGACTGTTGGGTAGCAAGCTATGCATTTGCATTTGACTGCTTCATTTTGCTCTTATCTTGGCTCCTTGACCATGTACTTTATACTACTGCCAAGTTTTGACATTCACCTCCCTCATTTGCATTCCTACAACTGGGTAAGATACGTTGACCCCAAGATGATGCCATTGCACTACAAACATTTGATTCAGAAGCTACCAGATTAGAAAACAACCAGAACCTAGCAGCCCAAAATTACACTATGCACAACCAAACGTCCAAAGGAATAAGAGAACCACCATTTCCTTTTTGTTTTGTACTCTTCCACGTGTACTGATGAAAACTAAAGATTCTACATGTACTCGAAGTCGAAGCCCAAAGTCAGTGCCTCCAGTTGCTCTCCACCCCGTCTAGTATGGGGCTCGTATCCCTGACGTTGCCACTTGATGTTTCCATTCCACGTTGAGAATCAATGTACACGCTCTCAAGCTCTGAGTGCTGTACTCTCAGATGGTTTGTGCTTGTCGATGATTGAAGGCCATTCCGCGATTCTGCCAACATCTGAAAGTAAGCATGAGGCCCCCAACCTGCGGTTAAACATAGACAATCATGAACATCAGCAGATGTCTCTCTACAGTAACATGCACCATTATAATTTGAGAACAACATGAATTCAGAGCAATGCCTGACACTCCAATTGCAACTCCTTATTCTGCACCGTGATTTAAAGAGGAAGATGTGACTAGCAGCCAACTAATCTTGGAAGATGGTCTATGTTCATAAATTTATGAGCATAAGGAATTAAACCTACGTTTTGCAGCATCGTAATTTATCGTGATTTAGTCTAGTACAAAAATGAACTGGAAACGATGTTTTCACGTGATTCAGTTAAACTGACTGTTTATCACAAGAAATCCAAAATCGTATATTAAATCAAATTACTCAGATCTACTAAGTTCTCAGATAATATGCACAGAAATTGAGATACAAATCAGTAACCAATTATGCTCACAAGGGCACGTTCATGTCCTAAGATACTAACAGAAAGACAAATGTATTATGCTGCTAGCTAGGCAAGACGAAAATTGGGAAAAAAAAGCCATAGGTCACTCAAGTGTATTGCGCACGGAGTGTTCATGAAAGTAGAAAGCTGGATGCGAATTCTAAAAAGAATTGAATAGGGTTTGAAATGGAGGCCAATCGAGAAAATGATTTTCATTGGACATTAAATGTACATAAACATGTATGGCACTTCTTTTGTTTTTTCCTTCTTTTGTGCACAGAAAATGAGAATTGTACTTCAAAAGTAATAACACGCTAAGAAGAAACAAAATATGCTACCACTTTTAATAATGTCTAATAAAATATCCATGTCATATGCCTTTCATTTTCCTTAGCATAAGCAAACAGTACTCATAGCTTACAAAAAGCAGAGTACATTCCTGTTGGCTTCTGTGTGTTTTCCAGTGGCTATTTTCTTGAGAGATTAGGTTATTTAGAAAACATAAGACTACTTCAGAAAAGAGTAAAGAGAGTACCATCTACATCATACGGAGGCGGAAAGAACTGCAAGTAACAAAATGAAGCAATGACTGTCCCTGTTTGGATTAAAAAGAATGGTCATTTATTTAAGGAGACGATTGGTACAGCAACAACCAAAAAAATTCAATCAAAGTTGAAAGGAGACCTAGAAGAGCCCCAGCAAATACATCTTGCCAATGATGCCAATAGTCGTCAACTCGAGAAACTCCTACAAGAGCTGCTGAAAGTAACGGGAGAAAGACAATACAAAGCTTCGCAACATGGCCTCTATGATCAAACACCCTGATTTTCCCTGACAAATACCACGCAAGAAAACCCAGTCCAGCAAAGCACCCTGCCACACCAGTGCTCCCTCAAAATAAATATCGTGTCGCAAAAAGGTGGTAAAATCATTCGCAAAATTAAATTAGTAACATTGTTAATATAATTTAATTCGTGAATGTGTCGGTTATTTACCTAATAGAGTATTGTACTTTAATGACACATCAATAATGTCTACAGTCAATTACTCAACATGCAGGCAAAAAGTATTCATTTATTTATTTTGCCAATGTTATACTTGGTAGTTGGTAGTTTTTGAGTATTTTAAAATTTTAATAATTTTGAAACCTGGTCAGCAGATTTAGTAAGGTCATTAGAGTTTACTGGTCCTTCTAGTTTTTGACTTTCTCTGGATGAGACATATACTAGCTGAAAGATGTATCCAGTTCCCTATCACTACAGTTCAATGTTAGAGCACTGACGATTCAATAAGAATGTTGCTCCTAGAAAAGCAGGTCAGCATCATGAATCAAGTAAACTTTTTCTCATCATACAATGACGGCACCAACTAATCAAATGTAAGAAGTGAAACTATCAAAAACTTGATTCTTATTTGTTGTCCTTGTCTTCGTCGTGATTATCCATAAATACTGCAATGGCTTAAATTAACTGGCAGCAGGAGAATAGAAACCTACCAGACATCTTTTAAGCCAATTCCAGTGTCACAGCCAACGGCATGGATCGCCTTGAGAACTCTCACTAAGCCTCTATTTGCATATAACTTTTATTTTCAAAATTTCAAAGCATTATAAAATCTAAAAAAGAAATCCGAATGAACAAAAATGATCACAAATTGACTATTTCATTAAGATTTTGTTAAAAAATTACCCCAAAGCACTTCTTAGGCAATCAAATGAGCATTTACTGCAATTTCCAATGCACTATCTGCCCTCATGATATGCATGATCGATGCTCTGAGATTCGAATATTTGGTTATTAAGCATGTTTAACAAGTGCTCTTGTTAACAAGACATTTCAATCATTACTGGACATGCTTACCTGATATCAAATTTGGCATAACTTAGATTCAAAATTGAATAACACAGTAAAAAAGAACCGAACCAACTTAAAAAACAGTAATTCCACCCTTTACCGGAGTCACTGAAGAAACAATTATCTCCATAAAACCTGGACCTAGAGTTGGGAAAAACTATAAAAGGCGCAAAGTATTTACTATTCCATTGTCATTCTATCTTCTTGAGTTTCCATCATCCATAATCTGATTTAAGATCTTGTTAGGTTTCACATTGCTTGAAATCAGGTTCTTCGGGAGTACAAAATCGACCCATGCCAGTTCATGCTGTACTGCATATAGACAAATCTAATGTTTTCTGGCCTTCTGTAAACTTCAGTCAACAAACAGTATATTCAAAAAAACAAAGATTTCTTTTAGATGCTTACATGAGGTATGCCCACTTGGAAAACTTTTATATCCTTCTTTGATGACAGCCTTGTCTCCGGTACAAATTACATCCCGTGTGACAGTTTCAAACACCTGCACGTGGCACAGATCGTTTTACATTCTTTGCATGTTCAAAGAGCCTAGCACTATCAAGAAATGAAAACAGGACAGACAAGTTGAAACATCATTCCCAAAGGAAAGGTGAAAAATTCATAAGCGCAAGCCTTTCTGTAGGTCCTACCCCTTTACCATCAGGAAAACAACGCCAGAAAAAATCTGGTCGAGGTCGGCCAACAGCATCTTTGATTGCATCAGTTATAACTCCAGTGATAAGCACAGAATATAGAAGACCTGGACAAATTCACTTAAAACAGTTATCTTTGCACATGATATTCATACATATGGATTAGCACGAAGTCACATAGATTAAGAGGATTTACCCAATAAGGCATGGTGCAGGTCATAAACATCCTTTCTGATGAAGTAGTAGATGAGAATTACAGCAAACGGCAGCAATATCGCAATAATCTGTGATAAAATGTCATAGCTTAACTCAAAATATAAATAAATAACTAACTTTTACTTCATGCGAATTTTGTTTGACACATGTTTTGACTATAGACATACCGGAACAGCCCAGATGGGAACAGTATTATCTTGCAGAGGGTACCTCAGGTCTATCATCATCTCCTCTCCGACAAATCGATGAAATGGCTCTATGACGTTCAATATAATCTCTATTACCACAAGAAGAAAGAGGATCAACCAGTCATGCATGTGTACTCTTGCCACTTTGATTCCATGGGACCTGACTGTGTGACAACCCAATTGGATCTCCGGCATCTTCAACTCTAAGTCAAAATGTTTATTGCTGACAATAGATATAAAGAAAAGGAACTATGAGAGCCTGTCAAAGGGATTTAACACGTGCATGCAAATGCTCAGTAAAACAGAAAGGAGTTTACACAAGAGAGAAGCAAAATCAGCAATAGTGACTAGTAACAACCACAAGGCAATTCAGTATTCAAATGAATTGATGAAAATACTGTACAGTGGTGGAAAAAAGAAGAAGCAAAGCATCAATAAAAGTCAGTATCCTAAATTTAAAAAAATAAGTTGAAAGTGATACATCGTATCAATACATAGTAAGACTATACAACGACATCACACCACTGTGACTAAAGGTGTCAAAATGGGTTGAAGGCCCATTTTTTAACCCATATATGATGAGTTGGGTCATACAAGGGTTAACCTACAATTAGGAAACGTGTGGGTTTTTTTAATGGGTCATATATGGGTTAACCGACATGCAGTCCTCTCTTGAAGCTCGCTCGCTCCTCCCTTCACGCTCGCTCACTCCTCATTTTCATTTTCGGTGAGAGTTCGTCTAACAGCGATTCTTCTAAGTTCTTGAAAATGTCTTACAATGACATCTGGCACTATTTTACTTTATTGTGCTGAAAATATAGAATATAATATTACAACAATATTTTTCCTTGTTTGAAAGTGCTTAACCGGCATCCGCAGAATATAATATTCATTAAATACAATGATATCTAGCTCTATTTCACTTTAAGTTCACGTATTCTACTTTATTTATTAACTTTTTTTATTTTTATTGAGTGAATCTACTTTTTTTAATATGATATGAAATTTCTATCCAAGTATTATATATACATGAAGAGCTTAAAGTGGGTTCGATAGGTGGGTATGGGTTTTCATAAGTTGGATTAAATATAAGCGTGTTTTAATAGCATGAGTCAGGTCGGATATAGGTCGGTTCGGATATGGGTCAATGAATTTGAATTGCATATATATGGGTCAAAACGGGTTAAATAGGTCAATTTGGATAGGACCATTTTCAAACCAACCCAAACCCAAACCCAAACCCGACCCGACCCATTTGACAGCCCTAAACAGTGACAAAGAAATTCCTAAATTACCAGACAACCTTCCTTTTTTTTATGTACAACCTCCTTTATCACCATGATTAGAAAACTCGGATTTATTGAGTTGAAGTTGAAGATTCGTATTGATATAGGTTTTGTAAAAAGATAAGGACTTCAAGTTTCAAATCTCATCTGTCTATATGAACCATCTTGAAGAATGACAAAAGCTCAAAAGAGTACCTGCCTTCAATAAAACAGCGACACAATGGCAATTCCAGATGTAATCAGTAAGCGCACATGAAAAGTATAAGCTCAAAACAGAACAGATGAACCAAACTTGACAATGAATCTAGAAGGAAAAACTACACTCGTATAGCACATATTATGAGAGAAAAATCTCTCCGATCATTCCCATCCACTACGGCAAAGGAGTAAGGACTCGAGTCAAAAAAAAAAAAAGCATTAAGACTTAGCCATAATTTGCAGACTAACCCAAAATCAGATGCACATGAAAGCAAAGGAGGATTCAATTATTAAATAGGTTCAAGCAACACTCTAATACTGGGCCAAACCCAACATCATGCATACCAGACATGATACCAATGATGATGTTTCCCAAAGCACTAGGCTAAACACAAAGGTGACAGTCAAAGAACATGTCAAGTTTAACTTCTTCAAGAAGATAAAAGCAAGACCAGACACATCATCAAAGCAGACAATAGCAGTAACTGGCCATCGGTTTAGAAATTTCTCCAGGTAGCTCAGCCGCTTTACTAATATTACCAGCATATATAATTGGCAAAGAAACTCGTCATAACTTTGAATAGAAAATAAAAATTCAAACAAGAGCACTGCTACCAGCCTCATGTGGGTCGAGATCTACAAGGAAACTCCAACAGTTAATTTAAAAAAAGGAAAATAGAAAAAAGATAGACAGGGCCACAAGTCACAATGCTTGAATTAATGCTCAAGATTTTCGCAAATTAGCCCTAAAAGAAGATTACAGCGGGTGGAGCATATATATGCTAAGATTGGATCGGATCTTACAAAACGGAAAATTTATCATTCTTTCGTGCCTATAATCTGCACAAGCGAAGAACAAATAGAACAAAACAACCAATCTCTACAATTTCCAGGGTGACCATAGAGAGCTGCATTCATAAAATGTATTGCCACAACTAAAGGGAATTCTGCACCGGCGCAGGTAAAAAGACGCACATGCAGTACCAATCTCCAGCAAAGTAAAACAATCTAAAGAAAAATGCATTGACAGGATACACATTTCACAGTCATCAAGCTGACCATTCCTAACAGCTTGGTATCTTCTCTAATCTAACCAAAAGCCAACTACATAATCTTTCACTGAAAAAAAGAAAACATTATCTTCATCCGCTGGAAAAACAAAGAATCACTTCACTCACTCCTCCCACACTCCATTTTAAACGAGACAAATACCAAACGCCTACACTCGAACTCCCACTAAACCGAGCCAACCCCACAACATCCTCTCCTCACGTCAACACTCCGACCATCCTTTCCCCGGCCAAACGGAACGCGAAACCCAGAGTCACGACCACAGAACTTCAGCCAAACGCAAAACACAACACGCACCGCAGCGAAACGCTCGGAAAAAACGACAGATTCGCATTCAACATTCAAATTCAAAACCACCCCGGAAGAACAAGAGCCGTTACCAACAAAAAGCACGCGACTTTCCAGGGTGGGAGGAGGAGGGGGAGAGCTCGCCGGATTCCCCAGGAAGGAACAGCTCAGAAACGCGTGGTTCCGGCGCACAGAGGCATCGTATTCCAAAAAGGGAAGCCACCCACGAAAGAGAAAGACAAGAACGGCACTGTTCAAAAATATCAAAGCGGGTTGCTTTTCTCGCCGTCTTCACTCCTCGGAGCAGGCAGGCAGGCAGGCAGGCAGGCAGACACAAATTCAAAAAAAAAACCTCTCTGTCTCTCTCTCTCTCTCTCTCTCTCTCTCTCTCTCTCTACTGGTCGGGTGGTTATCCGCGGTGGTTTTCAAATCAGAGCTGCTGCTCCTGGTCGGGTGGTGGTTTTGGTTTTATGAACAAAAAAGGAAAGTGAAAGATGGCAAAGCAGGCCGATAATGGCAGGGGGCGATAATGCGTGCCGATATTTTCTGTCCCTTAACGTATAAATTCATATGATATTCCCGGCCCCACAAATACAAATCCCAGTAGATTTTGCGTCTTTTGCATTTAATATCTACGATTTATTCAGCATCTTTTTTTTTTTTTATCGTAGCTTGGGATTTAATTTTCGATGAATTCGCATAGGGAAGGGATATGAATACCGCGAGCTATGGTGATGCATGATTTCTTACGCGGATTTAAACAAGATCATCCCGATCGTGCCAAAGTTATGTATGTTCACCCATAAAACGAAATATTCGGGTACAACCCAATTGACTTCGTTTTCTTTTGCTTTATGTTATGCGCAACCCTTTTTTTTTCTCTTTAGAAGAATAGTTGTGCAATTAAAATCGTCGATGGGTGTCTCATTTCATATATATATTTTCATTTGGATCTCTAAGAAATTACTTTTTCCTTTTTGGTCGAGATCCCTAAGAAATAACTTAGTTCGTTATATTGTCTCAAGTTACACAAGAAAGTATACAAAGCTATGACCTTTATAGATATAATTTTAGCTTAATAACAAGTGTGAATGAAATATGCTTATAAAAAATGATTCTGCACAGTGAAGTGCGGGGATGTTGTTGGTAATAAAAAAGATTCGGCACAGCGGGGGTTTCCTTGGGGCCCATTTTTCGTTACTTTACTCCCGCTCACTTTTATCTTCTTCTTTTTTTAATGTTATATTCTCTCTTTTTTTCCTCATTTTCAATCACTAAATTTGTCTCTTGGCCTAAAAATAAATATATCTATTTACCTATTCTATATAGGAGATTTTTAGAAGGACATATCACACGTGTCACTTCCTCCTTCCTTTTTCTCCCTTGTAAAATTTCATTACCATGAATTTAT
The DNA here is from genome assembly GCF_021117445.2 of Syzygium oleosum. Lineage (NCBI taxonomy): Eukaryota > Viridiplantae > Streptophyta > Magnoliopsida > Myrtales > Myrtaceae > Syzygium > Syzygium oleosum. The sequence continues at coordinate 14,112,586 of NW_026607487.1, forward strand.
ATCAACTTTCAAATTTTTTTCCCTTTATTTCTTCTCCTTCTTTTTGTAACTATTTAACTTATCAAAGTTCTTTTCTTTTCTTTTCTCTTTCAAGTTATATTATATAATTCCTTTTCTTAAATCAAATGTTTTGCCTATTCACTCAATTATTCCACAGAGGAACGTGCCCTACGCAAACTCGCCCATAAAATCCCACGTAAGATGTAATTTGCATGTACTTCTCAATGGACAACGATAAATATCGGGAAAAATACACAAAATGTGCTAAATATATTAAACTTGTGCCAACTCAATCATAAATATTTCAATTATAACAATTGAATCCTAAACATTTTCGTATTTTGTCAATTGAGTCTATTCGGCCACTTTTGGCCGGAAATCATAGACGTGGAGGTCAAATGTCTTACGTGGCACAACCGATGCTGACACGGACATCTTTAATAAAATTTTGATTTGTTTATATTTTTTTTTATTTTTTCTTTTCTTTACTCTTTCTTTATTTGGCTAAGGGCCGGCAAGGGCATCACGGCCCTCACGCGATGCCCTCATTGTGGCTAGGGAGGGCCGTGACGTCCTCACTGCCCAAAGTGAGGGCGCGGCCCCTCACGTAAGTCTAGCAAGGATTGCAATGCCCTCGCTAGATCTGGGCTGGGCAAGGGTGCTGCAGCCCTCGCCAACCCCAGTCAAGAGCTTTGGGGCCCTTGCCCCGATCTGACGAAGGTTGACCGGTGGCCCTTGACGATCCTCAACTAAAAAAAAGAGAGTAAAGAATAGAAAAGGAAAAAAAATCATTAAAAATTTAAAAAGTTATTAAAAATGTTCACGTCGGCACCGACCATATTATAGGACGGCTAGCAGCTATGTCGATAATCGGCCAAAATTGATCAGATGGACTCAGTTAGTATCAAGTGAAAAAGTTGACACAATTAAAAAAAATTAAAATTAAATTGACATAAATACAATATATTTATAACTTTTTTTATACTTTTTTCATATATATCGGTGTCAAAATCACAGCATGCGTCCAATTAAGAAGTAGCTCATTAATAAGAACTGCACTCATGGCCGTCCAGAGATAGATATTAGCTTTTATTATAAAGTAAGGTTGATAGAAGTCATTTTCGACAGCCCACTCATGTCATTGACCCTCGCCGTGGCATTCAAGTATCATCAGATCTCTTTCTTAAATTGAATCTGTGTGCTGCCAATTCCAGGTGTTTGCAGATTCATTAGTTAATCTTCGATTAATCCAGTCGTGGTACTAAGACTGCCGAACAGGCGTCGATTCTGTCTTTGAGCTGTCGATGAACGCGAGGCATCGGTCTAATATACGATGAGGAGACCGGACAAAAGTTTGTCCTAGGAGCGACTCCCAATGCTTCGCGACTAAGAGAGCTTTTTACTCGGCCGCATCGAAGTGATCTATTTGAATTCCATTGTGAAGAACAAGAAAGGGATTCATCTGCTCAGGATGCCAAGGAAGCACTGTGCATCGAAGAGAAGAAAAATGGTACAAATGATTCATGAATTTTGTCTCGATATACAATATGATTCCTGAACTTTTGATTTATTCATCGTGGTATCTAAACTTTAATCTAATGTGCAATGTCGTTCATAAATTTTAAATCGTTTGATGTGATCCCTAAACTTCTAATACATGTTCAATCTAATCCATGAACTATATGAAAATATTCGATATTGTCCATGAAGTTGAATTAATAGAAGAGTATCATTGAATATTTTCATATAATTTATGGACTAAATTAAGCATGTACCAAAAGTTTAGAGACCATATTGAACAAATTAAAAGTTCAAGAATCACGTTAAACAAATTAAAAGTTTATAAACCACATTGAACAAAATAAAAGTTTATAAATTATATTGTATATTGGGTTAAAATTCATAGATCATTTATGTTATTATTTATTGAACAAAAGTGATGATGACATTCTAACTTGTCACTGCAGAGTAAGGAAACCTGGAGTACAGTGCATCGCAAGTACCGTGGCCTCGTCCATGTACTCTCTGTCTCTTTTGGTCTATAGTGTGAACAATGAAACAATAACTATATACGTAGAGGTCGGCCTAAAGAATTAACATGCTATGTGATGTGTCACGTCATAAATGGACGTTTAAATAAGTGAGTCATCCCGACGCTAGAAGTCTATCATATTACTTAGTTATATTAATTTCGTCGAGAGATTCTTTGCTTCTTCTGTCACCCACGTCCTTCCTTTACTTGGACACATGCGACCCCAAAAGGAGAAGGTGACAAAGATGGAGAGAGAGAGAGAGATGAGAGTGGATAGACCAACTTTGTCTACTTTGGAAAAAATTACCAAAACAGCGGTCATGGCGAGGTTGCTCGGCCTCCTCTAGATCTGGGCGAGGCCACTGCTTGACGTCGCCGTCGTGGCAAGGTCGGCCATGGTGAGGCCGCTCGGCCTAGCCACAGATTTGGGCGAGGCCGCTGTGGCGAGGCCGAGTGGCCTCGCCATGGCCGCTGCTCAGCCGACCTCACCCGTGACAGCAAGGTCGTGGCTCGCCCTCGCCAGTGCCGACGAGAGCAAGCCTCACCAGTGGCCGGCAACACTAGCCTGGCCGGTCGCTGGATTGGCCAGGGAAAGAAGAAAAGAACAAAAAAAATATTTAAAAATTGCCACATCAGTGTCGGCCGGAGGCTCGGTGCCAATCAGCGTCCACGTCATCGCTAACTGGCCAAAATTGACTGGATTGACTGAATTGGCATAAATACAAAAGGTTTAGAACTGAATTGACCAAAAAAAATGTTTATGACTGAATTGATACAATTACAATAGGTTTAGAACTGTTTTGATAATTTCCCCTCTACTTCGCATCATGGACCTCCCTGCCTACCTTATTATATTAAGAAAGACTATCTTGGGAAGATGTTATGTGGATTGGTTCATGCCCTTTTTCTATGCAAGACTATTATACTTGTTGACGGTGTTAGTGGAATCGACCTTTTCGATCGATGGACAGAATAATGATCTTTTACTCATTAAGTGTTGATTGATCGAGATCATGCTTAAGCTAAACAATTGCCTGTTGAGTGAACATTACTTCCCAATTTGGTGACAAAAGAATACTTTCTCCGTTGACTACAAATACGACTCGTTTTGCGAATGAAATAGAAAAGTCCGGGCGTTGTCGAAATTACGTGAAAGCTCAGTTTGTTGGTGTAATACAAGAAGCAATAGGTCTCGTCGGTGTTTCGAACCTTTTGATGTCGCGAACCTCTATCTGAATCGAAAAGTCGAATGAAGCTAATAGGAAAGTTAGAGAAAAGAAAATGATGTTCGTATACTCTGATAAACAAAACTTGCCCGGTCTTTCAAATTAAAAAGATAACTTGGACGATGAAAGAACATAATCAATTGGTACTATGAATTTAGCAGGGTTTCATACGTGCTATGCAAGAGGGTGAGAATATAATTTTTCTTTTCTTTTTTTGTCTTTTTTACTTTTTTCTTGGCTAAGGGCCGAGAAGGCTGCTTGCCGACCCTCACCAGCACTAGGCGAGGGCATCACAACCCTCGTTGTTGTTGGCGAGGGCCATGACACCCTCGTTGGCCAAAGCAATGGCACGGCCCCTTGCCGTCGCCGCCCTTGCCCCCGATCTAGCGAGGGTCAGCTAGCAGCCCTTGTTGGCCCTCGGCCAAAAAAAAAAGAGTAAAAAAAAAAAATTTAAAACAAAAAAATCATCAAAAGTTATTGAAAAATTATTAAAAAATGTCCGTGTAAGTGCTGACTGTCCCACGTAGGACAAACGACGTCTACGTTAGTAATTGGTCGGATGGAATTAATTGATAAAAAGTAAAAATATTAATATAATTAAATGATTTATGATTAAATTAATATAGATGTAATATATTTAAAAAAATGATTACTTTTCCCCTGAACGTCAGTGTCAAAATCACAGCATGTGTCAAATCAACAAGTAGCTCATTCATAAGAACTGCACTGCTGTCCATAGATAGATATTAGCTTTATTATAAAGTAAGGTTGATAAAGTCATTTTCCACAGCCCCACTCATGTCATTGACCCGTGCAGTGGCATTTAAGCATCATCAAATCTCTTTCTTAAATTGAATTTGTGTGCTGCCACTGCCAGGTGTTTGCAGCTTCATTATTTAATTTTAGATCAATCCAGTCGAGGTACCAAAGACTGAAGCCTACCTCACAGATGTCGATTCTGTCTCGGAACCGTCGATGAATACAAGGCATCGGTCTAATATACGATGAGGAGACCGGACAAAAGTTTTGTCCTAGGAGCGACTCCCAATGCTTCGCAACTAAGAGACCTTTACTCGGCCACATCGAAGCGATTGATTTGAATTCAATTGCGAAGAACTAGAAAGAAATTCATCCGTTCAAGATGCCAAGGAAGCATCGTGTTTTGAACAAAAGAAAAATGACATAAATGATCTTTGAACTTTATCCCATTATGTAATTTGATTCCTAAACTTTTAATTTATTTAATGTGGTCCATGAATTTTAGTCCAATATACAATATCGTTCATGAACTTTTGAACTGTTCAATATAATTCCTAGATTTTTTATATATGTTCAATTTAGTCCATGGACTATACAAACATATTCAATATTATCCCTGAACTTGACTTAATAGAAGGGCAACATTAAATATTTTCATATAGTTCAGGTACTGAATCGAACATGTACCAAAAGTTCAAGGACTACATTGAACAAAATAAAAATTCATAGACCACATTGAGCCAAAGTTATTGGACAATTTATGTCATTATCCCTTGAACAAAAGTGTTGATGACATTCTAACTTGTTATGGCTGATTAAGGTAACCTGAAATACAGTGCATCGCAAGTACCGTGGCCTCATCCGCATACTCTGTCTCTTTCGGTCTATAGTATGAACATAGAAACGTTCAGCATGTACATAGAGACCGGCCTAAAGAATTAACATGCTATGTGATGCGTTAGATCGGAAACGGACGTTTAAATAAGTGAGCCATCCCGACGCTAGAAGTCTATCGGATTACTTAGTTATATTAATTTCGTCGAGAGATTCTTTGCTTCTTCTGTCAGCCACGACCTTCCTCACTTGGACACATGCGACCCAAAAAGGACAAGGTGACAAAGATGGAGGGAGAGATGGGGATGAGAGTGGATAGACCAACGTCGTCTACTTCGCATCATGGACCTCCCTCTCTACCTTATTATATTAAGAAAGACTATCTTAGGAAGATGTTATATGGATTGGTTCATGTTCTTTTCTATGCAAGAATAGTATCTTTGTTGACGAAGTTGGTGGAATCGACCTTTTCGATCAATGGACAGAATGATAACCTTTTTACGCAGTAAGTGTTTGATCGATTGGCATCCATGCTAAGTTAAACAATTGCCTGTTTAGTGAATATTACTTCCCAATTTGGTGACAAAAGAATACTTTCTTTATTAACTACAAAAACGACTCGTTTTGTAAATGAAATAGAAAAATCAGGGCACCGTCGATGTGAAAGCTCGGTTTGTTGATGTAATACAAGAAGTGATAGGTCTCGTCGGTGTTCTGAACCTTTTGATGTCGTGAACCTCTATCTTAATCGAAAAGTCGAATGAAGCTAATAGGAAAGTTAGAGAAAAGAAAATGATGTACATATACTCTAACAAACGAAACTTGCCCGGTCTTTCAAATTAAAAAGATAACTTGGACAATGAAAGAACATAATCAATCGGTACTATCAATTTAGCAGGGTTTCATACGTGCTATGCAATAGGGTGAAAATATAATATATATCAAGAAGAGAGCAATCTATATATATATAAAACTCTTGATGAAAACTTTTATAGAACTTGCATAGGCTATAACATATACATATACATATCATTTGTGTATGAGTGTGTACTAGGTGAATTCCAGTGTGAAGCGTAAGTGCAGTTGAAAAGAGAGAGGGACCTGCCTAGACCAATCCAATGGGCCTTGAAGTAGTCAGAGTTGGTCCATGCCATCAGGCCCATTAATTTTTCTGGTTTAATTACTAAAGCTCTATTTATTTCGCATAAAATGAATAATTTGAAAAGTTTTTTCCTAAAATATCGCTTAAAATAATTAACCAATGAAAATATCTTTATTATTCATCATTGACAATAAATTATATCTAAAACATTTTCGTGGATGATGAAAATACCGTTTGCTTATTTATTTTTGTAAGCGCTTTAAGCGATCATTTTGAGGAAAATGATTTTCAAATCATTTATTTTTCGCGAAATAAACGAAGTCTTTGGCTATGCATATCACTTTCGTAGAGTCGTTCAGGCATCTTTTTCGGGCGATCTCTATGTTGATTCCGGTTAACTTTTCAGAAGGAAACTTATGGAAAATATGAAATTACAAGAAAATAGCGAGAAGAAAGCCATCAGGACACACGTCTCTTGTTATTTCTCAATTTGCAAGAAGTTTGAACGGGCAAAACTTCGAGATAGCGTGACTCCACGCTCAAAGCATCTTTTTGGGTGATTTTTTTGTTTCTTGTTAACTAGGTTTTCCCAATATAGATAGAATGGCCCTAGATTTGCCATCTTCTTGAAACCAATCTCTCTAATCGAGTGCTTACATCGTGATGAGTCAGAGCTGTCCCACCAAGTGCAGGGGAGAGAGATCATTCGGTCTCTGTAGATTAGCTGTCAAAACAAAAGAAAGCCTAAGCTCGATCCATGAACAGGGTTTTTGTTCAGAAATCTCGTGGGCAGAGGGCAACCGGGTGCAAGTAAGTACCGACGAACGGAATCGAAGGCTCAAATGATCCAACGATTCAAATGCGAGGTAAAAGAAGCAGTGCTTCACCAGGCTCAGCAGTAAGCACATCCCGTCAGTGCGCCACCCAGTTTGATTCTTGACGTTCGGTTCAAATTCGCCGGCACATCCCGTCGCGAGAAAAACGAAGGACGTTTCTTTCGGTCGTCACTGGAATTAGGATGGAGCGAATCGGGACGAACCACGTCCTCGTCAGCAGAATCTCGGAGGACCATTTTGGTCAAGATCTCGCTCCACTAGCGGCGCTCGCCATATCTTCAGAGGGTAGACGACAAAACGCGAGAAAACAAAGGCTTTTTCTCCCCCACACGAAAGCAATAATGCCCCCCCGACTCCCCTACGTCGAAGGCATTAGCAATGGGTCGCTTTTCGGAGTAGATTAGGTCGCGTCCCTCTCCCCTCGCTAGACCACTTCTTGCACCCTCCATAATTGAACAGCTACAAGACTCGGGGCGTGAAAGAGATCGCCGTCCGGGCGGGTTTGGACCGGTTCGGACAGGTGTTACTTAGGGCCGGCCATCCTGACACCGAGCAATTTGGTTCTGAGTACGGCAAGTAGGGAGGATCGATCAGATCGGATCCATCTCATTTAGGGCCTCGGAGTTGGCTATGCTACGGTTCTGCCGTGTTTGACTTGAAGGTTCAATATGTAAGATTGTATTACGGATGGTTATCGCAGTGTGTGCTTCTTCGATAGGTAAGGCAACGCCTTGATTTGATTACAATAAAGTGATTACAAGTACTCCGCGATATCCATGCCAACGTCACACAATTCTGACGAGTGAAATTGGCGACGAGGTGGCTAACTTTAGTTACGGTGGTGGTGGTGGTGGTGGTGGTGGTGGTTCCTCCAAGGTAAAGTGGACAAGGTTGCTGGCAGCAGCAGCGGTGGTTAAGTAGGTTTTCTTTTCCTATTTCAGTGAATGTAGTGGTTGCATAGGTTACCTAAGGTTTCGGGACTCTACCAAGGTGATATCGACAGGTAGTGGTCCTAAGTTTTTGTCTCTTTCCCACCAAGCATATGCAAAAAAATTAAGGAAAGATGCATAAACCCTCTTTAGCTTTTGCAAATTACCATTTTGCATTCTGTAATTTCTAGAAATAATCGAGACAACTCTTCGTGACTAGAAAAAAAGATCAAATTGCCCCTAAGGAAGAATTGCGAACCTCTAAAATCCCGAAAGAGGGTGACCCGTAAAATCCAATAGAGGTTTGCAAAGAAACCGGAAATCGCCAGGAACCGGACCGGCCCGGAACTGGCGATTCTCGTGGGGACCGATCCGGTTTCCAATTCCAATTTAGTGGAAACGGTAAGTACCGGTCTAGTTCCCAGTTCTAGGCGTGGAACCGCACGTTTGGATCGGATCGGTAATATATATAATTTTTTTAAAAAATTCCAAAAAAAAATATTTTTTTAAAAAAAAATGAAAATCCTAAAATCCCTAATTTGAAGCTTAACGCCCATCAACTAAGTAGTTGTCTCGTCTCATTCTCACATGATTTGAGTTATTTCTTTATCTTTCACTTATGGTCTCGACTCTCAAACTCGACGTCCGTCGACTCACGGCCTCGACTCTGAACTCTCATCAACTCACGGCCGCGCCTCCAGCCATTCATCGCCTCTCTCTTGCTCTCAATCACTTCCATTTGAGTGAAACTTGGTGGAATCGGTTCATTTACGTCCGATTCTCGTGTGGGTCCACGGAACCAATGAGTGGTTCCCGATTGCAATTTTTCAAAACCGGTCCTTAATGGGCGGTTCTCGGTTTCATAATGGAACCTCCCACTCGGACCATACTCACTCCTAAACTCCAGGAAGACCGCCGCCGCCGGCGACCTCAATCTGGGGGTCATGATTTGCCTCATCGGGCTTATGGTCGAGGGAGAGAGATGGCAAGTGGGATGGTGGACGACAACCATGGGGGCGGTTGAGACGACGGCTACCATTTGGGGGTCATGGTTTTCTTCGTCGGCCGGTCCAATGGTGGAGGGAGAGAGATGGCAAGTTGGACGGTGGGACGACAACGATGGGGCGGTTGAAGACGACGACAAGGTTGGAATTTTGGAAAGTGCATCAATGGGACCCAGAAAAAGTAGCATGTGTACCGTGTATTTTGGAGAAGGAAGTAGCGGTCTGATAAATAAACTTAACGTGACGATCTTCTCTTGTTCGACGGGAATTGGTACCCAAACAAATAAAAAAAATGGGTGCGTAAAGATGTATTTTGAAGAGTAAAGCATGCAAAGTGGTATTGTCCGACGGAAAAAAGAAAGTGGTATTGAGATGATAACTTAAGGATGATATTTCGAATTTTCCCAAATGATTATCTACAGAATCAGGCAAATATAGGAGGAGTATAGATGCACGTAGCACAGACTAAAAGTAATAACAAAAGCCGCACACCTGGTCCAAATTAAGAATGAGTTTGTTTCACGGAAAAATTTAAGATTTGAAAAACATTTTATCGGAAAATGATTGGTTAAGTATTTTTGTGGGTTATGAAAATATTTTTCATTCATTCATTCATTTTTATAAACGGTATAAGTAATCATTTTTTGGGAAAATATTTTTCGAAACTTGAGTTTTCCGTGGAACAAATGCACTATAAGGCTCCGGTTGTTTCGCGGAAAATGAATATTTGGAAACTATTTTCCTAAAAATCTAATGTCGCTCAAAATGATTAGTTAAAAAAAAATGTTTTCATTGTCAACAACAATTTATGTTTAAACATTTGTCACGATCGATGAATTATTTATTTATTTATTTATTTTTGTAAGTGATATAAAAGATCATTTTTACTTCAATTTTTGCGAAACAAACGCACCCTAAGTAAATTTTGTTTGCATTGAAACATAAACTTTAGCTGCACAAGCCCAACGGTGCCAAAGGCGATCGGCTAAGCGGCGAGCAGTAGGATTCCTGCAAGACCTCTTGTATCGTGAGGTTGCATGGGGTTGTAGAGGGACCGCGGGCAAAGCGACGATATAGGAGTCGCAGTGAGCAGAACCAAGAACCAAGGTCTTGGAGTAAGACTAATGGCGGAGGGCACAAGTTGCAACAACATAGAGCCACGATGGTGAAGGGAACCTCACGTTTCAATACTTGTAATTTGACTCATGAATTTTTAATATCGGTGGCAATGTGTCCCCTTGCCTTGACTCTAGCCAAATATTTGTCACATATTCGATCGCGTGACTGCACATTGATCATATATCATCTATATAGGTGAGTAAAAAAATACATTTTGGATCTATATACCAATGTGCATTTGGTGTTTCCATTATTGAGATACATATGTGAGTTGTGTTAATATATTATAGCTTGCCCGTAACTCATTGGTTTAAGCTTTTAAGTGAACGTAAATTCGACTCGATGTGTTAACGGACTTAGACTTAGGCTCCCCTCTGATGGATCTCCACAGGCGAAGCCAAATTCACGCCAGAATTTTAATCACCTGCTCTCACATGCAATGTATTTCCGACGCACTCAAATTCATAGCAAAACCTGGTCGAAACCAACGTCACGGGACACGGTTGCACCGCGCCACAACGACCCTGTAAAACTCGGTTGGGGGCAATCGACGTGTATCTGACCGACCAAAACAAAGAAAATCCGACGTGTATCCGAATGCGCGCCGATTCTCATCATCCATCCCACGACAATTTTAATTCCATACCCTCATCATAATAATATTCTTAATAAAAAAAAAAAAGATTGGGGGGAAAAAATCCCGAAATGAAGTGGTCCCCACAGCGTGGTGGGCCACACCCTGGGAAAAGCGCGCCAACAGGAGCCAACGGGCGGGACAAGCTGTCAACTGTCGAATGACCGCCAACCGTTTTCTCCCTTTCCCCCTTGTATTTAACTGCCAAACCCCACCACCCCCACCGAGCCGGCCCTGGCCAAAAGTCAGAAAAACTTTTTAATTTACATTATTATCTCCCCACGAACTTAAACAAATAATATTTCAGCATATACGCGTAATTAATGGGACAAGCGCATTAGCATTAGAGACCCCATAATTTATCGTGAAAGTACAATCGAGTTCTAAACCTTGTCTCGAAAATATAATTGAGTCCTAAAACTATTTTTTTCCTACCCACTCAGAAAATAGCACGATGATTTTTTTTTTTAAAATGCCCGAATTACGGAAATAAAAATAAGAAAAAAAAAGAAAAGAAAAAGAAAAAGAAAATCTCGAACCTGAAAGAGCAAAGGAGCCACCCGGCTATGGCGAAGCTATAAGACCATCGCACAACACTCTCTCTCTCTCTCTCTCTCTCTCTCTCACTTTCGACCGTCTCGGAAACGCCGCGCGACGAGATGGAGTCGCCATCGGCGGCGGCGGCGGCGTCCATCCCTCCGAGGCTGAGGCTCATGTGCAGCTACGGCGGGCACATCGTCCCCCGCCCGCACGACAAGTCCCTCTGCTACGTCGGCGGCGACACCCGCATCGTCGTCGTCGGCGACCGCCAGCTCGCCTCCCTCGCCTCCCTCACCTCCCACCTCGCCAAGACGCTGCTCGACGGCCGCCCCTTCGTCCTCAAGTACCAGCTCCCCAACGAGGACCTCGACGCCCTCGTCACCGTGTCCACCGACGAGGACCTCGACAACATGATCGAGGAGTCGGTGAGCTCCTCCCTCAAGCAACCCCGCGTCAGGCTCTTCCTCTTCCCGTCGCCGCCGCCGTCGGCGCCGCCGGAGTCGTCGCGGTCGATCGGCCGCATCCTCGAGGCTTCCGGAACGTCGGAGGACTGGTTCGTGGACGCTTTGAATGGCGCCGGTTCCGTTGGACCGAACAAGGGGTTTTCGGATTCTGCTTTGGTTAATTCCTTGTTAGGGCTTGAAGACGCGGGAATTATCCATGGCGAGCCCGGATTGGAGAAGGCTGTGAAGCAACCGCAGGAGGTGCAATCTGTTCCGGATTCGCCGATGCTGGCGACGTCATCGTCTTTCGGTTCCACTTCCACTGCATCGTCGCATTCTGTGGTTAATTCGCCGCCGATTCGGGTTCAATCAGAGTGGGAGGCGGCACGGGATGAGAAGCTGGGGATTGAGGAGCAATTTGCACTTATGGGTGTTGGAATTGGTTTTGGCCATAGACAAGACGATGGTTCTGTAGCAAGTTTAGCAAGTTCAGCGCCTCTGGTGCCTGCAACTTCTCCTGAGTGCGTGCACCGGGTTTTCTCTGATGATGAGAGATCGGACCAGGGTGTGCCAGTGAATTGTCAGAAGTTGGGGACACAGCAGCATCAGCTGCAGTCGCTACCGCAGAATGTGCTTCTAAAGTCGCAGCAAAGTAGTGGACTAAATTCGCCTTCGTCCGATTCGCTATCTAGGTACTGAGAAAATCGCTTAATGTATTGCTTCTCAGTTTGTTATTGCTGCGTTTCGCTAACATCTCTGCATGCTTGCTAGTTGCTACTGGAATTTGGAGAAAAATGATTAATCAATGACTAGGATTGTGGATTAAAAGCTAGACTAGAAGTCCAGTGAATTTGAATCGTTTGCTGTTTTGGAAATATAAAAGAATCTGCATATGGGAGAAATAGGAGCAGTAAAATTGGATTATTGCATTTCTTTTGAGAATTTGCTGTAGCGTAGAGCCTTGTCTTGTAGAATCATATTTAAATGGCTGCACTTTAGTTTGTTTCTTGAATTTATGCTTGCTTTATTCTTTCTTGGATTAACTTTGCAGCGAGAGTATTTGGACAAACACGATGTTTTTCCCAAATCCTGTAAGTTATCAAGAGTTGATTGCACAGATCCCTCCTGCAACCAACAGGATCCCTTCTAATCAGGATGATCAAAAGGTTAACACATCCGATCTGATCAGTCAGGTTCATTTACGACAACATATTCCTGATGCCAATCACTTGTTTCCCTCTCAATCTGATCAACGGCAGCCTGAACACCATCAACCACTACCACAGCAGCAATTTGTACAAGCTACTTCACATTTTATTCCCCTTCAACCCACTGGATCACCTCAATTAACGGCCTATTACTCTCAATATCCTCCTTCACATCAAAATCCCCAATATTATCACCCTCAGCACAATCAGCAGTTTCCAGTGTACTATGTCAGAGCAGCACATGATTTGGCTTTGCAACAACCTAATATAAGTGAAGCTTCCACTGCTGCAGCTGTACCTTCTAGCCAACCTCAAATGCCTCCTAACGTTGGAAGAGATTCTCCCGTTGCTAAACCTCAACAACAGTATGCTGGTTACTCTCAAGTTCAACATCAATCTCGGTCATTTGTGGCTCCTGCCACATATGGTTCTGAATACGCGGAGCCCACCCAGGCGTGGAAATATGGTGGCCAACCCATGGTACCGATGTTGTATTCTCATTATCAACCAACTGTGGCGTCCAATAATTTGTTGTTTTCAGAAGGTTCGACTCAGCTCTCTGGTGACAAGATCAGGCAGCAGATGCAAGTGTCAAAGCCATTCTAGTCCACTTGCCTTGGTGGAATGGGTTTGTGGTGTATTCTTAAATGATCTGCTCTACTCTCTGCCCCTTGGTCGTCTTTTATATATTTTTGATATTGGTAATAAGGAGATGTCTTCTGTGTCCTTTGTATGTCGTATAGTCTGATATCATCACGAGTAATGAAGTTTGTCGAAGAGTATATTGTGCAAACTGCAAAACTTGAGTTGTACTATGTGGGGTTTACAGTTTATTTGTATAGTCATTGCATCTGTACATACTGTTTCAATCTGTGCGTGCATGTTGTCTATCTCAATTATATAGAGTCTAAATGTTTGAAAATTATAATGGTTTGTGTGGAACTCCTTTCAATTGAGACAGCTTAGCATTAAAGTACCATGACATTATAACCATGATTCGATAATTTTCATCTCTTCTAACACAATGCATATACATCATCCCCGTGATCTTGGTGTTTTCACGTTTGCCTCTTTTAGCTGGAAAGTTGTCTCCATCTGCTCCTCCCTCTTAATCTAAGATGTAATTCACTCTTTAGTCTTGGCTGGAGATAGATATAATTGTCTGTCGACATCAACTATGCCCAATGACAATGAAGGTTGGAACAGGAGCCAAGCCTTAGGACATAACTTCATTTGGTTGCGGACAGTAAGAGAGAAAGATGGAAGAAATTTGTTTTGTTGACCTGAGCAGGCCATGTCAGTACACTGCCCTTTCAATGTTTTTTAAGAACCAATAATTGATTCTGAGTGCATCTTGCCGATTATCAATTGGTGTTCATTTTTCTATGTATAGTGCAGCACAAAGTTAATTTCCACGTGTCTTTTTTCTGGGTAGAAGGCACCATCTCTATGATCAAATAAGCATTGATTGATTATCTTCTGCCAGGAAGTAGCATGTTCTCTTTTTCACAAACTGGGTATCGTCATTTCTTTCCAGACAAAGGCTTGTGGTTTGTGAGCCCTGCCTTCATGTGTCCTTTGTCATACAATGAGCAATATATGCTCGTCATTGTCGACATTATCCATTCCTAGCTTTGATTGCACTTTTTTGCGGCCAGATAGTTGCGATTGTGCTGAAAGGAAATAATGCAACTATTTAAAAGCCTTAATTTATTTCACTGAAATTTTATCATTACTTATAGATTGACGACTCAGTTATGGTTACATTTACTCTGATTTCTCCATTCAAAACGATGCCGTAATATATAGCAGTCTCCTCCATACGCGAAACAATTTTTATGCTGACCGTAATTTTAATGCAAAGTTAGAAATAACAAGCTTCTTCTTGAACAAATCACAGTTGTTCGATTGTTAGTTGGTGTGCGTGGAGAGACATCTGTCTACGCATATAGATTTTGGTATGCTAAGGTTTCCACTCTGATTAGCTCTTGTCATGTAATCGTAGAATAATGTTTGTTAGTCAGTGCATGACACTGCGTAAGAAAGAATATATACTTCTCTTCTGATTCTCAAGTGACCTAGTGGCCTCTCTTGCATTAGACTGATAATTCTCATGTTCTATGCGAGATTACTGTTGGATTTATTAGATTGCCATTGGATTTCTGGGTGGTTTAGAAATTTCAGATGGTTAATCTAATATCGCTTCATGCTATCATCACTGCGTTGGTCTGAGCAGTTAACTTTTATCATCTTCTCTGAGCAAAATGAGAAGTTATTTTGTATCTTTGAATGATCAGATCGAAGTTTCAATGAGTGCTGATGGTATGTTTAACACAGCGCCATATTCTTTGAGGAGCTAAGGTTGATTGGATCATATAAATGACAGATTCTGGATCTACAGTTCATTGGATCCGTGGCATCTGCTGGATCAATGGCAGATTTAATACATCTACATTCAAAAGTTATTTTGCCTCAGGAGTTTCTAATTTTCGGTAGCATAAACAGCGGACCAAGTGTATGGAGCCACAGGTGACTATTTACAGGATAAAATCCGAGGGATACATGGTATGGCCATGAACTTGGACTGTCGGAGCCGAAATCCTGTACTGGTTTAAATCAAGTCGAGTGAAGTTATGAACTTGAGCTGGAATTGGTTTTGTGAATTTGGGTGGAGTGTTAGAGCAGAGGCGTGAAAATCTTTTATCTTATTGAGTTTTGGACCTTTTGGAATGGGCCGGCAGAAATGGGACCGGGTTTTGTTGTCTCCGAGCAATGACTTTAAACAGTGAAATCAGGTGAGCATGCCCCTGACAGAATGATAACGTCACTGTCTTAACTCGCGGGAGAACTCAGAAAACCTGTGAATTGTCTCCACAATGCTTATAATACGAATGGCAGAATCACTCCGAACATGCTGTTGCTGTCGCTCGTCGGTGGGTTCGTTGAGCTCTTATGTAAGGACAGGTGCAACGTGTTTTCCCTTTGGCCAGAACGGAAGTTTCAATGTTTAGAACATGATTTTTCCGGTCTCCAGCAAGAGCAATCTGCCAAAGCGCACGTGAAAAACCCAACATCAGATTCAGGGGTACACTATTCATTTGTATGCTAGTAGTTCATTACGTGATCATTTCAGTTGTTTGCTTGAAATTTCTCTCTTAGCATAGATCACAGAACCTAGAGATTCGAGCCATATATTAGGAATTATAGTTAGGATTAAGAGAGGAAAAAAAAGAACGAACGAACGAACAATCTATTTCTGTGCACTTCCCGTGTTTCATTAACATGGAAAAAAGTGCAAGAGACTAGAATAATTCGATTTGGTCTGTTATTTCCGGACATTCGATGGGTATTATCCTCCGATAAGAGAATGCGGTGGAAAACACCTACTTGGATGCGACTTATTATGTCAATTAATTCGAATCCCTCTATCCTGAAGAGCCAGTTTATATTTCCTCACTAGCAATTACGTTTCAACCTGAAAAGAACTGAGTGGTTGTCCCAATAAGAGGTCGCAGCATCCGAACGGACTTTTACTCAGAATCGCTTTGGCCATGCCTTGTTTTTTCTTGACCTTTTCTTCCTCTCTCTTGTTCATTTGGCACCTAACTGGCGAGTGGCAGGAGAGGACAAGACACCATTCAATGATATGTCATGGGTCAACTTTTTCTTGTCTTCCATGTGTCCCTAAACTCCATTTTATAGTTTCTGCATCATTTGAGGCCGAGTTTCTCCCAGACGCAGTACTGGACAATATAAGTAGGATTCCATACTGATGCCCTGTAACATGAGCAGTTTTTGTGGGTGTACAAACCATGGATCGAAATGCACCTGCTGGTTTTGTTTTCAAGCCCTCAATTTCTCACCCGATGTACTATCAAGACAAGAAGGGTAGCCAAATGATCGATCTGGGTCTTAGCCTGAGAACTCTGCAGTCTGATTCGCGCGATGATCCATCTGGCGAGTGTACGTTTCAGCTTGTTACTCGCTTCTGTAGTTTTATGCTTTTCTCAGATCATCAGTTTTCTCATAATCTAATCCAGAAATTTTGGTGTCATAGTAACGCGTTGCGCCATTTAGGCTTCTAGTCCACATAGGAAGAAGCTGTCCAGGGACTTTAGTGATGTTAGCATCGAAGAAGAGAAAAGGAGAAGATAACAAAGAAGATTTACTTACAAAATTAATGCAATGTAATCATCAGAAGCTGCATCATGTATAGGCTAATCTATAACTGAGGAAATTAATTCTGAGATGGTGGTAGTCGCTACCGTTTTTCCTTGTGTTAAGTGGTAGGATATAATCAAAAGTGAACTTGATTACGATTCGTTGATTTAGTTCACTTTCTGGTACTTTATCTTAAGCAAAAGAAAATTGGCATGAATCTCCAACTCCGGGAGATCCTAGCAGATTCAAACTTAGAATCTCCAAATTATCAAACAGGGCTTAGAAGTCGGCCTGGATTGAGCTGACGCATCGTCCCAAACCCATTTTCAAGTGCTTGTGGTCATATATTGTGACCTTTTCAAAACTAATTCGAGTTCAGGCATTCTGGCTTTGTATTGCTCTCGTTTTGCTTTCAGTGAGTGAGAAGAGAACGATAAACCAAATTCTTTCTGCTCGGCAGCAATGACCATGCATGCGTTTTTAATTTTTTTGTCTATTGATAGTGGGAGGCCTTAAGGGGTGCAGCGAGCTAATTGATTGGCAGCAACTGAACCACTTGCAATACTCAAACTCAAACAACACTAGCTCGAAAATTCTCCAGGACGACTACTACGATGAGGAGGCAGAGGGGGTTCAGAGTGAAGAGCAATCGATATATGTTAAAGTCACCATGGATGGAGTAGTCGTCGGTAGAAAGCTGTGCATGCTTGATCACAGCAGTTACTGCAGTGTGGCACTTCAATTGGAAGACATGTTTGGTCGGCCACAATGAAACTTTCTAAGAGCTTCCCAATTTTTGTTGCTTTGGCACGATCTCATCGAATAATTAGAGTATGTAATCTTCTGTTTCAGGTGGACAATGCGCATACGGGTTGAGATTGTCTGAACCTGAGTCCGAGTACACCTTGCACTATAAGGATAGGGAAGAGAATTGGAGGATTGCAGGCGATGTTCCATGGATGTGAGCCATCTTGTCTTGTGTGCTGATACACTCTTCTCAGCTCCTACTCTGTGTCATAATTCTCCAGTTGTTGGAAATTGCTGGAAATATGTATCGAATGTTTTAACATCTGTGTCGATTGATGTAACAGGGAGTTCATTGGACAAGTTAAGCGCATGCGGATCATGAGAAAGAGCGAAGCATTTCTTCCAATGATCCTGGAAAGGCATCAGCCAATGAACGACCAACTAAACTGGGGTTTCGAGAGCAAAGATTCGACTGAGCTTTAGAATGAAGTTTATGTTCCTTAAAACCGAAGGTGTATCAAGTAGACCTTTCAGATTACTGTTTAATGTCTTATAAAGTTTTGTTCACTTTACCTGTTAGAATTTCTTCCCAAAGAATAGTATGCTAAGTTGAAAAAACCAAGAAAAGATCAAAGGCGACAAATGCTATTAGCGAAAATTTAAATGAGGTCTATGTACTATTATCTCTGATTAACTTTGATCTCACTTTATTTAATGACATGTTTGGTTCCTACATTAATCTCTGGGCATGAAAATGAGATGAATTTTCGGATTTATGTTCAAATGTAAGTGCCAAAAATCAACTTGTGATGTCAAGATTATGTTGAAGTCTCATTCATGCTTCTGAACAGGTGCAATCTCTTGGAATATTTCCCCAGACAACAAACCCAGGCCCTGAAAACCTTTTACTGTCAACTTCAAAATATATTAGGAGGTTTTCAACAATCTCCCTCTTTTTTACGGTGACAAATTTTTTTTCCCTTTTTTGATGGTGACAAAACTTTCTATGCCAATGAATAGATTTAAAAAAATTGTGAGTAAGATAAATCAAGTAGCAAATGTATATGAGTTTGCATTGAGATACAGAGAATAATAAATGTATAAGAAAGTCATATAATCTGAATCAACGACTGTGATTGTGATTCTGTGACTTTTGTCCTGCAAATCATCCATAATATTCTGTCAAGATATTCTGCCACCAAGCATAATATTCAAAATATCCTGTCATTGCATGCTTTCTCCCCCTTTTTGTCAGCATCATAAAGACAAATATTTAGATAAGATCACCACTTTAGTGGCATGTAGCCTCGGCAAGTTGCACCCATCAATGGCTTACTAGTTATTTTCCATGGATCTCCTCCCTCGTGAAGCAAGTACTGGAGACAACTCATTGGACTTGATTAATAGGCGGGACCGAAACGGCCAGGCCTATTAGTTGGCAAAAGGTCCGGTCCAAATGATCAAGGGTTGTGTTTGATTCGGCTAATGGGGAAAGTTTTTGCGAAAATAGAAAAGACTAGGCTAAAGGGGTCTTTCAAAATATAAATAGTATTTAACAAATTGCAATTTAAAAGTGCATTCGGAAATATCTTTGGTTTAAATGGTATTTGGAAAAATCACACTTTGTAAAGAACTTTTTTTTAAATTTTTTTTCTAAAAACCTCAATACCGTCGAAGGGCTCAACAGCCCGAGCCTTTTGCCAGCAACATGGCATGCGGTGAGGGCATCGGAGGAATCCAAAGCAACCTCCAAGCCTAGAAAATAGCCGAGCTGCATGAGATCTCTCATTTCAAACTGATGACTGAGATATTCTTGGAGCTTTGTAATGCCAGAATGATCATCGCTAATAGTAATCATGTCTCCATATTTTATAGTAACATAATATATCCATGAGATGTTTGTTGAGCAAAGAGAGCATTGTCCTAGGGATTGGATTTAAAGCCAAAGCGGTCCATGGTGCAACTGAACTTAGAGGACCATGCATGATGAGACTGCTTTAGTCCATATAGTGCTTGACGTCATCGACACACTTTATTAGAAGTATGAGTGTATCCATGAGGAAGTTCCATATATTTTTCCTCAGTAAGATTGCAATTGAGGAAGGCATTTGTAACATCCATCTGGAATAAATGTTATCGCTTCATAACGGCGACAACAAGAGGACTTCAAAAGAAGTAAGACATGTAATTAGAGCAAAGGTCATGTCATAGCCAATGTCATACTCATGAGTAAAGCCTTTTGCTACCAATTGAGCTTTGTAGCCTTCCATTGTACATTTGCATAGTTTTGATCTTATACACTCATTTACAATCTAGAGCAGACTTTTCAGAAGGCAAATCAATCAAATTCCAAGTATGAGATTTGTAAAACGCTTGCAACTCATCTGTAATTGCTTGTTGCTAAAGAGGGTTGGTATGTGAAAAGAAACAATAGTAGAATAACAATGAAAATAACAAAGCCAAGCAGAAGGTTGACTTACACCAGTGGAATGACAAATAGGAGAAGAGGGAATGACCAAGGTGGAGGATTCGTGAATGACGCAGACATGTCAGGAGCTGTCGAAGTGGGATCACTAGAGGTACCTGAATCAATATTAGGAGAAGACAACTCCGAAGATGAAGATAATGTGTCATCTTTCGGAAATAGATTCGCTAAAGGATTGGTAAAGAATTGAACAACAGAAGAGGAGTCGAAAGGAAAAAGCGGTGAGAACATCTTGTGTTCTTAGAAAGTAACATGACAAGATACCCGAAGACGATAAGAGACAGGATCTCAACATCTATACCATTTGTGCTCACGATACCCAAGGAAACAACATGGATGAGCACGGGTTCTAACGTTGTGCGTTCATTTGGAAGAATATGAACAAAACAAGCATTGCCAAAGTCTTGAAGAAGACGCCGCGATGCAAGCGCTTATAAAAGCATATAGGACCCATTGTTAATTGTCAAGTGATGTGGAACAATATTTCAACACCCTCCCTCACAATCAAGTCGAGTTAGGAGAGGCACGTGAAATTTGACCACGGCATGTGGAATTTGATTGATGGGAGTGAACAATATACGCGAAAGAGCTAGCACTGACTTTGATACCAATATAAGAATAAAGCGGAAAAGAGAATTGTGATAGCTTCTTTATAATTATGTGTACATACTAATTTTGGCCAAAAATTGCTGACGTGGATGCTAGCTATTTTACATGGCATGGTCGACGGACTGTTGTCGCTGACGTGGACAATTTTTTCATTTTTCAAAAATTTTCCCGAATTTTTAAAAAAATTTCCGATTTTTTCTTATAAATTTTATGATTTTTCCCTTTCCTTTTTTTTTTCTTTACGATGGCTGACGACCTCGCGGGCATAGGCTAGGGCCCAAACGCCCTCACCCATAGCAAGCGAAAGTCGGGGCTCTCCAAGATCTAGCGAGGGTCGCGAGCTCTCTTTGGTCACTGGGCGAAGGCCGCCATGGTCTTGCCTAGATGCAACATTTGTTCACATCAGAGCGCGTAGTGCCTTATAAGGCTGTGCAATGGTCCAGTTCTACCTTGAAATCGAATGAACCTCCAATAGAAACATGTCTGGTTCAACCAGTACTGTGCAAATAAATTTCAGGTTCTGAGTGCTGGACCTACCCACTCACTTGAAAACCGGTTAGAACATGTTTTATGAAATTGGAAGAAGATGATTTATCTTTCTTAAATGAGCTAAACTACCCTATTGCTTTATATTTCTATTTTTATATTGATATTTTACTTTGAAATTTTTTGTTGCTCATACTATTTTATTGTAATTGCTATTTATCTTGGTTTTGTAAGAAAATGAAGCAAAAAAAAAAAAAAAACAGAAAGTGGTTCCCAGACCAGACAATTGGATAGGTTCTAGGGCACATAGAGTAGGTTTTAAGTTTCAAAAATTGAAAATCGAAACTAACGTGTCGATCTTGATCTGTACATGTCACTCTTGATCTCTACATATCACCACATGGATTGCAAAGGACTTGATAGGATGTACATGCTAAATTGCTAACGAATGTTCGACAAGTTCGTCGTATTCAAACGCGTTAATTGCGATGGTTACGTTTGGTCGCTTCCAAACCGGCAAGTCGCCCGAAGGGGAAGCACGTTGGGCAATTGACGCGAGTCGTGGATGCATGGCCACGTGTGTTGACCCTCACTCAACAAGTACGCCCCAGAGACGCAACGCACCAGATCTATCCAAACACAACCAACGCACCGCCGATTTCCCCGATAAGGTATCGTGGACACGTAGTGAAGAAGACTGAAGACTGCCAAAAACTGATGCAGCTCTGACTTCAGCAGTATCAGTAAACATCTTCGACATTGGAAAACAAAGAAAGAAATCACATGTAATTAAAAAAAATCTTATATTAGCCACGAATTCTATGTAGGACTATGTCGTAGCGTATGAATCACGTATTCTTTTCTGTATCTATACCTTTTTGACTTAATTTCTGCGCCCGGAGGACAGGACACTCGCTGAAACGGTACAGTGAAGGATACGCAAGACAGCTCCACACAAGCAGGCCTTCTTCTCCTTTTGTTGCTATTCATGTTATTGTTTCCAGAGGCAAATTGCAAACTGCATGTTTTCCACTGCCTCGTAACATTTCGACGCCCGCTCGTTTGTTCTTAGGCAACTTAAGCTCCTAGAAAGTGACGCCATGAATCGATTAACAGGTCACAAGTTAGTCAATGAGAACCACTGTGATATAGGAAATTGATGGACTGTACCATGTACCCCCGAGACATCCAATTGTAATGCCGACCGCTCCCGAGTAACCGTGATTTGAACACGATCAAATCACAATGATTAAAGTTTATGAGATTCACAGACAGCATACGCTACGCTCGTGATTGACTAAGTTTCTGATGGATCAAGTCCAGGGAAAAATTACCAAAAATTTCCTAAACCTTTTGCAATTGTGCCAATTCAGTCATAAACCTTTTTTTTTGGCCAATTCAGTTCTAAACCTTTTGCAATTGTGCCAATTCAGTCCATCCGGCCACTTTTGGCCGGCCGGCGCTGACGTGGACGCCGGCCGATGCCGGCCGGCTGACGTGGCAATTTTTAATAAAATTTTTTTTATTTCGAATTTTTTAAATTTTTTTCTCTTTCTTTTTTTTTTTCCCCTATCTTCTTCCCTGGTCGTTGGACCGGCGACCGGCAAGAGGCTGAGGCCGGCGAGGTGGACCTCGACGGCCATGGGCGAGGCTGGCCCTCGCCGGCTGGCGAGGGTCAGCCTTGCTGTTGCCGGGCGAGGCCGCCTAGATCTAGCGAGACCTTGCTGTCGCCTGGCGAGCTCGACCTCGCCCGGCCATGGCGAGGCTTGACCTCGCTCGACGACGGCGAGGTGGACCTCGCCATCGCCGGGAGAGGTCGGGCTCGCCGGGTTTTGTTTCGGTTTGGTTCGATTCGGGGTCGGTCTCCCGAGGACCCCGGCTCGCAGGTGTGCGAGGCGTGTGGATGTAGCCCGATCTACCGCGTTCGCCCTCCATTCGCCACCGCCGAGTCGGGTACGGAGTGTCGCAAGGAACCGCCGCCCCTGTTTTTCTTTGTACTCTCTTTTTGGGGCTTACTGGCCGAAGCTCGCGGCCGTCCGGCTCGTGCGAGTTCTGGCCTGTGACACCTCGGGCTCGGTCTTGCTTGTCTGTACATTGTTGTGTGTGAATCTCGGACGCGTTTGGGTCTCGATCGAGCCTAAAATCCTTTGTTTTCGTCGCGCGCTCCAACTGTTTGATGTTATGCACGAACGAGATCCGGTTTCTATCCTTTGTATCCCCGAAGCTTGGTGTCTCTCTCTCTTCCCTCACGGTGTCTTGATTGCTCGCTGAGCTTGGTGTGGAGGTTTTGGTGTGTCGCCGACGAACGAGGTCGGTCCGCGTTCGTCGGTACACGACCAGGGGCTCGTTTTGGCCAGTCCCCTGTCGGGGCTCGGCTGGTTCGTGGCCGGCGACGCATGAGCAGGGAGCTCATTTGGGGGTCGGTCCCTCGTCGGGGCTCAGCCGGTTCGTGGCCGACCATCCCTTCATCGGAGCTTGGTTGGTTCGGGTTCAATCGCCGTCGGCTGCGGAGGCCGGGGCTCGGTAGAAGACCGGACTAGAAACCCCCCGGCCGCGGAGGCTAGGGCTTGGAGAAGCTGGCGTTTCGGCCAGCCGGCGAAGGAGATGACTGGTGCGAGTTGGAGCGGCGGCCAACGCTCCAGCCACGGGGCTGAGTTTCCCGGCCACGAAGGCCGGGGCTCGGCGAGTGGCGGCCTAGCATGGGCTCGGCCGCCGGACCGGAAACCCTGACCGCGGAGGCCAGGGCCCGGCGGGCGCCGGCCGGCGAAGGCGCTCCATGCCGGAGCGGCGACCGCTTTTGAGTCGGGCGTTAGGGTTTTCAGCGAGTCGGGTCGGCGGCTCACGGCTGGGTCGGGTTCGCGGGTCGAAATCGGGTAGGGTTTGGCGTTAGGGTTTTGTTCGAATGGGCCGAATAGGTTGTGGGCAGGAGTATTTAGGGTTTTGGTGTTTTATTTTCTTGATTGGGCTTTGGGCTTTAATTTGTTTTAAATTTTTTTTTTCCGGGCTGGGCCCTCTTTCTAAAAAAAAAGAATTTTCGCCACACCGGGCTCAATAAATGAGCCCGGTCTAGTCGTGGACCCGGGGAGGCGCGCCCGGGTCAGTGCTGATCCTGGTCGGATGTGGAGGTCCGACCCGGATCCGATTTTATATTATTTTAATAATATTTTATTATTTAAATATTAAAAAAATTTAATAAATAATTTTAAAAAAATTATTAAAATTTTAAAAAAAATTATTAAAATTTTAAAAAAAATTTCAAAAATTAAAAAATGTTATTGGGCTTTGGAATTGGCTTTTCTTGCCCTTTTTGCATGATTAGTGTCATTTTTGATTGCATGTTGCTTGATTCATACACTTTGAATTGTGCGTTTAACTTAACTTCGCATGTGGTCGATTATGCATGTTAGGTTTTGATATTAATTGTTGCTTCCCTTAGCTTAGTTAGGAATGGAATTTTGAGACTCCCGATTAGTGTGAACACGTTAGGTGGTGGATTGAACAAGATTAGGTACCGAAAGGGCACTAATTAGTTAATTAGTGTAATCAAGTCCCCGTACCCATTGAATCTCTGGTTCGCAGAAGTAAAGCATTTCTCTCGTGCTTTACTTGGGTGTCTAATCGACCCACCAAAAATTGATTAGTGACGACTTCTAGATGAAATTGATTTGCATGTTAACAACTTAAACTTAAGTCGCGAATTGGTATGGGCTTGGGAGAGCTCGAGCTAGTTTTAACTTAGTAATCCATTAGCCTAACCCCTTAGGCGGCGGGGCCGGTTCGGGGAGGTCGCGACAGCTTGGCGACTCCGCTGGGGACTTGAATAGAATTCTTCGTGGACTTAGGCCGTTTATCTTGTTCAATTATGCCCCTAATGTGAATGTTCTGGCGGTTGGGAGTTATAAGATGATGAGTGATTGTTGACCCCTTGTTTTGCAGGTTTGGGGTTTGGGAATGAATGTTTATTTTTTCGAACTCTTGAAGTGTCATTTGTTTATAAACTGTTGTGCATGCTTTAAATGTTTTAGCACTACACTGTTGCACACACAACCATGCTGCCGGACCTGGGCCGCGATAGGATACTTTAGGATGGTGTTAAGAAAGATACAACCTCGAACGCGAGACTGCGATGTAGAGGTTGCCTTTCTTTTCCCCGAAAAATTCTTTCTTAGTGTCGTAAGTGTTTATCCTTGTCCGCGAGATCGCGTGACTATAGGATATCTCTTTCGACTAAGCCGGAGTTAAGAGGACCTGACACTAACGCGAGACTGCGACGGTTAAATCACCCTCTTAGCTTCACTTTGTTAAGCCATCTAGAGTAGGAATCAGCCGAACGTTACATTCGCATGTTTATGCGATTAAAAGTTTGTCATCCAATGTAAGTATGTTTCTCTATTTACTTGTTCATTTTTGGTTCAAACTTTCATTTTTGAAATTCGTGGAAATCAATCGAATGCCCCAGGTGATCTAAGCTTATAATTGAAAATTTCGGGCAATCACTCTTGACAGTGAGCCTTGAGCATGAATCTCAAACCTCTCCGATTTGGCCCTACAAAATAGATGATCTTGTCTAAATTTTCAATAATGGGCTTAAAATCACATTTTGCATAGAAATTCTTCCAAGTCAAGATTGTATTTTGGGGCATAAAACTGAAATCACATCTTCAACAAAATTCTTTCTTGTTCACATTTCGGAATCGGAATTCAAATCACATTTTGTGTATTTTTTTTAAAACAAGAATTGTCTCGTCTTTCCAAAAACCGAAATCACAAATCAGTCTTTCACAATTGATGCCACATCTTGCACATGAAACTTTTGGAATAGAATGGCCATTCGATTGATAGCCGCGATTTGATCTTTTAATGATGTCTCCTCTTACTACGAAATCTTGGCGAAATACCAAATCCTCGCAAATAGGGACCATGGGGCAGGTATCGTCACCTTGCTTTCGTTATAAGAGGCGGCTTCATTGGGAGATCACTTTCTTCATTCACGTGCTGACATTGTCTTCCTTTTGCAGGTTATACGCAACGGCCCTTCTTTGAAATCTCCTCGCTTGACCACGCTAAGAAGTGGACTCAGAAGCTAGGACGAGATTTGTTTATTGCAATCTTCTATGCAAGAGTTTTTTTGTACTTTGTCATCGTCTTTATTCTTAGTAGGAATCATGTTTCGCGTTTTGAGCATTGATTGTGAGCATTGATTGTGAACCCAATTGAATGTTTTTGTAAATCATGCAACTCAAATTCAAGGTCATAAGTAGCTTTTTACTTTGGGTCCAATTGGAGATGCTGCAATCTACCCATATGGATTGAATTTCCACGGAGACTCGGGAGAAACATTCTGGGATGGTAAAATGTCGTCGTTCCAATAAGAACTTCTCATGCAGCAATTGACTTGTTTTCCATTTTCTTTCATAAAAACAGGTAAAATGAAAGGGTTGTTCGAGATTGGCATTCACTTTCCCTACAAAACCAAAGTGTGGGCCCTTTGAACTCGAGATGCATGCAGCAAGGCATGAGCGTCGAAGGAATTGCGTCATAAAGAGTATAAAGTGATTCTCATTGTACTTGCCAGACGGATAACAGAAGAAAAGAATCATTACTGACAATGGGTTAGCAATGAAGTTGGCAGGTCTAGAAGACATAATTTCTTGAAGTTTCAAAGTATACTGTCCGTCTTCTCAAACTCCATAAGTAATCTCTTGGAACACACATTGGATTGGCGTTTGATTCATGCAAACATTTGCATGATGAAGTCTGCTTGCATCCTTGAGATTTTAAATTGGAATAGAGGCGGCTTCTGGATTCAAAGCAACTACGGCTTTAGGAAATGGGTGCTTATGCTTGGGGATTTTTGGAAAGAATCCCCGATAATTTTGAAAGGACTGCTTCCTTGCAGGATTTGGATTTGGGTCGTAATGATTTTTCCAGCTTTCCATCCAGTCTGAGGGAGCCTTGTACTTCTAAAAAAAAAAAACTCGATTTATCTCATTGTATCTGCCTCCACTTCTCGCGAGCTTGCTTGAGTCAAATATGGTGAACTGTAATGTGTTGGAGCGCATGTACGACTTGACAAATGTGGATGGTTTAGATGGAGCTGGACTTTACTAATTGCAGCAATTTAGTTGATGTCCCTAGTCTCCATGAAGCGTCTAAGGCATTTTATTCTTGGTTGGTTGCAAGGCATGCATCCTAGCAGTGAAAAGAAGAATTCAAAAGGTTGCTCCAAAGCATTTGGACAACTTGAATATTGCTGGGAGTGAGATTCCACGATGGTTTCATTAGAAAGTTTCTCATTTTGTTGCAAAGAATCACGAGATTGGAGGAATAATTTTCATTGTTGAGGTCTCTCTGAACATTGTAAACCGGGGAAACTTTCCGCTACTAGCAATCGTGGACATTAGAAGAAGGCTTCTCAGGCGTAAAGGTCTGATACACACCACAACATTGTGCCTGATAGGGATCCTCGACTTAAGTGAAGACCAGCTTTACTTGATTATATTTCCAGAATTCGAGCCAATGGTTGGGAGCTTAAAAAAGGAGATCACAAATTTGATTAATGGTAAGAGATCATCACGATCTCTCATGCTTGCCTTGAAGCAATATGGAAAAGGCTAGTCTCCCACTGATGAAGGATGGAAGGACTTGCGGCTCTTGGCATAGACGATGATACCCTAGTGTTCATAAAGAACTCCATTTCAAGAATCCACTAAGCCTTTACGCTTCACCATTTTCGGGAAATGAGACCGAGGAGGGATAACATCTGAACATTCCTAAATTTGAAATTTGACCTTAGGGTCACATTTGTGAATCAACTTCTTTCTTCAATTGTCAACGTGGATGAAGAAATGCTCTTAAAATTTGTGCTTCAAGTAATCCCTATTGTTCTCATAGCAGAGTCCACAGAAAGTTCTCATCTTGGAGAATCTCATCAATTTGACAACCTTCTCAAAAGAAGAAATGTGCGAAGATTCCTCGGCACCAAAGCTACTTCCTGGGTCGGTGACATCTATAACCCATGAGAAGCTCTTTGACGGGTCCACATATATGGATGCGGACTATCCAAACGGTATTGTCAAAAGACAAGAAGAGGAATGAGCTATGATCCATTTGGAATTGCTGAGCATTAGTAGCCGCAATTTTTGCACCTTCAAATAGCTTCTCGGCATTTAATCCAGCGCGGAGATGATTATTGGTGGTTCGCAAAATGATCATTCAAGGCATGGATGTACACGAGCAAGAATCAACCATCAAATGGTGCCCTCGAGTAAAAGATGAAATAATGTGTTTGGCCATGGCAACAACAACTTCTTCCAAGAAAGCATGATGAGGCAATACACATTGAAGGGGAGTGTATCTGATCATAGGGGCAACGCCTCTCGTCAACAAATCGTGACAAAACCATCCAATTTAGCACAAAAGGATGTATCGTTCCTAAATTAAGTTCAATCGAGAATGGAGATAACATGTTCCATTTCCTTTCTGCAGGGTGATAAACAGGGCAGGTCACTGAAAGGGCAGTAACCCTTATCCATGATGCATGATAAAGCGGAGTAATTCGATTCAGCACAAAAAGGGCGTGCATTGACCACATGAGCAACATCTCCAACAAAAGAAACACGATGAGGCCAAATCATTCATATAGGAAATGTTAACGCCCGAAGAACAAAAGCGCATGAAGGGGCGTTGTCAAATACCCAAGAAGGCGAATTCAAATGAAGGGTAAATTGTATCGTTTCCAACAGTCCATTTTAATACAATTCTTGACATGATTCTCTTTTCCTTTGATAGGAAGCATTAAAGACCTGAAGGACAAATGCAAATGAGGGGTAATGTTGTATCGTTCCCAATTTTCTAATCCCTAAAGGGTCTTTAACTAACACATTCTTTCTTATTCTTTACAGGGTTACCAAGTCGCCATACCGCAGGTAAGTACCCTTCCTCCAAAATTCAAATGAAAATCAAATGAAAATTTTCTTCACAAAAATGGGGGAGTTTCTGATGTATTTGAGAAAAGAGCACAAAAGTAGAAATTGTGAAAATAAACTTTTCACAAAAATTTTGAATATCATCCTTGTCCAAAGTTGTCTTGATGCTTGAGATAAATCAACTCGGGTGATCTTGGCAAAACAAGAGGAAATGTGTTAATCATGCCAAGCGAGAAGCACTTAGAATGAAGAAAGGCGAGCCATTCCCAAACACGTCCTATAAACACTTTGTGAGTTGAGTGCAAAAATCGTGTTTTAGGATGAGAGATTCATTCGCAAATTGTACATGGATCAAAATGAAAAGAGGCATTTATTTCATCCATCCTACACACTACAGGTGATCATAGTTAAGCCTATTTGAGCCTTTAAATGTGAAGAATTCTCAAAATACCCCTATCAAGAACTACCCACAATTGGGGTAAATTTGGAGATTTTGGTTAACATCATTTGGTGAAAAGATGAGAAAGATTTCTTTGCTCTTACTGGTATCAATCTTTTTGTGGTAACTTCAGGTGAATCCATGTGGAAGCTCGAAACATCCCAAAATGAAGAAGAGCATTCATTTCTCTACCCAAACACTCATATCCTTTGCTCAGCCAAGTTGAGCCTGAATATCCATTTCTAAAGCCCAAGTGGTGATTATCTCCCTATACTGGGACAAAGTATGTGATTTATCAAGACAATGGATACTCATGAGACAATGTGAAAAACATCTCGAAAGTCCTAAAAGCTCAAAAAATCAAAAGTCAAATGAAAACTAGGGGGCATGAAAAAGCAGTGTGCCTAGTCAAAACAAGGCCAATGCCCATTAAAAAAAAAAGAGAGAAAAAAAGTAGCATCAAGAGAAGAATTCTTTTGTGAGGAAAAAGTGTCAAAAGCAAAATGCCTGCATGAAAAGAAAATCATTGCAAATGCAAAAGTCATTAGAGAAAAGAGCGAAGCTCTTGTATTGAAAAGATTAGTCAATGGACTTTCGAGACAAATTGGATTTCAAAAGGCAAGTGTCCTCGAAAAGATTGGATGATATGGTAATGATGCCATGGTGATCACCAACTTTTGAATCCCTTTTGAAAATTTCTGAGCCTTTCGAGCCTCTACCCAAATCAATGTTATAACCTTCTCCAAAGTCTCTTCGGATTGGGATGGTCTAAGAAGAAATTTGGATTCCCAAACAAGCTATCGCTTGAAGAAGTGGGGGCAAAGTTATCTTATCTCATCTTAAGGTTTCTTGACTTGTAAACCTGATGGAGATGCTGATTGACAATTATTTCATTCCTTAGCCAATAATGCTCATCCATTGTTGAAACCGTGACCAAACCTACATTACGGTCCTTTAAAAGACCTCTTAGATTGGTCAACGTGTACTTATTGCGAATGATTCTCAAAACCCTCGACAGCGGTCATGTGAGGTATATTGAGCGATCAGACTATTTCCCACATTAATGGATGGGATCAAGCAGCCTTCTTGAGAGTATGTGAGAAGCTCTTTTCCAATTAAGGAGCTCTTGTTTGGCATATTTAACTAACTCTTTTCATGGACTGAGGTCTTTTCTGATAAAGATTTGTCTCCTAAGGGAATTTGATGATTAATGGCGTCTTTCAAGCCTAAAGGCAATTTTGCGATATCGAAGGTTGTTGAATGCTTTCCAAACAATTGAATCTATCTTGAATTGCTCATACAATCAATATTTTCTCATTGATGATACTCTTTTGATATTGTCTCTCATGACATGTAATCAAATGACATTGATCTCGCCTGGTATGCCTTCATTACTAGAGCATTTGGTATAACACATTCCATTAAATGTGCAGTATCCATTTTGGAATCTTTTGATCGACATGTACGGCAAGCTCTAACAGACCGAAACCATTCTTACATGAGAAGTCTTCCCCACATGGGACCGTGCTTTCTGAAGATTTGTGCGTTTGTCCTTAAACCACACAATGCAAAGGTTTATGCATTTATTGCATAACACTCCGATTTCAAAAGGTTCTGGGTCTTTTCCTGAAACCCCGGTTTCAAAAGGTTCCGGGTCTTTCCTTAAACCCCGATTTCAAAAGGTTTCGGGTCTTTCCTAAACCCCGATTTCAAAAGTTTCTGGGTCTTTTCTTGAAACCCTGATTTCAAAAGGTTCTAGGTCTTTTCCTGAAACCCTGATTTCAAAAGATTCCGAGTCTTCTCTTAAACCCCGATTTCAAAAGGTTCTGGGTCTTTTCCTGAAACCCCGATTTTAAATGGTTATGGGTCTTTCCTGAAACCCTGATTTCAAAAGGTTCCGGGTCTTCCCTTAAACCCTAATTTCAAAAGGTTCTGGGTCTTTTCCTGAAACCCTGATTTCAAAAGGTTCTGGGTCTTTCCTAAAACCCCGATTTCAAAAGGTTCCGGGTCTTCCCTTAAACCCCAATTTCAAAAGGTTCCGGGTCTTTTCCTGAAACCCTGATTTCAAAAGGTTCTGAGTCTTTCCAAAAACCCCGATTTCAAAAGGTTCCGGGTCTTTCCTTAAACCCCGATTTCAAAAGGTTCCGGGTCTTTCCTTAAACCCCGATTTCAAAAGGTTATGGGTCTTTCCTTAAACCCCGATTTCAAACGGTTCTGGGTCTTCCCTTAAACTCCGATTTCAAAAGGTTCTGGGTCTTTTCCGAAACCCTGATTTCAAAAGGTTCACAAGTCTATCCTTAAACCATGTTCTTTACAACATAAAGTCCTAAGTGAAAACCTTAGGCACATTAAAATCCTGAGTGAAAAACATTAGGTATTTCAAAATCTTGAGTGCAATTTGCCGTTCGTAGGGTTTTAGTTCCTAGGTGTACTTTCTGGGTTTTAGTCCCTAGGCAAATCTTTGACGTTCATAGGGTTTTAGCCCCTAGGCGTTTCTTTAAGCTGTTGTTCCTATTGCCGTTCATAGGGTTTTAGCCCCTAGGCGGGATCTTAGCTGTTCATAGGGTTTTAGTCCCTAAATAGAATCTTCGACATTTATAATGTTTTAGTCTCTAGGCGTTCCTTCTGGGTTTTATTCCTTTTGCCGTTCAATAGTGTTTTAGCCCCTAGGCGGAATCTTCGACGTTCATAGGGTTTTAATCCCTGGACGTTCCTTCAAGGTGTTGTTCCTATTGCCATTCATAGGGTTTTAGTCCCTAGGCGGAATCTTAGCTGCTCATAGGGTTTTAATCCCTAGGTGGAATTTCCGACGTTTACAGGGTTTTAGTCCCTAAATGTCAATACAGAGTCTTTTTCTTTGCACGGTGAGCTTCTGCAGCCCGGAGCACTCCTTCGACCTGGCGAGCTTTCGCAGCCCAGAGTCTTTTTCTTTGCACGGCGAGCTTCTGCAGCCCGGAGCACTCCTTCGACCTGGCGAGCTTTCGCAGCCCAGAGTCTTTTTCTTTGCACGGCGAGCTTCTGCAGCCCGGAGCACTCCTTCGACCTGGCGCGCTTTTGCAGCCCATAGTCCCTTTCTTTGCACGGTGAGCTTCTGCAGCCCAGAGCACCCCTTCAACCTGGCGAGCTTTCGCAGCCCAGAGTCCTTTTCTTTGTACGGGGAGCTTCTGTAGCCTGGAGCACCCCTTCGACCTGGCGAGCTTTCGCAGTCTAGAGTCTTTTTCTTTGCACGGGGAGCTTCTGCAGCCCGGAGCACCCCTTCGACCTGGCAAGCTTTCGCAATCCAGAGTCTTTTTCTTTGCACGGCGAGCTTTTGCAGCCCGAAGCACTCCTTCTACCTGGCGAGCTTTCGCAGCCCATAGTCCTTTTCTTTGCACGGGGAGCTTCTGCAGCCCGGAGCACCCCTTCGACCTGGCGAGCTTTCGCAGCACAGAGTCTTTTTCTTTGCACGGCGAGCTTCTGCAGCCCGGAGCACTCCTTCGACCTGGCGAGCTTTCGCAGCCCAGAGTCTTTTTCTTTGCACGGTGAGCTTTTACAGCCCGGAGCACCCCTTCGACCTGGCGAGCTTTCGCAGCCCA
Organism: Syzygium oleosum; assembly: GCF_021117445.2. Lineage (NCBI taxonomy): Eukaryota > Viridiplantae > Streptophyta > Magnoliopsida > Myrtales > Myrtaceae > Syzygium > Syzygium oleosum. Next base: position 14,145,682 of record NW_026607487.1, read on the forward strand.
TAGTCCTTTTCTTTGTACGATGAGCTTCTGCAGCCCGGAGCACCCCTTCGACCTGGCGAGCTTTCGCAGCCTAGAGTCCTTTTCTTTGCACGGGGAGCTTCTGCAGCCCGGAGCACCCATTCGACCTGGCGAGCTTTCGCAGCCCAGAGTTCTTTTCTTTGCACGGTGAGCTTCTGCAGCCCGGAGCACCACTTCGACCTGGCGAGCTTTCGCAGCCCATAGTCTTTTTCTTTGCACGGTGAGCTTCTGTAGCCCGGAGCACCCCTTCGACTTGGCGAGCTTTCGCAGCCCAGAGTCCTTTTCTCTCCACGGTGTGCTTTTGCAGCCCATAACACCTTATCGACCTGGCGAGCTTTCGTAGCCCAGAGTTTATTTCTTTATAAGGTGAGACTTTATTTAGCCAAAAGCCCATTCTTACACGGTATGGCAGGTATCAAAAAAAAAAAATCAATCATCTCTCATGCATCTTCCCATGCCCTCTATGAACAAAATTTAAGTGTCTCTTATCTTTGAAAGGAACCTCTTCGAGCTCCCCTTCAAAGAGGAGCAGCTGTTGATACCTAAATTTTGCTCAATCATTTAGGGTTTTATCGCATAAAAAATTAGGGTTTAATTTTTAACCACTAAACAAAAAAATATTTTCATTAAATTGCATGGCATATAGACATTAGGCACATTTGCATTAATAGGGCCTATTAAAACATATTCGTATAAAAATAAATAAATTTCTGGGCCAGGTCAGTAGGCCCATTTTGTTTCTTTTCTTTCACGCGGCCCATCTCTTCTTTCTTTCCTTTATTGCATGTTCTGCGTGGGCCGGCCCTTTTCCCGTCGGCCCGGCCCGCACGCCCTTTCTTCTTCTCCCAGTCAACGCTTTTGAAGCGTGCGGGGGAGACGAACAGTAGTAGAACGCAGAAGCAGAATGCATAAGCCAGAACAGAGGCCAGCGGTGCAGGGGGGCAGCGTGATCCCCGGGTCGGCAGATCGGCCGGCCATGACAAGCTGGCGGTGGCAGGAAGCCATGCGCGCCTGCCGTGGCCTTTAAGAGGCGATCCGAGGGAGAACAGAGAGAGCGAGAGAGCCAGAGGGAGTTCCGAGGGAGAGAGTTCTACAGAGAGAGAGTTCCGGAGAGAGAGTGAGAGGTCGAGACCGAGGGGTCCTTTGCCGGCGACCGCCGTGCCCAAGTCGCGGCCGACGATCCTCTGTCACGGTAGGTCCCGGTCCCGAGCGCTCGCCGGGTTTTGTTTCGGTTTGGTTCGATTCGGGGTCGGTCTCCCGAGGATCCCGGCTCGCAGGTGTGCGAGGCGTGCGGATGTAGCCAGATCTACCGCGTTCGCCCTCCATTCGCCACCGCCGAGTCGGGTAAGGAGTGTCGCAAGGAACCGCCGCCCCTGTTTTTCTTTGTACTCTGTTTTTGGGGCTCACTGGCCGGAGCTTGCGGCCATCCGGCTCGCGCGAGTTCCGGCCCGTGACACCTCGGGCTCGGTCCTGCTTGTCTGTGCATTGTTGTGTGTGAATCTCGGACGCGTTTGGGTCTCGATCGAGCCTAAAATCCTTCGTTTTCGTCGCGCGCTCCAACTGTTTGATGTTATGCACGAAAGAGATCCGGTTTCTGTCCTTTGTATCCCCGAAGCTTGGTGTCTCTCTCTCTTCCCTCACGGTGTCTTGATTGCTCGCTGAGCTTGGTGTGGAGGTTTTGGTGTGTCGCCGACGAACGAGGTCGGTCCGCGTTCATCGGTACACGACCAGGGGCTCGTTTTGGCCAGTCCCCTGTCGGGGCTCGGCCGGTTCGTGGCCGGCGACGCACGAGCAAGGAGCTCATTTGGGGGCCGGTCCCTCGTCGGGGCTCAACCGGTTCGTGGCCGACCATCCCCTCATCGGAGCTTGGTCAGTTCGGGTTCAATCGCCGTTGGCTGCGGATGCCGGGGCTCGATAGAAGATAGGACTAGAAACCCCCCGGCCGCGGAGGCTGGGGCTCGGTAGAAGACCGGACTAGAAACCCCTCGGCAGCGGAGGCTGGGGCTCGGAGAAGCTGGCGTTCCGGCCAGCCGGCGAAGGAGACGACTTGTGCGAGTCGGAGCGGCGGCCGGCGCTCCGGCCATGGGGTTGAGTTTCCCGGCCACGAAGGCCGGGGTTCGGCGAGTGGCGGCCAAGCATGGGCTCGGCCGCCGGACCGGAAACCCTGACCGCGGAGGCCAGGGCTCGGCGGGCGTCGGCCGGGGAAGGCGCTCCAAGCCGGAGCAGCGGCCGCTTTCGGGTCGGGCGTTAGGGTTTTCAGCGAGTCGGGTCGGCGGCTTACGGCCGGGTCGGGTTCGCGGGTCGAAACCGGGTAGGGCTTGGCGTTAGGGTTTTGTTCGAATGGGCCGAATAGGTTGTGGGCAAGAGTATTTAGGGTTTTGGTGTTTTATTTTCTTGATTGGGCTTTGGGCTTTAATTTGTTTTAAATTTTTTTTTTTCCGGGCTGGGCCCTCTTTCTAAAGAAAAAGAATTTTCGCCACACCGGGCTCAACAAATGAGCCTGGTCCGGTCGTGGACCCGGGCTTGTGCGTCCGGGTCAGTGCTGATCCGGGTCGGATGTGGAGGTCCAACCCGGATCCGATTTTATATTATTTTAGTAATATTTTATTATTTAAATATTACAAAAATTTAATAAATAATTATTAAAATTTTAAAAAAAAATTTCGAAAATTAAAAAATGTTATTTGGGCTTTGGAATTGGCTTTTTTTTTTTTGCCCTTTTTGCATGAGTAGTGTCATTTTTGATTGCATGTTGCTTGATTCATACACTTTGAATTGTGCGTTTAACTTAACTTCGCATGTGGTCGATTATGCATGTTAGGTTTTGATATTAATTGTTGCTTTCCTTAGCTTAGTTAGGAATGGAATTTTGAGACTCCCGATTAGTGTGAACACGTTAGGTGGTGGATTGAACAAGATTAGGTACCGAAAGGGCACTAATTAGTCAATTAGTGTAATCAAGTCTCCGTACCCATTGAATCTCTGGTTCGCAGAAGTAAAGCATTTCTCTCGTGCTTTACTTGGGTGTCTTATCGACCCACCAAAAATCGATTAGTGGCGACTCCTAGATGAAATTGATTTGCATGTTAACAACTTAAACTTAAGTCGCGAATTGGTATGGGCTTGGGAGAGCTCGAGCTAGGTTTAACTTAGTAGTCCATTAGCCTAACCCCTTAGGCGGCGGGGCCAGTTCGGGGAGGTCGCGACATTGCTGCTCTTTAATGACAAGGTTTAACCCTATTTTTGACTTCGCTTCTGCTTTCAAAGTGTGTTAAAAATTTACTCAAGCTACCTTAACTTTTTGAAAGTAGAGACAAATGCAATAATTTATAATGCTACAAAACGGATGATTAAATTGAGTTTATACATTGAAAGAATAAGTTCATGTCCAAATCACAACCTTTACTTAGAGTTATAAATCTTGAGAGCCATGACCCCCGTTTCTATGTGCAGAGGCTTATGATACACGTGAATGAGACGGTTTGTGTGCATTGTTATTGATTAGTTGAACCATAAAATTCCAATATCCTTTGTTAATTACAAATATAAATATGTTACATGTATCACACACGTATACATGTATATGTCCCTAAGCTAGGATTCGAAAGGCTGAAGGCAGATCGATTATTCTGGTCACTTCCTTCTTCTTCATTTTCATACCCTCAGAAGGTGTGGGATGTTACACCTTATCCATGGAAGACCATGAGCCAGATTGGAACTTTGCCTCGTGGACGCGCACCACCGCCTCCACTACCACCTCTCCACTAGGGAAGAGGGTGTTCTCAGGAGCTCCTCCGCAAGCACCACCGAGAATGTCGCCACTCGTCCCGAAGCTGGTGTTCTCGAGCACCATTATTAGCTCCAGACAGCTTCCCCAACCCCTTTCGGAATCGGCGGAACCGATCAAGGAGATGGCTTTCGTGACATTTTTAATGCCTTGCAAAACTGTCAACTTATCGACACAGCAAGAGGGGAAGCTGAGGATCTACCAGAACATACTGTACCACTTTCTTGGGACATCTTATGCAACCCAAACCAAGCTGAAGCGAGTGGAAGTGGAAGCAAAAGAAAGAGCAATATCGAAATGGATGATCAGCGACAATGCAAAAGCGCCGGACACAGTGGCGAGCGGGTTTGAATTCGGATATTATCGTGTCGCTGCTGAAAAATTAGGAACACACCAATCAAGGTCCCATCTTTGTTGCTGCCGCTAAACTAAGTTACTTGATATGTTGTGATTGTAGGACGCTGATCGTGGGATGCGCGAAAAATTGGAGGATCAAAGGAAGGCTAGGGTTAGAAGGACGCGTTCTGCGGAACAGCACGACATGTCTGAGAGGGTTAGAGTATGAGCTTGTTACGAGGGTTCTCTTTTCTCGAATTTACATTTGCTTTATTTGAAGCTCCTTTTCTATTGGAGTTTACATTGTGATCAAACAAAAAAACACACGTAGAAACGGAGGGGCCGAATCAAGGACAAGATCAAGACGCTTCAGCAACTCATACCCAACTGCAGCAAGGTAATCATCCAAAAGCAATATTTACCATTTTTCTCTCTTCCATGAAATCACGTGCACGTTCAGCCGCCTGCTCTCGTTTCGACGACGCGAACATTTACCATCTTCCCTCATCATGTGGTGAGGAAGAATTGGCTGATCATGGGGCGGAAAGTCATTGACGAATGTCATGGCTGTGCACTTCGTACGAGGCATATTGTCTAGTTAATTGGTGGTGAGTTATGTAAACGAGAGGTCTAAACAATTTAACTATACAGTCTAGCTGGGGAAGTTTTACATGAGAGGATTACTCTACCCGGGGATTGTCTTGATGTTTTTTCTCTCAAGTAATTGTACCTTAGAAAAAGAAAATCACTAGATCTTGATGCTGCATGAGCTAGGGTTGATTGCTCATTAAACATTCAGCCAGTTGATGCGTGTTTTTCTTTTTCGGCTTTGCTCCAGTCCGACAGAGCTTCAGTGCTAGACGATGCCGTTAAATACCTCAAAAGATTGAAGCTCCAAGTTGAAGTAAGTGTTTCTCTCTCGTGCACATCTTTGCTCGAAAGTTATCTACCGATTATTATGATGCTATAAGGATTTTATAGCTAATACACGGACATACCCGATTAGATTGCAAAATGACACCAATAGTTATCGTTGAAAGTATTTAGTTATTTAACCGTTCTTTGATCTTGCCGTTTATATTTGGCAATAAGTTGAGTGATCATATAATTCTATACGTATATGATTTACGCATGTCTTATTGGTGAGAGCTAGGTTCCCATTCTTTCATAATTGCTTCAACTTATCATATGAAGTGTATCCTACTTCCCTATCTCATGGGTGTATGATTAGTCTACAATTAGTCTAATAGACTCAGAATGGGATTCTTCTGCCTCTTCTTTTGTTCTATTTTGATGCATCACATCTCCAATTTTGTGTCAGATGTCAGCCATGGGAGCCGCGGGAGGAGCTTTGACCCTCAATCCATACATGTCACCGGCAATATCGGCGACCGGGATTGATAACATGAATCAAGGTTTGTTCTTGCAAATTCCGAGGCCAATCGTGGTCATGGGACCGTGGTATGGCTTCAACGATACCATGACCGGACTTCCAGTCATGCCCTTCCAGCACTCACCGACGGTTCCGACTTCTCCTTTGCCGGGCCAAGCTGTGTCGTTCCCATCTTTCGATGCGAGACCCCAATGGTTGTCACCGGCAGCTTCGAGCCCCGTTAGCACCAGTTTCTTTTCTCAATTCAACTATTCGACACCGGATGAAGGGGCATCTAGCCACTGGAACTCAAAACCAACGACGTCAACCACTGACCGCCAAGTATCGCCCATGCTGAGCCAGGTTATATTCTATATCACATCAAGTCTCTTCACTCAGCTCTTTATTTGCCTCTTGATAGGCTTCAACGTTAAAAAAAATGGGACATAAATGAATCGAACCACATAGTGAATAGGGGTATAGATCACTGATTTGACAAGGAGATGTTAGTACTTTAATTGTGAAAGTTTATAAGAGCCGAATTCATATGTTATCACTGATTTGGGGCTGGATGGGTTGTTGGTGGCAGTGATATAACGCGCATCTTCAATGATTTCTAGCAGAAATTAAGGATAGTAAGAGTTTTTACATATTAATTATCGCGACAAATTCCTTAAATTTTAAGAAAAAGTGGTACTGAGCTTGAGTTTGCCATCTTTGGTCGGCCCTCGGGGTCCTTGATTTCATTTATCCATTAGGACTAGAGATAGTTAGACATGATATTCCATCGCAATTAGATTGCGAATTAAACAATGTTTAAAATATGCAAGACTTGCAGTAATAGTAACTGCATTGAATCACAGATAGAGATAGAGACAGAGATACGAATACAGAAACATAAGTACATACTGACGGATGGATGTTAATCCATATTTCTTGCAGGCGCACAATGTTGGCGATTCGACTCCTCGTACGCCGGACCATAACGCCTTCTTTGCCGAGAGACAACATTGATGTGGTCGAAGAAGAACTGGGAAAATTGTTTAAAAAGTCATAAACCTATTGCACTTTTGCCAATTCAGTCATAAACCTTTTAAGTTTGCCAATTCAATCCTAAACCTTTTCACTTCTCGTCAATTGAGTCCATTTGATCAATTTTGGCCCGCCAGCGCTGACACGGCTGCCGGCCGGCGCCAGACGTTCGGTCAACGCTGACGTAGTAATTTTTTAATTTTTTTTTCTAATTTTTATTATATTTTTCTTGCCAGAGGGAAGAAGGGCAGAAAAAAATAAGAAAAGAAAAAAAGAAAAAGAAAATTCAAAAATTCAAAAAAAAATTTAAAAAATTGCCACGTCAACGTTGGCTGGACATCCCGTGCCGGCCGGCAACCACGTCAGCGCCGGCCAGCCAAAATTAGCTGGATAGACTTAATTGGCAAGAAGTGAAAAGGTTTAGAACTGAATTGGCTAACTTAAAAGGTTTAGGACTGAATTGGCAAAAGTGTAATAGATTTGGGACTTTTTGGACAATTTTCCTAAGAAAAATTGGGTTAAGTAGGATATGTTCTCTTTCTCTCTCTTCAATTAATTTTCCCATTTTCCATAATAGATCACTTCTTCTTTTTTCCTGCTTTGGCTTGTAGAGTAGGTGGTTTTGAGATTTAACTTTGATTTGTCCGCCTTGCAGGTTCTGGATAGGATAGTGGCTCGGCGATGATGATGTCAACATCTGAAAGAGAAATTTGTTAACAAGCGAATGGTTTCCAAGATTGGGGGAAACAAAGAGCTGAGTTTGATCCTGCTCGCGCCCCCCGTTTTGTTCTTTTTTGTTCTTCCTCGTGCCATTTTCCAAATTCACTAACAGTACAAATATATATATATATATACACACACACACGTGTGTGTGTCATGATATGTTTGTTTCGCAAAACAAGGAATAATGACAAAATTGGATATCCATTTCTACGTTTGGTTCAGCTTTCTCAAGGAGTTTTAGGCTTCTAAAGCATGTTGGGAAAAACTTAGCGTGTTGGACAACCTTCGGGGAAATGCTAGATTTGGCAAAGCTAAAAGCCCAAGGCAGGTGGGGATTTGCCTTGGGCCTTTAGCATTTTCGGAATGCTAGGTGGGGTTTAATGACTTTTTTTTTCCATTCAATTTTGCCCTCATTAGTAATTACGCGTTCCACTCTTACCCTTAAAAAACATTGTTCATTCTTCAAGCCATCGTCTCTATGCTCGCTAATTGCTGAGTAGTTGAGGTCAAGTTGCTGGTCACCGAGGTCGAGATCTCGTAGGTCTAGGGTTGACATCGAAGTCGCGTAGGTCGAGCTCCAAAAAATCCTAAACCTATTTGTCAATTGAGTCTATCTAGCCAATTTTAACCGAAATTCACTGATGTGAACACTAGTCGTCCGAAGTGGACACCGGTCGTCATGGCATGGTTGGCGCTGACATGGATAATTTTTAATAATATGTTAATATTTCTTTTCGATTTTTAAATATTTTTTTTCTTTTTTTCCTTTCTTCTTCCTCCTTTCATCGGTGATCAGCCACTAGCCACAGGCAAGGCGTGGTGAGGGTCGGCCTCACCCAGGCCAGGGTGGCCTTGTTGAGCTTCGCCTTTGCCTGGGCAATGCTTGGTGAGGCTGCCTTGGCTTAGGCGAGAGCCGGCCTTGCCAAATCTGGTGAGGGGAGCCCTCACCGGGGATTGACCTCACCCGGAGGGGCCTTGCCTATGGCTGGTGACGACGACCCTTGCCTAGGCTAGGCCAGCCAGCCCGCCTGGGCATGGCCGGTGGTTGGTCTTTGGCAAAAGGAAGAAGAAAGGAAAGAAAAAGAGAAAAAAAATAAAAAAAAATAAAAAAGTCAAAAAATTATTAAAAATTATCAATGTCAATGTCGGCCGTGCCACATAGGACGGCCGGCATCCACGGTAGTGAATTCAGGCCAAAATTAGCCTAATAGATTCAATTGGCAAAATTGAAAGGTTTATAACTGAATTAGAAAAAGTGCAATAAGTTTAAGATTTTTTGGACAATTTTTCCGCTATCTTGATATTGAAGGAATAGGAAATAACTATTTTATCAAGGAATAGACCGGGGATGGATAGTGTATTTTGTGCGCTGGCATTTTAGTCGAAAAGCCATATTCTCTCGTTCTTTTTTTCCTTTGATTGACGAGGACGATGATGACTTCAAGTTAATTATATACTTCGACCAAAAAAAAGTTAATTATATACTGGAAATCTTACTAAAAACAAAGTGAATGACCTCATCCTCATTAAATTCACCAGTGATTACGTTTCGCATCATTTAGGGGATAGCATATTGCATTACTACGTCGTAGAATTTTGCAGTGTTGTCTCAAAAAATGCAAATTTTTCTCATGCTGGTAAATTTCAATAAGTGTCAAAAAATGATTGTCAATTTTGTTACTGACTCAACTTTCTTTTTCAAATTACAAATTTTTATACTAGCTTGCTAATTTTTATTTGCATAGACTAATGATATTTCTAACTTTTTATATGAAATGATAAAAACAATAACTTTTATGAAAATTGTCGGCTTGGAATTGGGATAATAATACAAATGGTCCATGAACTTAGGTTTAATATGCAATGTCGTCCTCGAACTTTTAATTTGTGCAATATGATTTTTGAACTTTGGCCCAATGTACAATATCGTTCCTACACTTTTAATTTGTTCACTGTGATTCCTGAACTATTGAAAAATGTTCAATGTAATTTCTAAACTATATGAAAATGTTGAAAAGTTCAGGAACAACATTGAACATTAGACCAGAGTTAGGGACCATATTAAATAAATTAAAAGTTTGAGTACAACATTGCTCATGGGACCAAAGTTTAGTGATCACATTGAACAAATTTCAAGTTCAAGGACGACATTACATATTGAACCAAAGTTCATAAATCATTTGTGTCATTTTTCCTTTGGTATCTCAGCAAATTTATCCACTTACTTAAAACGAGGTTGCGGCGGGGATGGCTGGCCTCGAAGGAGCTGCCCCGGATTGGTGGAGGTGGCGGCCAGCGATGGGAGATGGTGGCCATTGAGCTAGGCTGAGTGTCTGGGCGTGGGTGGTGTAAAGTTAAGGTTGTGGGGATCTTTACACAAGAAACGGTAATTAGGTCATCTTACTTAGCAGATGTATGTAATTATTGATTTCGAGAATGGAGCTACTTTCTTTTGTCCTGAATTGAAAAGCAAGGTATGATTTGGATATTTTTCCTAATAAGGAGTTATCTTTTGAAAAAGCGCTACAAAATTTCAAAGATTGTGATGTTATTTATCCCGATGGGAATCATTCTCTTGCGACACGAAATCTTTGACCATTTGACCCATCGGAGGATTCAATGATTGCTAGTATGGCATGTGGAATTGGCACTATATCGATAATTATAAGGCAAGGTGGTAATGCACAAAAGTCATACTTGTGTAGTGATTATTGAATTTCACGTTAATTCAAAATGATTTCTACAGACGGTTTTTTCTTTCTTGATGTATACACATGCTATTTGATTCAGCCTTCAGGAAACAAACTTAATTTTCGGATGGACAATTATGGGGAAGGCCATGATTATCAGAAGCAACAAGTTCATTTGTTCCCATGAGAGCACCGAATCATGTGCCATGAGAAGATATCATAGGAAACTGATAGAAATTAAGCTTTCATAGGAACCGATTATTTACTTAACTTAACATGAGATCCGAGCAAGGGGTCTCCAGTTCGATGCATCACACAATCTTTCACTTATATGTGAGGATTTCAACAACCCCATTCACCTTCATGCATTGGGTTCTCATGCTTTAGGTAAACCCCGACCCGATCGTATTTTGAACGATCTAAATCATCAAAGCAAAATAGTTTCACACTCAAGTAAAGCATTCGAAGTGCGGCTTGAATCTGACATATTGGGTGAAGGGCCCTGGTACTGTTAGAAACTTTGTTCGCTCTCGTGATGTGATTTCAAAGTAAGCTGTCTTTTGTTCAGTTAATGATTCAAGAATTGATCACCTAAGATATCATAGAGAATCAACACAAATGAGTGAATTGCCTATATACTAAGTCAAAAAAGCCATTGAATTCCTAATGACACGGGTAATGATAGTCTTGGGCCCCAGTAATCACCATTTCCTCCACAAAAGTAAACCCATCTTTGCTCCATTTAGCCCCCACACTTATCGCCATGAACCCTTTTTCCCACTCACGAATCTCACGCCCCAACTTTATCATCATGACCACAATAATAACACAGATTAACTTGGAATCTCGCTATGGCTAAAAAGAAAGAAAAAAAGACAATATCCAATAGTGGATCCAAAGGAGCACTAGATATAAATTGGAGGGGTTGCATTTCCACCCAAGTGCACCTTCTTCCTTCTTTGTCCCTCACTTCCTTAGAAGAGAGGTTGAAAAACTTGAGAACATGTCCAAGTACATCTTGTTCATCGTCCTGATGGTGTTGTTCGCGAGACTGGAGTCGTCGATGGCGGTCACTTGTAACCCACTGGAGCTGAGTTCATGCGCGAGCGCAATAACCTCCGCTAGCCCGCCATCAGCCGTGTGCTGTGCCAAGCTCAAGGAGCAAAGGCCTTGCCTTTGCCAGTACATGAAGAACCCTAACCTCCAGAAGCTCATCAACTCTCCTAATTCCAGGAACGTGGCAATCAAGTGTGGCTCTCCATTTCCCTCCTGTTGATCTCTCTAGTCGTCGTCTCTCTAGTGGGGGTTGCCTCTCTAGTAGCGGTTGCTTTCCTGGTGTTGGGTCGGAATCTTGCGCTCGTAGTAGCTGTGCAACATCGTCGTCAATGCTGATTACCCGGTGGTTGTGGAACTTCTAGGTAGTATCATCATTGTACCGACTAAATAAAGGTTTAGGTATCTCCCGTGTTACCCATTTTCGGAACAGTAATCTATAAGTGCAATTTGTGCAATTTGTACTCTCTACACATGACCACACCCATGTGACCGAGCCATTATTGCTCACCAAGACGAGAGTCGGTACAACGAGAAAATGAACTTGATACAATGTGAGCGACTGATTCGAAGATATCAGCCCACGATTGCAGAGACCCACTTGGTCAATGATTCTTAAACCGTAGTTGCAACTGCTCCGATGAAATTGGAAAAAAAATCAGCCATAAAAAGGGACAATCATAATATTTTATTTCCTATAGAAGACAGCCAAAAAAAGAAAAGAAGAAGACAATCATCAGCATCTGTTGAGTTGGATCATGGATGCAGCTTCTAAGAAAACATATGAAGTCACTAAACAGATACTGATTCTGATCCTTCAGAAAAATTCATGCGCACTCATCGAACTACCATGCCCATAAGCTTTCCCCGAACCAAGCATTGACTTGGCAAACAACGGCTAAAAACGATTATACAACTACAATCACGCAATTCGATTTCAACTACACATCTTGAAGGAAACTGCACTGGCGTTGAAAACTAAAACGAGGCAATTATCACTTGAAAGATCAGAAGACAGAGTATATGATTCTTGGGTGAAAGATTCATTCCAATATGCTTCAAGAAAAGAAACACGCAATTTGCCTAGGAGCTAAAGGCAGCAGGACCAGGTAGCCAACCGTGAGATTTGAGATTTGAGCTCCAGGCACGACAAGTAGTCTAGAATCAAATGAAAATTAAGCATGTACACTCTTGAGTCAGTAAATGGAATATGTCCCAAACCACAACACGAACATATGCATATATATTGCGGGTATATATAAAGAGAGAACAAAGAGTCTAACTCTGACATACTCGGATATCAACCACTGACTATTACAGGCATTAGTTTTCCGACCAAGAGACCAAAATTATACCCCCTTACATCATCATCAGACCAGGATTACGCTTTCTCAAATCCACCATTATTCTGATGATGTTGCTGTTGCTCAGTATAATTGGATGTAGCCATGCCAAGACCTTCATTCCGATGCTTCTCCCATCCTCCTGTATCAGCTCTTGAGTGAGCCCAATAGTAAGCTACCGAACCGATTAATGACAACAATGTCAGAGCAGCACCGGCTGCAAATACACCTTTGCGAAGAGTGGCACAAGATATATCGTCTCCACCAAATATTCCTCGGTACTTTGTGTGGTATGCATTTTTTGCTGACCCAGCCAGTAAGCAAGCTTCAGCTCCCAAAAAGGTCACCCTATACTCTCAAAGTTATTGAGTATATTAGAATTGAAACTGCCGACAGGTTTCTGTTCAAGGAAAGTAAGACAAATTTTTTTCCCAGGAATTAATTGCAGAGGCTTTTTACACCATTCCGTCTTAGGAAGAAAAGAGAAATAAAAAGATGACATGAGTTTAAAGTGTGAACTCCAACAAGCCAGTAGATTCTACTAAAACTATCTAGCAGTTCTATTACTCTTATGATGGACCTTTTTATTGGGAGAGCACATGGTATATGTATTATTATGTCAGCAGAATGAACAATCAATAGATGGTAGCTTGGGGCAATGGCAACGTCATGCAAATCCTGCTGGTAAAAGTTTGTTATGTCAACAGCACAAACAATGTAGATCTATGCTCCAATAGGGTAATACAACTAATAGCTTGAGTCTCAAACTTGACTCTACATTGACACTCGGGTTTCAATCCTTGATTTGAGCTTAATGTAACTCTACTTTCATGGTTAATATCAAATCAGACAGTGCAATCAACAAACTACGATCATGGCCTTAAGTAAACAAAACCATCATCACCATTGTTATATTGAGCTTAAAACATGAATTGATTAAAAAAAACAACTAGTTACCAACAGCTGTCGCATACTGTTTTGCACATGACATGGATTTGGGTTCTGAAAGATCAACCACTAATTTGCTATATGAAAAGATTTAATCGAGCAATGCACTCAAGGTTGGCTTTATCCTGCTCATTCAGACCTCAACAGCAACAAAAGACCAAACTGAAATCACTTTATTCTTCAAAACCAACACTTACTGATAGCTCAAGGTCGACTTTTTACAATGGAATCTTACAAGCAGTCAGTCAGCGCACGCAAGCAACTGGACAACAACGAAAGAATTAATGCCTTTCTGTTGGCGAATAGACCAAAACCCAATTGCTGAAGAACTCTCCATCACTTGAAACAGCCGATATCCATATTCGAATTTGTTAAAATGTAAGTGTCGGATGCTGTTTCTATTTTAGGATGCATTGAATGGTTAAAACATAATAATGATGATGTATAACAAAGCCATTGAGGAGGTGCAGCTTTAATGGAGATGAAAACTTTGGAGGTTGACTGAAGAGGATTAGAGATGCAAACAAACTTCCTCCTTTGCCTGATTAACGCTGAAAGTCTTCACCATGGTTCCTTCGGCTTCCTCTAATAAGACTCCATTGTATTAGCTTTTTGTAATAAGGGAAAAAGAATGGACACAAAGGTTACCAGGGGCTATTAACATGACATATCGGTAGATTCGACAATGCCCTGACTATGACGGGCAAGGTTTAGAACATTCAGGAGGTTGAAACACAATCCATCATACTTGGTACTTTTATGCGGCAGGAGACAAATCCACTTTCCTTCCGTCATTTTCAGCTTCACGGGGACGGTAACTGGAAAAGCCAATTTGTTCTTCATGTTTAAGGAAGGCTATGTAAAAAGCTAGAGAGGAAGACCTTCAAAAGCTGTTTACTCAAAGAGAGCCTCAGAAATTGATTTTAATCAAATCCCACCACAGACCATGACTCTCAAGAAAGCAAACGTTGTGCAGAACAATTTGAAGCTACCAGCTAAAGCACGGAGCAGCAGAAATTGAACAAAGGGCAGTCACTGCCGCATCAATCTTCCGCAAACTAAATTTCCACCGACATCGCGGAGTTCGTCGGTGATTCACATAACGAGCGCCCAATTTCAATGAACATAATACTCGTACAGCCAGGCATTGTGGATCAGACAACTCGCAGCGCGAAGCAAGCAGCAGTTTCGAGCTAAGCCGAAATTACCAGGAAAAGATGAAGAAGAAGATGGCGCAAGTGGTGACGGAGGTCCCGGTGAGGAGGCCTCTGCCGAAGCAGAGGCACTTGGTGACGCCGTTGAGCACCGTCTGGCTGACCAGCAGCAGCGCGAACGCCGACATGCCGTAAATCGTGGACGCATCGGAGTCGTACACGCAGAACGTGCGCTCGTCGTACTCGTCGGGCTTCACCGTCGCCTGCGAGGCGCCAAAAAAGAAAGGGAACCGAAATCAGCAGACGCAACGCCAAAAGCAGACACCCCCAAGGAACACCGCGTTCCGCCAAAACTCCGACGAGAGAGAGAGAGACAGAGAGAGCGAGAGAGAGGGTTACGGTGCTGCGGCGGCGTTCGGCGCCGACGGCGAAGACGAAGGCGATGAGGTGGAGAGCGACGACGACGGCGAGGACGGAAACGGAGACGGCCATTCTTCCACAGCAGCCAGTGGGGACTCACTGACTCACGGACTCGCTCACTGCGAAATATCCTTTTTTTCCTTCGGGGAGCGACGGAGATGGAGAAAAGCGAAAAGGAAAGAGAGGAAGAAGGGAGAAGTAACGATTGCCTGCTTCCACGGCCCATTGCAGCATCCGTGATCACAGCCGTTGATGTTGAGTACTCCGGGGGGCCGAGGATATCGTGACCGAGATGGAGGGCGGGGATTCGCGGGGCGAGATGGAACAAAAGGGTTCGGTTCGGCGGGGTCTTCCCCCCACTGGTGGGGCCCATTTCCTTCCTCTTTTTTTGGGGACCGCTTTTTGACAAACGAGGAAACAGTGTCTGAAACAGACAGCTGGAGCGCCGTTTGGATTCCGGAGGCGCCGCTCCACCTGGACGTGTCGCCAGACGTCGCGGGTCGCGGCGGCCCATTAAGACTTTGCTTTAGTTTTTTAGGGTTTTCATCTTTTCCTTTTCTTTTTGTGCGCGATGTTATTTTTCTGTTCCCCACGAATAAAAAAGGGAAAGTAAAACTCCAATAAATATTCTGAAGGGAAAAAGACAAACGGTCATGAACTTTGGCTCAATATGCAATTTGATCCATGAACTTTTAATTTATATAATATAGTCCTTAAACTTTAACCTAATGTTCAATGTGATTCAATATGATTTCTGGACTTTTGGTACATGTTCAATTTAGCCCATGAATTATATGAAAATATTTAATGTAGTCTTTCCATTAATTCAAGTTCAGGGACTATATTGAATATTTTCATATTGAACATGTACCAAAAGTCTAAGGACCACATTGAACAAATTAAAAGTTCAGGAACCACATTGAACATCAAGTTAAAGTTTGAGGACTACATTGAACAAATTAAAAGTTTAGGGATCAAATTGTACATTGGGCCAAAGTTCAGGGACTGTTTGTGCCATTGTCCCTATTATGAATTTCGTAACGTTAAGTAAATTAACCACTTGATTCGGATGAGGTGATTAGGAAAGAAACGAAAGAATCTGAATAATTATGAGAAAAAAATTAAATAAAAGATTTAAATAATCGCTCGATTTGGATGGAGTGATTGGGAATGAAGCGAGAGAACCTGAATATCTATGAGGAAAAAGGAAATAAAAGATTTTTTTATCAGAGAAATAAAATATTTTTTGTCAAAAAAGAAATAAAAGATTTCAAAATATCAAATTATAATGGTTTTAAATACTAGCGAGTAACAAGAAAGGAAGAGAATAAATTATGCGTAAATATACCTTTAATGTATTTATGAACGAATGTAAAATGAGCAACCAAAATAAAATGAATGTAAAATGAGGGTATAAGTAAGGAAAAAATAAGTTCAGTAAAAATGTACATAAAAAGTTGACCAGACCAACACCTCTTAATCCCTCCTAATCTTTCCTAATTATTTCTTTCCGTACGATTCCTTTCGTCCAAACACGATTGTGTTATTTTTTTTTTATGCCAATAGGCATGTGGCCCTGCTTGCTAGTAGAGTGATTGGGGGTGGAGCTAGAAAGTACCAGGTCCGGATTTCGATTTCCGTGAGCAAGCGCACACACATGTAAAGTAGAAAGTAGTGGATTAAAGAAGAAAAAACCGATTGTGTTTTTAAGATACTTTTGCGTGCCTCTCAATCTTACCCAACAAATGTATTGAAATTCTGAAAATTTTCAAAACATGTAAGATTTTATCGGAAAGATGAAATTAAGTTTCTCTATTAAATTCGCTATGCGAAGATTCTTCTTCTCTGTTTCGTCTCCAATGGTTCCTATAATCCTGGAGCGACAGAGGTGCAGGTTCGAGGATTTTCCTGTGAAGTGATCGATCTGCTTAAGCGGAAGGAACCTAAGTAAGCGTAGCTCCTACAGACCACCATCATTAGGAAGTGATGGGAGAGACTTACCTTACCTGGCCTACTCTTCAAGTCTACAAGTTGACTAGGGTAGAGGTGTACAAAAGAATCGGGAACTACCCAGATATTTCGGGATTGCCCCGATTTCAATTTTTGAGAACCGGTGGGTACCGGTCCGCTTCCTTATTCTAGGTGTGGAATTATCTGCATGCCCACCCTGATCGGACCGATAATATAATAATAAATATAATATATAATATAATATATTTATTTAATTTTTATTTTTTTTTAAAAAGGAAAAATCCTAAATCCGTATATTAAACCTAAATCACTTGATACTCATAGCCTTACATTGAGCCGAGAAACACCTTATTTCGCTTTCGCCTCACTCTCACTCTCATTCTCTCACTCTTCTTGATCGATGCTTACCTCATTGCTCGGGACTGCCCCGGTTCCAATTTTTGAGAACCGGTGAGTATCAGTCCGGTTTCTGGTTCTAGGTGTAGAACTACCCGCTTATCCACCCTGATCGGATCGATAATATAATAATAAATATAATATATTTATTTAATTTTTATTTTTTTAAAAAATAAAATTTTAAATCCATAAATTAAACCTAACTCGCTCGACGCTCACAGCCTCACATTGAGCCGAGAAACGCCTTTTTTCGCTTTCGCCTCACGCTCACTCTCACTCTCTCACTCTTCTCGGTCGATGTTTACCTCACTGTCTCCGACTGTCCATCTCTGTCTCTGTCTCCATCTTTCTGTCTTCATGCTTGGCTAGTGGGACCGGTTCCATGGATTCACCTGGGAACCGGACCGGCGGTCCGGTCCGGTTCCCGGGTGGTCGATGGAACCAACGGGCAGTTTCCAGTTTTAATTTTTCGGAACCGGTCCTTAGTGGGCGGTTCCTGATTCTAGGGTGGGAATCGCCCACCCGGACCATGCTTACTCCTAAACTAGAGTGTATTCAACCAGCAATAGACGCGCCTTGGTTAGTACCTCGCTAGCTGCGTAATTGCCCCAGGCGCAAAGATAACCAGAGTGTATCAGCAGCAAGAAAAACTGAATATGTAGGAAGGAATTACCAATGAGAACGCCTTCTTTAACGTCCAAATAGTAAAAATCATCCTCGTCTTTGCCTATGCTGATGCTATTCATTGGTAGAGCGCACTCCCATACGTGGTGCTATAGACTCCTTTATTTTCTTGCTCAAAAAGCAGATTTTGGTTTTGAATTCGTAGGATGGGTATAGAGTGTTGAAGTATTGCCAGAGCGTTAGCTTATATGCTCTTCATATCCATCTTGGTAGTGTCAGTTCAGTCGGTTAAATACAAGGATTGTGAGGCCACTATGTGTGGCAAGAGTGGTCTGAACGTAAGCTATCCCTTCTATGTTCCTGGAAGTGGGAAGGAACTTTGTGGCTACCCCGGGTTCGAGGTTAGCTGCGAAGGAGGAGAAACTATGTATGGCAACTTCTCCATCCGAAGCCTCTCTTATGAGAAGCAATCCTTTGAGTTAGCAAGTCGGTATATGAACGACACCGGTTGCTTCGTTCCTCATCCCAAAACCCATTATCGCGATAAGCTCTTCCAGAACTCCAGTTTCGAGTATTACCTATGGTTCTTCTATGGCTGCGCTGATACATTTTCTACAAACTACCCTCTCTCTTGGCTAAATTGCGCGTCTGATCATTCGAATTAAACGTTGGTTACGCTAACACGTAAGGGAGAATGGCCATTACCGAAGGATGGATTCTGTCATATGACCAGTACGATACCAGTTGATGAATTGAAGGTGGGAATCTCTAATCCAACCATTAAGAGCGTTGACTACAGGAAGCTCCTGAAGGATGGGTTCACATTGAACTGGACATTGTTGACCAATAAGAGTTGTGCCAAGTGCAAACACGGTGGAGGCTGATGTGGTCGATCGAACGAGAAAGACTTTGTTTGTTATTGCTCTGCTGGATCCAATCACGAAAAATGAGATGCTGGTAAGTTACCAGGACTCGCTGCAATAATCAAATCCTTTGGCCTGATTTCCAATTTTATTGGTCAAGTGTAATCTCAGAACTTCCCGGTGTTTGGTCACTAGCGTCAATTTACGAATCTACATGTCTTAAGTTCCTCAACAATGTCGCATATTTATCATCTATTTTTCGCCCTCGTACTGTCTCTGCTTTAATTTGGCAGGTAAAAGTAACAGCTTACTGAAGAAAGGAGCCATTTGTAAGTAACATATACTTTATTTCTTAGCCATGCATATGTATTAAAATCAAGACTTTTGGCACGGTGCATGCCTTCCAGAAATCAAAATTCCTATTCATTTACCATTTACGAAGGAGCTTTCACTATAGAAATGAATGTTTCCTGTTTTATATATACTTAGTACTTCCTTTTGGTCACAGTTGCTTCATTCTGTGGGGTGGGTGCTGTTGCAATGGTCCTACCATATCTTTGTAAACAAAAATTTTGCGATCAGAAATCCATGGTTCCGTGGAGCAAGAAGATGAATGGGTTAGATCAATTTGAGGTCATTTTCGAAAATCATTGTATGCCAATGCGGAGGAGATATTCTTATGCTGAGATCAAGAGAATGACAACTCATTCAAAGAAAAGCTTGGCCAAATAGGGTACGGATCTGTGTACAAAGGCAATCTCTGTAATGGTCGTCTTGTGGCAGTGAAAATCCTAAGCAAATTAAGAGGAGATGGTGAAGAATTCATCAATGAGGTAAACAGTATAAGCAGAACTTCCCATGTCAACATTGTTAGTCTGCTAGGTTTCTGCTTTCACAAAACCAAAAGGGCCCTTGTCTATGAGTATATGACCAAAGGATCTCTGGAGAAATTCGTATACGAAGAGAACTACAGCAAACTAGGTCGCTGCCACCTCGGATGGGACACCTTGTACCAAATCTCCCTAGGTAGACATGGCCACGGGCCGGTTTTGGCCCGGAACCGGCCCGTTGACCGGGCCCGTGGTTCGTAACCGGAACCGGCCCGTGGCTACGGGCCCGGTTCCGGTTCCAAAAAAAAAAAAAACTGCTGGGGACCACCGCGGGAGACCTAAAAGAAGAACCTCCTCCTCCTCCGCCGAAACAGCCGCTTCTTCTTCTTCTTCTTCTGCTCGCAGTTGCAGCTCCGCACCAGTCACTGAACCCCCGCTCGCCAAAGCCGAGCACTCCCATGTCGCTGCCGCAGCCGCCGCCGCCGCGAGATTGAACGCCGTCTAGAGTCCGTCGATGGCGAATTCGAGGAGGCCCTCGTACTCCGCGGCGGCCGGCCCGGCCATCAGCTTGGAGAGCGGGCAGGGCGGCGCCGCCGCGCAGGCCTCGAGGCCCCCACGTTCCCACCCCCACCCACGCCCACCTCCTCCAGTCCTCCTCCAAATCCCTTCTTCCCCCCTCTTCCCTGCGCCTCCTCCGGTCCTCCCCTTTTCTCCTCCGCCCGCCCCCCATCTTCCCAGATCTGACCCCCGCCGCCGTCGCCCCCGCCCATGGCCGCAGCCGCCGACGCCGACGCCCCCTCCTCCTCCCCCCTCGCTACCCTGCGCCTCCTCCCCTTTTCTCCTCCTCCCCCTTCGAACCGGAACCGGAACCGGCCCGGAACCGCCGGTTCCGGTTCATACATGGCCACGAACTGGAACCGCCGGTTCCGAACCGGAACCGCCGGTTCCTGAACCGTGGCCATGTTTGTCCCTAGGCATTGCTCAAGGACTTGAATACTTGCAGCGAGGCCGCACCTTGAGAATATTACACTTAGACATAAAGCCGCACAACATTCTTCTCGACGAAAATTACCACCCCAAGATCTCTGATTTCGGCCTTGCAAAAATATGCCATGGAGACGAGAGCACCATCTCACTATTTGGTGCACGAGGGACCGTGGGGTTTATTGCCCCGGAAGTATTTTGCAGGAACATTGGTGGAATATCTCACAAATCGGAAGTGTACAGCTTTGGGATGACAGTGCTCAAGATGGTCGGCAGGAGGAAAAACACAGTGGCAGGTGCCGATTGAACCAGCGAAGTATACTTCCCACATTGGATTCACAAGCGTCTCGAACTTCAGGAAGAACTTGGAAGAATATTGTGAATGAAGGAGACAGAGAGAAGGCTAGGAAGATGATAATAGTGAGCTTGTGGTGCATACAGACCAATCCTTCAAATAGGCCGACAATGAGTGAGGTGGTGGATAAGTTAAGAGGCAGTGTTGACTGCTTGCAAGTTCCTCCCAAGCCCTATTTGTCTTCTCCATCAAGATCATCACCAACCACTTCAATGTCCATGATTGTGTGAAAATTGTTCGTAAGAATACTTTTATAACCACTGAGAGCTTTAAATTCCATGCAATGAGCGACTTGTATACAAAGATCGCTAGATAAGTGTACTAGAATTTTCCAACTATTATTTGTTGAACGTATTGAGGTTGAAGCTGACTCAAGTTATATAATGCCAAGTCATTAATTGTACAAGAGCATCTTAACATGAATTTGCATCTAATGCAGCTCTATGTCAGTATTCAGTGTCAAGTTATGTCTGTATTAGCATAATCTACTAACTCCACAACCTGAATGTAGGATAGGACACTTTCCTGCCAATGGGAAGTAAAAGCATTATCCCCACAGAAGGCACCAAACATTTGCTCCTCAACTTTGGAATGAAACAAACATGTTCGTGCTAACTATGCCTAACTGTCACCCAATCTACAGTAATCTTCTTATTTAATCTCCCACAAATTTGGAAGCAAGATTGAATTTAATCAAGGGGGAAACAACAAAGACCATTCTTTTAAAACAGGACATGTAAATAGGATCAGGCAAGTACTGAATATTCGCTTCATGACGAAGACACGAGCTGGCAGTAAGTTGCATCGCTGAGCTGAATATTCGGAGTGTGTTGTTTCTGCCATGCTCGTTTCATCTGCCTTCAGTTGTGGAAAGAGTAAAACTATTGGCAGGACATTTCTTCCGGCTTTGTCTGGAGGAACCGTGTCGGTGGCTGTTTGCCTTTCGGTGAATGCAGGTTTGTTCGGACTAGGAAGATCCACAAGTTCACCGTTAAGCATTGAAATAACAGTTGAAATGGTAGGCCTATCTTTTGCAAGTTCTTGCGTACAGAGTAGCCCCACTTCTATGCTCCTTAAGCCCTCAACTTCGAAGCATCTCACAGATATGTTTGAATACACTAGTGCTAGAACATCCTCTTCCTTCCACAATTTCCATGCCTGCAAAAATGAAGAATGAATCCGAGTCTGATTATTCTTTGAATTTGAGTTGATGGAAATAGATCGAGTTCTTTGTCGGTAACAGCTAAGGAATCCTAACAGGCTCAAGGATTGATCTTCCCCATTGAAGCTAGTGTTCTGTCTTCCACTTATGATCTCAGGCAATAGTACCCCGAAGCTAAAGATATCTGATTTTGCCGGAAACTGCCCTTCCATTACATATTCTGGAGCCATGTAACCACTGCATTTCATGAAACATGTCCATATTCTTTATGCATGCTATTAGGGAAAAGAAATCGGTCCTAGATTCATGATGAAAGAGGCACTAACTAGGTTCCCACAACTCTCACAATACCTGCTGGATCTTCTTTGTCCCCAAACATCCTACCCCTTCCAAAGTCTGAAATTTTTGGATTGTGCTCTCCATCCAACATGATATTACTCGCCTTAAGATCTCTGCGAATTATACGTAGTCTAGAGTCCCGGTGAAGATATAGTAGGCCTCAACAAATTATATCAGCAATGTTAAGCCGTCTTCAGCAATCCAATTGCTCTTGTTTGAGTGGATCTGAATTAGGCAATAAAAGTGAAATGCATAAGAAGTACAAATGTAAACTGAAGAATGTGAAGTCTGTGCAATAGTATAGCCAGATGCTGCTTAAATGGCTAAAATTGACTTGGCATAAATTGGTTCTTGATGATAGACTTAACAAATAGAAATGCATCTAGACCCTTGTTTGTCGTGAACTCGTTAAAATTTCGGGGTACAGTATGAGGACAATTTTGTATTGCCCCTAAATATTAGTACACTCATTCTTAATACCTATTATTTTCATCACTTTGTTGAATGCATGGATGTAAATGATTTTGCCCCACAAGTTATTCTATTAAACCTATAAATACGTACTCCATGTTCAAAATAACCTGCGAGGAAGCGTTGGAACTCGTCGTGAACTATTGGTCAATCCGATATAACTAAGATTGTTGCTGTAAGATATCAGGGCACGTTGTAAGCTATTGCACTATCGTAAGTTACTTACTCTGGTGATAAGTTAGTATTACTACCTTCTAAGCAGAGAATATGTTGGTAAGCTATTAATTTCAGTGGTAACTTACTATTCAAGTCGTTAAAATTTAGTTTTCAATTGTAAATTTTTATGAAAAAACCTAATAAGTTACTATTACATTGACGGTCCTAAGTAGGATTGTAAATCACTAACTCTAGTGATAACTTTTACTACATCAGAAGGTAGACCTATGTTGGTGAGCTAGTATTTTCAGTTAACTTACAATTTAAGCTATAAGATTCAGTTTTGAGTGGTAAATTTATAGAAAAAATTAGTAAGTTACCATCACATTGATGGTATTAATGGTATTCAGTTGAATCGTAAATTACATACCTGATAATAACTTACTATTTCTATCTTAAAAGGTGAAGTTATGTTCAGAAGCTATTAGTTTCATTGTTAATTTACTATTAAAGCCATTTAGATTTAGCTTCATATTGTAAATCTATAAAACAAAAAAACATAACAAGTTACTACTATATTAATGATTGTAAGTCACTAACGCAGTTCGTAAATTATAATTGGTAACCTGACCAACATGTTAAAATTGCACAACACAATGGTTGAAAAATTACTATCAATGATAAAAATTTGTCACGACCTGCAACCAACAAGAATGTCCTTTGACCTGAAAGATGCAGTCTCATTTAGAAACCAACGTGTTATCAAATTATATATCTCCATCCACACACATGCACACGAATATATATGTCGGCTAGTCGATTACAACGTTAGAGTATTTATAATCCATCAAAAAGAATATGTATATCTCCAACTAACAACTAAATCTAGCAAACTCATTTCAGTCGTATACAGTTGAGAAATATACCACTAACTAAATTCATAGTAAAAAATTCCCCTATCAAAAAGCCCCAGCGATAACACGAACGCTCTCGTTTTATTTGCTAAGAGTGTGCAAAAGAACCGAAAATTGCCTCGATCGCCCAAATTCGAACCAAACTGGTCTAGCATCGGCAGTTCTTATGGGGATCAGTTCGGTTCCCAATTCTAGATTTGAACCCGCTGACCTGGACCGGACTGATACATATAAATATATATTTAATTTCAGCCCTCACACCTTTTACGGTCCTCAAATGACATATATAAAAGACTATTACGCCTTTTACAGAAAGAAACCCTAGTCAGTCCTCCGTCTCCTCATCTCACGTTATCTCCCTCTCACGCCTTCAACTCTCGGTCCGTCAGTCGCCTCACCTCTCAGCAAGTCAACTGAGCTGTCAATCTCACATCCGGCTCTCTATCGCAGTATCACAGTTGCGGCCTTGCCTCCGGCCCTCCCTAGCAGTCACGACCTCGACTCCCTCTCCTTGTCCATCATCCTTAATCTTCTGGTGTTTTCTTTTAGGTCATTTTGTCTTTTCTTTCCCCAAATTTTTCTTAGGAGAAATATTCAGAGGAAACAGTGGTCCTCAGCAGAACGACCTCGCCTCCGGCCCTCCCTAGCGGCCACGACCTCGACTCCCTCTCCTTGTCCATCATCCTTAATCTTCTGGTTTTGATTTTCTTTTAGGTCATTTTGTCTTTTTCTTTCTCCAAATTTTTCTTAGGAGATATATTCAGAGGAAACAGTAGGTGAGCAACAACTTTCCCAGTAGAGCTATAGCTTTTGGATGGATTTTGGTTTTCTTTCAAGAAAAATTCAATCTTGTTGTTGGGTTTTTGTTTTCATGTCCGTAGAGATGATGATTGAAGTGTCTCTTCTCTCCAAATGAGTTTCTCTGTTCTCCTCCAATCGAACCATGTGAGCGTGTCTTTAATATTCCTTTCTGTTTTCTTTAGTTGCCCCTAAAGATTTCTCTCTGCTTTATGATTTTTGTGTGGAACGTATTCGAACGCTCAATGGTGTCATTGTGTTACTTTACTAAAATGGTGGGTGAGATCCTATCTTCACATTTCTTTACAATTTCACTTTCCTACCCGGACTCCTCTTGATCATCTCTCTCTCGAACTTGATGAGTTCCTTGGACCCACCCGATAATCGAATTCGATCGGTAGTCCGGTTTTTGGGTGGGTCTAGGAACCAGTCGGTGGTTCCCGATTCCAAGATGGGAACTGCCAACCCTAGAACTTATCACCTCTATTATTTATCACTAATCGAGGAACCTGAAAAACATGTAAGACAAATGAAATGAGCAATCACGTTAAATCTCTTCTAAGCAAATTGAGTAACCACTATTCTATTTAAGACACAAGAATGTAATTCATCTACACCAATTCTAGAATATACAAAACTTACAAGATCAAAATGAATTATATATCATTTCAACATAACTATATTCATAGTAGAAACACCTATTTCATCAATAATATTAAAACAAGTATCAATGGTCAGTCCACTAATTAATCTCGTTAAATCACATGTCAATTGTTCATTCCATTGACCAATCTCGCGCTCAAGTATCTAACTATGATCACGCTTAACACCTTGTGATAAATGCGATCAAGATTCCTCCTTAGTCTTGGCTAGGTTTTCACCTGTATTGCTGATGGCTGGTCCACAAGGATATGCATATCCATAAACCCCTTAATAAGCTCACAAAGACACTGAATATCAACATTAACCCACAATATCCTTCAAAATCCACAAAACTAATCTAGAATCTATATTATAAATCAGTTTTACAAACCAAAACTTATTATCTTTTGCAACTCAGTTCATCCGCCAGAAATACTTTTTGCAAAGTATCTCTCAAATCATTTCAGAATTCATTTTACAAACCAGATTCGCAAAGCAGTATGTGTATATCATTTCACAATACCTTTTCTAAAACTATTCTCAAACCATAGTAAACAGTAGTAAATGCTTAATTTAGACTTTTATGCAACAAAAGTGTCATTTGATAATTCATACTGTATATAATTCATATTGCTTTCAAAATATGAGTTTACAAATTTGAAGAAGAGATAACACCATTCACCTGGAATGTGCAAAACCAAACAACGTAGCTATATGAGCCGACGATCTCGTAATCCTATTAATCTCGGCGTCACAACTAAGAAAAATATCAGCTCAACTACGAATCGACTAAACTAAGCTTAATCGCTAACAAAATAACTCCTACTCATCAACAAATTGCTCGCCCAAAGCAGATATTCAAAGTTATATGTGGAGCTCGAGCGCAAAGCTTTAGAATTTCACTGCGACTAAACTATTACTTCAATCAACTCTCGTTAAACCCTACGGCTTCACAATGCCCTAATCTATGATTTCTATGTAATGTAAGAATAATGTGGCCCACATGATGTTATGAATTAATGGTTTAATAAATATTTAAGTGCTAAAATGTATTGGCTATGAAAAACAGATGAAAATTTGTAATTCTATCGAGAAGTTAAAGTTCCTGTGAAAATGTGCAACTCTTATGAAGTGGGATATGCTTTGATGGAAGGCACCACTTGAAGGGGTATATATAAATAGAGTCTGGTCCTCTCTCCACCCACGATAACGTACGAAAAGAATGTTATATTTTTATCCTCCATCGATAAGATACATTAAGAGAAAAGTGGGTTAAGGGAGAGAAATCAGATTTCTTCGTTTCTTCCGTTTTTTGCAACAATTATCTTCAAGAGAAACGCTATGGATAAATGTATGTCTTCATCCCTCTTATTGTGAAAATCATGAAGATCTAAGATCCTAGATTTCATAAATTTTTCGCATAATAGGATTACGTTATAACTTACAGTTGGTATCAGAGCGAGGTTTGGGATCTCATGATTTTCCGATTATGGTTTCTGGGTTTGGATTCGCCAAATGATGTTGGTATTTTTGTTATAAATCAAAGTGGTTGAAATGATTTCATGTTTCGATTCATTTCGTCGAATCTTGGACCTATGTGATGGTGCCGGCGTGGTCTTCAAAAGCCACTCATTAATTTGGTCGGAGATGGGCTGTTGGAAGAGACCTCGATGACGGAAGGCGCGGCGGAACAGGACACAAAAAAAACGAATGGACGCGATGAAGAAGGCGCGTGGAAGCCATGCGCGTTGCAGTTGCAGGCACGTGGATCCACGCGCCAAGCGCATGACGCACGCCGTGAAGGAACTAGCGCGTGTGACGCACACGCCTGCGCATGCATAGGCGCGTGGGCCCCACGCGCCCACACGGCAGTTTAGGCGCATGCACCGCATGCTCCTTCTGCACTCTCCGCCGGTTATTTACGGTTTTGCCCTTCTCCGCATGATTTTACAGTTCTGCCCTTGACCATTTTATTTACTGTTTTGCCATTGATCGAATTATTTACCATTTTGCCACTGGCTGCTGAATTTACGGTTCTGCCCCTATCGATTCTGATTTTACAGTTTTGCCTTTATGCATTAATTTACGGTTTTACCCTCGGCATGCAATTTGGTAAATGTTTGTGAATGAAACAATTATAGTGTTTTACAATTTCAAGAATTCAATTATGAGTGGTTTGTTAGTCACCAAAAATGTCTTGAATTTTTGAAATTGTGTGATGTTTCTTTCAATTACCCATGATTAATTGATGCTATGATTGGAATTGATATATTACATATCCTTATTGATGTTATGGGTATATTGAAGTTCATTATTATAAGGACTTAGGGATTGACTCAAAGGTAAATCAATTTCTTATAATTCATGATCATAATAGTTGGTAATTAATATGTCTTGTTAAAATTTGTTTGTATATCCAAAGATATCAAATAAATTTTGATGGGGTGTATTTATAATTACCAAATAAAAGTTATTAGCATCATTGTGGTTTATTGTATGTTTGTATATTATAGGATCAAGTAAAGGAGAACTATGATATACATGTAATGTTTCATTTGAATATGATAATGTGATATTCTCAAAGCATTAATGTATGAGTATATTCTTGTATGTTTAAAGTATCTGTACTTGTTTCTCTTCATTCGCATGCTTCGTCTGTTCCTTTATTCAATGGAATGAATTTCTTTGATTGGAGTGAACAAGTCCAATTTCACCTAGGTGTCTTGGATCTTGATTTAGCACTTCAAATTAAGAAACCGGCTGCTATTACTGATGAGAGCAGCGATAATGAAAAGTCTTTCCATAAATCTGTTATTACTGATGAGAGCAGCGATAACGCAGCAGGCCAAGGAAATGAGGCCTTCAATGGACGAGGCTTTGGAAGAACTGAAGGCAATTGCGCGTGATGAGAATGCTGTGAACAAATCTCTTGACGCAGATGAGGGTGAAGATGCCCTTGCTCCATCTCTGATGGATAATGATGATGTCCAGCTAATTAAGAACATGCAGTTGACTCCTGTTTCGGTAACTCAAAAATGGGGTAGCAGTAGTAGCAGTTGTTCTGCTGCTGTTGCTGTTTAAATTTTCCTTATAGCTATTTGTAAGATATTATGCACACATAAGGACGCAAGTTGAGATGTTACCAATTTCATTGCCTGATCTGAATATGAAGGAATGTACGTGGTAAGTAATTGTTGAAATAGTGATCCAATTTCTAGAAGTTTCTAGTATGCTCAAGATTTTTGGAGAATAGATATTTAAATGAATAATCTAGAAAGTTGTGAGAAATATCTAAGATATTTCTAGAAAAGTTTCTAGAAAAAATCTTTGATATCTCTAGAAGGATAATGAGACATGTGTAGAAAATTCTAGAAAAATATCTATGTAACATGCTATAGGTTTTTCCTTAGTGGCGGTGGAAGAGGGCTATAAATAGCCAACCCCTCTCCACTTGAAGAATAACACCTATCAGAAGAAAAAAACTAAGTCCCTTGTACAAAGCCTTCATAATACAATACTTTTTGTCTTCTTTGTTTCCTACTTGTCTTCCACTATCAAAAGTTTTGTTCTACTGTTGCTTCAAGTCCACGTACCAACACTTGTACTCACTAAATCACTCACTCACTTACAAAACAAATCACGCTTCCGCAAATACTAACAGTGGTATCAGAGCCACGTTTTTGGTTGGTATTGGGCGTTTGTCCGAACCACCCGTTCCTAAAACTACCCATTCAACTATCCAACAACTAAACTATGGCCAACTCTACATCATCCTCATTTCCCATTCCTATTTTCGATGGGAATAATTACGACTATTGGAGCATTAAAATGACTACTTTCTTGATGGCCCAAGATTTATGGGACATCGTAGAAAAGGGTTATGAGGCTCCACAAGAAGGTGCAAGTGTTCCAAAAGATCAACTACAAAAGGATGCAAGGGCACTATGTGTTATTCAGCAAGCACTCTCGGAAACAGTATTTCCGAGGATAATTGGAGCGAAGACAGCAAAGAAGGCATGGGAAACACTACGAGATGAATTCCAAGGATCAGAAAAGGTACGCACTATTCGGCTTCAAACTCTAAGAAGAGAATTTGAGAATTCTAAAATGAAAGTAAATGAGACCGTTCAAGAATACTGTGGGAAATTAAAAGAACTAGTTAATCAAATGAGAGCCTATGGAGATGAAATCGCTGATCAAAGGGTCGTAGAAAAAATACTAGTGTCACTTACTAGAAAGTATAATCCTATTGTGACAACTATAGAAGCAACTAAAGATTTAACGACCCTGTCAGTAAGTGAATTAATTGGCTCTCTAGAAGCACATGAGAAAAGATTGATGGCACAAGATGAAGATTCAGTTGAAAGTGCCTTTCAGTCCAAAATAAACATACGGTCTCATCAATCTAAAAATGGTGGAAGGAGCTTATGGAAAAGTAAAAAAGGAGGAGAAACTATCCAAAAGGAAAAATACCCACATTGTGGAATTTGCAAGAACACTAATCATCTAGAGAAAGATTGCTGGTTTAAAAATAAACCACAATGCCGCTTTTGTAAAAGATATGGCCATGTAGAAAAGAATTGTCGCTCGAAAACAAATAATCGAGCCAACTATGTTGAAGAAAAAGAAACTGAAGACAACACATTCTACGCAGGCCAAGCGGCAAATGATAAGAAAAATGATACGTGGTACATTGATAGTGGGTGTAGCAATCATATGACGGGGGATGAATCTATATTTACCGATATTGATACGTCGGTGAAATCCCAAGTGAAATTGGGCAATGGCACATTGGTCGAAGTAAAAGGAAAAGGCACTATAGCCATTGAAACAAATAAAGGCCCAAAATATATTCACAATGTATATCTTGTCCCTAGTCTTGCTCAAAATTTATTGAGCGTGGGCCAAATGATTCAAAGTGGGTATTCTCTATACTTTAGAGAAGATGCCTGCATTATCTATGATAAATATAAAAATATCATTGCCTCTGTTAAGATGGAGAATAGGAATTTTCCTATTCAATGGAAATATATTAGAGATGTAGCCATGAAAGCTCAACTTGATGATTCATGGCTTTGGCATCGAAGATTTGGCCACTTCAACTTTGCTGGGCTAAAAGTTCTCCATCAAAAAAAAATGATGAGAGATTTTCCAGCTATTTCAGAAATTTCAGATGTTTGTGAAGGCTGTCTGCTTGGAAAACAACAAAGACAATCCTTCCCATCTGGAGGTGCGTGGAGAGCTAAGAAGCCATTGGAGCTAGTGCATACGGATGTGTGTGGTCCAATGAGGACCCTCACACCCAGTCAAAATAAATATTTCATCCTATTCATCGATGACTACACAAGAATGACGTGGGTCTACTTTCTTCGAGAAAAATCGGAGGTCTTCCCTATTTTCAGAAAATTCAAGAACCACGTCGAAAATCAAAGTGGCCGCAGAATCAAAGTTCTAAGGAGCGACAGAGGCACGGAATACAACTCAAGGGAGTTCAATAAATTCTGTGAAGATGAAGGAGTTCATCATCAACTAACTGTTGGCTACGCCCCGGAGCAAAATGGAGTAGCAGAAAGGAAGAATAGAACCGTCATGGAGATGGCAAGGTCTATGCTAAAGGAGAAAGGCCTTCCCAACACGTTTTGGGCAGAAGCAGTCTATACGGCGGTATACATCTTAAACAGATGTCCAACTAAAGCAGTCCAAAATAAAACTCCGGTTGAAGCATGGAGTGGACGGAAGCCTTCAGCGAAGCATCTCAAGGTGTTTGGCTGCATATGTTACGTCCACATTCCTGCTCAAAAGAGGAGCAAGCTAAATGAGAAGACAGAAAAAGGAATCTTCCTCGGCTACAACGACCAATCAAAAGGCTATCGGGTCTACAACCTAAGAACTAAGAAGCTCATGATCAGTCGAGACATCGAATTTGACGAGAATGGCGCCTGGAATTGGGAGGACGAAAAGATTGAGAAGAAGTATGTCAACTTGCCAGACAAACAACCTGCTCGAGAGGATTCAACATCACAAGATGAAGGTGAAGTGCCAGATTCAACCACTCAAGACGTAACACCACCATCCTCTCCTGGCGCAACACAAGAAGAATCTACTTCAGAATCTCCTATTTTAAGGGTAAAATCTCTTAGAAAAGTTTATGAAACATGCAACTTTGCAGCTTTAGAACCAGAGAACTATGAAGAGGCTACCAAAGAAGAAGTTTGGATTAAGGCCATGGAGGAAGAAATCAAGATGATAGAGAAGAATGAAACGTGGGAGCTCGTCGATCGCCCCGACGACAAAGAAATCATTGGTGTCAAGTGGGTTTACAAGACAAAGCTCAATGTAGATGGATCAATTCAAAAGCATAAGGCAAGGCTCGTGGCGAAAGGATACTTGCAACAACCAGGTATTGACTATACTGAAACTTTCGCTCCTGTTGCACGCTTTGATACTATTCGGGCACTCATAGCCTTAGCAGCACAAAAGGAATGGAAGATCTATCAACTAGATGTAAAGTCTGCATTCCTTAATGGATATCTTCAAGAAGAAATATATGTGGAACAACCACAAGGCTTTACCATCAAAGGCCAAGAAGAAAAAGTCCTCAAGCTCAAGAAGGCCCTCTATGGGTTAAAACAAGCACCACGAGCATGGTATAGCAGAATAGACGAATACTTTACCAAGCAAGGATTCAGGAGGAGCATGAGTGAGCCAACGCTCTACATCAAGACCCAAGGTAAGTCCGACACTCTCATTGTCTCTTTGTATGTGGATGATCTTATATATACAGGGAACAATGAAAAGATGATTCAAGAATTCAAAGAAGAAATGATGAAGACATTCGAGATGACGGACTTGGGATTGATGCGCTACTTCCTCGGTATCGAGATCAACCAAAATGAAGGAGTTTTTATCTCACAGAAGAAATATGCCGAGAACCTCCTTAAGAAATTCAAGATGAATAATTGCAAAACAGTTGCAACACCGCTCGTGACAAACGAGAAACTATTAAAGGAAGATGGAGCAGAAAAAGCGGAAGCCACCCTCTACAGAAGTCTGATTGGTAGTCTATTATATCTCACTGCTACACGACCGGACATCATATACGCAACAAGTCTACTATCACGATTCATGCAGAGTCCGAGTCAAATTCACTTTGGAGCTGCCAAGAGAATTTTAAGATACATACGAGGAACGACAGATTATGGCATTTGGTATCGGCCAAGTTCAACTGCTAAGCTCGTTGGCTACACAGACAGTGACTGGGTAGGATCAACTGACGATAGGAGGAGCACCACTGGCTATGCATTCACACTGGGCTCTGGAATATTCTCTTGGGCATCTAAAAAACAAGACTCAGTGGCACAATCTACTGCAGAAGCTGAATATATCGCGGCTGCTACGACTACTAGTCAAGCAATATGGCTTCGAAGAATTCTAGAAGACATTGGAGAAGCACAAACGGAATCAACTCCAATATTTTGCGACAACAAGTCTGCGATCGCCATATCAAAAAATCCCGTCTTCCATGGAAGAACCAAACACATAGACATCAAATATCACTTCATCCGTGAAGTGCAATATAATGGAGAGATCGAGCTCAAATATTGCAAGACCGAAGATCAAGTCGCGGACATATTCACTAAAGCACTACCGCTGGTCAAGTTCGAGATGTTAAGAAGCATGCTTGGAGTTTCTCGAAATTGGATCAAGGAGGAGTGTTGAAATAGTGATCCAATTTCTAGAAGTTTCTAGTATGCTCAAGATTTTTGGAGAATAGATATTTAAATGAATAATCTAGAAAGTTGTGAGAAATATCTAAGATATTTCTAGAAAAGTTTCTAGAAAAAATCTTTGATATCTCTAGAAGAATAATGAGACATGTGTAGAAAATTCTAGAAAAATATCTATGTAACATGCTATAGGTTTTTCCTTAGTGGCGGTGGAAGAGGGCTATAAATAGCCAACCCCTCTCCACTTGAAGAATAACACCTATCAGAAGAAAAAAACTAAGTCCCTTGTACAAAGCCTTCATAATACAATACTTTTTGTCTTCTTTGTTTCCTACTTGTCTTCCACTATCAAAAGTTTTGTTCTACTGTTGCTTCAAGTCCACGTACCAACACTTGTACTCACTAAATCACTCACTCACTTACAAAACAAATCACGCTTCCGCAAATACTAACAGTAATGAAGTGCTTTTCTCACTCTAGCTTGCACATGATATTGGACCATGTTGGACCATATATGCAGGTTTACTGTCGGAAACACAGTTATTTGAGCAATTTCAACACATGGATTCAAATTAGTTTATCCATCCTCTAACCCTTGTTTGACTTCCCTAGTAAGTCATATTGTCACTCTCACTATCCCCTCGCAAGAAAATTTCTTCGATGTGCCAAGAACAACCTTTCCTGTGATTTCGCACTGTTTCATAGACCTCCTTCTGCTGCTGCTCGGAGTTTGTTGCCCCATCAGAGATGCCTAGTATTGTATAAGGCCCCCTGATCCTGTTCTTTTTCATGCTTCCTTTTTCCTAATCTTGCTTATTTTGTTTATTTTTAGCGAGCATAAGAGGGGATAACGATTTTCCCTGGAAAGGGTTCAACTCTTGAGGGGATATATCCATATTATGGAAGTCAATTCTTAGAATTACTGGTCAACGGGGGCAAGATTTGTGGATGTTCAGTAAAATTTCAGGTTCTCACATTCAAAGACCTATCACTATCAAGAGGGAAGTCATGGATGACATAAGTTATTGCTCAGTTGAGTGTCTTTACATTGCTTTTTCTAAGAGTCTCTTGTTCAAGACCAGACAAAGCCGAGAAGGGGAAGGACCGCTTCTATCTTCTCTATGCTCTCTCTCTTTTCTCTCTTGCGTGTTTTCTAATGTGCTCTTCGATGTTCTTTTCTAATGTTCTCCTCCTTGTATAGTGAAGACGTAATACCTATTATAGTGAAAATTACGTTTCTTATTCCTAATCCAAATGGGGGCCATATTAAAGAAGTAATGTGCTTGGTTAAATTCTTATGGATTTAATTAAGCTCAAGGCCTCACAATGTCAGTTTAAGCTTAATTTATATGGGCTTAATCTAGCTTATTAAGATCAAAACCCTCACATCTAAGTCCACCAGCTGCGGATTCAATTAATATGCAAATTATATGGGCCTATATGCAAATGCTACATGCAATTTATTTAATTAATTTTTTTGTTTAGGGACCGGGGTCCATCCCTAATTTTTATGCAATAAATGACTAAATGAGAAGCCAAAATTTAGGTGTGTCAAAAAGACAATCCTGAATTTTTCAGAGAAAACAAAAATCATGTTTCCCGTAACCTCGCGCCTTAGAAACTTCGAATGATTAAAAAATTCCTTGTTATATGCATAAGACCAAAGGCAACTTCCACTAATGATATGTCATGGCATGAGGCAAGACTGCTTTGGGCCATCCTGAATGTCATTGATTTCTTTGTGCCCCACACTATATTTCTGCATATGTATCGAACATTGAAGAAGAGATTTGGGAAGCTGCCCTATGGTGCCTTGATTACAAGGATTTTTAAATTCAACGGCATTCAGATTCCTCGAGAGTTTATGAAGAAAAAGCTTCCTACATTGAAAATTGATGACAATACTATGCTGAAAATGCATTTGAAACTCACAAAGGATGGTTGATGACTTTGAAAAATGAAGTTGTGAAGATTGGTGATGGCCAAGATGTACTGGCCAATATCAATGTTGGTAGACAGATTGCAAAATAGAGAAGAGTTGAGCGAGAAAGGAAAACGCTTAGTGGCTTCATCCTATACTGCAAAGAAGAGGAGGAGCATGACCAACTTCTTCCCTTAAGAAAGCCATCCGCACCTTCCTGGAGAAGAGTCCTGAAGCGTCAACTAGGGCCAGTGAAGAAGAAGCAGAGCAAGTTCAGGAAACAGAGAAAGTGCAAGAAGAAGCTGACTTGGAGGAACAACCTGAAAAAGATAGTGAGGCTGAGAAAATCATAGAGAGAGATATGGAAGAGGAAGATGCGGAGGCAGAGAAAGAAATTGAGAAGGAGAAAGAGTTGGAAGAAGGAGAAGAAAAAGAAGAAGATCAAGGAGAGAAGACTAGGATTCTGGAAGAGGAAGAAGAAGCAGAAATGGAAGAGATGCTTAGACTTAGGAGGAGTCAAGAGAGCAAGAGAAGGGAATTGATTAGACTCAGGAGGAGTCTGATATGATGAAGTTGATGAAGGAAGTAAGGGCTAATAAGGAAGAACTGAAGGAGGAGGTTAAAGCTTTGAAGGATAGCATGGCAACCCTCAAAGAAGGTTTTGGGAACTATATGATCAGACACGAGCACAAACTCCACACGATGAAATGCTATGATCTCGTTAGAGCAAACTTGCATCCCTCATTCTTTACCAACATAGCTTCCTCATCTAGGCAAAAATGATTTATGTTGTTTGAACATATTTTTTGGAAATTGATGTTTTTGTGGCATGATATATTTTGGATGTACTGGATTGACATGCTCTGGTGGATTTGAAGTTGATGTTCATATTGGTGTTTTTAAGCTTTGCTGACTATTTAAATAAGTTGATATTCTCTCATATTCTGAGTTTTTTTATACTGACAAAAAGGGGGAGAAATTGCAGATATATGGTGCTGAAGTGTTTGTAGTGCTGAAGTACTAATATATATGATGGATACTTATGCTGGATATTGAACACAGGACCTGATATATGCAGATAATTATTACAACCAGATGCTATTATCTCTTACAGGATAACATTGGAGTATATACATGGTAGAACTAATATTATACATATACTCTATCAAATACGCTGGTAATATATGTGCATCTGAATGATTTCATATAAGAAACTGTTTCTTCTTGCACGGCAAACATATTATAGTTCTCTTACAAACATAGTCCCGCTCTTAATGATGATATTCATATTTGAGATTATGTCAACTTGCTTGCTTATACTCAAAGTTCTGCAAAATATTTTCAAATCTATTATTTTGAAATCTGCATGGACAGTTTTGTTACCATAAAAAAGGGGGGTGAATGTTGAGAAAACCTCTTATAATATTTTGAAATTGACAAAATAATCTATGAACTCCTTATGAGCTTGATATATGCAAATGTTATCCATATTTCAAATAATACTCAAATATGCATTTAAGGAATTTAGATGTACGAAGTATAAGGATTCGTGAGAATGGGAAAGACCTACAAAGGTGAACAAGTCCATAGGAATATGAAGAGACTTGGAGGTACTGAGATGAATAGGACCACAAGATCTATAGTACTATCATACTAAAGTTATCTAACGAAGAACAACACAATATCATCAGGAAACCAAATATAACCGGGAACAATTGATATTAGCGGAGCGCTTATATTACCTGTACACAATTGCATATCGCAGGTTCACATAAGATCTGGATAAAAATATCCCATTGACGATCTTTATATGAATATTTATAGCAGTTAGTGATTTAGTTTGGATTCCTAATCAAAGAAATTGATTGATTATCAATATTATGAAATATCTACAAGGAAGATCCTAATTACGCGTGATATTTTGATTGGCTGACAATCATCCAGAAGATAGACTACTTTCCATAGATCGAGCAATTTTGTTTTTGGAAACTAGAATATTTGATTGTATGGGTAACCAAATATCCAAAAACTTAGACTAATTGATTCCAATAACTAAATTGGTCTTCGCAACAATTGACTAACGGATAAATTGGAGATTGATCTTTGTGAAGATTGTTCAACAGGTAGATTGGAAACCGAGGAATATAAAATGAGATTAATAGGCGCTGAAGAAATCAAGAAGCATCAAGAGTGACAAGCAATCCAATCAACAGAGAAAGCTTTACATTTTACCGTTTTTTGAGTGTACTGAAAAGTGTAGTCTCTTAGGAAGTTTATTGGTAGTATAGTTTGTGCTTAGATGTGCGAGAGTTATCTGATTGAGTATAAACAAAATCAGCTTCAAGAAGAAGTGTAAGTGTAATCGGCACATACTACTATTGTAACTACTCAAAAGATTGCTAGCGAAATCTAGCTAGTAGGGTATTAGCTTGGAAGAGTGGACGTAGGCTTACATCAAGCCGAATCACTATAAAGCTCTGCGTGCATCATTTTCTATAATTTTGCCTAGTTCGATATCTGTTTGATAGCGTACTACACTTAAGATAGCTACCTGTTTTGGCTTATATCAACTCATCTTTGTTATTCCTCTTATATTTAAGTTGACATTTTTAATTCTGCATAAGATAGTCAACTTTTCTTAAAATCACATATTCACTCTCTCTAGGTGATATTGTTAGCCACTACAAACACTATCTCAACTACGAATCGACTAAACTATACTTAATCGCTAACAAAATGATTCTCATGCGTTAACAAATCGCTAATCCAAAGTAATTATTTAAAACTATTCGCAGCGTGGAGCTCGTGCGTGAAACTCTAAAATTTCGCTCTGACTTAACCTTTACTTCAAATCGACTCCCATCAAACCCCACGGCTCCACAATGCCTTAATCCACGATCTCCATGCAATTCCATAGTTTAATAACTTCAAAATTGGGCCCCGTAGTTCAAAATTCACATAATTTTGATTTATGCGTTAATTCTGAAAACTACTCTGATTAAACGAACAAAGGGCTTAAATTCTTACTGGACATTCGCAACGAAGTAAATCTGGCTTGGTAAGTTCTTCATGGCGTGTACGCGCAAATCCCTTTTTTCCTTTTGCTTTCCTTTTCTTTTCTTTCTCCTTTCTTCTTTCCTTTCTTCTCTGCTCTCTGCGTGTACGTGCAAATTCAAAGAGTCAAGTCTTTTTTAATTTGTGGTCCATGGGGACAAGGTGCGTGCAAGTTCCAGGATTGGATGAGGTTTTCAGATTTCAGCGACCAAAAGAGATTAATAACATATGGGAGACCCAAGATTTATTCTTCACTTGGGGTTGTCCCTACTACTACCAAGCTAGTCTCTTCTTTGAACTCTTCCATGTTCACTTTCCAAGTCAACTAACGTGTTTAATCAGCAATAAGTTCAATGAGACAAAGCGAGAAATGCAAGGAATAGCCTTTTCTTGCTGATGCTGATGTTCTTCATCGGCAAAGCACCTTGATATATAACAATTGTCTCTTTTATATGCTAGAACCACATTTGTTAATTCAGAAGATGGGTCAGCACTTTTATCTCGATATTAGTGTAGTTTTAGGATACGTCAGGTTTCATATCCTCTTCATGGCCGTCTTAGTGGAAACAGCTCAGTCGGTGAAATATGAGGATTGGGAGGCCACTATGTGTAGCAAGAGTGGTCCGAACATAAGCTATCCCTTTTATGTTGCTGGAAGTGCGAAGGAACTTTGTGGCTACGCCGGCTTCAAGGTTAGATGCGAAGGAGGGGAAACTATGTACGGCAAATTCTCCATCCGAAGCATCTCTTATGAGAAGCGATCCTTTCAGTTAGCAAATTCGTATATGAATGACGCCGGTTGCTACATTCCTCATCCCTTCACCTATATCGCAGTGAGCTCTTCCAGAACTCCAGTTTCCAGTATTACCTACAGTTCTTCTCAACTTTGGAATGACACAAGCATGTGTATCTCAAGAACTGTGAAGTGTAAGAACTGTTCGTGCTAACTATGCCTAACTGTCACCCAACCTACAGTAATTTTCTTATTTATTCTCCCACTAATTGGTCTTCATACATTTGGAAGCAAGATTGAATTTGATCAAGGGTGAAACGACAAAGACCGTGCATTCAATAACAGGACATGTAAATAGCATCAGGCAAGTTCGTTTCATGACCAAGACATGAGCTGGCTATAAGTTGCATCGCTGAGCTGAATTTACGAAGTGTGTTGTATCTGGCATGCTCATTAATTTCATCTGCCTTCAACTGTGGTAAGAGTAATACTAATGGCGGAACATTTCTTCTGGCTTTGTCCGGAGGAACCTGTTGGTGGCTGTTCGCCTCTCGGTGAATGCAGGTTTGTTCGGACTAGGAAGATCCACAATTTCACCATTAGGCACTGAAATAACAAGTTGAAATGGCACTGAAGATCCACAATTCCACAATTTCCCGTCAAGAACAGGTCAATTACACATAACCCGTCTTCTACTTCTCAAAACCTCACGTTGTCACTACCGCCTCCGAAGAAATTTTCTTGAATAGGCCACCAGCAACCACCTTTCTTCCCTGTCTATTGTGCTTAAAAAGGTATATGTGTGTGTGCGTGTGGAATTTCCAACTGCCCTCGCTGATTTGGGCATTTTACTTCTTTCAGTCTTTTGCTGATATGGGATAATGACATTAGAAGTATCGTAACTTTCGTACAGTGCTTTCGAGAAATTACTTGAGTGGCACTTTCGTTAAAAAAAATGACCACTTCAATGCCATCGCCGATTTGGGTTGCCGGAAAATCCAACGTGACAATATTTAATGATATATCGATTGACGTGGCTTGCCAGCAAAGTGAGTCGGCATGAATTTCCCTAAACGACGATGTCTATGTGTGTTATTTGTCCCAAATTTGCGAATTGAGGCTACATTATTTTTCTTCTTAAAATTAGATGTTGGAATTTGCAACGGAGCTAGAGCAAGACGAATATCACCAAATTAAGCCTGTTCCAATTAAGAATTGGACGATCAAGAACTGCGAAGGAGAGAGAGAGAGGCAATTAGGATTTTCATTGGACGCGGACCAAATAATTTCAGATGCTTTACTCGTTATGGATGACAATGTCAGCGCCAATTCGTCATCATGACTAATTGTAATAGTTGGCGGTTTGACCAAGTAAAAGGAAAACAAAAAAAGTCAAAACGTCAAAATGTAAAAAAAAAATGTCAACGCCTTAATTATAAAGAAGAAAGCGCACGACCGAGAGTAAAGAAAGAGGAAAAGCTTGTGAACCAGAGAAAAAAGAAATGTGGAATTTGACAGAAATCGATTTTGAAGCACGGTTTGACCAGAGCGAATTTTTGAAGTTTCATGCTCAAGTTCTGCGTTGTGGATAATCTTGAACATCCGCTTTGGAAGAGAGTTTTGTTATCACGTAGAAATCGTTTTATTAACGAATGTGCTTGGTTTAGCCGATTTGTAGTTGAGGTAGCGTTTTACTCAATTTTTGACGATATTTCTTGCTTAGTTGATAAGATTGCAAGTTCGACAATTCGAGTAACTTTTGTTGTTTGGTCATAGGAGTTCTCAGGTGAGTGGTGCTATCTCTTCTTCGAATTTATAAACTCATATCTTGAAAGCATTATGGATTGGGGGTGATCATGTTTCTAGGGTACAACTGGGAACCGGTAGATTCAAAAAATTGAGGAACCGGTTTCGAATGGCAAGTTCCAAGTTGCAGGTAACTTGGGACGTGGAACCTAAAACAAGTATTTGTGTTTTTCTTGTTCTATATTTTCGTGCAATCCTGCGGTATTCTATGGTGTCCGATAACGAGTGTCTAATCTGGAACCACTAGTCTAAGCTTCCATTTTCGACAATATCCATAACTGAGACTTTTACTTTATTAATGTTTCATATTTTTAATATGTCTAAATATGAGTTGTTTTCAGTGGATTGTAGTAGCGAACGATGTTTATTAGAGGTGATGATTCACTATAATCATTCAATTATTATACAAGTAGAACTTGGGTAGTCCCTAGAACCTATGAGAAGGTAGGTTCTAGAGTATGCAAGGTTGGTTCCAAGTTCCAAAAATTTGGGAATCAGTTCTGATAGGTAGATTCTAGGTTCTAGATTGAACCTGAACCGATCATCGAACCGCTCACCCCTACATCATA
The DNA here is from genome assembly GCF_021117445.2 of Syzygium oleosum. Classification (NCBI taxonomy): domain Eukaryota; kingdom Viridiplantae; phylum Streptophyta; class Magnoliopsida; order Myrtales; family Myrtaceae; genus Syzygium; species Syzygium oleosum. The sequence goes on from NW_026607487.1 coordinate 14,186,873, forward strand.
GTAGATATATTATGAGTAACGAAATGTCATTTTTATTGCATAAAAATCTAAATCGAGCATTTATTGCTATTTGGTTATTTATTAATGGTTTTAGAAACGTGTTATGAAATGTATTGTGAAAATTTATATATATGTATTACTTTATGAATCTGGTTTGTGAAATGAGCTCTGAAATGATTCGAGAAATGCTTTACGAAAAGTATTTCTAGAGGATGAGCCGAGTTGCAAAATGTTATATGATTGGTTTGTGAAATGTATTATGGTTTATATGATTGGTTTTGGATTGAATTTCTAGTATAGAGAATGATGATTTGATGCTCGTTATCACTGTGAAACTAGTTAGGGGTTTCCAAGTATGCATACTGGTATGAGAATATCCTCTTAAGCCGAGCCACCGGCTGCTAATAGGTGGAGAGCTTGCCAATGGGGGAAATCTTGGTCGCCTTGTTACCGGGTGTTGTATCGTGATCATGGTTTGATATTGAGTAATAGATTGGCTAGTGGAATGGACCACTGACATGTGATTTAATATGAGATTGATTAATGACTGGACCATTGATGTTTGTTATAATATTATGGATTTAATGAATGTTTATGTATATGTGTATGATTATTTTAAAGTGATATAACTCATTCTAATCTTGTATGTGTATTATATACTGGATTTGAGATAAGTGAGTTCTGATATTGCTACGTAAAGTGCATAGTGGATGTTCTATCTGCTTAGAAGAGATGTACTACTCACCGGGCTGTAGTTGGTCATCTCATTCGTCTTATGTGCTTTTTAGGTCCCTCAGTTAGCGGCCAATAGTACAAGAGTGTTCGTGTTATCGTCAGAGCATTTTGATAAAGGGATTTTTGGGTATGGGCTTAGTTAACTGTATATTTCCAAGCTGTCTATAACTGAGATGAGTTTGCTGGGTTTAATTGTTAGTTGGGATGTACATATTCTTTTGATAATATATTGTTGGTTATGTTTGAGGCTGCGTCTTTGGGTGGAAAGGACGGCCTTATCATTCTCCTATATTTGTTGGATGACACTAATAATGTTTGGGTTTGAGACAAAATTCTTCTTGCTAATCCTCCTACCATGCCTGGATCCCCGTCTTCTTCTTCATCCTCCAAAATGAAAGATGAAGCCTTGTTCATCTTCGACATGGGGAATCCAGTGAGCTACATTTTCAGATGAACAAGAAAGCTGATGCATTCCTATAGATGGTGGTTAAGAAAATGGTTGAAAAAAGGAGAAGAAAAATATGTATGAAAGTGAATTATTAGCTGAAGACGAAGACATTGAAGATGAAAAGGAAGATGAAGAAGAGGAAAATGAAGACGGAGAAGATGAAGGAGAAGATATATCATTTGCCATATCGTCTGGTCCTTTGTCCAGGTTGGATTTAAACTTTGTTAAGATAGCCAAGTAAGAATTTCATTAAAAAATGTCACGTTGGACAAATTGCCAGAATTTATTGCCGGGGACACTTGATTGATCGTTTTTTCACGGAAGTGACACTTAAGTGATCGATTGAAAAATTTTGGCACTGAAATGAGTATCCTATAAAAATTATGACGCTTCTACTGTTATTTTCCCTTGCTTAGACTGACTTGATGATATAATGTTAGTAAGCATTTATAGGTTGAAAGCTTATAAGGGATTTGCAATGATCCTCTGGTCATGGTGGAGAGTGGTCGTTGACATCAGAGGGCTTAATAAGGTTTGACTCCTAAGATAGCTTTAGACTGGCAACGAGGGTGGGAATAAACAAATCGTCCCTATGCTTTGTATGTGAAAATAAACCTAACCTGTAAGAGGAATCGATTTCGATGAACATTTATGACACAATCGTGAGGTTGCTCAGACGAGAGCATTATCACGATGCTGACCTCCTTGAGAAGTCTCTGCATGGGCCTCACTAACACTAGCGAACAAAGCCACGGGGCAAAGGACGGACCAAATGGGACAGGTCCTCGCGGTTGGCGCGTAATTGCTTGTAAAGAGTTCAATTTGAGGACATACATGAGTGCAAATTCAAGGAGTCGAACTGGTCAATGATACAAAGTGCAAGTTCACTGATTGGAGGAGGTTTTCAGATTTCACCGACCTAAAGAGATGGACCACATATGAGAGACCCAAAATTTGTTCTTCGCTTGGGGTTGTCCCAACCCTACCAGGCTAGTCTCTTTCTTCAAGTCCTCCATGTTTAATTTCCAAGTCAACTAACGTGTTTAACCGGCAAGAAGTTCATTTTGGACAAGCAAAATATGCAAGAAATAGCCTCCTCTAGCTGATGCTGATGTTCTTCATTCGCAAAGCACTTTGATCTATAACAGTTCTCTTCTTCATGCTGCAACCATATTTGTCGAGTCAGAAGATGCTTCTACACTTATATGATGATACTACCAGACTTCTAGTATACATCGGGTTTCATATCCTCTTCATGGCTGTCTTAGTAGAAACAGTTCATTCGGTGAAATATAAGGATTGTGAGGCCGCTATGTGTAGCAAGAGTGGTCCGAACATAAGCTATCCCTTTTATGTTTCTGGAAGTGGGAAGGAACTTTGTGGCTACCCTGGCTTCGAGGTTAGCTGTGAAGGAGGGAACATTATGTATGGCAATTTCTCCATCCAAAGCATCTCTTATGAGAAGCGGTCCTTTGAGTTAGCGAATCAGTATATGACCGACACTGGTTGCTTGGTTCCTCATCCCTTCACCTACTATCATGAGAAGCTCTTCCAGAACTCCAGTTTCCACCATTACCTATGGTTCTTCTATGGCTGCACTAACACATTTTCTACACGCTTCCCTCAATTTCAGCTAAATTGCACTTCTGATCGTTCAAATTACACGTTTGTTGTGCTAACACGTAAGGAAGAATGGCCAATACAGAAGAATGGATCCTGTCAATCGAGCAGTACAATACCAGTCGAACTGAAGGTGGGAATCCCAAAACCAACCATGGAAAGTGTTAACTACACGACGCTGCTGAAGGATGGGTTCACAATGCATTGGACATTGTTGACCAAAGAGAGTTGTGCCAAGTGCATACGCAGTGGAGGCCGATGTGGCCGATCAAATGAGAAAGACTTTGTTTGCTATTGCTCTGACGGATCCAGTAGCGAAGATTGTGATGCTGGTAAGTTTTACCGGGACTCACTGCAATAAGCAAACGATATCAGGAGCATGAGATCTTGTGTCACTACGCCCTCTTGTGTCTCCAAGCATAGTGAGGCTCATCCGTCAAAACCTGGCTGTAATTAAAGGATGACCTTGTTATTTGACCAAGGTTTTGATGACGAATTCTTTTCTCCTAGGTTTTTTTTGTTTTTCTTTGGTCGAACTTTTCTCCTAGGTTCATAATGCAAATTTTGGTGCCTGCTAAGGCACTGCTGTGAAACACAAAATCTAAACAAGATAGTTCTCTAATCGGTAAAAGAACAGATCTCTTTAATGAGATTCATCAAAGATTCAAGTTGTTCTCTACATCCTAGTCTGTGAATCCGAATCTGTGGACTATCTACACTAGATTTAGAAATCTTTTATAAAACTGATTATCAACTTTTGCGCAGGAAACGGAGGTTTATTGCAGAAGATAAGACTAGGTAAATACAGATATTTTAACTACTCATGCATTGCATTTACTATTTGGCAACTTGAACAAATCCTCTTGCCACTTAAAATAATGTGCAAAATTACAGTTGGATAGTTTAAATTTCTGACAGTTATGCAGGCAGAAATCTTCCGATGCAAACCGGGTATAAAAAGTAAATGAGGCTGGCTTTTAATTAATACTTCCCATTATATTACCAACTCACATAGTTTCAACAATGTGGAACCTTTGGCTACTTAAGGGGTTTTTTCAAATTTTTCCTTCAAACATGTCAAATACACGTTTTGTTTTTGATTTAATAAGAATGCATACTTGTTGGGTATTATCCTAAATACTGGTAAACTGCATAATTTAGTTGCAAGAAATCCGATAGATTGGAAGCTGCTTTTCAAACGATGTCCCTTTTCTGTGCGAGTCTCCTGAGATTAACCTCCTCTGCAGTCACCCATAGAGCGAGATTGAAATTTCCTTGCATATCAGGTGTCGGAATTGGAGGATTGGTCGGTGCCCTTTGCCTATTCATCTATATGATCTACTTGAGAAGGAAGTATGCTTCTCTTAAGTTTCATCTGAAGAACATCACTCCTTGTCCTTCCCCGGGTCCAGACATGGAGGAAAGCAGTGTATACTCTGAGGTCCCCATTTTCACTAGTAGCGAACTTGAAGAAGCCACAAATAATTTTTCTTCTTCCAATGAACTTGGAGATGGAGGTTTCGGAACTGTTTACTACGGTAAGAAAAGGTTCCTCCATGTTTTTCCCAGTTAAGGGTCAAAATAGTATCCTAAAACACGCATCCTTCAATTTCTTTTGACAGGAAAACTTCAGGATGGGAGGGAAGTAGCAGTAAAGCGCCTATACGAGCACAGCTACCGGAGGGTAAAACAATTTATGAATGAAGTTGAAATCCTAACCCGTTTACGACACAAAAACTTCGTGTCTCTGTACGGTTGCACTTCTCGCCACAGCCGTGAACTTCTACTGGTCTATGAGTACATCTCGAATGGCACTGTCGCTGATCATATCCACAGCCAGCGAGCTAATTCATCTCCTACATTGCCATGGCGAATCCGTATGAACATCGCCATAGAGACTGCTACTGCACTAACTTACCTCCACGCTTCTGCAGTTGTCCACTGTGATGTGAAAACTAAAAACATTCTTCTCGAGAAGAATTTTGGCGTTAAAGTTGCAGATTTCGGGCTTTCAAGGCTATTCCCGAATGATGTATCTCATATCTCAACAGCTCCTCAAGGGACTCCAGGTTATGTGGACCCCGAGTACTATCAGTGTTTCCAGCTCACCGAGAAGAGCGATGTTTATAGCTTTGGAGTTGTTCTCATCGAGCTTATATCGTCCAAGCCAGCTGTGGACATAAGCCGAGAGAGGCACGAGATTAGTTTGGCCAATTTTGCCATAAACAAGATTCAGACATGCGCACTTGGCAAGTTGATCGACCCGACCCTAGGATTTGAGTCGGATAGTGAAATTCATAGGATGACAACTTCAGTGGCAGAGCTGGCTTTCCGATGCTTGCAGCAGGACAAGGAAATGAGGCCTTCAATGAACGAGGTTTTAAAAGAACTGAATGCTATTGCACGTTATGAGAATGCTGTGAACAAATCTGTCGATGCAGATGAGGGTGAAGATACCCTTGCTCCATCTCCGATGAATAATGACGAGGTCCAGCTATTGAAGAACATGCAGTTGACTCATTCACCTGTTTCGGTAACTCAAAAATGGGCTAGCAGTAGTAGCAGTTGTTCTGTTCCCGTTGTTGATGTTTAAATCTTCCTTATAGCTGTTTGTAAGATATTTTGCACACATGAGGACGCGAGTTGAGATGTTACCAATTTCATTGCCTGGTCTGAATATGGAGGAATGTATGTGGTAATAAAGCGCTATTGTCACTCTAGCTTGCACATAATATTGGACAATATATGCAGGTTTACTGTTAAAAATACGTATTTGAGCAGATTCAACACATGGGTTCAAATTAGTTTTTCTATCCTGCTTTTAATCCTGTGACAGGGTCTTCAAATTCTCTAGTAAGTCATGTTGTCACTATCACCTCGCAAGAAATTTTGCTGGCTATGCCAAGAACAACCTTTTCTGTGATTTCGCATTGTTTCATAGACCTCCTTGTGCTGCTGCTTGGAGTTTGTTTTTCCATCAGAGTGCCTAGTATTCTAAAAAGGCCCACTATTTCTGTTCTTTTCCATGCTTCCTTTTTTCCCAATCTTGCTTATCTGGTTTGATTTTAGTGAGCATAAGAGGAGATAAAAGTTTTCTGGGAAAGTGTTCACTTGAGGGGACATACCAAAATTGGACGGGTCAATGCTTTGAGTTACCGGTCAATAGGGGCAAGATTAGTGGAAGTTCACTAAAATTGCAGTTTCTCACATTCAAAGACCCATCATCATCAAGAGGGAAGTCGTGGATGACATAACTTATTGCTCAGTTGAGTCTCTTTACCATGGCATTTCTAAGAATCTCTTGTTCAAGTCTTCTGTTTCGTCTTTCCAAGTCAACATTCCATGTTTAAGCCGTCGATAGCACAAGACAATAAAAGAATTGGCAATACCAGGGCCTTCATTTCACTTTCAGATGTGTAAGAAGACAGAATATGCGGATCCTCCAAAAAGATGACAATGCTACGTCAATAACAAGGGCCTTCTTTTCACCTCCAAAAAGGACATGAAACTGCTGAACATGTATACATAGCTTTAGCCCAAAAAAAAGGGAAAATCAACAATACTTTAGCACATTGATTTTCCCCTTCTCTGAGGAAAATATTTGTCAGTGCATATTCATGAGATAGTGAATAATTCTGCTTAGCTTTTTGAAAAGCAGGAAAATAGTTAAGACATGGTTTCAAAGTTTGCTAACCATCGATCTCACCTCAGATATAGTTGCTTTTAACCCCCTTTCTCAACAACCTCAGCATCATCATCATCATCATCACAATCAACAAAAATTTGTCAGATAAGTGAGTGCACTTATAGCTGTACCAGAGATCTAGTGCTATATGGAACAAAGTTCAATTTCTCTTTGTTCGTCAGGTATTGGAATAGGAAGCTTGGACATTGTCCTGTTGTCCGATAAGATCCACTTGAAAAGGAAGAAGGCTTCTTTGAAGTCCCATTTGGGAAACAGCACCTCAGATCCTCACTCTAATTCAACTTGGAAGACAGCTGTGTCTAGTTTGGGATCCCTATTTTCACCAGAAGCGAACTGGAAGAATCCACAAATAACTCTTTGCTTCCATTAAACTTGGACGTGGAGATTTTGGAACTGTTTATTATGGTATGAAAATATCGATTCACTGTTCCTGCAGGTGATAATTTCTTATCTCGAAAGGCATTTCCTACAAATTTTTCACAGGAAGACTCCAAGATGGGCGAGAAGCAGCAGTCAACCGCTCCTATACAAGCGCAGCTACCGGAGCGTGGAGCTGCTCATGAATGAAGTAGAGATCCTTGCCCGCTCGCACCACAAAAGCCCCGTCTCGCTTTACGGCTGAACATCCCGTCATAGCCGGGAACTTCTACTTGTCTATGAATGGCACGGTGGCTGATCAAATCCACAGTGTCAAGTCAGACCTTACCTCATTGCCACGGCATGTCTGGATGAACATCGCCATTAGGGGTGATCGGTTCCAGGCCACCCTGTTATAACCTGTTCCCAGTTTTTGGGACCTGGAACCTACCCTGTTTTCCCTAGACCCTGTTTTGGAACCTACCCTGTTTTTCCGGTCCGGTTCCAGGGTCTACCCGATAACCTTTTTTTTTTTTTTTCTGGTTTCAGAAATTTGGAGCAAAATAAACAATTCACAAGCACCATGTCCAGCAATTGACATGCTCCCCTTGACATGTTCACAAGTGCTATGTGCTTCTCGAAGTAATAAAAATGAAAATGATGAAACTATATTAGCTAATGCATAATCCTGTCCATTTGTTTCAAGCAAAGAAAGTTCACCAAATATTCACCCACAGCGGATGGATAACACACAAAAGAACTAACCATGCTAAAACCGTCCAATAACTCTTTACTTCTACAATTGGTAACAATGAGGATGACATCCAAGCTTGGCGAAAAAGCTTTCTTCACGCGAAGAAAAAAGTGCTTAATGAAAACAAATCTGAGCTTGATCGGTATCTTGAAGCCGAAAGTGAAGATGTCATTAATCTGGACCTTTTGATGTGGTGGAAGAGTAGTGGGTCAAAGTATAAAATCTTATCTTTGATGGCTCGGGATGTTTTGTCCATTCCCGTGACTACCGTTGCTTCGGACTCGGCTTTTAGTACATCGGGACGTGTGCTTGACGGCTTTCGAAGTTCTTTGACTCCTAGAGTGGTGGAAGGTTTGATTTGCACTCAAGATTGGTTAAGAGCCGTTCGCGTGCCGATTAATGTTGAAGAGTGCATTGAGAACGCGGAAAAGTTTGAGTCGGGTAAGTCGTGTATATTTCATTATTTCTTTTTATCTTGTAATTCATTCACATATTTATCTATTGAGTGAATATTTTATTTAATCTTTTTTTTTGTTTTTAGATTTGGATTGTCTTACCGAGGATATTATCATTGGTAAATAGACTTTCTTTTGTGGAAACTCCGATTTTGTGATGAGTAAATATACTTCATTAATCGACATATTTGCATTTGTCTTTAGAGCATGATTTCTAGTTGATTTTTCTTTATGTATGAATTTCAGGTTTTTTACCATGCCCGTGATGGTTCTGGATGGTTGCAACGCAAGAACTTTGTTGGGTCTTCGGGCTGTTTCATCATTTTCCTGGAGCTGTGGCTGAATTGGTCTGGTCTTGTTATTGTCTTCTCCTAGGAACAGTGGTGCTTTTCATCATTTTCATTTTACTAAAGCACTGACTTTTCAATACAGGTCATCAAAGCAGGCGCAGACTATGATTATTCAGATAAAAGGAAAAACTGAGCAATAAAGATATTTACATCAGTGCTATTCTCGGCATTAATGACATGGGAAAAGAAAAAAAAAAGATGGTACTAGTTGTAAACTAAGCGAAATGTTGTTCAAGGCCCAGGACGAAGCTGTGAAGTTGGACTTCTCGATCACAGTTTAATTCCAAGATTTCGTCCTTTCTGGCTTGGCTGTCCTCCACCTCAATGCTCAGTTGCTTCACGGTCGCTTCAAAGTTTAATATAGCCTTGCTTTGATCGAAGAGCGTCGACAGAGAAATGCTTTCATTAATACGGAATGCCTCAAAGACCTTACGGGCCCCATCTAGCTCTTCTTCTTTAAGACTCAAGGTCTTCTCTTTGCCCTCGATGTTATTAACATATTTAAGCCCTACCTTAAAAGCCTTCATAGTTACATCGAATGAATCAGAGAATTCATGAAGAGCAAATTCTAGAGCTCGACAAGGTAAAGGGTAAGGTAAATTAGTCAGATAGTCAAGCAAGGACCTGACTTTGCTTTCGATCTCTGGGACGTCGCAAATGACGTTGTACCCTTCCTTTAAGAGCTCACAAAGTTGAGCTCCATTCGAGCGAATTTCATCATGATTAGTAGGAGCAAAAAAGTTGCTTACCGAATGACGTTTACCCTCAATGACTCGAATGTTGTTAACCTGAGGAGCTTTAAGGGAAGAATGATCCATAGTAGAGCTCACTTCGTCCATTGATTCGCTTAAAAATTCATCCATATCGGAGAAAGATAATGATGGCGTGCTCGGAGATAAGGGCATATCGGACATAGGAAATCTCCTGAAAGGATGTAACAATCCCATTGGGAGCACGGTTATCTTCGACAAGGTAGAATCCAGGTCTTCAGGAAAAATCAAGACCTTGTATTCATCCCACCATTGATTAAATGACATTGAACCATACGGAGTGTTGAAATTATCGACAAGCTTGAACTGTCCCAGGATATATTTGGCAACCTCATTGTAGCATGACAGAGGATCATTCTGTGGAGACAAAGGATAAGGGAAGTTCATAGAGTAGACAATTGGCATAGGAATACCTTGCATCAATCCAAATTGACGGGCACAGTAATGGGGGTTGTATGCCTCAAAGCCAATAGAAAACCTTCCTCCAAAAGTGAATTTCAGTGGAGGATCGGTGGGAACAAGGATGCTTGCCCAAAATATTAAGGTGTCATGTTGTATAGTTGATGGATCACACACGAAGTTTACGCCAAACCTATGAAAAGTGAAGTCTTTCAAGGTAAGCAAAACACCCAGGAAGTATTCCAAGACCGGAAGCCCTCCAATTGGCTGGAGGAAAACGCTACAAAACTTCCAAGGTCCAAAAACAGTCTCTATGGGTTGCTTTTATGCATCATACCAGTCGACAGGTGCAGAACCGTAAGACGTGAACAGATGAGGGAAATATGATCGAACCCAACCATGCAATATCCACAGCGGACCGATAAAAGGATCAGGATGCGCACTAAATAATGAAGATTGTGCATCGGTCAGGCCTTTATACAAGGCGGACAAGGCCATTCGACCTAATCCCACATCAATACTCTGAGTAAGGGCGTATGCGATGTCCACAAACCCACATGATATGGAAGTGGTACAAAAGATATATCGACAAAGTCAACAAAGCAGGAATGCAACATGTTCTTAAGGAGTTATTGGTCCGTCTGGCTTGCTAAATTCCTTAATGAAGTCAGGAAATGAGAGATCAACGAAAGAGATACCATAAAAATCTGGATATGACCACGACTTCTGATTATAAAATTCCACAAAAGGTGATAGGCCAGTCAATGACCACATATCAAGCAAAGTAATGGTTACCGAATCAGGGGGCAGGAAAAAGCAATTAGTCGATGATGACCAGAGATAGCAAAGAGCTCCGATAAGTCTATATTCCACAGGATCTATGGAAAGACAGCTTAGTGATAAGGCTTCTTCTATCTTTGCCGCTTTCTAAATGTTGGACATCTCTGGTCTCATCCTTTGGTACCACCGAGAGAATTGTTCGTCATAGCACAAATACGAGTTGAAACGAGAATTTGGTGATGCCCAAGTGGAAATGCTAAGTCGAGATCGACTAATGGGAAGAACCTCCCTATAATGACGTGGAAAATGCTCAGTAAAGATGGATGGTGGAGGTGTTGATTTGAGATATGGACCTAGGATCACGTGACGAGCTTTTGCATCGAAATCCATAAAGGATACGAAAGGCGCCCTTGTCGTTCAAAACTCCGAAGTTTCTCAAAACAATTCAGGCGAAGGAGAGCTTGAGCATTAGTTAGGGAAAAAGAAAAGTTAGCCATTATAATGGGCCAAGTGATGAAGCTTGTTAACAGCTATTAGGTATTTATACTAGTCTATTTGACCGATGAGTTAGGCCCACTAATTGGTGATGTACACATGAACGAAGGCGCAAGGCTCGGGATTCATTATCAAAATTGGTTATGAATGATCGTGGCACACGTAGGACACTCAATGAAAACAAGAGTATTTTATTGAGGAAAAGAAGGTTTGTCCGACAGAAAGTCGTGAACCCCTCGTTGGAGCAAAAACAGTTGAGATTCTAGTCTACTCATCTCTGAAATACATGCACTTCTATTTTGACGATGTTCCATTGCGAAGTTCAATACTCGCATATGCTCCTGTTGCTTCAAGCCCTTCAGAACGCCGACATGATGACGCAGTTCTTGCTCAAGTTCTGCCTGTTGACGAAGCTTCATCTCTCGCCGTCGACGAGTCTCTTCGAGGACTGCCATAAGACGCATTTCCTTCTCGACAAGGACGTTTACTTCGTCCGTAATAACCCGAAGGGACTCGCGACGGGCGTTCATTGTCTCACTAGCCTCCTTCACAATATCAGCTGGCTCCTCATGTACTTCTGTAGGAATGGCCATCTCTTGTACGTGACCCAAGAGTTGTTGATACTTATTGAACATAGTCTGAAACTCTTGGGAGAAAACCTTGAGTCATTCTCCGAGTGCCGAAGGAAGAATGGATCCAACTTCAGCATTGTCATTTCCAAGACGCTCAATGAGGAGCTTGAATTGCTCTAAGGCTGTGGCATCATATGACATCCTCGCGAATCCTCATATAGAGAAGTCTAAAAAGCGCGTCAATTCCATCTTCTTCTTGATAATGGCCAGTTTTGATTGACCAGAATGAGGTGACAAGTCATATGGGTTAAATGCCAAAATAAATTCAGCTTCGTTTATAGCGTGCATTGCCTCGCCCGTATAAGCGGTAGTCGACTGATGGTCAGGAGTTGATGAGACATGCGTCGATGATAAGGCTTCAGCAGAATTAGTCATGAGGGTAGAGGCTACGAACATTGGATTGGATGTCAACGGTGAGGCTGTGGAAGGATTGACCACAGTGGTTGGAATAGTGGTCCGTTGAACCATGATACTTGTTGATGGACCACATGCTGCAAAACCGGAATGATATCTCAGTATCAGGATTAGATAAGAATTGAAGACAACGTAATGTTCGAAAGACACGTACCTATCTCAAATATAGCTGTCTCGCGTCCAACCATATTAAGAGTGACAGTGGTTCCTACAGTGGAGTCAAGAATTGGAGCAATTCGGACAAGTGGAGAAGTAGGAACAACTGCTGGTATAACTGGAAAGAAGAAGAGAATAAATAAATCCAATAAACAAGATAAGCAGAATACGCCAGACAAAACAAAAAGTTACCAGGAGTCACAATAGTGGTTGAACTAGGCTGAATGAAGAGCTATACTCGGGGTGCCGTTGAATTGGCAACAGAGGGGCCGGAAGACACCGAGACGGTTGCAGCCGGTGTTGTGCTAGAAATGCCAGTCGATGAGATTGAGATGTTGCTGACCCGCTTGACAGAAGGAAGACCAGAAGATATCAAGGTAGGATTCTGAATTATGGGAATAGGGATATTATCTCCTAGACCTTTATCAAAAGAAGCAACGAGTTCTGAAGAAACCACATTGCGTACAACCAGCTCAGCAAATGGTTCGACAGATAAAGCGCTGGATGTGACATCCCGAATTTCGGCCCATTTTTGGGATTTATAAAACGTGTAATTTGTCAGTGTGCTTATAGTAAAATCTCGCCCGGGAACTGATCACTCTCGATTATTATTTTTAAATTAGAGATTTCGCTAGAATCGCACTCGATCGAATTTGGCCGTTATTTAGACCCCGAACTTGGCAGTCGATTTTCGGGAGTTTCGGGACGAAATAATTTGGTCGGTGTCGATATTATTGTGACCAGCGTCGAGGTTGTTAGGAATAATGGAAAAGGGGGAGTTTTTGACCGGGTGCGAATTTGGACTAGTAGACCTTCCTCGGGGTAATTTGACTTAATTGATTTGGCCTTTATCCCTTATTATATTCGAGGTTTAATTTGGACCGGTAGATCGTTGTCGGTTTTAATTATGGGCCGTTTAATTGCATTATTTATTTGATTGAACATTTAAATTTTTTTCTCTCTCTCTCTTTCTTTCTCTCTCCTCTCTCTCCTCTGCCCGCGCACGCACTCCCCCCCCCCCCATTATCACGTCTGTCCTGCTCTCTCTCTCTCTCTCTCTCCCTTTCTCTCTCTTTCCCTTTCTCTTCCCTCTCTCGGTCGCCGGACGCGCACGTCTCCCCCGCGACGTCCCTCGGCCACGCCCATGCACTCACCAACCACTCCCCCGACATTCTCTCTCCTCATTTTTCCTTTTTCCTTCCTTCCTTCTCTTCTCTTTCTTCTTCCCTTTCTTCTTCTTCGTCCGCGTCTCGGTTCTCGCTCGTCCCCGTCTCGCTTCTTCTCCTCGCTGCCCGACGCCGACCGCCGGAGCTCGCCTGGCCGCCACGCGCCGCCGCCGTTGCCAGCTAGCTCGACCGTCACGCCGTGCTGTCCGCCAGCCGCCGTCCCCGACCGACTGGTCTCCTCCTCCGCGCGCACAGCAGCGAGTTCGCCGCCGCTCGTCGCCCCGTTCGGCGAGTCCCAGCTGTAGTCCAGTCGTCCGGCCAGCTACCCAGCGCCGTCCCGAAGCCTGAGCGTCGCTGTCGCTTCCGCCGAGCGCCCCCCAGCCGCACCACCCGCCTCAGCCCACTTCCTCTTCTTCCCGTTGGCTTTCCGCCGTTCGCAGCCGCCGGTGCCGCCGCCGGGAGCCACCGTTCCTCTTGCCTCGCCACCACCACCAGCCTGTTCCCCCTCTCCTCTCCCTCTCGCCGTATCTCCCTCTCTCCCGCTCCCCCTCTCCTTCTCGGCCGCTCAAGGGCCTCGCCGGAGTCGCTGCTCGCCGTTACTGTTCCGGCCCGGATCCACCACCTCGCCCAGTCGTCCAGCCATCCCACTCCTCTCCCTTCTTTTGGCCATGTCCCTCTCTCCCTCTCTAGGCCGTGGAATCGCCTAGACCGTCGCCGCCGCTCGCGCCGCTCGCTGGAGCCGCCGCTCGCCGTCACTGTTCCGGTACGGGACCGTCGCTATCCAGCCGCCATTGCCACGTGTTTAGCTGGGTTTGGAGCTTAGGACACCAAGTGAGTACAACCCTAAACCCTAATTAGGCTAATTTACATTTCTAAATGAGTTTTAGGGATTAATTAGGGTAAATTAGGGGTTAAATTGTGGAGATTATTAGGGGCTGATCTTGTGGCTATTTTACGGGCTTAGTGTGATGATTTAATTGAGGTTTAGTGGCCCGTATAGTGTTGTGCGGTGGCTGGGCATAGGCGCCTTAAATTGGGTGAAAATGTGAGTTTGGCAGGTGCAAATTGAGGACCGAGTGGAGGTCACTAGGGGCTGATTTTGTGGTGCGTTTGGTGACCGAGAATGATGATTTAATTGAGTTTTAGTGAACTATAGTGTGCTGTGATGTGGCGAGGCATAGGTGCCGTGATTTGGACGGAATTGTGGATTTAGCGGGTGAAATTGGGAGACCGAATGGTGGCTGTCTTGGTGACTATTTTACGGGCTTAGTGCGACAATTTAGTTGAGATTTAGTGACCCACGAGGTGCCGTGAGATGGCTGGACAAATTGGTTCGGAGCGGTCCAAGTTTGGAGTAAGTTCGGGCTTTAAATATGGATTTTAGTGCGCGCCTCATTTGGTCTTTGTGGTGGCTGATTAGAATGATGTTTTGGGAAGTTTAATGGGGCATTTTGAAGATATTTATTGGCCTAAAATTAGTGGTATAGTGGCTGTCCATAACGGATTGAATTGGACATGGCGCGACCTATTTGGAGTTTAATCTTGCAATTACCGGGAATGATCGCATTGATTGATTGACTGGCTGATTGGCCTTTGTTTGTGGTTGGATTTGTGATGTCGTGTCGCATGTCTAGCGGGACTAAGAATGGAATAGCTTGGCGGGCCTCGAATGCGCGAATTCTTGTTGACCCGGTTGTGTGAATATGTGCATGGATTGTGTGTCAAGTTTGTGCCATGGCTGTTTTGAATTGATTGACTGATTGGGCATATCGATTCATTAAATTGAATATGTGTGGTGTACGTTGGGCATATTGCGTTGTGAATTGAACAAGTGGTGTTGTGCAATTGAATGCTCATTATGGATTTCTTGAATGCCCAAGTGTGAACGTTATGGCCATGAGTGTGCATCTCAAGCATTGGCACGGCATGTGCATATACGGGTGTGCACGAATGACATGAGCATGTGATCACCTAAAATGCCCTGATGTGTTTTACGCGGGGTTCAGATAATAATTGGTGTTTGTGAATGAGTGATCACATAAAGCCCTGATGCGTTTTACGCGGGGTATTGAACCCGTCCTGAGGCGTGTTACGCGGGACGATGCCCGGACTACCGGAAGATGGCCAAACTTGATGCGTTTTACGCGGGTGTTGTGCCATGAGCCTGATGCGTTTTACGCGGGCTAGAGATCGATCTCGAAGTGATGGACCTGATGCGTTTTATGCGGGTCGGAGGAGAATTGATAATTGCAAGTGTGCTAGAGTGCAAGCGTGCGAAAATGCATTGATGAGGCGTGAGCACGCGTATGAGCACGAGCATAAGCATGACATACGTTGTGACCAAGTGATGTGTGCATGTGCTGCGATTGGGTCCTATGTTTCATTCTTGAATTATTAATGCCTAACTTGCAGGGTCAAGTAAGTATTGGATTTGGGCCCGAGGGCCTGAGTCAATTATGTGTCGACTTGTGTGATTGTTTAGTGCTCGTCAGGAGGTGCATGTTAGCCTAGTTTAGGTTTAGGGGGCTTACTCACTGAGATTTATTCTCATTGTTGTTTAAACCCCACTTTTCAGACCCCCGATCCTGAAGATGCCCGATGTTCCGGTTCGTTTTGGGAGGAGCCCTGGCTAGATGTAGTGCTTGACCGCCGAACCACTTACCCCTTTTTGTTAGTGGTGGCCATTGACCCGCTTTTGATTTTTGAGCGTGGGCTGTAAATGAATATTGTATATGGTTCCCAGTATTAATGCAAGTGTATATTTTTCTACGTTGTTGGTTGCGCGGCTACCCTTGGTTAAGTGTGATTACATTGTACGGGTGTTTAAGTTTGCTTCCGCATGTGCCTTGTACTCTGTTCGTGGTGTTGGGTCAGCGACGCATCCTGGGATGTCGCGCTCAAATTCGACCTCCGCGAGGGATGTTGCGTGCCGGAGGGTGCGGGGCGTGACACTGGACTTCTTTCTTGGAGAGGGAAGAGAAGGTCTTTTATTTTTCCTTTTCAGTAATGATACCATTTCTTCCAATGTTTCCTCTTTGTTTATCCCAGAGACAATCTAGAGGGGAGAAAGACCTTATAAGTAACAAACTAATATAAATGAAAGGATAAGGTGAGTTGACACAAAGGAAGAAAGACAGAGATTTACCACCAGTAGGATTTTCTGCAGCATCGACACCCTCTGCGTCAGAGTCTTCTTCTGTTTCTGAGTTAAGAAATGGAAAGTTAGAAGATGCACCGGATTGAAATTGAATAGGAACGTAGAATGGTGGTGTCTATACCTTGGGTAATCGGTTTCTTAGAACTACTCCGCTTCACACGACCAATCATGGACCGGAGTGCCTCTTCGTATGTACTTTCAAATGCAAAAGAATACCACCAAGTTTGCCATTCAGCAAGATATCCTGGATGGGCTCTGAAACCATTAGGGAGGTCTGCACTGTAATGGGTGCACATTGTGTTAGCAATTTCAATACAACAGAGAAGTGGGCTTCGATTCTTAAGAGAGTATTCTTTCTTCTTGGTTCCTTCCGAGAAGCCCATTGAATAAGGAATTGACATGGGAATTGCTTGCCAGAGTCCAAATTGCCTAGCACAATATTGTGGAGAGAATCGACCTTTCAATGAAGTCCATATGGGAAGATCTATTGCAGATAGAGCACAAGTCCAGAAAGGCCTATAAAGATTGAATCGAGCTGGATCGAACAAATAATCAAACTCTCCATGGCCATATTTAAAGAAAATGATTTGGTCATGATTCAGTTTAAGAAAAACTCGAAGATAGAAGATAAAAGGAGGCGCTTGAGAAGCAATATGTCGAGGGGAACAACTCAGCAATCGACACCCCATGGGTAAAGGTACATGTCTACTATACCCTTGCAGAGACAGACGGGGAAGATGACGATCACCTTTACTAAAAAGGGAAGGGAAATACAAAGCCATCCATGCTTGAAGTATCCAAAAAGCGCCCGAGATAGTTCCAGAATCCCCAAACTTCATCGCCCGAGAAGCGTGAGTAAAGCCTCTATATAAAATTGCAAGAACAAGAGGGGCCAATGCGAGGCGTTGTCCCGTGGCTAAGGCTGCGGCAATTTGCAGATAGTCTTTGCAAACTTTAAGGACATGACTAAAAAATACGTATTTTGATAGCCAAAAGAGCAAGAAAAAGACACGCTCATCTTGGGTAACAGGACCCGAAGCTCGGTGAAATCGAGACAAGAAATTGCTGTATGCCAGAGCATCTTCAGAGATAAAAGG
Source organism: Syzygium oleosum (assembly GCF_021117445.2). Classification (NCBI taxonomy): domain Eukaryota; kingdom Viridiplantae; phylum Streptophyta; class Magnoliopsida; order Myrtales; family Myrtaceae; genus Syzygium; species Syzygium oleosum. The sequence continues at coordinate 14,204,364 of NW_026607487.1, forward strand.
AGTGGACAGTACAGGCAAATCCTCGACGGCATGGCCAACCAATTCAAAACCTGCTATGGCAAACACATCGAGCATAGTGATGGACATGTGTCCCCAAGGAAAAAAGAAACATTTGCTGGAAGAGGACCAGAAGGTGATGGCGGAGCCCAATAACCCACGTTCCAGGTCATAAGATGACATACTGACCTCGAGAGCGATGTCGATTCCGGCAGCTGTCCATAAAAGTCGAGTTTTCAATCGAATAAACCATTTGTGAAAATCCTCTTCGTAAGAAGGGAAATTTCGAAATCGAGAAGACCCGGTGGACCACACATCTGTAATAGAAGAATGTTGCAGTGCCAAAGTCTCACTGTGTTTATACGGGAAATGGAATTGGAGATTCACAGGTATATTGAGATGGTCCATGAAACTGAGGCCTAGAGAGAAACAGTTGCATTCATCCTCGACAGCTTTCAATAAATGAAAAAAGCAATTACCAGCGCGCGGATCGTCTTTAAACTTATCAAAAGCTGCGATGTAATCGCTGGCTGAATATTCAGACTTTTTGGACGCCATAAGAAACGATGGATCAAGATCGGAAAAGGGTTCAAGAAAGGATTTTTAGGGTTAGAGAAGAAACCGCGACGGTGAAACAAGGCTTTTGCAAGAACAAAGGATGAAGAAGACGATTTGAAAAGTCACAACTGTTCGAGGAAGATACAAGGTGATGTGTCCAAGGGGTATTGGATGAAGAATTCGTAGGGACTGCTCGAAAGGACGTCAAAGGACAGAAAAGCATGATTATCGCCTAGGGATTCGTACACAGACAAGGTACACCTTTAAAAGAAATAAATTCAAATTTATTCCTTTTAAAAGGGGCATATGTTGACACCCAAAATTACCCCTGGTGGGAGTGGGCCGTTCATAAGTTACAGAAGATATAAAGTACGGCCCACATGACGAAAATCCGAAAAAGGCCGCAAGTCAAGCCTAGAGGCATTAAGAAGACCTAAGGTAATTATCGACAGGACACGTCATAGAGGTGTCGACAAGTTTAAAATCACGAGCCTTGCACGTGATATCGACGAGTTCAAGATCGCGAGCTTTGCACGTGACGTTGACAAAGTTCAAAATCACGAGCTTTGCACGTGACGTCGACGAATCCAAGATTACGAGCTTTGCACGTGACGTCGACAAAGTTCAAAGTCACGAGTTTTGCACGGAATCATGGTAATACGCGGTGAAAAATTCATTTACACGTGTCAAAAGGTAAAGATATGACCGTGGGCGTGAAGAATGACAAGAAATAAAGAGACACGTGGAAGAAAATTAGCTATCACGTGATGCCCAAGGAGCGTAAGCAATGTCGACAAGTCAGGAAACGGTTAAAGCGCGAAACGTAAGGAAGTGGAAAATGACTTTCAAGGAGAAGTGTTCGGTCAACAGTTATCAAGTTGCTCTATAAATACTCAAGGATTTCCAACGTAGAAAAGACCATTTTTCGCAAACAACACAACATATCTTTTATCTAGCTTTACTTTTAGCACATTAGGAGTAGTTTTAGCTGTAATTTTCAGATTCTGCGTCGTAGATTCGATTCCGACAAAAGTCTTTATCAGGTTCAACATTGTTGATTAAATTCCAATGTTGTGCCATTAGTTCAGCGTCGTCGATTAAATTCCGGCGTTGTGCTTGGAATATAGCTGTTGATTAGATTCCAGTCATATTCTCTCAAGTTACGTCATTGATTAGATTCTGGCATACCTTGAATGGTAATACCGTATATTAGTTGTGTCGTTGATTAGATTCCGACATAGCTTGGTCTCGGTATTTGCAAGTTGTCGTTTCATTGTTAGTATTGTCGAGTTTGGCATCATATCGAGTCAGGGTGTAAGATCTAAATTGGGATTAATAAACGCATTTGAAATTCTCTGTCCAAGCTTGACTCAAGACTCTAATCTCCCCTAATAAAATCCGAAACGCAGCGTTTGGTGAAAGATTTTCGACGAAGTAAAAACCGGCGAAACAATATCAAATACCTGTCACCAGCAAAGAGGAATTGCCAATAACAAGGGCCTACTTTGCAAGTCTACTTATAGGTGTCCCTACTTTGCTCTTCTCCAAAGTCTCTTGTTCAAGTCTTCCATGTCCTCTTTCCGAGTAAACTGCCATGTTTAAGTAGTCGATAGCACAAGTAGAAGGAATTGCCAATAACAAGAGCCTTCTTTTCACTTTCACATGAGGAATCAAACAGCTTTCCTTCTTCTTCTTCTTCTTCTTCAAGACTAACACCATATTGGAATTCTGGGATGGGTCTACACTGCACTTACACACGAGGTTCAGTTTGTACGGCTTTTTGCATCTTCTTCATTGCCATCTTAGAAGATCAGGTTGAGTCATTGTCATATGAAGCTTGCGAACCCAGCAATTGTGGCACCGCTGATCTGAAAATTAGCTATCCCTTTTATACTCCCGGAAAAGGAACAGATTTCTGCAGTTACCCTGGATTTGAGATCACATGTCAAGGAAGAAAAACTATGTATAGTAATTACTTGGTTAAATGCATCTCCTATGAGGAGAATTCGATGGAATTGGCAAGCCAAAGGGATACATCTTGCTTTTCTCCTCGTCCATTCACTTTCCCTTTCATGAACAAGATCTTCCTAAATAACAGTGTTTCTCGTCATCCTAAACTCTTTTTCTTCTTTAACTGTACCAACCCTTCTTTTCCCTTCCCAACATCCCCCGTGAGTTGTACTTCTAACGCCACATACAACACATCCGTTGCGTTAAAACTTCCAAATGACACCTTCTATTAACCAGGTGGAGCCTGCCAGTCATCCGCAGTGGTACCAGTACAACTGGAGGGAGGGTTCTCGAATCAAACTATCAAAGATGTCGACTACAAGGAGTTGTTGGAAAATGGGTTCCAGTTAAAATGGGATTTATTAACTAGCAGGAGTTGTACTGGTTGTCAAGAAAGTGGAGGCCAATGTGTGTTCGGAGAACAATAACAATCAGAACAATGTCGGATTAGCGCAGCGAAATAAAATAATCTCCCCTCTTGTGCAAACCTAATAGAAAACAACTAAATCGAGGAATATAAATACCAAGCACGTAAATACAAAGCGATTTTTTTACATGGAAAACCTCTTCGGTGTGAGGAGATAAAAAACCACGGGACCAGAGTCCACCCAAAAATCTTCACTATTAGCAAAACTGAGGCTCCGTTCGTTTCCGGAAAAATATTTTTCCGGAAAACATTTTCCGCGTTTTCCGGTGTTCGGGGGCGGAAAATGTTTTCCGTCCTTCCCCACCCCCAAATCCTTCATTGTTTTGAGGAAAATGATTTCCTCTTTTCACAAAGAGGAAATCATTTTCCCCCAAAGTGAAGGCAAAATTGCCCATGAGAGGGAAAATGTTTTCCGTGGGAGAGGAAGTTGATCGCCGGTCACCGCCATCCGCCGCCGGGTCGCCGGCCGCCGCCGGTCGCCCGGCCCGGCCGCCGCCGCCGCCACCGGTCGCCGCCGCCACTGCGGTCGCCCGCCAGCCCGCAGCGCCCGCCGCCGGCGCCGCCGCCGCCGCCGGTCGCCGGACGCTGCGGATCGGTGGTCGCCGAACACCAGAAAATATTTTCCGAAACTTTTTCAAATTTTAGCCGAACACCAGAAAATTGTGTTCCAGGAAAACATTTTCCAGGAAAATGACTTTCGAGAGAATATTTTTCAAAAGGAGAATATTTTCCGGCAAACGAACGGAGCCTGAGTGAACAAAGTTCTTCTCTAGTAAATACTAGAGGTACATAGCAGCAAGACATCAAGACCATCATTCTTAGCAATAGACATGAACTTCTCAAGAGATAAAAGGATAAATCTATCCAAAAATGCACTTTTGGTGCAACCCACGACAACCTGATGTAGGGAGCTTCAATTGAAAATCAAACCAATCAGATTCGAGAAGAATGTGGCACGAACACGCTGACAAAATTTCAGCTTCGTCAGCATCAGATATATCATCAAACCTAGATTTTATGCTTTCTCTCTCTCTCTCTCTCTTATTACCGTGTCTCTCAAAAACGTTCTTTTTGCGGCCACAACATAATACTAGTGAGAAATCCTATTTCTCTATATGAATAGACATATGGGCTCAAGTCTTGGACTTGCAATTCATTGGGCTTTCTCCACATGGGAGTGAACTCAGCCAACAAATCTCCCCTTCATGACAATGTGGAGGGATTCACCATCCCTGCTATAAATTTGCAATGTTCAAGCTTCTCCCTTGATAGAGTCTTCGTCGTCATATTGGAACCATTATGGTCCGTATGGATTTTCTCAAGTTCCAACAACTTCTCATCTAGAGCATCCCTTATCCAATGATATCTACATCAATGTGTTTCGATCTAGACTGATAAGATGAATTCTTACCAAGATGAATCGCACTTTGGTTGTCACAAAATAATTCATACCTCTTTTGCTTGAACCCAAGTTCTTCCAAGAACTTCTTCAGCCATAGCAACTCTTTACTAGCTTCGGTCGCCGCTATAAATTTAGCTTCTGTTGTAGAAAGTGCAACACACTTCTGCAACCTTGACTTCCATGACACAGCCCCACTTGCAAAGGAAATCAAATAACTAGAAGTAGATTTACGAGTATCAATATCTCCAACCAAGTCAAAATCTATGTATCCAACTAACTCTAGTTTTTCGATCCCGAAACTGAGTTTCAAATTGGAAGTTCCCCGAAGATACCTCATGATCCACTTCACTGCATTCCAATGCTCTCTACCTGGATTTGATAAATAACGACTAACAATGCCAACTGCATGCGCCAAGTCTGGCCGTGTACATACCATCGCATACATTAAGCTTCCCACAGCCGAGGCATATGGAACACTTTCCATGTCTTTCTTCTCTTTATTAGTCGTGGGACTTTGCTTTGTATTCAACTTAAAGTGGGCAGCAAGAGGAGTGCTAACCACTTTAGCCTTGTCCATGTGAAATTTCTGAAGAATCTTCTCGATGCACTTCTCTTGCGACAAGAACAACCATCCACTTTAGTGTCCATATGCTTGTGTGAAATTTAAGTTTGTACTGTAAGCGCATCTGGCCTTTCAATTCAATGAGCAACTTGTGTACAAAGATTGTTAGATAAGAATACTACTGAAATTTTCCTTCTATTATTTGTTGAACGCATGATACCAACGCTAAGGCCGACAGAAGTCATATAAAGCCACGTCATTAATTGCAAAAGGCATCTCAACACAAATTCGCATCATATGCAGCTGAATGTACATGACGGCAAGGCCACCTAGAATTCGATATGTTTTAGTTTCCTTGGTTTCTAGTTTCGTTACAAACTTACTAATTTCATAACTATTTTTCAGCGATCATCTTGCTCTAATCATTTGATCATAATAAATGAGCAACCTCAAACTATATAAACATGTGTGTTTCTTCTTGAAACAAATTATCAGTACATTAACAAAACGGGAAGTGTCTACCAAATCTATTGTATGGCGGCTGATTGAGTCCTAAATTTTTCAATTTTGTCAATTTTATCCTAAACAGTGATGATTTTCCAATGTAGTGCATCTTGTCAATTTTGGTTAAAAATCGCTGGCGTGGCAATCCAGTCGAGACGGTCGGCGCTGACGTAGACAATTTTTGTAATTATTTTATATTTTTTGTATTTTTCTTTTTTTTCCATTTTCTTTTCTTTCTTTTTTTTCTTTCTATTTTCTTGTTTCTGCGTCGGTCACCAACCATAGGCGACGGCGGTAATGCCCTCACCGGATGTTCCCAACATTATATCTAGGGAGGGCAAGGGCGAGGATGTCACAGTCCTCACCTATGGTCGGCGTCCGACAACTGGTGAAGAAATAAGAAAAAAGAGAAAAACAAGAAAGGAAAAGAAAAAAAAGAAAAAAAAATTCTGAAAATTTAAAATACTTACAAAAATCATCCACGTTACATTGCAGTGGCTTCATTCTAAATCTTTTTTTCTTGGTATGTCACGGCACCTAAAGTTTTCGTGGTTTAGTTCATACATTACATTGCAGTTGTTGTGGCTACATTCTAAATCTTTTTTTCTTGGCTATTAGTTGTTGTTCTATTTGAGACGTCGAATATTTTCCCAATAAAAGCTCTTAGAAAGCACTGATTTTCCAGGAGAAATAAGAATAACTCTTGATAATGTTCATCATATGAGTAAAAGAGTCTGAACTTTGACCAAGTATGGAAACCAAATTACCTGACAAATGACTGAAATGTAAACAAGAAGAATCCCAGTCAAATTCAACTGCCAAGTAAGGAATTTCTGAATTCAATGAACTAGTACTGCGTATAGACTTGTCAGTTCTCAATCATCCATTCTTATCTCAGTCCACCGTGACTTGTACAGAGTTTGACCAGTAGCTTTAGGCTCTAATTTTCTTCATCTTGGTTTCACCAGCATTGTCTACATATTAAAAATATGATTCTTGCGTGTACAAGAAACAGTGGAGGCCTGTTCATAAGCAGAGATTTATGGAGCTAGCCAGGATCCGACGTTCAATGCCTTGGAGAGATGGCACTTTACTGGACCTTCTAGGGCTCAACACGTGGTATGAGCGATTTTTTTTTTATGCAGAGATGTCTTTTATATTGGTGGATGTTAAAGTATTTGGCAAGAACCAATAGCGCTCAACGTCGCAGCTCAATTATAGCTTTAGTTGCTCGTCCACTTGCCAGTGCCACGTGATTCTATGTTTCTTCTAGCATTGGTGTTTAGAAGCACCATAGAGGTCTGACACCTATCGAGTTGTCCTAAGTTAAAGCTTGTGACAATACCTTGTTGGATCCAACATATTTAACCGGTACCTCGTGCTTTCACATTGACAAATCTCTATGTTAGCCTGTTAGGTCAGGTCTCTCATTTGTCACATCCCAAATCTTACAGGAATAGTGACAGTGACACAGTCATTTTTCTCTTCACCTGAAGGACGTAGCCTCAAAGTCAAAATAATATATTAGAGTTTCTATAATTCAACAAAACATATAAATACATCTCAAACGCACACCCAAAATTCAACTATCAAAATTTTTCCCATATCACCGCCCTTGTCCTACTTGATGCTATCTAAGGGACCTGAAAGGATTTGGAAAGAGTGAGATGAGCAACCACGATCCAGTGATTAGTACATCTCTTTTAAGTAGATCGAGCAATTACTATGCATATTTACAAACCAATACTAAAAACTCGTAATCCAAAGTCAAGGTATAAAATACATATCTAATTACATATGAGTTAGTTTCATTTCAACAAAACTTTATATAAGTCAAAAATACTCATTTAAATCCACCATCACAATCCAAATATCAATGGTCAAGTCTATTAATCAATCTCTATTAAAAACCGTGTCAATGTACATTCCATTGACTAATCTATCGCTCAATCTCAAATCATGGTCATGACACAATGCCTGGTGACAAGGCAACTAAGATTCTCCTTGCCAAGGTCTCTGCCTATTATAAGCTGGTGGCTCAGCCTTGATAGATATCCTAAAACCGATATGAATACGCATAAACCCCTAACTAGATTCACGGCCATATTGAGCATCAAACAATCATCCTCCAATACCAGAAATCCAATCCATAATTAATTTCATAAACCATAATATATATCATAAACCGAAACGAATAACATTTTCGCAACACATCTCATCCGCTAGAAATAACATCCTCAAAACATTACTCATGTCATTTAGAAATCCTTTCACAAATCAATTCACAAAGCAATACGTGCGTGTATATATGTAACAAATGCCATTTTGTAACTCATACTATACATAATCCATATTGTTTTGGATATATGAATTTATAATTTCGAAAAAGAGATATCACCACTCTTCTGGGAATGCCCAAAACCAAATTACGAAGGTTACTAGAGCAGTCGAACTCGCAATTCTATCGAGTAAGCGAGAAACAACGTCAAAATGGAGTAAAACGTTACCCCAACTACGAATCGGCTAAACTAAGCTTAATCGCTAATAAAATGACTCTTACGCTTTAACAAAACTCTCAATCAAAAGCGGATACTCAAAGCTATCCGTAGCGCAGAGCTTGAGCTTGAAAACTTGATTGCGTCATAACTTTCTTCACCGAACTCCGTTTCAAGCGAGCTTATAGTCAAAAGAATGATCTTTCGAAGTACTAGAGGACCTATGAATTGGCTAACCCAAAATCGAACCGAAAACCAATGACCGGAAGGCTACTGGTCGCTATTGTTCATCACTTGCACCAAATTTCAAAAATTCATTTTGGACAAACCATAAGCTTAAATCGAGTTTTGTAAAATGTTATAACTTCACAGGACCTTAAACTATTTTTCACCCATAACTTCTTAGCTCAACAACTCTTAAATTAGACCTCGTAACTTAAATTTCACTTCATTTCTAATTTTAGCCGTGATTCCAAAAATTACTCCAATTAAACGAATAAACAGCTTGAATCCTTACCGGGCATCGCAATTTGGAGTTGAATCGGCTTATCGGTGTGTCCAGATCGTGAACGCCTTCTTCTTCTTCTGCTTTCTCTCTTCTCTGCTCGCGTTCTCTCTATCCATTACTGTTCTCTTCCTTTTTATAATAAGAGCCCTTTTTTCTGTTTCTTTTTTTGGCCCTTTTGACTTGGTCAAAATCCTTATTTTACACCATCAGCCAAAGCCAGGATCTATCTGCACCCACAGTGACAACTCATTTTCTGTCGGTAAAACCATCCTGCAAGTTTCCTGCCGTATTAGTGCCAAAGCATTCACATTGAGGCTTGAGTATGGCGAGTATTTGTAGTCGTCAAGAGATTCAATTCTCTATCTTTGTCTTCATTGGTTTAACTAGAGCAAGATCAATGGCAGATGACTGAAACAGTGAATGGTGTTAACTGAAGAGCTGCTCCGGGGAAGGTCTTCGCAGGTTTCAATTAACGTCGCCGTAAAGGTAAATGACTATCGCGTGCCAGAGTAGCCAATCGAGGCATGCGCAAATTGGACTTTGGAAAATGAAGCCAGTGTTTGTAATTACTTCGCCAGAGCAAGTACCGAGAATTGCAATGCCGGTAAAACTGATGTATTCTCTTTTATAAGAATGAATGAATATTTCAGTAGACGATCTTCAAGAGAGTACAATGTTTTACAAGGTGTAAAAGTTTTGAGTGCGCAAAACTTCAAGAGAGCGCATAACTCATTGCTCAGGCATCTTTTTTGAGCAATCTGTTTTTGTGATTCCGCATTAATTTTCATGTCAAACAAGAAATTACTAGAAATATCGGGAATCAAGCTATTAGAACATGAATCTTGTTATTTCTCTTGTTACAAGGCTCCTCTCATTTATGTTCGCCTCAAAACGTCAAGCCATTCAATAGGAAGAAACTAGAGTTCAATTGCCATAACTACTTCTCAAGAAGTCCTACTGTCTTTATGGGAATATTTAAATACTAAACAACGTCTTCATCTACCGGCTTAAACTTTTAAAACAATTGGTGGTGATCCCAAAATTTTTTACATTATAATATTTAAATATCAAAACATAAGCTAATTTCAGATCAAATTTAATTTTCTTATATCTAAACTAGAGAAAATCATGAATTTTCCTAAACCATGTGTGTACTGTCAAAATGAAACTAAACTAATTCTAATACTAAAATTAACAACCCAATCAAGGCCCACTTTTCTAACCAATTTTCCGAATTTTATATTTTTCAAATTTTTATAATAATTTTTCTATTTTTTAATTCTGGAAAATTGGGACTCGGGCCGGGTCCGGTCCAAAAATGGGCCACACGCTGATCTCTCGGGTCTATGCTAATGGGCATAATTCGGGCTTTTATATTCATCCCTCTCCAATTCTAACCTTCCTGGGGCCGAATCAAAATTTTCCCATGTTAAGCCCATTTTTTTCACAACTGCATCAAGCCCACGCTAATCCTGTTGTTATTATCACTATACCAAACCCAATTCTGAATACAATTGAACTCAGCCCATACTAAGCGTATTTTCACTTATGATCATAATAGGCCCTTTGTCTTTTTTGTACTTGTTAACACGCGTTTTTTCTTTCTTTCTTTTTCTAATTCTTTTTTTCTCATGGTCTTCCTGATATTACTGAGAACACCCAAAACGCAATCAAAGGATCCGTCTACCAAATCATCAAGGCTTGAACATATGATCATCTCCATTAATCTACCTGTGCTTGTTGTCAAACCTCCACCGTCGTCCGCCACATATTTATCAACATACGCTGGCCATAGCCTCCACAGATGCAGAGAACAAAAATAGGGACATGATCGGATAAAAGGATGTGATGAACAAACCGGAACATTTGAGCATAAAAATTAACCCTCGGACTGTCGATTTTTTAGCTGCTCCTCGCCGATAACCATCATTGAATGCCGCAGGAAGACGTATAAACACCGAGCAAACACAATCAAAAAGAAATTGCTCAAATTTGGTCTCGGTGGAAATAAAATGCAGTAGAAATTTGTCGGTGTTTATACGGACTTAGTTTGGGTATTTTGTCACACATATCGTCGGCAATTTAGTTGATTAGTCATATATGAGTTTACGGTATTTCATTCCATCACAATAAGCGCTAACATATATCATCAACTTAGCCTCGATCATTTCAGATTTTAGATTGACAATGCATGAAGTCTCAAGTTCTGTTTTCATTTTGTTTTGTTGAGATTGGTCTCACAATGAATTATCTTTCACCGAAATTCATTTCTTGGCTTTTAATGAGAGGAGACAGATTCTGTGGCGATTCCGGATAGAAAATATTCGGGCGAGAAAAGGAATCCACTTACTTAAATCAAGATGTTACAAACTTGAACCGCCCCAATTTTGATCAACAACAAGGCCAAGTTGTACAGTTGATACGAACAAACTCCACCGGGCACTGGTCAGTGACGATAAACACTGACTTACACCAAAATATCATGTCCAAGTCTCATCAACGGCATAATACATGGATACACAGTCGAATATGGTCGAATCATAAAGATCTACAACTAATAATTGAAAGTACCTTGCAGAGAGCTTAAAGGTAATGAAAAGATAACATTTTTTATTGATTTGTGCGAGGCGCCTGTCAGTGGCTGTCGAGTGATATTTACAGCCCAGGTTTGAAAACTGCTCCTTAATGACGTCTGACAGTTCATTCTTTAGATAATCTCCATCGATCTTATCTTTTCCCTTCATTTCCGTAACGAAATGATATATGATATGCGTGTTTGCCTTTGCCTCACGCATCAAGTATTTTTTTATAATATATGGATTTTTATTGTCGACGACCTAATTATTTTTTTGTGTGTCAACACGATCTAAAACTATGACCGGGAGCAACAGATATTGAACTCACCTTTATCCAGCTTGATTTCTAGCTCCGAACAGTGATGAGAAAATCCAAGCAAGGACGTTCCAGAAACGTCACCAATGAGGATCGGAAGTTACATTGAAGAATTAAACGCGAGATAACTTCGGCGAATTTCCCGGTCGTGGAATAGGGAGAAGCAGAGCAGGAAAAGGCGCAAATCCGGAATGCCGAGAAATGACTGCGACGAAGGCTAATAACGTCAGGAGAGTAGTGAAGGGATTCTCAGCGGTAGCAGGCAGCGACGAGCGGCGATGAGGATGATCAGGATTGGAATCTGAAAGCAATCTCTGAACGAGGTTGAAACCACTTGAAGCTCTCAGTCACAGCAAAGGAATGGAGCACTTATGACGCTCGCAGAAATCGGTGATGGTGGCCATGAAGAAAACCTTCGCAGATCTCTTTTCTTTTCTGCTTAATTAGGCCAACAAATTGATGGGTGAATGGGCCTCGACTGACAATGATGGGCAGAATACATTGCCTACGTTTCATAGGCTTGGAATTAATAAGCCCAAGTGCTGAATATAATTAATGAATTGCACAAATCGAATCCCCAAATGTTTTTAGGTTAATACTACGAAAAACTCCAAACTGTACATCTGTGATAAATTTACCCCGAACTAAATTTTTTACCATAAAAAACCCTAAATTGGTACACTTATGATAAATTTACTCTTCGTGAAATTGGATTAATACTACGAAAAACTACAAAATGATAAATCTATGACAAACTGAGGGGTAAAACCCTAAACTGGTACACCCGACAACTGCCACGTGTCAATAAACTCAGTAATTTGACGGTAAAATTTATCAAAAACTAATAGAGGGTAAATTTGTCACAGGTGTATCAGTTTGGGGGTTTTTTGTGATATTAACCCATATTTTTATGGGCTAAGGTTTATTCAAAAGGTTCGAGAACCTGTAATGAAAAAGAAAACCTCCTTTTTATCACTATCTCTTTTTCATTTTGTTATGTATTTATTTATTTATTTATTTGATTGATTTATTTTTGTTATTATCTTGCTATTTTTTATTTTTTTTAACTTTTACAAGAATGGATACTTGAAATTAATTTTCAAACAGCGACGCCTAATTGTAAAAGACCAACCAATTTTTTTTCTTAAACTTATTTTTCTAATCTTGCTTATTTGGTTTGATCTTAATATGCAAAACAGGGGATAAAAGTATTTGGCTTTTTTTTTCGTTATCCTCTTGTAAAGGATCCACTTGAGGGGATATATGAAAATGGGAGTCAACTCTTGGAATAACTTGTCAGTCGGTCTTCACGTATCAAAGAGGTAAGTAATGGATGACATTGCTCCCTTGAGTGTCACTCCCTGGCTCTTCTCAAAAGTCTACTGTTCTAGTCTTCCTGTCCTCTTTCCAAGTCAACTGCCGTGTTTAAGCAGATGAGATCACAAGACAAGTAGAAGGAATTGCCAATAACAAGGCCTTTCTTTTCACTTTCACATGAGGAATCAAACAGCTTCTTCTCGTCTTTTCTCTTCTTTTCCTTCTTTCTCCTCTTCTTCTTCATGATGTTCCATATTATTCTAGAGCATTGATATCCAAAAAAAAAAAATTCCGTATGTTCCAAACGAAAACCAGATCGACCGGGATGGGTCTACACTATGCTTACACGCAAGGCTTAGTTTACACGGCGTTCTGCATCTTCTTCATTGCCATCTTAGAAGATCATGTTGAGTCGTCATCGGATGAAGTGTCATATGAAGTGTGCATACCCCGCAATTGTGGAGGCAACCATGTGAACATAAGCTATCCCTTTTATATTCCTAGAGAAAGAAGAGACTCATGCGGTTACCCTGGATTTGCGATCACTTGTGAAGGAACAAAAACTATGTATGGTTCCTACTCGGTTAAAAGCATCTCCTACAATGAGAGTTCCATTGAACTAGTAAGCCAAAGGGATACTTCTTGCTTTCTTCCTCCTTCCATCGTCCCTTTACGTCCCGAAAACTTCTTCCTGAAGATTACTGCTTCTCTTCATCAACTATTGTTCTTCTATAACTGCACCAACACTTCTTTTCCCTTCCCTACATCCCTTGTGAATTGTACTTCTAACGTCACATACAACAGCTCTGTTGCTTTACTTCCTAATGACACTTTCCAAGCACAAATTTCTGGATCCTGCTCGTCATTTGCAGTGGTACCAGTACAACTGGAGGGAGGGTTCTTGAATCAAACTATCGAAGATGTCGACTACAAGGAATTGTTGGAGAAAGGGTTCCGGTTAAAATGGGATTTATTAACTAGCAAGAGTTGTATTGGTTGTCAAGAAAGTGGAGGTCGATGTGGACGATCACGAGACACAGACTTTCTGTGCTATTGCCCACATGGATTCAGTCATCCCAAGGATTGCAATAGTGGCGGCGGTAAGGTTTTTAGAGTTATGAATTAACAGTTCATGCAAAGTCCATTCAAGGTTATTGACGTTTTCTTATCCTCTAGTTCTTTCACATTCTATTGGTTCATCCAAACATTTTTGACGATGATACGTCCTCTAGTATGTTCAACATCCACAAGTTCCTTTCGAACATCAACATATAACTTGTCTAATAACTTGTTAACAATTTGCCAGGTCCACCCACTCATCAACATATCTCACGTCCAATAACTTGGTAGTTCTCTAGGAAGTAAGCCCATTGCTTTGACTTTTAACTGCCATTGCTTCATCGGATGTTGCCCTTGAATTACTTTCTGTAGCCACATCGGAGGATGTAATAGAAAAGTCTGCCACCGCTCCCTCGGAGGATGGCTCTCCTCCCCCTTTTGTACCTTCTACGAAACAAAAGGCGTTCTACACTCTTAGACGTCTTATTGCTAAGACCATCTTCATATGAACGAGTATGGAAAGACAATATCTTCTGCACACTCAATTTCACATGTTAGTGTACTTATTTTGTCATCCTCGAAATATTATAGGAATGTTTCCTATCATTATGACTTGAGAGAGCGGATACAATTTCTTAACCATAGAAATCCCACGCCATAGCTTTATGTCCATTTCAAACATTCAAATTATCAGTTTACACTTCCCATTTCGGATCTCCTTCGGTGGGATAATAGTCTATTAGTGTGACGGCCCAGGCGGCAGTGCGCGGGGAGGAGGGATGGCGGTGCGTCCGCGCCTCAGTCCTCGGACGTGCGCATGGAAGGGAGAGGGAGCCTCTCTTGTCCCACATCGCCTAGGGGGGGAGTCTTGGACTGGCTTATAAGCCTTGTGATTCTATATCTGTGTAACGCATTTTAAAATCGTGAGGATCAGTGGACCAAAGCGGATAATATTACACAGTGTAAACCCGGGGCATTACAATTGATATACATGTTTTCTTTCAATGCTAAGTTACCATTTTGCATTGTGCAACCTCATGAATACTTTTGCAGGACTTTACTTCAGAATAGACATCTTATTTTAAGGAAACTGACTTCTCATTTCTGTGAGATCAATATAGGACTCTTGTTTACCAATAAAATGCACAAGTAGTTGACCCACCCCATTAGCAATGGCTATATAAGTTACCCCACTTAATATTTGGAACTTGCTGCCATTCTCGTTGGGTAGGTTGTGCATATATCTTATATGAAATAGGATTCGGATGAAAGTACTGTGGCTATTTTGCCATCCTTCCCCTCAATTGACCTATCTTCTTTTTCAACTTCGATGCAGGAAAAGGACGTTGGTGGAAGATAGGACTCGGTAATTTCCTTTTTTGTAGTTATCATACTGGCTCTGCTGACCTGAACAAACTAAAGTATAACTAAGACAATCTGCTCACAGGTTGACATGATAAAACAAAAGAAACAGGATCACCTTATCACAGAAGTATCCTTTCTGGTTTTTACTGCAAACCAATCTCACAATGCTGATCAATTCAAAGTCGGTTGTACCGTAATCTTCTTACTTTGTCTTAAGAGCTCAACTATCTGTCCATGCTTCCAGCCAACATAATCCATATGTCCTAAGACGGCACAAAAGTTAAAAGCATTTTCCTATATAAGACTCGAGTTAATTATGTCCTGGTACATCAGGTATTGGAATTGGAAGCTTGGCCATCATCCTGTTGTCCTATATGATCCACTTGAAGAGGAAGAATGCTTCTTTGAAGTTCCATTTGAGAAACAGCACCTCACATCCTCACTCCAATTCAGACATGGAAGAGAGCAATGTCTACTTTGAAGTCCCCATTTTCACAAGTACTGAACTTGAAGAAGCCACAAATAACTTCTCTGCTTCCAATGAACTTGGAGACGGAGGTTTTGGAACTGTTTACTACGGTGAGAAAATGTTCCTTCACTATTCCTCCGAGGGATCCTCAACTGAAAGACATTTTCTACAATGTTCTTAACAGGAAAACTTCGAGATGGACGGGAAGTAGCAGTGAAACGCCTATATGAGTGGAACTACCGGAGGGTAAAGCAATTCATGAATGAGGTAGAGATACTAACCCGTTTGCAACACAAAAACCTTGTGTCTCTGTACGGTTGCACATCTCGCCACAGCCGTGAGCTTCTACTTGTCTATGAGTACATCTCGAATGGCACCGTTGCTGATCATATCCACGGGCAGCGAGCAAACTATTCTACTACATTGCCTTGGCAGATACGTATGGACATAGCCATAGAGACTGCTACTGCATTGACTTACCTCCACGCTTCTGACATTGTCCACCGTGATGTGAAAACAAATAACATCCTTCTTGACAAGAATTTTGGGGTTAAAGTTGCAGATTTTGGGCTTTCGAGGCTATTCCCCGATGATGTGTCTCATATCTCAACAGCTCCTCAAGGGACTCCAGGTTATGTGGACCCCGAATACCATCAGTGCTACCAGCTCACGGAGAAGAGTGATGTCTATAGCTTCGGAGTTGTTCTGGTCGAGCTTGTATCATCAAAGCCAGCTGTGGACAAAAGCAGAGAGAGGCACGAGATTAATTTGGCCAACTTCGCCATTAACAAGATTCAGAAATGCGCGTTTGGGGAATTGATCGACCCAAATCTAGGATTTGAGTCAGATAGCGAAATCAATAGGATGACAACTTCGGTGGCCGAGTTAGCTTTCCTGTGCTTGCAACTGGACAAGGAAATGAGGCCCCCAATGGATGTGGTTTTGGAGGAACTGAAGGCGATCGCGTGGAATGATAATGCTCCGGACATATTTGTTGATGCGGAGGAGGGTGAAGGTGTCCTTGCTCCATCTCCTTCGGATTATGACGATTCCCAGCTACTGAAGAATATGCAGTTGACCCATTCTCCAGTTTCTGTGACTCAAAAATGGGGTAGCAGTGGCAGTTCTGCTCCTGGTGTTGATCGTTAGATTATCCATGTAGCCGTATGTCACATACTTTACGCACGTGAATGCAAGTGAGCAGTCATATATGTCGAGAAGTTACTGCTTTAAGTGCTGGGTCGAAATCTGCAGGTATGGACATGGTAATAAAGCACTTTTGTCAATTTAGCTTGCACATGATATTGAACCATATATAGGTTATTTAGTTTATCTGTTGTTTGGTACTCCAATTAAAAGTATCCAACACGGCATGGATATATTGGTTAGCCGAAAAAAAGAACGACGTATAAACATGAGCAGATTCAAGACAAAGATAACAATTATAGGGAAGTCTTCAGAGAACATCTTTCTCTATGGTTGGTTTTGACTTATTCTAAACTTCTGTGATACAATCATTCAAGCTTATAACCATGGTGACTTGACATATGATAAGATGCATAGCAGGTAGAACTAAATGTTCTTTCCATTACCCCCTTAATTGAAACAGACTAGAGAAAATTTTTGGAGGGGAAACTTGTTGAGTGGCAGTAAGGGTGACTTATCTGTCAATTCATTTCAATTGGTTAGAATCCGTTACTTGAAGGGAACTATATTGTTCTCTCCAGTTAATTGATAATCTCAATTTTAACTTGCCCATACGATTTTGGTGTTTTCCCAAGAATTGAGTACCTAGAAAGGAGAATACTTATCGCTAATAGTTTCGATGAAATCATTAGTTCAAAATCCCACTAGCCGTAACCTTCCCTTGCAAATATCCTCAATGAGACATCTTCAAAAAATTTCCGCATTCTCTTCTTGCGATTGTCATCCCGTGAGCCATTCAGATAGACCAAGCATAAAGTCACGTGCAGCCCAGGGAGGACGCAGATACAATTGGTTCTCTATTGATAGGGCAGGCTTGGATAGGTGGACAGGTCTAGAAACAAATATTCGAGTACGAGTCCTATCCAAAATGCAACAAAACTTTTGGCTATCTCTTAACTGCCCTTAGGTTCTTGGCAAAAATCGAACCCCCAAACATCCATGCAAGGGGCACAAATATAAGACAGCGGCCTAACTGGATATAGATTCAATGGCTAGTGCTAGTATCACAGGCAAAAAGGGATTCTCTATGCATTTGGCGAGACTCTAATCTGGTTATTACTCCCCTTCTACTATAGTACTGTACTCTTCTTCTCTTTAGGCATATTCTCTTAAGCATGTGATGAGCTAGTGGCATTGTTTGACAGTATCAGCACACGTTACGTAACTGCATTTTGCACCAAATAAGCTCTGAGTGAGGGTATCAATTTGAAAACTTCAATTGACATAATCACTGGCTCAAACACTGCCTTCTTACCACTGTATTGCCATAACTGTTCAGAGAGTAGTTCTTACATACTCTCAAGGGACTTACCAAATGGATATAAGAGCCGCTTATAGGCCAGTCAGCCTCTGATCTGTCTGAGCAATTCCATTGCAACTCATGAACTTGTCTTATAATCATTTGCTTTCTTTCCCTGCCCTTTATAATTATTTGTTTCATTTCACGACTTGTGTTTCTTTGTAGAATCTCCCCCTTTTATGGATACAACTATAGTTAGCGTCAACTTTTTTTTACCCAAGTCTTTTTAGGACAAAAGCCACCAAAAACTCTAAACTATGCCTACCGTGACACATTTACCCTAATTTTTTTTTCTGTGGCACAAAAAATCCCAAACTTGTACCTTCGTGACACATTTATCTTCCTTCAAAGTTCCGTCAATGGAAACATTTAAAAATCTGCCTACATGAACACCAGAAGTGTTGACATGACACCCACTTGACTTAAGTGAAATAAAAGCAACGTGATTTTGGCTAAAAAATCTTCTGAAGAAACCTTGACAGAAGATAAATGTATCGCATAGGTACAAATTTCGGATTTTTTATATCAAAAGAAAATGTTTAGAATAAATATGTGACAGTGAGCATATTTTAAAGTTTTTGATGTCACAAAAAGGGGTATATGTATCACATTGGGAATAATTTGGAGTTTTTATAGTTTTTTTCCCTCTTTTTTATACCTTTTAATATGCGTTTTCTAATTTTTCTCCTTTTCTAACTCTTTTTTCTCATTATAATGCCTTCATCGTCTTCCTCATAGTGCTTGAGAACACCCAAAACACAATCAAAGATCCGTCTACCAAATCATCAAAGCATGAACATATATTCATCTCCGTTAATCTACCTATACTTGTTATCAAACCTCCACAGTCGTCCACCAAATTAGTCATCAACATACACCGCCCACAGCCACCACGGATGCAGAGAACAAAAACAGGGACACGATCGGATAAAAGGATGTGATGAACAAACCAGAACAATTGAGCATAAAAATTAACCCTCAGACTGTCGATATTTTAGCGGCTCCTCACCAATGGCCATCATTGAACGCAGCAGGAAGACGTATAAACACTGAGCAAACACAATCAAAAAGAAATTGCTCAGATTTGGTCTCGGTGGAAATAAAATGCGGTACAAAATCATGCTTAGCCATCAACAAAAAGTTGCATTCACGTGTGACATACCATTATACACTCGAAACAGGTCGGGATCAAGGACTAATCTATACAGACTCAGTTCTGGCATTTTGTCGAACATATGGTGGGCAACTTAGTTTCTTAGATTAAATATAAGTTTACCGTATCGATTCATTTCATCCCATCACAATAAGCACTAACAGAGACCTAAATCATCAACCCGGCCTCGATCATTTCAGATTTTGGATTGACAATGTATGAAGTCCCAGTTTCTGTTTTCATTCTAAAACTATCACCGAGAGTAACAAATAATGAACTCACCTTTATCAAGCTTGATTTCTAGCTCCGAACAGTGATGAGAAAATCCAAGCAAGGACGTTCCGGAAATTTCACCAATGAGGGTCGGAAGTTATATTGAAGGATTAAACGCGAGATAACTTCCGCGGATTTCCCGGTCGTGGAACAGGGAGAAGCAGAGCAGGAAAAGGTACAAATACGGAATGCCAAGAAACGAGGGCGACGAAGGCTAATACGTCAGGAGGGTAGTGTGGGGAATTCTCAGCGGTAGCAGTCAGCGTCATCTCCGAAGGAGGTCGAAAGTTGAAACCGCTCGAAGCTCTCAATCACTGCAAAGGAACGGAGCACTTCTGATGCTCGCAGAAATCGGTGATGGCGAAAATGACCGACGGATCAGGCCGTTAAGAAAACCTTCCCTAATCCCTTTTCTATCGGGCTTTAAAAATAATAATAATAATTTAAAAAAATCGAAAAAAAAATATTTAAAAATTTCCCCGTGAGTTCCGACATCCACGTCAGCGATTTTTAGTTAAATTGGCTAGATAGACTCAATTGATAAATAGTGAAAAGATTTAGGACTCAATTGATATATTTGAAAGGTTTAAGACTAAATTGAAAAAAGTACAATATATTTATGACTTTTTTTGTAATTTTTCCCACTAAATGAATAGCAAAAATCGAATCCAAATGTTTTCATGGGCTAAGGTTTATTCAAACGATTCAGAGCCCGTGCTGAAAAAGAAAACCTCCTTTTATCACTTTTTTTTTCTTTTTTTGGTCATCACTTTTTCATTTGTTGTGTATTTAATTACTTTTTTGATTGATTTATTTTTATTATTATTTTTCTATTTTTATTTTTGTACGTTTAGAATAATGAATACTTGAATTGTCGACTAAAATTTAAGTATCAACCAAACCCTCTTATGAAACTTTCTCAGGTAGGCCAACAATTTTTGTTGTTCATGCTCATTGTGCTTGGTATTTATTTTTAGGGAAAAAACCACCAAAAACCCCAAACTTTGCCATTTGTGACACATTTACCCCGAACTTTTTTTTGTGATACCAAAAATCCCGAACTTTGCTTTTTGTGACACATTTACCCCAATGTATTTAGTCTATGGGCATTTTCGTCTTTTTTGCTTTTTTCTTTTTTTTTCTTTCCGGCGAGGTCGACCCTCGCCCGACGCCGGCGAGGGTCAACCTCGCTCGAGTCGGCGAGGGCCGCCCTCGCTCGCCCAGCGAGGGCGAACCTCGCCCGACGCCGGCAAGGGCCGCCCTCGCCGGATCTGGCGAGGGCCGCCCTCGCTCGACGCCGGCGAGGGTAGCCCTCGCCCGACGCTGGCGAGGCCCCCCTCGCCGGAAAGGAAAAAAAATGAAAAAAAAATGAAAAAGCAAAAAAGACAAAAATGCCCATGGATTAAATACATTGAGGTAAATGTGTCACAAAAAGTAAAGTTCGGGGTTTTTGGTGTCACAAAAAAAAGTTCGGGGTAAATGTGTCACGGATGGCAAAATTTGAGGTTTTTAGTGGCTTTTTCCCTCATTTTTATGGAATTTCCCACTTTTTCCTAGAACTAACTCCTGCTGCTGCTTCTTTAAAATTAATTTTTGAACAGAGACCTCTAATTGTCAAAGACCCACTGATTTTTTTTCTTGTACTTATTTCCCTAATCTAGCTTATTTAGTTTCATGGGATATATGCACTAGAAGTCCTAAAACTTGTCACAAAAATGCAATTGAGTCCTAAAATTTTTCAAAAAGTGCAAACAAGTCCTAAAACTTTCAAAAAGTACAATCAACGGAAGGACTTGATTGAACCAATTTGACAAGTTTTAGGACTTATTTATACTTTCGTGACAAGTTTTAAGACTTTGAATGTACTTATCCCCAGTTTCATTTTAATAAGCATAACAGGGGATAAAAGTTTCTGGGTTTCTACTTTTTTTTCAATCATCCTCTTGTAAAGGATCCAACTTGAGGGGATATATGAAAATAGGAGTCAACTCTTGCAATAACTGGTCAATCGGGGCAAGATTTGTGCGAGTTCACTAATTGCAGGTCTTCACATTTCGCCGACCTATCATCATCAAAGAGGTAATAATGGATGACATCGCTCCCTTGGGTGTCTCTGTCTCGACCTGGCTCTTCTTAAAAGTCTCTTGTGCTAGTCTTCCCGTCCTCTTTCCAAGTCAACTGCCGTGTTTAAGCAGCTGATCTCACAAGACCAGCAGAAGGAATTACCAATAACAAGGGTTTTCTTTTCACTTTCACGTGAGGAATCAAACAACTTCTTCTCCTCCTTCTTTTTCTTCTTCTTCTTCATGCCGTTCCATTCCATTCTAGAGCATTGATATCCAAAAAGAAAAGAAACTTCGTATGCTTCAGACTAAAACCATATCGAAATCCAGATATGGGTCTACGCTGCATTTACACACGAGGCTTAGTTTGCACAGCGTTCTGCATCTTTTTCATTGCCATCTTAGAAGATTCTGTCCAGTCGTCGTTGGATGAAGTGTCATATGAAGTGTGCAAAACCCGCAGTTGTAAAGGCAACTGTCTGAACATAAGCTATCCCTTTTATATTCCTGGAGAAGGACGTGAATTATGCGGTTACCGTGGATTTGAGATCACTTGTGAAGGAACAAAAGCTACGTATGCTACCTACACAGTTAAAAGCATCTCTTACGAGGAGAGTTCCATCGAATTAGTAAGGCAAAGGGATACTTCTTGCTTTGCTCCTCGTCCCTTCATTTTCGTTCCCATAAACATCTTCCTAAACAACAGTTTTTCTCTTCATCCTAAACTCTTGTTCTTCTATAACTGCACCAACCCTTCTTCTTTTCCCTTCCCAACATCCCCCGTGAGTTGTACTTCTAACGCCACATACAACATCTCTGTTGCATTAAAACCTCCAAATAGCACCTTCTATCGCCAAAATAATTCCTGCCTGTCAGTGTCAGCGGTACCAGTACAACTGAAGGAAGGGTTCTCTAATCAAACTATCAAAGATGTCAACTACAAGGAGTTGTTGGGGAATGGCTTCCAGTTAAAATGGGATATATTAACTAACAAGATTTGTACTGGTTGTCGAGAAAGTGGAGGCCGATGTGGACGATCACGAGACACAGACTTTCTGTGCTATTGCCCACATGGAACCAATAATCCCAGGGACTGCAACAGTGGCGGCGGTAAGGTTTTTATAATTACCAGTAAACGGATCATGCAATAAGTTCGTCATTATTTATTCTCTTCTCTGAACAGAATGTGTTTATTAGGATGATACAAATTTTATAACTGTTAGGAAGAAAATGCACGCCGAGCTTTATTAATTATATCATCTCCCTTCAGCCTATCCACTTGGCCTATTTAGCTGGCTTGCTCCATTCTCCCAACTCTAACAGCCCAAATCAAGGTTGAAATTCACTATGTAATCTTTGAAATGTTATAGCGTTTGAAAATGTTTCTTTTACTTGTAGCTCTGCTTCTACAAATACAAGCAATCTTCACTAAACTTCACACTCTATTCTCTAATTACAGATGCTCAGACTTCTATAGAAAAATACAACTAGATTTACACAGCTTCTACACACAAGAACAACAAGAAGATGAACACTCAGAGCATAGACTCTTGTTCGTTTCCCCTTAACTCTACTACTTCATTGGGTTGAATTTTTAGTCATGAGATCTCAAATGACCGTTTTAAATTCAAATCCTACAAGTAGTTGTTGATTCTGTCATCTATAGCCACTGAACTTACTCTGTAGCTCCATAGAGAGTTTACTGAAGTAGTCAGTTCTGCTTCTACAACAGCCTGTCATCCTCTGTTACCTACACAAATATGGTAAATTGTTTTAATCTTCTTTAGTCCACTTTTTGTGGATTCCAATACTTAAGATAAGTTGTATAACACCAATTTGAATTCAAATAACATTGATAAACAGTCCGCATCTTCCCTTCATGATTGTAGAGGCTCTTAGTAGAACCAATACTCTGTCCATAGCAAGAACACCTTCTACAATCGGGTCCATTTAAGCTTCTACATACCTAGGCTTGTTTGCCTACAACATTTAGGCACCTTCAAGCATACTAACGTCCTTGTGTTCTATAGACTATACACTTTTTATTTGGTCTATCGAAACTCTTCAACGACCACATGCCCTCTAGTTTGTTCAAGGCTCACAAGGTCCAACCGAGCTTATTGACGTCTTCATGTCGTTTGGTTTGTTCGTCTTCTATTAGTCCATCCAAACCTTTTTGCCAATCACACATCCTCTAGTTTGTTCACCATCCACAAGGTCGTTTCGAACATCGACATATTCCTTGTCTAATAACTTGTTCGCCGTTTGCAATGTCCATCTAGTTGTCAACATAGCTCACATCCAATAGCTTGTTCCTCGCCTAGAGCAAAAGTCGTTCTACACTCTTAGATGTCCAATTGCTAACACCATCTTCATATGAATTTACTAATATCTTCTTCACACTCAATTGCACATGTTAGTACACTTAAAATGTTTTGTCATCCTAAAAATATTAGAGGCATCTTTCCAAACAGTATTAGTTGAGAGAACGGATACAATTGCACTTAACCATAGAAATCCCACACCAGAGCTCTATGTCCATTTCTCACATTCAATCTATCAGTTTACATTTCCATTTTGGCGTTCCTTCAGTAGGATAGTACACAATTGGTATACATGTTTTCTTTCCATTCTAAGTTATCATTTTGCATTTGTGCAACCTCATGAATACTTTTGCAGAACCTTTAGAATAGAGATCTTATGACAATTTAACTGACTTCTCATTTCAGGAAGATGTATATATAGGACTCTTGTTTGCCAATAAAATGCACAAGTAGTTGACACACCTCATTATGAATGGCAAATATAAGTTACTCCACTTGGTATTTGGAAGTAGCTCTGCCATGCATGTTGGGGTAGGTTGTGCATTGATTTTAGATCAAATTCGATTCGGATGAATGAAAGTACAGGCTGTGGCTATTCTCCCTCCTATTATTCTCTAATCGTCTGTTTATGTAAGCTGATTTATGAGCTAGATGCTATCTCGCCATCCTTTCCCTCAATTGACCAATCTGCCTTTTCAACTTTGATGCAGGAAATAGACGTTTGTGGTGGACGATAGGACCAGGTAATTTCCTTTTCTTAGTTTCTCGTCTGCTATCACAATGCCTCCGCCGACTTGAACAAACCAAAGCATAACTAGGACAATCTACTCCCAGTTTGACACGATAAAACAACACAAACAAGATCACCTTGTTGCTGAAGTATCCTTTCTGGTTTTTACTGCAAACCATTTTCACAATGCTGATCAAATCAAAGTCGGCTGGACCCAAATCTTCTTACTTTGCCCTAAAAGCTTGACCATCTGTTCATGCTTCCAGCCAACATAAACCATATGTTCTAGGAAACAGCACAAAAAGAATTATCCTATAAAAAGGGTTAATTATCTGTTCGTGCATCAGGTATTGGAATCGGAAGCTTGGCCATTGTCCTGTTCTCTTATGTGATCCACTTAAAAAGGAAGAATGCTTCTTTGAAGTTCCATTTGAGAAATAGCACCCCATATCCTCATTCGTATTCAGACATGGAAGAGAGCAGTGTCTACTTTGAAGTCCCCATTTTCACCGGTGCCGAACTTGAAGAAGCCACAAATAACTTCTCTGCTTCCAATGAACTTGGAGATGGAGGTTTTGGAACTGTTTACTACGGTGAGAAAATGTTCCTTCATTATTCCTCCAAGGGATCCTCAACTGAAAGACATTTTCTACAATATTCTTAACAGGAAAACTTCGAGATGGACGGGAAGTAGCAGTGAAGCGCCTATACGAGCGCAGCTACCGGAGGGTAAAGCAGTTCATGAATGAGGTAGAGATCCTAACCCGTTTGCAACACAAAAACCTTGTGTCTCTGTACGGTTGCACTTCTCGCCACAGCCGTGAGCTTCTACTTGTCTATGAGTACATCTCCAATGGAACTGTTGCTGATCATATCCATGGCCAGCGAGCAAACTCTTCTAGTACATTGCCTTGGAAAATCCGTATGGACATAGCCATAGAGACTGCTACTGCGTTGGCTTACCTCCATGCTTCTGACATTGTCCACCGTGATGTGAAAACAAATAACCTCCTCCTCGACAAGAATTTTGGGGTTAAAGTTGCAGATTTTGGGCTTTCGAGGCTTTTCCCCGATGATGTCTCTCATATCTCGACAGCTCCTCAAGGGACTCCAGGTTATGTGGACCCCGAGTACCATCAGTGCTACCACCTCACGGAGAAGAGTGACGTCTATAGCTTCGGAGTTGTTCTGGTCGAGCTTGTATCATCCAAGCCAGCTGTGGACAAAAGAAGAGAAAGGCACGAGATTAATTTGGCCAACTTTGCTATTAACAAGATTCAGAAATGCGCGTTTGGCGAATTGATCGACCCAAATCTAGGATTTGAGTCAGATAGCGAAATCAATAGGATGACAACTTCGGTGGCCGAGTTAGCTTTCCTGTGCTTGCAACTGGACAAGGAAATGAGGCCTCCCATGGATGAGGTTTTGGAGGAACTGAAGGCGATCGCGTGCGATGATAATGCTGCGGACATATTTGTTGATGCGGATAAGGGTGAAGGTGTCCTTGCTCCATCTCCTCCGGATTATGACGATTCACAGCTACTGAAGAATATGCGATCGACCCATTCTCCAGTTTCTGTGACTCAAAAATGGGGTAGCAGCAGCAGTTCTGCTCCTGGTGTTGATGGTTAGATTATCCATGTAGCCGTTTGTCACATACTGTACATACGTGAATGCAAGTGAGCAGTCATATATGTTGAGACGTTACTGATTTAAGTGCTGGGTCGAAATCTGAAGGCATGGACATGGTAATAAAGCACTTTTGTCAATCTAGCTTACACATGATATTGAACCATATAGAGGTTATTAGTTTAACTGTTGTTTCGTACTACATTAGAAGTATCCAACACGACACATGGATATATTGGTTGGCCGAAAAAAAGAACGGCATATAAATATGAGCAGATTCTACACATAGATAACAATTACAGGGAAAGTCTTCAGAGACCATCTTTCTCTATGGTTGGTTGTGACTTATACTGAACTTCTGTGATACAATCATTCAAACTTATGACCATGGTGACTTGACATATGACAAGATGCATATAAGGTCTCTCGCTGAAGTGAACATGGGGGTGGAAAAGGGAAAGAGGGAAATGGCCATTAAGGTCGTTTTTTGATTCAAAGTTCTCTCCACTCGTACTAATCCGCCCACACTCTTTTTCTTCTCTGCAGGATCAGGAGATTAGATACCTAGGATCGCAAATCCAAGTTTGTCTATGGTTCAATTCGATGTTGTACAAAGGAAAATTATTCTGATAAGACAGTTCCTCAATAATATCATCACGACTCTCAAAGTCAAGCGCAGTCATAATACCAAACCAAATACAATGAGTGGTAATCAAAATAAAGATACTAATGAATAGAGGGTCCAATAGTAGGTAGAACTTAATGTTCTTTCCATTAACCCCTTAATTGAAACAGGCTGGAGAAAATTTTTGGAGGGGAAACTTGGAGATTGGCAATAAGGGTGACTTATCCGTCAATTCATTTCAATTGGTTAGAATCCTTTACTTGAAGGGAGCAATATTGTTCTCTCCGGTTAATTGATAATCTCAATTTTAACTTGCCCATGTAATTTTGGGGTTTTCGCAGGAATTGAGTTCCTAGAAAGGAGAATACTCATCACTAATAGTTTCAATGCAATCATTAGATCAAAATGCCACTAGCCGCAACCGCAACCTTTCCTTGCAAATATCCTCAATGAGACATCTTCAAGAATTTTCCGTATTCTCTTCTAGCGATTGTCGTCCTGTGAGCCATTCGGATAGACCATGCATAAAGTCATGTGCAGCCCAGGGAGGACGCAGATACAATTGGTTCTCTATTGGTAGGGCAGGCTTGGATAGGAGGACAGGTTTAGAAATAAACATTCGAGTACGAGTCCTATCCAAAACGGAACAAAACTTTTGGCTTTCTCCTAACTGCCCTTAGATTCTTGGCAAAAATTGAACCCCCAAACATCCATGCAAGGGACACAAATATAAGACAATGGCCTAACTGGATATAGATTAATGACTAGTTCTAGTAGTCTTAATCACAGGCAAAAGGGATTCTCTATACATTTGGCGAGACTCTAGTCTGGTTATTACTCCACTGCTACTATAGTACTATACTCTTCTTCTCTTTAGGCACATTCTCTTCAGCATGTGATCAGCTAGTGGCATTGCTTGACAATATCAGCAAACGTACGTAACTGCATTTCACACCAAATAAGCTCTAAGTAAGGGTATCGGTTTGAAAACTTCAATTGACATAATCACTGGCTCAAACACTGCCTTCTTACCGCTAACATTGCTGTGACTTTTCAGAGAGTAGTTCTTACATCTTCTCAAGGGACTTATCAAATGGATATAATAGGCTAAGAGCCGCTTATAGGCCAATCAGCTTATGATCTAACTGAGCAATTGCTATTGCAACTCATGAACTTTTCTTATAGTCATTTGCTTTCTTTCCCTGCCCTTTATAGTTATTTGTTTCATTTCATGACTTGTGTTTCTTTGTGGAATCTCCCCCTTTAATGGATTCAATTGTAGTTACACCCAAGTTTTTTTTTACCCAAGTCATTTTTAGGACAAAAATCACCAAAAACTCTAAACTATGCCTACCGTGACACATTTACCATAATTTTTTTCTATGGCACAAAAAATCCCTAACTTGTACATTCACGACACATTTAACTTTCTTCAAAGTTCCTTCAATGGGAACATTTGAAAATCTGCCTACTTGGACGCCATAAAGCAAACCGTATTGACGTGGTACCGACATGATTTAAGTGAAATAAAAACGTTATTTTGGTTAAAAAATCATCTGACGAAACCTTGATGGAAGGTAAATATGTCGCATAGGTACAAGTTTTAAGTTTTTTATGTTAAAAGAAAAAATTTGGAAAAAATATGTTACGGTGGCCATAATTTGGGATTTTTGATGTCACAAAAAACGGGTAAATGTATCACATTGAGAATGGTTTGGAGTTTTTTATGTTTTTTTCCTTTTTTCATACTTGTTAATATGCATTTTTCTTCTTTTTTTTTTCTTTTCTATTTCTTTTTTCTCATCGTCTTCCTCATAGTAGTGAGAACACCCAAAACACAATCAAAGATCCGTCTACCAAATCATCAAAGCATGAACATATATTCATCTCCGTTAATCTACCTATACTTGTTATCAAACCTCCACCGTCGGCCACTACAGAGTCATCAATATACGTCGGCCACAGCCAGACGCAGAGAACAAAAACAGGGACACGATCGGATAAAAGGATGTGATGAACAAACCGGAACAATTGAGCTTAAAAATTAACCCTCGGACTGTCGATTTTTGAGTGTCTCCTCGCTGATGACCATCATTGAACGGCGCAGGAAGACGTGTAAACACCGAGCAAACACAATCATAAAGAAATTGCTCAAATTTGGTCTCGGTGGATATAATATGCGGTAGAAAATCATGCTTAGCCATCAACAAAAAGTTGCATTCATGTCTGACATATCATTATACACTCAAAACAGGTCAGGATCAAGGACTAATCAATACGGACTAAGGACTCAGTTCGGGCATTTTGTTGAACATATGGTGGGCTGGCTAGTTGATTAGTTATATATGAGTTTGCGGAAACGATTCATTTCATTCCGTCACAGTAAGCGCTAACATAAATCATCAACTCAGCCTCGATCATTTCAGATTTTAGATTGACAATGTATGGAGTCTCAGTCTCTGTTTTCATTCTAAAACTATGACCGGGAGCAACAGATATTGAACTCACCTCTATCAAGCTTGATTCCTAGCTCCGAGCAGTGATGAGAAAATCCAAGCGAGGACGTTCTGGAAATGTCACCACTGAGGGTCGGAAGTTATATTGAAGGATTAAACGCGAGGATAACTTCCGCGAATTTCCCGGTCGTGGAACAGGGAGAAGCAGAGCAGGAAAAGGCGCAAATCCGGAATGCCGAGAAAGGACGGCATAACGTTAGAAGAGCAGTGAAGGGATTCTCAGCGGTAACAGGCAGCGACGAGCGGCGATGAGGATGATCAGAATTGAAATCTGAAAGCAATCTCTGAACGAGGTTGAAACCGCTCGAAGCTCTCGGTCACTGTAAAGGAACGGCGCATTTCTGATACTCGCAGAAATCGGTGATGGCGAAGATGACCGACGGATCAGGCCGTTAAGAAAACCATCCCTTATCTCTTTTCTATCAGGCTTTAAAAATAATAATAATAATTACAAAATTCGAAAAAAAACATTTAAAATTTAATAATAATAATAATTCCACGTGAGTGCCAACGTTCACGTCAGCAATTTTTTTGCCAAATTGGTCAGATGTACTCAATTGACAAAAAGATGAAAATGATTAAAACTCAATTGATATATTTACAAAATTCAAAATTGAATTAGCAAAAATGTAATAAAATTTGGATTTTTTTTGGTAATTTTCTCCACTAAATGAATAGCAGAAATATTTGACCAGAAAAAAAAATAGCAGAAATCGAATCCAAATGTTTTAATGGGCTAACGTTCATTCAAACGGTTCAAGAGCCCGTACTGAAAAAGAAAACCTCCTTTTTATCACTTATTTTTTTTTCTTGTTTTGGTCATCACTTTTTCATTTGTTATGTATTTAATTATTTTTTTATTGATTTATTTTTATTATTATTTTGCTATTTTTTATTTTTGTACTTTTAGAAGAATGAATATTTGAATTGTCGACTAAAACTTAGGTGTCAACAAAATCCTTTCGAGAAACTTTCTCGGGTAGGCCAACGATTTTTGCTGTCCGTGCTCATTGTGCTTGGTATTTACTTTTTTGGAATTTCTCACTGTTTCCTAGAACTAACTCCTGGTACTTCTTTGAAATTAATTTTCAAACAGAGACCTCTAATTGTCAAAGACCCACTGATCTTTTTTTCTTGAACTTATTTTCCTAATCTAGCTTATTTGGTTTGATTTTAATCAGCATGACAGGGGATAAAAGTTTCTGGGTTTTTATTTTTATTTTCTCATTATCCTCTTGTGAAGGATCCAACTTGAGGGGATACATGAAAATAGGAGTCAACTCTTGGAATAACTGGTCAATCGGGGCAAGATTTGCGGAAGTTCACTAATTGCAGGACTTCACATTTCCCCGACCTATCATCATCAAAGAGGTAAAAGTGATGGATGGCATTGCTCCCTTGGGTGTCTCTGTCTAGACCTGGCTCTTCCTAAAAGTCTCTTGTTCTAGTCTTCCCGTCCTCTTTCCAAGTCGACTGCCGTGTTTAAGCAGAGCTGATCTCACGAGACCAGCAGAAGGAATTGCCATTAACAAGGGCCTTCTTTTCACTTTCACGTGAGGAATCAAACAGCTTCTTCTTCTTCTTTCTCTTCTTCTTCTTCATGCTGTTCCATTCCATTCTAGAGCATTGATATCCAAAAAGAAAAATTCGTATGTTCCAAACTAAAACCAGATCGAAATTCCGGGATGGGCATATACTGCACTTACACACGAGGCTTAGTTTGCACGGCGTTCTGCGTCTTCTTCATTGCCATCTTAGAAGATCCTGTTGAGTCATCATCAAATGAAGTGTCATATGAAGTGTGCGAATCTCGCAATTGTGGAGGCAACCGTCCGAACATAAGCTATCCCTTTTATATTCCTGAAGAAGGAAGAGAATTATGCGGTTACCCTGGATTTGAGCTCAAGTGCGAAGGAACAAAAACTATGTATGGTCCCTTCTCAGTTAAAAGCATCTCCTACAGTGAGAGTTCCATCCATCTAGTAAGCCAAAGGGATAATTCTTGCTTTGTTCCTCCTCCCTTCAATTTACTTCCCGTAAACGTCTTCCTAAAGAAGAGTGATTCTCTTCATCAAATTATGGTTCTTCTATGACTGCATCAACACTTCTTTTTCCTTCCCAATATCCCCTGTGAATTGTACTTCTAACGTCACATACAACGGCTCTGTTGCTTTACTTCCTAATGGCACTTTCCATCTGCAAAGTGGATTCTGCCAGTCATTTGCAATGGTACCAGTACAACTGGGGGGAGGGTTCTCTAATCAAACTATCAAAGATGTCGACTACAAGGAGCTGTTGGAGAACGGGTTCCAGTTAAAATGGGATTTATTGACTAACAAGAGTTGTTCTGGTTGTCAAGACAGCGGTGGCCGATGTGGACGATCACGAGACAGAGAC
The DNA here is from genome assembly GCF_021117445.2 of Syzygium oleosum. NCBI lineage: Eukaryota > Viridiplantae > Streptophyta > Magnoliopsida > Myrtales > Myrtaceae > Syzygium > Syzygium oleosum. The sequence goes on from NW_026607487.1 coordinate 14,236,145, forward strand.
TTCCTGTGCTATTGCCCACATGGAGCTAATCCCTGGGACTGCAATAGTGGCCCCGGTACGGTTTTTAGAATTAGGAATTAACGGTTCATGCAATAACTTCGTCATAAATTATTCTCTTCCCTGCACAAAATGTGGTTATTAGGATGATACAAATTTATAAACTGTTGGGAGGAAGATGCACGCCGAGCTTTATTAATCATATCATCTCCCTTCTGCCTATCCACACGGCCTATTTAGCTGGCCTACTCCAATCTCCCAACTCTAACAGCCCAAATCAAGGCTGGAATTCACTATGTAATCCTCGAAATGTTATAGCGTCTGAAGATGTTTCTTTTACTTGTAGCTCTGCTTCTACAAATACAAGCCATCTTCACCACACTTCACACTCTATTCTCTAATTACAGATGCTCAAACTTCTACAGAAAAATACAATTAGATTTACACAGCTTCTACACACAAGAACAGCAAGGAGATAAACACTCGGAGCATAGACTCGTGTTCATTATCCCCTCACTCTACTACTTCCTTGGGTTCAATTTATAGCCATGAGATCTCAAAAGACACTTTTAAATTCAAATCCTACAAGTAGCAGTTGATTCTGTCATCTATAGCCGTTGAACTCACTCTGCAGCTCCATAGAGAGAGTTTCCTGAAGTATCCAATTCTGCTTCTACCACAACCTGTCATCCTTTATTGCCTGCACAAATATGGTAAACCTTTTGTGGATTCCAATACTTAATATCAGTTGTATAATACCAATTTGAATTCAAATTACACTGACAAAGAGTACGCATCTTTCTTTCATGATTGTAGAGGCTCTTAGTAGAACCAATACTCTGTCTATAGCCAGAACACCTTCTACAATCATGTCCATTTAAGCTTCTAGGTACCCAAGCTTGTTTTGGCCTTTCATGACTCTTCTTTTCGACACACATTGGAGCTTTTATTTGGCCACATATTTGAGCTCCTTTTTCAGCTGATATTGAGATTTGTCAGAGAAAAAAACGTAAAACATGCGGGCTTGCTTTAATTTCTCCTTTTATTAGCACAATAATGACTCCATATGCCAAGTCAAAACCTTTGAAAATGAGCTCCAAGTTAAGCCCCTCTTATTAATCGCACAATAGAGAGGAGCTCAATATAGAAGAGAGAGAATCTCCGAACAGAGAATACACTCTCTGATGAGCGCACGAAGAGGAGCTTAACACAAGTTAAGAGAGACGCTTGAAACACCGTGGATTTTGTGCCGAGTTAGACAATAAAGGTGTTTTGGTTGTGAGGCAATTCTCGTGATTTATTTTATCCAGAAATTACGTCAGGCTAAATAATGTGGGATTGGGTGTAATTTAGAATTGGGAAACACTTGAGTGTATAAATATTATAATTGTGTAATTCTCCAATTGATTAGATGGTTAATTCTAGCTAGCTCTCTTCGTGGAGTAGGTATTGACACTTCGACCGAGCCACGTAAATCACTTTTATTCTTTATTGTTCATCATTTTATTTCTCTTTCAATTTCGTTCTCTCTCACTCTTGATTTAATTGTAAAGATCCAGTCAGTTTTTGCACTCGATTTTACTATAATTGGTATTAGAGTTGAAACTTTGCTATTATGTATGGAGCGAAACTAAAAATTGAAAAATTTTACGGGAGTAACAACTTTAGGTTGTAAAGCATTGAGATGCTTGCGCTATTAACAACTTTGGGTTGGATGGCAAGGCTAAGTTCATGGAGAGGGCAAAGAGTATAGACCTGTTGAACCTATTGAATGAGTTGTTAATAGATGTGGCCAACGAGAGGAATACCACACATTGGTGGGCAAAAATTCAGGCTCTCTATGTAACGAATGATTTGAATAATCACCTATACATGTTGAAGATGATGTTTCAATTTCGACATGCTAAAGGCACTTCCACCACGACCCACCTAAAGGAGTTTAACAAACTCATGATAGATTTGAAGAATGTCGATGAGATTCTAGCTGACGAAAACCAAGGCATGATGTTATTGGCGGCTCCACCAAAATCATGGGAGCACTTTACTAATTCATTGTTACATAGGGGTACTACTATTACCTCAAAAGAGGTTAAATCTACTTTATTCTCTAAGAAGTGACGGATTAAGTTGTGAGATAACGGTCTAGCGCAGGACATAGCGTGGGGATTAGTGATTCATGATAGAGATACACATTAGGGGCCTAGCGGTAGAGGTAAAAGGAGGTCGAAGTCGCGACATAGAAAATCCAAGGGTCGCGTGAAGTGTTTTGAGTGTCATAAGGAGGGGCATATAAGAAGAGATTGTCCAAAGTTGAGACATGAAGGCGGTGGGCAAAATGCCACAAGTAGTGTGGCAATTGTTGCGGAGGAGAGCACAAGTGATGCTAGAGGTCGTCTTGTGTGACTATCGTTCATCAAGAGACAAATTGGTTTTAATTCAAGGTGTTCCTATCATATGACTCCTCATGGAAACTAATTTACTCCTTATCAGACTCCGGATGGTAGCATAACTCTGATGAGGAAAAACGTAGTCTGTGAGGTTGTGGGGATAAGGACAATTCGGATTGCAATGCATAATGGGGTAGAGCACACATTGATAGTTGTAATGTATCTATCGAAGCTCAAGAATAAACATATTTCTCTAGAGACACTCAATAACATCATATGCAAGTACACTACCGAAGGTAAAGTGCCGAATATTTCTCGAAGTGCCATAATAGTGATGAAAGGGAATAAGGTGAACTCTCACTATCATCTATTGGGAGGGACCGTGACCTAAGCTGCAATAGTTTCATTAGGTAAGTTAGACTCAAACTTGACTCGATTATGGTATATGCGATTGGGGCATATAAGTGAAACAGGTGTGACGATGCTGAGTGAGAAGGGGTAGCTGAAAGGTTAGAAGATAGGGAAGCTAGAATTGTGTGAGCATTGCATCTTTATAAAGTAGAGCCGAATTAAACTTCAACCAAGCAACTGATTGAATACATTCATTTAGACATCTAGGGCCCGTCTCTTATTCCTTCAAAAGGAGATGCCTGATATCTGCCGACATTCATCGTTGACCACTCAAGGAAGATATGGGTATATAATCCGAAGCACAAATCTGATGTGTTCAATCAGTTTAAGAAGTTTAATACATTGATTGAGAAGCAATCAAGTAAATATATCAAATGCCTTAGAAACAATAACATTATGGTATGATTTACCAAGTTTGCCAAAAACAAGGGATTATGAGACATAGAATAATGATTATGCCCCACAGTAGAATAGCGTCACGAACATAAGAACAAAACTCTATTGGAGTGAGATCAGTGAATGCTTTTGAGTGCAGGACTAAGTAAGGAATTTTGGGCTGAAGTAATGAACATGATTTGTTACCAGGTAAATTGATTTCCATCGTATGCTATTAGGTGGAAGACACTTAAAGAAGTATGGTTGGGAAAACCTACATATGCTCATGTGAGTAATGGTAAACTTGAGCCGATGGTGTGCATATTTCTAGGTTATATGCATGGGTTGAAAAGCTACCAGCTGTGGTGCACTGTGCTTAGATCACTTGGTATTCTAGTTAGCAAAGAAGTAATCTTTGACCAAACTGCTATGCTTCAACAGAGGAGTCTTAAGGCACAACCAACTGAGCAAACAAATCATGATGTCAAATAGTGAGGTGGAGCCTCCGAAGACCTCATAAATAACCAAGGTTAAGACTGCAGATGAGGTGAAGTCGTTGATACACAACAACTCGCATAGCCACAGCACAGTATAGTCTCAGCTAGACATAGAAGACAAATTAAATCACCGGTAGATTATGGTTATTCTAATATTGCTTATGCATTGACCGTAGGTGATGAGGTGGAGATAGATGAGCTTTTATCTTACTATAAAGTGATGGCTAGTGCTGAGTCGTCGTACTGGCTAGCACCCATGAGTGAAGAGATGGAATCAACTGATCAAAATCAAACATGGGAGCTGGTCAATACCCAAAGGCCAAAAGATTGTCAGGTGCAAATGGGTCTACAAACAGAAGGAATACATTCCTGATATCGAGGTAGCAAAGTATTAGGCTAGACTTATTGCGAAAGGGGTATACTTAATAGGACGATATTGATTACCATGAGGTGTTCTCTCCTATCGTAAGACATACTTCTATTCGAGTATTACTTGCCTTAGTTGCTACACAAGATCTTGAGTTAGAGTAGCTAGATTTGAAAACAATGTTTCTTCACGGTGAGTTGGAGAAGCGGACTTAAATGAGGCAACTAGAGGTATTTGTTATTCCAAGTAAAGAAGATCCTATTTGCTTATTAAAGAAATCTTTATATGGACCAAAACAATCTCCTAGGCAAGTGGTACGAGTGTTTTAATGTTTTCACAACTAGTGAGGACTATTCGAACAGTCAATTGGATAGTTGTGTTTACTTTAAGAGATTTGAGGATGGGTCTTTGATTTATCTTGTATTAAATGTTGATGACATGTTGACAGCAATTAAACATATGCATAATATTGATGTGTTGAAGTGGTGGTTGAGTAGTAATTTTGAGATGAAAGATTTAGATGCTACTAAAAAAATATCATCTATAGAGATTTTGCATGATAAAACTGTAGGAGTGTTGCGTCTGTCTCAAAAGAATTATAGTGAGAAAATTGTAGCACGTTTTAACATGCAGTTAGCTGAATCTGTTGAGCATATGTTTCACCAACTACTTTAAACTTTCTAATAAGTTATCACCGCAGACTAAAGAGGAAGAGGAGGAGCATATGTCATGTGTTTCTTACTCTAGTGTAGTGGGTAATATTATGTACGTCATGGTATACACTAGGCCTGACATTTCACAAGCTATAGACGTTAGCCATTGCATTGAGCATTTTAGTAAAACTCATTGGGAAACAATGAAGTGGATCCTTAGATATTTATAGAGGACAACAAATGTTGGTAGTGTATCAAAAGGAAGGCGATGATAGTGGTATGTGGATTTCAATCAAGCTGGTGATTTAGATGATTGCAAATCTTTAGCAGGGTACATGTTTACTTTAGCAGGTGGTGTATTAAGTTGGAAGGAATCCTATAGGATGATGTTGCCTTGTCTTCCGCTCTCGGACTTTGGATAGGAGCAGAAAAGTGTTTTCATACATTGTGAAAACCAAGGTGTAATATATCTGGCTGTGAATCCAATTTATCATGAACAAATGGAACCTATCAACATCGAGTACCATTTCATTCGAGATGTTGTGGCAAAAGGTAAGGTAATTGTGAAAAAGATGACGATAGTGGAGAACCCGGCAGACATGATGTAGAAATATGTTCCTTTGCCAAAGATCAAGCTTTGCCGGAACTCAATTGGCGTATGTGGAGAATGAGTGCCCGTCAGGGGTGTTAGGAGAGTTGGCATGGATGATAAGCACTATTATTTGGCTACAAACATCGAGTTAAGGTAGAAAATTGTTAAATTATCTTGAGTTTAAGCTCGTGTATACAATCCGACTCGAGTCGGAGGATATAGATCGGTTCGTAATGTATGAAGGAGTTCATAAGTGTGACAGAGTCGTCCAAGTTGGTCATAATTTTTTTACCACCTCTACAATAGTGGAGAACCTGGCAGACATGATGTAGAAATCTGTTCCTTTACCAAAGTTCAAGCTTTGCTGGAACTCAATTGGCGTCTGTGGAGAATGAGTGCCCGTCAGGGGCGTTAGGAGAGTTAGCATGTATGATAAGCACTATTTTTTTTTTTTGGTGTGAAATATAAGTACCATTTATAAGTTGACTTACAAAAGCTTAGGGCATACCCCAGCATTACAAAGAGGACTATGATCACTAAAAAATGGAGTGTGAGAGTCTCCATATATTAGCCAATGTTACATTTGCCCTAGAAGGTCGAAAGTTTTGTAGCGCGAAGCTCGCCCTTTGACAAGTTTACGAACTTTAGCCAAGATTATGGGGGCATCATGTGACTTGTGTTGGAAACGTCGATGATTACGCTCCATCCAGATGCAATAAATGGTCGCTAGGAAAGATACCTTGAGAAGTCTAGCTGCCAAATCCTTGCCTTTGGTAGCACTTATCATCCATTCGAGTTCTTCATTCCATCCTCCTATATACCGTAGGATTCCGTATTGTGCAAGGATAGTACGCCAAATGCTTTTAGTCCAGGTGCACTGGAAAAATAGATGATAAGCACTATTATTTGGCTACAAACATCGAGTTCAGGTGAAGAATTGTTAAATTATCTTGAGTTTAAGCTCGTATATACTATCCGACTTGAGTCGAAGGATGTACATCGGTCTGTAACGTATGAAGGAGTTCATAAGTGTGATAGAGTCGTCCAAGTTGGTCATAATTTTTTTACCACCTCTACGATAGTGGAGAACCCGGCAGACATGATGCAGAAATCTGTTCCTTTGCCAAAGCTCAAGCTTTGCTGGAACTTAATTGGCATATGTGGAGAATGAGTGCCCATCGGGGACGTTAGGAGAGTTAGCATGTATGATAAGCACTATTATTTGGATGCAAACATCGAGTTAAGGTAGAGAATTGTTGAATTATCTTGAGTTTAAGCTCGTATATACAATCCGACTCGAGTCAGAGGATGTAGATCGGTTCGTAATGTATGAAGGACTTTGGAAGTGTGATAGAGTTGTCCAAGTTGGTCATAATTGTTTTACCATCTCTACGAGGGAAAAAATCCCAAAAAATTTCTTAGAGAGTTTGTTCCTTTTGGCCTTTCATGGCTCTAATTTTGGACCCGTTGGAGCTTTCATTTGGCCACATATTTGAGCTCCCTTTTCAACCGCAATTGACGTTTGTCATAGAAGATAAGAAAATTGTAGTTTGTCTTCTTCTATTGCAAAGTCAAACTCTCTTAAAATTGAGCTCCTCTTATTAATTGCACAATGGAGACGAGCACAATATAAAAGAGAGAGGAGCTCCGTACAAAGAATACACTCTCTGGTGAGCACACGAAGAGGAGATTAATACAAGTTAAAAGAGAGACTATCTAAACACGGTGAAATATGTGCAGAAAGTTATACATGAGGAAATTTTCGTGATTTATTTTATCGCAAAATTTCGTGAGGCTAAACAATGTGAGTTTGGGCGTAATTTAGAGCTGAAAAATACTTGAGCATGTAAATGATTGCAACTTTGTAACTTTCCCATTGATTAGTCGATTATTTGTGGCTCGATCGCCTTGTGAGGTAGGTACCAGCACTCGGATTGAACCACATAAATCTTTTGTCCTCTTTATTATTCCTTGATTTATTTCTCTGGTAACTTCGTTATCTCTCGCTCTTGACTTTATTGCAAAGATCCGGTCAGCTTTCGCATTCTACTTGACAACATTTATGTTGCAGGGAAATTGAAAGCTAGGAGCTTCGAGAAGAAAGTTGCTATTGGTAAGTACAACATTAAATTTGTTATGCATGCTTATGAATTCAAATCTAGACATTTGGCCAGTATTTAAATGAAAGGGCAAAAGCCACCAACAACCTTAAATTATTCTCACCGAAACACATTTACCCTAAAAAAAATTTTGTGACACCAAAAATCACAAACTTGTACCTGAATTAGGGGTGTGCAAAAAAAACCGGGAACCGTCCAGACCGCTCAGGACCGCCCAAAACCAGACCATAACCGTTGGTTCCTAAGGGAACTGGTCCGGTTCCCGATTCCAATTTTTGGGAACCGATGGGTACCGGTCCGGTTCTAGGTGTGGAACCGCCCGCCCGCCCACCCGGACCAGACCAATAATATAATAATAAATATAATATATTTATTTAATTTTTAATTTTTTAAAAAAAGAAAAATCCTAAGTTCCTAAACTAAACCTAACTCGCTCGACGTTCACAACCTCACATTGAGCCGAGAAACACCTATTTTCGCTTTCGGCTCACGCTCACGCTCACTCTCACTCTCACTCTTCTCGGTCGATGCTTACCTTACCATCTCCGACTCTCCATCTTCGTCTTCATCTTTGTCTTTCCGTCTCCGTCCTTGGCTAGTGGGACCGGTTCCATGGACCCACCGGGAACGACCGGACCGGCGGTCCGGTTCTCGAGTGGGTCCAAGGAACCAACGGGCAGTTCCCGATTTCAATTTTTCGGAACCGGTCCTTAGTGGGCGGTTCCCGGTTCTAGGGTGGGAACCGCCCACCCGGACCATGCTCACCCCTAACCTGAATAATATATTTACTCTCCATCAAAGTTCTATCAATGAGAATCGTAAAAAATCTATCTACATGGATGCCACAAAGCAAACAGTATTGACATTGCGCCCACATGGCTCAAGTGAAATAAATATGACGTTTTAACTGAAAAATCATCTAACAGAACCTTTTGAGAAGGGTAAATGTGTCACATAGGTACAAATTTTGAATTTTTTATGTCAAAAAAAGTTATGGTAAATATGTCACGGTGGATATAGTTAGGAGTTTTTGATATCACAAAAAAAAGTTCAAGGTAAATGTGTCGCAGCAAGCATAATTTGGGGATTTTGTAACTTTTTCCCTAAATGAAACTAGGACTACAAAATTAAAAGGATTATCTCTATTTATGCTTTGTATGTCCTTTGGATACGCAGGTGCATCAATCAGTGCATTTGGTGTCGCTATTATAGTCCTAGCCTATCTTTGTCAACAGAAAATATCCAAGCAGAAATCCACGATCACAGGGAGCAGAAAGATGAAAAAGAGTCATAAATGTGAGGTCTTTTTCGAAAATCGTGGAATTTTAGTAACGAGAAGATATTCATATGCTGACATTAAGAGAATGACCAACTCATTCAAAGAAAAACTAGGCCAAGGAGGCTATGGTTGTGTGTACAAAGGGAAGCTCCCAAATGGTCATCTCGTGGCAGTGAAAATCCTAACCAAGCTGAAAGGAGATGGTGAAGACTTCATCAATGAGGTAAACAGCATGAGCAGAACTTCCCATGTCAACATTGTTACTCTGCTAGGTTTCTGCTTTCACAAAACCAAAAGGGCTCTCGTCTATGAGTACATGCCCAATGGATCTCTGGAGAAACTCATATACGAAGAGAACTACAGCAAGGTAGGTTGCCGCCACCTCGGATGGGACACCTTGTACCAAATCTCCCTAGGCATAGCTCAAGGGCTCGAATACTTGCACCAAGGCTGCAACTCAAGAATATTACACTTCGACATAAAGCCGCACAACATCCTTCTCGATGAAAACTACTGCCCCAAGATTTCCGACTTTGGCCTTGCAAAGATATGCCATCGAGAGGAGAGCACGATCTCACTATTCGGTGCGCGAGGGACTGCGGGGTTTATCGCGCCAGAAGTGTTTTGCAGGAACATCGGAGGAATATCCCAAAAATCAGATGTGTACAGCTTTGGGATGACAGTGCTTGAAATGGTTGGTGGGAGGAAAAATGTAGTGACCGGAGCAGAGAGAACCAGTGAAATATACTTCCCGCATTGGATTCACAAGCGTCTTGAACTTCAAGAAGAGTTTGGACTGCAGAATGTCACAAGCGAAGGAGACAAAGAGAAAGCAAGGAAGATGATAATAGTGAGCTTGTGGTGCATACAGACTAATCCTTCAATTAGGCCAACAATGAGCGAGGTGGTGGATATGCTAAGAGGCAGTGTTGACTGCTTGCTAGTTCCTCCCAAGCCCTATCTGTCTTCTCCATCAAGATCATCACCAACCACTTCAATGTCCATGGCTGTGTGAAATTTAAGTTTGTACTGTAAGCACATCTAGGCTTTCAATACAACGAGCAACTTGTGTACAATGATTGTTAGATAAGAGTACTTCAGAAATTTTTCGTCTATTATTGTTGAACGTATGATACCAATGCTAAGGCCGACAGAAGTTATATAAAGTCATGTCATTAATTGCAGAAAGCATCTTAACATGAATTTGCATCTTAGGCAGCTGAATGTACATGGACCGCAAGACCACGTAGAATTCAATATGTTTTTAATTTCCTTGGTTTCCAATTTCTATACAGAAATTATATAAAGCCACACAGTCATTAACATACGCCCGCCACAGCCTCCACAGACACAGAGAACAAAAACAGGGACGCGATTGGATGACCATCATTGAACGCCGCAGGAAGACGTATTAACACCGAGCAAACACAATCAAAAAGAAATTGCTCAGATTTGGTCTCGGTGAAAATAAAATGCGGCAGAAAATCATGCTTAGCTATCAACAAAAAGTTGCAATCATGCGTGACATATCATTATACACTCGAAACAGGTCAGGATCAAGGACTAATCTATACGGACTCAGTTCGGGCATTTTGTCGAACATATGGTGGGCAACTTAGTTTCTTAGTTTAAACATGAGTTTATGGTAACGATTCATTTCATCCCATCGCAATAAGCGCTAACAGAGACCTAAATCATCAACTCGGCCTCGATCATTTCAGATTTTAGATTGACAATGTATGAAGTCTCAGTCTCTGTTTTCATTCTAAAACTATCACCGAGAGTAACAAATAATGAACTCACCTTTATCAAGCTTGATTTCTAGCTCCGAACAGTGATGAGAAAATCCAAGCGAGGACGTTCTGGAAATGTCACCAAATGAGGGTCGGAAGTTATATTGAAGGATTAAACGCGAGATAACTTCCGCGGATTTCCCGGTCGTGGAACAGGGAGAAGCAGAGCAGGAAAAGGTACAAATACGGAATGCCAAGAAACGAGGGCGACGAAGGATAATACGTCAGGAGAGTAGTGTGGGGAATTCTCAGCGTTAGCAGTCAGCGTCATCTCCGAAGGAGGTCGAAAGTTGAAACCGCTCGAAGCTCTCAATCACGGCAAAGGAGCGGAGCACTTCTGATGCTCGCAGAAATCGGTGATGGCGAAGATGACCGACGGATCAGGCCGTTAAGAAAACCTTCCCTCATCTCTTTTCTATCGGGCTTTAATAATAATAATAATAATTAAAAAAATCGAAAAAAAATATTTAAAAATTAATAATAAAAATTTCCGCGTGAGCGCCGATATCACGTCAGCGATTTTTAGTTAAACTGGCGGGATAGACTCAATTGATAAATTGTAAAAAGATTTAGGACTCAATCGATACATTTAAAAGATTTAAGATTGAATTGAAAAAAGTACAATATATTTATGATTTTTTTTGTAATTTTTTCCTCTAAATGAATAGCAAAAATCGAATCCAAATGTTTTCATGGGCTAAGGTTTATTCAAACAGTTCAGAGCCCGTACTGAAAAAGAAAACCTCCTTTTATCGCTTTTTTTTCTTTTTTCTTTTTTTGGTCATCACTTTTTCATTTGTTATGTATTTAATTATTTTTTTGATTGATTTATTTTTATTATTATTTTTCTATTTTTATTTTTATACTTTTAGACTAATGAATACTTGAATTGTCGACTAAAATTTAAGTATCAACGAAACCCTCTTATGAAACTTTCTCAAGTAGGCCAACAATTTTTGTTGTTCATGCTCATTGTGCTTGGTATTTACTTTTATGGAATTTCCCACTTTTTCCTAGAACTAACGCCTGCTGCTGCTGCTTATTTAAAACTAATTTTCGAACAGAGACCTCTAATTGTCAAAGACCCACTGATTTTTTTTCTTGTACTTATTTCCCTAATCTAGCTTATTTAGTTTCATTTTAATAAGCATAACAGGGGATAAAAGTTTCTGGATTTTTATGTTTTTTTTTTCATCATCATCTTGTGAAGGATCCAACTTGAGGGGATATATGAAAATAGGAGTCAACTCTTGCAATAACTCGTCAATCGGGGCAAGATTTGTGCGAGTTCACTAATGGCAGGTCTTCACATTTCGCCGACCTATCATCATCAAAGAGGTAAAGTGATGGATGACATTGCTCCCTTGGGTGTCTCTGTCTCGACCTGGCTCTTCTTAAAAGTCTCTTGTGCTAGTCTTCCCGTCCTCTTTCCAAGTCAACTGCCGTGTTTAAGCAGCTGATCTCACAAGACCAGCAGAAGGAATTACCAATAACAAGGGTTTTCTTTTCACTTTCACGTGAGGAATCAAACAACTTCTTCTCCTCCTTCTTTTTCTTCTTCTTCTTCATGCCGTTCCATTCCATTCTAGAGCATTGATATCCAAAAAGAAAAGAAACTTCGTATGCTTCAGACTAAAACCATATCGAAATCCAGATATGGGTCTACGCTGCATTTACACACGAGGCTTAGTTTGCACAGCGTTCTGCATCTTTTTCATTGCCATCTTAGAAGATTCTGTCCAGTCGTCGTTGGATGAAGTGTCATATGAAGTGTGCAAAACCCGCAGTTGTAAAGGCAACTGTCTGAACATAAGCTATCCCTTTTATATTCCTGGAGAAGGACGTGAATTATGCGGTTACCGTGGATTTGAGATCACTTGTGAAGGAACAAAAGCTACGTATGCTACCTACACAGTTAAAAGCATCTCTTACGAGGACAGTTCCATCGAATTAGTAAGGCAAAGGGATACTTCTTGCTTTGCTCCTCGTCCCTTCATTTTCGTTCCCATAAACATCTTCCTAAACAACAGTTTTTCTCTTCATCCTAAACTCTTGTTCTTCTATAACTGCACCAACCCTTCTTCTTTTCCCTTCCCAACATCCCCCGTGAGTTGTACTTCTAACGCCACATACAACATCTCTGTTGCATTAAAACCTCCAAATAGCACCTTCTATCGCCAAAATAATTCCTGCCTGTCAGTGTCAGCGGTACCAGTACAACTGAAGGAAGGGTTCTCTAATCAAACTATCAAAGATGTCAACTACAAGGAGTTGTTGGGGAATGGCTTCCAGTTAAAATGGGATATATTAACTAACAAGATTTGTACTGGTTGTCGAGAAAGTGGAGGCCGATGTGGACGATCACGAGACACAGACTTTCTGTGCTATTGCCCACATGGAACCAATAATCCCAGGGACTGCAACAGTGGCGGCGGTAAGGTTTTTATAATTACCAGTAAACGGATCATGCAATAAGTTCGTCATTATTTATTCTCTTCTCTGAAGAGAATGTGGTTATTAGGATGATAGAAATTTTATAACTGTTAGGAAGAAGATGCGCGCCGAGCTTTAATAATTATATCATCTCCCTTCAGCTTATCCACTTGGCCTATTTAGCTGGCTTGCTCCATTCTCCCAACTCTAACAGCCCAAATCAAGGTTGAAATTCACTATGTAATCTTTGAAATGTTATAGCGTTTGAAAATGTTTCTTTTACTTGTAGCTCTGCTTCTACAAATACAAGCAAGCTTCGCTAAACTTCACACTCTATTCTCTAATTACAGATGCTTAGACTTCTATAGAAAAATACAACTAGATTTACACAGCTTCTACACACAAGAACAGCAAGAAGATGAACACTCAGAGCATCGACACTTGTTCGTTTCCCCTTAACTCTACTACTTCATTGGGTTAAATTTTTAGTCATGAGATCTCAAATGACCGTTTTGAATTCAAATCCTACAAGTAGTTGTTGATTCTGTCATCTATAGCCACTGTACTTACTCTGTAGCTCCATAGAGAGTTTACCGAAGTAGTCAGTTCTGCTTCTACAACAGCCTGTCATCCTCTGTTGCCTGCACAAATATGATAAATTGTTTTAATCTTCTTTAGTCCACTTTTTGTGGATTCCAATACTTAAGATAAGTTGTATAACACCAATTTGAATTCAAATAACACTGATAAAGAGTCCGCATCTTCCCTTCATGATTGTAGAGGCTCTTAGTAGAACCAATACTCTGTCCATAGCAAGAACACCTTCTACAATCAGGTCCATTTAAGCTTCTACATACCTAGGCTTGTTTGCCTACAACATTTAGGCACCTTCAAGCATACTAACGTCCTTGTGTTCTATAGACTATACACTTTTTATTTGGTCTATCGAAACTCTTCAACGACCACATGCCCTCTAGTTTGTTCAAGGCTCGCAAGGTCCAACCGAGCTTATTGACGTCTTCATGTCGTTTGGTTTGTTCGTCTTCTATTAGTCCATCCAAACCTTTTTGCCAATCACACGTCCTCTAGTTTGTTCACCATCCACAAGGTCGTTTCGAACATCGACATATTCCTTGTCTAATAACTTGTTCGCCGTTTGCAATGTCCATCTAGTTATCAACATAGCTCACGTCCAATAGCTTGTTCATCGCCTAGAGCAAAAGTCGTTCTACACTCTTCGATGTCCAATTGCTAACACCATCTTCATATGAATTTACTAATATCTTCTTCACACTCAATTGCACATGTTAGTACACTTAAAATGTTTTGTCATCCTAAAAATATTGTAGGCATCTTTCCAAACAGTATTAGTTGAGAGAACGGATACAATTGCACTTAACTATAGAAATCCCACACCATAGCTCTATTTGCATTTCTCACATTCACTCTATCAGTTTACATTTCCATCTTGGCGTTCCTTCAGTAGGATAGTACACAATTGGTATACATGTTTTCTTTCCATGCTAAGTTATCATTTTGCATTTGTGCAACCTCATGAATAATTTGCAGAACCTTTAGAATAGAGATCTTATGACAATTTAACTGACTTCTCATTTCAGGAAGATGAATATATAGGACTCTTGTTTGCCAATAAAATGCACAAGTAGTTGACACACCTCTTTATGAATGGCAAATATAAGTTACTCCACTTGGTATTTGGAAGTAGCTCTGCCATGCACGTTGGGGTAGGTTGTGCATTGATTTTAGATCAAATACGATTCGGATGAAAGTACTGGCTGTGGCTATTCTCCCTCCTATTATTCTCTAATCGTCTGTGTATGTAAGCTGATTTATGAGATAGATGCTATCTTGCCATCCTTTCCCTCTATTGACCAATCTGCTTTTTCAACTTTGATGCAGGAAATAGACGTTTGTGGTGGAAGATAGGACCAGGTAATTTCCTTTTCTTAGTTTCTCGTCTGCTATCACATTGCCTCCGCCTACCTGAACAAACCAAAGCATAACTAGGACAATCTACTCCCAGTTTGACACGATAAAACAACAAAAACAAGATCACCTTGTTGCTGAAGTATCCTTTCTGGTTTTTACTGCAAACCATTTTCACAATGCTGATCAAATCAAAGTCGGCTGGACCCAAATCTTCTTACTTTGTCCTAAAAGCTTGACCATCTGTCCATGCTTCCAGCCAACATAAACCGTACGTTCTAGGAAACAGCACAAAAAGAATTATCCTATAAAAAGGGTTAATTATCTGTTCGTGCATCAGGTATTGGAATCGGAAGCTTGGCCATTGTCCTGTTCTCTTATATGATCCACTTAAAAAGGAAGAATGCTTCTTTGAAGTTCCACTTGAGAAATAGCACCCCATATCCTCATTCGCATTCAGACATGGAAGAGAGCAGTGTCTACTTTGAAGTCCCCATTTTCACCAGTGCCGAACTTGAAGAAGCCACAAATAACTTCTCTGCTTCCAATGAACTTGGAGATGGAGGTTTTGGAACTGTTTACTACGGTGAGAAAATGTTCCTTCATTATTCCTCCAAGGGATCCTCAACTGAAAGACATTTTCTACAATATTCTTAACATGAAAACCTCGAGATGGACGGGATGTAGCAGTGAAGCGCCTATACGAGCACAGCTACCGGAGGGTAAAGCAGTTCATGAATGAGGTAGAGATCCTAACCCGTTTGCAACACAAAAACCTTGTGTCTCTGTACGGTTGCACTTCTCGCCACAGCCGTGAGCTTCTACTTGTCTATGAGTACATCTCCAATGGAACTGTTGCTGATCATATCCATGGCCAGCGAGCAAACTCTTCTAGTACATTGCCTTGGAAAATCCGTATGGACATAGCCATAGAGACTGCTACTGCGTTGGCTTACCTCCATGCTTCTGACATTGTCCACCGTGATGTGAAAACAAATAACCTCCTCCTCGACAAGAATTTTGGGGTTAAAGTTGCAGATTTTGGGCTTTCGAGGCTTTTCCCCGATGATGTCTCTCATATCTCAACAGCTCCTCAAGGGACTCCAGGTTATGTGGACCCCGAGTACCATCAGTGCTACCAGCTCACGGAGAAGAGTGACATCTATAGCTTCGGAGTTGTTCTGGTCGAGCTTGTATCATCCAAGCCAGCTGTCGACAAAAGCAGAGAAAGGCACGAGATTAATTTGGCCAACTTTGCTATTAACAAGATTCAGAAATGCGCGTTTGGCGAATTGATCGACCCAAATCTAGGATTTGAGTCAGATAGCGAAATCAATAGGATGACAACTTCGGTGGCCGAGTTAGCTTTCCTGTGCTTGCAACTGGACAAGGAAATGAGGCCTCCCATGGATGAGGTTTTGGAGGAACTGAAGGCGATCGCGTGCGATGATAATGCTGCGGACATATTTGTTGATGCGGATAAGGGTGAAGGTGTCCTTGCTCCATCTCCTCCGGATTATGATGATTCCCAGCTACTGAAGTATATGCGGTCGACCCATTCTCCAGTTTCTGTGACTCAAAAATGGGGTAGCAGCGGCAGTTCTGCTCCTGGTGTTGATGGTTAGATTATCCATGTAGCCGTTTGTCACATACTGTACATACGTGAATGCAAGTGAGCAGTCATATATGTTGAGACGTTACTGATTTAAGCGCTGGGTCGAAATCTGAAGGTATGGACATGGTAATATAGCACTTTTGTCAATCTAGCTTACACATGATATTGAACCATATAGAGGTTATTTAGTTTAACTGTTGTTTGGTACTACATTAGAAGTATCCAACACGACACATGGATATATCGGTTGGCCGAAAAAAGAACGGCATATAAATATGAGCAGATTCAACACATAGATAACAATTATAGGGAAAGGCTTCAGAGACCATCTTTCTCTATGGTTGGTTGTGACTTATACTGAACTTCTGTGATACAATCATTCAAACTTATGACCATGGTGACTTGACATATGACAAGATGCATATCAGGTCTCTCGCCGAAGTGAACATGTGAACATGGGGGTGGAAAAGGGAAAGAGGGAAATGGCCATTAAGGTCGTTGTTTGATTCAAAGTTCTCTCCACTCGTACTAATCCGCCCACACTCTTTTTCTTCTCTGCAGGATCAGGAGATTAGATACCTAGGATCGCAAATCCAAGTTTGTCTATGGTTCAATTCGATGTTGTACAAAGGAAAATTATTCTGATAAGACGTTCCTCAATAATATCATCACGACTCTCAAAGTCAAGCGCGGTCATAATACCAAACCAAATACGAGTGGTAATCAAAATAAAGATACTAATGAATAGAGGGTCCAATAGTAGGTAGAACTGAATGTTCTTTCCATTAACCCCTTAATTGAAACAGGCTGGAGAAAATTTTTGGAGGGGAAACTTGGAGAGTGGCAATAAGGGTGACTTATCCGTCAATTCATTTCAATTGGTTAGAATCCTTTACTTGAAGGGAACAATATTGTTCTCTCCGGTTAATTGATAATCTCAATTTTAACTTGCCCATGTAATTTTGGGGTTTTCGCAGGAATTGAGTACCTAGAAAGGAGAATACTCATCGCTAATAGTTTCAATGCAATCATTAGATCAAAATGCCACTAGCCGCAACCGCAACCTTTCCTTGCAAATATCCTCAATGAGACATCTTCAAGAATTTTCCGTATTCTCTTCTAGCGATTGTCGTCCTGTGAGCCATTCGGATAGACCATGCATAAAGTCATGTGCAGCCCAGTGAGGACGCAGATACAATTGGTTCTCTATTGGTAGGGCAGGCTTGGATAGGAGGACACGAGTCCTATCCAAAACGGAACAAAACTTTTGGCTTTCTCTTAACAGCCCTTAGATTTTTGGCACAAATTGAACCCCCAAACATCCATGCAAGGGACACAAATATAAGACAATGGCCTAACTGGATATAGATTAATGGCTAGTGCTAGTAGTCTTAATCACAGGCAAAAGGGATTCTCTATACATTTGGCCAGACTCTAGTCTGGTTATTACTCCACTGCTACTATAGTACTATACTCTTCTTCTCTTTAGGCACATTCTCTTCAGCATGTGATCAGCTAGTGGCATTGCTTGACAATATCAGCAGACGTACGTAACTGCATTTCACACCAAATAAGCTCTATGTGAGGGTATCGGATTGAAAACTTCAATTGACATACTCACTGGCTCAAACACTGCCTTCTTACCGCTAACATTGCTGTGACTTTTCAGAGAGTAGTTCTTGCATCTTCTCAAGGGACTTATCAAATGGATATAAGAGCCGCTTATAGGCCAATCAGCCTATGATCTAACTGAGCAATTGCTATTGCAACTCATGAACTTGTCTTATAGTCATTTGCTTTCTTTCCCTGCCCTTTATAATTATTTGTTTCATTTCATGACTTGTGTTTCTTTGTGGAATCTCCCCCTTTTTATGGATTCAATTGTAGTTACACCCAAGTTTTTTTTTACCCAAGTCTTTTTTAGGACAAAAATCACCAAAAACTCTAAACTATGCCTACCATGACACATTTACCATAAATTTTTTCTATGGCACAAAAAATCCCAAACTTGTACATTCTTGACACATTTAACTTTCTTCAAAGTTCCTTTAATGGGAACATTTGAAAATCTGTCTACTTGGACGCTATAAAGCAAACAGTATTGACATGGCACCCACATGATTTAAGTGAAATAAAAACGTTATTTTAGTTGAAAAATCATTTAACGAAACCTTGACGGAGGGTAAATATATCGCATAGGTACAAGTTTTAAGTTTTTTATGTTAAAAGAAAAAGTTTGGAATAAATATGTTACACTAGCCATAGTTTAGGGTTTTTGATGTCACAAAAAACGGGTAAATGTATTGCATTGAGAATGGTTTGGAGTTTTTTTATGTTTTTTTTTCCTTTTTTCATACTTGTTAATATGCATTTTTCTTCTTCTTTTTTTCTTTTCTATTTCTTTTTTCTCATCGTCTTCCTCACAGTGCTTGAGAACACCCAAAACACAATCAAAGATCCGTCTACCAAATCATCAAAGCATGAACATATATTCATCTCCGTTAATCTACCTATACTTGTTATCAAACCTCCACCGTCGTCCACTACAGAGTCATTAATATACGTCGGCCACAGCCAGACGCAGAGAACAAAAACAGGGACACGATCGGATAAAAGGATGTGATGAACAAACCGGAACAATTGAGCTTAAAAATTAACCCTCGGACTGTCGATTTTTGAGTGTCTCCTCGCTGATGACCATCATTGAACGGCGCAGGAAGACGTGTAAACACCGAGCAAACACAATCATAAAGAAATTGCTCAAATTTGGTCTCGGTGGATATAATATGCGGTAGAAAATCATGCTTAGCCATCAACAAAAAGTTGCATTCATGTCTGACATATCATTATACACTCAAAACAGGTCAGGATCAAGGACTAATCAATACGGACTAAGGACTCAGTTCGGGCATTTTGTTGAACATATGGTGGGCTGGCTAGTTGATTAGTTATATATGAGTTTGCGGAAACGATTCATTTCATTCCGTCACAGTAAGCGCTAACATAAATCATCAACTCAGCCTCGATCATTTCAGATTTTAGATTGACAATGTATGGAGTCTCAGTCTCTGTTTTCATTCTAAAACTATGACCGGGAGCAACAGATATTGAACTCACCTCTATCAAGCTTGATTCCTAGCTCCGAGCAGTGATGAGAAAATCCAAGCGAGGACGTTCTGGAAATGTCACCACTGAGGGTCGGAAGTTATATTGAAGGATTAAACGCGAGGATAACTTCCGCGAATTTCCCGGTCGTGGAACAGGGAGAAGCAGAGCAGGAAAAGGCGCAAATCCGGAATGCCGAGAAAGGACGGCATAACGTTAGAAGAGCAGTGAAGGGATTCTCAGCGGTAACAGGCAGCGACGAGCGGCGATGAGGATGATCAGAATTGAAATCTGAAAGCAATCTCTGAACGAGGTTGAAACCGCTCGAAGCTCTCGGTCACTGTAAAGGAACGGCGCATTTCTGATACTCGCAGAAATCGGTGATGGCGAAGATGACCGACGGATCAGGCCGTTAAGAAAACCATCCCTTATCTCTTTTCTATCAGGCTTTAAAAATAATAATAATAATTACAAAATTCGAAAAAAAACATTTAAAATTTAATAATAATAATAATTCCACGTGAGTGCCAACGTTCACGTCGGATTTTTTGCCAAATTGGTCGGATGTACTCAATTGACAAAAAGATGAAAATGATTAAAACTCAATTGATATATTTACAAAATTCAAAATTGAATTAGCAAAAGTGTAATAAAATTTGGATTTTTTTTGGTAATTTTCTCCACTAAATGAATAGCAGAAATATTTGACCAGAAAAAAAAATAGCAGAAATCGAATCCAAATGTTTTAATGGGCTAACGTTCATTCAAACGGTTCAAGAGCCCGTACTGAAAAAGAAAACCTCCTTTTTATCACTTATTTTTTTTTCTTGTTTTGGTCATCACTTTTTCATTTGTTATGTATTTAATTATTTTTTTATTGATTTATTTTTATTATTATTTTGCTATTTTTTATTTTTGTACTTTTAGAAGAATGAATATTTGAATTGTCGACTAAAACTTAGGTGTCAACAAAATCCTTTCGAGAAACTTTCTCGGGTAGGCCAACGATTTTTGCTGTCCGTGCTCATTGTGCTTGGTATTTACTTTTTTGGAATTTCTCACTGTTTCCTAGAACTAACTCCTGGTACTTCTTTGAAATTAATTTTCAAACAGAGACCTCTAATTGTCAAAGACCCACTGATCTTTTTTTCTTGAACTTATTTTCCTAATCTAGCTTATTTGGTTTGATTTTAATCAGCATGACAGGGGATAAAAGTTTCTGGGTTTTTATTTTTATTTTCTCATTATCCTCTTGTGAAGGATCCAACTTGAGGGGATACATGAAAATAGGAGTCAACTCTTGGAATAACTGGTCAATCGGGGCAAGATTTGCGGAAGTTCACTAATTGCAGGACTTCACATTTCCCCGACCTATCATCATCAAAGAGGTAAAAGTGATGGATGGCATTGCTCCCTTGGGTGTCTCTGTCTAGACCTGGCTCTTCCTAAAAGTCTCTTGTTCTAGTCTTCCCGTCCTCTTTCCAAGTCGACTGCCGTGTTTAAGCAGAGCTGATCTCACGAGACCAGCAGAAGGAATTGCCATTAACAAGGGCCTTCTTTTCACTTTCACGTGAGGAATCAAACAGCTTCTTCTTCTTCTTTCTCTTCTTCTTCTTCATGCTGTTCCATTCCATTCTAGAGCATTGATATCCAAAAAAAAAAATTCGTATGTTCCAAACTAAAACCAGATCGAAATTCCGGGATGGGCATATACTGCACTTACACACGAGGCTTAGTTTGCACGGCGTTCTGCGTCTTCTTCATTGCCATCTTAGAAGATCCTGTTGAGTCGTCATCAAATGAAGTGTCATATGAAGTGTGCGAATCTCGCAATTGTGGAGGCAACCGTCCGAACATAAGCTATCCCTTTTATATTCCTGAAGAAGGAAGAGAATTATGCGGTTACCCTGGATTTGAGCTCAAGTGCGAAGGAACAAAAACTATGTATGGTCCCTTCTCAGTTAAAAGCATCTCCTACAGTGAGAGTTCCATCCATCTAGTAAGCCAAAGGGATAATTCTTGCTTTGTTCCTCCTCCCTTCAATTTACTTCCCGTAAACGTCTTCCTAAATAAGAGTGATTCTCTTCGTCAATTATGGTTCTTCTATGACTGCATCAACACTTCTTTTTCCTTCCCAATATCCCCTGTGAATTGTACTTCTAACGTCACATACAACGGCTCTGTTGCTTTACTTCCTAATGGCACTTTCCATCTGCAAAGTGGATTCTGCCAGTCATTTGCAATGGTACCAGTACAACTGGGGGGAGGGTTCTCTAATCAAACTATCAAAGATGTCGACTACAAGGAGCTGTTGGAGAACGGGTTCCAGTTAAAATGGGATTTATTGACTAACAAGAGTTGTTCTGGTTGTCAAGACAGCGGTGGCCGATGTGGACGATCACGAGACAGAGACTTCCTGTGCTATTGCCCACATGGAGCTAATCCCTGGGACTGCAATAGTGGCCCCGGTACGGTTTTTAGAATTAGGAATTAACGGTTCATGCAATAACTTCGTCATAAATTATTCTCTTCCCTGCACAAAATGTGGTTATTAGGATGATACAAATTTATAAACTGTTGGGAGGAAGATGCACGCCGAGCTTTATTAATCATATCATCTCCCTTCTGCCTATCCACACGGCCTATTTAGCTGGCCTACTCCAATCTCCCAACTCTAACAGCCCAAATCAAGGCTGGAATTCACTATGTAATCCTCGAAATGTTATAGCGTCTGAAGATGTTTCTTTTACTTGTAGCTCTGCTTCTACAAATACAAGCCATCTTCACCACACTTCACACTCTATTCTCTAATTACAGATGCTCAAACTTCTACAGAAAAATACAATTAGATTTACACAGCTTCTACACACAAGAACAGCAAGGAGATAAACACTCGGAGCATAGACTCGTGTTCATTATCCCCTCACTCTACTACTTCCTTGGGTTCAATTTATAGCCATGAGATCTCAAAAGACACTTTTAAATTCAAATCCTACAAGTAGCAGTTGATTCTGTCATCTATAGCCGTTGAACTCACTCTGCAGCTCCATAGAGAGAGTTTCCTGAAGTATCCAATTCTGCTTCTACCACAACCTGTCATCCTTTATTGCCTGCACAAATATGGTAAACCTTTTGTGGATTCCAATACTTAATATCAGTTGTATAATACCAATTTGAATTCAAATTACACTGACAAAGAGTACGCATCTTTCTTTCATGATTGTAGAGGCTCTTAGTAGAACCAATACTCTGTCTATAGCCAGAACACCTTCTACAATCATGTCCATTTAAGCTTCTAGGTACCCAAGCTTGTTTTGGCCTTTCATGACTCTTCTTTTCGACACACATTGGAGCTTTTATTTGGCCACATATTTGAGCTCCTTTTTCAGCTGATATTGAGATTTGTCAGAGAAAAAAACGTAAAACATGCGGGCTTGCTTTAATTTCTCCTTTTATTAGCACAATAATGACTCCATATGCCAAGTCAAAACCTTTGAAAATGAGCTCCAAGTTAAGCCCCTCTTATTAATCGCACAATAGAGAGGAGCTCAATATAGAAGAGAGAGAATCTCCGAACAGAGAATACACTCTCTGATGAGCGCACGAAGAGGAGCTTAACACAAGTTAAGAGAGACGCTTGAAACACCGTGGATTTTGTGCCGAGTTAGACAATAAAGGTATTTTGGTTGTGAGGCAATTCTCGTGATTTATTTTATCCAGAAATTACGTCAGGCTAAATAATGTGGGATTGGGTGTAATTTAGAATTGGGAAACACTTGAGTGTATAAGTATTATAATTGTGTAATTCTCCAATTGATTAGATGGTTAATTCTAGCTAGCTCTCTTCGTGGAGTAGGTATTGACACTTCGACCGAGCCACGTAAATCACTTTTATTCTTTATTGTTCATCATTTTATTTCTCTTTCAATTTCGTTCTCTCTCACTCTTGATTTAATTGTAAAGATCCAGTCAGTTTTTGCACTCGATTTTACTATAATTGGTATTAGAGTTGAAACTTTGCTATTATGTATGGAGCGAAACTAAAAATTGAAAAATTTTACGGGAGTAACAACTTTAGGTTGTAAAGCATTGAGATGCTTGCGCTATTAACAACTTTGGGTTGGATGGCAAGGCTAAGTTCATGGAGAGGGCAAAGAGTATAGACCTGTTGAACCTATTGAATGAGTTGTTAATAGATGTGGCCAACGAGAGGAATACCACACATTGGTGGGCAAAAATTCAGGCTCTCTATGTAACGAATGATTTGAATAATCACCTACACATGTTGAAGATGATGTTTCAATTTCGACATGCTAAAGGCACTTCCACCACGACCCACCTAAAGGAGTTTAACAAACTCATGATAGATTTGAAGAATGTCGATGAGATTCTAGCTGACGAAAACCAAGGCATGATGTTATTGGCGGCTCCACCAAAATCATGGGAGCACTTTACTAATTCATTGTTACATAGGGGTACTACTATTACCTCAAAAGAGGTTAAATCTACTTTATTCTCTAAGAAGTGACGGATTAAGTTGTGAGATAACGGTCTAGCGCAGGACATAGCGTGGGGATTAGTGATTCATGATAGAGATACACATTAGGGGCCTAGCGGTAGAGGTAAAAGGAGGTCGAAGTCGCGACATAGAAAATCCAAGGGTCGCGTGAAGTGTTTTGAGTGTCATAAGGAGGGGCATATAAGAAGAGATTGTCCAAAGTTGAGACATGAAGGCGGTGGGCAAAATGCCACAAGTAGTGTGGCAATTGTTGCGGAGGAGAGCACAAGTGATGCAGAGGTCGTCTTGTGTGACTATCGTTCATCAAGAGACAAATTGGTTTTAATTCAAGGTGTTCCTATCATATGACTCCTCATGGAAACTAATTTACTCCTTATCAGACTCCGGATGGTAGCATAACTCTGATGAGGAAAAACGTAGTCTGTGAGGTTGTGGGGATAAGGACAATTCGGATTGCAATGCATAATGGGGTAGAGCACACATTGATAGTTGTAATGTATCTATCGAAGCTCAAGAATAAACATATTTCTCTAGAGACACTCAATAACATCATATGCAAGTACACTACCGAAGGTCAAGTGCCGAATATTTCTCGAAGTGCCATAATAGTGATGAAAGGGAATAAGGTGAACTCTCACTATCATCTATTGGGAGGGACCGTGACCTAAGCTGCAATAGTTTCATTAGGTAAGTTAGACTCAAACTTGACTCGATTATGGTATATGCGATTGGGGCATATAAGTGAAACAGGTGTGACGATGCTGAGTGAGAAGGGGTAGCTGAAAGGTTAGAAGATAGGGAAGCTAGAATTGTGTGAGCATTGCATCTTTATAAAGTAGAGCCGAATTAAACTTCAACCAAGCAACTGATTGAATACATTCATTTAGACATCTAGGGCCCGTCTCTTATTCCTTCAAAAGGAGATGCCTGATATCTGCCGACATTCATCGTTGACCACTCAAGGAAGATATGGGTATATAATCCGAAGCACAAATCTGATGTGTTCAATCAGTTTAAGAAGTTTAATACATTGATTGAGAAGCAATCAGGTAAATATATCAAATGCCTTAGAAACAATAACATTATGGTATGATTTACCAAGTTTGCCAAAAACAAGGGATTATGAGACATAGAATAATGATTATGCCCCACAAGTAGAATAGCGTCACGAACATAAGAACAAAACTCTATTGGAGTGAGATCGGTGAATGCTTTTGAGTGCGGGACTAAGTAAGGAATTTTGGGCTGAAGTAATGAACATGATTTGTTACAGTGTAAATTGATTTCCATCATATGCTATTAGGTGGAAGACACTTAAAGAAGTATGGTTGGGAAAACCTACATATGCTCATGTGAGTAATGGTAAACTTGAGCCGATGGTGTGCATATTTCTAGGTTATATGCATGGGTTGAAAAGCTACCAGCTGTGGTGCACTGTGCTTAGATCACTTGGTATTCTAGTTAGCAAAGAAGTAATCTTTGACCAAAGCTGCTATGCTTCAACAGAGGAGTCTTAAGGCACAACCAAGCGAGCAAACAAATCATGATGTCAAATAGTGAGGTGGAGCCTCCGAAGACCTCATAAATAACCAAGGTTAAGCTGAGATGAGGTGAAGTCGTTGATACACAACAACTCGCATAGCCACAAGACAAGTATAGTCTCGCTAGACATAGAAGACAAATTAAATCACCGGTAGATTATGGTTATTCTAATATTGCTTATGCATTGACCGTAGGTGATGAGGTGGAGATAGATGAGCTTTTATCTTACTATAAAGTGATGGCTAGTCGAGTCGTCGATCTGGCTAGCACCCATGAGTGAAGAGATGGAATCAAGCGATCAAAATCAAACATGGGAGCTGGTCAATACCCAAAGGCCAAAAGATTGTCAGGTGCAAATGGGTCTACAAACAGAAGGAATACATTCCTGATATCGAGGTAGCAAAGTATTAGGCTAGACTTATTGCGAAAGGGGTATACTTAATAGGACAATATTGATTACCATGAGGTGTTCTCTCCTATCGTAAGACATACTTCTATTCGAGTATTACTTGCCTTAGTTGCTACACAAGATCTTGAGTTAGAGTAGCTAGATTTGAAAACAATGTTTCTTCACGGTGAGTTGGAGAAGCGGACTTAAATGAGGCAACTAGAGGTATTTGTTATTCCAAGTAAAGAAGATCCTATTTGCTTATTAAAGAAATCTTTATATGGACCAAAACAATCTCCTAGGCAAGTGGTACGAGTGTTTTAATGTTTTCACAACTAGTGAGGACTATTCGAACAGTCAATTGGATAGTTGTGTTTACTTTAAGAGATTTGAGGATGGGTCTTTGATTTATCTTGTATTAAATGTTGATGACATGTTGACAGCAATTAAACATATGCATAATATTGATGTGTTGAAGTGGTGGTTGAGTAGTAATTTTGAGATGAAAGATTTAGATGCTACTAAAAAAATATCATCTATAGAGATTTTGCATGATAAAACTGTAGGAGTGTTGCGTCTGTCTCAAAAGAATTATAGTGAGAAAATTGTAGCACGTTTTAACATGCAGTTAGCTGAATCTGTTGAGCATATGTTTCACCAACTACTTTAAACTTTCTAATAAGTTATCACCGCAGACTAAAGAGGAAGAGGAGGAGCATATGTCATGTGTTTCTTACTCTAGTGTAGTGGGTAATATTATGTACGTCATGGTATACACTAGGCCTGACATTTCACAAGCTATAGACGTTAGCCATTGCATTGAGCATTTTAGTAAAACTCATTGGGAAACAATGAAGTGGATCCTTAGATATTTATAGAGGACAACAAATGTTGGTAGTGTATCAAAAGGAAGGCGATGATAGTGGTATGTGGATTTCAATCAAGCTGGTGATTTAGATGATTGCAAATCTTTAGCAGGGTACATGTTTACTTTAGCAGGTGGTGTATTAAGTTGGAAGGCATCCTATAGGATGATGTTGCCTTGTCTTCCGCTCTCGGACTTTGGATAGGAGCGAGAAAAGTGTTTTCATACATTGTGAAAACCAAGGTGTAATATATCTGTGAATCCAATTTATCATGAACAAATGGAACCTATCAACATCGAGTACCATTTCATTCGAGATGTTGTGGCAAAAGGTAAGGTAGTTGTGAAAAAGATGACGATAGTGGAGAACCCGGCAGACATGATGTAGAAATATGTTCCTTTGCCAAAGCTCAAGCTTTGCCGGAACTCAATTGGCGTATGTGGAGAATGAGTGCCCGTCAGGGGTGTTAGGAGAGTTGGCATGGATGATAAGCACTATTATTTGGCTACAAACATCGAGTTAAGGTAGAAAATTGTTAAATTATCTTGAGTTTAAGCTCGTGTATACAATCCGACTCGAGTCGGAGGATATAGATCGGTTCGTAATGTATGAAGGAGTTCATAAGTGTGACAGAGTCATCCAAGTTGGTCATAATTTTTTTACCACCTCTACAATAGTGGAGAACCTGGCAGACATGATGTAGAAATCTGTTCCTTTACCAAAGTTCAAGCTTTGCTGGAACTCAATTGGCGTCTGTGGAGAATGAGTGCCCGTCAGGGGCGTTAGGAGAGTTAGCATGTATGATAAGCACTAATTTTTTTTTTTCGTGTGAAATATAAGTACCATTTATAAGTTGACTTACAAAAGCTTGGGGCATACCCCAGCATTACAAAGAGGACTATGATCACTAAAAAATGGAGTGTGAGAGTCTCCATATATTAGCCAATGTTACATTTGCCCTAGAAGGTCTGAAAGTTTTGTAGCGCGAAGCTTGCCCTTTGACAAGTTTACGAACTTTAGCCAAGATTATGGGGGCATCATGTGACTTGTGTTGGAAACGTCGATGATTACGCTCCATCCAGATGCAATAAATGGTCGCTAGGAAAGATACCTTGAGAAGTCTAGCTGCCAAATCCTTGCCTTTGGTAGCACTTATCATCCATTCGAGTTCTTTATTCCATCCTCCTATATACCGTAGGATTCCGTATTGTGCAAGGATAGTACGCCAAATGCTTTTAGTCCAGGTGCACTGGAAAAATAGATGATAAGCACTATTATTTGGCTACAAACATCGAGTTCAGGTGAAGAATTGTTAAATTATCTTGAGTTTAAGCTCGTATATACTATCCGACTCGAGTCGAAGGATGTACATCGGTCTGTAACGTATGAAGGAGTTCATAAGTGTGATAGAGTCGTCCAAGTTGGTCATAATTTTTTTACCACCTCTACGATAGTGGAGAACTCGGCAGACATGATGCAGAAATCTGTTCCTTTGCCAAAGCTCAAGCTTTGCTGGAACTTAATTGGCATATGTGGAGAATGAGTGCCCATCGGGGACGTTAGGAGAGTTAGCATGTATGATAAGCACTATTATTTGGATGCAAACATCGAGTTAAGGTAGAGAATTGTTGAATTATCTTGAGTTTAAGCTCGTATATACAATCCGACTCGAGTCAGAGGATGTAGATCGGTTCGTAATGTATGAAGGACTTTGGAAGTGTGATAGAGTTGTCCAAGTTGGTCATAATTGTTTTACCATCTCTACGAGGGAAAAAATCCCAAAAAATTTCTTAGAGAGTTTATTCCTTTTGGCCTTTCATGGCTCTAATTTTGGACCCGTTGGAGCTTTCATTTGGCCACATATTTGAGCTCCCTTTTCAACCGCAATTGACGTTTGTCATAGAAGATAAGAAAATTGTAGTTTGTCTTCTTCTATTGCAAAGTCAAACTCTCTTAAAATTGAGCTCCTCTTATTAATTGCACAATGGAGACGAGCACAATATAAAAGAGAGAGGAGCTCCGTACAAAGAATACACTCTCTGGTGAGCACACGAAGAGGAGATTAATACAAGTTAAAAGAGAGACTATCTAAACACGGTGAAATATGTGCAGAAAGTTATACATGAGGAAATTTTCGTGATTTATTTTATCGCAAAATTTCGTGAGGCTAAACAATGTGAGTTTGGGCGTAATTTAGAGCTGAAAAATACTTGAGCATGTAAATGATTGCAACTTTGTAACTTTCCCATTGATTAGTCGATTATTTGTGGCTCGATCGCCTTGTGAGGTAGGTACCAGCACTCGGATTGAACCACATAAATCTTTTGTCCTCTTTATTATTCCTTGATTTATTTCTCTGGTAACTTCGTTATCTCTCGCTCTTGACTTTATTGCAAAGATCCGGTCAGCTTTCGCATTCTACTTGACAACATTTATGTTGCAGGGAAATTGAAAGCTAGGAGCTTCGAGAAGAAAGTTGCTATTGGTAAGTACAACATTAAATTTGTTATGCATGCTTATGAATTCAAATCTAGACATTTGGCCAGTATTTAAATGAAAGGGCAAAAGCCACCAACAACCTTAAATTATTCTCACCGAAACACATTTACCCTAAAAAAAAATTTGTGACACCAAAAATCACAAACTTGTACCTGAATTAGGGGTGTGCAAAAAAACCGGGAACCGTCCGGACCGCTCAGGACCGCCCAAAACCAGACCATAACCGTTGGTTCCTAAGGGAACTGGTCCGGTTCCCGATTCCAATTTTTGGGAACCGATGGGTACCGGTCCGGTTCTAGGTGTGGAACCGCCCGCCCGCCCACCCGGACCAGACCAATAATATAATAATAAATATAATATATTTATTTAATTTTTAATTTTTTTAAAAAAGAAAAATCCTAAGTTCCTAAACTAAACCTAACTCGCTCGACGTTCACACCCTCACATTGAGCCGAGAAACACCTATTTTCGCTTTCGGCTCACGCTCACGCTCACTCTCACTCTCACTCTTCTCGGTCGATGCTTACCTTACCATCTCCGACTCTCCATCTTCGTCTTCATCTTTGTCTTTCCGTCTCCGTCCTTGGCTAGTGGGACCGGTTCCATGGACCCACCCGGGAACCAGACCGGACCGGCGGTCTGGTTCTCGGGTGGGTCCAAGGAACCAACGGGCCAGTTCCCGATTTCAATTTTTCGGAACCGGTCCTTAGTGGGCGGTTCCCGGTTCTAGGGTGGGAACCGCCCACCCGGACCATGCTCACCCCTAACCTGAATAATATATTTACTCTCCATCAAAGTTCTATCAATGAGAATTGTAAAAAATCTATCTACATGGATGCCACAAAGCAAACAGTATTGACATTGCGCCCACATGGCTCAAGTGAAATAAATATGACGTTTTAACTGAAAAATCATCTAACAGAACCTTTTGAGAAGGGTAAATGTGTCACATAGGTACAAATTTTGAATTTTTTATGTCAAAAAAAGTTATGGTAAATATGTCACGGTGGATATAGTTAAGAGTTTTTGATATCACAAAAAAAAGTTCAAGGTAAATGTGTCGCAGCAAGCATAATTTGGGGATTTTGTAACTTTTTCCCTAAATGAAACTAGGACTACAAAATTAAAAGGATTATCTCTATTTATGCTTTGTATGTCCTTTGGATACGCAGGTGCATCAATCAGTGCATTTGGTGTCGCTATTATAGTCCTAGCCTATCTTTGTCAACAGAAAATATCCAAGCAGAAATCCATGATCACAGGGAGCAGAAAGATGAAAAAGAGTCATAAATGTGAGGTCTTTTTCGAAAATCGTGGAATTTTAGTAACGAGAAGATATTCATATGCTGACATTAAGAGAATGACCAACTCATTCAAAGAAAAACTAGGCCAAGGAGGCTATGGTTGTGTGTACAAAGGGAAGCTCCCAAATGGTCATCTCGTGGCAGTGAAAATCCTAACCAAGCTGAAAGGAGATGGTGAAGACTTCATCAATGAGGTAAACAGCATGAGCAGAACTTCCCATGTCAACATTGTTACTCTGCTAGGTTTCTGCTTTCACAAAACCAAAAGGGCTCTCGTCTATGAGTACATGCCCAATGGATCTCTGGAGAAACTCATATACGAAGAGAACTACAGCAAGGTAGGTTGCCGCCACCTCGGATGGGACACCTTGTACCAAATCTCCCTAGGCATAGCTCAAGGGCTCGAATACTTGCACCAAGGCTGCAACTCAAGAATATTACACTTCGACATAAAGCCGCACAACATCCTTCTCGATGAAAACTACTGCCCCAAGATTTCCGACTTTGGCCTTGCGAAGATATGCCATCGAGAGGAGAGCACGATCTCACTATTCGGTGCGCGAGGGACTGCGGGGTTTATCGCGCCAGAAGTGTTTTGCAGGAACATCGGAGGAATATCCCAAAAATCAGATGTGTACAGCTTTGGGATGACAGTGCTTGAAATGGTTGGTGGGAGGAAAAATGTAGTGACCGGAGCAGAGAGAACCAGTGAAATATACTTCCCGCATTGGATTCACAAGCGTCTTGAACTTCAAGAAGAGTTTGGACTGCAGAATGTCACAAGCGAAGGAGACAAAGAGAAAGCAAGGAAGATGATAATAGTGAGCTTGTGGTGCATACAGACTAATCCTTCAATTAGGCCAACAATGAGCGAGGTGGTGGATATGCTAAGAGGCAGTGTTGACTGCTTGCTAGTTCCTCCCAAGCCCTATCTGTCTTCTCCATCAAGATCATCACCAACCACTTCAATGTCCATGGCTGTGTGAAATTTAAGTTTGTACTGTAAGCACATCTAGGCTTTCAATACAACGAGCAACTTGTGTACAATGATTGTTAGATAAGAGTACTTCAGAAATTTTTCGTCTATTATTGTTGAACGTATGATACCAATGCTAAGGCCGACAGAAGTTATATAAAGTCATGTCATTAATTGCAGAAAGCATCTTAACATGAATTTGCATCTTAGGCAGCTGAATGTACATGGACCGCAAGACCACGTAGAATTCAATATGTTTTTAATTTCCTTGGTTTCCAATTTCTATACAGAAATTATATAAAGCCACACAGTCATTAACATACGCCCGCCACAGCCTCCACAGACACAGAGAACAAAAACAGGGACGCGATTGGATGACCATCATTGAACGCCGCAGGAAGACGTATTAACACCGAGCAAACACAATCAAAAAGAAATTGCTCAGATTTGGTCTCGGTGAAAATAAAATGCGGCAGAAAATCATGCTTAGCTATCAACAAAAAGTTGCAATCATGCGTGACATATCATTATACACTCGAAACAGGTCAGGATCAAGGACTAATCTATACGGACTCAGTTCGGGCATTTTGTCGAACATATGGTGGGCAACTTAGTTTCTTAGTTTAAACATGAGTTTATGGTAACGATTCATTTCATTCCATCGCAATAAGCGCTAAAAGAGACCTAAATCATCAACTCGGCCTCGATCATTTCAGATTTTAGATTGACAATGTATGAAGTCTCAGTCTCTGTTTTCATTCTAAAACTATCACCGAGAGTAACAAATAATGAACTCACCTTTATCAAGCTTGATTTCTAGCTCCGAACAGTGATGAGAAAATCCAAGCAAGGACGTTCCGGAAATTTCACCAATGAGGGTCGGAAGTTATATTGAAGGATTAAACGCGAGATAACTTCCGCGGATTTCCCGGTCGTGGAACAGGGAGAAGCAGAGCAGGAAAAGGTACAAATACGGAATGCCAAGAAACGAGGGCGACGAAGGCTAATACGTCAGGAGGGTAGTGTGGGGAATTCTCAGCGGTAGCAGTCAGCGTCATCTCCGAAGGAGGTCGAAAGTTGAAACCGCTCGAAGCTCTCAATCACGGCAAAGGAACGGAGCACTTCTGATGCTCGCAGAAATCGGTGATGGCGAAAATGACCGACGGATCAGGCCGTTAAGAAAACCTTCCCTAATCCCTTTTCTATCGGGCTTTAAAAATAACAATAATAATTAAAAAAATCGAAAAAAAATATTTAAAAATTAATAATAAAAATTTCCCGTGAGGCGACATCCACGTCGGCGATTTTTAGTTAAAGCGACGGGATAGACTCAATTGATAAATAGTGAAAAGATTTAGGACTCAATCGATACATTTGAAAGGTTTAAGACTAAATTGAAAAAAGTACAATATATTTATGACTTTTTTTGTAATTTTTCCCACTAAATGAATAGCAAAAATCGAATCCAAATGTTTTCATGGGCTAAGGTTTATTCAAACAGTTCAGAGCCCGTAGTGAAAAAGAAAACCTCCTTTTATCGCTTTTTTTTTCTTTTTTCTTTTTTTGGTCATCACTTTTGTATTTGTTGTGTATTTAATTACTTTTTTGATTGATTTATTTTTATTATTATTTTTCTATTTTTATTTTTGTACGTTTAGAATAATGAATACTTGAATTGTCGACTAAAATTTAAGTATCAACAAAACCCTCTTATGAAACTTTCTCAGGTAGGCCAACAATTTTTGTTGTTCATGCTCATTGTGCTTGGTATTTATTTTTATGGAATTTCCCACTTTTTCTTGGAACTAACTCCTGCTGCTGCTGCTTCTTTAAAATTAATTTTCGAACAGAGACCTCTAATTGTCAAAGACCCACTGATTTTTTTTCTTGTACTTATTTCCCTAATCTAGCTTATTTAGTTTCATTTTAATAAGCATAACAGGGGATAAAAGTTTCTGGATTTTTATGTTTTTTTTTTCATCATCATCTTGTGAAGGATCCAACTTGAGGGGATATATGAAAATAGGAGTCAACTCTTGCAATAACTCGTCAATCGGGGCAAGATTTGTGCGAGTTCACTAATGGCAGGTCTTCACATTTCGCCGACCTATCATCATCAAAGAGGTAAAGTGATGGATGACATCGCTCCCTTGGGTGTCTCTGTCTCGACCTGGCTCTTCTTAAAAGTCTCTTGTGCTAGTCTTCCCGTCCTCTTTCCAAGTCAACTGCCGTGTTTAAGCAGCTGATCTCACAAGACCAGCAGAAGGAATTACCAATAACAAGGGTTTTCTTTTCACTTTCACGTGAGGAATCAAACAACTTCTTCTCCTCCTTCTTTTTCTTCTTCTTCTTCATGCCGTTCCATTCCATTCTAGAGCATTGATATCCAAAAAGAAAAGAAACTTCGTATGCTTCAGACTAAAACCATATCGAAATCCAGATATGGGTCTACGCCGCATTTACACACGAGGCTTAGTTTGCACAGCGTTCTGCATCTTTTTCATTGCCATCTTAGAAGATCCTGTTGAGTCGTCGTTGGATGAAGTGTCATATGAAGTGTGCAAAACCCACAGTTGTAAAGGCAACTGTCTGAACATAAGCTATCCCTTTTATATTCCTGGAGAAGGACGTGAATTATGCGGTTACCGTGGATTTGAGATCACTTGTGAAGGAACAAAAGCTACGTATGCTACCTACACAGTTAAAAGCATCTCTTACGAGGAGAGTTCCATCGAATTAGTAAGGCAAAGGGATACTTCTTGCTTTGCTCCTCGTCCCTTCATTTTCGTTCCCATAAACATCTTCCTAAACAACAGTTTTTCTCTTCATCCTAAACTCTTGTTCTTCTATAACTGCACCAACCCTTCTTCTTTTCCCTTCCCAACATCCCCCGTGAGTTGTACATCTAACGCCACATACAACATCTCTGTTGCATTAAAACCTCCAAATAGCACCTTCTATCGCCAAAATAATTCCTGCCTGTCAGTGTCAGCGGTACCAGTACAACTGAAGGAAGGGTTCTCTAATCAAACTATCAAAGATGTCAACTACAAGGAGTTGTTGGGGAATGGCTTCCAGTTAAAATGGGATATATTAACTAACAAGATTTGTACTGGTTGTCGAGAAAGTGGAGGCCGATGTGGACGATCACGAGACACAGACTTTCTGTGCTATTGCCCACATGGAACCAATAATCCCAGGGACTGCAACAGTGGCGGCGGTAAGGTTTTTATAATTACCAGTAAACGGATCATGCAATAAGTTCGTCATTATTTATTCTCTTCTCTGAAGAGAATGTGGTTATTAGGATGATACAAATTTTATAACTGTTAGGAAGAAGATGCGCGCCGAGCTTTATTAATTTTATCATCTCCCTTCAGCTTATCCACTTGGCCTATTTAGCTGGCTTGCTCCATTCTCCCAACTCTAACAGCCCAAATCAAGGTTGAAATTCACTATGTAATCTTTGAAATGTTATAGCGTTTGAAAATGTTTCTTTTACTTGTAGCTCTGCTTCTACAAATACAAGCAAGCTTCGCTAAACTTCACACTCTATTCTCTAATTACAGATGCTTAGACTTCTATAGAAAAATACAACTAGATTTACACAGCTTCTACACACAAGAACAGCAAGAAGATGAACACTCAGAGCATCGACACTTGTTCGTTTCCCCTTAACTCTACTACTTCATTGGGTTAAATTTTTAGTCATGAGATCTCAAATGACCGTTTTGAATTCAAATCCTACAAGTAGTTGTTGATTCTGTCATCTATAGCCACTGTACTTACTCTGTAGCTCCATAGAGAGTTTACCGAAGTAGTCAGTTCTGCTTCTACAACAGCCTGTCATCCTCTGTTGCCTGCACAAATATGATAAATTGTTTTAATCTTCTTTAGTCCACTTTTTGTGGATTCCAATACTTAAGATAAGTTGTATAACACCAATTTGAATTCAAATAACACTGATAAAGAGTCCGCATCTTCCCTTCATGATTGTAGAGGCTCTTAGTAGAACCAATACTCTGTCCATAGCAAGAACACCTTCTACAATCAGGTCCATTTAAGCTTCTACATACCTAGGCTTGTTTGCCTACAACATTTAGGCACCTTCAAGCATACTAACGTCCTTGTGTTCTATAGACTATACACTTTTTATTTGGTCTATCGAAACTCTTCAACGACCACATGCCCTCTAGTTTGTTCAAGGCTCGCAAGGTCCAACCGAGCTTATTGACGTCTTCATGTCGTTTGGTTTGTTCGTCTTCTATTAGTCCATCCAAACCTTTTTGCCAATCACACGTCCTCTAGTTTGTTCACCATCCACAAGGTCGTTTCGAACATCGACATATTCCTTGTCTAATAACTTGTTCGCCGTTTGCAATGTCCATCTAGTTATCAACATAGCTCACGTCCAATAGCTTGTTCATCGCCTAGAGCAAAAGTCGTTCTACACTCTTCGATGTCCAATTGCTAACACCATCTTCATATGAATTTACTAATATCTTCTTCACACTCAATTGCACATGTTAGTACACTTAAAATGTTTTGTCATCCTAAAAATATTGTAGGCATCTTTCCAAACAGTATTAGTTGAGAGAACGGATACAATTGCACTTAACTATAGAAATCCCACACCATAGCTCTATTTGCATTTCTCACATTCACTCTATCAGTTTACATTTCCATCTTGGCGTTCCTTCAGTAGGATAGTACACAATTGGTATACATGTTTTCTTTCCATGCTAAGTTATCATTTTGCATTTGTGCAACCTCATGAATAATTTGCAGAACCTTTAGAATAGAGATCTTATGACAATTTAACTGACTTCTCATTTCAGGAAGATGAATATATAGGACTCTTGTTTGCCAATAAAATGCACAAGTAGTTGACACACCTCTTTATGAATGGCAAATATAAGTTACTCCACTTGGTATTTGGAAGTAGCTCTGCCATGCACGTTGGGGTAGGTTGTGCATTGATTTTAGATCAAATACGATTCGGATGAAAGTACTGGCTGTGGCTATTCTCCCTCCTATTATTCTCTAATCGTCTGTGTATGTAAGCTGATTTATGAGCTAGATGCTATCTTGCCATCCTTTCCCTCTATTGACCAATCTGCTTTTTCAACTTTGATGCAGGAAATAGACGTTTGTGGTGGAAGATAGGACCAGGTAATTTCCTTTTCTTAGTTTCTCGTCTGCTATCACATTGCCTCCGCCTACCTGAACAAACCAAAGCATAACTAGGACAATCTACTCCCAGTTTGACACGATAAAACAACAAAAACAAGATCACCTTGTTGCTGAAGTATCCTTTCTGGTTTTTACTGCAAACCATTTTCACAATGCTGATCAAATCAAAGTCGGCTGGACCCAAATCTTCTTACTTTGTCCTAAAAGCTTGACCATCTGTCCATGCTTCCAGCCAACATAAACCGTACGTTCTAGGAAACAGCACAAAAGAATTATCCTATAAAAAGGGTTAATTATCTGTTCGTGCATCAGGTATTGGAATCGGAAGCTTGGCCATTGTCCTGTTCTCTTATATGATCCACTTAAAAAGGAAGAATGCTTCTTTGAAGTTCCACTTGAGAAATAGCACCCCATATCCTCATTCGCATTCAGACATGGAAGAGAGCAGTGTCTACTTTGAAGTCCCCATTTTCACCAGTGCCGAACTTGAAGAAGCCACAAATAACTTCTCTGCTTCCAATGAACTTGGAGATGGAGGTTTTGGAACTGTTTACTACGGTGAGAAAATGTTCCTTCATTATTCCTCCAAGGGATCCTCAACTGAAAGACATTTTCTACAATATTCTTAACATGAAAACCTCGAGATGGACGGGATGTAGCAGTGAAGCGCCTATACGAGCACAGCTACCGGAGGGTAAAGCAGTTCATGAATGAGGTAGAGATCCTAACCCGTTTGCAACACAAAAACCTTGTGTCTCTGTACGGTTGCACTTCTCGCCACAGCCGTGAGCTTCTACTTGTCTATGAGTACATCTCCAATGGAACTGTTGCTGATCATATCCATGGCCAGCGAGCAAACTCTTCTAGTACATTGCCTTGGAAAATCCGTATGGACATAGCCATAGAGACTGCTACTGCGTTGGCTTACCTCCATGCTTCTGACATTGTCCACCGTGATGTGAAAACAAATAACCTCCTCCTCGACAAGAATTTTGGGGTTAAAGTTGCAGATTTTGGGCTTTCGAGGCTTTTCCCCGATGATGTCTCTCATATCTCAACAGCTCCTCAAGGGACTCCAGGTTATGTGGACCCCGAGTACCATCAGTGCTACCAGCTCACGGAGAAGAGTGACATCTATAGCTTCGGAGTTGTTCTGGTCGAGCTTGTATCATCCAAGCCAGCTGTCGACAAAAGCAGAGAAAGGCACGAGATTAATTTGGCCAACTTTGCTATTAACAAGATTCAGAAATGCGCGTTTGGCGAATTGATCGACCCAAATCTAGGATTTGAGTCAGATAGCGAAATCAATAGGATGACAACTTCGGTGGCCGAGTTAGCTTTCCTGTGCTTGCAACTGGACAAGGAAATGAGGCCTCCCATGGATGAGGTTTTGGAGGAACTGAAGGCGATCGCGTGCGATGATAATGCTGCGGACATATTTGTTGATGCGGATAAGGGTGAAGGTGTCCTTGCTCCATCTCCTCCGGATTATGATGATTCCCAGCTACTGAAGTATATGCGGTCGACCCATTCTCCAGTTTCTGTGACTCAAAAATGGGGTAGCAGCGGCAGTTCTGCTCCTGGTGTTGATGGTTAGATTATCCATGTAGCCGTTTGTCACATACTGTACATACGTGAATGCAAGTGAGCAGTCATATATGTTGAGACGTTACTGATTTAAGCGCTGGGTCGAAATCTGAAGGTATGGACATGGTAATATAGCACTTTTGTCAATCTAGCTTACACATGATATTGAACCATATAGAGGTTATTTAGTTTAACTGTTGTTTGGTACTACATTAGAAGTATCCAACACGACACATGGATATATCGGTTGGCCGAAAAAAAGAACGGCATATAAATATGAGCAGATTCAACACATAGATAACAATTATAGGGAAAGGCTTCAGAGACCATCTTTCTCTATGGTTGGTTGTGACTTATACTGAACTTCTGTGATACAATCATTCAAACTTATGACCATGGTGACTTGACATATGACAAGATGCATATCAGGTCTCTCGCCGAAGTGAACATGTGAACATGGGGGTGGAAAAGGGAAAGAGGGAAATGGCCATTAAGGTCGTTGTTTGATTCAAAGTTCTCTCCACTCGTACTAATCCGCCCACACTCTTTTTCTTCTCTGCAGGATCAGGAGATTAGATACCTAGGATCGCAAATCCAAGTTTGTCTATGGTTCAATTCGATGTTGTACAAAGGAAAATTATTCTGATAAGACGTTCCTCAATAATATCATCACGACTCTCAAAGTCAAGCGCGGTCATAATACCAAACCAAATACGAGTGGTAATCAAAATAAAGATACTAATGAATAGAGGGTCCAATAGTAGGTAGAACTGAATGTTCTTTCCATTAACCCCTTAATTGAAACAGGCTGGAGAAAATTTTTGGAGGGGAAACTTGGAGAGTGGCAATAAGGGTGACTTATCCGTCAATTCATTTCAATTGGTTAGAATCCTTTACTTGAAGGGAACAATATTGTTCTCTCCGGTTAATTGATAATCTCAATTTTAACTTGCCCATGTAATTTTGGGGTTTTCGCAGGAATTGAGTACCTAGAAAGGAGAATACTCATCGCTAATAGTTTCAATGCAATCATTAGATCAAAATGCCACTAGCCGCAACCGCAACCTTTCCTTGCAAATATCCTCAATGAGACATCTTCAAGAATTTTCCGTATTCTCTTCTAGCGATTGTCGTCCTGTGAGCCATTCGGATAGACCATGCATAAAGTCATGTGCAGCCCAGTGAGGACGCAGATACAATTGGTTCTCTATTGGTAGGGCAGGCTTGGATAGGAGGACACGAGTCCTATCCAAAACGGAACAAAACTTTTGGCTTTCTCTTAACAGCCCTTAGATTTTTGGCACAAATTGAACCCCCAAACATCCATGCAAGGGACACAAATATAAGACAATGGCCTAACTGGATATAGATTAATGGCTAGTGCTAGTAGTCTTAATCACAGGCAAAAGGGATTCTCTATACATTTGGCCAGACTCTAGTCTGGTTATTACTCCACTGCTACTATAGTACTATACTCTTCTTCTCTTTAGGCACATTCTCTTCAGCATGTGATCAGCTAGTGGCATTGCTTGACAATATCAGCAGACGTACGTAACTGCATTTCACACCAAATAAGCTCTATGTGAGGGTATCGGATTGAAAACTTCAATTGACATACTCACTGGCTCAAACACTGCCTTCTTACCGCTAACATTGCTGTGACTTTTCAGAGAGTAGTTCTTGCATCTTCTCAAGGGACTTATCAAATGGATATAAGAGCCGCTTATAGGCCAATCAGCCTATGATCTAACTGAGCAATTGCTATTGCAACTCATGAACTTGTCTTATAGTCATTTGCTTTCTTTCCCTGCCCTTTATAATTATTTGTTTCATTTCATGACTTGTGTTTCTTTGTGGAATCTCCCCCTTTTTATGGATTCAATTGTAGTTACACCCAAGTTTTTTTTTACCCAAGTCTTTTTTAGGACAAAAATCACCAAAAACTCTAAACTATGCCTACCATGACACATTTACCATAAATTTTTTCTATGGCACAAAAAATCCCAAACTTGTACATTCTTGACACATTTAACTTTCTTCAAAGTTCCTTTAATGGGAACATTTGAAAATCTGTCTACTTGGACGCTATAAAGCAAACAGTATTGACATGGCACCCACATGATTTAAGTGAAATAAAAACGTTATTTTAGTTGAAAAATCATTTAACGAAACCTTGACGGAGGGTAAATATATCGCATAGGTACAAGTTTTAAGTTTTTTATGTTAAAAGAAAAAGTTTGGAATAAATATGTTACACTAGCCATAGTTTAGGGTTTTTGATGTCACAAAAAACGGGTAAATGTATTGCATTGAGAATGGTTTGGAGTTTTTTTATGTTTTTTTTCCTTTTTTCATACTTGTTAATATGCATTTTTCTTCTTCTTTTTTTCTTTTCTATTTCTTTTTTCTCATCGTCTTCCTCACAGTGCTTGAGAACACCCAAAACACAATCAAAGATCCGTCTACCAAATCATCAAAGCATGAACATATATTCATCTCCGTTAATCTACCTATACTTGTTATCAAACCTCCACCGTCGTCCACTACAGAGTCATTAATATACGTCGGCCACAGCCAGACGCAGAGAACAAAAACAGGGACACGATCGGATAAAAGGATGTGATGAACAAACCGGAACAATTGAGCTTAAAAATTAACCCTCGGACTGTCAATTTTGGTCTCAGTGGATATAATATGCGGCGCAGGAAGACGTGTAAACACCGAGCAAACACAATCATAAAGAAATCGCTCAAATTTGGTCTCGGTGGATATAATATGCGGTAGAAAAACATGCTTAGCCATCAACAAAAAGTTGCATTCATGTGTGACATATCATTATACACTCAAAACAGGTCAGGATCAAGGACTAATCAAAACGGACTAAGGACTCAGTTCGGGCATTTTGTTGAACATACGGTGGGCTGGCTAGTTGATTAGTTATATATGAGTTTGGGGAAACGATTCATTTCATTCCGTCACAGTAAGCGCTAACATAAATCATCAACTCAGCCTCGATCATTTCAGATTTTAGATTGACAATGTATGAAGTCTCAGTCTCTGTTTTCATTCTAAAACTATGACCGGGAGCAACAGATATTGAACTCACCTCTATCAAGCTTGATTCCTAGCTCCGAGCAGTGATGAGAAAATCCAAGCGAGGACGTTCTGGAAATGTCACCACTGAGGGTCGGAAGTTATATTGAAGGATTAAACGCGAGGATAACTTCCGCGAATTTCCCGGTCGTGGAACAGGGAGAAGCAGAGCAGGAAAAGGCGCAAATCCGGAATGCCGAGAAAGGACGGCATAACGTTAGAAGAGCAGTGAAGGGATTCTCAGCGGTAACAGGCAGCGACGAGCGGCGATGAGGATGATCAGAATTGAAATCTGAAAGCAATCTCTGAACGAGGTTGAAACCGCTCGAAGCTCTCGGTCACTGTAAAGGAACGGCGCATTTCTGATACTCGCAGAAATCGGTGATGGCGAAGATGACCGACGGATCAGGCCGTTAAGAAAACCATCCCTTATCTCTTTTCTATCAGGCTTTAAAAATAATAATAATAATTACAAAATTCGAAAAAAAACATTTAAAATTTAATAATAATAATAATTCCACGTGAGTGCCAACGTTCACGTCAGCAATTTTTTTGCCAAATTGGTCAGATGTACTCAATTGACAAAAAGATGAAAATGATTAAAACTCAATTGATATATTTACAAAATTCAAAATTGAATTAGCAAAAGTGTAATAAAATTTGGATTTTTTTTGGTAATTTTCTCCACTAAATGAATAGCAGAAATATTTGACCAGAAAAAAAAATAGCAGAAATCGAATCCAAATGTTTTAATGGGCTAACGTTCATTCAAACGGTTCAAGAGCCCGTACTGAAAAAGAAAACCTCCTTTTTATCACTTATTTTTTTTTCTTGTTTTGGTCATCACTTTTTCATTTGTTATGTATTTAATTATTTTTTTATTGATTTATTTTTATTATTATTTTGCTATTTTTTATTTTTGTACTTTTAGAAGAATGAATATTTGAATTGTCGACTAAAACTTAGGTGTCAACAAAATCCTTTCGAGAAACTTTCTCGGGTAGGCCAACGATTTTTGCTGTCCGTGCTCATTGTGCTTGGTATTTACTTTTTTGGAATTTCTCACTGTTTCCTAGAACTAACTCCTGGTACTTCTTTGAAATTAATTTTCAAACAGAGACCTCTAATTGTCAAAGACCCACTGATCTTTTTTTCTTGAACTTATTTTCCTAATCTAGCTTATTTGGTTTGATTTTAATCAGCATGACAGGGGATAAAAGTTTCTGGGTTTTTATTTTTATTTTCTCATTATCCTCTTGTGAAGGATCCAACTTGAGGGGATACATGAAAATAGGAGTCAACTCTTGGAATAACTGGTCAATCGGGGCAAGATTTGCGGAAGTTCACTAATTGCAGGACTTCACATTTCCCCGACCTATCATCATCAAAGAGGTAAAAGTGATGGATGGCATTGCTCCCTTGGGTGTCTCTGTCTAGACCTGGCTCTTCCTAAAAGTCTCTTGTTCTAGTCTTCCCGTCCTCTTTCCAAGTCGACTGCCGTGTTTAAGCAGAGCTGATCTCACGAGACCAGCAGAAGGAATTGCCATTAACAAGGGCCTTCTTTTCACTTTCACGTGAGGAATCAAACAGCTTCTTCTTCTTCTTTCTCTTCTTCTTCTTCATGCTGTTCCATTCCATTCTAGAGCATTGATATCCAAAAAAAAAAAATTCGTATGTTCCAAACTAAAACCAGATCGAAATTCCGGGATGGGCATATACTGCACTTACACACGAGGCTTAGTTTGCACGGCGTTCTGCGTCTTCTTCATTGCCATCTTAGAAGATCCTGTTGAGTCGTCATCAAATGAAGTGTCATATGAAGTGTGCGAATCTCGCAATTGTGGAGGCAACCGTCCGAACATAAGCTATCCCTTTTATATTCCTGAAGAAGGAAGAGAATTATGCGGTTACCCTGGATTTGAGCTCAAGTGCGAAGGAACAAAAACTATGTATGGTCCCTTCTCAGTTAAAAGCATCTCCTACAGTGAGAGTTCCATCCATCTAGTAAGCCAAAGGGATAATTCTTGCTTTGTTCCTCCTCCCTTCAATTTACTTCCCGTAAACGTCTTCCTAAATAAGAGTGATTCTCTTCGTCAATTATGGTTCTTCTATGACTGCATCAACACTTCTTTTTCCTTCCCAATATCCCCTGTGAATTGTACTTCTAACGTCACATACAACGGCTCTGTTGCTTTACTTCCTAATGGCACTTTCCATCTGCAAAGTGGATTCTGCCAGTCATTTGCAATGGTACCAGTACAACTGGGGGGAGGGTTCTCTAATCAAACTATCAAAGATGTCGACTACAAGGAGCTGTTGGAGAACGGGTTCCAGTTAAAATGGGATTTATTGACTAACAAGAGTTGTTCTGGTTGTCAAGACAGCGGTGGCCGATGTGGACGATCACGAGACAGAGACTTCCTGTGCTATTGCCCACATGGAGCTAATCCCTGGGACTGCAATAGTGGCCCCGGTACGGTTTTTAGAATTAGGAATTAACGGTTCATGCAATAACTTCGT
Organism: Syzygium oleosum; assembly: GCF_021117445.2. Taxonomy (NCBI): domain Eukaryota; kingdom Viridiplantae; phylum Streptophyta; class Magnoliopsida; order Myrtales; family Myrtaceae; genus Syzygium; species Syzygium oleosum. The sequence goes on from NW_026607487.1 coordinate 14,280,203, forward strand.
CATAAATTATTCTCTTCCCTGCACAAAATGTGGTTATTAGGATGATACAAATTTATAAACTGTTGGGAGGAAGATGCACGCCGAGCTTTATTAATCATATCATCTCCCTTCTGCCTATCCACACGGCCTATTTAGCTGGCCTACTCCAATCTCCCAACTCTAACAGCCCAAATCAAGGCTGGAATTCACTATGTAATCCTCGAAATGTTATAGCGTCTGAAGATGTTTCTTTTACTTGTAGCTCTGCTTCTACAAATACAAGCCATCTTCACCACACTTCACACTCTATTCTCTAATTACAGATGCTCAAACTTCTACAGAAAAATACAATTAGATTTACACAGCTTCTACACACAAGAACAGCAAGGAGATAAACACTCGGAGCATAGACTCGTGTTCATTATCCCCTCACTCTACTACTTCCTTGGGTTCAATTTATAGCCATGAGATCTCAAAAGACACTTTTAAATTCAAATCCTACAAGTAGCAGTTGATTCTGTCATCTATAGCCGTTGAACTCACTCTGCAGCTCCATAGAGAGAGTTTCCTGAAGTATCCAATTCTGCTTCTACCACAACCTGTCATCCTTTATTGCCTGCACAAATATGGTAAACCTTTTGTGGATTCCAATACTTAATATCAGTTGTATAATACCAATTTGAATTCAAATTACACTGACAAAGAGTACGCATCTTTCTTTCATGATTGTAGAGGCTCTTAGTAGAACCAATACTCTGTCTATAGCCAGAACACCTTCTACAATCATGTCCATTTAAGCTTCTAGGTACCCAAGCTTGTTTTGGCCTTTCATGACTCTTCTTTTCGACACACATTGGAGCTTTTATTTGGCCACATATTTGAGCTCCTTTTTCAGCTGATATTGAGATTTGTCAGAGAAAAAAACGTAAAACATGCGGGCTTGCTTTAATTTCTCCTTTTATTAGCACAATAATGACTCCATATGCCAAGTCAAAACCTTTGAAAATGAGCTCCAAGTTAAGCCCCTCTTATTAATCGCACAATAGAGAGGAGCTCAATATAGAAGAGAGAGAATCTCCGAACAGAGAATACACTCTCTGATGAGCGCACGAAGAGGAGCTTAACACAAGTTAAGAGAGACGCTTGAAACACCGTGGATTTTGTGCCGAGTTAGACAATAAAGGTATTTTGGTTGTGAGGCAATTCTCGTGATTTATTTTATCCAGAAATTACGTCAGGCTAAATAATGTGGGATTGGGTGTAATTTAGAATTGGGAAACACTTGAGTGTATAAGTATTATAATTGTGTAATTCTCCAATTGATTAGATGGTTAATTCTAGCTAGCTCTCTTCGTGGAGTAGGTATTGACACTTCGACCGAGCCACGTAAATCACTTTTATTCTTTATTGTTCATCATTTTATTTCTCTTTCAATTTCGTTCTCTCTCACTCTTGATTTAATTGTAAAGATCCAGTCAGTTTTTGCACTCGATTTTACTATAATTGGTATTAGAGTTGAAACTTTGCTATTATGTATGGAGCGAAACTAAAAATTGAAAAATTTTACGGGAGTAACAACTTTAGGTTGTAAAGCATTGAGATGCTTGCGCTATTAACAACTTTGGGTTGGATGGCAAGGCTAAGTTCATGGAGAGGGCAAAGAGTATAGACCTGTTGAACCTATTGAATGAGTTGTTAATAGATGTGGCCAACGAGAGGAATACCACACATTGGTGGGCAAAAATTCAGGCTCTCTATGTAACGAATGATTTGAATAATCACCTACACATGTTGAAGATGATGTTTCAATTTCGACATGCTAAAGGCACTTCCACCACGACCCACCTAAAGGAGTTTAACAAACTCATGATAGATTTGAAGAATGTCGATGAGATTCTAGCTGACGAAAACCAAGGCATGATGTTATTGGCGGCTCCACCAAAATCATGGGAGCACTTTACTAATTCATTGTTACATAGGGGTACTACTATTACCTCAAAAGAGGTTAAATCTACTTTATTCTCTAAGAAGTGACGGATTAAGTTGTGAGATAACGGTCTAGCGCAGGACATAGCGTGGGGATTAGTGATTCATGATAGAGATACACATTAGGGGCCTAGCGGTAGAGGTAAAAGGAGGTCGAAGTCGCGACATAGAAAATCCAAGGGTCGCGTGAAGTGTTTTGAGTGTCATAAGGAGGGGCATATAAGAAGAGATTGTCCAAAGTTGAGACATGAAGGCGGTGGGCAAAATGCCACAAGTAGTGTGGCAATTGTTGCGGAGGAGAGCACAAGTGATGCAGAGGTCGTCTTGTGTGACTATCGTTCATCAAGAGACAAATTGGTTTTAATTCAAGGTGTTCCTATCATATGACTCCTCATGGAAACTAATTTACTCCTTATCGAGACTCCGGATGGTAGCATAACTCGATGAGGAAAACGTAGTCGTGAGGTTGTGGGGATAAGGACAATTCGGATTGCAATGCATAATGGGGTAGAGCACACATTGATAGTTGTAATGTATCTATCGAAGCTCAAGAATAAACATATTTCTCTAGAGACACTCAATAACATCATATGCAAGTACACTACCGAAGGTCAAGTGCCGAATATTTCTCGAAGTGCCATAATAGTGATGAAAGGGAATAAGGTGAACTCTCACTATCATCTATTGGGAGGGACCGTGACCTAAGCTGCAATAGTTTCATTAGGTAAGTTAGACTCAAACTTGACTCGATTATGGTATATGCGATTGGGGCATATAAGTGAAACAGGTGTGACGATGCTGAGTGAGAAGGGGTAGCTGAAAGGTTAGAAGATAGGGAAGCTAGAATTGTGTGAGCATTGCATCTTTATAAAGTAGAGCCGAATTAAACTTCAACCAAGCAACTGATTGAATACATTCATTTAGACATCTAGGGCCCGTCTCTTATTCCTTCAAAAGGAGATGCCTGATATCTGCCGACATTCATCGTTGACCACTCAAGGAAGATATGGGTATATAATCCGAAGCACAAATCTGATGTGTTCAATCAGTTTAAGAAGTTTAATACATTGATTGAGAAGCAATCAGGTAAATATATCAAATGCCTTAGAAACAATAACATTATGGTATGATTTACCAAGTTTGCCAAAAACAAGGGATTATGAGACATAGAATAATGATTATGCCCCACAGTAGAATAGCGTCACGAACATAAGAACAAAACTCTATTGGAGTGAGATCAGTGAATGCTTTTGAGTGCAGGACTAAGTAAGGAATTTTGGGCTGAAGTAATGAACATGATTTGTTACCAGGTAAATTGATTTCCATCATATGCTATTAGGTGGAAGACACTTAAAGAAGTATGGTTGGGAAAACCTACATATGCTCATGTGAGTAATGGTAAACTTGAGCCGATGGTGTGCATATTTCTAGGTTATATGCATGGGTTGAAAAGCTACCAGCTGTGGTGCACTGTGCTTAGATCACTTGGTATTCTAGTTAGCAAAGAAGTAATCTTTGACCAAACTGCTATGCTTCAACAGAGGAGTCTTAAGGCACAACCAACTGAGCAAACAAATCATGATGTCAAATAGTGAGGTGGAGCCTCCGAAGACCTCATAAATAACCAAGGTTAAGACTGCAGATGAGGTGAAGTCGTTGATACACAACAACTCGCATAGCCACAGCACAGTATAGTCTCAGCTAGACATAGAAGACAAATTAAATCACCGGTAGATTATGGTTATTCTAATATTGCTTATGCATTGACCGTAGGTGATGAGGTGGAGATAGATGAGCTTTTATCTTACTATAAAGTGATGGCTAGTGCTGAGTCGTCGTACTGGCTAGCACCCATGAGTGAAGAGATGGAATCAACTGATCAAAATCAAACATGGGAGCTGGTCAATACCCAAAGGCCAAAAGATTGTCAGGTGCAAATGGGTCTACAAACGGAAGGAATACATTCCTGATATCGAGGTAGCAAAGTATTAGGCTAGACTTATTGCGAAAGGGGTATACTTAATAGGACAATATTGATTACCATGAGGTGTTCTCTCCTATCGTAAGACATACTTCTATTCGAGTATTACTTGCCTTAGTTGCTACACAAGATCTTGAGTTAGAGTAGCTAGATTTGAAAACAATGTTTCTTCACGGTGAGTTGGAGAAGCGGACTTAAATGAGGCAACTAGAGGTATTTGTTATTCCAAGTAAAGAAGATCCTATTTGCTTATTAAAGAAATCTTTATATGGACCAAAACAATCTCCTAGGCAAGTGGTACGAGTGTTTTAATGTTTTCACAACTAGTGAGGACTATTCGAACAGTCAATTGGATAGTTGTGTTTACTTTAAGAGATTTGAGGATGGGTCTTTGATTTATCTTGTATTAAATGTTGATGACATGTTGACAGCAATTAAACATATGCATAATATTGATGTGTTGAAGTGGTGGTTGAGTAGTAATTTTGAGATGAAAGATTTAGATGCTACTAAAAAAATATCATCTATAGAGATTTTGCATGATAAAACTGTAGGAGTGTTGCGTCTGTCTCAAAAGAATTATAGTGAGAAAATTGTAGCACGTTTTAACATGCAGTTAGCTGAATCTGTTGAGCATATGTTTCACCAACTACTTTAAACTTTCTAATAAGTTATCACCGCAGACTAAAGAGGAAGAGGAGGAGCATATGTCATGTGTTTCTTACTCTAGTGTAGTGGGTAATATTATGTACGTCATGGTATACACTAGGCCTGACATTTCACAAGCTATAGACGTTAGCCATTGCATTGAGCATTTTAGTAAAACTCATTGGGAAACAATGAAGTGGATCCTTAGATATTTATAGAGGACAACAAATGTTGGTAGTGTATCAAAAGGAAGGCGATGATAGTGGTATGTGGATTTCAATCAAGCTGGTGATTTAGATGATTGCAAATCTTTAGCAGGGTACATGTTTACTTTAGCAGGTGGTGTATTAAGTTGGAAGGCATCCTATAGGATGATGTTGCCTTGTCTTCCGCTCTCGGACTTTGGATAGGAGCAGAAAAGTGTTTTCATACATTGTGAAAACCAAGGTGTAATATATCTGGCTGTGAATCCAATTTATCATGAACAAATGGAACCTATCAACATCGAGTACCATTTCATTCGAGATGTTGTGGCAAAAGGTAAGGTAGTTGTGAAAAAGATGACGATAGTGGAGAACCCGGCAGACATGATGTAGAAATATGTTCCTTTGCCAAAGCTCAAGCTTTGCCGGAACTCAATTGGCGTATGTGGAGAATGAGTGCCCGTCAGGGGTGTTAGGAGAGTTGGCATGGATGATAAGCACTATTATTTGGCTACAAACATCGAGTTAAGGTAGAAAATTGTTAAATTATCTTGAGTTTAAGCTCGTGTATACAATCCGACTCGAGTCGGAGGATATAGATCGGTTCGTAATGTATGAAGGAGTTCATAAGTGTGACAGAGTCATCCAAGTTGGTCATAATTTTTTTACCACCTCTACAATAGTGGAGAACCTGGCAGACATGATGTAGAAATCTGTTCCTTTACCAAAGTTCAAGCTTTGCTGGAACTCAATTGGCGTCTGTGGAGAATGAGTGCCCGTCAGGGGCGTTAGGAGAGTTAGCATGTATGATAAGCACTAATTTTTTTTTTTCGTGTGAAATATAAGTACCATTTATAAGTTGACTTACAAAAGCTTGGGGCATACCCCAGCATTACAAAGAGGACTATGATCACTAAAAAATGGAGTGTGAGAGTCTCCATATATTAGCCAATGTTACATTTGCCCTAGAAGGTCTGAAAGTTTTGTAGCGCGAAGCTTGCCCTTTGACAAGTTTACGAACTTTAGCCAAGATTATGGGGGCATCATGTGACTTGTGTTGGAAACGTCGATGATTACGCTCCATCCAGATGCAATAAATGGTCGCTAGGAAAGATACCTTGAGAAGTCTAGCTGCCAAATCCTTGCCTTTGGTAGCACTTATCATCCATTCGAGTTCTTTATTCCATCCTCCTATATACCGTAGGATTCCGTATTGTGCAAGGATAGTACGCCAAATGCTTTTAGTCCAGGTGCACTGGAAAAATAGATGATAAGCACTATTATTTGGCTACAAACATCGAGTTCAGGTGAAGAATTGTTAAATTATCTTGAGTTTAAGCTCGTATATACTATCCGACTCGAGTCGAAGGATGTACATCGGTCTGTAACGTATGAAGGAGTTCATAAGTGTGATAGAGTCGTCCAAGTTGGTCATAATTTTTTTACCACCTCTACGATAGTGGAGAACTCGGCAGACATGATGCAGAAATCTGTTCCTTTGCCAAAGCTCAAGCTTTGCTGGAACTTAATTGGCATATGTGGAGAATGAGTGCCCATCGGGGACGTTAGGAGAGTTAGCATGTATGATAAGCACTATTATTTGGATGCAAACATCGAGTTAAGGTAGAGAATTGTTGAATTATCTTGAGTTTAAGCTCGTATATACAATCCGACTCGAGTCAGAGGATGTAGATCGGTTCGTAATGTATGAAGGACTTTGGAAGTGTGATAGAGTTGTCCAAGTTGGTCATAATTGTTTTACCATCTCTACGAGGGAAAAAATCCCAAAAAATTTCTTAGAGAGTTTATTCCTTTTGGCCTTTCATGGCTCTAATTTTGGACCCGTTGGAGCTTTCATTTGGCCACATATTTGAGCTCCCTTTTCAACCGCAATTGACGTTTGTCATAGAAGATAAGAAAATTGTAGTTTGTCTTCTTCTATTGCAAAGTCAAACTCTCTTAAAATTGAGCTCCTCTTATTAATTGCACAATGGAGACGAGCACAATATAAAAGAGAGAGGAGCTCCGTACAAAGAATACACTCTCTGGTGAGCACACGAAGAGGAGATTAATACAAGTTAAAAGAGAGACTATCTAAACACGGTGAAATATGTGCAGAAAGTTATACATGAGGAAATTTTCGTGATTTATTTTATCGCAAAATTTCGTGAGGCTAAACAATGTGAGTTTGGGCGTAATTTAGAGCTGAAAAATACTTGAGCATGTAAATGATTGCAACTTTGTAACTTTCCCATTGATTAGTCGATTATTTGTGGCTCGATCGCCTTGTGAGGTAGGTACCAGCACTCGGATTGAACCACATAAATCTTTTGTCCTCTTTATTATTCCTTGATTTATTTCTCTGGTAACTTCGTTATCTCTCGCTCTTGACTTTATTGCAAAGATCCGGTCAGCTTTCGCATTCTACTTGACAACATTTATGTTGCAGGGAAATTGAAAGCTAGGAGCTTCGAGAAGAAAGTTGCTATTGGTAAGTACAACATTAAATTTGTTATGCATGCTTATGAATTCAAATCTAGACATTTGGCCAGTATTTAAATGAAAGGGCAAAAGCCACCAACAACCTTAAATTATTCTCACCGAAACACATTTACCCTAAAAAAAAATTTGTGACACCAAAAATCACAAACTTGTACCTGAATTAGGGGTGTGCAAAAAAACCGGGAACCGTCCGGACCGCTCAGGACCGCCCAAAACCAGACCATAACCGTTGGTTCCTAAGGGAACTGGTCCGGTTCCCGATTCCAATTTTTGGGAACCGATGGGTACCGGTCCGGTTCTAGGTGTGGAACCGCCCGCCCGCCCACCCGGACCAGACCAATAATATAATAATAAATATAATATATTTATTTAATTTTTAATTTTTTTAAAAAAGAAAAATCCTAAGTTCCTAAACTAAACCTAACTCGCTCGACGTTCACACCCTCACATTGAGCCGAGAAACACCTATTTTCGCTTTCGGCTCACGCTCACGCTCACTCTCACTCTCACTCTTCTCGGTCGATGCTTACCTTACCATCTCCGACTCTCCATCTTCGTCTTCATCTTTGTCTTTCCGTCTCCGTCCTTGGCTAGTGGGACCGGTTCCATGGACCCACCCGGGAACCAGACCGGACCGGCGGTCTGGTTCTCGGGTGGGTCCAAGGAACCAACGGGCCAGTTCCCGATTTCAATTTTTCGGAACCGGTCCTTAGTGGGCGGTTCCCGGTTCTAGGGTGGGAACCGCCCACCCGGACCATGCTCACCCCTAACCTGAATAATATATTTACTCTCCATCAAAGTTCTATCAATGAGAATTGTAAAAAATCTATCTACATGGATGCCACAAAGCAAACAGTATTGACATTGCGCCCACATGGCTCAAGTGAAATAAATATGACGTTTTAACTGAAAAATCATCTAACAGAACCTTTTGAGAAGGGTAAATGTGTCACATAGGTACAAATTTTGAATTTTTTATGTCAAAAAAAGTTATGGTAAATATGTCACGGTGGATATAGTTAAGAGTTTTTGATATCACAAAAAAAAGTTCAAGGTAAATGTGTCGCAGCAAGCATAATTTGGGGATTTTGTAACTTTTTCCCTAAATGAAACTAGGACTACAAAATTAAAAGGATTATCTCTATTTATGCTTTGTATGTCCTTTGGATACGCAGGTGCATCAATCAGTGCATTTGGTGTCGCTATTATAGTCCTAGCCTATCTTTGTCAACAGAAAATATCCAAGCAGAAATCCATGATCACAGGGAGCAGAAAGATGAAAAAGAGTCATAAATGTGAGGTCTTTTTCGAAAATCGTGGAATTTTAGTAACGAGAAGATATTCATATGCTGACATTAAGAGAATGACCAACTCATTCAAAGAAAAACTAGGCCAAGGAGGCTATGGTTGTGTGTACAAAGGGAAGCTCCCAAATGGTCATCTCGTGGCAGTGAAAATCCTAACCAAGCTGAAAGGAGATGGTGAAGACTTCATCAATGAGGTAAACAGCATGAGCAGAACTTCCCATGTCAACATTGTTACTCTGCTAGGTTTCTGCTTTCACAAAACCAAAAGGGCTCTCGTCTATGAGTACATGCCCAATGGATCTCTGGAGAAACTCATATACGAAGAGAACTACAGCAAGGTAGGTTGCCGCCACCTCGGATGGGACACCTTGTACCAAATCTCCCTAGGCATAGCTCAAGGGCTCGAATACTTGCACCAAGGCTGCAACTCAAGAATATTACACTTCGACATAAAGCCGCACAACATCCTTCTCGATGAAAACTACTGCCCCAAGATTTCCGACTTTGGCCTTGCGAAGATATGCCATCGAGAGGAGAGCACGATCTCACTATTCGGTGCGCGAGGGACTGCGGGGTTTATCGCGCCAGAAGTGTTTTGCAGGAACATCGGAGGAATATCCCAAAAATCAGATGTGTACAGCTTTGGGATGACAGTGCTTGAAATGGTTGGTGGGAGGAAAAATGTAGTGACCGGAGCAGAGAGAACCAGTGAAATATACTTCCCGCATTGGATTCACAAGCGTCTTGAACTTCAAGAAGAGTTTGGACTGCAGAATGTCACAAGCGAAGGAGACAAAGAGAAAGCAAGGAAGATGATAATAGTGAGCTTGTGGTGCATACAGACTAATCCTTCAATTAGGCCAACAATGAGCGAGGTGGTGGATATGCTAAGAGGCAGTGTTGACTGCTTGCTAGTTCCTCCCAAGCCCTATCTGTCTTCTCCATCAAGATCATCACCAACCACTTCAATGTCCATGGCTGTGTGAAATTTAAGTTTGTACTGTAAGCACATCTAGGCTTTCAATACAACGAGCAACTTGTGTACAATGATTGTTAGATAAGAGTACTTCAGAAATTTTTCGTCTATTATTGTTGAACGTATGATACCAATGCTAAGGCCGACAGAAGTTATATAAAGTCATGTCATTAATTGCAGAAAGCATCTTAACATGAATTTGCATCTTAGGCAGCTGAATGTACATGGACCGCAAGACCACGTAGAATTCAATATGTTTTTAATTTCCTTGGTTTCCAATTTCTATACAGAAATTATATAAAGCCACACAGTCATTAACATACGCCCGCCACAGCCTCCACAGACACAGAGAACAAAAACAGGGACGCGATTGGATGACCATCATTGAACGCCGCAGGAAGACGTATTAACACCGAGCAAACACAATCAAAAAGAAATTGCTCAGATTTGGTCTCGGTGAAAATAAAATGCGGCAGAAAATCATGCTTAGCTATCAACAAAAAGTTGCAATCATGCGTGACATATCATTATACACTCGAAACAGGTCAGGATCAAGGACTAATCTATACGGACTCAGTTCGGGCATTTTGTCGAACATATGGTGGGCAACTTAGTTTCTTAGTTTAAACATGAGTTTATGGTAACGATTCATTTCATTCCATCGCAATAAGCGCTAAAAGAGACCTAAATCATCAACTCGGCCTCGATCATTTCAGATTTTAGATTGACAATGTATGAAGTCTCAGTCTCTGTTTTCATTCTAAAACTATCACCGAGAGTAACAAATAATGAACTCACCTTTATCAAGCTTGATTTCTAGCTCCGAACAGTGATGAGAAAATCCAAGCAAGGACGTTCCGGAAATTTCACCAATGAGGGTCGGAAGTTATATTGAAGGATTAAACGCGAGATAACTTCCGCGGATTTCCCGGTCGTGGAACAGGGAGAAGCAGAGCAGGAAAAGGTACAAATACGGAATGCCAAGAAACGAGGGCGACGAAGGCTAATACGTCAGGAGGGTAGTGTGGGGAATTCTCAGCGGTAGCAGTCAGCGTCATCTCCGAAGGAGGTCGAAAGTTGAAACCGCTCGAAGCTCTCAATCACGGCAAAGGAACGGAGCACTTCTGATGCTCGCAGAAATCGGTGATGGCGAAAATGACCGACGGATCAGGCCGTTAAGAAAACCTTCCCTAATCCCTTTTCTATCGGGCTTTAAAAATAACAATAATAATTAAAAAAATCGAAAAAAAAAATATTTAAAAATTAATAATAAAAATTTCCCCGTGAGCGCCGACATCCACGTCAGCGATTTTTAGTTAAACTGACGGGATAGACTCAATTGATAAATAGTGAAAAGATTTAGGACTCAATCGATACATTTGAAAGGTTTAAGACTAAATTGAAAAAAGTACAATATATTTATGACTTTTTTTGTAATTTTTCCCACTAAATGAATAGCAAAAATCGAATCCAAATGTTTTCATGGGCTAAGGTTTATTCAAACAGTTCAGAGCCCGTAGTGAAAAAGAAAACCTCCTTTTATCGCTTTTTTTTTCTTTTTTCTTTTTTTGGTCATCACTTTTGTATTTGTTGTGTATTTAATTACTTTTTTGATTGATTTATTTTTATTATTATTTTTCTATTTTTATTTTTGTACGTTTAGAATAATGAATACTTGAATTGTCGACTAAAATTTAAGTATCAACAAAACCCTCTTATGAAACTTTCTCAGGTAGGCCAACAATTTTTGTTGTTCATGCTCATTGTGCTTGGTATTTATTTTTATGGAATTTCCCACTTTTTCTTGGAACTAACTCCTGCTGCTGCTGCTTCTTTAAAATTAATTTTCGAACAGAGACCTCTAATTGTCAAAGACCCACTGATTTTTTTTCTTGTACTTATTTCCCTAATCTAGCTTATTTAGTTTCATTTTAATAAGCATAACAGGGGATAAAAGTTTCTGGATTTTTATGTTTTTTTTTTCATCATCATCTTGTGAAGGATCCAACTTGAGGGGATATATGAAAATAGGAGTCAACTCTTGCAATAACTCGTCAATCGGGGCAAGATTTGTGCGAGTTCACTAATGGCAGGTCTTCACATTTCGCCGACCTATCATCATCAAAGAGGTAAAGTGATGGATGACATCGCTCCCTTGGGTGTCTCTGTCTCGACCTGGCTCTTCTTAAAAGTCTCTTGTGCTAGTCTTCCCGTCCTCTTTCCAAGTCAACTGCCGTGTTTAAGCAGCTGATCTCACAAGACCAGCAGAAGGAATTACCAATAACAAGGGTTTTCTTTTCACTTTCACGTGAGGAATCAAACAACTTCTTCTCCTCCTTCTTTTTCTTCTTCTTCTTCATGCCGTTCCATTCCATTCTAGAGCATTGATATCCAAAAAGAAAAGAAACTTCGTATGCTTCAGACTAAAACCATATCGAAATCCAGATATGGGTCTACGCCGCATTTACACACGAGGCTTAGTTTGCACAGCGTTCTGCATCTTTTTCATTGCCATCTTAGAAGATCCTGTTGAGTCGTCGTTGGATGAAGTGTCATATGAAGTGTGCAAAACCCACAGTTGTAAAGGCAACTGTCTGAACATAAGCTATCCCTTTTATATTCCTGGAGAAGGACGTGAATTATGCGGTTACCGTGGATTTGAGATCACTTGTGAAGGAACAAAAGCTACGTATGCTACCTACACAGTTAAAAGCATCTCTTACGAGGAGAGTTCCATCGAATTAGTAAGGCAAAGGGATACTTCTTGCTTTGCTCCTCGTCCCTTCATTTTCGTTCCCATAAACATCTTCCTAAACAACAGTTTTTCTCTTCATCCTAAACTCTTGTTCTTCTATAACTGCACCAACCCTTCTTCTTTTCCCTTCCCAACATCCCCCGTGAGTTGTACATCTAACGCCACATACAACATCTCTGTTGCATTAAAACCTCCAAATAGCACCTTCTATCGCCAAAATAATTCCTGCCTGTCAGTGTCAGCGGTACCAGTACAACTGAAGGAAGGGTTCTCTAATCAAACTATCAAAGATGTCAACTACAAGGAGTTGTTGGGGAATGGCTTCCAGTTAAAATGGGATATATTAACTAACAAGATTTGTACTGGTTGTCGAGAAAGTGGAGGCCGATGTGGACGATCACGAGACACAGACTTTCTGTGCTATTGCCCACATGGAACCAATAATCCCAGGGACTGCAACAGTGGCGGCGGTAAGGTTTTTATAATTACCAGTAAACGGATCATGCAATAAGTTCGTCATTATTTATTCTCTTCTCTGAAGAGAATGTGGTTATTAGGATGATACAAATTTTATAACTGTTAGGAAGAAGATGCGCGCCGAGCTTTATTAATTTTATCATCTCCCTTCAGCTTATCCACTTGGCCTATTTAGCTGGCTTGCTCCATTCTCCCAACTCTAACAGCCCAAATCAAGGTTGAAATTCACTATGTAATCTTTGAAATGTTATAGCGTTTGAAAATGTTTCTTTTACTTGTAGCTCTGCTTCTACAAATACAAGCAAGCTTCGCTAAACTTCACACTCTATTCTCTAATTACAGATGCTTAGACTTCTATAGAAAAATACAACTAGATTTACACAGCTTCTACACACAAGAACAGCAAGAAGATGAACACTCAGAGCATCGACACTTGTTCGTTTCCCCTTAACTCTACTACTTCATTGGGTTAAATTTTTAGTCATGAGATCTCAAATGACCGTTTTGAATTCAAATCCTACAAGTAGTTGTTGATTCTGTCATCTATAGCCACTGTACTTACTCTGTAGCTCCATAGAGAGTTTACCGAAGTAGTCAGTTCTGCTTCTACAACAGCCTGTCATCCTCTGTTGCCTGCACAAATATGATAAATTGTTTTAATCTTCTTTAGTCCACTTTTTGTGGATTCCAATACTTAAGATAAGTTGTATAACACCAATTTGAATTCAAATAACACTGATAAAGAGTCCGCATCTTCCCTTCATGATTGTAGAGGCTCTTAGTAGAACCAATACTCTGTCCATAGCAAGAACACCTTCTACAATCAGGTCCATTTAAGCTTCTACATACCTAGGCTTGTTTGCCTACAACATTTAGGCACCTTCAAGCATACTAACGTCCTTGTGTTCTATAGACTATACACTTTTTATTTGGTCTATCGAAACTCTTCAACGACCACATGCCCTCTAGTTTGTTCAAGGCTCGCAAGGTCCAACCGAGCTTATTGACGTCTTCATGTCGTTTGGTTTGTTCGTCTTCTATTAGTCCATCCAAACCTTTTTGCCAATCACACGTCCTCTAGTTTGTTCACCATCCACAAGGTCGTTTCGAACATCGACATATTCCTTGTCTAATAACTTGTTCGCCGTTTGCAATGTCCATCTAGTTATCAACATAGCTCACGTCCAATAGCTTGTTCATCGCCTAGAGCAAAAGTCGTTCTACACTCTTCGATGTCCAATTGCTAACACCATCTTCATATGAATTTACTAATATCTTCTTCACACTCAATTGCACATGTTAGTACACTTAAAATGTTTTGTCATCCTAAAAATATTGTAGGCATCTTTCCAAACAGTATTAGTTGAGAGAACGGATACAATTGCACTTAACTATAGAAATCCCACACCATAGCTCTATTTGCATTTCTCACATTCACTCTATCAGTTTACATTTCCATCTTGGCGTTCCTTCAGTAGGATAGTACACAATTGGTATACATGTTTTCTTTCCATGCTAAGTTATCATTTTGCATTTGTGCAACCTCATGAATAATTTGCAGAACCTTTAGAATAGAGATCTTATGACAATTTAACTGACTTCTCATTTCAGGAAGATGAATATATAGGACTCTTGTTTGCCAATAAAATGCACAAGTAGTTGACACACCTCTTTATGAATGGCAAATATAAGTTACTCCACTTGGTATTTGGAAGTAGCTCTGCCATGCACGTTGGGGTAGGTTGTGCATTGATTTTAGATCAAATACGATTCGGATGAAAGTACTGGCTGTGGCTATTCTCCCTCCTATTATTCTCTAATCGTCTGTGTATGTAAGCTGATTTATGAGCTAGATGCTATCTTGCCATCCTTTCCCTCTATTGACCAATCTGCTTTTTCAACTTTGATGCAGGAAATAGACGTTTGTGGTGGAAGATAGGACCAGGTAATTTCCTTTTCTTAGTTTCTCGTCTGCTATCACATTGCCTCCGCCTACCTGAACAAACCAAAGCATAACTAGGACAATCTACTCCCAGTTTGACACGATAAAACAACAAAAACAAGATCACCTTGTTGCTGAAGTATCCTTTCTGGTTTTTACTGCAAACCATTTTCACAATGCTGATCAAATCAAAGTCGGCTGGACCCAAATCTTCTTACTTTGTCCTAAAAGCTTGACCATCTGTCCATGCTTCCAGCCAACATAAACCGTACGTTCTAGGAAACAGCACAAAAAGAATTATCCTATAAAAAGGGTTAATTATCTGTTCGTGCATCAGGTATTGGAATCGGAAGCTTGGCCATTGTCCTGTTCTCTTATATGATCCACTTAAAAAGGAAGAATGCTTCTTTGAAGTTCCACTTGAGAAATAGCACCCCATATCCTCATTCGCATTCAGACATGGAAGAGAGCAGTGTCTACTTTGAAGTCCCCATTTTCACCAGTGCTGAACTTGAAGAAGCCACAAATAACTTCTCTGCTTCCAATGAACTTGGAGATGGAGGTTTTGGAACTGTTTACTACGGTGAGAAAATGTTCCTTCATTATTCCTCCAAGGGATCCTCAACTGAAAGACATTTTCTACAATATTCTTAACATGAAAACTTCGAGATGGACGGGAAGTAGCAGTGAAGCGCCTATACGAGCACAGCTACCGGAGGGTAAAGCAGTTCATGAATGAGGTAGAGATCCTAACCCGTTTGCAACACAAAAACCTTGTGTCTCTGTACGGTTGCACTTCTCGCCACAGCCGTGAGCTTCTACTTGTCTATGAGTACATCTCCAATGGAACTGTTGCTGATCATATCCATGGCCAGCGAGCAAACTCTTCTACTACATTGCCTTGGAAAATCCGTATGGACATAGCCATAGAGACTGCTACTGCGTTGGCTTACCTCCATGCTTCTGACATTGTCCACCGTGATGTGAAAACAAATAACCTCCTCCTCGACAAGAATTTTGGGGTTAAAGTTGCAGATTTTGGGCTTTCGAGGCTTTTCCCCGATGATGTCTCTCATATCTCAACAGCTCCTCAAGGGACTCCAGGTTATGTGGACCCCGAGTACCATCAGTGCTACCCGCTCACGGAGAAGAGTGACATCTATAGCTTCGGAGTTGTTCTGGTCGAGCTTGTATCATCCAAGCCAGCTGTCGACAAAAGCAGAGAAAGGCACGAGATTAATTTGGCCAACTTTGCTATTAATAAGATTCAGAAATGCGCGTTTGGCGAATTGATCGACCCAAATCTAGGATTTGAGTCAGATAGCGAAATCAATAGGATGACAACTTCAGTGGCCGAGTTAGCTTTCCTGTGCTTGCAACTGGACAAGGAAATGAGGCCTCCCATGGATGAGGTTTTGGAGGAACTGAAGGCGATCGCGTGCGATGATAATGCTGCGGACATATTTGTTGATGCGGATAAGGGTGAAGGTGTCCTTGCTCCATCTCCTCCGGATTATGATGATTCCCAGCTACTGAAGTATATGCGGTCGACCCATTCTCCAGTTTCTGTGACTCAAAAATGGGGTAGCAGCGGCAGTTCTGCTCCTGGTGTTGATGGTTAGATTATCCATGTAGCCGTTTGTCACATACTGTACATACGTGAATGCAAGTGAGCAGTCATATATGTTGAGACGTTACTGATTTAAGCGCTGGGTCGAAATCTGAAGGTATGGACTTGGTAATATAGCACTTTTGTCAATCTAGCTTACACATGATATTGAACCATATAGAGGTTATTTAGTTTAACTGTTGTTTGGTACTACATTAGAAGTATCCAACACGACACATGGATATATCGGTTGGCCGAAAAAAAGAACGGCATATAAATATGAGCAGATTCAACACATAGATAACAATTATAGGGAAAGGCTTCAGAGACCATCTTTCTCTATGGTTGGTTGTGACTTATACTGAACTTCTGTGATACAATCATTCAAACTTATGACCATGGTGACTTGACATATGACAAGATGCATATCAGGTCTCTCGCCGAAGTGAACATGGGGGTGGAAAAGGGAAAGAGGGAAATGGCCATTAAGGTCGTTGTTTGATTCAAAGTTCTCTCCACTCGTACTAATCCGCCCACACTCTTTTTCTTCTCTGCAGGATCAGGAGATTAGATACCTAGGATCGCAAATCCAAGTTTGTCTATGGTTCAATTCGATGTTGTACAAAGGAAAATTATTCTGATAAGACGTTCCTCAATAATATCATCACGACTCTCAAAGTCAGGCGCCGTCATAATACCAAACCAAATACAACGAGTGGTAATCAAAATAAAGATACTAATGAATAGAGGGTCCAATAGTAGGTAGAACTGAATGTTCTTTCCATTAACCCCTTAATTGAAACAGGCTGGAGAAAATTTTTGGAGGGGAAACTTGGAGATTGGCAATAAGGGTGACTTATCCGTCAATTCATTTCAATTGGTTAGAATCCTTTACTTGAAGGGAACAATATTGTTCTCTCCGGTTAATTGATAATCTCAATTTCAACTTGCCCATGTAATTTTGGGGTTTTCGCAGGAATTGAGTACCTAGAAAGGAGAATACTCATCGCTAATAGTTTCAATGCAATCATTAGATCAAAATGCCACTAGCCGCAACCACAACCTTTCCTTGCAAATATCCTCAATGAGACATCTTCCAGAATTTTCCGTATTCTCTTCTAGCGATTGTCGTCCTGTGAGCCATTCGGATAGACCATGCATAAAGTCATGTGCAGCCCAGGGAGGACGCAGATACAATTGGTTCTCTATTGGTAGGGCAGGCTTGGATAGGAGGACAGGTTTAGAAATAAACATTCGAGTACGAGTCCTCTCCAAAACGGAACAAAACTTTTGGCTTTCTCTTAACTGCCCTTAGATTCTTGGCAAAAATTGAACCCCCAAACATCCATGCAAGGGACACAAATATAAGACAATGGCCTAACTGGATATAGATTAATGACTAGTTCTAGTAGTCTTAATCACAGGCAAAAGGGATTCTCTATACATTTGGCGAGACTCTAGTCTGGTTATTACTCCACTGCTACTATAGTACTATACTCTTCTTCTCTTTAGGCACATTCTCTTCAGCATGTGATCAGCTAGTGGCATTGCTTGACAATATCAGCAAACGTACGTAACTGCATTTCACACCAAATAAGCTCTAAGTAAGGGTATCGGTTTGAAAACTTCAATTGACATAATCACTGGCTCAAACACTGCCTTCTTACCGCTAACATTGCTGTGACTTTTCAGAGAGTAGTTCTTATCTTCTCAAGGGACTTATCAAATGGATATAAGAGCCGCTTATAGGCCAATCAGCCTATGATCTAACTGAGCAATTGCTATTGCAACTCATGAACTTGTCTTATAGTCATTTGCTTTCTTTCCCTGCCCTTTATAATTATTTGTTTAATTTCATGACTTGTGTTTCTTTATGGAATCTCCCCCTTTTTATGGATTCAATTGTAGTTACACCCAAGTTTTTTTTTACCCAAGTCTTTTTTAGGACAAAAATCACCAAAAACTCTAAACTATGCATACCGTGATACATTTACCATAAATTTTTCTATGGCACAAAAAATCCCAAACTTGTACATTCATGACACATTTAACTTTCTTCAAAGTTCCTTCAATGGGAACATTTGAAAATCTGCCTACTTGGACGCCATAAAGCAAACAGTATTGACATGGCACCCACATGATTTAAATGAAATAAAAACGTTATTTTAGTTGAAAAATCATCTAGCGAAACCTTGACTGAGGGTAAATATGTCGCATAGGTACAAGTTTTAAGTTTTTTATGTTAAAAGAAAAAGTTTGGAATAAATATGTTACAGTAGCCATAGTTTGGGGTTTTTAATGTTACAAAAAACGGGTAAATGTATTACATTGAGAATGGTTTGGAGTTTTTTTATGTTTTTTTTCCTTTTTTCATACTTGTTAATATGCATTTTTCTTCTTTTTTTTTCTTTTCTATTCCTTTTTTCTCATCGTCTTCCTCATAGTAGTGAGAACAGCCAAAACACAATCAAAGATCCGTCTACCAAATCATCAAAGCATGAACATATATTCATCTCTGTTAATCTACCTATACTTGTTATCAAACCTCCACCGTCGTCCACTACAGAGTCATCAATATACGTCGGCCACAGCTAGACGCAGAGAACAAAAACAGGGACATGATCGGATAAAAGGATGTGATGAACAAACCGGAACAATTGAGCTTAAAAATTAACCCTCGGACTGTCAATTTTTGAGTGGCTCCTCGCTGATGACCATCATTGAACGGCGCAGGAAGACGTGTAAACACCGAGCAAACACAATCATAAAGAAATTGCTCAAATTTGGTCTCGGTGGATATAATATGCGGTAGAAAATCATGCTTAGCCATCAACAAAAAGTTGCATTCACGTGTGACATACCATTATACACTCGAAACAGGTCGGGATCAAGGACTAATCTATACGGACTAAGGACTCAGTTCTGGCATTTTGTCGAACATATGGTGGGCAACTTAGTTTCTTAGTTAAAATATGAGTTTACGGTAACCATTCATTTCATCCCATCACAAGAAGCGCTAACAGAGACCTAAATCATCAAATCAGCCTCAATCATTTCAGATTTTAGATTGACAATATATGAAGTCCCAGTTTCTGTTTTCGTTCTAAAACCATCACCGAGAGTAACAAATAATGAACTCGCCTTTATCAAGCTTGATTTCTAGCTCCGAACAGTGATGAGAAAATCCAAGCGAGGACGTTCCAGGAATGTCACCAATGAGGATCGGAAGTCATATTGAAGAAATTAACGCGAGATAACTTCCGCGAATTTCCCAGTCGTGGAACAGGGAGAAGCAGAGCAGGAAAAGGCGAAAATCCGGAATGCCGAGAAAGGACGGCAACGAAGGCTAATAACGTTAGGAGAGCAGCGAAGGGATTCTCAGCGGTAACAGGCAGCGACAAGCGGCGATGAGGATGATCAGAATTGAAATCTGAAAGCAATCTCTGAACGAGGTTGAAACCGCTCGAAGCTCTCGGTCACTGTAAAGGAACGGCGCACTTCTGATACTCGCAGAAATCGGTGATGGCGAAGATGACCGACGGATCAGGCCGTTAAGAAAACCATCCCTTATCTCTTTTCTATCAGGCTTTAAAAATAATAATAATAATTACAAAATTCGAAAAAAATAATTAAAATTTAATAATAATAAAAATTCCACTTGAGTGCCAACGTTCACGTCAGCAATTTTTTTGCCAAATTGGCCAGATGTACTCAATTGACAAAATGATAAAAAGGTTTAAAACTCAATTGACACATTTGCAAAATTCAAAATTGAATTAGCAAAAGTGTAATAAAATTTGAATTTTTTTGGTAATTTTCCCCGCTAAATGAATAGCAGAAATATTCGACCAGAAAAAAAAAATAGCAGAAATCGAATCCAAATGTTTTAATGAGCTAAGGTTCATTCAAACGGTTCAAGAGCCCATACTGAAAAAGAAAACCTCCTTTTTATCACTTATTTTTCTTTTTCTTGTTTTGGTCATCACTTTTTCGTTTGTTATGTATTTAATTATTTTTATTATTATTTTTCTATTTTTTATTTTTGTACTTTTAGAAGAATGAATATTTGAATCGTCGACTAAAACTTAGGTGTTAACAAAATCCTTTCGAGAAACTTTCTCGGGTAGCCCAACGATTTTTGCTGTTCGTGCTCATTGTGCTTGGTATTTACCTTTTTGGAATTTTCCACTGTTTCCTAGAACTAACTCCTGGTACTTCTTTGAAATTAATTTTCAAACGGAGACCTATAATTGTCAAAGACCCACTGATTTTCTTTTCTTGATCTTATTTTCCTAATCTAGCTTATTTAGTTTCATTTTAATAAGCATAACAGGGGATAAAAGTTTCTGGGTTTTTACTCGTTTTTTTCACTATCCTCTTGTAAAGGTCCAACTTGAGGTGATACATGAAAATAGGAGTCAACACTTGGAATAACTTGTCAATCGGGGCAAGATTTGTGCTGCAAGTTCACTAATTGCAGGTGTTCACATTTCCCCGACCTATCATCATCAAAGAGGTAAAGTGATGGATGACATTGCTCCCTTGGGTGTCTCTGTCTCGACCTGGCTCTTCTCAAAAGTCTCTTGTTCAAGTCTTCCCGTCCTCTTTCCAAGTCAACTGCCGTGTTTAAGCAGAGCTGATCTCACAAGACCAGCAGAAGGAATTGCCAATAACAAGGGCCTTCTTTTCACTTTCAAGTGAGGAATCAAACAACTTCTTCTCCTTCTTCTTTTTCTTCTTCTTCTTCATGCCGTTCCATTCCATTCTAGAGCATTGATATCCAAACAAAAAAAGAAGGAAACTTTGTATGTTCCAGACTAAGAACATATCGAAATCCAGAGATGGGTCTACGCTTCATTTACACACGAGGCTTAGTTTGCACGGCGTTCTGCATCTTCTTCATTTCCATCTTAGAAGATACTGTCGCGTCGTCGTCAAATGAAGTGTCATATGAAGCGTGCAAACCCCACGGTTGTAGGGGCGAGGGCGACCCTCTGAAGATAAGCTATCCCTTTTATATTCCTGGAGAAGGAAGAGAATTATGCGGTTATCCTGGATTCGAGATCACTTGTAATGAAACAAAAACTATGTATGCTCACTACTCAGTTAAAAGCATTTCCTACAAGGAGAGTTCCATCGATTTAGTAAGCCAAGGGGATATTTCTTGCCTTGCTCCTCGTTCCTTCACTTTTGTTCCCATGAACATCTTCCTAAACAACAGTTTTTTTCTTCATCCTAGACTCTTGTTCTTGGTTAATTGCACCAACCCTTCTTTTCCCTTCCCAACATCCCCTGTGAGTTGTACTTCTAACGCCACATACAACTCCTCTGTTGCGTTACTTCCTAATGGCACCTTTTATAACCCAAGTGGATCCTGCCGGTCATCCTCAGTGGTACCAGTACAACTGAAGAAAGGGTTCTCTAATCAAACTATCAAAGATGTCGACTACAAGGAGTTGTTGGAGAACGGGTTCCGGTTAAAATGGGATTTATTGACTAACGAGAGTTGTACTGGTTGTCAAGACAGTGGAGGCCGATGTGGACGATCACGAGACAGAGACTTTCTGTGCTATTGCCCACACGGAACCAATCATCCCCGGGACTGCAACAGTGGTAAGGTTTTTGAATTAGGAATTAAGGGTTCATGCAATAAGTTCATCATAAATTATTCTCTTCCCTGAACAGAATGTGGTTATTAGGATGATACAAATTTTATAACTGTTAGGAGGAAGATGCACGCCGAGCTTTATTAATCATATACTTGGCCTATTCAGCCAGCCTACTCCAATCTCCCAACTCTAATAGCCCAAATCAAGGCTGAAATTCACTGTGTAATCCTTGAAATGTCATAGCGTCTGAAGATGTTTCTTTTACTTGTAGCTCTGCTTCTACAAATACAAGCGATCCTCACTACACTTCACAATCTATTCTCTAATTACAGATGCTCAAACTTCTATAGAAAAATACAATTAGATTTACTCAGCTTCTACACACAAGAACAACAAGAAGATGAACAGTCAGAGCATAGACTCTTGTTCGTTTCCCCTTAACTCTACTACTTCATTGGGTTGAATTTATAGTCATGAGATCTCAAATGATGCTCGCAGAAATCGGTGATGGCGAAGACGACCGACGGATCAGGCCGTTAAGAAAACCATCCTTTATCTCTTTTCCATCGGGCTTTAAAAATAATAATAATAATAATTACAAAATTCGAAAAAAATATTTAAAAATTAATAATTAAAAAATTCCACATGAGTGCCGACATTCGCATCAGCAATTTTTGACCAAATTGGCAAGATGGACTCAATTAGCAAAAGGTGAAAAGGTTTATAACTCAATTGATACATTTGAAAGGTTTAGAACTGAATTAGTAAAAATGTAATATATTTACCATTTTTTTTGTAATTTTCCCCACCAAATGAATAGCAGAAATCGAATCCAAATGTTTTAATGGGCTAAGGTTTACTCAAACGGTTCAAGAGCCCGTACCGAAAAAGAAAACCTCTTTTTTATCACTTTTTTCTTTTTTTGGTCATCACTTTTTCATTTGTTATGCATTTAATTATTTTTTCGATTGATTTATTTTTTTTACTATTTTGCTATTTTTATATTGTACTTTTAGAAAAATGAGTACTTGAATTGTCGACTAAAATTTAGATTTTAACAAAACTCTCTCAAAAAACTTTCTAGGGTAGGCCAATGGTTTTTGTTGTTCGTGCTCATTGTGCTTGGTATTTACCTTTTTGGAATTTCCCATTGTTTCCTAGAACTAACTCCGGCTGCTTCTTTGAAATTAATTTTCGAACAAAGGCCTCTAATTATCAAAGACCCACTAATTTTTTTTCTTGAACTTATTTTCCTAATCTAGCTTATTTAGTTTGATTTTAATAAGCATAACAGGGGATAAAAGTTTCTGGGTTTTTACTGTCTTTTTTTTTTACATTATCCTCTTGTAAAGGATCCAACTTGAGGGGATATATGAAAATAGGAGTCAACTCTTGGAATAACTGGTCAATCGGGGCAAGATTTGTGCAAGTTCAATAACTGCAGGTCTTCACATTTCACCGACCTATCCTCATCAAAGAGGTAAAGTGATGGATGACATTGCTCCCTTGGGTGTCTCTGTCTCTACCTGGCTCTTCTCAAAAGTCTCTTGTTCAAGTCTTCCCGTCCTCTTTCCAAGTCAACTGCCGTGTTTAAGCAGAGCCGATCTCACAAGACCAGCAGAAGGAATTGCCAATAACAAGGGCCTTCTTTTCACTTTCGCGTGAGGAATCAAACAACTTCTCCTCCTCCTCCTTCTTCTTCATGCCGTTCCATTCCATTCTAGGGCATTGATATCCAAACATAAAAAAAAAAAAAGGAAACTTCGTATGTTCCAGACTAAGAACATATCAAATCCAGAGATGGTACTACGTTGCATTTACACATGAGGCTTAGTTTGCACGGCGTTCTGCGTCTTATTCATTTCCATCTTTGAAGATCCTGTCGTGTCGATGTTGGATGAAGTGTCATATGAAGTGTGCGAACCCCGCAGTTGTGGGGACGAGGGCGACCGTGTAAACATAAGCTATCCCTTTTATATTCCTGGAGGAGGAAGAAATTTATGCGGTTACCCTGGATTTGCGATCACTTGTGAAGGAACAAAAACTATGTATGCTCACTACTCAGTTAAAAGATCTCCTACAAAGAGAGTTCCATCGAATTAGTAAGCCAAAGGGATACTTCTTGCTTTGCTCCACGTCCCTTCACTTTCACTCCTAGAAACATCTTCCTAAACAACAGTTTTTCTCTTCATCCTAAACTCTTGTTCTTCTATAACTGCACCGACTCTTCTTCTTTTCAATTCCCAACATCCCCCGTGAGTTGTACTTCTAACGCCACATACAACATCTCTGTTGCGTTAAAACTTCCAAATAGCACCTTCTATCGCCAAAATAATTCCTGCCAGTCAGTGTCAGTGGTACCAGTACAACTGAAGGAAGGGTTCTCTAATCAAACTATCAAAGATGTCGACTACAAGGAGTTGTTGGGCAACGGCTTCCTGTTAAAACGGGATTTGTTAACTAACAAGATTTGTACCGGATGTCGAGAAAGTGGAGGCCGATGTGGGCGATCACGAGACAGAGACTTTTGGTGCTATTGGCCACACGGAACCAATAATCCCAGGGACTGCAACAGTGATAAGGTTTTTGAGTTAGGAATTAAGGGTTCAAAAATTATTCTCTTTCCTGAAGGTGGTTACTGTGACGATACGAATCTTATAACCATTAGGAGGAATATGCACGCTAAGCTTCATGAATTGTATAATCTCTCTTTTTTCGAAAAAAGTCACCAACTATTATTGCTTTTATTGTTAAATTATATCTAATTTATGAACGATTTCGGAATTGCGATGGAGTCATCCAAGTTGGTCAGAATTTTTTGACCAACTTTACTAGTAAAGAAATCCCAATCTATTTCTTCTTGAAGCGTGATCTTCAGGGGAGTTCCTTTTGGCCTTTCATGACTCTTCTTTTGGACACACATTGGAGCTTTTATTTGGCCACATAATTGAGCTTCCTTTTCAACTGATATTGAGGTTTGTCAGAGAAGAAAGGGAAAAACATGCGGGCTTGCTTTCTTTTCTCCTTCAATTAGCACAATGATGGCTCCGTACGCCAAGTCAAACCCTTTGAAAATAAGCTCCAAGTTAAGCCCCTCTTATTAATTGCACATTAGGGAGGAGCTCAGTATAGAAGAGAGAGGAGCTCCGAACAGAGAATACACTCTCTGATGAGCGCAAGAAGAGGAGCTTAACACAAGTCAAGAGAGACGCTCAAAACACCGTGGTTTTGTGCAAAGTTATACATCCAATAGAGGTGTCTCAGTCGTGAGGTAATCAGGCCAAACAATGTGGGATTGGGTATAATCAAGGGCTGGAAAACACTTGAGCGTACAAGTGATTGTAACTATACAAATCTCTCATTGATTAGTCAGTTAATTCTAGTTGGCTCTCCCTGTGGAGTAAGTATTGATACTCGAACCGAATCACGTAAATATCTTTTTTTCTTTATTCTTCATCATTTTGTTTCTCTTTTGATTCCGTTCTCTCTCACTCTTGATTTAATTGTAAAGATCCGGCTAGCTTTCGCACTTGATTTTACTACAATTGGTGTTAGAGCCGAGACTTTGCAATTATGTTTGGAGTGAAAATAGAAATTGAGAAATTTAACGACAGGAACAATTTTGGGTTGTAAAGTTTTAAGATGCGTGTGCTATTAACCATCCAAAGTTTAGCCCAAGTGTCCGATGGCAAGGCTAAGTTCATGGAGAGGGCAAAGGGTATAAACCTGTTGAACCTATTGAATGAGTTGTTAATAGAGGTGGCCGATGATAAGGATACCGAACATTTGTGGGCAAAAATTCAGGCCCTCTATGTAACGAAGGATTTAAATAATCACCTCCACCATGTTGAAGATAAACCTGTTGAATCTATCGAATGAGTTAATAATTTCGTTCTCCCTCACTCTTGAATTAATTGCAAAGATCTGGTCAGCTTCCGCATTCTATTTTACAACATTTACGTTGCAGGAGCTAGGAGCTTACAGAAGATTGGTGTTCTTGGTAAGTAGTAAATCAAATTTGTTACGCATGCTTATGAATTCAAATCTAAACATTTGGCCAGTATAATTGGAACTAGGACTATAAAACCCCATCAGAATGATTATCTCTATTTAAACTTTGTATGTCCTTTGGTTACGCAGGTGCATCAATCAGTGCATTTGGTGTCGCTATTATAGTCCTAGCCTATCTTTGGAGCAGAAAGATGAAAAAGAGTCATA
This sequence comes from Syzygium oleosum, assembly GCF_021117445.2. Taxonomy (NCBI): domain Eukaryota; kingdom Viridiplantae; phylum Streptophyta; class Magnoliopsida; order Myrtales; family Myrtaceae; genus Syzygium; species Syzygium oleosum. The sequence continues at coordinate 14,306,395 of NW_026607487.1, forward strand.
AATGTGAGGTCATTTTCGAAAATCATGGAATTTTAGTAACGAGAAGATATTCATACGCTGACATTAAGAGAATGACCAACTCATTCAAAGAAAAACTAGGCCAAGGAGGCTATGGTTGTGTGTACAAAGGGAAGCTCCCAAATGGTCATCTCGTGGCAGTGAAAATCCTAAGCAAGCTCAAAGGAGATGGTGAAGACTTCATCAATGAGGTAAACAGCATGAGCAGAACTTCCCATGTCAACATCGTTACTCTGCTAGGTTTCTGCTTTCACAAAACCAAAAGGGCTCTTGTCTATGAGTACATGCCCAATGGATCTCTGGAGAAACTCATATACGAGGAGAACTACAGCAAGCTAGGTTGCCGCCACCTCGGATGGGACACCTTGTACCGAATCTCCCTAGGCATAGCTCAAGGACTCGAATACTTGCACCGAGGCTGCAACTCGAGAATATTACACTTCGACATAAAGCCGCACAACATTCTTCTCGATGAAAACTATTGCCCCAAGATTTCTGACTTTGGCCTTGCAAAGATATGCCATCGAGAGGAGAGCACGATCTCACTACTCGGCGCGCGAGGGACTGCGGGGTTTATTGCGCCAGAAGTATTTTGCAGGAACATCGGAGGAATATCCCAAAAATCAGATGTGTACAGCTTTGGGATGACAGTGCTCGAAATGGTTGGGGGGAGGAAAAATATAGTAACCGAAGCAGAGAGAACCAGTGAAATATACTTCCCGCATTGGATTCACAAGCGTCTTGAACTTCAAGAAGAGTTTGGACTGCAGAATGTCACAAGCGAAGGAGACAGAGAGAAAGCTAGGAAGATGATAATAGTGAGCTTGTGGTGCATACAGACTAATCCTTCAATTAGGCCAACAATGAGTGAGGTGGTGGATATGCTTAGAGGCAGTGTTGACTGCTTGCTAGTTCCTCCCAAGCCCTACCTGTCTTCTCCATCAAGATCATCACCAACCACTTCAATGTCCATGGCTGTGTGAAATTTAAGTTCATACTATAAGCACATCTAGCCTTTCAATGCAATGAGCAACTTGTGTGCAAAGATTGTTAGATAAGTATACTTCAGAAATTTTTCTTCTATTATTTGTTGAACGTATGATACCAATGCTTAGGCCGACAGAAGTTATATAAAGCCACGTCATTAATTGCAGAAAGCAACTTAACATGAATTTGCATCTTATGCAGCCGAATGTACATGACCGCAAAGCCACCTAGAATTCAATATGTTTTTAATTTCCTTGGTTTCCAATTTCTATACAGAAATTATATAAAGCCACACAGTCATTAACAAAGGCCCGCCACAGCCTCCACAGACGCAGAGAACAAAAACAGGGACGCGATCGGACGACCATCATTGAATGCAGCAGGAACACGTACTAACATCGAGCAAACAAAACAAAAAGGAATTGTTCAGATTTGGTATAGGTGGAAATATGATGCGGTAGAAAATCATGCTTAGCCATCAACTAAAAGTTGCAATCGCGTGTGACATGTCATTATACACTCAAAAGTCAAAACAGGTCAGGATCAAGGACTAATCAATACGGACACAGATTGGGCATTTGTCGAACATATGGTGGGCAGTTTAGTTGATTAGTTATGTATGAGTTTACGGTAACGATTCACTTCATTCCGTCACAATAAGCGCTAACATAAATCATCAACTCAGCCTCGATCATTTCAGATTTTAGATTGACAATGTATGAAGTCTCAGTCTCTGTTTTCATTCTAAAGCTATGACCGGGAGCAACAGATATTGAACTCACCTCTATCAAGGTTGATTTCTAGCTCCGAACAGTGATGAGAAAATCCAAGCGAGGACGGTCCAGAAACGTCACCGATGGGGATTGGAAGTTATATTGAAGCAACAAACGCGAGATAACTTCGGTGAATTTCCCGGTCGTGGAACAGGGAGAAGCAGAGCAGGAAAAGGCGCAAATCCAAGCGTCGTCTCCAAAGGAGGTCGAAAGTTGAAACCGCTCGAAGCTCTCAAGTCACAGCAAAGGAACGGCGCACTTCTGATGCTCGCAGAAATCGGTGATGGCGAAGATGACCTACGGATCAGGCCATTAAGAAAACCTTCTCATATCTCTTTTATATCAAGCTTTTTTGAAGGAAAATGAAAAAAAATTGAATTTAAAATTTTGAACAAAAATATAAAAAATTAATTAAAAAATCCACATCAGCGATTTTTTGGCCAGATGCACTCAATTAACAAAAAGTGAAAAGGTTTATGACACAATTAAAAAGTTTATAACTGAATTAGTAAAAGTGCAATAAATTTATGATTTTTTTTATAAATAACACAAATCGAATCCCAATATCTTTATGGAGGCTAAGGTTTATTCAAACGGTTCAAGAGCTTGCACTGAAAAAGAAAACCTCTTTTTATCACTTTTTCATTTGTTATGTATTTATTAATTTTTTTGATTGATTTATTTTTATTATTACTGGCCATTTTTTATTTTTGTACTTTTGCAAGAATAAATACTTGAATTGTCGACCAAAATTTTAGGTATCAACAAAATACTCTCAAAAAAACTTTCTTGATAGGTCAATAGTTTTTGTTGTTCATGCTCATTGTGCTTGGTATTTACCTTTTTGGAATTTCTCGCTATTTCCTAGAACTAACTCCTGCTGCTTCCTTGAAATTAATTTTCAAACGGAGACCTATAATTGTTAAAGACCCACTGATTTTCTTTTCTTGATCTTATTTTCCTAATCTAGCTTATTTAGTTTGATTTAATAAGCATAACAGGGGATAAAAGTTTCTGGGTTTTTATGTTTTTTTTTTTCATCATCCTCTTGTAAAGGATCCAACTTGAGGGGATATATGAAAATAGGAGTCAACTCTTGCAATAACTGGTCAATCGGGGCAAGATTTGTGCAAGTTCACTAACTGCACGTCTTCATATTTCACCGACCTATCATCATCAAAGAGGTAAAGTGATGGATGACATTGCTCCCTTGGGTGTCTCTGTCTCTACCTGCCGCTTCTAAAAAGTCTCTTGTTCTAGTCTTCCCGTCCTCTTTCCAAGTCAACTGCCGTGTTTAAGGAGAGCTGATCTCACAAGACCAGCAGAAGGAATTGCCATTAACAAGGGCATTCTTTTCACTTTCACGTGAGGAATCAAACAACTTCTTCCCCTTCTTCTTTTTCTTCTTCTTCTTCTTCTTCATGCCGTTCCATTCCATTTTAGAGCATTGATATCCAAACAAACAAGAAGGAAACTTCGTATGTTCCAGACTAAGAACATATCGAAATCCAGAGATGGGTCTACGCTTCATTTACACACGAGGCTTAGTTTGCACGGCGTTCTGCATCTTCTTCATTTCCATCTTAGAAGATCCTGTCGCGTCGTCAGATAAAGTGTCATATGAAGTGTGCAAACCCGCCAATTGTAGGGCCAAGGGTGACCCTCCGAACATAAGCTATCCCTTTTATATTTCTGGAGGAGGAAGAGAATTATGCGGTTATCCTGGATTTGAGATCACTTGTAAAGGAACAGAAACCATGTATGCTCACTACACAGTTAAAAGCATTTCCTACAAGGAGAGTTCCATCCATTTAGTAAGCCAAGGGGATAGTTCTTGCCTTGCTCTTCATCCCTTCGCGTTTGTTCCCATAAACATCTTCCTAAACAAGAGTTTTTCTCTTCATCCTAAACTCTTGTTCTTCCTTAATTGCACCGACCCTTCTTTTCCCTTGCCAACATCCCCCGTGAGTTGTACTTCTAACGCCACATACAACTCCTCTGTTGCGTTACTTACTAATGGCACCATCTATCACCATAGTGGATCCTGCCAGTTATTCTCATGGGTACCAGTACAACTGGAGGGAGGGTTCTTGAATCGAACTATCAAAGATGTCGACTACAAGGAGTTGTTGGAGAACGGGTTCCGGTTAAGATGGGATTTATTGACTAACAAGAGGTGTACTGGTTGTCGAGACAGTGGAGGCCGATGTGGACGATCAAGAGACAGAGACTTTCTGTGCTATTGCCCACACGGAACCAATCCCAAGAACTGCAATAGTGGCGGCGGTAAGGTTTCAGAATTAGGAATTAAAGATTCGTGCAATAAATCCGTCATTAATTATTCTCTTCCCTAAACATAATGTGGTAGACAAATTATATAACTGTTAGGAGGGAGATGCACGCCGAGCTTTATTAATCATATCATCTCCGTTCGGCCTATCCACTTGGCCTATTCAGCAGGCCTACTCCAATCTCCCAACTCTAACTGCCCAAATTAAGGCTGGAATTCACTATGTAATCCTCGAAATGCTATAGCGTATGAAGATGTTTCTTTTACTTATAGCTCTGCTTCTGCAAATACAAGCGATCTTCACTACACTTCACACTCTATTCTCTAATTACAAATGCTCAAACTTCTACAGAAAAATACAATTAGATTTACACAGCTTCTACACACAAGAACAAGAAGAAAATGGACACTCAGAGCATGAACTCTTGTCTGTTTCTCCCTAACTCTACTACTTCCTTGGGTTGAATTTAGCCATGATCTCAAATGACACTTTCAAATTCAAATCCTACGAGTAACCATTGATTCTGTCATCTATAGCAATTAAACTGACTTCTCATTTCAGGAAGATGAATATATAGGACTCTTGTTTGCCAATAAAATGCACAAGTAGTTGACACATCTCATTATGAATGGCAAGCATAAGTTACCCCACTTTATATTTTGAACTTGCTCTGCTGTTCACGTTGGGATAGGTTGTGCATCCATTTTAGATCAAATAGGATTCGGATGTCTGTACGGCTATTCTCCCTTTTATTATTCTCCCTTTTATTATTCTCTATTCGTCCGAGTGTGTAAAGTTGATTTATGAGCTCTATGGAGGCTATTTTGGCATCCTTTCCCACAATTGACCAATCTGCTTTCTCAACTTTGATGCAGGAAAAAGGTGTTCGTGGTGGAAGATAGGACTAGGTGATTATCTTTTTCTTAGTTTCTTGTCTGCTATCACATTGCCTCCGCTGACCTGGACAAATCAAAGTATAACTAGGACAATCTGCTCCCAGCTTGACATGATAAAACAACAAAACCTTATTGCAGAAGTATCCTTTCTGGTTTTTACTGCAAAACCAATCTGACAATGCTGATCAAATCAAAGTCGGCTGTAGCAAAATCTTCTTACCTCGTCTTAAGAGTTCAACTATCTGTCCATGCTTCCAGCCAGCATAATCCATATGTCCTAGGAAACAGCACAAAAGTTAAAACCATTTTCCTGTATAGGACACGGGTTAATTATCTCCTGGTGCATCAGGTATTGGAATCGGAAGCTTGGCCGTCATCCTGTTGGCCTATATGATCCACTTGAAGAGGAAGAAAGCTTCTTTAAAGTTCCATTTGAGAAACAGCACCTCATATCCTCACTCCAATTCAGACATGGAAGAGAGCAATGTCTACTTTGCAGTCCCCATTTTCAACCGTACCGAACTTGAAGAAGCCACAAATAACTTCTCTGCTTCCAATGAACTTGGAGACGGAGGTTTTGGAACTGTTTACTACGGTGAGAAAATGTTCTTTCACTATTCCTCCAAGGGATTCGCTACTGAAAGACATTTTCTACAATGTTCTTAACAGCAAAACTTCGAGATGGGCGGGAGGTAGCAGTGAAGCGCCTATACGAGCGTAACTACCGAAGGGTAAAGCAGTTCATGAATGAGGTAGAGATCCTGACCCGTTTGCAACACAAAAACCTTGTGTCTCTGTATGGTTGCACTTCTCGCCACAGCCGTGAGCTTCTACTTGTCTATGAGTACATCTCGAATGGCACTGTTGCTGATCATATCCATGGCCGGCCGGCAAACTCGTCTACTATATTGCCTTGGCAAATCCGTATGGACATAGCCATAGAGACTGCTACTGCATTGGCTTACCTCCACGCCTCTGACATTGTCCACCGTGATGTGAAAACAAATAACATCCTTCTCGACAAGAATTTTGGGGTTAAAATTGCGGATTTTGGGCTTTCGAGGCTATTCCCCAATGATGTCTCTCATATCTCTACAGCTCCTCAAGGGACTCCAGGTTATGTGGACCCCGAGTACCATCAGTGCTACCAGCTCACGGAGAAGAGTGACGTCTATAGCTTCGGAGTTGTTCTGGTCGAGCTTTTATCATCCAAGCCAGCTGTGGACATAAGCAGAGAAAGCCACGAGATTAATTTGGCCAACTTCGCTACTAACAAGATTCAGAAATGCGCGTTTGGCGAATTGATCGACCCAAATCTAGGATGTGAGTCTGATAGCGAAATCAATAGGATGACAACTTCGGTGGCCGAGTTAGCTTTCCTGTGCTTGCAACTGAACAAGGAAATGAGGCCTCCAATGGATGAGGTTTTGGAGGAACTGAAGGCGATCGCGTGCAATGATAATGCTACGGACATATTTGTTGATGCAGATGAGGGTGAAAGTGTCCTTGCTCCATCTCCTCCGGATTATGACGATTCTCAGCTACTGAAGAATATGCAGTCGACCCATTCTCCAGTTTCTGTGACTCAAAAATGGGGTAGCAGCGGAAGTTCTGCTCCTGGTGTTGATGGTTAGATTATCCATGTATCGTTTGTCACATACTTTACACACACGTGAATGCAAGTGAGCAGTCATATATGTTGAGACGTTACTGATTCAAGTGCTGGGTCGAAATCTGAAGGTATGGACATGGTAATAAAGCACTTTTCTCAATCTAGCTTGCACGTGATATTGAACCATAAATAGGTTATTTAGTTTATCTGTTGTTTCTTACTACATTAAAAGTATCCAACACGACACATGGATATATTGGTTGGCCGAGAAAAGGAACGGCGTAAAAACATGAGCAGATTCAACACATAGATAACAATTATAGGGAAGTCTTCAGAGACCATCTTTCTCTATGGTTGGTTGTGACTTATACTGAACTTCTGCGATACAATCATTCAAGCTTATGACCATGGTGACTTGACATATGACAAGATGTATATCAGGTCTCTCAGCTGAAGTGAACATGGGGGCGAAAAAGGGAAAGAGGGGGACCGCCATTACCGTCGTCGTTCGATTCAAAGTTCTCTCCACTCAAAATAATCCACCCACACTCTTTTTCCTTTCCGCAGGGACCCGGAGATGGGTTACCTGGGATCGCAAGTCCAAGTTTGTCTATGGTTCAATTCAATGTTGTATACAGGAAAATCATTCCGATGAAGACGTTCCTCAATAATATTATCATGACTCTCAAACTCATGCGTGATCACAATGCCAAACCAAATACGATAAGTGGTAATCGAAATAAAGACAATAATGAATATAGGGTCCAATAGTAGGTAGAACTTAATGTTCTTTCCATGACCCCCTTAATTGAAATAGACTCAAAAGTAATTTTTGGAGCGAAAAGGTAAAGAGTGGCAGTAAGGGTGACTTATCTGTCAACTCCTTTCCATTGGCTAAAATCCGTTACTTGAAGGGAACTATATTGCTCTCTCCAGGTACTTTATAATCTCAATTTTAACTTGGTCATATGATTTAGATGTTTTCACAAGAATTGAGTACCTAGAAAGGTGAATACTCATCGCTAATAATTTCAACGCAATCATTAGCTCAAAATCCCACTACCCGCAACCTTCCCTTGTAAATATCACCACTCTCAATCCTCAATGAGACATCTTCAAAAAATTTCCGTATCATCTTCTAGCGATTGTCGTACTGTGAGCCATTCGGATAGACCGGCATAGATGTGAAGCCCAGGGAGGACGCATATACAATTGGTTCTCCATTGGTAGGGCAGGCATGGACAGGAGGACAGGTCTAGAAATAAACAATCGAGTACGAGTCCTATCCAAAATGCAACAAAACTTTTGGCTATCTCTTAACTGCCCTTAGATTCTTGGCAAAAATTGAACCCCCAAACATCCATGAAAGGGGCACACATATAAGACGTTGGCCTAAATGGACATAGATTCAATGGCTACTGCTAGTAGTCTTTATCACAGGCAAAAAGGGATTCTCTATACATTTGGCGAGACTCTAGTCTTGTTATTACTCCACTGCTAGCGGCATTGCCTGACAATATCAGCAGACGTCGAGTAACAGCATTTCGCACCCAACAAGCTCTGTGTGAGGGCATCGGTTTGAAAACTTCAATTGACATAATCACTGGCTCAAACAATGCCTTCTTAGTTCTTACCACTGACACTGCCGTTACTGTTCAGAGAGTAGTTCTTACATCTTCTCAAGAGACTTACCAAATGGATATAAGAGCCGCTTATAGGCCAATCAGCCTCTGATCTAACTGAGCAATTCCTATTGCAACTCATGAACTTGTTTTATAATCATTTCCTTTATTTCCCCTGCCCTTTATAATTATTTGTTTCACTTCACGACTAATGTTTCTTTGTGGAATCTCCCCCTTTTTTATGGATTCAATTGTAGTTAGACCCCAAGTTTTGTTCTTTTGTTCCTTGTCTTGCTTATCTGCTTTAATATGCGAGGGTCACCTGTAATTGCTTGGAAAGAAATGGAATCGTCAAAAAGTCTTTCAATAACTGGTCAATGGGGCCAAGATTGGTGGAAAATCGACTGATTGGAATTTTTTCGTCAGCCTATCATCAGCAAGAAGGAAGTGATGGATGGCATTACAATTACATATGACAGACCCAAAACTTAATAATCTTCATTTAGGTGTCCCTACCTCTTTTTTCAAAGTCTCTTCAAGTCTTCCATGCCCTCTTTTCCAAGTCAACTAACGTGTTTATGCAGATGAAGAGCAGAGGAAGCAATGTGCAGGAATTTCCAATCAGAAGGCCTTCCCTTCAAGTTCAAAGCTGCTACATTGTAAAGCATCAATGTAAAACGGAAAATCTTCCCCTCTCATTCGAAGCCTGGAAACCGCGTGTAAAGTCTCAGGATGGTCATGGGTCTATACTGTGCTCATGCGCGAGTGCTACTTCACATTGGGTTGCACATCTTGTTCACTGCCATGTTAGGTGAGACCATTAACTCATCACAGTATCAACTTTGCGAACCCCTGAAATGTGGCGGGGGCAGAAGCCCAGAAATAAGGTATCCCTTTTACATTCCTGGAAAAGAAAGAGGCTTATGTGGTTACCCTGGATTTGAGATCATCTGTCAAGGAACAAAAACTATGTACGGTCACTACTCGGTTGAAAGAATTTCCTATGAAGAACAATCTATTCAATTGGTGAATGAGTACGTTATGGATGCTCCCTGCTTCACTCCTCGTCCCTCCACTTTCTATCCCGTAAACCCGATTTTAGGTCACAGTTACTCCTTTCATCCAAGACTCCGGTTCTTCTATAATTGCACAGGCTCCTTTTCTTTTCGTTACCCCACAATCCCAGTAAATTGTACGTCTAACCCCATATATAACTCCTTTGTTGCATTAATACATCCAAATGACCCCTACTATCAAGAAGGTGGAGCCTGCCAGTCGTCTGTGGAGGTACCAGTAGAACTGAAGGAAGGGTTGTCGAACCAAACAATAGGTGATGTGGACTACAAGGAGTTGTTGAAGGAAGGGTTCATCTTAAAATGGGATTTATTACCCGAAAAGAATTGTCAGACTTGTCGACAAAGTAATGGCCGATGTGGACTGTCAGACGAGGAACATTTCTGCTGTTATTGCCCTGATGGAACTCGCCACCACAAGGACTGCAATAGCAGCAACAGCGGTAAGGTTTTTAGGACTAGGAATTAATGGTTCATGCAATAAGTTCATCATAAAGTATTCTCGTCCCTGAACAGAATGTGATTATTATGATGATACGAATCTTAAAATTGTTAGGACTAGGAGGAAGATAAGATGCATGCTAAGCTTTATGAATTGTATCATCTCTCTTTTTCCGATAAAAATTATCCAACTATTATTGCTTTTATTGTTCCATTATGTCTAATATACGAACGATTTCGGAAGTGCAATGGAGTCGTCTAAGTTGGTCAGAATTTTTTGACCAACTTTACGAGGAAAGAGAAATCCCAAAATATTTCTTCTTCAAGCATGATCTTCAAGGGAGTTCCTTTTGGCCTTTCATGACTCTTATTTTGGACACACATTGGAGCTTTTATTTGGCCACATATCTGAGCTCCCTTTTCAGCTGATATTGAGGTTTGTCAGAGAAGATAACGAAAAACATGCGGGCTCGCTTTCCTTTCTCCTTCTATTAGCACAATGGTGGCTCCGTATGCCAAGTCAAACCCTTTGAAAATAAGCTCCAAGTTAAGCCCCTCTTATTAATTGCACATTAGAGAGGAGCTCACTATAGAAGAGAGAGGAGCTCCGAACAGAGAATACACTCTCTGATGAGCGCACGGAGAGGAGCTTAACACAAGTTAAGAGAGACGCTCAAAACACCGTGGTTTTGTGCAAAGTTATACATCCAATAGAGGTGTTTCAGTCGTGAGGTAATCAGGCCAAACAATGTGGGATTGGGTATAATCTAGGACTGGAAAAAACTTGAGCATGTAAGTGATTGTAACTATGCAAATCTCTCATTGATTAGTCTGTTAATTCTAGTTGGCTCTCCCTATGGAATTAGTATTGATACTCGGACCGAATCACGTAAATATCTTTTTTCTTTATTCTTCATCGTTTTATTTCTCTTTTGATTGTATTCTCTCTCGCTCTTGATTTAATTGTAAAGATCCGGCCAGCTTTCGCACTTGATTTTACTACAATTGGTGTTAGAGCCGAGACTTCGCAATTATGTTTGGAGTGAAAATAGAAATTGAGAAATTTAACGACAGGAACAATTTTGGGTTGTAAAGTTTTAAGATGCGTGTGCTATTAACCATCCAAAGTTTAGCCAAGGCGTCGGATGGCAAGGCTAAGTTCATGGAGAGGGCAAAGGGTATAAACCTGTTGAACCTATTGAATGAGTTGTTAATAGAGGTGGCCGATGATAAGGATACCGAACATTTGTGGGCAAAAATTCAGGCCCTCTATGTAATGAAAGATTTAAATAATCACCTCCACCATGTTGAAGATAAACCTGTTGAACCTATTGAGTGAGTTGGTAATTTCATTCTCTCTCGCTCTTGATTTAATTGCAAAGATCCAATTAGCTTCCGCATTCTATTTTACAACATTTATGTTGCAGGAGCTTGGAGCTTACGAAAGAAAGGTGCTCTTGGTAAGTAGTACATCAAATTTGTTACGCATGCTTATGAATTCAAATCTAGACATTTGGCCAGTATAATCGGAACTGGGACTATAGAACCCCATCAGAATGATTATCTCTATTTAAACTTTGTATGTCCTTTGGTTACGCAGGTGCATCAATCAGTGCATTTGGTGTCGCTATTATAGTCCTAGCCTATATTTGTCAGCAGAAAATATCCAAGCAGAAATCCACGATCGCAGGGAGCAGAAAGATGAAAAAGAGTCATAAATTTGAGGTCATTTTCGAAAATCGTGGAATTTTAGCAACGAGAAGATATTCATATGCTGACATTAAGAGAATGACCAACTCATTCAAAGAAAAACTAGGCCAAGGAGGCTATGGTTGTGTGTACAAAGGGAAGCTCCCGAATGGTCATCTCGTGGCAGTGAAAATCCTAAGCAAGCTGAAAGGAGATGGTGAAGACTTCATCAATGAGGTAAAGAGCATGAGCAGAACTTCCCATGTCAACATCGTTACTCTGCTAGGTTTCTGCTTTCACAAAACCAAAAGGGCTCTTGTCTATGAGTACATGCCCAATGGATCTCTGGAGAAACTCATATACGAAGAGAACTACAGCAAGTTAGGTTGCCGCCACCTCGGATGGGACACCTTGTACCGAATCTCCCTAGGCATAGCTCAAGGGCTCGAATACTTGCACCAAGGCTGCAACTCGAGAATATTACACTTTGACATAAAGCCGCACAACATCCTTCTCGATGAAAACTATTGCCCCAAGATTTCCGACTTTGGCCTTGCGAAGATATGCCATCGAGAGGAGAGCACGATCTCACTACTCGGCGCGCGAGGGACTGCGGGGTTTATTGCTCCAGAAGTATTTTGCAGGAACATCGGAGGAATATCCCAAAAATCAGATGTGTATAGCTTTGGGATGACAGCGCTCGAAATGGTTGGTGGGAGGAAAAATATAGTAACCGAAGCAGAGAGAACCAGTGAAATATACTTCCCGCATTGGATTCACAAGCGTCTTGAACTTCAAGAAGAGTTCGGACTGCAGAATGTCACAAGCGAAGGAGACAGAGAGAAAGCTAGGAAGATGATAATAGTGAGCTTGTGGTGCATACAGACTAATCCTTCAATTAGGCCAACAATGAGTGAGGTGGTGGATATGCTTAGAGGCAGTGTTGACTGCTTGCTAGCTCCTCCCAAGCCCTATCTGTCTTCTCCATCAAGATCATCACCAACCACTTCAATGTCCATGGCTGTGTGAAATTTAAGTTTGTACTGTAAGCACATCTAGGCTTTCAATACAATGAGCAACTTGTGTACAAAGATTGTTAGATAAGAATACTTCCGCAATTTTTCTTCTATTATTTGTTGAACGTATGACACCAATGCTAAAGCCGACAGAAGTTATATAAAGCCACGTTATTAATTGTAGAAAGCATCTTAACATTTTATGCAGCTGAATGTACATGACCGCAAGACCACCTAGAATTCAATATGTTTTTAATTTCCTTGGTTTCCAATTTCTATACAGAAATTATATAAAGCCACACAGTCATTAACATACGCACGCCACAGCCTCCACAGATGCAGAGAACAAAAACAGGGACGCGATCGGATGACCATCAATGAACGCAGCAGGAAGACGTATAAACACCGAGCAAACACAATAAAAAAGAAATTGGTCAGATTTGGAATCGGTGGAAATAAGATGCGGTAGCAAATCATGCTTAGCCATCAACAAAAAGTTGCATTCATGTGTGACATATCATTGTACACTCAAAACAGGTCACGATCAAGGACTAATTTATACGGACTCAGTTCGGGCATTTGGTCGAACATATGGTGGGCAACTTAGTTTCTTAGTTTAAATACGAGTTTACGGTGACGATTCATTTCATCGCATCACAATAAGCGCTAACAGAGACTTAAATCATCAACTCAACCTCGATCATTTCAGATTTTAGGTTGACAATGTATGAAGTCTCTGTCTCTGTTTTCATTCTAAAATATTGAACTCACCTCTATCAAGCTTGATTTCTAGCTCCGAACAGTGATGAGAAAATCCAAGCAAGGACGTTCCAGAAACGTCACCAATGAGGGTCGAAAGTTATATTGAATAATCAAACGCAAGATAACTTCGACGAATTTCCGGTCGTGGAACAGGGAGAAGCAGAGGAGGAAAAGGCGCAACTCCGGAATGCCGAGAAACGAGGGCGACGAAGGCTAATAACGTCAGGAGAGCAGTGAAGGGATTCTAATCGGTAGCAGGCAGCGACAAGCTGCGATGAGGATGATCAGAATTGGAATCTGAAAGCAATCTCTGGAAGAGGTTGAAACCCCTCGAAGTTCTCAGTCACTGCAAAGGAACGGAGCACTTGTGATGCTCGCAGAAATCGGTGACGGTGGCCATGAAGAAAACCGTCCCAGATCTCTTTTCTTTTTTACTTAATTGGGCCAACAAATGGATGGGTGAATGGCCCTCAACTGAGAATAATGGGCAGAATACCTTGCCTAGGTTTCATAGGCTTGGAATTAATTAGCCCGAGTGCTGAATATAATTAATGAATTGCACAAATCGAATCCCCAAATATTTTTATGGGCTGAGGTTTATTCAAAAGGTTCGAGAGCCCCTGCTGAAATAGAAAACCTCCTTTCTTTTTATCACTTTTTATCTCTTTTTCATTTTGTTATGAATTTCTTTATTTTTTTATTGATTTATTTTTGTTATTATCTTGCTATTTTTTATTCTTTTTTACTTATGTAAGAATGGATACTTGAAATTAATTTTCCAACAGAGATGCCTAATTGTAAAAGACCCACTAATTTTGTTTTTTTTTTCTTAGACTTAGTTTTCTAATCTTGCTTATTTGGTTTGATCTTAATATGCAAAACAGAGGACAAAAGTATCTGGTTTTTTTTTCCCTCTCATTATCCTCTTGTAAAGGATCCACTTGAGGCGATATATGAAAATGGGAGTGAACTCTTGGAATAACTTGTCAATCGGTCTTCACATGTGAAAGAGGTAAAGTGATGGATGACATGACTCCCTTTGCGTGTCTCTACCTGGCCCTTCTTGAAAGTTTACTACTGTTCTAGTCTTCCAGTCCACTTTCCAAGTCAAATGCCGTGTTTGAGCAGTTGAGATCAGAAGACTAGTAGAAGGAATTGCCAATAACAAGGGCCTTCTTTTCACTTTCACGTGAGGAATCAAACAGCTTCTTCTTCTTCTTTCTCTTCTTCTTCTTCTTCTTCATGGTGTTCCATATTATTCTGGAGCATTAATATCCAAAAAAAAAAAAAAATTCGTACATTCCAGACTAAAACCAGATCGAAATTTCTGAGATGGGTCTACACTGCGCTTACACGCGAAGCTTAGTTTCCACGGCGTTCTGCATCTTCTTCATTGCCATCTTAGAAGATCCTGTCGAGTCATCATCGGATGAAGTGTCATATGAAGTGTGCAAACCCAGCAGTTGTGGAGGCAACCGTGTGAACGTAAGTTATCCCTTTTATATTCCTGGAGAAAGAAGAGATTTATGCGGTTACCCTGGATTTGAGATCACTTGTGAAGGAACAAAAACTATGTATGGTCCCTACTCAGTCAAAAGCATCTCCTACAATGAGAGTTCCATTGAACTAGTAAGCCAGAGGGATACTTCTTGCTTTCTTCCTCTTCCCTTCTCCTCTTCACCTCCCGAAAACGTCTTCCTAACGAAAACTGCTTCTCTTCATAAACTATTCTTCTTCTATAACTGCATCAACACTTCTTTTCCCTTCCCAACATCACTTGTGAATTGTACTTCTAACGTCACATACAACAGCTCTGTTGCTTTATTTCCTAATAGCACTCTCCGAGTACATACTTTGGGATTCTGCCCGTCAGTTGTAATGGTACCAGTACAACTGGAGGGAGGGTTCTTGAATCAAACAATCGAAGATGTCGATTACAGGGCATTGTTGGAGAAAGGGTTCCGGTTAAAATGGGATTTATTAACTAAGAAGAGTTGTATTGGTTGTCAAGAAAGTGGAGGCCGATGTGGACGATTACGAGACACAGACTTTCTGTGCTACTGCCCACACGGAACCAGTCATCCCAAGGACTGCAGTAGTGGCGGTGGTAAGGTTTTTTAAGTTATGAATTAACGGTTCATGCAAATAATTCATCATAAATTATTTTCTTCCCTGAACGTGGTTACTATGACAATGCGAATCTTATAATTGTTAGGAGGAAGATGGACGCTGAGCTCTATGAATTGTATAGTCTCCGTTTTTCCTCTAAAAATTCTCCAACTATTATTGCTTTTATTGTTAAATTATGTCTAATATATGAACGATTTCGGAAGTGCGATGGAGTCGTCCAAGTTGCTCATTGGTCAGAATTTTTTTGACAAACTTTAGGAGTAAAGAAAACCCAAACTATTTCTTCTTGAAGCGTGATCTTCAAAGGAGTTCCTTTTGGCCTTTCATGACTCTTATTTTGGACACGCATTAGAGCTTTTATTTGGCCACATATGTGAGCTCCCTTTTCAGCTGATATTGAGGTTTGTCAGAGAAAACAACGAAAAACATGCGGGATTGCTTTCTTTTCTCCTTCTATTAGCAAAACAATAATGACTCCATATGCCAAGTCAAACTCTTTGAAAATAAGCTCAAGCTAAGCTCTCTTACTAATCGCATAATAGAGAGGAGCTCAATATAGAAGAGAGGGGAGCTCCGAAAAGAGAATACACCCTCTGAGGAGCGCACAAAGAGGAGCATAACACAAGTTAAGAGAGACGCTCAAAACACCGTGGTTTTGTGCAGAGTTTTACGTCCAATAGAGGTGTTTTAGTCGCGAGGTAATCAGGCTAAACCATGTGAGATTGAGTGTAATCTAGGGCTAGAAAACACATGAGAATGTAAATGATTGTAATTCTATAATTCTCTCATTGATTAGTCGGTTAATTCTAGCTGGCTCTCCCCATGAAGTAGGTATTGACACTCCAACTGAACCGCGTTAATCTCTTTTATTCTTTATTGTTCATTGTTTTATTTCTCTTTCAATTTCATTCTCTCTCGCTCTGGATTAAATCGTAAAGATCCGGTTAGCTTTCGCACTCAATTTTACCACAATTGGTGTCAGAGCTTGAGACTTTGCAATTATATTTGGAGCGAAAGTAGAAATTAAGATATTTAACGGGAGGAACAACTTTGAGTTGTAAAGCGTTAAGATGCGTGGGCTATTAACAACTCAAAGTTTAGCCAAGGCGTTGGATGGCAAGGCTAAGTTCATTGAGAGGGCAAAGGGTATAAACCTATTGAACCTATTGAATGATTTGTTAATAGAGGTAGCCGACGAGAAGGATACCGCACATTTGTGGGCAAAAATTCAGGCCCTCTATGTAACAAAGGATTTAAGTAATTACTAATACATGTTGAAGATAAACCTGTTGAACCTATTGAATGAGTTGGTAATTTTGTTCTCTCTCGCTCTTGATTTAATTGCGAAGGTCCGGTCAGCTTCTGCATTCTATTTTACAACGTTTATGTTGCAGGGAAATTGAAAGCTAGGAGTTTATGGAAGAAAGGTGCTATTGGTAAGTAGTACATCAAATTTGTTACGCATGCTTATGAATTCAAATTTAGACATTTGGCCAGTATAATTGGAACTAGGACTACAAAACCCCATCAAAATAGTCATCACTATTTAAACTTTGTATCCTTTGGTTACGCAGGTGCATCAATCAGTGCATTTGGTGTCGCTACAATAGTCCTAGCCTATCGTCTTCGACAAAAAATATCCAAGCAGAACTCCATGATCACAGGGAGCGGAAAGATGAAAAAGAGTCATAAATGTGAGGTCCTTTTCGAAAATCGGGGAATTTTAGCAACGAGAAGATATTCTTATGCTGACATAAAGAGAATGACCAACTCATTCAAAGAAAAACTAGGCCAAGGAGGCTATGGTTGTGTGTACAAAGGGAAGCTCCCAAATGGTCATCTCGTGGCAGTGAAAATCCTAAGCAAGCTCAAAGGAGAAGGTGAAGACTTCATCAATGAGGTAAACAGCATGAGCAGAACTTCCCATGTCAACATTGTTACTCTGCTAGGTTTCTGCTTTCACAAAACCAAAAGGGCTCTTGTCTATGAGTACATGCCCAATGGATCTCTGGAGAAACTCATATACGAAGAGAACTACAGCAAGCTAGGTTGCCACCACCTCGGATGGGACACCTTGTACCAAATCTCCCTAGGCATTGCTCAAGGGCTCGAATACTTGCACCAAGGCTGCAACTCGAGAATATTACATTTCGACATAAAGCCGCACAACATCCTTCTCGATGAAAACTATTGCCCCAAGATTTCCGACTTTGGCCTTGCGAAGATATGCCATCGAGAGGAGAGCATGATCTCACTACTCGGCGCGCGAGGGACTGCGGGGTTTATCGCGCCAGAAGTATTTTGCAGGAACTTCGGAGGAATATCCCAAAAATCAGATGTGTACAGCTTTGGGATGACAGTGCTCGAAATGGTTGGTGGCAGGAAAAATGTAGTGACGGGAGCAGAGAGAAGCAGTGAAATATACTTCCCGCATTGGATTCACAAGCGTCTTGAACTTCAAGAGGAGTTTGGACTGCAGAATCTCACAAGTGAAGGGGACAGAGAGAAAGCTAGGAAGATGATAATAGTGAGCTTGTGGTGCATACAGACTAATCCTTCAATTAGGCCAACAATGAGCGAGGTGGTGGATATGCTAAGAGGCAGGGTTGACTGCTTGCTAGTTCCTCCCAAGCCCTATCTGTCTTCTCCATCAAGATCATCGCCAACCATTTCAATGTCCATGGTTGTGTGAAATTTAAGTTCGTACTGTAAGCACATCTAGGCTTTCAATACAACGAGCAACTTGTGTACAAAGATTGTTAGATAAGACTACTTCAGAAATTTTTCTTCTATTATTTGTTGAACGTACGACACCAATGCTAAAGCCGACAGAAGTTATATATAGCCACGTTATTAATTGTAGAAAGCATCTTAACATGAATTTGCATTTTATGCAGCTGAATGTACATGACCGCAAGACCACCTAGAATTCAATATGTTTTTAATTTCCTTGGTTTCCAATTTCTATACAGAAATTATATAAAGCCACACAGTCATTAACATACGCCCGCCACAGCCTCCACAGACGCAGAGAACAAAAACAGAGACGTGATCGGATGACCATCATTGAACGCAGCAGGAAAATGTATAAACACCGAGCAAACACAATCAAAAAGAAATTGGTCAGATTTGGAATCGGTGGAAGTAGCCATCAACAAAAAGTTGCAATCGCGTGTGACATATCATTATATCATTATGCACTCAAAACAGGTCAGGATCAAGGACTAATCAATACGGACTCGGTTTGGGCATTTTGATGAACCTATGGTGGCCAGTTTAGTTGATTAGTTATATATGAGTTTACGGTGACGATTCATTTCATGCCATCACAATAAGCGCTAACATAGACCTAAATCATCAACTCAGCCTCGATCATTTCAGATTTTTGATTGACAATGTATGAAGTCTCAATCTCTGTTTTCATTCTAAAAATATGACCGGGAGTAACAGATATTGAACTCAACTCTATCAAGCTTGATTTCTAGCTCCAAACAGTGATGAGAAAATCCAAGCAAGGACGTTCCAGAAACGTCACCAATAAGGGTCGAAAGTTATATTGAATAATCAAACGCGAGATAACTTCGGCGAATTTCCGGTCATGGAACAGGGAGAAGCAGAGCAGGAAAAGGCGCAAATCCGGAATGCCGAGAAACGAGGGCGACGAAGGCTAATAACGTGAGGAGAGCAGTGAAGGGATTCTCAGCGGTAGCAGGCAGCGACGAGTGGCGACGAGAATGATCAGAATTGGAATCTGAAAGCAATAGTTCTCAGTCACTGCAAAGGGACGGAGCACTTATGATGCTCGCAGAAATCGGTGATGGTGGCCATGAAGAAAACCTTGTCAGACCTCTTTTCTTTTTTACTTAATTGGACCAACAAATTGATGGTTGAATGGGCCTCGGCTGAGAATAATGGGCAGAAAACCTTACATAGGTTTCATAGGCTTGGAATTAATAAGAGTGCTGAATATAATTAATGAATTGCACAAATCAAATCACCAAATGTTTTTATGGGCTAAGGTTTATTCAAAAGGTTCGGAAGCCCGTGCTGAAAAAGAAAACCTCCTTTTTATCCCTTTTTATCTCCTTTTCATTTTGTTATGTATTTATTTATTTTTTTAATTGATTTATTTTTGTTATTATCTTGCTATTTTTTATTCTTTTTACCTATATAAGAATGGATACTTGAAATTAATTTTCCAACAGAGATGTCTAATTGTAAAAGACCCACTAATTTTGTTTTTTTTTCTTAGACTTAGTTTGCTAATCTTGCTTATTTGGTTTGATCTAAATATGCAAAACAGGGGACAAATGTATCTGGTTTTTTTTTCCTCTCATTATCCTCTTGTAAAGGATGCGCTTCAGGGGATATATGAAAATGGGATTGAACTCTTGGAATAACCTGTCAATCGGTCTTCACATGTGAAAGAGGTAAAGTGATGGATGACATAGCTCCCTTGCGTGTCTACCTGGCCCTTCTTGAAAGTCTACTACTGTTCTAGTCTTCCTGTCCACTTTCCAAGTCAACAGCCGTGCTTGAGCAGTTGAGATCACAAGACAAGTAGAAGGAATTGCCAATAACAAGGGCCTTCTTTTCACTTTCACATGAGGAATCAAACAGCTTCTTCTTCTTTCTGTTCTTCTTCATGCTGTACCGAGCATTAATATCCAAAAAAAAAAAAAATTGTACGTTCCATACTAAAGCCAGATCGAAATTTCTGGGATGGATCTACACTGCGCTTACACGCGAGGCTTAATTTGCATGGCGTTCTGCATGTTCTTCATTGCCATCTTAGAAGATCCTGTCGAGTCATCATCGGATGAAGTGTCATATGAAGTGTGCAAACCCGGCCATTGTGGAGGCAACCGTGTGAACGTAAGTTATCCCTTTTATATTCCTGGAGAAAGAAGAGATTTATGCGGTTACCCTGGATTTGAGATCACTTGTGAAGGAACAAAAACTATGTATGGTCCCTACTCAGTTAAAAGCATCTCCTACAATGAGAGTTCCATTGAACTAGTATGCCAAAGGGATACTTCTTGCTTTCTTCCTCTTCCCTTCTCCTCTTCACCTCCCGAAAACATCTTCCTAACGAAGACTGCTTCTCTTCATAAACTATTCTTCTTCTATAACTGCATCAACACTTCTTTTCCCTTCCCAACATCACTTGTGAATTGTACTTCTAACGTCACATACAACAGCTCTGTTGCTTTATTTCCTAATAGCACTCACCGAGTACATATTTTGGGATTCTGCCCGTCAGTTGTAATGGTACCGGTACAACTGGAGGGAGGGTTCTTGAATCAAACAATCGAAGATGTCGACTACAAGGCATTGTTGGAGAAAGGGTTCCGGTTAAAATGGGATTTATTAACTAACAAGAGTTGTATTAGTTGTCAAGAAAGTGGAGGCCGATGTGGACGATTACGCGACACAGAGTTTCTGTGCTACTGCCCACACGGATTTAGTCATCCCAAGGACTGCAATAGTCGTGGCGGTAAGGTTTTTAAAGTTATGAATTAACGTTTCATGTAAATAGTTCATCATAAATTATTCTCTTTTCTAAACACTTATCAGCATGTGGTAATTATGATGGTACGAATCTTATAACTATCAAGAGGAAGATGCACGCCAAGCTTCATCAATTGTACCATCTCTCTTTTCCGGCCTATTCACCTGGCCTACTCCACTCTCTCGGCTCTAAAAGCCAAATGAGAGCTAGAATTCACTGTGTAATCCTTGAAATGTTATGGTGTCTCAAGATATTCCCTTAATTTTGTAGCTCTGCTTCTTAACACACTATTCTCTGATTATAAATGCTCTGACTTTTACAAAGAAATACAACCGGATTAACACAGCTTCTACACACAAAAACAACAAGACGATGGGCACTCAGAGCATAGACTTTTTTCTGTTTCCCCGAACTCTACTACTTCCCTTGGTTGAATTTATAGTCATGAGATCTTAAATAACCATTTGAAATTCAAATGCCATGAGTAGCCATCAGTTTATTATCTATAGTTGCAGAACGTCACTCTGTAGGTCTGCAAAGACATTACTCAAAATAGTCAGTTTTGCTTCTACAATAGTTTCATGCCCAACTATGGTAAACTGTTATGATCTTCTCTAGTCCGCTTTTTATTCCAATGCCTAAGGCGAGCCTTAGAACACCAATTCAAATTTAAATCAAATTGATAAAGAGTCAGTATCTTCCCTCTAGGATTGCAAAGGCTTGTAGTAGAACCATTGCTCCATATGTAGCGAGAGCACTACATACCCAAACTTGTTCTCCTTGCAATAGCTACCTTCAAGCATATTGACATCACTATGTTCTGTAGACTGTTCAACTTCTACTTGTTCCATCCAAACTCTTCATTGATCACACACCCTTTAATTTGTTCACCATTTGCAAAGTCCAATAAAGGTTATTGACGTTTTCTTGTCCTCCAGTTCGTTCACATTCTATTGGTTCATCCAGACACTTTTTACGATGATACGTCCTCTAATTTGTTCACCATCCACAAGTTCCTTTCAAACATCAACATATAACTTGTCTAATTACTTGTTCACAAAGGTCCATCCACTCATCAACATATCTCTAGTCCAATAACTTGGTTACCTTCTATGAAACAAAAGCCGTTCTACGCTCTTACACTTCTTATTGCTAACACCATCTTCATATGAATGTGTATGTAAAGACAATATCTTCTGCACACTTAATTTCACATGTTAGTATACTTACTTGTCATACTCAAAATATTATAGGAATGTTTCCCAGCATTATGACATGAGAGAGTGGATACGATTTTTTAACAATAGAAATCCCACGCCATAGCCCTATGTGCATTTCTCACGTTCAACCTGTCAGTTTTCACTTCCCATTTCGGATCTCCATCAGTGGGATAATAGTCAATCGGTATACATGTTTTCTTTCTATGCTAAGTTACCATTTGGCATTGTGCAACTTCATGAATACTTTTGCAGAACTGTACTTCAGAAAAGACATCTTATGATGAAGAAACTGACTTCTCATTTCTGTGAGATGAATATAGGACCCTTGTTTGCCAATAAAATGCACAAGTAGTTGACACACCTCATTAGCAATGGCTATATAAGTTACCGCACTTGATATTTGGAACTTGCTGCCATTCTCGTTGGGTAGGTTGTGCATATATCTTATATGAAATAGGATTCGGATGAAAGTACTGTGGCTATTTTGCCATCGTTTCCCTCAATTGACCTATCTGCTTTTTCAACTTCAATGCAGGAAAAGGACATTGGTGGAAGATAGGACTGGGTAATTTCCTTTCTTGTAGTTATCATATTGACTCTGCTGACCTGAACAAACTAAAGTATAACTGGGACAATCTGCTCCAGGTTGACATGATAAAACAAAAGAAACAGGATTACCTTATCACAGAAGTATCCTTTCTGGTTTTTACTGCAAACCAATCTCACAATGCTGATCAATTCAAAGTCGGTTGTACCATAATCTTCTTACTTCGTCTTAAGAGCTCAACTGTCTGTCCATGCTTCCAGCCAACATAATCCATATGTCCTAAGAAACGGCACAAAAATTAAAAGCATTTTCATGTATAGGACTCTAGTTAATTATCTCCTGGTGCATCAGGTATTGGAATTGGAAGCTTGGCCATCATCCTGTTGTCCTATATGATCCACTTGAAGAGGAAGAATGCTTCTTTGAAGTTCCATTTGAGAAACAGCACCTCACATCCTCACTCCAATTCAGACATGGAAGAGAGCAATGTCTACTTTGAAGTCCCCATTTTCACAAGTACCGAACTTGAAGAAGCCACAAATAACTTCTCTGCTTCCAATGAACTTGGAGACGGAGGTTTTGGAACTGTTTACTACGGTGAGAAAATGTTCCTTCACTATTCCTCCAAGGGATCGTCAACTGAAAGACATTTTCTACAATGTTCTTAACAGGAAAACTTCGAGATGGGCGGGAAGTAGCAGTGAAGCGCCTATACGAGCAGAACAACCGGAGGGTAAAGCAGTTCAAGAATGAGGTAGAGATCCTAACCCGTTTGCAACACAAAAACCTTGTGTCTCTGTACGGTTGCACATCTCGCCACAGCCGTGAGCTTCTACTTGTCTATGAGTACATCTCGAATGGCACTGTTGCTGATCATATCCACGGCCAGCGAGCAAACTCTTCTACTACATTGCCTTGGCAGATCCGTATGGACATAGCCATAGAGACTGCTACTGCATTGGCTTACCTCCACGCTTCTGACATTGTCCACTGTGATGTGAAAACAAATAACATCCTTCTCGACAAGAATTTTGGGGTTAAAGTTGCGGATTTTGGGCTTTCGAGGCTATTCCCCGATGATGTCTCTCATATCTCAACAGCTCCTCAAGGGACTCCAGGTTATGTGGACCCCGACTACCATCAGTGCTACCAGCTCACGGAGAAGAGTGATGTCTATAGCTTCGGAGTTGTTCTGGTGGAGCTTGTATCGTCCAAGCCAGCTGTGGACAAAAGCAGAGAGAGGCACGAGATTAATTTGGCCAACTTCGCCATTAACAAGATTCAGAAATGCGCGTTTGGCGAATTGATCGACCCAAATCTAGGATTTGAGTCAGATAGCGAAATCAATAGGATGACAACTTCGGTGGCCGAGTTAGCTTTCCTGTGCTTGCAACTGGACAAGGAAATGAGGCCACCAATGGATGAGGTTTTGGAGGAACTGAAGGCAATCGCGTGCAATGAGAATGCTGCGGACATATTTGTTGATGCGGATAAGGGTGAAGGTGTCCTTGCTCCATCTGCTCCGGATTATGACGATTCCCAGCTACTGAAGAATATGCGGTCGACCCATTCTCCAGTTTCTGTGACTCAAAAATGGGGTAGCAGCGGCAGTTCTGCTCCTGGTGTTGCTGGTTAGACTATCCATGTAGCCGTTTGTCACATACTTTACACAAAATGCCAGTGAGCAGTCATATATGTCGAGACGATACTGCTTTAAGTGCTGGGTCAAAATCTGAAGGTATGGACATGGTAATAAAGTACTTTTGTCAATTTAGCTTGCACATGATATTGAACCATAAATAGGTTATTTTTATCTGTTGTTTGGTACTCCAATTAAAAGTATCCAACATGACACATGGATATATTGGTTAGCCGAAAAAAAGAATGGCGTATAAACATGAGCAGATTCAACAAATAGATAACAATTATAGGGAAGTCTTCAGAGAACATCTTTCTCTATGGTAGGTTTTGACTTATACTGAACTTCTGTGATACAATCATTCAAGCTTATAACCATGGTGACTTGACATATGATAAGATGCATAGTAGGTAGAACTAAATGTTCTTTCCATGACACCCCTTAATTGAAACAGACTAAAGAAAATTTTTGGAGGGAAACTTGTAGAGTGGCAGTAAGGGTGACTTATCTGTCAATTCATTTCAATTGGTTGGAATCCGTTACTTGAAGGGAACTATATTGTTCTCTCCAGTTAATTGATAATCTCAATTTTAACTTGCCCATATGATTTTGGTGTTTTCCCGAGAATTGAATACCTAGAAAGGAGAATACTCATCGCTAATAGTTTCGATGAAATCATTAGTTCAAAATCCCACTGGCCGCAACCTTCCCTTGCAAATATTCTCGATGAGACATCTTCAAAAAATTTCCGTATTCTCTTCTTGCGATTGTCATCCTGTGAGCCATTCAGATAGACCAAGCATAAAGTCATGTGCAGCCCAGGGAGGACGCAGATACAATTGGTTCTCTATTGATAGGGCAGGCTTGGATAGGAGGACAGGTCTAGAAACAAATATTCGAGTACAAGTCCTACCCAAAATGCAACAAAAATTTTGGCTATCTCTTAACTGCCCATGGGTTCTTGGCAAAAATCGAAGCCCCAAACATCCATGCAAGGGGCACAAATATATGACAGTGGCCTAACTGGACATAGATTCACTGGCTAGTGCTAGTATCACAGGCAAAAAGGGATTCTCTATGCATTTGGCAAGACTCTAATCTGGTTATTACTCCCCTGCTTCTATAGTACTGTACTCTTCTTCTCTTTAGGCACATTCTCTTAAGCATGTGATCAGCTAGTGGCATTGTTTGACAGTATCAGCAGACGTTACGTAACTGCATTTCACACCAAACAAGCTCTGAGTGAGGGTATCGATTTGAAAACTTCAATTGACATACTCACTGGCTCAAACACTTCCTTCTTACCACTGATATTGCCATAACTGTTCAGAGAGTAGTTCTTACATATTCTCAAGGGACTTACCAAATGGATATAAGAGCCGCTTATAGGCCAATCAGCCTCTGATCTGACTGAGCAATTCCTATTGCAATTCATGAACTTGTCTTATAATCATTTGCTTTCTTTCCCTGGCCTTTATAATTATTTGTTTCATTTCACGACTTGTGTTTCTTTGTAGAATCTCCCCCTTTTATGGATACAATTATAGTTAGCCTCAAGTTTTTTTTACCCAAGTCTTTTTTAGGACAAAAGCCACCAAAAAATCTAACTTATGCCCACCGTGATACATTTACCCTAAATTTTTTTGTGGCACAAAAAATCCCAAACTTGTACCTTCATGACACATTTATCTTCCTTCAAAGTTTCGTCAATGGAAACATTTAAAAATATGCCTACATGTACGCCAAAAGTGTTGACATGACGCCCACGTAACTTAAGTAAAATAAAAGCGACGTTATTTTGGCTTAAAAATCATCTGAAGAAATCTTTACGGAAAGTAAATGTATCACATAGGTACAATTTTTTGATTTTTTATGTTAAAAGAAAAATTTTAGGATAAATACATCATAGTGGCACATTTTAAAGTTTTTGGTATCACAAAAAAGAGGTAAATGTATCACAATAGGAATAATTTGGAGGCTTTTATGGTTTTTTTCCCTCTTTTTATACCTTTTAATATGCGTTTTTCTAATTTTTCTCTTTTTCTAATTCTTTTTTCTTATTCTAATGCCTTCATCGTCTCAAAACACAATCAAAGATCCGTCTACCAAAATCATCAAAGCATGAACATATATTCGTCTCCGTTAATCTACCTATACTTGTTATCAAACCTCCACCTTCGTCCACCAAAATAGTCATCAACATACGCCGGCCACAGCCACCACAGACGCAGAGAACAAAAACAGGGACACGATCGGATATAAGGATGTGATGAACAAACCGGAACAATTGAGCTTAAAAATTAACCCTTGAACCGTCGATTTTTGAGCGGCTCCTCATCGATGACCATCGTTGAACGCCACAGGAAGACATATAAACACCGAGCAAACACAATCAAAAAGAAATTGCTCAAATTTGGTCTCGGTGGAAATAAAATGCGGTACAAAATCATGCTTAGCCATCAACAAAAAGTTGCATTCACGTGTGACATACCATTATACACTTGAAACAGGTCCGGATCAAGGACTAATCTATACGGACTCAGTTCAGGCATTTTGTCGAACATATGGTGGGCAACTTAGTTTCTTAGATTAAATATAAGTTTACCGTATCGATTCATTTCATCCCATCACAATAAGCGCCAACAGAGACCTAAATCATCAACTCAGCCTCGATCATTTCAGATTTTGGATCGACAATATATGAAGTCCCAGTTTCTGTTTTCATTCTAAAACTATCACCGAGAGTATCAAATAATGAACTCACCTTTATCAAGCTTGATTTCTAGCTCCGAACAGTGATGAGAAAATCCAAGCAAGGACGTTCAGGAAATTTCACCAATGAGGGTCGGAAGTTATATTGAAGGATTAAACGCGAGATAACTTCCGCGGATTTCCCGGTCGTGGAACAGGGAGAAGCAGAGCAGGGAAAGGTGCTAATACTGAATGCCAAGAAACGAGGGCGACGGAGGCTAAGGGCGCGTTTGGTAACGTTTCTACTTCTGGAAACAATTTCTTTCGTAAATAGCTTTTTCTATTTCTATTTCTTGGATAGAGTTTTGAAGCAAAATAACGCGTTTGAGAATCGCACAAAATTTCTATTTGGAATGAAAAAGAAGTAAATGCGTTTAAATCGACGAAATTTCTATTCTTGGAATAGAAAAAGAACATAAATGCGTTTGGCATACAACCAAAAAATTTCTATTCCTAATTTTTTTTTCATTGAAGTCTATATATTTTATTTAACTATAAGTACAAGTTATAAGTGAAAAAAACCAATAAGCATTGTTTATTGATTTGTCTAATCCTTTTTAACTCATATATATATATATATATATATATATATATATATCTTTAGCATGCTCTTCATGGATAAAATTAATTTTCTTAATCTTTTTATTATTTTGAATACCATATTTATCTATTTCAAAAGTTTCTTCACACCCGCTATTATAAATACTATTTATTCTCATATTAAATTACCAAAACATAAAAAGAATGCTTACATCTTAATCATGTGTTAGTTGTTTTTATTACCAATAAATAAACAAAACGATAACTCATTCTACGAATGTGAAGACTTACTTGGTATTACTTTCTTGATTCTAGTTGTTAGACTTGCAAAATTTAGTGCTGTGAGTTCCAAAAAGAACTGATGTGAACAGCAATCAAAATGTTTGGTCCTGGTTATACGCCATCCTAATTCTGCATATGATTACTTTAACATTGCTTGAACCTAGATATGGGATGTGGGCACTGCTCAAGGATTTTCACAACATATGGAGCACCAGAAGAGGGCTTGGTCTGTTGACTTCTCTCGAGCAGACCCTACGAAGTTTGCGAGCGGCAGTGATGATTGTTCTTTGAAGCTGTGGGCAGTCAATGAGGCATGCCATCTCTTGTATCTATTTTAACATTCTTTTTTCCATACAGTAGTATAATATCTTCTTGAAAAAGGGACATAATCTTCTCCCTAGTTACAATTTATGCATGCTTGAAAGCTTCCGTAGAAAAGAAGCTTGGACTGAGTCACATTAGGGGAATCAGACTGGCAAGGAAATTCAGTAAACTTTATGAACTCAGTTGATCATTCTTGGCCTTTGAAAGCCCCGTTAATATTTATTTAAGCTGTAACCATAAGTTCAAGCAGCGTAGACGCAGATTCTTGCTTTGACTTTTAGTTAATTTATCGTCGTGGAATTTTATGTGAGGATTTTCTAATTCAAAAAGGAAGAATGAGGTCATTAATGTGATTTTCTGCAGAAAAACTCGGTCGGCACCATTTGGAACCCAGCTAATGTCTGCTGTGTTCAGTTTTCTCCTCACTCGACTAATCTGTTGGTTTTCGGATGTGCTGATAATAAAAGAACATTCCGATGATCTTCGGCACACTCAGATTCCTTGGTGCAGTTTAGCTGCATAGGCTTTGGATTTGAAAAATACAACAATAATAATACCCGCTAATTAACAAAATGTTCCCAAATATTTATAAACAACATTACATAAGTCATAAACACAAAGTCATGGAATCTCAGGCATATTGTGATCCCTTGCCATTTTATTTGCAATATTTTTCTTAAGCATGTTCATCTCAACTGCCTCCTCATGCCACTCATCTGCATCCTCCACTTGTGTAGGTCCAAATGGGTACTCCGGATCTCCATATAGGGAAAAGTTTTTGTCCATCCTGTCTTGATCACGAATATAATTATGGATAGCACAACATGCAATTACAATACATGCTTGCTTTCGAATTGTAAATGGAAGTATGTGTCTTAAAATGAAAAAGCGATTTTTTAATGCCCCAAATGACCTCTCAATGACATTCCTTAATGAAGAATGCCTATGGTTGAACAATTCTCTTGCTGTTCTGGGCCGTCTCTCCCTACCCCTATAATCATTCAGATGATACCATTCACCTTTAAACGGAGTTAAAAATCCTTGAAGTGCTGCATAACCAGAATCTGGGGTAGCTTCTGCAAATTGAGTACTGCAAGAACACAAGAGATAAGATATCAACTATAAATCCTACGGAATACCGATGGCTTAAAGCCATGACTTCACATACTGCCATATTTTCAGCATTGTGATAAGATCCTGCTGTCACTTCGTATTCTTCATCCAGCAACATACATATTAACTATAAATCCTACGGAATACCGATGGCTTCAAAAAGATTTCTGTCGGCCGCTAGGCGTGTTGTTTTTTTCCAATAAGAACAAGAAGCTCCATTCCTAAACCTAAAAGAGCACCTGGACTGTTCATCTCTGGAGGTCAGGACCTCATTGAATGTTCAACCCACTAAGTACATGAGGGACAACTTTCCTTTAATATAGGGTCATGAGTGAATTCATGAACCCACAAAAACCATTTACAGGCAAATGAAAGTGAATGACAAGGTAACACAAGCTTCAAGTTCTAGATTACTCAATTCTAGAATATGATACACCAACAACAGTGAAGACGTGCAGAGTATTAGAAAATTTAGAACATGACAGAACTAGTGAGAGGACCACTATAGCAATGATCAAATAACATAATATCAAGCAATTATATCTAGAACTAGGAAGTTCAGTGGGGTTTAGCAACAGCTTGCCCAAGTTTCCTTGAGACTTGTTTTGCATCTGCCACCTAGGCATAACGCGATTTAAATCATAGGATACTGCAAGAAGCAAACCAAAGAGATAGCACCAGGTCATACAAACTCAACCCCTTGCGTTTCCAAAGAAATTCCCTCTGCTTTGTCCTCTATCACTTCATATTGAATTGGCAGTATATGCTTGTACACGAGCTCATAGAAAATCTTCCCTACGTTACACTACCTAAGTTTTTATCAGATGAACTATCATTCTCACAGAAGTTGCAGATAAAATTGACTATGTACCCAAACTAGAAAATGCTTTGGCTGGTTAGGTCGACCTAATATTTCCTGATTCTTTGAAGCATTGCTTCTCGTGGGCTTCGTTTCATGCCCTGAGGAAATGGGTTTTCGCTGAACACTCAAGCGAAACCAAACTCTGAAAATTTTATCTATTCTCACACAGAAGAAGCTGCAATGACATCCATCCATCCATCCATCCGAATCCGGACACACACTCCACATATCAACTAAAACATCAACATTGATCAATTACCGAATAGCCAGACAACCCACACAACCAGAAAAACAAGACTATTCCATCTAAAAGGGTTCGCCAAACCAACTTCATGACACAAAAAAACCCCCACGAGCAGCAGAATCCGACTCCAACCCAATCCACACCAACAAGAACCCTAGCTCAAAAGGCCAAGCACCATCTAAACAAGCACACGCGAGAGGCTCGGAAGGGAAAGAAGAGCATCCAATCAGTGAAGCGGAAGGTAGAACCACGACGAGTACCTTGCGGATCTGGGCGCGAGGGCCGCCGTCGCCGCCGTCGAGCGAGGGTCACCCTCACCGATCTGGGCGAGGGCCGCCGTCGAGGGCTGCTCGCGCCCAGATCTGGGTGCGAGGGCCGCCCTCGCTCGACGGCGTCCCTATAGAATCGCCACACTATCAAACAAAGACGAGAACAGAAAGACGTACTGGCGGCTTTCGACTGGCCGGGGCTTCGCCGCGAGTGACGGGGTGGTGGCCGGTGCTCTGAGACGGTCTGCAGACGACGGAGGACGAAGGAGGAGCTGAAGCCGCGGTTTGAAAGGGAAGAAGACGGTCTGCAGACGACGGTCCTCTGTTTCTCTTCCTTTTTACCTTTCTGTTTTTGTTTTTGTTTCTTTGATTCTATTTCTATTTCTATTTCTATTTCTAGAAACAAAGAAGTAGATTTTTTCTACTTCTTATTTCTGCTCCAAATCTATTTCTTGGCTACTTTTCTATTTCAGGAAATAGAAAAATAAAATGCGTTACCAAACGGATTTCTGTTCTTTTTTTGTTCCAGGGAACAGAAAAACAGAAAAATAGAGAAACAGAAGCGTTACCAAACGCGCCCTAATACGTCAGGAGAGTAGTGTGGGGAATTCTCAGCGGTAGCAGTCAGCGTCATCTCCGAAGGAGGTCGAAAGTTGAAACCGCTCGAAGCTCTCAATCACGGCAAAGGAACGGAGCACTTCTGATGCTCGCAGAAATCGGTGATGGCGAAGATGACCGACGGATCAGGCCGTTAAGAAAACCTTCCCTCGTCTCTTTTCTATCGGGCTTTAAAAATAATAATAATAATTAAAAAAATATAAAAATATATTTAAAAATTAATAATAAAAATTTCCGCGTAAGCGCCGATATCCACATCAGCGATTTTTAGTTAAATTGGCGGGATAGACTCAATTGATAAATTGTAAAAAGATTTAGGACTCAATCGATACATTTGAAAAGTTTAAGATTGAATTGAAAAAAGTGCAATATATTTATGATTTTTTTTATAATTTTTCCCTCTAAATGAATAGCAAAAATCGGATCCCAATGTTTTCATGGGCTAAGGTTTATTCCAACAGTTCAGAGCCCGTACTGAAAAAGAAAACCTCCTTTTATCGCTTTTTTTTCTTTTTTCTTTTTTTAGTCATCACTTTTTCATTTGTTATGTGTTTAATTATTTTTTTGATTGATTTATTTTTATTATTATTTTTCTATTTTTATTTTTGTACTTTTAGAATAATGAATACTTGAATTGTCGACTAAAATTTAAGTATCAACAAAACCCTCTTATGAAACTTTCTCAGGTAGGCCAGCAATTTTTGTTGTTCATGCTCATTGTGCTTGGTATTTACTTTTATGGAATTTCCCACTTTTTCTTGGAACTAACTCCTGCTGCTGCTCCTTTAAAATTAATTTTCGAACAGAGACCTCTAATTGTCAAAGACCCACCGATTTTTTTTCTTGTACTTATTTCCCTAATCTAGCTTATTTAGTTTCATTTTAATAAGCATAACAGGGGATAAACGTTTCTGGGTTTTTACTTTTTTTTCCATCATCCTCTTGTAAAGGATCCAACTTGAGGGGATATATGAAAATAGGAGTCAACTCTTGCAATAACTCGTCAATCGGGGCAAGATTTGTGCAAGTTCACTAATGGCAGGTCTTCACATTTCGCCGACCTATCATCATCAAAAAGGTAAAGTGATGGATGACATTGCTCCCTTGGGTGTCTCTGTCTCGACCTGGCTCTTCTTAAAAGTCTCTTGTGCTAGTCTTCCCGTCCTCTTTCCAAGTCAACTGCCGTGTTTAAGCAGCTGATCTCACAAGACCAGCAGAAGGAATTACCAATAACAAGGGTTTTCTTTTCACTTTCACGTGAGGAATCAAACAACTTCTTCTCCTCCTTCTTTTTCTTCTTCTTCTTCATGCCGTTCCATTCCATTCTAGAGCATTGATATCCAAAAAGAAAAGAAACTTCGTATGCTTCAGACTAAAACCATATCGAAATCCAGATATGGGTCTACGCTGCATTTACACACGAGGCTTAGTTTGCACAGCGTTCTGCATCTTTTTCATTGCCATCTTAGAAGATTCTGTCCAGTCGTCGTTGGATGAAGTGTCATATGAAGTGTGCAAAACCCGCAGTTGTAAAGGCAACTGTCTGAACATAAGCTATCCCTTTTATATTCCTGGAGAAGGACGTGAATTATGCGGTTACCGTGGATTTGAGATCACTTGTGAAGGAACAAAAGCTACGTATGCTACCTACACAGTTAAAAGCATCTCTTACGAGGAGAGTTCCATCGAATTAGTAAGGCAAAGGGATACTTCTTGCTTTGCTCCTCGTCCCTTCATTTTCGTTCCCATAAACATCTTCCTAAACAACAGTTTTTCTCTTCATCCTAAACTCTTGTTCTTCTATAACTGCACCAACCCTTCTTCTTTTCCCTTCCCAACATCCCCCGTGAGTTGTACTTCTAACGCCACATACAACATCTCTGTTGCATTAAAACCTCCAAATAGCACCTTCTATCGCCAAAATAATTCCTGCCTGTCAGTGTCAGCGGTACCAGTACAACTGAAGGAAGGGTTCTCTAATCAAACTATCAAAGATGTCAACTACAAGGAGTTGTTGGGGAATGGCTTCCAGTTAAAATGGGATATATTAACTAACAAGATTTGTACTGGTTGTCGAGAAAGTGGAGGCCGATGTGGACGATCACGAGACACAGACTTTCTGTGCTATTGCCCACATGGAACCAATAATCCCAGGGACTGCAACAGTGGCGGCGGTAAGGTTTTTATAATTACCAGTAAACGGATCATGCAATAAGTTCGTCATTATTTATTCTCTTCTCTGAACAGAATGTGGTTATTAGGATGATACAAATTTTATAACTGTTAGGAAGAAGATGCGCGCCGAGCTTTATTAATTATATCATCTCCCTTCAGCCTATCCACTTGGCCTATTTAGCTGGCTTGCTCCATTCTCCCAACTCTAACAGCCCAAATCAAGGTTGAAATTCACTATGTAATCTTTGAAATGTTATAGCGTTTGAAAATGTTTCTTTTACTTGTAGCTCTGCTTCTACAAATACAAGCAAGCTTCGCTAAACTTCACACTCTATTCTCTAATTACAGATGCTTAGACTTCTATAGAAAAATACAACTAGATTTACACAGCTTCTACACACAAGAACAGCAAGAAGATGAACACTCAGAGCATCGACACTTGTTCGTTTCCCCTTAACTCTACTACTTCATTGGGTTAAATTTTTAGTCATGAGATCTCAAATGACCGTTTTGAATTCAAATCCTACAAGTAGTTGTTGATTCTGTCATCTATAGCCACTGTACTTACTCTGTAGCTCCATAGAGAGTTTACCGAAGTAGTCAGTTCTGCTTCTACAACAGCCTGTCATCCTCTGTTGCCTGCACAAATATGATAAATTGTTTTAATCTTCTTTAGTCCACTTTTTGTGGATTCCAATACTTAAGATAAGTTGTATAACACCAATTTGAATTCAAATAACACTGATAAAGAGTCCGCATCTTCCCTTCATGATTGTAGAGGCTCTTAGTAGAACCAATACTCTGTCCATAGCAAGAACACCTTCTACAATCAGGTCCATTTAAGCTTCTACATACCTAGGCTTGTTTGCCTACAACATTTAGGCACCTTCAAGCATACTAACGTCCTTGTGTTCTATAGACTATACACTTTTTATTTGGTCTATCGAAACTCTTCAACGACCACATGCCCTCTAGTTTGTTCAAGGCTCACAAGGTCCAACCGAGCTTATTGACGTCTTCATGTCGTTTGGTTTGTTCATCTTCTATTAGTCCATCCAAACCTTTTTGCCAATCACACGTCCTCTAGTTTGTTCACCATCCACAAGGTCGTTTCGAACATCGACATATTCCTTGTCTAATAACTTGTTCGCCGTTTGCAATGTCCATCTAGTTATCAACATAGCTCACGTCCAATAGCTTGTTCCTCGCCTAGAGCAAAAGTCGTTCTACACTCTTCGATGTCCAATTGCTAACACCATCTTCATATGAATTTACTAATATCTTCTTCACACTCAATTGCACATGTTAGTACACTTAAAATGTTTTGTCATCCTAAAAATATTGTAGGCATCTTTCCAAACAGTATTAGTTGAGAGAACGGATACAATTGCACTTAACCATAGAAATCCCACACCATAGCTCTATTTGCATTTCTCACATTCACTCTATCAGTTTACATTTCCATTTTTGCGTTCCTTCAGTAGGATAGTACACAATTGGTATACATGTTTTCTTTCCATGCTAAGTTATCATTTTGCATTTGTGCAACCTCATGAATAATTTGCAGAACCTTTAGAATAGAGATCTTATGACAATTTAACTGACTTCTCATTTCAGGAAGATGAATATATAGGACTCTTGTTTGCCAATAAAATGCACAAGTAGTTGACACACCTCATTATGAATGGCAAATATAAGTTACTCCACTTGGTATTTGGAAGTAGCTCTGCCATGCACGTTGGGGTAGGTTGTGCATTGATTTTAGATCAAATACGATTCGGATGAAAGTACTGGCTGTGGCTATTCTCCCTCCTATTATTCTCTAATCGTCTGTGTATGTAAGATGATTTATGAGCTAGATGCTTGTTGACACCTAAATTTTGCCCAAATCATTCAGGGTTTTATCGCATAAAAATTAGGGTCTAATTTTTAACCCCTAAGCCAAAAACATTTTCATTAAATTTCAAGGCATATAGACATTAGGCGCATTTGCATTAATATGGCATATTAGGACATATTCATATATTAAAAAAAAAAAAAGATTTCCGGGCCGGGATCGTAAGCCCATTCTTTTTCTCCCTGTTTTTCTTTTATTGCGCGCGGCCCATGATCCCGTTTCTATTTTCGCGCGGGCCGGCCCATTTCCCACGGCCCGGCCCGCGCACTGTTCAAACCTCCCCCCAGTCAACATTTCTAAGCGTACGGGGGGAGAAGACTGGAACAGTGGCAGAACGCCACAGCCGCAGAGCGCAGAAGCCAGAGGGGCGCGGGGGACGCCGGCGCGATCCTCGGGTCGGGGGCAGGCCGGCCACGGCAGGCTGGCGGTGGCAGGGGCCATGCGCGCCTGCCAGCCGGGTCCGCGCCCCTGGCCGTTCTTAAACCCGAGGGAGGAACAGAGGACAGAGAGGGGGGAGGAGGAGAGAGCAAAAAACAAAAAAAAGACCGAGGGAGAGAGAGAGTTCCGAAGAGAGAGCAAGAGGTCGAGGCGGAGGGGTCCTTCGCCGGCGACCGCCGTGCCCAAGCCGTGGCCGAAGATCCTCTGCCACGGTAGGTCCCGATCCGGGCACTCGCCGGATTTTACTTTGGTTTGGTCTAACCCGGGGCCGATTTCTCGAGGATTTCGGCTCGGAGGCGTGCGAGGCGACCGGACGTAGTCCGATCTGTCAAGTTCGCCGCTGTTCGCCGCCGCCGAGCCGGATAGGGAGTGCCATAGCCCCCTCCCCTGTTTTTCTTCCTTCCCCTGTTTCTGCCGTTTGGTCTTGTCTTGGGCTCACTGGCCGGAGCTCGCGGCCGTCCGGCTTGCGCGAGTTCCGGCCAGCGACACCTCGGGCTCGGTTCTACTGCTCTGCGTGTTGTCGTGTGTGAATTTCGGATGCGTTTGAGCCTCGATTGTGCCGGAAATCCCTCGTTTTTGTAACGCACGCCAACTGTTTGATGTTATGCCTGAGCTAAGCTTGTTGGATTTGCCTATGCTCTGTTGTGTTTTTTTTGTTGCTTTGTGCGTGAGTGCCGGACGGTCCCGGTGTGCCGCCGGTCGCCACGGCGGTGACCCGAGCGGAGGACGCCGCGGCCCCTCGTTGGGGCGGCGACGCAGTCACGAGCCGAGCGGCGGCCGAGCAAGGGCTCGGTCGCACGGTCGAAAGCCCCGACCACGGAGGTCGGGGCGTGTCGTCCGACGGCCGAGCACGGGCTCGGCCGCCGGACCGGGAACCCCAGCCACGAAGGCTGGGGCTCGGAGAAGCCGGCGTCTCGACTGGCCGGCGAAGGCGAGTCACGCCGAGCGGTGGCAACAGACGCGGCGGTGGGTGTTGGTCGGGCGTGACCTCGGCCATGAAGGCCGAGGCTCGGAGGCGCCGACGTTCCGGCCGGCCCGCGTTCGCGCCGCGGGGCCGGCGCGACTGGGTGACACGTGCGAAGGCGGCCCCGAGCCGGGTCAGGCGAGTCAGGCGCACCGGGTAGGGGTTCGTCGAGTCGGGTCGGCAGCCGGTGACCGGGTCGGGTGAGCGGGTCGCATTCGGGTAGGGTTTTTGTTAATATTTGGGCTGATTTTATGCTTATTTGGTGTTTTAATGTTTTGGGCCTTTTAGTTATTAGAGTGGGTTTATTAGGTTTTGGGCCTTTTGCGCATGGGCCGAGTTCGGGAAATGGGCTAAATTGTTCTTTTGGTCTTTTTATGTCTAGTGGGCTTTGGGCCTTTATTTGTTTTGTTAAAAAAAAATGAAAAAATTTCGGGCTGGGCCCTTTCCTTTTAAAAAAAATTCAGACCGGGCTCAATATATGAGCCCGGTTCGATCGTGGACCCGAGCCGGCGCGTCCGGGTCAGTCTCGGTCCGGGTCGGATGTGGAGGTCCGACCCGGTCTGTTTTATATTATTTTAATATTAAAAAATATTTTAAAATTTTTTTTATAAAAAATTTAAAAAAAATTTAAAAAAATTCGAAAAATCAGAAAATTTATTTCAACTTTGGAATTGGTTTTTCTGGCCCTATTGTGTGATTAGTGTCATATTCGATCGCACGTTGCTTGGTTCACACACTTTGAACGGTGCGTTTAATTTAACCTCACATGTGGTTGATTATGCATGTTAGGTTCAGATATTAATTGTTGCTTCCCTTAGCTTAGTTAGGAATGGGATTTTGAGACTCCCGATTGGTGTGAACACGTTAGGTGGTGAATTGAACAAGATTAGGTACCGGAAGGGCACTAATTAGTCAATTAGTGTAACCAAGTCTCCGTACCCATTGAATCTCTGGTTCGTAGAAGTAAAGCATTTCTCCCGTGCTTTACTTGGGTGTCTAATCGATCCACCAAAAATCGATTAGTGGCAACTCCTAGATGAAATTTATTTGCATGTTAACAACTTAAACTTAAGTCGCGAATTGATATGGGCTTGGGAGAGCTCGAGTTAGGTTTAACTTAGTAATCCATTAGCCAAACCCCTTAGGCGGCAGGGCCGGTTTGGGGAGGTCGCGACAATGCTATCTTGCCATCCTTTCCCTCTATTGACCAATCTGCTTTTTCAACTTTGATGCGGGAAATAGACGTTTGTGGTGGAAGATAGGACCAGGTAATTTCCTTTTCTTAGTTTCTCGTCTGCTATCACATTGCCTCCGCCGACCTGAACAAACCAAAGCATAACTAGGACAATCTACTCCCAGTTTGACACGATAAAACAACAAAAACAAGATCACCTTGTTGCTGAAGTATCCTTTCTGGTTTTTACTGCAAACCATTTTCACAATGCTGATCAAATCAAAGTCGGCTGGACCCAAATCTTCTTACTTTGTCCTAAAAGCTTGACCATCTGTCCATGCTTCCAGCCAACATAAACCGTACGTTCTAGGAAACAGCACAAAAAGAATTATCCTATAAAAAGGGTTAATTATCTGTTCGTGCATAAGGTATTGGAATCGGAAGCTTGGCCACTGTCCTGTTCTCTTATATGATCCACTTAAAAAGGAAGAATGCTTCTTTGAAGTTCCACTTGAGAAATAGCACCCCATATCCTCATTCGCATTCAGACATGGAAGAGAGCAGTGTCTACTTTGAAGTCCCCATTTTCACCAGTGCCGAACTTGAAGAAGCCACAAATAACTTCTCTGCTTCCAATGAACTTGGAGATGGAGGTTTTGGAACTGTTTACTACGGTGAGAAAATGTTCCTTCATTATTCCTCCAAGGGATCCTCAACTGAAAGACATTTTCTACAATATTCTTACCATGAAAACTTCGAGATGGACGGGAAGTAGCAGTGAAGCGCCTATACGAGCACAGCTACCGGAGGGTAAAGCAGTTCAAGAATGAGGTAGAGATCCTAACCCGTTTGCAACACAAAAACCTTGTGTCTCTGTACGGTTGCACTTCTCGCCACAGCCGTGAGCTTCTACTTGTCTATGAGTACATCTCCAATGGAACTGTTGCTGATCATATCCATGGCCAGCGAGCAAACTCTTCTACTACATTGCCTTGGAAAATCCGTATGGACATAGCCATAGAGACTGCTACTGCGTTGGCTTACCTCCATGCTTCTGACATTTTCCACCGTGATGTGAAAACAAATAACCTCCTCCTCGACAAGAATTTTGGGGTTAAAGTTGCAGATTTTGGGCTTTCGAGGCTTTTCCCCGATGATGTCTCTCATATCTCAACAGCTCCTCAAGGGACTCCAGGTTATGTGGACCCCGAGTACCATCAGTGCTACCAGCTCACGGAGAAGAGTGATGTCTATAGCTTCGGAGTTGTTCTGGTTGAGCTTGTATCGTCCAAGCCAGCTGTGGACAAAAGCAGAGAGAGGCACGAGATTAATTTGGCCAACTTCGCCATTAACAAGATTCAGAAATGCGCGTTTGGAGAATTGATCGACCCAAATCTAGGATTTGAGTCAGATAGCGAAATCAATAGGATGACAACTTCGGTGGCCGAGTTAGCTTTCCTGTGCTTGCAACTGGACAAGGAAATGAGGCCTCCCATGGATGAGGTTTTGGAGGAACTGAAGGCGATCGCGTGCGATGATAATGCTGCGGACATATTTGTTGATGCGGATAAGGGTGAAGGTGTCCTTGCTCCATCTCTTCCGGATTATGACGATTCCCAGCTACTGAAGTATATGCGGTCGACCCATTCTCCAGTTTCTGTGACTCAAAAATGGGGTAGCAGCGGCAGTTCTGCTCCTGGTGTTGATGGTTAGATTATCCATGTAGCCGTTTGTCACATACTGTACATACGTGAATGCAAGTGAGCAGTCATATATGTTGAGACGTTACTGATTTAAGCGCTGGGTCGAAATCTGAAGGTATGGACATGGTAATATAGCACTTTTGTCAATCTAGCTTACACATGATATTGAACCATATAGAGGTTATTTAGTTTAACTGTTGTTTGGTACTACATTAGAAGTATCCAACACGACACATGGATATATCGGTTGGCCGAAAAAAAGAACGGCATATAAATATGAGCAGATTCAACACATAGATAACAATTATAGGGAAAGGCTTCAGAGACCATCTTTCTCTATGGTTGGTTGTGACTTATACTGAACTTCTGTGATACAATCATTCAAACTTATGACCATGGTGACTTGACATATGACAAGATGCATATCAGGTCTCTCGCCGAAGTGAACATGTGAACATGGGGGTGGAAAAGGGAAAGAGGGAAATGGCCATTAAGGTCGTTGTTTGATTCAAAGTTCTCTCCACTCGTACTAATCCGCCCACACTCTTTTTCTTCTCTGCAGGATCAGGAGATTAGATACCTAGGATAGCAAATCCAAGTTTGTCTATGGTTCAATTCGATGTTGTCCAAAGGAAAATTATTCTGATAAGACGTTCCTCAATAATATCATCACGACTCTCAAAGTCAAGCGCGGTCATAATACCAAACCAAATACAACGAGTGGTAATCAAAATAAAGATACTAATGAATAGAGGGTCCAATAGTAGGTAGAACTGAATGTTCTTTCCATTAACCCTTAATTGAAACAGGCTGGAGAAAATTTTTGGAGGGGAAACTTGGAGAGTGGCAATAAGGGTGACTTATCCGTCAATTCATTTCAATTGGTTAGAATCCTTTACTTGAAGGGAACAATATTGTTCTCTCCGGTTAATTGATAATCTCAATTTTAAGTTGCCCATGTAATTTTGGGGTTTTCGCAGGAATTGAGTACCTAGAAAGGAGAATACTCATCGCTAATAGTTTCAATGCAATCATTAGATCAAAATGCCACTAGCCGCAACCGCAACCTTTCCTTGCAAATATCCTCAATGACACATCTTCAAGAATTTTCCGTATTCTCTTCTAGCGATTGTCGTCCTGTGAGCCATTCGGATAGACCATGCATAAAGTCATGTGCAGCCCAGTGAGGACACAGATACAATTGGTTCTCTATTGGTAGGGCAGGCTTGGATAGGAGGACAGGTTTAGAAATAAACATTCGAGTACGAGTCCTATCCAAAACGGAACAAAACTTTTGGCTTTCTCTTAACTGCCCTTAGATTTTTGGCACAAATTGAACCCCCAAACATCCATGCAAGGGACACAAATATAAGACAATGGCCTAACTGGATATAGATTAA
This sequence comes from Syzygium oleosum, assembly GCF_021117445.2. NCBI lineage: Eukaryota > Viridiplantae > Streptophyta > Magnoliopsida > Myrtales > Myrtaceae > Syzygium > Syzygium oleosum. The sequence goes on from NW_026607487.1 coordinate 14,347,377, forward strand.
TGGCTAGTGCTAGTAGTCTTAATCACAGGCAAAAGGGATTCTCTATACATTTGGCCAGACTCTAGTCTGGTTATTACTCCACTGCTAATATAGTACTATACTCTTCTTCTCTTTAGGCACATTCTCTTCAGCATGTGATCAGCTAGTGGCATTGCTTGACAATATCAGCTGACGTACGTAACTGCATTTCACACCAAATAAGCTCTATGTGAGGGTATCGGATTGAAAACTTCAATTGACATACTCACTGGCTCAAACACTGCCTTCTTACCGCTAACATTGCTGTGACTTTTCAGAGAGTAGTTCTTGCATCTTCTCAAGGGACTTATCAAATGGATATAAGAGCCGCTTATAGGCCAATCAGCCTATGATCTAACTGAGCAATTGCTATTGCAACTCATGAACTTGTCTTATAGTCATTTGCTTTCTTTCCCTGCCCTTTATAATTATTTGTTTCATTTCATGACTTGTGTTTCTTTGTGGAATCTCCCCCTTTTTATGGATTCAATTGTAGTTACACCCAAGTTTTTTTTTACCCAAGTCTTTTTTAGGACAAAAATCACCAAAAACTCTAAACTATGCCTACCATGACACATTTACCACAAATTTTTTCTATGGCACAAAAAATCCCAAACTTGTACATTCTTGACACATTTAACTTTCTTCAAAGTTCCTTTAATGGGAACATTTGAAAATCTGCCTACTTGGACGCTATAAAGCAAACAGTATTGACATGGCACCCACATGATTTAAGTGAAATAAAAACGTTATTTTAGTTGAAAAATCATCTAACGAAACCTTGACGGAGGGTTAATATGTCGCATAGGTACAAGTTTTAAGTTTTTTATGTTAAAAGAAAAAGTTTGGAATAAATATGTTACATTAGCCATAGTTTAGGGTTTTTGATGTTACAAAAAACGGGTAAATGTATTACATTGAGAATGGTTTGGAGTTTTTTTATGTTTTTTTTCCTTTTTTTATACTTGTTAATATGCATTTTTCTTCTTCTTTTTTTCTTTTCTATTTCTTTTTTCTCATCGTCTTCCTCACAGTGCTTGAGAACACCCAAAACACAATCAAAGATCCGCCTACCAAATCATCAAAGCATGAACATATATTCATCTCCGTTAATCTACCTATACTTGTTATCAAACCTCCACCGTCGTCCACTACAGAGTCATCAATATACGTCGGCCACAGCCAGACGCAGAGAACAAAAACAGGGACACGATCGGATAAAAGGATGTGATGAACAAACCGGAACAATTGAGCTTAAAAATTAACCCTCGGACTGTCAATTTTTAAGTGGCTCCTCGCTGATGACCATCATTGAACGGCGCAGGAAGACGTATAAACACCGAGCAAACACAATCAAAAAGAAATTGCTCAAATTTGGTCTCGGCGGAAATAAAATGCGGCAGAAAAACATGCTTAGCCATCAACAAAAAGTTGCATTCATGCGTGACATATCATTATACACTCAAAGCAAGTCAGTATCAAGGACTAATCTATACGGACAAAGGACTCAGTTCGGGCATTTTGTCGAACATATGGTGGGCAACTTAGTTTCTTAGTTAAAATATGAGTTTACGGTAACCATTCATTTCATCCCATCACAATAAGCGCTAACAGAGACCTAAATCATCAAATCAGCCTCAATCATTTCAGATTTTAGATTGACAATATATGAAGTCTCGGTTTCTGTTTTCGTTCTAAAACCATCACCGAGAGTAACAAATAATGAACTCACCTTTATCAAGCTTGATTTCTAGCTCCGAACAGTGATGAGAAAATCCAAGCGAGGACGTTCCAGAAATGTCACCAATGAGGATCGGAAGTCATATTGAAGAAATTAACGCGAGATAACTTCCGCGAATTTCCCAGTCGTGGAACAGGGAGAAGCAGAGGAGGAAAAGGTGCAAATACTGAATGCCGAGAAACGAGGGCGACGAAGGCTAATAACGTCAAGAGAGTAGTGAAGGGAATTCTCAGCGGAAGCAGGCAGAGACAAGCGGCAATGAGGATGATCAGAATTGGAATCTGAAAACAATCTTTGAACGAGGTCGAAACCACTCGAAGCTCCCCGTCACCGCGAAGGAACAGAGCACTCCTGATGCTGGCAGAAATCAGTGACGGCGAAGATGACCGAACCAGGCCATTAAGAAAACCTTCCCGATAATTAACTTATTTATGATATATTTATTGAACACAACTAATTCACGCGATAACTTAGTCATCAGATATGAGTTAGATAACGGTGTATGGCTCATTTTTGACAGATTTACGGCTCGCGTCCTTCAAAAGAGAACGAGAGATAGAGAAAAAAGAGGGATGGGCTCTCCCCTTTTCTACTTGATTGGGCCAACAAAATGAATTCCACACTCGGCTTTATCATGGGCTTCATTTCCTTTAAACATTTTCTTATGGGTTCCCTCGTACACTGAGACTTCTAGGGCCCAATTGATAGGCGAATCCGCCTCGACTGAGAATGATGGGCAGAACACCTTGCCTTAGGTTTCATAGGCTTGGAATTAATAACCCCGAGTGCTGAACCAAATCAATGAATAGCACAAATCGAATTCCCAAATGTTTTTATGGGCTAAGGTTTATTCAAAAGGTTCGAGAGCCCCTACTGAAAAAGAAAACCTCCCTTTCTTCTTTTTTTTATCACTTTTTGTCTCTTTTTCATTTTGTTATGTATTTCCTCATTTTTGTGATTGATTTTTTTTTTTATTATCTTGTCCTTTTTTATTTTTGTACTTTTACAAGAATGAATACTTGAATTGTCGACTAAAACTTAGGTGTAAACAAAACCCTTGCGAGAAACTTTCTTGGGTAAGTCAACATCTGTTGTTGTTCATGCTCATTGTGCTTGGAATTTATCACTAGTTCCTGGAACCAACTCCTCCTGCTGCATCTTTGAAATTAATTTTCCAACAGAGACGCCTAATTGTAAAAGACCCACTGATTTTGCTTTTCTTAAACTTATTTTTCTAATCTTGCTTATTTGGTTTGATCTTAATAAGGAAAACAAGGGTTAAAATATTCGGTTTTTTATTTACTTATCCTCTTTTAAAGGATCCAACTTGAGGAGATATATGAAAATAGGAGTCAACACTTGGAATAACTTGTCAATCGGGGCAAGATTTGTGCTGCAAGTTCACTAATTGCAGGTGTTCACATTTCCCCGACCTATCATCATCAAAGAGGTAAAGTGATGGATGACATTGCTCCCTTGGGTGTCTCTGTCTCTACCTGCCTCTTCTCAAAAGTCTCTTGTTCAAGTCTTCCCGTCCTCTTTCCAAGTCAGCTGCCGTGTTTAAGCAGAGCTGATCTCACAAGACCAGCAGAAGGAATTGCCAATAACAAGGGCCTTCTTTTCACTTTCACCTGAGGAATCAAACAACTTCTTCTTCTTCTTCATGCCGTTCCATTCCATTCTAGAGCATTGATATCCAAACAAAAAAAGAAGGAAACTTCGTATGTTCCGGACTAAGAACATATCGAAATCCAGAGATGGGTCTACGCTTCATTTACACACGAGGCTTAGTTTGCACGGCATTCTGCATCTTCTTCATTTCCATCTTAGAAGATCCTGTTGCGTCGTCGTCAAATGAAGTGTCATATGAAGTGTGCAAACCCCACGGTTGTAGGGGCGAGGGCGACCCTCTGAAGATAAGCTATCCCTTTTATATTTTTGGAGAAGGAAAAGAATTATGCGGTTACCCTGGATTTGAGATCACTTGTAATGGAACAAAAACTATGTATGGTCCCTACTCGGTTAAAAGCATCTCCTACAATGAGAGTTCCATCGATTTAGTAAGCCAAGGGGATAATTCTTGCTTTCTTCCTCGTCCCTTCACTTTCCCTCCCACGAACATCTTCCTAAACTACAGTTTTTTTCAGCCTATACTCTTGTTCTTGGTTAATTGCACCGACACTTCTTATCCCTTGCCAACATCCCCCGTGAGTTGTGCTTCTAACGCCACATACAACTCCTCTGTTGCGTTAGTTACTAATAGCACCTTCTATAACCCAAGTGGATACTGCCGGTCATTCTCAATGGTACCAGTACAACTAAGGAAAGGGTTCTCTAATCAAACTATCAAAGATGTCGACTACAAGAAGTTGTTGGAGAACGGGTTCCGGTTAAAATGGGATTTATTAACTGACAAGAGTTGTACTGGTTGTCAAGAAAGTGGAGGCCGATGTGGACGATTACGAGACAGAGACTTTCTGTGCTATTGCGCACATGGATTCAGTCATCCCAAGGACTGCAATAGTGGCAGTGGTAAGGTTTTTAGAATTAGGAATTAACGATTGATGGAATAAGTTCATCGTAAATTATTCTCTTCCCTGAACAGAATGTGGTTTTTAGGGTGATACAAATTTCATAACTGTTGGGGGGGAGATGCACGCCGAGCTTTATTAATCATATCATATCCGCTCGGCCTATCCACTTGGCCTATTCAGCTGGCCTACTCCAATCTCCCGACTCTAACAACCCAAATCAAGGCTGGAATTCACTATGTAATCCTTGAAATGTTATAGCCTCTGAAGATGTTTCTTTTACTTGTAGCTCTGCTTCTACAAATACAAACGATCTTCACTACACTTCACAACCTATTCTCTAATTACAGATGCTCAAACTTCTACAGAAAAATACAATTAGATTTGCACAGCTTCTACACACAAGAGCAGCAAGGAGATAAACACTCGGAGCATAGACTCTTGTTCAATATCCCCTCACTCTACTACTTCCTTGGGTTCAATTTATAGCCATGAGATCTCAAAAGACACTTTTAAATTCAAATCCTACAAGTAGCAGTTGATTCTGTCATCTATAGCCGTTGAACTCACTCTGCAGCTCCATAGAGAGAGTTTCCTGAAGTATCCAATTCTGCTTCTACCACAACCTGTCATCCTTTATTGCCTGCACAAATATGGTAAACCTTTTGTGGATTCCAATACTTAATATCAGTTGTATAATACCAATTTGAATTCAAATTACACTGATAAAGAGTACGCATCTTTCTTTCATGATTGTAGAGGCTCTTAGTAGAACCAATACTGTCTATAGCGAGAACACCTTCTACAATCAGGTCCATTTAAGCTTCTAGGTACCCAAGCTTGTTTTGGCCTTTCATGACTCTTCTTTTCGACACACATTGGAGCTTTTATTTGGCCACATATTTGAGCTCCCTTTTCAGCTGATATTGAGATTTGTCAGAGAAAAAAACGTAAAACATGGGGGCTTGCTTTAATTTCTCCTTTTATTAGCACAATAATGACTCCATATGCCAAGTCAAAACCTTTGAAAATGAGCTCCAAGTTAAGCCCCTCTTATTAATCGCACAATAGAGAGGAGCTCAATATAGAAGAGAGAGAATCTCCGAACAGAGAATACACTCTCTGATGAGCGCACGAAGAGGAGCTTAACACAAGTTAAGAGAGATGCTTGAAACACCGTGGATTTTGTGCAGAGTTATACAATAAAGGTATTTTGGTTGTGAGGCAATTCTCGTGATTTATTTTATCGAGAAATTACGTAAGGCTAAATAATGTGGGATAGGGTGTAATTTAGAATTGGGAAACACTTGAGTGTATAAGTATTATAATTGTGTAATTCTCCAATTGATTGGATGGTTAATTCTAGCTAGCTCTCCCCGTAGAGTAGATATTGACACTTAGACCGAATCACGTAAATCACTTTTATTCTTCATTGTTCATCATTTTATTTCTCTTTCAGTTTCGTTCTCTCTCACTCTTGATTTAATTGTAAAGATCCAGTCAGTTTTTGCACTCGATTTTACTATAATTGGTATTAGAGTTGAAACTTTGCTATTATGTTTGGAGCGAAACTAAAAATTGAAAAATTTTACGGGAGTAACAACTTTGGGTTGTAAAGCATTAAGATGCTTGCGCTATTAACAACTTTGGATTGGATGGCAAGGCTAAGTTCATGGAGAGGGCAAAGAGTACAGACCCGTTGAACCTATTGAATGAGTTGTTAATAGATGTGGCCAACGAGAGGAATACCACACATTGGTGGGCAAAAATTCAGGCTCTCTATGTAACGAATGATTTGAACAATCACTTATACATGTTGAAGATGATGTTTTCAGTTTCGACATGCTAAAGGCACTTCCACCACGACCCACCTAAAGGAGTTCAACCAACTCATGATAGATTTGAAGAATGTCGATGAGATCCCAGCTGACGAAAACCAAGGCATGATGTTATTGGCATCTCTACCAAAATCATGAGAGCACTTTACCAATTCACTGTTACATAGGAGTACTACTATTACCTCAAAAGAGGTTAAATCTGCTTTATTCTCTAAGAAGTGACGGATTAAGTTGTGAGATAACGGTCTAGCGCAGGACATAGCGTGGGGATTAGTGATTCATGATAGAGATACACATTAGGGGCCTAACGGCAGAGGTAAAAGGAGGTCGAAGTCACGACATAGAAAATCCAAGGGTCGCGTGAAGTGTTTTGAGTGTCATAAGGAGGGGCATATAAGAAGAGATTGTCCAAAGTTGAGACATGAAGGTGGCGGGCAAAATGCCACAAGTAGTGTGGCAATTGTTGCGGATGAGAGCACTAGTGATGCAGAGGTTGTCTTGTGTGACTTTCGTTCATCAGGAGACGAATGGGTTCTAGATTCAAGGTGTTCCTATCATATGACTCCTCATGGAAACTAATTTACTACTTACCAGACTATAGATGGTTGTATAACTCTGATGAGGAAAAACGTAGTCTATGAGGTTGTGGGGATAGGGACAATTTGGATTGCAATGCACATTGGGATAGAGCAGCAGACATTAACAGATGTCAGGTATCTATCGAAGCTCAAGAATAAACATATTTCTCTAGAGACACTCAATAACATCACATGCAAGTACACTACCGAAGGTAAAGTGCCGAATATTTCTCGAAGTGCCATAATAGTGATGAAAGGGAATAAGGTGAACTCTCAATATCATCTATTGGGAGGGACCTTGACCTAAGCTGCAGTAGTTTCATTAGGTAAGTTAGACTCAAACTTGACTCGATTATGGTATATGCGATTGGGGCATATGAGTGAAACAAGTGTGACGATGCTGAGTGAGAAGGGGTAGCTGAAAGGTTAAAAGATAGGGAAGCTAGAATTGTGTGAGCACTGCATCTTTATAAAGTAGAGCCGAATTAAACTTCAACCAAGCAACCGATTGAATACATTCATTCGGACATCTAGGACCCGTCTCTTATTCCTTCAAAAGGAGATGCCTTATATTTGTCGACATTCATCGTTGATTACTCAAGGAAGATATGGGTATATAATCCGAAGCACAAATCTGAGGTGTTCGATCAGTTTAATAAGTTTAATGCATTGATTGAGAAGCAGTCAGGTAAATATATCAAATGCCTTGGAAACAATAACATTATGGTATGATTTTACCAAGTTTGCCAAAAAGAAGGGATTATGAGACATAGAATAATGATTATGCCCCACAGCAGAATAGCGTCGCGAACATAAGAACAAAACTCTACTGGAGTGAGATCAGTGCATGCTTTCGAATGTAGGACTAAGTAAGGAATTTTGGGCTGATATAATGAACACGATTTGTTACCAAGCAAATCGATTTCCATCATATGCTCTTAGGTGGAAGACACTTAAGGAAGTATGGTTGGGAAAACCTACATATGCTCATGTGAGTGATGGTAAACTTGAGCCGATGGTGTGCATATTTCTAGGTTATATGCATGGGTTGAAAAGCTACCAACTGTGGTGCACTGAGCTTAGATCACTTGGTCTTCTAGTTAGCAAAGAAGTAATCTTTGACCAAACTGCTATGCTTCAACAGAGGAGTCTTAAGACACAACAAGCAGAGCAAACAAATCATGATGTCAAATAGTGAGGTGGAGCCTTCGAAGACCTCAGAAATAACCAAGGTTGAGACTACAAATGAGGTGAAGTCATTGATACACAACAACTCGCATAGCCGCAGCACAGTATAGTCTCAGGCAGACATAGAAGACAAATTAAATCACCGATAGATTATGGTTATTCTAATATTGCTTATGCATTGACTGTAGGTGATGAGGTGGAGATAGATGAGCTTTTATCTTACTATAAAGTGATGGCTAGTGCTGAGTCGTTGTACTGGCTAGCACCTATGAGTGAAGAGATGGAATCAACTGATCAAAATCAAACATGGGAGTTGGTCAATACCCAAAGGCCAGAAGATTGTCAAGTGCAAATGGGTCTACAAACGGAAGGAATACATTCATGATATTGAGGTAGCAAAGTATTAGGCTAGACTTGTTACGAAAGGGGTATACTTAATGGGATGATATTGATTACCATGAGGTGTTCTCTCCTATCGTAAGACATACTTCTATTCGAGTATTACTTGCCTTAGTTGCTATACAAGATCTCGAGTTAGATTAGCTAGATTTGAAAACAATGTTTCTTCACGGTGAGTTGGAGAAGCGGACTTAAATGAGGCAACTAGAGGTATTTGTTATTCCAGGTAAGGAAGCTCATGTTTGCTTATTAAAGAAATCTTTATATGGACCGAAACAATCTCCTAGGCAAGTGGCATAAGTGTTTTAATGTTTTCACAACTAGTGAGGACTATTCGAAAAGTCAGTTGGATAGTTGTGTTTACTTTAAGAGATTTGAGGATGGATCTTTGATTTATCTTGTATTAAATGTTGATGACATGTTGACAGAAACTAAACATATGCATAATATTGATGTGTTGAAGTGGTGGTTGAGTAGCAATTTTGAGATGAAAGATTTAGATGCTACTAAGAAAATATCATCTATAGAGATTTTGCATGATAAAACTGTAGGAGTGTTGCCTCTGTCTCAAAAGAATTATAGTGAGAAAATTGTAACACGTTTTAACATGCAGTCAGCTGAATTTGTTGAGTATATGTTTCGTCAACTACTTTAAACTTTCTAATAAGTTATCAACGCAAACTAAAAAGGAAGAGGAGGAGCATATGTCATGTGTTTCTTACTCCAGTGTAGTGGGTAGTATTATGTACGTCATGGTATGCACTAGGCCTGACATTTCACAAGCCCTAGACGTTATCCATTGCATGAAGCATTTTAGTAAAACTCATTGGGAAACAATGAAGTCGATCCTCATATATTTAAAGAGAACAACAAATGTTGGTATAGTGTATCAAACGGAAGGCGATGATAGTGGTATGTGGATTCCAATCAAATTGGTGATTTAGATGATTGCAAATCTTTAGCGGGGTACATGTTTACTCTAGCAGGTGGTGTATTAAGTTGGAAGGCATCCTATAGGATGATGTTGTCTTGTCTTCAACTAAGGCAGAGTATTTGACACTAACCTTTTACAGTGAAGAGGGTGATATAGCTAAGGGGTTTGCTCTCGGGCTTTGGATAGGAGCAGAAAAGTGTTGTCGTACATTGTGAAAACCAAGGTGTGATATATCTGGCTGTGAATCAAATTTATCATGAACAAATGGAACATATCAACATCGAGTACCATTTCATTCGAGATGTTGTGGCAAAAGGTAAGGTAGTTGTGAAAAAGATGACGATAGTGGAGAACCCGGCAGACATGATGCAGAAAATATGTTCCTTTGCCAAAGCTCAAGTTTTGCTGGAACTCAATTGGCGTATGTGGAGAATGAGTGCCCATCGGGGGTGTTAGGAGAGTTGGCATGGATGATAAGCACTATTATTTGGCTACAAACATCGAGTTAAGGTAGAGAATTGTTAAATTATCTTGAGTTTAAGCTCGTGTATACAATCCGACTCGAGTCGGAGGATGTAGATCGGTTCGTAATGTATGAAGAAGTCCAGAAGTGTGACAGAGTCGTCCAAGTTGGTCATAATTTTTTTAGCACCTCTACGATAGTGGAGAACCCGGCAGACATGATGCAAAAATCTGTTCCTTTACCAAAGTTCAAGCTTTGCTAGAACTCAATTGGTGTATGTGGAGAATGAGTGCCCGTTAGGGGCATTAAGAGAGTTAGCATGTATGATAAGCACTATTATTTGGCTGCAAACATCGAGTTAAGATAGAGAATTGTTAAATTATCTTGAGTTTAAGCTCGTGTATACAATCCGACTCGAGTCGGAGGATGTACATTGGTCTGTAATGTATGAAGGAGTTCAGAAGTGTGATAGAGTCGTCCAAGTTGGTCATAATTGTTTTACCACCTCTACGATAGTGGAGAACCCAGTAGACATGATGTAGAAATCTGTTCCTTTGCCAAAGCTCAAGCTTTGCCGGAACTTAATTGGCATATGTGGAGAATGAGTGCCCATCGGGGACGTTAGGAGAGTTAGCATGTATGATAAGCACTATTATTTGGATGCAAACATCGAGTTAAGGTGGAGAATTTTTTAATTATCTTGAGTTTAAGCTCGTATATACAATCCGACTCGAGTCGGAGGATGTAGAGCGGTTCGTAATGTATGAAGGACTTCGGAAGTGTGATAGAGTTGTCCAAGTTGGTCATAATTGTTTTACCACTTCTACGAGGACAGAAATCCCAAAATATTTCTTAGAGAGTTTGTTCCTTTTGGCCTTTCATGGCTCTAATTTTGGACCCATTGGAGCTTTCATTTGGCCACATATTTGAGCTCCCTTTTCAGCCGCAATTGACGTTTGTCATAGAATATAAGAAAATTGTAGTTTGTCTTCTTCTATTGCAGAGTCAAACTCTCTTATTGAGCTCCTCTTATTAATTGCACAATGGAGACGAGCACAATATAAAAGAGAGAGGAGCTACGTACAAAGAATACACTCTCTGATGAGCACACGAAGAGGAGATTAATACAAGTTAAAAGAGAGACTCTCTAAACACGGTGAAATATGTGCAGAAAGTTATACATGAGGAAATTTTCATGATTTATTTTATCGCAAAATTTCGTGAGGCTAAACAATGTGAGTTTGGGCGTAATTTAGAGCTGAAAAACACTTGAGCGTGTAAATGATTGTAACTTTGTAACTTTCCCATTGATTAGTCGATTATTTGTGGCTGGATCGCCTTGTGAGGTAGGTACCAGTACTTGGATTAAACTACATAAATCTTTTGTCTTCATTATTATTCCTTGATTTATTTCTCGGGTAACTTCGTTATCTCTCGCTCTTGATTTTATTGCAAAGATCCGGTCAGCTTTCGCATTCTACTTGACAACATTTATGTTGCAGGGAAATTGAAAGCTAGGAGCTTCGAGAAGAAAGTTGCTATTGGTAAGTAGAACATCAAATTTGTTATGCATGCTTACGAATTCAAATCTGGACATTTGGCCAGTATTTAAATGAAAGGGCGAAAGCCACCAACAACCTTAAATTATTCTCACCGAAACACATTTACCCTTAAAAAAAAAATTTATGACACCAAAAATCACAAACTTGTACTTGAATTAGGGGTGTGCAAAAAAACGGGAAACCACCCAAATCACCCGGGACCGCCCGAAACCAGACTGGAACCGGTGGTTCCTAAGGGAACCGGTCCTGTTCCCGGTTTCAATTTTTTGAAACTGATGGGTACCAGTCCGGTTCCCGGTTCTAGGTGTGGAACCGCCCGCCCGCCCACCCGAACCGGACCGGTAATATAACAATAAATATAATATATTTATTTAATTTTTAACTTAAAAAAAAAATCCTAAGTCCCTAAACTAAACCTAACTCGCTCGACGTTCACAACCTCACATTTAGCCGAAAAACACCTTCTTTCACTTTTGTCTCACGCTCACTCTCACTCTCACTCTTCTCAGTCGATGCTCACCTTACCATCTCCGACTCTCCATCTTCGTCTTCGTCTTCGTCTTCGTCTTTCCGTCTCTGTCCTTGGCTAGTGGGACCGGCTCCATGGACCCACCCGGTAGGACCGGACCAGACTGCTGGTCCAGTTCCCGGGTGGGTCCATGGAGCCGGTCCCACTAGCCAAGGACAGAGACGGAAAGACGAAGACGAAGACGAAGACGAAGATGGACTGCTGGTCCAGTTCCCGGGTAGGTCCATGGAATCAACGGGTAGTTCCCGATTCCAATTTTTCAAAACCGGTCCTTAGTGGGCGGTTCCCAGTTCTAGGGTAAGCACCGCCCACCCGGACCATGCTCACCTCTAACCTGAATGATACATTTATACTCCATCAAAGTTCTATCAATGAGAACCGTAAAAAAATCTATCTACATGGATGCCACAAAGCAAACAGTATTGACATGGCACCCACGTGGCTCAAGTGAAATAAACATGACGTTTTAACTGAAAAATCATCTAACAGAACCTTTTGAGGAGGTAAATGTGTCACATAGGTACAAATTTTGAATTTTTTATGTCAAAAAAAGTTATGGTAAATATGTCATAGTGGATATAGTTATGAGTTTTTGATATCACAAAAAAAGTTAAGGTAAATGTGTCGCAGCAAGCATAATTTGGGGATTTTTGTAACTTTTTCCCTAAATGAAACTAGGACGATAAAATTAAAATGATTATCTCTATTTATACTTTGTATGTCCTTTGGATACGCAGGTGCATCAATGGGTGCATTGGGTGTCGCTATTATAGTCCTAGCCTATCTTTGTCAACAGAAAATATCCAAGCAGAAATCCATGATCACAGGGAGCAGAAAGATGAAAAAGAGTCATAAATGTGAGGTCATTTTCGAAAATCGTGGAATTTTAGTAACGAGAAGATATTCTTATGCTGACATTAAGAGAATGACCAACTCATTCAAAGAAAAACTAGGCCAAGGAGGCTATGGTTGTGTGTACAAAGGGAAGCTCCCAAAAGGTCATCTCGTGGCAGTTAAAATCCTAACCAAGCTCAAAGGAGATGGTGAAGACTTCATCAATGAGGTAAACAGCATGAGCAGAACTTCCCATGTCAACATTGTTACTCTGCTAGGTTTCTGCTTTCACAAAACCAAAAGGGCTCTTGTCTATGAGTACATGCCCAATGGATCTCTAGAGAAACTCATATATGAAGAGACCTACAGCAAGCTAGGTTGCCGCCACCTCGGATGGGACACCTTGTACCAAATCTCCCTAGGCATAGCTCAGGGGCTCGAATACTTGCACCAAGGCTGCAACTCGAGGATATTACACTTCGACATAAAGCTGCACAACATTCTTCTCGATGAAAACTACTGCCCCAAGATTTCCGACTTTGGCCTTGTGAAGATATGCCATCGAGAGGAGAGCACGATCTCATTACTCGGCGCGCGAGGCACTGCAGGGTTTATCGCTCCAGAAGTATTTTGCAGGAACATCGGAGGAATATCCCAAAAATCAGATGTGTATAGCTTTGGGATGACAGTGCTCGAAATGGTTGGTGGGAGGAAAAATATAGTAAGCGAAGCAGAGAGAACCAGTGAAATATACTTCCCGCATTGGATTCACAAGCGTCTTGAACTTCAAGAGGAGTTTGGACTGCAGAATGTCACAAGGGAAGGAGACAGAGAGAAAGCTAGGAAGATGATAATAGTGAGCTTGTGGTGCATACAGACTAATCCTTCAATTAGGCCAACAATGAGTGAGGTGGTGGATATGCTTAGAGGCAGTGTTGACTGCTTGCTAGTTCCTCCCAAGCCCTATCTGTCTTCTCCATCAAGATCATCACCAACCACTTCAATGTCCATGGCCGTGTGAAATTTAAGTTCATACTATAAGCACATCTAGCCTTTCAATGCAACGAGCAACCTGTGTGCAAAGATTGTTAGATAAGAGTACTTCAGAAATTTTTCTTCTATTATTTGTTGAACGTATGATACCAATGCTAAGGCCGACAGAAGTTATATAAAGCCACGTCATTAATTGCAGAAAGCATCTTAACATGAATTTGCATCTTAGGCAGCTGAATGTACATGGACCGCAAGACCACCTAGAATTCAATATGTTTTTAATTTCGTTGGTTTCCAATTTCTATACAGAAATTATATAAAGCCACACAGTCATTAACATACGCCCGGCACAGCCTCCACAGACAGAGAGAACAAAAACAGGGACGCGATTGGATGACCATCATTGAACGCCGCAGGAAGACGTGTAAACACCGAGCAAACACAATCAAAAAGAAATTGCTCAGATTTGGTCTCGGCGGAAATAAAATGCGGCAGAAAATCATGCTTAGCTATCGACAAAAAGTTGCAATCATGCGTGACATATCATTATACACTCGAAGCAGGTCAGGATCAAGGACTAATCTATACGGACTCAGTTCCGGCATTTTGTCGAAAATATGGTGTGCAACTTAGTTTCTTAGTTTAAATATGAGTTTACGGTAACCATTCATTTCATCCCATCACAATAAGCGCTAACAGAGACCTAAATCATCAAATCAGCCTCAATCATTTCAGATTTTAGATTGACAATATATGAAGTCTCAGTTTCTGTTTTCGTTCTAAAACCATCACCGAGAGTATCAAATAATGAACTCACCTTTATCAAGCTTGATTTCTAGCTCCGAACAGTGATGAGAAAATCCAAGCGAGGACGTTCCAGAAATGTCACCAAGTGGAAATACTCATCGCTAATAGTTTCAATGCAATCATTAGATCAAAATGCCACTAGCCGCAACCGCAACCTTTCCTTGCAAATATCCTCAATGACACATCTTCAAGAATTTTCCATATTCTCTTCTAGCGATTGTTGTCCTGTGAGCCATTCGGATAGACCATGCATAAAGTCATGTGCAGCCCAGTGAGGACACAGATACAATTGGTTCTCTATTGGTAGGGCAGGCTTGGATAGGAGGACAGGTTTAGAAATAAACATTCGAGTACGAGTCCTATCCAAAACGGAACAAAACTTTCGGCTTTCTCTTAACTGCCCTTAGATTCTTGGCAAAAATTGAACCCCCAAACATCCATGCAAGGGACACAAATATAAGACAATGGCCTAACTGGATATAGATTAATGGCTAGTGCTAGTAGTCTTAATCACAGGCAAAATGGATTCTCTATACATTTGGCCAGACTCTAGTCTGGTTATTACTCCACTGCTACTATAGTACTATACTCTTCTTCTCTTTAGGCACATTCTCTTCAGCATGTGATCAGCTAGTCGCATTGCTTGACAATATCAGCAGACGTACGTAACTGTATTTCACACCAAATAAGCTCTAAGTGAGGGTATCGGTTTGAAAACTTCAATTGACATAATCACTGGCTCAAACACTGCCTTCTTACCGCTAACATTGCTGTGACTTTTCACAGAGTAGTTCTTACATCTTCTCAAGGGACTTATCAAATGGATATAAGAGGCTAAGAGCTGCTTATAGGCCAATCAGCCTATGATCTAACTGAGCAATTGCTATTGCAACTCATGAACGTGTCTTATAGTCATTTGCTTTCTTTCCCTGCCCTTTATAATTATTTGTTTCATTTCATGACTTGTGTTTCTTTGTGGAATCTCCCCCTTTTTATGGATTCAATTGTAGTTACACCCAAGTTTTTTCTTACCCAAGTCTTTTTTAGGACAAAAATCACCAAAAACTCTAAACTATGCATGCCGTGACACATTTACCATAAATTTTTCTATGGCACAAAAAATCCCAAACTTGTACATTCATGACACATTTAACTTTCTTCAAAGTTCCTTCAATGGGAACATTTGAAAATCTGCCTACTTAGACGCCATAAAGCAAACAGTATTGACATGGCACCCACATGATTTAAATGAAATAAAAACGTTATTTTAGTTGAAAAATCATCTAGCGAAACCTTGACGGAAGGTAAATATGTTGCATAGGTACAAGTTTTAAGTTTTTTATGTTAAAAGAAAAAGTTTGGAATAAATATGTTACAGTAGCCATAGTTTGGGGTTTTTAATGTTACAAAAAACGGGTAAATGTATTACATTGAGAATGGTTTGGAGTTTTTTTATGTTTTTTTTCCTTTTTTTATACTTGTTAATATGCATTTTTCTTCTTCTTTTTTTCTTTTCTATTCCTTTTTTCTCATCGTCTTCCTCATAGTAGTGAGAACACCCAAAACACAATCAAAGATCCGCCTACCAAATCATCAAAGCATGAACATATATTCATCTCCGTTAATCTACCTATACTTGTTATCAAACCTCCACCGTTGGCCACTACAGAGTCATCAATATACGTCGGCCACAGCCAGACGCAGAGAACAAAAACAGTGACAGGATCGGATAAAAGGATGTGATGAACAAACCGGAACAATTGAGCTTAAAAATTAACCCTCGGACTGTCAATTTTTGAGTGGCTCCTCGCTGATGACCATCATTGAACGGCGCAGGAAGACGTATAAACACCGAGCAAACACAATCATAAAGAAATTGCTCAAATTTGGTCTCGGTGGATATAATATGCGGTAGAAAATCATGCTTAGCCATCAACAAAAAGTTGCAATCGCGTGTGACATATCATTATACACTCAAAACAGGTCAGGATCAAGGACTAATCAATACGGACTAAGGACTCAGTTCGGGCATTTTGTTGAACATACGGTGGGCTGGCTAGTTGATTAGTTATATATGAGTTTGCGGAAACGATTCATTTCATTCCGTCACAGTAAGCGCTAACATAAATCATCAACTCAACCTCGATCATTTCAGATTTTAGATTGACAATGTATGAAGTCTCAGTCTCTGTTTTCATTCTAAATCTATGACCGGGAGCAACAGATATTGAACTCACCTCTATCAAGCTTGATTCCTAGCTCCGAGCAGTGATGAGAAAATCCAAGCGAGGACGTTCCGGAAATGTCACCAATGAGGGTTGGAAGTTATATTGAAGAATTAAACGCGAGATAACTTCCGCGAATTTCCCGGTCGTGGAACAGGGAGAAGCAGAGCAGGAAAAGGCGCAAATCCGGAATGCCGAGAAAGGACGGCATAACGTTAGAAGAGCAGTGAAGGGATTCTCAGCGGTAACAGGCAGCGACGAGCGGCGATGAGGATGATCAGAATTGAAATCTGAAAGCAATCTCTGAACGAGGTTGAAACCGCTCGAAGTTCTCGGTCACTGTAAAGGAACGGCGCATTTCTGATACTCGCAGAAATCGGTGATGGCGAAGATGACCGACGGATCAGGCCGTTAAGAAAACCATCCCTTATCTCTTTTCTATCAGGCTTTAAAAATAATAATAATAATTACAAAATTCGAAAAAAAACATTTAAAATTTAATAATAATAATAATTCCACGTGAGTGCCAATGTTCACGTCAGCAATTTTTTTGCCAAATTGGCCAGATGTACTCAATTGACAAAAAGATGAAAAGGATTAAAACTCAATTGACATATTTACAAAATTCAAAATTGAATTAGCAAAAGTGTAATAAAATTTGGATTTTTTTTGGTAATTTTCCCCACTAAATGAATAGCAGAAATATTTGACCAGAAAAAAAAAATAGCAGAAATCGAATCCAAATGTTTTAATGGGCTAACGTTCATTCAAACGGTTCAAGAGCCCGTACTGAAAAAGAAAACCTCCTTTTTATTAGGGGTGTGCAAAAAACCCGGTACCCGCCCAACCCGCCCAGGACCGCCCAGAACCGGACCAGGACCGGTGGGTTCTAAGGGTTTCGGTCCGGTTCCCGGTTCCAATTTTTTGGAACCGGTGGGTACCGGTCCGGTTCCCGGTTCCGGGAGTGGAACCGCCCACCCGCCCACCCGGACCGGACCGGTATAATATATATAATATAATATTTTTAATTTTTAATTTAAAAAATTCAAAATCCTAAATCAGGATACTTTCTCACAACACAAGCTCACTCAGTCACTCTTGGTCGACGCCTCTCAAGTCTCAATCTCCGATACTCTATCCTCTCCGACTCTCACCGTCTCCGTCTCCGTCTCCATCGCCCGGTCTCCGTCTCCGTCGG
The DNA here is from genome assembly GCF_021117445.2 of Syzygium oleosum. Classification (NCBI taxonomy): domain Eukaryota; kingdom Viridiplantae; phylum Streptophyta; class Magnoliopsida; order Myrtales; family Myrtaceae; genus Syzygium; species Syzygium oleosum. The sequence goes on from NW_026607487.1 coordinate 14,365,215, forward strand.
GTTCGCCGGTCTCTGTCTCCGTCTCTTCCACTGCGACTGCCAGGTCTGCTCTCTCGCTATCTCTCTCTAGCCGGTTGTCCTTTGCATTTGCTGCTCTCTCGATTTTCTGCAGGGTGTGGCTTCGTTTCGCCTGAATGTGGGGGTGTACGTGTGCGAAGAAACCCGCGCACTTTGCTGGGCTTTGGATGTTATGCTGCATGAATTCCTCTTTCACGTGTTTCAGTCGCATCTCTATTTCGTGTGAATTCCTCTTTCGCATGTTTCGGTGCTTTAGTAGCGTCTCTGTTTCGTGCGATTCTCGACATGAGTTGGTCAAATTCGCCAGTTTTTCCTCTGCATTTGCTGCTCTGGGTAGTGGGTTGTAAATGGGTAGTTTAGTTGGAGAAACTACCCATTAAAAATCATTTACAAAATGATGCACTTAGATGGGTCTTCGGTAGCATCTCTGTTTTATGATGGTAAAAAGGGTAGATATGTTGGCAAGCAAGCAAGAAAGTACCAAACATGGTCTATAGCAGGATATTTGGTAGCGAAGATGATGCTGGAGGATCCTTCGCACTTGGGAATGATTTCCCTGGAAGAGGACAAGCAGATGAAGCCAGTGATTAAGAGATCTTCTTCTTGGACTTGCTAAATAAATCCCGACAGTAGAAAAAAAGACCAGAGAATCAAACAGAGAACACAAGTGAGATTAGTTTGTTCTTACGCCGATATTCTTTTGGTGATTTGCATCTTGTAGGTTTGTTTTGAACCCTTCTGAAAGTTGGTTTTGTGTACAATAGCAATTGCTAAATTGAGATCAAAGCTTTCCTTCTGTGAAATCCATACCAGATCACTAGTTGTTGTTTTTCGTTCTGAGTTCTGCATCTGAAGAATTTCTACGTCTGCGTCTGCTTCTGAAAAATTTCAGCTTCTGCATCTGCTTCTGAAAATTTCTCCGTCTGCGTCTGAATAATTTCAGCGTCTGAGTCTCAGAACTTAGATTATGTGGGTCTTCAATAATGTATTTACCAGCTTGTAAAGTCTGAAAAACTTCCTTCTGAGCTTCCATAATATATATACATTCCTGGAATAGAATAGTTCAGAATAAGTATCAGATTTACAATAACATGGAAGGTTTTGTCAACTTCAAAATCAATAGGAGTTTTCCTCAACATGTTCCCTTTGTTGACATTTGCTAGTGATTTGGTCGTGAAAATGCTGGTCTTTCTGTGAATTTCCTTGCATCTTGTGGGTTGCAGTCTTGTTATTGAAAGTGCTCGTCCCGCTCGCTGCTAGCCTTTTGTCGCTCGCCACTCGCCGCGTTCGGTCCGGTCGGAACCCATTGGGTCGGTTGGTCCCGGGTTAAACCTGGTACAAAAAATGAAATAAAAAAATTATCGGTTGGTCCCGGGTTGACCCTGGACCGGACCGAACCCATTGGGTCGGTCCGGTCCTCGGTCCTAGGCTCAATAGGGTCGGTCCTCGGTCCCAAAAATTGAGGACCAACACTGTGCGGGTTGGTCCTAGGGTTAGGGGGTGGACCGGCCCAACCCGGACCATGCTCACCCCTACTTTTTATCACTTATTTTTTTTTCTTGTTTTGGTCATCACTTTTTCATTTGTTATGTATTTAATTATTTTTTTATTGATTTATTTTTATTATTATTTTGCTATTTTATATTTTTGTACTTTTAGAAGAATGAATATTTGAATTGTCGAACCACCCGCCTGGGTGGCGCTACTGGAGCGCGCACTCTTCCTCTCGCAAAAGGTTGAGTGTTCGAATCCCGAGCGCCGCAGGGTGACTTAACCGGTGGCACGTGTGTGGTGGCTAGCACGTGTCGCCCCCAGGGTTTACTCCCCGGCTGTCGGCCGTGCGGGGGTTCCCTGGGTTACCAAAAAAAAAAAATATATTTGAATTGTCGACTAAAACTTAGGTGTCAACAAAATCCTTTCGAGAAACTTTCTCGGGTAGGCCAACGATTTTTGCTGTCTGTGCTCATTGTGCTTGGTATTTACTTTTTTGGAATTTCCCACTGTTTCCGAGAACTAACTCCTGGTACTTCTTTGAAATTAATTTTCAAACAGAGACCTCTAATTGTCAAAGACCCACTGATCTTTTTTTCTTGAACTTATTTTCCTAATCTAGCTTATTTGGTTTGATTTTAATCAGCATGACAGGGGATAAAAGTTTCTGGGTTTTTATTTTTATTTTCTCATTATCCTCTTGTGAAGGATCCAACTTGAGGGGATACATGAAAATAGGAGTCAACTCTTGGAATAACTGGTCAATCGGGGCAAGATTTGCGCAAGTTCACTAATTGCAGGACTTCACATTTCCCCGACCTATCATCATCAAAGAGGTAAAAGTGATGGATGACATTGCTCCCTTGGGTGTCTCTGTCTAGACCTGGCTCTTCCTAAAAGTCTCTTGTTCTAGTCTTCCCGTCCTCTTTCCAAGTCGACTGCCGTGTTTAAGCAGAGCTGATCTCACGAGACCAGCAGAAGGAATTGCCATTAACAAGGGCCTTCTTTTCACTTTCACGTGAGGAATCAAACAGCTTCTTCTTCTTCTTTCTCTTCTTCTTCTTCATGCTGTTCCATTCCATTCTAGAGCATTGATATCCAAAAAAAAAAATTCGTATGTTCCAAACTAAAACCAGATCGAAATTCCGGGATGGGCATATACTGCACTTACACACGAGGCTTAGTTTGCACGGCGTTCTGCGTCTTCTTCATTGCCATCTTAGAAGATCCTGTTGAGTCGTCATCAAATGAAGTGTCATATGAAGTGTGCGAATCTCGCAATTGTGGAGGCAACCGTCCGAACATAAGCTATCCCTTTTATATTCCTGAAGAAGGAAGAGAATTATGCGGTTACCCTGGATTTGAGCTCAAGTGCGAAGGAACAAAAACTATGTATGGTCCCTTCTCAGTTAAAAGCATCTCCTACAGTGAGAGTTCCATCCATCTAGTAAGCCAAAGGGATAATTCTTGCTTTGTTCCTCCTCCCTTCAATTTACTTCCCGTAAACGTCTTCCTAAAGAAGAGTGATTCTCTTCATCAATTATGGTTCTTCTATGACTGCATCAACACTTCTTTTTCCTTCCCAATATCCCCTGTGAATTGTACTTCTAACGTCACATACAACGGCTCTGTTGCTTTACTTCCTAATGGCACTTTCCATCTGCAAAGTGGATTCTGCCAGTCATTTGCAATGGTACCAGTACAACTGGGGGGAGGGTTCTCTAATCAAACTATCAAAGATGTCGACTACAAGGAGCTGTTGGAGAACGGGTTCCAGTTAAAATGGGATTTATTGACTAACAAGAGTTGTTCTGGTTGTCAAAACAGCGGTGGCCGATGTGGACGATCACGAGACAGAGACTTCCTGTGCTATTGCCCACATGGAGCTAATCCCTGGGACTGCAATAGTGGCCCCGGTACGGTTTTTAGAATTAGGAATTAACGGTTCATGCAATAACTTCGTCATAAATTATTCTCTTCCCTGCACAAAATGTGGTTATTAGGATGATACAAATTTATAAACTGTTGGGAGGAAGATGCACGCCGAGCTTTATTAATCATATCATCTCCCTTCGACCTATCCACTTGGCCTATTTAGCTGGCCTACTCCAATCTCCCAACTCTAACAGCCCAAATCAAGGCTGGAATTCACTATGTAATCCTCGAAATGTTATAGCGTCTGAAGATGTTTCTTTTACTTGTAGCTCTGCTTCTACAAATACAAGCCATCTTCACCACACTTCACACTCTATTCTCTAATTACAGATGCTCAAACTTCTACAGAAAAATACAATTAGATTTACACAGCTTCTACACACAAGAACAGCAAGGAGATAAACACTCGGAGCATAGACTCGTGTTCATTATCCCCTCACTCTACTACTTCCTTGGGTTCAATTTATAGCCATGAGATCTCAAAAGACACTTTTAAATTCAAATCCTACAAGTAGCAGTTGATTCTGTCATCTATAGCCGTTGAACTCACTCTGCAGCTCCATAGAGAGAGTTTCCTGAAGTATCCAATTCTGCTTCTACCACAACCTGTCATCCTTTATTGCCTGCACAAATATGGTAAACCTTTTGTGGATTCCAATACTTAATATCAGTTGTATAATACCAATTTGAATTCAAATTACACTGACAAAGAGTACGCATCTTTCTTTCATGATTGTAGAGGCTCTTAGTAGAACCAATACTCTGTCTATAGCCAGAACACCTTCTACAATCATGTCCATTTAAGCTTCTAGGTACCCAAGCTTGTTTTGGCCTTTCATGACTCTTCTTTTCGACACACATTGGAGCTTTTATTTGGCCACATATTTGAGCTCCTTTTTCAGCTGATATTGAGATTTGTCAGAGAAAAAAACGTAAAACATGCGGGCTTGCTTTAATTTCTCCTTTTATTAGCACAATAATGACTCCATATGCCAAGTCAAAACCTTTGAAAATGAGCTCCAAGTTAAGCCCCTCTTATTAATCGCACAATAGAGAGGAGCTCAATATAGAAGAGAGAGAATCTCCGAACAGAGAATACACTCTCTGATGAGCGCACGAAGAGGAGCTTAACACAAGTTAAGAGAGACGCTTGAAACACCGTGGATTTTGTGCCGAGTTAGACAATAAAGGTGTTTTGGTTGTGAGGCAATTCTCGTGATTTATTTTATCCAGAAATTACGTCAAGCTAAATAATGTGGGATTGGGTGTAATTTAGAATTGGGAAACACTTGAGTGTATAAGTATTATAATTGTGTAATTCTCCAATTGATTAGATGGTTAATTCTAGCTAGCTCTCTTCGTGGAGTAGGTATTGACACTTCGACCGAGCCACGTAAATCACTTTTATTCTTTATTGTTCATCATTTTATTTCTCTTTCAATTTCGTTCTCTCTCACTCTTGATTTAATTGTAAAGATCCAATCAGTTTTTGCACTCGATTTTACTATAATTGGTATTAGAGTTGAAACTTTGCTATTATGTATGGAGCGAAACTAAAAATTGAAAAATTTTACGGGAGGAGTAACAACTTTAGGTTGTAAAGCATTGAGATGCTTGCGCTATTAACAACTTTGGGTTGGATGGCAAGGCTAAGTTCATGGAGAGGGCAAAGAGTATAGACCTGTTGAACCTATTGAATGAGTTGTTAATAGATGTGGCCAACGAGAGGAATACCACACATTGGTGGGCAAAAATTCAGGCTCTCTATGTAACGAATGATTTGAATAATCACCTATACATGTTGAAGATGATGTTTCAATTTCGACATGCTAAAGGCACTTCCACCACGACCCACCTAAAGGAGTTTAACAAACTCATGATAGATTTGAAGAATGTCGATGAGATTCTAGCTGACGAAAACCAAGGCATGATGTTATTGGCGGCTCCACCAAAATCATGGGAGCACTTTACTAATTCATTGTTACATAGGGGTACTACTATTACCTCAAAAGAGGTTAAATCTACTTTATTCTCTAAGAAGTGACGGATTAAGTTGTGAGATAACGGTCTAGCGCAGGACATAGCGTGGGGATTAGTGATTCATGATAGAGATACACATTAGGGGCCTAGCGGTAGAGGTAAAAGGAGGTCGAAGTCGCGACATAGAAAATCCAAGGGTCGCGTGAAGTGTTTTGAGTGTCATAAGGAGGGGCATATAAGAAGAGATTGTCCAAAGTTGAGACATGAAGGCGGTGGGCAAAATGCCACAAGTAGTGTGGCAATTGTTGCGGAGGAGAGCACAAGTGATGCAGAGGTCGTCTTGTGTGACTATCGTTCATCAAGAGACAAATTGGTTCTAGATTCAAGGTGTTCCTATCATATGACTCCTCATGGAAACTAATTTACTCCTTACCAGACTCCGGATGGTAGCATAACTCTGATGAGGAAAAACGTAGTCTGTGAGGTTGTGGGGATAAGGACAATTCGGATTGCAATGCATAATGGGGTAGAGCACACATTGATAGTTGTAATGTATCTATCGAAGCTCAAGAATAAACATATTTCTCTAGAGACACTCAATAACATCATATGCAAGTACACTACCGAAGGTAAAGTGCCGAATATTTCTCGAAGTGCCATAATAGTGATGAAAGGGAATAAGGTGAACTCTCACTATCATCTATTGGGAGGGACCGTGACCTAAGCTGCAATAGTTTCATTAGGTAAGTTAGACTCAAACTTGACTCGATTATGGTATATGCAATTGGGGCATATAAGTGAAACAGGTGTGACGATGCTGAGTGAGAAGGGGTAGCTGAAAGGTTAGAAGATAGGGAAGCTAGAATTGTGTGAGCATTGCATCTTTATAAAGTAGAGCCGAATTAAACTTCAACCAAGCAACTGATTGAATACATTCATTTAGACATCTAGGGCCCGTCTCTTATTCCTTCAAAAGGAGATGCCTGATATCTGCCGACGTTCATCGTTGACCACTCAAGGAAGATATGGGTATATAATCCGAAGCACAAATCTGATGTGTTCAATCAGTTTAAGAAGTTTAATACATTGATTGAGAAGCAATCAGGTAAATATATCAAATGCCTTAGAAACAATAACATTATGGTATGATTTACCAAGTTTGCCAAAAACAAGGGATTATGAGACATAGAATAATGATTATGCCCCACAGTAGAATAGCGTCACGAACATAAGAACAAAACTCTACTGGAGTGAGATCAGTGAATGCTTTTGAGTGCAGGACTAAGTAAGGAATTTTGGGCTGAAGTAATGAACATGATTTGTTACCAGGTAAATTGATTTCCATCATATGCTATTAGGTGGAAGACACTTAAAGAAGTATGGTTGGGAAAACCTACATATGCTCATGTGAGTAATGGTAAACTTGAGCCGATGGTGTGCATATTTCTAGGTTATATGCATGGGTTGAAAAGCTACCAGCTGTGGTGCACTGTGCTTAGATCACTTGGTATTCTAGTTAGCAAAGAAGTAATCTTTGACCAAACTGCTATGCTTCAACAGAGGAGTCTTAAGGCACAACCAACTGAGCAAACAAATCATGATGTCAAATAGTGAGGTGGAGCCTCCGAAGACCTCATAAATAACCAAGGTTAAGACTGCAGATGAGGTGAAGTCGTTGATACACAACAACTCGCATAGCCACAAGCACAGTATAGTCTCAGCTAGACATAGAAGACAAATTAAATCACCGGTAGATTATGGTTATTCTAATATTGCTTATGCATTGACCGTAGGTGATGAGGTGGAGATAGATGAGCTTTTATCTTACTATAAAGTGATGGCTAGTGCTGAGTCGTCGTACTGGCTAGCACCCATGAGTGAAGAGATGGAATCAACTGATCAAAATCAAACATGGGAGCTGGTCAATACCCAAAGGCCAAAAGATTGTCAGGTGCAAATGGGTCTACAAACGGAAGGAATACATTCCTGATATCGAGGTAGCAAAGTATTAGGCTAGACTTATTGCGAAAGGGGTATACTTAATAAGACGATATTGATTACCATGAGGTGTTCTCTCCTATCGTAAGACATACTTCTATTCGAGTATTACTTGCCTTAGTTGCTACACAAGATCTTGAGTTAGAGTAGCTAGATTTGAAAACAATGTTTCTTCACGGTGAGTTGGAGAAGCGGACTTAAATGAGGCAACTAGAGGTATTTGTTATTCCAAGTAAAGAAGATCCTATTTGCTTATTAAAGAAATCTTTATATGGACCAAAACAATCTCCTAGGCAAGTGGTACGAGTGTTTTAATGTTTTCACAACTAGTGAGGACTATTCGAACAGTCAATTGGATAGTTGTGTTTACTTTAAGAGATTTGAGGATGGGTCTTTGATTTATCTTGTATTAAATGTTGATGACATGCTGACAGCAATTAAACATATGCATAATATTGATGTGTTGAAGTGGTGGTTGAGTAGTAATTTTGAGATGAAAGATTTAGATGCTACTAAAAAAATATCATCTATAGAGATTTTGCATGATAAAACTGTAGGAGTGTTGCGTCTGTCTCAAAAGAATTATAGTGAGAAAATTGTAGCACATTTTAACATGCAGTTAGCTGAATCTGTTGAGCATATGTTTCACCAACTACTTTAAACTTTCTAATAAGTTATCGCCGCAGACTAAAGAGGAAGAGGAGGAGCATATGTCATGTGTTTCTTACTCTAGTGTAGTGGGTAATATTATGTACGTCATGGTATACACTAGGCCTGACATTTCACAAGCTATAGACGTTAGCCATTGCATTGAGCATTTTAGTAAAACTCATTGGGAAACAATGAAGTGGATCCTTAGATATTTATAGAGGACAACAAATGTTGGTAGTGTATCAAAAGGAAGGCGATGATAGTGGTATGTGGATTTCAATCAAGCTGGTGATTTAGATGATTGCAAATCTTTAGCAGGGTACATGTTTACTTTAGCAGGTGGTGTATTAAGTTGGAAGGCATCCTATAGGATGATGTTGCCTTGTCTTCCGCTCTCGGACTTTGGATAGGAGCAGAAAAGTGTTTTCATACATTGTGAAAACCAAGGTGTAATATATCTGGCTGTGAATCCAATTTATCATGAACAAATGGAACCTATCAACATCGAGTACCATTTCATTCGAGATGTTGTGGCAAAAGGTAAGGTAGTTGTGAAAAAGATGACGATAGTGGAGAACCCGGCAGACATGATGTAAAAATATGTTCCTTTGCCAAAGCTCAAGCTTTGCCGGAACTCAATTGGCGTATGTGGAGAATGAGTGCCCGTCAGGGGTGTTAGGAGAGTTGACATGGATGATAAGCACTATTATTTGGCTACAAACATCGAGTTAAGGTAGAAAATTGTTAAATTATCTTGAGTTTAAGCTCGTGTATACAATCCGACTCGAGTCGAAGGATATAGATCGGTTCGTAATGTATGAAGGAGTTCATAAGTGTGACAGAGTCGTCCAAGTTGGTCATAATTTTTTTACCACCTCTACAATAGTGGAGAACCTGGCAGACATGATGTAGAAATCTGTTCCTTTACCAAAGTTCAAGCTTTGCTGGAACTCAATTGGCGTCTGTGGAGAATGAGTGCCCGTCAGGGGCGTTAGGAGAGTTAGCATGTATGACAAGCACTATTTTTTTTTTTTGGTGTGAAATATAAGTACCATTTATAAGTTGACTTACAAAAGCTTGGGGCATACCCCAGCATTACAAAGAGGACTATGATCACTAAAAAATGGAGTGTGAGAGTCTCCATATATTAGCCAATGTTACATTTGCCCTAGAAGGTCTGAAAGTTTTGTAGCGCGAAGCTCGCCCTTTGACAAGTTTACGAACTTTAGCCAATATTATGGGGGCATCATGTGACTTGTGTTGGAAACGTCGATGATTACGCTCCATCCAGATGCAATAAATGGTCGCTAGGAAAGATACCTTGAGAAGTCTAGCTGCCAAATCCTTGCCTTTGGTAGCACTTATCATCCATTCGAGTTCTTCATTCCATCCTCCTATATACCGTAGGATTCCGTATTGTGCAAGGATAGTACGCCAAATGCTTTTAGTCCAGGTGCACTGGAAAAATAGATGATAAGCACTATTATTTGGCTACAAACATCGAGTTCAGGTGAAGAATTGTTAAATTATCTTGAGTTTAAGCTCGTATATACTATCCGACTCGAGTCGAAGGATGTACATCGGTCTGTAACGTATGAAGGAGTTCATAAGTGTGATAGAGTCGTCCAAGTTGGTCATAATTTTTTTACCACCTCTACGATAGTGGAGAACCCGGCAGACATGATGCAGAAATCTGTTCCTTTGCCAAAGCTCAAGCTTTGCTGGAACTTAATTGGCATATGTTGAGAATGAGTGCCCATCGGGGACGTTAGGAGAGTTAGCATGTATGATAAGCACTATTATTTGGATGCAAACATCGAGTTAAGGTAGAGAATTGTTGAATTATCTTGAGTTTAAGCTCGTATATACAATCCGACTCGAGTCAGAGGATGTAGATCGGTTCGTAATGTATGAAGGACTTTGGAAGTGTGATAGAGTTGTCCAAGTTGGTCATAATTGTTTTACCATCTCTACGAGGGAAAAAATCCCAAAAAATTTCTTAGAGAGTTTGTTCCTTTTGGCCTTTCATGGCTCTAATTTTGGACCCGTTGGAGCTTTCATTTGGCCACATATTTGAGCTCCCTTTTCAACCGCAATTGACATTTGTCATAGAAGATAAGAAAATTGTAGTTTGTCTTCTTCTATTGCAAAGTCAAACTCTCTTAAAATTGAGCTCCTCTTATTAATTGCACAATGGAGATGAGCACACTATAAAAGAGAGAGGAGCTCCGTACAAAGAATACACTCTCTGGTGAGCACACGAAGAGAAGATTAATACAAGTTAAAAGAGAGACTATCTAAACACGGTGAAATATGTGCAGAAAGTTATACATGAGGAAATTTTCGTGATTTATTTTATTGCAAAATTTCGTGAGGCTAAACAATGTGAGTTTGGGCGTAATTTAGAGCTGAAAAATACTTGAGCATGTAAATGATTGCAACTTTGTAACTTTCCCATTGATTAGTCGATTATTTGTGGCTCGATCGCCTTGTGAGGTAGGTACCAGCACTCGGATTGAACCACATAAATCTTTTGTCCTCTTTATTATTCCTTGATTTATTTCTCTGGTAACTTCGTTATCTCTCGCTCTTGACTTTATTGCAAAGATCCGGTCAGCTTTCGCATTCTACTTGACAACATTTATGTTGCAGGGAAATTGAAAGCTAGGAGCTTCGAGAAGAAAGTTGCTATTGGTAAGTACAACATTAAATTTGTTATGCATGCTTATGAATTCAAATCTAGACATTTGGCCAGTATTTAAATGAAAGGGCAAAAGCCACCAACAACCTTAAATTATTCTCAACGAAACACATTTACCCTAAAAAAAATTTTGTGACACCAAAAATCACAAACTTGTACCTGAATTAGGGGTGTGCAAAAAAACCGGGAACCGTCTGGACCGCTCAGGACCGCCCAAAACCAGACCATAACCGTTGGTTCCTAAGGGAACTGGTCTGGTTCCCGATTCCAATTTTTGGGAACCGATGGGTACCGGTCCTGTTCTAGGTGTGGAACCGCCCGCCCGCCCACTCGGACCAGACCAATAATATAATAATAAATATAATATATTTATTTAATTTTTAATTTTTTTAAAAAAGAAAAATCCTAAGTTCCTAAACTAAACCTAACTCGCTCGACGTTCACAACCTCACATTAAGCCGAGAAACACCTATTTTCGCTTTCGGCTCACGCTCACTCTCACTCTCACTCTTCTCGGTCGATGCTTACTTTACCATCTCCGACTCTCCATCTTCGTCTTCATCTTTGTCTTTCCGTCTCCGTCCTTGGCTAGTGGGACCGGTTCCATGGACCCACCCGGGAACCGGACCGGACCGGCGGTCTGGTTCTCGGGTGGGTCCAAGGAACCAACGGGCAGTTCTCGATTTCAATTTTTCGGAACCGGTCCTTAGTGGGCGGTTCCCGGTTCTAGGGTGGGAACCGCCCACCCGGACCATGCTCACCCCTAACCTGAATAATATATTTACTCTCCATCAAAGTTCTATCAATGAGAATCGTAAAAAATCTATCTACATGGATGCCACAAAGCAAACAGTATTGACATTGCGCCCACATGGCTCAAGTGAAATAAATATGACGTTTTTAACTGAAAAATCATCTAACAGAACCTTTTGAGAAGGGTAAATGTGTCACATAGGTACAAATTTTAAATTTTTTATGTCAAAAAAAGTTATGGTAAATATGTCACGGTGGATATAGTTAGGAGTTTTTGATATCACAAAAAAAAGTTCAAGGTAAATGTGTCGCAGCAAGCATAATTTGGGGATTTTGTAACTTTTTCCCTAAATGAAACTAGGACTACAAAATTAAAAGGATTATCTCTATTTATGCTTTGTATGTCCTTTGGATACGCAGGTGCATCAATCAGTGCATTTGGTGTCGCTATTATAGTCCTAGCCTATCTTTGTCAACAGAAAATATCCAAGCAGAAATCCATGATCACAGGGAGCAGAAAGATGAAAAAGAGTCATAAATGTGAGGTCTTTTTCGAAAATCGTGGAATTTTAGTAACGAGAAGATATTCATATGCTGACATTAAGAGAATGACCAACTCATTCAAAGAAAAACTAGGCCAAGGAGGCTATGGTTGTGTGTACAAAGGGAAGCTCCCAAATGGTCATCTCGTGGCAGTGAAAATCCTAACCAAGCTGAAAGGAGATGGTGAAGACTTCATCAATGAGGTAAACAGCATGAGCAGAACTTCCCATGTCAACATTGTTACTCTGCTAGGTTTCTGCTTTCACAAAACCAAAAGGGCTCTCGTCTATGAGTACATGCCCAATGGATCTCTGGAGAAACTCATATACGAAGAGAACTACAGCAAGCTAGGTTGCCGCCACCTCGGATGGGACACCTTGTACCAAATCTCCCTAGGCATAGCTCAAGGGCTCGAATACTTGCACCAAGGCTGCAACTCAAGAATATTACACTTCGACATAAAGCCGCACAACATCCTTCTCGATGAAAACTACTGCCCCAAGATTTCCGACTTTGGCCTTGCGAAGATATGCCATCGAGAGGAGAGCACGATCTCACTATTCGGTGCGCGAGGGACTGCGGGGTTTATCGCGCCAGAAGTGTTTTGCAGGAACATCGGAGGAATATCCCAAAAATCAGATGTGTACAGCTTTGGGATGACAGTGCTTGAAATGGTTGGTGGGAGGAAAAATGTAGTGACCGGAGCAGAGAGAACCAGTGAAATATACTTCCCGCATTGGATTCACAAGCGTCTTGAACTTCAAGAAGAGTTTGGACTGCAGAATGTCACAAGCGAAGGAGACAAAGAGAAAGCAAGGAAGATGATAATAGTGAGCTTGTGGTGCATACAGACTAATCCTTCAATTAGGCCAACAATGAGCGAGGTGGTGGATATGCTAAGAGGCAGTGTTGACTGCTTGCTAGTTCCTCCCAAGCCCTATCTGTCTTCTCCATCAAGATCATCACCAACCACTTCAATGTCCATGGCTGTGTGAAATTTAAGTTTGTACTGTAAGCACATCTAGGCTTTCAATACAACGAGCAACTTGTGTACAATGATTGTTAGATAAGAGTACTTCAGAAATTTTTCGTCTATTATTGTTGAACGTATGATACCAATGCTAAGGCCGACAGAAGTTATATAAAGTCATGTCATTAATTGCAGAAAGCATCTTAACATGAATTTGCATCTTAGGCAGCTGAATGTACATGGACCGCAAGACCACCTAGAATTCAATATGTTTTTAATTTCCTTGGTTTCCAATTTCTATACAGAAATTATATAAAGCCACACAGTCATTAACATACGTCCGCCACAGCCTCCACAGACACAGAGAACAAAAACAGGGACGCGATTGGATGACCATCATTGAACGCCGCAGGAAGACGTATTAACACCGAGCAAACACAATCAAAAAGAAATTGCTCAGATTTGGTCTCGGTGAAAATAAAATGCGGCAGAAAATCATGCTTAGCTATCAACAAAAAGTTGCAATCATGCGTGACATATCATTATACACTCGAAACAGGTCAGGATCAAGGACTAATCTATACGGACTCAGTTCGGGCATTTTGTCGAACATATGGTGGGCAACTTAGTTTCTTAGTTTAAACATGAGTTTATGGTAACGATTCATTTCATTCCATCGCAATAAGCGCTAAAAGAGACCTAAATCATCAACTCGGCCTCGATCATTTCAGATTTTAGATTGACAATGTATGAAGTCTCAGTCTCTGTTTTCATTCTAAAACTATCACCGAGAGTAACAAATAATGAACTCACCTTTATCAAGCTTGATTTCTAGCTCCGAACAGTGATGAGAAAATCCAAGCAAGGACGTTCCGGAAATTTCACCAATGAGGGTCGGAAGTTATATTGAAGGATTAAACGCGAGATAACTTCCGCGGATTTCCCGGTCGTGGAACAGGGAGAAGCAGAGCAGGAAAAGGTACAAATACGGAATGCCAAGAAACGAGGGCGACGAAGGATAATACGTCAGGAGAGTAGTGTGGGGAATTCTCAGCGTTAGCAGTCAGCGTCATCTCCGAAGGAGGTCGAAAGTTGAAACCGCTCGAAGCTCTCAATCACGGCAAAGGAGCGGAGCACTTCTGATGCTCGCAGAAATCGGTGATGGCGAAGATGACCGACGGATCAGGCCGTTAAGAAAACCTTCCCTCATCTCTTTTCTATCGGGCTTTAAAAATAATAATAATAATTAAAAAAATCGAAAAAAAATATTTAAAAATTAATAATAAAAATTTCCGCGTGAGCGCCGATATCACGTCAGCGATTTTTAGTTAAACTGGCGGGATAGACTCAATTGATAAATTGTAAAAAGATTTAGGACTCAATCGATACATTTAAAAGGTTTAAGACTGAATTAAAAAAAGTGCAATATATTTATGATTTTTTTTGTAATTTTTCCCTCTAAATGAATAGCAAAAATCGAATCCAAATGTTTTCATGGGCTAAGGTTTATTCAAACAGTTTAGAGCCCGTAGTGAAAAAGAAAACCTCCTTTTATCGCTTTTTTTTTCTTTTTTCTTTTTTTGGTCATCACTTTTGTATTTGTTATGTATTTAATTATTTTTTTGATTGATTTATTTTTATTATTATTTTTCTATTTTTATTTTTGTACTTTTAGAATAATGAATACTTGAATTGTCGACTAAAATTTAAGTATCAACAAAACCCTCTTATGAAACTTTCTCAGGTAGGCCAACAATTTTTGTTGTTCATGCTCATTGTGCTTGGTATTTACTTTTATGGAATTTCCCACTTTTTCTTGGAACTAACTCCTGCTGCTGCTGCTTCTTTAAAATTAATTTTCGAACAGAGACCTCTAATTGTCAAAGACCCACTGATTTTTTTTCTTGTACTTATTTCCCTAATCTAGCTTATTTAGTTTCATTTTAATAAGCATAACAGGGGATAAAAGTTCCTGGATTTTTATGTTTTTTTTTTCATCATCATCTTGTGAAGGATCCAACTTGAGGGGATATATGAAAATAGGAGTCAACTCTTGCAATAACTCGTCAATCGGGGCAAGATTTGTGCGAGTTCACTAATGGCAGGTCTTCACATTTCGCCGACCTATCATCATCAAAGAGGTAAAGTGATGGATGACATCGCTCCCTTGGGTGTCTCTGTCTCGACCTGGCTCTTCTTAAAAGTCTCTTGTGCTAGTCTTCCCGTCCTCTTTCCAAGTCAACTGCCGTGTTTAAGCAGCTGATCTCACAAGACCAGCAGAAGGAATTACCAATAACAAGGGTTTTCTTTTCACTTTCACGTGAGGAATCAGACAACTTCTTCTCCTCCTTCTTTTTCTTCTTCTTCTTCATGCCGTTCCATTCCATTCTAGAGCATTGATATCCAAAAAGAAAAGAAACTTCGTATGCTTCAGACTAAAACCATATCGAAATCCAGATATGGGTCTACGCTGCATTTACACACGAGGCTTAGTTTGCACAGCGTTCTGCATCTTTTTCATTGCCATCTTAGAAGATTCTGTCCAGTCGTCGTTGGATGAAGTGTCATATGAAGTGTGCAAAACCCGCAGTTGTAAAGGCAACTGTCTGAACATAAGCTATCCCTTTTATATTCCTGGAGAAGGACGTGAATTATGCGGTTACCGTGGATTTGAGATCACTTGTGAAGGAACAAAAGCTACGTATGCTACCTACACAGTTAAAAGCATCTCTTACGAGGAGAGTTCCATCGAATTAGTAAGGCAAAGGGATACTTCTTGCTTTGCTCCTCGTCCCTTCATTTTCGTTCCCATAAACATCTTCCTAAACAACAGTTTTTCTCTTCATCCTAAACTCTTGTTCTTCTATAACTGCACCAACCCTTCTTCTTTTCCCTTCCCAACATCCCCCGTGAGTTGTACTTCTAACGCCACATACAACATCTCTGTTGCATTAAAACCTCCAAATAGCACCTTCTATCGCCAAAATAATTCCTGCCTGTCAGTGTCAGCGGTACCAGTACAACTGAAGGAAGGGTTCTCTAATCAAACTATCAAAGATGTCAACTACAAGGAGTTGTTGGGGAATGGCTTCCAGTTAAAATGGGATATATTAACTAACAAGATTTGTACTGGTTGTCGAGAAAGTGGAGGCCGATGTGGACGATCACGAGACACAGACTTTCTGTGCTATTGCCCACATGGAACCAATAATCCCAGGGACTGCAACAGTGGCGGCGGTAAGGTTTTTATAATTACCAGTAAACGGATCATGCAATAAGTTCGTCATTATTTATTCTCTTCTCTGAAGAGAATGTGGTTATTAGGATGATACAAATTTTATAACTGTTAGGAAGAAGATGCGCGCCGAGCTTTATTAATTATATCATCTCCCTTCAGCTTATCCACTTGGCCTATTTAGCTGGCTTGCTCCATTCTCCCAACTCTAACAGCCCAAATCAAGGTTGAAATTCACTATGTAATCTTTGAAATGTTATAGCGTTTGAAAATGTTTCTTTTACTTGTAGCTCTGCTTCTACAAATACAAGCAAGCTTCGCTAAACTTCACACTCTATTCTCTAATTACAGATGCTTAGACTTCTATAGAAAAATACAACTAGATTTACACAGCTTCTACACACAAGAACAGCAAGAAGATGAACACTCAGAGCATCGACACTTGTTCGTTTCCCCTTAACTCTACTACTTCATTGGGTTAAATTTTTAGTCATGAGATCTCAAATGACCGTTTTGAATTCAAATCCTACAAGTAGTTGTTGATTCTGTCATCTATAGCCACTGTACTTACTCTGTAGCTCCATAGAGAGTTTACCGAAGTAGTCAGTTCTGCTTCTACAACAGCCTGTCATCCTCTGTTGCCTGCACAAATATGATAAATTGTTTTAATCTTCTTTAGTCCACTTTTTGTGGATTCCAATACTTAAGATAAGTTGTATAACACCAATTTGAATTCAAATAACACTGATAAAGAGTCCGCATCTTCCCTTCATGATTGTAGTGGCTCTTAGTAGAACCAATACTCTGTCCATAGCAAGAACACCTTCTACAATCAGGTCCATTTAAGCTTCTACATACCTAGGCTTGTTTGCCTACAACATTTAGGCACCTTCAAGCATACTAACGTCCTTGTGTTCTATAGACTATACACTTTTTATTTGGTCTATCGAAACTCTTCAACGACCACATGCCCTCTAGTTTGTTCAAGGCTCGCAAGGTCCAACCGAGCTTATTGACGTCTTCATGTCGTTTGGTTTGTTCGTCTTCTATTAGTCCATCCAAACCTTTTTGCCAATCACACGTCCTCTAGTTTGTTCACCATCCACAAGGTCGTTTCGAACATCGACATATTCCTTGTCTAATAAATTGTTCGCCGTTTGCAATGTCCATCTAGTTATCAACATAGCTCACGTCCAATAGCTTGTTCATCGCCTAGAGCAAAAGTCGTTCTACACTCTTCGATGTCCAATTGCTAACACCATCTTCATATGAATTTACTAATATCTTCTTCACACTCAATTGCACATGTTAGTACACTTAAAATGTTTTGTCATCCTAAAAATATTGTAGGCATCTTTCCAAACAGTATTAGTTGAGAGAACGGATACAATTGCACTTAACTATAGAAATCCCACACCATAGCTCTATTTGCATTTCTCACATTCACTCTATCAGTTTACATTTCCATCTTGGCGTTCCTTCAGTAGGATAGTACACAATTGTTATACATGTTTTCTTTCCATGCTAAGTTATCATTTTGCTTTTGTGCAACCTCATGAATAATTTGCAGAACCTTTAGAATAGAGATCTTATGACAATTTAACTGACTTCTCATTTCAGGAAGATGAATATATAGGACTCTTGTTTGCCAATAAAATGCACAAGTAGTTGACACACCTCTTTATGAATGGCAAATATAAGTTACTCCACTTGGTATTTGGAAGTAGCTCTGCCATGCACGTTGGGGTAGGTTGTGCATTGATTTTAGATCAAATACGATTCGGATCAAAGTACTGGCTGTGGCTATTCTCCCTCCTATTATTCTCTAATCGTCTGTGTATGTAAGCTGATTTATGAGCTAGATGCTATCTTGCCATCCTTTCCCTCTATTGACCAATCTGCTTTTTCAACTTTGATGCAGGAAATAGACGTTTGTGGTGGAAGATAGGACCAGGTAATTTCCTTTTCTTAGTTTCTCGTCTGCTATCACATTGCCTCCGCCTACCTGAACAAACCAAAGCATAACTAGGACAATCTACTCCCAGTTTGACACGATAAAACAACAAAAACAAGATCACCTTGTTGCTGAAGTATCCTTTCTGGTTTTTACTGCAAACCATTTTCACAATGCTGATCAAATCAAAGTCGGCTGGACCCAAATCTTCTTACTTTGTCCTAAAAGCTTGACCATCTGTCCATGCTTCCAGCCAACATAAACCGTACGTTCTAGGAAACAGCACAAAAAGAATTATCCTATAAAAAGGGTTAATTATCTGTTCGTGCATCAGGTATTGGAATCGGAAGCTTGGCCATTGTCCTGTTCTCTTATATGATCCACTTAAAAAGGAAGAATGCTTCTTTGAAGTTCCACTTGAGAAATAGCACCCCATATCCTCATTCGCATTCAGACATGGAAGAGAGCAGTGTCTACTTTGAAGTCCCCATTTTCACCAGTGCCGAACTTGAAGAAGCCACAAATAACTTCTCTGCTTCCAATGAACTTGGAGATGGAGGTTTTGGAACTGTTTACTACGGTGAGAAAATGTTCCTTCATTATTCCTCCAAGGGATCCTCAACTGAAAGACATTTTCTACAATATTCTTAACATGAAAACTTCGAGATGGACGGGATGTAGCAGTGAAGCGCCTATACGAGCACAGCTACCGGAGGGTAAAGCAGTTCATGAATGAGGTAGAGATCCTAACCCGTTTGCAACACAAAAACCTTGTGTCTCTGTACGGTTGCACTTCTCGCCACAGCCGTGAGCTTCTACTTGTCTATGAGTACATCTCCAATGGAACTGTTGCTGATCATATCCATGGCCAGCGAGCAAACTCTTCTAGTACATTGCCTTGGAAAATCCGTATGGACATAGCCATAGAGACTGCTACTGCGTTGGCTTACCTCCATGCTTCTGACATTGTCCACCGTGATGTGAAAACAAATAACCTCCTCCTCGACAAGAATTTTGGGGTTAAAGTTGCAGATTTTGGGCTTTCGAGGCTTTTCCCCGATGATGTCTCTCATATCTCAACAGCTCCTCAAGGGACTCCAGGTTATGTGGACCCCGAGTACCATCAGTGCTACCAGCTCACGGAGAAGAGTGACATCTATAGCTTCGGAGTTGTTCTGGTCGAGCTTGTATCATCCAAGCCAGCTGTCGACAAAAGCAGAGAAAGGCACGAGATTAATTTGGCCAACTTTGCTATTAACAAGATTCAGAAATGCGCGTTTGGCGAATTGATCGACCCAAATCTAGGATTTGAGTCAGATAGCGAAATCAATAGGATGACAACTTCGGTGGCCGAGTTAGCTTTCCTGTGCTTGCAACTGGACAAGGAAATGAGGCCTCCCATGGATGAGGTTTTGGAGGAACTGAAGGCGATCGCGTGCGACGATAATGCTGCGGACATATTTGTTGATGCGGATAAGGGTGAAGGTGTCCTTGCTCCATCTCCTCCGGATTATGATGATTCCCAGCTACTGAAGTATATGCGGTCGACCCATTCTCCAGTTTCTGTGACTCAAAAATGGGGTAGCAGCGGCAGTTCTGCTCCTGGTGTTGATGGTTAGATTATCCATGTAGCCGTTTGTCACATACTGTACATACGTGAATGCAAGTGAGCAGTCATATATGTTGAGACGTTACTGATTTAAGCGCTGGGTCGAAATCTGAAGGTATGGACATGGTAATATAGCACTTTTGTCAATCTAGCTTACACATGATATTGAACCATATAGAGGTTATTTAGTTTAACTGTTGTTTGGTACTACATTAGAAGTATCCAACACGACACATGGATATATCGGTTGGCCGAAAAAAAGAACGGCATATAAATATGAGCAGATTCAACACATAGATAACAATTATAGGGAAAGGCTTCAGAGACCATCTTTCTCTATGGTTGGTTGTGACTTATACTGAACTTCTGTGATACAATCATTCAAACTTATGACCATGGTGACTTGACATATGACAAGATGCATATCAGGTCTCTCGCCGAAGTGAACATGTGAACATGGGGGTGGAAAAGGGAAAGAGGGAAATGGCCATTAAGGTCGTTGTTTGATTCAAAGTTCTCTCCACTCGTACTAATCCGCCCACACTCTTTTTCTTCTCTGCAGGATCAGGAGATTAGATACCTAGGATCGCAAATCCAAGTTTGTCTATGGTTCAATTCGATGTTGTACAAAGGAAAATTATTCTGATAAGACGTTCCTCAATAATATCATCACGACTCTCAAAGTCAAGCGCGGTCATAATACCAAACCAAATACGAGTGGTAATCAAAATAAAGATACTAATGAATAGACGGTCCAATAGTAGGTAGAACTGAATGTTCTTTCCATTAACCCCTTAATTGAAACAGGCTGGAGAAAATTTTTGGAGGGGAAACTTGGAGAGTGGCAATAAGGGTGACTTATCCGTCAATTCATTTCAATTGGTTAGAATCCTTTACTTGAAGGGAACAATATTGTTCTCTCCGGTTAATTGATAATCTCAATTTTAACTTGCCCATGTAATTTTGGGGTTTTCGCAGGAATTGAGTACCTAGAAAGGAGAATACTCATCGCTAATAGTTTCAATGCAATCATTAGATCAAAATGCCACTAGCCGCAACCGCAACCTTTCCTTGCAAATATCCTCAATGAGACATCTTCAAGAATTTTCCGTATTCTCTTCTAGCGATTGTCGTCCTGTGAGCCATTCGGATAGACCATGCATAAAGTCATGTGCAGCCCAGTGAGGACGCAGATACAATTGGTTCTCTATTGGTAGGGCAGGCTTGGATAGGAGGACACGAGTCCTATCCAAAACGGAACAAAACTTTTGGCTTTCTCTTAACAGCCCTTAGATTTTTGGCACAAATTGAACCCCCAAACATCCATGCAAGGGACACAAATATAAGACAATGGCCTAACTGGATATAGATTAATGGCTAGTGCTAGTAGTCTTAATCACAGGCAAAAGGGATTCTCTATGCATTTGGCCAGACTCTAGTCTGGTTATTACTCCACTGCTACTATAGTACTATACTCTTCTTCTCTTTAGGCACATTCTCTTCAGCATGTGATCAGCTAGTGGCATTGCTTGACAATATCAGCAGACGTACGTAACTGCATTTCACACCAAATAAGCTCTATGTGAGGGTATCGGATTGAAAACTTCAATTGACATACTCACTGGCTCAAACACTGCCTTCTTACCGCTAACATTGCTGTGACTTTTCAGAGAGTAGTTCTTATCTTCTCAAGGGACTTATCAAATGGATATAAGAGCCGCTTATAGGCCAATCAGCCTATGATCTAACTGAGCAATTGCTATTACAACTCATGAACTTGTCTTATAGTCATTTGCTTTCTTTCCCTGCCCTTTATAATTATTTGTTTCATTTCATGACTTGTGTTTCTTTGTGGAATCTCCCCCTTTTTATGGATTCAATTGTAGTTACACCCAAGTTTTTTTTTACCCAAGTCTTTTTTAGGACAAAAATCACCAAAAACTCTAAACTATGCCTACCATGACACATTTATCATAAATTTTTTCTATGGCACAAAAAATCCCAAACTTGTACATTCTTGACACATTTAACTTTCTTCAAAGTTCCTTTAATGGGAACATTTGAAAATCTGCCTACTTGGACGCTATAAAGCAAACAGTATTGACATGGCACCCACATGATTTAAGTAAAATAAAAACGTTATTTTAGTTGAAAAATCATCAATCGAAATCTTGATGGAAGGTAAATATGTTGCATAGGTACAAGTTTTAAGTTTTTTATGTTAAAAGAAAATGTTTGGAATAAATATGTCACAGTGACCATAATTTGGGGTTTTTGATGTCACAAAAAACGGGTAAATGTATTACATTGAGAATGGTTTGGAGTTTTTTTTATGTTTTTTTTCCTTTTTTCATACTTGTTAATATGCATTTTTCTTCTTTTTTTTTCTTTTCTATTCCTTTTTTCTCATCGTCTTCCTCATAGTAGTGAGAACAGCCAAAACACAATCAAAGATCCGTCTACCAAATCATCAAAGCATGAACATATATTCATCTCTGTTAATCTACCTATACTTGTTATCAAACCTCCACCGTCGTCCACTACAGAGTCATCAATATACGTCGGCCACAGCTAGACGCAGAGAACAAAAACAGGGACATGATCGGATAAAAGGATGTGATGAACAAACCGGAACAATTGAGCTTAAAAATTAACCCTCGGACTGTCAATTTTTGAGTGGCTCCTCGCTGATGACCATCATTGAACGGCGCAGGAAGACGTGTAAACACCGAGCAAACACAATCATAAAGAAATTGCTCAAATTTGGTCTCGGTGGATATAATATGCGGTAGAAAATCATGCTTAGCCATCAACAAAAAGTTGCATTCACGTGTGACATACCATTATACACTCGAAACAGGTCGGGATCAAGGACTAATCTATACGGACTAAGGACTCAGTTCTGGCATTTTGTCGAACATATGGTGGGCAACTTAGTTTCTTAGTTAAAATATGAGTTTACGGTAACCATTCATTTCATCCCATCACAAGAAGCGCTAACAGAGACCTAAATCATCAAATCAGCCTCAATCATTTCAGATTTTAGATCGACAATATATGAAGTCCCAGTTTCTGTTTTCGTTCTAAAACCATCACCGAGAGTAACAAATAATGAACTCACCTTTATCAAGCTTGATTTCTAGCTCCGAACAGTGATGAGAAAATCCAAGCGAGGACGTTCCAGAAATGTCACCAATGAGGATCGGAAGTCATATTGAAGAAATTAACGCGAGATAACTTCCGCGAATTTCCCAGTCGTGGAACAGGGAGAAGCAGAGGAGGAAAAGGTGCAAATACTGAATGCCGAGAAACGAGGGCGACGAAGGCTAATAACGTCAAGAGAGTAGTGAAGGGAATTCTCAGCGGAAGCAGGCAGAGACAAGCGGCAATGAGGATGATCAGAATTGGAATCTGAAAACAATCTTTGAACGAGGTCGAAACCACTCGAAGCTCCCCGTCACCGCGAAGGAACAGAGCACTCCTGATGCTGGCAGAAATCAGTGATGGCGAAGATGACCGACTCAGGCCATTAAGAAAACCTTCCCGATAATTAACTTATTTATGATATATTTATTGAACACAACTAATTCACGCGATAACTTAGGGTGCGCATGACAACCTGTGCCCGGGAACTATTTCCTAACAGAAATGATTTTTTTTTATTTTGTGCCCGGAAACATTTTCTGTGCATTTGAAGGCGTTTGGTAAACTGTCCAAAATTTATATTCCTGGAATAGAAAAGAACAGAAATGCGTTTGGTAACTATACACAAATTTCTTTTTATTAATAATATTTTAATAATATTTTAAATTATTTAATTTTTATTTTCTTTTTATCCAGGCTATGGCCGGTCGCCGCGGCAGGCCATAGCCCAGCCCGGCGAGGGCGTCACGGCCCTCGCCGGCCGGCGGAGGCGAGAGTCCCCCTGCCGGCGAGGGCAAGTGCTTGGACCCTCGCCGCACAGGCGAGGCGGCTCGCCGTCGCGACCCACGGCGGCCGAGCCTCGCCGTGGGTCGCGACGTCGAGGCTCGGCCTCGCCGATTTGGCGAGGCCGACCTCGCCGTCGCGACCCACGGCGAGGCTCGGCCTCGCCCGGATCTGGCGAGACCGAGCCTCGCCGTCGCGACCCACAGTGATATATTTATTGAATACAACTAATTCACGCAATAACTTAGTCATCAAATATGAGTTAGATAACGGTGTATGACTCATTTTTGACAGATTTACGGCTTGCGTCCTTCAAAAGAGAAGGAGAGAGAGAGAAAAAAGAGGGATGGGCTCTCCCCTTTTCTACTTGATTGGGCCAACAAAATGAATTCCACACTCGGCTTTATCATGGGCTTCATTTCCTTTAAACATTTTCTTATGGGTTCCCTCGTACACTGAGACTTCTAGGGCCCAATTGATAGGCGAATCCGCCTCGACTGAGAATGATGGGCAGAACACCTTGCCTTAGGTTTCATAGGCTTGGAATTAATAACCCCAAGTGCTGAACCAAATCAATGAATAGCACAAATCGAATTCCCATATGTTTTTATGGGCTAAGGTTTATTCAAAAGGTTCGAGAGCCCCTACTGAAAAAGAAAACCTCCCTTTCTTTTTTTTTATCACTTTTTGTCTCTTTTTCATTTTGTTATGTATTTCCTCATTTTTGTGATTGATTTTTTTTTTTATTATCTTGTCCTTTTTTATTTTTGTACTTTTACAAGAATTAATACTTGAATTGTCGACTAAAACTTAGGTGTCAACAAAACCCTTGCGAGAAACTTTCTTGGGTAAGTCAACATCTGTTGTTGTTCGTGCTCATTGTGCTTGGAATTTACCACTAGTTCCTGGAACCAACTCCTCCTGCTGCATCTTTGAAATTAATTTTCCAACAGAGACACCTAATTGTAAAAGACCCACTGATTTTGCTTTTCTTGAACTTATTTTTCTAATCTTGCTTATTTGGTTTGATCTTAATAAGGAAAACAAGGGTTAAAATATTCGGTTTTTTATTTACTTATCCTCTTTTAAAGGATCCAACTTGAGGAGATATATGAAAATAGGAGTCAACACTTGGAATAACTTGTCAATCGGGGCAAGATTTGTGCTGCAAGTTCACTAATTGCACGTGTTCACATTTCCCCGACCGATCATCATCAAAGAGGTAAAGTGATGGATGACATTGCTCCCTTGGGTGTCTCTGTCTCGACCTGCCTCTTCTCAAAAGTCTCTTGTTCTAGTCTTCCCGTCCTCTTTCCAAGTCAACTGCCGTGTTTAAGCAGAGCTGATCTCACAAGACCAGCAGAAGGAATTGCCAATAACAAGGGCCTTCTTTTCACTTTCACCTGAGGAATCAAACAACTTCTTCTCCTTCTTCTTTTTCTTCTTCTTCTTCATGCCGTTCCATTCCATTCTAGAGCATTGATATCCAAACAAAAAAAGAAGGAAACTTCGTATGTTCCGGACTAAGAACATATCGAAATCCAGGGATGGGTCTACGCTTCTTTTACACACGAGGCTTAGTTTGCACGGCATTCTGCATCTTCTTCATTTCCATCTTAGAAGATCCTGTTGCGTGGTCGTCAAATGAAGTGTCATATGAAGTGTGCAAACCCCACGGTTGTAGGGGCGAGGGCGACCCTCTGAAGATAAGCTATCCCTTTTATATTTTTGGAGGAGGAAAAGAATTATGCGGTTACCCTGGATTTGAGATCACTTGTAATGGAACAAAAACTATGTATGGTCCCTACTCGGTTAAAAGCATCTCCTACAATGAGAGTTCCATCGATTTAGTAAGCCAAGGGGATAATTCTTGCTTTCTTCCTCGTCCCTTCACTTTCCCTCCCATGAACATCTTCCTAAACTACAGTTTTTTTCAGCCTATACTCTTGTTCTTGGTTAATTGCACCGACACTTCTTATCCCTTGCCAACATCCCCCGTGAGTTGTGCTTCTAACGCCACATACAACTCCTCTGTTGCGTTAGTTACTAATAGCACCTTCTATAACCCAAGTGGATACTGCCGGTCATTCTCAATGGTACCAGTACAACTAAGGAAAGGGTTCTCTAATCAAACTATCAAAGATGTCGACTACAAGAAGTTGTTGGAGAACGGGTTCCGGTTAAAATGGAATTTATTAACTGACAAGAGTTGTACTGGTTGTCAAGAAAGTGGAGGCCGATGTAGACGATTACGAGACGGAGACTTTCTGTGCTATTGCCCACATGGATTCAGTCATCCCAAGGACTGCAATAGTGGCAGTGGTAAGGTTTTTAGAATTAGGATTTAACGATTGATGGAATAAGTTCATCATAAATTATTCTCTTCCCTGAACAGAATCTGGTTATTAGGGTGATACAAATTTCATAACTGTTGGGGGGGAGATGCACGCCGAGCTTTATTAATCATATCATATCCGCTCGGCCTATCCACTTGGCCTATTCAGCTGGCCTACTCCAATCTCCCAACTCTAACAACCCAAATCAAGGCTGGAATTCACTATGTAATCCTTGAAATGTTATAGCATCTGAAGATGTTTCTTTTACTTGTAGCTCTGCTTCTACAAATACAAACGATCTTCACTACACTTCACAACCTATTATCTAATTACAGATGCTCAAACTTCTACAGAAAAATACAATTAGATTTACACAACTTCTACACACAAGAACAAGAAGAAAATGGACACTCAGAGCATAAACTCTTATTCGTTTCCCCCTAACTCTACTACTTGGGTTGAATTTATAGCCATGATCTCATATGACCATTTTAAATTCAAATCCTACGAGTAGTCGTTGATTCTGTCATATATAGCCGCTGAACTCACTCTGCAGCTCCATAAAGAGAGTTTCCCAAAGTAGTCCGCTCTGCTTCTACAACAGCCTGTCATTCTCTGTTGCCTGCACAAATATGGTAAATTGTTGTGATCTTCTCTAGTCCGATTTTTGTGGATTCCAATACCTAGATCATTTGTATAACACCAACTTGAATTCAAATTACATTGATAAAGAATCTACATCTTCCCTTCATGATTGTAGAGGCTAGTAGTAGAACCAATGCTCCATCTAATAGCGAGAAAACCTTATGCAGTCAGGTCCATCCAAGCTCCTACATACCCAAACTTGTTTGCTTACAATATTTCGGCACTTTCAAGATACTGACGTCCTTATGTTCTATAAACTATTAACTTTTTATTAGGTCTATCAAAACTCTTCAATGACCCCGCGCACTCTAGTTTGTTCAAGGTTCACAAGGTCCAACCAAGCTTATTGATGTCTTCATGTCATTTGGTTTGTTCATCTTCTATTGGTCCATCCAATCCTTTATGACGATCACTAATTTATTCACCATCCACAAGGTCCTTTCGAACATCGAGATATTCTTCATCTAATAACTTGTTCGCCATTTGCATTGTCCATCCAGTTATCAACATATCTCATGTCCAATAGCTCGTTCATCTTTTAGAGCAAAAGTCGTTCTACACTCTCAGACGTCCTATTGCTAACACCATCTTCATATGAATCTACTAGTATCTTCTGCACACTCAGTTGCACATGTTAGTATACTTAAAATGTTTTGACATCCTCAAAATATTATAGGCATCTTTCCTAACAGTATGACTTGAGAGAACGGATACAACTGCACTTAAGTACAGAAATCCCACGCCATAGCTCTATGTGTATTTCTCACATTTAACCTGTCAGTTTCCGCTTCCCATTTCGGCTTTCCATGGGCGGGATAATACACAATTGGTATACATGTTTTCTTTCTATGTTAAGTTATCATTTTGCATTTGTGCAACCTCATGAATAATTTTGCAGAACCTTTAGAATAGAGATCTTATGACAATTAAACTGACTTCTCATTTCAGGAAGATGGATATATAGGACTCTTGTTTGCCAATAAAATGCACAAGTAGTTGACACACCTTATTATGAATGGCAAACATAAGTCACCCCACTTTATATTTGGAACTTGCTCTGCCGTTCACGTTGGGATAGGTTGTGTATCCATTTTAGATTAAATAGGATTCGGATGTAGGTACGGCTATTCTCCCTTTTATTATTCTCTATTCGTCCGAGTATGTAAAGTTGATTTATGAACTCTATGGAGGCTATTTGGCATCCCTTCTCTCAATTGACCAATCTGCTTTCTCAACTTTGATGCAGGAAAAAGGTGTCCGTGGTGGAAGATAGGACTAGGTGATTTTCTTTTTCTTAGTTTCTTGTCTGCTATCACATTGCCTCCGCTGACCTGAACAAATCAAAGTATAACAAGGACAATCTGCTCCCAGCTTGACATGATAAAACAACAAAAACGGGATCACCTTATTGCAGGAGTATCCTTTCTGGTTTTTACTGCAAAACCAATCTGACAATGCTGATCAAATCAAAGTCGGCTGTAGCAAAATCTTCTTACCTCGTCTTAAGAGTTCAACTATCTGTCCATGCTTCCAGCCAGCATAATCCATATGTCCTAGGAAACAGCACAAAAGTTAAAACCATTTTCCTGTATAGGACACGGGTTAATTATCTCCTGGTGCATCAGGTATTGGAATCGGAAGCTTGACCATCATCATGTTGTCCTATATGATCCACTTGAAGAGGAAGAATGCTTCTTTGAAGTTCCATTTGAGAAACAGCACCTCATATCCTCACTCCAATTCAGACATGGAAGAGAGCAATGTCTATTTTGAAGTCCCCATTTTCAACAGTACCGAACTTGAAGAAGCCACAAATAACTTCTCTGCTTCCAATGAACTTGGAGATGGAGGTTTTGGAACTGTTTATGTCACACCCCAAAACCTACCAAGATGAAGGATGACACGGCCGTCCTTCCACCCGAAGGACGCAGCCTCAAACCATAAGGAATCCGACTCCCAAAAAGTCCCAACGACATCGCTCTCGCTCTATTGGCTACTAACCAAGGAATCTGAAAAGATTGGGGAAAGAGAGGGGTGAGCAACCACAGCTCAGTAAGCAGTGCGTATCTCTTCTAAGCAGATCGAGCAATCACTATGCATGTATACATAAAGCCATACCAGAATTTCAGAAACCAAACTCAAGATATCAAATACATATCAATTCAAATACGAGTTATTTTATTTCATCAAAGCTTTATACAAGTCACAAATATACGTTTAAATCCATCATCACAATTCAAACTATCAATGGTCAAGTCCATTGATCAATCTCTATAAAAACCACATCAATGGTCCATTCCATTGACTAATCTCAAATCACACATCAATGGTCTATTCCATTAATGAATCTCATCAAAAGCACATGCCGATGGTCCATTCCATTGGCTAATCTCATATCACATCACACATCGATGGTCCATTCCATCGACCAATCTATTGCTCAATATCTAACCATGGTCACGACACAAAGCCTTGTGACAAGGCTACCAAGATTCCCCCCTTGGCAAGGTCTCCACCTACAAAGCCGATGGCTCGGCCCAGAAGGATATCCTAAACTCGGTATGCATACCCCCAAAGCCCCTCATTGGGCTCACAGCGATACTGAGCATCAAACAATCATCATCCAATATCAGAAATCCAATCCAGAATACATTTCACAAACCAAACAAATAACTTTCTCGTAACACGGCTCATCCGCCATTTCTCAAACCATTTCATAAATCATAATGTGGTTCCAAAACCTTTGCATAATCCATTTCATAAATCACAATAGTTTTCCCAAATCATTTCATAATCCATTTCACAATAATCGATATATAAGCCTTTTTCAGAAATGCCTTACCATGCCATTTCAAATAATCAACAGGTAGTAAATGCTCGATCCGAGCTTTTATGCAATAATAATACTATTTTAAGTTCTATATATATTTCAAGGCATGGGTTTTACAAAACCGAAGAAGAGATAGCACCACTCACCTGGAATCCCCAAAAATCACACAACGACGCTCACTCGAACCGACAATCTCGTAACCCTAACAATTAAACGAGAGTCGACGTCAAAACCAAATAAAATACTACGACAACTACAAAACGGCAAAACGATGCTTAAACGCTAACAGGACAACTCAAAGGCGCTCACAAATTGCTCATCCAAAACGATTATCCAAACCGTCCGCAACGCAAAACTTGAACGCGAAACTTGATCGCGCCATAACTTTCTCCATCGAACTCTGATCCTAGCAAACTTATAGTCAAAAGAAAGCCCGTTCAGAGTATTACAAAAGCCCCAACTTGGCCATCCCAAAATCGAGCCAAAAACGGACGAAAATCAGCCTAAAAACCTCTGGTCGCGCACTGTTCATTGCACGCGCTCGACTTCAAAAATTCATATCCGGCAAACCGAAAGTCCAAATCGAGTTCCGTAAGATCTCACAGCCTTGCAGCACCCTAAACTACCAATTCTATATATATTCACAGCTCAACGACTCAAAAATCGGACTTCGCCGCTCGAATAACTCATAACTCCAAAATATAAGCCCTAACCCCGAAAAATATTCCGATTGAACGAACAATGGGCGCGAATACTTACCGAGCGTGGCGATACGAACGAACTCCGGCTTGGCGAGACTCCTGTGGCGAGCACGTGCAAAAACCCTTTCTTTCTCCCTTCTTTCTTCTTTCTTTCCTCTCTTTCTTCTTCTCGGTGAGCTCTTGCTTCTCTCACCCGATGGTCTCATTTTTTCCCTTTTATAATACTTCTTTTTATTCTTTTTGACTTTTCAAGCTTTTTCTTCTCTTTTCTTTTCCTTTTTGCCTTTGACTTTTTGACCTGTAAAACCCATACTTTACAGTTTACTACGGTGAGAAAATGTTCCTTCACTATTCCTCCAAGGGATTCGCTACTGAAAGACGTTTTCTACATTGTTCTTAACAGGAAAACTTCGAGATGGACGGGAGGTAGCAGTGAAGCGCCTATACGAGCGCAGCTACCGGATGGTAAAGCAGTTCATGAATGAGGTTGAGATCCTAACCCGTTTGCAACACAAAAACCTTGTGTCTCTGTATGGTTGCACTTCTCGCCACAGCCGTGAGCTTCTACTTGTCTATGAGTACATCTCCAATGGAACTGTTGCTGATCATATCCATGGCCAGCGAGCAAACTCTTCTACTACATTGCCTTGGAAAATCCGTATGGACATAGCCATAGAGACTGCTACTGCGTTGGCTTACCTCCATGCTTCTGACATTGTCCACCGTGATGTGAAAACAAATAACCTCCTCCTCGACAAGAATTTTGGGGTTAAAGTTGCAGATTTTGGGATTTCGAGGCTTTTCCCCGATGATGTCTCTCATATCTCAACAGCTCCTCAAGGGACTCCAGGTTATGTGGACCCCGAGTACCATCAGTGCTACCGCCTCACGGAGAAGAGTGATGTCTATAGCTTCGGAGTTGTTCTGGTCGAGCTTGTATCATCCAAGCCAGCTGTCGACAAAAGCAGAGAAAGGCACGAGATTAATTTGGCCAACTTTGCTATTAACAAGATTCAGAAATGCGCGTTTAGCGAATTGATCGACCCAAATCTAGGATTTGAGTCAGATAGAGAAATCAATAGGATGACAACTTCGGTGGCCGAGTTAGCTTTCCTGTGCTTGCAACTGGACAAGGAAATGAGGCCTCCCATGGATGAGGTTTTGGAGGAACTGAAGGCGATCGCGTGCAATGAGAATGCTGCGGACATATTTGTTGATGTGGATAAGGGTGAAGGTGTCCTTGCTCCATCTCCTCCGGATTATGACGATTCCCAGCTACTGAAGAATATGCGGTCCACCCATTCTCCAGTTTCTGTGACTCAAAAATGGGGTAGCAGCGGCTGTTCTGCTCCTGGTGTTGATGGTTAGATTATCCATGTAACCGTTTGTCACATACTGTACATACGTGAATGCAAGTGAGCAGTCATATATGTTGAGACGTTACTGATTTAAGTGCTGGGTCGAAATCTGAAGGTATGGACATGGTAATAAAGCACTCTTGTCAATCTAGCTTACACATGATATTGAACCATATAGAGGTTATTTAGTTTATCTGTTGTTTCGTACTACATTAGAAGTATCCAACACGACACATGGATATATTGATTGGCCGAAAAAAAGAACGGCATATAAATATGAGCAGATTCAACACATAGATAACAATTATAGGGAAAGTCTTCAGAGACCATCTTTCTCTACGGTTGGTTGTGACTTATACTGAACTTCTGTGATACAATCATTCAAACTTATGACCATGGTGACTTGACATATGACAAGATGCATATCAGGTCTCTCGCCGAAGTGAACATGGGGGTGGAAAAGGGAAAGAGGGAAATGGCCATTAAGGTCGTTGTTTGATTCAAAGTTCTCTCCACTCGTACTAATCCGCCCACACTCTTTTTCTTCTCTGCAGGATCAGGAGATTAGATACCTAGGATCGCAAATCCAAGTTTGTCTATGGTTCAATTCGATGTTGTACAAAGGAAAATTATTCTGATAAGACGTTCCTCAATAATATCATCACGACTCTCAAAGTCAGGCGCCGTCATAATACCAAACCAAATACAACGAGTGGTAATCAAAATAAAGATACTAATGAATAGAGGGTCCAATAGTAGGTAGAACTGAATGTTCTTTCCATTAACCCCTTAATTGAAACAGGCTGGAGAAAATTTTTGGAGGGGAAACTTGGAGATTGGCAATAAGGGTGACTTATCCGTCAATTCATTTCAATTGGTTAGAATCCTTTACTTGAAGGGAACAATATTGTTCTCTCCGGTTAATTGATAATCTCAATTTCAACTTGCCCATGTAATTTTGGGGTTTTCGCAGGAATTGAGTACCTAGAAAGGAGAATACTCATCGCTAATAGTTTCAATGCAATCATTAGATCAAAATGCCACTAGCCGCAACCACAACCTTTCCTTGCAAATATCCTCAATGAGACATCTTCGAGAATTTTCCGTATTCTCTTCTAGCGATTGTCGTCCTGTGAGCCATTCGGATAGACCATGCATAAAGTCATGTGCAGCCCAGGGAGGACGCAGATACAATTGGTTCTCTATTGGTAGGGCAGGCTTGGATAGGAGGACAGGTTTAGAAATAAACATTCGAGTACGAGTCCTCTCCAAAACGGAACAAAACTTTTGGCTTTCTCTTAACTGCCCTTAGATTCTTGGCAAAAATTGAACCCCCAAACATCCATGCAAGGGACACAAATATAAGACAATGGCCTAACTGGATATAGATTAATGACTAGTTCTAGTAGTCTTAATCACAGGCAAAAGGGATTCTCTATACATTTGGCGAGACTCTAGTCTGGTTATTACTCCACTGCTACTATAGTACTATACTCTTCTTCTCTTTAGGCACATTCTCTTCAGCATGTGATCAGCTAGTGGCATTGCTTGACAATATCAGCAAACGTACGTAACTGCATTTCACACCAAATAAGCTCTAAGTAAGGGTATCGGTTTGAAAACTTCAATTGACATAATCACTGGCTCAAACACTGCCTTCTTACCGCTAACATTGCTGTGACTTTTCAGAGAGTAGTTCTTATCTTCTCAAGGGACTTATCAAATGGATATAAGAGCCGCTTATAGGCCAATCAGCCTATGATCTAACTGAGCAATTGCTATTGCAACTCATGAACTTGTCTTATAGTCATTTGCTTTCTTTCCCTGCCCTTTGTAATTATTTGTTTCATTTCATGACTTGTGTTTCTTTGTGGAATCTCCCCCTTTTTATGGATTCAATTGTAGTTACACCCAAGTTTTTTTTTACCCAAGTCTTTTTTAGGACAAAAATCACCAAAAACTCTAAACTATGCATACCGTGATACATTTACCATAAATTTTTCTATGGCACAAAAAATCCCAAACTTGTACATTCATGACACATTTAACTTTCTTCAAAGTTCCTTCAATGGGAACATTTGAAAATCTGCCTACTTGGACGCCATAAAGCAAACAGTATTGACATGGCACCCACATGATTTAAATGAAATAAAAACGTTATTTTAGTTGAAAAATCATCTAGCGAAACCTTGACTGAGGGTAAATATGTCGCATAGGTACAAGTTTTAAGTTTTTTATGTTAAAAGAAAAAGTTTGGAATAAATATGTTACAGTAGCCATAGTTTGGGGTTTTTAATGTTACAAAAAACGGGTAAATGTATTACATTGAGAATGGTTTGGAGTTTTTTTATGTTTTTTTTCCTTTTTTCATACTTGTTAATATGCATTTTTCTTCTTTTTTTTTCTTTTCTATTCCTTTTTTCTCATCGTCTTCCTCATAGTAGTGAGAACAGCCAAAACACAATCAAAGATCCGTCTACCAAATCATCAAAGCATGAACATATATTCATCTCTGTTAATCTACCTATACTTGTTATCAAACCTCCACCGTCGTCCACTACAGAGTCATCAATATACGTCGGCCACAGCTAGACGCAGAGAACAAAAACAGGGACATGATCGGATAAAAGGATGTGATGAACAAACCGGAACAATTGAGCTTAAAAATTAACCCTCGGACTGTCAATTTTTGAGTGGCTCCTCGCTGATGACCATCATTGAACGGCGCAGGAAGACGTGTAAACACCGAGCAAACACAATCATAAAGAAATTGCTCAAATTTGGTCTCGGTGGATATAATATGCGGTAGAAAATCATGCTTAGCCATCAACAAAAAGTTGCATTCACGTGTGACATACCATTATACACTCGAAACAGGTCGGGATCAAGGACTAATCTATACGGACTAAGGACTCAGTTCTGGCATTTTGTCGAACATATGGTGGGCAACTTAGTTTCTTAGTTAAAATATGAGTTTACGGTAACCATTCATTTCATCCCATCACAAGAAGCGCTAACAGAGACCTAAATCATCAAATCAGCCTCAATCATTTCAGATTTTAGATTGACAATATATGAAGTCCCAGTTTCTGTTTTCGTTCTAAAACCATCACCGAGAGTAACAAATAATGAACTCGCCTTTATCAAGCTTGATTTCTAGCTCCGAACAGTGATGAGAAAATCCAAGCGAGGACGTTCCAGGAATGTCACCAATGAGGATCGGAAGTCATATTGAAGAAATTAACGCGAGATAACTTCCGCGAATTTCCCAGTCGTGGAACAGGGAGAAGCAGAGCAGGAAAAGGCGAAAATCCGGAATGCCGAGAAAGGACGGCAACGAAGGCTAATAACGTTAGGAGAGCAGCGAAGGGATTCTCAGCGGTAACAGGCAGCGACAAGCGGCGATGAGGATGATCAGAATTGAAATCTGAAAGCAATCTCTGAACGAGGTTGAAACCGCTCGAAGCTCTCGGTCACTGTAAAGGAACGGCGCACTTCTGATACTCGCAGAAATCGGTGATGGCGAAGATGACCGACGGATCAGGCCGTTAAGAAAACCATCCCTTATCTCTTTTCTATCAGGCTTTAAAAATAATAATAATAATTACAAAATTCGAAAAAAATAATTAAAATTTAATAATAATAAAAATTCCACTTGAGTGCCAACGTTCACGTCAGCAATTTTTTTGCCAAATTGGCCAGATGTACTCAATTGACAAAATGATAAAAAGGTTTAAAACTCAATTGACACATTTGCAAAATTCAAAATTGAATTAGCAAAAGTGTAATAAAATTTGAATTTTTTTGGTAATTTTCCCCGCTAAATGAATAGCAGAAATATTCGACCAGAAAAAAAAAAATAGCAGAAATCGAATCCAAATGTTTTAATGAGCTAAGGTTCATTCAAACGGTTCAAGAGCCCATACTGAAAAAGAAAACCTCCTTTTTATCACTTATTTTTCTTTTTCTTGTTTTGGTCATCACTTTTTCGTTTGTTATGTATTTAATTATTTTTATTATTATTTTTCTATTTTTTATTTTTGTACTTTTAGAAGAATGAATATTTGAATCGTCGACTAAAACTTAGGTGTTAACAAAATCCTTTCGAGAAACTTTCTCGGGTAGCCCAACGATTTTTGCTGTTCGTGCTCATTGTGCTTGGTATTTACCTTTTTGGAATTTTCCACTGTTTCCTAGAACTAACTCCTGGTACTTCTTTGAAATTAATTTTCAAACGGAGACCTATAATTGTCAAAGACCCACTGATTTTCTTTTCTTGATCTTATTTTCCTAATCTAGCTTATTTAGTTTCATTTTAATAAGCATAACAGGGGATAAAAGTTTCTGGGTTTTTACTCGTTTTTTTCACTATCCTCTTGTAAAGGTCCAACTTGAGGAGATATATGAAAATAGGAGTCAACACTTGGAATAACTTGTCAATCGGGGCAAGATTTGTGCTGCAAGTTCACTAATTTCACGTGTTCACATTTCCCCGACCTATCATCATCAAAGAGGTAAAGTGATGGATGACATCGCTCCCTTGGGTGTCTCTGTCTCTACCTGCCTCTTCTCAAAAGTCTCTTGTTCTAGTCTTCCCGTCCTCTTTCCAAGTCAACTGCCGTGTTTAAGCAGCTGATCTCACAAGACCAGCAGAAGGAATTGCCAATAACAAGGGCCTTCTTTTCACTTTCACCTGAGCAATCAAACAACTTCTTCTCCTTCTTCTTTTTCTTCTTCTTCTTCATGCCGTTCCATTCCATTTTAGAGCATTGATATCCAAACGTAAAAAAAAAAAAAGAAGGGAACTTCGTATGTTCCAGACTAAGAACATATCGAAATCCAGAGATGGGTCTACGCTGCATTGACACACAAGGCTTAGTTTGCACAGCGTTCTGCATCTTCTTCATTTTCATCTTAGAAGATCATGTCGCATCGTCGTCGGATGAAGTGTCATATGAAGTGTGCAAACCCCACAAGTGTACGGGCGACCGTCTGATCATAAGCTATCCCTTTTATATTCCTGGAGAAGGAAGAGAATTATGCGGTTATCCTGGATTCGAGATCACTTGTAACGAAACAAAAACTATGTATGCTCACTACTCAGTTAAAAGCATTTCCTACAAGGAGAGTTCCATCGATTTGGTAAGCCAAGGGGATAGTTCTTGCCTTGCTCTTCGTTCCTTCACTTTTGTTCCCATAAACATCTTCCTAAACAACAGTTTTTTTCTTCATCCTAGACTCTTGTTCTTGGTTAATTGCACCAACCCTTCTTTTCCCTTCCCAACATCCCCTGTGAGTTGTACTTCTAACGCCACATACAACTCCTCTGTTGCGTTACTTCCTAATGGCACCTTTTATAACCCAAGTGGATCCTGCCGGTCATCCTCAGTGGTACCAGTACAACTGAAGAAAGGGTTCTCTAATCAAACTATCAAAGATGTCGACTACAAGGAGTTGTTGGAGAACGGGTTCCGGTTAAAATGGGATTTATTGACTAACAAGAGTTGTACTGGTTGTCAAGACAGTGGAGGCCGATGTGGACGATCACGAGACAGAGACTTTCTGTGCTATTGCCCACACGGAACCATTCATCCCCGGGACTGCAACAGTGGTAAGGTTTTTGAATTAGGAATTAAGGGTTCATGCAATAAGTTCATCATAAATTATTCTCTTCCCTGAACAGAATGTGGTTATTAGGATGATACAAATTTTATAACTGTTAGGAGGAAGATGCACGCCGAGCTTTATTAATCATATACTTGGCCTATTCAGCCAGCCTACTCCAATCTCCCAACTCTAATAGCCCAAATCAAGGCTGAAATTCACTGTGTAATCCTTGAAATGTCATAGCGTCTGAAGATGTTTCTTTTACTTGTAGCTCTGCTTCTACAAATACAAGCGATCCTCACTACACTTCACAATCTATTCTCTAATTACAGATGCTCAAACTTCTATAGAAAAATACAATTAGATTTACTCAGCTTCTACACACAAGAACAAGAAGAAGATGAACAGTCAGAGCATGGACTCTTGTTCGTTTCCCCTTAACTCTACTACTTCATTGGGTTGAATTTATAGTCATGAGATCTCAAATGACCGTTTTAAATTCAAATCCTTAGAGTAGCCGTTGATTCTGTCATCTATAGCCGCTGAACTCACTCTGTAGCTCCATAGAGAGAGTTTCCTGAAGTAGTTAATTCTGATTCTACGACAGCCCGTCATCCTCAGTTGCCTGCACAAATATGGTAAACTGTTTTGATCTTCTTTAGTCCGCTTTTTTTTTAGGTAAGGAATAGAAAAAAAAAAAACGTAAGATCAGTTGTATAACACCAATTTGAATTCAAATCACATTGATGAGGAGTCCGCATCTTCCCTTCATGATTGAAGAGGCTCTAAGTAGAACCAATACTTTGTCTATAGTGAGAACACCTTCTACAATCAGGTCCATGTAAGCTTCTACGTACCCAAGCTTGTTTGCTTACAACATTTAGGCAGCTTCAAGCGTACTGACGTCCTTGTGTCATATAGACTATACACTTTTTATTTGGTCTATTGATACTCTTCGACGACCACATGCCCTCTAGTTTGTTCAAGGTTCGCAAGGTCCAGCCATGCTTATTGACGTCTTCATGTAGTTTGGTTTGTTCATCTTCTATTAGTCCACCCAACCCTTTTTGACAATCACACGTCCTCTAGTTTGTTCACCATCCACAAGGTCGTTTCGAACATCGACATATTCCCCGTCTAATAACTTGTTCGCCGTTTGCAATGTCCATCCAGTTATTGACATAGCTCACGTCCAATAGCGTGTTCCTCTTCGAGAGCAAAAGTTGTTTTACACTCTTAGACGTCCTATTGCTAACACCGTTTTCATATGAATTTACTAGTATCTTCATCACACTCAATTGCACAGGATAGTATAATTAAAATGTTTTGTCATCCTCAAAATATTATAGGCATCTTTTCCTAACAGTATGAATTGAGAGAACGGATACAATTGCACTTAATTATAGAAATTCCACGCCATAGCTCTATGTGCATTTCTCACATTTAACCTATCAGTTTCCGCTTCCCATTTCGGCTTTCCATGGGCAGGATAATACACAATCGGTATACATGTTTTCTTTCTATGCTAAGTTATCATTTTGCATTTGTGCAACCTCATGAATTCTTTTGCAGAACCTTTAGAGTAGAGATCTTATGACAATTAAACTGACTTCTCATTTCAGGAAGATGAATATACAGGACTCTTGTTTGCCAATAAAATGCAAAAGTAGTTGACACACCTCATTATGAATGGCAAACATAAGTTACCCCACTTTATATTTTGAACTTGCTCTGCCGTTCACGTCGGGATAGGTTGTGCATCCATTTTAGATCAAATAGGATTCGGATGTAAGTACGGCTATTCTCCCTTTTATTAATCTCTATTCGTCCGAGTATGTAAAGTTGATTTATGAACTCTATGGAGGCTATTTTGGCATTCTTTCCCTCAATTGACCAATCTGCTTTCTCAACTTTGATGCAGGAAAAAGGTGTTTGTGGTGGAAGATAGGACTAGGTGATTTTCTTTTTCTTAGTTTCTTGTCTGCTATCACATTGCCTCCGCTGACCTGGACAAATCAAAGTATAACTAGGACAATCTGCTCCCAGCCTGACATGATAAAACAACAAAAACAGGATCACCTTATTGCAGAAGTATCCTTCTGGTTTTTACTGCAAACCCAATCTGACAATGCTGATCAAATCAAAGTCGGCTGTAGCAAAATCTTCTTACCTCGTCTTAAGAGTTCAACTATCTGTCCATGCTTCCAGCCAGCATAATCCATATGTCCTAGGAAACAGCACAAAAGTTAAAAGCATTTTCCTATATAGGACACGGGTTAATTATCTCCTGGTGCATCAGGTATTGGAATCGGAAGCTTGGCCATCATCCTGTTGTCCTATATGATCCACTTGAAGAGGAAGAATGCTTCTTTGAAGTTCCTTTTGAGAAACAGCACCTCATATCCTCACTCCAATTCAGACATGGAAGGGAGCAATGTCTACTTTGAAGTCCCCATTTTCAACAGTACCGAACTCGAAGAAGCCACAAATAACTTCTCTGCTTCCAGTGAACTTGGAGACGGAGGTTTTGGAACTGTTTACTACGGTGAGAAAATGTTCTTTCACTATTCCTTCAAGGGATTCGCTACTGAAAGACATTTTCTACAATGTTCTTAACAGGAAAACTTCGAGATGGGCGGGAGGTAGCAGTGAAGCGCCTATACGAGTGTAACTACCGAAGGGTAAAGCAGTTCATGAATGAGGTAGAGATCCTAACCCGTTTGCAACACAAAAACCTTGTGTCTCTGTACGGTTGCACATCTCGCCACAGCCGTGAGCTTCTACTTGTCTATGAGTACATCTCGAATGGCACTGTTGCTGATCATATCCATGGCCGGCGAGCAAACTCGTCTACTATATTGCCTTGGCAAATCCGTATGGACATAGCCATAGAGACTGCTACTGCATTGGCTTACCTCCACGCTTCTGACATTGTCCACCGTGATGTGAAAACAAATAACATCCTTCTCGACAAGAATTTTGGAGTTAAAATTGCGGATTTTGGGCTTTCGAGGCTATTCCCCAATGATGTCTCTCATATCTCTACAGCTCCTCAAGGGACTCCAGGTTATGTGGACCCCGAGTACCATCAGTGCTACCAGCTCACGGAGAAGAGTGACGTCTATAGCTTCGGAGTTGTTCTGGTCGAGCTTGTATCATCCAAGCCAGCTGTGGACATAAGCAGAGAGAGGCACGAGATTAATTTGGCCAACTTCGCTACTAACAAGATTCAGAAATGCGCGTTTGGCGAATTGATCGACCCAAATCTAGGATTTGAGTCAGATAGCGAAATCAATAGGATGACAACTTCAGTGGCCGAGTTAGCTTTCCTGTGCTTGCAACGGGACAAGGAAATGAGGCCTCCAATGGATGAGGTTTTGGAGGAACTGAAGGCGATCGCATGCGATGATAATGCTACGGACATA
Organism: Syzygium oleosum; assembly: GCF_021117445.2. Lineage (NCBI taxonomy): Eukaryota > Viridiplantae > Streptophyta > Magnoliopsida > Myrtales > Myrtaceae > Syzygium > Syzygium oleosum. The sequence continues at coordinate 14,405,882 of NW_026607487.1, forward strand.
TTTGTTGATGCAGATGAGGGTGAAAGTGTCCTTGCTCCATCTCCTCCGGATTATGACGATTCCCAGCTACTGAAGAATATGCAGTTGACCCATTCTCCAGTTTCTGTGACTCAAAAATGGGGTAGCAGCGGAAGTTCTGCTCCTGGTGTTGATGGTTAGATTATCCATGTATCGTTTGTCACATACTTTACACACACGTGAATGCAAGCGAGCAGTCATATATGTTGAGACGTTACTGATTCAAGTGCTGGGTCGAAATCTGAAGGTATGGACATGGTAATAAAGCACTTTTGTCAATCTAGCTTGCACCGGATATTGAACCATAAATAGGTTATTTAGTTTTTCTGTTGTTTCTTTCTACATTAGAAGTATCCAACACGACACGTGGATATATTGGTTGGCCGAGAAAAGGAACGGCGTAAAAACATGAGCAAATTCAACACATAGATAACAATTATAGGGAAGTCTTCAGAGACCATCTTTCTCTATGGTTGGTTGTGACTTATACTGAACTTCTGCGATACAATCATTCAAGCTTATGACCATGGTGACTTGACATATGACAAGATGTATATCAGGTCTCTCAGCTGAAGTGAACATGGAGGCGAAAAAGGGAAAGAGGGGGACCGCCATTACCGTCGTCGTTCGATTCAAAGTTCTCTCCACTCAAAATAATCCACCCACACTCTTTTTCCTTTCCGCAGGGACCCGGAGATGGGTTACCTGGGATCGCAAGTCCAAGTTTGTCTATGGTTCAATTCAATGTTGTATACAGGAAAATCATTCCGATGAAGACGTTCCTCAATAATATTATCATGACTCTCAAACTCATGCGTGATCACAATGCCAAACCAAATACAATAAGTGGTAATCAAAATAAAGACAATAATGAATATAGGGTCCAATAGTAGGTAGAACTTAATGTTCTTTCCATGACCCCCTTAATTGAAATAGACTCAAAAGTAATTTTTGGAGCGAAAAGCTAAAGAGTGGCAGTAAGGGTGACTTATCTGTCAACTCCTTTCGATTGGCTAGAATCCGTTACTTGAAGGGAACTATATTGCTCTCTCCAGGTACTTTATAATCTCAATTTTAACTTGGTCATATGACTTAGGTGTTTTCACAAGAATTGAGTACCTAGAAAGGTGAATACTCATCGCTAATAATTTCAACGCAATCATTAGCTCAAAATCCCACTACCCGCAACCTTCCCTTGTAAATATCACCACTCTCAATCCTCAATGAGACATCTTCAAAAAATTTCCGTATCATCTTCTAGCGATTGTCGTACTGTGAGCCATTCGGATAGACCGGCATAGATGTGAAGCCCAGGGAGGACGCATATACAATTGGTTCTCCATTGGTAGGGCAGGCATGGATAGGAGGACAGGTCTAGCTAGAAATAAACAATCGAGTACGAGTCCTATCCAAAATGCAACAAAACTTTTGGCTATCTCTTAACTGCCCTTAGATTCTTGGCAAAAATTGAACCCCCAAACATCCATGAAAGGGGCACACATATAAGACCTTGGCCTAAATGGACATAGATTCAATGGCTACTGCTAGTAGTCTTTATCACAGGCAAAACGGGATTCTCTATACATTTGGCGAGACTCTAGTCTTGTTATTACTCCACTGCTAGTGGCATTGCCTGACAATATCAGCAGACGTCGAGTAACAGCATTTCGCACCCAACAAGCTCTGTGTGAGGGCATCGGTTTGAAAACTTCAATTGACATAATCACTGGCTCAAACAATGCCTTCTTAGTTCTTACCACTGACACTGCCGTTACTGTTCAGAGAGTAGTTCTTACATCTTCTCAAGAGACTTACCAAATGGATATAAGAGCCGCTTATAGGCCAATCAGCCTCTGATCTAACTGAGCAATTCCTATTGCAACTCATGAACTTGTTTTATAATCATTTCCTTTATTTCCCCTGCCCTTTATAATTATTTGTTTCACTTCAACTAATGTTTCTTTGTGGAATCTCCCCCTTTTTTATGGATTCAATTATAGTTAGACCCCAAGTTTTGTTCTTTTGTTCCTTGTCTTGCTTATCTGCTTTAATATGCGAGGGTCACCTGTAATTGCTTGGAAAGAAATGGAATCGTCAAAAAGTCTTTCAATAACTGGTCAATGGGGCCAAGATTGGTGGAAAATCGACTGATTGGAATTTTTTCGTCAGCCTATCATCAGCAAGAAGGAAGTGATGGATGGCATTACAATTACATGTGACAGACCCAAAACTTAATAATCTTCATTTAGGTGTCCCTACCTCTTTTTTCAAAGTCTCTTCAAGTCTTCCATGCCCTCTTTTCCAAGTCAACTAACGTGTTTATGCAGATGAAGAGCAGAGGAAGCAATGTGCAGGTATTTCCAATCAGAAGGCCTTCCCTTCAAGTTCAAAGCTGCTACATTGTAAAGCATCAATGTAAAACGGAAAATCTTCCCCTCTCATTCGAAGCCTGGAAACCGCGCGTAAAGTCTCAGGATGGTCATGGGTCTATACTGTGCTCATGCGCGAGTGCTACTTCACATTGGGTTGCACATCTTGTTCACTGCCATGTTAGGTGAGACCATTAACTCATCACAGTATCAACTTTGCGAACCCCTGAAATGTGGCGGGGGCAGAAGCCCAGAAATAAGGTATCCCTTTTACATTCCTGGAAAAGAAAGAGGCTTATGTGGTTACCCTGGATTTGAGATCATCTGTCAAGGAACAAAAACTATGTACGGTCACTACTCGGTTGAAAGAATTTCCTATGAAGAACAATCTATTCAATTGGTGAATGAGTACGTTATGGATGCTCCCTGCTTCACTCCTCGTCCCTCCACTTTCTATCCCGTAAACCCGATTTTAGGTCACAGTTACTCCTTTCATCCAAGACTCTGGTTCTTCTATAATTGCACAGGCTCTTTTTCTTTTCATTACCCCACAATCCCAGTAAATTGTACGTCTAACCCCATATATAACTCCTTTGTTGCATTAATACATCCAAATGACCCCTACTATCAAGAAGGTGGAGCCTGCCAGTCGTCTGTGGAGGTACCAGTAGAACTGAAGGAAGGGTTGTCGAACCAAACAATAGGTGATGTGGACTACAAGGAGTTGTTGAAGGAAGGGTTCATCTTAAAATGGGATTTATTACCCGAAAAGAGTTGTCATACTTGTCGACAAAGTAAAGGCCGATGTGGACTGTCAGACGAGCAACATTTCTGCTGTTATTGCCCTGATGGAACTCACCACCACAAGGACTGTAATAGCAGCAACAGCGGTAAGGTTTTTAGGACTACGAATTGACACTTCTTGCATCATGTCCTAAATAATTCTCTTTCCTGAATAGAATTGGTTATTAGGGCAATATAAACACTATGACTATTAGGAGGAAGATGACCAAGGAGCTTCCCATGTCCTATAGAGAACCTCCCAAAATTGGGATTGGTCAGGGATCTAAGAAGCCTGGATAGTATGCCCAACGTCATAAAAAGGAGATTCTTTGAATAACCACATCCTTATTTTGCAGAGTATCCAAGACTTGTTTACTCTAATCCAATGGCCACACATTCCAGTATGACCTTTGCAGACCCTAAGGCTCTATATTACAATAGATTGCTTAATAATGAGGCAAATGGTTTCTCCCTTCAATGATGTCCACATAGGCTTCAGATGACAATACTGGCTTTTCTAAATAGCATACTCTATATTTCTCCAAATGTGCAAACCTATTTTATGAACTCTATGGGCACTAACTCCAAATCCTTTCCCTTATTGACCAATCTGCCTTTCATCTTTGATGCAGGAAAAAGACGCTTGTGGTTGAAGATAGGACACGGTAAATTTTCTCGAGTAGCTTGTCTAACTGCATGCCCTTCATCAGACCCGAACAAAGCAAATTACCATAAGTATAATCTGCTCGCCACTTGACATGATAGACCAACAAAAACAGTCTTAGCTTATTGCATCTGTTTTGACAACAGCGTTAGATTATCTGATGCATGAGCAAGAAAGTGCAAAACAATATCCAATATGTGGCTTCCCAAGAAAGTGCAAAACAACTACCGAGCTATGCTTTTAGCAAATAAAATTCCAAAGTCCTGGGAACTGCAAACCAGTTAAAACAAAAGCCTATTAAGCTTCTTCTAAGCATCATTTTCCATGTACTCTCTTGTTCCCGGAGTATTTTTAGAAGCTTATTACGTTACCTGCCTAGCTGCCTACGGAGCCAGTTTTACTATCTGCTTGTATGTCTGTCAGGTATTGGAATTGGAAGCTTGATCATTGGCCTTTTGTCCTATGTGATCTACTTGAAAAGGAAAAATGCTTCTCATAAGCTCCATTTGAGAAACAACACTTCATGTCCTTACTCGAATTCGGACATGGGAGAGAGAAGTGTCTATTTTGAGGTCCCCATTTTCACCAGTTCTGAGCTCGAAGAAGCCACAAATAACTTCTCTGCTTCCAATGAACTTGGGGATGGCGGTTTTGGAACTGTTTACTATGGTAATTAATGTTCATTTTGCCTCTTGTTAAGGGATGAAGAATTATATTGAAAGAATTTTCTTCAATTTGGTAACAGGAAAACTCCGAGACGGACGGGAAGTAGCAGTCAAGCGCCTAAACCAGCACAGCCACCTGAGGGTGAAGCAGTTCATGAACGAAGTAGAGATTCTCACCCGCTTACGCCACAAAAACCTCGTCTTGCTTTACGGTTGCACATCCCGTCACAGCCATGAACTTCTACTCGTCTATGAGTATGTCTCCAATGGCACTGTGGCTGATCATATCCACAGCAGAAAAGCAAAACTCTCTATGTTGCCTTGGCATGCCCGTATGAGCATCGCCATAGAGACCGCCACCGCATTGGCTCACCTCCATGCTTCTGACATTATCCACCGCGATGTAACAACTAATAACATCCTTCTCGACAGTAATTTTAGTGTCAAAGTTGCAGATTTCGGGCTTTCCAGGCTATTCCCTAATGATGTCAGTCACATCTCAACATCTCCTCAAGGAACTCCAGGTTATGTGGACCCTGAGTATTATCAATGCTATCAACTTACTGAGAAAAGCGATGTTTATAGCTTTGGAGTTGTTCTGATTGAGCTTATATCGTCCAAGACAGCCGTGGATGTAAGCAGAGCAAGGCATGAGATTAATCTAGCCAATCTGGCTGTCAACAAGATTCAGAAATGCGCATTCAGTGAACTGATCGACCCGACTCTAGGATTTGAGTTAGATGACGAAATTTATAGGATGACAACTTCAGTGGCTGAGCTGACATTCCGGTGCTTGCAACAGGACAAGGAGATGAGGCCATCAATGGACGAGGTTTTGAAGGAACTGAAGGTAATTGCAAGTGGCGAGAAAGCTGCAGACGAATTTGTGGATGTTGACGGTGATGAAAACGTCCTAGCATCTCCCCCGGATTATGACGATGTCCAGCTATTGAAGAATATGCAGCTGACACGTTCTCCTGTTTCTGTGACTCAAAGATGGGATAGCATCAGCAGTCGTTCTGCTCCCAGCGTTCAAGTTTAATTTGAATTTTTAATGAGCTGCCAGTAGATATATTGCATGTAAGCGAGTGGTTATGTATAATGCATCTGACGTGCCAGGGTTTATGGCTGAGTTAAAATCCAAAGGAATGTACATAACTATGAAGCACTTTTGTGGATCTCGTTTGGAAATGATATGGTATGACATATATTTGCTTCTGTACTCCTTAGAATCAAGAACTCAACATACTTCCTCTTTAATACAATAGAACAGTGAGGAGAGGAGAGACGTCTGACATAATTACCTATTGAGCATTATCTTCAAAATTGTACACTTGGCTGCAGATATGTCAATATCGGTTGTTGTCAACAAGAGACAAAAACATGGACGCAATGTCAACATCTCGATAATGCATTGTAATTTTTTGGTTCTCCGGCTGAAATAAAGTGCTATGTAAAAATCAGCCAATATGGCTTTGCTCATGCTGTTGCACCACCCATTCACCAATTCATGAATGCACAAAAATATTAAGAGCAGAGCTGCTCTATGGTAAATTAGTAGTGCTTACAGTTGGACATTGCGGTCATATACAAAAACCATATAACAAGTACAAATATCAAAAGACAGCCCCAACTCAACAATGGGAGATAAAAAGGAGCTCGCTGAAAAAACCAAGAAGACCGTTCGCTTATTCAACTCCGCATTTAAATTAAAGTACTACAATCCTTTCTAAACAACACAATTATCAAATCAGAAAATGGCATACATCAAAAAATCTAATCAACTTCTGCTGCTATCTGCTCTTTCTTTCCCAATAGAACTATGTGGGTTGGCTTACATGAGTGGGTCTGTGATTGCTGGGTCACTCCACTATTTACTCCCTCTTCAGTTCCTTGGGTTTCTGGTTGGTGATGGGATTGGAAATGGGGATTGATAGTGAATGTTTTTTGTGTGGAGGTATTATTTGTTGCAAAAATCTATGTACCATCTCATAACTGGTAAATGTAACAACAGCGTACGGAGTAGTCCTCAGTAAATTTGTAGCACAGCCTCGATAAAATCCAGAGATACCCTCCTTCTGAAATACTTTCTTGACACAATCAATAACTCCCACATACAGAACCTCAGAATCCCTACAATGTCCCTGCTCTTGCAACCGGGAACGTACCACCTGAATAGACAAAGTTCTAATCAGTTCCTTGTGCACACAAACACAAGCAAATAGGTGAAAGTTACCCAAGATGCTTTCGCTGAATATGGGGAATTAATGAAATGATATAACTCTCCAGTCCAGAAAAGAAAAAAATACCTCATGTGGATAAGTCATGATGGAGGCTGGGAGCTTAGATATTGCGGAGGCAATCGCTACACTTCCGGGGCTAAGTTGATCGACAGTAATATTATCTACAAACAAATTACAGACAAAAAGCAATAACCGTGTCGAAATCACAAACATACAAAAAAAAAAAATCATGCACCCACGTAGAACAAGCATATATATACCTTTTCTCGCTATGTAATGTTTGATCATCTCATATGCTGGAAACTGAATTGCAACGTGACTTAGTCCTACCAATGATGGGAGAATGCCACTGTCCAAAGGAAGTAGGGGGGAAAAGTACAAATAATAAATGATGTATTCTTCATAGAATGTCTGGACTTTGGGAATCACTCCGAGCAGTAGCAAAAACTAACCTATACAAACCACGGAGACCTTCCTCACGTGCGATCCTGCCTAAAGCAGAATGTACGCTTACGTATGGAACCACTTCTGGTCTCATGCCCTGTGTCTACAATAAGAAAGGCAACTAAGTGTCACAAGTGAAGTCTAAAAAAATAATCCTTCACTCTGCACAATCCTTGCATTTTTACTTTTCTAGCAGTAATCTTCTGCTAAAATTAAACGGAAAAAAGAATTCTCTTCTGTGAAGCTAGAAACTTTCAATGCAAGGACTACATAGGATATATGCCCATTGCAAATAGACTGCAGGACTTTTTTTTTGGTCGAATACTGCAGGACTTTAGATGGAGAAGACAAATATGAAATTACTATTCCTAGCAATATCTAAACTTTCTCATCGAAATTTTTTGCAATGTTTACCATATAACCAAGACAGCTGAAAAAATCATTTGCAGAAATTATATCGTGACTTCTGGGGCTTGTTTCTGAAGTTACCCAAGCCAAGCGACCAGGTCAAATCTGAGATATCAAAAATAACTGAAGCTTGGTGCGGTATAATTATTTTGTAGTCTGAAACTCTCATCATGAGGAGCTCACTAAGGTAGAATGCCCACTGATCAACTTACTTGGAGTCTGGTTACTACAACCCATAAAGGATTTGTAGTGATTGCTGTGGCAGCTCCAGCACCCACAGCAGCTATCATGTTGGCACCGGTGCTTACTTGATTGCCATTATCAACTGCATCCAAAGACATTAAGCGCTTTATAAGATCAAATGGCAAAGTATACATGAATGGACTTCATTTCCAACACATAATCCTCAAATGCTGATAAAATGTATCCAAAGAAAAGCTTCCGTCTAGGAGATCTGTTGTTGAGTAAATGATACTGTGAAAACCAACCATGTGAATGGACTAGGCCCCTAAGTCTTTCGTAAACCGTGAAGTAGACCTGCATATAAATGAGCATTCTGTCATTTGAAAGAGTATATAAAGCAAACACATGACATCTCGCATGCATCGCATAATGTGAGACAAAATCACTTCACTTGTAAAAATCAGCAACTTGCAAAGGTCCAGCAGATTAACTAAGATGATAGAATGAACATTCCAGATTGACAAATAAGGCGTAAAATTGACCGCAGAAAAATTTCTTACATGGCAATTCCGTTGTCCTGAACTCTAAAGAAACTTGTTTTCCTAAACACTGTCTTCCTAGAGTATAAATAAATTGTGTGTATAACATGCAGATATAAGATATGCAGAATTCAAACAGGGTTCCCTATCTCCCAAGCACTGTAGATATTTCTCCCAGCCACCAATTCTTTTATGCAATAAGAGGAACATATAGTTTGCTCACTACAAATGTGGTGTTGTTTAGAGACCATGTCCCAGCTTATTTCCACTATGAATTGATTGTGAAGCATTAACTGCAAGAACTTTGTGGCTGAGCACCCTTTTCCTTTGGTGCTTACCAGATGCTGACTTAAGTAAAAGGTGATGATAGTAAGCATAATGTCAGTTGTCAGCAGCGGTATAACAGCCAACAAGAGGTGGTCACTGACCAGCACTGCCACTCAATCTCCACCAATAGATGATGATACTTGATATACGTGGCTGCCTAATCAGTATTTGATAGATGAAAATTCTAAATAATAATCAGATGATAACCAGGTTGGGAGCTGTCGGCGAGAAAATCAGCATAACAATGTTCTTATCGACAATGGCAACAGTTGCAATCTAATTTTCTTTCACAGACTAAAACTAACAATTCCAGTCAATAGAAGAAAAAAGTAGTAATACTCACAGCCCAGTTCGGAAGAAGAGCCAGAATTGTTGGTGAGAGACCACGGTACAGTCCCTTCAGGCCTTCCTTCTTTACTATGTTCTGTAGGCTTGTGATTACAATGCTTCCTGCGTGTAAATTGGAGAATGATGGAACAGCAATATACAATATTATACAGAACTACTAAAAACTTGAAGAGATAGGTAAATCAAAAACTGTTTCAGGCGCACTAATTGCTTTTTTAAGTAATTATAAGAAATAGTTCCAGAAATAGAGGGAAAAAGGATGTTTAAGAGATTTGCGGCATTCTCAAGGTCCACATGTTGCAAGAATACACAAGATAAACAGTTGAAGATCGATGGTGGAAGGATATGTGCTTATTAAGTTGACAGAAAAGACAACCTTGGAAAATTTCAGATGCCAATCAATCAATTAGTTGCATAATACTAGTCGACTATACTCTAGTATCACTATGACATTCTCTTTCCTTTTCCATTTACCTGTTTGTGCTTTCTGCGCTGTTACCATCTTCAACCACTGTAAATCTACTATTTTAATTTAATTCCACCTATAAGTATATTACGTTGTTTTTTGCCTGTAAGGGAAATTGAAAAAAATTTACTTTTTACACATCGCACCTGTCTGGTGTAGAACCAGACGAATTCGCACCTCACAAGGATGGCAAGATCTACAAATGAAACAGACATTCAGTGTTGGATGAAAGTAGAGATGAAAATAAATGCCACCTCCTATCTCTTGTCACATCATTCAAGATCACTAAATCTTCCTGAATGTGTGATACTAATCCTAGAGCACTTCCATCAAAGAATTCAAGTAGCTGATTCCACCCAGTGAAAAAAGCCCTGGTCGTTACCATTTCTATGCATCAGTCAAACTCACGGCCATTCTAATTTTACTTCTCAAGGCAATTATCAGTTATAAACTATTTCAATCGGGCAACGGCGGACTTTGAATCAACCAGTTGTTGAGAGATTGCATTAAGAAGATGAGAAAAAAACTCCCATCAACTTATGATTTATTCAAATAAATCCTAAAGATCAAATCTTGAAGGAACCTTTGTATATTTTAGAATGTACATCAATAGTCAAGCAAAAGTTCGCATGCCAGACTGGATAAAAGGGAAAATTGGTAGCTAGGGGAAGAAAGGGTTGGCTGGGTGCGTGGCAAAGTACTTTCACTGGTCATGAGAATTGGCAATTTCACATGAAATTCCTTCTTCAACTATTACTACACCAATAGGATAGAAGTAGAGCTAAGAAAACCTCCATGCCATTAAAACAGGTAAATCAAGGAGTATACTTGTTCACTGAATCAATGGTTCGAAATCCATTATATAAATATTTCCTTTGCAAATATCGCACTCTTGATCCTAGGTGAAAGATCTGACTAAAAATTCTAAACTTTCCTCAGACTCTGGTGCCCTCAATGAAAGATCTTAACAAGTTTCTAAAGAATAGTTACGTATAGGCCTACTCATTGTTGGTTGGGTTGGCAATAGGAGAAGTCCACAAATGGCCTTTGAAACAGGATCACAATTAAGATTTCAACCCAATATTTAACCAAGAAAGCACCCAGAAGAAAATCGTCAGCCTTAGCCTTGATTCTATTAAAGACAGGAGTCGTGCCTCATCATTTCAAAGCACGAAACCAGAATGCAGCAAACAGAGGGATGCCCCATCATCTCAAACTTCGCGTGAGACGGACATGGGGCAAAGTGAATATTTAGAGGAAAAGGGAGAGCTTTGGCACTATTTGACTGCTACTTGGCTCTACTTGAACTCTTCAGGCACATTCCCCTTGCACTTTTTTGTTTCATAGGTGACGCCCCTATTGCCCTTCACCATGAATTACCCACTGTTGTTACTAAACTACACCAGAGAAAGTTTGAGACTGTATTGAACGAGTGCGCACGTAGACTTGAGAGAGCCAAGCGACCGTTCATTAAAAATAGTTCAAATTCCTAACAATGGCTGAGAATCTTTATTGGGGAGACTCTGGCTGAAGCAATACTTTCCTTTCAACTAACACTGATGTAACTAAGCACGGAATAAACAGAATTTCCCTGAGAGATTTATGTAATGGAAATAAGCACCGACTGCAGGCAAAACAACCCTCTGACCATGCATTCATTAAACTAGATAGAATTCTAACAGCCCAAATGGACCCTCTTCCTGTTAATTTGCTAGAGCCTGCAGTGGTCAGGACCTATTATTATCTGGGAAATCGACTCTTGGCTTCTGGCTTCTGCATACTAAAGTAGCCCTACATCTAAAACTTCTTACGAATTCCATAGTGTATATTAATCTTGTCATTGAGTCTGTTTTAGGTCATGCAGTCAAATTTAGACGTCCGTAGCATAATATAATAAATGATTTGCATAACTAGTGGATATGTTATAAAGCAAATTGAAAGGTCCAATTTCTTTAAAAGCACCAACTTTTGGATCGCACTTCAACTTCGATCCATTTTGATTCCATATTCAAATTTGGTTTCTATTAATTTTGTGTCTAACTTTGCTGATAAAGTGTGACGTGTCAATTTCACGTGTATATCTCTCCCTCCTCGTGTCATTAATGGAATTTTAGCTTATTAGAATAATTAAATATTAAACTATACCTTCGTCTAAAAGCTTAAGCTTTTAGAACAGTTGGCAGTTATCTCACATGGAATCGGAATTGGAGCTCATGAGTTCAAAGTTTTCCAGGCCTTATTTGTCTCTTCAATTAAATATGTTCACACTTAATACTAATCGTGAGGAGCGTTAGGATAATTAAATATTAAACCACGCCTTAATCTAAAAACTTAAGCTTTTAAAATAATTGGCAGTCAGATCTGAATCTCATGACCTCAATCGCGGCAGGTAATCTTTGTTAATGGAGGTCGACCATAAGGCAGAGAGTGAACTTCAAAAATGGCTTCTTGAAATTTGAAAAACTGAAAAGAAAAAAAATAGGGGTCTCGGCCGAGCTCGCCGGAGATGATTCAGACGACTGTGAAGCCCTCACAGAGGGGCCATCGGATGTCAGGCCAAGCTTTCAGTGAACGAACGGTGGACGAAACTTCAATCTATGGTTGAGGCTCGCGACCTCACGTTTGAGAAATTTTGGGTGCGTGCTGAAAGTAATCAAAGTTTATAAATTTGTTGGATGAAGGCTGATCGGAGATGATGGAGGTGGTCGGACTGTGCATCATTCACAGCTGAGTTGTGGGCTATATATGGTGGGACCGTGGGATTCTGGAGACTTGTTTTATACAGGTAATACCACGAAAAAATCCAAATCAATACACAGGTGATAAATTTAATCCAAACTAATTTGCTCATCACCAAAAATCTCAAAATCGGTATATCTGTGATAAATTTGCCTTAAAATAATTTTTTTACCATCGAAAACCCTAAACTAATTTACCTGTAACAAATTTACTCTCCGTTAGTTTTCATGAAATTGTTTTAATATTACAAAAACTACAAATAGGTATACCTGTGACAAACGAAAGGTAAAACACTCCAAACTGGTACACCCGTCAACTGTCACGTATCATCCAACTCAGCAATTTGACGATAAAATTTAACGGAAACTAACGGAGGGTAAATTTTGTAACAAATGTATCAATTTGGAGTGTTTGGTGATCAAAAAATTAGTTTAAAATAAATTTATCAAATGTGTATCGGTTTTTTGATTTTTCATGATATTAATCTTTTTGGATACGGATTCTCCGGTTACTTCGGCTCGGCACTCTCACCCGCCAAAGGACCTTCTCATTACTGCAAAGGGGCCATTGGAAGGGCTCAGCTTTTGTGCGCAGCGCATCAAATGGGCAAGCGAAGGTGAGGAGAGAGAGGAACAAAAGCGCAAACTGGGGGGACTCATGGATGCATTAAATACTTGATTTTCATGGTGAAAAAGGGCTTGCACGAGTGCAAATAGCTCTAGCACCAGTTTGATGATGAACTTAGCCTCCACAGAAGATCCGAGATTAAGGCGCATGATCTCACATTAGAGGTCTTGCGACTCGGACATGAGGTTGCGCCACTCACACCTGACGGAGATTCGAGCTCCATCACCTCCACTGTTGAGGCTGGAAGGAAGGAAAACGAAAGAAAAGAAAATACGGATTTAAAAAATAAGATTTTTCTAAAAGAGTATCTTATTGAGCTGAACCTCCACATCATCAATGACACGTGGAGGAAGAGAGATGTGCACATGGAATTAACATGTCGGACTGTTAACGGTACTATTAGATTGAAAGTCGGCGGAGTTTAAGATTTGGGTATGGAGTGAAAGTATCTGGCTACGAAGTAAACGATGATCTAAATTTTGTGTTTCTTAAAAGAATTTGACACAAATTGAAAGAAATTGCTCCTAGAGATACAAAACTCACAAAACCATAAGAGAGTTTGAAATTTGGACGGCAGTTTCCAAATTCTATGCTAAGGGTGCATTTGGTTCGATTTTGTGGAATGTTTTTGGGAAAACACAAAGGCTTTTGGGTTAAATGGGTTTTTCAAAATGCAAGTAATGTTTAGTAAATTGTAATTTAAAGTGGATTGAGAAAAACAACTTTGGTTTAAATGATGTTGGGCAAAATCTCACTTTGGAAAGCATTTTACCTTAAAGAGAAAAAAAAAAAACTAAACTCAAAGCTCTCCAAAAAATTTGCCAAATGCCTAGCATTTGCCCAGAAGACTTTGAGGTGCCAAAACCCATTACAAATGCTCAACCAAACGCACGCTAAAGCCGCACTTCCTCCCCAAATAGCCGGAGGAAGAGCATCGCCTCTGAAATATACAACTACATTTCACAAAGAGGAGACAGTCTCCCCTTTGTCCAGTAGCCTGTTCTCTGCCTTCTACAGCTAGACCTCACTAGCCCAACCAAACCCACCTCGATCTTGATCAACAAAGCGAGAAAAAAAGGTTCATTCTCATCAAAGAGGTAGCTACATCTTCCGGGGAAAGATCGTACCTTCGTGACCGGAGGGAGCGCCATGGACCTGCAGTCTCGTCTTGATGACATCCAAGGGGCAAACAAAGGTGGCCGCAATGGCACCTGCAAGCCATGTCAACAACCACTCACAAACCAGCTACCGACAGAATGAAGCTTAAGAATTTTCGAAGTTGATAAGCGCACCTGCAGCTGCACCAGCACCGGCACTGCAGAAGATATCTCGAGTGCCACCGCCAGCAGCGTCGTGTGAAGCTCCGGTCATCCTCAAGCTCCCGCCTTCAGAAGAACCCTGATGATTTCAAGGAACTTGGAGCGAAATTGCAACGCAGATCTGCCTGTAAACTTGGCTTTACGAATGCGATTAAGCCACATATATAATGAACATAGAGAGAGAGAGAGGGAAAATTGGGTGAAAGGAAAAGTCCTCCTGTCAACTAACAAACCTTTTTTAATACGAAGGACTTGTCCTTTCCTCACGCGTGAAACCCTTCGGAAGAGTCTTCTCCGAATTTTCCCTCACTCTGTCTCTCTGTGCGCGTCGAGTAATCAAATCCATACAGCCAAGTTTATCGGTAATCTGCGATGCAATTTCGCTTCAACTTCCTTGAAATCGTCGGGGTTCTTCTGAGGATGACCAAAGATTCACACGGCACCGATGGCGGCAGCACCCAGAGATTTCTTCCGCCATGCTGGTGACGGTGCCAGTGCAGCTGCAGGTTCTCTTGTCAGTTTAAAATGGCTATTTCTGCGTGCTTGTTGATTGCCGCATTGGATGGTAACTAGTGGTTCTGGTTTTCGTAGCTGGGTTGTGAGTGGTTGTTAATATGACTTGCCGGTGCTATTGCGTCCATCTTTGTTTTCCCTGGGATGTTATCAAGACGAGACTACAGGTTGCGCTCCCACTGTCACTAAAGTATGATCTTTCTTGGAATATGTAGTTGCTGCTTGATGAGAATGAACTTTTTCCTCGCTTTGTTGATGAAGATTGAGATGGGTTTGGTTGAGGACAAGCCATTGTACAAGGGCAGATGCTCTTTTTCTTTGTGAATTGTAGTTGTAAAGTTCACACTCAACCTCAACCTCCTGGCAAGGAAGGCATTGCTTTACCATTAAGCAATTTCCTCCTGCTTTCGGGAGAAGGAGTACGGCTGTAGTATGGAAATTGGAAGCTGCCTTTCAAATTTTGAACTATCGATGGTTTTAAATTTTGTTTATGTAGGTGCAATTTCTTTTGATTTGCTGTATAGTGTATCCACTGGATATGCAGATTTGTTTACTAAATTCCCGTAAGGACATCTAGATTTGACTGCATGACCTAAAACAGACAGAATGACAAGATTAACATACATTATGGAAATTTGCAAGTAGTTCAGATGAAGGACAACTTCAGGGTGTAGAAGCTGTTTGAGATATGGCTGACATCCTTAGGAATAGCCTGGAAAGCCAAAATCTGCGACTTTGACACCAAAATGCATGTCGAGAAGGATGTTAATAGTAGTCACATCGCGGTGGATAATGCCAGACGCACGGAGTCATGCAAATGCGTTGGTGGTCTCTGGCGATGCTCATACGGGCATGCTGGGGAACATAGTGAGGTTTGCTTTTATGCTGTGGATATGATCAACCACAGTGCCATTGGAGACATACTCAGACGAGTAGAAGTTCTAGGTTGTGATAGGGATGTGCAACCTCAAAGCAAGACGGGGCTTTTGGGGCGTAAGCGGGTGAGGATCACTACTTTGTTCATGAACTCCTTCACCCTCCGGTACAAGTTCATGGCTGTGACGGGATGTGCGATCGCCAGGTTTTATTGCTGGGTTAAAATCCAAAGGGATGTACATAACCATGAAGGACTTTTGTCAATCTCGTTTGCACATGATATAAAATGACAACTCAATATCGCTTGAGGTCAACAAGACAGGAAAACATGAACGCAAAGTCAACATATCCATGATGCATTGTGAAGTTGGGGTTCTCCAGCTGAAATAAGAGCTGTGTAAAAATCAGCCAATACGTTCCTTGCTCATGTTGTTGCCCCGAGCATGCACCAATCAATTAAGGCACAAAAATATTAAGAGCGGAGCTGCTCTACAGTAAATCAATAGTGCTTACAATTGGACATCTCAGTCACATTAAAAAATAACAAGTACAAAAATCAAACGACAGCCCCAACCCAACAACGGGTGTGATAAATAAAACAACAAAAAGATTATTCTTTTATTCACCTCCGCATTTCAATTAAGCACTACAATTTTGTAAAACATAAAAAAAATTATCAAAATCAGAAAATGGAATACATCAGAAAATCTAATGAACTTATGCTGTTAGCTGCTCTTTCTTTCCCTACGGAACTATGTGGGTTGGCTTACGTGAGTGGGCCTGCGATTGTTTTGAGACACCACTATTCACTCCCTCTTTAGTTCCTTGGGTTTCTGGTTGGGGATGGGATTGCGAATGGGGATGGGACCGCGAATGTTTTTCATCTGGAGGTAGTACTTGTATTAAAAATCTATGTATCATCTCGTAACTGGTAAATGTAATGACGGCAGATGGAGTAGTCCTCAGTAAATTTGTAGCACAGCCTCGATAGAACCCAGGAATACCCTCCTTCCGAAACACTTTCTTGACACAATCAATAACTCCCATATACCGAACCTTAGCTCCATGTCCCTGCTCTTGCAACCGGGAACGTACCACCTGAATAGACAATGTTCTAATCAGTTCCTTGTGCACACAAAACACAAGCAAATAGGTGAAAGTTCCACCTGAATAGACAATGTTCTAATCAGTTCCTTGTGCACACAAAACACAAGCAAATAGGTGAAAGTTACACACGATGCTTTCGCTGAATATAGCGAATTATGATATGATATAACTCTCCAGTCCAGAAAAGAAAAATACCTCGTGTGGATAAGTCATGATGGAGGCAAGGAGCTTAGATATTGAGGAGGCAATTGCTACACTTCCGGGACTAAGTTGATCGACAGTTGTATTATCTGGAAACAAATTACAGACAAAAGGCTATAACTGTGTCAAAATCACAAAAATACAACAAAATTTTCATGCACCCACTTAGAACAAGCATATACCTTTTTTTGCTATGTAACATTTGATCTTCTCATATGCTGGAAACTGAATTGCGACATGGCTTATTCCTACCAATGATGGGAGAATGCCACTGTTCCAAAGGAAGAAGTAGGAGGGAAAACACCAATAAATGAAATATTCCTCATAGAATGTCTAGACAATTCCAAACAGTAGCAAAAACTGACCTATACAAACCACGGAGACCTTCCTCACGTGCAATCCTCCTTAAAGCAGAAGGTACACTTGCATATGGAACCACATCTGGCCTCATACCCTGTGTCTACAATAAGAAACGCAACTTAATGTCGTAAGTGAAGTCTAAAAGGATAGTCCTTTAATCAGCACAATTACATTTTTACTTTTCTAGCACTGACCTGCTGCTAAATTAAAAACAGAAAACAGGATTTCTCTTATGAAGCTAGAAACTTTAAACGCAAGGATCACAGACGATATATGCCCATTCCAAGTAAACTGTGGGACTTTAGATGGAGAAGACAAACATGAAATTACTATTCCCAGTAACATCTAAACTTTCTGATTGAACGTTTTTGCAATTTTTACCGAACATAAGCAAAACAGCTGAAATCATTTGCAGAAAGCATATCACGACTTCTGGGGCTAGTTTCTGAAGTTATCTAAGCCAGCAACCAGGTCAAATCGAAGATATCAAGAATAGCTGAAGCTCAGAATGGTGCAATTATTTGTAGCCCGAAACTCTCATCATAGAGGAAACTCACAAAGGCAGAATAACCACTGACCAACTTACTTGGAGTCTGGTTTTTACAACCCATAAAGGATTTGTAGTGAGTGCTGTGGCAACTCCAGCCCCCGCAGCAGCTATAATGTTGGCACCCGTGCTTACTTGATTGCCATTATCATCTGCATCCAAAGTCAATGCTTTAAAAGATCAAAGGACAAAGCATACATCAATGAACTTCATTTACAACAAATGCTGACAAATGTATCCAATGAAAAGCTTAGATCTAGGAGATCTGTTGTTAGCAAATATGAAAACCAACCATGTGAATGGACTAGCCCCTTAAGTTTCTCGTAAACTGTGAAGTAGACCTACATATAAATGAGCATTCTGTCATTTAAAAGAGCATATAAAGCAAACACATGATATCTCGCATGCATCATGTGATGTGAGACCAAATCATTTAACTTGTAAAAATCAGCCTTACAAAGGACCAGCATTATCTAAGATGATAGAAGGAACATCCCAAATTGACTAATGAGATGTAAAATTGACCGCATCAGAATTTTCTTACATGGCAATTCCGTTTTCCTAAACTGTAAACAAGCTTGTTTTCCTAACCACTGTCTTCGTAGAGTATAAATAAATTGCGTGTATAACATGCACATATAAGACATGTGGTATCCAAAAAGGGTTCCTTATCTACCAGCTTACAAATTAGCACCATAGATATTTTTCCCAGCCACCAATACTTTAAATTCATTTGAGGAACACACAGTTTCCTCATCCCACATATGCTGTTGTTTAGAGACCATGTCCCAGCTTACTTCCGCTATGAATTGATTATACTGCAAGAACTTTGTGGCAGAGCACCCTTTTCCTTTGGTGCTTACCAGATGTCTATTCAAGTAAAAGGTGATAATAGTAAGAACAGTGTCAGTTAACATTAGTGGTATAACAGCTAATAACAGGTGGTCACTGACCGCCAGCACTGCCACCTAATCTTGACCAACAGATGATGAGAGACATGGCTGCCTAATCAGATGATAACCAGTTTGGGAGCTATTGTTTATAAAAATAAGCACAACAAATATTTCCTATTGAAAATAGCAACAGATGCAATCTAATTTCTTTCGCAGACTAGAACTAACAAGTCTAGTCAACAGAAGAAAAAAGTACTAATACTCACAGCCCAGTTCGGAAGAAGAGCCAGAATTGTTGGTGAGAGACCACGGTACAGTCCCTTCACGCCTTCCTGCTTTATTATGTTCTGTAGGCTTGTGATTATAATGCTTCCTGCATGTAAATGGGATACAGATGGAACAGCAACATACAATAATAGATAGAACTACTAAAAAATTGAAGAGATAGGTAAACCCAAAAACTGTTTCAGGAGCACTGATTGCTTTCCTGAGTAATCATAAGTAATAGTTCCAGAAGGAGAGCAAAAAAAGATGTACAAGATTTAATCATAAGAGTTTTGAGGCGTTCTCAAGGTCAACATGTTGCAAAAATACACAGATAAACAGTTGAAGTTCAATGGTGGAAGGATATGTGCTTATTAAGTTGGCGGAAGAGACAATCCTGGAAAATTTCAGATGCAATTCATTCAATTAGTTGCATAATACTAGGTCAACCACACTATAGTATTTGTATTACAATCTCTTTCCTTTTCCATTCA
The DNA here is from genome assembly GCF_021117445.2 of Syzygium oleosum. Lineage (NCBI taxonomy): Eukaryota > Viridiplantae > Streptophyta > Magnoliopsida > Myrtales > Myrtaceae > Syzygium > Syzygium oleosum. The sequence continues at coordinate 14,425,279 of NW_026607487.1, forward strand.
CCCGCTTGTGCTTTCCAAGCAGTTACGATCTTCGACCACTGTAATATACTATTTTCACTTGATTCCACCTATAAGTGATAGGTATTGTTCTTTTGCGTATCAGGGAAACTTGAGAAGTGTTACTTTTTACATGTCACACGAGTCAGGTGTAAAACCCGACGAATTCACACTTCACAAGGTTGGCAAGATCTACATAAGAGACAGATATTAGACTTTGGATGGACGTAGAGATGAAATGAAATGCCACCTCTTATTTCTTCCCACATCATTCAAAATCACTAAAACTTCCCCTCTGTGTGATACTAATCCTAGAGCAACTCCATCAAAGAATTCAAGTAGCTGATTCCACCCAGTGGAAAAAGGCCTGGTTGTTTCTATTTTTACACATCAGCCAAAGTCATGGCCACTCTAATTCACTATTTGAAGACAATAATCAGTTATAATATATTTCACTCTGGCAACGGCAGACTTTGAATCAACCAGTTGTCGAGAAAACCTTTCCACCATTAAACAGGGTAAATTAAGGAGGATACTTATACACCGAATCAATAGTTCGAGATCCAATTAGATGTAGATCTCCCTTGCAAATATTGCACTCTTGATCCTAGGTGAAAGAGCTTAACAAAAATTCTAAAGTCTCCTCAGACTCTGTTGTCCTCAATGTAAGATCTTCACAATTTTTCTAAAGAATAGTTACATATAGGCCTACTCTTTGTTGGTTGAATTGGCAATAGGAGAAGTCCACAAATGGCCATTAAAACAGGATCACAATTAAGACTCTACCCCAATATTCAACAAAGCGCCTAGAAGAAAATCGTCAGCCTTGGGCTTGCTTCTGTCAAAGACAGGATTGTACCTCATCATTTCAAAGCACGGACACAAAATCAGAATATAGCAAACAGAGGTCAAGGGCTGACCCTAGGTTCTTGACAAAGGCAACCTAGGCAACTTCACGTGGGGAAATTAAGCAAGGTGAATATATATAGGCAAAGGGACTCTTACAAACGGACTTAGAAAGAGCTTTGGTACTATTTGAATGCTAGTTGGCTCTGCTTGAACTCTTTAGGCACATACACCTTGCACATTTTCATTTGATAGTTGACAACCCCATTGCCCTTAACCATGTAATCATCCATTGGTGTTACTCAACTACACCAGAAAAATTATGAGACCGTACTGAATTGTATAGACTTGAGAGAGCCAAGTGAGTTGTTTGCTAAAAATTATTCAAATTCCTAATATAGGCTAAGAATCTTCATTAGGGAGACTCTAGCTGAAGCACTGCGCTCCTCTCTATTAACACTGATGTAATTAAGCACGGAATGAACGGAATTTCCCTAAGAGATTTATGTAATGAATTTAAGTACTGAATGCAGGAAAAACAACCATCTGACCATGCATTTATTACCTAACTCTTTTAACTTCTGATATATTTATAAAAGACTCTTGCAAAATTTTCGTCGGTGTTCTTCTTACTGCTTTTTTGTCAACCCAGGTAGTATCCTGACAGATCAAATATCCTGACAGACAAAATGGACCCTGACCCTATTAACTTGCTAGAGCCAGCAGTAGTCAAGACCTATTATTATCAGGAAAATCCACTCATGGCTTCTACACACTGAAGTCCATCATCTAAAACTTCTTGCAAATTCCCATAATTTATGTTAACCTTGTCATTCTGTCTGTTTTAGGTCACGTGGTAAAAGTTAGGTGTCCATACTGGAATTAGTAAATGAATTTGTACATTGCGAGTTTAGTAAATTGAAAGACATTGCACCTAGAGAAACAAAACTCACAAAACTATAGTTTAAAATTTGGACGGCAGCTTCCAAATTCCATACTACAGCCACACTCCCTCCCCCATTAGCAGGAGGAAATAGCTTAATGGTAGAGCATAGCCTTCCTTGCCAAGAGGTTGAGGTTCAAGAGTGAACCATACTACATTTACAAAGAAAAGAAGCATCTTCCCTTGTACAATAGCTCGTCTTTTAACTTCTACAGCTAAGCATCACTAGCTCACACAAACCCACCTCAACCTTCATCACCAAAACGCAAAAAAGTTCATTCTCATCAAGAGGCAACTACAAATTTCCAAGAAAGATCATACCTTTGTGACCAGTAGGGACGCCATGGACCTGCAGTCTCGTCTTGATAACATCCAAGGGACAAACAAAGGTGGCCGCAATAGAACCTGCAAGTCAAATCAACAACCAATTCACAAACCAGCCACAAAACCAGAACCACCAGCTACCACACAACGCATCAATCCACAAGCACGCAAAAAAAATCAAGCCATTCCACTAAAATCCCCCAAATCTCCCCCCCAGCACCGATAGCACTGAACGAAGATCCCCAGTGGCATCGCAAGCCCGTCACTGCCGAAACAACGGAACTTGAGAACTTCGGAGCCCGACGCGCTTACCCGCAGCTGCACCGGCACCGGCATGGCAGAGGAAATCTCGAGTTGTACCGCCACCGCCGGCGACATGCGAAGCGCCGGTCATATCCTCAGAGCCCCCGCCTTCAGAAGAATCCCGACGAATTCAAGAACCGGAAGCCAAATTGCATCGCAGATCTGCCCACGAGCTTGGCTATACCGGTCCGATTCCTCCACATATATAACAACAAGCGCGCGCGCGCGGAGAGACGAGGAGAAAGAGAGGGGAAATTTGGGGGAAAGGACTTGTTTGAAGGGTTGGACACGTTCGATTCGGTCTCTATGGCAGAAGACGACGGCAAGACGCCGTTTTGTTGAACGGGGGGAGAGAGAGAGAGGAAGAACGAGGGAATTCCGATTGACGAGGGAAGGACAGGAACGCGTCGCGTTTCGGCAACTACGAAGAAGAAGAAGAAGAAGAAGAAGAGGAAGAAGGAGTCGAAGAAATCGATGTGTAAGAGGATCTGTGCGGGTCGGGTTGTGCTTCTTGCTTTTTTGGGGGAAATCAAAAGGGACGGAAAGAATGGGTGATGCGACTCTCTGTATTTATTGAGAAGTTGCAGTCCATAAGAATGTAAAGCGAGGTTTTACAAGAGAGCTTCTTCTTGAGTTTGGGAGCTTGTGTTTTGGAGTTTGAGTCCGAGTTCATCTCGTGTTTGGACCATCAGAAAGACCAGTCAAATATTGCTCCCAATTTTCTTCTACGTTGGGTGGCACAGAAATCAAAGCCTATGCTGCCCCAATCTTTTCTCTCCTTTGAATAAAGGACTATCTAGTAAGATAATCGATGAAATAGAGAAGGGCAGCTACTTTCTAGGCCACACGTTTGTTAAAATCATATTAAATTAACTTCTAGGCTGGGCCCTATCCTTTGAATTCAGAATAAAGAAGGTGCTAGTACACTGGAAAGTCTTAAGATTTTTTGAAAATATAAATAAATCCTTAAACTTGTCACGAAAACGCAATCGAGCCATAAAATTTTTAAAAAGTGCAATCAAATCCTAAAATTTATCGAATTAATTCAATCAAGTCCTTTCGTTGATAATACTATTTTCGAAAGCTTTAGGACGTGAATGCATTTATCTCATTTTAGAATGCTTGTGAGGAAGTTTTGCATCAATTTACTCCTTGGAAGTTTTGAAGGGGACTCACTCTGATATGTTGTGGTTATTCGTGTCGATTCACCTTCGCAATATTGTCATCGACCCGATTTTCAATGTTGTTTGTCGTTTAATCTTATGTTGCCGCGATCATTGATTGTCGACCATCTTCTTTTTTTAAATGGTCGTGGGGGTCCATCTCTCTGTCTCTCTCGGTTCCTTGGAGGACCGAGTAAGTTGGCCCATTAAAATTTGAGAACCCTCCAATTCGGTTAAGTATCTCGTGTCATGAGTAAATTATCTAAAACAATAATTAAGATGTTCATCTCTTATAAGTATCTAGATATTTTGCGGTCTAATAGAAGAAAATATGATGATGGTGTCAATATAATTTATTTTTTTTGAGTTTTCGATGCCTTTAGTTTAAGGGATATGAATCTAGTGATAAAGTTGTCGTTGGTTATGTTAATTAGAATGGGATTATTTGGATAATTATTGTGGAAGTAAGAAGGAGTAGACATTAAGTTTCTTTAAGTAGATAAACCCTTTGGTTGATGTGTTCATGTAGATTTCAGTGGGATGCTAATATTGGAGATTAACTTAGATTTAAATTTGATGTTGGATATTTTGTGGATGGAAGGAGAAAAACAACAAAGGGCATTCGGATTCGGATGTCTCTGATTCGAGGAGATTCATCTGAGATGTGAATTTGTTGTTGTTACTGCAATCGTTCGTGGATGAAAAGGAAACATAATGATGTGATTGAGGAATTTTAACTTCACATTAGAGCTGATCGGTTGGATCGAAGTATTGGCTCCCATTGTTTTTATGGATGATATTTTTGAGTTTCAATCGAAAGGAATTATCGGATGACTAGTCGAGCCACGGTTGTGGGGTTAGAGTTTGCGGATAAATTATTTTAAAAGTTCTAAATTTATTGTACGAATGTCAATTCATTCCCCTAAACTTTTCAATCTTGTCAATTTAATCATAAATATTTTGATGATTTATCAATACGATTATTTATTCCGACTAATTGTAGCTAAAAATCGCTGACGTTAACGCCAGGCATCCTACGTGGCAATAGTCGTTCTATGTGGCACAGCCGGCACTAATTGAACAGTTTCTTTAATTTTTTTTATTTTTTTGTTTTGATTTTATATTCTTTTTCTTTTTCTTTTTTTTTCTTTTTTTTTCCTTCTTCCTCTGCCGATTGCCATGACCAGCAACTGCCCACGAGCGAGGGCTAGCAAGGTCAACCCCTTGACCCTTGCGGACCTGGCCCTCGCATGTGGCCGGGTGCTAGCCATGGTGACCTATGGAGGAAGAAGGAAAAAAAAGAAAATAATTCAAATAATTCAAAAAAATTAAAAAGATTTTAAAAAATTAGCTACATCAGTGCCGGCCTGCCATGTAGGACAGTGAGCATACACGTTAGTGATTTCCAATCAAAATTGGTTAGAAGAACTACATTTGTAAATTGTCAAAAAATTTAGAATTAAATTATCTAAATTGAAAGGTTTAGGACTAAATTGGCATCCGCATAATAGATTCATGACTTTTTTGATAATTTTCCATTGCTCAGCTCCAACTTATTAGTACTATTATTCCAAGCATCACCAAATATTGGTGCCATGTCTTCATTCTTCCAAAGAAAATGATTGAGAATATTGAGCAAAAGATTGTAGCTTAACTCTGGAAAGGTGATATTTCTAATGGGGGTAAGCATCGGAATCAGACCGAATCGGCCGGTTTGGGGTGATTCCTGATTCCTAAAATTTAGAATCAGTGATAGTCAATCCAGTTCCCGACTTCAAGTGTGGACTGAACCACCCAGACCTCTTGGACCATACCTTTTTACAATTTTTATTGTTACAAAACATTTCTTACAAAATGAACAACCATTAGAGAAGCTAGAATAACATGTGAATGTCAAAGGCTAAGATTATTTTGTTTGTCAAGCCATAACGACATCCAGTACACCATTTTAACTAAAAGTTGCTATTTTTTATTAACTTGTTAATGATACTTGATCATATTTTATCATAGTTTTAGCGTCTTTCCATTGAAATTTTCATTGATTAAAGATCTCAAATACTAAAAAATGAGAGTTTAGATCCACCTTTTGATCTCAATGACATTATAACTTTTGTTCGTGAAAATGATCATCATGCTTAGCTTATTATGCAAGCTTGTTCTCTTGGAGACATACTATGAACACATGCATAGACTTGCACGCGTGCTTTATCATTCCAAGAGCTTCACAACTCATTGATGCAATGAAAAGCTCTTAATCTTCCATCTCTAATGCTAAGCTATCAATTAGTTCTATTAACATCATTCGTGTAGTAGTTTTGACATCGCAACAATTGTAATCTTGCAAGGAATTGGAAAAAAAGAAAGATATTTCTGCCAGTTCCTGGACCCATTAGTCGATTCGATTCCAAGACCAGATGGGCCGATTGCTAATTCCACAAACTAGGAACCAATCCTTTTGGTCCAGTTTCATGGTGGGAACCGACCCACTCTAGAGTCAATCACTACCAAAGGTGCCAAGGTAAGCCTAAATATTATATGATTGCCAAAGAAAGAGAAAGGATTAGGCCCTAAAAAGATTAGAACGGTGAAATAAAGCTTGTACTTTGCGGTGCTTATGGCTAATATTTGCTCCAGCAAGGTTTAAGCTACCTATGTATAAGGGTAAATTGTCCAATCCAATCGCTAATTTCCTACAAAAATTGGTCAAACTATATTGAGATCTCGCACAAAGGTTTATGACTAAATTAGCAAAATTTGAAAGTTTGAGACTGAAATTGGAATTCGTATAATAGATTTATGATTGATTGAGTAATTTTCCAACACAATAGTGTTGTCTAATGCTTTGGGAGATACCCACGATCGAATTCGCTTTCATGGAGTGAGGTCCGTGGTGCCATATGATATGATTAATCGGCATTCGATATAGCACTAGTATGCACCATTGCGTTAAAAACGCAACAAGAATATATGCAATGAAAATACATTATGAACTCAAGAAATGAAAGTGCGTTAGATTTATATAACGTAATCAAGTCCCCGTATTCATGATATTTATGATTTGCAGAAATAAAATGTTCTTCCAAATTTTACTTGGGTTTCTAATCGACCCATAATAGATTAATGGTGATTCCTAGTTGAATTAATTGATCTTTAATTGATTAAATTAAAATTCCAAAGTTGCGATTGGTGTGGGCTTGAGAGAGTCCTTGTTAAGTCTTTGACTAGTAAACCATTAGCTTTCTTTTTGGTGGCTCACCCCTGAGAAGGTTGCAATACAACCTTTGGTGTTTAATGCAATTTTTAATTAGTGTATGCTACAGTCAATTAATTGTTTCATACAAATCTCTGTATCCTATAAGGTCGCCATTTGAGTGTGGCAGAAGAAAGGTAGCCTTTGTCTGTTCCTTTGGAGCTTGATCGAAGAGATTTTAATTATTATGTCATCGCAATCCAAGTCAAACACTGTGAAGTCGCTTCGCCGGTTTAAAAGAAAAGGGCACGTTCCAAAAGACGGTACAACCGATGCGTACGTGGCCAAATTGAACTCGAAGTCTATGCGTAACAAACGATAATTTTGAGAACCTCTTTGTAGTCGAGACAAAAATGATGTCTTCGCATTCGATTAGCCTAACCCAATCCCTCCTTAATATGAGAGATTTCTAGGCATTAGCGGAATATCGCGTCGCTCGCCACCAACCAATCGCATCAAATCAGGTACTACCAATTTATTATTTTGACTCGAAGAAAAGTACCTTCAGCATTATTTTTGTATCGAGGAATTAGTTAGGTGGGTAAGTGATGTGATAGCATAAGAGCCTACAAATACTCTCTCTTTCAATCTATCGTTGTCAATTCGTTGGAATAGTTTCAATAGAACATCACAAGACATCAAAATCATGAATTGGTCTATAAAGAATAAAACAAGCATTAGCAATTCATCACTATTGTATCATATCCCAAACAAAAGATGTCGCGTTCTCTTCTGTCTGAAAAGGATTTGCGTTGCCAATTCATTACGAAAGAGCTTCCCTCTTAGCATATGTGATGACTAAGGCCCCGTTTGGTTCAACATTTGAAATGAGCATTGGGGCTCTAAAGATCCTTGGCCAAATGCAAATGGCGTTTGGCAATTTTTTTGGAACACTTTGGGGAAATGCAATTGTATTTCCAAAGGACTTTAAAGGCTTTTAGCCCAAGGCAGGTCTGGAGGTACTTTGGCAAGTTGCATTTTCGGAATGCAAGTTTACTGTTCATCTTCCCTAAGCAGCAGGTCCGGCGGCCGATAACCGCCGCCGGGGTCGCCGAACCTCAGGCGTCACCTGGGTTGCACGACCCAGGCGACGCTTGAGGTCCCACGACCTCAGGCCGCCTCGCTTGAGATCAGGCGAGGTTGGTCGGCAGCGGTGGCCGGTGGCTAAGCTCCACCTCAAACTTTTTAAAAAAAAAAAAATAATTAGCAAAAGTCGTTTACAAAATATAGTTTTTACCAAACGGTATTTAGGCTAAAGTTGCTTTCAAATATGATTTTAAAGTACATTTACCAAATACTATTTACATTTCGGAAAACACCTTTAGCCCAAAGTCCTTTGCATTTTGCTAAAGGCATTCGCCCAAAGTCGAACCAAACAGGCCCTAAAGCCATTACAAGGATGAAAAAATGACAACTTAAGCAAGCGTAAACCGATGCATTCATGGTTGGGTTTGCAAAGCAGCCGAAGTACGTCGGGATCACAGGGGATTGCTCATGGCTGGGTTTGCAAAGATGGCGACCGCTTTTTCTCCTCTTGAAATCGAAGCCATAGCGGTGAAGGAAGCGCTGCTCTGGCTACGGGAAGTGTTTGAGCAAAAAAAGGAATCTGCGGAGCATGTATGTATTCTGTCTGATAACGAATCCACTGTTAGATGTACTGTGCAGCCGACCCGGAGCCCATGGGCTTTGAGAAGTCTCTTTGAGGAATGCAATGCACTACTCGCTCAATTAGAAGGTGTCTCTCTAGCCCACTGTCCACGAGAAGCCAACCAAGTCACAGACTGAATCGCCAAATCCCACCGAAAAGGGACATTCCCCTCCAGTTGGATGTCTAGACCACCCCAACCTCTTTGGGATTTATTTTGTACTGACTCTTGTCAACTTTGCTCGGGTGGTACTATTTTTAAACGAATGAAATGGAATATGTGTTTGACCAAAATAAAAAATAAAAACCGATGCATTCATTGCCCCTGAAGTGCTTCCATGCTCAGAAAGCAGTGGACCGGTTTTTAGCAATTCGCATGAGCGACCGAGCTGATTACTCTGTCAACTACTGTCTTATGTGTCCATCAAGGCCATGCAACGTCAAACCTTTAGTGACATGAACATTCTTGTATGGACCGTCTAGGGAAAGTACATGCTCTGATGAGCACTGGAATCCGAAGCTTCAAGTGAATTTTAGTTGAGATGCTTGCCCGAACTTGAGCCCATCTGTCACTTTCGTCGAAGCGCTATACTAATGACAAGACGAACCAGTTCTGGTTGGCAATCTATATTGTCTCCTTCTATCATCTGTCTTGGGCCGTTGGCATTTAATCTTTGTCGACAAAGGATTAAGACGGCCACGCAGTGAAGAGCCCAATTCATCTCAGATTGCTGCTGCATCAAAACGAAGTTCGGTGAAGACGATGGGATGAACTTAAAAGAGTGGGAAACCACCAAACAAGGACCATTTCTGGCGACGGATGTCAGCTTAAGTATTGTACTATGTTAAAAAGTTTCTCCATTCAAGGTATTAAAAACAGTATGGGTCTCACATATTCTCTATTCTGGTTGAGTCCCGTTCTCTTCCAGCATCTTATAACTCTTGTGCTAGTCCTAGAACTATTTCGGGTCCGCGCAAGTAATAAGGTGTCGAATAAAGCTCTGCCTATATATACATTCTAAGGCTATCATCCCTTTGCAAAAACATGAGAACGGAGCAAAAATAAGTAAGAACAATCACTTTTCGATTAACATTTTTCTTCATTTCTTTTAGATTAACATGAAGTACAAGCGAACTTCCACTCGACTGATCTCTACAAGAATTGTCCGTCTATGTGCATCGCATTCCGATGATAATTTATATAGGATACTACAACATAGGTTATTGTATTGTAATAGAATATAACTCGAGAACATTTGGTGGGGGCACTCACGAGAGAGAAAAAGGCAGCTTATATTTATGATGATTGACATGTTTTCTTCTGCTTATCTATACTTTTTTAGATGGCCGGCATGTTTTCATTTAGAATTCGGTTTAATTCCCGAAAAAAATCTCAACTTTAAATTCAATCCCAATTCTGTTTCGAATTTTTTTTTATTAAACAAAATCATGAACTTTTACATTAATCCCAAATCTATCATCATTAACCTTCATCCAAAAACCGCAAATTGATTTCTTCAAAATTATCAACATCAGGTTCACTTAGAGGTTCATTATTAGAACTTGCGTCTTTATCAACACCCTCGCCTTCGTATAGAGTAACAACAGCCTCCTAATGTTGATAATTTTGAAGAAACCGGTGGTAATTTTTGAATGAAAGGTAAACCGGGGCAGATATGAGATCATAGTTAAAGTTGATGATTTTTTTAGATAAAAAAATTTGGGACGGAATTGGGATTAGATACAAAGTTAGGGATTTTTTAGGGAATTAAGCATTCAAAATTTACATATAATATGATTGTCGATTTCCTAATTAATGTTTTATGTAAAATTACTTTTCTCACCCATGGGAGAATGGGACAAAATTACATAAGCCGTGACGGTGAATGGTAGCACTTTCATCAGGAGGTGTCCACGCTCTGTAAATGCATGTAAACATTACACCCAATTACAGAAAGTTATATTTATATATGTCGCTAAGTCAACAAAGTTGCTGTAGTGTAATGGTAAGTCAAGATGGACAAATGTCTCGTTTGTAAACAAGGTCTAGTCCGTGTCTCATGGAGATTGGTAGAGATTTGGCAATCCGAGGAAAGTGGGTTAGCCAAAGAGCGCTAATGATAGATCCGTGTGTCTCAAAAAGAGCGAGATCTTGAGTTTAATATTTATTCATCTCGTCATCACAAGATCATATCGTAACGGGACAATCGTGACCAATCACACATTCCCTCGACTCGACACGGACGACTCGCTTCATATCGACCCGAAACGATCACCGAAAGTTCATCCAAGGCGCCATGTCGACGCCCTAACAAAAGGGAAGAACGTGGTGTGTCGGTAAATGGCACCCACCCGCCATAAACAAAAATGGCCGAACCAATTCGTGGTTGGCGAGGAGTCGGTGATTGTCCCCTTTTTAATTGGGCCAAGGGGGAGGTACGCCCTCAATTCATGGGTCCAGTCTGTTCAACCATTTAAATTGGCACGACAATTTCCGAGCAGCTTCCTCGCAGGTGCGAGAAATTCTAAAAGGAAGTGTGCAACTGTGCATCGATGCAAATGAAGTTTCCTCTTGCTTTGGAAGTCCCTCGTTGAACTTGGGATGGGAGAGAGAGGTTGGTGAAACGGCGTTCGAGGTTAGGCACATTTGTGCAAACCAACCAATTAGTCATAAAAATAACAAGTTGGATCGATGTACGAGCACGCATCCGGTTGTTTATCACCCTCAACTCTCGAAAATGCTAATTCGGCTCCTCACCGCCTTCATTGCGACGCCACCAACGTCGCCACCAAGGACCGCCACAAAAAGCTCCCTCATCGGCATCGAAAGATGGCAGCATGGCGGCCAGAGACGGCGGGGTGATGGCTGGTGGCAGATTGGGGGCGTATAGATGGTTTGAGGCTAAGGTTTTCTAGCCCTTTTTTTCTTATAAAGGAGGATATTGAAGCCATGACCGTGGGGTTGCAAGACAAACTTAGGTCTCAAAAGTAGATAATGGAAAGTGGTAAAGTGACAAAAATCCTGCCATGTTATTGATATTTTCCTTAAGAAATATATCATGATCATACACGCATACGCGTTAATATCATTTGATTTCTTAACCAATAAGTCAAAAATCGATATTGACACCACCCGTTTTCTAATTTACTAGATGTTCAATGTCACATTCGAAATTTTTTTGGATAAACTCCATGAACATCTAAAATACTAATCATTTAGTCATTTTGTTAAACTTATAGACAAAATAATTCGCAATTTTGTGTTCGATAACCCAATGCAATAAACTTTTCAACATTTTGCAAATCAAAGTTCTTTGGTTGGAATCCCATCATGTTTTGGACGAATGGTGACATGGGATCAATTTGGAAGTGACGTGGTGCATAGAAAAATTGGCCAAGTGCCTATCACGTCAGCCGTGATTTCTTAATATTAATTACACAAAACACCGAAAGAAGCTAACTGTAACGGATTTTACTTAGTTAACTGCTTAACATGATTCTTATGAGTTCTAGCCCGTTCCACTATCAATTAGGGTGCATTTTGGTCGCCTAAATGAAAGGTTTCATGGGATACAAATCGTGCTATCCGGCATTTAAGGACACGTTTGGATAAGGATAAGATCAGATAAAATCTCGAATAACTTATTGGAGCAGCGAGGACGGGTGAGTTATTATACAACAGAAAGATCAAGAGAAAAGGGCAAAAGACCTAAGCGGCAGCAACGGCGGTACCACGGTTTGCACAGCTGGGGAACCACCACATAATGACAGCGTTGCCTGGGACAACCCTGTGGAAGTGACAGTCATCATAGTGGGGGACACCGAATATTTCTCCGTTACGCCCGTATTCGTCGTCAATCATCCTGTGTAAAAGTTGGGATGGGGGTGCATCGTGACGACAAATGATATCACCGTTGCGATAATGATGTGTGCACTTGAACGTCGAGATCTAAATTGAGATCCGGAGCCCTAACTCTATCGCAGCGGTCTTAGGGCCCATTTGGCAACGTGCCAAACAGTAAAAATTTTGTTCTTTTCTTCAGAAATAGTTTGGGAGCAATGCGTTTGGTAAACTTTTTGTTCCGGGCACATTTTTGCAAAAATTTGTCAGAAGCGATTTTGGAAGAGAAACAAGAAGTAAAAAAAGTTCTTGCTTGTTTTCCGCCAATTTGAGAATCAGTTTTTTTCTTCTTTTTCTTTTTTTCTTTTCTTATTTTTGTGTTGTTCTTCCCGGGCTCGGCGGCGCTGTGACAAGCCACGCCAGGCGGCGGCGACGGCCGGCCTTGGCCAAAGAAGAAAATGGGTAGAAAGAAAAAAAATTAAACAATTCAAAATATTATTAAAATATTATTTGATAACATAAATTTTGTGTAGTTACCAAACGCATTTATGTTCTTTTCTACTCTAGGAATAGAAATTTTGGACAGTTTATCAAACGCCTTCAAATACTCAGAAATTGTTTCCGGGCACAGAATAAAAAAAATTCATTTCTGTTCAGAAATAGTTCCCGGGCACAGAATGATATTCATACGCACCCTTACGCGACCACCACAATAGGCACGACCGCCACCACGGGGGTCACTGTGGAGGCACCACCACTTGGTGACCACGGCAACAAAAGGTGGCTTGCAGCGGTCGCTCACTACTGAACGTACAACCCTCTCCGCACTTTTTTATATTTTTATTCTTTCACTTTATTAAGTGATTTCTTTTTGTATTTTTATTACTATATTTGTGATGATATCTAGTGTTTTACCAAATATCGGATATGGTATAACAGGCCGCTCCACATTTTTTATCCTATCTTATCTTATCTTCTTTCGTCTTATCCAAGTTCTTATTTTGGCAATCGAATGCAGCCTTATAGTTATGAAAATCATGAGATCCGCGCTAAATACAAAAAAAAAAAAAAAACCAAAAATAGCCTTTTCTCATGAAAGAAAACATAAGTTGTTCGTTTTTCACTCTTATTTATTTTAGGAAAAATTAAAATGCTCTCATTTTCTCAAATAAAGACATGAAATTGACATTTCATCAAATAAAAGCTTAAAGTGGTCATGTCAGTCTCATATAAGGGCTCGGAATGGCCATAATCGTTTCAAATAAGGGCTTGATCTCGCTGGTCGTCGGCCGGCTAAATATTCCGACCAGTCAATGATATTTTCGTCCAAATACAATTTTAAATTTTCGCTTTTTCCTTTTTCTTTCTTTTCTTTTTTCCTTTTTTCTTTCTTTGGTTTTTTCTTCACTGGTCGCCGGCCACCGACGATGCCTGAAAAGGGTTGGGTAAGGGTGACCCTTGCCCGATCTGGCGAGGACCACTCTCGCCTGTGCTCGACCCTCGCCAAATATAGTCAAGGGTCGCCTCGCCTGTAGCTGGCGAGGTGAGGTGACCCTCGCCCTGGGCGAGGCAACACTCGAAAGCCCATGCGAGGTCGGCGAGGGTCTCACCGGCCTCACCTATGGTTTTCGAGGCGGCGGGCGGCCTCGCTTGGGAGAGGTCGTCCCTTGCCAAATTGGGCGAGGCTTGCCAAATCCTTTTTCTAGTCGCCGCCGCCACCGACAAAGAACACATCAGAAAAATAAAAAAAAGAAAGAAAAAGAAAAAGGGAAAAAATTCAAAAAAAAAAAGGGACGGAAATGGCCTTGCCGTCCGAAAAGTCGGACTCTTCTTTGAAACCGACATAACCACTTTCGGGCTCATATTTGAATCAAAATCCATCTCGTACCTTTATTTGCATTTCAAATCCTTATTTAAAATCTTCCCATGCATTTTAACTATTTTATCCAATGAGCCCATATCAAAACACGTATCTTTTTTCCTGTTGCACGGTGTCTCGGTTCACGCCACTTTTCCGCATCTTTCTCGCCAGTCCGGCCGGGGAGAGGCTCCTCTATTTTTCCCGGGTAAAAAACAGCGAGGATTTTGCCGGAAATTACAGAGGAGGAAGCTCTGATGGATTCGGTCGCTTAGCGGGTTCAGAAATCTGGACGGGGGCTTGCAGACAGATTGCTTTCCGATCGTCAGCGAAGCCAACTTTCTCTCTCCTCCTCCTCCTCCTCACCATTCGATAGGAAAAAGAAAAAGAGAGAAGCTTTTTGTCTGGCCAAGCAACCGCATTTGCTCGGCACTTCCTCTATCCTATTTTATTGCACCCTCTTTGTTTTTTTTTTTTTTTTTTAAGGTTGTCCGCGGAAGAAGAGCACGGGGAGTGTGAAAGAAGAAGAAGAAGAAGAAAGAGAGAAGGAAAAGCGGCGAAAGCTGACCTGGGTTGTTCTCTCTCGGAACTGAGTCCCCGGTGGGGCTTTTTTGTTTTGTTTATTCCCGCTTTCTTTAAAAAGGGGATCTTTTTGGGTCATCGATTAGTGGGTTCTTACAGTTCATACCCCCCGCCCCCTCCCTCATCAATACGCGTTTCTTTTGCGTGTTTGGTGTCTGTTGGTGCTGCTTTCTTTTTTATCACCCATCGCCATTGCCCTCTCCCCCAACGTGGGCGCTGTTGCTTAGGGTCACCGTCGGATCTGCATTTGGGTCTGTGCTTGGCCGCACATGCAGACATTCTCCCAGGTAGTTCACGGCTCGGCCTCGTTCGAGTTTCTTCCATGTCTGAAGTGCATTGAGCAGCTAACTTGAGCAGATCCCGTGTCGTTGTATCCAGTCTTTTTTTTTTTCTTGGTTGAATCTGGTCGATCCGGCCCGAATCTGGTTTGAAACTGCTGAAAGGATTGATTTTCTCGGTTGATGTTTGGTGGTCTGTGTTAGGCTGACCGCCGAATTTGGTGTAACTGGTGGGTTTTCTAACCAGATCTTCTCAATGTTCAGTTGCAGATCAAGTTCAGCAACTTCTTGACTGATCGCAGAAGCAAAACAGAGTCTTGTTCTGGAGTGGAACTTTGCCACACCCTTAACCAGTGAGGGGCTGTGCTATTGAGCTTTCCGGGTATTGTTGACCTTAGCATGGTTGTTAGATGCTAAGCTTGTTGAGGATGATGGAATTTAGAGGAAGGGTTAACTGAAATTGCCAGCCAGAGGGAGGGGGCGTTGAAGTTATTAGGGAAGTGAACATGGCCTCTGGAGAAGGGAGGCGCCGCAGTCACGATCTAGTGCCTCTGGCCGCGCTGATCAGCAGAGAAATGAAGAATGAGAAGTTGGAGAAGCCCACTGTGAGGTATGGCTGTGCTTCCCAATCTAAGAAGGGAGAAGATTTCTTTCTGATAAAGGCGGACTGTCAGAGGGTCCATGGAAATCCCTCGTCAGCATATTCTGTTTTTGCAGTAAGTACCTATTCTTTTTTAGGCCTTTTCTTGTTCTTCTGTTTATGGTACCTCTATAACCCCCAGAGCATCGGAGAGGGCTAAGCGAATTGTCTATTCGAGTTCTGTATTTAACTTTGTGGGACTTTTGAGTGGTTCAAATCGAAGGTCAGTTTCCTGATTGATGTTGGGATTGTTATGTACTTCTCAAGTTTCAGAACTGGTTGTTGTTTGTTCAGATTCAACACATAAATGATAAAGCTTAACCTGGATCTGCTTTCTTATATGCTTTATTGTCATTTGTAAAGGAGTGAACTTTTGTAATTTTAGAAGCTTGGAGTTGCATAAACAGTTCATTGTGTTATGACTAAGGACTGCTCTAAAAAAACATAATATTCACACTGGATATGTATAAAGACGGCATTGCTTACGGTGAATTCTGCATAACTCTTATAGTTACTATCAGAAACATAATCATTTCATTTCCTTGACTACATATTCATCAAACAGAGGAGATTGGTGCACGCATGTAATTCATGAATGATTTAGTTTTCAACCTCTCACCCGCTTCTTCTAATCATTAGGTCTTCGATGGTCATAATGGAAATGCTGCTGCCATTTATTCGAGGGAGCATTTATTAAATCATATTATTAGCGCTATGCCTTGTGGTCTTGGACAAGAGGATTGGCTCCAAGCTCTCCCTAGGGCGTTAGTTGCGGGATTTGTGAAGACAGATAAGGAATTTCAGAGGAGAGGTATGGATATCGCTCTTTGGGTCAACAGTTGACATTGTATAAAGAGAGACTTTGACAAAATAATTTGGAAATGAACCATCTGTCCTATCTATTGGTTTATGCAGGAGAAACCTCCGGAACAACAGCTACATTTGTAATCGTTGATGGATGGACTGTGACCGTTGCATGTGTTGGAGATTCTCGTTGTGTTTTAGATGCTCAGGGGGGTGCTGTTTCTAATCTAACTGTCGATCATAGACTTGAAGATAATGTGGAGGAGTAAGTGTGCTATAAGCCTTATGCCTTTGGCCGCTTTTCCAGATAGCTTATTTGTTATATATGCTTTGATTGCAGGAGGGAGCGGGTTACTGCAAGTGGAGGTGAAGTTGGAAGACTAAGCATCTTTGGTGGTGCTGAGGTAAGGTGCTTTTGACTCCTGGACTTGTTTCCTCTTGACATTCTCTTCATAGTGATCAGGATGGCCATGATGATGTCAGGTTGGATAAGAATGGTTGTAATAGATGGAGTGGAGATATGTTTCTGGTTAAAAGAAGGGTTGACTATAATTAGAATTTGAGGAAACATTAAAGAGGAGCAGAAGCAGTGAACAGAGATTTGGCAAGAGAAGGCATGGAGGTGAACACCGAATCTTAGTAACTAGAAAGCAATTATAGCAAGACTTTAACACCATAATTTGACTTAAATTTTATCAGCTAAATCCAGCTTTGTGGAGTTGGGCTTTGTCATAAACTTAAAGACCACAATGAAGGACGTGTGAAGATGAAACCCAAGCTAACAAATCTGTCTGACCAAAAAAAAAAAGCTAACAGATCTGACTCCTCATGGGGAATTCAATATCTGTATTTTGGAAATAATTATAATCTAATTAAGGGTGTTTTGACTTGGGATTTCTTTTGAGTTTCACCAACGTAGTTCTGCCTTCAGCAGTAAACACTCTTTTGAATCCGTTGCTTAAGTATGTTGTGCTATATGATCAGAAATCAGTGGAGATTACTTGTTTTTAGGGGTTACTGCACTTTGCTTGCTAACATGTGTTCTTAACCATTATAGATTGGTCCCCTCCGCTGTTGGCCCGGTGGATTATGCCTTTCCAGGTCAATTGGAGACATGGATGTAGGAGAATTTATAGTTCCAGTACCCCATGTTAAGCAAGTGAAGGTAATTATCTTTCAAGTCAGCTGGTAGAATTTTGTGACCAGGAGATTGAATAGTATGTGTCCATGTGTTTGTTTGCCTGATCTCAGAAAATTTCTACTACACTTTTCCATGGGAACCTAATCAATATTCAAAAGCTGATGGATTCTACCTCAGATTGATAGTCAACAATTGTGACTCTTGACGTCCATTTTCTCAGTAGAAAAACATTAACTTCACCTATTAATTATTTGGCTTTTGGTCACGGAATATTGCTTAAAAATCTTAAAAAGTATTTGCCCGTTAACTACCCAAACTATGTATTCGCTTTAGTTTATGTATATTGTTTTGAAGTTTGTAATTACATCGAATGAAGTTAATGCATTTATATCCTTAATGTAGTTTCTGTTGAGATTGTTTGATCTTAGTAGATCACGTAGAATTTCGATAGAGTACGGATAGATAAAAATGGTGATATCTGCTTATCTTGAAATTTAAACCTAATAACCAAGTTTTCGTGAACAGTTATCAAAAGTAGGTGGGAGACTCATAATTGCTTCAGATGGTATTTGGGACGCCCTTCCCTCTGAAATGGCTGCACAATCTTGTCGTGGTGTGCCTGCAGAACTCGCTGCTAGACTAGTGGTGAAGGTGAGTTGGTGACTAATATTTGATGCATGCTCAATTTCCTTAGTCGCGTTGAACTTTCTTGAACATCCTTATTATAAAGAGTTATCAAGTATGGAAAGGAATATAAATCGAATAATGTTTGAATTTTGAAGGAAGCATTGAGGACAAGAGGGCTGAAGGATGACACGACATGCATTGTTGTTGACATAATTCCACCTGATAATCCCATACAGCTTGCACCTCCTCCCAAAAAGCAGAACAAACTGAGGGCACTATTATTTAGGAGCAAGTCCAAGGGTTCTGCTAATAAGCTGTCAAAGAAGCTGTCAGCCGTTGGCATAGTTGAAGAACTTTTTGAAGAAGGCTCAGCGATGCTCGCAGAAAGGTTTGCACTCTTTTTACTAAATCAATGGTTTGGTATATTAAACGTGATGATTTTCTTTCATTTTTCTTTGAGATGTCCATCTTGTATGGTTTTTATTTTTGACCAATGGTTGCATGGGCATATATTTTGGTTATTCTTTGTTACCTTGGAAAAGTAGCAAGTTCACATGAATTACTCCATAGTCTTTGAATTGCACGATCACAGAATCTAGACCAATGTGAGGCTATGATGTATCACAGAATCTAGTTAGTGTACCCTTCAGTATACTTCTGATTATATGTTGGCTTGGTTGTGGAACATACAAACTTCTCTAGGAGCTTTTTCGATGGTTCTCTTTGCATGGATCTGCATAGTCTGCATCTTTGTCACTTGTTTCAGAGAGCAATTTTGAGAGCTCTGTCCATCTTCCTGCACAAAAAGTTGCCCCTTTCCATTAGTATATGATTAACCCTACCTGCCTGTTTCCATCATGCACATGGACACGCACCTGCCACATCATCTGTGTGAAAGCTCATTCATGAGAATTATCTCAACGGAGCGTTAATACTGAAGTTTGTCAAATGCTCTCTTTCATTAAATTATCTTGAAAGTATCCTTCGTTTGATAATGTCTACTGCATCAAACTCTTTTAGTGGTTGGACAAGAATCCTGTGTACTCATGGCTTGTTCTATGACGATATACCCACATTGCTTTGGCATTTTGAACACTTGATCTTCATAATGTGGAAAACTGACACATGTTCATGAGCTGTGATTTGTGGCATCAATTTCTGGACATATTTTCATATGCGCTTTAGTAATCTGATAAAGTCTACCTTTTCTTTTATTTATATTTGCTCCGATTTTGATGTTATGCAGATTAGGGACTGAGGAATCCATGGGGCAATCCACATCCAGTCTATTTGTATGCGCGGTGTGCCAAGTTGATCTTGCACCTAGTGAGGGCATCTCTGTTCACGCCGGTTCTATATTCTCAACCAGTACGAAGCCCTGGCAAGGGCCTTTCCTTTGTTGCGATTGCCGTAACAAGAAGGACGCGATGGAAGGAAAGCGTCCGAGTGGAGTTAAAGTGGTCTAAATTATGTAGCTTACATTATTTTTCTTCGTCTATTCTTTTCCCCGCTCCATTCTTTTTGTCACCATTTATCGTTGTCCGGGCGATTGTTTGAATCTTAAAGTGGTATCAACTCTAATGTATATGTAATATCACCAAAATAATGTCAACCTTTGAGTAGCATTTTAATTGAGAGTTCATTTGTGAGTTGTGAGTGCAGTACCGTCTCTCTCTCTCTCTCTCTGATGTGGTTCTTCCATAATTCCATTCACTGTCCTCTTATTCTTGCTGGTGACTACTGACTAACTAGGCCCTTCTCATGCTCCCTTATCTTATCTAGTTGCTTTATGGTTATTTTCATGCAAAGTCTACACCTGGTGCTCCATTCTTTTTTAGCAATCTTTGGCTTTCTAAGTGACGGCTCCTCAGCTTAAAAAGTCGCATTTCTTTGAAACCTTTAGATAGCAATGTTGTACAAACAGGAATAATCATGTCGTCTGCTGCATTTCGCCATTTATCACCGAAAAGCCTGAGGTTGACATCAAAGGACCAATGTTAAGGTCAACGTCTCCCTAGATGACTTTTGTTTGTTGCTATCAGACCAGAGTTCAATCTTATGTATTTGATCTTGAGCCAACTTGTAATCATTTCTCTTATCAAGTTTGTAGCCACTACTGTTTGTTACTCCATTGAGGACGGTTCAGCTGGTCAGTGAGAGTTCTAGAAAACACGCCTGCTCCTCATAAGTCATGTCCAGTCTTCCATTTGACACTGCTATGTTATCCTGTTCTATGGGATAAAGCCAAGCAATGGGGGAGCTATCTTGAGGAGAGGCTGAAGAGTGTTTGGATGAAACTTTCTAGCGAAAAGGAAGCAAATCGAGGTCGTGATGCCATTGTAAGTACAATTAAATCCATGTCTTATCCTATTCAAGAACACCCGAGACATGTCTGCCCTCGTAAATGTCGTGGGATGTGGACCGCCTCTGGACCAATCAACCCAAGTGATGCTCCTGTTCAAGTTTGCGCCTAGGCGAACTTTAGTGACAAGGGTCGGCAAGTAATGTTCGTCCATGTAACAAGGGGGCTTGCAGTGGTCCCGAAACACGGGGTAGTACGTGACATCAGACACTATGTCGACAGCGACCCTGCGTTGGACTTCGAACCATTGAGAGCCTTTACGCCACTCGGACAACGACACTGTGGGCCACATCCGTTTGTTGTATCGGCCTCTTCCCACGGGCCTAGGGTCGTCAAACGAGCCAAGGAAGCTCTGATTAGAGTTGATGAGGTAGCTGTAGACCGTGGTGAAGTTGAAAAGAGGAATGCACGTTTCCGAGAGTAACACGAATCTCTCGTTGGAGAAGTCAAGCAGGGCATTAGCCAGGAGGCGCCTCTCGGCATCGATCATGCTTGCCCTTCCCCATTGAACTGGCTGCAAAAAAGGGTTTCACAATCAAGTCATGATCACCCCAATGAAATTATTTTCTGCACATATGACCATTAAGTTTGGAATTTGACTAAACATCCTTTGCTGCTTCCTATCAACAACATGCAATGTGGTATTCGGTCACTGGAATTTAAACAGACTATCATTAACTCATCTGTCCCGGCCCTTCCACATAGCGAAAGAACAAGATCAGGATAAAAGGAGTAGATGACTCGAACCTTGCTTGGTATTCTGCGCTTGTAAAACACTGACGTCTCCGGCATTTCGTCATTGCTGAGGTCCACCGACATGTGCAGGTAGATTGAATAGAGATCCTCGTGTCCCTTGAAGAATCTCTCCCAAAGAGGAGCTAAAGGCAGTCTCCCTCTGCTCAAGAACATGAACGCCACCTTCGGTGTCCGATTGTAAGGATACTCTAGGTTACGGGGCACCATGGAGGCTTGCCATGCAAGTTCCTCATCACTCATTGAATGCCATAATGTCTTTGGACCCACCCGACCAATTGCACGTTCAAATGGGATCGGTGAAGAAGCGGCCAATGAAAGATTGAATAGCGAAAACACTGAAGTGGGTGCCAATGTAAGAAGTGGAGTCAGTTGAGCAGAATAGGATTCATCTGAAATAACGAGCCTTTTTACGTGATCGTGAATGTACATCCCGAAAGCAATTGTGAAAAACGCCATAGACAGAAAGAAAATTATGGTCGTGGTGACATGAAAGCTCCTGTCTCTTCCGATGCGCACCGTGAGTTCTTCAACGCACATGGTAATCTTCGACCTCTTCATCTCTGTGGTATTACTGTAAGAAACGGGGTTTGCAGTTCAGCGTTCAAGAGATGATCGTGCGGGGACATCTTATAAGGCAAACACTTGGGAATGAGATTAGGGCTGAGCACGTTTTTTAGGAGATGTGAACACATGGTAAGTGCCAGGCGTTCTTGGCCGGTGAGAAGGCTTTGAAACAAGTAAGAGGAGAAATTTTCTCATGAATGATTGCAAGTTCAAGCATCCCACATCCCAGGCGAAATGTTGTATGGCATGATTTGCAGTGCGAGGTTCACGTTTCAAGGCAGAAAAGAAACGAGAGACAGGTTGAGTATCATAGTCTGGGCAGCTAAATCTTCAGTCAGATCAGAAGCTACGCGATTCTTTACATATAGAAAAAGGCATTGGACTAATTATTTTCAGGCATCGACGACTTTTTCCAGAGGTTCAACTTCAACCCCAACATCAGTTACAGAGTGCTGGGTTTTCAATGATTTAAGCGCTGGCGTTGTCCTTGTGCTTGTGACCAATGCTGGAACTGATTTAACTTTCAAATCCATCCTATGGTAATCAGACTTGTACATGCACCGAGTCTGCTTCAGTTCTAATGTGGAAGAAAGATATGTATGGCGATCTGTATAGAGAATTTGCGGTACATGAATTGTTCAAAATTTGAAACACCCAAGATTAAAGCTAGGATAGAGACATAAAAAGACCCTGCAGATTACCGTCCAGCAGGGAGAAAAGGGAATGCATATATCTTTCCCATGTGCATCCATGTCTGAAGTACTACAGCAATAAAATAGTTCAGATCCTCCCCTGGCGGATAATCAGCTATCCACGAAGTTCATGTTTGACGACATAACTTTGTTACTCTGTTCTGAGAACGAGGATTGCAAGTTTCTCTCTTTAACTATTTGACATTGAGCTTGTTTTGATTAAGTAAATTGAGGCGAAGCCAGCTATCAGGCCAGAAACTATAAATGTTGACTTGCTTAGCTTCCGGTACCTCACAATCAATAGATATATAAAGTAGGACCAAAGCCACCAAATGAAGAATTGCAGCTTACAGCTTCTTTCGAATTTCTGACTCGAAAATTCCTGCATCAGGGCAATAAGCTATGATCAGTCTGTCAAAATTTGAAGACTTATAGAGTTACTATCGCAAGATTAATTTCCAGTAAGAAAAAATCTGCAGCAATTGCAGTGAACAACGCGTTTGCATTCTCATGTCTAATGATTTACCGAGTCGATCAACTTAAAAAAGCAGCTAAGAACTTTCAGGCCTTACGTTCAAAGTATGCAAGGTCCAATTTAAATTAGAGCAGGTGGAGGCCGACCAGAGAGCAGCTCTCCTTATTTGGCCTCATTTTTATCCAAGTTGTCAGCAAATGCAACCAAACTGTGACTGAAAGTGTCCATTGAAAAGTCCTGCAAACTCTTAACCTTCATTCAGTTTTAACTCCAACAAAATTGTTCAGAGACTCTGTGTGAAATAAAAACAGAAGTTAATATAGCATGACTTGTGTTGGCTGCCTGTACAATGGGATGAATCCCAAACCTTGCAAGGATAAGAACCACCACCACCATAAAGCTTTGAATATTTTCAATTAGATTACCAAATATGGATTCTGGCATCCTATCTCAACTCAGTGATCCATTAATATTACACAGAAAATCAGGTTTTTCCCTATTATTTCGACTACCTGGTTCATCCTAGTTTCATTTTAGTTTCACCATCTAATGAGATCGACTTCAACATCAAAGATCACTTGGTAACAAGAATACAGAGAAGATAGCTTCTTGGAGGCTGATATTAATCAATTCAAGCTAGAAAGGGTTGCAAAATTTTATTGCAAATGGAATAGCTTCCTCCATTGCTAGAGGCTAGCCGTTGCTTGAACACAATCTCCTCAAAAAAAATCTAAAAAGGCTGACCAAACTTCAATCTCAAAGCTGAACTTACTACAAGAGTGACACTATTCTTAAGTAGTCCTCTGCAATAACTGGAGTTACATTGATAGAATTGGTCAAAATCATTGGCTGAATGATAAACTAGTATAATTGTTTCCCGACACTGGACTAGCTGCATAAAGAAACAGCTTTGATAGCAAAATGTGAATCATTTACACAGCACAATTAGAAGCTCCAGAAGAACGCCATCAGAATTGATATGAAAAGCACTCTAGAATGAAGGACTTATTATGTATATTGTATAATTCCTTGTATTTCCATATAATTCCTAATTTTTGGGGAGGCTATTAAGCAACACATGATTTCCAAAGCAGTGACAAGAAATGCTACAACAGTACCCTTGTGAAGATAGTGAGGCTTGCTTTTTTTCACATCCAGGACAACCAATGACTGGACTTGAGAATGCTTGAGGTGAAACGAGAATCAAGGCGTAAAATGGAAAATCCTTCATGCTGCTCTATTAAGAGAAAACGTTCAGTAGGGTCATTTCAATTCATTCTGTTCAGTTCTAGAATTTCCGGTTGAAGTAAGAAAGCGTCTCTATTTTTTAACCTGTAGGATCTAAATATAAGGAATACTCATCCTCAAAACATAGTTATTTTTAATTCTCTGTACAAAAGTTAGTAGGCACACAGGCAGAGAAAGACATTAATGGACGGTGCCCGACCAACCAACCTACACATGTATTCAGCATTCAATTGTAACTGCAGGTTGAATGTTGAATTTTCGGACAAACCTTTGGCAACTTATCTTGTTGGGCCAAATGATCCACGTGAACCCTCACATTGTACGAAGCAATAAGCCAAAAACTGCGATCAACCCCAGAATAGACATTTGCAACAATGTCAAATAATGTCTGCGCTCCACCTTCTATAGCTTTCAATATGGTTTCCTCTCTCTTCCTACGATTCCTGAATACAGAAGCGACAGTGAGAACTAGCTATCTGTCCCAGTTTAATTTCAATGTAGTTTGGTGACCTAAAATGATCAGGTTTAGGGAAAGTAAAGCAAATGCACATCTGACACCAACCGTACACGTGACATCATTCATACAAGCTGAAGCAGCCAAAATTAATGTCTATGTTCGTACTTTGCATGAGCTGAAAAACCAAGTATTTTCCTTGAACAGTTGAAAATGTTTACCCTGCCAAAGCCATCAAATCATCCCACACGATCTTTGACAGTGATCCAAAAACCACCAAACTTTTTTCTTGGAAATAATAAAAAGAAACCTCCAAGGTAACAAATAAAAGTTGCGAAGGTGGAGTTGTAATTTTGGATGTAGGTTTTAGTATGATAAGATAGAAGTCTAGGGAGCAAAGCTGATTACATACTTCAGATATCCACAAAGCATGTGCTTTGGCCACAGGTTGACTCTCCCGTGCATGGGGATGAGAGCATGTGGAGAGAGCTCCATGAATTTGTATGTTGATTGGTAGTAATCCTGTGATAGCAGAAGGGTCATCAAGAATGGTTTCAAGATAACAAAGCATAGGAGCACTATATCTTCTCAGAAGACAATACAATCATTTCTTAAGGTTTCCCAAATTACTGCACATTTGTTCATTCACAATTAACTCTAGAATCTTTTGGCAGCACTAGATAAGAGAAGTGCTATGTTCTTAATTGGCATAATACAGCTCTGTCTTGGTTAATATCGAATAAAAACTCCACAGTTGACCAAATAATTTAAAAGTTTTTAACTGATAAGAAGTGAGACGAGCCATCAATTGACTCCTCAAGAAGACAATTGTAAGTAGCATTGAAGTCTAAATGAACTTTTGAAGTTCGAGTTCGTCAATGTAAATTTCGTAATCGCGTTCAAGTTTAAACAAAGACACCATAACAAAGTAAATAAACAGTTAAATCCATGGAAATCCCGGTAACCAACTCATCACTGGAGCTTAATTTAGAAAATAATCCCTGGAAAAGCCCAAATCAAAATAAGATGCATATAACTACGAAGAGCTCACTGAGTCAATGCAGTATAGGGTACAGGTGCTGCTTGTGTTGTGGCACGGTTAAGGAATTATTTTATTTCTCAGTATAGGTGCTTAGAAGTGTATACATCTGAAAAACCATATAATGTATATTACAAAAAGATAAGGGGTCCACAGTAAAACCCAACTATTCAGTCACAATTACTCTCTTTCGTTTCTCATCCTTCACAAATCACGTTGCACTCCACGTAGCTTTCAATCTAGTGTCCCATGAAAGTATTATACACAATGAGAATTGTCTGCCACTTTGTCAAGAAGAAACCGATTTATGGTGAAATTGCAACAGCCTTTGTAAATCTAGTGATCGACTTGCCAATTTGTTTACAAAATCTCTTAGAGGTCCCTGTTTGAGTTACATTTGTAACAAGTCAGGAACATATAATTTATAAGCTCCAAATTGAGGCGGAACGTGGGGAAAATTGTTTAGTCGTTCCGATGGTATACTAGTAAATAGTCATACAATATCTACGGTAAATTCATTTGGTGTACAAAGTAAATCCTAACCATCAAATCTCAATTCCTCTCTCATTCATTTTTCCTCGACTTTCAGAGGCCCAGCATTTACGCATTATCACATACATGAATACTTATAATTAACTTAGTTTGATTTATTTGAATCTTTTTTATATAGCCTAGTATTCTAAATTTCTTAAAATTCGACTTATATACATGATATGGAATGATATCATAAGAATGAGAGAACACAATTCATTGACAAATAATCTGAATTAGGAAGAAACTAGGAAACATAGGTAATTGAGAGTGGGAAGTTATCACGAATGTTATCAAGGGGGAGACAATTCTTTTCTCAGACAAAAAAAAAATGTGCACATAAACATAAGAGACAGAAGAAGGGGAATGACTGACTGAGTGTGCCCGAGCCAGAAAATGCAAAATGAAAATATTCTTTTATGCAAAAAGATTCAAACTTTCGCAACATAAGTTACCGACAGTGGGAAGCAATCATCAAAGGGTATCAAGGGGGGACAATTTGTCTCTAAAGCAATTTGGCAAGTGAGGGTTCTGACTACAGTTTTTTTTTTTTTTTTTGCTGGGGAAGCAACTTGGTGACGAATCCTTGCTTTAGATAACCTACAACTAAGAGGCAAAGTACTTGTTAATGGATGTTTCCTCTGCAAAAAGGAGGCAAATTTAGTGCGGTGTCTCCTTCTTCATTGTTCTTGGAGGAAAATGGTTTGGACAGTTTCCTATACTGTTATCTTGGATTATTGGAGGTACCTCAAGCAAGAACTTTGGGCTTGGCATGGCATTTGTTTCCAGCGCAACAAGAAAAGAAGGATTACCTCAATTCCTCTCTCTGGTTTTTGGTTGATTTGGAAGGAGAGGAACAAGAGAGCTTTTGATGGAGAGGAATCTTCCATTTCTATTGTTATTAAGAACTGGCTTGAAGTTATAAACTTTTAGTATAGTGGAAACTTGCATATGAATGTAAATGCCATAGTTTATAGTCGAGGATTTTTCCTGTACTTGCGCTCCCTTTTGGTTTTGAGAGCTGTTTTCTATATGGCTTTAGTTTTTTGGGCTCTTTTTGTATAGGGTTTGCACCCCTAAGTGCCCTATAGTTGAACTTTTCCTTTATCAAAAAAAATGTGCACATGAACATCCGATACAGAAAATTGGGATTGACTCACTAAGTGTACCCAAGCCAGAAAACATGAAAAGAAAATTTTCCTCTTTCTGGTAAACTTCATTTTGGTTGCGTCAAATTTTCAATTTTACTGTCTTCTCATTATAACACTTCACACTGATGATGCTCGGATAGAGCAAGCTTATTCTCCCAAGAGTTGAAATTAGATCCTCTCACAGGGATTCCAATTATGATCATTGGGAAAGACTATTGACCAACTAGTGCAATCAATACATGCTAAAATAACAAAGGTAAAGCATGAAGAGAATCGAGAAAAAAAAAAGCATGAAGAGAATTTGTTATTGAACTTACAATTATATTTCCACCAGAAGTAACATCCAGTATCGAACTTCCTTGGCTGAAGAGATCATTTAATACATCAAGACACCATTCAAGGGTTAGAAACCAAAGATTAGGAGTAAGCAGTTCATGAATAAAATGGAAAGAGAGAGAAATGAACATGGGACATTTTATCTGCATTTGACATGTCATTTGAAATCATCTCTTCTCCTAGTTTTTCCCTTATCTTCATTTTTTTGACATATCAATTCCCATGCCCAGATTGTAGATCATTTTTGAAAATCCATGCATATCAAACTTAGAGAAATAGATGAGTCGAACTCAAGGGTACATGCTCACACCTCACAGAGCCAGAATCAAATAAAATATTAAATAAAATAGCTACCCTTTACATATCTGTTGTTTTACCAGATAAACTTCGAGACATTACACTACTCTAAACTAGCCACACTTTATATCTCCATGACCTTTACAATTTTCAACCTAGGTAAAAAATATTAATAAATACAAGTACTATCCCTGATCGACCTACTTTTGCATAAATTCGCTACTCAAGTGATGATGTCATGTAATTCTCTTTTAGATTACACAAAATTACTTCCTTCATTGTATATATAAAACAGAGTAAGCCAATTAAATCATTTAGAATTTGAGTAGGCTCTCCATGAAAGCAGATCGATCCACAAGTACTAATATTTCGCCGAATTTAGAACCTCAAATTCTATAACCTTACATCCTTATCCAGTTTTAAGATGACCTGTAGATAAGCTAGAGTCTTCCAAGAAACTTACCCCAAACAATGATCACCTACTATGAGTGAGTGAGTACTGCTGTGCAATAGTGCCATATGTCCATCCGTGTGCCCCTGAGTTAAAAGAATTCCTCCATGAACAATAAAATAACAAACAAATAGATGGACATACTATTTTCTTAAACCTGATACCAATAATTAGACAGGTAATAAACTAGAGAGAAATTAATCAAGTGTGTCTATATGCCAAAACAATTTTTGGTTTAAAGCATCTGACCCGGCAGCTATCTTTGTCTTCCAAACATCTAAGGTGAAACAAACTAAAATAGATAGTGATTTTGTGTACAATCTCTAGACAGATTGAAGTACAAGTAGATATGTGGTGACATGTATAGTGCGGAAAATGAACAACACTTCATTATTTACTTTAACTACTAATAGTCTTTCTGCTGTAACTTTATGTGCGTGCAGTATTTTAAGCCCGGAGTCTCGGCTGAGGGTTCAAGATCTAATTACATTTCAGCAAAAATCCGAAAAAGTATAGTACATTGCTGATGCCAAAAAAAATGCAATCTTTTCAAGGCAATTTCTACTGGTGACCAAGAAGAAAAAAGTAAGACAACACCTGCATGCTATGTACTTAGTTTTCAGGTCCAGTCCATCTCCCCAATCTAACATGACTGGAGTAAAACACACTGAGTTAAACATGGTTGCACCTAAACCATTATCAATGGTAACTACCTCGAGAAGCAGCTGATCAAGTAGCTTACCAACTTATACGACATAGGTTGAGGAAACTAGAAGTTTCAAACCAAATGGATGTCCAACCAAATTCAGAGCTATGCAACCCAAACTTGTGCACAATCCAAGACTTGGCGGACATAACCATAACAGAAGTTCTAGGCAATCTTAAAACTCAGGGTGCTTCTAGGGTCCCGTATGAGAAAAACGGGACCCCATCTGGTGTGCAGAAATGACTGCCTATAGTTAATTTACGAACCCAAAAGATAATTTATGACATGTAAGATAATTTTTGCGTTTAAATTTATGACGCTAAATCTTATCTTACGAACACAAAATATAACTTACATACATCATTTTGCAGTTACAATGTATGTGGTATATGACCATGATTAGATTTTGGTAGCAATTTACTAAGAGTAATAATAGTTATAATCATAAAAAATTAGCACTCACTCAATTTACTAATTACAAGGGAAATTACAACTTTAAGGGGGAATTACATATTATAAGATAAATTACTACTTTCAATTACTGTCTATAAGGTAAATTACTGTGCCTTATAAGACGTTATTACTTTGAGAGTAAATTACTCATTTTGAGGATTATAGCTACAAGTAATTTACTACCTAAGAAATATATGACTTTGTGAAGTCCCCCTAAAAATCAAAATCAACACAAACATAAGCAAATAAGATGATTCGAAATCTCTGGACCTCGCAAAATCCATCATTTCACTTTGTACCTAGAGTATGTTGTCACTAGTAACTATCCAACTAATATCACAATTTCCCTCAAATAGTCATAATTAGCAGTTCACTGTGGTTACTAATTCAACTACCCTTTATACTTCAGAACTCAACAATAGAATCACTTAGTTATTATCCTACCATATTGTAATTTTCCTCAATCGGTCATTACTTATAGTTCCCGTTCTTAATAGTTATACCTCCAATGATTGTAATTGGCCTAAAATTGTTGTAATCTCAATCGCACATGTAGTTAATGCTTTCCATTTTCACATAGTAATTGAGCTATAGATTTCATATCCTATAACTTAGTAATTAACCAATAGCATAGTAATGTACCTCAAATTGTTGTAGGAGACCGACCTTTTAGTAATTGGCCTCAATAATTGTAAATTACCTATACACCTATGTAAACGATGATCAGTGATCTACCTTTAGAGATAGTAAATTACCTTAAGTTCTCGCAAGCTTGAAAGTCTTTAATGATTGTAAGTTCTCTTGAGAAATAGTAAGCAACCTAAAATTATTGTAACTTTCTCTTTCCCTATTCATAGTAAACTTACCAAAATGATCGTGACATTTCTTTCAAGTTCGTAAATCAATGAAGCCCATCTGTAAGTAATAACCATTGATTGTCGTAAGTTTCCTTCGTTAACTCTAAAATTTATAATTTTACTTTAGTAAAATTTCTTAAATGTCAGTGAGTTACTGCTTTAACAGGGAACCCATTACATTTTTGAAAATTGATCCGATGAACAAAATTTTTGGCTTTAAATCCAATTTCCAATATTCATGATGGGACTGATCCAACAGAAACAGCCACTGGACCATAGATTTTCCTAAAACATGACAATGAAGAAAATGTGTAGAAAAACTCAGCTCTAGCATTCCATTTGGCATATCTAGAGAAGACTGAAAAGTCATGAGTACTTTACCAAATTAGTAAAAAAGAATGGCAAGTCTTAACGCATCTTGCATACAATAAAAGTTTATTTTGTCTCGTTAGCAATGACTTTCTGAACTTAATTGAAATTTATGATCCATAAACCATACAGAAAGAAAAGTTGTTCATATAAAGGCGAATTACCGGTGCAAAAATTATAGTTAACCTCTGACCACCAATGCAGATGTCTTCTGCTCCCGAAACTGGAGTAGAACCAAGAGACCAAACATCTGCCCAAAAAATATTCAGCTAAGCTTTCAACACCCAGGTGCATTTGTGCGATTGCAGTAACATTTACGCATATGTAAATGAATCTATTGGTTTGCTTATATGTAGTTTCATCTGTCCTCAGATGGGATATATGTAATACTGATATGAGGCGGACTGAGGACAGACAAATTCAGAAAAGCATCAATCGGGGAAAAAGTAGGCAATATCATCACCTTTCTGAATGCGAGAGATTGTATTTTTATGTGCCAATAAGGTGGCATCACTATTGCATCTCTGAATGACCGAGAGACCTGAAAAAAAATTTAGTGCAAAATGTCATAAGCCGTGCAGTGCCATAGCAATCAATTCATTAAGGATAAAAGACTTCTGTTGCAATAGATGTATGACGGAGAATTCTATTATTAATTTAATTCCTCTTTTAAACCAGTAAAGGGTAGAAAAATAGTACAGCATATTAGGAAAGATGCTTTTTTTTTGTTTGAAATGGGAGGTTACCCCATGCCAAGGCCAGGGCATACCACAAGCCTAAAAGGTCTTATGGTGGATTTACAGATCGCCTACCAAAGGGGACTACAGGCAGTGGGATTCAAACCTAGGCATGGTGTGCAAAGAGTTCGAAGCTTACCAACTGAGCCAATCCACTTTGGCCATTAGAAAGATGCTTTATCGATAATAGTATTGACCACTTTTAAGACTATAAATGCACTCAAATACCTTCCTCAAGTGTCTCCTTAAGAGCAAAAGCTTTTATAGCAATTAATATTTCTAGAGTACGTGGCAAAAATTTCCAAACAGGGTTTTTTTTTCTTTGTGGGGGGGGGTGGTGTTTCTAAATCCATCCATCCATGGTGATCACATCTGCTTTTGGAGAATGCAAGCAAGCACATCCGTGCCATAAAGCACAAGGGCGCATGCGACATTATGTGTGACTTCGCTGATGTGTGCATGCGTACATTAGAGAGAGAGAGTATACATTTTCAGCTATAACCAGAATTGTAAGACTCTAAAGTCAACAGCAGCTCATGCATCAACCAACTGACCAGTCCATCTCATGCACCCCGACTGTAGTTCTATATTCATCCTTATAAACCATCAAATGACAGAAGAGAAGTCGATGCAGTAGTCCTAAAATTTTTAACTTGATCCTCCACTCAAAGTTTAGGATCGCAAGGAAATGGATGCACCATGAGACCAGGAAATAAGGGAGCATTATGCTATCAGGGCAAATCAATGTTCTCCAAACCACAATTTCTTCACTGATACAGATGACCAAACTTCAGGTAAGATTCTCCCTGTAAATGAGTTATCTCAGTCATCCAACATGTCGGCCCCATGGTGGAACCCAAGATGAGACCATTGGATCAATTGTGGACTGAGTCTAGGCAAGAGAAGGCCTTTCTATAAATTCCAAGTTCTTTCCCTTCCAATTCGCATATATTCATTTTAGTGGGAATATAATACCATGACCAACGATTCTCTATACATATCGGGTACAGTTTTGATTGACTAAACTTTAGTCTTAGAGCCCCTTTAAAAATGAAATAGCTTTCAGTACTGTATTAAAGCTTTCGGTGAGAACTCACCTTCAACGTGATCATGGTGATGATGGGTGACAAACACAATCAACTTTCTTGGCAAGGCAGCAACAATTTTCCCAAGCTAATAAATAGGAGAATATAAATCAACAAATTTTCAAATAAGTTCGTAAATAAAAAACAAAAGGAGATGCAAATCTAGATTGGTTACATGGACAGTTATTGACTCGCAACATTTAATAACACGTAATCTGTCAACAAGCAAAAATGCCTAAAATTTAGAATGGGTACTCATAGAATTGTTGGACGAGAACGACTTTTTGACCCACTTTCTTTTTTCTTTTTTGCTGGAAATTTCTTTGCTGTATTAAGCTTCCCATGCACCATCATGTCATTCACGCATATGTTAGACTGAGGAAGCTATAACATGCTTGTTTCATGAATTTATATGCAACTGCCGAATGCCACTCAGTTAGATGGAAATATCTACTGGACCGAAACTATGCCAATCATGCATTCTGGCATGAACATAGACAGCTAAGTTCAGAATAGGCAGATAATGAGCCTAGCCCAGAATTTATGCTATGATGATTGACTGGTAGGACAAGAAAAATGAGAAGTAAATGAAAGGGAGAAGGTGTACAACCATTCAAGACAAAGATGAAAGAAACTCTTTTATAATTGGTTTAGGCAAGTAAAAATTTTGACTTAAACTGCGAAGATAGGCCTTTACAGAAGAGGGTCATCATAAGAGTGAGTTAACAACGCGTAGGAACTCTAGAGAATGACCAAATCTATTAGGATCACTTGGAGCTCATGGACTGACCCAACATTTAGGAATTAGTGGTTTCTACTCTGTGTCTATAAACTTTAGAGGCTTACAAAGCACTCGATGGATCAAAGCGCCTAAGTTATGCATGCATAAAACAAACTGAACTCACATCCTTACCTCTTCATGGTGCTGGGAACGGCATCCCGGATCAACTATGAGCGCATCTCCCGACATAATAAAACTACCTTCCCCACTTTCATCTGAACTACTCCGAGGTGCAAACACCACTAAATTGGTGGTGTGAAAAGGCTTTGCTGTCCTACTTCCCATGGGAACTATTACAACACCTGGAGGATACTCCTGAAGTAAGAAGAGGTGATTGGAGATTCAGTTTCTTCTTTTTTTTTAATGATTTCAGAGATCGCGCTCAAGTATTACATATCACGCACCAATGTGGAATTTTTTCTCTTATAAAGACAGGCATGAAGGCCAGCCAAAAAAGTGCTTTTTAAAGTCTTGCTATTATATTAGCGGAATATATTGAAGAATTCTGCTCAAATGTTCAAGGGAACAACACACATACAGAGAAGTTGACTGAAGCAAGAACAAACCTGATAGAGTAAGGTTGACGGGACCTTAAATTTAGGCGGTGGCATTGAGTCATTTATCAGACCCAGAACCGTTAAAGGTCCAACACGATCACTACTTGGTTTCACGTCCACTAGCCAGTCTAGGCAGCTTTCAATGGACATCCATTTACATGACTCTGCAAATGCAATCCTAACACGTCAACCACATCCGAAGGGATAAAACAATAGCAATGACATCCACGTGCTTATGCTCATCCTTGCAACTTCCAGATGGTCAGAATTACTAAAAGATGCAAATGCAACCTCATCGCTAGCACACAGTACATAAATATATTTCTGTCATATACAGATAACACCCGTGGATGCACACCTCAAAATGCTCCAGAAACTGCAGAAAAAACGCCACGAAGTGGTATCAAACCTGGTAAATTACAGTCCCCAGCGATCAATTTGCCCTCGATGAAGACCGTATTAACGGGTAATCCCGGTCCGAACTCCGCTTCTTCGACGTACTTGAAGAACCTCCACTCTCCCACATCGGAAACCTCCAGCCCAACAAGCCCCAGACCCTATCAGACCACAAACCGTAGCAATTCAGCACCACTTTCATCAGAATAATTCCAGTTGAGTGTTACCAGTTCACCGAGTACCTCGACGACGGCAGAATCCACATCGAACCGTCCCAAATCGACCGTCTCCGAGCACGGGGCCGCGCCCTCGACGCGAACGCGGGCCTCGCCCGGCCGCCGTCCGGCGAGGGGGCTCAGCCGGGCAGAGGGCAAGTCCCAGAGGTCGGGATCGACGTAGGAATCGTACTCCTCGTCGCCGAACTCCGGCGGCCGCCGCTGCCTCGCGAGGAGGAATTGGGGGCCGCCGGAGGAGCTCCGGAGGACCACCGCAAGGGTGTGAGCGGCCATCGGAGAGAGCGAATACGGGGATCGGCGGTGGTCGGCCGTATGGTGATGGTCGCGTTTTATACTGTTTTGGCCGGCGAAGAAATTAATTGAAATGTATTTAAATGCGAGTTCGGTTGCACCTAACGAAACCCCCACCCACCCACCCGCCAAAATGTCCTTTTGACGCCCGTCTGTTTCCTGTCTTCAGCCTCCCTAACGCCGTCTGACTGTTTGCGGCGAAGATTTCTATTTTAACTTTTTTTTTTTTGCATAATTTAGAGGCGTGGGACATGGAGATGCGACTGTCTGAACGTCCATCGAATACCCTGCTAGTCTCGTATTCCGTTTTAAATCATGGCGCTGTCCCGTAGCTAGCTCAGCGGCAGAGGATCGAGATCGATCAAGGGGAGACGGTTTGGTACAAATGTCGACCTAGCGAGCTTTAGAATTAACAAGCCAGCATGATAAAATCGCCAAGGACAGCTTTCTTACACACAAAATGGTCATCGACTTCTTCGTATGGCAACGGAACACGGTATTTAAAGGTATTGCAAAACAGAGGAGGGCGATTTAAAGGTATACCAAAATGAAGGACAGGACACAACTATGTTAACTTAGATGTTGCTAAAGCCATGGATAGATAGTTTTGCTTCCGAACTAGATCGAGACGCAATAGGTTGCTCCTTTACAGACACGAGATAGTATCTTCTTGCCAAAAATGGACAGTGACTAGAGGTCAACTCAAGCCCAACCACGAAGGCGTGGGACTTGTTATTACAGAGTGCTAATGATGAAGTTCTTTTGAGATCCAACTTGAAGGAATTGTAATTAGTTCTTTCTCGCCTTCGGTGTTCAACTCAAATTGTTTCATTTCTTCAGCTGACTCCAAAATGTGGTTCATTAAAATCCACACTTGAAAATCATCTCTCTTCTCGTAAGTAAGAGCTCTTCTCTCTTTGCTGTAAGAGCTCTTTCTATCCATGATGATAGCTAACCCTAAAAAATCCTCAAGTCCTGTGTCTCATCTCCACTCATGGCGCTCCCATCAAATCTGTACCTTGCTACTAATCTTCCATTTCATGGAGCTCCTCCTCCTCATTGATCGTTCTCCCTTTTCACCGACTCTCGGTTCTGCCCTCTCCCTGTTTCCTCCAGCTCAGAACAACGTTGAGGCTCGAACATTCTCATTTGCAATACCCATTACTCATAGCAACCAAACTTGTCCCTGACTTCCTCCCTTGCCCTAGACTGCCAAATTAAATCAAAAGTCCAGAACCCTAACATTTCTAGGCCGCCGAAGTCTAGTTCCTTATACCTATAGCTCCCTTCATCCATAAGTCCTTTTTTCTCTTCTGAGTTTTCGCGATACTGAATCAGCTTGCTGCTCATTTGTTCTGGTAGGTGGGCGTCATGGGTGCCTGCCCTAGCTCCTGAGATCGTGGTTGTGTTCCCTTCTGGCCTTCCTGCCTGTGACATGTAGTGGGTTGAAAAGTCTGGAGTTTCGCAGAGGTAAGTTCCAACTATAGAACAGTAAAGAGAAGTATGGAGAGTGAGCTAGATAAGGAACAAAAATTTGCTACATTGTATAGACAACTAGGTAGAATGTGGTCAGATGATGTTATAGCCAATGTGTTTGAGAAAATTCTTGAGGAAAAACTAAAAGAATGTAACCTTATTTTGTTGGGGAAATTTTACTCTAGACCCAATGTAAATTTCTAGGCATTCCTATCTGCACTGAGAAAGGCCTAGAAAAATTGAGAACATGGTGCGCGACCAATTGGAGCTAGGATTATTTGCGTTTACATTTAGCTCGGAAATTGAGAAGAAGGGAGTTCTTGAAGCTAATCCATGGTTCTTTTCGAGCAATTTGCTAAACCTCCAATAGCTGAGTCCCAAGATTCCTATTCACTGTCAGGAATTCACTCATCGCGCATTTTGGGTGCAAGTGCTTAGTTTGCCACTAGCGAGAATTGTTGAGAATGTGATACTAGAAGTGGCTTCAAAGATGGGGAAAGTGCTGTAGTTAGAGATGGAGGCGAAAGGTGGCAGCCCGTGCAAAGTTGGAAGAGCTCGAGTACTTTTACACCTATCAAGCCTACTAAAGTCGGGTTGTGGTGAATTTTGAAGAAGACCAACTGTGGCTTGATTTTAGGTACCAACGTCTCGGTCACTTATGCTATTTGTTGGAGATATGATTGGAAATATAAAAGGATTTGATTGTGATATTGATTACGGAATAATTGATTCGGTTAATCCGTAATTGGTTTAGTAAAATTGGAAATGTAATATTGTATATTGTTTTTCCTTTTTTTTTTGTCTTTCCTTCTTGTACTATAAATTGCCTTGTGTACAAGCACATAAATCAGTGCAATACAAATTCTCCAATATTTTTGGTTTCTGTCATGGTATCATAGCCAAACTATTCTAGCCAAGCTTCCGCGAAAATCTTCTGAATTGCCTCCGTTTTATTGATTTGTTGTTGCGATCCTATTTCTGCAAAACAAGTCAACCTTTTGGTAGGAATTCATATTCTGCAGAAACCATGTCAGAGAACCAAAATACAAGGTCCAACGAAATCCGTGATCCTGCTCCCAATTCACCTCAAAATCAGACCTCTGACCAAATCAGTCCGATCCAAGACGAGCGGTCATCTGCCCAATACCCTGTCGGATCTGGTCCTGCTCCAGTTCAAATTCCCGGCCCCGTTCAATGGCAACCAGTCCACTGGTTTCCAGTTCAGGGTGAATGGGCCACCGGCCCAAGCCAGATACGGGGCCAACATAGTGCACCAGGAGAAGAAGCGACTCCAGGCTTTGAAGCACAAACCAATGTAAGTAATCCGATTCCTATTGGGACCAACTCGAATAGTGGGTCGGGCTTGGGGGCTCCGGGTCACAGATCCGAAATTCCGGGTTTGGGAACAAATCCCTACCCGGTTTACCAACCTGGTTTTGCGCCGTATGCCATCCCAGCCGGCGGCGGCCGTCCAGAACCCGGCGACCCACTCTATACCTCGCCAGCGGACGGACCGGAGCTACGACTTATCAATCAACAACTGATCGGAGCAGACAACTACACAAACTGGGCTCGAGATTTCCGGCGAGCCTTGGTCACGAAAGACAAAGACGATTTTCTCGACGGATCCGTCCCTCTGCCGACTAACGATCGACTGCAGCGACACTGGCGCAAGTGTAACCAGCTGGTCCGAACATGGATCGGGAATTGCTTGACCTCCGATGTTGCAGCCGGACTCCCACCAACCGAGGACTCGAAGACTATGTGGGACAACGTCCGCGAAATGTACGGGAAACTCGACCGAGCCAAACTCTTCTCACTCACTCAAGCCCTATCGGAGTTCAAGCAAGGCAACCTTTCAGTCACTACATGCTTCAACCAACTATCGGCTTTGTGGAACGAGCTTGAAGCAGCCGAGGAACCACTCGAGGGACCCGAGACAACTCTTCGACAATACGAGCAATGAAGGAGCGAGAGAAGGTGACTCGATTTCTTTTAACCCTAAATGAAACTTACTCACGATTAGGTCCACAGATTCTTGCGATGGAGCCGGTGCCGGCGCTTGGTCGAATCTATCAATTAGCCGTCCAAGAGGAAAGCCAACGCCTGACCACGGCCGAACACGCGCGAGTGGAAGGCGTCGCTCTCACGGCCCCGACAGAACTACCACAGCGAAGCATCGGGAGCTTTGGATCTCACCGAACTGCGAATGTGCGGCTGGAGGAAGAAAGAAACACTAATGGGTTTCGGGTGGATGGCCAGGATCAAAGACAGGGATCCAATGGCCATTATCTGTCCATCCAATCCGCCGAATCATATGGTCCATATCAAGCCACATCAGCCCCTGTTTTTAAACCATCTAATGGCTCACGTGGCGCCACATCATCACAAAGGGGGAGTGGGCAAAATTCCAAAGGGAAAGGTAAATTTTGTGAATATTGTAAGCGTCCGCATCATACAATTGATACATGCTGGAAATTACATGGAAAGCCAAATGACAAAGAAAATAGAGAAAAAGAAATTACTGCTTACCAGGTATCAGCACAAGGGACCGACAGGATGCACCAAACAATTACCCAAGATCAGTACCAGAATATTATGAAAGCTCTAGATCAGTTAAAAATCACCGACAAGACTGGGAGTTTTTCAGGTACTTCTTTTTCAAGGAATTCGATTTCAGTTGATGCATGGATAATTGATTTGGGTGCCAGAAAATCACATAATTTGCGATGAATAATTTTTTTCTCATAGTCACAAAAGACCCCACTCTTCTATGTCAGTACGTCTTCCAAATGGGAACACTACCTATGTCGATAAAATTGGCAATGTTCATCTCAGTCCAAATATTATCCTCAAAAATGTTCTTTATATACCTGATTTTGAGTTCAATCTCATATCTATTTCCAAAACCTGTGAGGATAATTCTTGTCGTGCCATATTCAATTCCAAAAATTGCTTCTTTCAGGACCATTCGACTGGCAAACTGATGGGCTTGGGTAGAATCGTACAAGGTCTATACTTCTGGACTAGTCTTTCAACAAATTTGTCTCAAAAGAAAGTCTCTTGTAATGCTACCACTAGAAATAAAATCCTTCTTTCTCATCAACGTCTAGGTCATAGTGCTCGTTTTCCTCATCCAAAATGCCCAATCTGTCCATTGGCTAAGCAATCGCGAACATCATTCCCAACTAGTACATCTCGCACTACTAGTGCTTTTTCATTGATTCATATGGATATTTGGGGTCCTTATCATACCCCACATCGTGATGGATCACGTTTTTTTCTCACTATCGTTGATGATTATACCCGCGCCACTTGGGTTTTTCTTATGCAATCCAAAAGTCAAACCTTTTCCAATCTGTCGAATTTCATCTCCTTAGTGAAAAATCAGTTCGACAAATCTGTCCAAAGAATTCGTACAGATAATGGGCGTGAGTTTTTCACTAGTGAATGCAAATCTTTTCTATCCTCTCATGGGATACTCCATGAAAGCTCCTGCACTTACACTCCCCAACAAAATGGGATTGTTGAGCGCAAACATCGACATCTCTTGGAAGTAGCTCGAGCACTAAAGTATCAAGCTTCGATTCCTGAAACCTTTTGGGGAGATTGTGTGATCACGGCAGCCTATTTAATCAATCGCATGCCAACTCGAATTCTTGAAGGTCGAACTCCTTTTGAGATGCTTTTTGGGAAACAGGCTGAGATTAATCATCTAAGAGTTTTTGGATGTCTATGTTATGCGACGACTGTGGGCCCTCGGGATAAAATGGATCCCCGTGCTCTTCAATGTGTTTTCATGGGATATCCCTCTCTGCAGAATGGTTACCGAGTTATGGAGATATCTTCAGGACGTTTTTTTGTAAGCCGAGACGTCATTTTCCATGAAGATGTTTTTCCATTCAAAGAACTCATAGCTCCGTCACGATCATCTGTCTCGTCCTTCGACCACAGACCATTTTTATCTGAAGATGATTTATCTGCGGCTCCTCAATACATCTACGTTGCACCAAAGCCACCTATGACAACTAGTACTGATCAAGCAATTGAATCTCCAATGTTATCATCTGAGGAGGATCATTCATCTATGGCATCCCCACCACCTATTATTGACGAATCTTCTTCAGTAGTTCCTGAACAAATGATTGCTGAGCCACCGCGTCATTCTGGACGTCAAGTTCGCCCTCCTACATGGACCAAAGATTATATATGTCATACATTGGATTCTTCAGGTACACATTATCCAATATCCTCATATGTTTCATTTAGCCAACTATCAGCAGAACACGTGTTGTATCAGTCGCATTTCTGAGGAACAGGAACCATCTTCGTACACGGAAGCAGTACATGATCCACGTTGGCAACATGCTATGGAAGCAGAGTTAAAAGCGCTTATGGAGAATAATACTTGGCATATTGTTCCATTACCCTCACATCGAAAACCCATTGGCTGCAAATAGGTATACAAGATAAAATACAAAGCAGATGGCTCCGTTGAACGCTACAAGGATGGCCTAGTTGCTAAAGGTTTCACACAACGAGAAGGGTTCGATTATCACGAGACCTTTTCTCCAGTAGCCAAGGAGGTAACTGTACGCTCCTTTTTATCCATAGCTGCTTTCCGCAATTGGCAATTACATCAAATGGATGTCCATAATCCTTTTCTACATGGGGATTTGGATGAAGAAATCTACATGGAGCTTCCACAGGGCTTACGAAGACAGGGGGAGTCTCGAGTGTGTCGTCTCCGTAAATCCCTGTATGGGCTTAAGCAAGCTTCTCGACAATGGTATGCCAAGTTTACTACTGCACTTACAAATGCAGGATTCCAGCACTCCAAATATGATTATACCCTATTTACATGGACCAATGGTACATCATCAATCTATTTATTGATATATGTTGATGATATACTTATCGTGGGAAGTGATGAATCTGCTGTTGAAAAATTCAAAGAATATTTGCAATCTGCTTTTCGGGTCAAGGATTTGGGACCTCCAAAATATTTTCTTGGCATCGAGATAGCTCGATCTGACAAGGGAATTTGCCTTAGTCAGGGAAAATTCATTTTGGAGATTATTTCAGAAACAGGATTGTCAGGGTGCAAACCATCTGTTATACCAATTGAGCAAAATGTCAAGTTAACGACATATGAATATAATGCGGGTTCATCTTCTAATAAAGATCCATTGCTTAAAGACCCGACAGGATATCAGCGGCTCGTTGGGAAATTGATATATCTCACCATGACAAGACCTGATATATGTTATGCAATACATATTCTTAGTCAGTTTATGCATAACCCGAAACAATCTCATATGAATGCTGCATTGAAAGTCGTAAAGTATTTGAAGGGATGTCCAGGACTTGGTATACTCCTATCTCGAGATTGTGATATGAAGCTGACAGCCTATTGCGACACAGATTATACCACTTGTCCAATGACCAGAAGATCTATCACTGATTTTTGCATCAAACTGGGAAAGTCATTGATTTCATGGAAGACAAAGAAACAATCAACCGTCTCATTATCGTCAGCCGAATTAGAATATCGAGCCATGGCGAAGACTGTTTGTGAAATAGTTTGGATACGAGGATTGCTCTCAGATTTTAGAGTGCAAGTTGATGGACCAAGCGAGTTATTTTGTGACAATGATGCCGCACTCAAGCTAGCAGCGAATCCGGTCTTTCATGAAAGAACGAAGCATATAGAGGTAGATTGTCATTTCACTCGTGATAAAATCCAGGAAGGAATACTTACGACTAGAGGAATTGGAACCATGGAACAACCTGCAGATATATTCACTAAACCACTTAAGACAACATACATATCTACTGAGCAAGCTTGGCGTTTTCGACATATACAGGCCGCCAGCTTGAGGGGGAGTGTTGGAGATATGATTGGAAATATAAAAGGATTTGATTGTGATATTGATTACGGAATAATTGATTCAGTTAATCCGTAATTGATTTAGTAAAATTGGAAATGTAATATTGTATATTGTTTTTCCTTTTTTTTTGTCTTTCCTTCTTGTACTATAAATTGCCTTGTGTACAAGCACATAAATCAGTGCAATACAATACAAATTCTCCAATATTTTTTATTTCTGTCACTATTCATGCGGGATAATTGGCCACTACACAAGTAGCACGAGTCAAGTCCATTCTGGAAACTGTTTTATAGGAAAGAATTCTCCGTGCCCGAGGAGGAAGAAATCATACCAGAGACACCAACACAAGCCGGTATGTTGGAGGATATATTACCTACCGAAATTGACAATCAACAAATGTCGAAGCCAATGAAGATTCAGCAAGTTGAGTCATCGAAACAGAAGGGAAAGGAATAGCTGATGTGGTAATGGCAGCAAGGGAAAAAGACAAAGGAACACAACTCTTGCTTTCAGACTCACCCTGGACCGAGATACTTTTCAAGAACCCCTTTGATTCATCCAAGAAAAGCATAATGGACCACAGAAACCCCAGCGACTAATGCGATGATACAATCCTTACATTTCCCAGGGGGCTAACTCTATGTTCCAAATGAAACTGAGCTTCTTGAAGGTTGAAGATGGATTAAAGGTATGGCCTTTGGTGGTAAGCCCCAATAAGTGAAAATTTTGAGCTGGAATTGTTAGGAGTTGGACACACCTTTGACATACACCTTTGACTTTCCAGGCACTGAGAGCACTTATGGCTCAAGAAAGGCTTGGTGTTGCGTTTCTGATGGAGATGGAGAATAAGCAGGAAGTAGTGAATCGTATGATACGTCATCTTCAGTTCTCGCATTCAGTAGTGGTCAATCCAATGATGGAGATGGAGAATAAGCAGGAAGTAGTGAATCGTATGATACGTCATCTTCAGTTCTCGCATTAAGTAGTGGTCAATCCAATAGGTATTGAGGTGGGGGGGGTGTTAGCAATCATGTGGAATGATGAAATGACAATGGAGGCGGTATCCATTACCCTTTTACAGGCGCTGACGGATTTTCATGAAAGGAGGGCATTATGTGAGAAGCTGAGATGTGTTCATTTATCAAACTCCTTTCTTGGATGTGTTTGGGGGATTTCAATGAGATTCCATATCATTGGAAGAAAGTCAAGAAAAAAGTTATAGACCATTACAAGTTACTTGCTTTCCGAAATTTTTTAAATGAATGTTGGTTCATAGATATCGAGAGTAAAGGTTGTGCTTTTACTCTGGCAAACAATAGAGAATGGGAGATCCCGATCACGAAGAGATTTGATAGCGCGCTTTGCAACATAGATTTAAGGGTTATGTATCCTAGTGTCGATGCGTTTGCATTATTGGCAATAGGTTCAATGACTTGCCGATTCTTCTTTCTCTAGATTCCAAGGCGGTGAAAAGAAGAAAAGTTTTTAAATTTGAGACATTTTGGTTGGAAGATGAGGAGTATAAGGAGACGATAGAT
Organism: Syzygium oleosum; assembly: GCF_021117445.2. Taxonomy (NCBI): domain Eukaryota; kingdom Viridiplantae; phylum Streptophyta; class Magnoliopsida; order Myrtales; family Myrtaceae; genus Syzygium; species Syzygium oleosum. The sequence goes on from NW_026607487.1 coordinate 14,469,250, forward strand.
TCGATATGGCACAATCCACCGATTAAAAATGAAGGTTTAATGGAGGATGCTGAAAAACAAAATTACTACAAAAAAAAATGGTTAATTTGTTAGGGCATACAAGTTAAGAATGCTGTGTCTTATCATTCATATTCGGACTTCATCTTTAAACAAATAACGGGAAAATTTCAAATAGGGGTCTAAAGTGCCCTCATTTTCTCATATAATAGCCTGAAGTGGACTTTCTTTCCAATAAGGGCTCGAAGTAATTATGTCAGTTTCAAAGAAATGTCAGACTTTTTTAGATGGTTAAGTGCATTTTCATCCTTTATCTTTTTTTTTAAATTTTTTCCCTTTTATTTCTTTCTTTTTTCCATTTTTTGGTTTTTTTATTTTCTTCTTCACTGGTAGCCGGTCTTAAGCAATGGCCGGCCACCGATGATGCCCGGAGTGGGTTGGCAGCCCTCGCCCGATTTGGCGAGGGTGCCTTGCATAGCGCCAACCCTTGCCCAAATCTGGTGAGGACCGTGGCCCTTGCCCCAACGGCAGACGAGGACTTGCAAAAGAAATTATAAAAAAAGAAACGAAAAAAATTAAAATTAAAATTATTTTTAGATAAAAATGTCATTAACTTATCGGAATATTTAATCAACCCGTGACCGTCGAGGTCAAACCCTTATTTGAGATTGACATGATCATTTTAGGTTCTTATTTGACATAATATTCGCTTCAAATTTTTATTTAAGAAAATAATGATATTTTAAGCCTTTATTTAGAATTTTTTTCCACAAATAATTGATAGTCACCGGCAACAAATATCCTGCGACTTTGAGTTGACTTGGGGGATTTGCCCGGACAGTCACTGCCGGTCAAAAATGAATCAGCCACGTAAACAATTTGAAATATCTTGATAAGAAAAACAATATATATATATATATATAAGACATTATTTGTTTTTACTAAAATTAGGTCAGTCAAACATGTCTCCCACGCTTCTCTTCACGCTCATTTTCCTCGTCTCCATCTTCGTCACCGCCCGACCCCAAGACGACGCGTCGTACTACGACCGATGCCGGCCCTTCGCCTGCGGAGACATCAACTTCTCCTTCCCCTTCTCCGGCTTTGCCACCTTCGGCACCGGCGGCCTCGACTGCAGCCTCCCCCGCTTCCAGGTCTCCTGCGACGCCTCCGACCACCCCGTCCTCGACCTCCCCGGCACTCCCTACCAGGTCCTAGCTCTCCACCCGGACAGCGAGGAGCGTATTATCACCGTCGTCAACGCCCAGCTCATCAAGGACCTGAAAGCCGGCTCTTGCGACTCCCTCCAGAACCTTACCGTCCCGAGCTCCGGAGTCAAGAACGCCAACCTCACGCTCCCTCCTCAGTGGTCCCTCAACCTCACCTTCTTCAAGTGCGACTCCGGCACCGCGCTCCCCCGGGAGCTCGCCAACTCGACGGTGGTGAACGCGAGCTGCAGAGACGCGGAGCTTTATCTGTGGATGAACACATCCATCGATCCGTCGGCCCCTTCCAATTACTCGTACGGGGGAGAGACTCCCGATCGATGTAGGCTCGTGGAGGTGCCTGTGTCCGATCACCTCGGAATATGGAGCAGTGAATTGACGAACAAGAGTAATAACGAGATTTGGAGCTTCGTTCTGGAACTGATGAGCGAAGGATTTCCTCTGGTCTGGTCCGCCATCCCGGATTGCGACAGCTGCGAACTGAGAGGCGGTCGGTGCGGATTCGACGCCGGTGCCGGAAAAGTCGTCTGCTTCTGCGGCGGCGGCTGTGGGTAAGTCATCTTTCTTTCTTTGTTTTTTTTTTTTGTGTCGTTTACTATTCTTATTTAGTGATTGAAAATTTCATCACGAAAGTACGTATTTGGAAGGAAAAATGATATAAATAGCCTTTGAATTTTTGTCCAAAGTATAATGTACTTTCTAAACTTTTAATTTATTCGATGTGGTCCATGAATCTTAACTTAATGTGTAATATGATCTCTGAACTTTTAATTTATTCAATTTGATCCCTGAACTTTTGGTACTTATTCGATTTAGTCCCTGAACTATATGAAAACGCTCAATGTAGTCATTCCACTAATTCAATATTAGAGATTACATCTTATGGACTACATTGAATATGTACCAAAAGTTCAGGGACCATATTGAACAAATTAAAAATTCAGAAATCACATTAAATACTAGGATAATGTGAATTAAAAGTTTATGAACCCCATTGTACATTGAGTCAAAGTTCATGTTCATGGATCCCATTGCATATTGAACCAAAGTTTATGAATCATTTGTGTCATTATTCTTTTGGAACAAATAAAAGTTTCCCAAATTTTGACGATGAAAACTCCCCAGAAATAAAAAAAATGAAAGAATAATTCAAGATTAATTACATTATGAATAAAATGGCCAGGCGTGCTTTCATGATTTAACGTCGGAAGTGAAACTTAAGTCATCGTCCAAAAGTTGTAGCATCCATTAATCTTAAACATAAGTAGCTTCAAACTAACCAACAACTAACAATCCTGATACAAGAGCTTCATCGCAACAATTAACCAATATCACATTACATTTCAGTAAAATAATATGTGTAGCACAAATTCATACTCGAGCCAAATATGTGCTGAGCAAAAAGAAAATTCAGAAGTAAGCCACTCGTCGCGAAGAACAAGCGATTAAACAATAAAATAAATAAAATGAGTAAATAAATCAGACACTGAGTTTACGGGATTCAATCAACGTGACTATTCCACGCATAGAGCCGCATGAGATTCTACTATAGATCAAGTGATAGTAAGGGGATTATAACCACACTCAAGTCACTCAAATATTTTCGGTATTTACTACTCCCAATCACGTTCAATAACTCGGAGTGGTTAGCCGTCACGATTTCTCGCAAAACAATTTCTTAATGTTACCAAGAAATTCACAATCTCACCACAATATTTATTGGCATCAAAGCACTTGCAATTTCTTTGGGATGTAGTTCATGAGCGTAGTGCACAGTTGATTGTTACGGTCAAAAGCTCCTCTTTAAAACCAAAACGCACCTCTTATATATATAATGTTTGGGAAACTTACCGAGTTAATTCTAAACTTATTATACGAATGTCAATTCAATTCTAAACTTTTCAATTTTGTCAGTATAGTCATTATGTGCAATTTCAATGTAATCTTTCCGGTCAATTCCCATCGAAAGTCATTGACTTGGCACTCCACAAGTTATCCATGTTAGCGTACCACGTAGGACGGTCGACCGACATGACCGGACACTATGTTAGTAATTTCCAGCGGTAAATGGCAAGAAGAACTATATTGAAATTTCGAGTAAAAATTTAGAACTATGTTGGCAAAATTAAAAAATTTAGGACTGAATTAACATCCGTATAATAGGTCTATGATTAATTTGAAAATTATCCCTATAATGTTTGGATCCGAACAGGAAACTCTTTTAGCCAATTCAAAAAACCTACTCAAACTAGAAATCCAACTCCAACAAAGATTTGTTGTTGCTTCATATGTAGCAAAGTCCAATCAAAACTTTCTTAATTTTAATCGCAAGTCCTATAATGACTTAAAATTTATAATTCTCTTCACGAGCTGAAGTTCGAGACATATTTTCAATGCAACATTCAATTCTGTTTCTCCGCACAGCCATCCTGTGACTTAAATATACAGATGTATACAGTGTGCAGCAATGGCTGTTGCTACTGCCTCTTTATGTGGCTATTGGAAGTTGAACTTCATCGCTTCCCTCCAAATGAAATCCTACAAAGTACTTTAGCAGAAAAAAAGAAAAAAGAAAAGAAATCCTAGCTAGTACTCATTTCCTTTATCTGACCTTTGCAGGAAGCCAGACAAGACCAAACTCATTATTGGTATGCACATTTACTTCATCGCTTCTGAAGTTTTAGACTCTAGAGTTAAGTTGGACTTGGAAGGAGCATTACCTTAATATTCAATATGATCGCTGATACACTGTTGTTGCTTGAGGTATTTGTATTTGAATGCATAAATATTCATTTCGGTTTTCGCTGGCAGACTATACAAAGTCGAGGATAAAAGAAATTTTGGAAGCTAGACAAGGATTATCAGCAATTACGTATCTGCACATTCTGAATTCTGATGATATATTATTTTCATTGGGTGGTTGGTTTCGCCTGTGCCTATTGAAAAGCTACAGACCATGCTTGGTTATAGGGATTCTCAAGGAGCAATGGCGCTGTATTATGTTTTAGTTGTCCTCTCGTAAGAACCCGAACTTGCTTGTCAGCTTCTCATCGACATGATATGCTTGAATGTCCTCTGAAAACTAATCGTCTTCATCACTTTGCAAAAAGATTATTGGTTGTCCATTAAGCTATTCAGTCAGTGCATGATTTGCAGGTTGTGCATTGGGAGGCTCTTCTCTTGTGCTCGTTATGACCTTACTATTCATTTTTAAGAAAAGAAGTTTGCCAATTCAGAAGACATCCTGTTTTGGCAAAGACGAAGCTGCAGAAGAGACGGCAAATGCAGAGCAATTCATAAGAACTTATCAGTCAACCTTATTGACCAAGTATTCATACAAGGACGTAAAGAAGATGACCAACACCTTGAAGGAGCGATTGGGTGAAGGTGGATATGGTACTGTCTACAAAGGAAAGCTGCCGGACGGGCGACCCATCGCCGTCAAAATGCTCGACAAGTCCAGCAACAACAGCCAGGAGTTCATCAACGAAGTTGCAACCATAGGCACGATTCACCATGTTAATATTATCCGTTTGCTCGGTTTCTGTTTGGAAGGTTCCAAACGAGCTCTAATCTATGAGTACATGCCTAACGGGTCTTTAGGAGATTTGCTGCATAAAGAAGGGCCGAACCTTTCTTTAGCAATGGAAAGACTGCTCGAAATTGCTATAGGGGTTGCCCTTGGGATTGAGTACTTACACAAGGGTTGTGCCTCGCGGATATTGCATCTCGACATAAAGCCCCATAATGTTTTGCTCGACGAGAATTTCAACCCAAAAATCTCTGATTTTGGGTTGGCGAAAATATACTCCAGGAATAGAAGTTTCATAACCATGACAGGTGCTAGGGGGACGATTGGGTTCATTGCTCCTGAAATATTCATGAGAAATCTGGGAAATCCTTCTCATAAGTCCGATGTCTACAGCTTCGGAATGATGTTGCTCGAGATGGTTGGTGGGAGGAAGCATGAAGAAGTGAAGGGGACTGCATCGAGTGAATCTTATTTTCCAGGTTGGATATACGACGAAATTAATGAAGAAAGAGCACAGGAATTTGGCGATCTCGTGGAAGAAGAAGTTGCTGTGTCAAGAAAGATGGTTATGGTGGGTTTGTGGTGCATTCAAATTAATCCAAAGGATCGGCCCTCGATGACGCGAGTGTTAGAAATTAAACCAAATTTGTTAGTACTTGTTTCCTTTTTTAGTCTGTTCGTATTTCCATATTTCGATAGATATTGTGAGATATTGTTTCTAGTTATATTTTAGGAAAGTTTCCTAAGTCAATTAGATTTCCTAATTAGAATAGGTTTCCTAGAAAGAGGTTTCCTATTTCGAATCAAACTATGATCTATATATAGTCTATTTCTCTTGTAATTGAGACATGTAATAGAAAGACGCGAATTGCGATTGTTTCACCTTCAAAAATTCCTTTCATCAAATCAATATTGTTGCCACGCCTCTAACGCTTAACAAATTGGTATCAGAGCTTACGGTTCGTGATCATGGCCTCAACGAACAATCAGCTTCCTCTTCAATACTCTCGTCTTACCAAAGAAAATTATGGTAACTGGGCTGTTAGAATGAAAGCTCTACTCGGCGCCTACGGTGTGTGGGAACTTGTTAACACTGGCTATGATGAGCCAGAGGATGAAGCCACGTTGAACCAGAATCAGAGGAATGCCTTGGAGAAGGCTCGAACGAAAGATCAATATGCCCTGTCGATCATCTATCAAGCGTTAGATGATTCCATGTTCGAAAAAGTTTCGAACGCCACTACCGCTAAAGAGGCATGGGAGATTCTTCAAAACACACATCAAGGAGTTCAGAAAGTTCAGAAGATTCGCCTTCAAACCTTGAGAGGTGAATTCGAGGTAATTCGTATGAAAGAATCTGAATCGATTGTTGATTATTTCACGAGAATTTTGGCAATTGTTAATCAGATGAAAAGAAACGGAGAAGAAGTTTCCGATGTTCGTGTTGTTGAGAAAATACTTCGGTCCTTAGACAAGAAGTATGATTATATTGTGGTTGCAATCGAAGAATCCAAAGACTTGGATGCCATGACGGTCGATGAACTTATGGGTTCATTACAAGCCCATGAAGAAAGGTTTAGAAAGAAAAAGATTGAACCGGTGGAGGAAGTTCTCCAAACACAGTTGACCATACGAGATGAAAAGGAGCAAAGAAGAGATCCCGTACAAAATCGCGGGACAAATCAAGATCATGATCGAGGTCACTTTCGAGGAAGAGGTCGCGGACGAAGCAGAGGAGATCCTGCTCGAAGTGATGGAGGATACCAGTACCAAAGAGGTATTCGTGGAAGAGGAAAGAACTCGATAAGCCAATGGTATGATAAATCTAAAATCCGATGTTATCAATGCAATAAACTTGGCCATTATGCTTCTAACTGCTGGAACAAAGAAAGTAGCAGAGCAGACGAAAAGGCGAACTTGGTGAATGATGCTGATCAAGTTGTCTTATTGGCATTCAAAGAATATGAAGAAGGTCAAAGTGATACGTGGCATTTGGATACCGGCGCAAGCAATCACATGTGTGGGAGAAAGGAGATGTTTGCCGAGTTAGATGAGACAATTAAAGAGAATGTCTCATTCGGTGATAACTCTAAAATTCTTGTTGAAGGGAAAGGTACAATTTTGATTCGCTTAAAGAATGGTGCACGTCAGTTTATTACTAATGTTTATTATGTTCCAAAAATGTCAAGCAATATCTTGAGTTTGGGACAACTTCTGAAGAAAGGTTATACTGTTCATATGAGAGATCTTAATCTTATGTTGAGAGATCAGAATAATAAATTGATTGCAAATGTGAAGATGTCGAAGAACATGATGTTTATTCTTAATATAAAGAGTGAGATGTCTTGATGTCTAAAGACGTGCGTAGATGATCCTTCATGGTTGTAGCATTTGAGGTTTGGCCATCTCAATTTTGGCGGACTCAATTTGCTTTCTCGCAAGAAGATGGTTTATGGCTTACCACATATTGATCATCCCGATCAATTATGTGAAGGGTGTGTTATCGGCAAGCATTCCAGAACTAGCTTTCCGAAGGAGGCGACTTGTCGAGCGAAGAAGCCGCTTAAGTTGATTCATTCTAATTTGTGTGGCCCGATCAATCCTCACTCATATGGTAATCATCGATATTTTGTTACTTTTATTGATGATTTTACTCGAAAAACTTGGGTGTATTTTTTGAAAGAAAAGACAGAAGTGTTTGATATTTTCAAACAATTCAAGAACCTGGCTGAAAAGGAAAAATCATGGTATTCGGCGTTTCTTAACGGCCTCATATTCTCCTCAACAAAATGGTGTGGCTGAACGGAAAAATAGAACCATTCTTGATATGGTTCGAAGTATGTTGAAGAGCAAAAATTTGTCAAAGGAACTTTGGGCAGAAGCTGTTTCGTGTGCCGTCTATCTTCAAAATAGATGTCCAACATATGGACTTGAAGGCGTAACTCCACAAGAGGCATGGACCGGGAGAACACCAAGTGTTTCGCACTTGAGAATTTTTGGGAGCATTGCATATGCTCATGTCCCGGATCAAAAAAGATCGAAACTTGAAGACAAAAGCAAAAAGCTCATCTTTATCGGGTATGACTCATCATCCAAAGTCTATCGATTATTTGACCCTAACACTTTGAAAGTGTATGTAAGTAGAGATGTCAAGTTCGATGAAGATGGAATGTGGGAAGAAAATCTAAAAGAAGAAGCGAATGTTCGTGATGATTCCGATCAAACGGAGTTGAAAGATCAACCTTCACCTTCTTCTCCAACATCTTATTCAAGTTCATCAACACTATCCTCTTCAAATAGTGTCGATGAACCGCTAGTGCCAAGATCAAGAAGATTGTCTGAAATTTACGAAGCTACCGAAGAGCTTCATCTTATATGTCTTCTTGCAGATTATGAACCACTTGCTTATGATGATGCGGCCAAAGAAGAAAAGTGGAGGAAAGCCATGAACGAAGAAATTAAAGCCATCGAGAAAAATCAAACATGGGAGCTTGCTAATCTTCCAAAGGACAAGAAATCAATTGGTGTTAAATGGGTGTACAAGGCCAAGAAGAATGAGAAAGGTGAAGTAACAAGGTACAAAGCTAGATTAGTAGCGAAGGGGTACAAGCAAAAAGCCGGAATCGACTATGATGAAGTTTTTGCCCCTGTCATCCGCATGGAAACGATTAAATTGATTATTTCCATTGCTGCTCAAAATAATTGGCGGATTTATCAAATGGATGTCAAATCAGCATTCTTGAATGGCATCCTTGAAGAAGAAATTTATGTCGAACAACCCGAGGGGTTTGTTGTGAAAGGTTATGAAGACAAAGTGCTAAGGTTGAAAAAAGCTCTATATGGGCTTAAACAAGCACCGAGAGCATGGAATTCCAGAATTGATGCATATTTCAAGGCGAATGGATTCTCTCAATGTCCATACGAGCATACACTCTATTTGAAGCAAGAAAAAGGTGATATTCTACTCGCCTGTTTATATGTTGATGATCTTGTTTTTACAGGAAATAATTCGGCGATGATTGATGCTTTTAAGGCATCGATGGTGAAAGAATTTGAGATGACCGATAATGGTCTCATGAATTATTTCCTTGGTATCGAAGTGAAGCAAAGTGCCGATGGGATTTTTATTTCTCAAAAAGGATATGCAGAAAATATCCTTGAAAAATTCAACATGAAGAACTGTATGCCGGTCAATACACCAATGGAGTGTGGAACCAAGCTTTCGAAGTTTGATGATGGTGCCGATGTTGATTCGACATATTATAGAAGCTTGATTGGGAGTTTGAGATACTTGACATGCACGAAACCGGATATTATGTATAGTGTTGGAATTGTTAGTCGATACATGGAGAAGCCGAAATCATCTCATCTTAAAGCTGCAAAGAGAATACTTCGGTATATTAAAGGTACTATTTCTCGTGGTTTACACTATTATTGCTCTGAATCTTTCAAACTTAGAGCTTATTCGGATAGTGATTATGGTGGAGATATCGACGATCGAAAAAGCACCACGGGATTTGTATTTTTCTTGTGTGACACTGCTTTCACGTGGTCATCAAAGAAGCAATCAAGTGTTACTCTGTCGACATGTGAAGCTGAATATGTAGCTACATCTTCATGCGTTTGTCATGCAATATGGTTGAGAAGACTACTCAAAGATATTCTTATGGAGCAGAAGAAAGCAACGGAGATTTTTGTTGATAATGTTTCTGCTATTGCTTTGGCGAAAAATCCAGTTTTTCATGAACGAAGTAAACATATCGATGTTCGATATCACTTCATCCGAGAACAGGTTAAAGAGAATGAAGTTGAAGTATTGCATGTGAAGACCGGAGATCAAGTAGCAGATATTTTTACTAAACCTCTCAAGATCGATGCTTTTCGAAAGTTCAAGAGCCTGCTTGGAATGATCGATGGAAGAGAATTTGGTTTAGGGGGGAGTGTTAGAAATTAAACCAAATTTGTTAGTACTTGTTTTCTTTTTTAGTCTGTTCGTATTTCCATATTTTGATAGATATTGTGAGATATTGTTTCTAGTTATATTTTAGGAAAGTTTCCTAAGTCAATTAGATTTCCTAATTAGAATAGGTTTCCTAGAAAGAGGTTTCCTATTTCGAATCAAACTATGGTCTATATATAGTCTATTTCTCTTGTAATTGAGACATGCAATAGAAAGACGCGAATTGCGATTGTTTCACCTTCAAAAATTCCTTTCATCAAATCAATATTGTTGCCGCGCCTCTAACGCTCAATAGCGAGTGCTGGAAATGTTGATGGGCAGCTCGAAAAGCATTCCAATGCCTCCCAAGCCGCAGTTCTTTTCTCCTCCTCGTGCGCAAGCCGTGCCTGGAAGTTCTTCCACAGATGTAGACGCTAGCGTTTTACCTCTCACACTTGACAGTCAAGAAATGTAGCTAATTGGCAGGGTGATTTATCTCTGTGCCAAAGCATATTTGAGAATGGCATATGATAGTGTCATGGACCGAAGTGATGCAGGAGTTCTCTTGTACTCGTATGCCCTTGTGAGGGGAGCTAGGGGCGTCGTCATGAAGAGTAAGTAATGCAAAATGGAAGATACAACTTGTTCGTAGGAGGTGGTTTGTGTCGGGAGTTTTAGGATAGAAAACTTATACTCTTGGGAGCTCTCAAGGCGGGGTTGGCCTCCCGTGCACAAACTAATCGAGAATTGATGCTGCTTTTCTTATGAGGCCATGGCAAGCCAAAATCAGTTATTGTGCCTAATGTATTCTGCATGTTTCACTCGAGAGACTGGATGTTCGAGTTAAGCTGGGCGTGGTACGATCCAATATAAAAATATTGTTTGCTATAATGTTCTCTAGAACAACTATAGAATGAAAGATTGGTATAGTGTTATCTCGACTCGCCAGGTGCTGCATGGGCAATTTCACGGCTAAGGAATTGCCGGCCCATAACAATAGCACATAAGGATGACATGGGATGTGAGATAGGTTGGAGACTGGTCCTTTATGTTCCAATGCGAATATAGGCATCGACATAGGATAGAAAAGGAAGGATTGAAGGAAGTTGCAGAAAAGAAAGTGAGGTCTGTATGGGCCACACCAGAAACCTCAATGAAAGATCTTTCTCTGTGTACGCTTCTGCGCAACACTGAGGGGGACTCTATGTAAGTAGAACTCAACACGTACAAACATCCAAATTTGATTGGACAACTGTTCTAAGATGGAACTATGCAGCGATTCGCCCTTATTGTGTAAGATTTGCAGACATTAGACAATTGATTACTCTCCTCAATAAAGTATGAGTTCATTTAGGACATGAATATCATCTCCGGATCTACGACCTAAGGCACGATCAGATAAGACCACGAGAGAGTTAAGCTACTCCGAGTCACTTGAGCTCAGCTCGATTTGTTTCGAATTCGAGTAGCTCGAGCACTTACTCGTGTAGTGCTCAAACTATCATTATTTCCCAAGCATGATCGAAGTGCATCGGTTGGAGTCGAGTGAAGCTTGAGAATTTATGATCGACAAAGCTCCCATTTAAGTTTCAAGTGTATAAACGAGACTCAATGATAATAATCAACTCAAGCCACAGTAAAAACTCTGCGACTCCACTGGATCACTGCCCTTGATCAGAATTTCTACTTTACTTTTAAGTCGATCCAAGCAGATGAAAGTATTTGTCAAGGAAGCTTCTTTTCGACCAAAAAAAAAAAGGAAGCTTCTTCAGTATGGTTATGAAGGATCTCATCCATCAACTAGGGTTGAGTCATCCCAAAGTCAAGAAACTATGTACAAGAAAATAATTGTGCAAGCTTCTCTCCCAATCTCGTCCTTAAAGTTCTAATCCAATGCACTTTCCGGGTCTTTCAGGGATCTTTGCAAATGGAAATTCGCTCACGAGAATCTTGAGTAATCATATCTGAATGAAAAATATTTATCATTGGATCAAATTATACCCTAGTAACTCCGTATGAAGAAAAAAAAGTGGAGAAAATCACACCCGACGGTTACTCAACTTTTCAACTTACTTTCATATTGGCCCTCCCACTTTCAATTTTAAAGTATAGATCGACCAATTATGATTTTATTTTCAATCAAGCCATTATCTATCGTGTGACCAAAATTTCCTTTGAAATCCAACGACATAACTTGTGCCGTACCACTTATTTTACTCTTACATTGACGTATAAAATGACATCATGGATGTATCCAACCCGATCAAACTCTCGACGTTTATAACTCTCGTTAGAACTCACACAATTTTAAGGACTTCTCCCTCGACTGTTTTTTTCAAATTTCGAAAACATCCCCGCACTTACAGGGTGGTCGGTATCATTGCTAATTTAACAATAGCAGGAAAAAATAGAAATTATATTGTCAATATTTTTCTAATAAAAAGGCGGAATTACAATGCTTTCAAAAGACGTAACATCCCTTCAATATCATCCTCGGCCAAAAGTAGAGAGAAGACATCAATCTCGTACCAAAGTGATTGTCACGTTTCTCATTCGCACGGTAAAGAAAGCCAAAACTGAAATAAGCACTCTCCGTTTTTTTCTTTGTCCTTTTCTTTTTGACTCCGCAATCGTCAATCGATAAGCTATTATCGATTTCTACCCGCACCAGAAAAATCTTCATCCGTTTTCACTGATTCGGTTCGTTTCGCGGTCAAATTTCATGTTTGGTTTTTTTTTTCTTCCACCGAGAAAAGAGCGATTCTTGTTTTCTCGGCCTCGGTCGTACTTCGTTCCGGGAAGGCACTGAAATTCCTCATTTTTATTTTGTGTTTTGGGGGGGAGCTTGTTGACCCTGAATAGCTCGACTTGAAGATTAGGGATCGTTGAATTATTCCAAGAAACTTGCAGATTCATATCTACAGTCTGCTGTAGAGAGAGAGAGAGAGAGAGAGAGATGGGGTCGAAGGTCGAAGGTCCATCTGCACCGGCAATCAGGCGAGACCCATATGAGGTCCTATGCGTATCGAGGGATTCCACCGACCAAGAGATCAAATCTGCTTATAGAAAGCTTGCCCTCAAGTATGTTTTGCTTTCTTGTCTTGTTCTTTTTCTTTTTCCCTTAGATTTTCCTGCCAAATTCATAAGCTTTTGTCGCTGAACGTTTGTGGGTGTCTGCAAGAACTTTGTTTTCTTCTTGCGATTTGCTGTGTTGCTTGGTTAATGTACGTATCTGGTTCTTGGAATCTGTAATGGTCCGTTTGGGTTCAGCTAGTGTTTTAGTGTTTGTCGAGCAAGATTAGGCGTCTGAATGCTGAATGGGTTTCGTGATTGCATCGGGTATGAGATCTTTGAAAATGGATGCTGTTCTTATTGTTTTCTGGAGTTTATGAGGAAGCTCTGTGCACTTGTGAGAGAAACTATCTTTCTGGGAAGCTCTAGCAACGAGTGCTTTTCTGTTGATCTTGTTTTGAAGTATCTGACGTGCCACAGATATTATTCCAGTGAGCGATATGCGGGTGAGTGGTTTAGATGCTTAAGCGATTATGTGCACTTTGTTGTTCAACGGTGATGGAGTTGTCCAGGTACACAGTTGTTTGAAGTAATTCACTATGACGGGTAGGATTTCAACAGATAAATGTGCACATTCTTAGTTGTCATGTTGATTGTGTTATTATGGTAGCTGTGACTGATTTCGATGCAGTCTTGGTAATTACAATTTTTCATGGGCAGGTATCATCCTGACAAGAACACCAATAATCCTGAAGCTGCAGAGCTTTTTAAGGAGGTTGCGTATTCTTATAGTATCTTGTCTGATCCAGAGAAAAAAAGGCAATATGACAGCGCAGGATTTGAGGTGTGTTCTTCTAATTTACTATATGCCTTGTCATGAGATTTAAAACTCTGCCTGTGCGTGTATAATATAACACCAAAGTAATATCATGTGGATGAGATATATGTTTTTTGGGGAGAGAGATCTTTTACTTGTATGTTTGAGAGTAAAACGGAAATAAATTTGTTAATTTGCATTTGTGTGGTCAAAGATTGATTCAAACTTGTTAGTTGCTGTTTTCTGATACCTTCAATGCTGTAAATCTAGCTTTAGAGGCACTTTGGAAATTTCAGGTCTTATTTTCTTTATTAAGTGGTGTACTTGATACAATCCAGCTCTGACAAGTGATCACCTGAATCTGAAACTGGAACCATAGAGGACAACTCCGTCTGTTCAATTGTCTGATGAAACCGTGCTACATATTCCTTATAGGATGGCCATCTGTCAGTTGGAGTTCAAGAGTTTTCATCTTGCCGATGCATGTGTCAATGTTATGATATATAAAATATCTTCTCTTTTTCTCTAATTTTCACATTTGCATCTGATGTTTTTATCAAAGGACTTGCTTGTGTCAGGTCCTTCATTGCCCTTGTACTGATTTTGTTGTTTTAATGCTACAATGCATCAGTATGACTTTGTTGCTTTTTCCAAATAATTGCATCAGGCACTTGATACTGATGGTTTGGATGTGGAAATTGACTTGTCTAACCTGGGAACTGTCAATACAATGTTTGCAGCATTATTCAGGTAAAGTTTCACTTGAACATTACTTCTTCAGTTATGTGCTATCTCCTGTCTCACTACTATTTTATAGCAAGCTTGGCGTGCCTATCAAAACATCGATCTCCGCCACTGTTCTTGAAGAAGCTATGAATGGTACAGTGACAATTCGACCCCTTCCAATTGGGACTTCATTTAGTGGAAAGGTGCTTGTCCTGTCCCCATGAGGAAACTTTCTCATATGTCAATTGCATAGTTGTCAATTCAAAAAAGAAGTGTATCCTCCTTCAGGTTGAAAAGCAGTGTGCCCACTTTTTTAGTGTAACAATCAATGAGCAACAGGCTGAGGCGGGATTAGTGGTCAGAGTTACATCCACAGCTCAGAGCAAATTCAAGGTACCTAAAGTGTCTCCAAGGATGTCCTATATTTTCATTAACTATTGTAAACATCTTCCTTTCCTGTATAGCTGGGGGAAAAAATTAATGGCACATTTGCTGTCTTCTTCTGTATATATCCAGCTACTTTACTTTGAACAAGATGCCAATGGTGGTTATGGGTTGGCCTTACAGGTAACTTAATCCCCAATTTGCCTCTTGTCAAATCTGCTGCTGTCATTAGTTAAAGAACTGCCATTAGCATATTGGCACAATACTTGTTGCAGTCTTCAGCAATCTTAAAATGGAATTGTGTTCTTGAAATTAGACTACATGAAAATCATACAAGCAAGATAGATTGCATCATCACGGGTTTACATCCACTTAGACTCACTATAGTAAGGATTATCACTCCTTTGTACCTTGTCAGCACTACATAGTTCATACAGTTACTGATGGTTCGTTTCTTTAAATATAGGAAGACTGTGAAAAAACGGGCAAGGTGACATCTGCAGGAATGTATTTCTTACATTTTCAAGTGTACCGAATGGATTCGACTGTGAATGCGGTATGTTAGCTTTGTTACCTTTTCCTGTCCTCTTCTTTTTGTTTTCAATATACACTTCTTTTTCTGTCATGGCTGAACAAATCGTTATCATTATCATTGTGCAGTTGGCAATGGCAAAGGACCCTGAAGCTGCTTTCTTTAAAAGGTTGGAAGGACTTCAACCTTGTGAAATTTCACAACTCAGAGCTGGAACCCATATATTTGCTGTTTATGGTCAGATTAATTTTCGTTTTTCCTTTGTTTCAATAACTTCAGTAATTCACGGATTTTTCCCTTGATCTCTCTCTTTCTATGAGGGGGAAAAACATTACAAAGTAATTTTTGTGGACCTATCTTACTGACCTACCCTGAATTTTCCAGGAGACAACTTCTTTAAGACAGCTTCCTATACAATTGAGGCTCTTTGTGCTAAGACATATGAGGATACCTCACAGAAGCTCAAGGAAGTTGAGTCTCAAATTTTGCGGAAAAGAAGTGAGTTACGACAATTCGAGACTGAATACAGAGCGGTATCACTTGTTGCCTTTCTATTTACTCGTCTTTGGAGCTAGGCTATAAAGATCTCGTCTTTTACAGAGACCATGCTTTTGTAGGCATTGGCACGCTACCAAGAAGTGACCAACAGATACAGTCAAGAGAAACAGTCTGTAAGTTCCTTTAGCCCATTATAGAGTCATACTCCTTGATTCCCATTTGGAGAGTCTTGAGACACCTTGTCTCTCCATGATTAAACTTTTTCATGCCTATGATTGGGCACACGGGGCTCGATATGCATCATTGTGCAATTAAGCTCATGCAACACTTTGAAACTGGTATCTCGCATTCATTCATGCAATGTGTTCCTCCTTACATATGGTGGGAGAGGAGGATTGTAGAAGCGCATTCATTCTTCACAAGATAAATCTTTTTTATCCAAATAGACAATAGTGAAGAATGAAGTAAATGACACGTAGTAATAATTAAATTAAAAAAGTTACTTAACAAAGCAATATTACTTCATGCCTAAATCTTTTCATAATGGATAGAATAACTAATTTTGTGAAAAATTAAATCATGAAATTTTCTCTAATAATTGTCGCTTGTCTAGCGATTCAATGCACAAAAGGGCATTATGCCGGAACAATTGTGTAAGTATGTAATTTAGAGAGAGAAGAAATATTTTTTATTGCGTAAAGGGAGAGGAAAGGAAAAGAAAAGAAATTAAAAAATCCACCTTTGACCCTACCAAACTTGATTCATGAGTTGGACGAGTATCAACAAAACGAAACTTTAAAACCATCCTTTATAGTAAGATCAGTGGGCTCGGTGCATCTTTGATTCTGCTTCTCTGATCGTTTCTTTTTCCTTTGAGTTTTGAGTTTGAACATTAAACGGATTTATGATCGGTAACGATCGGTCCGGTCAATTTGCTTGATCATTGCAGGTAGATGAGCTGCTGAAGCAACGAGATTGCGTCCATTCTTCTTTCACCGTATCGAGGGGGTTAGCTAGTACTAGTGGGAGTGCTGGTCACATGAATAACGGAAGCACCGCCGAGAAGGTTTCGAGCGAAGACTCGAAGGCAGAAAGTCCGGGGGAAGACGGAACCGCCGATGGGAAAGATAAACCCGCCAAAAAGAAATGGTTTAATCTCAACGTGAGAGGATCCGACAAAAAGTTTAGTGAAAAAGATACTTAGATGGCATACTATCGTCCGAGAGGGTTCGGTATTCAGATTGCACCCTTTTGAGCCCTCACATATGTAATTCTCACATTCTTTTGAGGGGCTTGCTATTCCTTGTTCACTATAGCTTGTGTGCTGGTTTCGCAATGTATTGTATTAGTTGAGCCAAATTTTGTAAGGTGAAGAGGAGGGAGTGATGAATTTTGCATCCTTGTATCAGATCTATTCATAGGACGAGCTACCTTTATTATACATTCATGCCGCGAAGGTGACGTAAGATTTTTTGTCCTGTTTTCTCGTTTATTTCTGTTAGTTTTGATGAACATGGCTTTGTTTATTCTTATTTTTGTCAAATTAAGTGCGCAGCTGATTAATTTTAATCATTTTGTTTTGGTTGAGAGATTGATGATAGTTTTGGTCACCATATCTAGATCGATGCCAGTTCTTTCATACACGTGAATGTTGTATGACAGAAGTACTTCAAAACGTGCAAATTGGATACAAGTAAAATAGGGCGGTTCAGTCCTAGCTATGATATTATTCATAAGAAATTTGAGATTAAAAGTATACGATTGGTATTTTGTAATTTGCGAATAATTCTGACACGAGAATAAACCTTTAGAGTATATCGACAAGACTTTTCCAAATGATCACGTTAAATCTTAAATTTAGAAATGTTGGCCATGATATAATATTATATTAACATAACATGTGATATCGGCATTCGATATTATAATTTTTTATTCACGTGCATTTCATTCACAGTGTCATTCTGACAAAATGGTTGTTCCTAAGTGAAAATAGTGTGTTACTCCAAATGTGAGCGATCTAAAATCAATGCACGTGCTCTCTAAATCTCACAAATTGCATGCAAATTACTATAGATCAAAATGGGTCAAGACCAAAATGGTCAAAGGTATGGTCTTAACCCATTTGTGGGGCTTGCAACGTACATTATGGAGGGACTGGATCTCTGTTCCCATGCCCCTAGGCCATTAGAAAAAATGGTAATGGCACAAATGATTCATGAACTTTGATCTAATGCAGAATGCTGTCTTTAGACTTTTAATTTGATCAATATGTTTCCTAAAATATTGATAAATGTATAATGCGGTTCTTCCATTTGCTCAGCTGACATATCAAACGTTATTCGATGACATAGATTATTATATGCTGACTTGGATTTTTAAAAATGATAAGTCAACATGTCTACCTTTTTATTCATCTAATTTTAAGAAGGAAAAGAAAAATTAAGGCGTTAACATCTCCATCATTAGTCAATAACATGGATTATTATATCGTGATTTGAATGAATATCTTACTTGGATAATCAACGTTAAATCTCTTTGTTGTCCATCATTCAAGCTTAAATGATTGTAAGCCACATCAGTAGATAACGTTAATTTGAAATAACGAAAAATGATGACATTAAACATTTTTATATAGTTTAGGAATTAGAATGAATATTTATTGATAGTTCAAGGATACATTGAATAACTTAAAAGTCCAAAGGCGATATTGTACATTAAACCAAAGTTTATGATTATTTATATCATTTTTTCTTAGAAAAACAATGACCAAACAATCTCATCTTGACCCACCCATCGGTGGCCGCGTTGGTTTGCGCTCAGTTCCTTTCACGAAAGGTCCTGGGTTCAAAACTCGCCCATCGGTGATTTAAGTGGGGGGCCGTGGCGGTGGGATACTGCGCTAGCCCCCCTTGAGGACTAGTCGGGCATCACTGTTGGTTTGAGCCGTAGCTCGCCGGCCGCGCGGACACCTTGATTATCCAAAAAAAAAAAAATCAATCTCATCTTGCATGCTTTCACTACGACTTGCAGGCCTTTTCTCTTCATCTTCTTCAACCTTCAGCCATAGGAGGGGTTTGAACTAGTCTCACTCTCCTCTCCCTCTCTTGGTGATTTATTTTTAGTTTTCTTGTTCTTTTCTTATTTTTTCTTCTCTCTCGATCTAGATTTGGGAGCTCTTTTCTCCCGGTCTAGTTCTAGATCTGAGAGTCTGAACTCTCCTGATCTAGTTCTAGATCTCTAAGCTATTTTCTCCCGATTTAGATCTAGGAGTTTAATAATGTTTTCGGAAATTCGATACCCCCGTGCTCTGTTCATGTACAGGCCATATGCTTCTAGTTTCAGTGGTGATCACAGGATGTAATATCCTGAAAATTCGACACATTTTGGTGATATATGAAATGGTGATTTCATCGATTGCTCTATTAGTAATTCTTGCTCTGGCCTGATCACCCAGGGAATACTAACCAAAGGGGAAAGGCTACTGAGAATTTGTTCCTAAAAGCCGCCCGTTAGTTCGAGATTTATTATAGTTGCAATTGATCGATTTCAACCACGAATTACGATCCGATTTTAGTGTTGAATTCTTAAGGATTTACAAATCGAACCACAGGATGTCGCCTCGTAATTTTTACGAATTGGCCATCGAAAATTCCAATTTCGAAAAAGGATCGAAGAATTGGAAATTCGATCCGATTTGGTGATTTTTGAAGTGAAAATTTGAGGACAAAAATTAGATAAATTTGCAAAATGAAAAGGAAAAATAAAAGAGAATGTTGAAGATATTTTGGGGGATGATCACGTGGACCACCCCCCTTCTCTCTCCTCTCTCCCCCTCTCTTTTCCCCCTTCCCCGCCGACACCCCTCCACTCCTCTGACTCTCACCCACTCCCCCTCTGACTCTCACCAATTCCCAACCATAGCCCATCATTTCTTTTCCCTTTTATTTCTTTCTTCTTCTCCTTCTTGGCCGCTGCGTCTTCTTCGTGCGTCTGCTTCTGCTCACGCCTGGCTTCTTCATTTTTGCTGCTCACCGACGCAGCAGCCTTCGCCGGACTGACCTCCGTCGCTCGTCGGCGCCGCGCACCGTCCAGCCGCCGCGCATCGCCCCAGCCGCCGTCCGCCAGCCACTTTTCCCTTCGTTCGTGCGCGCGGTAGCGAGCTCACCGCCGCTACTCGTCGTGCCCGACGCTGTCCAATCGCGCCGTGGTCGCCCTGGCCGTCGCCGCCGTTGTCCCCGCTGCCGGAACACCGCCATCAGCCGCCGTTCAGTCCTTGAACCAGCCCCGACCAGCCACTACAGGAGCTGTCTCCCTCGCCGCGCTCGTTCGCCGTCGTCCGCCGGCCGCCGAAACCGAACCGGAAGCCACCGCGGACCGCCCTTGTCGCCGCCGTCGTCCTCGCGTCGTCGCCGGCGTTAGCCGAGTAAGTTAACCCCTAATCCCGTGTTTAGGGTGTTAAACTTGCTTAGGGTAGTTTAATTTATGTTTAGATTAGTATTTTGTTTGTTTTATTGGGTTTAAGTGATAGGTTATCCGTGGTTGTGCGATAGGTTATCGCGATTGTGGTGATAAGTTATCAGTTATTTTATTGTTATTGATTATTATGTTAAATCAATTATTTTCGGAATTTAAATATTATTTTATTAGTTAATAAATTAATTCCGAATTAAATATTAATATTTTATTATTAAATAATTAATTTCCGAAAATTAAATATTATTATTTTCGGAAAATTTCTAACGTCAAATTGTGATGCCAATGTTGGATTTCGCCGTATAAGTTGGCGTATTTGGAAAACGGTTTGAATGATTTTGATTCGAGAAAGTATTTTGAATTTTGGAAAATTAAATTATTTTCGGATATTATTAATTAATTAATTCCGAATTTAATTTATTGTTATTTCGGAAAATTTTATAATTTCAAATTATGATTTCTAGCTTGAATGTTGGCGATTTTGCCGCGTATTGTCGTATTAAATTGATTTTATGGCAAATTGTTTGATCGAAAGTTTCTGTGGAAAATTTGTGAGACTTTTGGAATTAAATTATTTTATTCTGTTATGCCAAGTAATGTTAGTGATACTTTGTGGTTGATATTCATGTTTGATATCGAAGATTGAAAGAATTGATTGACTGTTTGCATGTGTGGCCACTTGGTATTATTGTATGACATCGAGGAGAGCACGATTCATGTATGCATGGGCTAATTGAGAAGATAATAATTGGCCGGAATGCTTGTGTGCTCGTGTGGTCACACGTTAAAGCCGTCTTCTTTGTGTATCGCTTGACGTTGCCCGATTTATCGGATGCCTGGGGATAATCTGGAGTGCCGATACCCCGGATGCCTTGTCGCGGCCCGAGGCCGGACTCGATGCTCCTTACGGGATACCATCTTACTGTGTATCGTTTGATGTTGCCGTATTGGAATGCCGTCATCCTGTGTATCGTTTGACGTAGCCGTGCCCGACGGGGCGGGACGGAGCCCGGTTTTTACCGGTAGACCGCCATCTTGCTGCGTATCGCTTGATGTGTGGTGGCCCCGAGGGGGCGTAATAACTGGAATACGTGTGATACATAGTGCCTGATTATGTGGTAGAAACTGCTAGGCATGGTATGGGACGTGCCCAAGTGGATTCTATCTTATAATCGGGACACGCCCGCTTGTGATGCATTGATGCATGAGTAATTGATTTAGATGCTTCGAGTTTGCGACATATGCATTTCATCAACGTGTGTACCAAGGCGAGGTAAGGATGCCTGCGGTTGTTTAATAATGTGCTGTTGATGCTGTGTTGCCTGGTTAGGGACCCCCGTGCGAGTTGGCCTCCTAAGCGGGGCTTAGGCCGTTAACTTATTGAGATTTTATCTCATTTGTTGTTGTTAAACCTTTTTCAGGACCTTAGCTTGTCGTTGCTTCTTATGCGGTGTGGAGTACCGCGGTTTTTGGTTGGTCCTTGAGGGTTAGGCCTGGAAGGCGATCTTTTGGATGGAGTAGATTAACCCTAACCTTTGTCTTTTCTGGCTTTTGTGAAAACGCCCGAGTGGGCCCTGTAAGTATTTTCCGGGGTTAATCAAGTGAATATTAAAATGGCTTTTGTTATGTCTGGTTTTCCTCTCGCTATCCCCGATTTAATTATTGTCTGGGGATTGTTGTGTTGGTTATCGTTTCCGCTTGCGTAATTCAAAGATAAAAAGAAAAGGGTCGGCGACGAGTCCTGGGTCGTCGCATCATAACGACCATAGCGGGATGTCGTGCGCCCGCGGGGTTCGGGGCGTGACACAGGAGCTCTGGCGTCTCGCTGAACTACGAAAATATGGTCATTCAAAAGTTAGATCTGTGTTTATTGAACTTGTTTTGGTTGTCTCCATATAGCGATGGTGTAGAGAAAGCCGAACTTAGGCACACATCGCCAACTGGTTATGCCATAGTTATTAGAGAAGGAATTTCCAGCTTGTACTCATCACTGTCGTTGATACGAGATCCAGAGATCGACCGCTGATTATTTTGTTTGACATATCCGTTCTTGTGGAACAAGTGTCTGTTAACCCTGTCTATGCTTTATTGATCCTCCTTGTTTTTAGGCTTTATTTTGTAATATTCTAGACTTTACTTCGCTTCGAATTTCTTTGACATTAAAGTCTGTATTTCTCATATATCCTTTTGGGCAATGAATACAATTTTATTTCGACAAAAAAAATATATATACGACTTGCAGGTGAGAATTGGCTTTGTCAAAAAAAATATTGTATCACTTAGAGTCTTGCAAATGACATTTGTATATTAGCTAACGTAACTCTATTTATTCAAGGGAAAGAATGTCATACCGTATCTTGAAAATTTTCCCTTGAACTATATGTATTCGGCACTTTGGCGCTTGAATGCTGATGATTTCAATTTGGGGGAAAAATTATCAAAAAAGTCTTAAATTTATTACACTTGTATCAATTCAGTCCTGAACCTTTTAATATCACAAATATAGTCCTAAACCTCTTGAAAATTTGCCAATTGAGTACTTCTGACCATTTGGGCCGAAAAATGCTAATGTGAACGGCGGTCGCCCGATGTGGGACGGCTATTGGGCAGTTGGCGTAGCCCTCACCGGCCGCAAAGGCCTCGCCCTCAGCCGACGAGGCCACGAAGACCCTGGGCGATGCTACGATGGCCTCGCCAGCCGTGAGCAAGGGCGTGAAGGCCCTCGCCAAATCTGGGCGAGGGCCTTCGCGGTCCCGTCGGTCGCGAGTGAGGCAGCCCTTGCCCAGATCTAGTAAGGGCCTTCGTGCACTCGCAACTAGCGAGATCGCAAAGGTCCTTTCCAGACCTAGGCAAGGGCTTTCGCGGCCCCATCAGTCGCCTAGATCTAGCGAAGGCTGCGGTGGCCTCGCCCTGGGCCATCCGCAAAGACCTTGCCCGGCATGACCCTCGTCGGCACAATGAAAAAAAAGAAGTGAAGAGAAAAAATATAAAAAGTTAAAAATTACAAAAATTATCCATATTAGCATTGGCCGTGCCATGTAAGACAATCGGCATGTATGTTAGTGATTTCCGGCCAAAATTTGAGGGAATAACTCAATTGGCAAATTGTCAAAAAGTTTAGGAAAAATTCCAAATAATGGCATGAACTGCTCTCGTTTTCTCAAATAAGGGCGTGAAGAAGATATTGTCTAAAATAAGGGCCTGAAATGCACTCATTTTCTCAAATAAGAACTTAAAGCGGACTTTGTCTCAAATAAGGACATAAAGTAGCCATATCAGTCTAAAAAAAGAACCTGACTTCGCTGGCCAAAGGGCATTTTCATCGTTTACTTTTTTGAATATTTTTTCAATTTTTTTCCTTTTTCTATTCTTTTCTTTTCTTTTTCCTCTTCCCTCCGCCGGCCATTGCCAGGCCTCATCGATGGCTGGCGGAGGTCGCTGGACTCAAGCGAGACATCGGCAAGGGTTGCCCTCACTGGCGTCAGGCGAGGGCCACCTCACCCTTGCTTGGGCTTGGCGGGTGAGAGCCACCCTCGCCAGCCCAGGCCACTGGCATCTAGCAAGGGCCGACGACCTTCCCCAAATCTGGGAGAAGGTCGCCCCTCTCCCGCTTCTAGCGAGGGCCGCCTCTGGTCGGCGAGGGTCATCGACCCTCGCTAAGGCGCCGACGACCCCACCGCCCCTCCGGTGGTGGGCTAGCGGCCACAGAGCCAGCCCTCCTGTTGGTATTTTTTTTCTTTTTTAATCTAATTTAACTAAATTTATATTAAAACTATTTTTGGACAAAAAAACCTTTAATCAACCTGAAATTTGGCCGGGCGAAAGGGTTAGGCCCTTATTTGAAACTATTATAACTACTTCAAATCTTTATTTGAGAAAATAAGGGTACTTTAAGCCCTTATTTGACACAAGGTCCGCTTTAGGCTCAAATCAAATGAGGGCACTTCAGGCTCTTGTTGGAATTTTTTCAAAAGTTCATGACTAAATTGGCAAAATTGAAAGGCTCATAAATAAATTGGAATAAATACAATAAGTTTAAGATTTTTTCGATAATTTCCCTCAATTTGAGAGTGCTATGCTACACAACCAGTTCTTCCCCCCTTTTTCTCGTTTTATAATTTCATTTATACCTAATATAAAAAATTTATATAGATAACGAAGAGTTTGGGCTAATGAGAATACCTCACTCTTCTCTCTGGAAAGTTCAACAGAGGTTACCAACCTAATCGAAGAACATCATCTGTACCCAAACAAATCAGCAGCATCTGCATCTCTTTCTTTCGGTACACTTCAATCAAAACTGAAAACAACTCTACAATTATCATCATAGTCTTGACCATGTCGACACGCATTGACAATGCATGCAATAATTGGTGTCGAAAGTTCAATTCTCACGTGCCGAACAAGTAGTGTCTTTTCTCTGATTAGGTTTTGGTCCCGCCTGAAACTTATGGGAAAACATCCACGTCTGATGCCCGTCTCTTCGATCCAGCTTGTTGAATTTTCAGCGACACAAGCAATCTCTCTTTAGATCTGATTGTACTTGTTGATGCTCCAATTTAGAAAAAATTACCGAAAAAGATAACAATTTATTATATTTATGCCAATTCAATTTTAAACATTTTAATTCGGCCAAACCTTTTAACAATTTACCTATGTAGTCCATCTGATCAATTTTTACTGGAAATCACTGACGTGGACGACTATTGTGTTACGTGAAATTGCCAGCACTGATGTTGACAATAATTGCAATTCTTTAAATTCTTTTTTTGAAAATGTTATTCAATTTTTTTCTTTTTTTCTGTATTGTGGCCTGTGAGGGCCAGTGAGTGCCCGGCGACCTTCGCCAGCCACTAGGGCTTTGAGCCCTTGCTGGTCTCGGGCAACGCGACCCTCTCTCAGATCTAGTAAGGGCCGACCTTGCCAAAAAAAAAGAACAAAAAAAAATAAAAAAGGAAAAAGATAAATTTTTTAAAAATTGTCCACGTCAGAACAGCTGGCGCTGACTAGACTGCCACATTAACGTTTACTGATCAAAATTGATTGGAAAGACTATATTGGCAAATCGTCAAAATGTTTAGGACTAAATTGGCACAAGTCTAATAATTTTAGGACTTTTTTGGTAATTTTCCCCTCCAATTTGGCCGAACTATGATGCGAGCCCTTCAATACTTAACTTCATATGTATCCATAGAGAGGACGTGAGATATGAAATATATCATAAAGGTCAAGTGGGAAAGAATAGGCAAACCGGTATTCGGCAATGCTGGCCATACTAAATGCTTCCCCAACTCCAAGTGAGTATTTAGTCATCGTGTATGGGTGATTCGATTGTTGTTTATGTTGCAAATAATATCTTTTTTTTATGAGTAAAAGCACAAGCCATTTAAAGGTTTCTTCACGACATAAATTGAACTCGTGATCTCGTGAAATGCAAGTAACCATTTTATCACCGGACCAATCACCTTTGATTGTCAATTCATCGTACCTTAAACACTTGCAAAATGACAATATTTTTCCCGGAATTCGTGGATCTTATTTATACTTTAACACATGGCTCGGCAAAAAAAAAATCAAACAGATTTGATGGAATCATAGATTATATAATGAACAAAACTAGTTTGAATTTAGGATGTGCATTTGAATTTGCATTTCTCTATAAGAATAGGATCCAATGTTGATCATATCGATTTTCTAAAAATGTGATTAGCTTGATTTAGTGGAATGATTCCGGACAATAATATTAATCTGTTAAAAGAAGTCAAATAAACCCTCTTTCTTTTCTGGTGAGTCTTTCACATGCACATGCAGAAGTACGAACATCCCAAGTACAAAAGCTCCGCAACAGACGGGGTCGACTACTTGACATAATTCTCCCGACACAATCAAATGAACCAATTCCTCACGTTAGGTTTTATGAGTGAAGAAGGTGCAGTGCAAGACTTTTGTCCTTTTTTTTTTTTTGGACATAACAGACACTTATCATTTTATTTAATAACTAGCCCTCTAGAGAAAGGGACATCAAAACACAGGATCTCCCATAGAGGGGATGGTGGGTAAGAAACCCAATAACGCTTGTCCTTCGGTGGTAGTCTTCACACATTTATTGTGTCTTACATTATTTTGATGCGCTTCATCTGTTTTTCATGTTTTAAGTCATAGGGTTTGCACATGTAAAACTTTCCTTTGACGCAATATCACAATAAACCCAGGGTTCAACAATTTTGTTTCGCTCGATATATTGGGAAAAAGTGTCAGAAAAATCATAAATCTATTGCATTTGTGCCAATTTAGTCATAAACATTTTGATATAGTACCAATTCAGTTTTTCCGGCTAATTTTGGCCGAATATCATTAATGTGGATGTCGGCTGACCTACATGACACTGCCAGTGCTGACGCAAACAAATTTTAATAATATGTTTTGATTTATTTTATTTTTTCTGATTTTTTTCTTTCATCCTCCTTTTGCTAGTGACCAGCCACCAGCCACAGGCGATGGCCGCGCAGGCTGGCCTCGCCGGGGTGAATGTCGTCGCTGGCCTAATGAGGCCCGGCCAGGAGAAGCCGGCCCAAGCAAGGCGAGCCTCGGAAATAATATTAATTACAAGTAGTTGATTAGAGATGTTGAGCTTTCATTACCTCATTATAGCGTCTAGATGAGGGGACTGGAACCACAGCAAGTACACTTATTTCAAATTTCCTTTCAACATCTGATGGGGAATGTTGAGTTGTCATTGGTTACATTGACATATAATACCTACTTGAATAATCTTATGGTCGCTGTAGTTCTTGTTTATAAGCCGAAGCAAGTTTTGCTTTGAGCCACTCAATAATAATAATGAGGGAGTTGATGCTGACACCTACGCAAACCCTGCCAATTATGAATGAAAAAGAAAATTTATCCCAATGACTTGTTAGATTGTCATCAAAAAATTGTACAAGGGCTAATGACAAAGAGAAAAATATAGGGATTGGACGAAAAGAGAACTTCCCACGAAATTACAACCACCTTATTGTTAAATGACCAATTTAGTCAGGCTCAAAAACTTAAGTTATAGATGGAGAAAGATCATACGTATATTAAAACATACAAGGCCGTAAGCAAGTGATGTGGGATACTTTAACACCCCTTTCACGTGCAAACCAGATGAAGTTTTCTGGTTAAACTTTCGGATATGGTGTCAGAGCATGATTTTGCCCTAGTTATTTTGCATGTGCGGCTCCATCTTCCTTTAATTTCACATGTTGTTTCTAATTTGATTTATAAGTGAGAGACGGTGTTAAAGTATCATACATAACTTATTTATTGGATCTAAATGCTCTGATATTATATTGAAATTCCAATCCAAAAATTTTTAAGAGTCTACGATATCCACCCAGCCACCCACAAACACGAATCTGCACATGGGACTTGGATTTTTACTCAATTTGAAAGGGAACTCCTAATATATCACAAATCTATGACTTGGGTTTTCAAGTTAAAACACATATATTCAATGATTGAATCTAATAATTCTATGATGATCTATGACCTAAGATTTCAAGCAATACAAGAGAAAATACGGTAATAGCCGTAGTAATTACCCCCGATATGGCAAATATGAGAATTATCATACAAATAATTTCAACCCAAATAGTGGAATTGGATAGGCTCGAAGAAGCACCGTATGGTAGGTTAGGTGCTATTAAACTATACGACTTCAAACAAATATAGAAGTGCAATCATAGGTCGTGTCACGTGCTCACCTAAATGTCGCTTTATTAGGTTAAACACGGATTAATTAAGTTGGCTGCCTGTGTAGCCATCTATCTTAGTGTCTCACTTTATCATGAACCCCAAGCACACACCCCTTGTCTCATCCAATTGACCAAAGTCTCTCTACGTACCTCATCTCTTCATGGGATTCTCCATTGATTAAGTTCAAAAATACTTTATTAGAACTTCATCGGGCCATTCGTTTTTTTTATTTATAATTTTCAGGTATGGACATTCTAGACTGCAACCTAGGCATAGCATAACCCAATTATTTAATTAGACATATAATCAAATGATTTGTTGAGAGAAAGTGTCACTTCACATGACTTAAAGCTAACTCCACCCAACCCCCTCACCTTTTCTTTAATTTTAATTTAGGTCATTATTCTAATAAAAGTAGGTTATTGTAACTTGAAAACACTTATGATTGGAATGGGCGCATTGCTTGTCACACCCACATCCGCATCTGTTTTTGGATTGCTCGAAAACCAATTTTCCTAAGCTCGAAGAAATAAAAAAAAGTCATCACTTGACGATTAAAGTTGATTTGAAAGATAATGGAGTCCTCCAATGATACGGTGCCTCAAGAACAATCAATTGCGAAAATGTTGCTAATTTTTTAATGCTGCAATTGCTCGAATTCCCTTGATTGAAACAACATGGTGGGGGCACGTTTAGGATTCGGGCGATCTTATATACAATAATGTCGGCATCCCTTCAATCAATGACTAAAGTAAAGAGCGATGAAGGAGCCAAGGAACTATTTTTTATTCAAGAAATGAACGAGGAAAAGGAGATCGATCTTCATGAAGACAGTTGTGCATGAGTTAACAGTGATTGCCGCGATGGCCTCTGATTGGATTGTTTCATCAGGATTTCTAGCAGCTAAAAGCGCTTTTAGCCTGTGCATGGTGGGGTTGATTCCACGAAGCGAGCATGTATTTGTCTCGATGCGATGGAACATTTGATTATTTGACAAAGTGAGTGTGAGAAAATGATGATCGAACATGTGCATACGGCCCGTGATTTTTGTATCATTTGGCAATCGCTAGCTTAACCCTAAAATCAGATGGTGATATTGATGAGTTCATGAGTATAAATTGGACTTTCGTAAAATATTATCTGTCGAATTAAAAAGAAAAGAAAATACGCTCTAGTTAAAGAAAAATAGGAGATCCTAAATATACATTTCAGCCACGGCTTAACGTAGGCTTTTCTGGATTATAAGTTATGGTTAATTTAGAATGAGTGAAACGTTAGTTTCCTAGTATTGTCGATTACCCTTTTTCGCCTGTTGTTACATGAAATTAAAATGAAAAAAAACGGAAAAAACATAGAGATATTTACTAATTTCGTTTTGATGGTTGTACTTCTGCGGGAGGAGAGGGCTCAAAAGTTGTTCATAAAAAGTTCCATAGCAACAATGTGCAGCAAGGTCGACCATAAAACACAACACAATCTTATGCATGGAAACCCGCTCGATTTATGTGGATCCACCTTGCCATGCATGGTGACTTTGGTCCGAGCCCTACCAATCAAAGATGCCCTTCGCGACATCAAACCGACTATTGACATTGATTTTCTTACCGATATGATACGATTGAAGTTGCACCGATCCGTCCGTGTCACCGTACTTAAATTACACATAGGGTCGTCTTGTGCCTTTTTTTTTTTTTTTTGATAACCGAGGTGTCCACGCGGCAGGTGAGCTAGGGCTCAAACCAGCGGTGATGTCCGACTAGTCCTCGTTGGGGGCTAGCGCAACATCCCACCGCCACGACCCCCCACTTAAATCACCGATGGGCGAGTTTGAACCCAGGACCTCTCGTGAAAGGAATTTAGCGCAAATTAACGCGGCCACCGATAGGTGGGTGGGTCGTCTTGTGCCTTTCAACCTCAAACAATTCATTAAATTGAGAGCTATACCGGAACGAGGTACATCTTCAACTATGTCAATCAATCAAGCTATTGAATGACATAGAGTGGCATCCAAGGAACAAGGCCTTTATATACAAGAGTACTTTTGGTGGATACTTCTCGTTTTGTCTTATCGCCTGCGGGAAACAATGGACAAACCCCACGTACACAGTGCCGTGATCTGCCCTGTTTAGCTGCACTTTCTGGATGCCAATAATGGCGGAGAGAGTACAATGAAAAGATCGATCGGAAGAAACAGTTCATAGAAGAGTCCAAGAATTTCTTTTCTTGCCTATGTTCACCTTGTTGGGCAGCCTTCGTGGAAGAGAAGAGTCGTGAGAACAGTTTATTGGTGTAATCTCTCCCAATGCTGCTCCCTAAATATACTGAGCATCTTCTAGTTTTAACTATACATATACAAGTTTTTATAACATGCTGGAACTTCACGGTGTACAGTACCGCTGGTTTTTTATTTTTAACTCGTGTCCGTGAAGTGTGAGATGCGTCGCATTCTAAAAGGGGCAAAATGCTCGTCGACAGAAAGTTGAGGATGATTTTTGTAGGTAATCATAATTTTCAGGTTCGCATAAGGCGAATCGAAGAAAGACACTGTGCGAGATTGGATTGCATTGCTGGTCCCGAAGCATATGAGCTCGTTGAGCTTTGAAGAGTCTAAATAAATGCTCGCCACATTCGTCCAATTATGTCACCAACTTCAAAAAGCTCTTCCTTTTTCATGAGCAAAGAGATCACTAAAGCATCGTGGTGGGTGCAAGTGGACCATTCAACCGTCGCCACTGGCTTCCAATGTTCCCCAGAGTGAGGAAAACATGAAGATTTATCAAAGATTCTTTGAAAAAAAAGGCATCGGATTCTCATAAAAGCAAAAGATTGTTAGGTTTAATTGGCCAAAAATAAAGTGTGATTTGTAAGCCTAATTCAATCAGCATAACGAATCAACATGTAAGGCACTCTCCATGGCCCACGTTTGGAAGTCCAAAGCATGGTCCCCGCGAAAGGGTCTACATTTCGAACCCTTAAGAACATAAACGTTAGGCAATATGAATTCGTGGGACTAATCGTTTTCCTCGAAAGTTTTGAGAAATGTCCCAACAGTATACATAGATACATCACTTGACACTTCTCATCGTGTATAAGTAGGACCCCACCCGTTAAACAGACAAGTAGAGACAAGTTAACAAGAGTGATGGACCAAATAAAGTACGAGAGGTGGTGTTAGTAATTGAATTTAACTATGACATGTGCATTTATATGATATAAAAAAAAAACCTGTGCTCTCCCCCCGAAAAAAAACTAAGCTATTAGGAAAAGCACGTAGATCCTCTACACCGTTGGACAATCCTCTTGATGTCCCGATAAATTTCAACTTGCTGATTTATGAAAAAATTAGGCTTTAATCGAGAGTTAAGATTTATCGGAAAAATGTATTAGTTAGAGAATCTTCTCCCTTAAAAAACAGGTCATGTCTTCCTATAATCACCTATATTGATGTTACCAACATGAATTATATCAGCCATGTGCAAACTTAACCAAAAAATGCGTGCGCGCACGAAAAAGAAACTCTAAAATCTAATCTTATCCAACCATCAATGTCCAACTCTCTATCTCTCTCTCTCTCAAATCTTATCCTATCCAACATGAATTATTACATCGTCACCTGTATATTATATCATTACGATATTAGCATCTTGAATAATGCCTATTCATCTAGAAACTGCAATGGATTGAACGTTGGGCATGACCAAGTAGCAGGCTAGTCTACCAAGTTATAGAGATGTCTATGGATAAGAAACCTCCAGCTGGTTATGGAAGTAACGATGATGGTTGATTTAATTAAGAGAAATCAAACTGTCGAGAAAGTACATAAGCTTTTCTATCCAAAGTTGGGTTTGAATATTTGGGGGAGGGCTTTCGACAAAACGCATAGTCACTCCAGAAAATAATGGGTAGACATGGTGGGTCATGGTTTTGGAGCTGTGATTAAGACTTACAAAAGAAGAAACGTTTCTAGCACATGCCCACTGTTTTTCTCATTAGGTTTTGTCATGCGGAAAGAATCGAATAGAGATCTCATGATTCTTGACATGTCTAGCTAAGCTAGCTATTGAAAAAACGGTACGTTGAATGTTCTATGAAAAAAGTTTCTCATAAAAAAAACATGTTATGTTGGCGGTTTCAAAAAAGCGATCATTTATTGCATGGGTGAATACATGCAATGTGGGGCGTTTGAAAATCTTGTTATATTGTGACATATCCTATATTTAAAAAAAAGGGAGGGGGCGAGAGGGAGAATACCTAAAAAACCCCTAACTATGCCCGCGTGACACGGAATTTCAAATTTTTTTTGTCTCACCAAAACCGAAAAATTTATCCACTATGACGTAAATACTTACGGTTTTTTTATGTCATGAAAAAATCCAAATTTATATATATGTGATATATATATATATATATATATATATATCATTGATTTCAATTCCAACCAGGGTATATTTGGTTTCTATGACACAAAAAAAAGAAGTTTGGGTACAATGAGTAAGCTTAGGGTTTTTAGTGACATAAAAAGAAGTTTAGTTTGGGGTTTTTGAGGTATTAACCTTAAACAAAAGGTTTTATATTCTTATATCGAGAAAATTATTTTCTTGCCGGAGGCAAATTTGACTAACAATAGTTTGGGATAATAAATCATGTGATTTTTGGTTAAGTGGAGTTGTGCAAAATTTAAACACCCGCCCACTCAAACCCACATTTAGATGATTCGAGGGGGATGTCTCTTCGCTTTTTGGAGAGAGAAACCACCCCCCCCACAACATTGAAAGTTTGAAACTGGAAAAGCCTGTAAGTTTCAACGTCAATCACGCAAGCGTACGTTAATCATTCATCATTTGGAAACACCTGACGATGGATTGGTTCACATTCATGTAATGTAATGTAATGTAATGTAGCGTGTGGCCCCTTTCAGACAAAGCTTTAAGTAAGCAGATTGGCCAAGCTTTTTCCGATATTGACTTTTGTTATAAAGGAGGGGCCATCATATCAGATGCTTGATAGGTGCGAGAGAAAGAGGGACAGAGTGAGAGAGAGATTGTGGGTCCTTTTCTTTCTATATGGAACAGGAGGATCTGAAGCTAGATTTGCAAGGCAAGGGTGATAATGACAGGTGGGTTACAGACAAGTTCGGGTCCTGAACAAAAGCTGTAGTTTAAAGACATGGACACGGATTGAGAGTGATCCTGAAGTGCTTGTGTGCATGGATGTTTTTGACTTTTTGGAGAAGAGAGTGGTGGTAGTTGGTGGTGTCGGCTCCTGGGATTATGCATCGACACAGAGAGAGAATATCTGTAGCAGGTGCAAGTAGCATCCAAGTTGGAAAAAAACTAGTTATGTGCTCATTTTGTTGAAACAATAGTGCGACCGAATCCAATCAAAATGACGCATGTATGTTCAAATTATGTTATCTTTCAAACTCGATTTGAATCTCATTACTTTTCGGTATTCAATTTGATTTATCCAAAATCATCATCTACTTTTGCATGTTGATTATCTTGCATTTTCCGTTTCTAATGCGGCCCTACTTTGTATAATGCAAATGACTAAAATACTCTCTTATAAAAAGAACCCCTAAAAACTTTACCTTTGAAAAGTCGGCAAACCCAACACCCTTATCCTAACTTAAATTTGCCCTCCACCCTCTGCCATGGCCAACCACCACCCTCATGCCTATAAATTGTAGCCACCAAGACATCACCGTTGCCGTCGCCACCTTCCGCTTTAGTGCCCCCTTCACACAAAGGCGAGGACCGCCCCAGCAAAAGGGGGTGGAAAGTATCATCTAAAGCCAGTTGAGCTTTTGTTCGGTTCACTAGTATGGATTCATTTCTTTAGGATATATATATATATATATATTTAGTTCACATCTTGTTGAAAGTTTCGTGTAGACAAGCTAGTCATCTAGATGATTGTCAAGCACTTCTTGAAAAACCCCATTCGGAATCGTAATCGGTCTTTTTAAATTCAAGTATAATTCGTTCCACCGAAACTTTGTAAAGCCATGAAAGTAACCCATTTCTTATTCCATCTTAAAGAAAGTCCCCATTCCCTTTCCATACCGGTTTTTCTCAACCAACTACACGAATTGTCAACCCTTATGAATCTCCCTTTACAGCCAGCAATCTGAGTGCAAGAAGCGTATCGATCGGTTCTTGAAGTTAAAGAGAGATAATGAAATAATTGTTGTCCATTCTTGACAAATGGGTGATGAGTTGGTCCACTAATTCAGTGGTCCGCCTGAATCTTTTTACGCTAACCAAATAGATCATTACACACTATATAATATTTATACTTTGATAAAGAAAGGTTTACGCCGGAAAGGTGACCAATTAATAGGAAAGGCTTGTGATATAAGCACAATCGAGGTACTTGCCAAGCTTTTTCCTCAAAAAAAGATACGGACTTAATTTGTAGTGGATAGACAGAACACAAAATGGAATCGAAAAGTTGATTTCGTGTGAATGGTTCGGATTACGATATTTCGTTGCAATAATTGCACGGCAGGCGATAACAGCGACCGCTATTGAAGATATTAAATAAAGTGACTCGCTCGATTAAGATACTGAGCAATTAACCTCGCACGAACGAAATCTAGCCATGTAGATGCCGGTCTTAACATAAAAATGACATTTTGACGAAACAAAAGGCACACAATTATTTGAAGCCCTCTTGGTCCGTAATCTAACAATTGGTTGATGAGGGGGGCTTGTAGCTAAAAATAAAAATATAAATTGGGTTTCTAAAGTTGAGATTTTTCATGATTGTGTAAGTTAATTTCTTAGATGGTTAAATATGAAAGATGTAGATCTGTCAAACGGTAGGGTTGGGTCGAAAATGGTCCAACTCAAATTGACCAGTCTAATTTGGTTTGACCTATTCCATGCAATGTAGATGTAGTGACCCACACCCGACCCAACCCTTACCTAACACATATCCAACCCGACCTGACCTAATACAGTGTAAATCTCCATATTTAACCAAAATTTAGAAAATTCATACTTAAACTGAGATAAGAGCGATGACCAAGTAAGCATGAGATCGAATGAGAGCGGGAGAGAGTCATCAAGGTGAATTTGGTCTAAATAAGGTGTAAACTTATTTAACGTCTTTAATATTCTTAATTTTATCATTCTAAACTCATTAAAAATTTATTTAGTGAATATAATTTAACTTATATAATAACTCAGCCCATTAAAACATGGGCAACGAAATAGACTTATGATCGATGCCGACAGATCTAGAAAAATGGGACAAATTTTGAAGGAGGGATCTATGTGTAAGTGGGTGTGATCTCGATAATTCCCTTGTTTTTGGCTATCCTGTCTCCTTTCAACTTCCGTGGCCATCTCTCTCTCTCTCTCTCTCTCTCTCTCTCAAACTGGTTAGTCAATGTCTTGTCTCATCCGGCGTTTGTATAAATAACCCTTCACATGCAGCTACTCTCTCTGAAACGCCACCATCCATCATCAAACCTCCTTTCAGTTTTCACACCACTGCATCTCTCTCTCTCTCTCTCTCTCTCTCTCTCTCTCTCTCTCTCTGCTTCTCCATGGCCGAACTAGACCACCTCAAAGCCAAACAGAATCACTACCCTGCGCGATTCAAGCTCTTCGGCTTCAACTTCGCCGAAGAAGACGAAGAAGAAGAACCCGAGCCGGCTGACCTAGACCCCGCGTCCATCAAAACAAGCCCTTCCCCGTCCGACGAATCCCCCGGCGTGTCCTCCTCCTCCGGCGAGCGGAAGTTCGAGTGCCAGTACTGCTGCAGGGAATTCGCCAACTCCCAGGCCCTGGGCGGCCACCAGAACGCCCACAAGAAGGAGCGCCAGCAGCTCAAGCGCGCCCAGCTGCAGGCCACCCGCCACGCCGCCCTCTACGCCCACAACCCCATCGTCTCCGCCTTCGCCCCGCCCCCGCACCTCCTCGCCGCCGCGCCCCCGCCGCCGTGGGTCTACGTGTCGAGGGCCGCCGCCCCTATCCACATCGCGCACGGCTGCGTCTTCGCCGGCCCCGGCGGGAGGGCGCCGGCGGCGGCGATGGCCCCGCACGGGGGCCCCGCGGCGGCGGAGCCCGGGCGCCGCCGGGCCGGGCGGTGTTTGACGGGCCTTCGCTGAGCAGGTTCTCGAGAGGGGACGGCGGGGCCGGCTTCGACGAAGGGTGGGGCCTGGACTTGCACCTGAGCATCGCGCCAGCCGCGCCGTAGAGATCGGCGGCTTCAAGGTTTCAAGCGGCTGGCTTAAAGGGGAGAGTCGGAGTGTTCGGTCACCGGCTCGGCGAAGTTTCACATCACGCGGCCGGCCGGCCGGTTCGGTTTGGATCCGGCTCGATCTTGGACACTCGGCCCGGTTCAGAAAGGGTCACGGACGAATTTGTATCGCTTAAATTTCTTTGCTCATGGATCCGTTTTGTATACCCTCTGAAGCAATATTCTCTTCGCAAGAGTAGTGATTTTTCTAACAAAAAAGGACATGTTGATCGTTTAGCCATATCGGATAATTTTACGGGCATCACGCCAATTTCCGAGTAAGGATGACATGCACATCTAGAAGCGAGTTGTTATTATATGATCGAACTTTTTATACGTGTCCGCCATCACGCGGTATTGAGTTTTAAAACTTTTCATACACTTGCCGAGTATCAAGGACAGCCATGACGATATATTTGTAGGAACTGGAACTGCTCTTATTCCCAGCGTTCCCCGACCATCCTAAGTTAGTTCATTTATTTCATATGGGCATTGCTTTTGTATACAGTTTTTCCTGAAAATGTGCTTCGGTCATAAAAATAATTTCCTAACATTATTAGA
The DNA here is from genome assembly GCF_021117445.2 of Syzygium oleosum. Classification (NCBI taxonomy): domain Eukaryota; kingdom Viridiplantae; phylum Streptophyta; class Magnoliopsida; order Myrtales; family Myrtaceae; genus Syzygium; species Syzygium oleosum. The sequence continues at coordinate 14,505,937 of NW_026607487.1, forward strand.
AACTTTAGAAACTTAATCGGTTGCTTTTCCTTCTGAAGTTGGAACTTCGAAAATTGAATTTTTTGTTTTTACATCATTGTAGGGATAAAAGTGAAGACGATTGTCCTTCTTTTCCATCCAGAAACGGTTTTTTTAGATCGTGATCAAACACATTTTTACTGTGTAGTGAAAACAGAAAATTAGACTCGTTTTCTTATATTTAAATAGGCCTTTAGCAGGTCGCTGGCGCGAGTCGCCCTTCCCCATCCTATTACAAAACCCAAGAAAAAAAAAATGCCCTTAAGTGATCTTTCTGTAATCATAAATTGGTTTGTGTGCCCTAAAAATTTTATTCAGTCATTGTCCTCAAAGATATTTTTTAGAATATTTTTTGTAAGAAATTATTGCGTGAATAAGTTGAATAAACTCAAATTTACCTGGTTCATTGAATCTACTAGGGTCCACTTAAGTTACATATATCTGATCAATCAGATTCAATGATTTATATAAGCACCGAGTGTACTGGATTCATCTGATAATATTTTGATTTTCATAGACATTAAAGAAGAGCCGAGATGCTTGTATCTTCGTTGACCGATGATGTGGGATGAATTGATCCACGAAGCCAAAATTGGACATGGGTGCTGCATTCTTGTTCAAACATTCAAGAAACATGCCAAACCATCTTTCATAGGTTGTTTGGTCAAATGAAGCTCTCGATAATTGGTGATGATGCAACCAAGAAGATCAAACTTGTCCCCGCCAATACAAATTCAAGTTTCAAATTCAACATTAAGCTTAAATTGCTGTAATTCTTTTGCACTGAATTTCATGCTCAAGTGGGTTCTTTCTTGGCAAGCTCTCAACTTGATTTGATTTAAGTGGCAGATGTCACCTTCCAATGACGTACTGTAGCCCGACATAAAACGTGCTTACTTTAAGGTTTTGACTGTCTTATTCATTCCATTAATCAAAATTGTCACCTGACCACTTATCAAACTCACGAATTTTTCGCACGCGAGCCCATTAGCTTCCTCGCCGTGTCACATTCATGGTAGGAAGTGATTCTAGTAGCAGAAGGTTATTTGTGTTAAAAGTACATTTGTTTCACCGAAAACTTTATGATAAAGAAAAATATTTTTCACGAGGAAAATGATTTTGTTCTCATGTGTTTGTTGATTTTGAGAAAATGATTTCCTTCTTATCGGAAGGGAAAGTCATATTTTCCGCAATCTAAACTTATTATTTTTAATCCATGAAAAGCGTTTTATGTACATCAATTAGATTTCTATCATCCAAATACTAGAAAGTCGGGAAATAATTTTCCCGAAATAATTTCTATTCAAACAGACGGGCCCTGAGTGTCTATCTCAACTCTTGAATATTAAGTGGCTTTTAAAAAGAAAGTTACTTTAATTATTACTGATACAAAGACCCATACACATATATCATGCTTTAGATTATAGCCAATGTTATTTTAGTCTTATTTGGAATTGAGAAATTATATCTAAAATCTCATCAGCAAATGGTATGAGGACTACTATTACTATTGGTATAAAAACAAAGCATAGGGTCGAAGCTTCATCATTCCAAAAGTACAGGGCCTAAAGAACAAACTGAACAGGTGAAAAGAAATTACGTAGAGTGTTATGAAATAGAAGAAGACTAGAATTCGTCGCTTGAAACAATCTGATGCAGTACAATATTCGGTTGTTTTCTCATTTGCAGCGACCTCGATCTGCAAATTCAGGCGCAGAACTTATGATTCTTCACATACCCTTCACATTCTACGACTTGGAGCCAGCTTATCGATACCGCAAAGTACTATGATGATGGGGTAATCAGTGAGAAACCAGAGCAGTACAAAGAACCGATAGACTTTGGAGCTGCTGATTATTCGCTATTGCATCTTGCTGTGTGTTGACTGATGGTGCCCATTCTCAGCTCATTCGGTCGAGGAACATTTACGAAATCCGTCTGGTTATAAAGTAATCAAAGAGGAAGAAAGTACTTAGTGCATGATGTGCTTAAAAATTACGGAGAAAAAGAGGCTTCAGACATCGGAAGAGATGACGGGCCTCCGCCGATGTCGCACTTGATCCGACTTTGATCCGCCGTTGTCGCACTTGATCCAACTTTGATCCGCCAATGTTGCACTTGATCCGACTTTGATCGTTGCATTCAAGCACACCGACGTTCCTGAAATGACTGGAAGACATCTTGATTCAACCATTTTCCATGCATTCCTCTGAAAATGCATCAACATCTGAACGACGACCAATAACTAGTCATCATTGACAAGCTTCCATACGAAAATCCTTTTCATCTAGGCAATAACTCGTGCACGAATCCTGAAGCTAAGGTTCGTGTTAATGCAGGCCACGTATGTCAAAAATGTTTCCTATTAATTGACAGGCAATACAGCCTCTAATGGGGCTGACATCGAATGTAGTGGTATGCCCCATATGTTGTTACAACTATCTGTCAGCTTGCTTTTTGGGTCTTACTTTATGAAAGATAAAAAGAATTTTGGAGCATCAGTCAACGTTTGGGCAAAATTTTGGAAAAAAATTGGATTTGGTGCTGTTTTTCATCAACTGGGCAATATCTCGTCCTGCTCAACAGGAACACACGGTCTCCAAATAGTTTCTGTTCCGACATCCATGAGCGCAATCCCCTTTGCAGTTAAGTCGGCCCTGATTCGATCACTTTTTGCAAAATCCTTCTCCCTTCTGGCTAAAATTCTTTCCTCAATCAGGCGTGATATTTGCTCTTCTGTCAAATCAGCCCGTATCAATGCCTTGCCTTTCAACTGCTGCAGAATCTACATTGAAGAAATTTCACATTTAAATCGAAATTGATCCAAGAAAAACTCAATAAGTATTCATAAGAACTTGCATCACCTCAGAATAAGTGAAAGGGGGCAGCAAACCCAGAATATCTAGAACACCCTTTACTTCTTTCTCTATCTCAGTAAGGGATTGAATTATTGCTGCTTGCCGTTGCTTCTGTTGCTTCTTCTGAAGTGCATTAGAGAACCAACCAATTTTAAAAGTTAGAGAAAGTAAAGCACAAAAGATACACAACAGAGAGAATGTTTGAAAAGGTGCAGCTTCTTTTATGAAAAAGAAACAGTACAACTAATTACCTTAAGGGTGTTCGCGTTATTGTTTATGAACTTCAAGGCATCCTGAAAAGCACCGGTCAGCACATGTGAAGTGTTCAAGTCATCGGTCATTTTGTCGTGAAAATCCTTCCGCAAGCCTTTGATGCATTTCTCGGCATCAGGAAGAACCCGGACTGTTTTGCCTTTTGGTTCTGTACCCTCGCTGGGAGTTGCCTCTCTGAATGACGACAGAGTATCTTCACAGTCTTGTAATGTCTAACATCGAGAAGACATCCCAAGTTAATTTTCTATAATTTTATATCAGATGGCAGACCATGTTTGCGTGCGTGTCACTCATACATATACATCCAACATAATCAAGGACGAGCAATTCAGAGTGACCCAGACTAGTGGCTGCTGGCAACTAGAGCTAGGCCAAAACCGTCCAAACAATTCATACAGGTAATTACAGAGACAATAGGAATGGTTTCTCTTCTAACAGCATCAAATCCCTAGCATTTCTAATTAGTTCAATCAAGCAAGCCCACTGTTCTACTAGTTCCACATGAGTCTGACACTAAGTATGAGTAAGCGGCCAGAAAGATGAGAAGTGATTCGCGGTTGACAAAACATGATTTATACCTGATATACATAATAAACAGCCTCCGATGCACCCTCCAACTGTAAGACTGAATAGTTGAGAGGAGATCTATAGTGTGCACTTATCAAGAAGTGTCTCAAAGCCAGTGGATGGTAGCGCTCTGTAATCTATAGTTATACAAATCGAGGAATTTTAGGCACCAGGAATGATGAGAGCTCAAGATAAATGTTAGCACATCAAGAAAGAAAGCAGAACAAATTTGCAAACACTACCTGACGGATCGTAAAAAAGTTACCCAGTGATTTTGACATTTTCTCATTGTTGTTGGTCACATGGCCATTATGCATCCAATAACTCACACAGCTCTCCTGGCATGCAGCCTGACTCTGGGCGATTTCATTCTCGTGATGGGGGAAGATCAAGTCAATTCCACCACCATGGATATCAAATTTAAAAGACAGATAATGAGCACTCATTGCACTGCATTCTATATGCCACCCTGGTCTGCCAAGACCCCACGGGCTCTCCCAGCTTGGCTCGCCAGGCTTTGCAGCCTACAATAACCGTTTACCGTCAGAGTTACATACCCAGATAAAATGAGAATTTACTGGTAGTACAATGCAATGCGCACCTTCCATAATGCGAAATCAGCAGGATTGCGCTTTCTAGAGTCCACCGCAACACGTTCACCTGCTCTGTGATTTTCTAGCTTCTGCCCCGACAGGCAGCCATAATTTGAGATCTTATCCACAGCAAAGAACACATCTCCATCCACTACATAAGCACAATCATTATTAATGATCTGCAAACAGCCATAAGGAATTTCATTAGTTAAAACTCTCCCTCATGATCCTAGCGACTTTTAAAATGCGAGGTGCCCAAGATGCTACATGTAAAACTAGAACTTTACAATAAATAAATAAATAAATATAAAAGAGACATAGGCAGACATTTTCATCTGGCTGTCACCTCTGAATACCTCATTACATGGGAATATACAGTCAAAAATTAAATGTATGAAAGTCAGTTGTTTCCTCTTCTAATTTATATAAAAAATTATTCCATAAAAAATGGCCCTTAAGCTTCTAATTTAGATTATTATTATAGCCTTCCAGCATATCGGTGACTCAAATTACCAAATCAGTGAAAGTATCTAGTTTTGAATATTCTTGTGAAATCATTCTCTTTTGGCAATGTACGAACACAACTTCTTTTTTTCTTGGAAGTACTTAACTTCAAATTGTTCCTCTTTATATGTGCATCCTTTCCGTGTGGAAAATAATAACATTTTAGAGAAAATTAAACTTATGCATATTGGTTACATATCTGCATATTCATGATTCAATTTACCTAATAACAACAAGAACATCTAATACAGTATCGAATAGCTCTGAAATCCTTGTCTTAGCCAACATCAACCAAATACCACTATTCTAACTTCAAATTCATCTCTCCTCGAATTTACATATGTTCATATAAAGGAACATATCTTCAAACTCAAGCCATACCTTAAGATACATGAGAGTAAATGAAAGATGGTAACATTTGTTCTAAGACAAATGGGAGAAGAAATTACCGAATCAAATGTGAACAACTAAACTTCAGAATTCTTCAGCGACATCATTTTTTCTCAGCAATAGCAGCCAAATTGGTAACACAATTATATAAAGAATTATTTCACATAATCTTACCTTCAGAAGTTCACCACAGAAACCAGAAAGTAAGGACATTTGCACTACAATATCAGAGAAATTATGAGGGAAATATAGAAAGGCTGTAAACTACATATTGTAGCAACAGCAGCTCCTTTCTACATACTCTAGCCTATGTTTATTCATGCTCTTATTGAACCCCTCTAAAATTAAAGCAGCAGATGTAGAGTTGAAACTAGAAACCTGGGTTATCATGTCCTTAATCTGTTCCATGTGATCAGAAACCCGTGGTTGGTGGGTAGGGAGGAGGCACTGCAGATCGGCCATGTCAATTAAATACTCTTGGCAAAAGCGGTTACTTAAATCCAAGGGATTCTCCCCGGTCTCATTTGCCCGCCGAATAATCTGCAGATATCCACATGTTAGCAATGTCCGACTAACCAATTCGGAAACACCAAGAACAATCCAGGTATCCTCAGCATCCACACAAAATGACGGAATCTCCAAAACAATGCATGAAAATTAGGAAAGTCTAACTTTAACCATAAAATGCCAGAATTTCATGATAACCACGGAATTAAGTAATAACTTGAACACTACACTTCAGTGAAATGGAAATGCTTCTCTCCAACATAAAAGAGCGCTACTTTCATTATTGGAAACTGCCAGAGTTAAATTGATGAAACAACATTCTTCTGAAGCTACTTTCAGCGACTGACACTTCAACAGGTGGCCACTCGTCAAACTTAAGAGAAGTAAATCCCCTTTACTTGTAAAATGGCGAAACGTTATGCAAGCGTTAGTAATGAAATTTGACTACCAATCTGAAGGATCATACTTACTTCCCGATAGCACGACAGATGTTCCTTCAAAATGTGCATAGCTCATATCACAAGATTTTAAAAGTATAAGAAATAAAGAAATGAATTCAGCTAGTTATCCAGTGTACCTAATCAGGTGAAGTTTCCTCGCCGTGATCTCATCGTTAAATTTCCAATATTCATATAGCAGTTCAGGAAATCAAAGTCACCTCGGAATTTAGAGTAGATCATAAAATCTAACAACAGCATTTGATGATGCACCAAACAGTTGTGTAATGTATAAGCTGCTAGTAAAATGAAGGAAAGAAAGAGAGAATCGAATAGCAACCACTACAACAAACCATAGTTCTACTGAGTTGAAAACCAATTAATTCTATATGACGTAATAATTACTTAACTCTCATGTCCATGTGTAGAAATGTCAAAATACCAAATTTTCCGGATTGAAAATTGCATTTCCACACCACGAAAATTTTAAAATAATTTTTGAATGGCTGATCATGATTTTCCCCTCACGCCTACTACTCTATTTGATACTTGATTTGTTCGACAGGTAATACTCCGAAGTTGGTCAAATACCGATATTGATATACTAAAAGTCAGATACTTTCACAAACCACGCTGTTCCTTTACATTGAACAGATGTGTCACTTTACACAATACGCAGGATATAATGTGTCCTCGATGAGAACCAAATCAAACTCTCAATTCTCCACAAGAACAATGTGCCACTCTGATTTTCCTGTGCAGAGCTAGGCAAGTAAAGCAGACAAAACTTTAGAATATATAGATGAACCTTTGATCTTCTGATAATAGCCTCTATCTTCTCATTACATAATAATTCCTGTGGCAACCAGTCAATTAGCTCCCTCACTTTTCAAATGAAATGTCTGTAGTCCAGAAGAAGATTTATATACATGCTTATGAGAATTACTTCAAAAATTCATGTCTGCATTTTTTTTTCACGTCAAAAAACATCGACAGAAAGACAAATAAAGTTAAGCATGATCACAGTACCATATCACAAGATCACGCATGAAGAATCTAATTCAACCAAAAACACAATGTACAGCCATGAAAGAGTTTACTTCTGATATTTACACGGGCCAACATTCAGACCTTGTCATCAACATCTGTAAAATTGCGTACATAGGTAACTTCATAGTCCAAGTGTAGGAGATATCTGCAAGAAATCATTTCAAACAATAGAAAGTTAATATTCACCAAAACCCTGCAAGAGACGGCATGTCATGCTACAAAAGTAAACCTGCTAGGTCATGAGTTCAGTCAGCAATTCTTCATTCAACGAGGAGAATCAACCAAGCATGACCTCCACCTGTACACAACTAATCTGATGTACGAGGTGGAGTTTACTTCAGATATAAAGAAACCTCCTTTCTTATTTCATCTTCTCCACAATCCTCAATAAGGCAACCGGTAAAGGAGAATAATTCACCACAACTCCGGTATATTCATTCACCCCAACCCTTTCCCCATACCAAAACAAAGTGAGATTTTTCAACAGCGTACTATCCTCGCGCTATCAACCATGCTAATTAAGCTTAACCATGTACCAGAATGCGACAGCTGAAATGATCCTTCGGCATTTGTTAGTGAAAAACTCTCCCCTTATTAAACTAGGATATTTGAGAACCTACATTAAATCTTTGAATCAAGATCTTCACTAAATAAACCCCACAAAAGGGTAGAACATACCAACAAAGACCCAATACACATAAATCTCTGGCTGCGAATTTCTCTTTTATGACACCCCCATCTTCTTGCTGCTTTAGTCGAAAAAATTCCACAACAAGCAAACTTCAATCAATTCCACGAGAGACCCAAATGGCAAGAGATGGCTGTCAATCCAATAAATTGCGCGACATGCACGAACCCTACAACACATCCGACCGACAACAAATCGGAGAGACCAGCGGTTTACCTGTAGAGGACGTCGAAGGCGACGGCGGCGCGGGCGTGGCCGAGGTGGCTGAAATCGTAGGACGTGACGCCGCACACGTACATGCCCACCTTGCCCTCCATCGCCGGCTGGAACACCTCCTTCTGCTGCGTCATCGAGTTGTACACCCTGAGCTCCTTCCTGTCGGCCATCGCTGAGCGCACCTCTCCTCGATCTCTTCCCCCCTGGTTTCTGATCGCTTGCCGAACCGGAGAGCTCCGATCGCAACCAGATGACCAGTCCGGCGACCGCCGAATTCGAGGCGGAGGGTAGGGTTTTGGCTGACTATACTGCGTCGCTCAGAAAAGGGGGACATCGATTCCGCCGGGTCGGAGGTCGAGAAAATATTCAGTGGTTTGCACGCGCCACGTCAACGGCTGACGTGGCACGCATATTTTACTCTCATCCACTAATAAATGGACACATGGCTGCTGATGTGTATTAAAAAAATGATGTGAAATTTCTTCTTTTTCTTCCTTCTTCAACAACGCACTCCTTCTTCATCTGGGTTTCCATGGACGGCGGCGGCCGGTACGGACGGCCGCTCATCCACTGGCGATGGCGGCACGACTTCCCGTCACAGATCTGAAGACGCGCAGGAGGGGTGGCGATGGGCGGTGGCTCGTCCAGAAATCGCGCGGAGATCGACCATGGACGAGCGTTTTGTCTTCCTCTGTTCATCCACGAACGAACTCCAGATCTGGAGCAATAGGTGGCCGAACTTTAAAACTAGGGCCAAATGACTCAAGGCACCATCCATGGCCGCGAGAGAACACCAGATTTGAAGCCATGACTTGAGCAGGTTGGGTGGCCATGGACGGTGGCTCGTCCATAAATCGCGCGGAGGTCGGCCATGGACGAGCGCTTCTTCTTCCTCTGTTCATTCACCAACGAAATCCAAATCTGGAGCAGTAGGCATCTTGAAACACAAATCAAGAAAACCCCACGCAGTTCACAGAACTTCATTCCCAGAACTTCATCCTGTCGGTAGGGTCAAATGACTCGAGCCACCGTCCATGGCCGCGAGGTTTTTGAAAGAACGCCAGATTTGGCCGCGGAGGTCGTCGCTCAGATCTGTGGACGAGAGGCCGTCCATGGCCGACCGCTACTCTGCATCTCCATATCTGTGGACGAGCGCTCGCGGCCAAGACTTAGCCGCCGGGACAATGGAGAGGGTGGACGCGGAGGTTGGCCTAGATGCGGTGATCGACCGTCGCTCAACAGCCAGATCTGGTTTGCTGCTTAACAGCTTTCAGCTCGAGTCTTGGCTCGTCCATGGTTGCCGGCGACAAGCTCAACAACTTTGCCGCGGACGGTGGTGGCCACGGTGGGGCGATGGCTCAAGGATGGTGGCGGCGGCGGCTTGGCGGTGGAGGTAGCCAAGCCCAGCGGAGCGCAGGTTGAAGGAGTTCTGAAGAAGGAAGAAAAAAAAGAAATTCCACGTCATTTTTTTAATACACATCAGCAGCCATGTGTTCATTTGTTAGTGGATGAGAGTAAACTATGCACGCCACGTCAGCCATTGATGTGGCACGTGCAAACCACTGACTATTTCCTGGTTTGCTAGAGTAACGAATGGGGCAAGGAACGATCGTGCGCGTGCGGATGTACCTGAGCCTCGTGCCTTAACGATCGCGATCGTGCGATGGCGTCAGATTCAGCTTCGTCATCGAGACAGCAGTAATCGACGGCCCATATAATGGGCAAGAGAATGGGCCAGGGATATTGGGCCTTTCTTTTGGGCTTTTGCATGTTCGTCTGCCTTCGGCCTTTTAGATTTTTCCCATTTTCGGTTTGTTGAAACTAGATTGATGAGATTCACGAATATACGAGAAGGCCCACAAATCTATAGCCATTTCGTCGCACAAACTGGGCATTAGTAATATCAATTATACCACTGTCCCCTGCGAACCTGATCATGGGCATGGCGATCACCGGCGCGCTCAGATCAGCTCAAGTCAATAAGGTCAAAGCATAAATCAGGTCAATCTAACAAATTAGGCATTAGTAATATCTGGATACCACTTTCGCCTGCGAACCTAACCAGGGGCATGGCAACCACTAACGCGCTCAGGTTAGCTCATCGAGTCAATAAGGTCAAGAGCATAAATTAGGCCAATCTAGTGAACAATTTTCGTTTAAGGGACTTGAGCCCAGCCACATATGCATGCTTGGCCCCTCCCAAGTTTCACTTTTTTTCAGGGCGAAAAATCGATTTATGGACGCGGGCTCGGGTGCTGGGACATAGGGCACGGGCACTAAGGGTTCGGGCCCGGCCTCGATGGACCCGGGCATGGCACCGCGAGCCCGGGCCTGGGTATTAGGGTCCCAAGCCCGACCTCCATAGACCCAGGTCGGGCCTCGATGGACTTGTGCCGAGGCGTTAGAGACTTTGTCCTAGCTTTGATGGATCCAGGCCCGACCTTGATGGACCCAGCCTAAGCACCGGAGACTCGAGAACTAGTGTTGGGATTCTCGTGTTTAAACATAGATTTCGGGTCCAAGCGTCAATACCTAGATAATTTTCTGGAAAATGTTTTCCGACTTTTTCAAGGAGAAGATAATTTTCCTGAATTTAAGCATAAGTTTATCGCTGACCAAGAAAATATTTTTCGTTGACTCATTTTTTTAGGTGAGCCGAACGCTGAAAAATAAGGAAAATGTTTTCCCAAAAAATGAGCGGAGCATACGTATATACAAGACTTCATAATGTAGCCACATCACAATACAATTACAATTCGATTACAACAACATCAAATGGTTTTAAATATGAAAGGTTTGTGGAAAGGACTTTCAGCCTCAACACATGGCCCAAACCACGTCAAATCTCAATTTTTTTTTTTTTGCCCTCAAAAAATCATCAACTTTCACCATCGATCCAAATCTGGCCTCTTGCCATCCAATATTGCTACACTGGCAATCCCACGTGTACAATAAATCCACGTCACCTGCTGACATGGATTAAAAGCACCAACTTTCGCTATTCATCTTCTTGGTGACCAATTCAAGGCACAACTCCATTGTTCATCTTTTTCTTCGCCTTCTTTGCAGATTCAAGGGCCCAACTTTCACTATTCACCTTCTTCCCATGATCTCACTCGGCTACAGCTTCACCGGTGCTCACCCATCGCCACTCAGACCTCCGACAACCCCTCTGCACCTCAGCTCCTCGTCATCACAAGGGTGTCGCGGGACTCCGGCGACCATAGATTTGGGGTCGCCCAAAGCTCTCGAGACTCATCTCCGTCCTCGTGGATTATTGAATTCAACACCTGCAAGAATGACACCAACCCTTCCAAATACTCCAACTTCTTCGAAATGTCAAGCAACGACCTGCATTTCATGCACTGCACGTACTCACCAACCACGTACACCTTGGACACGACACGACTGTGATGGACAAAAATCCTGAAGCACAATCGGACGACTGGACGCCAAACCCTCACATTATTGCTCATTCAACAACCTCTCATTATCGTAAACCACTATTGGATTGGGGATTCGAATCGACGACCCATTAGAACACTCAATTTCGAGTTCGAAAAGAGCCTGGAGCATCAAGATTTAGTTGTGGAGCCTGTTGATCGCATTTGGCAAGCCCAAAATTACCGAGTCGGGATTCCTTGAGCTGAACCTGCGTAGCTGATGGCTCCAATCCTCGCCGTGGAGCTTGTGAGGGACACAATCAAAGGATCCCTGATTGATGAGCGGGCGGCGGAGGTCAACCGCACGGGAAGGAGCTCGACTTGACAGTCGCAGAGCTCGCCTGAGATCCGGACGGCCATGGAACGATGAGGTTAGGGTCGGCCACGGTGGCAGCCATGGAGTTGCTTCACTGCCAGATCTGGAGCTCCTCCATCTCGAGATTGACTCGACCTCAGAGGAGCTCCATGGCTACATCTGGAGCTCGAATTGATCGTCATTGAGTTCGTTGTTGAGATCTGGATAGGGATAGCCATGGACACGGTGAGGTGGGGACAACCATGGAGCTCGACTCGACAGCCATGGAGTTGGTCGGGCGGCTGTCGTGGGTGGAGTTGGACCAGATCCGTTGAGGTGTTGCACGGCGACGTTGGGGCAATGAATAGCCGACATGGATTCATCGCTGATATAGAATTGTCACCTCAGATATCTAACGGTGACTTTGGGTGGCTGGTCAACGGAGGCCAGATTTAGACAAGAAGTGAAAGTTGTTGATTTTTTAAGATACAAAAAAAAAGTTGACCACCCGCCTGGGTGGCGCTGCTGGAGCGCGCACTCTTCCTCTCTGCAAAAGATTGAGTGTTCGAATCCGGGTGCCGTGGGTGACTTAACCGGTGCACGTGTGTGGTGGGTAGTACGTGTCGCCCCAGGGTTTACCTCCTACCATTTGTCGGTCCGTGCGGGGGTTCCCTGGGTCATCAAAAAAAAAAAAAAGTTGAGATCAAAATTGGGACACGGCTTAAAATTGGTGCTTTTTTAAGGAATTGGCCCATTTGGGAGAGTATTTCGAAAGGCTCTTATGTCAAAGTTGAGGTACTTAGTAAATACAATCCCAAAAGCCTTGAGCCACAGTTTAGAGTTTCTAAAGCACTTTAGTCTAATACAACTCCCACCCAACATTACTTATCAACATTTCGAAATGCTATTTTTAGTGGTTAATAACCCTTTCCTTCTAACTTTGCCCTTATTTAATTATTCAAATTCCAATTTTACCCTCACCTTCACTTTATTATGTAGATCTAACCAGCATCACACGGTATCGGCAACGAGCTTCGTATTTGACCAACGTCACCTCAAATTCAACATCGATGGCCCTTACTCGAGGTCAATGGACCTCGAGTCGCCTCGCCTAGAATTCGGCGACCTCAATATCCCCTCGCTTAGGGTCGCAACCTTGGTGGCACCTAGGGTGCTTGGGGTCGCACAATCTCGTGCGACCTGCCCTTAAGCTGGTGTCGCCTATATTGTCCTTCATCACCTGAGCTTCTCCATTCTTTTTTTTTTAGGTATAAGTATATCACAAGTCCTAAAATTTATCACGAAAGTGCAATTAAGTTATAAAACTCGTCGTGAAAGTGCAACCGGATCCTAAAACTCTCAAAAAGTGCAATCGAGTCCTTATACTTGTCAAATTTGTCTAATCAAGTCATTCCGTTTATTGCACTTTTTGAAAATTTTAAGACTCAATTGCACTTTCGTGACAAGTTTTTGAACTTGATTGCATTTTTTTTAAAATTTTATGACTCGATTGCACTTTCGTCATAAGTTTTAGGTTTTTATTAACATTTTTTGATAGTTTTAAGACTCGATTACACTTTCGTGACAAGTTTTAGAACTTCCAATACACTTATCCATTCTTCTTTTCTATTATTATTTCAATAATTACTTCAAAGAAAGCTCTTAGGTCCGAAACAAATAGTGGCTTTTTTCGTTAAAAAAAAACCATCGCGTCTATACTCTTTTTACATTTATGCGAAGGCTTCGAGCAAAAACTCTCGCAAGCCCATTAGCCCCCACCCCCCCTCCCAACCCCCAAAGCCAACAATGCCTTCCTGGGCGGGACCCAAAAATAGAAAAATTCCTTCTGCTGTTCAACTCTCAAGCTTGCTCGTTTTGACCAATTCGATCCCCCCACCCGCGGCCGAACATTTTATGAGAAATTCTAATTTTCTTTTAAATCATACGCCGCGGGCTCAAGGAATAACTATTAGGCACGATCCGCGGCCCAATTGGCCCAAACCTTCCCATTGACCGATTCTAACTTCCAATTGAAAGTATGTGATTTCTAGCAAAAAGAAGAAAAGAGATAAAGTTTGTGACTTTCATCGTCTTTCCGAAGTTGACATTGCGACACAGTAAAATCACATATCCAAGGATATTCTCCCATCTTACACTGTAACATGTGTATTTCAAAATCGGAAAGGAAAGGAACTGTTGCATTTCAAAAAATTTAAAAAATTACACTCGGATTTACGTATATGTATATATATATATATATATATTGAAATATTTATAGTGTTTTGTGTTAAATATTGTCGGATTTGAGAAAAGAAAGAAGAAAGTCCTACAAAATAGACACCGAAAGTAAATCAAATGGTTGCAATAGAAAATATTATTCAAACGCTCTCTTAACAAAAAGTTGGGTGGATCTGATTTGTGCTCTTTAAAACTTAATGATTTTCCAATCGGGTTATTCACTTATGAGTTGATCACTCGACGCACTAAATTTTCCTTTTCAAAATTTCCCGTGAAAATACCGACATTGGGCCCATGTGTCGATCGGGCAATAAGCCGGTATGTTGAAAGTAGCCGCCACTTTGACCATGTTAGGTAGTTCATTGAAAAAATTGATTGAATTCCGATCGAACTAAAAGAATAGCAGATTAAGTGATTAAAATCAATTGATTACAAAAATTCATGAAATTTCAGTTGCCACGAGTGGATTTCCCAAAAAAATGAAACTCGATGTGGCGAAGTAACAACGTCGCACAAGAAATTTTGGACGATCTCAATTACGTTGGCCAAAAAGAAGAATCGGGAAAGGATTCAATAAATGGCCGGAAAAAGAAAAAGAAAAACTGGAAAAGGATTGAATCTCTGGGGGAAAACAAGGGAAAAATGATTTAAGTGAAAATTCGACGGCTCTCAAAGGGCATCTCCACTGTCCGCCCTCCCATCCGACGGTGGTTATGCCAACCCTCTCTTCAAAAAACAGCGACATTTTATCACCCCGGGAAATCCGAAAAAAAAAAGAAATTTAAAAAAAAAAACAGAAAAAAAGAGGAAAACGAAACACAACAAACGCTGCTCGCGCCACACCACGACCCCCCCCCTCCCCCCGGCGCAACTTAGCACCCGCCGCAACCCCCAGTGACCACAAAAAAAAGAAAAAGAAATTCGAAAAGAAAAAAATAGGGAGGTGAAAAAAAAAAAAAGGAAAAAAGAGAAGAAAAAACACGCCCATCCCGAACGTTAGAACCGCTTCTCCTCACTTCGTATATAAACTCCCGTTTCCCGGCGACGCTCCGAGACGCGAGAGCGACGAGAGAGAGAGAAGAGAGAGACCTAATCCTCCTTCGCGAGAGAGGAAAAAAGACACGATTTTCCCGAGAAAATCCGAGGCCGGAGATTGCCCCGCCCTCCGATCGGAGCTGTCCATCGCTCCGGCTTCCCTGCGAGTCGGCCCCCGCACGGTGATGGTGTGCAGGGGCGGCGAGTTCGCCGGCGAGAGAGAACGAGCCCGTGCTCCCATGGCGATGGGCTCCGAGAGATCGAAGCCGCTCCACAATTTCACCCTCCCGCGCCTCCGCTGGGGCGGCCAGCGCTACATGCGGTGTATGAAGGTGGCCGCCGCCGCCGACTCCTCCTCCGCGGCCGCCGCCGACGACGATCGCCGATCCCCCGCCGCCAGATCTCACCCCCCCTTCCGGCGGAGGGAGCCGGACTTCGAGCGGCGGAGATGTTTCGCGCGGGAATCGGACCGGGGGAGGAGGGGTGGCGGGATCGTCGGTGCCGCCGACGACGAGGACGACGAGGGCGGCGGCGGCGACTGCGGGATCGAGGCGGTGAGGCAGAAGCTGATGTTTGATCTGCGAGCCGAGACGGACAAGATGAAGGACGAGCTGCTGAGGGAGGAGGTGGAATCGGTGGCCGCCGCGGCCGCCGCTGCGGCAGAGGAGGCCGAGGCTGAGTCCGGGGCTGCTGCAGCAGTGGCGGCGGAGGAGTCGAGGCCGTGGAATCTGAGGACGAGGAGGGCGGCGTGCAAGGCTCCGATCGTCGGCGCCGGCGCCGGCGGGGGGAGAGTTAACAGCTCTCCGTCGAGGACCGAAGACGCCGCCGGCGCCGGCGGAAACGACCCGAAGTCGTCGCCTAGGGTCCTGAGAGGTAACGGCGGCGGCAGCGCGACGCAGAAGACGGAGGAGAGAGCGAAGTTCGCGGTGGCGCTGAAGCGGAAGGAGATTGAGGAGGACTTCATGGCGATGGTGGGGCACCGACCGCCCCGCCGGTTCAAGAAGCGGCCCAAAAATGTACAGAAGCAATTGGATGTAAGCGAACGCGTAATTCTCCGAGTATTCTCCTTCTGAAAATCATCGAACGTCGCGTTGGTTTGACTTCTGGGTTCTGATCTTCTCCGGTTGTCTTGCGTTGCTTTCTCGCAGCTGCTCTTCCCGGGGCTGTGGTTGACGGAGATCTCGGTGGACACTTACAAGGTCGACGAGAATCCTGAAAACGGCAAGGTAATATTGCCCCCGGCCCCGCCCCCCCCCGCCCCCCCACCACCCATGCCCATTCATTTGATTAGCGAGCGGATCTTCTGATTACTTCGTTTCTGCAAAAAGATCTCATCGAGGATCGAAAAAAACATAGCTTTTGTTGGATACACGCCACTCATTAACTCAATATCTTATATTTATCTGCTTGAAAGAAAGCAGTTTGGTCTTCTCAGTTTCTGTTCTTCATCATCGTGTGATTGATGCCTAGTCGTATACATTGATCGTGAGCTTCGAATTACATCAATGTTCGGTTCTTTTTCTCTGCAGAGGTAATACAGGGTTGACCTTTCGAATCGGAAAACTTGATGTTCAAAGGTCTGTGCTTGCTGACTGCTGGTGACATTCGGGGGCTCCCTGCGTATTGGTTCAGACTACCTCTCTGAATTTGAAATGTAAAAAAGATATGGAGCTTCCCTGCTTTTTTAGATCAGTCTTTTCCTCCTTTTTTCTTTTTCCTTCTTGTTCTTTCTGAAATAGCTAATTTTGATGAGGTAGGTAGGTTCTATTTATATCTCTATCCATTTATCACAATAAGCTTCTACAAAGTGGGAACACCGTTGAATGTTGTTAATCCAGAAAGAACCTTTGAGAAATGAATTGTTACTGTTGCTGATCAAGAGGCATTGGCTGCAATGCACTGGCTCTCATTTCTCTTTCCAGTAACTTCTTGTTGGGAAACTAAATACAAGCATCATTTAAAAAGGGTATCTGAGCCTCGTGATTCCATGTTGTTTGCTGCTGCTTTTGAATATCATTCCCGTGCCTTCAGTTTATACGAATTGAGTGCAAAACCTGGAACACTGCATGTTGTTCGCGAGACTAACGTAACGCACCAGAGTTCGATTTTGCTCGATATTTGTTCCACCCGGAGAACTTTGGTTTCATCTAATCTTTCTTTCATGGCAACAAGCCATGAGTCTTGACGTGGTACAGCTGGTCAGTTTATTGCGACTCTCTGATCATGCATGCTGGTTCATTTCATAAAGCTCGATCGAACTGTTTCCATTTTCCGCCCGCTTGGTCTCTGAGTCGGTTTCGAGCATTCGACATATATTTCTGTTGGAACCTGGGTATCCAATCTCTGGCCTCATCTTTCTGGCTCGGCGGCAAACACCAGGGCGTATTACTTCCGGTATGTTTCAGCAACTCCCTTTGTCCGGCCGATTTTGAACCTTTAAGTGGCCGCTATCACGTCTTCTTGAAAAGGTTCCCCCTACTTTCCTATACCCAAAATTTCAGTTAAAGGAATCCGATGTGGACTTTGAAGGTGAAGTAAATATAGCCTTTTTTGGGATTCGTCCGTCGTCTTTAACTCTCTATTGGGGGAACGAGGATTGCATAAGGAAACATCAAGTCAAAGTCAGACTGATATAAAATATATATATATATATATGTATATAACAGAAAGAGCTGCTAAAGGTGGAGGATGGATGGTCTGTTTGCTCCTCTCCTTGCTTCTCGCGCCATGACTCTGTTTCCATCTCTTTATATGTCATGCACCGATCGAACTTTAACTTGACATGGGGGTGGTCCATAGAGTCCACGCGGTGGAGTTCCGTGTACAGATATATAGCTGAGAGAAAGAAGACAAAGTGGCTCCTCAGTTCAGGACCATCTGGGGACCCAAGGCGATGCAATGAATCCTTGCTGTCCGCTTTGTAACATCCTCGGTTGAGAGATATGTTTTATGTTTCTCTAGATATCCTCTACCTATTACATTCTCGACAGGGAATGACACTCGTGTCTTCGCCGCGTAATAGAAGCTACGGCTTTCTCCCATAAAAACCAAACAGGTTAAAAAAAAAGGAACCCCCAAAAAAGAAGAAGAAAAAAAGCGTTTTTTTTTTGCGCCTGCGCTATATTTGATTCTGAGTTCGAAGGAGGGGGGGGTAAAGGTGGCGACTCTCCATCATGATTTGACCTTTGAATTGCGGAGTGCTTTGATGGCCATTTCTGGGCATTAGTTTATTCCCCCCCCCAATCGGGAACTGCCACGTGGATTGCTCGGTCAGCATGCTGACCGCATTCCCCAATTCCTCCCCCCGGTGGAGTCCACGCGTTCAATCATATGCCACGGCCCCTCCCCCCCCCCCCACCCCCCCTCTATGTGAGAAGGAATCTTCTCTTTTGTTTGGGCTGAGGTTCAGTCGGCTCGAGGGAAAGTCCTTTTCTGTCAAAATGAGAATTTTCCCAAGTCCCTAACGATCGCATTCCCTTTTCCTTTTATCTTAACATCAGCGTAGCGATAATAAAGAGAGGAAAAAATTCAAAATAAAGATCCGAAATACTCTCATTTTTTTAAATAAGGATTCGAAGTGGACTTTATGTTAAGGAAGGGTCTGGAGTACCCTTATTTTCTCAAATAAGTACCTAAAGTGGCTATAACAGTTTCAAATAAATGCCTCACCCTGTCGTTTCGCTGGCCATCCAAATTTTCCCACCAACCAAGGGCATTTTTGTCCAAAAATAATTTTAATTAAATTAGATAAAAAAATTTAAAAAAAAGTTTTTTTTTAAGAAAAAGAAAAACAGGGGGCTGGCCAACCAGCCCTCCCCGCCTGTGGCCACCGCCCCATCACTGGTGGGGCGGCGGCGATGGCCGGCGGGGTCGCCGGCATCTCAGCAATGGGGGGGTTGCCGGCCATCACTGTCGCCCCATCGCTGCTGCTGCCAGCCCTTCCCCTTGTTTTTTTCTTTTTTCTTTTTTTGATTTTTGAGTTTGTTTTTTATGGAAAAAAACAGAAAAGGAAAAAAAAGAAAGAAAAAAAGGAAAAAAATTAAAAGACAAAAATGCTCTTGACTATGGTGAGATCAGGCTCCCTTTTGAGACTAAGATAACCACTTCGTACCTTTATTTGAGATAAGGTTCATTTCAGGCCCTTATTTGAAAAAATGAGGGCACTTCATGTCCTTATTTGACACACGGTTTACTTCAAGCCCTTATTTGAGAAAATGAGAGTATTTCAGGTCTTTATTTGAAATTTTCTCTAAAGAGAGCATTTTGGAAAGGAGAGAATTTCAAATTAAATATAAAAAGTCACGCTTTCTCGACGTGTATCTTTACGCTATGTATAATTGAAACGATTGAATATACCCTTTTCTTGAAAAATGGAAGCCAAAAAGGCTATAACCTTAAGTCACCCACGGACGGCCATATCAATCGATATGGCGGCTCTGAACAAAAAGAAAAATCGATATGGCGGCGAGGTCTGTCCCCGATGGCGAGTGGCTCGAGAGCAACGGCGGGGAGGATGCTACAGTGGCAAAGCTCCGGATTAAGATTAGGATGTTGGTTGATATTGGTGGGTGTTCAAACGGCAAACCGGAGGAGAGAGATAGTCTTGGATGGGACATAGATGTCTTACTCGGTCGGTACTCACATTCAGTGTCTCAATCTTCTTAATCATTGATCCACTGGAAAGAAGCTCTCTTGAAATTTATCACTCAGCGGGATTAGTGGCTGAGATGTGTGTTTGATAACCACATCACGTGTTGAAATTCCGGTATTTATTGTGATTAGGCGCGTTTGATAATCATTAACCACACGCAACTTGATTAATTGGTTTGAGTCAAAAAGCAAATTGATAGCTTATTTCATTTGTTATCAAACAGCATTTTTCTTTTCATTTTCTAGGTATAAAGACCCTAGCACTTAATATTCAATACTTAAATTTTCAGCACTCATATTTTTGTCTTGGCAAATGAGTAAGCTCCGAATATGAGCACATACGAGGTAGAGAATCTTCATTTGTCTCGGAAAGAGAAATTACAATATTTTTGAGTATGAAAGACCGAAGCTTAAATTGAAGCCTGAAATATTTAGTGGATTACATAGAAGATTTTCCTCTTGAAGTATATATTGCAATTTATACAGAAATATGTCATGATCAGACGATGTAATATTATGCGTAAGCCTTTTATGGAAATTTTCCAGTAAAAGCTCGAGATTAAACAAATATTGCGCTAAATTCCCATGTAACCCGTTGTATTTTATATAAATTAGCAAAATCTATGAACGGAGAGGAATAACACCATATAGCCAAAAAAATGAACATCAAACAAACATTTGTTTCTTAAGTATTTTAAGCCACGGAATAGCCGTGGATACCGGGGTGAGAAAATTGAGAAAAAAATTTGCATCCTTTTAACGGTCTTTCACGGAGAGACTCCTGAGGTGATCACTGAGTAGGCCCAGATTGGGTTGGGCCGGGCCCAAATTTGTATTCAAACGCGCTCGCTATAAGATTTTTCATAGATAAATTTTTGGACCATACCGGAATTTTCCATTAAATGTCTCCGTCCAAACCCGTCTAAAAAATCTTATAGATTAAAAAAGCCCGTAAAAAAATCTTCGACCAAAAAAAAAAAAAAACCCGTCTAAAAAAGCCCTCTGGCCCATATATCTCGGGCTGGGCCTGCACCGGCCCGTTGAGATTTCGGGCCCACGATCGAGCCTAAAGGGAGCCAGGGATGTCCTCTTCAAGTGAAATCGCAGCATGCAAGTGGGGAAAAAGAATTGGCACAAGAGTTTACTTTGGCAAGGACTTTGTCCGTTGTTTAGGTCAAATACATGAAAAGAAACGAAAATTCAACTGCTTTGACACCATCACAATGTTCGTTTCAAGGGAAATGAATGATTGAGGAAATAACTTTCTAAACATGATTGCTTGAAATAATCAGCCAATGAAATTTTTTTTTTCATCATTGACAACAATATATGTCTAAGCATTTTCGTGAACAGTGGAGATATTTTAATTTCGTTCATTTTCACAGGCGATATAAACAATCATTTTTAAGAGGGATGTTTTTCATATCATTTATTCTTCGCAAAATAAATGCACTCTATAATTCAGTTTCAAGCTTAGGTTACTGAGCTAGGTGAATTGACCCTAGATTCATTTTCTTTTAGGAGCCTCGTTTTGCATTATTAGAATGTAGGGATAAGTGCACTACAAGTCCTAAAAATTTGTCACAAAAGTGCGTTTGAGTCCTAAAACTTGCAAAAAGTTCGTTTGAGTCCTAAAACTTATCAAAATGGTTCGTTTGAGTCCTAAAGTTAACACCGTTAGATTTACTAACGGAAAATGTTGATGTGGCGCTGACGTGTCATTTTTAATTATTTTTCTTGAGACACGTGGCGCCATGTCAGCAAAAATAAAAATAAAAATAGAAAAAACTGAAAAAAAAAACCAAAAAAAACCAAAAAAAGGAAAAAAAAAAAAAAAAGAACCGGCGGAGGTCGCCTGGGCCTTCCCGAAGCCCGGCGACCCTCGCCGGCCCCGGGCGAGGGCCGGCGACCCTCGCTCAGATCTGGGGCGAGGGTCGCGCCCTCCCCAGATCGAGGGTCGCCGGCCTCGCCGGACTCGCCTGTGGCCGGCGAGGGTCGCCGGGCCTTCCCGAGCCCGGCGACCTCCGCCGGCCCGGCGAGTCCCGGCGAGGGCCGGCGACCCTCGATCTGGGAGGGCGCGACCCTCGCCCCTGATCCGAGCGAGGGTCGCGGCCTCGCCCGAGGCCGGCGAGGGTCGCCGGCCCTCGCCCGGGCCCGGCGAGGGTCGCGGAGCTCGGAAGGCCCAGCGACCTCGCCGGTCCTTCCGGCGCGGCTTGGCCACACGGTTCTTTTTTTTTTTCCTTTTTTGGTTTTTTTGGTTTTTTTTGGTTTTTTCAGTTTTTTCTATTTTTATTTTTATTTTTGCTGACGTGGCGCCACGTGTCTCAAGAAAAAATAATTAAAAACGACACGTCAGCATTTTCCGTTAGTAAATCTAACGGTGTTAACTTTAGGACTCAAATGAACCATTTTGACAAGTTTTAGGACTCAAATGAACTTTTTGCAAGTTTTAGGACTCAAACGCACTTTTGTGACAAGTTTTAGGACTTGTAGTGCACTTATCCCTAGAATGTAATCCGGTGACTAAGGATTGCAGTTACGTAGTTTCGACATAGGGATGATACGGAGCATCTTGTTGTGCGTAAAAAATATTTTTTGCCTGTCTTCCAAGTGGACAAATTCCATTTGGCAAGAGAGAGATGTGCTGGAACTTTGGATGCATCAGCCAACGTTGCGATCCGACTTCTGGTTGTTAAATCTTCTTCGAAGCAACCAAAACCGACTCTCGGGTCCAGTTCGGGTGGATCCTGACGTGGATATTGAATTTCTTGTTCGAATTTATTCATTTCATCGAAAAAAATGCTGACCAAAGAAGAAGAAAATGCTGCATTAGCCATCAGGTCCTATCTCTTGAAAATATATAAAAAATGGCGCATCAGTGCCATGTGTCTTGAGAAAATAATAAAAGTTATGTTAGCATTTTTCATTAGTCAATTTGGACGGAATTAACGGAGGGAGTTGATTACATCAATTTAACAAGTTATATGACTCGATCATACTTTTTGAAAGTTTCAATATTCAATTGTACTTTTGAGATAAGTTTTAGGGCTTCGGACGCACTTATCTCTTTATTTTTTTGGCTAAATGGTTACATAAGCACTAGGCCATCCATAAATATTTCCTTGAAAATACTTAGAAAAAACAGAAGTTCAAAAGTCGAAAGTGAAGGGCGAGGGGTTGCAACCCCTCCCTAAACGACGACAGGGGTAGTGAGATGTAAAGGGGCGTGGTGCCATTTGCAACGACAATTGAGGGTCGTGTGACCCTCTGTTTGCAACGACATAATGCAACCATTTGTAAGGGTTGCAAGACTCTTAGCCATAGTCGTGGAAGGAGGTGACGGCCCTTCTTAAATCGTAATAAATGCCGTGGTCTACAATTATTTCGAAAGGTCACGTTGTGTCAGTGATGAATAGTTCCCGACCCCGTGCTACTATTAGGAGAAAAATCGAAGAAGTTTCGACCCTTTGGTCCTATTTCCCCCATTTCAATCTTTTCGATATTTTTAACCATCGGGCTTCTTTCTTTATTCCTATTTTCCAAGTTAAGTTGATGCGATGTCTAGTTAGGTGGCACGTCAACATTTTGCTGGAACATTGATCGAACTATTGTAATTACAGCGCATCGATAGTAAAGATCCGAAAACCATCCACACGATTGCAAATACCAAATTAAACTTTGGAATCGCAAAGACGCTTGGCGTGCGGGGGTGACGATTCAAAGTCAATGGTTTCGGATACTCGTTTTGCCTTTTCCCTTGAAAATCTTCGCAGACACGAAAAGGAATCTGGAATCTCTCATTTTCATCTCCTCCCCAAATTGCCCCTCCAGATTCTCTCTAATTTCTTCCTCGTGCCCTCTCCCCCTCCTCCTCCCCCCCCATTTTTGCTAGGTTTCTTGGAGGGCTTATCGCATTACTTTTCTCAGCAGCTTCGTCTCCGTCTTCCTCCGTCCGCGAGCCTCCTCCTCCTCCTCCTCGGC
The DNA here is from genome assembly GCF_021117445.2 of Syzygium oleosum. Lineage (NCBI taxonomy): Eukaryota > Viridiplantae > Streptophyta > Magnoliopsida > Myrtales > Myrtaceae > Syzygium > Syzygium oleosum. The sequence continues at coordinate 14,529,680 of NW_026607487.1, forward strand.
GCCGGACGCGGGATAAATTTCTCCGGCGAGGCGAGGCGAGGCGAGGCGAGGCGAAGCGCCGGAGAGCTGGAATCGGCTGCCGTCGCTCGGACGCCGGACATGGTGAAGGAGGACGAGTCCAGGGACAGGGCGCTGGAGCTGTTCCTGAAGATCGGCCTCGACGAGCGCACCGCCAAGAACACCGTCGCCAACGGCAAGGTCACTGCGAATCTGACGGCCGTGATTCACGAGGTAACCGCGATGAGGCTTGAATCTCGCCGTGCTTCGGTTCGAGGAAGATAGGAGCGAGCGAGCTCGCGCTGCTTTTGCTTTTGCCTTTTCTGTTTGCATGAGTAGGCGGATGGCTGGAAAACGATTCGCGAGTTCGTGAAGCTGTGAAAGTTAGCTGTGAATTGATCGATTCGCTGAACTTTTGTTTGTTGTCCTTCCTTTTTTTCTTTTTTTTGGTCTCAAGGCTTCTGTGACGGATGGATGCGACAAGAGCATCGGGAATCTTCTCTACACGGTGAGTTTGCATTTCATTGATTCAGCTCGTGACAGAATTTAAGTTCATCGGGGAACAATTTATGGAAATGATGCATTTGTTTCGAGAGAATTCGATCGCAAATTAGTTGATTCTGGTGTTTAGCGGGTGGGAAGTGGTTTATGAGCTTAATTGTTGTTTTCGTCTGTGATGGATATGCTGCAGGTTGCTACGAAGTACCCTGCCAGTGCTCTCGTGCACCGGCCCACATTGCTCGAGCACATTGTGTCAGCAAAGGTGAGGACAAAATATAAAACTTTGTGGTGGACTCTGTCATATCTCTGTATTTTGTGGGTATCTATTTCAACTATTTTTGCACCATCAGATTTTATCTCATGTCTCAACTATGATTAGTTGGCAAGATGTTAGATAGAATAATTGCGGACTTGGCAAAATGTCAGGTAAATAATTTACCTCTTATTCATTGCTGCTTGATTGTATGCAGATTAAAACTACAGCTCAGCTAGATGCTGCATTTTCATTTTTCTCCAACACTGGTTCAGAGAGCTTTAAGCTTCATGAGTTTGAAGAAGCGTGTGGTGTCGGTATGCAAAGCACTGCTATCTGTTGTGAATTCCAATTGAATATTAAGATTTTCAATTTGTTCATATGCTGTTTTGGCACGCATCTTGTGATGTCTGCGTGTTCTGGGCAGTTTCATTCGGGTTGCAAAACACCATGCCGTCATCACATGATTATGCTTATGTTTGATGTAAAACAATTTTAACCTTTATGATGGTTCTCTCGTGCATTGTTTCATCATATTGCTGATTTTTGTGCAAGCAGGAGTGGAGGTGTCCGTGGAAGATATTACACAAACTGTTGGTGAGATTTTTGAAGAGAGAAAGAGCTCAATCTTGGAGCAGCGTTATCGAACAAATGGTAAGAGATGATTTATTATTACTATTATCAAAAGGCTGAATTCTATCATACTTTGATGGCTCAGCACTTTGATTTCGACCTTTTGATTTCTTGTTGTAAAACATTGTCCTAAAGTATCTGATGTGCTTTTCTCCCCCTTTACAAGCATTTTTTAGCCCTGACTACTTTATGAGAGCTAAGCATCACATTTTTATGTGTCGGTTGCAGAAAGGTCCTTTATTGTCAACTTCCTCTCCGGGGGTGGGGTGGGGTCTCCCATAAATAGGAATCGATGGATGTCTTTATAGATCCTATTAGTTAGTAAAATTTATATGGAATTTTAATGCTGGGATTATTCTTGTCGCACAGTTCAGCGTGTTAACTACCCTATTATGCTAATTCATACATAGTATATTTCATGGCATATCCTTTTCTAGTGTTGCCGATTTCAGTTACTCATCATGGAAAGAAAATGCACTCTTTGATTACAGTATCTAATCGTTTCCCCTTTGCCTATAGTGGGTGAATTATTTGGACATGTTCGAAAAAAGCTGCCATGGGCTGACCAAAAGATTGTTAAGGTACCGTCTTAGATTTTGGATTCCTAGTTGTTCAAACTTATGATGTTATTCTTTTCCCCTTTTTTTTTTTTTTCTCTTCTCACTATTTTATTTTCATTTTTGATGTACCCGTGTCTACTTATAGCAAATCATAGATGCAAAAATGCATGAGTTGCTGGGTGAAAGGACTGCTGCAGATGATGAAAAGCCTGCAAAGAAGAAGGAAAAGCCTGTGAAAGTTGAGGTGGGTTTACACCAGGATGTAGAGTTTGGCTTTTGGTTTTAAGTAAGAGGGCATTATTTTCATTCCCTCTCTGGTGTTGAGTTGTAGGAGAAGAAAGTTGCAGCGGCTGCTGCACCACAGCCCTCTGAAGAAGAACTTAATCCATTTAAGGATTTTCCACAGCCAGAGGATAATTTCCAGGTAAGATTTTACCTTTTCACTCTATTTTCCTTTCTTGCAATAGACTTATTTTGAGTACTGGGCATATTTGGAAGCTTGCTTTCAATTAAATCATGCGCAAGCATATTCTTAATTGCTTTTTAATTCTTTGATATTGTCTGATCAGACAAACATCTGCTTAATACATTGTATGCCTCCAATTATCAGGTGCATACTGAGGTTTTTTTCAGTGATGACCGTGTGTTGAGATGCTGCAATTCAAAAGAAATGCTCAATAAGCACTTAACAGTGACAGGCGGAAAAGTTTTCACTCGATTTCCCCCTGAACCAAATGGGTATCTGCATATTGGTCATGCAAAGGTAATACCGAATTATTGTTGAATCATACTTATGTTCACTTAGTTTTGCTTATGGCTGCCATTTGTGATCTTGATGACTACAGGCCATGTTTGTTAGCTTTGGTCTGGCTAAAGAGAGATCTGGGTGCTGCTATTTGAGGTAAGGAAAAATACATTCACTCCACCGTCCCCCTATAATATACGTAGTGCGTGCACGAGCGGATCTAATTAGACCATCCACATGAGTTAAATTTTTAGAATACCTAACGTATGAAAAGTATTTCGTTTTCCAGACCGTTGAATGAAAAATGACGAGTAGTTCAGTCTAAGCATGGACTGCTTTATACACGTTCTTTTAACACTTGGTAAATTAGCTTATCAGGCTTTAGCAGTGAAAATGGTGGATATTCATCTTACATAGACGGTCCATTTTCATTGAACTAAATGTAAGATTCTTATAAATTGTTTACCATTGGGCAAAAAGCTCCTTGAGCAACTATTGGGGAGCTTTGTTTGCTTAGTGGTTAACTGTTGCTGCAGCTCTAATTCCTTGGATTGTCAAATCTTATCGCCAGGTGGAGTGAGTTTAGATATACTTAGATTGTGATTATTATGATTTTCTATCCAAAACTTTCTTAGGAATTAAGGGAGGCGGGCTTACAGCTAAAAAAGTAAGTTAAATGAGGTTTTGGCATAGAATGGTCGTGTTTTTCTACCTTATGCCAATCTAGATGTGTCTTTCTAGCTCCAAAGTAGTGAAAACCATTCTTAGCCGCTTGAGGAAACTAAATACTTAACTCAAGTTTTGATGCGTTGGGGACTTGAACCGGAGGTATACCTAACTAACTTCTCTGACTTAAATTTTTTTTCTTCGGGCTCAAGAAGTTAATAGCCTTTACTTCCCCCAATGTTCTCTACTTGATATACCGTAAGTGAAATCCTTTTGAAGATTGAAGACTCAATTTTTGATTCGTTGGAGATTCTAACCGGAGGTATACCTAATTAATTTCTCCGACTTAAAAGTTTATGTGGGCTCAAGAAGTTATAGCCTTTGCTTGCCCCAGTGTTCTCAAGTCTATCTAATGTAAGTGAAATTCTTTTGAAGATTGAAGATGGTCCTCTTGGAGAGGAGAAAGGATTTTAGTGTTAAAACACTTGAATGAAAAAGAAGTAACTACAAAGGAAATAACATCTAACGTTTGAAATGTGCAGTAAGTGTTATCCTAAAAGACATATGAGGAGCACTCTTTGTGAATCTTAGGACATTGATGTTCTGCTTTCTACATGACCCGCCTTTTACATATATGGCTTCCAATAGGAAGGGTCCATACTGCCTTTCGGTCGTCCAGTGAAGTTCTAGCTGTCGATTTATACTCCATGAATTCTTTAAACTTTAGCTTTAAGATGCATAGTTATAGCTACTAGTGGTTGCGCTGGTGTTCTAGTTTGATTTTCCCCTAGACTCTGTTATGGATTATGTAATCGTTCCTTTGTATTCTTCTGAAAAGGTTTTCCTGTTCGTTAGCCTTCATTTATGTTCTCATGGCATTTGTAGGTTTGATGACACAAATCCGGAAGCTGAAAAAAAAGAGTACATTGATCATATCCAAGAAATTGTTGATTGGATGGGTTGGAAACCTTTCAAGGTGAAATTTTCTGCATTCATTGACTTGGTATGTGCTTCGAGCCTTTTTTCTGGGAGAAAAATCTGAGATAACTTGAATTTTTGGTAGATCACTTATGCCAGCGATTACTTCCAAGAGTTGTATGATCTGGCGGTGGAGCTTATAAAAAGGGGTCATGCTTATGTTGACCATCAGGTGAGCCGTTCGATTTCCCTTTGGCTTAAATCTTCATGCTGCTTTGGGTAGAGACAATTCTGTTTTCCCCCTTACTAAGAGAGAAACCATGTGCAATGAATGTCAAATACTTACCAGAAAGTAAATGGCATGGCTCTTATAGCTGTAAATTGGATATGACTAAGGTAATTACTAGTGTACTCATTTCACTTTGTGATTGATTCTTTTTCCCAACTAAAATTATTGCTGCTTTAGGCTGAGCCCTTGTAATTTAGGTAGCTTAGGAAGAAAACCATGTGCAGTGAGGTTCTATTTCTATTGCAGCTCTGCTAATATGTTGCCCAGCATATGCTTCTCCCTGCAATTTAGTTATATTTTCTCGCAAATGTATGCTCAATCTTTAGTCTAACATAGCTTTTGGAAGCAGGCAAGTTAGATATTTTGCCACGTGGATGCACTCATGCGAGCAATTCTTGATTTCGTGCGACAGTCTCACTTCTTGATTTCATGCACCGGTCACTAACCTTTTTGCTGCAAAGATTTTAAGAAATTTGTCTATCTTGTAGTGTTTAAGTTATGGGAATGTTGGAGAATTTTCTGGTGTTGGGCACTTCTCATTGTGCTTTATCCGTTGTTGATTTAATCTCAGTTTCTTTCAATGCTTGAATTATTTTGGTAGACACCCGATGAAATAAAGGAGTATAGGGAAAAGAAGATGAATAGTCCATGGAGGGACAGACCTATTGCAGAGTCATTAAAACTCTTTGAGGATATGAGAAGGGGTCTGATCGAGGAAGGGAAAGCAACACTTAGAATGAAGCAGGATATGCAGAGTGATAACTTTAATATGTATGATCTCATTGCATATCGTATAAAGGTATGCCTTTTTACTGAATTTCTCTTTAATATCTCGATCTTTTTTTGTTCTTGGTGATTTACATTTTGGTTTTACTATCTGTAGTTTACTCCTCATCCTCATGCTGGAGATAAATGGTGCGTCTATCCAAGCTATGATTATGCTCATTGCATTGTTGATTCCCTTGAAAATATCACCCATTCGGTATGTCTCTTTCTCTTTCTTTTTATTGTATCTCAGTGCATCAAATCTATGGTGTTCTCATTTGCTAAATGATTCCTGAACATATATTAGTACTACTGTTGATAAGAGAATAATAGAGGCACAGGTTTTGGGGAAAGACCTCTATGTGGAGTTATGATGTCAAAGGGCAACCATGGCATCATTCTGAGTGTAAACGTCAGCAATTAGTTTGGGTGTCGGAGCTTTTAAGGAAGTGATGCATATTAATGAGATGGGAAGGTTAGGATGGGCAACCATAAAGAGAAAGACCTAAGTTTGCTAGTTGATGTGAAGCTGAGGCTTTGTTTAGGGGCACTTTCATTATGGTAGTTGTATTTCCTTTGTTCCTCTATCTGATGATAGTGATATGCCTAATACGGATTGATGAAAACCTCCTGTGCCCTACTTAAGTAAAATATAGGATTTCATGTGAATACCATTTAAGGCAGCATTAGAAGTGATAAGCAAATGAACTATGGTATATGGGATGTGGTTCTGGATTTTGTGGCATGTTAGATACTTTATTGCTCTTTGCTTTATTTTCAGCTAATAAATGAACAACTATGCGCAGACATTTTAATAGCACGAACTCTTCCAATTGAATATGATCAAGAACGAACGAAGAATAGCCTGTAGAGTCAAGATAGTTAAATTGGATTTTTGTCATTATGTTTGAGGCTAAAGCTACTGATTTTATATATATTCAGGGATGAGATAAGGTGCAGTATCTTTTCAATTAAAGGGAAGTGGGATCTTTCTTGATTGATGGCTCACTTCTGAGGCTCTTTATTCAATTACTCGACTCTGTCAATATCCCTTGCTCGGGCAGTTGCTTGTAGTTACTGGAACTCCATCTAGGGAGTAGACCATTTTTGCTTGTTTTGAAAATGGCATCTTCCAGATGTTCTTGAAGCAGGTTTTCGCTTAATGGCCTAAAATTATGCAATAGTTCTATTAATTTTAACCTTGCAGATATACATTTTTAATTTACTGGTCTGGACAATCATTACTTTGTCTTATAGGAAATGTAATATATGAATGTCCTCAAGGGTGGGTTCGTACTAGATTAATTCATGCCTGTTATATTTGTACGTTGGTTGCTAGACTTGGATAGATTGCACATTTTCATGATGCTCCAAGCAGTAATGATATGTGAATGATTTCCTTTCACTAATGTGGTCTTTGGTCATTTAGTCTTGTCTTTCTCTCTGGGCTTCATGCCTGTAAATTTTCTTGTCTTCTGCTTGTGTTGTCAACAGCTCTGTACTCTTGAATTTGAGACGCGGCGTGCTTCCTACTATTGGCTATTGCATGCTCTAGACCTATACCAACCTTATGTGTGGGAGTACTCTCGGCTCAATGTCACTAATACTGTAATGTCAAAGCGGAAGGTGAGGCAGAAATTTGAACCATGAGCAGTATTTGATTAGCGTAAAGTTGTCAATCCCTTTTCCACATATGAAGTGTGTTCTTGTTCTGTTGCAGTTAAATTATTTAGTGACCAAGAAATTTGTTGATGGTTGGGATGACCCACGTTTGATGACCCTAGCTGGTTTGAGAAGAAGAGGTGTAACTTCAACTTCCATCAATGCTTTTGTTCGAGGAATCGGAATCACTAGAAGGTTGAGTTTGTTAAATATCGGGCCAACCTGAGAAAAAAATTGCAAATTGGTAGTCTCTTACTTTAAATTTTCTATATTCTCAACAGTGATGGTAGCACAATACGGTTGGATCGCCTTGAGTATCACATTAGAGAAGAACTGAACAAAACAGCGCCTCGAACCATGGTTGTTCTATATCCACTTAAGGTGTGCTGGATTTGTTCTTTATGTGGACCAATGATTGTTTTCGCTGTTTCATTAACTGGTTAATATTTTTCTCTTAAGGTTGTTATTACCAACTTAGATGCTGGCAGTGTGATGGATCTGGAAGCAAAGAAATGGCCTGACGCTCAAACAGATACATCTGCCATCTACCAGGTAATGGCCACACCATACTAGGCACAGATGGTTTTAGACTTTTCATTAATAAAATCTAAACTTTTTACATGTCAACTACATGGGAATTTGTAATTAACATTGAATGCAGCCATAGGCTTTTTATGAGGTAAAATATACCTGGATTTTCTGGTCTAACTTACTGTAATTTGGTAAAAGAGATCTACTTTATTATTGAGATAAACCAAGTATATATAGGCTTAGGGTTAAGCCTTGATACAAAGACCTAAATACCCTTTCCTAAAATAAACCCAACTTGCTAATTATCTAATAATAAAACTAACACTCCCCCTCAAGTTGGGGCATACATATCAAAAAGACCTAACTTGCTGCAAATATATGAAACTCGTCCACGCCGTAGAGGTTTCGTGAAAATGTCTGCTAATTGCTCCTCAGACCGTGTATGTACCAGCTGTATATCACCACAATTCACCTTTTCCCGAACAAAGTGACAATCAATCTCTATATGCTTAGTTCGCTCATGAAACACTGGATTACTAGCAATATGAATGGCAGATTGATTGTCACAATGGAGAGTAGACGATCCCGCCATATGTAATCCAATCTCGATCAACAACATACGAATCCACTTGAAGCTCACTTGTAACGTTAGCCATAGCACGATATTCTCGCTTCGCACTAGATCGAGAAACAAGCGATTGTTTCTTACTCTTCCACGACACAAGATTACCTCCAAGGAATACACAGTACTCGATATAGACCGGCGATCTACGGGACAACCAGCCCAATCTGCATCAGAGTATCCTGTCACCTCCAAAGAGTCTGGCTCAGAATAACCAGCTACATTAAGATGATCCCGATTATGGAATACAAGCCCTTGACCTGGGGCTCCCTTCAAATATCGTATAATATGTAAGACAGCTTGCCAGTGAGTAGTACGAGGAGAGCTCATGAACTGACTCACCACACTAACAGCAAATGAGATATCGGACGAGTAATGGTAAGATAATTCAACTTGCCTACCAACCGACGATATTTTTCCTGGATCATGAAGAAGCTCCCGTGTTCGTTATCAAGCTTCACCCCAGGGTCCATAGGTGTATCACCAGGCTTAGCATCGTGCAAGCCCACCTCCTTAAGAATATCAATGGCGTACTTTCTTTGAGAAAGAGCAATACTATCACCAGTATATGCAACTTCGATACCGAGAAAATATCGAAGTAGACCTAAGTCTTTAGTATTAAACTCCTTTTGTAGAAACAGCTTGAGTCGTTTTATGCCTTCAACATCACTCCCAGTAACAATGATATCATCAACATAAACAACCAGAATAACATACCCCTTCAAAGATGACATACTAAATACGGAATGATCCACATTGCATCGATGCATACCAAAACTGGTAACAGCATCACTAAAACGACCGAACCAAGCACGAGGAGACTGCTTTAGTCCATATAGAGCTTTACGCAATCGGCATACCTTCTCCCCTTGAGCGACAAACCCGGGTGGTTGCTCCATATAGACCTCTTCTTGAAGATCCCCATGAAGGAACGCATTTTTAACATCAAGCTGATGAAGAGTCCACTTAAAACGAGCAGCCAAAGAAATAATGACACGAACAGAAGGAATTTTAGCCACTGGAGAAAAAGTCTCGTCATAGTCAATGCCATAATTTTGAGTATAGCCCTTCGCAACAAGACGCGCCTTTAAGCGCTCAACAGAACCATCGGGATGATATATAACAACAAATACCCACCGACAACCTACCAATTGCTTGTCAGGAGGTAAAGAGACAAGTTCCCAAGTCTTGTTGTGTTGTAGTGCAGCCATTTCTTCCTCCATAGCACGAGCCCAACCTGGATGAGCTAAAGCTTCCTGCACACTATTGGGCACAGACACAGATGCGAGAGACGACACAAATGATGACATTTGAGGAGATAAATTATGATAAGACACAAAATGAGCAAGAGGATACCGAGATCGAGTACGGTGTGCAACAGGAGAGTCAACTGGAGGTGATGGAAGAGGATCAGAAGCCGGGGCCGGAGATAGTGGTGAGGCGTCTGCTGATGGAGAGTAATGATTCCAAGCACGGCGAGGACCACGTGTATAGACCTGTAGTGGCTGAGATGAACTTGGATTTGATGGAACAACAATAGAAGAGACATATGGTGATTCGTTGGAGATATAGGTAGGGGAACTAACAACGCAACGTTTGAGAAGGTGAGGAAGACGGTGCAGGACAAGAAACATTACCAAAAAATGTCCGATCCTCGAAGAAGGTAACATCAGCAGAGACGTACTCTTGACGAGAAGTAGGATTATAACAAACATAACCCTTTTGGGTACGAGAGTAACCAACGAAGACACATTTTTCAGCACGGGGAGATAATTTGTCTAGGCCAGGAGACAACTGATGGACAAAACAGACACAACCAAAAATACGAGGACGAATAGACCATAAAGGTTGATTAGGATGAAGAAGAGTAAAAGGAACAGCTCCCTTTAACACAGAAGATGGAAGACGATTAATAAGATGACATGCTGTACGAATAGCATAGCTCCAGTAAGATTTAGGTACATGTGTATGAAGAAGAAGACAGGGCAACATCGAGTAAATGACGATTCTTACGTTCAAGCAACTCCATTTTGTTGTGGAGTGTGAGCGCAAGAACTCTGATGTAAAATACCACGAGATTCAAGGAAAGGAAGAAAGGTGGAAGAAGAAAAATACTCACGAGCATTATCTGTACGTAAGCATTTAACAGGATATCCATACTGAGTAGTAACTTCATTGTAAAATTGACGAAAGGAGTGAAATACCTCGGTACGATCTTTTATTAAATATAACCAAGTGGTACGAGTACAATCATCAACGAAAGTGACAAAATAACGAAAACCAAATGAAGACTCTCGACTAGGACCCCAAACATCAGAATGGACTAACTCAAATGGTTGAGAAGCACGACTCAAAACACGGGGTGGAAAAGACACATGATGATGCTTTCCCAACTGACACGTTTCACAATCAAACTTAAGACTCGATCTAGACACAAAAGGAAAATGACAAAGTGTATCCGTTGACGGATGACCCAGGACGACAATGCAACCGATAAGAGTCATCCACGACCTTCTTCCGAATAGTAGCGATGCAGCAACAATCACGGGGTCTAGAAGATACAATCCACCAGCCTCACGCCCACCACCTATCCGGCGTCCAGTCTTCCGATCCTGGAGGACACATGAAGATGGAGAAAAGGTGATATTGCAATCAAGATCACGAGTAATGGAACTGACAGATAACAAACTATAAGGGAATCGAGGAATATGGTAAACAAAAGGCAAAGATATGGAGGAATTCAATGACACACAACCTGTACCAGCTACTTGAGATTTTGAACCATCTGCTAAGGTGACTGAAGTGGAAGGAGTAGAAGAAGATGAAGTAAGAAGACGCGAATCACCAGTCATATGATGAGTGGCACCTGAATCAATAATCCAAGGACTAAGTGTATCTGTAGTGGCTAAGAGACAAGTACCATCATTATGTTGTGCCAAAGTAGCAACAGGAGCTGAAGAACCACCAGGTTGTCGCGCTCTAATCAGCTCATCATATTCTGCACGAGTCAACTGCACAGTACTTTGTTCGGAAGCTGATCCAGATGAAGAAGACCGAGGCTCAATATCAATGGAAGCCTGTAAACCCCGCAACTCAGGATGGAGATCATAACAATAGTTAATAGTGTGTCCAGCCAACTGACAATGAGTACAAAAACGACCTCCACGACCTCCTCTAGCACTAGTAGTACTACCACCTCGAGGAACACCTCGACCCGGAATAGTGCGGCCACGACCATGATTAAAGTTACTTGTACTCCAATTGCCACGACCACGAACTCCTTGATTACCACGAGCCACCATAGCACTATTATCCGACATAGTTGAAGCTTTCGAATCGGGAGTGTACTGAGAGCGGCTCGAGAATATACTTCCTCTATGGAAGGAAGGGTGCCCGGAGAAGTAATCTGCTGTCTTAGGGCACTGTGATCTGGACCAAGACCTCGAAGAAAGAGGACCACCAGCATGTCTGCTTCTCTCTGCTGCATCTGAGTAACTGTTGTGGCTGGTGGAAGATGAGACCGAGTCGCCGAGACAAAGAAGTAAAACGAGCATAGTATTCTCGCCAATCCGGAAGGACCAATTTTAGCCTCAAATAATGCCTCCCACATATCACATACTCGACTCATATTATTCTCGTCAGAATAAAGTAAAGTGCATTTGGACCACACCTCACGAGCTGTCATACAATCCATAAAAAGAGGACGAATAGAATCGGTCATACTTCCCCACGCAGAGTACGCAACGCGGCGTCGGTGACCCTCCATTCTTCTAAATTAGTCTGAATCCTCGGGTGGTGGTTCATGGAGCCACCTAGATTGGCGATTAGCATAAATAAAAGTAGAAAGGGCCATTGACCAACTCGGGTAATTCGTGCCATCCAACTTTACTAATGTGGTGTGTAAACCACTCATACCAAAGGAACCAAGAGCAATAGTCGGGGTAGTCACCCCCGAACGAACATCCGGTTACCGAATCGGTAGACATATCCACCAATTAAAAAGAGAACACTCGTAATCTATCGATTGTCACCAAATCCACTAAAAAAATGTGAACACCACCAACAAGCAACTATCAATCACACTACAAGTCACCACACCAACTTCCACTACCACATCAACCAGATCTGCTCACCACATCAACCACCACTACACTTTAATTAAAAACAATGTCTTCACATCGACGTGCAAGACAGCAGAGAAACACGAGCAAAAAAAAATCCCATAACCAAGACGATCAAGTAGAGAAGCAACGAGAACATGACCAAAAATTTCTTCACATCTCGTTGCCTCTCTCTCGCGAATCACATCACCGGAAGAGGCGCTGAGTCGCGCTCTGGAGGCGCGCTGGAGGCGCGCTGAGTCGCGCGCGGGGGGGCGCGAGGTCGCGCCGAGGAGCGCGCGAGGTCGCGCTGAGGCGCGCGAGCTAAGACGCGCGAGACGTGTGGGTTCTTCGCTGGTCGTGAACAGTAGGCTAGGGCTAGGGCTTAATTTAGGATTAGGATTAGGGTTTTACTGTGGCTCTGATACCATGTAATTTGGTAAAAGAGATCTACTTTATTATTGAGATAAACCAAGTATATATAGGCTTAGGGTTAAGCCTTGATACAAAGACCTAAATACCCTTTCCTAAAATAAACCCAACTTGCTAATTATCTAATAATAAAACTAACACTTACGTTGTGTGATGACTCGAGAAGTATTGTAGTCAGGTCTTTAGTACTTCTTTTGGACATTTGAACTTGGTAATCTGTTTGATATTTGTATACATCCATAATTTTGCTAAAATTGTTTGGAGATGGATTTGTGAAGCGAATATTACTGTTTTATATTTTCCCCAGGTCCCCTTTTCGAAGACGGTGTACATAGAACAGTCAGATTTTCGGATGAAGGATTCAAAAGATTACTATGGTCTTGCTCCTGGTAAAACAGTGATGCTAAGGTATGCACCCATTAGATTGTTTCTTTTGAAGTTTCAACTTTATCAAATGTGTGCTTGATGCTCAAATCCTTTCTGCGATGGTAGATATGCATTCCCCATAAAGTGCACCAATGTTGTCTTAGCTGATGATAAGGAAACAGTTGTTGAGATTCACGCTGAGTATGATTCCTCCAAGAAAACAAAACCTAAGGTTCATATGTGTAATGTTGTTCATTTCCTGTTACTTTTAAATTGCTTTGAGAAAAATAATTATTCTTGGTACTTTGTAGTGCTGACTCTCATTCTCTCCCTCTCTTTTTTTTTTGTTTCCCTCAAAATGTATCTTAAGGGGGTGCTTCACTGGGTTGCTGAACCTTCCCATGGTGTTGACCCACTTCAGGTGGAAGTCAGATTGTTTGACAGGCTATTTTTGTCAGAGGTTGGAAATTAGTCTTGCAAATTGTGTATTCTTCTTCTTGCATTAACTGTTTTATGTGAATAATTAATAGTTGTTGGAACTTTTTGCTGAATTAGAGTCCGGCTGAGCTTGGTAAAGATTGGCTTGATGATCTCAACCCACATTCAAAAGTTGTGGTCCCTCGTGCATATGCTCTACCATCACTTCGAGAAGCTAAAGTGGGAGATAGATTTCAGTTTGAAAGGCTTGGTATGTACTGAGACTTATGAGTGGCATTGATATACAGGCATATGAACTTTTCGGCATCAGTGAAGGATGCGAATTATGCATTTGAAGCAGGGAATAGGGCTTTTCTGAGGAGATACTGTAATTATTATCGCAATCCATGCATATCATCATCTATTTCAACTATTCTTCTTAAGTTTTCTTTAGAAGTAGCACATCTTTGATGAGTGGAAACTCCTTTGATATTTTTGTTTTTGCTCATCCAAGTACATTGCTTCTGGTGATTGGCTAGGTGCTGGTAGAGCAGTTGCAAGTCTTGTCATAGGATATGTAGATATAACTAAAATGGTATATTGAACAGCTTCATGATGGATGGAGAGCGACAATTCAGCTTCCCAAGAACCAGTGTAGTTTTCCACATTTGTTCTGTCACTAAATCTCTTCCCAATCTAGCAAAGTGGGGCCACAAGTTAATTAGATTTTGTCCTTTGTGCTTTCTTCTGCTATACTAGCTTTCAGTGGCATCCTTCTTTTCTGCCATTTTGATAGGATTCTCTTTAAGTCTTTGTCTTAAATTTCTTGGGAAGGTCGTTTCCTCTTCTTTTCTGTGCTCTACATCCACACAGACAGCTGTTGCATAGATGATGCCTTGTGAAAAGTTTAATAGAGAAGCATTAGGCAACAAAAAGTCTTTGAATTGCTGTTATAATGAAGAGCGATCATGAAGTACTTATTTACGAATTCTAGTACAGAGGTTAGGTTATTCTCTAAGTTAGGTTGTTCTCTAAGAAAAGATGAAACTTCCTGTTTGTTCTTGATTAGTCTGACAGCCGCATGGCATCCATCTAAGCTTTGTTAAGGTAGTTACATTCTATTTGAATATTGTTCTGCTCATATACCTTTGGAGGATGTTCTCCTTGTTCAATAGGGCTGAAAATCCATTCATATTATTGTCTGATCATTGTTGTATTGATAATCTGCAATTGCAGGGTATTTTGTGGTTGACGAGGACTCTACTACATCTGAGAAACTTGTCTTCAACCGGACAGTTACACTGCGAGACAGCTACAGTAAAGGTGGAAAGTAGGTCGTCATGATAGGACACTAGCCATGCCATGAGATGCAACTAGAGATGCACAGGTTCTGAATACTTTGCAGATGTATAAACAGTTACATTGATTATTAACCACAGGCTATTAATCATTATCCACAGGACTACTACGTATATCTTTGAATTCATCATGACATACCTATTTTGTCATTGAAATCTGTTGTCTTCAGATGAAAGTTCTGGTGTTTGCTGCTTTGCTTGTAGCAAGCAATGCGGTCGGGGAAGTTACGTGCGATGAGTATCGTAAAAAATGGAATACTCCTTTACCTCTTTAATAAGTTAAACTGCTCTATACTTGTGGAAGAGAAAACTGTGTGCACGAGTTCTTAGGGGCGAGACCAGAAGAGAGAGTATTTGGTTCCTATTGCTTATTAAGTTTTGGGTGCATGGGTTTGAAGGAGAAATATTGCTTTCAAGTTCATCAGAAGCATTGTTCACTTGGTATAAGTTTGCATCTGGTCACCATCATCTCTACTTTTTGGTCTCCTCCACTTCTTTAATCCTTTACCTACTTCCCCAGCCACCATTTCTAGTGTTAGCTCCACTATCTCTACTCTCCTGCAGCTTCCCTTGATCGCCACTTTGACCTCCACCATTGTCGGCCATGGCTTCCTCTGAGGCATGCTAACCTTCACCACCACCTCTTCACCACCTGCTCAGCTGCGCATCACCCTTGTGAGACTGCGACCATCGCTGCTGCCCCCAAGATTGTTAATTAGCATCACCAGCACAACCTCTTCAACTCAACAGGATTAATTCCTGATTATGCCCTTCGACTGCCAGAAAGTTCAAAGAATCACTATAGCCAACTTAATATTCTGTCTTTCTCTGGACACTCAGATACCGGAAATACCTGTTTTTTTGGCCCCGTAAATCACGCCTCATTTGATCCGATTCTGATGTAATGTCCTGGAGAGTGAGGTGATTTTGTCGTGCTCATTTACTTCTTTCGTTTCATTTAACAATAAACACCCTTTATGGAGTCACTAAGGAAAGGGATAGTGCTCGGGCATGTTGAAGCTTGCAGTTGCATAGTTCACGTGAATGACTTAAATGTTGTGGATAGTAGTCTGACCATAATATCAAACAGACCAAGCTTGTTCGCATGTTTGCATCACAGGTCCTCTTAAGTGATATTACATGCACGCTACATTCTTGGTTTTCTTTATCGATGATTGATAAGTAAATCTTGCGAATAATCTTACTGCAAGCCCCTTACAAACTTGTCAACTATGGTTGCAATTCTTTGAATGACTAAGAACTTACACGAGTTTCTACTATTCAATATCAGAACAATTAGTTGATTGAGCTCAGTGTTCGTTTCCCATGGGAAACTTATGTAGATGCTAACGGACGACACATTGTTTTTGTCTTTGCATGTAATGTCACTTATAACTGTGAGTCTCACCAAACTCGACTCGGTGAGCAATTTTAAGCAAACGTTGTGAACAACAGTTTTCTGAGGTGTGCTACGGGACATTGATTGGAGAGATTACTACATTGATTCAATGGCATTACGAGACACTGTCAAGTACCCTCCGGCGGACTACGATTTTGGTTCCTGTGGTTGAGGGATAGAGTACCAGTTGTAGATGGTGGATTGATTGAAAATCATTCTGAACATTGCATCGTGTTATTATTAGTCGGAGCCAGGTTTCTCTGGCTCCCTAAATTTTAGAATTCTGCCATAGGAGAACTCGCAAATTTTAGAATTCTACCATAGAATCTAGAATGGGCGAATAGAGATAGAACTGACATGAATAGTAGGAATTAAATTGCTTTGAAGATTTAGAAGTTGAGGGAGGAGTCCAATGGAAATGAAGAGCTATGTTTTGTGCTTTCACACGCAACTAAGTTTTAGAGAATTGGAGATTCCCTCAAATTTATGAAGGTCTAAGCCATGAGAGCAAAACAAAACGGGTAATAGCTGATTGGAATGCTCCAATAAGTTCCTATTTTGTTTCATGAACATGCTTTTCCTGGACAGCAGATACCAACTCTGCTTGGGCCACATCGCCTATGTCGTAAACGCAATAGATGATTCTTCGAGGAGTCGAAAGCTGAAAGCTGTATTTACGCTTCTGCCTATTGCCGATTATATTGTCCATACATAATAATCGAATTAATGGGGAATATTGTTCATTATATGGAGGGCAATTCAGTCCTAAACTTTTTGACGATTTGTCAATATAGTCCATCTGGTCAAATACTGACAAATTTTCAAACGGTTTATGATTAAATTGACATAATTGAAAGGTTCAGAACTAAATTGACATAATGAAAGATTCAAGACTGGATGAGTTGCCATACAATAGGTTTAGAACTTTTTGGACCGTGATCCTTGAATTAATGTATTGTCCGTTTAACAAGTTTTTTTACACGAGTTTTTCTAAAAAAGAGAGGTAAAATATCCTTGAAAGGATCGAATACAATTTCTTCGAAGGAACATGTATCACATGAAAAAATATTGTTGTGACTTGCAGAGTCTCTTATATGATGACCTATGATTTGCTAAAGTTATGCAATTCACGTCCCGTGTCATCTTAACTCGTTTCACTCCCTCTTGCCAAGGGAAATGACCCTTGCGGTCATCACTTTGAACCATGTCGTTGTCGTCCAAAGCTGGCCCTAAACTCCCGTGCGTTAAAAGCATCCAATTGAAAAACACCAATAAGCTGTTTCCTAAAAAGTTAAAAGAGAGTCCAGTTTCTTCACGCTAATATCTTCGACAGACAGAGAGAAAGGGGTTTTGATTTGATTGAAAATTATGGACAAAGATGGTGATGAGAAACGTGAGCGAGACGCCTTCATGCTCCTAAGCACGAAACTCATACACAATTAGTCACGTCAGTTGGTCACATGCTCAGATATTTAGAACTTTTTCCAATGGAGCTAAATCGATCTGACTCGAGTGCACTGCACACCAACTTAAAAAGACCATCGGAATAGTGGGGTGAGCACCTTTCGGGGTTCAGGCTTACCCATCTTTTGCCATGTGCTGGTCTAGAGAGGCATCCCGAGGTCGTTCACATCAAACTTTGATTGATGTTGTTTTCCTACTGGGGCAAGCGTTGGAATCTCTGGGTTTCTCGTGGGGTTGTTGATTGCAATCATAAGACAGTGGAGTAAATACACAGGAAGCCACAGTAGTTTGATTAAGGAAAATCTTGGAACCTTGATATTTTTTTTTTGTTGGTGTAAAGGAACCTTGATATTTTATTAAGAGGCAATCTCACTAAAGAAAGGGACCTTTGGAAGGTCTCTACGGCTTGTCCCCATCTTCTGGGGTGAATTCCACGAATGAGTTATCTATTTTAACATGTCTTGCACTCTCAATTCTTCCTGAATATTTTTCTTCCCTAGGGAGAGAGAATACTCTTTGAAAGTTTTACAATCTAGTGATCCGGAAAACTGAAATGGAGCCTTTTAAGGACCTTTTTAGGTCCACATAGGAAGCTACAGTAATTTGATTAAGGAAAGATATTTCACAAATCGACGTTTCTCATCAAAGTTTAATTGGCAAAATATAGCCAGGCAATTGTAATTAACAATTTATTATATTTGAGATCCGTTGTGATCGGTCGAGGATTTAAAGTTTTCATGCCTTGTAAAAGAATGGTATTGAGATCCTCTACATTTAAAGGGGTCGATTTACTTACTAAATTACCCCCTTAATTCGATGAGTGATATAAGTTATGACAACTCAACTGAAGGTTTAGATTAACTCGTGTCACGGAAAATGCCCAGAGTTTACTCAAATGCCCTCTTGGAAATCACACAACTCAATTGAAGGGAGATGAAAAAACGAAAAAAAGCAAAGAAAAGAAGAACGAACATGCAAAAAGAAAAATGAAAATAGAAGAAGAAGCGTTGGTCTTTTTGAATATTTAAGGTGTTGGTGCGTCCTCCCCTTAAGGGGGTAAATTTATGATGTCAATTTTACCCCCCATAATATTATTCTTCAGAGATAATGGAGTCTAAGCTTGCTTATTCTTGTTCGTTCATTTGGTTTTTCCTTAAAAAAAAAAAACTTTGCCCTCTATTTGGATTGAAAGATCAAGGAGTAAATTGTACTCCGAATATGTTATTACTCAACCTCATCAAACATCATCCTTGATGGTGATTTTCTATCTTTTGAATTAATATCCAAACAATCAGATACACGATAGCTTTGGCGGATTTCAATTCTCAATACTATTAACTCAAACTCGATGGTTGAGTACGAAGCTTGTCTTTACACATAGTGAT
This sequence comes from Syzygium oleosum, assembly GCF_021117445.2. Classification (NCBI taxonomy): domain Eukaryota; kingdom Viridiplantae; phylum Streptophyta; class Magnoliopsida; order Myrtales; family Myrtaceae; genus Syzygium; species Syzygium oleosum. The sequence continues at coordinate 14,548,743 of NW_026607487.1, forward strand.
GCTGCAAAATCGGCTTGAACGATGCTAAAGCACAATCCAACAAAAGATACCCGACATTGAAAACTTACATTTTTTTTTCTATTTAATTTTACCGTATCTTCTTTGATGTTACATATCTTTCGTTATAACAAAATCAAAGATTCAATTTCGACAATGTTTTCTCGAAGAATGGAGAGAAGAGAAAGTGAGTTGTATGTAGCATAATCATTTTATGGGAAAATTATCCAAAAAGTCATAAACCTATTGCACTTTTGTCAATTCAGTCCTAAACCTTTTAATTTCGTCAATTCAGTTCTAAACATTTTCACTTCTTGCCACTTGAGTCCATCCGGCTAATTTCGGCTGGCCGGCGCTGACGTGGTTGCCGGTCGTCCGGCCAACGCTGACATGACAACTTTTTAAAATTTTTTTCGAATTTTTAAATATTTTTTTCCTTTTTTTCTTTTCGTTCTTTTATTTTTTTGCCCTTCTTCCCTCTAGCTGATCCGGCGACTGGCAATCGGCCAGAGGTGTGGGCTAGCGAGGTCGACCTTGCCGAACTCTAGCGAAGCCCGCCCCCATCGACCTCTGGCGAAGCTCGCCCTTGTTGGCCATGGGCGAGGACGAGCCTCGTCGGCCGCTGCCTAGGCGAGATTGAGGCCGACCTCGCCAATGCTGGGCGAGGTGGAACCCAGCGACGGCACTAGCCGGCCTCGCCTTGGCTAGACGAGGTTGGCCTCGATTTCGCCCAGGCAGCAGCGGGCGAGGCTCGCCCTTGCCAGCGGCGACCGGCTAGAGAGAAGAAGGGTAGAAAAAAAAGAAAAGAAAAGAAACAAATGAAAAAAATATTAAAAAATTCGAATTTTTTTTTTAAATTTGCCACGTCGGTGTTGGCCGGACGACCGGTGGCCACGTCAGCGCCGATCGGCCAAAATTGGCCGAATGGACTCGATTGGCAAGAAGTGAAAATGTTTAGAACTGAATTGGCAAAATTGAAAGGTTTAGGAACGAATTAGTAAAAGTGCAATAGGTTTATGACTTTTTGGACAATTTCCCCGTCATTTTTACCCTTTCTTTGCCGAATCATATTGGCATTCGAGTCACTCAATGAATAGTAAGAGCCATCTCTCTTGCCAAGTTTGTCCTTTTCATGCTTTTTCTTAATTTCCTTGCCAATGTGTCGTATGACATATTATTCTATGCTCCTGCAAGAACACATTTGGTGATTATTCTTGCTTGTTACGGTCGATTCTCGTACTGCGTCGCCTTGTTCTACCCTCCTTTTCTGTCTCTCTTCTGGAAGAAACTGCCTTGAGCTCTCGTTTATTCTTCTTCTTTCTTTTGGTGCTGGCCTGTTGTTGATTCTTTTGGCAACTATGGCATATGTGAATTTTCAACTGGAATAATCTACCTTTGAATTTGTGCCTCTGTCACGCCGATGGCGACTTTTCTGTTTCCTCCGAAAATCAAGCCACGAAAACGAAAAGGAAAGGAGAAAAGGAACATCTTTATGGCTATGTGTGAACATGTTATATTCATTCGCAATATCGTGCTTGGATGATCTTTGACGTCGGCTCCGAATTAGATGTGCCATGACCGACGCAAAAGCGTGAGCGGGCAAATGGTTTGAATGAGAAATTTGTTTTGCAGAACACAATCTGAGCATAAAGGATGTACGTGATTTGGCGGGTTGCCTACTCCATGGAGAGATATCGACGAGATGGTTCTACTATAATCGACAAAAATAAAATTGCAATCGCTCAATTACACTCGCTCCTAAGGGTTTCCCAGTCCCAGATCAAAAACGAGCCCACAAGGATTAATCACAAGAAAGGAATTCTCTCAAATTCTCAACTTTGATGACAACTCTAGATTCTGATTGTCCCTCGCGAATCTTTACACATATTTAGCATACTCCCTATGCACTACCCATGACGCCGTCGGCAATAGTCCAATTTAGACTTGCCTGATATGGTCCGAGTTTCCTTACGACGTAATTATGGGTCGGATTTTAAATCGATGGTGATTATCTTCGAGCCAGAATCAACAGGGTGGTTCAGATCATGTGGGTCGTTGGGCTGTAGTTTTTTGCTTGATTGTCGCCAAGACAAGTATCGCCGATTGATGGATTTTAGATTAGTCGCTTCTGATTTTGTCCAACCTGACTATTATTCGAGGCTGCAGACGTTCTTGATTACTTTGAACTTTCTCGGCTGCGCTCCGTCAATTCGTTGATTGGTGAAATCCTCTGCAAATTAAGTCAGAGTGGTTGATCTGCCCATCGCGTGGGGGAAGTGAATGACGGGCAACACGAGAGGAGCATATCTACGCAACCACACAGAGTTCAAACTTCATAACGAAGAGGGGAAACTCTTCTGGAGCTTAGCTTTGCCGGACTTCATGCGACTGATTGATGTGGACATTTCGTTTAGTGTCATCTCATTAGAAACGGTGGTTGTCAAAACTATTAGTTGCAAATTGTGGATTGGGACCCATCAATATGTCCAGTACAAGCTACCTAGATGTACTTATGATGATTGGCGGTGAAATTTTGAATTGTGGCCTGAATCTTGAGAACAAATGGCACTCGCAATAATGACGAAAACATATTGCATTGCGCCTTTGATTTGACCTACTGAATTTGAAATTTGGCCTTAAGGGATATCTGAACTAAGATCGATGATCTTTATTAGTTTCTTTACTTTTTCTAAGTTGAAAAGACTGTTGTGTATTAACGATGACGGTGGCTCCATTTGTTGTCGTTCTTGACATCTGGGGTTTTTGGGGAGTTGGGTTTAGCAGTTTATGTGTGATTTATTATTAAGTGGAGAACATCTGGTCAAGTTGAATGCATCATCCCTAATTTCAAATCATCACATATCAGAAATATATATTGTGACCCTCAAGTCACACATTGGATGAGAAAAGTATTCTTAAACAATTCATAAGTGAGACTTGCTCAAACGGTTGCCGTCTTGTACGGCTACTTGAGCATATATTGTTGAGGCTTGACTCACCATGAATTGGATAATTGGATTGGGTCGTTACCGATCGAAAGCAGTTTGGTCGGCCTGGAACGGCTCGGGTTGTTATAAACTCGGCTTTTCCCGCCACAAACTGCACAAAAATTTCAAAAAGAGACAAAACAAAAATGAGAGGATGCCATGCCAAGTTCAATTGATCTCTTTCATGACTCATGCAACATGTGCAGGCGTGGGTCTGCATTGAGTGCTCCTACCACAACATAAGATGCACACTAGATGCACACTCGGAACAACACACATGCATTGGCCTAAGCATTCTCTGTCTCCAACGTCGATGTGACTCCACCTCAGCTCAACGTGTAAAAATTGAAATTCCTCTCCATAATTTCCTCGAAAAGACATGACCTCTGATCTCATTCAGTCGGTCAGCAAATCGATAATTGAAGTTCACTTAGACCAACTTATCCAGAGAAGAATGTTGTAGGCCTGTCGACCAAACATGGACCAATCTTTCTACAATGTCAATAGTATACTTTACCTACTTTAAACTTGCAACAGTATCAAATTGCCCAAAAAACAATGGAGAATGAAGGGTAGGATATGATAGTATGTGGGGGTGGAAGGAAGTCGAATAAATTCAGGGGCAATCGTGATATACGGAGCGAAATCAGGGTCCAAAATACTCTTTTTCCTTGTCGGAATCGAAATATAAAATGTTCAGAATAAGGGAATAATTTATTTGCATAAAAGATGGTAAGACATGACACAGTGTGATATACCATAAGAATAATCATCTACCATCTTTTGGCTGATCAATGAAGAAGTTATCTACCATTTTCATACGATGCTTTGATTTAAAGTAAGTGTATTACACTAGACCCCTACGTTAGGGCACTGCTTGGATAAGTGTTAAGGTCGTGCCATAAATTTTCCCAAGATAGGAACTATAAACATCACCCGCATATAAAATCGAACCCACTTCTAGTGTGTCATAGAAGAAGCTTATGATGAATTCCTAAGTAGAAATTGTAACCCAATTGAAAAGATCCTTGTGGTGGGTCTATGCATAAACAACTAGACTATCCTCCAGCTCTGCATTAGTCTCTAAACTTCCATATGTCATCAACCGTCCAATATGCATCCGCCACGTCATCAACCGACCAGTTGCTTCCTTCCGTGTGGCCCTGTGACGGCACCGCGTTGCAAGCGCCCAGTGCTGACATGGCGGCATAGTTGATCACGTCATAGCATGTGCCATCCCCGAAGTAACTGTCATCCGCAAGTATTGGGTTGTACACAGTACTGTTACCAATGCCAACTACATCTGCCTTTGAGAATTCTTCAGAAATTTTGGGTGTCTGTCCCGTTTTTGGGAAATTCGGAGAAATATCTGCATCGGTCATCGGATAACTCGAGACTTCGATCGAAGAATTCGAGTTCTGGGTCAATTTGCTGGGTGGGGATGTGGAGGGGGGATAATTTAATGGAGACGCAGAAACAGAACAGTTCATGCTCATATCAGAAGTCCTTGTTGTTTGATCAGAGGATGAAGCTTGCTCCATTTTCTGGAGCAGCTGGGGCATCCAGAAACGGCGGACTGCGTCGAGGAACCTCTCGCTGTCGGATTCGATGTTGAGCTGGCGCGCTTGCTTCTGCACTCGGGTCCTCCAGTAGTTCTTGATCTCGTTGTCAGTCCTTCCTGGTAAATACTGCGCGATTTTCGACCACCTGCGAATCGGCCCAAAAATCAAATGACTTTGACATGTGATGAACAATGAAATTACTTGAACACTGCTATGTTGTCATTGAATTTAGAGGGACGGATACAAAGACGCATGTTACATATTATTGGTTAGGATCATAGGAACAGAGTTTCTTTTACAACCTATGTCACGAAATTACTTAGGAAAATGTCAATTGAATGTTCACCTGTTGCCCCATTTGTGGTGAAGTTCAAGGATCCGAAGCTGTTCCTGCGGGGTGAGATTCCCACGCTTGATGTCGGGTCTCAGGTAATTCAGCCACCTCAATCTGCAACTTTTGCCAGTTCTCTTCAATCCTAAAACCATGAAAAACAGATTCACCATCCTCTATACATCAAGCTTTTCATTTTTTGCAACATCTGGACATTCTAATTGCCAACGCAAATAACTGTCAAATTATCATACTCTGGTTCATCTCTTTTACCTGCGCTTTTTGCCAACATATTCCAGCGCCCCTCGCCGTGGCACGTGATCGAGTGAATGAGCAAATTGTCTTCTTCGTGAGTCCACGGCCCTCTCCGCAGGTCGCCCTCTTCTTCTCCGGACATGCTCATCCTCCTAGTCCAAGTAAAACCAGGCATACAACGGTTGGTGTAGAGCAGAGGACGGTTGTGAAGTTTCTGAGAACTCACGAGTGATGGACGAAGCGAAAGTGAGTCCAAGAATTTAATGATTCTAAACTAGAAGTAGATGACTCAGAATAGTAAAGTAAACCCTTGTTTTTTTGAGCTTTTTCCACATGTTCGTTGCCTTTATATACAAGTCATATCGAACATAATTTTTCTTTGGGGTCAGAAGATGTATTTGGCCAACAAGTTCTTACCCCCTAGGAGGCGGCAAATCTGGAAAACAATGTATAGACCCTTTATTCTTGTGCTCAGGGAGGGCAAGAATGAATATTTTCCTGTAATTTTTGGTGACGTTTTCCTTTAGAAATGCATGTAAGAAGATTTGTGGAATAATTAGTGGATTCAAGAAAATTTTTTCGATAGAGCTTTAGTTACACGTTATGATATCTTGTTATGAGTCCTTATTTTATAAGATTCATATCAATAGGCTTGAGAATTATTCTTCTGACACGTAGAGAATTCATGGAATCATACATATACTCTCTTACCTCGTTATGATTTCATAGAATCACATGCTCCATTCGGTATTTACATCGAACTTAATACGAACGGTCAGATCTGGTAAGACTCACATAACATCCATGTGGGACCATCATTATCAACGACAATTCAATTTAGTATACGTGCTACACTCGTATTACAATTTCCCCGCTTCACACTGTGGATCCGATGGATCCCATAGCATAAACGAAAGCTTTCTCCCTCTTTGGAAAGGTGGTTGATCAAACTCTTCCATGTGAAGCTTGCATATCACATGCCAACAGCAGTTCAAATCAAATTTATGCCATCATATCGCGAGCTCTCAGTTTGATTCTGATACATGTGCTCTCGATGAAGTGATGGATTCATAAACCGAAAAATCAAGGGCAGCACAGAGAGAGAGAGAGAGAGAGAGGTGGAACAGGGAACGGGACTGAGACCTTGGTGGGTCTTCTTGGTGAAAAGAACCATTGAGGGGATGGGTTCGAGCGTGTGTTTCTTCTGAGGCATGATTTATTCCATATTGCCCTTCTAGTGCTTCTAGATTCTGGGTGAGAAACGTGGTTGACTGAACAAAGATACAACTCACTCACGAAAATCAATAAATATATGAGCAAACGTGGAACTGTAGGGGCGGGCACAGTGGGGGCGGCATTAAGCTACCATCTTGGAATATTTGGAAAAGTAAAAGGAAGAGGCCAAAAGTTTCTCTCACGTAGTTTACGTCAAGCAGAGTTAGGGTTTTCTCCAGTCAAAGTATTTTCCAGCATCAAACTCGATCAGTACGTATCTGGGGATTGGGGAGTGAACGAGAAGAAACTGGCCAGGACATGCATGGAATTTTGGGATTTCCAAATTTTTTTTTCTAATTTGGAGCAGCTAAATTTGACTGTGCGAGTGCGAGTGTTGTAGGGGGGGCTCCTCTTGTCTTGACCTATCCAGACGAAGTCACGAACTTCCCCTTGTGCAGCAACAGTGCCTTGAAAACGAGAAGCCATTGGAGCATCCAATTTAAGTTGAGTTGGATGGATGGCACAAATGGTTCAAGTTTTGATTGTTTTGACTTTTCTTTTGTCGGCTTATAATTAACCAAAACTCAGCCAAGATGCTAATGTTAAGCCCAAAACGGAAGGTGCTACCATCAATTTGATTACCCAATAAGAAGCCATTGGAGCATCCAATTTAAGTTAAGTGGGGAGATTTCCTGATCGCTAGTATCTTGGTGAGGTTTGCCTCCATCATGTATGGTTAAACACCCAATAAGAATTTTCACGGAAGTTCCTCGGAGCTCTAATCTTCAAGCGCTATTGTATCGAATGGGATATGCTACTTTGATAGACGATACTCGACCTTCTTGTGACGACAAAAGGGGCGGAGTATTCGTAGGTAACTTAAAAACAGGATGCGCATGAAAATCAACTTTCTAAAACCAAACAGGTTAACTATGGGAGGATTACCAAAAAAATCGAAAACATATTGTAATTCTGCCAATCGATCCTAAACTTTTTTTTTTGGCCCATTGAATCATAAATCTTTTGCATTTGTGCCAATTCAGTCCATTTGACCAATTTTGGCCAAAAATTGCTGACATGGACGAAAAATATCCTATGTGTGGAGCCGACACTGACGAGGACAATATTTAATAATATTTTAACATTTTCTTTCTAATTTTTATATTTATTTATTTTTCTTTTTCCTTTTTTTTCCCTTATCTTTCTCTTTCTGTTTTTTTTTCCTTCCCTTCTTCCTCTGGCCAGTCGACGAGGCCCAGCATGGCTCCAAGGTCTGGTCGACCTTGCTGACCCTTGCCTCTGGCCGGTCGCCGAGGTCCGGCAACCAGCTAGAGGAAAAATGGAAGAAAAGAAAAAAAAAAGGAAAAAGAAAAATAAATAAATAGTTCGAAAAAATATTAAATTATTATTAAAAATTATCCATATCAGCGTCGGCCGCGCTGCGCCACATAGGACAGCCGGCGTCCATGTCAGTGATTTCTGGCCAAAATTCCAAATGAATTGAATCGGCACAAATGCAAAAATTTTAGGACTTAATTTGCAAAAAAAAAGGTTTATGACTGATTTGGCACAATTACAATAGATTTAGAATTTTTTTTGGTTTTTTTTCCCGATTAACTATAGTCCAAGCCATGTATAATTGCACGAGCTCATAATCGACTAAGGTCGCTGCAAATAATAAAGTCGGATCAACCAAACACGAGGCTGCCGACACAGTTTCCGACACGGACGAGATCCGAACTCATCCAAAAGCCCCACGAGGTGTCGTGTTGCGCCCCACGCGTGCGATCTGGTACGATGTGAAGACTCGCCCCATCTTCAAGGGAATGGTGGGGGGCTCGATTCACTGTACGCGCGGACCTCAAATGGAAGGGCAGGTGCATTGCGCAGTGGCCAATAATTGTCGCTCGTGGTGATTGGGGTGTGACACATTTCAAACTCGCTCCCCAAGTTTTCGAAACTGAGGTAGGTGACGGGTTTGTCCTTTATCCCAATTTGTGCAGTCGGAGAAGATGGCTTGTCATGTGAAAGCAAGGCCAAGAAGAGACCCCGTTCCTTTGTGCAATAATAATTCGTGATAGAAGTAGTGCTGTGCGTGTGCGTGTGCGTGTGGATAACATGCGACATATGTAACGCGTGCGGTCGCGCGTGTGGGGTAGGGAAGGTACGGTGGAGACGACGAGGATTTGCTCAGTGAATGGCCAGTGAAAAGTCACCGGCCGGTCGGGGCCCCTCTCGTTCTGGGCGCCTCCCTGTTGATCCGTCGCCCGTGTTTGTTTGACACGTGTTCGTAAAATTCTGCACGTCTCAATGAACGTGCTGTACAAGTAATATAAATATGAGAAAAGTATCGTCCCACAGAAATTGATCATTAATCAATCAATTAAATATTAAAAATATATTAATTCTAAAAATTATCTAACATATCAAAATAGAATTGAGAATAAATAGAAATTGACAATTTTAAAAGCGAAATTTTAGAAACTAAAGGCAAATAATCAATCAGATAAAATATGTTAGAGTATCCACTACAAAAAAACTGATTTTTTCCGACGAAATTTCCAACGAAAAATTCTGGAAAATTCGTTGGAAAACGAATTTCCAACGAATTTTCCAACGAAAAAAAATTCGTTGGTAATAGGTCGTTGGAAAATTTTCCGACGAAAAATTTTAATTTTCGTTGGAAATTTGCGACGAAAATATTTTCGTTGGAAATTTCGTTGGAAAACTCGTGACTAAATTCGTTGGAAACGAATTTTTTTTTCCGACGAATTTTTTTCGTTGGAAATTACAAATTTTTTTTTGATCGAAAAATCGTGGAAAGTTTTTTTCCATCAAATTTTTTTTTTGGTCGAAAAATTTCAATTTCAAAAATTTTTTTTTTGGCCGAAAAATGGCCCTCGCCGGCGGCGAGGGCCGAGCTCGCCCAGATCTGGGCGAGCTCGAGCTCGTCGCCGGCGAGGGCCGAGCTCGCCCAGATCTGGGCGAGCTCGAGCTCGTCGCCGGCGAGGGCCGAGCTCGCCCAGATCTGGGCGAGCTCGAGCTCGCCGGCCATGGCGAGCTCGGCCCTCGCCATGGCCGGCGAGGCCCGCGGACCGGCGAGCGGCGGTTCCAAGCAGCTCACGCGGCCGAGAAAGGAAGAGAGAGATCAGGTCGGTTGGACGGTGGCGGTGAGGCGGGATGGGTGGCGGCCTCGCCGGCCATGGCGAGGGCCGAGCTCGCCATGGCCGGCGAGCTCGAGCTCGCCCAGATCTGGGTGAGCTCGGCCCTCGCTGGCGACGAGCTCGAGCTCGCCCAGATCTGGGCGAACTCGGCCCTCGCCGGCGACGAGGCGTCGGGGGCGGCCCATGGTGGCGTCGGGAGCGCCGACCGCCGCGGGGGCCTGGCCCTGGATGGCCGCAGCGACGCCTTCGGGGACGGAGCCGACGTCGCGGATGACCTGGATGCCGATCTTGGTGTCCATGGCACCGGAGCCGAGTCGGAGGAGGAGGGGGGGTGGCGGGGGAGGCAGCGGGGAGAAGGTGGAAGGCGAAGGAGAGACCGAGAGAGAGAGAGGAGGAAACAGGGAGCGAGTCAAGCGTCGAATGGACTCAGCCGAGTTGAGGGAGAGAGGGACTCGGAGAAGGGAGGCTTGGGGGGAAGGAGATGAAGGAGACGGCCATGGCGGAGCAGAGGGAGCGAGCGAGAGAGAGACACTAAAATAATTGCCCGGAAAATTAAAATTCGTTGGAAATTTCCAACGAATTTTCCAACGAAAATTGTATAAACTGAAATAATTGCTCGGAAAATTGAAATTCGTTGGAAAATTCGTTGGAAATTTCCAACGAATTTTAAAAATGCCGAACGGTACCGGTTTTTTTGTAATTCGTTGGAAAATTCGTTGGAAATTTCCAACAAATTTTTTTTCGTTGGAAATTTCCAACGAATTTTCCAACGAAAATTGTATACAATGAAATAATTGCCCAAAAATTGAAATTCGTTGGAAAATTCGTTGGAAATTTCCAACGAATTTTCCAACGAAAATTGCACAAACTGAAATAATTGCCAGGAAAATTGAAATTCGTTGGAAAATTCGTTGGAATTTTCCAACAAATTTTCCAATGAATATAAAAAATGCCGAACAGTACCGGGTTTTTTGTGCTGTAGGAAAAATCGGGTCAAGGCCAAGAAGAGACCCCGTTCCTTGTGCAATGATAATTCGTGATAGAAGTAGTGCTGCGCGTGTGCGTGTGTGGATAACATGCGACATATGTAACGCGTGCGGTCGTGCGCGTGTGGGGTAGGGAAGGTACGGTGGAGACGACGAGGATTTGCTCAGTGAATGGCGAGGGAAAAGCCACCGGCCGGTCGGGGCCCCCTCTCGTTCTGGGCGCCTCCCTGTTGATCCGTCGTCCGTGTTTGACACGTGTTCGTAAAATTCTGCACGTCTCAATGAACGTGCTGTACAAGTAATATAAAGATGAGAAAAGTATCGTCCCACAGAAATTGATGATTAATCAATTAATCTAATATTAAAAATATATTAATTCTAAAAATTATCTAACATATCAAAATAGAATTGAGAATAAATAGAAATTGACAATTTTAAAAGCGAAATTTTAGAAACTAAAGGCAAATAATCAATCAGATAAAATATGTTAGAGTATCCGATTTCAGCATAACCACTAAATATGAATTTCAGATTATTATGCATACAAGGAAAATATTAAATATGTGATAGAGGAATTTCCTAGTCTATTTACTATCCTATCTCTAGGTATAGCAAACCTATTCAGTTATCAATTCACTAAATTTCTATGTGAATTTAAATAAACATAAGTGCATTAAAATCTGTGAATATTCCCGGTTTACAATGAATCTTTTGGATCATCTTATCACCGAAAGCTATGTAAATTTAATTCATGGTTATATATTATAAGGAGCAATTGCATATTATCACTTCTCGATCTCAAATATGCACATCAGATCATTCAAGTGATAGCCAGTCACTTAAAGGCATCAAGCACAATAATATATAACTCACATGAATGAAATCACTTGCAAAACATAAAAAAGCATGAAATTCATATCATCATAATTAGGCTACATCGTAGCTTTAACAAAGAAAGTTAGAACATAATAGAAGAAGAAACGAAAATATAAATTAAACCAAACATCTTGAATCAAAAAACAAGAATTCTGTCACTACTTTTATCTTCTCTTCAAAATACTTGAAAAACTCTCAGAACAATAAAAAGAACGATCTAAAGAAAACTAGCTGTCCGTCCAAGTTATCCTATTTATATGGTAACATCCAAGACTCCTCTTATAAGACAATTGCTTCTTTTTCGCATAAATCGCAGAATTCCCAATGTGATATCCATCATCTAACTCTTTTCTGGGTAGTATATTCATTTCCTTCTTTTTGCGATATTTTCTTTATTTTCTCCATTTCTTTATTTTCTCCATGTCTCATTACGCTGCATAAAGAAAGAAACTTTGAGTAAATAGAAGGGAATCCAAATATTTTCTCACAAATATTACGTTATTTATTGCTTAAAATAGGTAAAATAACTCTACTTCAAAGCAAAATAGATCCCGCATATTTCTCTTTATTGGTACCGACTGATTGTACTAGATGTTTAGGCTCGAATACTCTTCTACGAAATATTGCTTTTTTCTCCCTTTCATATCTGCTCTCGACTAATGATAGCCCCAAGTTTGATAGGTGACCCAGTGAATCAGTGATGCACGAACCTCGTAGTTTATGTCTATCTAGACCATCAGTTCGTGACTTAAAAGTTTTGACTCGGAATTTGATTTTGAATTTTCTATGATATGGACATACACGGAGGTTGACTGCTATTTTGTTTTGTTCGTCGAAGTAATTGCTGCTTGGATTGGACTCTTTTAATTTGGGATGTAAGTTCATGTGTTTCTTGGTCCATGATGTAGTTGTATGTGTTTGACAGTGAAAATTGTTCAAAAAGTTCTAAACCTATTGTAAAGCTGCAATTCAATTCTAAAATTTTTAATTGTGTCTATTTAGTCCTAAATCTTTTGAGGATTTGTCAATATAGTCCTTCCAACCAATTTTGATCGAAAATCGTTGACGTGGACGCTAGCCGTCTTAGTGGCGCGACCGACATTGACGTAGGCAATTTTTGTATTTTTTTAAATTTATTTTATTTTACTATCTTTTCCTTTTCCCATGTAGCCGGCTGAGGCTTACTTACACTTAACATCAAAACTCGAACTAAATAAACAAACATCAACCAATCAAATCAAGAGTACTAAGTAGATCAATCTAACTTAGCCTCTAGAATTTCACTTATCTTGAATGAAAGGTTAATTACTTCAAAGCAAAATAACCAGAGATTGAAAATAACAACTCCCAATCTTTTTGATATTAAGAAGACGAAGTCCAACGATTCACCTTGTAAACACTTGAAATATGGAATTAGAAGCTTCAGTAATACAAAAGTGGGACCTTCGCTTTTGCTCAAAAGGTTAGAAGGTAAAAATCGAAGAAGAACGTGACGTGAGACTTCCTTTCTTTCTTGCGAGAACAAGCTGGAATCCTTTTTAAAGCTCAAAACTTGTAGTGATCTTATGCGATCAAGAAAAGGGAATTCTACTAGGAAGACTATACAAGAGTCACAAAGGGATAATAACGATTAACTAAGGTGAAAATAATGATGACATTGAGTTAAAAACACTAAGTGGAGAATGAATAGAGAGGTGTTCAAATTAGAATGGGACAGATGACTTAACTATACAGCTCCAAAGTAGATATTATGATAAATTACTAAGATATCTTGCATTTCAGTACATAAATAAGGGAACCAATGTCCGTTTTAAACACTGATATTACGGAAAAATATCTTGAACCCACTAAAATGTTAAGCGAAAAGTATCGGACAATATGGGAATTATAACTCAGTAAGTTTCTAACTTGAAAATTATTAGATACACAATTTAAAGCACATCAATCCCCGACAACAATTACAGCGGCGATATGTTTTTCGCCGCCAGCCTAGATACTCAACCTACACGAAACCTATCAATTAAATTTTTAACAGAATTGCATTCAAGAAGCCACAGACACAAAAATACCTTTCGGATTTCCCTCACACTACAAAGTTAATAATTCAACTGAAATTTCTACTGATGGCATTTACCATATTTATATCCTACATATTATTAATTGATGTAGGAATTTCCATATGTTACAGTCGTGTTTGTCGGTAGTAGGCGAGTATTGCCTAAGTGACGGCGGCCCTCACCTGTGGTCGGCAGCTGCAGGCCAAGGGAAAAATGAAAAAAAAAGGAAAATATAAAGAAAAGAAAAAAGGTAAAAAAAGAAAAAAATTACAGAAATTTTCTATATCAATGCTGGTCGTGCCACATAGGTTGGTTGCTATCCACGTCAGCAATTTTCAACTAAAATTGGCTGGAAAGATTACATTGGCAAATCGTCAAAAGTTTAGGACTAAATTGATAAATCGTTGAAATGTTTAGAACTAAATTAACACAATTGAAAGGTTTATGACTAAGTTGGCCAAAATATTTAGGACTAAATTTGCATAATTGAAATATTTAGGACTTAATTGACCGCCGTACAATAAATTTATGACTTTTTGGACAAATACCCGGTGTTTGATGTGTCCTTTTGAAATAAGAGAAAGTACTAGTGCACTTGATTTTAGTGCCACCGAGTGAGTTTAATTAACCTTATAGATACATGCAATTTGATCTATCCATCCGAATAGTGAATCATCTTAAAGCTAAATTAAGATCTGTTTAATATTTCGAGACAATTACCAAAGAAGGTCTAAAGCTATTGTACGTCAGCGTCGGCCGTGTCACATAAGACGGTCGATGTCTACATTAGTAATTTTCCTCAAAAATTGATTGAAAGGATTACATTGACAAATTGTTAAGTTGTTTAGGATTAAATTGGCCAAATTGAAAAGTTTAGGATTAAATCGGCATATATCAATAGGTTTGTGACTTTTTTTGATGATTTTTTTCTAAAATTTCTAATGCCATAATTAGATTGTGCATTGTAGATAAAGGGTCGACAAATGGTTAGGTGTGATTGGTGGTGGTAGAATAATTGACCGCATTGGAGGAGCCAACTTCTTGAGCCCGAGAAACTATTACTTTCTCTATCAACTACAATATTCCCGATAAAGAGTCAATTACCACATTCCAACTATTTGAAAAATCGATCACTATGTGTCGAGCATCATGAATTCTCTTATTTTCTGTTAAAAAAAAAGAAGACAATTATATTACACGCACGAATATTGGCACGGATGGACGGGAATGTCGCGCATCAAGAGCTCCTAAATCTGAGTGGGCTCATTGCTATTCGATGAACACGTGAGGTGGGGTGTTAAATAGCACGTCAATGAGTAGGACACTCCAAAGCGGCACTTCTCGAGTTCACCTGAAAGTTTTCCCCAAACACCAATTGAAATATTCGGGAATAATGGTACAAATGATCCCTAAACCTTTAATTTATTCAATGTGATACCTGAACTTTAGCTAATCGTGCAATGTAATCCCTGAATTTTTAATTTGTTCAATATAGTTTCAAAAATTTTGGCATGAAAATATTCAATGTTATCTCTGAACTTGAATTAATAAAAGGATAATATTGAACATTTTCATATAGTTCAAGAATTATTTTTTTTTGGTCGAAAATGACTAAATTGAATATGTAACAAAAAATTTAGGGATCATTGCATATTAGGTTAAAGTTCAGGATTCACATTGAACAAATTAAAAGTTCATGGATCACACTGCATATTGGATCAAAGATCATGGATCATTTATGTCATTTTCCCAAATAGTTACCGAGGGTTTGGGCTGGTCAAGAAGGCAAGTTAATCCGACCTGCCGTCGGCCAGCAGCCCAGTCGGGCCTGACTTGTGGCCCATTGGATACTGGGCCTATACCTGGTTGAGGCCTGGCCCAAGTCCAATCCAAATTGCTCAATTCCTTCCAAGTCGTCCTCGTCAAATTAGAGCCTGCGTGCATCTGGTGCGCCTCTCGTTACATTAGAACCGTGCGATTTTGGTCCGCCTAGAAATCTTTGTTGCATGGATCGTATCGACATCGC
This sequence comes from Syzygium oleosum, assembly GCF_021117445.2. NCBI lineage: Eukaryota > Viridiplantae > Streptophyta > Magnoliopsida > Myrtales > Myrtaceae > Syzygium > Syzygium oleosum. The sequence goes on from NW_026607487.1 coordinate 14,564,199, forward strand.
CCTTTGAAAAGGGCGATTTGCTTCGGACACATCCATCATTCCTCGTCCGCGGTTCCCGTCTTTTTGCAACTTGCCGAATCGGTCGGGCCGGCCGCCACTTGTCGAAGATGTTGCTGCAAGCTCTCGCCTCGGCTTCGCCCGCGCACGCGACCCTCCATCTGCCCCGTGCCGCCGCTGCCTCGCTCCCTCTTCGTCGCCCTCCGCCGGCTTTCCCGGTCTCCCGACCGGCGCCGGCGCCCCTCCTCCGGCCGCTGTCCGCCGCGAGGGGCCGGTGCGCGCCGTCGGCATTTCTTGATCTCAAAGGTGGCACAGGGTACTCGCCCACTTTTTGTCGAACGCATTTTTCTGGGGCATTGCGATGATGATATCTTGCTTGCGTTAATTGGGTTTGCGAGAATTTTCCTTTTCCGTGCTTGCATTGATCTACTGTAGTGGCTTAGCTAACTTTGCTTGAAGCTATTGATTCGAGGGCGGATAGAGATTAGAAAGAGTTACCTGTAAAATCTGAGCAAGAGAATTACCTGCAAAAAACGAAGGAGAAAGATTAGAGAGACTGATCAAGTGGTGGTGATGACTGATGAGGTTCGCAATTCTTTTCGTTTTCGCAGAATGAGTGGGTTCATTGATGTAGAGCTCAAGGTCCGTGACTATGAATTGGATCAGTATGGTGTGGTGAACAATGCAGTCTACGCGAGCTACTGTCAACATGGTGAGCCTTGTAGTTTCTAAGTTCTGCGTGATTTTTCTTTATAGCATATGCCTTGTTGATGACATTTTTATAAAGCAAAGGCCTTTCCCGCATCCGGTCCTGCACCCTTGTGTGGTCGAGATTCTTTTTAAGGAAGGTTTGAATAGGAGGAGATAAGTTTAGTCTCCTACTCATGTCACCTCATTCGAGTAGCATCTGGCAAAGGCTAGTAAGAGCAACGTAACTACAGAGTTGGTTCTCTTCAAATAGTCATAATAAGAATAACTTACAGGAATAATGTTGAAATTCGTGGTTGTGGCCTAATTCGTGGTTTGCAAGAGAATCTAGGGACAAAGGTTAGAGCTTTTCATGAAAAGGGAATAAAATGGCTTGGAAGATATTGGTCTGGTTAGATTGCAATCTTCTCAAATCTCCATAGCGTTAGTTTGTCAGCTGTGCTGCTATACCTTTTGTGATCTGGCGGTTCCATCCTTTTTTCTGGGGATTCATATGTCAAAACCAGGAAACATTTGTATGCAATGTCCCACATAGAGCTTTGGGAGTGGTCTTGACTTTCTGGTGATTGAAAGGAGAACTCCAGTCCAATTAATAATATTCTGCTGGGGTTAATAATAGCCGAAATCTCATACTTCCGCAAATTGTTTCCTACTTCTCTTTCTAATTGAGCTTCTTTCCTTGGATCGGAATATGCTAATCATAAGACAATAATGACTTGTCTCAAAAGGCATTGTTTTGGCACCCTGCTTTGTGGTTGGAAACTGAGAGGTGAAGGTTCTCCTTCTGATGATTTTTCATTTTGTGCAGCTTGAATATTTTCTTTTATTCGACTAGATTAACAAGTCTGCGCATGATTCAACAACAGAACTAACTGTTTTGGTTTTAAATCAGGTCGACACGAGCTTCTGGAAATGATTGGAGTAAGTGCTGATGCTGTGGCCAGAACTGGTAATGCACTGGCATTATCAGAGTTGTCACTCAAATTTCTTGCTCCTCTAAGAGTATGTTTTTCATTTGTAATTTATTGCAAAGATACTTCAAGATAAATTTAATGATTTTTGGTTGTGAATTGTGGTATGCCTTGCCTTGCTTTCTTTGGGGTCCTCTTCACCTTTAAATTGATTTATGCAGAATTTACACAATTTTGATCCAAATCAGAGCTGGTTTTGCCCTACAAAATGTTCAATAATTCCTTATGTTGGCCCAAAACTATTGTAGAAATACATTTAGCACCTATATAGAGTTCAATTTAGTGGCAACAATGACAATTCAATAGAAAGATCGAGATATTTAAGGTCCTTCAGAGTTTGTCCTTGTCTTCTTTTCCCTCTTGCCTTTCATTTCATTTCACTCTTTCTTTTTTCTGAGAAAAAAATTTAAAATATTAAAGAGCACATACCGGGTGCCTCCTCTCTTGGCTAGCATTTCTAGCGTATTCATTTAAAAGTAGAAGTATTCTCTTTCAATGTGACAATAGCTAGTATTCCTTTTTGGTAAGGGCTAATGAGAAAAGAGAGGGAAATCCTAGGAGATTTCTAAGGAGCAGATGAGGGAATATAGTCCCTGAGTGGGCACAATCGCATAGAAGAATCTATACATGTACACTGAGTGAATGTAAAAAGGATTGGTGATTGGTGATGCTGTTAGGGAGACAGATGAACCTACATATGCTGTCTGATGGCAGTAAGGAACTCAAATGCTCCAGGTCCCTCCTATGCAAATAGACACAACAGAACGTTTTGCAAAAGCATTGTCTTTAACACTATATATGACTAAACGAATATATGCAGAAGTGCTTGCTTGTGATTGTAATGTCATTCAATATTCATTGACTAGTTGTTTTATTATCCATTCTTGTGCGACCAGAGTGGGGACAGGTTTGTTGTAAAGGTGAGGATCTCTAACTCATCGGCCGCTCGCTTATACTTTGATCACTTCATTTTCAGGCTGCCAAACAACGAGGTCTGTTTATCAACTACATCTTGCTATATCATACTAGATCTTGTCTTGGCGCTGAGATATTTTTGTTACATGTTTGACAGCCTATTTTGGAAGCAAAGGCTACGGCTGTTTGGCTTGACAAGAACTATCGTCCTATCCGTATACCACCAGAAATTAGATCTAAGTTTGTCCAATTCGTTCGTCATGCGGAGGCCAACTGATGTGCAGAAGAAGTGGCGATGGAGTACTTGGTTAGAGACCCCTCCCTTTTGCTGAGACCCCTCGTTTGAGCTCAAAATATGAAGACAGACAGGGAAAGGGAAAGAAAAATGCTACTGAAATTACTTTTAGGATAGACATCCACGAGGAAGAATTTTTGCACATGTCAATTCAGCTCTTTCCTTCCACACGAGCAGCTCATAGAGTTCAATTATGTTCGGAGCATACGATGTAGTCCTTCAATCTAAACTCCTGTAGTTGGGCATCTGTGGGAATCAACCAATTAATTGCGAAATACGTCTCTGTAACTGTAAAAAGTATCTTTGCATCAAATGACACATGAGGGAATACCTAACTAGTTGCTATGTACCGCTTGCAGATGTTACTGATTAATATACACGGAAACTATCCTGGCACATGCATCTATACCTCTCTACAATGGTGTCTTGTCCAAACACAAGCTCTAACACGATGATAACTTTTCTGTGCTGTACACTGAGGCAGGATGATAACTTTTCTGTGCTGTGCACTGAGGCAGTTAGCACCTTTAGAAGAAATTTTTGTGCTTGCTCAATTCAAGATTCACTAAATGAGAGACTCCAGAGGAAGAAACCTTCTTTTGTCTGAGTTCAAAGACTCAGTCGTTCAAAGTGTGTACGTGGATCTGTTTCATAGGTATTTGACAAGAGGAAAGGAGATAGTGTTTTTTTGTGTACTCATGCATGCTTGTGGCTACAAGTGCCTAGAAAGATCTAGAGAGCAGTTCCACTTCTTCCACAACAGGTAATATCAGGTCAAGTGGTCGTGCATATTGAATATTACAGTTGGCCTGTAAGCGTGACACAGTTTGTCATGTTCTATCAGAGCATATTGGTAACCCCAGAAAAAGGGGAATGATTCATATTTACAACGTTATCCTACACGGTTTGAATTGAGTCCATCTCGGGCTTCTTTTCCCGGGGAAAGACTTGACTGCATACTAGCGAATTTGGAGTTCAAATGTGTGAGCTTCAGTTTCTATTGACTGGGAAGTCAAAAAGTTTTTCTTTTGCAATGCATACATCGACTGTCATTGATTCGAAAGCCTAACATTCCTCGAGTTGGTCTCGCTAACTTTCCAATAAGTGAAATCACGGCAAATTGCAAATTTGTATCACTTTTATTATGCAGTTGCTCTCTTTAGTTACTCTTGGTGCTGAAGAAGCTGCTTAGCAAATATTGTTTCTTCTCAGCTTCTTTTTCTCCGAATAGATCTGCCAGAATGTCGGGGTTGTTAGTGGTTACTTAGTAACCATTTCTAATGAATGTGAAGTTCGATTCATATCTGTAGGTCCGCAATGATATGGAGAGAATACTGTGTATGTTCATGAGCATCTTCATGCAGGCATTAGCATAGTCAGAAATCGTGTCGACAATATGCAGCGACTACAATATCCACCCGAAGTTATTTCCTCTCCCTTTCAGATCACAGGAAGGGTCCATAAACTCGCTCCAAGCTGATTAAACCATTTGAGAACTTGCAAATTTTCTGCAGTTGGGTATCGAAGCCTACCGGAAAGTTGGTGCTAAAGGGCTATCCTGGATATCGTCGATTGTTGAACGCGTTTGTCTTTTGTGGCTAGTAACGTGATGACTCTACATGAATCAGATACAGAAAATAGAAGTAAGTATTTCTCGTGGGTGTCACTCCGTGTGGAACTGATTGCATTCAGCAGTAATGAGCACATGGATATGCGTATAGTGACTCCACCTGATGCACGAAGCGTGTGAGAATAGAGAAACTTCTAGGTACTCTTTAAAGCATAAAGTGACGCCTTTCTTCGTTTGAATTCAATCATCATATGCAGAGTAGCGTGAAACTTACAATGTCCTTCCCAAACGACAACACATGGGATACCAGTTAGCGAAGTGACTAAAAACCTCTCGTGACAACATATTTTTTGCCGAGAAATCTTAGGGTCCGCTTGTTTGAAAGAAACTGTTTTCGGAAAATTGATTTCCGCCTTACCAGTATTTGGGGAAAACTAATCGATCCATAGGAAAGGTTTTCCATGGACTAAAAACGACAAGCTTAGATATGGGGAAAACAACTCTCCCTTTTGGCATGAAAAAAATTGCTTTCCCTAAATTACTGAACAAATGAAAACTAATTATTTTTTTTAAAAATGATTTTCATGAAAAATATATTCGTTTATCACGAAGTTTTCAGTAAAACAAGCGCACCCTTGATGTAGGTTTCACGGTCGCTATCTGTGAAAGTACGCTGAGAATCCATACAGGTTTTACACCCTTGAGTTCAAGAAGCAATGAAAGATTGACGGTGCAAAGTGTGTATTTGTTTAATGAAAAAATTTGGGTGCTAAACTGGGGTTGTAATGCATAGCACAAGTTTTGAAATTAGTGTAATTGAAGATGATTTCTACAAATTTTCCTTTCTAAATGCAATTAACTTTCAGGTTAGTGAGAAACGAGTCTTGGAGAGTAATGCCCAGATGTAATTAACTGCAGACTGCCGTGCCGTGTGCGCACACGGTATACTCTCGAGTCTGGAGGGTTCCCTCTCTTCAACTCACCTAACCGGTTCCCCCCCACCAACTAACTTTGGAATGACCCGCCAAAAATTACATGCGCGCTTTGACTGGTAGTTGAGGTAGAATGGCTTCGACACATCAACACACTGTCGTGAAACAACGTTGTTTTTCTGCCACTAGGGTTCTGATTGGTTATCTCCATCCTGGTCTACACAATCCATGGTGGTTCAGGAACCACCTGATCACCTTGGACTGGAGTCTGGATTTCACTGGGAAGAGTAGGTGATGCAAAACCTTGCAAGGATAAGGATCATGACCCCGAAGCAGTTGGTTCTACCATAACTAGCGTTGATCCAACGGGGAGGGGACAGAAAGGATCTTGACGAGAGGAGAGCGTCCATCATTCTGAGAGTGTGAGAGAAATGGAAGAGGGAGGGACGAAGAAGAAGATCATGGTGGCGATTGACGAGAGCGAGTGCAGCCACCTTGCTCTGCAATGGGCTCTTGATAACTTGGGCCACACCATCGCCGGCTCCGAGCTCATCGTCTTCTCGGTCCAGCCTTCATCTGACTACGGCACCGTTTATGCTGCTTCTTATGGAGCTGCCCGTAAGACTCTCTCTCTCAAATCTGTACCTTGATCACTGAGTTCGAGTGGATCATAAAAAACTGCCCGCTGAGCTTATGAAAGCTGTTAATTCCTCGCGACTGTGGTGGATTGTTGTTATGTTGAGATTATCTTTTGATCATCCCGGTCGGTTAAGAATTTCTTACATCAATTCGCCTTGGTTGGGTTGGCTCCTTTATTATCTTTATCTTATTTTATGCTAGAATTGTTGGGGCTCACTTGCTGAATCTCTCCCTTTCTTTGCTCCATTTTGTAGCGCAGCTGGTTAAATTTCACTTGCTTAATCTAGTATAAACCATCTGGATTCTGCGTGCTCCTTTTCATCTTCTAACTTAATCTTTCTTTATCTGGGGAAATGCTTATGGTTCTGGATAATTCATTCTACCGTGCAGCTCCAGACTTGATTAGAATCCTACAAGAAAATCGCAAGAAGCTTACTTCAGCCCTACTAGAAAAGGCCAAGGAAATCTGCTCTCAGCATGGGGTAAGTAAGAGGACCACAGTTTGATTCGAAATATTTTGTAAAAATCATACTGCGAATCCACATCCATGTTTTTGTTTAACACATTAACAGCGCCGAGTGTGACATGGGACAAGAAATCATAACAGATGAAGTAATCAGGAGTCATAAATACTATGGTCTAGGTAACAGAAGACTTCACTGAAAACACTTATTGTCTGGTACACAGGACGATTCATTTTACTTTGAACACTTGTACACAATGCGCTGAGCGTTCCTATGCTTGCACCAACTCCTAATATATCAACTCCACACTTCGGCATTTCCTAAAGTAAACCCAGGTCGTAAGTCAAAAGTTGGAAGGTAGAGAAGGCAGAGGACTTGTGAGATAATGTTGCTGCTTCTAAAAAGGGATGCACAGGAGTTGCTAGTTGTCATTAATGGTGCAAGTCCGTGTAGAAGGAAGCTTGCTTATTCCTTCAGCGGGCAAAATCTCCATAACTAGGAAATCTAAGCATCAACTCGTTCTCTCTCTCTCAATCACATTTGAATCTTAGCATTGAATCGTGTTAACACTTCTTATATGGGTGGACTTTCATGCTCCTCCTTGTCGCTTACTCTCTTCTTCTAGTTATCATTCATCAACATTTCTTTTCAAGATTCATCGCGCGAAGCAAAGTCCACAAGTGATATTGGCAATTTATTCATCTTTGTGATGGCATCAATGTCCACGGACTAGGAAATACTGGGTTCTGGGCTGAACAAGTCATCAATTGATTATCATTAGCAATTGTATAATGTTACTATGGGTATGTTTGGTAAAAGCTCTTGGACAATTGCACTAGTCAAATACGTATCCATCCTAACTAAAGGCATTAACCGAAGCCTAGAGAGAACTTCATTTCCTGTCTCTAGCTGGTTCGGCTGAAAGGCATCTCTGTTCCCTCGAAGTGTTCCCCTAATGCGTCTGACATGTGCTCTCCTGCAATTGAAGGTTGCTCAGTGAATTTGATCTATTTGATCTATATAAAAAAGTGCTGCAGGAGAGGACATAATAGAAGAATAAAGGAAATGGAAGGAAGTGAACTGTTATACAAATAGCAAAGTAGGTGACAAATGAGTTATCTCCAGGAGACAGCCAGAACAAGCATAAGTTGGGAGTGGTATGTCCAGCTTGTGAAGTACTTGTAGTCTTACAAGAATAGCAGCTTCTTACAATAAAATTCTATAATTTAAAGAGGCCCAAGAGATGAAAGTTAAAGCTACCAAAGCACTTTATGTATTGGCTAAATAGCAAGCCAAGGATGAGGAGCTACAACATTAAAAGATAAAAGAGAGAGCCGACCATGAATCTGACAATAACCTGGCCATCTTACAGATCCCAGAGATTCAACAATGAAGCCTTTTCCATCTTTCGACTTTCCTATTTACAGCCTGATTACATCAACTTCACTGATCAATGTCTGTCTACATAAAAAACAGCTTGTCCATCTCAACTGCGGAACAGTTGAAGAGGAATAGATTGACAGCTTTCTCTTTTTAGTCCAATCCATCGTCATTTGTTGAGATGGATCATTGTCGATTAGTGCAGTTGTTGAAGGATTTGCACCACTAAGTTGACCAAGTTCATTGCTGTTGCACAGTGATAAAACCTACTGATGATCTGCTCAGCTGACAGCTTAGTCCTTCACTAGTATAGCGAAGCATGTTGAACTTGATATGCACTATCGCTTCATCCATTAGAGAATCCTCCGCGGATAAATAGATGAAATACAACAGACGAGCAAATTGCTAGTAGGGTATCGAATTGAAGTTTCGAGTTTGTGAATTTTGAGAGTCAAAGGATATGATAAATGGGAAGATAGTAGGTGTTGAGGGGGAGTGCAAAAGTCAACACCTAAGATGCTCGTTGACATCATCCATTGCCTAAGTAGATATGCATGTACAATTTGTCTGAGCAGAGAAAAAGCAAACGTTCCTTCTAAAGTGAATGATGGTCAATGGATTACTAATTTCATGGTGGTGAGTTTGCGATTATGATTTGTTCTATCAAGATTAGTCATTAGCTCCTCATCAGATGATTGAGCTGTCCATTTTGGAAGAACATGGAAGTTTAATTTGTGGAGCAAGATGACCAGTTCACTTTCATGAAAGCAGCATTTTGTTTCAGACATATTATCCAAGATCAGGAATCCAAAGCTCCCGCCTTCAATAACAATTTGGATACTTTAATTCTGTGAATTTTCTTCTGTATATGGTTCATGGAACTATACTAATTCCAGTAACTGTCTAATTTGATGGAATGCATTTTAAAATAGGTCAATGCAGAGACGATGACAGCAGTTGGGGATCCTAAACAGGAAATCTGCACGGCAGTTGATGAACTCAACATCCAGTTTATTGTGTTGGGCAGCCATAGTCGTGGAGCAATAAAAAGGTTGGTCACTTTCTCTGTCTTATAGGGCTGAGCTCAAGTTAGTTTGAACTGCCAAGTGCCGAAGCGCGCAGAACTTAGTTTTCCAGTTTCGTTTGGCCGGGAGTGTGCTTTCTTATTTTCCATTAACAAAATGAACTGACCTGTGTCATGGCAGTTCGGTTCGGTCTGAACTTTTCTCTGACAATACTGAACAGCAGAACCAAACTGAAATTTTCCTCTCCTTTCTTTTTTTTCCTTTTTCACTTTTCTTGGATATGGAGGTAGTTGTCAAAGAGGTTCTAAAGTGATTGAATCAATTGAAATTCAATAGGCAATCCCAGGACACGTTTTTTGGTTGCAAAAATTCGTAGTTCTAGCCTTTTGCCTACAACTATTACTAATTTTCACCGATTCTTTAGTCTGTGTAGCACTGGTTTGATGTTTACTGTTTAGTTAGGCCACCTTTTAATATGCTAATATTTTGAAAAAGAAAATGATTAATAAAGAAAAGAGAGAAATCCAATTCAGTTTGGAACTGAACTGGACTAGCCCATTCAATATAATTAAGCTTGGTTCCAGACCCTTTAATTAAGTTTGGTTTGTAATTTTCTAAGTCTAGATGGTCCTTCAGTTTGGCCACGAAAGCCCAAACCTACTAGGACTGAACCTATTCTGATAACTTTCTTTGTGATGACATGGCGCCATGATATGTCTATAGAAACTAGGTCACACGTATTGTCCATTGTAACCGTGTCTTTTACCATTGATGATGCTCAGTTACTATTGTTCTCTGTCAACTTCATTCTGCATAATTTAACCTGCGGATGACTAACATGTTTAGACTTGGTTTGCTACTCAAATTGTAGATAGCATAATATTAGTCACCTTACTATTAGGATGCTTAAAGCTATGTCTATATCTCGTGTTTCACATGTAAAAGTGATATGCTTGAGAATTATTCTGGACCCTGTCGAATTCTTTCACTTGTTTCCGTTTTCTGGGCTCATCTGTGAGACCATCTCCCGTATGCTTCTCAATGCCACTTCACTGTCACAGGGCGTTTCTAGGTAGCGTCAGCAATTATTGTGTTCATAATGCAAAGTGCCCTGTCCTTGTGGTGAAGAAACCAGCTTGACCTATCAGCATCAGCCATTTCCTATCTGAAGTTGAAAGTCAAGAAGTTCAGCAGAAGCTAGTACTATAGTTGCAAGCATCACCAATTCGTGTCATTGATGGGGGGATGGAATTTGTCGTTGCTGAGGTTGTTGAAACAGTTCAATAAACCTCTAGTGCTGTTTCATTACTTCATCACAGTGTCAAATATCGATGTCTTCCAATGTGATATATGTTTAAGGCGTGTAATATACTTGCTGATCAGCCCTCAAACCTTCACGCTTTGTGCATTCTCCAATCTTGTACATACAATATTATTCTAGCTCTTACACTGGCGACTCTTGGTATCGCAAGTAGATGTTTAATGACGGTGCTTCATATAAAGTTTCATTAATCAATCTCATCACTCATTAGTCTTTAATGTCACACCTCGAATCCTATCAGAATGGCGGAGTGACACGGCCATTCTTTCACCCAAAAGACGCGACTTCAAACCATATCCAAAGTCCCCATCGATGTTGCTCACTCTATTGGCCACTAACTGAAGAACCTGATTAGATTAGGAAGGAATGGAATGAGTAAGTATAGTTCGGTGGCTAGTACATTTCTTCTAAGCAAATGGAGTAGCTACTATGCATATATATAAATATAGAGCAATATCAGAAACTTATAATTCAACTCTTTAATATACATATCAATTCATATATGAGTTATTTTATTTCAACAAACTTTATATAATTCAGAAATACTAATTTAAATCATCATCTCATTTCGAACATCAATGACAATCTCAACCAAATCACACATTAATAGTTCATTCTATCGACTAAGCTCAAATCACATCTCAACGGTTCATTCCATCAACTAATCTCAAATTACACATTAATGGTCCATCCATTGACCAAATCCATGCACAAATTTTTAACCATGATCACGCATAACGTCTTGTGATAAGGCGACCAAGCTCCACCCCTTGGCAAGGTTTCCACCTATATTACTAGTAGCTAGCCCACAAGGATATCATAATATTAGTATGCAGACCCAGAAACCCCTCTGTTGCGGAAGCCAAACGATCGAACAATAAATTTGACAGAATAAGAAAATAAATCGAACACCAGATTTATGTGGTTCGGTCGTAGTGACCTACGTCCACAGGGAGAGCAGCACAGAATTCCACTATAAATCAAACGATACAACGGAGATTACAACCACACTCGAGTCACTCAAACACTCTCGGTGTTTTCTAAGCCCCAATTACACCCAATAGCTCACGCAGTGTTTAGCCCCATAATTCCTCACGAAATAATCTCTCAATCTCGCGAAGGAATTATACACAAATCTTACCACAAGATTTAATCGCTACGATCACTTGAACTCTTGGTGTAATTCCACGAACAAAACCACGAAGATTGCCCACCGCCAAGCACTCGGCACGCTAGCGGCGCTTCAAGAATAACTTCACGTATTCATCAACAACTGCGTGCCAATCTTGCGGCAAAAGAACAGCCCTTATATAGCCCAAAGAAAAATTAAAGTGGCCGACTTCAACGTGGAAGAGATATTACACAAAATTCAGTCAACAAGTCCAAGTTTGGACTTTCCTATTTCGTCTTTCTTCTGCAGACTTCAAGTGGGATTATATTCCCTTTCTTGACACAAGTCCACGATTTGCTTTCTTTCATAGTCAAAGTCCAACATCCTTTGGACTCCAAATTGGAAATAAAATCGCCTGCAACTAGGGGTGAGCACGGTTCCAGGGTAGAACCAGGAATCGAAAAACCGAACCGGTGGGTCCGGTTCGGTTCCCGGTTCTAGGGTGAGAGGTTCTGGTTCCCGGTTTCAATGTTTTAGGAACCGTCAATTCCGGTTCCGGTTCTCGGAACCGGAACCGGCTCAGTCCCTTACTAAAAAGTAAAAACCCTAACTTCCTTAGTTTATTCCCAAATTTCCCCACACTCAGTCACTCCTCCATTGCGCTCTCTCTCCCACTCCCAACACCCACTACTCGACGAAACCGTCTCGCCTCTCCTCGCTCCATTCGGCGTCCACCTCGGCTCTTCCTCTGTCTTCATCAACCGCGGTCTGGCTCGTTCGCGGTCTCTGCTTTTTCTAGGGTTTCCGATTCTGGCTAGAGGGCGCAAGAAGGGAGCGAGCAAGGACAAGAGTAAGCGTCAGTTGAGTTTGGGCGATCTCGTTCTTGCCAAAGTCAAGGGCGACCCTGCTTGGCCTGCCAAGGTTCACGCTTTTTGCTCTGTATTCCCTTTGATTGTTGCGTGTTTTTATCATTTTTGTTTGGGTGTTCAAGCGCAAGTTTTTACTTTCTGTCTTCTTCTTTTTTTGCCTTCTCGCGGTTGGAAAATGGTTTAGTTTGATTTAATTTATGTTGTGAAGTGAATAGGTGGTCGGCCGTTACATTTGGGGAGGCTGGTCTTTTTGGATTTTCTTACTTGCTTGCATTGTGTACTGTTTCTGCCCAACACTTTGGGAGTGAACCTTTCTGGATTTAATCAGTGTGATGCGGTGCGCATCTTTTGTATGATGGTTGCTCCGTGAATGATGATTTTTTTTATGTCTTCAGATTAGCAGGCCAGAGGATTGGCACCAAACTCCTGATCCAAAAAAGCACTTCGTGCTCTTTGGAACACAAGAGATGTAAGCTCACGATCTGCTTGTACCACTTGTTTATTTATGTATGAGTAGTTAGCTTAATGGCTTTATTGAGTTTTGTGTATAGTTTCATTCCTTTCATGCAGTAACTACAGTATCGTGTTCATGAGCGGCTCTCTATCTTTGTTTTTTTGGATAAACCTTAAGGTTATTAGACAGGCGAGTTCATCCACAAGAAGAAAAAGAAAAGAAAAAATCCTATTAGTTTGTCTTCAACATTTAGTCAAAAGGTTCAGCCCGGGCTTCAAGACTGGCTTGAAGCCAGCCTTAGTTTCATCTTTGTGCTATTTCTTCTATGTAGCACACATGCTTTCCAATTTTTAAGTGATTGGCACTCCCTTGCACTTGTTGCTTGTGTTTATGGATTTTTTCAGCCCTGCTTTCCTAGTGTGCGGGATTCCTGTAAGCTTGTCACCGGCTATCTTAGTTGGATGTTTGGTAGGACTGCCCAACATCACCTACATCTTTAGAAAGAGATGTTGCAGCTTTTGGAAGCTGGAGAGCAAATGCATCACAGTGCAACACTTTCATAGCTGTATGACCTCAAAGATACCAAATAGCGTCCGAGTATCGGATGGAAGTATGTCCTATGTAGTTGTTAACATGGTCTATCTGTTGTTCCAAGTTATTGACCTTTGTAGTAAAACTGAAAGTCGTGGACTTTTTCCCCCTTGATGAGAGAAAATAAAAGTTCGATGTTTGCTTCTTGAGAGAAGCTACATGGTCTGTTTGGTGTAATAAAATAGCCATGCTGAAATTCTTTGTGATGTAGTTGTGTTGTGATGAATTGGTTGGCTGGAGCAACTTCCTAGAAATAGCTTTAAGGTGCTGCCTTTGCATGTCAGTGGAGCTTTGAGATATTTGCCAAAGATGTTGTAAAAGCTGAAAAACCTTGGTTGTAAAAGCAGATGTCGCGACCTCCCTAAACCGGCCCCGCCGCCTAAGGGGTTAGGCTAATGGATTACTAAGTTAAACCTAGCTCGAGCTCTCCCAAGCTCATACCAATTCGCGACTTAAGTTAAAGTTATTAACATGGAAATCAATTTCACCTAGGAGTCGCCACTAATCAGTTTTTGGTGGGTCGATTAGACACCCAAGCAAAGCAGGGGAGAAATGCTTTACTTCTACGAACCAGAGATTCAATGGGTACGGGGACTTGATTACACTAATTGACCAACTAGTGCCCTTTCGGTACCTAATCTTGCTCAATTCACCACCTAACGTGTTCACACTAACTGGGAGTTTAAAAAATTCATTCCTAACCAAGCTAAGGGAAGCAACAATCACTACATGAACCTAACATGCATAATCAACCACAAGCGAGTTTAAATTAAACATGCAATTCAAAGCGTGCGAATCAAGCGAGGAGCAATCAAACATACGCTAATCACACAAAAAGGGAGAGAAAAGCAATTCTGAAGCCCAATTTCCAATTTTTGGATTTTCGAAATTTTTCTATTTTTTTTTTTAATTTTCGTTTTTTATTTAAAAAAATAATAATTCCCTAAATCGGCCTATGCTCGGTTTACGTGAACATGAAACAACTCAGAATATGAATATTACGAGAACCGGGCTCAAATCAACCGTTTCAAGATCGAAACTTGGTTTGGGCATTTCGTCGAGCATTTGGTGTGCATTAAAATGCCCCAAATGGCTTCCTCGAGCCATATTCGTGGCCTTCAATCTTACTCCGTGTGTAATATCAAGTGGAACCAAAGTATCAAGGTTATATTATCACATGCAAAGAACAATATTAGCTAGAAATCACAACCTAAAACGCACGAGAACCAAGTTGGAATCGGCCTCCAATATGTGGGTTCGGGCTGCTTTTGCAAATTTGGGTTTAAACCCAGGTCAAGCAAACCTGTTGCATGCCCAGGTTTAAGCCCCGACACTCATCACGTGCAAGATCTATGGGAAACATCACTTCATCTGAGAGAATATACGTAACATCTACTTTTAAATGAAACAAACATCATGGAGAATGATCAAGCGAACACGTCGAAACAACCCCCCCAAGAAGCATACATGCATGGTTCATAATGACTAGCCATGAATCAATGTGGGTTAGCTTGGCTTTTGACTCAAGTTGCAAGCGATCTCATGGTTCACACGGGGCTTCAAAGACCAAACCAAGTGGATCTCAGCCTAATTTGTACACCCATATAACATTCATCAAGCTCACGAAGGTAGAAAACGCATGCAAAGAGGAGTAGCAAGTCAAACATTTAGGGCTCATGAAGGAGCTCTAACACTTACAAAAATTCCAGCCTCAGAAATCAGTTCTCTGGGCTGGTTTTCTCTTGATTTTTTCATAACTAAAACATATTCAAAATTGAACAAAAATACATGTAGGATACTCACCTTGCTTCCTAGTTTCTCTTTGAAGTATCCCTTGGCCGAGGGAACCAAAAACCTGTCTTCCAAGGGCGCGGGGAACTAGGCTTCTTCAAACTGGAAAATGAGATCTGCAAAGAAGGAACTGACAACGAAGGTTTTTGTTGGTCTCCAAAACCAGAATCAACGACCTCCTTTTCTGACTAATTTGACACTAACCCAAACTAGATGTATTTTAGTTTAATTTTAAAGTCACAGGTATCCTCATATATTCCTCATGTCTCTCAAAAAATCCCACTTTCCCTCACCAGTAACCGTCTGACTTCAACACTTAGAAGATTTCTGGGTTTCTCTCTTGACCCGAGAATGGGCTGCTTTTCGAAGGGATTTTGGGTGGCTTCCCGACATCCATTTGGGGCGTGCGACCTATGGTTGGAAATATCTTTGAATGTAGTTCCACTCTCTAGTTGAAGGTTTTGGCTAATTTTGGCTCGAAGTTCACGAAAATCTCACTTTCCTTTCCAAAAGTCAGTCTGGAACTTTTCTGGGTTTGTTTTTTTTGAGTTGCGTCTGAGGGTGAGTTTTTGGAACGACCGTGAACCCCCTTCCTCTTGTCTCATCCCTTTATTTTTATCCCCCAAAAGAACGTGCTTCAGAGATCCTATCCATCAAATCCAACCCGATTTTTAGCCCGTGATTGCCCACTTACCAAGCCTGCAAACTGAGTCTCTTCACCAACTTTCTGACTCCAAAATCATCATAATTTGCAGCTGTTGAGTGAGCAGGTTTGACTGAGATTATCACGTGTCTTCAGTAGCTTATCCCTGGCAAATTTTTGTCCATTTGCACTCCTAATGATGGTCTCACACCTCGGCCAGAGTTCACGCTGATCGGCTGGCTGAGTAGGATATGGTGGGGCCACAAATTTGGCTACTCAGCAGCCTCGAATTGAGACCAAATCGTGGACCGGTTTTTGGAAGCTAATTTAAGTGCTTTAATCCATTCATTTGGTCGGAATTTTTGATCAGTTTGAAAGTTGAAGTATATTAGTTTAAGATGATAATCAGAATTTGCAATTTTCGATGCCCAAGTTTGCAGGAAAGTCCCTCAAAATTAGCCACTTTCTTGTCCGAGAATGCCCGATTTGAGCCAATTTAGTCCTTTTGGCTTGATCTGATCAATTTTACCTTGCCCGTTTTCAATTTCAAGCTTGATTAGGGGTAAAAATGATGATTTAAGGGCTTGGGGGCAAATTTTACAAATTTTGCGATTTGGTCCCCCAACTTTTGGAAATTGTATTTTGGCCCCAACTTGCTGGTTCATTTGCAATTTGATCCCTCTGGTCTCGGTTAGCTACACTCGAATCCTTGGCCCTTGCTCTTCCGTTTTTTTTTTTTTTTTATAGAATAATTCCAAAATATTTTTGTGGAAAAACAAGCTCCAATTTTTTTTTGAAAATGATTTTTGGGCAAAAAATTTAGGTGTCAACAGCAGACACTAGCACAGACAGAAGAATGGAAGGGCAATTTGTTGATTAGAATCTCTTCCTTCTAGCACTTTGCCTTATGTCATGCTTTTGATCTTTTCTTTTTAAAGTATATCTGTATTGTCCCATAGGAAGTATCTTTTGATGAACCATAGAAAAAGCAGGTTGTTGCCTTAGTCATTAGTACGAGCTTTTGATTTGAGGAGTGAAGTCACCCATTAGATCACTATCTTTTGTTTTGATTTAGAAAAAAGCAGGTCCTCTTTCCATTTTACTCTTTTGTTTTGATTTAGGCACTATCTTCTTGACTTGATGAGAGTAACTCCTCGTGTTGCAAACTATACTGGACCTGGATCTCGATTTTGTATTTTGAGACAGGAACTAGTCACAGCTTTTTGCCAGGTAGCTCATGCTATTACTGTAGTTAAGTGGTTCAGCCATCTTCATGATTTCCTACTTAAAATTTTTCTATTGAGAAGGCCCAGGCTGCAGAAAGATCGAAACATAGTTTAAGCTCTGATACTATCCGTGACTCACCAACTGATTCTTTAAGAGTTGCCAGAGATAACGGGCTTGGGAATGCTGATGCTGGTGTTGGAGGATTTTCCGACAGTAAGGTAGTTACCTTATCTTTCCCCTTCAATTGGTATTGGGCAATTATAGTTTAGTTCTATCCAGGCATTTGTAAACTTGGCATTATATCCCCTGAATATCACATCAGGGCATTGTGTATGTATCATTCAGATGATCTACTATTGCGTTTATTTTCGTTTTGTTTAATTCAAAACGAAATTAAAAAAAAGAACCTGTTGGAACCTGGAACCGACCCTGGAACCTGTGACAGGGTAGGTTCCAGGTTCCACGTTCCGACGGGTAGGTTCCAGGTTCCTCATTTTGAGGAACCTGTACCCGAGGGTAGGTTCCAGGTTCCAGGCGGAACCTACCCGGAACTTGGAACCGCTCACCCCTACCTGCAACTAGGAAACGAAAATTGCCATATACCGCATGCACATAGGAAATCCAAACTTTGAAATATTGAGACCTCCACAAATAAAAATTAATCTCGGGTTGGATTTCGTTTATCGGGCTCAAACTCGAGACATATTTTCAACATCCTCAATGGGTTTACAACGATATTGAGCACCAACACAAACTCACAACAACATTCTTCACAAGTCATAAGCCAATTCGAAATCAATATCACAAAACAGTTTTACAAACCATTTCATATAATCTTTCTCATAAACCAGAATACTTTCACAAACCAAATATATAACTTCTGGCAACTCAACTCATTCGCTAGAATAATTTTTGTAAAGTATTTCTCAAATCATTTCATAACTCATTTAGTAAACTAGAGGGAAAATATCACCAAAAATCTCAAACCATGCCACTTGTGACAAATTTACCTTAAAATTTTTTTTGTGATACGAAAAACCCTAAATTATGCCACTTGTGACATATTTGCCCTACAATACTTTAGCCCCTAGGCATTTTCGTCCTTTTCGTTTTTCTATTTTTTTTCCTTTTTTTTTCTTTTCTTCTCTCTTCCCTCCGCTGGTGTTGGCGTCGGGCGAGGGAGACCCTCGCCGGCGTCGGGCGAGGGCTGCCCTCACCGGCTTCCCTCCGCCATGGCCGGCGGAGGGAAGAGAGAAGAAAGGAAAAAAAACAAAAAAATGAAAAAAACGAAAATGCCCATGGGCCAAAGTCTTGTGGGGTAAATGTGTCACAAGTGGCATAGTTTAGGATTTTTTGTGTCACAAAAAAAAGTTCAAGGTAAATTTGTCACAAGTGGCATAATTTGAGATTTTTGGTGGTATTTTCCCTAAACTAGATTCATAAAGCAATATATATATAAATTTTCACAGTACCTTTCGCAATACGGTTCTAAAACTATTCATAAATAACCAAAGAGTAATAAATGCTCGATCCATATTTTTCTAATAAAAATGCCATTTCGTAACTCGTAACATATCTAATCCATATCGCATTCGAAATATAAATTTACAAACTCAAAGAAGAGATAGCATCACTCATCTGGGAATGTCTAAAAAACTAAACAAGGAAGCTCACTCGAACTGACTTAAAAAACAAGTAAAACACTATCCTGACTACAAAACGACTCTTACGCGACAAAAAATTGCTCACTCAAAGCGATTATTCAAATCTAAGTGTAACATGAAACTCACACGCGAAACCCTAAAATTCTCAATCCAACCAAACCGTTGCTCTAAACCAATATCAAGTCAAACCCTATGGCTCCACAATGCAATAATTTACAATTTCCATGAAATCTCATAGCTCAATAATTCAAAAATCGGACTTTGCGATTCAAATTAAGCATTAATTCGAAAAATTTTCCGATTGGACGAACGAAGAGTGCAAACACATACCGAACATTGTGAATCAGGGTTGAATCAACTTGGCAAAGTCCCTGTAACGTGTACGCACAAAATCCCTTTTTTTTCCTTTCTTTTTCTTTCTTTCATCTTCTTTTTGTTGACACCTAAATTTTAACTAGTCATTTAGGAGCAATTACATGGAAAATTAGGGATTAATTTTTTAACCCCTAAACAAAAAATATAATTAGATGGCATAGCATATAGTTTTTTGGAGCATTTATCATATAGCTTAATTGCATTTTGTATGTTAATTTGACTGGCGTCAGATGGATCTAATTGGATGGATAGAATATTTTAAGATTATTGAACTAGTGCGGGTGGAGTTTTGAGCACAATTAGTTTGTTTGGGTCTATGAAATAGAATTAATTGAATCACACCCATGGGCGAAAAATATGTTGTGCTCAATTGAGAAATTAATGTTACCAAAATTTTGGTCAATTAGCAAAATATTTCGAAATGGGCATGATCTTTCGAACACTTGAGGCGGCGATCCTCTTGGTTAAGGGGAAGGAAAGAAATAAAAGGAAAGGGGAGGAGGATCAGTAGATTTGGTTTCTTTTGTATCTCCGTGCAAAGGGGAAACAATATAAAGAATACAAAAGAGGAAAGTGGAATTTGGTCAATAAAGGGGCATATATTCTGATCAATACCAAGGTGGTCTTCATGCATCCATTGGCGTGAACCGAAAGAAAAGGACACAATAATGGGAAGGAGCTAGAATATAATATATTCTAAAATACTCATAAGAGGAAATTAGACTTAGGGTGTATTTGGCAACCATTCTATTCCCGAAAATAGTTTTTGTTTAGAAATTATTCTTTTTTATTTCGTACCCGTGAACAATTTCTAAGTATTTGAAAGTATTTAGTAACTGCGCAAAATTTCTATTATTGAAATAGAAAAAGAATAGAAATGCGTTTGGTAACGGCACGAAATTTCTTTTTATTAATAATATTTTGAATTTTTTAATATTTCTTTATTTTTATTTTTATTTTTATTTTCTTCTTCTTCTCCTTCCTTGGCCATGGCCAGGTTGCTGGCGTCGGCCACAGGCTAGGGCCGGCGAGGGTGGCTCGCAACTTGGGCGAGTGCCGCCCTTGCCAGCCCCAGCCGGCGGTCAACGACCGGCCACAGGCCAGGAAGAAGAAGAAGAAGAAAAAAAAATTTCTTTTCCATTTCTGATTCTTGTTTCTAGAATCAAGAAGCAACTCTTTTTTGCTTTTTTATTCTGTTCCAAAACTGATTCTGAGAACAAATTTTTGTAAATTTGTGCCCAGGAACAAAATTTTATCAAATGAATTTTGTTTCAAAATTGATTCTAAGAATAAAGTAATAGAAATAGTTACTGTTTGGCCGGTTGCCAAACGTGCCCTTACTCTCTTTCCTTGAAAGCCCAGGTCTTCCCTAAAAGGGTCACGTATAGATAAGAACGGGAGAGCTTTTCTTTTGGTCTGACCACATGCGAGAAACACAGAAAGAAGAGACAAGAGAGGAGAGAGAAGATTTATCTTCTTCCTCGGGCGTGTGCCTCCACTATCACGACCGAGGGCTCCACGACCAGACGTTGTTTCTTGCTGTTCTCGGACCTCCTCGTGGCTATTCTCCACTCATCGCTGCGTCACCTAAGTAAGTTGGCGGCAGTCCGTGAAAAAGTTGCTGCTGTTGTGCCCACCTCCGACAACGATGATGACGAGGAGCCGCTACGACCTCTAGCCCTCGGCGTCCCTGCTGTTTGTGCTGAACCAACGAGTCACATTGTCGAAGCTCTCTGTCCCGTGATGACCGCTACGACCTGCTTCCTGTCTTGGCCCCGGTGACGTTGCTCCTATTTTGTTTCGACGAGGACCCGCCGTCCACGAGCTGTTTCGCCCTCACTTGATGCTGTCCTTGCCGCGAGCCCAACCGAGACTGAACTTCTACGTTTGGCTGGATCTTCTCTGATTTTGCAGGTTCACCCCAAGGCTGGCCTATTGTTGACGGAGTCAAGATATTACGTCCAAGCAACGTCCAATTTGTTGATACCCTTGCCGAATTACTCATCATTGTTACTGTTTGCCTGTTCACCATGAGCCCCTTTGCTGCTAGCCACTTGCTTTGTCACCAGCACGATCCACGAACCACCGTCCGTCGGTCTAAACTTGGATAGCAAATATTCGAATTAGGTAAAAATCTCATATAATTTACTTTTCGAGTATAATGTTTCCTTGTTTGAAATATTACAATCTTATTTGAATCTTTGAATGATATTATTGTGTCCACTAAGTTCCCGAATAGCCTTTAAATTAGGAATTATTACCTAATTCTACAACGTGCATATGATCGACGGTCCAATTTCATGCTCGAAATATGACTCGCGATCGCACGGAAAATCGTTAATCCGATCTCCCGCTCGAGATATGATTTGTGATTGTGTGAAAGATTGGCCAATCCGATCCTCATGCCCGAGACATGATTCGTCAATTTATTGTTTCTAAATTTAAATGGATATGGATAATATTTCTTGTGATTGGGTGTTGTGTTCATTTCATTGCTATTTCTTTCCGTCTTTTGTTTGAATTGAATTGATTGTCTTTCCATAAAAAAATACAAAAAGGTTAGGTAAAATTTGAGTAGATAATATATTGCATGTTTAAGATAAATTTTGATTATTTTCTTAGAATAGATTAGATTCTTTTCTTAGATATTATTATTACAAGTTTAAATTAGGTTAATTGCTTATTCCGAATTTAAACTAAAAAATATAAAAAATACCACGTGCATGTCATATTAGAGTAGTTGCATACTAATTAATTCTTGTCATTAGACATCTCACATCTAAGTTCATTTGCATGCCATATTAGAGATAGTGCATTTAATTATTGTTAGAATTAGGACATCTAGGTAAATCATATGTCGCATGTCATGTTAGACTAGTAGCATGCATTGCATATAGTTTAATTTTCACTAAATAAGAGAAAACTCCAAAAATACATTGAATGGAATTGCGTGTTAATTAGAAACCATATTAAGGTTGTCAATGTGATTTTCTAACTAACATTGCAGATACTTTCGTTGCTTTGAGGTAAGTCCCTATCTTACAATTTATTTATTGCTTTGCGCTATTGAGTGTTATATTATTGGTTGCGCAATGCAAGTTGCCTGCATAATTTTTTTTTCTTAAAAGAGAAAAAATACCGAAAGGGCGTTAGAGTAATATAGCGTAATCAAATCCCTAAATCCATAATCTATGGTTCGTAGAAGTAAAATAAATCTCCAAGTACTTTACTTAGGTTTCTAATCTACCCAAAAAAAATAAATTAGTGGAGACTTCAAAATGAAAGATCTTGCATATTAAATAACTTGAATCTAAGTTGCGAATTGATATGTGCTTGAATGAGCCGAGTTAAGTCTGGGCTTAATAATTCATTAGCCGAACGCCTGGGTGGCGAACCCGAGGGAAGGTCGCAACACTTTTCTCTTTCTTTTCCCTGTTCGACCTCCTCTGTTCCTTTTACAATGGGCCGAACGTCCATTTTTCCTTTTTCCTTTTTTTTTCTTGTGGGCCCCGCCCTTGTCAAAGTTAAAATATTACAACTAGGTGAACCACAAGTTTCTGTAGATTTTACTTTTATTAACCCGGGACCCTTTCATTCTTTTCAGCTCTGTGACGTTGAAGATGCTAGACAGACCCTCTTTTTCCGCATGGTAAAGTACCCACCTTTTGCTGGTCCCCAGGAATTATCAGGACATGACTTTCCTTGGCGAGGTGAGCCAACAACAGTGAAAAAAGAAGCTTTCTTATGACCTGAGAGAATTGATTTTTGCTCGATCCGCGGAGCACCGAAAGTAGTAGAGCACAGCTGCTTAACGGACGACCTCAGACATCCAGAAAAACGTCACATCATATGCCAGATCCGAAATTAATAAGAACACCGTCCATCTTCTAGCTTTAGTCATCTGTTGAAATTCGATGGCTGGGAAAAATCGCATTGCGTTCGCAGGCAAGAAAGCGCGGATGCTTTTGGATCATGATTTATCAGCGGTTTGGCTTAATCACTTTCATGGGGTCCAATTTCTTTGCCATGTACCCTAATACTTTCCTTTAGTGGAGTGAGAGAGACTATTTGAACGATGCAACATTTAGTAAATAATTTGAGCAGCTATCCTATCAGTTGATTTTTATGGAAAAACTATTACTTGGTGCATGTAAAGCTCAGTTTACGTAAGCGCTTAGATTTGTAGGTCTCATATGGAACTCACATGATCCTATAACTCACATGTAGTGAGCTCATTTGTATCGGATGTGTGGAAGAATAGCTCGGATTTTACATGTTGCTCTGAATGATTCAATGATAGGTCCTTTGAGTGGCAATTACTTTGAAAGCTTTCCTTTCTTTTTTTGGTCGGAAAAAGCTTTTCATTACTATGTTTGTTGTTACAGAATTTTGCGAGAAAAGTTTTAGTACGAGTATGGAATGAATAGCTCCGCGCAGACTTCTAACGGATAGGAGTTTCATTAGCTCCTTTGGTGGTCAAAGACTTGTGTTTCACAAATACGGTCGATCTTACGACACACGGCACGAAAATATTTGCAATTTTCTACGATAAATTAGCTAAACATCGAATGAGTGAATGTGTGAGTTAAATCACAAGCTAATCTTGTGGATACTTAGAAACATAAGTGATGAGTGTATCGAAAATCTTAAAACTTTCCATAAAAGTGCAATCAAGCTCTAAAACTTTCAAAAAGTGTAATTAAGTTCTAAAACTTGTCACGAAAATGCAATTGAGTCCTAAAACTTGTCAAATTGGTCAAATCAAGTTCTTTCGTTGATTACGTTTTTTGAAATTTTTATGATTCGATTGCACTTTCATGATATGATTTAGGACTTGATTGCTTTTTTTGGAAGATTTAGGACTCGATTGCACTTTCTTGACAAGTTTTAGGATTTGACTGCACTTTTTAAGAGTTTTAAGACTCAATTGCATTTTCATGACAAATTTTAAGATTTGTAATGTATTTATCTAAAAAATTATTGTGTTTAGAGCTCGAAAGAGAAAATCAAACAGTATATGACGTGGGACTATCCTATGTTGATGTTCGATTACATAGACAATGAAGTCAAGTTCCCAATAAAAAGGCACCAACGCATTTCATAGTTCGACCAAGAAAAAAGGACACATTTCATAGTGCCCATGATTTGACACATTTGAATTACTCCAGCAGCCTCGGAAAGATTTTGAGGAACCAAAAAGGCCACCTTGCAATCAGCCTATGGACCACTTGTCTCAATGGGACTTGCTCCTTTCTCTTTTGTGTCTTGTACCTTTTCAACTATAATATGAACTTTCTGACCAAAAAAAAAACTGTAATAAGACCTTCATTCGCTATTTTGCAAGATGCATCATATGATATAAAGTCAACATCTTTATTTGATTCAGCATGCAAACAAATGGCCCACGTTGCTTATTATTTCACATGTGATCGACCTCTCACACCCTTAGGTTTGGTGGAGTTGATTGCTTCAGCATTCAGGTGACAGCTTAACCAGAGGTCCCGGAATTGGAATTTAGGTTCTTAATTATTCTTTTAAACGAGGCAATAAAGTTTGCCTCCTATGGGGCCCTTCCCTTCTTTTAAGAAGTCTTGTGCATATTGACGACGGATGCAATTTTGAACATCAGAAGTGAGTTTCAAAGATCAACGCCGTGGCTTTTGAGGTAAAGAACTTGTAGAGAAATGGAAGGAGGAGGGAAAGGGGAGAGCAAGAAGGTGATGGTGGTCATAGATGAGAGCGATTCCAGTTACTATGCCCTCATGTGGGTGCTCAACAATCTCAAGGAATTGATCACTAGTTCTTCGCTGCTTCTTTTCGCCACGCTGCCACCTCCGAGCTGTAACTTTGCGTTCGGAGCTCCGTTCGGTTTGGCTCGCCTATATTTTCAAGGCTTAGCAGGTCAAGTACCAACTTTGGTTGCTTCATTTCCTCTTTGTCCAGTGTTCGTTTTTCAGATATATTCCTGTTCAAGTAGTTTTCATTGTTCTGTTGAGAGATTGTGTATGGCTGGAGGCTATTGGTGGTTCTCAATCACTTTGCCTTAAAAAATTGAGGTTCTTGCCTTGTGTTCCTGAAGTTGATAACTATTGTTTAATCTGATGAAGATCTTTTGGAACGTAGGACAGCCCTGGAGGTTTTTAGCACGGCACAAGAACAAAGTAAGAAGATTTGCTTGGGAATCTTGAAGAAAGCCGAGGGCATCTGTGCGAGTCGAGGGGTACTGTAAGAGGATACTTCTCTTCACCATCTTCATTCTTCTTAATCTTTTCTAATCATGGTTTTATGGTCAATATTTAGACAATCTCAAGAGATGGCATGTTCATTGTTATCGCTTAATAAAGGTATGGCGCAAAAAAAAGGAGAAAAATTACTGTTGATCAATATTTTCCTACAAATTTTATTTGAGGAAACCTCCGCCTCTAACCTTTCAAAAGCATATAGCGCAAGGGCCTCAGCCTGGTAAAATATGGGAAATCACCACTTTTCTTATCAAACTTCAAATCCTGGCGTTATCAGCGAAACCTATCAGTCTTATTGCATCGCGGATTTGAAACGGGCTAGAAAAATATGGCTGCTACTTCATACAAAAAGTATGTTCAAGTTTGACTGCAAATTCTCGATCTAGCTCCCTTTGAAGCCAGCATTCCGGTTGCACAATCTTTCAGAACTTGTATTTGAGTCATACTCTTGAAACATCAGATTCTGAAAAGTTTTCCTAGGGTATTGCATTTCGAGAGGTGAATTTTGTTGTTGGACAGGTGAAAGTGGAGACGCTCATGGAGGCTGGAGATCCTAGGGTTACCATATGCAATGCAGTGCACAAGAACAACATCGATCTTCTTATCCTGGGGCATGAATCTCATGGAATCCTCAAGAGGTTTAAATTTTTTCTATTTGAGTCATGAAAAGTTGGTGCATATAATTCACGGACCGCAGGTTAATCGGGCCATTTTGTCAATTTCAATTCCATACCGTTACTCCAGCATTTCGTCTATCATTTTCTTCTTATGATATTTAGCTGATGTTTCCCATCCTATTGTTAATGACAATTGACAGCATAGTGCTAGGTCATATATCAAAGCATAAAACTTGGTTCTGTATAATGAAGTTGAGTTGGTCGTTGCAGGGTTTTCTTGGGGACTCCAAGCGATCACTACTTGAATAATGTGAAGTGCCCAATACTTGTGGTGAAGAGGCCAGAATAAGCGTTCGATAACTGCTTATATGGGTTTATGTCAGCTATATGACCACCAGAGTGTATGTATTAAAGTCCTCACTGTGTAAGAAGTAGCAGATTATCTCATCTGAACTAAATCTGTCAGATCTGTAAATTCATATTCAGAACCGTCTATAACTAATCACAGTTCACAAGAATCCAAGTGCGATTACCTCAGTCACCATAACCATGGTCTGTAGCTCTGTCTATCTTATTAGTGAAAGAAATGTTCTCACTTAAGAATATATATCTTCTTTTCAGCAAACACTATCTCGATTAACAATGCTCTAAACATTGATTGTATTGTCATGTTCTATGCAGAAGAGTATCTTTCTCTAGTCAATAAAATATCTTGCAGACACCAGTGAGACAACATGGTTTCCTGGTTAGGACGTTACTCCACATTCGCAGTTGTAAGAAGAGAATAAGTTGACCCTCGAAAAGCTTTGAGCAAGCCTGATTTTCTTCTTCAGTTTATTAGATTGAAAAGGAGCATATTAGTCGCTCCTGCAAAGAAAAGCAGAGAGCATTGTTTTAGCCAATTTAATGGTTTCAAGAGTAGTCTATGCAGTATGAGTGGGTCATCTCAAAAGATCGGTGCACGTAAAAAAGAGTTGGAAGGAGCTTGAATCTATCCTTTTCCTTAGCTGTCCGATCCAATGCTTTAAGGAGCATTGATCGTGAAATGAGAGAGAAAAGGAATGAGGAACAGAGCTTGGAGCTAGATGTTGTCATGCCTACTGTTAGAAATAGAGCGCCTTTTATCGAGTGTAAAACACAAGTACCACTTATACATGTTCGAGGGAGATTTGCAGATGCCATTAGAATCTAACTAAAGAAACTCCAAATTCACAGTGATGACATATTTCATCAGGTTTCAACACTGACAATGGCTAGCTTAGCAATCACTCGATAACTAGTCTAGATATAGAAATCAAGGACAAGAACTATCACTTACCGTGATATGTTTCAATGGTCTTGAAGTTGATTGAACAGATGAATCGTTAGTCCAGACATAAATGAGAGAATTGGAGACAGGAATGGACAAATGTTGCATTCCTAGCTCTCGACATTGCTCCTCCTAATAGAAAGAGAATCCATCCCGGTTCGCTGTCAACATAGTCTGAATGTATCCATGGTGAATGTTCATTTGGTACACGTCAAGTGGCGAAAAAGAACATATTACGCATAACTGAAGGAGGATGGCTCTGTTTCTCCCCTGAAACTTGCACCATGCTTCATATTTGCCCCGAAGTTTTACTCTGTTTCGGTTTACCACTTACCTTCTCACAATCTGCGTCAATTTCATCCCAAAATCCTCATGATCTCTACCGGTTCTTTCGTTTTGTCGTTGGAACTCAATCGCTTTCGAACTAAATGGCGTACAAAAGGAGAGCAAAGTTCTACATCACATAAATTATTGGTATAGTTACGGCCCGTTGCGTGCGCTTCCAGAAGCGTGCCTACAATATCTCGAGCATTTTTACACGAGCTTTACTAAAGTGAGGCGTACAGAGCGACACAAAGATTAACTTTTATGGGGGAAACCCATATGGGAGACAAACTTGCATAATCCAAATTGCCATTTTTCCCATCCTTCCATGGATTTTCGCCGCTGGAGAAGAACATGCTCGTGGCGTTTCTGCAGACAAACCGCGTGGCAAGAGCAAACCAAAGGATAAGAAATAATGCAAAAGAGAAGAAAACGAAACGCTAGCGAAGAAGAGGCTTATCCATTTTGTCTCTAGTTTCGTCTTCGTCACTGTAGGCGCGAAACTCCGAAGTCGGACTGGTTGTTCTGACCTTCGAAGAAAAAAAGAGAAAACCGCCTCCTGTTTCCCAACTACCATGACGGACCAATCGCTTCATCTCGAGAACCTCGAAAACCACCGAGGCACCGTCTTTCTTTCGACCCTTTTGGCACGTTCACACGCTCATAAACTCGTCGTACGAGACAAAAAGCCGGCGGTTTCGATCAGGAAGTTCTCACCGTTCGGTGTGCATCGTCGTCCCCCTTTTTCTGTTGGTAGTAGCCGAGGTTCTTGTCGTTAAACCTTAGAGATATGGCGGAGGTAGTGGCGATGGATGGCGTGGACAAGAGGAAGGTGATGGTGGCGATCGACGAGAGCGAGTGCAGCCACCACGCGCTCGTGTGGGCCCTCGACAACCTCAAGGACTCGCTCTTGAGCTCGCCGCTCGTCGTCTTCATGGCTCAACCCCCTTCTCCGCAGAATCTCTCCTTCGCTGCTAATCTCGGCCTTGCTCGCATGTACTGCCCTGTTTCTGCCGGTAAACCCCAAAACTTATCTCTTGCTCGCATGTACTGCCCTGCACACACTCTCTTTCTCTCTCTCCTTCGCTGCTAATCTCGGCCTTGCTCGCATGTACTGCCTTGTTTCTGCCTCTAAACCCCAATACTAATCTCTATCTCTCTCTAGAAATATCGTTCCTTTTACGCTTATTCGAACTTCGTTTCTCTCCATTCGTTCGTGTTCGGGTTGGTAGGTCCTAATGTGGTTTGATTTTCATTAATGTTGAGGTTTCATAATCAGGTAGATTTTGTTATCAGCTTAGCTTGACTGAAGGTTGTCAATGATTCTTATTCCCCTGTTATCACTCTGGTTCTACCCGGTGAACTTATAGCTTGTCGCAGCGTGCAGGATACATACGTATTCGGTTTCAATTAAAGAAAAAAACAGTTTTCCTTGTAGTTTGCATTGAAAAATTAAAGGTTTTTTTTTCGTATATTACAATATGTGAAGGATTAGTTGGATGTTGCGTTTGCAATTACAGCTCCAGACTTTGTGAATTCCATCCGAGAGCAACACAGGAAGCTTACGCTGGCTTTCTTGGATAAGGCCAAGGAAATTTGCGCTGCACGAGGGGTAATTCGTACAATTCCCTTTGATTGTTGTTCATGTTGGAACCAACGTGAGTATCAGGATAGGACACGCTTGGAGTCATTGGAATGAGCTTGTTTGTGAAGAATTTGAGTTTGCACTCTGTTTTGAAATTGCAGGTTAGTGCAGAGACTATTACAGAAGTTGGGGATCCGAAAGTAGCAATATGTGATGCCGTTGAAAAGAACAATGTCACGCTTCTCATTTTAGGCGACCGCGGACTTGGAAAGATCAAACGGTTAGTCTCATAGCTACATTAACAGAGGCAGAGGAGATGTCATTGTTTTCCTCTGACTTCCATTACTCATGCCTGATTGATTTACATTGTGCCACTCCCCAGTCGGACATATTCTGCATTTGCTAGTATAAATAAAACTCAGACGGTAAACATGAGCCAGAGCCATGGAGATGAGGAACTGCATGTGATTTAATCAAGGATCCTTCTCATTCTATCTCAATTTGTTGATGTGATGTTCTATCTTTTTCTAATTTACAGGGCTATTCTTGGGAGCGTGAGCAATTACTGTGTTCAGTATGCAAAGTGTCCTGTTCTTGTTGTGAAGAAGGCGGACTAAAGATAGGAAAGTTGGTACATGTTTGTGTTAAAATCTAATTGACAGTTTGCATATGTCAAAGGCAAAGGATACACACAGGCGAGGGTTTCATCCATTGATCTAGTTTAAAATATCTTGGCTGTTGAAAATATATGGAGTGTGGTTGTGTTATAAATTCATTCCCTCTGTGTCTGTTGTTGCATGCGATGGGACTAACAATCTATACTTGTAGTCTCATCCACACCTGTCAATCAGAAGCTGTACGATATTGTTCCACTCCCTTTATACTTTTGCACCTCATTTTGTATCTGTGAATTTCTCTATCTGGTGAGTTGACTTCTTTCTTGATAAACATATTAATAGACAGAATGTCTTTATCTAGTGATAATGGACTGAACAGTTGTTCAACACAAGAAGATGCTTAGTAGTAAGATATGAGCACCTGACCACCTATACAAGCATGAACTGCAATTGTAGTCTGTGATAGCTCTCTGTTACTCCAATATGCGTTACATCTTCACCTTATCCTCCTTTTAGTCCCATAATTTCAACGATAACTTGAAGCCACTCACTTGAAAATGCGGTTTAGAGTGGCTGCGAGTCGAACCCCCCCTTTAGCTAACCGAAGATGAACGGTTGGTAAACGGGACAGGAAATATGCATCTGCGAGATAATAGCATGCTTATCGTTAGTCATTTGCTATGAAGACTGTCTGAAGAATCTTCCAACTATTAGCAGTAGAATCGTGTACCTTTTAATACCGAACCTTCACTCACACCTTCATATGCCCACTGACAGGCTGCGGTGATACTTTCGGATGCATATCTGTGACATTCATTCATTCTCATCCAGTGTATGATAGATAAAATTTGCTGACTTAGAACAAATTTATGAAACATGTGATAGTTGATGATGGAAACATCGACAATTCTTCAACAGATTGTAGAATTATTTTTTTTCTCTAGTGTGGTTATTTAACGTACGTGTCTGGGCAAGGTGGCTTGGTAGAACTGCAGGTCTCCCAGTCTTTAACTTGATCTGCCCATTCATTCTGTCATTGAACATCACAAAGTAAGAAAAGAAATGTCCATCTCAGTGCATTCAACTCTCGAAAAAATAATAAAGTTCATTCGATAGATCTGCAAAGTTGCATATGTTAGAGACCGTGATGTTCTGCTGAATCGCGTCGACAAGGCCGTCTACGTTGGAGCTGTAGTATCTTTCTTCGGCTGTCTCAATTATATTATTATCCCAAACCTGCACAATTCACAAGTTCAATCGCAATTCTGCCGTAGCATTAAACTTTAGCATATATGGAGTTTGCATACATGGTGGAGGACTTGTTTCTGGGTGTACCAGCGGACGTCAATGGTGTTGGCCCCTCTGTCTGAGGTGAAGCCTACATGCAGAGGCTGCACATAACATGGCATAACAATAAACTTAGATGGTGGTGCGTTTCGTGATATAGAATACACGCATATATGTCCATACAATGCCGCATCTCGTTTTAGGAAGCTGTGTACCTGATGAATGTCTCCCATGAAATGAGAGAGAAACATGAGTGCTTCTGTAAGATTATCTGTTGCAAGTTCAAAGGAGGAGTTGCTTAGTGAGATCGACCAGACAAAATACGAGAAAAAGACTGGGGGAACGATGATTAAATAAATCTTACATGCAGCTCGAATAGAATTGCTTCCATAATCAAGAAGCTGGGAGGTGTAATTGTTGATGGCTCCTGCAACACACCGTCCCTTCTCTCCATTGTCATCCTTGCAGTCCCCTGCACACGTAAAGCCAATTCTCAGGCTCTTGATGATTCTTAGGACACTCACCGTTCTGGTACTTTCGAAACTACATTCGTTCAAGAGATAGAGAGACGACAAAATCACGGTCTAGTTCCTTGGGTGACATATCTTGAGTATGTCCAGGCTATAAAACTACATGCAAACAGTTCTGATGGAAGAAGTCTGCTTTTTTAAGGGAAAAATTATCCTGTGAACTTAGTACATATACTAAACTGAATATGAATCGTCTAATTTGGTCGGTTCCCTGTCCGATCTGGTCTAGGTTCAGTTCAGTACATATACCACACTCACGTAAAGACTTCTCTTTACAAGAGGGATTGTGTCGTTTTGACCTCAAACGTAATCAAAGCCACCGTTGCTGTGGCATAAATTTAATCTTGGCGACTTTTTGTCATGTAAAGATATCGAAGATTGATCTTTCGTTTCATCCATGTGTTTCTACTCTTTCTACAACATTAACAAGAAATTCTAGGAGTGGCCTGGTAAGGGAAAACGATTCAACCACAGACAAAGGGGAGAGACAAAAAAGGGAGTTGTGGTAGTAATGACATACTGCTGTACTGGTACTTGCAGAGGTTGTCGGGCGTATTGATATAGTGAAGCTCTGAGGACCAGCGATAACGGAACTTCACTCGGTCCGCCCACGCGCACACGCTCGCCAAGTCCTCTGCCGACTCCGGCAGCAGTTGCTTCACCGCGTCCGCCGCGGCTCCGGTCAACCGAGACTGTCCACGACAAAATCCCGAAACCCGTACAGACTTAAACTATAACCATAAAGCACAACGCGCTGAGCGAGCCCATTTGCGCTGTTACAGATGAACTCACCTCAGCAATCTTGCAAATGGTATAGTGCCCATCAATCCCCCAGCCGTGAGCAACTCGAAGGATCGACATTGCCAGCACGAAAGCCGCCATTTGAGCTCTGTGGCGCTCCATTTTCTTTACCTGGGAAGCAACAGGCAATGTGGGACTCAAGACTGACTCACCTTATATGCTGCTGTGATTGTGATTCGTGTTGTCATATATAAGGGAACTGGAAGATAAAAAAGGAGAAAGCCGAAAAGGAAAGAGCCCCTCCTTTAACGGTTCCGGGTGCTGGGGTTGGTGTGAACTGTACGACTGAGCAATCTCATGGATTGCTGCTGCGTGCCCCATCAAATGTCTTGATACAGACATCAATGCTGTCCATTTTCGTGCATGCTACCAGACAAATATGGCAATGGATCTTCACATATTACAGATTCTTTTCTTTTTGTGACGATGGAGCGAAACCCATTAAGTAAATAAATCCGGGTCCATTCAGATATGTCATTAACTTGATGAATCAGATAGGGTTGATTTGCGCTTTAGCGATGTCATGCAGTTGCCCTTACGAAACTTAGTTCACGAGTACGACATGATTACGTGGTTGGGAAGGTAAGGAGTCGCGTTGAAGTGTCGGATTTGAGGGACTGAAGGAACGTCGCCATACCTGTGGGCTCTTAAAGTGACAACTGATGCCGGTTCTTCGGCGAAAGGGATTCTGTCTTCATGGACTTGATTTTATTACAAGATCTTAATGATCTTAAGAAAGGAAAACGTGTGTGGGCTGTTGTTTCCTCCAATGCATGCGTGTAGAAATGGCAAATTTGAAACGGGAAAAAGAAGAAAGAAATCAAGGCAATAGGATTTCCATTTCTTACCCTTTCCATCTCTTGTTTCTTAGTTTTTCGTGCACGAAGACCGAATCTATCCCTTCAATCATATTGAAAGTAGGCCATTCATGTCCAGACCGGAAAAAGCTTAACGAAGAAATCATCTCATTTTGATCCTATCCCAAAATGTCGAAGAACACTTGTCTCTATTGGTGCATAATATCTTTCCACAAAACTTGGAATATTGCGTTTGAAATTCCAAACATCAAAACATGGGTTTGGCCCAACAAATCTCGGGACGTGCTGGCCCATGGCACGGTCCACTCAGAAAACGGGTCGGGCCTGGCATGGCAAACTACAGTGCCATGGCCCATCAGTGCGTTGGAAATGTCATTCGACTCTCTCTCTCCTTCAACTTATGCGATTAGTGCTCATCACATGGGTCATCGAACTTCTAATTTGTGCAACTGAATCTTTTAAATGGTACAATTTGTGCATTCGAATTCTTGGTCGTCAATACAATTATAAACTACTCACATTGTTGCTGACATGGTCATTTTATGTTAAAATAAAGAACACGAAATTATGTGAAAATCTTAACAATTGTTTGTTCAATCATGAGTAAAAGTTCTTAGAAGATGAAGAGAAGAACTAATACAAACGATAGAGGAACACAAGGTGGAATTTCTAGAGGTGCGCACCGGTCCAAGGTGGACCCTAGAACCGAACCGGCGAACCGACCCCAACCAAACCCATTTTAACTATATTTGTTATTTGTTTTGTTTTTAGGTGACCATAATTCATATTTTATGTTATGTTTTTTGAACTTTTTATTGTTTTTTTTTTACGTGCTCTTCTTTTATGGGTTGATGCTTTTGGTAAGTGGAGATTTTGTTGTTGCTGCTTTAGAGAAAAATGACACAAATGGTCCTTAAATTTTGGTCCAATGTCTAGTGCCGTCCCTAAACTTTTAATTTGCTCAACTTGATTACCAAACTTTAACTTAATGTGCAATGCGGTCGCTGAATTTTTAATTTGTTCAACGTGGTCTCTAAACTTTTTTTACATACTCAATTTCAGTCTATGGACAATATGAAAATGTTCAGTGTTGTTATTTCATTAATTGAAGTTCGCGGAATTTGCCGATTTGGCTTCTAATGTGACACGATTGAACAGTGAACAAGAAAAAATTACAAGTGGATTATCTACATAAGATATTCAACTCAAATTAAGATATAACAATCCTTTTAATTTGTTCAATTTGGAAAAAAATTATTATTCATGTTATTCAATGACGTGGATTATTCAAGGTTGGACTGGCCCAACCCTAAAACTGCCCAACCGTAGGAATTTCCTACACAACTTTAGGACACTAAAACTTAGTTCATTTACTTAATAGAAGTCTAAAGTATCGAAAAAGAGATATATATTAGAGACATAAATAATTAAACATAGATCATGTAGGAGTGAAAGCTAATCTATTACAATTTGTATAAATTGTAACATGAAAACTTGTCAAATAAGATGCTTAATTTACCTAAAAAAGAAAATTGACGGGTCGTGCCAGGCACAGGCCCAACCTTGCCCGAGATCGGCAAACGCTGTTGGTTAGTCGTAGGTAGCTCTGTGGTACTTGTTAATAGTTTTTTATTTCTTTTAGCAAAAAAAATAGTTTCTTTTATTTCAATTTCAAATATTT
Organism: Syzygium oleosum; assembly: GCF_021117445.2. Lineage (NCBI taxonomy): Eukaryota > Viridiplantae > Streptophyta > Magnoliopsida > Myrtales > Myrtaceae > Syzygium > Syzygium oleosum. The sequence continues at coordinate 14,598,952 of NW_026607487.1, forward strand.
TTAATTACTTCTTCTATCATCTTTTTATTAGACTTAATCACTAGACTAAACACTTTTCCCTTTATAAGTAAGGTCATGGCAGTGTAATTATTTGTATCGATTCCAAACACTTGATTATATTCTACAAGTTACAGGACTCGACGTCATAAATTAAAAGATTGAGAGTTCAATTATAAAAATAAAGTAAATTGAAACAAAAAAAACATAATTACCCCATCAAAAAAATTAGATATAACAAAGTGTTTTGACCCAAAAACATATTATGCTAAAATGATTTTGTTGTGAAAAACATTGGGCTATATTTTCGGTAAAGTTCCTCTAATCGTGCTTCTAATTTATGAGTTACAGCTTATATTATTGACATTACCCGTATGAAAATTCAACTAGAACTAAAGGTAGGTAATGCCAATTCATTCAATCAACCAATAAAATAACTAATTGGAGAAAATTTCCTTCAATTAGGGATGGGGGAAACCCTAGCTATATTGGTGAACAAACGATAGAACGCACACAAGGGCTGATGTACACTAGAACATTATTACGTGGAGCTGTAACTAAGTACAAAATATGTCATAAAACGTCCTAAAAATATTTACAACATTATGATGCTTCGTGATCTAAAGTTCAAGTGCCATGACTTTACTATACATTGGTGTACTTCTGAAATTTCCTGAAAGCTAAGTATATACTAACGGCAAAAACCCCATTGTTGCACCGACATGAAGTACTTCATCTCCATCTTCGTAGATAGCAAGCCAGGCAATAATCAGCTACAAAAGCTAACCTTAATTTTGCCATTTTGAGAGGAGTGGTTGTTGATCATTAAACCTTTTTTTATTTAATTATTCCTAGCACTTACTTTATGGTACTCCATTATGTTACCAAAATAAATCAAGAGATAAAGAAGTTGTACAATTAAGTGCGCATAATTAGAATTGTTAATGATAGAAAAGAGCAAGGCTTTGATTGTTGGCTTGGTGATGGGGACGTTAAGTCCAATTTTCAATGACCTCCTACCTAATACAAAGCTGACAGGTGGACCGCACTAATCAATTTCGTGCTTGTTGTCATAGTCCACATTGTTTTTTGGACCTTTTCTTTTTCTTTTTAATTTGCGCCTCTTTTGGGAGTAGTTAGTCAATGATTAATAATTAATATAAGTTTTTAATTATTACAATCGTGGCCAACCTATTTGCTCCAAATCTCTATAGAATTGAGGGTCGATCATGATGGTTATTAGGGGTAATCGATTTTAGAGTGGGTCAATTCCTGCTCTGAAACTAGACATGATAGGACCGTTTCCCTGTTCATGAAATTGGGAACTGACTATTTTCATCTGGGAACTTGATCAATCAATCTGGTTCGGTTCCTTAGATGGACCGGAACCGACTATGCAGAATTTTTATATTAATTTTTGTTTCTTCAATTATGATTGCCACCAGAATCGTATTGTTCTTTTATTAGATAGAAAGATTATTACAACTTACAAGGTTGTCATACGAGCCTATACACGGATCATGCACCGAGAAGTGTCACTATTCATCTGAAGTATTGCGTGCTACATAGTAAGTGCCACTGTTCATCGGAAGTATTGCGTGGTTCATAGATTAACACAAATACGCTCCTAGAGAACAATGATCAATGAAGTTACATCCGCATGCGGTAACATCACTACTAGTGCCAACCTCTTTCAGTCATCCGATGCCTATGTGCTTCTACAATAATGTGTATTAAGGAAAACGATGTACTCTTTAGTTTGAAAGAGAAACATAATTACAAAAGAAGAAGAAGAAGAAGAAGAAGAATATCAAGGTATTCCAGCCTAGTCCAATCAGTCTAGCTGTGTACAAGGAACCGGGAGCCGGATCAGTTATTCTCAATTACAAATTTTGGGAATTAGGAACCGGTTAGTCCGTCTGTTTTCCAAGTTGGATCGAGATTGGTACTCATCCCTAATAGCTATTATCGTGGTTTGGCTTAATGATAGGCTAAGATATCTTCATCCATGAACAATTTTGAGGGTGCACGAGTTTAAAATAAGAAGGACAAACGCACTTGCTAATGCATGGGACCAACCTCATGGCCCTTGTTTGGCAGTGGGACAAACCCTGGAGATGGCAAGCCTCAAAAGCATATTCCTCCCTACTTTTGATTCTTTCTTTGATGCAAAAACCCCCCCACGAGGGAGCATCCCAAATGTGCCTCAACAGCGCTGTCGTGAAATTGAACTCTCTTTTAGGACCACCATCTTTATGTTATTGGCTACTCTTAAGGAAATCTCAAGAGCAAAACTATTTTTTTAGGGCAAAGAGAAAATTCGAACTATCTCTACTTGCGCCACTTGTAGCTGATAAGCTCCCTTGCAAGGGTGCAGCACGGGTATCACGATTGCATCGGATAAGTCCCGAAAGTTGCGCATGGGGTTATTAATTGCACAGGTTTACGAAGTGAAGAGCTCCAAGCCAGACGCAATGTTGTCGTAAGGCAAACAAAAAAAAAAATATTTGTAGATGTAGGTTTTATAATCAATACGAGAAGATTAGCTCAAGCTCAATTGATGAGGTAGGGACCTCAGAATTGAGCACTAGCAAAAGCATCGTTTCGAAAATTGGGTTAAGTACATTTTTATTCAATTTATTAGAGATGTTTTATTTTTTGGAATGGAATGTGAGTTGTTCTTGATACTGCCTTTTGAGGATATATATAGGCAAAACCTATACATATTATCCTTTTTCGATAAGGTTTCTCCCCTCTTTTTTTTTTTTTTGCTTCTTTATCCTCTTTTTTATGCTTCTTGATATAGTGCTTTTGAAGACAAAGCATTTGCATCGTGTGGTTGACATACAAAAAGAAAAAAAAAAAAGCTTTTCGCACAATTAGGTAAGGCACGTAAAGAGCATTTGAGTTCATTTCTCATTTGGAAATGGTTGACCAAAACCGATACGCGATATTCATCATTCCTATTAATACATTTGAATTAGCCTTTCACGGTGGCAACTCGTCATTATATCTCCATTTATATAAGCATATTATAGGAGGCTAGCCCTAGGCATTACCTCCAATGAATGCCTAGTGAGATTTTAAAAGGATAAGCCGAGTTGGTAGATTCCGAGCCTCTCGTTTCCTTCCTCACGAGAAATTTCCCTTGGCAAGTTACGAGAGTGTGTCCTCAAAAAACAATATGTTCCTCGTGCTTACGCACGTCACTATTTTGAAAATTAAAATTGAGACAAGTGCACTACAAGTCCTAAAACTTGTCACAAAAGTGCGTTTGAGTCCTAAAACTTGCAAAAAGTTCAATCGAGTCCTAAAACTTGTAACAAAAGTGCATTTGAGTCCTAAAGTTAACACCGTTAAATTTATTAACGGAAAACGCTGACGTGGCGCTGACGTGGCGCTTATTAATCATTTCTCTCTCCTACGTGGAAAATGGTTTAAGCAAAAATGTCAACGTATGCAAAACGACGTCGTTTTTGGACGTCCCCCTTTCTTCTTGAACGTCTCTCTTTCCTTTCCCCTGCGTCGTCTCCTTCCTTCTTCCTTCTGAACGTCTCTCTGAACCGTATGCTCCGATTCAACCTCTGCCGGAACAACATCTCTTCTTCTTCTTCTTCTTCTCAAATCGATGTCCTCTGAACCCTAAGCCCAGAGTCGTCGTCGTCCTTCTCTCCCTCTATACGAAATTAACATTTGGTCTCCCTTTGAACCCTAAGCCCCAAATCAAGTTCGACGATCTCGAGTTCCCTCGTGATTTGGGTCTCCTCGCGAGTTGGAGTTCGACGCCCATCGTCATCTGGAGTTTAATCGTGATCTGAAGTTCGTAGAGTTCGAGTTCGAGTTCGAGTTCTCTTCTTTGTCGATAGCGAGTTTGTGCGAAGACCTGTCCTGCGGGAGTCTCGACGGTGGATCGAGCGGCTTCGACGATGGAGACGGCGACGGCGACGGGGACTCCTCCTCGCGCAAGTATTGCTCTCTGCATTATAGCATTTGGGTATCGAGCGACGTGTGTTTCTATTCCAGTTCGGTTAGGACCTGCGTGTTCGGAGCGATTCGATTTGCGCTGCGATTTGCGATGAGGTAGGGTAGGGTAGGATAGCTGTTTGCCCGAAGGCGCTCTCAAGTTGATGCACAATCAACTATTAGCAGTCATCCTCCGTCCTCATTATAATGCTTAAACCTCTACCGAAGAGCATGATGAGTCAACTGAGAGTGATGGAAACTCAAAGTGCTGCTTCCGATATCTTCATAATTGATTCAGTAGACATGGGTTAGATTTTCCATTGATTGTAGAAGTTTAGGTTACCTGGGATCAGTAGACATAAATTCAACTCCGGAGTGTGCTGATGTACGCACCCTTCTCGTAGTAGCCAAATCATGCTATCCTATTTCGGAATGTGAATCAGCTACTTCTCCATTGGTCATTGCAAGTTTAGAAAACTTTGTGCAGCAGAATGTGTTCTTCATCATCTGATTCGGTCATCGGTCTTGCTCCAAATATTTTATCTCTGCACTATTTTTTTTTTACTTTTCACATGTTCATTATTTTTGCAAGATTCTTTTCTGCTATGAAGTTCTAGGAGCTGCTTCAATGGCAAAGGCACATCCCCAAGCCAGTGCACAACCTCGGCAATTAAGAACTTGTCCTCGAAAGCATGTTGCTGTAAAGCGAAAGGCACCATTACAACCCAAGGCTAGTTCCCAACCTCAGTCATATCATGCTACAACAGCTCAAAAACATGGTGTAAAGCGAACAACACCGTCACAACCCCAAGCGAGTTCTCAGCCTCAGTCATCTCATGCTACAACAGCTCCTCGAAAGCATATTGCGGTGAAGCCAAAGCCACTATCACAACCATAGGCCAGTCCCAGCCTCAGTCATCTCAGGCTATAACAACTCCTCCAAAGCCTATTGTTGTAGGACCATATATGGAAAAGCCCAAGAATTATGAATAATGTGAAGGTCGAACCTGCTCGACCTCCAAAGACCATATAATTGGATTGACATATTTGCTAAAAATGGTTTTTTTACGTGAATTTATGTCAATTATCAGCTGGTTTTTTGTATGAGACATGTAGCTTTGTTTGTTCGGAACTTGGCAGACAACTTTTGGACAACTTTTGGTCTAAGCCTAATCAAGTTTCTATTTTTTTAGGTGAATTTATGTCATTTTCGCTAAGCTAATGCAGGCATTTGTTGAACAGAAGCTTTTGTTCTCGATCATTAATCAGTATGTTGAGTATCAGATAGTGCTTGAGTTGCTACTTGCCTTTAGTACACTGAAAGTGCAGACATTTTGTTGAACAGAATATTCATCATCAATCGTTATCAGTACGCGCAGTATCAAAGAGTGCTCGAGTTGCTATTTGTCTGCTATAGCCTGATTTTTGTGTTTCTGCTCAACTTGGGCTTGTACGAGCAGTTGTATAGAACAACATGTAAACGAGAGTTATCTAGACAGAATTTAGATACATGTCAGGGTGTGGGAATCGGAATGCGATGCACCAATTTGTTAGAACAACATGTAAACGATAGTTTTCTATGTTTGGGAAAGCCTAGTTTAGGTGTATAAATGTATACTCATTATGTTTAAGAATACGTTAGCACCAACTTTGGCCAATGACAATGTTATTAAATTGCATGAGTGCATGGTTGGTTGATCAGATTGCCTATTTTGGCCATCCAAGATCGAAGTTCAGATTGCGAACAAACTAATCGAACATAACAATCGAAAAATAGGGTAATCTTGAACATTGTTATATGATCAACAGGGACATAATCCATGATAACATTAGATTTCATTCCCATCTCAATTACCCACAACTAGTCTTACAAACTTACAAACTTAGAAACAAGGTACTATGGAAGACTTAGAAAATTCCCACACGAAGAAATCGCAGCAACCCGGACCATCAAACTTAGCACATCCATGAAACCTTCTTCCTGCGTTTTTCCTTGTCTTTGCTGTAAGAATTGGTGATTGAAGACCACAATAGCATGTTGGCTCCGACTCGACCTCATTAGGAGTTACAACACTTGATTCAGATGTTGGCACTCTCATTCTTCTAGTCGTCATATTATAAGAACCTAATTGAATTATATTACCTGTATTTTGATTCTTTCCAGATATAAGTATATTATCAGTATCTTCAGACAACAAACTACATTAGCACAATCTTTCTCAAAATGGTTCATGCTTGGCATCATATGTCAATTGAGAAGAAACTCTAGAAAACGATAACAAAGTCGAAAATTTCATATATAATTAGGAAGAATCTGACAGACAGTATACACCACAAAAAGGGGGGAAGAACAGTATTGGTGCCAAAACTTGTGTACGGAGGCCACTTTGGTGCCAAAAGTTTCATTTGGATCACTTAAGTGCCAAAAGTTTACGCCGACGATCACTTAAGTGCCAAATCGGAGAAAAAACGATCACTTAAGTGCCAACGGCGAGAAATTCCGACCAAATTTAATACGTGGCTTTTATATTTAAATTTTAATGACACATGGCATTTCCATATGTATAATTCAATTTTTTAAATATTTTTTTCTGATTTTTTTCTTTTTTCTTTTTTCTTTTCTTTTTTCATTTCTGTCTTCTTCTTCTTCTTCTACCATGGCCGGTGGGCTGGAGGCCAACCACCGGCCATGGCCGGCCTCGCCGGGCGTCGCCTTCCTCCGGGCGAGGCCCGGCGAGGCAGCCGTGGCCTCGGCGAGGGCCGGCCGGCCTCGCCGGATCTGGCGAGGCGAGCCCTCGCCGGGGCTCGCCCTGCCCAGGCGACCTCGACCCTCGCCTGGGCAGGGCGAGCCCCGGTGAGGGCTCGCCTCGCCAGATCCGGCGAGGCCGGCCCTCGCTGAGGCCACGGCTGCCTCGCCGGGCCTCGCCTGGAGGAAGGCGACACCCGGCGAGGCCGGCCATGGCCGGTGGCCGGACGCCGGCCATCGGAAATAAGAAGAAAGAAAAGAAAAAAAAAGAAAAGAAAGGAAAAAAGAAAGAAAAGGAAAAAAAAGAAAAGAAATGCCACATCACCCTCCGGCGAGCCACATCAGCCTCCGGCGAGCCACATCAGCCTCCAGCGAGCCACATCACCCTCCGGCGAGCCACATCAGCCTCCAGCGAGCCACATCAGCTTGAGAAATTAATAAAAAAATGCCACGTCGGATTTCCGGCGAAGTGGCACTTAAGTGATCGTTTTTCACAACTTTTAGCACTTAAGTGATCCGATTGAAACTTTTGGCACCAAAGTGGCCTCCGTACACAAGTTTTGGCACCAATGCTGTTCTTACCCCCCACAAAAAGTATATCAAAATTCCTCAATCTTTCGACACACAAAATTTCCACCATATGGTAAAGCAACTCACTAATAAGGACCAGAAGAGAAACATTTGAAGCTAATATCACGAGTCAAGGCTCAGCTCTACATAAACCAATCAAAAACTCGAGACAAGAACCATTTCTCATGCGGTCGTGAACTGAAATTAGAAACCCAAGCAGCTATCCTACCCTACCTCATCGCAAATCACAACGCAAATTAAGGGTCAAAGCATAGTGGACTTCTTATCTGTTTGAACTTCATGTATTGAAAACAGGAGTCAAAGTTCAATCTCAATTTCACAAAGAATCTTACTGCGAGAAAGGTGTGTACATCAGCACACTCCGAAGCTGAATTTATGTCTACTGATCCCAAGTAACCTAAACTTCTACAATCAATGGAAAATCTAACACATGTCTACTGAATCAATTATGAAGATATCGGAAGCAGCACTTTGAGTTTCCATCACTCTCAGTTGACTCATCATGCTCTTCGGTAGAGGTTTAAGCATTATAATGAGGACGGAGGATGACTACTAATAGTTGATTGTGCATCAACTTGAGAGCGCCTTCGGGCAAACAGCTATCCTACCCTACCCTACCTCATCGCAAATCGCAGCGCAAATCGAATCGCTCCAAACACGCAGGTCCTAACCAAACTGGAATAGAAACACACGCCGCTCGATACCAAAATGCTATAATGCAGAGAGCAATACCTGCGCGAGGAGGAGTCCCCGTCGCCGTCGCCGTCTCCATCGTCGAAGCCGCTCGATCCGCCGTCGAGACTTCCGCAGGACAGGTCTTCGCACGAACTCGCTATCGACAAAGAAGAGAACTCGAACTCGAACTCTACGAACTTCAGATCACGATTAAACTCCAGATGACGATAGGCGTCGAACTCCAGCTCGCGAGGAGACCCAAATCACGAGGGAACTCGAGATCGTCGAACTTGATTTGGGGCTTAGGGTTCAAAGGGAGACCAAGTGTTAATTTCGTTTAGATGGAGAGAAAGACGACGACGACTCTGGGCTTAGGGTTCAGAGGACATCGATTTGAGAAGAAGAAGAAGAAGAGATGTTGTTCCGGCAGAGGTTGAATCGGAGCATACGGTTCAGAGAGACGTTCAGAAGGAAGAAGGAAGGAGACGACGCAGGGGAAAGGAAAGAGAGACGTTCAAGAAGAAAGGGGGACGTCCAAAAACGACGTCGTTTTGCATACGTTGACATTTTTGCTTAAACCATTTTCCACGTAGGAGAGAGAAATGATTAATAAGCGCCACGTCAGCGTTTTCCGTTAACAAATTTAACGGTGTTAACTTTAGGACTCAAATGCACTTTTGTTACAAGTTTTAGGACTCGATTGAATTTTTTGCAAATTTTAGGATTCAAACGCATTTTTGTGACAAGTTTTAGGACTTATAGTGCACTTGTCCAATTAAAATTTCTTACCTGGATATGTACGGTTCAATAAGCCCCAAAATTATATACGGTGCAACATTTATTAAAAACTGATGGCTGCTCAGTACCTCAGGAGTTTGACCAGCCAACCATATCCCGCCACGTGTCGGTGTCTAGATGGTCGGAGCTGTCCGTAACCTGAAAACCATAAATTTGATCCGTCCCGCTGGCATACCGAAATTATTATAGGGTCAGATTTTGCGCTCGTTTCTGGAAAACTCATCGTACGACAAAATGACGTAGCCTCACGCCACTGCATCCATCTCCAAAATGTTAAATAAAGACCCCCTCGCCCCTTTTCTGACATGGACGGGAAAGTCCCGCAACGCACGACCAATCATCGCCTTCCACGTCATCCCCCATGAACCGGGTCTTAATATTTTTTTTTGGGGAAAATTTCAAACCAGTACCCAAAGTGAGGTCATTTTCTAAAAAAAGAGTTCAAAGAGGACATAATATCAAATAAAGGCTTAAAGTGTCAAATCAGTCTCAAATAGGGACTCGAAATGCTCAATTAATCTCAAATGAGGGCCTGAGTTCGCCGGTCAAATGCTCACCGACCGGTGAACAGAGGTCCTTACTTGAGACTAATTGGGCACTTCGGATCCCTATTTAAAATTAATTTGGCATTTTAGGCCCTTATTTGATATTATGTCCACTTTAGACCTTTTTTTGATAAAATGACCCACTTTGAGGCTGTGTTCGTTTGAGGAAAAATATTTTTCCGGAAAATATTTTTCACGTTTTCCGGTGTTCGGGGGCGGAAAATGTTTTCCGTGGGAAAACATTTTCCTTCCCCACCCCCAAATCCTTCATTGTTTTGAGGAAAATGATTTCCTCTTTTCACAAAGAGAAAATCATTTTCCCCCAAATTGAAGGCAAAATTGCCCATGGGAGGGAAAATATTTTCCGTGGGAGAGGAAGTTGATTGCCGGTCACCACCGTTGGCCGCCGGTCGCTGGCCGCCCGCCGGTCATTCAATATTCAATGACTAGTTGTTTTATTATCCATTCTTGTGCGACCAGAGTGGGGACAGGATTGTTGTAAAGGTGAGGATCTCTAACTCATCGGCCGCTCGCTTATACTTTGATCACTTCATTTTCAGGCTGCCAAACAACGAGGTCTGTTTATCAACTACATCTTGCTATATCATACTAGATCTTGTCTTGGCGCTGAGATATTTTTGTTACATGTTCTACAGCCTTTTTTGGAAGCAAAGGCTACGGTTGTTTGGCTAGACAAGAACTATCGTCCTATCCGTATACCACCAGAAATTAGATCTAAGTTTGTCCAATTCGTTCGTCATGAGGAGGCCAACTGATGTGCAGAAGAAGTGGCGATAGAGTACTTGGTTAAAGACCCCTCCCTTTTGCTGAGACCCCTCGTTTGAGCTCAAAATATGAAGACAGACAGGGAAAGGGAAAGAAAAATGCTACGAAAATTACTTTCAGGATAGACATCCACGAGGAAGAATTTTTGCACATGTCAATTCAGCTCTTTCCTTCCACACGAGCAGCTCATAGAGTTCAATTATGTTCGGAGCATACGGTGTAGTCCTTCAATCTAAACTCCTGTAGTTGGGCATCCGTGAGTCATCAACAACTGTTAGCATAAATCTGGCACTCTTCCTCGAAGAAAATCGTGACAACCTACGAACATCCAAGTGAATTATTTCTGTAATATCTGTGGTTTCTCTAACAACCATACTGAACTGCACTTTCCGTCGTTGATCAAAGTCACAGCACTTGCATACATTCAGTTCATCAGCAACATAATCACATAGTAAATTTCTTTCACTTAGAACCTTCAGGCTTCTATCGCTAATGTGCCTCAAACGCATATGCCACAATTCAGACTCTCGAACAGATGCATTCAACGTCTCCGCAGCGAATTCCGTCAATGTCTCACCTTGAAGCTCATACAGACCACTTTGCTTGATTCCTTTTATTATCACCAAGGCACCTCGAACAATTTTCAGAACTCCACATTCTGAAGAATATCGATACCCAGCTGAATTTAGGGCACTCAAGGAAATCAGATTTTTCTTCAACTCTGGAACATGTCTTACTCCAGTCAATGTCCACACAATACCATCATGCATTTTGATTCTAACATCACCAATACTAATAACATCGCACTTTGCATTGTTCCCCAACTGTACTTTACTACTATCCGTGCACTGATAAGTAGTAAACCAGTTCCTGTTTGGTGTAGTGTGAAAAGATCAACCATAATCCATAATCCATCCATCAAACGATGAATCATCAGTGACAGACAAGACATAATCAGAATCATCCAAATTACTGTCTGCTATAGCAGCAACATCATCCGCAGACGCAACTCTAATTTCCTTACTCTTGTCATTTTTCAGCTTAAAGCAATCCCTTCTAAGATTCCCCATCTTACCACAACTCCAAGAGACAACACCACCAGTCCTAAACTCACTATGTCTATTTGAGTTCATACTCCTCCTACTAACACGTGTACCGGTTCTTCCTCTATTTTCATCTACTAAAGCAGCAGATACATATTCACCATATTCTCTTCTACAGATGTCTTCACTCAGAATTAAATCTCGAACACCATTAAACGTCAAACTTGTCGACCCAAAGGAATTACTAACAGCAGTAACAGTAGTATTCCAACTATTATGCAATGAGGATAATAGAATCAAATCACGTACCTCATCTTCAAAGTCAATATCAACTTAACTCAATTGACTAACGATCACATTGAATTCATTAACATGATCAATAACTAACGCACATTTGCTCATCTTCAAATTAAACAGACGTCGTATCAAGTAGACTTTGTTGATTGCAGAGGGCTTCTCGTACATGTCCGACGGGGCTTTCATCAAACCCGTAGTGGTTTTCTCATTCGCGATGTTAAACGCGACGTTACGAACCAACGTCAGCTGAATAACACCCAAAGCTTGTCTATCCAACAATTCCCAATCAGCTTGCTTTATCGTCTCTGGCTTCTCCCCAGACAGGGGCAAGTGCAATTTCATCTGATATAGATAATCCTCAATCTGCATCTTCCAGAAACCAAAGTCATTCCCATCAAATCTGTCGATTTTCACTTTTCCTTCTTCTGCCGCCATCGATTCGCTTCAACTCAGCCAAACTTAGCTCTCATACTAATTGTTGCGGAAGCCAAGCGATCGAACAATAAATTTGACAGAACAAGAAAATAAATCAGATACCAGATTTACGTGGTTTGGTCATAGTGACCTAAGTCCACGGGTAGAGCAGCACGGAATTCCACTATAGATCAAGAGATACAACAGAGATTACAACCACACTCGAGTCACTCAAGCACTTTAAGTGTTTCTCAAGCCCCAATTACACCCAATAACTCACGCAGTATTTAGCCCCGCAATTCCTCACGAAATAATTTCTCAATCTCACGAAGAAATTATACACAAATCTTACCACAAGATTTAATCGCTACAAACACTTGAACTCTTGGTATAATTCCATGGAGAAAATCCCACACCAAGCGCTTAACGAAACAGAGCTTCAAGACTCACATCAACGGCGACACTTCAAGACTTCTTTGTAACCAACGAAACAACCCACTGCCCACGGAGATAATCCAGAAGCACTCGACGAAACAGCGCTTCAATATTTCTCCCTCTCTGTTGACAGTCGCGGAATAACAAGCACTCAAGAATGTGGCACTTCGAGAATACCCCAAAGGTCTGCACCAATCTTGCGACTATCTTGACCAAAGGAGAAAACATATAATATATATACCCATGGAAGCCAACTTCAACACAGAATAGGAAAACCCACGTGACATGCTTAGCCCAACTTTCCTTTTCTGTTTTCTTTTCTTTGGCCGACTTAAAGAAAAAAAAATATCCGAATATTTTCTTTCTTCTTATTGTGAACCATGCTGACCAAGTCAAAGTCCAACATAAAGTCCATGTGGACTTTTCAGTTTGAGAACACAGAACTCCAATTCTTATACGGAATGTGCTTCAACAAACTTGGATCTATCCAAGGCCAATTACCAATTATTAATCGTGGCTTCAAAATAAAGAATTCAAGGATTGTTCATCATTCTTTATTTGGATCGGGTTTCGTACGATGGGGTCAAACTCGAGACATATTTTAACAATCTCCACCTTAGCTTGACGTTTGTGCTAAGTCACAATCGCTTCAATAGAATCCGAATTTCGCTACTACTCTTCCATAGCCCTCGATGGACTCAACAGCCATAGACATCTTTCAAGTCCAAGCCTCGTTTGAACTTCGCCAGAGCCGTGGATCTCATCAGAATACCAACTCCACATGCACCTTTAACTGCTCCACAAGGATTTTCCGATACAACCTCCTTAACTGCAGATAAAACAAAACCATCGTTGCATCCATATCTGTCAGGAGATCGAATACGCACCTTGTCAATATCAACAGTTACAGCAACTATTGGCTCAATAGGCTCCATCTCGCTATAAGCACCATATGTGTTGTGTCGATTACTTCATTAGTACTCGTTACCTCAGTAGTTTCTGGTTGCAACTCCACCTTAAGCTGAACACCGTTCAGATCCGTATGAACATTGCCACAAACATTCCTTGCCAGAAGTACTGGAGACTTGTCAAACATAACTTCTCTGCTGATAACATGTGAATTTAATTCTGGACACCACAACTTATAGCCCCGCTCACCTTGTGCATAACCTAGGAACATGCACTTTCTTGCCCTTCCATCAAGCTTACCATCACTTGCTCGAACATAACATGGACAATATTCTAATAACAAAATAATCAGTAACGTTACTTGACCACACTTCTTCGGGAGTCCGACATCCAATCGCAGTCGATGAGGATCTATTCTTCAGGTAGCTCGTCGTACTAAGCGCATCCACCAGGAATCTCTTAGCCACAACAGCACTAGAGAGCATTTTATGGGCTGTCTTTAATAACGTTTTGCTCATCAACTCTGCAACCTGTTGTGGTTCATTGGCACTAGTGCGGTGTTTCACTATGCCTTCCGTCATGCAGAATTCGTTTAACAGCTTCGAGCAAAACTCCATACTATTGTCAGTCCGCACCTACTTGATCGTTTTACCAATCTCCTTTTCGATCAAAGCTCTCAACTGCCTGATCCTGACAATAGCATCAAACTTGTGCCTAAGCACAAACACCCAAGTCTTCATCGAGTAGTCATCAACAACTGTTAGCATAAATCTGGCACTTTTTCTCGAAGGAAATCGTGACAACCTGCGAACATCCAAGTGAATTAATTCTACAATATCCGTGGTTTCTCTAACAACCATACCGAATTGCACTTTCTGTCATTGATCTAAGTCACAGCACCTGCACACATTCAGTTCATTAGCAACATAATCACATAGCAAATTTCTTTCACTTAGAACCTTTAGGCTTCTATCGCTAATGTGCCTCAAACGCATATGCCACAATTCATACTCTCAAATAAATACATCCAATGTCTCCGCAGTGAATTCCGTCACTGTCTCACCTTGAAGCTTATACATGCCACTATGCTTGATTCCTTTCATTATTACTAAGGCACCTCGAACAATTTTCAGAACTCCACATTCTGAAGAATACCGATACCCAGCTAAATCTAGGGCACTCAAGGAAATTAGATTTTTCTTCAACTCTGGAACTTGCCTTACTCCAGTCAATGTCCACACAATGCCATCATGCATTCTGATTCTAACATCACCAATACCAATAACATTCCATTTCGCGTTGTTCCCCAAGTGTACTTTACTACTATCCATGCACTAATAAGTAGTAAACCAATTCTTGTTTGGTGTAGCGTGAAAAGAACAATCAGAATCCATAATCCATCCATCAAACGATGAATTATCAGTGACAGACAAGACATAATCAGCATCATCCAAATTACTATCTGCTATAGCAGCAACATCATCCGCAGACTCAATTCTAATTCCCTCACCCTTGTCGTTTTTCAGCTTAAAGCAATCTCTTCTAAGATGTCGTCTCTTGCCACAACTCCAACAGACAACACCACTAGTCCTAGACTTACTAAGTCTATTTGAGTTCATACTCCTCCCGCTAATACGTGTACCAGTTCTTTCTCTATTTTCACCTACTAAAGCAGCAGATACATGTTCACCAGATTTTCTTCTATGGATGTCTTCATTCATAATTAAATATCAAACGTCAAACTTGTCGATCCAGAGGAATTACTAACAGCAGTAACAGTAGTATTCCAACTATCAGACAATGAGGATAATAGAATCAAAGCACGTACCTTATCTTCAAAGTCAATATCAACTGAACTCAATTGACTAACGATCACATTGAATTCATTAACATGATCAGCAACTGACACACCTTTCGCTCATCTTCAAATTAAACAGACGTTGCATCAAGTCGACTTTGTTGATTGCAGAGAGCTTCTCGTATATGTCCGACAGGGTTTTCATCAAACCCGCAGTGGTTTTCTCATTCACGATGTTAAACGCGACATTACGAGCCAACGTCAGCCGAATAATACCCAAAGCTCATCTATCCATCAATTCTCAATCAGCTTGCTTTATCGTCTCTGGCTTCTCCCTAGACAGGGGCAAATGCAATTTCATCTGATATAGATAATTCTCAATCTGCATCTTCCAGTAACCAAAGTCATTCCCATCAAATCTGTCGATTTTCACTTTTCCTTCTTCTACCGCCATCGATTCGCTTTAACTCAGCCAAGCCTAGTTCTGATACCAATTGTTGGGGAAGCCAAGCGATCGAACAATAAATTTGACAGAACAAGAAAATAAACCGAACACCAGACTTACGTAGTTTGGTCGTAGTGACCTAAGTCCACGGGGAGAGCAACACGAAATTTCACTATAGATCAAGCGATACAACGGAGATTACAACCACACTCGAATCACTCAAACACTTTAAGTGTTTCCCAAGCCCCAATTACACCCAATAACTCACGCAGTAATTCCTCACGAAATATTCTCTCAATCTCACGAAGAAATTGTACACAA
Organism: Syzygium oleosum; assembly: GCF_021117445.2. Classification (NCBI taxonomy): domain Eukaryota; kingdom Viridiplantae; phylum Streptophyta; class Magnoliopsida; order Myrtales; family Myrtaceae; genus Syzygium; species Syzygium oleosum. Next base: position 14,614,715 of record NW_026607487.1, read on the forward strand.
ATCTTACCACAAGATTTAATTGATACAAACACTTAAACTCTTGGTATAATTCCATGGAGAAAATCCCACGCCAAGCACTCAACGTGATAGAGCTTCAAGACTCACATCAATGGCGGCACTTCAAGACTTCTTCGTAACCAACGAGACAACCCACTGCCCATGGAGATAATCCACAAGCACTCGACGAAACGGCGCTTCGATATTTCTCCCTCTCTGTCAACAATCGCGAAACAACAAGCACTCACGAATGCGGCGCTTCAAGAATACCCCAAAGGTCTGCACCAATCTTGCGACTATCTTGACCAAAGGAGAAAACATATAATATATATACCCATGGAAGCCAACTTCAACATAGAATAAGAAAACCCACGTGACATGCTTAGCCTAACTTTCCTTTTCTGTTTTCTTTTCTTTGGCCGACTTAATGAAAGAGAAAATATCCGAATATTTTCTTTCTTCTTATTCTGACCCATGCTGACCAAGTCAAAGTCCAACATAAAGCCCATGTGGACTTTTCAGTTTGAGAACAGAGACTCCAATTCTTATACGGAACGTGCTTCAACAAACTTGTATCCATCTAAGGTCGATTACCAATTATTAATCGTGGCTAAGGAAATCTGCTCTCAGCATGGGGTAAGTAAGAGGACCACGGTTTGATTCAAAATAGTTTGCAAAAATCGTACTACGAATCGACATCCATGTTTTTGTTTAACTCATTAACAGCGCGAGTGCGACATGAAAAAAAAAATCATAAGAAACGAAGTAATCAGGAGTCATAAATATTATGGTCCAGGTAACCGAAGACTTCACTGGAAACACTTTTTGTCTGTTTCACAGGACGATTCTGTTTTACTTTGAACACTTGTACACAACGCGCTGAGTGTTCCTATGCTTGCACCAACTCCTAATATATCAACTTCACACTATGGCATTTCCTAAAGTAAACCCAGGTCATAAGTTAAAAAGTTGGAAGGTAGAGAAGTCAGAGGACTTATGAGACGAATGTTGCTGCTTCTAAAAAGGGATGCACAAGAGTTGCTAGTTGTCACGAATCTTGCAAGTCTGTGTAGAAGGGAGTTTGCTTATTCCTCCATCAGGCAAAATCTCCATAAATAGGAAATCTAAGCATCAACTCTCTCTCTCTCTCTCTCTCTCTCTCTCTCTCTCTCTCTCTCTCTCTCTCTCTCTCTCTCAATCACATTTGAATCTTAGCATTGAATTGTGTTAACACATCTTATATTGGTGTTGAATTTCATGCTCCTCCTCGTCGCTCACTCTCTTCTTCTAGTTATCATCCATCAAATTTCTTTTCAATGTGTATGAGTGAATACATATTGGCAATTTATTCATCTTTGTGATGGCATATCTTCTCAATGTCTGTACGAACTAGGAAATACTGGGTTTTTGGCTGAACAAGTTACCGATTGATCATCATTAGTAATTGTATAATGTTACCATCGATTTGTTCGGTAAAAGCTTTTGGACAATTGCGCTAGTCAAATACATATCCACCCTAACTAAAGGCATTAACCAAAGCCTAGAGAGAACTTTATTTCCTGTCTCTAGCTGGTTAGGCTGGAAGGCATCTCTGTTCCCTTGAAGTGTTCCCCCAATGCGTCTGATATGTGCTCTCCTGCAATTGAAGGTTGCTCAGTGAATTTGATCTTGTTATAAACAAACGCGGAAAAACAAATTCAGAACACAAGGATTTACGTGGTTCGATCACAAGGTGATCTACGTCCACGGGCGAGGCAAGACAAGATTCCACTATAATCAAAGAGCGTACAGTTTTCAGAAGTCGAAAAACGATTTAACAAGACCTCACGGCTGACAAATCTCTTCGAAAACAAAATTCTCTCATGTTCAATGAAAAACCCTAGCCGCAGTATAAATAGTGCTCCCCAGAAAAAATTTCTCGGGGGCTACGTCCCCGAAACATTTGTTCGCTTGCTCCAGCTCGGATGGATCGCCATAGAGATTTGTTCGCTTGCTTCGAGTTGGGCCGACAGGCCCAACCCTCCGCGTCATGAACAAAATCTCAATTTTTTCTCCACTTTCGGATCGCACAAAAAATATGTCCAGTCGGGTAATGAACCGGACCGAATACATAAAATTCAAGACATATTTAACAAATCTATTTGATCTATATATAAAAAAGTACAGCAGGAGAGGACATAATATAACAATAAAGGAAATAAAAGTAAGTGAACTGCTATACAAATAGCAAAGTGGGTGACAAATGAGTAATCTCCGAGAGACAGCCAGAACAAGCATAAGTCGTGAGTATGACCCTAGAGTGGTATGTCCAGTTTGTGAAGTACTTGTAGTCTTACAAGAATAGCAGCTTCTTACAATAAAATCCTATGACGTTAAGAGGCCCAATAGATGAAAGTTCAAGCTACCATAGCACTTTATTTGTTGGCTAAATAGCAAGCCAAGGATGAGGCGCTGCAACATAAAAAGATAAATAAGATAGCCAAGCATGAATCTGACAATAACGTGGCCGTCTTACAAATCCCGGAGATTCAACAATGAAGCCTTTTCCATCTTTCAACTTTCCTATTTACATCAACTTCACTGATCAATGTCTGGCTACTTACAAACAGCTTGTCCGCCTCAACTGTGGAACAGTTGAAGAGGAATAGATTGATAGCTTTCTCCTTTTAGTCTAATCCATCGTCATTTGTTAAGATGGATCATTGTCGATTAGTGCAGTTGTTGAAGGATTTGCACTACCAAGTTGACCAAGTTCATTGCTGTTGCACAGTGATAAAACCTACTGATGATCTGCTCAGCTGACAGCTTAGTCCTTCACTAGTATAGCGAAGCATGTTGAACTTGATATGCACTATCGCTTCATCCATTAGAGAATCCTCCGCGGATAAATAGATGAAATACAACAGACGAGTAAATTGCTAGTAGGGTATCGAATTGAAGTTTCGAGTTTGTGAATTTTGAGAGTCAAAGGATATGATAAATGGGAAGATAGTAGGTGTTGAGGGGGAGTGCAAAAGTCAACACCTAAGATGCTCGTTGACATCATCCATTGCCTAAGTAGATATGCATGTACAATTTGTCTGAGCAGAGAAAAAGCCTATCTGTCTAATGTGATAGAATGCAATTTAAAATAGGTCAATGCAGAGACGATGACAGCAGTTGGGGATCCTAAAGAGGAAATTTGCAAGGCAGTTGATAAACTCAACATCCAGTTTATTGTGTTGGGCAGCCGTAGTCGTGGAGCAATAAAAAGGTTGGTCACTTTCTCTGTCTTATAGGGCTGAGCTCAAGCTAGTTTGAACTGCCAAGTGCTGAAGCGAACCGAACTTAGTTTTCCAGTTTCGTTTGGCCGGGAGTGTGCTTTCTTATTTTCCGATAACAAAATGAACAGACCTGTGTCATGGCGGTTCGGTTCGGTCTGAACTTTTCTCTAACAATACTGAACGGCAGAACCAAACTGAAGTTTTCCTCTGCTTTCTTTTTTTGCCTTTTTCACTTTTCTTGGATATGGAGGTAGTTGTCAAAGAGCTTCTAAAGTGATTGAATCAATTGAAATTCAATAGCCAATCCCAGGACACGTTTTTTGGTTGCAAAAATTCGTAGTTCTAGCCTTTTGCCTACAACTATTACTAAGTTTCACCGATTCTTTAGTCTGTGGAGCACTGGTTTGATGTTTACTGTTTAGTTAGGCCACCTTTTAATATGCTAATATTTTGGAAAAGAAAATGATTAATAAAGAAAAGAGAGAAATCCAATTCAGTTTGGAACTGAACTGGACTAGCCCATTCAATATGATTAAGTTTGGTTCCAGACCCTTTAATTAAGTTTGGTTTGTAATTTTTTTAAGTCTAGATGGTCCTTCAGTTTGGCCACGAAAGCCCAAACCCACTAGGACTGAGTCTATTCTGATAACTTTCTTTGCTATGAGATTGCGCCATGATATGTCTATAAAAACTAGGTCACACGTATTGTCCATTGTAACCGTGTCTTTTACCATTGATGATGCTCAGTTACAGTTGTGCTCGGTCAACTTCATTCTGCATAATTTAACCTGCGGATGACTAACATGTTTAGACTTGGTTTGCTAAGCTATGTCTAAATCCCGTGTTTCACATGTAAAAGTGATATGCTTGAGAATTATTCTGGACCCTGTCGAATTCTCTCACTTGTTTCCCTTTCTGGGCTCATCTGTGAGACCATCTCCCGGATGCTTCTCAATGCTACTTCACTGTGACAGGGCGTTTCTAGGTAGCGTCAGCAATTATTGTGTTCATAATGCGAAGTGCCCTGTCCTTGTGGTGAAGAAACCAGCTTGACCTATCAGCATCTACCATCTCCTATCTGAAGTTAAAAGTCAAGAAAGTTCAGCAGAAGCTAGTACCATAGTTGCAGGCGTCACCAATCCGTGTCATTGATGGGGGGATGGAATTTGTCGTTGACGAGGTTGATGCAACAGTTCAATAGACCGCTAGTGCTGTTTCATTACTTTCTCACAATGTCGAATATTGATGTCTTCCAATGTGATATATGTTTAAGCCGTGTAATATACTCGCTGATCAGCCCTCAAATTTTCACGCTTTGTGCATTCTCCAATCTTGTACATACAATATTATTCCAGCTCTTACACTGTGGCAACTCTTGGTATCGCAAGTAGACGGTTAATGACGGTGCGTGAGATAAAGTTTCATTAGTCAATCTCATTACTCATTCGTCACTAATGTCACACCTCGAATCCGATCAGAATGGCGGAGCCGTCCTTCCACCTGAAGGACATAGCTTTGAACCATAACCAAAAGGCCCCATTGCAAGTAGACGTTTAATGACGGTGCTTGAGATAAAGTTTCATTAATCAATCTCGTCACTCATTAGTCACTATTGTCACCCTTCAAATTCTATCAGAATGGCAGAGTGACACGGTCGTCCTTCCACCTAAAGAAGGCAGTGTCAAACCATACCCAAAAGTCCCCATCGATATCGCTCTCGCTCTATTGGCTACTAATTGAGTAACTTGAAAAGATTAGGAAGGATTGGGATGAGTAACAACAACTCGGTGACTAGAACATTTTTTCTAAGCAGATGGTGTCACGCCCCGAACCAAGGCCGTGATGTTCGGTCCTTAGCCCGGTTGTGGTTTGCCTTTGTTCCGGGGATCTTATCTCAACGTCCCGTTATTGTTTCCTTCGATTAAGCACAATCGGAAGCAACTAACAAACAATAACGAGAACACAACGTGAGCTAAGAAGCATATTATACAAGCACGCATAATTTACATGATAGACGATTATATTACAAGCCTTATTTTTACTATGAGCCTTCACGTCTACTCATTTACATCTGGATCATGTCCGGTTCTTTACGTGCTATCCGCTCATATATTATCCGCATGGTTGGGTTAAACCTAGCTTCACTACCGTCCCTTCACCAAAAGCAAAAAGGTTAGCTTCTTCCCGAGCTTAGTCATCTCACTACAGCCCGTCTCCGGCGACCCCGGGTGGTCCACTAAATCCCAGAAGGGGCCCGATCACATCTCCATCCATTAAAACGAACCATGCCTCATTTCGGTGGGGAACCATCTCGTCCGCACTCTCTTGAACCCAAACGGTAATACTACACTTACGGTAGGTAATTTTGGTTTCAACATCAACTATGTCTACCATGCGGACATGCATTTCAATCGGAAGACCGAAGTGAACGGGAGGTGGTAGGGCCATACCTACAAAGCTAAAAATATAAAAAGTGAGTTACACAACTCAGTAAGTTAAATTCACTATATCTCGGCTAAGAAATAGCCTCGCTATTGAACAATAGAAACAACCATTACCGTTGACTTGTCGATGGTAGATCAATAGCAAATGCACCTTACCTTGCCTAGTGGCTAAACATGTTATGCTCACTAAACAAGAGAACATCAAGCATGGTATTTTATGTTGCATGCAAAGATCGACACATGGGATTCATTATTCATTAACCGAAATCCATCGGTTCCTCCGATTTTCTCCGGGCATCCGAGTCTCCCTCGAGCATCGCCTCGAAATCCATCAATGACGGCATTGTCTCGAAATCCATCGATGATGGCATCGCCTCGAAATCTATCGGTGGCTGCAACGTCCTGAAATCCATCGGTGACGGCCGTAGTCCCTCATGTGATCATGCAACAAGCAACAAACAATCCAGTTCTTATCTTGACAAGATTAGCCCATGCAATCATGCGGTGCTCATGTGTGAACCATGCTCTAATGGGCGAAATGCCCATCATGCCAACCACGGTCTAGGGTTCTCTCTCTCCTTCAACTTATGCCATTAGTGCACATCACATGGGTCATCAAACTTTTAATTTGTGCAATTGAATCTTTTAAATGGTGCAATTTGTGCATTCGAATTATTGGTCATCAATACAATTATACACTACTCACCTTGTTGCTGACATGGTCATTTTATGTTAAAATGAAGAACACGAAATTATGTGAAAATCTTAATAGTTGTTTATTCAATCATTAGTAAAAGTTCTTAGAAGATGAAGAGAAGAACTAATACAAACGATAGAGGAACACAAGGTGGAATTTCTAGAGGTGCGCACCGGTCCAAGGTGGACCCTGGAACCGAACCGGCGGACCGACCTCAACCGAACCCATTTTAACAATATTTGTTATTTGTTTTGTTTTTAGGTGACCATAATTCATATTTTATGTTGTTTTTTGAACTTTTTATTGTTTATTTTTTTTACGTGCTCTTCTTTTATGGGTTGTTGCTTTTGGTAAGTGGAGATTCTGTTGTTGCTGCTTTAGAAAAAAATGACATAAATGGTCCTTAAACTTTGGTCTAATGTCTAGTGCCGTCCCTAAACTTTTAATTTGTTCAACTTAGTTACCAAATTTAACTCAATGTGCAATGCGATCGTTGAGTTTTTAATTAGTTTAATGTGGTCTTTGAACTTTTTTTACATATTCAATTTCAATCTATGGACAATAAGAAAATGTTCAATGTTGTTATTCCATTAATTGAAGTTCACATAATTTGCCGATTTGGCTTCTAATCTGACACGATTGAACGGTGAACAAGAAAAAATTACATGTGGATTATCTACATAAGATATTCAACTCAAATTAAGATATAGCAATCCTTTTAATTTGTTCAATTTGAAAAAAAAATGATTATTCATGTTATTCAATGACGTGGATTATTCAAGGTTGGACTGACCCAACCCTAAAACTACTCAATCCTAGGTGTGACATCCACGATTCGGATCCCTAATCAACCAAGGGAGATGGCCAAGAAACAGGTATATGGATCGACCCGAGGGTCGGCCATAGGCCAAGTGATTTGGTCAAAATGAGCAACCAAAGGATCGACTATGGTTCGGTCGAAGGATCGACCATGGATCGACCTGGGAATGTGTAGTGGATCGACTCATCATTCACGCAATCGATTAGAGTAATTCGATCATGGAACGACCGTTCAACCAAAAGGGTCGGTCGTGGGACAATCACGCACCGAGCCGATCGCTGAACGGTCATGGATCGATGCCACTCGGACATGAGCCAATCGCGGGTGATTCCGCTTGGTAATGCACCAGTCGCAGGCAACCATAAACCAGTTCCGTGCGATCGTACGTCGGTCATAGATTGATTCCACGCGACTACATGACAACCAAGGGTCGACCATGGATTGTTAATGCTTAAACATGGATCGATCGCGAATCAGCCATGGATCATTCCGGTGGATCGAGATAGGCCATAGATCAAGTCAGGAACACTGTCGCTCGATCACGAGCCAGGCTTAGTACCGGTCGTGCGAGCTAGACCCTGTGCCTTGCCGTGTGTCAGGCCCCGTGCCCGATCGACTGGGCAAAGGCCAAGCCCCATGCCTGATCGAACGCCCGTTCCTGTGCCTGACAGTTATGCCAGGCACCGTACCCGACTAGACCAGGCTCAATGCCCTGTCAGGTGCTTGACAGGCCAGGCTTAGTACCTGGCACTACACCCGTCCATACCTTACTTGTGCCTGGACCGCCAGATTAATTCGGTCTTGTGCCAATCAGCCTGGATGTTGGTCCGGCTAAGTTTGGCTATTCTCAGGGGTACTCCAACCCTGAACCTTGGTTCGAATAAGATGGTCGATCGTGTATGGTCACGTAAACCCTCGAATACCTTGATTTGTTGACAAAAAGCAGGGTAAGATTTTAGAAGCCTAATGCCCAATAGAAAGGCAATCTGTTGGCTTAGGCAATTTGTGCCAATAGTTTAGTGTTCTTGAAAGACTAGAGGCAAGTCACACGCCTAGGATTTAGTGGGCAAGAAGACAAGTTGATTTAGTCAAGTCAATGGCTTTATTAGAAACTTATTTTGCAAGTTGGCCAATAATATAGACCAATCTTAGGTGTCCCATAATTAATGAAGGTCATTAAATGAGAAGGACACCTCATGGATTCTAAAACCATCCTCCTCTTAAAGAAGACTTGGAGAGCAAGTTAGAGAACCAAACTTGGAGAGCAAGTTAAGCATTAAATACAAGAAGATTATTGGTCCAATTGGCAAAACAATGATGAGGTTGAGGCCTATAAATAGAGGAGCCCCCTCTTGCATTTCCACCCTTTGGCTCACCATTCCACCATCACCACTCTCTCTCTCCCTCACGCACTCACTCTCTCTTGGCCGCCATCTCTTTCTCGGCCGCGCCTGTACTTGTGCCGCGCGGTGTCCTTGCTGTGCCCTTGCCGGTTGGCTCACCCCTAGGCCACACACGGCCACGATCTTGGAGGATAGTAAGTAGACCTACTAAACTTTGGTTAGGGCGATGTGTTACATTGGTTGAACGAGTCATGTTCTTGTTGTGCTTGTGTAGTATAGTAAGAAGACTTACTAAACCTTGGCTAGGGTGTCGTGTTATATTGTTGGACGAGTCATGTTCTTGTTGTGCTTGCGTGAATTTCGTTGATTATGAGCACTTGATATAGCTTACCACGCATGTGTATGCAATTTGTAAGGTTTGCTCATGTGTGAAAGCATGCCCCGGGCCATGAACGAGTTTCGCTTGGTTCGGATCGGCGTCGAGGCATGTCAGAACGAGTCTTGCTTGGAGGGTCGGTATTGAGACGTAAGTGTTCATAATCAATGAAATCCATGCAAGCACAACAAGAACATGACTCGCTCAACAACGTAACATGATACCCTAGCCAAGGTTTAGTAAGTCTTCTTACTATACCACACAAGCACAACAAGAACATGACTCGTTCAACCACGTAACACATCGCCCTAACCAAAATTTAGTAGGTCTACTTACTACCCTCCAAGATCGTGGCCTTGTGTGGCTTAGGGGTGAGCAGAGTGGCAAGGGCACAGCAAGGACACCGCGCGGCACGGGCACGGGTGCGGCCGAGAAAGAGATGGTGGCTAAGAGAGAGTGAGGGCGTGAAGGAGAGAGAGAGTGGTGATGGTGGAATGGTGAGCCAAATGGTGGAAATGCAAGAGGGGGCTCCTCTATTTATAGGCCTCAACCTCATCATTGTTTTGCCAATTGGACCAATAGTCTTCTTGTATTTAATGCTTAACTTGCTCTCTAAGTTTGGTTCTCTAACTTGCTCTCCAAGTCTCCTTTAAGAGGAGGATGGTTCTAGAATCCATGAGGTGTCTTTTTCATTTAATGACCTTCATTAATTAGGGAGTCTCGCTTGGTCCGGATCGGTGTCGAGGCATGTCGGAACGAGCCTTGCTTAGAGGGTCGGTATTGAGGCGTACGGATCCAAGCGTTGCTTGGTGTAGGTCGGCGCCATGACCAGTCGGTTCAGGCCACGAGCTTGGTTTCGTACCCGGCATGACTTAAGGCTTTAGAGGTAACATGGCATGATATACACTTCGTGTGATGTACTCAAGTTGGTATGATACTTGTTGACATGATTGCACAAGGGAAAAGAATAGCCGTCGCCTTGATTGGGGACGTTGCTTGATTAAGTTCAGATGCTTGATGAGTTCGTTGTCGGAGGATCGTCGTAACCCTTGGATTATGGGACGTTGCCCGGAGAATTTTCGGAAGAACCATACCAACGGTTAAGATAATGAATCTCTCGTGTGCATGCTTTTGGTTAAGATGTTGTTGCTTGAATAGAAAAGCATGTTGAGATCATCTTATGCACAAGAATAAGTGTGTTTGAAGCATCTTTGCTATTGATCTGTTGTCAATTGATATGGCTATGACATATGCTTTGTTTGATGGCGAGGCGTCATCCTATCCGGAATTTAGTAAGTTTTGCTTACTGAGTCATTGACTCACTCCGTTGTTTTTCAGATTTGTAGGCATGGAAATCTCACACTAGTTTTGGGAGCTGTAGTCACGCTAAAGGAGATAGGAATTTCCCCCAGCCTACGCGCATACGTATAGTGTGTTGAAAAAGGAAAAAAGGCCCGTAGAAAAGGAGCTTGTAAAATACACTCATATAATATAAGAAGTAGTGTATTGCAAAGTTATTTTTCCTGACTGCTTGTCTGGTTGTTTGTTGTACGCTTCCGCATGCTCTTAATGAGAAGATAAAAGAAACGGAACGGCGACGCACATGGAACGTCACATTAATAATCCCGAGGTGAGGATGTGACACTAGGAATTTCCAACACAACTTTAGGACACTAAAACTTAGTTCATTTACTTAATAGAAGTCTAAAATATTGAAAAAGAGATGTATATTAGAGACATAAATAATTAAACATAGATCATGTAGGAGTGAAAGCTAATCTATTACAATTTGTATAAATTGTAACATGAAAACTCGTCAAATAAGATGCTTAATTTACCTAAAAAAGAAAATTAACGGAGTGCCAGGCACAGGCCCAACCTTGCCCGCGATCAGGAAGCGTGATTAGTTAGGATGCGTTTGGTTCAGCTTTCCTAAGGTGCTTTATGAGAATGCAAATACCTTTAACTTAAAGCCTCTTGCATAAATGCAAATTGTGTTTGGTAAAAAATCCTTTGTGAAGCTATTTTGAGCCAAGTAGTATTTGGCAAAGGAATTTAGGATTTTTTTTATTAAAAAAAAAAAGTTTACCTTTCACTGGAGCCAGCGATGGGCTACAGCTGCCAGCGAGGGGCTACAGCCGCTCGCAAGCCAGATCTGGTGCCGGCGGCCGTCGCCCGAGGTCGGGCAACCTCGCCGGCCTCTCGATGGCGCTTCGCCGTCCCGATCTAGCCTCGGGTGGCTTTGGCCGGCCGCCCTTAGCCCAAAAAAGATGAACAGTCACAAGGGGCAAAATTGAAATATTAAATAATTAGTGAGGGTAGTTTGGGAAGAAAAAAACTGATTTCAGCATTAGGCAAATGCTGAAAGCTCAAAGTTGGTCTGGAGCAACCTCGGGCTTTTCGGCATTCCCAGTGCTGGCTTTCGGCCGAAAGCCCATTGAAAATGCTCGCCAAATACCTCAGCATTTCCCCAAGGGGCTTTCGAGGCCGAAAGTCCCTTGGGAATGCCGAACCAAACGCACCCTTAGTCCTAGATAGCTCTGTGGTAATTGTCAATAGTTTTTTATTTCAATTTCAAATAATTTTAGTTAATTCTTTTACCGTCTTTTTATTAGACTTAATCATTAGACTAAACACTTTTACCTTTATAAGTAAGGTCATGGCAGTGTTATTATATGTACCGATTCCGAACACTTGATTATATTCTACAAGTTACAGGACTCGACGTCATAAATTATTGAGAATTCAATTGTATAAAATTAGTAAGTTGAAAGACCAAAAACATAATTACCCCGTACTTTTTTATATGTCCAATGTAAAAAACTAAAAAATAGATATGACAAAGTATTTTGACCCAGAAACATATTATGCTAAAATAATTTTGTTGCGAAAAACATTGGGCATTTTCGTGAAACTTCCTCTAATCGTGCCTCTAATTTATGAGTTACAGGTTATATTATCAACATCACCTGTATGCAAATTCAACTAGAACTAAATGTAGGTAATGACGATGCATGCAATCGACCAATAAAATTACTAATAAGAGAAAATTTCCTTCAATTAGGGATAGGGGAACCCTGACTATATTGGTGATTAAACGATAGCACGCACACGAGGCTGATGTACACTATACCATTATGATGTGGAGCTGTAACTAAGTACAAAAAAGGTCATAAAATGTCGTAAAAGTATTTGCAATGTTACAACGCTTCGTGATATGAAGTTCAACCGCTGGACTATACAATACATTGATGTACCTCAGAAATTTCGCGAAAGCTAAGTATATGCTAATGGCAACAACCCCATGGTGGCACCGACACGAAGTACTTCATCTTCATAGATAGCAAGCCAGGCAGGCAATAATCAGCTACAAAAGCTAACCTTAAATTTGCCATTTTGAGAGGAGTGGTTGTTGATCATTAAACTTTTTTTATTTAATTCTTCCTAGCACTTACTTTATGGTACTCCATTATGTAACCAAAATAAATCAAGAGATAAAGAAGTTGTACAATTAAGTGCGCATAATTAGAATTATTAATGATAGGAAAGAACAAGGCTTTGATTATTGGCCTGGTGATGGGGACGTTAAGTCCAATTTTCAATGACCTCCTACCTAATACAAAGCCGACGTGTGGACCGCACTAATCAATTTCTTGCTTGGTGTCATAGTCCACATTTTTTTTGGACCTTCTGTTTTTCGTTTTAATTTGCGCCTCTTTCGGGAGTAGTTAGTCAATGATTAATAATTAACATGAGTTTTTAATATGACAATCGAGGCCGACCTATCTGCTCGTAATCTCTATAGAATTGAGGGTCGGTCTTGATGGCTATTAGGGGTAATCGGTTTTAGAGTGAATTAGTTCCAACCCTAAAACTAGATCTGATATGACCGTTTCCCCATTCATAGAGTTGGGAACTGACTCTTTCTATTTGAGAACCTGATCAGTCAATCTACTCTAGTTCCTGGGTTGGAGTGGAACTGGCTATGCAAACTTTTTATTTTAACTTTTTGTTTCTTCAATTATGATCGCCACAAGAATCGTATTGTTTTTTTATTAGATAGAAAGTTGATTACAGCTTAAAATGTCGTCATATGAGCCTATACACAGATCATGCACCGAGAAGTGTCACCGTTTATCTGAAGTACTGCGTGCTACATAGATGAATTGCGTGCTACATAGATGAACATAATCTCTCCCAGAGAACAGCCATTGATGAAGTTACATCCGCATGCAATGACATCACTACTAGTGCCATCCTCTTTTAGTCGTCTGATGCCTATATGCTTCTACAATAATGTGTATTAAAGAAAACATTGTACTCTTTAGTTTGGAAGAGAAACATAATTACAAACGAAGAAGAAAAAGAATATCAAGGTATACCAGCCTAGTCCAATCAGTCTGGCTACGTACAAGGAATCGGGAACCGGATCGGTTATTCCCAATTTCAAATTTTGGAAATTAGGAACCGACTGGTCCGTCCAATTTTCAAGTTGGATCGAGACCGGTACTCACCCCTAATAGCTATTATCGTGGTTTGGCTTAATGATAGGCTAAGATATCTTCATCGATGAACAATTTTGAGGGTGCACGTATCCAAAGTCTCCTATGCATATGTCGCATATAAATCATTGGGTAAGACCTATACAATCCTCCGTCAGGCTTAATTACACTCGATCATTGGCAAAAGCGATGTTTTGAACCTGAGATTAAAATAAGAAGGACAAACGCACTTGCATGGGACCCACCTCATGGCCCTTGTGTGGCAGCGGGACAAACCCTGGAGATGGCAAGCCTCAAAAGCATATTCCTCCCTACTTTTGATTCTTTCTTTGATGCAAAATCCTCCCACGAGGGAGCATCCCAAACGTGCCTCGGCAGCGTTGTCGTGAAATTGAACTCTCTTTTAGGACCACCATCTTTATGTTGTTGGCTACTCTTAAGGAAATATCAAGAGCAAAACTATTTTTTAGGGTGAAGAGAAAATTCGCGCTATCTCTACTTGCGCCGCTTGCAACTGATAAGCTCCCTTGCAAGGGTACAGCATAGGCGTCACGATTGCACCGGATAAGTCCCGAAAGTTGCGCATGGGGTTATTAATTGCACAGGTCTACGAAGTGATGAGCTCCAAGCCAGATGCAATGTTGTCATAAGGCCAAACTAAAAAAAATTATTTGTAGATGTAGGGACCCTAGAATTGATGAGGCAGGGACCCTAGAATTGAGCACTAGCAAAAGCATCGTTTCGAAAATTGGGTTGGGTGCATTTTTGTTCATTTCATTAGAGATGTTTTTTTTTTTTGGAATGGAATGTGAGTTGTTCTTGATACCGCATTTTGAGGATATATATATATATAGGCAAAACCTATACATATTATCCTTTTTAGATAAGGTTTCTCCCCTCTCTCTTTTTTTTTTTTTTGGCTTCTTTATCCTCTTTTTTATGCTTCTTGATATAGTGCTTTTGTAGACAAAGTATTTGCATCGAGTGGTTGACATACAAAAGAAAAAAAAAAAGAAGAAGCTTTTGGTACATCTTTGCAAGGCACGCGGAGAGCATTTGAGTTCATTTCTCTTTTAGAAATGTTTGACCAAAATCAATACGCGATATTCATCGTTCCTATTATACATTTGAATTAGCATTTCACGGTAGCAACTCGTCATTATATCTCTACTTACATAAAGCATATTATAGGAGACCAGCCCCTAGGGATTACCACCAATGAATGCCTAGTGAGATTTTAAAAGGATAAAGCCGAGTTGGTGGATTCCGAGCCTCCCGTTTCCTTCCTCACAAGAAATTTCCCCTTGGCAAGTTACGAGAGCGTGTCCTCGAAAAACAACATGTTCCTCGTGCTTACGCGCGTCACTATTTTTGAAAATCGAAATTTCTTACCTAGACATGTACGGTTCAATAAGCCCCGAAATTATAGACGGTGCAACATTTATTAAAAATTGATGGCTCACTCAGTACCTCGGGAATTTGAGCAGCCAACCATATCCCGCCACGTGTCGGCGCCCAGATGGTCGGGGCCGCCCGTAACCTGAAAACCACAAATTGGATCCGTCCCGCTGGCGCACTGGAATTATTATTATAGGGTCGGATTTTGCGCTCGTTTTCTGGACACTCATCGTACGAGAAAATGACGTGGCCCCACGCCACTGCATGACTTCTCGGGAATATTGCTGAGTCAGCCGTCCCCATCTCCAAAATGTTAAATAAAATGAAGACCTCCCCCCCCCCCCGCCGGCCGGCCTCTTTGCTGACGTGGACGGGAAAGTCCCTCACCGCACGACCAATCATCGCCTTCCACGTCATCCGCCACGAACCGGGTCTTAACGTTGTTTTTATATTTTTTTATGTGTATATATATATATGGAATGCAAGGCGGGACAATCGTTTTCCCCCGAGTTTAATAGCCCATTAAATCACTATTAAAAACAAAATTTTATGTTACACGACCGCGATTAGTTAGGAACGAGGATTGAATTTGCATCGTAAAAGCCTTTTGATTGCCGTAGTTTCGTCACCGTATGACCATGTTTACATGTCTCGTTCGACCAGCATAAATGCACTGATCTATGCAATTTAAAATAATTTGTTCATATGCCCGTTTGATTAGGTTATTAGCGAGAGGTGCATTAAGCTTTCGATGTAATCACGTGATTAAAAAGGACTGACATGACCAAGAAAGGATAAAGAAAAGGGCAAATGACTCCTTTCCTGGCATTTTGCCCTTATAAAAAGAAGAGACGGAGGAGTTCTCCAAACCTCCTTCCTCTTCCTTTCGCTTGAAGCTCCATAAGGAAAAAGCTCTGCTTCTTCTCTTGAATTCTTCTCCTTCCCTCTTTCGTTTCGCCGTCGAAACACCCCCGTTCGCTGAACGATTCTCTTCGATCCGACCCAGTTTTTCGTCTTTTGCAACGAAGAGACGTGGTCATTGAGATGCCGCTCATAAACAGAATAAGCGACTTCGAAGCGGGCATAAGCTCTCTGCAAGACCCATCTTTCCTCTCGCAGTTTCTCTCGTTTTCCGTCAGAACGATCTCGCAGGCCTACGGTTTCTGGAAGTGGGGCGCTCTGGTCCTCGCCCTCGTCGCTTCTTTCGGCACCATAGTCAACCGCATCAGGTTCCTCATCATCAAGTACCAGAACGACCTCGTTTCGGATCCGCCGTCACAGTCCCGACCCTTTCTCAGAAGCTGCCTAGATCGTAGCGAGGAAGACGATGCCTGCTCGTCAGCGTCTTGCTCTGCTCCTTCTTCGGAAACAGAGGAGGACGAAATCGAGCTTGTGAGCTCGCCCCTCGAAGACCCATTTCGAAACCGCGAAGTTTTCGTCGTCAAGGGCTCGGCGAGTTCGCAGCGCGAGGGCGTGAGCTCGAAACTGCGGCGACGGCAGAGCTTCTTCTGCGACCACTTGTCGGACTTCTGCGACCGAACGGACGTCGTCAAGCTCTGGAATCTCGGGCTCGAGATTGAATTGGACCCCGAAGGGGAATCTCCGACTTCTTTTGGGGACGCCATCTCCGTCACCGACTTGAACACGGGACAGAGATTGAGCTCGTTCTCGTCCGGCACGTCCGGGATCCCGGCGATTTCCGCCTCGCCGCTGCGGTCGCCGGCGGCGATCGTGTCCGCTGGAGTGAGCAGCTCGGGGAACATGGCGCTGAGAGTGTGGGACACGCGCACGCGCCGCCGGGCGCCGGCGATAATCGCCGAGTGGGCTCCTCGGCCGGCGGGGAGCGTCGAGCGGGTCGACTGCGGCGGCGTGGAGAAGCTGTTCTTGGAAGCGGGCGGGGAGCTGATGCTCGGAGACATGAGGAACGTCAGTTCGCCGCTGAAGCGCGTGGCGGAGGCCGACGTCGAGACGTGGTGGGACGCCGACGCGGTCATCGTTTCGGACGAGCTGGTGAGCGAGTCGAGGGCCAAGCGGTTCTGACGGCCGGGTTGCGAGTCAGGGGTTTTCCTTCATTTCGCCGGCGGTCCGGCGTGCCGTGCTCTAGAATAACGGCCGACGTGGTCGGATAGGAAAAAGAGAACGTGGTGGATTTGACTCGCGTCTGTAAATACGAGTTGTCCTTCCCAATTTCCTCCTCAATTCAAGAAAAGATCAATTTAACAAATGATTTGGACAGACAACATATGTTAATGTATTGATGTTTGATTTCTACGTAGCTTCTGCTTCGGTACACAAATCTTCTTTCCTGATAGCTTCCTTGCAAGTGAAGGGCTAATGATCCTTCTTCTTCTTCTTTCAATTTTTGTTCTTTCTGGGACTTTTCTTGCCAAGTAATTGCTCATTCGAAGGCGATGGGTGTTCACTTGCGTACTAAGACTATACCCGTGTTGTGTTTTTTTCACATGTGCCGTCTTTTCCTAGCGATAGCTCCATCGACAATGTAGAAATGCCAAACACGGTGCGCGAATAATTTCTTACACTCCAATTTTTGACATCACAGGAGAGAATCCGGCATACATTTTTTTTATGGCTCTTCATGATGTTTTCTGCTTCCAAGCATCGACATTGGCGAATTTGCTCGGCCCACGAAAGCTCTAAATTCTTTCAGGTCAAAGGTTGATTGCCCACTAACTCGCAGCTGAAAAGAAAGGTTAGCTAAAGAGAACAAATAAAGTAATGCCCTGCTACTTAAATTAAGTATCTGAAATTCTGAATTCTGAATTTTTTTTTTGGGGGCTAAAGTATATCAAATTGTGAATTGGAGATTGGAAAGGTCGTTGAGACACGTGAGAACCTCATTATTTTGGAAGGACATACAGACAGATTCAGGACATTGCAATCAAGTCCAGCAAGGAAATGAAAGGTGAGTGCTAACCCCATTACTTCAGTGATTGTACGTCTGTGTTCCTTAATCGGAGATGGGAAGTCTGTTGTACCTAATGAGGTCGGGCCATTTCTCTTGAAAGGCTACTTGGCCCTCGCCGGCTTATCTTCGGAAGCTCCGCGAGCAAACATGTCACGGGTCAGCGCATACAAAGCTCGGCACGTCTATCTCGAAAGCGCTAACCTTAAGAAAAACAGAGCCGGGTTTATGAGCATGCAACTTGAACCCGTTCGTATGTGCTCGATCTGGGACTTCGTTCACTTCAACTGCAACAGACTGGCTTAGCGACGGCTAGGCTGCCCGCTTCAAGCCCTGATTGACGCTTTACGAGCCAGGCCGGGCACGGCGAGGATAAGATATTAAAGGGTCATGCTAAGCATGGCCTATTAATGTGGTCCATGCAGAAGACTAGATTATGACCTCGCCCCATGATTACATGAACCGTATGGGCAAAAAGAACAACGATGCCTCGTGATTTAACTTTTCACGTTTTGTATTTGTCTCTTATAAATTCCGAAATTCTTAAGCTTAAGCGATCCTTATTCTCACTACAAATGCAATCTCTTAAGCACTCTCATGCTCCCTACGTTTTCTTAATAAGTTTAAGTAGGGAAAATCACTCAATCAAGTACTAAACCATTTGTACGGATGCCAACTCAATCATATACTTTCCGATTTTGCAAATTTAGTATTAAACTTTTGCGCGAAATTCCAATGTACTCTTCCTAACCAATTTTCGCCGGAAATCGCTAACGTAGCAGTTCAATCATCGCCGGCCATCCTCATGGTATAAGACCACGTCAGTGATTCCCGGCAAAAATTGATCGGAAGGACCAGATTGAACTTCCACCCAAAGGCTTCGTAGTGAATTGGCAAAATTAGAAAGTTTAGGACTGAATTAACATCTGTATAATAGATTTATGACTAACCGGATAATTTCCTCAGTTTAAGTCTTATATTCTCGTGCACTCTTGTTACTTAGAATCCCCGTCTAAACACCTTGTTCTTTCGTTTAGGAGTCTGTTGACAAGAGACTTGTCGTACTTTTATGCCTTGACTAGGCAAGTGAGGCGGCCGACGAACTGGCTCCACCCGGACCATCAATTGAATGATTGAAGCCACTTGAAGGGGTCGCTCAAACATCGCGGCGCCGAATGAAGTTGAGAAAGGGAAGTGAAAAATGAACAAATTCTAGGACGGGAATAAATCAAAGAGCAAGCGAGAATGAAGTCGATAGAATATTCTTTCCTGGTTTTTAACTACATGCAATTTCTTTGGGGGAAGGATCATGCTTGGCTTGAGCTTTTAGAGAGCTCAAACTGTACGACTCTGTACAAGTCGTAATGTGTAATTAGTTTCCCAGTACGAGGTCGTTGTTGAAGGTTGAGCCTGTCTATCTTATCAGATAACAGCAAATGAAGAACATGTTTTCCTGGATAAGCTTATAGCTGAAAACCGTACCCATTTGCGAATGTGCTGCGGATGGAACCGATCATAACAGTAGGAAAGAGTATAAAAAACACTCGTATTTTCTTTTTTGCAGGACTGAAAGTTTTGGGTTCTAATGTTTCTTGACGTGTGATTAGTTTGACTTAGTAGAATGTGTGCAGAGAATCAAAGACGACCCAGTTTGGTGTGATAAAAGGACTTGATCTGACATTAGATTTACTCAATTATGTACATTGAGGCCCTTCTATCATTCCGGGTAGTCCAAATTGATCAAAAAACACCACAAGGGAAAAAGACAACAACTGCAGCAGGCATTGCGAAAGCACAAGTGATCCAAAGAGTTCAAAAGAAAAGTTCACGGCATAAACCCTTTATTCAACCCGAGCGGGTAGTGAATTTAGAAGCCCCGGGGGCTTGTAGGCGATGAAGCTGATGCACTGCACTTGGCGCTTGTTGTCGAACCCGATGATCCGGATGAACGAGTGGGGATAAGCCTTCTTGGCCTCCTCCAGCTCCTTCAACACCTGGGCCGAGTCAGTGCACCCGAACATGGGGAGCTTCCACATTGTCCAGTAGCGCCCGTCGTAGTACCTGGGGGACTTGTGGTTCTCACGTTACACGAACCCCTTTTGCGCGACGTTGAGGATCACAAACACAACATCAGATTTGGGAAGGCACATTCCTAAATGAGTGCTATTTAGAGACATCTAGTTGAGTATTTAGAGAGGATGAAGAGGAAACGTCACCTCGAGCTCAAATTCAAGGCAGGGAATCCATCCCATGCGAAGGAGGTAGTCGACTTCCTTGGCCAAGGATTCGGGAGAGAGGGGAAGGAGGTAGGACAGCATCTCGAACTTCTTCTTGCCGACCGGAGGCCACACCTGACAGTCGCCATGACAGTCTTCTTAGTACCATGTTCCACTCTTTAGTATTTTTGTCCTAGAGCTCGAGTACATAGAAATCTCAAGATCGATTAAGTCCGAATGTCGCACCGAGCACGCCATTTCGAAGCCGAGTTGAGTTTAAGTACAGTGGAATTGAGTCCATTTAATTAGTTATCTAGAGATTAGCATTGTTGTTGTTAATCATCACAAAGTGAGGCAGTAGACATAAAATGCAATTGGATCTACATATCCTAGGGTCCACATTTATCGGAGAGTGATAGTAAAGTCCACCTAATGATAACAATCTAGTGTAAGCACCTGCATGCATTGGACTCTTCCACCATTGCTGGAGAGAGAGGTGATGTCCTCGTTCGACTTGCGGATGACCGGGAAAGCGGAGGCGGACTTGAGGCCAGTGAGCGGGGCGACCATGGCGGCTTGAGCCGGGGCGGCCTGGACAGCCGGGGACGAGAGCATTGAGGACAAGGCCATCTCCGATCTCCCCTTTTGTGCAAAACTGTCTTCAACACCACAAAAGGCTTATCGCTCTCTTCTCGTTGCTTGAATGCACATTGCAAACCATGCCCTCTATTTATAGCCCCACTCGACCTCTCGATTTTTAGGATGTGAATTCCACTTGAATTGGGAAGAAAAATATTATAATTTGCGAAATAAATGAGAAAATGGGAAAAAAAAAATCGTGGGCTTGGACGGATTTAGCACTCGGGCCATTTTATCCGGATAAGAGACGGGATAGACACGAAAACGCCTCTAAGGAATTGATGCTAATCAAGAGTGTGTCATCTTGAATTTTTTTCACTTTTTCTTTTAAAAAAATTTAATTATTTTTCCTCGATTTTTACATGAGCATCTCGAGTCTTCCCATTTGATTAAGAAAGAGGACAAAAAGGACCACCAATTGGGAGAATTCTATGACAAATATGTCTTAATCTCGTAGTGGTCCCGACCATCAATTGTTCGTTTGGTTCGATGAGGACGAATGAGCCAATGCTTTTCAGTACTCATTCGCCGGATCCGCGTCGGTTTTGAACGAATCCAAGTTATATTGAGATATCGATTGCAAGAGTTTGGAATTTGTGGCCACGCTTTCATGGTACTGAAAGCCTTGGTTATCTTTGATCTTGGTAAATAAAGCCTTAATTGTCTTAAGATATTAGGAGATTGACACGACGGGCTGATTACAAAAAAGTCCTACATCTATTTTACGGTTGTTAATTTGGTACTGAACCTTTCAATTTAGCCTATTCGACGGAAAAAAAATTGGCTTAAACATTTTGACAATTTGTTAATATAATCATTCTCATTAATTTTGGCCGAAAATGACTTATATAGAGGGATAAGTGCACCGGAAGTCCTAAAACTTATTACGGAAGTGCAATTAAATCTTATAACTTGAATCAAGTCCTAAAATTTGTTAAATTGGTGCAATCAAATTCTTCCGTTAACTCCGTCCAATTTTGTTAAAGGAAATTACTGACGTTGCTATTTTAAATATTTTTTCTCTCTCTTACGTGGCTAAAACATGAAATATATGACTAAAACGACGACGTTTTGATCCAAATATAATTTGTAATATAAATTTTATTTGAATAAAATTAAAAAATAAGCTAATTAAAAAAAACACACACACACAAGTGAGAAACCAGCAGCGAGTCTCCCCCTCCCTCCCCCCCGGCGATGGTGGGGGAATGGTCAACGGGGTCCCTTGCCCAGATGTGGCTGAGGGCCAGCGACCCTCGCCGCCATGTTTTTCACCTACCTTTCTTTAGTTTTATTTTTTTATTTAATTTGAATAAAATTTATATTAAAAATTAGAAATATACCAAAACGATATCGTTTTAACTATGTCATCGCCACATACGATAGAGAAAATAAAAAAAATTAACATCAGTATTTTCCGTCAGCCAAATTTTGACAAAGTTAATGGAAAGACTCGATTACACCAATTTGATAAGTTTTAAGACATGATTGCATTTTCGTCAAGTTTTAGAATTCAATTGCACTTTCGGGACAAATTTTAATACTTCCAGTAAACTTATCCCTATATATTATATGGGGTAGATGCCCTTATTAATTCCGCCCACATTTACCC
Source organism: Syzygium oleosum (assembly GCF_021117445.2). Classification (NCBI taxonomy): domain Eukaryota; kingdom Viridiplantae; phylum Streptophyta; class Magnoliopsida; order Myrtales; family Myrtaceae; genus Syzygium; species Syzygium oleosum. The sequence continues at coordinate 14,636,945 of NW_026607487.1, forward strand.
AATATATGGTATATGGTATTTTTTTTGTCGCTAGTGCGAGGGCCGTGACCCTAATTAACTCATCGCCAGCCACAATAACAAATAAAATAAAAATTTTAAGAATGTCTACGGCGGCGCCAATCGTGCCAGATAGGACTACCGATGTTCATGTCAAATATTTCTAGCCAAAATTAGTCGGAACGACTACATTGACAATTCGTCAAAAGATTTAGGACTAAATTTGATCAAATTGAAAAATTTGGTCCGAATTAATATCCATAAAATATATTTATGACTTTTTTGGTAATTTTCCCTTGATATTGCCCGGGGCTAATGGGGATTTGCGGCCTCGTCGAGGAATTAGGTGCTCCGTTCTGATTCAATCATGTTCTATCATCTACCCACAGGATCCTCTCTCTCTCTCTCTCTCTCTCTCTCTCTCTCTCTCTCTCTCTCTCTCTCTCTCTCTCTCTCTCTCTCTCTCTCTCTCTCTCTCTCTCTCTCTCTCTCTCTCTCTCTCTCTCTCTCTCTCTCTCTCTCAAGCTTTGCTTAACTTGATAAAGATCATTTCTTGTGGCGCACCGCAATTCATTGAATTCGATGATGGGGTCTCACTCTCGATGCTGCTTCTTATCTTGCACGATAGAGATCAACCGTTTAGTTTGTGGTTATGGAGTGGCTTTAAACGAGAGGCAAAGACTGCCTCATCGGTGTTCTTATGGTGTTCCCTTCTTTTTTTCCAAGTCTAGAGAACTCGTTAAGTTTTATGGTTCCTGCTCTTCTTCTTCTCAGACTGATCAGATCACCGCCAGCCCCGTCGTTTTCATCTTCTTTGTCCCCAAATGGTTGAGATAAATTTTCACGGGTCTAGCTATAGTCCCCCGACTCCCCACAGGCACGGCACCACCACAATCTTTCGCCGTTGGATTGAAATGTGGCAGAGCTTATTCGTTCTAACATATCTCAGTTTGGGTTATTGTGCTATTTTGCTTTTTGATCCAATGAGCTCACCCGTTAAACTTTGAGCATTGACTCAAAGTGTCACACCCTGAACACAACCAAAACGGGATCATAACACGGCCGTCTTTTTACCCAAAGGACGCAGCCTCAACTTAAACAAAACCCAAATAACATCATAGCTTTCTAAAACCATCAAAAGGATATATACAAATCCAACAAAAAGCTATTCCAATAGCTCAACGTCACTATGTATAACGTACCCAAAATCCCACAATCAAAAAGAAATCCTCCGACTAACGCCCGCTCACGCCCTACTTGCGGCCAGCAGAAGAACCTGAAAGATATGTAAGATAAGGGGTGAGCTACCACGGCTCAATGAGTAACATATTTCTTCTAAGCGGATCGAACAATCAGTATGCAATAGTATCAAAAATATCACAGCCCATAACTCAAACTCAATGTACAATATAGCCAAAAATATCTCAAAGGTATAATAACTTTTCAATAAAAGTCATCCGTATCAGATTACTCAATAAAAACTCACTTAACAACAATAGCCAATCATCAATGGTCTATCCATTGACTAATCTCATCACATAACACATTGATGGTTTATCCATCAACCAATCTCATGCTCGTCATCAAACTATGGTCAAGTTTAACGCCGTGACAAAGGCGACCAAGTTTACCCCTCTTGGCAAGGTCTACCACCTATTATAAGCCGGCGGTTCGGCCCAGAAGGATATCCTAACAGTATGCATACTCCCCCCTCAACGGGTTCTCAACATAGGAATACGAGCAGCAGCAACTTATAACTCAATCCAGAAATCCATAATCAACACCAATAAATCCATTTCACAAAACATTTCGCAACAAGAATAGCCCTCGGCTAATCCTCTTCACAAAACCTTTAATATAAGCATTCACAAAAGCTTCATTTCAATAACGTCATAAGACTTTTCAACTCATTTCACAATCGACAAAAGGTAGTAAATGATCGATCCAATTTATGCAGAAAACATGCTCCACTGTATTAAAAATTATATCTCATTATCAAAATATGAATTTGTAAATTCATAGAAGATATAATGTCCCTCACCTGGTAATCCAAAAACTAACCCATATGTGTTACTCGAGCCGACGGTTTCAAAATCCTATCAAACATACGGAAAACGAATCAAAACGAGTAATACTTCCCCCTAACGTGCGATTCGAATAAGCTAAGGCTAACTAGCCAATAATCCGACATCCACGTGCCCACAACGGCTTTCTTAAAGGAAAAAAATCTAATGCCAACCACAACGAACAACTCGCGCGCCAAATTTCCACGCGCCATAACTTCCTCCACCGGACTCCGTTTTGTGCGCTCTTATAGTCAAAACGAAACTCATCTAGCATACTATGGATGTCCCAACACAACCAACCCAAACAACAGCCCAAAAACGACAATAAAAGCCCTGAAAAGTACTGTTCACGAAATTCCAGATTATGCTCTCAACTTGAAAATTTGATTCCGGACAAACCGTAACTCCAAATCGATATCCGTCAAAACGCACAGCCCCACAACACCATAATCTTTCATTTTCATGGATATTTAAGACTTGACAACTCAAAAACTTGGACTACGCAGCTCAAATTCACATAACTCTTATTTCCGAGCCCTAATCGAAAAATTACTTCGATAGGACTAACGAGGGTTGCGAGTACTTACTAGTCGTTGCGTTAAGTAGTCGGAACGGCTCGTCGAGGACCCACGCGCACAAACCCTCCCTTTCACTTCTTCCCTTTCTCCTCTCCTTTTTCCTTTTCATTTCCTCTGTTTTTCTTCTGTTCTCCCGCGACCAGCCGCTGCTTTCTTCCTTTTATCTTCACTTTTTGACTTTTTCTTCTTTTTTTTTAATCCTCCTTCGGCCTAAGTCTTTTGACCTGGTCAAAAGAAGAGGCAAATGTTACATTCTACCCTCCTTAAAAAATTTCGTCCTCGAAATTTAGCTTTACCTTAACTTTCAAACAAATGAGGGTATTTATTTCTTGCTTCCTCCTCAAGCTCCCATGTGGCCTCTCTCTCAGTATGATTTTGCCATTGAATTTTCACATAAGGGATTGTGTATCGCCGCAGCACTTGCTCCTTCTTATCCACAATGCGAATAGGCTATTCTTCATATGTCAGGTTTTCTCTTAACCTCAAAGGAGTGAAATCCAATACGTGTTCAGGATTTGGCACATATTTTCACAATAAAGATACATGGAACACATTATGAACTCCAGATAACGCTGGTGGCAAAGCCAGTTTATAAGCAACTTCACCAATCTTCTCCAATATCAAGAACGGTCCCACATATCTTGGACTTAGTTTCCCGCGAGTGCTAAATCTCATAACACCCTTCATAGGTGAAACCTTTAGGAACACGTGATCTCCCACATCAAATTCTATCTTGCGCCTCTTAAGGTCTGCATAGCTTTTCTGACGGCTTTGAGCTATTTTCAGTCGCTCTCGAATCAACCTGACTTTTTCTTCTGATTGTTGTATAAACTCAGGGCCAGTCAACCTCTTCTCACCAACATCGTCCCAACAAACCGGACTTCTGCATTTTCGACCATATAGTGCTTCAAAAGATGCCATCTTAATACTGGAATGGTAGCTGTTATTGTAGGAGAATTCTGCCAAGTGAAGATAGTCATCCCATGAACCACCAAAGTTAATAACACAGGATCGTAGCATATCATCTAACGTCTGAATCGTCCTCTCCGATTGCCCATCTGTCTGTGGATGAAAAGCCGTACTGAAGTTGAGTTTAGTACCCAACGCCCCTTGTAAGCTCTTCTAGAAGTTGGATACAAACCTAGGATCTCGATCAGAAACTATGCTCACTGGAACCCCATGAAATCTCACTATCTCATTGACGTACCGCTTAGCCATGTCTTCAAGTGAAAGGCCAAATCGATACGACAAAAAGTGTGCCGATTTAGTCAACCGGTCGACAATCACCCATATAGCATTCTTGCCGCTTGGCGTTCTCGGTAAACCGACGATGAAGTCCATGGTAATATGCTCCCATTTCCACTTAGGTATCTCAAGTGGATGTAGTTGTCCACCTGGTTTCTGATGTTCAATCTTTACTTGCTGACAAACCAGACATTGATCGACAAACTTTACAATGTCTTTCTTCATGTTGACCCACCAGAAATGTCCTCTCAAATCTCTATACATCTTAGTACTTCCTGGATGAATCGAGTATTTAGTGCTGTGAGCTTCCTGCAATATTTCCTTTTTCAACTCAGGATCATCAGGAACACATAGCCGACCACGAAACCTCAATGACCCATCTACATGAATACTCAAATCCAACTGTCTCCCAGCTTCTACGCCTTCTCTGATCTTTCCCAACTGAGAATCATCATTCTGTTTAGCCTTAATTTTGTCAATCAATGTCGGTTGTACTCGAAGATTAGCTATCTGAGCACCCAATTGATGCACCAACACCTCCAAATCTAGCTTCCTCATATCCTCAAGGATAGGCTGCTGAGAAGTGAGCAACATTGCCATGTTTCTAGAAAATTTACGACTTAAGGCATCCGCTACTACATTTGCCTTACCTGGGTGATAATTGATGGATAAGTCATAATCCTTCAAGAGTTCTAACCATCTCCTCTGCCTCATGTTCAATTCTTTCTAAGTAAAGATGTACTTCAAACTCTTGTGATCAGTAAAGACCTCACATTTCTCACCATACAAGTAGTGTCGCCATATTTTCAAAGCAAATACAACTGCTGCCAATTCAAGATCATGAATGGGGTAGTTCTTTTCATGTCTTCAACTGTCTAGAAGCATAGGCCACCACTTTATTGTCCTGCATAAGAACGCACCCTAAACCTTCTTTAGATGCGTCACAATAAATTGTGAAGCCACGAGTTCCTGAAGGTAAGGTTAATATGGGAGCCGTCACTAACCGCCTTTTCAATTCTTGAAAACTGCGCTCACACTGATCAAACCATACAAACTTAACTCCCTTTTGAGTTAGGCGAGTAAGTGGACCAGCTATTTTGGAGAATCCCTCTACAAATCTCCTGTAATAGCCAGCTAGCCCAAGAAAACTTTTCACTTCTGTTACATTGGTAGGGCGATTCCATTGAACAACCGCTTCAACTTTTTTGTGTCAACTGCGATGCCATTCTTCGAGATAACATGACCCAAGAACTCAATATGATCAAGCCAGAAAGCGCACTTACTGAATTTAGCAAACAATTTCTTCTCACGCAAGGTCTGCAACACAAGCTTCAAGTGTTGTTCGTACTCCTCCAAACTCCTCGAGTACACCAGGATATCATCAATGAACACCACAATGAATTGGTCGAGGTAATGTTTGAATACCCTGTTCATCAAATCCATAAAAGCAGCAGGCGCATTTGTCAATCCAAAAGGCATGACAAGAAATTCGTAATGCCCATACCTCGTTCTGAAAGCAATTTTAGATACATCATCTGCTTTAATCTTCAATTCATGATATCCAGAACGAAGGTCGATTTTAGAAAATACCCGAGCTCCCTGAAGTTGATCAAACAAATCATCAATCCGTGGCAAAGGATATTTATTCTTGATCGTTACCTTATTGAGTTCGCGGTAATCTATACAAAGCCGCATGCTACCGTCCTTTTTCACAAATAGGACTAGAGCTCCCCAAGGCGAGGCACTGGGCCTAATAAAGCCCTTATCCAATAATTCCTGCAGCTGTGTTTTCAATTCTTTCAATTTAGATGGTGCCATCCGATATGGTGCCTTCGAGATAAGTCCTGTACCAGGCATCAGATTAATAGAGAACTCAATCTCTCTATCAGGTGGCAAGCCGGGCAAATCCTCAGGAAACACATCAGGAAATTCTCTAACAACTGGAACATTTTCCAGCTTCACAACTTCTTTACTAGTGTCTTTTACGCAAGCTAGATATCCATAACCACCTTTCCTTAGAAGCTTCCTCGCTTGCACTGCCGATATTAATCTTGGAAAAGTACCCTTACAACTTCCCGAAAAAGAGAATTCGGGCTCATTTGGGAGTCGAAAGGTAACTTTCTTTGAATGACAATCAACATTAGCATGATATGTTGATAGCCAATCCATCTCTAAAATAACATCAAAATCTCGAATATTCAACAACATCAAATCTCCAGGCATTTGAACATTATCGACCAAAAGCATACATCGCTTAAATACACGGTCCACAATAACGAAGTCACCCGTAGGGGTCTCAATACGCAATTCATATTCAAGAATATCAGGTAGCATATCAAGTTTCTTTGCGAATTCAATAGAAATGAAAGAATGCGTAGCACCAGGGTCAAACAATGCATAAGCATATTGCGAGGTAATTGAGATATTACCGGCAACTACTGTGTTAGACGCTGCCGCATCCTCTTCCGTCATTGCATAAACCTTCCTTGTCGCCCTCTGTTTTGGCTGATTCTCTTGGGGCCTACCAACTGAGGGAACATCCTTCCTCATGGAACTAAAGCGAGCTATATGACCAGGCTGTCCACATACGAAGCATAATCTACTACCTGCTGGAGTATCTCTCTGCATTGGACAATTCTGCCGCATGTGTCCCATCTTCCCACATAGAAAACAAGTTCCCCGCTTCCAATAGCATTGGCCACTATGATATTTCCCACAAGTAACGCAAGCACCCCGAACAGTTTGACTCTTCCCCCTTTCAAACCTACTAGTGCTTCTTTGTTTGTTGCTGTCACGAATACGGATCTCTTGGAAATTAGTGAACTTCGGCCTCTTGGGCTGAGGAATACCCTGGGTGCCACTCTCCATGATCTCTTGTTCAATCTTAATTGCTCGCTCCAGGACATCCTCATAAGTGGTGAGTAAAAGAGATGCGAGTGTAAAACGAATCTCAGGTCGAAGTCCTCTCAAAAAATGTTCAGCTTTCTCCTTCTCATTTGCCATAAAATGCTCCGCAAACCTGCTCATCTGATTGAAGCGACCCGCATAGTCTAAAACAGAAGAATCACTTTGCGATATATGCAGAAAATCGCCCTTCGTCTTTGTTTGGAAGGATTTTGGAAAGAACTGGGCGTTGAACGCTTCCTTGAAGTACTTCCAAGAAATAGTAGCATCTTCATCTCCAAGAGTGGACCTCTTTCCTTCCCACCAATACTCAGCTTCACCTTCCAAATATTGGGTGTCAAAGTCCACCTTCTTATCATTCGGAACTTCTTCAACTCTGAATATTCCCTCTATCTTCTTAATCCATCGCTCAGCTGCAAGAGGATCAGTTTTCCCATCATAAGTGGGCGGCTTTGACTTTCTAAACTGGGCAAAGGTGTAGCCTCTGCCACTCCCAGGTTCACCAGTTTCAACTACAACGTCTTGGGCCTTTGGCTATTGACTTTTCCCTCTTATTTCTTGCGAGTCTGCTCCTACGTCATCTCGCCTTCTTGTCGGAGACCTTACTCTCGGACCTCGAGGCACATCTCTCGAGTCGAAGGTAATGGCTCTCTTTCCCTTATTATTCTTACGAAAAGAGATGAGTGGCTCCGAGTCGGAACTCATAATTACCTAAATCCAGAATCAAGAATACACCTTAGTATCTAAAACTAACGCATTAAAGTCTATCACACAATCTCACAACGTCCCACCCAAAAATCATAACCTACGCTCTGATACCAACAAATGTCACACCCCGACCACAACCAAAACGGGATCATAACACGGCCGTCCTTTCACCCAAAGGACGCAGCCTCAACTTAAACAAAACCCGAATAACATCAGAGCTTTCTAAAACCATCAAAAGGATATATACAAATCCAACAAAAAGCTATTCCAATAGCTCAACGTCACTATGTACAACGTACCCAAAATCCCACAATCAAAAAGAAATCCTCCGACTAACGCCCGCTCATGCCCTACTTGCGGCCAGCAGAAGAACCTGAAAGATATGTAAGATAAGGGGTGAGCTACCACGGCTCAGTGAGTAACATATTTCTTCTAAGCGGACCGAACAATCACTATGCAATAGTATAAAAAATATCATAGCCCATAACTCAAACTCAATGTACAATATAGCCAAAAATATCTCAAAGGTATAATAACTTTTCAATAAAAGTCATCCGTATCAGATTACTCAATAAAAACTCACTTAACAACAATAGCCAATCATCAATGGTCTATCCATTGACTAATCTCATCACATAACACGTTGATGGTTTATCCATCAACCAATCTCATGCTCGTCATCAAACTATGGTCAAGTTTAACGCCGTGACAAAGGCGACCAAGTTTACCCCTCTTGGCAAGGTCTACCACCTATTATAAGCCGGCGGTTCGGCCCAGAAGGATATCCTGACAGTATGCATACTCCCCCCTCAACGGGTTCTCAACATAGGAATACGAGCAGCAACAACTTATAACTCAATCCAGAAATCCATAATCAACACCAATAAATCCATTTCACAAAACATTTCGCAACAAGAATAGCCCTCGGCTAATCCTCTTCACAAAACCTTTAATATAAGCATTCACAAAAGCTTCATTTTAATAACGTCATAAGACTTTTCAACTCATTTCACAATCGACAAAAGGTAGTAAATGATCGATCCAATTTATGCAGAAAACATGCTCCACTGTATTAAAAATTATATCTCATTATCAAAATATGAATTTGTAAATTCATAGAAGATATAATGTCCCTCACCTGGTAATCCAAAAACTAACCCATATGTGTTACTCGAGCCGACGGTTCCAAAATCCTATCAAACATACGGAAAACGAATCAAAACGAGTAATACTTCCCCCTAACGCGCGATTCAAATAAGCTAAGGCTAATTAGCCAATAATCCGACACCCACGTGCCCACGACGGCTTGCTCAAAGGAAAAAAATCTAATGCCAACCACAACGAACAACTCGCGCGCCAAATTTCCACACGCCATAACTTCCTCCACCGGACTCCGTTTTGCGCGCTCTTATAGTCAAAACGAAACTCATCTAGCATACTATGGATGTCCCAACACAGCCAACCCAAACAACAGCCCAAAAACGACAATAAAAGCCCTGGAAAGTACTGTTCACGAAATTCCAGATTATGCTCTCAACTTGAAAATTTGATTCCGGACAAACCGTAACTCCAAATCGATATCCGTCAAAACGCACAGCCCCACAACACCATAATCTTTCATTTTCATGGATACTTAAGACTTGACAACCCAAAAACTTGGACTACGCAGCTCAAATCCTCATAACTCTTATTTCCGAGCCCTAATCGAAAAATTACTCCGATAGGACTAACGAGGGTTGCGAGTACTTACTAGTCGTTGCGTTACGTAGTCGGAACGGCTCGGCGAGGACCCACGCGCACAAACCCTCCCTTTCACTTCTTCCCTTTCTCCTCTCCTTTTTCCTTTTCTTTTCCTCTGTTTTTCTTATGTTCTCCCGCGACCAGCCGCTGCTTTCTTCCTTTTATCTTCACTTTTTGACCCTTTTTTTTTTTTTTAATCCTCCTTCAGCCTAAGTCTTTTGACCTGGTCAAAAGAAGAGGCAAATGTTACACAAAGGGTGTCTGGAGTGGCGTTCGCTTGCGATAGTAGCCTAGAGATGGTCAAGAGTAGAAGGGGAGACTGGAGAGAGATGGTATTGGTATCAGGTGATTTCCAGAAATATGGTTACCCTTTTGTTTCCCTTTTAGTCTTTGGGAAAAACAGGAAGAAGAGTTGTCAGGCGAGTTCGCAGATTGTCAAACGCCTCCTTGCAAACTATCACCATATGATTTTCCATGCTTCATGCTAAGTGGTGAACTGAACTCTTTATTTTGAAAGCCATTTCACCGAAAAGTTTAATGTTCTTGTGGTCATCATAGATATCGTTTCGTCAACAAAGATTAAAAAGAAAAAAAAAACAAACTATTAGAAAACTTAAAGGTTGTTTCAGATGAAATTAGGATTAAAGTATGACTTTACATGCTGTGGAATGTAGTTAATCCCAGAAACTAGGAAACTAGTAAGTAATGATATGGTTCTTCTTGATGAGAAGGTGCGTCAAATGATTCTATATCTTAACTATCTTGCTTATTAGTTGAATTTTCATTTACCCTTTTGTCTATTATTTAGAATGAACTGATCCCTTGGACTAATCAAGTTACAACATGCGTTATCGTCTTCAAGATTTGCTCTAATGGAAGAGGAAATACGTATTTGGTGGAGGAATTTTCAAATGTTAAGAACAAGGACACTAATTGTGTTGTTATTGTTAGTAATAACAAGCTAACGATTCACTTTTCATGCCAACGTAGCCGGGGAAGAAATTGGAGATGATGACATGACAATATCTCTGATAGATTCGACTTCATTGAGTATCAAAACCAATGTAGTAAGATCGAAAAAGATGATGTGTTCGTAAGTGTTAGCTTTGATCTAATTATTATATCTAAGGCGATTTTCCAAAACATAAGGGTAGGAACTACTGATAACAAATGTCATTGGCCAAATTATGAAAGGAGCAATGAGCTTGAGAAAGGCCAATGAAGCCAAAATGAAAAGCATCCCTAAGCTTAAAGATAAGAGGTATAGTATGATAATAAACGCTACGTCTGCTAATGATTGGATAACTGGCACCCCTTGGGGATCTTGGTAGATAGATTTCCTTCTAGAGTTCTGTAGACTCAGATATTCAAAAGAATGCTAAGGTGGCTGCTGTAACAGAGGGAACTTTGGTTGGATCTGGCCTTCTCCCATATCTGAGGATCTACTTGCCATTCAAGTTGCTGTCCGTGGAGTTATATTCCCCAGGTCTAATGCTGTGGATCTGGTAAAATTCCTTGGTGCTCATCATGGGAAGTTGAATAAAAAAGAAGCCTGGACGTTACTAAGCCCTCCGGGTGGCCAAGGTTTAGCGGCACAAACTCATATGCTTTAGGCCCAGTGTTCTGAAGCACGCTCTTATCAAAAGGCTTGCTACTTTACATAGAATGCAGATCCAAGATAGGATGAATGGCAGTGTTCAATTGATGGGTGCTTGTCTGCTGTGAGAGAAGGAAGATGAAACAAGAGAGCATTCACTTTTCCAATGCTCTTTCTGAAGACAAATTTGGGTAAGTGTTCTTTCTTTGTTTAATTTGCCTAAGGCCAGCTAAGGCTTGGTCGAATGAATGCTCTCAGTTACTTGGAATCAAAAGAGTTTAAGGGTAATTCTGACAAACCTTGCTTGGAGCTCCTCCATCTACTATATATGGAGTGAGGAGTTTTAAGTGTTGCATGATCAGTGTGCTCCTATACTTGCAAAATACTTGCTAAGATACTTTTCTCTGTATGAAATACTTTTAAAGGAATGCTACAGGATAGGGAAATACAACTTCCTACCGAGGTTCAATCTCTATATAGCAACCAGAAGAGAAGATGTTGAATGCTGAGATGTTTCTAGAGCCCTTTGAACCTCTAGACACTCTTGGGCAAATGCCAAAACTGTTTGGTAACTATTTTTTGGGGCACATTTGGAAGTCTTGCGATGGCCTTTATCTCAAAGCCACTGGCCATCAGCATTGTGCATTTAGCATTTTTGAAATATTGGAGCCGATAATTAATGAAAATTTTTGTTCCTGTTTTGCCCTTACCAATTTTCTGATTCCTCTTTTACCCCTGAAGGAACACTGTTCATCTCTCCCACCGCTCGTTGTCCCTCTCTTTGAACCAAGGCAACGTGATTGATCGTCAAGGGTTGAGTGTCAACAAGGGTCAACGGTTGCCGAGGTACACGCGAGGCTCGCATGACACCGGCCAAGGGTCACATGACGCTCTTGCTCGATTTCGAGCCCTAGTCGACGGAGTTAGCGTAGCCGAGTTTGAGATGCGACTTGTCAGAGGTCGTGCGACGGGGCGCTGACTCGCCCGGGTTGCGCGATCCCAAGTGACCCTCGCCTGAGATCATGTAATCTCGAGGACGGCCGCCGATGACAGATCTAGTTCGTCGGTAGTTCAATTTTCTTTTTAGTTATTTATTATTATTTAAAATATATAACTAGAATCCTTAACAAGTGTAAATTTTTTCAAATAACAATTAAATTCCAAGACACTTTCCAATTACACTTTACTAAACGCAATTCCATTTCGAAAAAACCTTTTAACTTAAAAGTCTTTGCGTTGCCTTAAACGCGGCCATAGAAGACATTCTAGCTTCAGAGCAATCGTTGGTGTTCTGTTTTGGATAAGCTATAAAATCTTTTTGCCCAACCGAGAGAGGGGTGGCTAAGCCCCTTACAAGCCAATGTTGCAACTAACTCTTCAAGCACAGCCAAGTTAGACCAAATAAAGGTGCCAACAGACCATCCAAACAACCCAATCAGACGGGAAAAGTGCCAAAAAAGTCCTAAATCGTTTGTATTGATGCCAATTTAGTCCTAAATTATTTTTTTGTGCCAATTCAGTCCTAAACCTTTTGTATTGGTGCCAATTTAGTCCTAAACCTTTTTTTTGTGCCAATTGAGTCCTAAACCTTTTGCATTTGTGCCAATTCAGTCCTAAACCTTTTGTCTTTGTGCTAATTCAGTCCTTTCAATCAATTTTGGTCGGATTTTACTGACGTGGACGCCGACCGGCCGGTCACCGGCGCTGACGTGGACAACTTTAATAATATTTTAATATTTTTTTGAATTTTTATAATTTTTTTCTTTTTTTTTCTCTCCCCTCCTTCCAGCCGGTCGCCGGTCCGGCGACCGGCCGGTGGCCAGAGGCCGGCGCCGGCGAGGCTCGCCCACGCCGGCCACCGGGCGAGGGCGGCTTCGCGGCCGGGCGAGGTCGTGCCTCGCCCAACCGCCGGCGAGGTCGTGCCTCGCCCAGCCGCCGGCGAGGCTCGACCTCGCTAGATCCGGCAAGGTCGGGCCTCGCCCACCACCGGCGAGGCTCGCCCTCGCCAGCGACGGCGAAGGCAAGCCTCACCATGGCTAGGCAAGGCCCGACCTCGCCAGATCTGGCGAGGTCTTGCCTCGCCCAGCCGCCGGTGAGGGCGGCCTCGCGCTGGGCGAGGCTCGACCTCGCCAGATCCGGCGAGGTCGAGCCTCGCCGGTGCCGGCCTCTGGCCACCGCCTGGTCGCCGTTCCGGCGACCGGCTAGAAGGAGGGGAGAGAAAAAAAAAAAAAAAAAAAAAATTAATAAAAATTCAAAAAAATATTAAAATATAATTAAAGTTGTCCACGTCAGCGCCGGTGACCGGCCGGTCGGCATCCACGTCAGCAAAATCCGGCCAAAATTGACCGGAAGGACTGAATTGGTACAAAGACAAAAGGTTTAGGACTGAATTGGCACCAATGCAAAAGGTTTAGGACTCAATTGACACAAAAAAAAGATTTAGGACTAAATTGGCACTAATGCAAAAGGTTTAGGACTCAATTGGCATCAAAAAAAGGTTTAGGACTCAATTGGCACCAATGCAAAAGGTTTAGGACTTTTTTGGCACTTTTCCCCCCAATCAGCTGTACACTACCTAGGAGAAGATAAAAGACTACATTCTACTACTATCACGAAGACGTTCTCAGAGCAACAACACTCGAATTCAGTTACCAAGCTAGAATCTGATTCTCCATTTTTCACATGATTTACTGAATTCAGCATCAATCACTTTCTTCCCATCACATTTAAGTGCTTCAATGGCAGCTCGAACCGAAAGGAAAATTGCGGCAACAACTTTTCTACCTTGGAGAGTACTCTGTTCTTTTCCTTCCAAACATCGTGGATTGAAGCATTTCATTTGAAGGACAAGAAGGCAGGAGATTCGTAGAAGTAAAAGATGTTCCTCGGTCCCCTTGAGTTTCAATGTGAAATGTTTGCTACTTTCTTCAACTTAATAAAACTCGGAATTCTGTGTTTTCAGATTGATGCATTATGGAACTCACAAATGTTGTCTAATTGCCAAGAGCAAACAATCAAGTCGATCACTTTTTCCCTGTTGAATTCAACTTGCAGATTTCTCCTCGATGACGACGGCATAATGTAGACCCTTCTTGATGGATCACCTGTCTTGCTGCGATACAGCAGCAGGGGTAGTGCGGATAAACCACAAGATGATCACACTGCATCATATCTGTCCTGATGGGGGCAATAGCTAGTTAGTAACTGGACGTGTCAATGAACGATGAGATGATTGCCATGAATCCAATAACAAAAAGCTTTAGAAAATTGCTTTTTTATTTTGTCACCCCAATAGGACCATACAGACTCCAGAGTTGCTGCAAGTTTTTAAGCACAGTGCCAACCAAGATTGTGGCAGGCAATCTTGATGACTATCTTCAGACAGGAGTATAACTGATGATATCTAAGGGGAAGCAGTAAAATTTGTTGATTGAGGCTGGCAACGTTGGTTTATTCTGTGGATAGAAGTGATGACAGTATGCTCTGTTGCATTTCTCTGCACCGGCCAAAAGTGAATCCTGATATAGGGATCAACAATTGCTAGATGATAATCCTTCTGTTCTGTCTCGGTGCTCTGTGCATGCGGAATGAGTATTACTTTGTGTTTCCCTTCTCGTGGATGAGTCATTAGTGTCCGGTTTCTCACTGCAATTGTGAGAGATGGTGCGTTAGATATCTGTTTAACATCAGTGTTTGATCTATAAATCGGCCATGCTGAATTAGACTGATGGAAATCATATATTGTGATAGTTGAAGGGGATGATAGTTGAAGATGAGTGCGCAGATGCTACACATATTGGGTCCACAACTCCGATATCGGTAGGATATGGAGGGGGTGCTTTCTTGTTCTCTTTCAAGCGAACCGCTGATGACGACTGCTTCAAATCGGTGTGTTCTTGGAGAGAATTCTAATTTAATCACCCTCTTTCTCCTTTTTTATCTTTATTTAGAAAAAGGCGGCATGAGAAGATTGGTGCCGTAAATCACAACAAAATTCCTGAGCTGCCTATTTCATTTCATGCATGTAGCAGCACATGTTAAGATTTTCAGACACAATATTTCGTGTTTGACCCCAAAGAAGTCGATTAAGTTTAAACCTAAGATGCACTAGAATTGTGATATCGTTGACATGCAGATCCTTGAATCTTGTTCAAATATGCAATAGCATGATCTCTTCTAGTCATTTTATCTTGAGAAACCAAGGAGTAATTCCGAAAAATTGACCAGCAGGCGACTTCTAGCCCAATCTAGTTGCCGTTGCCAAGCAAAATAGGCAATCCCTAATTAAAAGTGTCTACCTGTTGATTGTCAAACTTAAGAGAAAATACATCCTGGATCCCAACTCTTGAAAATGGTCACTGCAAATTCCTCTCGACCCGTTGAACATTTTAGCAGCATAAAACAACACGATGAACAATTTGATGTTTTAGCCTTAACATGTGTGCAGAGAGCCACTCCTCCATAAGCAGAAGCATATTGCTCAAGCAGCAAAACGAAAATGTTCGTCAAACCAAGTATAGGGGACTTATATGTGCCCAAAACATCTACTGGGGGACGCTCTGAAGAGGAGTTTTTGTCACCAAAGTGGTGGTTGTTCTTATCGTAGCAACAGGAATGCTTTATCAATATCTACTGCTATATGTACTTTGACGAAGGCTGGAAAAAAAAAAGGCGAATCATAATGCAACTCGATCAATCTCAGATGTTGGGATGACTGGGTATGCATAGAATCAGCTCAATCGGGGTCTAAATAGCTGTAAGTCTTCAATCCATCTAGTGCTGATGTATGGTGCTATGATCACCAATTCATCGCGGAATCTTGCATTTTCAAGATTATGGGACGTGACCAAAGCTAGTGTTAGGACAGTCAAACAGCATATCAGCCTAAGATTGCAATAAGAAAATGTTTATCAAAGAACTGAGTGTACCAAGCAAGGTTATCGCGACCCTGTCCTTTGAATCAATGTCAATGCCTTTCTATAAGAACACACGTGCCAACCCGCTTTCAGAAACATATAAATCAAATATTTGATGCATATTTTCCGCTAGCCTTTTGCAAGTAATCTTAGCAGTTTGGCCTATTGCACGCCTTGCCTTTGTGCCATCCGATGTCGGAGGGATTTCTTTCTAGGTTCATTTGCCCCCACCGACGATGAACATCTTGATGTCACGGGGTTAAATCAAGACTGCTTTTTGGATACAACGCCGGAATTCATATAATTCAGTAGTCAAAGACTACACAGAATAGTTCGTATTCTCTAAGTATCAATTTGGCTGCCAGGAGTTCATTAGCGAGTATTGAATGACACCGGGAGCTATACCTCCCTGTTTGGGCACGTCCATCATCTTAAAGGAGTCCCTTTTCTTTCACTTCTTTTTTTTTTTTTTGGTCGACCCTTTTCTTTCACTTCAAAGGTCCAATTTAAGACCGCTTCACTTCTCCAGCTAGGAATTTCTTAAGACAAACAGTAATGTTTGGCAGAGACAAGCAGCAAACTCTTATCCTCGTGCATTGTCTTAGACTTGGGTCAGGTCACTGGATTTTCATGATTTAAGTCTACTTACTCCCCAAATTTTTTTCCCACCGCAATCCATCTAGCTCAGATGAGTATTACGTGAGGAATTATCGCGTAACCGCAGTGCTCATACCCAGCAAAAATTAAATCTTGAGAAACCAATTGAAGTAGCATCAAGATTGGACTATACCAAAAGCCAGTTGCATCTACCAAAGCCCACCAAATATTCACTTCACCGCAGGTTGAAATTCTCTATTTCGAATAGAACCATCCAATCCTACCCCACTACGAAAATGTATCTCATTGTAAATACCACACCATGCATAAAGCAGATTCAGTACCTTCTTTAATGTTCCTTCTTTCTTTTACTTTTTGATAGAGAGAGAGAGAGAGAGAGAGAGAGAGAGAGAGAGAGAGAGAGGAAAAGGGCAAGGAGAAGAGGGCAAACGCAACGGGACAGAGGAAGGGGATTGCAGAGTGCAAAAGGGTCAAAGAGAAAAGGGCAAGACCCAATCAAAGCCGGCATTTAAGTCAGCCGAAGTGAAAGATCAGCGGAAGAGTTGGCAACCTTTTCATTGAATTCAGAGAGCACCATCCCTCCACTTCATACAACCACATTCATTTCAACTTTGGTTTTATCTTATTGTATCTTTGTTTTGCCTGAGGAGACTAGGATTTGCCTTTCCAGCAACGCACGCACACCCGCCCAAAAGCAAAATTTAATAAGCTGGCCGCTTTCTTTTCAACCCTTTTCCTTGAGACAATCCTCGAGTTCAAAAGCTTCTTCTTCTGCTTCAATCCCTCTGGCGGTCATTTCTTCATCCACAGCGCGTCCTCCTCACGCTCTCCCTGGATCACGTGCCTCGGAAGATGGGTTCTCCCAGTTTTCTCCTCCTCTTGTGACTGAGGAGAAGGAAAGTGAAAAACGATATTGCCGGTGGTAAATAATACAGGAGTTACAGCAGCTCAAGAGACGTGGTTAAAAACACATTCGATGCCATGCAGTTCTTGGCCTGGTCAATCCACGTGAAGAAATGACCTTTCCTTAAACTCGATTATCATCTCGTTTTTTCTTGATACTGTTAACGTGAGTGGCCAGCTAAAAGCAACTATCAACACTTACAGAAGGCAAAACCCCGGAGAGTTCAGCGGGTCTAGTTCATCACTCCATTTGCTTTTTTTTTAACTCTTTTTAACAAATTTTGAGCATGGAAAAATATTACAAGAATGACAAAACTAGCTTCTAATTAACGATTATTAATGACAGGTATTAACAGGATAATTGCGTGGCAATTAGAGGAAGATGCACATGATAAGGTGCGGTCTTAAATCTCTATATTTTCGGCTCGAGTCATTGGGATCCGTGAGGGTTTTGCACGTGATGCTACTGCACATACCCATCGACATGTGAGATTGTACCTTGTCCCAGCTAGCCATCGATCCAAAAACAATAAGTAAATTGCATGGCACATAGCGGGGGCTTTCACCAGCATTTACTAGTCTCAAATGTAGGTGGCAACGACAGATATTTGGGAGTCATTCCCAAACTCATGATATTTGATTTGATGTGTCAAGACCACAAGCGTATACGATTTAACTTTCTATCGTGCACTTCGGGGCACTTTCGACTGACCTATCAACTTGCATCCCATGAGACTCCAGCTAAAAGTCGACTGATGCGGCCCCAAATTCATATCGAGTGAGAAACCCTGCGATTTAAACGCGGGTCTATTGCATCAGGAAAAAACAAATAAGCACTTGTCCACTCAACCAATTCTTTAAAGTCCGAGATTCGCAACTGCAGCAAGGGCGGTTTGGTTTGGGGCGCACTCGATTCGATTCGAGAAAAATTGAAACCTCGAGGGGTCCATTGCATCAGAAAAAATAAATAAACGCTCATCCATACTCAACCAATTCTTTGAAGTCTGAGATTCGCAACTACAACAAGGGTGGTTCGGTTTGGGGCAAGCTCGATCCGATTCGAGAAAAATTGAAACCTCGACTCCAATGACGCTCCACGGGATTCTTTTATTTACACAATTTTCTTTCTGATTTCCCTGGTCCGTATATATAAATTATTTCGTGGGACTCTATAGCTATTTTGCACAGTATAAAACTCAAATCACCATTTAATTATACAAGCGTACTTTCGATGCGAAACCGAGCTTAGGCTAATTAATTGCCGCCGTACTTTTTCCACCGGCACTTTCTGTCCGAATCGAGCTAAACAATCCTTTTTAATCGACCAAACGTCCTCCAAAATAAGCTAAGATATTCACATAAGTCAAAACCAAAGATTTCAGACGCGAGCTGGGTCAAACCCACTTTTTGCAATTTTGAAAGTCCCAGGGGAAAATCATGTGGTAATACCCATTGGTTGCCATTGAAAGGACGATTTGGGTTCTTCTCAAACGAGGGGGAAATCACAAGATTGCATCAAAACTTGGTAAAACCTTAGTACGAACCCTTTGTTTAAACCTTTGCCTTCGTTATGCAACACACTGTATACGTCGACACGAGGGTGTCAAGCACCGTGCCGGGATTCCCGGGCCTCCCCCTCCAACCTTTACTTGCACGACTCTTGTCTAAATTGCATGCTCTTATTCAATAACTTATTGACGATTAAATTAATAAATGAGAATACGGACATGGACATTGTACCAAAAAATTGAATAAACATAAATAAGAGGGACAGAAATTAATTTCTAGGACAGATCATAGGCGCGTGCGATGTGTACGTTCTTGAAAATGCTCATAAAAGTGACAAAGATGGATGGGGCTTGGTGTCTTTCTTTCTTTTTTTTCCTTCTTCTTCTTTCGTGAAATCTTTTGGGAAGACTTGGTCATTTGAAAAGAAGGGTCCCATTTATAATTTTGATTCGTTGATGGCGTACAGGAAAGGGAACTATGATGAGGTATTCGGACAACAGTCATACGCACGAGGTCCAGTCTAGGGCTTCAATGAGGGAATGAAACTTGAATCACACCAGATTCTTAAACCTCTAGTTTGGAATGACAAGGGAGTGTTTGTTAGTCGATTGGTGTCGTTCCTTACGAATGTAATGATACAGTACTGACGTATGCATTATTCGATCGTGTCGATGCTCCGAAATGAACGTACATTACTCAACCCTAGTTTCGGCCACCTTGATTGCTTGATTCGGGATACAGTCATCGATGTTTTTCCTCCGACGAACATATGAGCGTGTTTCTAAATAGGCTTGATGTTTTTCCTTTGCCAACGACTCGATCGTCAAAGCCTAAGGATGCGCCGACTTAAGTCTCCATTCGATCCGTAAGAGGAAGTTAGTCTCGGCCTCTATCGACTTGTTTCTGAGTCGATGCTAAGATACGTGCTATAGTTAATGTATGATCAATCGAATCTCTTTTAGTGACGCTAGTATGTTGTCAGTAATATATCACCCACATCGTCAGCGTCAGCAAAAGGGATTTCAACTCTTGCCAAAAATAAAATTTTAAATAAAACACACGTCTTTTTCCACATATAAGATGGGTGATTAGTTATAGAGACGTGGACATTGAGAGAATATAGGGTAGCAAAAGTCGTTGATGCACCTAATAATTCC
This sequence comes from Syzygium oleosum, assembly GCF_021117445.2. Taxonomy (NCBI): domain Eukaryota; kingdom Viridiplantae; phylum Streptophyta; class Magnoliopsida; order Myrtales; family Myrtaceae; genus Syzygium; species Syzygium oleosum. The sequence continues at coordinate 14,656,883 of NW_026607487.1, forward strand.
ACAAGGGCGTTTCATTAATTTAGGATAGGAGCTTGCGGAAATGTCGAGAATGGATGAGACGGGTTTCGAAATAATAGCATACATAATTATTATATACCCTACTAAAAATGATTACTTATATGTATTTGGGGGCGAAAAAGAGAATGGAAAAAAAACCGAGACAAGTACAGTCTTCTCGCTATTACATCACCGACATCTAAACCTTTTTGAAGGTGCCCAAGACAAACAAAGTCTGCTTTTTAGAGCTCACACTTTTTTAAGTCCCAAAGGGGGGAATTGATATTGTAATGAAATTGTAAAAAACGACTGTAAAAAAAGTTTGTGAACTTTCTACTCGAGAAAAGCGAGCTCAAAAATATTAAATGCCGGGCTTAAAATATGAGGTGGATGGTGCATGCCTGTCTTGACATTTTGAGCACCATAATTTGGTCATGTGAAAAGGTACTTAATGGAATATATGGAATGAAGAATATTGGATCTCCGGAATATTAATTAGCGAAGAAAAGGAGTTGTTGGATAGAAAATGACAGAATTTTTCAGTATCTTAATGTTTTGTTAAGTGCTCCAAAATTATGCTTTTCATAATCCTTAGTTTTCTCTAACATATGCCGCTAATACTGCTAGTTTATATAATTTTTCATCACGTGGGTCCCCGTAATCCATGGGACAACTTAGCTTATCATCCTCCCTCTCTCTCTCTCTCTCTCTCTCTCTCTTCCAAAATAGCAGTCACTTCTTTGTCGACCGGTGCTACATTATAGCCTGGAGAAGGAGAGAGAGAGAGAGAGAGAGTGAGACTGTGTGTGTGTGTGTGTGTGTGAGTTTCTGCATTTTGTTGCACAAGAAATCAGAGAGAAGAAAATTTTGTCAAAAGGGCGCCGTAAGATCCGCCGAAGCTTGAATCTTTTTAGCTTTTCAAGAATCTTTCAAACTCCTCATTATCCTACAGCGAGGCACTAGCGACCGGCTTGGGCTTTGTTGTTGACTTTATGAGCGCATCGAAACGATGCCGCCTCCCGTTCGCACCAAGAGACGACCGGCGCTCCCTTCTCTGGTGCTGCTTCAGCTGTTGATGATCCTGCTCCTGCTGCTCCCCGCATGCGTCCTTCGGGATTGCAGAGCCGACGCCATGCGCTTGATGCCCGGGAGAATCGGCGGCGGCGGCGTCGGCTTGATCGTGACGGAGAAGATGACGACGAGCCAATCGCAAGTGGTGGGCTCGCACAAGAAGACCAAGCAAGAGTTGTTGCACAAGTACTTCGATGGAAGACGCAACGCGAGTCCCACTGACTCATCGTCGGTTCTTGAAGAGAGCAAGAGAAGAGTGCCCAGTTGCCCAGATCCTCTCCACAATTGATCCCCAAGTGTTCCTTCTCTCTCTCTGCGTGTTTCTTCTTTCTCTGTTCCATCAGTTTCTTGAATTTTGTTATTGAGTACCCAAAATACCCACGATTTTCTCATCTGGAAGCTGGGCTCCTAGTAAGTCAATGGAGGGAAAACCGGGGGTATTTTGGCATTTCCAAACCCTTTTTGGGTTCGTTTTCTCGACTGAGGAGGATCCAGAAATATCTGGAGAGAGGTTCCTGATGTGTACAGAGAAAGAAGTTCGAGAATTGATCAGTTTCCACAGTACAACTTACATGGGCACTCATTTTTTCTTTGTATTTACGAGATCTTCCAGGTGACTTCTTGCTTGCATCTTTAGATTTTCTTATTTATTTGGCCCCTTTTGGTGGCCCTTTGGGTGGTAGAAGAAGAAGAAGAAGAGTGGCAGAAACGCAATACCTAGCTAAAGCCTCATGTCAAAATGCTATCCATCGGTCTGTACCCGGCAACAAAAAATGGAACAAAATAATTACCTCCTCAAAAATCAAGCTTGGAAGCGGAGGCGATTTCACTGTGTGCGCCCTGTACTTGGGCCGCACAGAGTGTTGTCAAGGAAGATCGCAATCTTCTATTCATCAGAAAAGAAACCTGCCATCTTTTCAACCCATCTTTTCCTTGGATTCTTTCTAGGAAGCTTTTCCTTCAAGAGTAAATAAAGTAAAAAACGATGAAGGAGGAGGAAAAGGCTATTTCTGGCGCAATTCAGTAAAACTCTTTTCCCTTTTTCTGAGCTTTACAACTCGGGGTTTTGTTTTGAAGTGGCTTGTCCTTTTGATGCATCTCCTGGTGAATTGCATCACTCTGTACTCGTTGGCTCTCCCAGAGGGGGTACCCTATCTTCCCAGAAGAAGTAAAGTGTGATTCATTCAGATGTCCTTTGGGATTATCCATAAGAAAAAGATAAAAGAATATCAACTGCCCCATTTCGTGAGAAATCAATGCTTGATGTGGGGCGTTGTCTGTCTATATTGGAGTAAACCTATGTTGAAGTAGCCCTAGAATGTGATGGACTCGTTCATGATTCCGGAACATACCAAAATCTGATCTGATTTCTCCACATTGACCACCATAAGCTCACTGACGCTGCAGTGTAAAATCGAGCTTTGCATACTGTGAGATTGACTATACTATGGCTTTGTGTGGGTTGCACGATGCACGAGGAAGATGGAATACACTCCTCGACTGCTTAGTGATACAAAAAAAAAATCGCTTAGATTGGACAGGTCACAGAGGTTACCTAACAACTCGTGTCCGGCTAAAATATCTCAAGTCACAAACTTTGAATTGGATTTCGGAGGTGGCCGTGCGTTGCATGGATCGAAGAGTACAATCTCATCTTTCGAAAAATCAAATGAGATAGTTATCTTTCGAAAATTCAATCAATCCATACAAATTTAATGATTTTATAAACTCATTTTAAACATATTCGCTCTCATCAATGGTAAACCGGTAAGATATATATCAGGAAAAAAACACCACAAGTGTTAAAATTTTCGTATGGCACTCACTTAAGTATTATAATTTTTTTTATCACTTGAGTGCTATAATTTATGTACGGTACTCACTCGAGTGCTATAACTTTTTTTTTCAATCACTTGAGTTTCATATAACTTTTCAATCGATCAGTTGAGTACTATAACTATTTAAAAATGTTCACCTCAAGTGCTTTGTTGTGGTAGATTTACAACACATGGATGAACATTTTTTTAATAATTTGACACTTAAGTGATCGATTGAAAGTTGTAGCATTCAAGTGAATGTTTTAAAAAAGTTACGGTACTTAAGTGGTAGAAAAAAAAGTTATGACGCTCAAGTGAGCGTCATACGAAAGTTATGGCACATGTGATATTTTTATCCTGATTTATATCTAATTAGCATTTACTTATATTTACACGTTACTATGAATATGTGCCATCTGTATTGAACCCATGAAGAAAATTTGATGTGGGATATTTTCTTAAGTATCTATATTGCATCATTACCGCCCTAAATGACACTAACATCAATTTACATCTGAATATATATATTTGCGCATTTATGATTTCATTATCATGAATTGTACTTCGCCTAATGGGTTGGAGCTACATAGCTCCTATATAATGCGAGAGTCAAATACTTGTTCATCACAGTATGGCCTGCAGCCCTCTCCCACAAGGCAAGACAGCAAAATTCTGTAGCGTGATAAAAATGTGACGAACATAAGATTCATGCATTTTTTACCTTCTAGCTAGTAGAAGCTTTAGGGTGATATCGGAATCTATCAACTTACCATCTATTAAAAGTATACTTAGGCGAGGGTTTGATAGAAGTTCTAAGAAAAACGGGGATTGAGATAAGTCCATTGCATGATAGATATGGGTAGTCATATCATATGCACTTAGAGAGTGAGGCTTGCCTTATATAGACGAGTCTAGATGTATCAAAACCCATTTCTTAATATATATATATATATATATGATGGGTTGAGTTGTTATATGAATTAATTATATTTAGTAAATGGGTCATAAATAGGTTTAAACATAATATGAGTGTTAAATGGATCATAAATTGGATTATAACTTACTTAGACACAATCCATCTCTATGACTCTCTTTTCATGTTCTCTTGCCCTCATTCGATCTCGAGCTCACTTACCGAGTTTAAAACTGAATTGGCAAACGTGAAAAAGTTTAAATGATTGCGTATCGTCGCGGCTCGGCTACTCATCACCTTATTCCTATCCTCTCCTTCCTTCTAATTTACGATTTAAAATATTTAAATATTTTTTTGAACCTTTTATTCTTATTTTCTTTCTTTTCCATCTTTTTCTTATTCCTTTATTTACTTTTTTTTATGATTAAGGGCCCGATAGGGGCTATCGGCTGAGGCTCGACAACCATTACTGACCACTAGATGAGGACCTAAGAGCCCTCGCCAGCTACTGTCGATGGCCGCGGCCCTTGCTCAAAGCTAGCCGAGGGCTGCGAGTGTCACGCCCCGAACCCCGCAGGCGCACGACATCCCGCTACGGTCGTTAAAATGCGACGTCCCAGGACCCGTCACTGACCCTTCATTTTATCCTTTAGTACGCATGCGGAAGCGAACACAACAATTCCCGGACAACAATAATAAGCAGGGATAGCATAGGAAAACTAGACATAACAAAAGTCATTTTAATATTCACTTGATTAACCCCTGGGAACATACTTACAGGCCCACTCCGGGCATTTCCACAAAGACCAGCAAAAGACAAAGGTTAGGGTTAATCTACTCCATCCAAAAGATCAGCTTCCAGGCCTAACCCTCAAGGACCAACCAAAAACTGCGGTACTCCAAACCGCATAAGAAGCAACGACAAGCTAAGGTCCTGAAAAAGGTTTAACAACAACAAATGAGATAAAATCTCAATAAGTTAACGGCCTAAGCCCCGCTTAGGAGGCCAACTCGCACGGGGGTCCCTAAACAGGCGAAACGGCGACAACAACATCATTAACAACCACAGGCATCCTCACCTCGCCTTGGTACACACGTTGATGAAATGCATATGTCACATACTCGAAGCATTTAACGAGATTTTCCATGCATTAATGCAACACAGTCGCGCGTGTCTCGATTATAAGGCAAAACCCGCTTGGGCACGTCCCATACCATGCCTAGCAGTTTCTACCCCATAATCAAGCACTATGCATCACACGTATTCCAATTATTACGCCCCCCTCGGGGCCACCACACATCAAGCGATACGCAGCAAGATGGCGGTCTACCGGTAAAAACCGGGCTCCGTCCCGCCCCGTCGGGCACGGCTACGTCAAACGATACACAGGATGACGGCATTCCAATACGGCAACATCAAACGATACACAGTAAGATGGTATCCCGTAAGGAGCATCGAGTCCGGCCTCGGGCCACGACAAGGCATCCGGGGTATCGGCACTCCAGATTATCCCCCAGGCATCCGATAAATCGGGCAACGTCAAGCGATACACAGCAAGACGGCTTTAACGTGTGACCACACGAGCACACAAGCATTCCGGCCAATTATTATCTTCTCAATTAGCCCATGCATACATGAATCGTGCTCTCCTCGATGTCATACAATAATACCAAATGGCCACACATGCAAACAGTCAATCAATTCTTTCAATCTTCGATATCAAACACGAATATCAACCACAAAGTATCACTAACATTACTTGGCATAACAGAACAAAATAATTTAATTCCAAAAGTCTCATAAATTTTTCCACGGAAACTTTCGATCAAACAATTTACCATAAAATCAATTTAATACGACAATACGCGGCAAAATCGCCAACATTCAAGCTAGAAATCATAATTTGAAATTATAAATTTTCCGAAATAACAATAAATTAAATTCGGAATTAATTAATTAATAATATCCGAAAATAATTTAATTTTCCAAAATGTCAAAATATTTCCTCGAATCGAAATCATTCAAATCATTTCCTAAATACGCCAACTTATACGGCGAAAACCAACATTGGCATCACAATTTGACGCTAGAAATTTTCCGAAAATAATAACATTTAATTTTCGGAAATTAATTATTTAATAATAAAATATTAATATTTAATTAGGAATTAATATATTAACTAATAAAATAATATATAAAATTCCGAAAATAATTGATTTAATAATAATAATCAATAACAATAAACTAATTAATAACTTAAACCCTAAACACAATTAACTAAACACTAATCCGTAATTAACACATAATCGTAACTAGACAAACTTAATATTAATCTAAACACTACTTAAACTACCCTAAGCAAGTTTAACACCCTAAACGCGGGATTAGGAGTTAACTTACTCGGCTAACGCCGGCGACGACGCGAGGACGACGGCGGCGGCGAGGGCGGTCCGCGGTGTCCTCGGGTTGCTCCGGCGAGCGACGAACGGACATGGCGAGGGGAGGTAACTACTGTGGTGGCTGGTTGGGGCTGCTCCGGCGGCTGGGATTGCGGCGGTGACGGTTGGAGGTGGACGGCGGAGTCGGTTCCGGTGAGGCGCTAGCCGGCGGCGGACAAAAGGTCCAGCGGCGGGGTGGCGCACGGCCGGGCCGGCGTTGCGGCGCCACAAACAAGCGAAACAGCCGGCGTCGGGAGGGAGGAAAAAGGGAAGGAGCTGGGTGGCGCGACGGCGCGAGGCGACGGTGGCGGGCGGCGAGGACAAGCCGGCGTCGGTCGGGCGCAAGAAAGAGCAGCAGATACGGTCGTGTTCGGGAGGGGCAAGCCAGCGAAGGAGAAGAAGAAAAGGGAGAAAGAAAAAGGGAAAAGAAAAGAAAAAGGGGAAAAGAAAGGAGAGAGAGAAGGAGTGGGTGGGGGTCGGACGCAGCAGAGGGGAAACGTGCGGGCAAGGGGTTTCGGCGCGGCAGAAGGAGAGAGAGAGAGAGAGAGGATAATAATTAAAAAAAATAACTTCATTCAAATATTAAATGTGATCCGATGGCCCAAATTCAAAATCGAAAACAATCTACCTGTCTAAAATGAGCCTCGCATATAATAAGAGACAAATGCCAAATTAATTAAACCCAATTATAACGAGGGAGGTCTACTAGTCCAAATTCGTACCCGGTCGAAAATTCACTTTTCCACTATTTCTGACAATCTCGATGTTGGCCACGACCCGATCGACACCGTCCAATTTATTTCGTCCTAGAACTCCGAGAAATTCGACACCAAAGTTTGGGTTCTAAATAACGGTCAAATTCGATCGAGTGCGATTCTAGCGAAATCTCAATTTTAAAAACAATAACCGGGAGTGATCAGTTCCCGGGCGAGATTTTACTATAAGCACACTGACGAATTACACGTTTTATAAATCCCAAAAATAGGTCGAAATTCGGAATGTCACAACTCTTCCCCCCTTATAAAAATTTCGTCCTCGAAATTTACAATCCAACCCAACTATTCAAACAAATGGGGGTATTGGTGTCGCATCAACTCTTCGATTTCCCACGTGGCTCCCTCGGTCCCATGATGTTGCCACACTACTTTGACAAGGGGAATCGTTTTGTTTCTTAATACCTGCTCCTTCCGATCCTCAATTCTCACGGGTCTTTCCACGTACGACACTCTGTCATCCACGTCGATCTCTTCGTAGTTCAAAACGTGGGTCGGATCCGGTTCATACTTTCTTAGCATAGACACGTGAAATACATCATGTACTTGAGCCAACCTTGGTGGCAATGCTAGACGATATGCCAACGCTCCAATTCGCTCCAAGATTTCGAATGGTCCTACATATCTTGGGCTTAGCTTGCCTTTCTTGACAAAGCGCGACGTCCCTCGCATTGGTGATACCTTGAAGAACACATGATCTCCGATTTGAAACTCCAATGGTCTACATCGCCTATCTGTATAACTTTTCTGGCGACTTTGGGCAGTCCTTAGCCTATCGTGTATCACCCTTACTGTATCAGTTATAACTGGTATCAACTCCGATCTTGCCAACTTCCGTTCTCTTACCTCACCCCAGTAGGCAAATGTTCCATAAGCCCTTCCATATAAGGCCTCAAATGGGGTCATGTTAATACTTTTCTCAAAACAGTTGTAAACAAATTCTACTAGATGTAACTTCTCATCCCAATTATCCTTGAAATCAATCATATATGCTCGCAACACGTCCTCTAACACTTAAATCACCCGTTCTGATTGTCCATCCGTTTGCGGGTGGAGTGCAGTACCATACTGAAGTTTCGTTCCTAGAGCCACTTGGAGACTCTTCCAAAAATTTAAGGTGAAACTTGGGTCTCGATCCGATGTAATGGTCATAGGCACTCCGTTCAGTCGCACTATTTATTTAACATATAAGCTTTTATACTTTTCAAATGTATAGTCCACTCGCACAGCCAGAAAATGTGCAGATTTAGGCAATCCATCCACTATTATTATCCAAATAGAATCGTGATTACTTGACGTTCTTGACAATCCTTGTACAAAATCCATAATAACAAGCTCCCATCTCCATTTGGGAATTTCTAAAGGTTTTATCATATATGCAGACTTATGGCGTTCAGTTTTCACTTGCTAACACGCCAGGCACTTCGAGACGTGCTTAGCGATATCAACCTTCATCCTACTTCATCAATAATGTTGCTGAAGGTTACGATACAGTTTCGTACTCTCAATGTGGATACTATATCTTCTCCTATGCGTTTCTGACAAAATCTCATTCGCAAGTCCTTCCTCTTTGGGCACGCGGAGACGTCCATGAAGCCTTACAATTTCATCATCCGGTACTTGAAAATTCCGATCTTTCTACCTTCTGCTACTTCTTTGCAAACCTTTGTAATCTCAAGATTTGATTGCTGCATTATTCTAATCCTTTACATAATCTCCGGTTCAATCCTAAGTGCAGCCATCACACTCGTCAGTTCATTCATATCTAGCTTAGACTCCAAATTTGAATTTTCCTTAAGCAAATTCCATTCCCGATTAATCATATTCACCACCGTCATTGAAGATTTCCGACTAAGAACATCTGCTAGCATTTTCGCTTGCGTTCCAACCAACAATCTACCTGACCTCCAATGTATTGCATCTTTTCATATCCAGCATGATCTGAACTTTCAGAAACCATAAATGAATCTATCAAGATCTCTATCATCTTAATTACGACATAACCTAAGAATACCTCTCCCTCCAATTGGAGATTCACGAAATCAGAATATTAAATCAATGGCTAAAATACTTCCAATCATAATACTTAGAAAAAGATCAACTTCTTCGAATGTCGAACTCATTATCTCCCAAGCAATTGACTGTATTTGTCTCCATGAAGTTTGATACCGCCTGAGTAAGAACTTGTCTTTGATCACTATTTGAAAGATCGACTCTTAGACATGAGTGACTATCATCTTCCAAATCATCAAAATAAGATGTTGTCCTCAATTCCACATAACTTAACGTGAATATTATTACTTAAATGATCATTACCTAATTGAATAACTTCAGCTCCTCAAATCTCCCAAAGGTAAAAACTTACCTATATTCTATTCAATGTTCCCCAAGTTCTAAACCTCGAGAATCATCATTCAACTTATCACTTCTAATATTACAACTTAAGCATCCAGCCATTTTCCTTTAAAGAGGGTACAATCCTTATCCTCTAATTCCACAAAACTAGTTAAAATCAAGTTGGATCCTACAATCATGAGGAACATACCTATCACTTCAACCTATAAACCACAAGTGAATTTACACCACATGTAACAACTCAAGCTTATAACTTCCAAGGTCATTACTTATCATACTAAGTATCTTCATGTGATACACCAAGACTTTGGATATAGATTCTCTTTTTTCCAATAGGAGATCGCAGCCTAACTCAATCAATCATAACTTAGTTTTCAAAATCATAACTTACTTTCTATAAATCATATCTTGGCCAATTCATCTAGTTCCACCAATAATCAAAACTCCTCCATCTCATTCGAAGACCTTTGCGGATAACATCCAAACATCCAAAAGATAAGTACTCACCATCATAGCTTAAAATTTAAACTTAATATCTCTAAAATACATCATTGTCTTGATGAAAAATAACCAATACTAGCATCCTTGATTCCTCTGCCAAAGTGTCAACTACAGTTGCCAAATAGCCTTGGCAACCCTCATCTAACATCCGAGTAACCTTAGGTGACGAAATCAAAGGGATCGATAGTCCTCCTCGATTCTCGTCAAACTCAAATCCAACGCTTCCTATAGGCTCAAACTGAATCGTCTTACGATAACAATTTACTGTGGCTCATTGCTTGGTGAGCCAATCCATCCCAATAATCGCACCGAGGTCAAATATCGTCCAAACAATTAAATCTATGTTGTCTTTACGACCACCAACAGATAACTTACAACTAGCACAACCAACTGCGGACACTACGCTATCCTTTAAAGGGGCAGAAATACTATAGACCACTCTCAGTAATTTCGGATTTAACCCCACTAAGTCCACAAATTGCTTAGCCACAACAAAGGCGTAGATCCAGGATCAAACAAAGCGTAAACAGCATGGTTGTGTAACGAGACTATACCTATAATTATGGCAGGCGAGTCTTCCGCCTCCTTCCTCGCGACAGCATAGACCCTTCCTTATATTTGGGGTCGGATCAACAGGTTTGGTGAGACATTCCTAGCAGGTTGTCCTACCTGCTGCACTGGTCCATGCGCTCCTGCGGCTTGTTATGGACAGTCTCTTACATGGTGGCCGTGCTAGCTACATCTTAAGCGAGCTCCCGTCTTCCCTAAGCACGGGGCTGATCCACGGCTCCTATGATAAAAGCGGCACACACCATTTGAATTGAATGTCAATTTCCTCATACTACCTTTCTCGTGAGGAGGGTTGGGAAACCTATTCCCTGTCATCAATTTCTTCCCAATCCAATGATTATCCTTGTTTGGCACAAACCATGATCTAGACGAGGCTGCCCTCTCAGCCAGGTTCCTTTCAATTAACTGTGCCCTCTCATACAACTCATCATAATCCTACAAATTCTGGGGCACCAGTGGGTATTAATATCGGGCTTTAACTCATCCCTAAACCTCCTTGCTTCCCAATTCCAAAAATGAATTAGGAACCATAAACAATCCGTTGAAAAACAAGAAATCTAATGACCAAGCACAGGCACATAGTGTTTTCCTAACTTACTATCCCAAAACCTATCGCACCTTATCACTCCAGGTCTCGACCAAACTTGGATCGAGCTGACCTTGCTCTGATACCAATTCGGACGGGGATGTCACGCCCCGAACCCCGCGGGCGCACGACATCCCGCTACGGTCGTTAAAATGCGACGTCCCAGGACCCGTCACTGACCCTTCATTTTATCCTTTAGTACGCATGCGGAAGCGAACACAACAATTCCCGGACAACAATAATAAACAGGGATAGCATAGGAAAACTAGACATAACAAAAGTCATTTTAATATTCACTTGATTAACCCCTGGGAACATACTTACAGGCCCACTCCGGGCATTTCCACAAAGACCAGCAAAAGACAAAGGTTAGGGTTAATCTACTCCATCCAAAAGATCAGCTTCCAGGCCTAACCCTCAAGGACCAACCAAAAACTGCGGTACTCCAAACCGCATAAGAAGCAACGACAAGCTAAGGTCCTGAAAAAGGTTTAACAACAACAAATGAGATAAAATCTCAATAAGTTAACGGCCTAAGCCCCGCTTAGGAGGCCAACTCGCACGGGGGTCCCTAAACAGGCGAAACGGCGACAACAACATCATTAACAACCACAGGCATCCTCACCTCGCCTTGGTACACACGTTGATGAAATGCATATGTCACATACTCGAAGCATTTAACGAGATTTTCCATGCATTAATGCAACACAGTCGCGCGTGTCTCGATTATAAGGCAAAACCCGCTTGGGCACGTCCCATACCATGCCTAGCAGTTTCTACCCCATAATCAAGCACTATGCATCACACGTATTCCAATTATTACGCCCCCTCGGGGCCACCACACATCAAGCGATACGCAGCAAGATGGCGGTCTACCGGTAAAAACCGGGCTCCGTCCCGCCCCGTCGGGCACGGCTACGTCAAACGATACACAGGATGACGGCATTCCAATACGGCAACATCAAACGATACACAGTAAGATGGTATCCCGTAAGGAGCATCGAGTCCGGCCTCGGGCCACGACAAGGCATCCGGGGTATCGGCACTCCAGATTATCCCCAGGCATCCGATAAATCGGGCAACGTCAAGCGATACACAGCAAGACGGCTTTAACGTGTGACCACACGAGCACACAAGCATTCCGGCCAATTATTATCTTCTCAATTAGCCCATGCATACATGAATCGTGCTCTCCTCGATGTCATACAATAATACCAAATGGCCACACATGCAAACAGTCAATCAATTCTTTCAATCTTCGATATCAAACACGAATATCAACCACAAAGTATCACTAACATTACTTGGCATAACAGAACAAAATAATTTAATTCCAAAAGTCTCATAAATTTTTCCACGGAAACTTTCGATCAAACAATTTACCATAAAATCAATTTAATACGACAATACGCGGCAAAATCGCCAACATTCAAGCTAGAAATCATAATTTGAAATTATAAATTTTCCGAAATAACAATAAATTAAATTCGGAATTAATTAATTAATAATATCCGAAAATAATTTAATTTTCCAAAATGTCAAAATATTTCCTCGAATCGAAATCATTCAAATCATTTCCTAAATACGCCAACTTATACGGCGAAAACCAACATTGGCATCACAATTTGACGCTAGAAATTTTCCGAAAATAATAACATTTAATTTTCGGAAATTAATTATTTAATAATAAAATATTAATATTTAATTAGGAATTAATATATTAACTAATAAAATAATATATAAAATTCCGAAAATAATTGATTTAATAATAATAATCAATAACAATAAACTAATTAATAACTTAAACCCTAAACACAATTAACTAAACACTAATCCGTAATTAACACATAATCGTAACTAGACAAACTTAATATTAATCTAAACACTACTTAAACTACCCTAAGCAAGTTTAACACCCTAAACGCGGGATTAGGAGTTAACTTACTCGGCTAACGCCGGCGACGACGCGAGGACGACGGCGGCGGCGAGGGCGGTCCGCGGTGTCCTCGGGTTGCTCCGGCGAGCGACGAACGGACATGGCGAGGGGAGGTAACTACTGTGGTGGCTGGTTGGGGCTGCTCCGGCGGCTGGGATTGCGGCGGTGACGGTTGGAGGTGGACGGCGGAGTCGGTTCCGGTGAGGCGCTAGCCGGCGGCGGACAAAAGGTCCAGGCGGCGGGGTGGCGCACGGCCGGCCGGCGTTGCGCGGCCACAAACAGAAGCCCGAAACAGCCGGCGTCGGGAGGGAGGAAAAAGGGAAGGAGCTGGGGTGGCGCGAGGCGCGAGGCGACGGTGGTGGGCCGGCGAGGACAAGCCGGCGTCGGTCGGGCGGCAACAAGAAAGAGCAGCAGAACAGTCGTCGTTCGGGAGGGGCAAGCCAGCGAAGGAGAAGAAGAAAAAGGGAGAAAGAAAAAGGGAAAAGAAAAGAAAAAGGGGAAAAGAAAGGAGAGAGAGAAGGAGTGGGTGGGGGTCAGACGCAGCAGAGGGGAAACGTGCGGGCAAGGGGTTTCGGCGCGGCAGAAGGAGAGAGAGAGAGAGGATAATAATTAAAAAAAATAACTTCATTCAAATATTAAATGTGATCCGATGGCCCAAATTCAAAATCGAAAACAATCTACCTGTCTAAAATGAGCCTCGCATATAATAAGAGACAAATGCCAAATTAATTAAACCCAATTATAACGAGGGAGGTCTACTAGTCCAAATTCGTACCCGGTCGAAAATTCACTTTTCCACTATTTCTGACAATCTCGATGTTGGCCACGACCCGATCGACACCGTCCAATTTATTTCGTCCTAGAACTCCGAGAAATTCGACACCAAAGTTTGGGTTCTAAATAACGGTCAAATTCGATCGAGTGCGATTCTAGCGAAATCTCAATTTTAAAAACAATAACCGGGAGTGATCAGTTCCCGGGCGAGATTTTACTATAAGCACACTGACAAATTACACGTTTTATAAATCCCAAAAATAGGTCGAAATTCGGAATGTCACAGCGAGCCCCTCCCCTAGTGGCCGATATGAGGGCTTGCTGCCCTCACTTGCGGCTGTTGAGGGCTTGTAGGCCCTCTCCCCGTGGCTGGTAGGGGTTGCCAAGCCTTGGCCGATGGCCGATGGCCCCCTTCTGGCCCTTAGCAATAAAAAAAGTAAAAAAGTAAAATGAAATATTAAAAACTTATTAAAATTGTTTACGTCGGCGATTTTCGGCCAAAATTGACAGAATGGACTCAATTGGTAAAACGTAAAAAGATTTAAGACTGAATTGGCAAAACAATTAGTATAATTCATGCACTTTTAACCTTCTAGCTAGTAGAAGCTTTAGGGCAATATCGGAATCTATCAATTTACCATCTATTAAAAGAATAGTTAGTCGAGGGTTTGATGGAAGTATTAAGAAGAACGGGGATCAACATGAGTCCATCGCATGATAGATATGGGTAGTCATATCATATGCACTTCAAGAGTGAGGCTTGTCTTCTATAAGCAAGTCTAGACCTGTCAAAATGAGTCATAACCCCTTTTCTTAATTCATATATGATGGGTTAAATTATTATATGGATTAATTATATTCAGTAAATGGGTCTTAAAAGGATTTAAACATAATATGGGTGTTAATGGGTCATAAATTGGATTATAACTTATTTAGGCCCAACCAATCTCTGTAACTCTCTCTTCATTTTCTCTCGCTCTCATTTGATCTCGAGCTCACTCACTGAGTTTTTTTAGATCGTGTTGAATATGAAAGTGTTTTAGCAATATAGATTGGGTCAAGTACGAGTCACTAGATTTGCATTATATTAAAATTGAGTCTATTTGAGTCAGAAATTTTTCACCCGACCCACCCGTTTGGCAGGCCTAGGCAAGTCCAAGCTCTCTCTCTTTAGAAAACTGTCTTATTGTGAACTTTGAGTCTTTCCAAAGTCACTTTGATATGTAAAGAACTCTAAAACAAAGATAGTCCGATACAAAAACCCTAAAACAAAATACCACATTTAAATGTTCATCCAAAAAATTTTCTAGGCTCAAAAGCCGCTTTGTAAAGCATTTCGAAACGATTCGACCAAAAAAAAAAAAGCATTTCCAAACGCGTCCTCCGTGTAGAATAATTATGCAGAATTCTAAACTCAGCTTCAGTGCATACTTCGCATTCGAGTCCGTTTAAATTTCAGAGCTCTGGACTCTAACTTGCATGGACTTATGATTAGGGCTGAGCAATTGAAATAAAGTGCAAAGATCAATGAGTTAAAAATACTAGGATACGATGCTGGGCGCAATCTGAACACACCGGAGATCAGAAACCGAGCACTGTTGAAAGACATGGTGTGGGGTGGATGTTGAAAGTCTGGTGGAGTTTAGCGTATGGACTGATTAGATTGGCATTAAAGAAACCTGTGTATCTTGGCGTTGTTTCTTGCAGAGAACTTATCGTCCCGTTATGGAATGGAGGGGGTGTGTGGGGGGTGAGGACAAAGGCACCATCGAGTAGAAGACGAGGTAGAAGACAAGGCAATTTTATTACCAGCTTCAATGACTTTGTATAATTCTGCAGGAGTCTTGCAGAGAGAGAACACTACGTAACGAGAGAGAGAGAGAGCGAGCGAGAGGGAGGGACAGCCACGTACTGTGCGGCGGAACAGAGCATGTTTTTTTTTAAGGAGAAAAGAAGAGAGAGAGAGAGAGAGAGCTGCAGACTGGGAGTTCGGATGAGCAGTGGAGGTTTGTCCGGTTGCGGTTTGGATTGGGAATCAAATTGACTCTCCCCCTCGCCTTCCTTCTTCATTGATTGATTTATTCGTTTGGTCATCAAGACAAGTTTCCTATCCGATCCATGCGCTCCCTACCTAAATTATTCTAACCTCAATAATTACCGTAATAATGAGATTTCTGCCCTTGTGGGTCTGTGCCACGTAATGCCCGAAGGGCGAGATGGAATAGATTATTTTGCGATTTAAATGATTCCGTATAGTCTCGACTTGTCCGCTCATCCTGGTATTCCTATCCTCTCCATTCCTCTAGTTTCAGCAATCCGTATATCGACATTTCTTCCTATTACACTTTTATTAATTCAGTCCTAACCTTTTTAACTGTGCCATTTGAATCTTAAATATTTTTCACGTTTTGCCATTTGAGTCCATTAGCCTATTTTGATCGAAAATCGCTGATGTGGACACTGGCCTTCCTACGTGGTATAACCGACGCTGACGTGAATAATTTTAATAATATTTAATTATTATATTTTTTATATTTTATTTCTTTTATTTCTTTTCTTTTCCTTATTTTTCCTTTTTTACATTTTTCAAATTTTTTATTATCAAGGGCCTCCGATCCTTGCAGGCCACTGGGCAAGCGCTCACGGCCCTCGCTCACAACTGGGCGAGGGTTTGCTACCCTCACCTAGTGGCCGACGAGGGTCGCCAAGCCTCAACCGATGGCCGACGGCCTTCTACTGGCCCTTAACAAAAAAATAAACAAAAAGAAGTAAAGAAGGAAAAAAAAAAAAGGGAGGGGAGTGAGAGTCATAGGCTAATTCTTGGACAAGAAACACGAATTGACGATAAAATTAAAAGTACTAAGACCAGAAGCAATCGCGGCTAACAATGTAAAAGGGTACTACGTGTAAAGATAATAATGAGATAAAATTTAAAAGATTGGTGCTCATTGATTGATCAACGGTCCGTACTACAAAATACGATTCAAATATTTACTTTACTACCAACAGCTAACAATGGTTACAACAAAAGCAAACAAATTCTATGGAACTCCTAGAATTCAGCAATATACATTTACCAGTAGTTACTCAACAAACCTACTACTTCGATAGCCATTACTTCTTCACTCTTTCATGCCCAAACACCAACAATTCCTTCTGCAACTTGCAGCTCAACTTTCTGATGCTTATAACAGTATATGTTTCTCAACCTTTATGGTTAGAGGCTTCCGAGATTGACGATCCCACTACATCACGATAGTGTCAGTTTCAAGCGAATTGCGTTCGAAATTATGGTCCCATTACTGAGGCAGTTACCTGATAACCAGCTCTTCGTAAATCGTGTTAGTTGTGGCCCTTTTGTCGATCAAACTGAATTAACTTCATTTACCGACACTCATGTCTCAGGACTTAGTAATTTTCCTTTGTTTTTGCTGCCGGCAAATACTAATCATCTTGTCGACCATATATATATGCCGACGAAGAACTCTCAATACTATACGAATTTCACCTTCGCCGTGTCTTGCTCGATTTTTCCTAGTCTAAGTCGACGGTAGGAGACTTGGGCATTTTGTGGTGTCAGCACAACCTAACCCCAAATAGTTGGTTTGGAACAATCTCAACCAAACCTAGACCAAATCAATAAAATCATAACTTAAAACAATGGAAATATTGATTAGTTATCGGTTTAAAACCGTTAGCATCGAGCAGACATAGAAATCAAGAAGCTTAAGAGATTAAACTCGCAGAATCTTAAACCGACGCTCTTCAAGAAGGCCCAACATATGCAAAGCAAACTCCAAACGTTGGGTGGCTCCGAATCGTTGGACATGTTCCTTCCTCGGTGGGCCTCAGTGTATAGTACATTAAAACCGAAACTGGAAAGGCCCATTACATGTGATTGGGCCTAGCAAATAATTTCAATGCGATGAAAGAAGTCGTACGTTTGAGGGTGTTTCTTCACTTGATTTTGGCGTTTAAGGATTTAAGGTTGTACTATGGTACATTTGGTCGAACCCTTAGTGCATCATCTCTCTTTTCGTAGATTCACTCTTTCCACCACCTCATTTCTCCTCCTCAGCTGCCGATTCGAAGCCCTCCACGAACCGGCTCACCCCATGCATTAGATCGACCCTCTTCTTTGCCTATGTTTTGTTCATTATTGTCAACTTTCTCCCACGGCAATAGAGATTGGTACCTCAGAAATGAGCTTCCTCGAAAGAGTTGTTACTAATCCGGGAGCTTATGTGTTTGTTTGAGTAAAAGTGTTTTCCGAAAAATTGATTTTCCAAACTTTCACCATTTTTGTCCTCCAAAAATAACTAATTAACTGATAACATTTTCCAGTCAACGAAAATGTCATGTATAAAATTACGAAAGCGAATTCCTAATCTAAAAAGGTAAAAACACTTTCCCTTTTTATCGAGTCTCTCATCCTGCGTTTCTGAGGTACATTCTGCTCTTCCTTCACTCTTCTTCAACTCTTCTTCACCGACGCTCATCTTCTTCGTCATTGAAGGTCCAGCTCTTCTTCAACAACGCTCAACACAGCTCCAAGTTCTCTCTCCCCACTCCGATTTGATTAATCTCTGAAAATTTGATCAATGCTTTATATCGTGAACTTCTTGTTGATTCCGTGTGCTACGGTCGTTTGGTTCTCATTTCTATTCATCTTCTTCTAGCAAATTTTAGAAATCAATTTCAAATTTTCGTAAATCCTAGAGATTCCATTTATCAAGGTCAATTGGAGATTCTATCCTACCACAAGAGATATAAGGTAATATATTTAAGCGCTTGACCTTTTTGCTCGAAATTTTCAGGGATATGTGCTTTTATGAAAACACATATCAAAGGTAATCTATCAAGATGAGCCGAGATGGTTGGTGTTTCATGGTTTGATGAGTATTCCAATTTTATCATTCGTTAGGGTTCCATTCTTCAGTTATGTGATTTTACGTGTAACATATCTGCCCTGTTAGGATGGGTGATGGGTTTTTACATGTTCCTTCAGGAGTTGGTTCTACTCTTGCTGAAATTGCGACCCTGTTTTTAATCCTTGGGCCTTTGTGAGGTTGTTCATTTTTCTTTTCTTGTTTCTGTCAAGAACGAATAGTGCTTACAGTGGTGTAAATTTGAATAAATTGACTGAGAACCACTTGACGCGGCCATAGGTTCGGTGGTCCACGGCCTATCCATTTGTATGCAGTGACAGACCGGCAGTGGGTTCTATGAATGCGTTCCTTATTTTAGCATGACGGTGACTGCACGCCCTACCCCCCCCCCCCCCCCCATTGTTATCTGTATTTTTGTTTTCTCTAGGTACAAGGGAATACCCACCGGAAGTTTTACATATTGGGGGATCCCGAAATCCGAACGAGACTCAAGATGAAGTCTTTTAAGGTCCTATTTAGGACCTATATTGCTTACAATGGTGTAAATTTGAATAAATTGACTGAGATCCACTTGACACGGCCATGGGTTCGGTGGTTCACAAGATCGGGGGTTGGGACTTGGGTGGGGTTCGAGGTCATAGACTTGCAAAATTGAACTAGCCAAAGACAAGCAGGCTGACTGCTCATTTCATTTGGGGAACGGTTTCCTTATTTGGTTCTTATTCTTGGTAAACTACTTCTTTGTTTTATGATTTCGATAGTGCAGGGCCTTTGTAGCATTGGCCCTTTCTCTGGCATCCTTGAGAATATTCTTTGGCAAGTTGCTTGTGTTAAATTTGAAAGGGCATTCGGAGTTCTAAAAAGGCGTTTTCGTGTATTGGATGCCCAACCCTTTTGGTCTGTTGATACTCAAGTTGATGTGGTTTTAGCATGTCGTATTCTACATGACTTCATTATGGGAGTTGACCCTAATGATCCTTTTATGCAAGAACTAAATGTAGAGGTTGAATCTCAAAGTCAAGAAAGAAGACATCAATGATCACAAAGAGAGGAGAGGGAGGAAAACATGGGCAGCAAAAAGAAAGGGAAAAGTGTCAAAAAAGTCCTAAACCTTTTGCATTTGTGTTAATTTAGTCCTAAACCTTTTTTTGGTGCCAATTCAATTCTAAACCTTTTGCATTGGTACCAATTTAGTCCTAAACCTTTTGTATTGTTGTCAATTCAGTCTTAAATCTTTTATCTTTGTGCTAATTCAGTCCTTCTGGCCAATTTTGGCTGGATTTTGCTAACGTGGACGCTAGGGGCCGATCACCGGCGCTGACGTAGACAAAATTTAATAATTTTTTTAATTATTTTTTCTTTTTTTCGTTTCTTTTTTTTTTCCCTCCCCTCCCTCCTTCCTCCAGCGGGTCGCCGGACAGGCGACCAACCAGAGGACGGCGAGGTCATTGGCAAGGCTCGACCTCGCCGGCCTTTGGCCGATCGCCTGTCCAACGACTGGCTAGAGGAAGGAGGAAGGGGAGAGGAAAAAAAAATAATCAAAACAATTAAAATATTATTAAAAGTTGTCCACGTCAGCACCGCTGGCTGACCGCTCACTACAAAAAAACACGAAATTTGCGACGGAAATTTGCAACGAACGTTTTTCCGTCGCAAATTTGCGACGGATTACATTTTCCGTCTCCGTCGCAAAATTGCGACGGATTAATTTTCCGTCGGAAATTTGCGACGGAAAATGTAATCCGTCGCAAATTCCGTCACAAATTTGCGACGGAAAATACAATCCGTCGCAAATTTGCGACGGAAAATACAATCCGTCGCAAATTTGCGACGGAAAAACGTTCGTCGCAAATTTCCAACGGAAAATAAAACCGTCGCAAAATCCGTCGCAAATTTGCGACGGCATTGTAAGTTCGTCGCAAATTTGCGACGAAAACAACGTCCGTCGCAAATTCGTAGTTTATGAGCTCGTGATAGTCCAACCCTATCTCTCTCTGTCGCTCTCTCTCGCTCTCTCTCATTTTTCTCCCTCTTTCATATGTCTGAAATCAGCAAAATCCGCGCACGCACATATTAATCTCGGTGAAGCTTTTGTACCGGTAAGTGTCATAGCTAGCTTCGTGACTATTCGTCGTTGCATTGTAATTTCTTTTTTTTTAATATATGTTTATGTTTGTTTTTTTTTGGTATCTGCATCACCGATTTAACGACCGGCGACACCTCGCCGGCCTTTGGATGAGGCCGAATGGCCACGCCGTTTTGCGACGGAAATAGTTTCCGTCGCAAATTTGCGACGAATAAATGAAAATTCTGTTGCAAATTTGCGATGGATACTATGTGCCGTCGCAAATTTGCGACGGATACCTGATTCCGTCGCAAATTTGCGACGAATAAATGAAAATTCCGTCGCAAAATTTGGGACGGAGTTTAGTATCCGTCGCAAATTTGCGACGGAACATAGTATACGTCGCAATTTTGTGACGGATACTCTATTCCGTCGCAAATTTGCAACGGAACATAGTATCCGTCGCAAATTTGCGACGGCACATAGTATCCGTCGCAAATTTGCGACGGCACATAGTATCCGTCGCAAATTTGCGACGGATACCTGATTCCGTCGCAAATTTGCGACGAATAAATGAAAATTCCGTCGCAAAATTTGCGACGGATACATTCCGTTTCCATCGCACATTAAAAATTATTAAAAAATGATTCTTAAGTGATTATTCTTTTTTGGGTATGTGCCTAATTGAAGGTCTCGCAATCCAAGTGGACGTTGCAATTCTCATCAAATTGATCACTTTCTCCTACAAATATTTCAGTCAAATATTTGGGTAAGTCTTCTTTACATTGTAATTTTTTCTATTTTTGCAATTTCATATTAATTGTTGCGTGAATCACAAAAATTATAATTTCCAAAATTTTATGATTTTAATTAAGAACAATAGATATGATATTTTAAATATTTTACCAGAATTTTTTATTTTAATACGAGACACAATGCAAAGAGAAAGGGCTTGGATGTATAATAAGAACTTACCGGACGTCAAGGATTGACGAGATGAGTTTAAATCTTGGGTTGGAACTATTTTTAGACTTTGCTAGTAGTAAATATGAGTTTATGGATGGAAATAAGTTAAGGTGTCCGTGTAAAAAGTGCGGTAATGATAAATTTCTTGTGTGTGATCAAGTTAGAGGTAATGTTTTCTTTAAAATACAGTTCAAATGAGTTTATCATATAATATGTCCCGATAAACTTCTTTCTATTTCAACTAGATTCTTATATCATTTGAAGAAAAAAGTGAAGAATAAGGCATATGTTGAAGCTTCAATTTGTAATGCATATATTGTGGAAGAAGTGACGACATTTGCATCATACTATTTTGAGCCGCACGTTCAATGCAAGAGGCGGAGAGCAGGCAGAAATGATGGTGGCCCCATTGATCCCAATTGCACAGCATTCTCTATTTTCAATTATCTGGGTCGACCAAGCGGCGCTTGTCAATTTCGTTAATTATCAGGCGTAGAACTTCATGCAGCCCATACTTATATTTTACTGAACTGTCCAGAAGTCGAGCCATACTTCAAGTAAGTGTAAATTTGTAAATATATATTTTGCGTGTCAAATATTTGCTAATAATGATATGGTTTTTAATATTAGGATTTTCCAAACTGCAATGTTTGGACTGCAACCAAATGAGTTTGACCGTTTGTGCGATGAATAATTTGCAGCATGGTTCAAGACATATGTAAGTTGCCTATGGATCAAAACCAAGTTATTAAAATTATATACATCATTTAGTTAAATATATATTATTAACTTTGCATGTGTAATCTTAGGTTCACAGTAATTATGAACACTTTGGAGGGCAAGGATTGCTACATTATCTGTCATGGGGTCCACAGTTAAGAGTTCGAAGTTGGCCAGCATATTTCATAAATGGATATAATTTTCATACTCAAGAATATGGAATGGGAAAATCCACAATGAATAGTGGTGTGTCTGTTCGGTCATCCAATGGTGACAGTTCGAAAGATGATTTTTATGGCTTGTTGGATGAAATCATAGAGATAGAGTACCCTGGACCATTAATGATGCGGATTGTGTTATTTAAGTGCACGTGGTTCGACCCCGTCAAAGGAATGAAGGTGCATACGAAGTTCAATTTGGTTGAAATAAATCACAAGAAAAGGTATATGAAGTATGAACCATTTGTCTTGGCACAACAAGCAATTCAAGTATGTTATGCATCATATCCTAGTTTGAAACGTGATAAAGCTTATTGGTGGGCTGTATGTAAAATCAAAGCACGGAGGAAAATTGAGGAACACTGGAAGGATAGAGCCTACCAACAGGAGGAAGTGTCTAAGACGGTTGAAATTGAGGAATATAATATACCAATTTTACGAGATCCGTGTGGAGCAATGATAGATGTGGATCCAACTGAAATTTGCGAGTTAAATGTACAAGAATGTTCAGAATCTGATTTTCAGACAGATGACGAAGACGAGGACGAGGATGAGGACAAGGAGGAAGACGAAGACGAAGACGAAGATCAAAATTTTTGTCACAAAACACTACAGATGTGTAATTATTAATGCTACAAGTGCTATTTTGATTGTTATTATTATTGTTCTTGTTATGATTGTTATTGTGCTTTTTTATTATTGTTATTGTCGATTATTCTTTTTATTTTAATTGATCGTCCGAAATTTTGTCCCTAAATGCCGACAAGTCTAATATTATTAACGTGCCCTAACATTTCCGATATTCTAATTTCTATTGCAACATTTGAGAAGCCTAAATTTTGGATTGAAAAAAAGATGTAGCAAATTTAGGACCCAAATAAATGAGATGCTAAATTTTTGATCGAAAAAAAAAAAGTCACAAATTTACAACGTTCATGTAGTATGTGCATATTTGCGCCGGACTCAAGCTGTCCGTCGCAAATTTTGCGAGAGAATTTGTACCGTTCGAAATTGTATACGGATAATTTAATCCGTTGCAAATTTGCAACGGAATTTTTTTTACGTCGCAAATTTGCGACGGATTTTTATTTCTGCTGGAAATTTTTTGTCGATCGCAAAATTTGCGACCGATATAGAAAGTCCGTTGCAAATTTGCGATGGAAAGTTGATTTTGCGATGAGATTTTTACCGCTCGAAATTTTCGGCGTAAAAAAAATCCATTGTAAATTTGCGACGGACTAAGATTTCCGTCGCAAAATTTGCGGCGGACTAATCTGTCCGTCGCAAATTTGCCTTCAAAATTTTGCCGTTTAAATTTGCGACGGAAAAATTAATCCGTCGCAAATTTGCGACGGGAAATTAATCGATCGTAAATTTGCGACGGACGGCTGAGTCGGTCGCAAATTGCTGTCCGTCGCAAGTTTACGACGGATAGCTGGACTCCGTCGCAAATGTGCGACGGACAACCACAGTCCGTTGCAAATTTTTAGGAGGGAAATTTTGCCGTTCAAATTTGCGACGGATTAATTTTTCCGTCGCGAATTTTTATCGGTGGAAAATTTGCGACGGACGTCAGCGTTCCGTCGCAAATTTACATCGTTATTACCCCTCCCCCTTCCCCGACGCCGCCCCCCGCCCGATCTGCGCATTCCCCCCCGCCCGTCGCCGTCGCAGCCGTCGCCGCCGTCGCCGCCCACCCGTCGCCGCTCGTCGCGGTCGGCCCTTGAGCCCCCCCGCCGTCGCCGGTCGCCCCCGGCCGCCCGCGGCTCCCCCCGCCGTCGCCCGCCCCGCCGGTCGCGCCACGGCCCCACGCCTCGCCGAGCCGCCCCCGCCTCGTCGCGCCCTCGCCCCCGCCTCGTCGCCCGCCCCGCCTAGCAGCCACCCCGCCAGGCCCGTCGCCCGCCCCTCCGCGGTCGCGTCCCAGCGAGGGCCGGCCGCCGCCGCCGCCCGGCCTCGCCGCCGTCGCCCTCCCGCCGGGAGAGCCGGCCGGCCGCCGCCAGACGCCGTCGTCCCACTTGTCGCCGCCACCCGGCCGCAGGTGCCGCCGTGCGCGCGCCGACCAGCTGCCACCAACCTCCCGATCGCAGGCCGAGGCTGTCGCCCCGACCCGCCGCCGTCGCCGCTGCCCGACGCCGTCGCCGCCCCCCACGCCGTTGCCGCCGCCCGACACCGTCGCCGCCCCTGACGCCGTCGCCGCCGAGCTCCGCCGTCGTTCGCCCGGTCGTGGCCGAGCACCTGGCCGACTAGTCACCATTTGAGCTCACGCTTGCGCCGGGACCGCCACTGTTCTATCGGCCGATTTTTATTGTCCTTGAACCAAGTAAGCAACTCTCTAAACCCTAGTTAGTATAATTAGGTAATTAGTCGGAATTGTTTAAGGATTATTTAGGATCACTTTTCGTTGGCTAAGTTACGGGTCGATTTCAGGATTGCATGTGGCTTTGATCGATGGTCGACTGGTTAATTTGTCTATTATGTGGATGATTAAGCGTTAAATGACGATAAGGTGATTGATTAAGCGTTTTCACAGAAAATGCTTGAAAATTGAACAATTCTATAAAAAATCAATGAAAATTATGGAAAATTAAAACAATGGTATATGTTGGCAACAAATATGAAATTTGACCGTAAAAATTTTTTAAACTTTTTAAAAAACAAAAATTTCAGAATATCACAAAATGGCAAAAATTAATAGTGACCACCCATTTTCAATGAAATTTAGATTTTTTAACTTTCCGGGGAAAAAAATATTAAAAAATTAAAAATTTCCATAACCTTATAAAATGGCTTAACATAAATGTGGTCACCCATTGTGAGGAAAATTTTTATTTTTTTTTGGGTGTAAAAAAAATTAAAATAATATAAAATTTCAATACTGCACAGAATTGCCTAGAAAACATGTGGCCATCAACTTGCAGTGAAATGTAAATTTCTTTAGATGGCTAAAAAAATTAGAATTTAAAAATTTTCAAAACTTCACGGAATGACTTATAATACCTGTGGCCACTCACTTTTAGTTATATTTAATTTTTTTAACGTGCCCTAAAAATTATTAAAATAAATAAAGACAAAAATTTTGAAAACTTTACTTAATAGCTTAGACTACCTGTGGCCACCCAATTTTAGTATGGACAAATTTTTTTATTTCACGAAAAAAATTTATATTAAACAATAATAATTTAAAAATGCTTAAAATTTTAAAATTTCAAAACTTTACAAAATGTTTTAGAATATCGGTGGCCACTAACTTTTAGTGAAATTTTTTTTAGGGCCCAAAAGATTTTTTTGCAATAATAATAATTTTTTTCTTACAAAACTGTACAGAATGACTTAGAATACCTGTGGCCACCCACTTTCAGTGAAATTTAAATTTTTGTACGTTGTCAAAAAAAATTTAATCAAAATGAATGCGATTCATATAGTGATGTTTAATACCTGTAGCCACCCAAATCGTGCTCATACATTGATGTTTCATATCAAAATGAATGGGGTTCATAGTATATTTGTTTGTAGGAAATTGCACGTCATAAACACTCGACATTGGCTCATTTCAAGAAAACATTTTCTCAGTCTTTCCATCAAAATGGTAAGCTTCGTCATGTATATCATTATGTGTTCGTAATACGTGTCAATAGTGCTTTACATATTCGCATAACCTTCCTACTTGTCAGTTTAAACGTGGAGATCACATGCCTAGAAGACAAGGCTCTTCCTCGTCCTCGTCCCCATCCCTTTCCTCTTCCCCTGTCCCGGCATCTAACCCTCAACCACAGTATGGTCCGTCACAATATGGACACGTTGGCCCTTCCTCCAACACTCAATAACATGTTACGGGACTTGGCCACATGCGAACTGAACGTTCTCCAGTTCAATCTCCTTTAGCTCCCTCTCCTTCCGTTCCACCCCATTATTCGACGGAACAATCGAATATTGACGGAAACAGAGGTCAAGAAGATAACCGATTCTTCATATGCCCATTTGGAGATTCGTAAGTACTTCATTTTGATTTTAGTATATGTAATATTTAGGGCTTTAGATATTGATGTCAATTGAATTGTCCATGTTGCACAATATTCATATGAATGCAGATTCACGGATGCTCCGTCTGTTGTGAGGGAATTGAACAAATAGTAAGAAACTTTTGGATGGGAGAGTATATTACTTACAGAAATGTTCCACAAGAAGTGAAAGAAATGTGGTGAAACGAGTTCAAGGTAAGTTTTACATATTTCATTTTCTCACCAATTAAGTGTGGTGTAGTATATTGATGGTCAAGAATGATGTAAATGGACCAGAACAACTCTGTAGTTTTCGATACCTAAAGGATCAGATATTTTCCCCAACATGAACTTTACAAAATCTGTCTATATTTGTCTGGTGCATGGTTATGGATATGTAATCATCATAATAATTTTCAATTTGTGTTTTTATTCATTGCAGCGGAAGTTCAAGTGGGAGGAAGCGGAAGACAATGAAGTGAGAAGAATTTTCGATAAGAAAACAAGTGATTTTATGCGAAATGTCATGAATAGAGCGAAGAGCAAGCAAGCGAAGCCGTCTTTCTTTACAGCTGACAATTGGGAGGCAATTAAGACATTTTGGACATCTGAACAGAGTCGGCAACTCTGTGAGCAGAATAAGAAGAATCGATCTTCTAGTTCTAGTGATGGGTCAGCCACATATGCTGGGGGCTCTATCAACATTGCAGAGCATCGCAAACGACTGGTAAGTCTGTTAAATGAGTTATAAGTTTATTTAATTCAATTACTCATGTTTACATTTTGTAGGCATCCCAATTGGGGACGGAACCGACATTTGCAGCTACATTTGAACGCACATTTCAAAAGAAAGATAAGACATGAACTGGCGATCGAGCAAAAGCTGTTAAGGTATGTAAGGTTATACTTTGGCTTATATGTAAACTATAATGAAAATCGTGAATGCTTTCAATATTTTTGGTAGATATATATATAGTGATTTTATTTTCATCTACATTATTAATGTAGGAAAAATATGATGAACTTTTAATGAGCAGTGCTAGTGGTAGTGATGATTATCTTGAGTCCCGGCCACCAGTTGATAATATGGCATTATGGATGGAGGCAACGGGTGGGGCGAAAAAAGGGAAAATATTTGGGATGGGATCATTATCAACGATGTACATGCCGAATACTCCTGGAAGTTCATCATCCACTGGGACTGGTCGAAGGAAGTCACGAGGAGACGAGCAATTGACCCAAGAAGTGAATCGTCTGAATAATTTACTTGTTAAGAAGGATGAACGAATATATAACTTGGAAGAACAAATGAGAATCGTTATGCAACACCTTAACATCAATCGCTATGCCGATCCTCCTGTACCTCCAGCCAATCCAGTAGGTGATGGGTACAATGATGACCAACACATTGATGCCGAGAATGCTGCTGATGATGATGATGATGAAGATTTTCTCCGGTCTTTCTAGTTAAAATTCTCAAAATCGGGGGTAAGCTTGCTTCATAATCTTGGTTTTTCATAATTTCACTCATATTCATATGTAAGAACATTTATGTTCGTCCCGAAACGTATTTTTGTTAACCCTTTTGTTATTTTACACCTAGTTCCACATCCATGCATAAACGTTTTTTTTATATTCTGGATTGATTTATGTATCGACATTTCATCAGGTCTCGACAAAAGTGACTACTTTTGGTGTCCTGCCATCGTACCAAAGCCGCGTCTTCTTCTGTATGGTTTTTTTGCGTCTTCTATGGTTGTCCCGTCTCTTAGTTCATGTTTTGACTATATTGTAATATTGGATATCAAATAGTATTATGTCAGACTCAACAACTTTCCTTCTGTTATTTGTTTTAATTATATGTCATTGTGGCTGGTTTGTCAGAATTTATGGTTTGTTCGTTTTTCTGTTTCAATTATATATCATTGTTTCCTTTGATTGATATGGATAAGAATTTATGGCCGAAATGATATAAAAATAGCGACGAATATTTTAAGCCGAATTTTGCTATCATTAAAGTTTGTCACTAATTTGCGACGAAATTCGCGATGAATTTTCTGACGAAATTCCCGACAAATTTTACAACGATTTTGCGACGAAATTGCGACTGATTTTTGCGATGAATTTTGCGACGAAATTGCGACGGATTTGCGACGAGGACGAGGACGAGGACGAGGACGAGGACGAGGATGAAGACGAAGACGAAGACGAAGACGAAGATTAAAATTTTTGTCACAAAACACTACATATGTGTAATTATTAATGCTACAAGTGCTATTTTGGTTGTTATCATTATTGTTCTTGTTATGATTGTTATTGCGCTTTTTTATTATTGTTATTGTCGATTATTCTTTTTATTTTAATTGATCGTCCGAAATTTTGTCCCTAAATGCCGACAAGTCTAATATTATTAACATGCCCTAACATTTCCGATATTCTAATTTCTATTGCAACATTTCCGATTTTTGCGACGAATTTTGCGACGGACAAACGTTCGTGGCAAATTTGCGACGAAATTTGCGACGAATTTGCGACGGACTTTTGTGACGAATTTTGCGACGGACAAACGTTCGTGGCAAATTTGCGACGAAAATTGCGACGAATTTTGCGACGGACAAACGTGCGTCGCAAATTTGCGACGAATTTTGCGGCGGACAAACATTCTTCGCAAATTTGCGATGAAATTGCGACGGATTTTTGCGACTAATTTTGCGACGGATTGAGTTCGTCGCAAATTTGCGACAAAATTTGAGACGAATTTGCGACGGATTTTTGCGACGAATTTTGCGACGAACTCGATCCGTCGCAAATTTGCGACGAAATTTGCGACGGATATTTGCGACGAATTTTGCGACGGACGTTTTTCCGTCGCAAATTTGCGACGGAATATTTGCGACGAATTTTGCGACGGACTATGTGCCGTCGCAAATTTGCGACGAATTTTTTCTCGTCGCAAATTTGCGACGAACTTGTGAATTTGCGACGATCTAGTAGCGACGGAAAAATTCCGTCGCAAATTTCGTCGCTAATCCGGTGTTTTTTTGTAGTGGCTGGCCACCGTCCATGTCAGCAAAATCCGGCCGAAATCATTGAATTAGCACAAAGACAAAAGTTTAGGACTGAATTGGCACAAATGCAAAAAGTTTAGGACTAAATTAGCACCAATGCCAAAGGTTTAGGACTTTTTTGACACTTTTCCCCCAAAAGAAATGGTATCGTGCGTGTAATGTGGGACGACTATAGTAGGCATAGAATGAATGCTTATTACTTGTATCTTATGAGAAGTTGCTCTTGTTTTTAATGTGACATGAAGTGTAGAATATTAGTTTGTGACTGAAGGAGTTCTTGTAAATGTGAACTTGATTTACTATTCTACATCGTTGTGATGTTTCCCTTGTCTCATTAGTAAAATGACGTCTATTTTTGTGTTATTCTTTGTTTGTCACAATTTCTTGTGTTGGATATATCCGATGATGTAGCAATGGGCAAGACTAGAGACCGGAAGACCAAGCATTTTAGATGGTCAGGACCGATGGAGCATATGTTTTTAGAGATACTAGCCGATGAGGCTTCAAAGAGGAACAAACCTTCAGCCACCTTTAAACCATCTTCCTTTGTTCAAGTTGCTCAAGCTATAAATGAGAAATTTGGTAGTGAATGTGAGACTGAGCATGTGGACAATCATCTTAGAACTATTACAAACAATTGGTCTACCATCAGTCCGAATGTTTCATGGGAAGACAGAGACATTGGTAATAAACCCGACTATGAAATGTTTAGCTCGTGTACTGCGTGGGATATTGTGAGGAAAACATGTAATGAAGACCTCTCGTTTTCTATTTGTTTGCTTTTTAGAGCTATACTTGCTATAGCAGCCTGAGAGACACGAACCTGCTTGGTGGCTTCACCAAGAGCAAAACTCATCAGCTCGGGTTGCTCGGCGAAATTGGACGCGTCCTCCGCGGCGTTCGCGCGCGATTGGGGATAACTCACGGAGAGCTGCACGGAAGGCGCCTCCCTCTGAAGAGTGCCGAAAGTATTGAAGGCGATCGGTGCGATCGGGATAACTTGCTATTGTAACTGGAAAATCATGCCCATTTTTGATTTCGTATTGCAGAGTTTCTAATGCATAAGGAGCTCACATAATTCCACAAAGAGGAGTGCTAGAGATAGTCGCGGGTCCAACGAGGGAAATATGCATAGGAAAATTAGGGATGCACACAACGGCAAGGTAACATAGGAGAGACGTCGATGACAAAATTGTAGAGGAAGAGATCATGTTAGAGGGGCTGGAGACAGCAAGAGAGTCACCTTCAATCCGAAGGGGGCGCAATGGCAAGTGGTGACAACAACGAATACCGACGAGATTCGACGGCGGAAGTCGGCGAGGTACGACGGAAGCATTGCATAGGCGGATTCAGGAGAACTTGCGTAGGAATTCGGGTTTCCTTTTCATTATGCAAGTTCAAATTCTAGATCTACTAGACTGATCAAGAAAATCCATTTATTGACTCGAAAAATTAATTTGAAACTGAGAGGCACACTAGTGTATATTGTTAGTTCAGATGTTATTCATGAAGTTGAAATTATTTTCCAAATGAAATCCAAGCACCAAAAAAGATTGTCGATCACATATCACCAAATAAAGGAAAACTAATCATTTTCCTGAAAATTGATTTCTTGGAAAGCACTTTCATTTATCATGAAGTTTCCCCCAAACAAACACATCATAAGAAATCTTTCTCAACATGCTCTTGTAAAGCATTTAGTAAATATAATTATTAACTAGAAAACCCGTTTCATTTTCTAAAGACCGGTAAAATACGCTATTGTGAAATGATTCGGGCGAACTCGAAACCATGGAAAATTCTTGCGTCGGCAAGTGTTTATGAAAACACTCTTTAATTAAAGCTCCGTTTGTTTCGTGGATGCTGAATTACTCGCAGAACGTTTTCCTAAAGACGCTCGCTCGAAATATTAATCAATGAAAAATATTTTTGTTATCTACGGTAATTTATGTTTGAACATTTTTGTCGACGGCGAAAATGTTTTTCCGTGCATTGATTATCGATTGAGCAATAAAAGTGATCTTTGCAAGAAATTATGTTCCAGATCGTTCATTTTTTTTGCAAACTGATATACCTGTGACAATATTTGCATTTGGGCCTCTACGACCAGCAAAGGAAGAAGGATAAAGAAAAAGAAAGAAAAGAATAACATAAAAATTCAAAAATTCGATTCTTTTAAAAATATTACAAAAGTTGTCCACGTCAACGCGGCCATACCACTTAGGATGGCCAGCGTCCACGTTAGCAATTTATCACTAAATGAGATTTTCCTTACCAAACAACGAAAAATATTTTCCAATTCATTTTTCAACTTTCAGCCAAACACCAAAAAAAAATTGTCATTCTCCTAGAAAATAATTCCCCAAAAAATATTTTCCAAAAATGTCACATTTTACGCGAAACAAACTGAACCTACGTGTTGAAACGGAAGGATAATTAATTGCATGAAAAAAATTTGTGTTTCAAGATATATCAAATATGAATTACGTGCATCAAGTTAGTTTGTCAAAGAAAAGATCACTTGCCATACTCAAAATCACTTTTCCTTATATCAGCTTCAAAACTTAACTATATAAACTTGAGGAGTGCCGGTTTAGGTCAACGGTAACATTATTATTAGAAGCAAGTGTCATGTTAAAAGATAAATACGGGTTCATTGGTCGTACAGATTCACTGTTAATCCAATTTGAAAAACCTAATCTTTTTGGCTCGATGAGTTAGCTTAGCCACGAGAGTTCCATGTAGAACTTTTGCTTTTACTCCAACACCTATTTTACAGAGAAAAAAGCATATATCCCTTTAATATTTCGTGGACGGTATATCTAACACCAGGAAACAGCAGACAGACGTGTATGATAATTCCTACGTAGAAGAAAGATTCAATATGTCTTTGGTACAACATCTAGCACCTAACGATGTTATTGATTTGCAAGTGGCTGTCAGTGTGAAACTAGGGAAAGATTCTGTTCAATTGGATCAATCGCAATATATTTTAGAAGCCATACGAAACCAACTAGAAATGGAAAAAGTTCTTCCGTTCACCTAGAATCTTGCATATAAGACAGGTCAAAATCGTGGGAAAGATAAAATAAGCAAACCCCCCTTTGCCGATCCCTGCTTGCCTTATCTTTTTGGCCTTTAGAGGTCGGGACAATAGTGCCCTTCCAGTCAGCAAATTGGAGGGGCGACAATTAGTGGACATTTGCACGTAATAATTTAATGTACGGTCCATCTGCAGATGATCATGCCACCACCAGTTTTGCAAGAAAATAAGGACCATTCCGAGCTTCTATGGGCATATTTTCATGTTATAAAAATACTATCGTCCGTCTAAATAACTCGACGCCAATTGATGGGAATGGTGTACTTGAGGGGAAATAATGACAAAGAGCGATATTGCGTTCGAGCCTTTCCTTGTATTACTAATTTTATAAGTGCATAGTATGTAACAGGGAGTGGCCCCTTAGACAAAATGTCCAACTTTAGCTTAGTCTTGAGCTAGACAATGGCTTCACTAGATTGACATAGGTTTTTTTTTTCTTTCTAGTACATTAATGAAGCTTGATGCACACTAAAAAGTTCAATGTTATGTCTATCTTGAAGCAACTTAATTATACGCAAAGAACTGCTGTTAAGCTATGACAAAACATCGATAGTGTTTAGCACTGTGGCGGTCGTACTAATTAAGAATCATAACTTCTAGAAAGCTTGTTTAGTCTTCGCTAACCACTATTTTTTTTCCTTTATTTTTTTCTTTTCCTGCTTTTTTGACTTCAGTTTTCCACAACCAAAAAAAAAACAAGAAAAGAAAAATCCATTTTATGATATGGTTGCCCAGCCTTGTTCCAGGAAAGATCTCTCTTTTGGACGCCAATTGGACCACGGATTTATGACCTTAAGCTTTCTAATTTAGGGCATTTTTTATGGAGCTTTTCATCGTTTACAGAAAAAATCGGCCTTAGTCATCTATGGTGATGATGAACAGGTTTTATTATTCGAGATATAAGATCAGCTAATCAATTATTCGTTTGTGCTGAAGTATTGAGAGGACCCATCTAGATGAATTGATGGGTACAATGAACTCGGCTAATTCTTGGCTTAATAAAATAAAATAATGACTGATGGAGACAGCTAAGTATAATTGTTTATAAACCGTGAAATGAATTTAAAAATAGAAGGAGGAAACTTGGGAGCATATTTAATTAGTAGGCAATGTCAATTAGGACTCAATGATCCCAAGGAAGACTATTAGAGATTTTTCCAGGAAATTGTTCAACCGATCATAAATCTATCATACGGATGTTAATTCAGTTCTAAATTTTTCCATTTAGCCACTTTAGTCCAAAACCTTTGCTAGAAATTTCAATTAAATCATTCGGGCCAATACATCGAAAAATCGCTGATTTAGCGATGTGCCACGTAAGATGGCCAGCGATAACTGATATGTCACATCATCAATTTCCAACGAAAATTAACCAAAATGACTATATTGTAGTTCCGCGCAAAGTTTTAGAACTAAATTGACAAAATTGAAAAGTTTGGAACCGAATTGACATATAATTTGCCTTTTTCTTCCACGGTTGCCGTCAGCATACATACGAGGAAAGTATCAGTACATTGAATAGAACCAAGAATTTGGCGAAAATGGCAATAAAAAAAAGAAGGAGAAATGGAAAAAAAAAAACAGAAGAAGAAGAAGAAGAATAAAAGAGGAGGGGAAAAAGCAAAAGGCTTAGCTAATTGCCTTTTGTAAGGTTCCACACAAGTTGGAGTAAACAAAGCCATAACAGGAAAGAAAGCAGCAGGCTGCATTACATGGGGCGCCCCCAGACTGATGAATGGAATACCATAATAAGTGGTTTCCAAGAGCTCCATTTTCTCGCCCCACTAACCCTAGATTACATTCAATTATCGTTTTCGCTATAGTCGCACGGGTCTGAACGCGAAGCTTTTATACATACATACATATATA
Source organism: Syzygium oleosum (assembly GCF_021117445.2). Lineage (NCBI taxonomy): Eukaryota > Viridiplantae > Streptophyta > Magnoliopsida > Myrtales > Myrtaceae > Syzygium > Syzygium oleosum. The sequence goes on from NW_026607487.1 coordinate 14,691,511, forward strand.
TATATATATATATATATATATATATATATATATTGATTATCATAGATATTCACGCTCTCTTTTGATGTAATATTTTTCGAGTTTTATCGAAACGAAGCATAAATCGACGCTGCGAGCTGGATAATTTCCCTAATTATTGAGATGGGGTTGTGTATGGGATGGGAACTCCTGAAAACCAGGAATTTCAATTGGGTACGATTCCAGCGCTCGAGATAGGAGAGAATACAGTATAATAAGGGGAAATAATGTAGCGATCCCCCACAGTATGTAAAAAATATAGGGCCTTGTGCTGGCCACGCGCCTTCTGAAAAAACTATCGAGCCCACTAGATTCCCACTGTATTCTTCCCAACGTGCTTCCCCTCGTCATTATTATATTTCAACTCAACTGTTCCACAAGTCAGATGGAGAAGAAATTGGGAACTAAAGATGAAGCTGATCCATGCGATTTCCCCGCTCTTTCCATGCGTTTGGGATGGAAAATGGTGGAAAGAAGATGATGTTGGTAACTCGAGATGCAATTACATGAGGAGTTTGTGGAAGAAATTGGTCCCGTTTGACATTGTCGTCGCTTAATGGGCTCGGGCGGGTGTTCTCTTCTGTCCCCGAGCTTTTGATTGGCGGGTAACAAATATGTGTAAGATGTACATGCAAACTTAATTAAGAATTATTGTAGGTAAGGTTCACATCCGTGGCCGATCGACCAACCAGATGGGATATAATTTTCTCCGGTCAAGGATGAGAAAACTATTGTCCTACTTTTCTGTGGATGAATCTCTTAAACTTAGCATACCGTGTGGGTTTGGCTTCCATTAGAAAGATGCTAACCTTATTCAAGATAACAATGAGTGCCTGACAATGCTTTTTGGCCCTTCATCCGGTTTTTTTTATAGCAAAAGGGATCGTTTTTAATTTTGAATAATTCAGGTTATAAGCTAGCAATTTCTGATATGAACTAACATTTTTATACACGATTATATGCAAAGTCAAAAGGGACACAAATTGGCACGAATTTAATATACATAATTTCTATAGCATAATCAATTATGGTATAGTGTTTTTAAGTGACATGACTAGAAAATCCGGTTATGACACATGTACACGAGTTGTTGGTCCTTTATGATGGACAAAATCGATTAAAATCTATAACTAAGCATGCGAAATTCAAGTACCTACTCATATAAGATGCCGTGTATGTCGTACATGATTTTTGGAATTGAGTCGACTCCATTCGATAGAAGAGGGCAACGTGTACAAACACTTCTTCTTGGTTCGCAACCAAAATGACATTTTGGTGGAATCGTGATTATAGTCGTGCATGCAGGGTAGCTCTAGTAATAAATTTCGGACATGCCAATTACCATTTTTAATTGGGAAAATTTCATATAAAGGTTTGAAGTAATTTCATTTTCTCAAAAGAGGGTTCAGAGTTGACATTATTTCAAATAAAGGCTTGAAGTGAATGTGACAGTTTCAAATAATGGCATGACCTTGCCGGTTGGCCAAAAATTCTGGCTGGTCAAATGCATTTTCGTTCGCAGACAGTTTGTTGATATTTCTTTTTCTTCTTCCTATTCATCTTCTTGTTCGTCGCATGCTTAAATTGAACGATCTTCAGTGACAAGTTTCTTGCTCGATTGCAAGGTTTTTTAGGAGACAGAGCATCCAAGTCATCTCGCCCTCCAGCTCAGCGCGCCTTCACTCTGCCTCTAGCCTCAAGGCCTCCCTGGCCTTCGCCATCTCCACCTCGACAAGCTTGATCCTCAGCATCGACTCCGAGAGCAACTTGAAGCTTGTCACGACAGCGGTCCATCGAGGCGACTCGCTGGCCGCATCTAAGCTAGCCGAGTCGCCAGGGTCCTTGTGAGAAGTGTGCACGCCGGAGAAGAGTTTGGCATGTTTGAGGCAGCCGTTGTCGTCGCCAGGGTCTTTGTCCAGGGTGTTTTGAGGGGAGGGATCCGCCACTGGAGGGAGTGGAGGTGTGCGCGCTCCGTTCGTCACTGCTTTGGGGATGAAAAGGCAACACTACTCAATCCCTAATCTGGCGACAAAGAAGAAGATGAACAGGGGAGAACAGAAAGAAGAAAAAAACTTATCTTTGCACGAAAATGCCCAATGATCAGTCGGAAGATTTGGCTGGCCGGCAAGGATAGACCCTTTTTTTAGACTAATATGGCAACTTCAAGCTTTTATTTGAAAAAATATCTACTTTGGACCATTTTTTGAGAGAACAAGGGCCTTTGGAATTTTCTCTTTTTAATTCGTCAAGTAATAAATTTGGAAGGCCATGTTATCGTTTATGTCGATAATATTTACAAGTGTCCGTGCACTCCAGATTTTTTTAACAAGGTGTGACTCGCTTTTGATGAAGACTAATGCCGAGAATATTGAGATCAGTACCCAAAACATATTTATATATCATTTTTAAGCACTTATTAGGAGTTTGAGACGTTGCATACAGCCTCTACATAATTCTAATAGTATTATTAATCAATCAAAGAAAAAAGGAGACGATAATAAAGTGAGTTGTCAAGTAGACAAGTCATAACTCAATCAAGAAAATCGGATACGGTCATTTATTAGTCTTTGCATCTCTAGTATTATTGATTGTCAAAGGATCGGATAAAAAGGAAAAAAGACACTAGAGATTAACGAGTTTACCGCCCGAATTTTCGCGACCCATAAGGTCGCATGAGGAAACTTGGTGGGGAGGACCAGCTCACTAAACAAAAACGAGCACAGTTGAGACACACTTGGGTGTATTTAATCTTTTCCTTCATGAATAATGCTAAACATGTGAAAGATTAATTTACAAAATGATGCTTCGAATTACGAGCAATTATTTACTGTTCATCCTATAGTAAATACTCCGTATCTTTTATCGCTGAACTACCCTAAAAATAAAAATTTGTCGTATCATTTTGTAAATTAATTTCGAGAAAATCGATTTTAGTAATATCTGAGTCATGGCATATTCTTTTTATTTTTTGACCAAGAAATTTTTATTTTTTTTGTCAAACATGAAACCAGCTGCATCCTCCTTCCCATCTTTTTCACCAAACCCCTCCTTGCTGATAAATAGCCCCCCTCTTCTCCTTCTCCTCCTCCTTCCTCACATGCGTCCGAACTCTCTGTCCCTCTCTCAAACTTTGAAAAGGAGAATGAGAATGAGCTGCAACGGGTGCAGAGTCCTCCGGAAAGGCTGCGGCGAGGATTGCACCATCAGGCCTTGCCTCCAGTGGATCAAATCCCCGGAGTCGCAGGCTCACGCCACCATGTTCCTCGCCAAATTCTACGGCCGCGCCGGACTGATCAACCTCATCAACGCTGGCCCTAACCACCAACGCCCAGGTATTCAAATCCTTCTGCTCTGAAAAGAAGAGGAAATGATTCAGGTTTGAGTTATCGTGTGAAGGGAATGAGAAGATGCGTTTGGTAAATGTGTTCGCGTTTGCCGCTGTCTGAGGGTTTCTGAGAGCGTCTCCTTCTTGGACAGCCGTGTTCAGGTCGTTGCTGTACGAGGCCTGCGGCCGGATCGTCAACCCGATCTATGGCTCGGTGGGGCTGCTCTGGTCGGGCAATTGGGCCGAGTGCCAGTCGGCCGTCGAGGCGGTGCTCCAGGGCTCCTCTCGGTTCTTGCAATCTCCTTCGCTCGACTCCGCAGGGCCCAACCTCAAGCCCTGCGACATCCGCCACGTCCAGAAGACATCCGGCCCCGGCGACGTCCACAAGATCAGGACCAGGAACCGGTTCAAGCGATTGTCGAATCGGGCCAAGTCGGAGACGGAGCCCGACGCGGTGTTCGGCAGTGAAGGGGGCAAGTGGATCTACCCAGGCCCCATCTACGAGGAGACGAGCCACGACTCATGGGTGACGCACGCGGCGGTAGCTGCGGCGAACCGGGACAGCGCGGAGGCTGAGTGCATCTTCTCGGTGGAGACCGTGGAGGCTTCACTGGCAAACCTGGGCAAGCCGAACCGGATGCTGAAATTCGACAGGCCGGCAGAGGAGAGACCGGAGAGCCAACTCCGGTTGGAGCTGAGTCTAGGCGTCAAACCGTCGTCCCATCCAAGCGAGCCCCGAGTTCGGTTGGCGTTGATCTGAGTGGTGGGTAGTGAGACGAGCAGTTTTGAGACCGAGGAGTACACAGCATTTCCATCTGGGTATAGATTCGGAGTACATGCGCTTATGGATTTTCTTCTTCTTTTCTTTCTTTTTTTAGCCTCATCCTTTTGTCGCCATTTTTAGTTCAATTCGTCATCGAGTTTCGGTTTCGCTGTTCCAATTGTTCCGTTGCTTTGATCTCTGTGGTGAGGCGACAGATTTTGATGTGTATGTATTAGCACATAATATATGATGAGACTAAGACACCGAGCAGAGGTATATCGTTGTGTGACCAGGGCGTGATGCTTATATCCAGATTTCATTGTCAGATCGAGACATATTTTTAATACCTAGAACTTGACCTAGAACTTGACCGAGGAGATACAGAACAAGCATCACCAGCGAGCCCTAGAAATTCATTTTTTTGATATTTTTTTCATCAGCGAGCCCTAGAAATTCATTTTTTTGACATTTTCTTCCTGTGGTGTTGTGATTACTGTCCCCTGAAAAATGGGGATTACTAAGGCACATCGATTACGCAGAAACTCAAACGATCCATTACCACTTATCACATGACAACGCTCTGCTTATCTCGAGAACCTGTCATGATGCATCTGATTCAGAGTGTGGTGTGGCAGTGGGCTAGGGGTGCACTTAGAAGAAGGGCACGGCGGTGGAGGAGTGTGGAGGACACGTGCTGTCCATGCACTGTGGACATTAACCGAGAAGTTTGGGAACTTCTGAGGTCTCTTGGTGCAACTGCAGATTCACTCGCAGGCACTTTTTTACATACTCCACCATTTCTTGGAGGAGAGATGTTCGGAGTTGAAATAGATAGTGAGGAGAAGCTAGTGTGCGGCTGAATCGTGAGCGAATGTAAATGTCCGGGTGTAATCCATACCACCATCGACAGAAAGGTACGGGAGTCAAGCTCTCCCGGGAGCAGGCGGGATTCTGAGAGGCCACCTCAATAGGGGTTGCAGAGGGTAGCACCTCCGGGTCAACGCCTTGGTGGTGGCCTAGGGTATTCTTGACCTTTAGGGTTTGCCTATACCGTTTATATATAATTTCAATCTCTTGTGATTGAAAATTATAACAGAAAGATAGGAGGTGATAATTAATAATTATAATTGAATTTTCTACTAAATGTAATCCCAAATTAATTAAAGGTGAATTAGGATAAACCTTATATCTTAATTTCTTTTTATCCATTTACTTTTTATTTCGATGTGTTTGCACACTTAATTCTAACAGTGACGGGAAAACAAGCGTGTTCTTGCTCAAGCGTGTGACAATCCATAACGTTGTTGGAACGTTAGATGATGAAAACATAAACACAAAAGGGGAGTCTCGGTACCCACTAGACAAGAAAACGCGGAGGCGCACAGAGAGGACACTCTCCCTAAAATTTCTGTATGTTCAAACCACTGAATATTTCTGCTTTAGCAAAACAGACAGATACTGTCACAACCAAAATCTAGGAATTAAATAAAGCAATCCAAGAGAAAAGGAAATGACAAAGAAACTGTAAAAAGGTCAAAAAATAATGCTAAGAAGTACGAATTTGACTTGACATCAGATATCTGGTTTAGTAAGTCACCGTTTTTCAATCGATCGAATACGAACTAAGCCGTAAGAAATCTGAGACTCGGTCTTCCTCTCTTTCTCCTCCCTTAGACGGCCTTCAAGGGTATGGATTTAGGCTATAGATTTTGATGATTTCCACGGGTCGAAGAGAAGACGAACGAAGTGCCGTGACGCTGCGGATTTCTCTTTTGTTGATTGTGTGAAACACGTACTGGATGAGAGTTAAAAAACAAGGGGGCGTTGGGTTCTGATAACAAACCCTCTTTAGGACGCAAATTTGAGTATTTGGGTTATGTTTGTTTTGCGAAAAATAAATGATTTAGAAAATATTTTCCTAAAAATGATTACTTGTATAGTTTACAAAAATAAATAAAGGAAAAATATTTCATTATCCATGAAAATATTCAGACATAAATTGTCATCGATAATGCAAATATTTTTTATTGACTAATTATTTCAAGCGATAATTTTAAGGAAAATATATTCCAAATCATTCATTTTCTGCAAAACGAACAGAGCTTTGGTGGTTGAAAGTGTTAGCTGTAGTTACTTAGGGCACCTCACCATAGCAAGGGAAGCAAAAGCCTCCGACTAGGGCCACCCCGCCTGTCCAAGTGTATACACCTGGCGGACTGATAGGATTGCGTTCTTTATTTTAACATGTTGATACCCGCACGCCCAGCTCCCCGAGTTGGGGGAATGTTTTTCTTCACTCACCTTAGGGAACACCTCCGAATTTAACGTTCCAAAGTCCAAACGAAATAGTTTTAGGACTTACTCGAATCCACAAATCATTCATTTTTTGCAAGACAAACGAAGCCTTGATGATCAATAGTGTTAGCCATGGCTAAGCTTCTAGTGACCAAAATTTTGCGCTTGTCTGGAGAATGAGCCTGGAGTGCTCCACAAAGGTGACGAAGGGACGTGGCACGCCACAGGCGGCTTGTGGCACGAGCACGTCGAGCGGTCCACCGGGTAAGATCGTCCTCCGCTTGGACCTGAAATAAAGGGTTGCGACGATGTAGATCGTGAAGAAAATGAAGCACAGCATTCGAACACGGTCGAGATTGAGAGAGCGACCAAGCTTGAATGGGAACACCAACCATGATTGGCATGAGAAGGATGACAATGTACTTGGAGTGGACTAGTTGTGACTTTGAAAAGTTGGTGACGAACTCTTTGATCTTCTGCGATTTGTTTCGCAAACAGCAGAGAAAGATTGGGGAGGGGAATGATGAGAAAATATGGTGGTAAGGAGTACGGAAATCAAAGATAGGAAAGATGACTTGAAAAGATTAAATTATTGATGACTTAGGACTATTGAGTCCATTACTCTCCTGCGTTCGAAAAATAAATACGTAGGTGTTTCTGTTGTATCTGTCGTTGTACTTGCATTTCATCACCGAGGTAACCTCCAATCAAGACCACTGGAGATTGCAAAGACAAATTCTTAGTTTTGTTTGTGAGGATTAGGTTAGTGTAAGAAAGTGTGATGTTCAACAATCAAATATTGAAGAACCTTTAAATAATTCGTTTACATGTCAATCGCTTAAACTTTTTAATTAGAGAAACTAGGACCAACTTGCTAGATTTATACATTAAAATGTACGAATTCGCATTTACACTCAGCTCTTGGTGATCTCCTCGTAACGAAGAGGGATTGAACTTCGGTTAGTCAAGTGCTTTTGATGATCTTGTCGCAAAAACGTCCCTCGAGCGTGGGTCTCAGAATCAAACAGATATGACGCAGAGAATCGAAGCACCTAACCACGAGATTTATAGACAGAGCTAAGGGTTATGATCCCATTAGTAGTCGTTACTCGAAGTGAAAATTCTTGCGTGGGTTTTAGACTCACCAAGTCCGGTTCGCGACAGAGTGCTATTGGAACTGGTCAATCTTATAAGTTTTGCACCAAATCTTTTCATCATGTTGATTGAAAGAGAGCCCCCTTCAGTAGTAATATCTTCCTACCAAAGCATATATCATGGTAGGATTAATACCACAAAAAATCATAAATTGATACAATTATGACATATTTACTCCAAACTAATTTTTTGACTGCAAAAAACTCCAAACTAGTGTATCTGTGATAGATTTACCCTCAATTAGTTTCCATTAAATTTTATCGCTAAATTACTAAGTTGGATGACACGTGACAGTTGATGGGTGTACCAATTTAGGGTTTTACCCATCTGTTTATCACAGATTTACCAATTTATGATTTTTCGTGATATTAATCTAATTTAAAAGAAGGTAAATTTGTCACAAGTGTACCAATTTATGATTTTTTGTGATCAAAAAATTAGTTTTGGGTAATTTGTCACAGGTGTACCAATTTGGGGTTTTTGGTGGTCAAAAAATTAATTTAGGATAAACTTGTCATAAATATATCAGTTTTGACACAGTATGGGTGAGTGGTTCCAGATTCCTAACAGGTTCTACCTGAAACCTTGAACCTACCATCGGATACCTTACCAAAAAAAAAATATATCAGTTTGGGATTTTTTGTGGTATTAACCATTAGGGTATGAAATTGGGATTCGAAATTAATCGTGTTTTGTCATTCTTTCTCAAGTAAATATAAGGAAGGAGAAAGAAAGAGAAGTGACTCATTTTCAACGTAGAGGCTTGTATTTGTATCCTGCAAATCCCGACGTGCCAACAGCTCATACCAAAACTGGTAGGGTCTATAGGATGTGAGACTGTGTATTAAGAGTATGCATGGTTCCAGGATAGAACCTAACATCTGAGAACCTGACCGGTGGGAACCTAGAGGTTCCAGGTTCCAAGGTATGTAAGGTAGATTTCAGGTTCCAAAAATTAGAAAACCTGTATCGACGGGTAGGTTTCAGGTTCTAGGTAGGTGGAACCTGGAACCTGAAAATTAAATAAGTTTTTTATGTTTTTTCTTGATCTATACCTTCGCGTGATCTTGCGGTGTTTCATAGTGTTAGATGATAAGTACATAATCTAGAACCACTAATCTGAACTTTCATTTTATGACTCGTTAATGTTTCATATTCTTCGTGTGTTTAAATATAAGTTGTTGTCAGTGGATCATAGTAGCAAGTGGTGGTCATTAAAGCTGATGATTCACTATAATTATTCAGTTAATAATACAAGTAGAACCTGGGTAGACCCTAGAATCGACGTGGAACCTGTGATAGAGTAGATTCCAGGTTCCAATAAATGAGGAACTTATTCTCATGGATAGGTTTCAGGTGAAATTTGTGCGGAACATGGAACCGCTTACCTCTTGTATCGATTCACGCAATGACTTCTCATTTTAATTGTATTTATTTGAACCGTAAAATCAAGAAAACTAGTCTTTTATATTCTCTTTAGTGAATGACAAGCCTATTCAGTGTTGTTGCATTCATTTTCATTTTGTTTAACTAAAAATGAAAAAAAAAAAAAAAAGATCATGTTAGACCCTGGAATTTACCTTGGAACTTGTGACGAGTAAATTCCAAGTTCCAAATTCTAACGGGTAGGTTTTAAGTTTCAAAAAATGAGAAACTTATATCCGATGGTAGGTTCAAGGTTTCAAGTAGAACCTGTTAGGAACCTGGAATCACTCACTCCTACTGTGTATTAGTCCTAATGGTTAGGGATTGGGACAACCAATATGACGTCTGATCACAGGACATTTGGTCATCCTCAGATGCTGACTTTTAAGTTATAGATAAGCTTAGTTCCCATCCAACCAGACGACATAAACTGTCCACAGTGAGACATACCCTCTTCTCTGTTCATCTTTTTAGGACAAAGTTGCGCTTTTCCTATTGCCACAGTTTTCACTTAGTCAATGCAAGAGAGAGAGAGAAGTTTATCGATTTCTATCAAGAGGGTTTTGCGTTTGGAAAAGACTTGACCGTTCTTTTGCTATTTATATAGTAGCAACCAAGCACAAATCCTTCCATATTATATTTGATCCCTCGCGCATTAGTTTCGTTCTCCCGTTGAGGAACTTAACATGACCATATTAAAGCGAGTAATGTCATAACAGATGCGATGTGCGATGTCTAAATCTATGTTGCTAAATGGTGGTGAAATGCGGAAGTCCCCATCACCTTTTGTAATTCAATATTGCCTGAGAACTACAAACTTCGAAGTTCAACCCTTCTGCCTGGCCTAGTTTCACTAAAAATAGGGCTGGGCGAAAGAGTTTATCTCGTTACAACATATAAAGAATACTTCTCTCAAGGGAGATCTGATGTGTAACGCTTATATCGCATGACATGCTGATGTGATGTCACTCATCTAATTAGGTATTCCTAACAATATGATCCAAAAAATCACGACAAACGAAAACACTTTACTTTCTATGATCGAATGGTCGATGCCATACCGATATCGCCCGCGTGGTGTATCTTACATAGACGGTGTTATCTTTGCTTAGCGAGTCCATGCTGCTAAACCTGGCTTCAATGCCAATGCAACAACTAATAAAGATGAATAATCTGGTCCGAAGACAACGAGATGGATGATTGGGCCCGTAGAGTGCCTTATAACCCAACAAGTCATGGGTCGTGTAACATGTATGGGCCTGATTGGACGGGTCAAAGGCCCGACAAGTATGAAGGATCTGCCCAGAAAGCTCAACATCCATACTTCTCTGTTATTCTGCAAGGAAGAAATTCCTCTTTTGGTCTCTCCAACTAAATCACCTCAATATCAAGTTATGACAATGAGTCGAGCTAATGTCCAATGAATCCACGGGCAACTTTCGTCATTCAGTATTTAAAAGTGAGAACCGCCGTCAATCGCCACTCTTCACAACTCTCCGCTATCTAAATGTAGTCAGTCAGATTGCCAAACCCAAAAAAAATTGAAAAATTAAGAAGTAACTGTATCTTTTTACCTAGGAAACTGTTTTATCATTTGCAAATTTTTAGGGGCTCGATTTTGAATGAAAGCCAATTCGGATGGTAAATTCAGAGAGAAGAGCAAAGTTGTTCCAAAATGCACAGAAATGCTTGTACACCTAGACTTGTTGGACATATCAATCCCACTCTCCACTACTCTCCGCTATCTAACTATAGTTAGTCGCCACTCTCCACTGCTCTCCCCGCTGTCTAAGGGTGCGCATGAATACCATTCTGTGCCCGGGAACTATTTCTGAACAGAAATGATTTTTTTTTATTCTGTGCCCGGAAACAATTTCTGAGTATTTGAAGGCGTATGATAAACTGTCCAAAATTTCTATTCCTAGAGTAGAAAAGAACAGAAATGCGTTTGGTAACTACACAAAATTTCTGTTCCCAAATAATATTTTAATAATATTTTGAATTGTTTAATTTTTTTTTTTCTTTCTACCATTTTCTTCTTTGGCCATGGTCGGTCGCCGGCGACCGGCCACGGCCCGAGGCCCGCGAGGGCGTCACGGCCCTCGCCGGCCGCCGGCGGAGGCGAGGGTCGCCTTCGCCGGCGAGGGCGAGGGCCGGACCCTCGCCGCTCGGGAGAGGCGGCCTCGCCCGGAGACGGCGAGGCTCGGTCTCGCCAAATCCGGGCGGCCAGAGCCTCGCCGTCTCGGGCGAGGCCGACCTCGCCGTCGCGACCAACGGCGAGGCTCGGCCTCGCCCCGTCCGGGCAAGGGCGCCTCGCCCTCGCCGGCGAGGGCGACCCTCGCCTCCGCCGGCGGCCGACGAGGGCCGTGACGCCCTCGCCGGCCCTGGGCTGTGGCCGGTCGCCGGCGGCCGGCCCAGCCCAGGGAAGAACAACACAAAAATAAGAAAAGAAAAAAAAGAAAAAAAACTTATTCTCAAAATTGTGCCGAGAAACAAGAAGCAATTTTTTTTACTTCTTGTTTCTCTTCCAAAACTGTTTCTCGGCACAAATTTTTGCAAAAATGTGCTCGGGAACAAAAAGTTTACCAAACGCATTTCTGTTCCCAAACTATTTTTGGGAACAAAAGAACAGAAATTTTCACTGTTTGGCACGTTACCAAACGGGCCCTAAATATAGTCGGCCGATTGCCTAACCAAAAAAAAAATGAAAAATGAAAAAAGTAGCTTTATCTTTTTACCCAGGAAACTGTTTATCAATTGCAAATTTTTGGGGGCTCGGCATTGAATGAAAGCCAATTCGGATGGTGAATGCAGAGAGAGGAGTAAAGTTGTTCCGAAAATGCACCGAAATGCTTGTACATTTAGGGCGCAAATGATAACTATTATGTTCCAGGAATCAATTTATGGTCAAAAGTAGATTTATCTATTTCTATTCCGTGGACAAGTTTCTAAGCAAAAATACGCGTTTGATAACGACACAAAATTTATATTCTTAAAATAGAAATTCGCATGATAACGGCACAAAATTTCTCACTCCCGAGCTGCCGGCGAGCAGGCAGTGGGGGGCGAGCAAGAGGTGGTTGACGTCGGGTTGCGGCGAACGCCGGCCGACAACAAGAGGCGGCCGGCATCGGGCGGTGGCAAAAGACAGTAGATGGTGGCTGGCAGAGGATAGTAGGAGGTGGGTGGCGGAGGACTGCGGTGGCCGATGGTGGGAGGCAACCTGCGTCAACGAAAGACGGCAACGGACGGCGGCGGAAGGGGGCCGGTGGTGACAACGGGCGGCGGGTGGGCGACTGGCTAGTTGTAAGAGTAAGCGATGAGAAGAGTTTTTATTTCTCATTTCTTTTCTAGAAATAGAAAAATAGAAAAATTTTATTTCTGATTTATGTTCCAAACCTATTTCTGGAGTAGAAATTTATTTCGGAAATAGAAAAATGAAATTTCATTACCAAACGGATTTCTGTTTCAAACTTGTTCCCGAAAATAAAAAAAAAGAAAAACAGAAAAAACAGAATGGTTATCATGGGCGTCTTAGACTTTGCTGGACATACCAATCAAGTCTTAGACTTTGCTGGACATACCAATCAAGGTTGCATCTCATCTTCAAAAATGCGTGTGAATGCATGGTTTCTGGGGGGACCAAAGACTGTTGACTTCACTCTTCCAATGTGCAATTTGGCCAAAATAAAAAAGGAGCATTAACACAGTAATCTAGGTTGCCTGTTGGGAATATGTGACGAGGCATACCAGTCGCTGTTGAAAACCTCAGTTTTGGGGTTTCTTGTCAAGGAAAAGTCAAGCACTAGCCCAACACCAGCATCAGCACAAGCACCAGCGCTAGTGGAGACAGCACTCGTCCACCTTCTCTGTTTGACTCGGCCTCGCTTACAGATCTTTGGCAGGAAGCAAGCAGGGCACATGGTGGATCACACAATGGTATCAAAGGAAGTAGGAACTTGTCGTTTTCATTCCCCAACCACCGGATAATCCCCAATAAAAAGTGCCAGAACCAGATGTGCCCATCTTCTACTGTTCTCTCATCGTCAACCAAAGAATTTAATAGGACTTCTAACAAAGGAAATAACAAAGATCATCTGATATCCCTCAATTGTCACCAAAAAAATTGAAAACAAAGCAAAGACCACCTACAGTTCCTATGGTCCATCGAGAAACGGATCCGTAACAAGCAGAAACTCCTTGATGTTTGCCGTAACACTTGTACATTCGCAACACGCAACCTTAAAAGTTTTACCTTTAACAGACGCTATTTGCTCTTGTTTTTTTGCACACGAGAGATTGGAATCACTTTTTCTAGGATCCCTTAAAAGCACCCCCGTCTCATTATCTACTAAGGAAGAGCGCAAAAACCCTTCTTCATTAAAACAAGGGAATCACAGTACAGCATACAAGACATTGCTAGGACGAAGAGCAACAACTTTAAAACTTTGCATTAACCTTTGGACGGCTCTAATGGCACAAGAAAACCCAAAGGATCCTCACCTTCCAAAAATGCTTTCATCCTTCTCATCTCTCTCTAAGACTCCACAAACAAATTAAACTAAACTCATCGACAGAAAAAAGACACTCCTCTCAAGAGCTCAAATTAGAGAGAGCCCCAAGCATATTCTAAAAGACTAACATTCGATGATATCGATGATTCCTAGCTACAAAACTTAGGTGCAGGCAATATTAATAGGTCGCTCTTCCATCCAAAGACCGAATTCGTCGTTTCCAATGTCAAAGTCGAAATCAGGAAGCTCACTCATCTCATTTCCAAATCCGAACATTTGGCAGTCATCTGTTCCACAGAAATCATCCACGAGCTGCCCAAAGTCATCCATGAACAGCATATCAAAGTCGTTTCCCAAGCTGAAGTCCTGCACGACTTGACCGGGCATCAAAATCTCCTCCAGACATTCAATCTGGGCGGGCAGTTGCTGCTTGGGATCAATAGCAACGCTTCTCTTGGTCGAAACATCACAGCTTTCAGAAGCATTAGAGGCTGACGTGCCTGAGTCGAGGACGGATGATGGGGAGGTGCGTGAGGATGCACTCTCCGAATTTTCTGAAGCGATAGGTTTGTTCATCGACAGAGAGACCTCTGAAGAGGAGGTTCTTGTCTGCTTCTCATCAGAGGAGGCCTTGGCTGTAGCTTCAAACTCAAGCTTCTTAGCCTCATAAGCCTTAGCAGCCTCCTCGGGAGTATTGTAAGTGCCCAACCAAATTCGAGTTCCCCGGCGAAATGGGTCCCTGATCTCCGCAGCCCATTTGCCCCATTTCCTTTGCCTGACCCCCTTATACCGTAAATCTGTCGGTCTTCTCCTTGAGATTAAATCACTTTTCTCACTTAGCTTTCTCTTCTTATGACGGTTCTTGACATCATTAATGGTATCTTGAGACGAACTTTCAGTGTCGATAACAGTAGGGTGCAAAACAGGAAGCGGAAGATCGATGAGGCGAACAAAGAGCTTCTCATCAATTTTATCCGATTCGTCCTCACTGGACGATAGATCGGTGGCATCGGGATCTCTACAGAACACCCGGACCTTCCTCACCATTCTGGAATCTTTCACTTTCTTGAGGGAAGAACTTCTGTCAAACAGTTGACAGTGCCCAGACATTTGCAGAGGAAAATGCTAAAACCCTTGACAAGAACCCGTCGAGTGTCCACACCAGCAAAATCTTCAATTTAAATAACAGGGAAGCAGGTGCTTCTCTCAAGATGACAAAGGTTTCTAGTTGTTTAAGTAAGAACAACCATCAAGAACAAGAACGGATTGGAAAATGGCTTTATGTGAAACCCTCCAAAACACTCCTCTCCAGAACAACTCCTGCAAAAACCCACCCAAAACCCAACTTCAGATTAAAACCAAAAATCAACATTAATCAACAAAACTATAACATGAAACTTGCATAAATTCACAAACAAAGATAACAAGAACTCACATACCGTTTTGGTCTCAACCGCATGGAAACAGAGGACGAGACCAGATTCAACCTCTGCCAGAAGCAGCAGAGCGTGCAGCAAGCAGCAGTTACGAACAGATCATAGGCCGAACAAGAAGGTGTCGATGAAGAAAAAGAGTGCTGAAGGAGGGCCCCGGTAAATCCCAACTCAAAACCAGCCGACATAAATCCCAAAACTCAACCACCCTTTCCTCGGTTCAACCTCTCTGATGCTCTCGCTGTTGAGACAGAAAGCAGTAGGCGGAAAAAGGGTCGCATCAGAATATGATGGATATAGCAGCAGGATTAAGAGATCAACCGATCCTTACAGGATCAGATATCTATGGCCAAGATTATGTTTTTATCCCTCTAGTACGAGACAAAAATGCCCCCCCGATTTTATGTTATCCTTTTCCATCGCAGAAGCAGAGTAAAACCATATTCCAAAGACCTCGCAACACACCAAATCCTCGCAGATCTTAACTCAAACGGTGAAAAACAGAACCAAACAAAAACGCTTCAAGCGAGAAAGAAGAGAGGGGACAACAAAAAAGGGAAACAAGAAAACCTCTTCACTTACCGGAGAAGAATCGGTGGTGCTGATGAAGCTGGGATGATGTTTCGGAGCTCGCTTCCCTGTCCCGGCTCCTGCTAGTGCCCGCTTCCACACTGGCTCCTGCCGCTTCTAGTTCATTGCTGCTCGCTGCACCTTTTTCTAAGCGGTCAAAAGGGGCATTAAGGACGGGGCGTGTAAAGATGGAGAATAAAAGAATAAAGAAATAGGCGAGGATATAGTTTCAAAAATGAAAAATTCAAAAGGAGAGAAGAAAGAATCTAAAATTAAATATTTGCCGAGGCCTATGTATTGCCATGACCTTTTGGGCCACATCCATGGTGCACGACATCTTTTACCCAAGTGCATCATGCCTATTTTGATGCCATGAACCCCACCGCCGCTCTGGAAGCGAGTCGAATCTAATTTTGTTCTTTTTCTTTTCTATATTTGCAATTTCTTAGGTAGATCCGTTTTAGAAGAGTGAGGTGATAGTCTGCACAAGGCAAAGGGGATTGCAGCAGACTGTATCATAGATAAATTTCTCCTTGCAGCATCCACTTCCCTTGATCACGACTCATTTTTCTTCTCGAACATAATCCCAGATTCTCCGTGTGTACACACACGCAGCATTCACCTGAATACCCGCTTATTATTATCGAGGAAAAACTTTTCTTTGTTCTCACCCCCTTTTTCGCCTCTTCGATACAAGAATTAACCTTCGAAAGAACCGATAGGACTCAAAACACCGGTGCTAGAAGTTTAGGGAACGGACAGCGAGCGCATGTCAAGCGGGGTTAAGCTGCGAAGACAATGAGAATGGGGTTCATGGGAGCAGACCCTGGCGTAGTCCAATGGCAGTGGTGCAGAACAGGACCTAAAGGCCCTATCAATCGATCGAGAAATGGATGACTGTCGGCCGCTGAATTTCCGCATTTGATTTTCTTCGTTCAAAAGAATGACCACGAGGCTGGCCGGCTGTTGACAATTCGCCACTGACTCTTCCTTCTATTTCTCTTTCCTGTTTTTTCCCGTCTCCCTCTAGAGAAGTGGGACTCGCGACCTTGACCTGGACAAGTGTTTTTTCCAAGGTATCCAGAATACAATAATCGCAAACGAACAAACCCATGCCGCAATAGGCCGAGCACATGATGGGGCGGCGGCGGGACGAAACATCCATCGCACCAGCACGCACGCATGCATACATAACATTACATGTCGGGATGCTGAATACTTAAAAACGAAAGTAAAGAAAAGGGGGGCATGACATGAACAGAGGAAAGGGGAAGGAACAGTGGGCGCACGTGCGTGTTGACCGGAGAGGAGGATGACCCGAGATGGTCCGGCCGTTGAGTGCGTGGGGTTGGGGGGCGGGGACGAGGCGGACCAATGAAAACGATTGCTTCGGTTTCCCGCCAATTGACGCCGTCGTGGACGTAACGACCCCCTCCTTTCCCGCCAAATTACCTTCCCCCCGCAACCGGGAGGGGGACCGGGCGACACGTGTCCGCGAGGTGACGTGGGGGGGGGTCGACGTGGTCCTTGGGCTTGTTGTCGGGGGCGATCGGGAGGTCCGTGGGTTGCTAGGTTTGGTAGGCCCGCCCGCTGCGTTCGTGGAAATTTCGAGGTTGCTCGCTGATTGTTCCTTTCTTTCTTTCTTTCTTTCTTTCAATATTTCCTAATCTTTTATGCTTTCGTTCGGTTTTTGAGAAACGTAGAAAAGTAGAAAAGTTGAGTTTGATACAGATGACCACGAGGATGACACCCACGAATTCATGCACAGGAGTCGCCAAAGAATATGTAAACAAATTTGTGCATATAAACTGTTATTTGTCTTGATCCTGATCAGGAATTTTGCGAGATCGGTATCGATTGTCTTAGCAAGTTTGAATCTTTGGCTCGGAAGGCAAATAAGGGGTATGGACGAAAGTTGACTCGTAACCTCCTGGTCCGATACTCATCGGAGATTTTGGTAAAATTGGGCCTGATTTAATATTTAAATATTTTATCGAGAAAAACATATGTAAAAGGGGATCGAAAATAGACAAAGAATCGAGAGTAAGGTGCTATATATACGCCAGATGTGATCGTCCGAAAAATTCATCAAGTGCCATCAAGAGGGGGATCATAAATTATGAATACATAGATGTGAAAACTGTTGAAATATCCTACATTACTTGACAATAGCATTTTTATGCTCCTTCATATACATGTGGTTTTCCCTTCATTTCTCGGCTTAAGTTTTAAGTTATGCCCCTTGGCGTGTGCGTCCACCTCCGTTAAGTCAAGTTCCACATACCGCTCCTGATCCAGCTTGTACGTGAGAGGGGATGTTGAAATATCTCACGTTGCCTGACAGTGGCATCTATGTGCTCTTCACGTGTAATCAATTTTTCTTCATCTATTGATTTAAATTTTTGGGTTAGACTTTCAAGCAAAGACACATACATCTTCATTTATTTTGTTCATTTCTAAGTGGACCCGCAATCTAGCTCCAATTATTGACGTAAATTATGAACCATAGATGGTCCTTGCCGTATGGGAAATAGCACACATCCATCACTAGCTCTGCCAGTCAAATGCTCACACGGTCTAAAGCCAGAAGATGCCATTATCAACATCAATCTCGTGGCATAAATAAGACGGAGGAACCATCCTCCACGCCACGTTAGGCCTTTCTTTATTCGCCTTTGGCAAAATCTGACTTTGGATGCAAGACTCTAGCTTCTCCACTAACTTCCAAATCCATCCTAGAGTAGAGCACTGAAATTCCAATCTTTTATCCAATCGGGTATATACTGGGTTAAATGACGCTACTTCCCTAACTTGGCAAGTGTGAAAATCGGAGTTTCATTCTTGTCCACCATGTGTTTTCGAGTCCACGAAGACATATTTCGTGGTGGATCCTCCCGACACGACGTGGATAACCTGTCTTTAACGTCGCAATAGGCAAAAGGTTCCTCGAGCCCCATAGATACGCGCGTCTATTAGGGCAAATTCGAGTTGAGATGATGGAGCGCGGGGGCGAGGAAGCCAAATTATAGGGAGCTTAGTTTGGTGCTCTAAAATAAGAAAACAAAGAGGAAGACGAAGGAGTGGCCGAAATAGGAGGAACGAAAGTTAGGCCATCGTGTGGATGACAGAAGGAAGGAGATACAAGTTGGCAGACATAGCCCAAGTGAGCGAAGAATAAGAGGAAACGAAAATTGTCTACAACGATTGACAACAATAGATTAGCAATTAGCGGAACGATCCAAATAGTTGAACCTCTCCCGTGAATTTTCATTACCCTCTCTCCAAGTTAGTCCTTCTATTTTGCCTTTTTCTTAACTCCAGAATCGGCACATTTAGTTGGGGGCGTCGGAAGACTCCTAGCTCATAATCGAGATGTCACTTATTCAAATTGCATTGACTGCATGCAAAATTCTCTAATAAAAGGCCATTTGCACGGGCCGGGGCGTTCGGCGGGTCTTCAGATAGCTTAGCCTTTGCGCTCATGACTCCGAACTATAAAAAATTTAGTTTTTTTTTATTTCA
The DNA here is from genome assembly GCF_021117445.2 of Syzygium oleosum. Lineage (NCBI taxonomy): Eukaryota > Viridiplantae > Streptophyta > Magnoliopsida > Myrtales > Myrtaceae > Syzygium > Syzygium oleosum. The sequence continues at coordinate 14,710,531 of NW_026607487.1, forward strand.
TTGGTCGCAATCAGCCGATTTAACCTCTCCCGTGAATTTTCATTACCCTCTCTCCAAGTTAGTCCTTCTATTTTGCCTTTTTCTTAACTCCAGAATCGGCACATTTAGTTGGGGGCGTCGGAAGACTCCTAGCTCATAATCGAGATGTGATCACTTATTCAAATTGCATTGACTGCGTGCAAAATTCTCTAATAAAAGGGCATTTGCACGGGTCGGGGCGTTCGGCGGGTCTTCAGATAGCTTAGCCTTTGCGCTCATGACTCCGAACTATAAAAAAATTTAGTTTTTTTTTATTTCATTGGTCGCAATCAGCCGATTTAATTATCGGCCTAATTTCTTAAAATCTTGAGAGCAACGAAGAAGCCACTTGGGCTTACTTCCGAAGGGCTTAGCCCAAAAAATAATGCAGACCAGAGCTAGAGTTCTTAAGTGTCAATATTTGATATTAAGATATCAACAATTTAACTATAGTTTTTTCGTGAATATTTGACTTGCCCCGCATCTTTTTATTTCTCGATTAATTTTTGCAAACATTCAATGCAGAAATGATTTTGATAAACTTCATTGAATGATCAGTTGCCAAAAGCATCCTTGATTTCGAGAAAATCTGAAGAGACAAGGGTTTTGTTTGTTTCACGGAAAATAAATGATTTTAAAAAATGTTTTCCTAAAAATGATCTTTCGTATCACTTGGAATAATTAATTAATGAAAAATATTTTCATTAACGATAACAATTTTGTTCTAAACATTTTCATAGATGATAAAAATATTTTTGCATGTATGATCTCGAGGTTTCGCTTCCCTCGAGTTTCGTTGCTATACAAGTCCGGTTTCAAAGAAGATCGGAGGAGTTATATGAAGGTTTCACTCTTGCAGATGTCAGATCTATACTCGTTCAACCTTGTCAGTCTGAACGGCAATAATGTTGGGGACACCGAACCTAGAGCGCACCGCTGAAAGGCAAAGCCGTGCCAACCGATGGAGATCTTGGTGCATGCTTATACAAAAGATGGATTTGATGATCAGCCGCCGATTTTAGTTTAAAGAAGTCACAAATTTGCTCTTTGAGCGGCAACCCCTAATATTTTTTTCACGATTCATCTTGTTATTTGGATTTTGTTTTGTTTTTAAAATTATCTGGGATTTGTCTTGGTTTGCAATTAGACTGCATTGCTTTTCTCTTATATTTCCATGGAAATGAATGAAATATTACCTTGATGAAAAAAAAAAATTGCCGCAACCACGTTTCATCGATTTAATTTATCGCACAACATGAAAAAGGAATAGGACTCAGTTGATCGAAATGGAGCAATCAAGATCTAACCGTAAAGCTCGGGATTTCGATTGCAGCTCATTCATATTTATTTCTCGTGGATAGACTTATACATCCATGTCCAAATCGCTTCCTAGCGCAGAGGCATTGAAATGCATCTTAATTTAAATTTTTGGCAACGGTTGCACGTACCTTTTCCACGAAAGTCGCTTGATCTTTGTACGTTTGGATTATAGGAAATTTCTGTTGTGACCTTCCCCTTTATTTATTTATTTTTTTTTTTTGGTATATTGGCCGTCATCAATCCCTAGTGACTTTGGTTGGAATGGAGGGACAGTTGTAATTAGCTGAGGTAATGCATGATGGCTTGTTTCGGTCACGTGATCAAATTCGTCGGCTTTTTTGCACGTGCTTAGTGAAAATGCCATCGGACAACTTAGTGTAATGGTAGGCCCAATTTTCCGAAATTGACTTCCCGTGTACAAAAGTTAAAAACGTGCTGCACGAGATATGTAATTAATTTGATTCGTATCAATCGACCATATCTATGAGTCCGTATCAAATTCCAAGACGAAAGGGTTTTTTCTCTCCCTCTCATGTCTCTTTTCACCGCATTCCTCAACCTTCGGTCATGGGGATAATTTGAGTTACTCTCTCCCTTCCTCTCTCGTTGATTTTGTTTAAGAGAGCTCTTTTCTCGTAATACAATTTTAGACCTAACAATTTGAACTCTCTCGATCTAATTCTAGATCTATGAGCTATATTCTCCCGATTTAAATTTGAAAGTCTAATAATGTTTTTGGGAATTCGATGCCCCTATGCTTTGTCCATGTACAGAATCTCTGCTTCCAGTTTCAATAGTGATCAAGGGAGCTCTGGTGTATCGCTAAACTACGAATATTTGCTTTTTCAAATATTAGATTTATGCTTGTTCAACATGGCTGTCTCCGTATGGCGATGGTCCAAACCTAAGTACACACTACCAACTAGCAAAGTCGTATTTATTGGAGAAGGAATTTCCGGCATATACTCATCACTGACGATAATACGAAATTCAGTGATACGTCGCCAATTATTTTGCTGGACAAATCCGTTCTTATGGAACAAGTGTGTACTTAACTCTGTCGATGTTTGTTTTCTAGATTTGGCTATGATCTATAGTATTGTGGGCTTTACTATGTTTCGATTTGCTTTTCTATAGAATGCGCCACCAAAGTATTGCGTTATCAATTAGGAATATGGAGCAGTTCGTATCTTGGTCAATTTATCTTGGATTCCAAGGGCACCGAAATACTGCTCTATGCTACATAGGAATTTTTTTTTTTTTGCCCACCTCTTTGGCGGACTGATTGCCTTTGAAATCTTTGGGTTTTGGCACATCTAGCTTATGTGCCACTTGAACTGGCAAAGCACCGTTCGCGATACTGGCCTTGCACAAAACTAGCTCCGTCTTGAGCTCTTGGATCTCCAACTTCAAGGCTTCAACCTCGGCAATATGGGGTTGTCTTCTTTAAGCTCCAAGACTTCTAGCTTCAAAGCATCAATCGACGCTTCCAGGGCTTCATCTTTCTCGTGCAAAGGTGCCGTAGTTCGATTCACGACGGTCATGAATTTGGCGCAAAGAGTCCTTTTGACCTCATTGATCCGGCTTTCTCGAAAAAAAAAATGGAATTGTATTGCTTCAATTGTTTGATGGATACAAATGAGAGAGAGAGAGAGAGAGCAACTAGGGGTGATCGATTCTTGGTACAGTCCGGTTCCAAGGTGGAATCGAGAACTGGAGACCAAATCAGGAACCGAACCCGATCACTGGTCCAGTCCGGTTTCATTCCAATCTAATGGAACCAATCACTTAGGTTTAGTTTACATTTTACTAATTTTTGTCAATGAATTTATGTCAATGAAGTTCACTTAGAGTTTAATTCACATTTTATTAAATTTTTCGAAGAAATAAAGAATAAAAATATATATATGTAGTCAATTCGGTTCCCCCTTGGAATCGGGAACCGACCGTCCAAACACCGGTTCTACTTTTAGGAATTGGGAATTGGACCGATACTCCCGAAAACTGAATCGAACCGGTCGGTTCGGTCCGATTCGAGCGATTTCAAGTTTGGGCGATTTATTTTGCACATTCCTACTAACTACCGATACTAAATGCAGGAAAACTCTAAAACACAGTACGATGAACGAGTCGCCCGTCTATAAAAATATTTCGAAACCTTTTGAAGATTGGGACGAGTCTTCGTTGATCGTACACGGTTCTTAGCGCATGAAACCTCGAAACCGTGACAAAAGAATATCAAAAGAGCAAAGCCAGAGGCGAAATACTCCGCAGGATCCGAATCGACACGCGTCGTGTCGTAGCCGATGTGCTGTCGACGCATAATCCTGGACCGTCAGATTCCGCATCGAGAGAGCTCGCGCACCATCGCTCCCGTACGCCGACGATGCAGGCGGGTGAATCCCCGCCGAGCACGCCTCGTGAAACGTGAGTACCACGCCATTAAAATCTCAATCGCATCCCCCCGCCCCTCTGCATCACGTGAAAGCTTTTATGAAACCACCCCCCCCACTTGCCCAACCCAACACGCTGGGCCCCACCCCTCTGCGAAAGCGTATCCTCTTTCCTAGATCCTGTCCTCACCCTATAAACGCTCCACCCCAAAAAAAGACACGGAAAAAAAAAGAGGAGGAGCAATTTGTCAGAGAGATGTTAGCCCCGAGTACGCTTAATAAAAAAATAAATAAATTAGATTTTGAGTGGGAGCAACACGCATGTAAGGTGAGAAATTAAGTTTTGCGTGGTCTTTGAAAAAATTAATGGACAAGCGGAAATAAGTTGGGCTGGTCAAAGCGAACTGACAAAAGGGGAAGCGGGGGGGTAAAAGCATGAGCTCAAAAAACAAGACTTCAAAGCTCAGAACAGTGCGCCAACGCGAGGGAGTTGGGTGGAGGTGCGGTGGCAGTTTGCAGGTTTTTGCCAAGTTGACCCATTTATTCATTAATAATACTAGGCAGGTGTGGGAGCGGGGGAGGGTCGCCCCTAGTAGGAGCAGCGGCTGCGATTTTCAGACTCGCGGACGTGGGGAAACGGAACGACGCGCCAGCCCCGACACCAATACGAGCGGCGTATTATTGGACCCGGCGGGACGTTGGGCTTCTTCTCGAACCCGGCGCGCCGCTTCGGTCAGCGGCCCTGTTCTCCCGTGGTCCCGTGCGGTGAAGGTGAAGCGTACCGTGATGTCGCCGCGCGGGGACGTTCCTACATATGGTACAACCGCGTCTAATCGGGTTCGAGTTATTTGGAAAAAAGTTCCGGTTCACCGCGTCAGTTTGCGTTCCCAAATTGTGAAAATTTACGTTTAGCATCCCCGCGTTTCCCGTTCCATTTAAAATTGCATCCCACTTTCGACTCTTATTGAGGAATTTGCCGCGGATTTTGCCGTTTTGCTTCCGATTTTATCCTTCCTGCCAAACCACTTCTCCACCCTCTCTCCTTCTCGGCGCTGACGTCGCTACTTGTCACCGCCCCGAGCTAGGCCACCGCCCATTGTCCACAATCTCCCCCCCGGCGGTGTCGTCCGCCTGCTATTGAGCTTGACATCACCTCCATGGTCACCGAGATTGCGACCGATCTGGATGGCCTCGCGCTCCACCGTGACATCAAGTTCAAGGCCAAGATCGAGCCCCGGATTTGTGGACTCGAGGTTGCGCGAGCTCGACAACGTCGTGTTTAAGCTAGATGCAGAAGAGAGCGTGAGAGAGACTGCAAGATAGAGATGAACAAGGGAGGGAGAGGGAGCTAATTTGCAATGACATATGACAGCTGCTATCGTCATCGTCGACAGGGGCGATCGGGGAGGAGGGGTTTAGATTGGGGTGTGATTGAGGATGCCTTGGCCTTTTTAGCTCAAATACTCTGTCTGGAGATGTAAATTGTAGGTTTTATTTAATTTATTAATTATGCAAATGATATATGACGAAAAGTGACGATGGTTTTTCAAATGTTCCTAATTTAACGTTATAACATAAACTTCTAGACTTGATTGAATCACACAGATGAGTGCAAACCATCCGATTCACATGTATCAGCTAAATATGTTGCAGGCATAGTTCGATCACAGAACGACTCATGCTCTAGCATTATAAAGACACACGTGCCCTAGATCACCAAGCCAAACAATTTTTCTTTTTTCTTTTTTCTTTTCTATAAATTGGGGGCACGAACGCAAATGAAGCTACCTAGAGTTTCACAAAACACCTTGCGAATCCTATAAATCGATTAAGTCTACACATTTGAGGTATGCAGGTAATCTCTTGCCAAAGCAATTTACACCTAATTTATGAGATTTGAATAAATAACTTCCAATTCTCTAGTCGAAACATTCTCAATGTCCCAACGAACTACGTTGCTGTCGGTTCTATGATGAATCAATCGCTCATGTAGACCGGCTTCCTCCAACTCACCATTGTGACGGGAGAAACGCGAAGCTCCTTTTTTTTGGAAGAGGGGCTCAACTAGAAAGTGGTTTTCTCTTATGTTGTCCCTAGTAGTTGGAACAGTGTCATTTCCAAACGCTATGTTGGTGGGAACGTGAAAGGCGAGGGTGGATGTATGACGGGACATTCAACTGCACTCAATTAGGCTGTTGGCCACTGAGCGTATTTTGTCATGTTATACGTTGGGGTCACGTCTACTTGCGTGACACGAGTTCCATCCAAGGTATGGTCCTGCCAATCCTTACCTCGAAACCATTTGCACACCTCTTACGTACTATGCCGATCGCACGGAGATCGCGAGGCCGCGCCCTCCTGCTCCGGGAAATGTACTTTGCCTTCACATGGACCTCCTGCGATCGCGTGAATCTACATGTCCGAATCGCGTGTAATTCGTATCATTATCGATTACAATGAATCCGTTCCACATGAATTCGCATCTAGACAAACCTGCCATTCATATTCACTAGCCTCCGATTTCTCGAAACCTTGGCATTCACTCAATCCACCACCGCTTGTGGAAACCACCATCACCAACACCAATCCACCACCACTTGTCCAAACCACTATCACCAACACCATCCTCAGCTCTCTCTCTCTCCAAAAAATACAAAAATAAAAAATTCGGGGACATCATGCTACCATGATTTGAGGTCATCCATAACCTCAACAAATTTGTTTTCCTTAAGAAATTTTTCTTAGGAGTACCAAGTAGCATTTCGTTATAATAAAAAACAAGAATATTTGCTAAATTACCTTCATTGCGGTTTTTGTATCGAACTAAGCGAGAATTTACATGTTAGATTTTTAAAAAAATTCTACGGCCTCTTTGAAATTTGGGTCTTATTAACGAATACCCTGAGCACAGAGATTAATCGTAACCAATAATAAAGAGAAAATTAGTATTTTGAAAATGACAACCTTTTTATGACGCTAGAAATCCCTCAATTTTTCCATCGGCGAGCTCCCTTCTCTCTTATGTCGCTTTGCCATCTCGATCTGTGGAACTTTTTCATGCCGAACTCATATTGATTTAGGCATGTCTCTTTCGGCTCGAATAAGAACAATATGTGATTTTCTTTGCTTTTCCCTTGTTGATGGGCTCAACTTTTCTTTGCTTCGCAGGTTTACATATATCTTTTTCATAATTTATTGAATTTTGAATAATAATTGATCGGTCTTTAGTACTTAAAATAGCATTACTTTTCTGCTATACTGAATATAAACAAGTTGTGCCCAATGCTTTATATTTGGAAAAAAACGACACTTGCTAATTCTCTATGTAACAATTTCAATTTTTAAAGTAAGATTACAAATGCTATAGAGAAAAAAGTGATGTCCATTGAGAACTGCAAAGTTCCTCCATTTGGATAATTGACTAAATTGATAAGGACATTCTTCAACAAGATTCCCGGAAATCATACAGTTGAGCATCTTTGAAAGCAAGAGTCACCCAAGAATCATTGGTCTCTTGCAAACTCGGGATCGAAATGATCAACTCTGATGCATAATGACGAGGCGGTCACTCACCACCTATGGTTCTGCATGCGCTAGCTTCACATAGATTCGAAGATGATCGCATTGGCCATCTACAACATGCTTTGAGGTCGAGTAGAGAGAGAGAGGTCATGGTGATAGTAGCCAATTGTGCGGGCGGGGATTGTGACTCGATGTCCCGAAAGGCTTAACTTTTTTGGTGGTGGTCGAGCTCATCGGAGGAGAAACGAGACAAGATTTGCAAGCGGAAGGGTCCAGGGCATTTGTCATTTGAGACCTTTCGTGGTTTCATGTTTAGACTCTTCTTGTCATGGCAAAGACTAGTTAGCAAAATATGTACTAATTCGGCCCCTAATTTCCAATTTAACAACGCCACCTTCTCCTACCTAATTGCAGATTAACCCAAACCCGGAATCGCCAATTTGCCAGCAACCGACCTGGAATTTTCCTCTGACGCCCGGTTTACTCAGCTTGTCTGGTTTCCTTGGGCCGAAAGAAAAGACGAAAGTGCTGCGAAATCGAATCCTTTTCGCTTCTCGAATTCGCCATCTAATAGTCAGAATCCGAGGCCGTCCGCATTGTTTTTGTGCTGTTTTTGGACGACTTCCCCAGACACGATCTTCGCAACCATCGAGAACGTACGACGACGAGTCCCCGGCACCATTACTTGGATTACGTCCCCACTTCTAGAAGAGCACCTTCAAGTTGATTTGATTCCCCTCCCAACGTGCGAAGACACGAGGAAAATTTGGACATTCGACAGGACCATAATTACAAATCTCGAATGTGGTTTTCCCTCGTACTGCCCCACCCTACGAATTCTTTATCGCATTAATCTATCGTTTCTCAAGTGGCGGGTTCCCGTCATCCATCATCGCCAGTAATAAAAAACCAATAAAACGTGGACGAAATCGGGGGGTGTCCGATACCTAACAGGCTATAGCTAATGAGGCGCTACATGCTAACCTGTTCGAGAATTTGTTTGATTTTCTAAAGTCCCGTGTCACCGGTCAATACTCATGCGCCTTGTCCAAAGTCTACACTATAAGATTATAATCAAAACCAAATCTGATATGCCGTTTCAAAAGCACCAGCCAGCCAATTGACCAGGACTTCCCCCCACCCACCATATTTCCATTAGAAAAATCTGCGGGAGCCACCCCTGTTCTCTTTCAATAATGCTAACAAAATGGGAAAGTAGACCCTAGACTTGTTCGATTGCCCGCTTCGCGAAGTAAAGCTTATTTGGACGTACTGTAGTTCTATCAAGTCGCCGGCATGATTATTATAGGGCGTGACGTTCGGATCGTACTTGCTGCGGGAGTAGTTATAAATCAATTAGAACATTTCCATATGGGCACGAGGCCTTTCATAATTACAGCGGGAAAATTGTCCAAAAAGTTATAAGCTCATTATGCTTTTGCTAATTTAGTCATAAATTTTTTAATTTTGTTAATTTAGTCTCAATTCACGTTTTGCCAATTGAATCAATTCGATCAATTTTTGTCGAAAATTGCTGACGTGGATGCTCGAAGGCTTACGTGGCATGGCCAGAGCTAACGTTAATAATTTTTAATAAATATTTAATATTTTTTCGAACTTATATTAATTTTTAATTTATTTTTCCTTTCTTTTTTTTAACACCTCTAGCCGGCGACGGTCGGCCCGGCCGACCATCGCCGGCCATAAGCGAGGGTGTCGGGCCTCTCCCAGATCCAAGCGAGAGCCATGAGCCCCTCGCTTGTGGCCAGCGAAGCGTCGTGGCCCTCGCTTGTGGTCGGCGAGCCCCTCACTCGCCAAAGGTGTAAAAAAAAAAAAGGGGGAAGAAAAGAAAGGAAAAATAACAAAAATTCGAAAAAATTAAACATTATAAAAAAATTATCCACATCGGCGCCGCCTACCTAGGTCTCGTAGGATGGCCGGTTTCCACGTCAACAAGCCGGACGGACTCAGTCGACAGAACGCGAAAAAATTTGATTTTTTAGACAATTTTCTCGTGGCTACTTTCAAAGAGGGTTGTTAGCATCCATCGCCCTACCCACCCTTTTATTCACGAAGGAGGCAAAAACGAGCAAAGCCCAGAGATGCAATAGATGGTAAAACGGGGGCGCAGACGTCGTGGGCGGATTGAGTCCCGCTCGGTTGATTCTTTGGGTCGAAAGCAACCTATTAAATGAAAGCAATCTTTTTCGACCAAAAATAACAAGAGATCGAGCAATCTTCTTACTTTTCAACGTGTGCGTCTTACGTTTTTGATTGGCCCGAGTGAAGGTCTCGCCTCATCTCGTTCGGGTACACTCCGACCGACCGTCGTCATCATCATCTCGATGATATTTTTTTTGCCCCTTCCCGTGGATTTTCGGAATTATTTTAATATGCAGCGCCGGGTCAAGCGACCTGATCACGTGGTCGCCGGGGGGAAGCCGAGCCGAGCCGAGCCGAGCCGGGCCGGGCCGGGCCGGATGGAGACCTAGCGGAGAAATCCAGTGTGGGGGGGGGGGGGGGGGGGAGAAGACAAAAGTGGAAAAAAAAGGGGCAAAAGCCGCGGCCGTGATTGACTATGCCGGGGCGGGCCCCACCCGGTTTCCCGACCGTATACGCAGGACGGAACTCAAACCCCGATTCAATTCCGCAACATGGGAACGCCGGGACACGCACTAGAACACAAAAAGAAATATAATAATAAATAATAAATAATAAAGAAAGGAAGAAGGAGAAGGAGAAGGCAAGACGTCCGTGACGACCTAAGCAAATTCACATCCCACGCGCCTGCACGTTACCCCATCCATCTCCCCACCCACCCACCTCTCTCTCTCCCACACACACACACCATTTGTCTCTTCTTCTTCGTCTTCTTCTCCATCTCCTTGTCTCCCCCCTATAAAGCCTTCTCGAAGCCAGTCGGCGATTCTCGCAGCAACGAGCAGAAGAACCCAATCATTTCCCCTCGGCGGCATCTGGGTCGAGCCCATAGCACAGAAGTTTGAGCGTTTTCTTTTGGTTTCATTCCGATGGAAGATCAGAGCAGCAGTAGGAAGCGGTTCAGAGGCGACGACGGCGCGGAGGAGCTGGAGTTCCATTCGGCCGAGGTGAAGAGGCTGAGGGACGATCTCCTCGGCTTCCTCGACGACTCCGACCCCGAGCCGGGGGCCCCGGATCTGGACTCCCTCATGCGGAGCTTCCAGGACGAGATCTCGGCCGCCTCGGCGTCCTCGCTGCCGTCGCCGGCGGCGGTGGAGGTGGTCGACCTCACGGCGGAGTCCGGGGACTCGAAGTCGGAGCTCGGGTACCTCCTGGGAGCCTCGGACGACGAGCTCGGCCTCCCGCCCTCGACCACCCCCACTTCGGGCGGCGAGGCGGCGCGGCGCGAGGCCGACCTGGTCCGGGTCGCGTCGGAGGAGTCCGGGATCGGCGAGCTCTGGGAGCTGGAGGGCGGGTTCCCGGGCTGCTGCTACGACGACCCGTTCCAGTACGGGGCCGGGGATGCGTACGGCGGCGGGGACGAGGAGGGCGGGTACGTGGCGTTCGACGGGCTGTTCGACTTCTCCGACGCGGGCTACGGCCCGTCCGATCTGTCGGACTTCTTGTGGCGGCGCGGGGAGACCATGCCGGCGCTATAGGCGGGGCCGGGGGATCGGAGCGGGGGTTCGTGGGACGGCGGACGCTGATTTTGTATAAATTGACTTTTCTTTTTAGTCTTGGATTTTTTTATTTGTAAAGGGAAATGATATATGTAGCTAGCAGCTAGGAAACATAGGCGAAAGTGGGAACGGGGGGGGTAGTTTCTCCTCTCCTTCTGTTTTTTTTTGGGTCTTTCGGAAACGACGAGGAAGGAGTGGGAGGAAAAAAGATGTTTGGCGGATATACCAAAATTCAGCGTCAGTGACACTATTAAGGATCGCCTCTGATTGGAGGTTTGGATTGAAATTTGCGCGACAAATTGTTGGTCGATGAATATCTCCCCTTTTTATTGTCCGTTTGAAAATATCTTGCCTATCAAAAGAGACCGGTTCAAACTTGAATGGGTTATTCGACCCAAAAAAAACAAAAAAAACTTGAATGGGTTTGGCGAAATCTGCTGCGCTCGACAATTCATGTGAACCTCAAAACAAAGTGGCGCGGCCAGCCGGAAAAAGAAATATAGCGATATTGAAGTTGCCGCATGTTTCATGGAAAATTATGATTTTTAAATTTTTTTTTTCTTAAAAATAATTGTTTGTATAGTTTATGATAATTAGTTAATGAAAAATATTTTCGTTTTTTGCAACCATTTACATCCAAACATTGTCATCGACTTTCATTCATCAGTCATCATTTTCCGCAAATCAATTAGTTTTTAGTCATCCAAATATTGAAAAGTCGGATAACGATATGGGGTAAACATTTTTCCTTCAAACAAACGGACCCTAAATATGAATGATTTAGAAAATATTCTCTAACAATGACGGTTTGTATTGCTCGAAGTAATTAATCGATGAATTTTTTTTATTATCGACAATAATTTATATCTAAAAATTTTTCGTGGGCGATGAAAAACGAATTTGTTCACTCGTTTTTAGAAGCGATATAAGATACCATTTTTAGGAAAATATTTTTCGAATCATTTATTTTCTGCAAAACAAACGTAACCAAAATCCAAACGTGGTGTTTTGGTCCCATATTTAGTACTATATTTGATGATAAGATACCTTTTCGGATATTGGCATGCTTATTGACTTTCCATAAGTTGCCCCATTGGATGGCTTTGTTATCGGTACATAATCTTACTACGATTTCACGCATCAAAACTTGTATATTATAAAAATTTCAGATAATATGGGGGTAATAAAGAAATAAAGTTCAGATGTCGCAAGATTTAGCTCGAGTAAAAGGCAAAATACAAAAAAAGTAAAAGGTCATTTGATACACCCTGCCTAAATGGTTATAAGTATATTCAAATATGCTCTATTTTAAATTTAGACGAAAAGGGAAAAGGTATTATTTTACTTTTGATTAATCATAAACAAATCACTTTTTTTTATTATCACCTGTAAAATCAATACCAGAACTAGTGGGGATGGATGCCTTGAGAAGAGGAAAAGAAAAGGACCCTCATTATTGTTTTGGGGCCAATACTGTAACCTTTGCACCTCACCTACCTAGCTAGTTAAGGCTGCTAGGTGTTAATGGGGATGGATCCATAAAATCCCACAATTAATATGATACCTAGAAATGCCAATAAATAGATCTGCCGACACCTCTTGCAGTTTTGGCTCTCGCTTTGGAGGAGATGGATTCGTCGTTCTCCTGCCATTACTCGATCACATGTCTGCTTTGACACCAACGGCGAAAACGCCAGTCGATCTAATTCGATGCCCAACCCAAAGTTTTCGGGTGCATTTCGGAGAGCATTTAGAAAAAACTCGTAGGTAAATGCAAAGGATTTTTGACCAGAGAGCTTTCACGAAATGGTCAACACTGATAGCACGACACTTGTAAAGGACTTTAGGAAAACAAAATCGAAAGCTCAATTGACGGCTAATTACTAAGGTTGTGCGACCTCAGGTGAGGTGATGCAAAGGTCGCGTGACCGTAGGCGAGTCGGATCTGGCCCTTCGAGCGTCGGCGTGACTTGGCGCAGAGGCCGCTGAGGTGGCTTGACCCCACCCCACGTGATTGCCGCCGAGGTCGCCCGACCCTCTAGTCAAGTCCACGCCGAGGTCATGCGACCTCGGTGAGTCTCGTGCGACCATTTGGGACCCTCTAGATCTTGCCACAAACAGATCCACGGCCCTCCAAATCTCGCTCGAGATAGGTTCGCGACTGTCGATCGTCGACACCTCAATTCTCGACGTCCCTCAACTCTCAGTGAGCGTCGACCAGCTGGAGACTCTTCGCGGAGTGATGAGATTAGCTTTGGCGACCGAGGGAGAGAGACCATGGACAGTACCAACATTCGGGGGTAAAAAAGGAATACGAAAATAATAGTGAGGGCAAGATTGAAATAAGAAAACTCATCAGCTCTCACCTTCAGCATCCCGAAAATACTACGATGCCAGCGCAGCTCTGCCCCTTGCCTTGAGAGAAACGCCTTTGTGAATGCATTGAATTTTTGCCAAATAAGCTTTCAAATTGCTTCACCAAACACATTTACTTTTGTCGACAGGCTTTCATGGGTTGAATTCAAAGTCCCTCGACAATGCTGTACTAAAACCAGCTTTAGTCCGAGAAATGGCTTCGTGAATCAATTGCCAATTACATATTGATGTGATGTAACGAGTCAATCGTACGATGATGACTAAGTTATATTCAATCCCGATCAATTTGGGAGTATGGATTTGTTTAAAAAACTCATATTTGGTCGGATTATTTCTCGATTAGAATATAAACGTGACTAGATGAATTCAAAGGAGGACTTTCAACTTTGTTGCACCAGACTGGTGGTTTGTTTTTTCGGAAATTTTGCCCCGAAGAATGAACGAGACGCACGTCGGGTTCAGTAGAGGGGTAAAGAAATAAGTGGGCACGGATGATGAGTCTCGATTCGCAAGTTCGCTAAGCCCACGATTCGGTGCATTACAACCCGTGAGCCCAATAGTCCAAGATTACGCAGCGTGATCGATACATTACGGCCCTAGGAGTTCCGAATGTCTTTCCTTCTCCGTCCATCCTGTCAGCGAATCTGGGCTTGAGGCTCTTCTGTGTTTTCTTGGTCTTTTCTGTCTTTATTTCTTCTATTGCATGCGTGGATTTGTAGACACTGGGCTAGTTATGCATGGAAAGAGATTACTTAATTAGGGAATGGGAAAATGATGCAAATGACCCTTGAACTTTGGCCCAATGTGAAATATAGTACCTGAACTTTCAATTTATTCAATATAATCCCTGAACTTTAGCTCAATATGTATGTCGTCCCTCAACTTTCAATTTGTTCAATGTGATTTCTGAACTTTCGATGCATGTTCAATCTAGTCCCCGAACCATATGAAAATGGTCAATGTTGCCATGGACTATATGAAAATCTAGTTCTTGGATAAAATTGAATATTTTCATATAATCCGGGGACTAACTCGAACATATATCAAAAGTCTAGAGACCAAACTGAAAAAACTAAAAGTTCAGGGACCATATTAATAAATTAAAAATTCAGCGACCACATTATACATCGAGTCAAAGTTCAGAGATTATTTGTATCGTTATCCCTCAGGGAGACAATGTACGAGAAGAAAGTGGGCATTTGCTTTAAAAACTAAAAAGCAGATAAATTAAAGTTTTGCCTTAATAAATATAAGAGGATGTTACTATCAAGATTTTGTCATCTGGTGCTGACAAACTACATGTGCATAGATAAGCCGATAAATCATATTCAAAGACGCTAAAAAAACGATCTTTCATTATCAATTATGAATGTACGTCTTGGATTAATATCACCATTGATAAACACCATATTTCAATAGAAACGTGCAGTGATTCGGTAGATAAGATTATTAGGGAAAAGTGTCAAAAAAGTCCTAAACCTTTTGCATTAGTGCCAATTTAGTCCTAAACCTTTTTTTGGTGCCAATTCAGTCCTAAACCTTTTGCATTGGTGCCAATTTAGTCCTAAACCTTTTTTTGGTGCCAATTAAGTCCTAAACCTTTTAAATTGGTGCCAATTCAGTTCTAAACCTTTTATTTTTGTGTCAATTTAGTCCTTAGGTCAATTTTGACCGGAATTTGCTGACGTGGACGCTTTGCCGGCGGCGGCCGGTCACCGCGCCGACGTGGCGCCGACGTGGACAAATTAAATAATATTTTAATATTTTTTGAATTTTTTTTTTTTTTTTTTTCTTTTTTTTCCACTTTTTTTTTTTGGTTTCTTCTTCATCGGGCCGGTCGCCGGTCCGGCGACCGGCCACTGGGGAGGGCGGCCTCGTCCGGCGAGGCCGAGCCTCGCCATGGTCGGGCGAGGCTCGACCTCGCCGGATCCGGCAAGGTCGAGCCTCGCCCGGCGCCGGCGAGGCCCGACCTCGCCCGGATCCGGCGAGGTCGGGCCTCGCCCGACCATGGCGAGGCTCGAGCCCTCGCCGGGAGGCCGCGGCGAGGGCGAGCCTCGCCCGACCATGGCGAGGCCCGACCTCGCCGGAGGCCGCGGCGAGGGCGAGCCTCGCCCGACCAAGGCAAGGCTCGAGCCCTCACGGGAGGCCGCGGCGAGGGCGAGCCTCGCCATGGTGCGGCGAGGCCCGACCTCGCCGGATCCGGCGAGGTCGAGCTTCGCGGATCCGGCGAGGTCGGGCCTCGCCCGACCATGGCGAGGCTCGCCCTCGCCGCGGCCTCCGGCGAGGGCTCGAGCCTCGCCCGACCAAGGCGAGGCTCGCCCTCGCCGGCCTCGGCCTGACGGCCGTCGCCGAACCGGCGACCGGCCGCGAGTAAGGAGGAAGACAACCAAAAAAAAAGTGGAAAAAAAAAGAAAAAAAAAGGAAAAAAATAAAAATTCAAAAAAATATTAAAGTTGTCCACGTCGGCGCCGGTGACCGGCCGCCGGCCGGCAGGCGTCCACGTAGGCAAATTCCGGTCAAAATTGGCCGGAAGGACTAAATTGGCACAAAAACAAAAGGTTTAGGACTGAATTGGCACCAATTTAAAAGGTTTAGGACTTAATTGGCACCAAAAAAAGGTTTAGGACTAAATTGGCACCAATGCAAAAGGTTTAGGACTGAATTGGCACCAAAAAAAGGTTTAGGACTAAATTGGCACTAATGCAAAAGGTTTAGGACTTTTTTGGCACTTTTCCCAAGATTATTACCTTTGACTCTCATGATATTAAAGCACTTACAGAACTAAATTCTTTAGATAAGATTATTACCTTTGACTCTCATGATATTAAAGCACTTATAAAACTAAATTCTTACTTCGCCGTATCACATATCTCGCGACATCCTGGACTTTGAGGAAAAAGTAGTTTTTAGAAAACGGATGGCCATGTAATCTATTTGCTACAAAGCCCACTTCCATCACCATTGATGTGGGCAATTATAGTTTGATAGATTGACCAATTATCCAAGTCCATAGCGACCGGCGTGATTGTGGAAAAAAAAAAACTACACAAGCTATGTTGTTAAAATAAATTTCAAGAAAAAATTCAGAAAAACGACATTAGAATGACTTTTTATCTACTGTAGGTTAGACATTAAATTAGAACTTAGAAACAATATTATACTAAAGCACCAGCATCCCGGAAAATGATGAAAATAGAAGATTCTTGTGTTTGTTGTCTTCATGTTGATCTCCACAGAATCTTAACCTCGTCCATTTCATATGTCATTGATCAAATTGATAATTTGCGCTTGTCATGATAGTCCGATTTTATGTCCTCCCTTCATCGTGAAACTCTATTTCCATGTGTTCAAAATGTAAAAAAAAAAAAGAATTAAGAAAAAGAAGAGAAAGTATGAGTGAGGTTACTTTAGGAAATGAATATAAATTGTTGGAGGATGGGAAAGATTTAATTGTCCTAATAAAACCCCTAACTTTAGGTCCGGTCTAAATTTGCCATGAACTTTTGTTCATTACGAAAAAAATTTCAAACTTTAGGTTTAGTTCCTCCGAACTCTTTTTGTCTAAAAAAAAAGAAATAGTCTCAAATTTGCCTTGTTAACCTTCCGTCCAAAAATTCGCTATTAGTTGTTTGACGTGGCATTTTCACCTCGGTAACAAATCCACATCAGCAAGGTGGCATGGAATCCAAAATGAAATCGTTCTTTGATATGAAAATTAGAGAAATTAGGGATGATTGACAGCGATTTTTTGACAGAGGGCTAACGTGAGGCAGATTTTGGACTAGAGTTAAAGTTAATGGTTTTTTTTAGACAAGAAAAAGGTTCGAGGAAAATTTGGGACTGAACCTAAAGTTAGGGTTTATGAATTCTATAGAGAGATAAATCAAAGGGAAAAAACTATTAAAAACCTCAAACTATGCTCATTGTAACATATTTATCCCAATTTTTTTATAAAAAAAATCCCAAACTATGCCCATGTGACATTTACCCTCCATTATAGTTCCGTCCAAAGTTAGCGTTAAAAAGCTGACATGAATCCGACATGGCACTTTTACATACAAGTGGCTTTGATGTGGTGCCCAGTGAATGCTGCATCGGACAAAGAAAAAAATAAAAACTATAAAAGAAAAAATGGCACTGTTCATCGTCTTCTTTGGCAAGGAAGAACACAACTTCCTTGTCCAGGAAACGAAGTTTCAAGAATGGAAATGGCCGACTTATTGGCAATACTGAATCTCATTACTTAGGCACGAGATTGGGTGTATTGATTAGTGGGAAGTTCAAGACCCCTAGATTAGTGGCAAGTCGACATGGCCCAGCCTCGAAGCTTGCGGCCGCCATGATCACTCTAGCTCGAAGCTTGGCACGAGGGATTGACCTTGAAATTCGAAGGCCGCGGCCGCCATGGCCGCTCAAGCTTGAAACTTAGCTTTAGGGTCTGACCTCGATCTTCGAA
Source organism: Syzygium oleosum (assembly GCF_021117445.2). Classification (NCBI taxonomy): domain Eukaryota; kingdom Viridiplantae; phylum Streptophyta; class Magnoliopsida; order Myrtales; family Myrtaceae; genus Syzygium; species Syzygium oleosum. Next base: position 14,728,275 of record NW_026607487.1, read on the forward strand.
GCTTGCGGGTAGTCGGGTAAAGTGCCGATCAGCGCCGTTGGATGTGGGCAGCAAAGTAAGAGCTCCAGAGGAGTTTGGCCAAGTGATTAAAGACAAAGAACAATACTTCGCGATGAATAGTACTTTGCGAAATAATGTTCTTTCTCGTTGGAGAAAACGATGAACAATGCAATTTTTTTTTATATCTTTTTTAGTTTTTTTTCTTTTTCAATGTGGCGCCACATCAGAGCCACTTATTTCCAAAAGTGTCACGTCGAATCCATGTCATCATTTTAATGGTGACTTTGGACGAAACTACACAAGGGGTAAATATGTCATAATTAGCATAAATTTTTTGGGATAAATGTATCATAATTGACATAATTTGGAGTTTTTAGTGGTTTTTTCTCTAAATAGAATCACACTTTCCTTTCTTTCTTTTTATATTTTCTTGTACATACGTAAGTGTCTCTTTTTTGCTAGTACAAGCGAAAGGGAACCAAAACGAGACTAAGATGGAAGGAGAGAAAGCAAAGAGACACTCATAACAATTTCACCGAGTAGAGTTGTTTCCTTTTGTCTTCAACTTTGAATCCTCAATTTGACGTCCGACATTTTCTCAGCCAAAAAATGTAAACTTGCATATATTCTTACTTTAATTATATATACTGAATCTCTATCGAGAATTACAATTCATGAAGGCTAATGCCTGCCTAAGCACCGGAAGGTCGAAAAAAGTTAGCGACCTGACGAAAAGGGGAGCCGTCGATGAAGCCTCGGCGAATGGCAGCCGTACCTATCTCAGTTCTAAACTAGCAAATTTCCTTGTAGGATATACTTCGACCCATAAGGTATAACGATACGGGCACTATCTCTGAGAGAGACTTGGTGAACAAAAAATGTCAGTAAAGATGCTGACTACCTACATCTAGACAAAAGATTCCACGTGAAACTTTACGCTTCCTCGAGATTGGCTTTGTGCTTTTCCTGTACAAATTAGGTGATCCTTTCTTCACCTTGTATTAGGACCTTCCGGCCAAGGGACAACCACAAATACATGGCTTTGTTGATGCGTAGGCCTCGTAAAAAGGTAATCAAAACGTGCAAAGATTTCCTCCAGCCGAACGGACATTAGCCCCCGATGAGATGTTCAACTTCGATAGTTTTAGCGGTAGAAGGGCAAAAAAATCTGTTTACCAATGATTGGTACATTACGCTATTACGCATGTAGCATAAGGTAAATACAGTGAAGTGCTCAATTTGACATCGTAATAATGACTCTGTAATTACCTTTAGGCTATTGAGAATGATCCGTAACTATTTCACTTTTTTTCCAAAGAAATTCTTTCGGTCTTTTCACTCCGAACATTTTAAGCGTACGATGCGAAATGAATATCCGTCGGTTATCAACGAATTTCTCTCTATCGCGATTTGAGGCGCCTCGTATGTGAGCGCCTCGTATGTGCATTAGTCATGTAAAAAACGAGAAGGCCGGTGTCTGTCCGATTTACCCATGTATTAAAATTTAGGGTTAATATCATGAAAAACCCAAAACTGGTACACTTGTGACAAATTTACCTCGAACTGATTTTTTGATCATCAAAAACCCCAAACTGAAACATCTACAATAAATTTACTCTCCGTCAATTTCCGTTAAATTTTACCGTCGAATTACTAAGTTAGATGACACGTGACAGTTGCGGGTGTACTAGTTTAGGGTTTTACCTCTCTTCTTTTTCTCGCAGATTTACCAAATTATGGTTTTTCGTTTTATTAATCCAATTTATTGAGGGGTAAATTTGTCACAGGTATATCGGTGTGGGGTTTTTTATGATAAAAAAATCAGCTTGGAATAAATTTGTCACGTATGCATCGGTTTGGAGTCTTTGGTGGTTAAAAAATCAATTTGGGGTAAATTTGTGACAGATGTACGAGCCCGGGGCTTTTCACGGTAATAACCCCCGAAATTTACTTTGATTCAGATGTATACTAATTAAGACATCGATATCAAAATAATTAGTAGATTACTCGATTTAGAAGATTTGGGAAAGGGCCAAAAACTGCAAGCAAGTTGGGGGGGCTGAGTGGGGAAAGAAAAATCTGGCCCCCCCCAAAAACAAAAAACTTGAAAAACACATATCCGCTATGGATCACAACGCAGCAAAGAGAGAGCGGACAGAGGGGTCATCCCACCCTCACCCTCACCCCAGTAGCAAAAATCTACACCCACCCCGCCTTCTTCTTTACCCACACCAAACCGACCCCTCCCCAGCACACCCCCCCCCGCGCCCCCACTCCCGCTCCACGCGAGTCCCCTACACGCGCGCCGCGCTGATCCCCACCCTGAGTTCGCTTGCGTGCCGTCACTCCCCACCCCGTCGCGTGCGCATCGGCAGCACGGCAAGCGCGTCAAATAAAAGAATAATAATAATAAGGGAGTGAGAGAAAAAAGGCTTTTCTTGAGCAAGAGGTCACACACACTCTTTCTCTCTCTCTCTCTCTCTCTCTCTCTGTGCGAGTCGCGATTCCTCTCTCTTCGATCGATCGACGGAAGAGCGGAGACGAGCGATCGGTTCGCGTCGCCGAGAGGGGCGAAGGGAAGGGGAAGGGGAAGGGGAAGGGGAAGGGAGAATCTGTCGCCGGAGATCGCTTTCGAGATGAAGATTTTCGTCAAGACTCTGAAGGGCAACAACTTCGAAATCGAAGTGGAGCCCCAAGACATGGTCAGTTCCTCTCCGCCCGTCGTCCTCCTCCCCCTCCGGCTTTCGGGGGGGGGGGGGGGGGGTTTCTGTCGCCGCCGCCGAGCTCTCAATTCCGGTTTCTCATCGATTGCTCCCCGGGGGGGTTTCTTGGGGGGGGGGGGGGGGAGAGGGGCTTTGTGTCTGGTGGTTTAGGGTTGCGATTGTGCCTTCGGGATTGATCTCTAGGGTGTGTCCCGCTGCCGCTTCGTGCGCGCGCGCGCGGGGGCGCGCTTCGGTTCCGCGTAATTGGGGCTGCCGTTAGGGTTTTGTTTCGATTGCCTTGCCCTGTCCTGCTCCTGTGCTATCTGGCCTTAGTTTATCGCTTGGTGATTAGCCCTGCGCTTTGGTTCTGTGTTTCGTTGGGCCTGAGTATAAATTTTTGGTTTCTAAGTGATTTCTTTACCTGCGTGTAAGTCAATTCTGAATTCGCGTGAGGTTGTTGGAGGAGCGAAATTGCGATAGGTGTTTTCGTCGATATTGTAATTGCTGTTGAACTTTATGGGTCAGCATTTAACTATTTGAAATATAGTCTCATCATGTGATGAGACGGCGTGGGCTTCTTCAGTTGTGAAAATTCAAATGCTGAGCGAGGTATGATGTTTGTCCACTTAGCAACTTATTCCAGCCTTGATGTTGACAATACGAAGCACCTAGGTACTTATTGAATGTTTAGGAGCTTGTGGTTTTGTAGGAAGTGTGAACATCGTCTATCCGAGCCCCTTTCCTCGTGCTGTGGAAATGCAGTTTTACACCGGTTTTGCTGTTGTGGAATCTAAATACAAGTTTCTGCACTGGTTGGGTACTTAGATATTAGATTAACCAATTTAGGTATTGGAAATCCCGAAAAATTTGGGTTTTTTACATGCCGTTTGGTGTTAGTTTCGGGCTTCCAGTTCTTTTGATGACACTTGTCTCACCTGTGGTTTCTGAGTGTTTTTGTTTGTATTCACCTGCTTCCCTGTATCCAGCTAGTTCTTCTGATGTCACTTGTCTCATCTGTGGTCTCTGAGTGTTTTTGTTATTGTTCCTTCTGAAGTGGGGAGAAGGGAATTGCTTTTCTCCACTGAGGAAGCTTTTTTTTTTGTCTGTGAGTATCATGTTGTATGCAAAAGAAGTGGTGGGAATGGAGTTGATCTGCTTCTTGATATTAAAATTTACATTCATCTTTCCAGACAAATAAGTAGGTCCCCAATTCCTAATTGCTTATTCTTTTTGCTGCTTTTTACAGGTTGTCGATGTAAAGAAAAAAATCGAAACTGTTCAAGGAGCAAGTATGTTCCCGGCCTCTCAACAGATGCTAATCCATCAAGGGAAAGTCCTCAAGGACGAAACTACCTTGGAAGAAAATAAAGTTGCTGAGAATAGTTTTATCGTAATCATGTTAACAAAGGTAAGTAAAATCTTACACTTGATTTTAGAAAGAACTACTTTGTGCAACTACAATCAACGGTGTCATTACCGATGGGGAGGCTGAAAAGTCATTTGCGTTGCTTTAATATTTTGCCTAGATAAATGGCACATACTTCAAGAATTGCAAAGAATGGAATAGCTGCAGGAGACAGATAAGATTTTTCACATTGAGCGTTGCAAGTCATTGGGGGAATAAGTTTTATTCATGGCTAACTAAGAATAGCCTTTCGTTGAACCAAAAGCTAGAATAAACTTTCACTGCTGTAGCCGCAATAAGGTTGAATTGAAGAAGTTTGAGAAGTCTTCATGGCGTAGTTCTGGCATGCCTCAAGCTGAAAACCACATGTAGTGATAAGTGTCCTATTCTTTCTATGGCTTCATGAACCTTATCGTTAGTTCTAGACATGCAGCGCGTGAAATGCTGCCGATTTAAAGCCAACTAATTGCCAGAAGTATGCTTCACCTGCGCTGAAGCACTTCTTTGTTTGGAAGTATGTAGCCTCTAGTTTTAATAGTCATAAGGATATACATCCAAATGTCTGTAGTTTTTGTGGAAGTATGCTACATAGTATTGTCTTTATATATATGATGTCACCGATGGAACAACGCTCGCTCTTTCTTTTTCAATCTTGGTCAAATTATTTTGCAGATATAGCCAATTGTTTATGTCAAAGTAGCAATTTGATGTAGTTAGTGAGCTGCTCTTTTGGAGTAGAGTAATGATAGCTGTGCTTAATGATTTAGAAGAGATGGTGAACTAACTAATGCGGTAATGGTTTGACCGAGTATCTTGAGAAGTGTGTCGAAGTAAGAGATAGTAGACTTCTTTTATAAATTTCAAATACAATCATACCCCATCATTCACTGTACAATTTTTGCAAACATCTTTATATGCATAGCATTATTGAAAAAATTACTTCGAGCAATCATATTCGATTTTTATTAACATTAGGGGAAAACAATGAACTAGCTGAAATAGTGTATTGTTAGATTTAGAACCGTCATCCTAGACTTTCGAAAGCAGTCCGAACTGGTCCAGACAATTCAAAAGTTGATTCTTGGAAGCCGAAATGGCTTCTCTGACACAGTAAAATAAGACATTTATTGTCGCTGTTGATTGAGGACGTGCCAGTGGGTGAATGGTTTTACCAATTTAAACTTCTGATCCTGAAGGATAGCTTAAATCTTTTGTAAAAGGACTAGTCTATCCTGACAAACTGAACTTTCGAGATTTATTTCGCTTGACGTACGACCTTTCAGAAGTAGTTGAGACACTTGCTATATGAATGGGCTTTCCTGGTAAAATTGGTTAAATGCGCTAGATCACGGATAGTCAAATTGGCCTTTTCATGTAGGATCGATGGGGTATCCATAAAATCGGATTGTAAAATCGAGAATCTTGCAAAATAACTGCAAGATAGTATATGAATTATGTTTGCATATATCCTAAAGCTCTAGACTATTTAATAAGCAATTAAAACAATGAGAATGAAATGAGTCAAATTACCATCATCAATAAATTTTATTGACGCCTTCAGTGATGTCAACCCATGCTTAGATTTTCATGTTCAGTTGCTTATAAAATATCATCTAGAGAAAAACATCTGTAATTTATCAACTGGGTCGCATTAACTAAGGTTGAATTCTCTTTTGTACTATGAGTAAGCAATTTATTTGTGTAGCACTATTATTTTGGGGTAATTCACACAAGTCAAAATAGATGACATTATTAGGTTAAAGTCTTTCAATAAAAAGAACCTTAAATCTGTTTGGATCCACATTTCAACTGTGAGTAGAGTAGCCAATACAAGACTTTGGCTGAACAGACTAATATAACAATAAGTCACTAACTAATCTAGTTTCGTCTTAGTGTCGTTACCTCTGTCCAAAGATTACAAAGATTGAAGTGGCTATTTCTGTTTGTACAGATGAAGAAAGCTTTCTCTAGTTTAGTTGTTATCTTGAAGAAAAAAAAGGCAGTTTTGTTAATTAAACGGTGAGTTTAACTGAGGGGCATTGGGCCACAATTCTTTCTTTTATTTCGTTTTGGGCTTCTTTGAGCCCAAAACTCCAACACCAGAAGCTAAAAAAGCCTGCTGGACAGTATACCGAGTCACACAACCAACTTTCGAGTTTAGTGATTTTACCGAGTTAAAACGCGAGTTCACCCAAAACTTGCAAGTTGGTTGTGTGAACTCGCGTTTTCCAGTGTTGACTCGGAAGATCGAGTCAACTTGTGATTTTGGTAACACTGGCTAAATCATCTTGCTTGAGCTTCAGATGTGTCTTGCACGTATGAGACGCTTATTTAGTAATCATGTTATTTTGAAGAGCACTTAGTCAGGAGAATGTCCCACATAAAGCTTTTGATCATATTGGCGGAAAGTGTATCATTTGGTAAAGACAGGCTATCTTACTTTCCCTGGAAATTAGACCGCAGTATCTCTGTTGCCAATATCCATTCATTTGAAGGTGCTGAAGGGCATCATTCTGGCTGTTTGCTGATAAAAATAAAACCAGATTCCCGGTGCTTTCTGTTAATTCCTAGGTGTCCTTTCACAATTGTCGTTCTTGGTTTTCAATTTTTGGGTTCGTCCTTTCTAACTTTCCCTATTTGCTTCCACATTGTTAGAGTAAGAGCTCGTCTGGTGAGGGATCAACTGCTTCCGCTGCAGCTCCAACAAAGGTATTTGATGCTCTCAGATGATGTTGATATGCAAAGTTTGTGGCCCTGTGTTGTGAAGTTTCTGTATGATGTTTTGTGATGTTATATCATCTTCTGATCTACGTCATAATTACAACGATACGGAGTAAGCTGTACTCTGAGAACTTTTGGCACCTGGATGACATCAATCTCAAAAAATCACGTGAAAAGCTGTTTTCGTGTTGAAACTCCTATTTACTCAGAATATGGAAAATGAAGCAGTTTTTTTGTACAGGCTCCTCAAACGAGTGCCCCACCTTCTGCTCCAGTGCCACCTTCAATTATCCCTCAGGCTCCGCTGGCTACTCCAACGTATGTTCTTAGCTTTTGCTGTACCTCTTCTGTTCTCTAGGAGTAGTGCAATTGTCTGCATGCACATGTAAGCAACCGTTATTTGTCACTCACAGGCCTGCTGCTGTTACAACTCCTGCTCCTGCACCTGCACCTGCACCCGCACCCGCACCCGCACCTGCACCCGCGCTGGCAACCGCACCCTCTCCTGTTCCTGTTGGGTAAGTATTATGTCTTGTATGTCTGCGTTTGTGGGAAAACATTTGGATGTTTACAATTACTATTCATTGTTTTTATCTCATTCGTCCAACATGCTCTTGATGTCTTTGCCTGGTACTTCTGCCCAAGTGAGCTCTTCGCATACCATTGTATTTTTTTCCCACTTTACTGTTTTATCTTGCCTAATGATTTAATGTATTTTCAGGTCGGAGTCTGATGTCTATGGCCAAGCAGCTTCTAATTTAGTTGCAGGAAGCAATTTGGAGGGAGCAATCCAACAAATATTGGACATGGGTGGAGGGACATGGGACAGGGACACTGTTGTTCGTGCTCTTCGAGCGGCTTACAACAATCCAGAGAGAGCTGTTGAATATTTATACTCGGTCTGTGAATGTTGTTAACTTTTTTGACTTCTTGAATCTGGATTCACTGTCTTCTGTTTCAAGTCACCATGTTCTTGATACTTGAATTTTGAAGTTCTTGACACTGTACGACTTCAAGAACTTCCAAAGAAAAATGCTGGCTGATGCTCATCATTTGTGTGCTCGAACCTCTTTAACTAACAGTTGCAATTTGTCAACTCTTTTCTTCACCTGTTAGTTTAAAGCAGTGACCATTTATATTTGCCATCACTTACAGGGTATCCCTGAGCAAGCTGAAGTTCCACCTGCTGCTCGAGTTCCTCCCGCTGCACAAGCTGCAAATCCGCCTGCCCAACCAGCACAGCCTGCCCAACCTGCACCTGTCCCTCCAAGTGGACCTAATGCAAATCCCCTCGATCTGTTTCCTCAGGTACCTGTTCTGGAGTTTTGAGAATTTCACGGCCATGTGGCTGGATTAAATGAATCATGTATCTGTCTTGACAGGGTCTTCCGAGTGTGGGATCAGGTGCTGCTGGTGCCGGTACTCTAGACTTTCTTCGTAATAGTCAGCAGGTGATATTTTCGTCTCCCCCCTCTCCTCTTTCTCTCACGTTCTCTCCCTCTTTATCCCTCTAATCCTCTCTCTCCACCAACTGGTTGAATCACAAGCCCAACACCATCCTCACGTGAACAAACACATTCAAGCGCAAACACACATGAATGTGTGAGCATAGTTTGTTTATGCATGCTGGCATGCACTGCAGAGCTCCTGTATATCTTTGTTAATAGGAAAATGTTTTTGATCATATTTCTGTTGCAGTTCCAAGCTTTGAGAGCTATGGTTCAGGCCAATCCACAAATATTGCAGGTTTTTGCGCCTTCTCTTGTTGTTATGGTTATTGTTAAATTTTGGTAAGGTCTTTCATTTGAAGTAGCAATTGTCATATTCTTTTGTGACTGTGCAGCCAATGCTTCAAGAACTCGGGAAACAAAATCCACACCTTATGAGGCTTATTCAAGAGCATCAAGCTGACTTCCTCCGATTGATCAATGAACCTTTGGAGGGTGGAGAAGGGTTAGTACTTATGATGACAGTTGCCTATTCTACCAGTGTTAGGGTCGAATATTTATGGTGCTTCCATTGATTAATCTTGTCAGGAACATCCTGGGGCAATTGGCATCAGCCATGCCACAGGCAGTTACTGTCACGCCCGAGGAACGTGAAGCTATAGAGAGGGTAAGTTTTTATTTTGTCATCTGACTAACCATCCCTATGTAGCGACCGTCCTTTATACCTTCCTCCCTTCATCAGTTGGAGTTCGATTAGTATCTGTTAATTCATTCTAAGCCACTGAAAATAAAAATCGCTGGGAGAAGTGAAAGAAAGTAATATTTTCGGCTGTTGATGTTTGAGGTTGTTGGATAGTTTTACTAATGAGTACTTTGTGTACCAATTCATTAAACTGGCTTGTGATTCTGTTGAATGTAATGACCTAAAAGGAAGCTGAGCTTGATGGAGATGGTCAACCTTTGATAGCCTATCTTGAAGCTTGCTAGCTCTAACCTTGTTTTTCTGTTAATGACAACGTTCAATGTCTTTTGCGTTGTCTTTTTACTCTGTCATGACATGCTATGGTGGTACACTCGCCGATGCATGCTGCTAGATGCCTGCAGCAAATGGTTTAGTTGCTGGCAATTTATGCTCTTTACGATTGTTAACCTGTACGACTGACTTGTTATATGTCTACCCATTTGATGCAATTCGGTTGTTGGGTTGCTGGATAGATCGGGTAAGCGTTTGCTCAAATTTTCGACTTGCTTTAACTAGAAGCTTTTAGATTTTACAGTCAAGACTGCGTAAGTTGCTCCTTTTCCACCTTTCATGTAAGCTTGGCTGGTAGTTTTCATTAGGATGGAGTTCACTTTTGTCTTGCACGTTCGTTGTTTTTCTCTTCTTCTTTTATTCAGTAAATAGTGTTCGTCTTGCGGTTAGTAATATTATTTTCTTGACACAGCTCGAAGCGATGGGATTTGATCGAGCAATTGTTCTAGAGGTGTATTTCGCTTGCAACAAGAATGAAGAGCTGGCTGCTAATTACCTTTTGGATCACATACATGAATACGAGGACTGATTCGAGGAAATCGGATGGTTCATTTGTTCTCTCTGTGCCTTGCCTTCAATGTCTACCAGTGTCCTTCCGCCCCCAACTTTCCAGTTGCATCTTGTTAACCTTTGACCTTTAATATTTTGTGTTATTGGAGTGTCTGAGGCCGGCGGGCAATGTGGATGATGTATTTTTCCTTCTCACCCTCTGTGGTCTTTCAGGCTCTCCTGGTTACTGTGAATTTCTGTTTTCTATACATAGTTGCCTTGGTTATTCATTCTATTAGTGTACTTGCTTCACTTTTAAGTGCCTTTTATCATTTTACAAGCTTCGTGCACCAATGTGATTATTTTGCCCATTGATTGCATTGTTTTGCTAATGAGGCTCAGCAACAGATGATCGCTTTGTTCTCGTTGCAGTCCATTACAGTATTTGACCACGCAAAATTTAGGAGAGATTGTTTTACGCTACTCATAGGTGGACACACATGCCATGAGATTTTACAGAGTAGTCTGCTCAAAACAAGAATCTTATGCCATGGGGAGTTTCGTCTCCTCGTACGAGAAACCTCGATGTATCAAGCGCATCAATGCTCCTATCACAATTTAATATCACGTTAAGTCTCATGCTTTTAATCTTTTTATTAAAGTTAGTATCTAGAATTGAGTCAAGTATATGATTATTCACTTTATGATAGGAAACGACCCAAACTATGGTTTGACCCTCGAGTCACAAGAGTAATAGCTGTTCTAGAGCAAATGTGGGCATTTCATGTATTGTGAGACTTGCTTATTACTGGTTGATTAGGTTTCTGGCAGGTTCAATATTCCTTTTTAAGGTGATCATTGTTCAAATGTTCTCCGTGTGTTTGAAAATGCCTATAGCCACGCATGGTGACCAGGATAAAAATGGGTATATAATAAATTTTATATTATCTAATATTTAGCTGTTGTCGAATATAGGATAATGTTAGATATAAGAAGGATACAAGTTGAGATAAAAATATTCCATGTAGGGTTGGGATAAACGTAGATAGAATTTTTTATACCATGATATAAAAGCTATTTCTTGAAAAAACATATAATTTTTTCTCCTTATTCTCCTTAGCTCTGATTCACATTAAAATTTCACGATTCCTCTTCAGGTGCATGTCGAAGTGTCATGAAAGGGATTAGAGAGTCAAAGCTCATTCTCCTCTATGACTCTCTAGCTCACGTTGAAGTTTCATGAAAATAGCGAGAGAGTCTCCTCATCTTCCGTAACTCTCTTGTTTGTGTTGAAGTTTCACGAAAGTGGCGAGAGAGTGGAAAAACTAAATGTTTGGAATTATGAAGGTGGATGATCACGCTTTCTCTCTTTTACTAGATTTGATATTCTCTAATTGATCTATCTCGTCGATGTCGCTGTAACCCGTTTACATTTCTTGTCATAGTTGATTTTATTATGTAATACTGAAATGCTGCAATGAGCTCTTTTGCTGTTTAAAGTTTAAACTTGTAAATTGTTGACTAATATCAAACAACTTAATTGATTTTGGGAGTTCGTTTTCTTTGGGTTGAGTGAGGCGAGAGAGTCAGTGATAATCACAGATATTGTGTATTTTGAGTTTTTTAGTAGTGAATTGCGAGAAAATTTTACCATTTTCGTTTATTCATTTTTGGATTTTGCAGTAGTGAAGCGTGACAGAGTTGGCAATAATTTTCGTATGTGCATTTCCAACAATAATTATGGATTGATTAAGTAAGAATCCATGAGATTTGACCCATTTTAATTCTAGGCCTTCATTATTATCTTTTCAAATAGCTATTTAGCTTAAAAAAAGCGGGAAGAATTTTTTCCTAATTATTTTTCTCCGATTGACAGCCTTTCTTACTTCTTGACCGATGACCTGTTTTTAACGATTAATATGCAAAAGTTCTAAAGTAGTCAAGTTCGGAGTTTTTTTCCTTACTATTTATTGGATTTGGGAGGTAATGGTGACAGTAATGGTGACAATAATGGTATTTTTTCAAGGGCAGCACATAACGGTATATTTGTCATTTATACTGATATGCAGTTTCTATCAAATAATGGACCGGCTATGATGTGAAAATATCTGATTCTATTACTGAGATTCACTAGACAGTGGATAGATAGTAGCAAAATTCCTAAATTTCATATTCTAATCTATTTAGTCCTATCCTGGCTAGAAATTAAATCGGCTAAATGAAGCCTATATTTTCTTGTAAGCAATTGTCGATAGTTCAAACCCAAGTAGCTAAGCATAGGCAAAATGTTTGGGCCTTTCGCATTGGAAGAAGAGTTGAGCAACAATCCAAACGAGACCGAAATAGACGGGTAGGGAGAGGCTTGTGCCTAGTTACGAGGCTTAAATAATTTTTTAAACCAGATTGGTTTGGGTGGGGAAAGGGTGAGCATCGCCAAGTTACGAGGGTTTTTGCCTAACTTTTTTAAACCAGATTGGTTTGGGTGGGGAAAGGGTGAGCATCGCCAAGTTACGAGGGTTTTTGCCTAACTGTTTAGGCAAAAACCCTCGTAACTTGGCGATGCTCACCCTATCAAGAAGGGGGCGGTCCCAAGTTCGAGCCATACTGTCTCCAATCCTTTGGGCTACTCTCAAAAGTCACAGACCTGTGTAACTTCGTAAGAGATTGGGAGGATTGTAACGCTCTAGTTGGTCATCAGTTGACATTTGGTACTTTAATTGTCTTTAAAAAATGGATTTTGTTTGACACATGCTCTGGGGCACCTGTTAAAGTTAATTATTTTTAATGCATGATATTTATCGTGTTATGTAAAATTAGTGTATTCAAAATTAAAAATTATTCTTATTAAGTATGGTTGTATAGATCATACATGAGTTTTGTAAAGTTTGATCTCCACCAGATGTGATAACATGTAGTCATTTTTGGTATTTAAAATTAAGGGCATGCATCTCAAACAATTTGTAGATATCAAGCTTTCTACAAGATGTGTACAGAACAAAAACCCTTCACGTAAAAGTTGCTATGAGTAAGGCAAACCAATGTCCAGTAATAAATACAACCAAAAGTTCGTTAACTTTACTCCTCGAAACTCAGATAATAATTGCCGACCAGCTGTCTCCCTCTGTAAAAAGACTAGATGGGATAGTAATCACAAATCAAGGACTGAGTGAAGAGGTGTTAATGCAATTGAAGATTGGAACATACTGCATTCACGACCTCCAATCCTATTCTGTCTTGAATTGGGTGCGTCTGCTTGATCTAATCTTAGAGCTCAATCATTATTTCGCATTATAACCCTCCTTTAGAGATCACAATCAGGAGAGTATGGTCCACATGTACAAAGAAGATTGGATAAAGGTTTTGACAGTATGGAGAGTTAGTCTAATGTTCAATTGGCACTCAAGGTCTATGAGATGTATTAGTTGCTTCCTAGTCACTCTATTGGACTGAAATTAGAAAAGAGTCGCACGCTTTGTTCATCTAACAATTTAGTTTTCGGCGTCGATCACTTGTTGTTCAATCAAGTTTAATACTAGAAAATTCCTTATTCAGTCCAGTCTCGTATCTTTATATTCCACTTGGAGAACAATGGCATCTCTCAGCCGACTCCCATTTTAAAAGGAGTGAAAACCAGTACTATTTTTTGTCACCCTATTAGTCTAGGCTTCATAATACTTCCTTTTTACATTGATTAAGGTTGTATTATCGAGAAAATCGAATGTTTCCTACTATTCGAGAAAATATTTTGGTGTCATTTGAAGACAATCACATATAAAATGCAAAAAAGAAAGTATTCTTTTGGACTATGTAACCCCGTGCAGTAAGGAAAATTTACATGCAGGCCCAAAAGCCAGGACCGATCTAAGCTTGGACTCAAAAAATGGGGCCAGTTTGGTCCAAGCTTTCACACCTACAGGTTATTTTGAACACCCCTCCCATGCAATGATTACATGACATTCTGTTTTTTCTAATTAATGATGGCCATATTCTTTGGTAGGGATGAATCTCGAGGCTTCAGGGTCACCGTGTCACGGGCCAAAAGTTTTCTAGCCAAGAACAAGCGCGTCTATTGTCTGATGAGTCAAAACACTTGGCTCGCCTTCCCTTAATGGATTGTTCCTATGGATAATATAGCGAAATGCATACTCATAATTGACAGTACCATGCCTAATTCAGCTCAGGTACAGCACATATACCGGTTTCAGCCTGCTGACCATCATTAGAGGAGAGCAACATCAGCACGCGACTAGTTTGGGTATGGGACGCCTACTCTCTCTTTAAAGATTTTGAGGTAATAATCATCTTATTCCTAAGTTTCTAGCACAAATACCTTGATGCCACTCCCGCGAACCAGTTGTGTCAATCCTTTTGCATCTCTCACACTTCACCCAAATGCCACAAAACCCTACTTTTCAGCCTTTGTGGGTATGGGAGAAATCAAATCGTGAGACTTTCCCTTACCCAAATAAATACTCTCACAGTATTAAAGTTTATTGATAGTGGCTGCATATGATTTTTTCTTATACATATGATTAAAGGAGGTATATTATTTATTGTTGGAAAACTCCCTAAATATGACAAAACAAAACTTTTTTGCTCAAATAATATGACAAAATAGTTAAAAGCTATTAATGTGGGCATTAATGGTGCAGAACCAATTGATAAGACGCAAATGCCAATTTATATGCGAGATGGAGTTCTAAAAAGACCGTCAAAAAGCTGGGAGTGCTCTGCCTCTACTAAAGGTGAATAATTTACTGGGCGAAGAAAGTGTCTAAAAGCTAAATGGACACAGGTTGAAGATGAACAAGCAGTAGAACAAGAAGTTCGGGAAGAAGACTTGGATCATATAAGGTGAATAGCTTGATAGATTCAAAGTAGCCTATATGCTTGAAAGAACCATGGAATAGAAGGTGAATATTAGTTTAAGCGAAAAACGTGAAAGGACTGGAAGAACGGTCGTAGAAGCAGCTCTTGCTATTGATGAGGCAGAAACAAGGTTGAGTGTCTCTATGTTCCCCGACAAGAAGATAAAGATCATATTCTAATTTGATTTGAATTCAAAATCGTGTCTGATAGCTATCTAAAGGTGTGCATCTGCAGAAAAAGCAGCCTAGAGAAAAATCAAAGCAGTACTTTCTTATTTGTTTAAATACCTAAAGAGTTAGACAAGTGACAGGAGTAGAAGCCTCTACTTCTGGAAAAGTGACAGGAGTAGAAGCCTCTACTTCTGGAAATGTTCTTTTTGCTGAGGAAAGATAGCCTGAACTGCAGCTGGTAAGTCTGCTGAGCAGCCGACCAAAAAAAAAAAAGTCTGCTGAGCAGAGTGTGTGTCCAATGGATCCTTCGACCTTGGGAAGACTTCCAACGGTTAGGATGAAGCTTGGAGGATTATGTAGCTTCCAACAGAATAGAAAAGCTTCTGTTCTCTCTATCCTGAATACTCTCGTGCTCTCAATTGTAATGTATTGCTAATATATAGATTGGTATTCTCTGAAAGGGTTGCAGGCTTTGTAATCTGTGAACAAACAGAGTATAGTGATAGAGGTGTTTGTGTATTGTAGAGTTATCTACTAAGCTTGGAGTAAAAGCAGCACCTGCTATTATCAGCAATCTTTTGAGATTAATAATGGATTTCGGCCTGATTTGTGGCTGTTAGTTTAAGAAAGTGGACGTAGGTGAAAGAAATTGACCAAACCATTATACATCTTTTTGCAAATTCTTCTAACTCTTCTACTCTTTCATTATTTGCTTCATTGAAGCATTTGCATTTATGCAATTATTTTTGTTTTAAGAAGACAATTTGTTTAAGTCTTCCACGAAAGTTCTGAAATAGACCAATTCACCCTTCTCGGTCTCTTGTTAGCCACTTCATTACAAATTATCCTTTTTCACTAATCAAGTCATCTAAGCAATTGTAGTTAACATTGAATCTCCCATTTAAAAAAATTACCTCTTTGATTTTGTTGTGACCAAAACATGTATGACTTCGAAATTATTCATTTTAGTAAGTCTCTCAACTCTAAAATCTGACACGTAGTCCTTACATACAAAGGTAACTGTGGAGTTATTTTTTTCATTGGTTGATTAATGGATCCTCAAATATCTTAGAGCATCTTTATTATAAAACTGTGTAAACAGTACTCGATAAATGTATTTAGATAAATCAAGATATTAGAGAGACTATTACAAGTTTTGAAGAATAAAAAAATGATTAAGCCAACGATTAAGCAAGGTGCAATATCAAAAAATTTTACGAAAATATTCATAATGTTGTGATTGTTAAATTTTTTTTGATTGTGGCAATGCGCTGAGTTAATATTTCAGTATATATGCAAGGGCTGTTCAGGACATGTGTCGTCTCCCCAAGAATTTTCTCTCCAGTCTTTCTTTTACCATTTTCTGTCAACAAGTCCTTTTGCCCTACATATTTTGTCTTTTATATTCTTTCTCCATTTTCCGTTGTCTTTCCTTTTCATTTTATTTTATTATTTTCTTTTTCAAACTATTGATATTTAAAAGATTTATCAAATGTTTTCACTATCATAATTCATAAGTTCAAACAAATTGCAATACGATTAAAAGCTTGGTTTGGCGTGCATAATTTGGTAATGTTGATATATCTAATTTTGCAAGGAAAAAATAATTGGTGCGTAAGTTTATAAGTTTAGCGCAATTTATTCAGCAACCTTAAAAAGTATACACGATTATGGACTTATTATTACTCACAAAATTAGTAATTAAAATTTGTTGCTCATAGGTACATTATGTTCTAGTCATACAAAATAAAAAGGTGGTGCCTCCTCAACTTACCCATACAAAATTACTTTGTTTTTAACTCTGTATTAATTAAACATCAATAACAATATTAACATATTGCCCCAATTGGAAGATATCAAAAAGCCTAAAACTAGTCGAGAAAGGGAAATTTCCAAAACTGTAACATATCCGGTTAGCAGCAAAAATCTAGCAACTCTCCTCTCTTTACCCTAGAAACCAACCCCATTCACTTTCCATGCAAACCCTCAACACGCACGTCGCGCTAAAAACCCTAAATTCACTCTGCGTGCCGTCACTCCCCTTCTCTCGCCTGCGCATCGTCGGCTGGGGAAAGTCGTCAATCTAACTCACTCTCTCTTTCCCTAGAAGTTGCAATTCCGACGAAGAGCGAAACGATCGGTTCACATTGGGAGGGGAAGCAAATAATATCGCGGAGATCGGTTCGAGATGAAGATTTTTGTCAATTCTTTCCAGGGCGCCAACTTTGCAATAGAAGTGGAGCCCCAAGGGACGGTCAGTTTCTTCCACTTTTGGTGGTTTTGTTGCCTTTTGGCCTTGTATCTGTTGGTTTAGGCTTGCGATTGATCCCTAGTGTGTTCGGCTCTGTGTGTGCTTCGGTTGCGCCTGCTGTTAGTTTTTTTTTTTTCGATTGCCCCGCTTTTGTGCTATCTGATGTTATGTGTTTTGGTTTTATCTTCCGTCCAGTGGGAAAGTTCTTCTCGTGCGATTGGATTGCGCGATTGGTGAGTGTTGGTTAGTCCCGATCTTTTTTGGAATGGTTTGGCTCTGTGTTTCGTCTGGCCGAATAGAAATTTCGGGTTCAAGTGCTTTCTTCACTGCTGTGTTCTCTAAGTATTTTATTTGCATTCACATGCTTCTCCGTCAAGTGTTCTATTTTCTTGGTTGGGTTTGTTGTTGTTCCTTTTGTTAAGTTGGGGGGAAGCAAGTTGCTTCTCTTTTTTTTGTTTGTTTGCGAGTGAATGTGAATGTTGTATGCAAAAGTTGTGGGAATGGAGCTGATCTGCTTCTTGATAGCAAAACTTCCATTAATCTTTCCAGACAATTAAGTAGGTAAGCGTTTCCTAATTGCTTATTCTTTTTGCGGCTTTTTACAGGTTTCTGATCCAAAGAAAAAAATCGAAACTGTTCAAGGAGCAAGTATGTTTCCAGCCTCTCGACAGATGCTAATCCATCAATGGAAAGTCCTCCGCGATGAAACTACCATGGACGGAAAATAAAGTTGCCGACAATGGTTGCATGGTAATCATCTTAACAAAGGTTAGTAAAATCTTACACCTGATCTTAGAAAGAACTACTTTGTGTTACTGCGATTAACGGTATCATTACCGATGGGGAGGCTGCAAAGTCTTTTGTGCTGCTTTAATATTTTTGCCTTGATAAATGGCACATACTTCAAGAATTGCAAAGAGGCCAGAGAAAGATAGTGTGATAAGTGCCCTATTTTTTCTCTGGCTTCGGGGAAGTTATCATTAGTTCTAGACATGCAACTCAAGGGATGCCTACCATTTGAAGCCAACTCATTTCTGTTTCAAGTTACCATGTTCTTGAAACTTGAAGTTCTTGGCACTGTATGACTACAAGGATGTCCATAGAAAAGTGCTGGTAGATGCTCATCATTCGTGCATTTGAAGCTCTTTAGCGAATAGTTGCTATTAGTCAAAATCTTTGCTTGCATCTGTTGGTTTAAAATAGTGATAATTTATATTTGCTATCACTTATCAGGGTATCCCTGGGCAAGCTGCAAATCCTCCTGCCCAACAAGAATGAAGAGTCGGCTGCTAATTACTTTTTGGATCATATACATGAACATGAAGATTGCTTCGAGAAAATAGGATGGTTCATTTGTTCTCTCTATGCTTTGCCTCTAATGTCTACCAGTGTCCTTCCCCCTTCCAGTTGCATCTTGTTAACCTTTGACATTTAATATTTTGTGTTATTGGAGTGTGGTATTTCAGGCTCTCCTGGTTACTTTGAATTTCTGTTCTCTATACATAGTTGTCTTGGTTATTCATTCTAATAGTGTACTTGCTTCACTATTTATTGCCTGTTGTCATTTTGCAAGTTTCGTGCACCAATGTGATTATTTTGCCCTTTGATTGCATTGGTTTGCTAATGAGGCTCAGCAACAGATGATTGCCTTGTTCTCGTTGCAGTCCATTACAATATTTTACCACGCAAAATTTAGGAGAGATATTTATAGGCGGACACACATCCAATGCGATTTTACAGGGTAGTCTGCCCAAGAAAAGAATCTTATGCCGCGGGAGTTTCGTTTCGTCGTACTAGGAACCTCAATGTATCAATCGCATAAACGCTTAGATCACAATTTAATTTCACGTTAAGTCTGAAGCTTTTAATCTTTTTTATTTAAGTAGTCGAGTCACAAGAGTAATGGCTGTTCTAGGGCAAAGGTGGGGCTGTTATGTATTGTGAGACTTGCTTTTTACTGGTTGATTAGGTTTATAGCAGGTTCCATATAGCTTTTTGAGGTGATCGTTGTTCAAATGTTTGTGTTTGAAATGCCTATTGCTAGGGGTGTCAAAACCCGAACCGAAATTTCGCGCTTTTTCGGTTTGGATAATGAAAAAATAACAAGTTTTTTTTTCCAGTTCAATTAACGGGACCGAATGGAACTGAAAATGTCCACTGGTTGGTTTGGTTATGCGACGTTTGGGGCTTATTTTGGTTGAGTGAGTTTGAGCAGGCCACAAAAAAAAAAAAAGAACAGAACCAAATCGGGTCTTCGGTTCGGGTTATGTTCAGTTCGGTTCAGTTCAAAGCTGAGGCACACCCAACGGTTCGGATTTTTCGAAAACCTGAACCAAACCGTTGACACTCCTATACAGCTACAAATGGTGATCAGAATAAAAGTCGATATATGATAGATTTTATATTATCTATATTTGGTCGCTGTCCAAGAGAGGATAAGGTCAGATATAAAAAGGATATAAGTCGGGATAAAAATATGTCATGTGTGATGCTCTTTATACTTCACAAGCACGGTTAAGCGAATATAATTGATCAATGAATATCTCATGTTATTTATAGTATAGTATATTTTTTAAATGACTTGGTTTGTTTTACTTCTCAAGTTAAATTAGAAAGTAAATAATGCTATAATCATAGTATGAGTAAAATATGATAATAAACAATAATAGTGCACAGCGAAGCGCAAGTATGTTATTTGGCGAAAAGATACGTAAACCACCTTAGGAAGAGTAGAGTGCATTCTTTACTCTAACCATTTTCCATTGCCTATTTTCCCACACTTTAATCCATATATTATAGTTTTTATATTCGTTTTTCACCTTTCAATTACTAATGCATCTTTTGACAGTAATATACTTAAATATCTATTTATCTATTCTATGCACTAAAGGAGATTTTGAGAAGGATATACCATGTACATCATTATCACGACCTCCTCGCAAGCAACCCTCGATGGGGTAAAATTTAGGTGTCAACAGTCACTTTCTCCTTTCTACTTTTTTCTTTCATTTTACTTTTACCTTTCATTTTATATATTAACCTTCACTTTTTCCCTTTGAAGCTATATTATACAATTCTTTCTCTTGCGCCAAATATTAGCATGATAAAAGGTCACATTACTTAAAGTGCCGTTACAAATTTTGATATTAGTAATTAATAAGTGTCAAAATTTCTATTTAAGTTCCTAAATAAAATACTTTCACAGTGTTTAAGTTTTTTGACAGTGACTGCATACGAATATGTCTTATACATGATCACGAATTCACTATTTGCAAAGGAGGTATATTATTTTTTTGTTCGGAAAAATCCCTGAAAATGATAAAATAATCCAAAGTTATTGATTTGGGCATTAATGGTGTAGAACGAGTTGATAGACGCAACTGACAATATATGCAAGATGGAGTCCTAACAAGATCGTCAAAAAGCTGGGAGTGCTCGGCCTCTACTCAAGGTGAATACGGTACTGGGCAAAGAAAATGTCTAAAAGATAGATGGACACGAGTAGAAGGTGAACAAGTAGCAGAACAAGAAGTTTGGGATGACTTGGATGGATCATATAAGGTGAATAGCTTGATAGAATCGAAGTCGTCAATTTGCTTGAAGAACCATGGAATAGAAGGTGAATATTCAGTTTAAGCGAAAAATGTGAAAGGACCGGAAGAACCATCGTTTAAGCAGGTCTTCTTATTGACGAGGCAAAAACAAGGTTGAGTGCCTCTGTATTCCTGGATAAGAAGACGCAAATCATATTCTAATTTGATTTGAATTCAAATTCACTTCAAATATCTACCTCGAGGTCTTTCTTTTTTTGGTCAATTATCTCAAGGTTTATATCCGCAGAAAAAGCAGCCTATAGAAAAATCAAAACAGTATTTCCTTATTTGTGTAAACACTTAAAAGTTTTAGACAAGTGACAGAAGCAGAAGCCTCTACTTCTGGAAATGTCCTATTTGCTTAGGAAAAATAGGGGATAAGTGCATTCAAAGTCCTTAAACTTGTCATGAAAATGCAATTGAGTCTTAAAACTTTCAAAAAGTGTAAACAAGTCCTAAAACTTGTCACGAAAGTGCACTTGAGTCCTAAAACTTTAAAAAAGTGCAAACAAGTCCTAAAATTTGTCAAATTGGTTCAATCAAATCCTTCCATTGATTGTACTTTTTGAAAGTTTTAGGACTTTTTTGCACTTTTGTGACAAGTTTTAGGACTTATTTGCACTTTCGTGACAAGTTTTAGGACTTATTTGCACTTGCTCAAGTGCACTTTCGTGACAAGTTTTATGACTTGTTTATACTTTTTGAAAGTTTTAGGACTTAATTGCACTTTTGTGATAAGTTTTAGGATTTCTAGTATACATATCCCGGAAAAATAGCCTGAACTGCAGCTGGTAAGTCCTGCTAAGGAGGAGTGTTGTCCTTCTAAGGTGGAGTGTGTGTCCAATGGATCCTTTGACCCTGAGAAGACTTCCAACGGCTAGGTTGAAGCTTGGAAGATTGTATAAGGGACTTAAGGATTACAGAGGAGTTGTAAAGATTAGAAAAGCCTCTATTCTCTCTGTCCAGAATACTCTTGTGCTCTTCATTGTAATATACTGCTAGTATTCAGATTGGTATTCTCTGAAACGGTTGTGGGCTTGTGAACAAATAGTGTTTATAGTGATAGAGGTGTTTGTGTATTGTAGAGTTTTCTACTAAGCTTGGAGTAAAAGCGGCACTGGTCATTATCTGCAATCTCTTGAGATTAATTGTGGATTTTAGCCTGATTTGTGGTTGTTAGTTTAAGAGAGTGGACGTAGGTGAAAGAGATTGACCAAGCCATTTTACATCTTGTTGCAAATTCCTCTAACTTTTCAACTCTTTCATCGAAGCATTTTCATTTACGCAATTGTTTTTGTTCTAAGAAGAGAATTTGTTTAAGTCTTCCACGAAAGTTTTGAAATAGACCAATTCACCCTTCTCGGTCTCTTGTTAGCCACTTCATTATAAATGATCCCTTTTCACTAATCAAGTCATCTAAGCATTATAGTTAACATGGAATCTCCCATTTAAAAAATCACCTCTTTGATTTTATTGTGACCAAACATGGATGACTACGAAATTAATCATTTTAATAAGTCTCCCACCTCTAAATTTGACACGTACTCCTTACATACAAAGGTAACTTTGGAGTTATTTTTCTCATTGGTTGATAGATGGATCCTCAAAAATCTTAGAGCATGTTTATAATAAAACTGTGTAAACTTTACTTGGAAATGTATTTAGATAAATCAAGATATTAGAGAGAGTATTATGAATTTTGAAAAATTGAAAAAAGATTAAGCAGACGATTAAGCAAGCTACAATATCAAAGTCTTAATTTTTTTGGTTGTGGCAACGAGCAAGTTAATATTTCAGTATATATGCAAGGGGAGTTCTTGGGAGGGACACGTGTCACGGTCTAGAGGTTTTCAACGCATGAAGGACCAAGGATGATCCAAGAAGACCGAGCGAGCCTTGAAGCTTCTATGGACTTAGTGTTTCTTGTGTACTCTAGAATATTCTTAAAGGCAATATGAGAAATGTATACTATTATAGAGTGTTTTTGTAATTAATGTGGGTAGTCAATAGATTAGGCCTAATTCCCTAGAAAACCCCCAACTTTAGGTCAAGTCTCAAATTTGCCCCGAACTTTTTTTGTCTCAGAAAAAATCCCAAACTTTAAGTCTAATCCCAAATCTACCCTAAATTTTGTTTTGTGTAAAAAAAATCACTAAAATTCAATTTATTTTCAAAAATATACATTCGTGATCTAGTCCCAACTTAACGTGGTACTCCCACGTCGATAACAAATCCACATCAACAAAATAACGGGGCTTTTTTTTAGACAAAGAAAAGTTTGGGGCAAATTTGGACTGAACCTAAAAATTGGGTGTTTTTTTAAATTAAAAAAAGTTTTTTGGGGTAGATTTGTTATCGTCCCTAACTTTCATATCCTAGAATGGTTTTATTTTGGAGAATTTCAACAAGTTTTGTTGGGTTGAATTTGTTATTGAAGTGGAAATGCGAAGTCGGTTTATACCTATTGCTTTATTACTTTGATGATGTGGATTTGTTATCGACGTGAAAGTGCCATGTCAAGTTGGGACTGAATCACATGGGTATATTTTTTAAAATAAATTGAAATTTGCTTTTTCTTTTACACAAAACAAAATTTGGTACAGATTTGGGATTGAACTTAAATTTTGAGGTTTTTTCTGAGACAAAAAAAAGTTCGAGACAGATTTAGGACTTGACCAAAAGTTGGGGGTTTTTTAGGAAATTCATCCCAATAAATTGGGAGATAAAACCTCCACCTTTTGATTAAGGAGAGATGTACAGTAGTCGGTAGATTGAGAGATAAAACCTTCACCTTTTGATTAAGAGGAGATGTACCGTTGTATAGGGGTCTGCTCCCCTCGTTTATATCATCAAGCAAATAATAAAAATAAGCTTATCTTTAAGAGTTTCTCTATCTAGGATAGTTGTGTGTGGTGAGTAAAGCCCATGCCACGTGTCATCTTCCCAAAAACTTTCTCTCCACTCTTTCTTTTTCCATTTTTTCTCAACCCTCGTTGCCCCACTTATTTTTTCTTTTTATATTCTTTCTCAATTTTCCAGTTATCTTTCTTTTCTTTTTTATTTATTATTTTCTTTTTCAAATCATCAGTATTTATAAGATTTATCAAATGTTTTCACAATCATAATTCATAAGTTCACACAAACAACAATATGATTAAAAGTTTGGTTTGGCGTGTGGTGTTGAAATATTTAATTTTGCAAGAAAAAATAATTAGTGCATAATTTTATAAGTTTAGCGTAGTTTATTCAACAAGCTAAAAAAGTATACATGATTATGGACTTATTATTACTCACAAAATTAGTATTAAAATTTGTTGATGATACGAGCATCATCTTATTTTTTCTTTTTATATTCTTTCTCAATTTTCCAGTTATCTTTCTTTTCTTTTTTCTTTTTTATTTTCTTTTTCAAATCATCAGTATTTATAAGATTTATCAAATGTTTTCACAATCATAATTCATAAGTTCACACAAACAGCAATACGATTAAAAGTTTGGTTTGGCGTATGGTGTTGAAATATTTAATTTTGTAAGAAAAAATAATTAGTGCATAATTTTATAAGTTTAGTGTAGTTTATTCAACAAGCTAAAAAAGTATATACATGATTATGGACTTATTATTACTCACAAAATTAGTATTAAAATTTGTTGATGATAAGCGCATCATGTTCTAGTCATATATACAAAATGAAAAGGGCGATGTTTCCTCAATTTACCCACACAACATTACTTTGTTTTTAACTCAGTATTAATTAAACATCAATATCAATATTGGTATATTATCCCATTTGGAAGATATCAAAATAGAAAGAGAGAGGAAAAGAAAAGACAACAAGGAGGGACAGTAACGGATACTATTAGTCAAACAAGTCCGATAACAGAATAAAAACTTATCCTCTCTAGCTGAGCTGTGCATGAACACTTTCATGACTTGCTACGGGGATACATCTGCCTATGCATGCAGCAAGATGCCTCAATGCAAATTATGCCCTGGTTTTTTCTAGAGTGTATTCGCTTGCAACAAGAATAAAGAGCTGCTCATTACTTTTTGGATAACATGGATCACATGCTTGAATTCAAGGATCGATTCAAGGAAATAGGATGGTTCATTTGTCAACTCTATCCTTTCCCTTCAATGCCTACCCGTGTCCTTCGCTAGGCCAAAATTTGGATGGGCTATAAAGGTCTGAAGCCCCAATGTTCGGCTTAGGGATGGGCCAAAATTTGGGCAATAGCCTTCTTGACCCGGCCCATGGTCACCCCTATCAAGGACAGATCTCGAGTTTGAGTTATGTTGTCTCCAACTCTTCGAGCCACTCTTAAAAGTCACGGACTTGTGTGACTTTGTAATTAATCCGTATAGTCAAAATTGGGAGGAGCGTAACACTCTAGTCAGTTATCAGTTGACATTTGGTACTTTAATTGCTATTAAAAAAGAATCTTGAGTAACAAGTGTTCCGGGGCACCTGTTAAACACATACTTAAGGAAATTGGTTATTTTCAATGCGGTGCTTTCTCGTGTTATGTATAATCAGTGCATTAGAAATAAAAAAATTCTTCTTCATAAAGGACGTTTACATAATATCTCGGGAGCACTTGTTAATATAGAAACCATTTAAAATGCTAGTAATTCGAATGAACTCCATTCATACTCGAGTTTTATAAAGTCTGATCTCCACTAGATATGATATAATACAGTCATTTTTGGAATTTAAAATTTAGGACATGCATCTAAAACAATTCGTAGATATCAAACTTTCTACAGGATGTAAACGAAATGAGGACCCTCCTGTAAAAGTTGCTATGAGTAAGGCAATCCAATGTCTAGTGATACATACAACCAAAGCATCGTGAACTTTGCTCCTCAATGAGCACTATAAGAGATTAATGGCCGACCGACAGCTGTCTATTCCGTAAGAAGATTAGAGAAGATAGTAATCACAAATCAAGGACCGAGTAAAGAGCTGTCGACGCCATTGGAGATCCGAACATAATGCATTCATGAGCTCCAATCCTGTTCGTCTTAGATTGGCGTGCATCTTTTTGATCTAATCATATTGGCTCAATCATCATTTTGCATTAGAAGCCTCCTTTTGCAATCACAATCATGAGTGTGAACGCCGTACAATCACTGATTGAAGATATCTAAGGTGTTTCGCATTTTGCAATCACCCAAACCTAACCTATTTAACTGATCTAGCTCGCACACCTCCTACTTAAAACTTGATCAACGGGTGAGCGGCCCGAGGGCTCAACCATAAATGGACGAGTTCGGCTGAATTTCTTAAGTTTGAGAAATAGAATTCGATGCCAGGTAAGTGCGCAAGCAGGACTTCGGCAAGGGGTTGGAGGCTTGGCCTCCCCATATATATTTTGACAGAGATTATAAGTTATATGTTTTTTTGATATTTCAATTTGATATTTACCAGTGAGCAGAATCAGGATATAATAAGCCCAAATTTCTAATGTGAGAGAGAAAAATAGTATAAAACCCATAGATAAAGTGACAATATAATCCGACCAAAACAAAAAGTGACAACATAAAATAACACTAAACTCTAAACTTTGAACACAAACGATCATTTCAAAAGAAAGGTGACTTGCCTAGGCCCGACCAATGAGCATTCCGCCTACTCCTGGGGAAACTTTGAATACGAACCTAAAAAGAACGATTTGCTCTTTATCGAATAACATAAGGAAAATGACATAAATGGTTCTTGAACTTTGACTCAATGTGCAATGTGGTCCATGAACTTTGACTCAATGTGCAATGTGGTCCATGAACTTTTAATTTGTTCAATGTTGTCTCTAAACCTTAGCACAATGTGCAATACTGTCCCTGAACTTTTAATTTATTCAATATGGTCCTTAAACTTTTGGTAAATGTTCAAATTAGTCCATGGACTATATGAAGATGTTCGATGTTTGTCTCTAAACTTAAATTAATTGAAGGATAACATTGGATATTTTCATACAGTTTAGGAATCAGTTTAAACATTAATCAAAAGTTCAGGGACCATATTAAACAAATTAAAAGTTCGAGGACGACATTGCACGTTGAACTAAAGTTCATGGACCACATTGCATATTATACCAAAGTTTAGGGATCATTTGTGTCATTATCCCAATAACATATGACACATTATAATATCTAAAAGATACCCTTTTTACATTCTAGAACATTACTTTCTTCCTAGAAAGGGCCGGACCACTACTCTCTTTCCCGTTAGGTATCATGTGTTTCAATCTTTTGGTTTTTTTCATCACGAAGCCACCGTAGAAAGTAGGCCAAAGGAAAAAAAGAAAAGGTCACCATAAAAAAGTTCAAAAGGTAATTAAAAGATGAATATATCTTATAATAAGAGAACTCTTATGCTCATGCAATGCCAGTGCGCTCCGACCACGAAGATAAAAAGGAAGTAAAAGTTTCGTTCACCTCTTTAGGGCCGTGATGATTGCATGGAGGTTCAATCATTGGGGCCATTCAAGTGTCACATTTCTTCCAAGGTCCCACTTAGATCACGCCCCACATTTCACAGATGATGATTGAAATCTGCGTACGATTTTCACACTACTTTCGCGAATGATGATTGAGGTCTATCCCACATTTTTCCCCTCACTAGAAAGGACGCAATGTTTTGCTACATAGATCGGTCTAGATGCATTTATATTAACTGCTGACAAGAAAGACCCAGTTAACATTCCTGCAGATCCCTAACTCCTAAATGATCAATTCCTTGAAAACTCTAATTCTCCATGTATTGTCGTAGCAACCCTTTTGGCAGCAGATGGTGGCAACAGCAACGAGGCTAGTGGTGTTGGTGCGGTTGAAGGTTGAAGCTAGGATTAGGGTTTTGCCTTTTGATATGGGAGTTTCTAGTGGGTGAGGAATTTAAAGCAGTCATAGGAGTAATTCAAGAGGATGAATGATGTTTCTATAAAAATAAAGGCACAATGGTGACTGACACCAAATAAAATTATGGTCTAATACCAAATTCAGAATGCAAATTAATAGTTATATGAAAAGTAGAAGAAATACAAGTCGATTAGATTTGAGAAGTACGTAGAATTTTTGGAATCACCATGTAGACTACAATATTAATCGAAAAAGCTAGGGCATCGAAAAAAAAATTGGAACATCTTTTTTTGTTTAGTTGCATAACAAATGCTTTACGGACTAGGGAGAGACATTCTTTTCTCAACAAAATATTGTTACTTGAAAAAGGAAAGTGCATCGTGAAATCTTAAATATTTTATATGGAATATGACCAAGTCTTAGATCTTTTTGATTGGTGCAATCAGGTTGTAAATATTTTTCTAAAAAATGCAATCAAGTCTTTTCATGAATAGTAAAAAGTAATTGCATAGGTGGCACTTGAAATTTGCATTCGCGATAGCTTTAAATTGCACTTTTCAATATATGTTTAGTATTTGATTGTGCTTGTGAGGAAAGAGTTAAGATCCGATTGCATCACTTGAAAAACTTGTAACTTGATTGAACCAAATAAAAACTTGAAATTTACATGGTATTCCTTACATAAGATTTGATATTTTATCCAATTTTCCTTGTTTAAAAGAACTTTTGGACTAGAGGGGCTGAAACACCACGACCCTCTAGATACGTTAATTACCACATCGCTTAGCATATTAATTTAGTAAATCTGTTTTATTTTACCTAATGTTACTCAATTGAATTTGAATCGTGAGAGAGAGAGAGAGAGAGAGAGAGAGAGAGAGAGAGAGAGAGAGAGAGATTAGTGGATGTGCGGCCGGTGGAAAGTGCGATCATCTTGCCAGATTCCACTTGAACTTGCCGGGCACGTGGCTTACAGATCAACCGCTAAAAAATTAGGGAGTGATGGAAGGTGCGTACAAGACAACTGCGAGAAGGAGACAAACATGCTTTGAAATTTTGATTTGATCGTCAGCTAAGTGAAGCTATCATAAAAATCCGTGATCCGCGTCGGATCGAGTGCTCTTCCTTTCGGTTGTCTTTCGTTCTTCCCTTTGATTGCATCATCGCTAGCGTCAGTCCCGTGGAGTTTCATCGCTATCTTTTTGTTTCTGGTTCCTATCATTTGGTCGATCTTAACTTGTTTTCGTATGCGCATGTTTGTCCTTGGGAGGAGGGAAATGAAAGTATTTGTGCATATACGACCGCAGTGAGCCTCGTATATTCTTGAAATATTATTCACTTAAACTTTGTAATCTACGCGTCACTTGTTCGTTGAAGCATGCATGCATGTTTGTCATGGTACGATTAAATCTCGCGTCGAGAAACATAAACTAGATATCTTCACTCGAGAAATCATTAGGATAAAGTTTAAGTCTGAGCTTGTCAATATCATGAAAAGGGAATGTAAGTCCGAGCCCGTTAACATATTCAAATTGACGTAAATTCACTCAAAAGTTTAGTTGCAGAAAGTGAGAAGAAACCATCCGCCACCTCAATTAAAGAGTCAGAACTGAGACGCAATAGAAATCCCATACGTATGTATGGAGATATCGTCAATAAGAAGCCAAGTCTAAGTCCCTTAACATATGAAGTTGAGCTGCCTTCACTTAAAAATTTAAGTTAATGAGTTATGACTAATAAAAATATCTTAACAGCTCCGTCTTATCTCATATGTTCGATTTGAGGTGTCTTTTCGCCTAGTACCTTCATACGTGCACCTTCACACAAACCAATCACGTAGTTATGACGCGAGAGTGACCTAGATGTCATCTAAATTTTGCGTTTTGAATTTGGAAAGTATCTCTCATAGGCCGACTTGTGACATGACTGCCGTCCAAAATACTCTCTTTTGCCTCACACTTGCTTTTCCCGCAATCGAAGGATATGAGTTCGAGGCCCAACGAAGGGAGGATGCGGTTCACACGATCTTATCAGACCCCAAACACCACCAACACAGGAGAAAAAGAATTCGAATGTTGTGCGTGTGACAATCTGTCCCGGTTACTTGTAAAAAGCACAGGCAATACCCACACAAACATGAATGTGCATTTCATTTCATGCCGCGTCCCAAATTCCTTTGTATCAAAGCCATTACGAAATAAGAATGAAATTCCAAACTCTTTT
Source organism: Syzygium oleosum (assembly GCF_021117445.2). Lineage (NCBI taxonomy): Eukaryota > Viridiplantae > Streptophyta > Magnoliopsida > Myrtales > Myrtaceae > Syzygium > Syzygium oleosum. The sequence continues at coordinate 14,758,035 of NW_026607487.1, forward strand.
GTAGTGAGTAAGTTGAGTGGTCCACACATGCCTGCTCGATATTATACATCCATTCATATCCGGCGAGAGCTGCGACACCCTCGCCTGTGGCCAACAACCTCTGTCGGCCATCGCCGAGGCCCTGACTATCAGCGGAGGGAAATAGGAAAACAAGAAAAAAATTAAAAAAATCATTCACGTCAGCGCCAACAATGCCATGTAAGACAATCGGCGATAACTGGACCGCCACATTAGCGATTTCCTAGCTAGAATTTGCTGAAATGACTACATTGGAATCGTTAAAAGTTTAGGGCTAAACTAGCCAAATTAAAAAGTTTAGGACTTTCTCCCTCCCAAATTCCATATCTAATCGCTCGATAGATACTTTTTCATTCTTTTCTACCAACAATTTGGGCCATTGACCTATTCAGCTGAACGTCATGCACAAGAATGCACGACTAAGTGCAATGGTTCGTTCTTTTCCACCAAAACTCTGGGCATATCTGATCTATCTAGCTAAATGACATGCACACGACCGGTTAAGTTTTGCACTATTCACTTAGGAAGAAAAATGGTAAAAAAGTTTATCTCGATCACGTTTTGAGGAAAGGTAGTCAGCAAATTTGCCTCTTCTACGGAAGTGGCTGTTTCTGGTTTGGCAGAAAGCAGGGTGAGATATTTATGGACAATCCAAAATGGGAAAGAAAGTGTAAAACATGTTCTCGTTTCAATCCGAAATTATGGCTTGAGTATACTACTTACTTCCTTGATATGAGATTCTTATCGCCGGCAAAAGCTTCAAAAAGTGAACTTGCTCAAACCCAGGAACCAAGATTTTCTGGGTTGGTTTACCAGAAATACGAGTTGAGCTACTCTCTCGTCGAAAATGGTAATCCGGAAAGAAGTATCTTGTGTCGAAAGGCTGAGTTCTTGCGCGAAAACGATCGCTCCTAGGCGCAAAGATCAGGGACCCATAACATCCAGTTCTGATATTGGAATAAAGTTGATCAAGCGAGCAAGCAACTGTCGATTCTAATGGCGGCGATCTAAGAATTATCCTTTTCTTTTCCCCTTTTTTCCCTCTAATCCCGGCACGCATCCCACAAAGCCTTGGCAAAGTTTAGTTAGGTCCCCGCAAAGGTACCGATTATAGGAATTAAAAGGTAAGAAAAAAGTGCTTATTTTGTGTTAAGCAGGATTAAGAAGGCAAAGGTGATGGTCACGTATGGAGAAAACATGCTACCACAAGAAGAAATTCCTTAAGGAGCAGAATGGGGAAGTGCCTAGTAGACCTAGAAAGCGCTGTCGATACTACGTATATAATTTGCAAGCAGACATTGATTTTCTAATGGAATAAAGATAGTTCTTGGGGCACGTCTCAACTCAACCCTGCTTGTGGCCTTTTTTCTTTTCTGTACCGTCAAGATAAATGATGAAAATTCAATTAAATAAATTAGTTAATTTTAAACTTGTTTGTGTAAGAAGTTTTTAAACAACTGTATTATCTCCGTCTTTAATTAGAGGAAAATTGCTTAGACCTTACTTTTAATTAACGAGTTGCATACTTTTACCTAACCCCTATATAAATGACATGTAAACTTAGGATAAAAAGACGCCGTACAAATTTGAAATGAACACTCAAAGCTAAACCAAATCAATGTGACCATATATTTCTCTACTATCTTCTCTCTCCCCCACCCCTGGAATGGTGTCCTCGGCCACCCCACCGACATGTACCCGTCGTCTCCTGCCACATCGGTAGCCGGCGCCCCCCCGCCCCCGCCCCCGCCCCCTCTATCTTGCTCTCTCGCAAGCGTGCTCCCGCGCAAGGATCGGGTTTCGAAGCGCAGAGGCCTCCACCGCGACCTCGGTGGAGAGATTCGGCCTTCAACCTCAGGCAACCTCAAATCTGAGGTCATCCGAAATCGTATAGAGGTTTCGCGACCTCTCAATTGCTATGAGATAGAGAGAGAGAGAGACGTTTGAAAGCAACGGCGACGAATCAAACATGGTTGGTGACAGCAGTGGCACAATTTGAGGAGAAGGATGCGGGCGTACATTTTTCTTTTCTAAAATCGAGTTATTTAGGTTAAAAGTTCGTTTAAAATAATTCGTCAGTCAGATTAGGGATAAGCAGTTCCAGATTTCATACAGGTTCCACTAAAACCTGAAACTTACCGTGCATACATTGAAACCGAGAACCTATCATGTCATAGGTTCTAGGGTCTACCTAAGTTCTACCCGTATTATTAATTGAACGATTATAGTAAATCATCACCTTTAATGATCACCACTTCCACTTACCACAACTTATATTTAGATACACGAAAAATATGAATTATTAAACAATGAAAGCTCAGACTAGTCCAACGCTATAGAATACTATAGGATCGCATAAAGACATAAATAAAAAAAACAAAAACTTATTTTATGTTTCATATTCCACTTACCTAAAATTCGAAACCTATTCGTCGAAATAAGTACCCTAATTTTTTGAACCAAGAACCTACTGGAACTTGAAAGTTCCCGTCAGTTCGGTTCTCAAGTTTCGAATTTTATCTTGGAACCATGCTCTAATCAGAAGAATGGCACGACCAAGAATGGAAGGAAACACGACCCCCTTTTTCAAGACTTATTGGTTCTTAGTAGTACAAATCCATTTCATGAGCAAAGACACGACTAAAGTGCGGAAAAGGGTTAAAACGTCACGCGACCCTACTGAACAGAACAGTGGTCCACCGGGGCGTGATGCGTCAACCCGAACAGCGGTCCAAATGCTATTTGTCACGTTTAGGCCCCTCGATTTCCGCGCATGATCACCCGACAAAAAATTACCAATTTCTGCATTTAACCTTTTCCCCTCAAACATTCTGCAAAAATGCAAATATATCACAAAAAGGTGAAAACAACAGCACTTCGCTATCACAATTTTTTAATTAAAAAAAAAAGATCTTCGCTATCCATGCCTATCAACACTACCGCATGATATCACCAGCTATATGTGTTTACCAAATTGCATGCGAATTAAAGTGTACATTGCTTTTTAAGGTTGGGATTTTCTTGGGACCCATGCGGCTGAACAAGGGATAATATTTATTTATGAAACTGAAAGATCTAGAGTTAATTAAGCATTTTGTTAGGCACCTATCACACCGAAAAGCAACGTATATAATTTGCATAATTAACACCACCGACATACCACTCAGCTCACTTATTTTGATCGATTGACAAGATGGAAGGACGAGTTTATGATACCGACCTCTGCTCCTAATTTTCGGGTCATCGTGAGCTGATTTTCACTTCCTTTAGAAAAAACGGAAGACTGAGACTAATCAACCCGATAACTTCTAAATCGCGACCGCACTTAAAAAAAAATAAGAGAGCGCTCCTACAATATCACGTTACAAATCACAAGAATAATGCTGAGTATCTTGAGGTTGGTTTTGAACATGGGACTTTCATCGGATTGTAAATATAACTCAATTGTTTGAAGGCTCGTTTAGTTAGCAGATGGTCACTCAGTACACCAAGTTAATTAGTAGATTAATCTTAAATCCATGATGCATTATTCAAATGGCAATTTGGGCTTGGCTCCAGCTCCACTTGCAAATCTTTTACCAGAACATGTCACGTCCACTAATTAGGAGAGAGAATTTTGCGAGAGAAAAACCTCCTGTCAAGAAGGAACTCTATATATAGTGGTCGTGAGGGGAGACAGACATACATGTGAATGATTCATCCTTCATCGAAAGAAACTGAGCAAAACAAAATCAAAGCCAAATCGAAGAAGATATGGAGGAGGGAGATCAGAAGCACGGCACGAAGCAAAAAGGAGGGATGGTCACAATGCCCTTCATCTTTGGTAGATCTTCTTCTTCTCCTTCTTCTTCCTTACTGAGGCTTATCTACGAAGGACTCTTACTATATGCTTTCTTGGGTGATTATTGATACGTGGGGCAGCGAATGAAGTGTGCGATAAGTTGGCTGTGGTGGGATTCAACGCCAACATGATAAATTACTTGACCACCAAGCTCCACATGCCGATGACCAAAGCTGCCAACACTCTCACCAACTTCGGTGGCACCGCCAGTTTGACGCCGCTGCTCGGGGCTTACATCGCAGACGCCTATGCCGGCCGTTTCTGGACCATTACGGTCGCTTCCGTCATCTACGTCGTGGTATGCATACATATATCTAACCTCTTACGACCCCCCCCCCCCCCCTCTCTCTCTCTCTCTCTCTCTCTGTCTCTGTCTCTGTCTCTCAACTGGTCTATCTGGACTCAACATGGGAATAGCGGATTAAAGAATTCTGATGGACGTCGAGTCTGCACGCTGACGGTAGGGAGAATTTCTGTTGTGAGAGACTGGGAAAATTCATGCCTGGGCATGAGCGATAGAGACAGCAGTGCTATTATCGAATGATGATGAGTGGCCGCTTTTGTCCTCTTTTGTTTAGTAGATAATAATCAAATATAATGTGCTAATTCACTTTAATTTCTTGTTGAACTGAAGAACATCATCTGGGGTCGACTGAACTCAGTCTAGGGTCCATCAACTTCCAAGGATAAGAGACGTGCTACAAATGCAAAGTAACCATATAATAAGTAGAAAGAAAGCAATGTAATCTAGCTTCCAAAAGGCGGACGACATGTACTCGAATCTCACTTTCTTTTATGTAATTTAGCACTGAATTTCATTTTCGGTATGTTGGACTTTACGTATAAGTTGCACCTTAATTACTAATTATCTCCTTGCTAATTTGCTCGTTAAATTAAAATCACATACAGGGAATGACACTCTTGACCTTGTCAGCCGTGATCCCCCAACTCCTGCCGCCTCCATGCAACCCATCTGCCTCGTCACTGCCGTGCCAAGAAGCCAACGGAGGCCAGCTCGCAGTACTATACATGGCTCTCCTGCTCGGGGCCATCGGGTCAGGTGGGATCCGGCCCTGTGTGGTCGCGTTTGGGGCCGACCAGTTCGACGAGACCGACCCGAAGCAATCTACCAAGACGTGGAAGTACTTCAACTGGTACTACTTCGTGATGGGGGTTTCGATACTGGTGGCGGTGACGGTGGTGGTATACGTGCAGGAGGATGTGGGGTGGGGCTTGGGGCTCGGGATCCCAACCGTGCTCATGTTCTTGTCAGTGATTGCATTGGTTTGTGGGCACCGATTGTACCGGATCCTCGACCCGGCGGGGAGCCCGTTTACCCGGCTGTTGCAGGTGTCAGTTGCCGCGTTTAGGAAGAGGAAGGTGAGTGTCAGTGGGGACAGGAAGGCGGTGGAGTTGTACCGCAACGATGAGCTCGACACGGCGATTTCCTTAGGCGGGAAGCTCGTGCACACCGAGCATATGAAGTGAGTCTCTCTCTCACACACAAATGTTATTGCAGAAACTCGTTTCCATGAGTCAAGAAAGGATTCAAGTTATAGTGGATCACATCTGTTTGGTTAATAATCCCAGCACTCAAACGAACCATAAGATAAATATATTTGACTCATCTTTCGTATTGGTTGATGTTAGATTAGCGATGGAGATACATAGGTTCAAAGCCACAGGTATGATGAACGTAGTTAAGTCCACTGATATACGAAACATAGGTGAACACGTATATTTCTCATATTAGGTTAGTGACGTAGAATGCATATATTAGATGTGGGCGATGTTGGAGTCAATGATTGTTCGTATATATCTCTGACAATCTTCGTCGAATGCGATACCCTTCCAAAATTTTCACGTCCGGGCAAATTTCTTTTTCGTTTTTCTCTCGTTTAATAGGAAGGAGCGGATAAAGATAAACCCGTATGAAGATCATCTTCACCAGTCCACCGCATATCACCTTCTCTTTCCTTCACAGAAATGAAAAAGGAACAGAAGAAAAACTTTACGTGTTGGAAGCAACTATCGTGGTTGTCATTTCGGTGCAAGTACAAGGGTGACTCGATCACTTGTCGATATGCGCCCGAAATACCACATTCCGTGTTCCTTGTCACAGAGATCTGTGTCCTTTCGCCATTCTGTCTTCTGTACAGATACGGCTCCGTGCCGAGGTTTGCGTTTTCCAATGGCCCCTCGTGGCTAAGGAAACCTTAGTGCTCCGGGAACATCCTAGGACGTTGCCTGACTCCGATTTGCTGTCACAATAGGATTTATGCGTGTTCAGTATAACTCGGAGGCGACAAGAAGATGTCGAATTTCGATTACGTTTAATGCTACTCATTCAAATCTCAGAAATTTTCTGGTTCATAGAGGAAAAGGAGTGCTTAAAAAGAGAAATGCTAGATAAACTAATAAAGTAATTTACAAAATGTTGCGAATCAAATGAAGAGACGTCATATGAATGGATATATACAATGTACAGATTCCTTGATAAAGCGGCGTTCGTGACCCAAGAAGACGACCCGAAGTCGCCGAACCTGTGGAGGCTGAGCACGGTCCACCGGGTGGAGGAGCTCAAGTCCGTGATCCGCATGGGCCCGATCTGGGCCGCTGGGATCCTGCTCTTCACGGCGTATGCCCAGCAAAACACCTTCTCCATCCAACAGGCCAAGACCATGGACCGACGCCTCTCCAAGTCCTTCCAAGTGCCGTCCGGGTCGATGCTGGTGTTCACCATGATCAGCATGCTCACCACCATCGCCTTCTACGACCGTGTCTTCGTCCCAGTCGCCCGCCGGTTCACAGGCCTCGAGCGCGGCATCACCTTCCTCCACCGCATGGGGATTGGCTTCGCCATCTCGATCCTCGCCACTCTCGTCGCAGGTATATTGATCGGACCTCAAGATTTACCTATTGGGATCAGTTTCCTCTGGTTTACCTCATCCTTTGTAAGTGCATTGGTCGTAAGACACCTTGTTTCGTATCAATCAGTTCACTTGCTCTCCATAGGTCTGGTCGAAGTGAAGCGAAAGCAAGCCGCGTCGCAGCATGGCCTCACCGACTCTCCGCACTCGGTCATCCCCATCTCGGCCTTCTGGCTGGTGCCCCAGTACAGCCTCCACGGGATCGCGGAGGCCTTCATGTCGATCGGGCACCTCGAGTTCTTCTACGACCAGGCGCCGGAGAGCATGAGGAGCACCGCCACCGCGCTGTTCTGGACCACCATCTCGGCCGGCAACTACCTGAGCACCCTCCTGGTGAGCGTCGTCCACCGTTACACCGCGGGGGACGACGGTTCCAACTGGCTCCCCGACGACAACCTGAACAGGGGCAAGCTGGAGTACTTCTACTGGCTGCTCACTCTGCTGCAGGCCGTGAACTTCGTATACTACGTGTGTTGCGCCAAGTTCTACACGTTCAAGCCTGTTCAGGTCCATGGAATGGAAGGTGGTGACAAGTCAGAGGAAGATGAAGTCGAGCTTGCAAGCAGAGCTTAGCAGATAGCGTCTGGTGGTTGGACAAAATACCCTGGCTAAATTACAGTTTCAATCCTCTATGCTGTCTGAACTTCTTTTATTTTCCCCGTCCTTTAGCTTTCTGATTTCCTCAAGTTCAATTCGAGCAATCAAGCATTATACTCGGGGATCACATGGTTGATATTACGAATTATATGCAGCGATAGCTTTCTGATCTCCTCGAAAGGTTGCCGGTACGCATATTTTGCCGGGTTGTGTTTTCAATTAGTGATTAAAGTGCAACTGAGGACGATCGATGACCTATCCAAGTGTCGAATTTGACTTCAAGCCGAAAGTAAATGGATCTTGATTTACCTCGAAGTCTTGAGAACTTTGTAAAATATCAAACAATATGCAGTCATTAGAAGAAAATTAAGCGAAATTCTATATAATCGGAATGTCACCCTTGCTCGACGAGTGAAATTGAACGCAAACTTCTTCATGGAGATGATTGGAGTGTGATGAGAAGATCAAAACTTCCAGGAAAGCTTTTAAAATCTAAGATGGTTAATGAAATTAGGAAGCCTAATTAATCTGATTTGAATTTCAAATTCAAATTCAGACATAATCTATTCTAAATCAATCCGTCACCAACGATCTCCTTATTTTCATAATTTGGTGTGCTCTTCGTGATTTTTGACATCTTGATTGCTTAGGTGTTGATTGGTGCAACTGTATAGTTTGTGTTCGCTTTGATTCCTCCTGAATGCATCTTGATTATTTTCCACAAGAATGTCTAACTGTTTTAACTTGCGTGCTACTTTAGGAATGATCTGTTCCCGATATCCTAGCTATGTTATCCCTCGGTCCATGGATTCTCTAGACTCTATATTTAACTTTTGCACATACTTCGAGTCAACTGATCATGGCTACATGTTATATACTTCATTAAAACCGTGCTTACCGGGAACTCATAGTTGATAACCTCATTAGGCATTCTATCGATGGGCCTTGTGTCAATTGTACCGATGTGGCCTTCATGGTCGATGAGCTTGCTAGACATTTTACCGAATGGACCAAGGGGTTAAGTCACCATTGCCTAATTTGAGCAATTAACCTTTTTTGTGTGTTTGGATCCATATTTTGAATCCGGTGTCAACGGTCGTGCAATCTCTATGTGGGTCGTGCTATCCCTCCGCGATACAGGGGCAGTCTTTTGCCAATGGCAAAGAGTAAAGCTACCTCGTCCTTCGATAGTGTCATGCGGATAAAAGCTTTGAAACATGAAAGATTAGATCCTTGTTGCTCGAGTGCTCGAAGGTCAAGTTAAACATGTCCAACGTTATAAATTCTTTAGCATATCAATCTTGACACGGTGAGGCAGCGTTATTCGTTAATCTCCCACTCATGGCAAGTGCACTTTTTTTTTATTAGAATAGTAAGGACACTCAGTTCACAAAATCTTGCATATGTTCCTCCACCGTCTCTGCCTACCTCGAATCATTATAAAAAATTTCAAATAAGGACATAAAGTACTATCATTTCTTAAAAAAGAGCTCAGATTGACGCTGACACCAGCCTCCATTGTTGATATGGTTACATTTCTTTGAGCGCGGCCAAAATAAACAAGAGCTCTCTAGAGATCGACTGCCTCTGAAATCCTCTAGCAGATACCAGCGTGAGAGAAGTTAACGTCGCTCGAGAAGAAAATCGAAGAATCCGATAAAAGGAAGAACCATAAGAGCAAAGGAAAACCTTGACGGTGACCAACGACGAAGTTCGAGCTTGAAAAAGAACGGTGAAGAAAAGAAATAAATAAATATATTTATTTTTGAACAAAAACTCCTTTGATTAGTCGAAAAACTTGACTCATCGATATCTTATTTTAAGCTGATATGGTCACTTCGAACTTTCATTTGAAGCGGGATCACTTTGGGCAACGCCTATTTGGAATTTTTCCCACGCGAAGGGGGGACATGAACCCAAGTTCCTTGGGCCGACCGCAAGTCCCTCGGATTCGCCCACTTCCTCTTTCCTCCTCACGTTCCGTTGTTTCTCGAAAGTCTTGGTCCACTTTATTCCCTCTCCATTCACCAATTTCCAACCTTTATTCCTTCGACCCTTCCATATATGGGGTTGCCTTCAACGAAGAACCGTCGTCGCGATCACCATGGATGCAGCGCAGAGGAACCACCGCGGCCCCTCCAAGGACGCCGCGTCCGCGTCGCCGGCGCCGGCGGCGGCGACGCCTCTCTCGGGCGTCGCCGACGCGTTCGAGAAGCTGGCCGGCTCGCTGAGTGGTGACCGCTGGAGGAACGGCGGCGGGGGGATCCGGCTGGACGCTCTCTGCGACGCCTGCGGTCCCGTCTCGGTCCTGTTCGGTTGCCTCGGGATGGCCTTCAAGTTCGCCGAGCTGGAGTTCGTCTCCAAGGTGAGAGTCCTTCTCTTGCTCTCTCTTTCCCGGAATTGTCTCCTGCGGAATTTGGCTCTTGTTCCTGCTACTGCTAGTACGCGATCGTCATCGTGCGCGCGGTTTGATTCTTCGATTTCTTCGTAGTTGTGGTTTTCGTGCGAGGGTTCACCTGTCGGAGAGTGCCTGTTTTGCCTCGGTCTAGATGATCGGTGCTACTCGAATTCGATGCGCATGGACTGTTATGAATACAACTGACACTTTTGTTAGCTTTTCACTGCTATGACAAATAGGAAAAAGAGAGTGCACGTTTTGCCTCGGTCTATTTGATTGGTGCCTACTCGAACTCGATGCGCATTGACTGTTATGGCTACAGCTGACCCTTTTGTTAGCTTTTCACTGCTATGACAAATAGGGAAAAAAAAAGAGAAAAGAAAAGAAAAGGATTGACATGATTCCCCTGATTATCGGATTCGCCACCGGCATGATAAGGCAAGGCGGCAGTCATGGTCAATGGAAAGAAACGCGAGAGACTCTTGCCTGTAGCGAGGCCATCATCGGTGTCCCAGCATGTAGTGTTTGTTGCATTTCTCTCTGTCTTGATCGCTTCGTGTCTGAATTTGGCCATGAGCCACCATATCAACCGGATAACTATTGAGACAGAGTTCATAGCTACTCCTACTCTTGATTCCTGCTTAGTTTTCTACAATTTCCATGGCAATGGCGATTCTCTGCTAAAAGTTCACGTGCCCACATTCCCTGTTACCATGAGAAAATGCAATGCATCCCCTTTGTAGTCAACTCTCTTGCATCTGGTTGACATATTGAAGCCATCACGGTCTCAGTACTCGTGATTATCTTAGTTTCTTGTGGCTCTGGAATTATCATCCTTTTCTTTCCTTTGCATATGCAGATTGAGTTTGCTCGTTTTTATACTTTTATAGGGGTAGATTAACTTAGTTGTCCTTGAATAAGTGAGGTAAATGTTGGATGAACACCAGAGGGAAAAAAACAGAAGAAGAGGTTTGGTTGTTTTCTCTGGAATGTCTGTCCTGCAGTCCTGCTTTGCTGCTTGAATTTCCTGAACCTGCTATACCCTGAAAATATTGGCAGGGCATCAGCTACCTTTGCTTTAGATTTACACTTTCATGTCTTTTATGTTTTTTCATAGAATCAAACGCTTGACCTTTCTAACATGGGTTTCCAATTAATCAAGAGATGTACTTTAGGAGATTTGATACTCTAAATGAACTATTTATTGGAACTATGGACACCAATCTGATTCCCTCATGTTGAATTGATGACTAGCACAAAAAAACGTGTCATCTAAGTTCAACAATACCAGACGGTTGTATTAATTGTTTCAAAAATATAAATAGGCATCATTATAGATGTAAACATCAGAAGTAATTCCACACACTAAAGATGGCTTGTGCTTCTGCTTTTTTTTTTACTTTTTCAATTTTCTATTGAAGAATTAAAGTCTTTTTTCCTTGAGCCTTTCATGGTTAAACCTTTTTGTGAAAAAATATATGCACGGATTAAGATTTGGGCTCAACGCATGTATTTGTTTATGTTTTGGTTCACCTTTTACTTTGGGCTCTATTTGCTACACTAACCTTCAGTTTTGGATGGAGTGATAGAAAGGAAAAAAAAAGATTTAATTAATGATGAGGGAAAAGAAGAGAAATTATTTAATATGATTGAGTTTTGATGTTGTTTGGATGCTAGCAAGGGAAATGAAAGGGAAAAAATGCATTATGATGTAAAAGTCATTTTATGTATTTACAATAGATGTAATAAGAGTTTAAGAGGGATAGACGAATAGATCTTTTAATTACTACACGAATCCCTCGAAATCTCTTTGAAACAGCTTAAGCTTTTAGAACAATTGGCTATGGTCCCACAAAATCTTGCGTGGTATCAGAGCAGGAGGTCCTGAGTTCAAATCTTTCCAGGCTCCATTTGTCTCATCAATTAAATATTTCCACACTTAGTTCAAAAAGACCAGACTAAGCGTGAGGGGGAGTGTTAGAGTAATTAAATAATAAACCACGCCTTCATCTAACAGCTTAAGCTTTTAGAACAGTTGGCTGTGGTCCCACAAAATCTTACATATAAAATTGACGAGACCAATCTCTCCTAATCTCTCCTGATCTCTCCTAATCATTTCCCTTTATCTCTTTCCCTCCCTCCAAACATGATTGTGTTTATAGAACCCTTCTCTTCTCTCCCAGTTTCTCCTAACAAACAAAGTGGAAAGGAATGAATAACTAAGACCCTTTATTTCTCCATTTAGTAATTAATAACATGTCAAATTTATGCATATCTTGCTAGGTAGCCTCTAGCTAATTCGCAATTCATGAGCATCTATGACCAATAGCTGTGCCTAAATTTTTTTCGCGTCATCAGTGCTTTTAATACAGAGAAAAGCCATGTATCTGATGCTAACTTGCTTGACAGGTGTGTGATCTAATGGAGGCATCAAAAAAATATGGCACTTTAGAGAAAATAATTGATTTTGATGTTGCCAATTGCACGGTGAAGAAGCAAGGAAGCCACACGCGGAATCTTCGTCGGGTTAGGCTAGGTCTGGACCTCATCAGAGCTTTATTTGAGCAATTTCTGTCTTCTCAGTGAGTATGGCTTTTCTATTCTAGCTGTTTTATCTGGTTACCTGTTGAAACAGCATAGGATAATAAGATGGAGCTTACTTCAGATTCACATGCTATATATTGTTCCTCTTTTGAATCTATGGTGAAGTTTCACTCACTATTGTGTTCTGACCGCGGATGCTAAATTCCTCCTGTAATTTCTCAAATTTGAAGGAATCATATTATATGCAAGGAAAAGGCATAAATTAGGATTTTTCTATTGAATATTAAGAGGAGAAGGAATAAAGTTGGAGATATGGTTTACTTGCTTTTCTCGCGAGTGCTGTTTTTTTCATAACTTGATATGGCTATACGGGTGGAGGGTCCATTAGTAACACTAACTAAAGTCTCTTCAGCTTATCGAGATAGTTACTAAGCAAGCCATTTTCTATGTTTCCATGCTGAGCATCCTGCTTGATAGAGGTTGAATATCCATGTAGATAAAGCTCGGTGGCCTCCGCATTTATTGAACTTTACGTCTAGGTTTTCATCTGTGGACTTAACATTCCCTGACTACTCTCATTCCCAGTGACAACTCCTTGAAGGAAGCAGCTACCACAGCTTATTCCCAGGTTTGTGCACCATATCACTCATGGGCAGTCCGGACAGCAGTTTATACAGGAATGTATGCCCTCCCGTCAAGGGATCAGCTTCTGCTAAAGCTCAAGGAGAATGGTAATTTGTTTTGCATGATTGCATATTATAGGCATAGGACTGTAAAGTCTGCTACATCTGTTTTTATATGTTTTTTTTTCCTGAAAACAAATGCCTGCGAGTAAAATTCATTGAACGCAAGACTTTTGATGAATTAACAATATTTCAATGTATCTTTTATACAGACTGGTTTGAGGCCTAACCTCATAAATTTGAGTTGATGGATGGTTTGATGCTTTGAAATAGTCTAGTCTCTAATCTTCTTTCTTTTCGCTAGATAGTCTAATGACCAAGTTATGGATGATAATCTCTCTTGCCATTGTCAGAAACCTTTCCTGTTCAATTTTGTCGAAATGCTTCCGACCAAAAACAAAATCTGTTGAAATACTCAACCCAGGGATAGGAGTAACAACTAAGATGATTGCATGACGTACTTTTAGTTGCTTAAGCTTATCTGTGTTAAATCCAAAACCAAAACTTGCATTGCTTTATCATTTTAATGGCAAAATTATGAATCATGCTTGTGCGCTTGAGTCCAAAAGGCATTGCGGATGTGGTTTGGTGGTTCCGGAGTATGCTCGCAATAGAGACTTTTGCAGGAGTACAAACGACAACCCACAATCCTTTAATTAATATATTCTGCAAAACGTGAGTTGGAATCCAATCATTGGAAAATGCCAGTAAACCGCAAATGGTGTTCTTTCTCAAATCTGTCTGTCTTCCGTGGTTGCAGATCATAGTGCAGAAAAGAAGATGAGAAGGTACATCAACGCCTGTATCCCAGTGATCGAGTACATCGACAAGCTTTACCTATGTAGGAACATAACATTGGATTGGTGATCTAGTGTGTGTGCATGGACGGCAAACACATGATGGATCACAAAGTGGTAGCTACGCCAAACTCGTCATCAGCTCCAATAGAACCCAACCCGTGGAAGGGATCATTTAACACTTAGTCATTAGCGCAGGACGTACTTTCTTCTTGTATGTAATGGAACAACCATTTTCTTTTCGTTTTCCTCCTTGAGGCTGTAAGCCATTGTAGGAGGGGACTGCGTGGCCCAAACATCATCTTGCAGGAGCTCTGGTGCTCTACTAGCAAAAGGCCGTATCTTTTATGTTTTAGGGAATAATGCCCGCTAATACTCAATTACTCTTGAAATTCAGAACTTTACTGGGTACGTTTTCCATTCAAAAGTACTCGTAATTGGTCTTTCCGTTCGGGTGCTCTATCGTGATGCTGATTTGGGTGTGCGGCAATGGTGGAGACGCTCTCCCAACCGCCCTCAATTCGAATATTTTTTCTCTTTGAATCCGCCAATCACTGCCGAGCGCCGACCCTCGTCGGAGGCCTGGTCAGATTGGACAAGGGTTTCAATCGTGAGTTGTGACCAGGGTTGCTGTCTAAAGATCTCATCATGGGCGTCGTGCTCAAGCAACCCCCGCGAGGAGGGTTACCGGCGATACCATGAGGCCTCCTCTTAGAATAAGAAGGTCCATCGCGGGGAATGCTGCCAAATCAGCTGGCCGAAAGTAGAGCGGCCACCGGCGAAAGCCGGCGGACGCACGGGTGCGTGCCGAGCGGAGGCAACCGGTGAAAATTCCAAGAAGCGATTTATAAATAATAGAGGAAAACAAGACAAAAGAAAGAAAAGCAGGAGGCGGGGGGCAGTCGCAATCCCCTCTTGTCTGGCCGGCCTTAGCTGTCGTTTGGATCCATTCCATCCGGATTACGTCACCCTCCCCTTTCGTTTTTTTTTCGCTTTTATTATTGATGACCCGACCCTCTTTCGGACAGAACGTTTTCTTTTTTCTAAATTGATTTTTTTGCTCCATTAATTTGAGCACCGTTTGATCGTTGCGATGGCTCGGGATCCCGACGTGCTGGTCCCAGCAACTTGCTGGGATGGCGAAATGGTAGGGCCCCCCGATCCTTGATTCCCCGATCTCCGTTGCCCCGCACTCGGAATTCATTCACGCACGTGCCGGAATTCGCACGCACTGTTGCAACTTTGTTTAATCTAAATCAGTGGATGTCAATCGGTCAATCGGGCCGAATTCCCGAACTCGAGATTCGCTCCACCATAACGGAGTGTGCCGTGTCCTCCCGAAAAGTAAATGGGAACGCACGGAAAGGAGAAAGCGGGGAAAAGAGAGTTGCGGGGGGGTGATAGTGGGACGCCCAAAAGTCACGTGATTTGCGATCATTACCCCGCGCGTGAGGACAAATGTGATATTTGATGCCAGTACATTCGCACGTCGTGTGCTATGAGGGGAGTGATTTGAAGATTGATGTCTTACGTTGGTCGTTTTCCCATTTCTCTCGATTCGATCTCATTCTTGGCATTCCCCATTTCTTTTCTGTGCACTTATACTTTACTGCTTTTACTAAACACCTTGATTGTCAATAGATATTTTTATGAGGGCGCGTATTCGCGCGTTGTACTGATGCAATCCTTTCTGCGGAAATTCAATATCAAAGAATCATGCATCTTCATGATTTATTCATTAATAAGAGGGATGAAGACACGTAATTCATCCGTAGCAATAATTTCAAGAAATATTGTTACGGAAACAGGCGAAACGAAGAAATCCTATTGCTCTCTCTCTCAACCCATTTTTTGACGGATTTCATCTGTAGTTGAGAGAGGACTTGACTCTTTATATAAGATATTAATAAGTGCCTTCAATAAGTACCTTCCATCAAAGCACATAAAATATTATATCTTCATAAAAGTTGCGACTTTAATAGCCATTTTAGCATTCGAATAACCATTAAATCGTTAATAATATCACGTGGACCGTAATCGCTCTTCCACTAGAGGGATTAGACCATGCATTATAGACTTGCTCGCGCGTCGGGCATCTTGCACATGGACAAAAGCATATTCTTCTTCTTCTTCTTCACCTTCCAGCAGAAGGTTAAGGAAGATATTTATTTGGACCGAGCAAATCGCTCGTCCGTGGGCCTCCGATTTTGGATGCTTGTGGTCAGCAGGACAAGGACAGAAATCGATTTTAAATTGCCCTCGAAATGACACGAAGGAGGGCACCACCGCCACTTTCCAACATCTGGCAGTTGGCCCAACACCAAAAGACGGGAGGAAAAATCAGGTTTTGGAGAAATGTTTTCGAGCTACTAGTTATCTAAAGAGGAGCAGATGAATCGGATCACCTTACGAAAGCGATACGAACGAAGTCATCGGTTATGGAACGTGGTTAGACGACCGGCAAAGCTTCGAAGACGCGGTTGAGTCCGTCGTTATTTACAAAGTAAGATCCTTTTTGTCGCGAGTGCTAGAAAGACGGTGAAGACGTTCGTGGCACGTGAGATGATTTAATCTTGTCCTAAAACCACCTGTTTCGAATTTTAACAATCTAGAATGGATTAATTCACCATTCATGAATTTTTAAAAGAGTATCTTTTCTTTTTTTTGCTTTCTAATATTAAGAAAATGGTTAATACCACGAAAAACTCAAAACTGATACATCTGTGATAATTTTACCCCGAACTAATTTTTTTTGCCACAAAAAACCCTAAACCGGTACACCTATGATAAATCTACCAAAACTTAATTTTTTTACCACAGAAAACCCCAAATCGGTACACTTATGGCAAATTTACTATCCGTTAAATTGGATTAAAAGCACGAAAAATCACAAATTAGTAAATATATGACAAACAGAGTGGTGAAACCCCAAATTGGTACACCCGTCAACTATCATGTGTCATCAAACTTAGCAATTTGACTGTACAATTTAACGGAAACTAACGGAGGGTAAATTTATCACAGGTGTACCGATTTGGGATTTTTTATGATCAAAAAAATTAGTTCAGGGTAAAATTATCGCAGGTGTGCCAGCTTAGGATTTTTTTTGGTGTTATCCCTTCAGAAAACAAGGGACCAAAATATGTAAGTGTGAGGATAAGACAGCTTTTGTGATTCGCCAAAGTTTTAGAATCGGAATTGTGACCGCGAGAAAGATATACATGTAAGTGAGAAATACGATATCAATAGCTGGTTATCGTGAATTCTCTCGTCTAATCAAACACCGTGGCTTCTCATCAGCATTTGGGAATTGCAATAGATAACCACATATGATCGAATAAATGATCACCGGTTAATATGTTAGTGTAGTGCGACACGAATGCGGTTTATTGAACGAGTAATGCTAATTATTAGATACAATGAGATCGATCTAATGAAATTGATATGCTAAATAAAGCGACACGCCATAAACAAAATAAGTTGCGTCGAACGATCGAAGAGGTTTATCGCATCACGTGAGATCCGGATTCCGCATCTCAATTTCAGTACACTCTCGTGCATTATTTTTTTATTTTTTTATTTTTGGTAACCCTGGGAACCCACGCACGGCCGTCGGGAGGTAAAACCCCAGGGGCGACACGCTAGCCACCACACACGTGCACCGGTTAAGTCGCCTGCGGCGCCCGGGATTCGAACACCCAACCTTTTGCGAGAGGAAGAATGTCTTTTCTAGCAGCGCCACCAGGCGGGTGGTCTCTCGTGCATTATTTATTCGTGGAAAAACGGAATTTTGGATGTGCAATAGAATAAATTTTGTTTGGACTTGACGACTGCCAAGTTCGGCACGCCACCCTCCCTGCCTCGGACGGCTGCTTTGACTTTGTCGCGAAGTTGCTGCCCACCACGATGTTTCCCGGTCGGACCAGTCAAAGTTTCGATCTTCAATCCAACCGTCGTCGTACCTCCGAATCTGGCGCCGACCGTATTGGTCTGAATAGACGAATTTATGTAATCATCTTTCCCGAGACTCTAATCTCTGCCCCCGCGATGCTTCGTATTGTCAAGTACGTGGCCCATCGTCGACGATCAAGGAAAGCAATATCGACTTCGGCAGGCATCAATACTGAATGCCGCTCGGTTATCGATGCACGACTCGATATGGCTGATGATGATCGACAAAACTATCGATTGACGGGCTTGAAGAACCGTCGTAACGCCGAAAAGAAATTAAACACGTAAGGAGCATCACGATATAGTTATGCCCTTGAAGTTACCAGAAAGCAGAGTAATTGCGACCTTGGGACAACGGGTGTATGTTTTTAGAGGAACAATTGTTTGGAACAAGATCATGGCGTCGTATGAGCACAAGATTTTCGGAAGTTGAGAAGCATGGACTCAACCACTATTAAATACCATTAATCATCTACTGAAGAGCCATGCACAAATCAAACAAATTTACTATCTTTCAATATATTTACCATCTTGCATTGTACTTTTATTCTTAACTGTAATTTTTAGATCCGCGTTGTCGATTAAATTTCGGTATGGACCTTTATTCCGGGTGTTGAGTCGACGATTAAATCTTGGTATGATATCTTAATGTTCTTAGGCCGTGTCGTCGATTAAATTTCGACACGGCTCACATATGTCCAGTCATGTTTGAACTCGAATAGTTGCCTTTTATCACTTACGATATTTCCTATCCAAAGTCAGCGCAGAACCTATTTCGTTTAATTAAAAGCCAAAGAACGACTCTCGATGAAAGATATTTCGTCCTGATAAAAATTTCAGTGAGACACTAATTAATGCGTATTTTAATAAACTTTTTGCTTGAGTTTTGGAACTTCAGCTTGTTGTTAGATGAAAAGGTGTCGCCATTACATGGTACAAACATCATACAAAAGGTACTTTCTCACTTTCTATCTCTTTCAGCTCCCTTCGATTAATTAAATTTCAATATATCAAGCAAGATTAATATGTGCCGTAACCGAAAAATGAAACTACATGAGCTTTCACCTTGCCCTTCCCTTTCGTTTTTTCACGTTTTTATTGCAATCTACAAAAACTGCCATTTCTATATGCTTAATCACTGGGGTTTGCCTCAGTGGCCACTCTTCCTACTTAGGAATGGGAAAGTGCGGTGTTCGATTCCCCATCTTCTTAAAAAGGCTAGGAGTTGGGACGTTCAGTTTCGGATGTGAATTTTGACTTTCGCGCTCTGCAAAGAGGTATGACAAAAGTTTGAGAAACTATAGTAATGACCGCTCGCATATTGACATTAATATGTTTTTGCTCACGGCGTAATTTCTTCCATAACAATCTAGCCATCCTACGTGGCATGACCAGCGCTGATGTGAAAAAAAAAATCAAAATTTTTTAATGAATCTAAAATTTCTTGAATTTTCCTTCTTCATTTTTTTTCCTTTTTCCTCCACCAGTCATTGGGCGTCTGCGATGGCCGGCGATTGGCCATAGAAGAAGAAAAAAAAGAGAAAGAAATTCAAAATAGTTATAATATAATTCATAAAATTTAAACAGTTCAAAAAATCGTCCACGTCAGCGTCGGGTATGCTCACGGCGTAATTTCTTCCATAACAATCTAGCCATCCTACGTGACATGACCAGCGCTGATGTGAAAAAAAAATTTAAAATATTTTTAATGATTCTAAATTTTCTTGAATTTTCCTTCTTCTTTTTTCCTTCTTCCTCCACCAGTCATTGGGCCTCCGAGATGGCCAGCGATCGGCCATAGAAGAAGGAAAAAAAGAAAAAAAAAAAGAGAAAGAAATTTAAAATAATTATAAATAATTCATAAAAATTTTAAAAAATTCAAAAAATTGTCCACGTCAGTATCGGGTATACCACGTAGGATGTAGGATGGTTAGCGTCCACGTCAATGATTACCGGTCAAAATTGGCCGAAAATGACTCCACTGACAAATTCTTATAATGTTTAAGACACAATCGGAATGCTGATGACTGAATTGGCATATACACAATAAGTTTAAGACTTTTTCTTAATTTTCCTTGAAGTCTTTTATAAATGATTTAAGAGAGGCTATTGCAATTGTGGAAACATCATTTTCTCTATAATATAGGAAACTCAAACCTTGCGACTCAGTTCATCTTCATGGATATGTGTAAATCGACCATTCATGCGCTTCGAGTAAGGCTCCACTTCTAAAGTGACGAGCACAACTCCCTTGGATATTGTGAGTTGGGACATGATTTGAATATAGGATTTGCTAAATCCAAACCAATAGCTCAACATTAGAAAAATCATTAGCTACACTGAAGATGAAGTTACACTTGATGACAAATGACTATAAATTGCCTGAAATGTGGAATCATACTTCTATATGCGGGACTCGCAAGCTGGAGGGAGTTTATTCGATTGATTGGCTGGGCGGTTTTGCCACATTCGTAGGAACAAGCAAAACTTTGGGTTTCGTGGTTGGGACTCAACTTCGCAAGATAACTTGATTTTCATAAGATCATCATCGATATGGATTCTAAAGCCATCAATGATCTTGTTGATCCATAGTTATTATTGATAATGTTGGCATTGTTTTGCTTAAATACATCAGAAGACTGTTGCGCTCTTACTTTGAGTTTAAAGTGCAACATAAATTTTGGGAAAAAAGTCGCTCTGCTAATTGGTTTACCAATCTTGGAATTGATAAGCGTTTAGATAATAGTTTCTTTTCATTATCTCCTAGAGACTTACTTCGTGTTTTATCAGGCGATAAAATAGGGACAATAGATTTGCGATATTAAATTTTTGTATTCAGCTTTAGTCCTTTTTCGTACCAAAAAAAAAAATGCCTGCTTGGAATATAACATGCTCCTTCTAGACGATGGCAAACTCGTGATCAGATACTGGCGACATGTGTACGTTGGATATATTCACGACAAAAAGGAAGGCTTCATGTTGAATTTCCATCTCAATTTATATTTTAATTCAAAGAGATTCTCTAGAAAGATCATTCGGAAAATATAATTTTAACTAAACTTGCAAGAGAAGGTGAGGGGATGGATTTGGCTGGTTGTATGTTAAGATGAAATCAACCCTTTTAACCCACATCGACTCGTTTTTTCTACGTTACAACGTGTAAGTCCTGTACTCAATTCATATAACTCAAATTTATAGATGTTATTGCACTTGAATGATTCAGATCTCGCTCCTAGGGAGGTCGGCAATGGTGTCCCTCGGCGGCCTCGTGCTACTTAGTCGTAAAACCATTTGCATTAGCTCTTTCTGCTCATTTTGCACCGCTCTACTCATTTTGCTATACCGCGAAAGTCAAAAGATATGTGATCTTTTTACCATTAGGCTAAGCACGTGACATGCGCACACTGAGCTCCTTTTTCGTAGGTTATAATTTGTATGGGATGAAAGAAGATTGATTGAATTTGCATAACAAAAGCTGGTCATGTCATCCTAACAGAGATGACTACTTCATACTCCTTCCCTGTCAAGGTGATAATTATCAATGGATTTTTTCTTATGTCGTGCATAATCTGAACTTATGGGATGTGGATAATGAATTTTAAAAGTTGGCTCTATAACAAAGATGCATAGTCAGTCAATATACGTACAAAACAATTGTGTTATCAGGTAAAAGTCATTTGTTATCTGAATTTGTGCATTTCTCAATCAAGCTATTGAGTTTTTAATTTGTCCAATCAAATCTAGTTAAATGGAGTTGCCATGTCCGTTGGATCTAACAAAAGATTGACGGATAATTTATAGTGGCAAAATGTTTTTTCACGTCGCACTCTTCTCAGTTCAAATGAGTCGAGCTCTAATTAACCAGATTTGGAGTTAGCGAGACTTAATTTGGAAAAATTAAAATTGTCAACATTTGGTTAATAAGATGCATAAGTTTGACTATAAAAAAGTATGGATTCTTACAATTAAGGGAGAATTTCACTTTACCCCCACGACTTTGGTGTCAGTGAAAGTCAAACCCCGAACTTTAAAAAATCGCATTTTGCTCCCTTAAACTTGCATTTTATTACACTTTTAACTCCCTATTAACTTTTTTTCATTAATATGTATCAATTCAGTCAAAAAGCTATCTTTCAAGGCAAAGCTTTTGAAGTTATTCTTTAATTTCATTTGAAATAGTTATTTTCTTAATCCTCCATATTAAACAAGCTTTTTAATGTTCCGTCTATTTATATTTTTTCTTAATCCAAGTAATATTTAGATTT
Source organism: Syzygium oleosum (assembly GCF_021117445.2). NCBI lineage: Eukaryota > Viridiplantae > Streptophyta > Magnoliopsida > Myrtales > Myrtaceae > Syzygium > Syzygium oleosum. The sequence goes on from NW_026607487.1 coordinate 14,780,059, forward strand.
TTTTTTTGGTCGAGAAGCGATATTTAGATTGAATGCTGGCATTTTCTATGCTATGTCTATGTATAGATGGAAAAGGCAACAATCTTTACCCTTCCTAATCACAAACGCATAGCGAGTTATTCTTAATTTAATCAAATGGCTAGGCATACCTAAATTAAAATTCAAGCGGGGGAGTGCCGAGCTGAGAGCCCCGAGATCAGATAAACCCTAGGGCGATCCAGTTCTCTCCACGTCACCTTCTTTGATGCCATTCCATAGACAAGAGCACCCTTCCGAGGTAAAAAGCAGTAGACGATTCCCACGTTCTCGAACCGCGTCGTCTTGCGAAACGAAAAAAAAAAAAGAATATTAAATTACGACGACCAAGAGGCTGCTAAAGTCTCTAAAGTCAATATTTCGATAACGTTGATTAATATAGGATCCGTAGATTTTGAACGAAGAAGAAAAAAAAAAAAAAGGTAAAAAAGAGGTTTTTGCCAGTCAATGACAGCTGGCGAACAAGAAAGAGAGCGGGTCGTCTCCTTCCCCGGTCGCGGCAATTGCGGGAGCCACTTTTCCTTTCAGATCCACCCCCCCCCCCCCACTAGCTCTCTCTCTCTCTCTCCTCCACCGTGGTGATCGCTGATTGGGCGGATAGGCATGGGCACCCCCGTCATTTCGCCCACCCCCCCGCGGGGGCATTCCTGACATCTCACGCCCCCCTCCCCCTCGCCGGGCAATTTCCTGCTCACCTCCCCTTTGCGCGTCATCCCCTTCGATCCAATCTCGGCCGTCCATTCCCCCTCTCCCCACGGCCGCCCTCCGATCTCCAATCTCGAAACCCTAGCACCCCCCCCCCCCCATCTCTGTCTGTCTCTCTCTCCTCGGATATATTAATCCGTTTCGAAAAAAATTTCTTGCGTTCAAAAGAGTTCGTTTTATTCCTCTCTCTCGTGCCACGCCAACGAAGACGAAGACCCCAAAGGCAGATTTTGCCGAGTTCCCCGTAGATTGAAGGGCGGTGGTGAGAGCGCGCTTGCCGGAGGCGGCGAAGGATTCCTCTCGCCGGAGCTTCGCGTCGACGTCCCGGGTGGGTGAGGGGGTGGGGGCTTCTTCTGTGACGGGAGAGGTTTTTGCTCTTCTTTCTTTCTTTGCCGGTCGCACCGAATCGGGATCCGTTCCGGGGGTGACGAAGATGGAGAAATCATCGGCTGCGGCGGCGGCGGCGTCTCCTCCCTCCGCGGGCGCGGCGTCGTCCGGGTACGCGGCGTGGGAGGAGGTGGCCGTGTCGAGCGACAGGGGGAGGCGGGAGGTCCATTTCTTCCTGAGGCGGGTGGACGGGGACCGAGATCTGGCGGTGGTGGGGCGGGAGCGGAGCTTGCGGCACATGTCCTACCACTGCGCGCTGCCGGGCCGGTCGGCGGTTGGGCTCGGGGACTGCGCGCTGGTCTCGGGCCTCAAGTCCCGGAGGGAGGTCGTCGACTGGTTGAACTCCGTGATTCAAGGTTCGTGGGGCTTCTTTTCTTCCCTATCATCTTCGTCGCTAAGTTCATTAAGATGAAGGTTTTCGTGGGTACGATTGGCGTTTTCTGGTGTTGGGCTCTTCTTCTGTTCGGTTTCTTAACAATCGAAGCGGATATTTAACACGCCTCTTTTCTGTGCTTCGTTTGATTTTGATACGGTTTTGCCTTTTTGGTACTTTCATCCAAAATATCTCATCCATTTCTTTTTTTGTGGAACGGGGTTCTGGTGTTTTTCCTGGCTTCCTTCTCCGGATTGAGTCGTGAAACAACCTTTTGGATGGTTATGAGTGTGGTTGATAATTCAAGTGTATATTTTCATATGTTTCTTGTTGGAATTTGTGCCCTTTGAGCTTGAGCTGGTTATTTCCTTGCGCGCAAAAGAAATTGATGTCAACGTGTTTCTGTAACCTCCTGTTTTCTCGTGTCTTTCATACGCGTCTGCGAAAGATGGGTCTTTCTTCTTGTTTTTTTTTTTTTGGTTTGGAGACGTATGCCGGCGAAAGATAGATTTGAGGCTGATATGAAATTTAATTATCGTCTCCCTGTCATGATCTGAAAGGAAAACACTGAGCCAAAACCATTTGATTCGCATGGATGAAGATTCTGTGTCTGAAGCCTCTTCTCCTGTTATTTGAAATTTTTGTGAACTGGCAAAATTGCTTTTTTAAAAGCTGAGAATCTTAATTTCTTATTTTTTGGATGCAGCCCCAATGATTCTACTCTTTTAATTGATTGCTTTCATAGCAGTTTTTTCGACGAAGATTATAGTATTTTCACTCGTTTTCTGGTCGCCTTTATGATTATAGAACATGAAAACGTCTATATACTAATGGCAGTTCCTTGCGTTTTCAGTTACCTTGAGATGTTCTTGTTTCGGTTTTGGGAATTGCTTGCCATGCTCTTATGGTCATGGCCGTGTGTTTATTGTGGTTCTGCTGTTCATGTTATTACAAACTGATGATGATCTGGGCTGCAGGAATGCCTTTTCAAATTTTAAAGAGCTGGTTGAGAGCATCGGAATCGAAATGCCCTCAAATAATCTAGGTTATAACCTTTCATGGCCGAACTTGTCATTTTGTTAATGGATTGGGCTTTCCTTAGATGTGTTTGGACCCACTATCGCTATTCGCCTGTCCCCTTTAAGAACACTTTGAGGCCGGTTGATCTCCTGTGTGATGCAACCTTCTGAATCTTTGGATGTTTGGATATCATTGTTGCACTACTTCTGATCGATATATTACTTCCCCTTCGATTCAGTGTCCTTCTATCAAGGAATAGGATGTGTTCTTGATTTCAGTTTCATGAATTGTATTTTTTGCAGGTCGGTCATCTGAACAGCAGCATCATGCGGACAGTGGCTTTTTGGCTAGAGAAGGTGCACAGAAGCTGGATGTTGGTTTCCCTACGGTTTGTACCCATCATCCCTCTTAACATATTTTCTATATTGTACTATTTTTTTCCTAAGAAACCTAGGTTTGGGGTTTGAGACCTTTTGGATCTGTGCTAAATAATTTTTCGTCCTTACAATTGGGCTTGTATTTTATTTGGAACTTATTTTGGTTTCACTCTTTTGAAATTGAGTCTATTGACCTGAGTGTGTCTTATATTTTAGCCTTTTACCATTCTTATGTGATTTGGGAATCAAGGGCCTTAGTATTGCCGAATAGCTTAAATGTTCGATTTTCTTTTGGGTTTTCTGTCGGTTGGTCCTTATAAGTACAGGGTTGTAAGCCTGATGTAGGACTTGCTGAAAAGGTAAGTGACTCGGCCAGATTCAGAGTGCAGTGAATTTATCAAAAATAAAATTGTGATGGAATTCGGTTGTTGATGGGAGATGTCAGTTTTACGATTGCTTTGCGTGGTGTTTGTTAGTAAGTTATGAGCACCTTCCTGTCTATTTTCTCTCTTTTTCTTGCAGCTCTGCTTAATCATTTATTTCTTCCGTGTTTCTTTTCCCCTCCTGTTCAGGATTCTCTAACTGCTAAACTGGGTCATTCTTCCAAGGAGATCCAGTGGTTAGGCTCCCCATGGACATGCAAGAAAAAGCGGAAGCACTTTCCTTCTTTTTTCCGTAGAGGTGTCAAAGTCTCTGTAAGTTCTATTTTGATCTTGGTTTCTTTTTCATATTATGGGGAATTTTCACTAGTTATCCTTTCTCTTTGTTTGGCATGAATGTCTCACTGTGTTCTACTATTTTCTCAATATTTTCAGGTTCATGACTTTGTATATGTTCTTGCCGAAGAGGATAAACGACTGGTTGCTTACTTAGACGATATGTTCGAGGATTCCAAGGGCAACAAGATGGTTGTAGTACAATGGTTTCACAAAATTGATGAGGTTGGGATTGATTTGCCTCGTAATTTCAATGACAGAGAGATTTTCTTTTCTCTTTGTCTTCAAGATCTCAGCATCGAATGTATAGATGGATTGGCTACTGTCCTCAGTCCCCAACATTTCGAGAAATATATGAGTGAGGCAAGCAAATCTTCGTTGGAAGTATTTGTTTGCCACAACCTCTTCGAAGAAGATGATATCAAGCCTTTTGACATTACACAAGTTGAAGGTTACTGGAATCAGGATGTCCTGAAACGTATGAATCCTTTTCCTCTACCGAAACCTCCTCTAAGATCTCAGCCGACTGAATTTCCACGAGATATGAAATGCAATGTTGATGAAGATGGTGGGATCAGACCTAGAAAGAAGCAACGCCTTGTGAAGGAAAGTGATGCCATTGAGATGCATAGTTTGAAAGAAGGGTCTGAGCAAAAAATCATGAAGAAAGACCCTCCACATCATTTGATTGTAGGTTCCGAAGTGGAGGTGCTATCTCAAGATAGTGGCTTGAGGGGATGTTGGTTCAGAGCTTCAATCATTAAGGCATTCAATGCCAAAGTTAAGGTTTGTTATCAGGACATTCTGGATGCAGATGATGAAACAAAGAAGCTTGAGGTATGCTTTCTCATCTCTACATCACTTATTTTGTTATTTCGTTGGGATGTTTTACATTTGGTGTTAAACATGTTTACCGGCTTGACGTTGCAGGAGTGGATTCCAGCATGTAGAGTGGCTGCTCCTGATGAATTTGGTCTCAGAATTATTGGAAGGTCAATGATTCGGCCATGCCAACGGTCTAGAGAAAGTGAAGTTCCAAAGGTTGTTGATGTTGGGACTGTTGTGGATGCTTGGTGGAATGATGGGTGGTGGGAGGGCATTGTGGTCCGTAGTGAATCTGAAGACAGACTCTGTGTCTATTTCCCAGGTTTGAAAGAGATTTTACTTTCTTGAATTTTCTTCCTGTTTTACAGATAATCATATTAGATTTTCGCTTTGCTTTTCCCCCCTCTTGTTCTTAATATTTACTTATTACCTTATGCAGGAGAAAAACGAGAATTAGTCTTTCCACTTGGGGACTTGAGACATTCCCGAGAATGGTCAGAAAATAGATGGATTCATATAAGGAATAGAGCAGATGTCGTCACTGCAATATTACCTCACTTGCGGGTGGATCAACATGTGGAGGAACATCACAGTAATGAAGCCGCTGAAGCTGCAATTAAGGACTACTGTAAGACATCAAGAAACAATGAGGCTGGTCGTGAGAATCCTCTGGATCATCGGTCGTACTCTCAGTATGATGGGGTAGATGAGTCGCTGGCTGTTCCGGATCTTCTGAAGGATGATTCTCTTGCTCATTTGAAATGGAAGGTTTCAAGGAAGAGAAGTCGAAGTGGTGGAAGTTCTTCCCTGAAGGTACAATTTGATAATGACTGTACGAGCTCGCCGGAGATGGGAATCTGTACCCGTGCGAGGTTTTTGATGGATGCCACCATGAAAGTTGATCACGAGAATTGCAAGTTTGCCGGTGATTCACTTTTCAGTTCTTCAGTAGTGCCGACACTGACAAGCTTGGTCATGTCCAGGTGAAAGACCACTTGGACAGTGATCTATCGCCTGGTAGTGAAAATTTAGTTGAGGCGCAGGTATGTTGGAAGGGCGATATTATATTGCCAATGAAGTGGAAAGTACGAGGGAGGAGAAGTCACCGAAGACGGCGCAATAACAGAGCAGGTAAATGATGGCAATACCACCAGCTGCCTCGCTGGGTTTGTCGTTACTGAAGTTTTGCTTTGGACAAAGTCGATGAAAAGAGATTTAATCTCTCGAGCTTTGGTCTCGGGTGCTGCTCTGGGTTTGAATTCCATGCCACAATCTCGCGGGTCACTTAGTAGGTCTAGAGTTTTAAGTCTTGTTCTATGCTGTGCATCATATCGATGCAGCTCCAGGGTCCTCGACTCAGGTTGTTAATAGGAAAAGTAACCGCATCCAGGTCCTTTTTGGTCACATTTTATATTTTACATGTAACCACAGCCTGAGGGTGCCACAGCCCAGGCAACAATTTTGGGTGCAGTAGGGTAACCGTTAGGACTGACTTTTTGAGTCTCCGTTGAGGATGTCTTCTTGGAATCTGTACATGACCTTTCTGTTAATAAGATTTGATGTTGGGGTGATTGAATTGAATTTTGTTTTGTAATGGAATGAAACAGATGGAGATAACATCTGTACGGATTGTACCGTATACCATGTTGTTGTTTGCAAGGGTTTTAGGGGTGAGCGAGGGAGAGGAAGAAGATAAGGAAAGTGTAGAATGATGAGGTGTGGAAAACGATTTCCTTGTTGGGAGGTAAAAAAGGATGATGGCCAAATTCTCATGCGAAAATGGTTTTTTCATTAATTTTTAATTTAAGGGAAAGCTGGAAGAGTTTGAAAATCTTCCACTTCCCTTTTCATTTCATTCATGAAATTTGGATGTTCTGAGAATTTATTAGACGTGCGGGAGTTTGTTCTCTCTTCGAAATGAGCACTTCCATTTTCTGTCTCTCTCAAACAGAGGAATGCTCTGGCGACATTCCTTCCCGAAAATCCTCTCCAGAACTTCCACTGGTTGGAGAGACGATGGGATATAGTTTCTTGACCTGGGCGAGGCTTGTTTCGGCGTGTGATTCGACTTACACCGTTGCACTTCTTTTACGTCGCTCGGAGATGTTAGTGCTGTAGCCTGATATTCTTTTCAAGCTAATAGAAAATATCGCATCTCACTATTCAGATTTGCTTGAAGATTAGGCTGTGCAATGTTTCATGAGATGCGAATGCTTGTGCAATATCTACGCAATGCACGAATGCATAGCCTAGGAGCAAAGCAAGAGATGCCTTATATGCAGGTTGTAGTTTTGGTAGAATGATATATGCTTCTCGCGGGTTCAAGCCACGACCGCCCTCAAAGAAAGAAGCTTGGAATTCACCCCCGAGGACAAGCATTGTTCCCCGAGAACAAGAAACCACCTCCCTCTTTCTCTGCCTGCAAGAATCAGATCCCAACATGAAGGACAGAAAGGAGAACTTCCCAAAAGCAGAACTTTGGAAATATTCTCGCTTGACCCTTCCTATCCTCCCACCTCCCAAGTCCTCCTCTTCCATAAGCCCTTTTAAGTCCCCCTAATCGACTTCATAATCGACTTGCAAATCATGTGTAGAACGAGCGCCAGCAGGTTGATGCCCCCAAAGGCAAGATTGATCCCATACTCTGTGTCCGTAGTGCTGCCGGTTCTTCCTCTGTTTTAAAGTTTTTTCTGACCCCCCTTGCAGGTTTGCTATATGACCATGAGGATGAGCATAGATTGCAATGCTTGTTGCAGGAAACTAAGGAGAATCCTCTTGAGCATGAAAGGTATTGGGGAGGGCTCCTTCCTCCCTCTTTTTTATTTACCCATCTTGCAACTTGATTTTCTAGATCCAATCCATTAGGTTCGTGACGAGGTTTGTATCGTCTTGAAGAAATTGAGACCCACGTGATCGAGAAACCGAACAACCGAGTTTATGTGCATGGGAGGCTCAGGCCGTCCGACGTGGCGATTAAGCTGAGGAGGAAGATGAACCGTCGAGTTGAGATATTGGAGGTTCAAGATCTTGATAGCGGTGACGAACATGTCGAGCAAAATCCTCCGCCGATCGAACATGTTGAGCTAAGATCACTGATGATCGGTCATCAAGTGCACCCATTGAACTTCCATGGTCAATCAATACCCGATTAAGCATACAAAAGGACGATTGATAAAATCGCTACATCGTCATATGTAAATTGAATGCACAGGTGTTGAAAGGGAAATTGCAAAAAATGAATTCCAAGCTTTTCAGCAAGTAGAGATGCGTAGATGTAAATTGGATTAACTTCAATTATGGTTTAAGCATATCATGCGGAAGGTCATGGTCATACACATAATCTATCTCGGAGGAAAACCTTCAATATGAAACACGGGACGTACATCGGAAGAAGACACGATCATGACGATATGGAAAACCGTCCAAAGCTCATCAACATCGAGAGTTGGGCAATCTAATTTCTCATTAACTCAATGAATCAAGACTCAACCACGCGCACCCATCCAAAGACCGATATCGCCGGCGGCTCACCGTTCGCACCCCGCGCTGTACGTGCGCCCCATTAAAGTTATCCGAGTTTAGGCATCGGGCCCATTAAATGGCAACGGCACGGATGAATACGGTAACCTCGGCTTTCCGCAAAGAGAAGTGGCGTCGATACTCGACGACAGTACACAACCATCTCCCCCTTTTTCGAGAAAGGGAGGCGCTTGCTAATTTTGTGCTTTTCTAGGACGGGGTTGACCACGGTGGGTTTTTTCGCTCTTGCGCCTTCTTCTTTTTTTGGTCCCCCCTGTTCGTATCAAAATTTTGTCGCCGGGGTTTGGAATCGGGGCGGGCACATTGCGATTTGGGATATTTTTTTTTTTACCCTCGTCTTATTTTCCGTTCCACAATTTCCTCAATTTAGGACAAAAAAAAAGAAGAAAGAGAGATAAGAAAGAAAAACGGATAAAAAGGGGGCTTGCTAAAGCCTGCGCGTCGTCGTATGCTTCGAGTCTCCAAATAATCGCAATCATTCGCTATCTCTCTCTCTTTCACTCTTCCGATTTCACCACCTCTTAAATTCCTCTCGCAGCCTCGCTCTCGCTCTCGCTCGCAGCCATACCAATCGGCGCGATCCGGCGCGCGCGACGACGGAACCGGAAGCAAAACCCTAGCTCCGACCTCCGACTTCCGATTCCGATTCCCACCGCCGCGCCGCGCCGCGCCGCGCCGCTCCGCCCACCTCCTCCCCTCCCCCGCCTCGCCGCCTATGGCGAGCGGCGCGTCCGATGGCGAGCCCCGCCGCAAGCACCGCCGCTCCTCCTCCCCCCCGGCCGCCGCAGCCACCTCCTCCTCCCCCCGCGGCGGCGGCGATGGCGGCGAAGGGGACGGCACGGACAGGACCTCGAAGAGGCACAAGCACCGCCACGGCCACCGGCACCGCCACGGCCGCGGCCACCGCCACGCCGGCAAGAAGGCCGAGGAGGAAGCTGGTTCCGGGGGCGGCGGCGAGGGCGTCGATTCTCCTTCCCCCCCTCCTCCTCCTCCTCCTCCTGCTGCTTCTGCTGTTGCCTTGCCTCCTCCTCCGCCGCCGGCCTCTTCGAGGCGCGATGACGACGTGGAGGAAGGAGAGATTCTCGAAGATGAGGGTTCTGAGCCTGTTGAGGAGCTTGACTTTAAGTATCTGGTGTGCTCTATGGCCTTCTCCTATTTATTTTTTTCGACAGTTATCTATACTTGTTGTGGTCGCATAGTTTTCTCAAATTGGCGTTTTACAGGGTTTGATTGTAAGCTTTTCCTGGTGCTCGAGAGAGTGATAGAGAGAGAGAGAGAGAGAGAGAGAGAGAGAGAGAGAGAGAGAGATTGCCAGTCTGCCTAGTTCTGATTTTATTGCACTTGTGATATGACGAGTTTTGTTTTTGGTTGATGAGTGCTTCCGTGAGAGAACCTGATAAGCCGAGTGAGTGTGCCGTGCCTGTGTAAGACCCTGCTTGCTCTGCTCCTGCATGACTGAAAAATTGCAAAAAAAAGAGAGGTTTGGTCGAGACGTTTACAGTGAAGACTGATGGCTTGCTGTTGATTTGTAAGAGCTGGTTATATCTTGTTTTGTTCAGCTTGTTTTTGCACGTTGAGCTGTTATGGCATGTATTTTGCAAACTAACATTTGGTTTAATCTCGTGGCTTTAAGGTAAATAATTCTGAATCTGGTGTGCCGTCTGCCGAAAGAAGCGTTGGAGTTGTTTCTGGAAATTCAAAGTCGATGGTTGATGAACTCCAGTCAGCAGTTGCCGATGATAGTAAAGTAAATGGCGGTTTAGGTCACGAGAGTCGTGGACCTAGATTCCACTCTAAAGGTAACGACAAGGCTAAGAACCGATATAGTGCTGACACCACAGAGAGTGGAGACGGTGATGTAAGTGATCCCGCCGATAGACACAAGACATCCCCCTGCTCACCAAGTTCTGATAGATACAGAGATGATGGATCGAGGTTGCGAGATTTTGTGAGGGAAAGATCTCGTTCTCAGAGCAGTTTACCATATGGAGGCTCACCTTTAAAACGAACAAACCATATGGAAAGAGAAAAGGAAAGGGAGTCCTCATATTTTTTCGAGAAAAGCAAGATTGAATATGATTCAGATGATCAAAATATGACTTGGCGCAGCAAGGATAAATTGCATAGCGCTAGAGATATTGCGAAGGGCGAGGAAAGGGAAAGGATCAACTCTGACAGAAGGTATGGTAGCATGGAGGATCAGCATTACAGCAGGGAGAGGAGCATCGAAGATAAAAGCATGGGAAGTTATGTTGACGCAGTAGATAGGAGAAGGGAAGAACGAGAAAAAAGCAAAGATAGGGATGTGGACCGGGTCCATAGAAAGAAAAGTGAACGTGAAAGGAGCAAAGATAGGGATGTTGACAGGGACTATAGAAAGAAAAGTGCACGAGAACGGAGCATTGGCAGGGAGTTGGAGTGGGATAGGGGAAGAGAGAAAGAAAGAGAAATGAGCAGGGAGAGGGACTTGGAGAGGGATAGGAGAGGAGATAGAGATAGAGAAAGAGAAATGAGCAGGGAGAGGGATATGGATAGGGATAGGAGAAGAGAGAGAGAAAGAGAAATGAGCCGGGAGACTGACATTGATAGGGATAGGAGAAAAGAGAGAGAAAGAGAAATGAGCCGGGAGACTGACATTGATAGGGATAGGAGAAGAGAAATAGAAAGAGAAAGGAGCTGGGAGAGGGACATGGATAGGGATAGAAGAAGAGAGAAGAAGAGGGAGAGGAGTATAGAGAGGGATCGAGAGAGAGATAGAAGAAGGGAAAGAGAAAGAGAAAGAGAAAGAGAAAGAGAAAGGAGCTGGGATAGGCCCAGAGATGGTAGGAGAGACAAGGACAGAGAGAGAATCAGGGAGAGGAGTAGGGATAGGAGCTGGAGATCAGAGCGGATGGATGATGGAAGGAGGGAGGAACGTAGGGATGGCCGGAGTGGCAACAAGTACGAAAATGTCGAAGATGGTTATGTTGATAAGCATGGATATTCAAAGCACCCAAGACGAAATGAAGTGGAAGATGACATTGATAGAATAAGTAGAGGGGTTTCAACAAAAATGAGCACTGCAACAGCTAGTACTATGGATGGTGATAAGGAAGTACACAGAAGGTAATTTTTTTTGTCCATGGGGTCAGCTTGGAATTCTCGGTCGTTAGCTCTACTTCTCTTTAGTAATTGATTTTTTTTTCTGGCTGTTATAGCGATGAGGATGAAAAGGATGACCTTGATGGAAAGTTTTCATTGGAGATAGCTGAGCAGGAAGAGGAGGATCTCAATAGAATTAAGGAAGAAAGTAGAAGACGAAGGCAAGCCATTATGGAGAAGTACAAGAATTTGCAGCAGCAGCAGCAGCAGCAACAAGAAGAGCATGTGCAGCCTCAGGCGGAGGATGCGGTGGAAGGTAATTGTTGATGACAAACTGTGCCTGGATGTCCATTTATCAAGTTGTATGCTTCCCATTTGACGAATCCAAGGGAAACAAAAAGTTTGTTCATTTGTTACTGCGAATTTTATTTCTATAGTCATTAGATTTTTTTTATTGGGTTTGTAAACTGCCCTGTGGCACTAAGATTAGCATATGAGGGTTAGCCATAATCTAATCGGAAATCATCTCGCAGTACCTGTTTTACTGCTAAACAGCCAGACTGTTGAGTGCTTCAAAGGAATGCGAAGTTTGGTCATTTGTAGCTTGTTGGGAGGAAACTGTCTGGTGGAACCTGGAAACTGAATGCAGTTGATACTCCTTTTAGTTGACTTGTGCAAAGTCTCATATATTTTCTGATAAAGAGGCAATATAGTGCCGTTGATTATGCATTCTAGTCTTATTGTTTGAATTGTTGTTTTTTATTTTTTTTATCCTTACTGTATTTTTCGATTTACAATTTTCTTGTATTTTGTAGACAAAGCACGTCCAGAAAAATCAACAGCAGAAGTTCATGGAAGTATTGCTGAAGGTGTGGATTCATCTGTTGCCGAACCGTCATTTTCTATTGGAAAATCGCCTCTTCGAAATGGAATTACTGCTACTGATGGGAGCTCTGGTGAAAGAGGTCTAGGAGAGGGTACGCCGAAGGTGTGTCCATCAATTCTCTTATTCTGTTTATACAAATGAGCTTTTTCTACATCCTATTGAGGTTCTTGGTTCTTGTCTACTTGTTATACTGTTCGCTTAGAATACCATATTGAGCTTTGAATTTCCAAGTGCCTAACCTTACCAGACTATGTGACCGTTCTTTCTTTACGTGAGCAGAGTGAGGGATCGGATGACATCTTCTGTGATGATATATTTGGAGATTCACCCGCTGGTGCACGTAAGACGGTAAGTTAAAGTTTATTTTCTACTAATTTACTATGATTGCATCATCTGTGATGAAAAACTGACATAAAACATGTTTTGGGCACATGTGCTTGTTAATGTGCATACTATACCATGTTGACCTTGTCCATTGAGGTAAATATGTTTTTAGTGTGAATATTTGACATTCCCGGTGTCACCTTCTGTGTCAATATTCTGGATGTAGAGTAGATTGATTTCTGGGTTCTACTTTTCAGGACATTTTCCTCCGAGATATCCTTTGCACAAATTTTCATTTGTAATGTTTTTGAGATTTTGATATCTTTTCTTGGTAAGGGTTCATAGTGTTACTAAATAACGCCCTGGTAGATCTCTGTCAATATCTGGACGTAGAGTTGATTGATTTCTGGGTTCCACTTTTTACGACATTTTCCTCTGTGATATCCTTTGCAAAAGTTTTCATTTGTACTGGTTTTTGAGATTTTGATATCTTTTTTTGGTAAGGGTCGATAGTGTTACTATGATAACACCCTGGCAGATCCACTTTGTAGATTTCTATGAGGAGGTCTCGTAGAACTGTTCTTTCGAGATTGAAAGATTTTTAATTTGCTCCTTGTTTCCTTATATCGAACAGAGTTGCTCTTCTAAACTAGCAATCAGTTTAAGTTCACATGCAAAGCTTTGTGTCTGCAAGACAAGGACATGAATTCTTCCCCATATACTTCAGGACTTGATGAGACATGTTTGCTATGGCTTGCCTTTTAGAATGATTTTATTGATGGAACTAACATGCATGGCTTTGTGTGGTGGATGGAAATTAGAATGACTTGATGAGTCATGGAGTTTGGTCTTCCCTTATCAAGAGAGTGGTTGCTATGATATTATATAATGCTAAATTTGGTAGAGTGAGGGTTAGTAATAAAGAGTAGAATATACTAATGGTGTTGATATTAAGGCAAGAGAGTGGTTCAATTCATTAGACATGTAGAGTTCCTAATGGTACATGTCAAAGGAGATCAACTTAATTCCAGAAGTCTGTTGTGCATTGTACCACAGTAGGCGCTGATGAACACATCCCTCTCACCCCTACCATACCCTTCTGCAAGTTTTTGGAACGCTTCAAGCTCCACTTGAGCATTTAGGCCATTCTCTCTGTTTTCTGCACTTCTCTTTCTTTTCGTACTTTTTTTTTGGAAAGAGGAGTGGTGGGGGGGGGTGGGGCTGAGGGGGGAGGGTTGGAGGGATGGAGGGAAAGAGGTGAGTAGTGAGGGTGGGGGCTTTGATGTTGCAAACGGGCACAATGTGTAAAACAAGGCTGATTTGAATAAAGGCTTGACTTCTGTGTGTGAATAATCATGAACCTACCTAATATTCCTATTTTCATGAGTATTTTCCTTTACCGGTAAGCTTTTTTTTAGTGGGAAATAAAGATATAGGATCACTCACATAACTACCCTCCAAAAAAAGAGCAGGTCTTTCCCTGCCTTTTTTTCCCTAATTAAAAGTGGATGTGATTCCCCATCCATTTCAAGTTGATGGGTGATTCTTACAAATTGTATCCAAACTACAGTAGTATTGGGTTATTCTCAATTTCCTCGAGCATAATTTTGAAATTTTTATGTTTTCCTTATCTTTAAGCTGGTTTTATTTGATTAAAGTTGGACCTTGACATGGTGTTGCTTCACATGTAGCTAGAACATTGATTGCTTTTAGTGCTAACGTGTAATGAATTTTACGGTCATTCTTAGGCCTTGTACTTTCTGTGTTTTGCAGGGTAAAGGAGGTGGTTTACCTGTCGAAAGGAGCGGTCTCCATGACAATTGGGATGATGCAGAGGGATACTATAGTAAGTCATGTAGCAATTCATTCATCTTGATTTTCTTTCAAGTTTCCATTATACCCATTAAAGTCTTCATGAGAGTGCTTTAGACTATGCTCATTTATCAGCTTAATCAAAGACTTTGTCTTGTGTTGTAAAATGAATGGCGTCTCTGAGACCAAATATTTGCTTGGTGATAAGGACACAACACTAATCATGACTTGTCCTGGTTCAGTTTCTGTCTCCTCGCTTAATTACCTGTAAGCACCAAGAAAGAGAGGCTGCATGTCAACTGTCGATTTTTGAGTACGTCTTGGTTGTTTATGGCAGTTTTTATAATCTTGTTTTTTGGAATGTGACTTGTTTTACTGAGTTTTTATGAAGCGAACATGTTATGTTTCAAGTAACTATTCATCCCTTCATGACTATGGTTGGTCGACTAGCTCCTGTCAATTTATATTACTTGCATTCTATAAACTGGAAATAGTTGAGACATTATCAGTAGAATGTTCTGAATGGTTTATGATCATGTTTTGAACAGTGTGTAGTAGATGTTCTCCACGTTATTAGCTGAATCAAGAGAACTTCGAGGTTATGTAAATGGGATGAATATTTCTGAAAAATATATTAAGCAACTTGTAGCTAATTTAGATGTTACTACTTCTCTTTGGAGTGCTGATTACTTAGCTGAAAAATTCTTTCTGATTTACTTTTAATTTGACTGATGCAGGCTATCGATTTGGTGAGATACTTGATGGCCGATATGAAGTTATTGCTGCACATGGGAAGGGAGTTTTTTCGACTGTAGTTCGTGCGAAAGATTTGAAGGCTGGCATTGGTGAACCAGAAGAAGTGGCAATAAAAATACTGCGAAATAAGGAGGCCATGTAAGTGGCCAAGCTACTTTATTGGGGATGGTGTGAATTAATTTGCAGTTTCTCTCATTGAATATATATCAAATTCCTGGCAAATTCCTGGCCTTAGTTGTGTCTCTGTGTCTTATATGTGTCTAGGTACAAGGCTGGTGTTGAGGAGCTTGGCATATTGAAAAAATTAGTAGGTGCAGATCCTGAAGACAAGCGGCACTGCGTTCGTTTACTTTCCAGTTTTAAATACCGCAATCATCTTTGCCTGGTTTTTGAATCTCTTAATATGAATCTACGTGAAGTTTTAAAGAAGTTTGGTCGCAATATTGGTCTTAAATTAACTGCTGTTAGGGCTTATGCGAAGCAACTCTTTATTGCTCTGAAGCATCTCCGAAACTGTGGTGTCCTTCATTGTGATATAAAGCCTGATAACGTGCTGGTAGGTTCTGGTATCTTCTTTTTGCTGTTGTATTCAAGTATTATTGTTTCTTATTTTCGTTTTAACTTATTACATTTTACTTCAGGTTAACGAGGCAAAAAATGTGTTGAAGCTTTGTGATTTTGGAAATGCCATGTATGCTGGAAAGAATGAAATCACACCATATCTCGTGAGTCGCTTTTATCGTTCCCCAGAAATCAGTAAGTCTTCTTCGATAAAGTGATTTCATCTTGACATGGTTTTATTATTAGTTTTACCGAATTTTCCTATTTCACTTCATTATAAAACATATTTCATTCAGACTTGGCTGAATTCCTGTTACAGTTCTTGGCTTGCCTTACGATCATCCATTGGATATGTGGTCTGTGGGTTGCTGTTTATATGAGCTTTACGCTGGGAAAGTTCTTTTTCCTGGCGCTACCAACAATGACATGCTTCGTCTACACATGGAATTGAAAGGCCCTCTTCCAAAGAAACTGCTTCGAAAGGTATAACGAGAACATAATCACTTGTTTGTACATAATCAATTCTTATCCCATTTTTATTTAATCTGCTGCAATATGTAGGATATCTCTCTCTCTCTCTCTCTCTCTCTCTCTCTAGGCGCACGTGTGTATATGTACAGACCTTAACATATACATACAGCATATGCATGGCCACCTACATAACAATGTATATGGACATATTAGTGCTTGCACAATGGATGTATTTTCTACTTATATAGTAGTTATTGGAAGTTGATTTTTCATGGAACGATAACATATATTACCAGCATTTTCATCTGGTTTATGTGCATCTGTGGGTAGTGTTGGCTTGTTGTGTTTCTGTTCTTACTGATTTTCATTTGCAGGCAGCATTTGCAGACCAGCATTTTGATGCAGACCTGAATTTTCTTGCTATAGAAGAGGATTCTGTCACCAAAAAGGTCTATATTTTGTTTCAATGTGGCTTTGATGTGCAACAACGTGGTGCTTTTAAAGTTTAATAGCTGATATATTGCATTTCCTGTTGATTGAGTCTTCAACATCGTCTGTGCAGAGCATAAGGAGAATGATTCTTAACATCAAGCCTAAGGATATTGGGTCGATTATCAAGGGTTCTCCTGGTGAGGATCCAAAGATGTTAGCTAACTTTAAGGATCTTCTAGACAAAATTTTTGTATTGGATCCGGACAAGAGGATGACCGTACAACAAGCTTTGAATCATCCTTTCATCACTGGCAAGTGAAACATGTTGCTGATTTTTGACTCCAGAATGCTGTTGCATTTGATAATTGTCTTTGGAAGATAATTCTTATTCAGAATATCTAATCATTTCGGCATTATCTTTGCTTAATTACCTGTGCTGGAAGAAGAGCTTCAAGAGGGTTTATGCCATTATTGAAGGGGGATGACATTTGTTCAAGAATACACTTTACTGGCGGTTCTTTCAGTGGAATGTACTGTTCCTATTGTAAGATACTTGCTGAAGGCGTTCTTTTACCAGTTATCAAGTTCATTATATTTGTTTTCATGTGTAATTTCAATTTATGTTAGCGTTCAATCTGATGGAGATCAATAACAGGAATATAATTGGGTTGTGGGTATAGTTCTTGAGAAATGGTAGTGGAGGTCCTACGTGGACTGCATTTTTCTCATCTTTGACTTTGCCAGATGTCTGGCTTTTGAACTCCAGGCTGGCTACCCATGTCATGCTAGTGTGGCAGTTCTTTACTCTTAGTATTCATCATGTAAATTTCCTGGATTATCTCGAGTCTAATAGAATTTTTGGTTCAGGATCTCTCCCACTGCTTTGAGGCAACCTTCCAGTGTTTAATTGCTTTACAAAGGCACCCTGGAGAAGGTACCTTGGTTTGTTGATTGGGAGCTTGTTGTGAAACCTTGAAAGTACTAAATAGTGCTCTGTGCTATATGTTGTACCCATTTCGCCTAAAATGAGCCATCATGATTGTGAGTCACATGAGCTGTATGGGCTTGATAAACATCGTTGTATAGGGGAAATCGAAAAGTTTTTCTGTTTGATGCTGTATTGTGATCCCTTGTATAAGCGCGCTAATTGTTAGGGGGTCATTGAATGTGGATGTGACAATTCCCTCTTAGTGTTTGTAATTTGCATCGAACTGATGTTTTTGTCATCTATTTCTCTAATTAATAAGTGAGGAGATTTTGTCAGCCATTCTTTTTTGTGTGATTTTCCCTTGTTTTTTGTATCATATATGTGCATAGTCTAATCAAGTTATGTTACATCTGATCCATGGACTAATGACTCTGGAGGCTATTACGCTGGAGACTTATTGCAGCAACCTTCAAAGTGGAAGGATGCGTCCGTGAGTAGTAATGTCTAAAATTTGGGCTGTTATTCTAGTTTTAGTGTAGCTTTGAGGCAATGTGAAGATTAGATGGCCCCTGATGTGATCTTTTTGTCTTTTTAGGGCACAGGTTCCATGCTTCTGCGAGTCTCGTAAGTATCTTCATATCCTATAGGTAATCGTTATCCATGCAAGTTAAGATTTTTTTCTTTCTTTTTCCCTCACTAGTATTAGATTCTTCCGTCAGTCTATAATTTAGTCTTTTCAATGCTCTATGTTTCACATAAGTTAGCAATTAGTAAGGTGTCATTGCTGGCCTTCATATGGGAAATAAGCATGTAGGGTTGATTTTGTAGTCCCTGCTAGCTGAGTTGTGAGCCCAGAATTATGGGGGCATAAGCAACTCAATTGGGTAAACAGGTATTAAAAGTTTAGAGAAATATACATCCATTATATTGGGAATTGAAGGAAGAGTAATGGACTTTTACTGGACATTTTATGGCAATAGCAGTTTTACTTTGCGTGTATGAATAACTGAACATTTTATTACCTGGCGAAGGGCTATATATAGTCTACTTTGAACAGTGCAACATTTCTTATTACTGTACTGGACTGCGAATGTGCATGGATCTCTACATGTTGTCGCCTTCATTACTTTTTGGATTAACATCCCTCTCCTTTTGAACTTCAAAGGATCGTTCTGTACTGGACTTCCTTTTTGGTAGTGGGACATGGTTTAATACTTGAGGCTCTTTATGAGCACTCAAGGATTCATATATGTCATGTAAGCCAAGTGTTATGTGGGTCTTACGCTGGGTGTTTGGAAAAATGTAATGGACAATGGATAATGATTTGTCTTTGTGTACTGTTCTCACTAAGATCCTAGAGGTCCTGGTTTTGAATCATACCTTCCAGACCCCTTCACAAAAAGAGAGAATAGAGAGAGTTGGTGATATGAATCTGGGTAATTTTGCAGATATGATACTGGCAATTGACAGTATTATTGTAAAGTTTGATTGAATGGGGTTCGTTAATGCAATAGAAGGTTTGAGAAGATGTCCTATCCTGAATGCAATGCAATTCAAGTTTCTCTGCAGTAGCGGACTTCACAGACGAGTGTTTCACAGTTTAGAGACAGTTAAATTGTTGCCTCTGTATGAAGTAAAAATTCCCTGCCGACAAGCTCACAAGAAGAAGATAGCAACCTATTGAAACATGACTTTCGACAGAGTCTGGTGGCGATTTGTATGATGCTTATTTATCATCCATGATCACTTGACATTATAAATTGAATACATCACTATTAACTTGCTTCCATTTCACTCCATCCTCTCACAACTGTAGCTCTGCATTCTCCCCCACCCCCTTGCCAATGTCGTTCTGGAGAGGTACACACACTAAATAAGGAAGATTTATAGACATCAACAGCAGTCTCTTAGTAGTGCTCCTTCTTCGTTAGTCTGCCGAACGTTTTCTATGAGAAGCCCCAGAAGGTCATTGATTATTATTGCCAGGGTGGTTCTGAAGATATTTAGGCTGAGAATTCCAAGTTGTCCACCCAAAGAGAAAGGGGGGACGTTGTCTTTACCTTCCACTGCTTCTAATATGTTTTATAGCAACATAAGGACAATTAGGGGGATAATGACAAGTTTAATATGGAGATGCGTTTCTAGCTTTATGACATTTACGTCAATGGTAATGAGTTCTCTCCTCTTTCCCCTCTTTCTCTCCGTCTGTGCGCTTGTTTGCATGTGGGCATGCGAAGAAGATACACTGCAGCGACTAATGTGACCTAGTGTCTTCTTACATCTGTCTGATCTGTCCGCAAGATGATATGTACAGATTAGTGAAGCTCAACAAATTGGAACGAAGCCCTATCAAGGCAACTATTGACCATAGATCGCTTGGTCCATGGAAGAAAACTGGTGCTTAGAACGTCTGTACTAATGTGCTCATTAGGTGAAGCTTCTCCCAATGTTTTGCTTGGATCGAGATATGCTACTTATTCGGAATAATGTATTGTTGATCGACCAGTACGAGTGATCTGATACCTGCAATTTGAATGTGTATAATGTCCATATAAATGGTGGATAAATGGTAGAATCTTGAATCACAGTGCCAAAGATGGTTGAATATAGACAAAAAGCGCAAATTCTAAACTTTCTGTGCGTAACGTAGCTGAGTCTAGACCTTCAATTGGCGCAATCAATTGCTGCGACTTTCCTAAAAATTGCGCAAGT